>NC_089140.1:10807277-13677993 GCF_009819655.1 Sylvia atricapilla | reverse complement strand
ATGTAAACACACTGTGCAGCACAGATGAGAACCCAGAATTCTGAACCCCGCTCTGTGCTTCAGCCTTAATCAGCAACACCCCTACTAATGAAATCCAGTATGTGGAGAAGTGTTTGACCACGGTGCTTTGGTTTCATAATGTGGATAAGTCTATTAAGCTGTCTTCACTGAATTGTATTCCTTCATGATATGGTACAACAAAAATGCGTATGTCTGAGACTTGAGATCACCTAATTTTGAGGATTTATGGCCTTCCTAAGGATTTTGTGGGGGTTTGATAATAATAATACTGCTAATGCTTACCATTCACAAAACTCTTTTCATTGTCAAAAAATTTTTGCAAAAACTGCTAATCAAATTTTCAGTGTTTAAACTGAACTTTTAAAAATACAAAAGCTATCCTAAGAAGTTTCTAAACCCTTCCTGCTGAAGTGTTAATACTGAAAATGTCAACAACACACTGTCACACTTTTGAGACTCAAATTATAATGTTCAGTATAAACTATCCTCATGCATTTGTGTGCCATTCAATTCAAAAGCTAATGATAACTGCTTCAAATGACAATATTGTTAGCTGCAGAACTTCCTATAATTGTTAGAAGAGCTTTTCATTGCAAGCTAATCCAGTAATGATAGACATACCCATTGTACAGCAATTCCTATGCACATGAAATGGTGGTCACAAAAAGCAGGCAAAAGCTTTTGCATGGCTGTCCCCAGCAAACAGCAGCTACCTTATTCCCTTCTTACAAACTGTGAGTGATATTCAGCTTTCAGATGAAGGCAACTACCATTTTAGACACCTACATTTAGATGTCAAGGTATGTTTTGAACTCCAGGAGAGCAGGTCAAGATTCAATCTTATCAGGTAGCTGCTGCATGGTCCAGCACACAGTTCAGTTGAACATCCGTAACAAGGACATTTTAATGTGAAGCCACACCCTTCTCTAGGCTCTACCGACTGTGTTGAGTAGCCCTTTCTTGACCACAATGGGCATTTAGCCACATAACTCATTTGTGGGTAGTAAGTAATCATATTAATTTGGGATTCAATTCCACCCTGAGTTAAATGTTTACAGCAGAACTAAACTTCAACTTTTTCCAGCAACAGAAAAGTCAAATCTGTGGAGATGGATGAGCTGTTGTTGGTAAAAGTGAATAAGCAAAGCTGTCAAAAGAAATCAACACTAATTTCATTTGAAGTTAGGAGTAAATATAAATATATCCCAAATCCCCTGGGACTTCAGTCTCTTTTGTTTGGATTTTTTCACATTAGTGATTTAGGTCCTTGCAAGAATATCACTACTTATCTTAATTGATGAACAGAGCATGGGAAGGATATTCATGCCTAGTACATTACATTTGCCATTGCAATGGCAGCAATGCCCTCCCCTAAGAGCAGAAAAAAAGTTGGCTGCTGTTTCTGGTGTGCAATTGCTTGGTCAATTCAATTAATCCTCCTGCTGCTGCCAGGATTCCGCTATTGCCCAAGTGATAATCCACACCCTCGTCTTTTCCACCGAGACTCACTCATTTACAAAATCAGTATTGAACGCTTGCAGTTCCACATATGTGAGATGGCTGACAATGTTTATTAAAGATAGAAACAGCATTGTGTAAGGACAGAAGCTTAATGACAAGCCATTCACGGCTGCCAGTTCTCAGTTCTTCTACCATCAGACTGGCATGCGCTGGGATGATGGATTGGAAACAGAGAAAAACACAACACGTTTATAAAGCCAGTCAGCTTGTTCAAGTTAGTCCAGCGGGATGAACACATTCAGTCCAATTTTTGCCAGATATCGTTTCTAATAAAGAGGTCAGAAAGTGCACTGGCCAGCAGCCAGACCTTGTCAAATTTGTCCCCTCCTTCTTTGCTAGTGAAAAATACCTTGCAGGCACAGCACACCAGGTCTCACTGCTCCTCCCCCGACCTCCTCAACTGCCTTCAGGGCTCTAATGGCCCTTTTTCTAATTTTTGGCAATCAAGTCAATATGGGAGTTTGTCCTCTCTTGTATTTTTCTTTGACCTTTGTCTGGAGCCAAGCAGAATTTTTCTGACAACTACCTTCTAATGAGGGTACCTTGATTATAGGCATTACTGTGATTTCACTCTGAACCAGCATATGACACTTAGCTTTTCTTACCATTATTAGAGCTAGTCAGTTATCACAGTTATAACCACCTCTCAGCAAAGCCATCTGCTGTCCTGGGAAAATCATTCCAAAGGATCACTGTGCACAATGGATAATCCTGACCATCAACAGCCACAGCTCATAAATAAGAAAGACACCTCCTCTTCCTCATTTCCCCCCATTTCATTCAAAACTTAAGCACATTCTTGAAAAAAAGTCAGAGAATACTGTTATGTAAATATCATTTTTAAATTGAAAAGTTAGACACCCGCCTTTTCAAGTCTTTAAAAGAAAAGTATTACACTTCTCCCTTATCAGCTATAGATATACATGTGTGGCCAGTTGACTGAAATATGACCATCCTCTGATCTCAGACACATGAGGAAACAATGCAAAATGTGGTCAGTTTGCACAAGCATACAGGACAAAATCAGAAAGGCCAAGGCATAATGTAAACAAAAGTAGCAGGGCGCTTTAAAGATGACAATAAATCATTGCGTAATTGCTTAGCAGTAAAAGAAGAGCAAGAAAAGGTTGCTCCCCTGCATGGCAGTGAGGGAAGGATATTGACAGATGATGCTGAGGAGACCTAAGCCTTAATGGTTTTTCCTTTGCATCTGTCTCACTGCAATGGTTGACTGCAAGCAGATGACCAGCATAATTGACTACCACCAGTAACAAAATATCTGCAATACACCAGCAAAAAAAGCACCTAGAAACCAGTTAAAGTAGTTGAAGTTCCTCTGACACACACAACTGTCTGAGGCAGCCTCAGACTTTTTCAGCAACTCAGAGAACTTGTTGAGGACAGCTAAAATACTAAAATAAACCAGGAAAAGTCAAACATACCACAGAAAAGGAGGAGAATTAAAGACTCATGAGTTTAACTTCAGTCCCCTCTTAAAGTAAACTACTGGTAAGCACAGAGGAGATAATGGGACAAGCAGTAGCCACCATAGAGTTATCATGAACAGATGTGGTTAAGTCAGTCAGATTCCCCTCTAAAACACGGGAAATGGCCTTGTGAACAGAGCTGAAACAGTCCCAGCCTAAGAAAAACAGATACGGGATGGATGCAGTAGGTTGAACAAGGCTGCTCCTACAGAGTATCTAGAGAATAGATTCACAGTCACCAGAATAGACAGACTGAGATATTTTCTACATGGATCACTCTGAAAAATCAGAACTTTTCATTATTAATTAGGACACTACTGAATCTGCAGAAATCGCAAATGAAGGAAATTCGGAGGAAAAGATTAACATTTCAAATGTTTTTGAAATACAGAGTAGACTTCAAAAATAAAATTAACTTAAATAAAAGCAACTAGAAGGTAATTTACAAATAATTAAACAATCAATTAAAAGTAGAGAAAAAAATCTGTGAGTTGCTTTTTCAGGAATGGATCTGAAAATTCTACTGGGTAACACATATGAGTCAGCAACACCAAGCTGCTGGGGAAAAAAAAAAGACAGAGTGAGGACATAACAGCAGTCCGCAAACACCAGAGGAAAAGAATAATGTGTTAGGTATTTAACTGAAGCAAGAATAATTAAGTTAAGATACTGTGAGCAGGGCAACTTCCTAAACAAAAGGCAGTGGAAAAGACTGAGATAGAAAGCTGCAGAGTTTATTGTAAATTAAAAAAAAAAAAAAATCAAAAACAAAAAACCAGGATAAAACATGCATCTTGCAGGAAAGGCCCACCCTGCAGATCCTACTTTGAAAAAGTGACATGGTCTATCTTAAAGATCTGTAATTCCGCACCTACACAGAAATTTTACATACATTTATTTCCTATGTATTGGTTCTACAACAGCTGAGAAATATAACAAGGACTACATTTTTTTTTATTTAAAAAGGCCGCCCATCATCTCGAAATTAAAGAAATGTATCTACATAATCAGACAGTCTTAATTTTCTTTCTCCTTCAACAATCACAGCCTATCTGCCAATTAGAATATGTGATAGTACTTACTGTCTCTCTGAAGATCCCCCCTCCTCAAATCAGAAGAGATGCATGAGAATTTCAAAAACGTTTAATGAGCTACAACCCAGGAGGGCTGCAGTTAAAAAAGAAAAAAAGGTGAAGGATAAAGGTGATAAGGTGATTACTTTAAGTGCCCTAATATATTAAGGAGAGAACATTATGCTCGTTTTTATAAGGAGTTATATTAAAGAAGGCTATTAAAGAAGGCAGCAAAATACAAATGAAGACATAAAGAAATGAAAAAATGCAGGAGAGAAAGTAAATATTATGCATATGAGCAGGTGAAGTGCAAACACCAATTTGAAATCAAGTGACATTGATGAAACTAAAGGAGACATTAAAATTATTTCCTCTAACCTTGTGGAATCTCTCATATATTTCACCCCATCCTTCCTTATCACCTGACCTTCTTGATTCACCCTTTGTATTTCCAAAGTGAAGACATGTCCCTCAACAGAGTATCCCAAACCTGCTTTCTTGCATGTTGCAGTAAACAAGTGAAAATCCTTGCTTACCTTTGAGTTAAAAAAAAATCTGCAAATTATCTTTCTTACCACTTTAATGGAGTTCCAGCCGACTTTGCAGTTAACAGTCTGCCACATTTTAGGGTGGAGGGTTTGTCTGCTGTGCTTTTTTTAAAGAGTATGTTTCAACCAAGGAGAATGTTGCGGGTACACAGGCAGCATAGGTCTCCAAAACAAACACTACCTTGACTAAAATTTTCTGTCCTTATTTTCATACCTAATCCAAGGATCAGTGATGCCTGCAGTGGAGGATCACTCAAATGAGCAACTGAGACTGTTACCCTGTTGGGAACCATGTTGCATCAAAGAACATCATTGCTGTCTGAAAGTAAAATGGAAATTGTTTTTCCTTTTGCATAACAAAACTGGCCAGAAAGGCTGCTATTTACACCTCTGACAGCAGGTCCCTGAGCATTAGATTATTTTAGCTCCAATCTCCTATTTAGCTCTTCTACTGGACTGAAGTAAAAGGAAGAGATCATGATATTCAACTGTTGCCAAACCATGACATTGCTGAAACACGAGCTCCTGCTTTCATCCCTCCTTGCTTTAAGAGCTCTGGTCACCTCTTTTATGAAGAATTGCTTGGACTATTTCTTCCCGTATATTTTTTCCCCCAAACTGGAGAATAATTTCAGGAAGCAGCACTGGTGGGTAACATCTGAATGCTGCAGTTGGATGTGTAAGGAGCAGCTGTTCCCATGTGTGCAAGAAACAAATGACATAGGCATACCACATTTCAAATGGTTCCATATATCACACCATGAATCAAATCAGTCATTCCCAGATACTGCTGGCACCAACTGGAGGTGGAGCTATGATACTGTTATCAGCTGGTTGAGCTGAGCCTATCCACCAGCCATGCTCCTCTAGCTGAAGTCTAGCAACAAAAGCAGGCACAGAACTCTGCTGCTAGCTCTACTTCAGGTCCAGCATTCTGTGTTTCTAGAGCACTACCTATAAAAAAGCTTAATCTGGATGTTGGAAAATGAAACAGCAGGAAGTGACAAAAAAAAAGCAATGAAAAACCTCACAACAAAGCAAGGATTCTATGAATCTTATACACTTAAGAGGAAACAAAGGAAAACAGCAACAACAATAATAACCCAATAAAGAATATAGCATATAAGTCAATATCTTAGCTCAGGACCCTCAAATTCGCACCTACAACACCCCTAAGGATGCACTTCTAAAACCTTACTGGGTCACTGTACTGAGAACACAAATCTTCAGCGTGGCCAGAAACAGCCAGGTGTCTCATAACTCTTAAAAGGCTCCTTTAGTAACTGGTTACAAAATAAAGGTTGCATCTGTGGTGTGGAGGGAGGATCAATGTGCCTGTTAGGAATGTATCATTAGGTATCTTTGTGGATACTCAAATACTTGGCTGCTACATTTAAGAATTAGAAAAAGGAGTGGGATTCATGCCTTGGTTTACTGTCAGAGTCCTGTAGTGCAGGAAAACCTGACAGGTTTTGAGTTCTGCCCAATTCCGCAGGAATAAGTTCAGCAAGTTTGTAACTATAGTAGGCTATTTTAATTCTCAAATAAGTCTTTGCCACAGTCACTCTGTCACTTAACGAGAGTTCATATGACATCAGAGGACATGCTGCTGCCTTAGCCTAAAGATCTTAAGTACTCTAAAATGACACATGTTAGTGCTCTTACTTTGAACTGATACGTCTAAGAAAGCACTGAATTTATTTGATCTACAAGACACCTTAAACTAATTTGTAACATAGAATATTATATAGACCACCTAAATTATGCTTTTTTCAATATATTGCAAGGGACTTGGCCAGACCATGACCAGTGCAATGTGTTAAATCACTATAGAAAAATAACAGAGAAAATAGGCTTTTAGCATGATGTCTTAAAATCTCTATAATTACAATATGTAGCTTGAAAATGTGTGGTGTTCTGTTTGAAAAAACTACTGCAGTAACTATTATTCTACAAAGCCTTCAATTACATAGCTCCCAAAGTCAGTATTTTTATGAAGTAGAACTGGCCTGATATGTTTCTCCAAAGCTCAATATTCGCATGCTTCACTTCTGTGCTTTCTTCCAAAAATTATTGCCATTGATTTTTTTTTCATATTCCTGCACCCTTATCCATTATATTAAAAACTAAAAAAAAAAAAAAAAAAAAAAAAAAACCCCAAAAAAACAAACAAACAAAAAAACCCAAAACCCCAAACCAAAACAAACAAACAAAAAGCTACAAATCTCAATGAAACTGAGACAACCAGAGCCCATCACAAAATAAGTGAGAATGAAAAACATCCTGCTCTGATTTTCTGATCACTGAGGATCTGTTATGGGATGGGAAGAAGGTGAAAGTTTTAACAGAAAACTTTACAAATTACTTATATTCTGAATATTTGCAGTAAAAATGGTTTTAGAGGTAACAGTTTTCCTGAAACCTTTAAGTGGCATCAAAATACAGCAGCAGCAGCAAAAGTAAGCTGAACCTTTGAGTTATTTCAAAAACACAGATAATTCTTAGACAATGTAGAAACAAAAATCTTTTCCTTTTCACAGTATGTTGCCTTTTTTTTCTTAAGTAGATGAAACTTAAGGAAAGTAAGATGAAACTGCTTGATGAAATATTTTGCTTAAAGGGGGAAAAACTTGGGGTTTTCCAATAAAAATATTATGGTCTCTCTGGGAAATCTGGAAAGACACCAAGAGTGTCCTGCTGTTCAGCCCCCTACTCATCTGATACTTTAACAGTTCCAGATGGCCTTTACTACAGGATGACCTTCCCTCTATTCTTTTATTATGACCTTTGGGTCACAAATTATCTATAGGATGCTGCTGTCATTCTGTAAGACACTGCTGTAGTCTTTCATCTAAAGAATAAAGATGCTTAACATTAAAACTCATCTTTGTTACGTTGACCTTCCAATGATGATCAAACCAGACAGTTATTCCAATCAATGTCATTGCTGCAGAAAATATGTTTCATTTTTTGCAACATTGACATTAAGAAACTAAGGCACAGTTTTAAATCAAATCAGTTTTGCAATCCTACTTGGCTAGAGAGCATAGCCTGTTATACTCATCTAAAATATCAAAAATATTGCTGCATCAGTTTTGATGAGTTACATTGATTAGAAGGATGTGGCAGGTTTGTTTTTTGTAAATTATTGATGTGGTTTTCATCCCAATGTCATTGATAGGAGGCAATAAAACTTTATGTAGGTTTTATTAATTATTTGTCTTTCTCTATCATCACTAACAGAACACATTGAACTTAAGTAGGAAAATATAATAAATAGTCCCAATGTACTAAATAAAGTAATAAGGTTAATTTCTTTCCTGCTGTCAGTAAATTCATGTTAGCAGTCTCTCGTCAGCTTGACATCAATTAATGATTTTAATTCCAGACTCTTGTCACAGTACTCACCACCCTCCCGTCTAATTAAAATGGATGATGCATGATGAAGGGAAAACACAAGACTTCTGTTCTTGTTGTAACATTTCTATTCATTAGTATACTTTTACAACAAAGGGCTTGTGGCTTTAATGGTGCTAGAGAAGGATGAAGAGAAGTTTATTACATGTTAGAGATAAAGACCCATATACCCTTAGGAAAATATAATACAGGAAGCATTTTACGGAATAACTGAATCCTTCGGGGGGGAAAATCAGTTTTATTTTAACTATTAATGAACAGGCAGAATGTTTCCCTCTAAATTTAGGACAAACAACGCGTGAACGGCACCCACGCTACTCGCAGTCTTGTTTACATCTGCACAAAAAAAGTGCTGTCGGCCCATTGACTGAGCTCCAAAAGTAACAGCAGATCTGCCGGCGCAGGACAGAGCCTGACCCGCCTCCGCGACACCGCCCCGCCGTGCGCCGGAGCATCGCCTCCTCCGGGCCGCCCAGAGCCACCTGGGCCACCCAAAGCCACTCCGGCCACCCAAAGCCACCCGGGCTGTCCAGAGCCACTCCGGCCACCCAAAGCCACCCGGGCTGTCCAGAGCCACTCCGGCCGCACAGAGCCACTCCGGCCGCCCAAAGCCACTCCGGCTGTCCAGAGGCACCCGGGCTGTCCAGAGCCACTCCGGCCGTCCAAAGCCACTCCGGCTGTCCAGAGCCACCCGGGCTGTCCAGAGCCACTCCGGCCGCACAGAGCCACCCGGGCTGTCCAGAGCCACTCCGGCCGCCCAAAGCCACTCCGGCCGCACAGAGCCACCCGGGCTGTCCAAAGCCACTCCACAGAGCCACCCGGGCTCCCCGGAGCCCCCCGGGCTGCCCAAAGCCCCCGCCGCCCCGCAGGGCTGTCCCCAGCTGACACCGGCGCCGGCCGCACGGGCGGTCCCGCGGCAGCGCCGAGCCCGCAGCTCCCCCTCCCGGCCCCGCCGCTCCCCAGGCACCTCCCGGCCGGGAACCGGCGGCGCTCGGGGCAGAGCCGTGTAAACGTAGCTCCCTTTGTAACCCGGAGGAACAAAAGGTCATGTTTTCCAAAACAGAAAGGGGGGAAATCAGCACAGCAGGAGGTTCCTGGTGCAGACGGGAACTGGTCACACGCACGTACCCAGCGCGGCAGCGCTCTGCCGGGTTAGAACTGTCCTCCAGCAAGCAGCACGGGCTGGATTGTACAGCTGCTGCGGCAGAGCAGAGCCAGCCCCCGGCTCCACAGGCCCCATCTGACCGCTCTATCGCCCTCCCAGCATCTCCGAAGCTTCTGGCACAGCGCTTCCACCAGCACAACACTTTAATTCTCTCCCAAAAGGTTTCTGCTTATCTCCTCTAGACTGATCCTCCCAAGACAGGTGTTTAAGCACTTGATTTTGCATCCATTTCAGTGGAAGTTGAGCAAGAATACAATACTAAGATTAAAACACCTTTATGGTAACACACAGATTTATAGAACATAAGCAAAGCTCTTAAATCAGTGTATTAAGCAAACAGAGAAAATATCCTCTAGACTTTGCTTGCAAGAGGAGGAAGTGCCTCTAGAGGCGGATTACAGCATAAGCACTGTTTGCCCATAGATGGATCACGAACTCTGAATCATGAGATTACGTGAAAATTGCAACTTTCATCTTTTAAGCATTATCCAGCAGTGAAGCATGCTGGATTTCCGATGAATTTCTTAAAAACTTCACGAAAAGGTACGTTTAGTTCATTCCTCTGTTATCTACTACTCGAGTACAAAGAGTAAAGTTGTCCAGGTCAGGGAGAACTTTCTTTGCTAGAGGAAGTCAGTCCAAGGCTGAAGATCGCCAGCACACACAGCCTTGCCATGTGTGCCAAGAACTGCACATGCCTGTGCTAAAGAAGACCACGGCCAAAGGTTTTTGAAAGATTTTGGATTTGCTGACAATTTATTTTGTAATGAACACAAAGTTGAAATAAAAAATAATAAAAAAAAAGCCCAAAACAACAAAAAATGAAATTGGAAGAAAAATGCAAGAGTGTGGAAGAGGGAGAAACAAAGGTATCAGAGCCTGCTGTTTGGAGGGATGTCTTTCTCCATCAAGGACTACAACCAGAAGACAAAAGAAGTAGGCTTTTTTAACAATTCTGTCTTCATATCTCCTAAGAAACAGACTACACTAAAGGGTCTTGAAGAATTCAGAAACCAGGGCAATCAGGTTGCAGGGTATCAACAGTCACACTGGCTAAATATTGAGCAAACATACTCTGGGAGGCCCTCAAAGACCAGATGTAGAGGGAGGGTTTCTAGACTGGAAAGGTATATGGGCTTCCAGAGGTTTAGATGCAGCAGCAGAGCACAAGGTGACCACCCATATGAATTGATTCCTCTTGATCACTGACAAAAGTTTCAAAATCTCCTTTTAAGTCTATCCAGCATTGCAATGCTTGCGTAAAACTATAAGCAGTTGGAAGCATCTCTAAAAGCTTAAGATACTCCACACATCTCTAGTCTGCAAAATCCAAGAGATCTTAGGAAGATATGCAAACCACAGGTCCATCAGGAGACTCTGGATTTGATAAAAGACCTTCTATAACAAAACCACAAAGGACCCAGGGCTGTTTTCTCAGCCTACCCGTGTGAATGTGGCCAAACTGGCGATATTCACAGTGGTATCCAGTTTGAGGAGTCAAGTTGATAGACACTCAAGATGACCACACAGCAAAGAGCAGCTCCAGATTAACATGTAAAACACCTGCACAGGGCACAGGATCAGAGCTAACTGAATTTGGTTCTTGTTCAGCTTCCTCAAGACTGCAGTATAGACCCAAGGCTACAGTCAGAAAGTCTATTGCCCAGTCTTGCTTCAGGTTTTTGACTGGTGCCACTGCTGGGGAGAATCCTTTCTAAGAGCACAGCAGAGCCCAGCCAGATTTTAAGATCAGTGCTTGGCAGATACTCAAGGACAATGGAAGCAGACTTGTTTTTGTGCAGTAAACCAGTGTTGAAGCACAGTGACACGGGGCAATGTTCTATGGCCTTGGATGAACTGTTGTTCCAACATTTGGAGGATTTACAAAGAGCAAGTATTTCACAGAATTTTTGGTAAAACTAGTGGGTGGTCTCATCAAGTACCTCCCTAATTGTCCCAGTATTCCTTGTCATTGAAAGCTGGCTGTATTTTCAAATAGATAACTTCATTTTTCCTTCAAAATTACGTTAAGATTTTCAGTAAACACGCACCATATACATATACAGCTTAAGAGATACACCTCTTAAACAAAGAATCACAGAATCAAGAAAATAATATTAATAATATATTTATGAAATGCCATTTTATTAATTTAATAATGGTAAATTGAAGAGCATTAAATTTCTTATTTGTCTCATAATCCATCTGAATGCTAGGTTTTAAAGAAAATACTACTGTAAGCACAATACTACTAAAATTAATAATTCCATAAAATGGTGGGCACAATTGATTTTTTAATGGCCTGTTCACTTGTTCTCTGACCCCCCCTAAGGATTTTTGCTCCTAGCCTCTCATACATAGTAATTCATTAAATCCAACCTATTTCCCCAAAGCATTGCATCATTTTAGAGGTATATAGTATCAAATGCCAAATAAAATAGAACAAGTGAATTGCACTGCTAAAAAAATTGAGAAAAAACCCACAGAAAACAAAGTTAAAATAGCAGCCATTATGAGCCAACACTGACAGTAATATTTTACTCTGTCTCCTAGTAAGCATTTTGAGGGATTGTTCAGTTAATTTGCAAGAGTACTCTTCATTAACAGCATGTATCTAACATCATTATTTTACAGGATCAAAAGGAAGCTCTGCAATCTAACTGCAAAAATATTTAGTCTCTATGGACCAAATCAACATCTGAATTTTTTAGAAACATAAGGAAGCACCTCACACATTCGGTTGCTATTTTATTATCTTTTATTAGTTGTACATGCGACTACCCCAAAGAAGTTGCATTCTCTTATAGACATAACACAAAGGAAAGCAAATAAACAGGGAAAGAGAATAATGGGAGGAGAAGGACCCATGTTACTTTAACATCAAGCTCTTATGAAGTTCTGGCACATGCATTTTCTGCAGTTTCAGTGAACACATAAAATTATTTTTATGACACACGAGGAGTGAGATTTCAGGAAAGATTCAAATTGGTTAGCATAACTTGATGGACAGGGATTAGGATTTGCTCCATGCATTGGGGGCTGTACAAATAATTTCATAATTCTACCTTGGTACCCAGCGTGACTATTGCAACCTCTCTTACATCATCACATGGACAGTCTATACTCTGACCATTCTTACTGAGAGAGACAGAGAGACACAGAGAGACAGAGAGAGAGAATGAAGAGAGAGAAAACGTTACTAACTCGAGCGTCACGTCTTTCTTCTTTTTATAAATGTATATGGCTGGTTTTCTAGGGACCTAATGTTACAAAGAAACCCTCAGGGCCAGCTGGGGCTCAGCAGTGTGAAGCCAGGGCACAGCGTGGTGCTTGTCTGGCCAACCATCCCCTGCCCTGGGCTGGCCACAGCACCCGAGGCAGCTTTCCATGGCTCTGCACCCCTGCCATGAGCTCTGTGGCTGCTCTATCCATGTGAGGGGAAGCTGGCAGCACAAACACCCTCATCACTTATTTCCTTCAATTCCAGTCTTCCTCTTTACCATTTAATCTGCAAACACTTTACTTTTAAAAACAGGAACAAATCTAATGACCCTGCCTCACTTTTGTTAAAATAGAGAAAATAAAAAGCAATCAGACTAGCAAAAAACATCCAGGCACTGTAATCCAGGCACTGTAATCCAGCCATCTTCTACAATCAGAATGGATGGACAAAGACAAGAATAAATTTTTACATCAATTTATGATAGTATATCTGCTAAAGAGTAAAAAAAATTCCCATGATGTAATCTAAACAGATGGTCACAAATCATAAAGTTTCTGGATTTTAACAAGTTAAACCAATAAACACACACCCCCAGCCTGGCCTTACTGTAAATCACTCAACCTTAAAAGAACTGAAAGGAAACTATTTTAAGTATAACTGAGTAGTCTACACAAGAGTTACTGTGGCTCTCTATTCCGTTGAGCTGTTAATGATGAAGCCACCATTCATGAACTTTTATTCTTATTTGCAGAAGACCAAGGTGCATAGAGATGATGGTTAAAGAGATCATTAGGACTAATTAGTGATATCTTCTCTACAAGGACAAGAAAATTTCCCTCCAGAGTTTCTGCATCAATCCTAGATTTATGGCTGAGCTATAGCATGATTTTTAGATAAATAATTGTAGTGCACAGTTCACTTTCACCGCTAAATGTGTCTGAATCTATTTACCATTCAGGAATCAAACTTTGTAAAGTTTGTCTCCTTACTGAAGTGATGTCTACTCAAAGAGGTTGTTGTCTCTCCACTCACATCTCCCAGTAAAAGTTAACTGATAACTTAAGCTTTTCAAGATTTTGACTAAATTAATTAGAGAGACACCACAGTCTAGGCCCCAAATATCTAGGACTACAAGAGACAGGATGAAAAGTAGACTGGAAATATTGAGAAGAGCATATGACATATATCATATATAGGTTTTTTACGTTTAGGGAAGCTGACAAGGAAAAATAGAGGTACTCACCACTCATTTTTACAATTAGCAGTTTAATATACATATCATTCCATAAACAGACTGCATGACACATAAATAGACTGAACTCCAGTGACAAATATACTGGTAAGTATAATTTTTAGGTTTCTCCTAAATTTATCAATGAAAAAATCTATATATGCAAAACTCTGAAGAAAAATACAAAACATACTTCATTCTATATAAATATTTGTTTTCTGAAAAATGTCAATAAAATCAGTTATAGAATATTTAGAGAAAGCATTTCATTTTATTACTTCAGTCTCCTCAATAAGAAAGGGAGCACTGCGTCTATAAAAGATGCTTAACACAGCCAAAAGAGCTGTTCATACTAATGTCCAAAATAAATCCAGCTTTTTCTTGTTATTTAAAGTATATGAACATATCAACATGTGGTAAATTTCATCAGTGAAAACTGAACTTCAGTTATTTAATTTAAAAAACAAACTCTCTCTATCAAGGTTTAAGCAAATACTGAAGTCTACCTCTCCTGTTCTTGCTTCATTCGTATTCTCTCCTCTTCTGAAGTAAGAGCTTCCTGCACTTTTATTTTACCAGTTTTCTCACTCTTGTCATCTTTGCGATGTTTGCCAAACCTGTTAATAACACACAAAAAAAGAATCTAACTTGTGACATGAACAAAACTGTATTTTCCTTCTTCCATGACAGAGTTCTCCAAGAAGGACTGCTGGGAAACCAGGAAGGGAAAGAGCAAAGACCTCAGAATTACAATTTTTAGTACTTTCAGGCTGCTTCTGGGTTTGTTTGGTGTTTTTGGTTGTTTGGTTTTTTTTGACACAAGTTCTTTTTATTTTCATTTCACTCCTCTTAAAAGTTTATAGAATTCCTCACTGAAGAAAAGAATAAAACAAACAAAAAAACCCAAACCAAACCAAAACAAAACAACAACAACAACAAAAAAAAACTGTACCACATTTCTCTTTTTATGCCAGGATTTTGGGGCAGCTATTCTTAAACAGACAAACAATGTTTTAGGACACCATCTCTGCCCAAGCACTCAGATCAGGTTTGCATTAAGTGAAGGTTTCCCCAGGTGAAGGTGAGGATAGAGGGAGCTGCAGGTCCGACAGCACCTGGGCAGCACCACCCCCCACACCCTGCAAGGGCATTTCACCACACACAGAACACCATTCAAAACGGTCACTGTATTCTTTCCCAGCACCAGGGGCTCTTATTTAAACTTTATTACTCATGACTCTTTCCCCAGTGGTGTTCCAGTGTGGGAGGGTGAGTGGAAGGATGGAGCTGTCTGGAATGCCCTACATAGAGACGGGTGCTGCCAACCCAGAGTTTGCCCTCTTCACATCCCCTCTTCCCCTCTAAAGGCTACATTTCAAATATATTAGGCTTCTTCCATATTTGCACATTCCACTGTTTTCTTTAAACTTTCAGGAAGTGAAGAATTTGGCATTTGAGATACTCAGTTATTACTAGGACAAAATTATTCATATTTCTTATGACATTTCTGACCTATTCTGGAAGGAGTGACTTTCATATAGAGCGAACCAAACAAACATTTTAATATAACCTTTAAATAGATCTAAGCTTTAGATTAAAATTTCTATTTAAGGCAGAAGGGCTAACACATATCTGTTAAACAGTATATATACCAATTAAATGTGGCATCATTTATCACACCAAAGGCAGCAAGAATTTTACTTATGTTATACCAAACGTTTATCTGGGAGCTGACTGACACTGTGGCACTTCACACTCAGGTTGACATCAAAAGTGAAATTAAAGCACTGAGACCTGCAATCAAATACGTCTAGCAATAGTGCTGACAGGACACTACGAATGCTCATGTACAGTGAAATAAACCATAGAGTTCTTAAAGCTTCCTTCTGACCTGTTAATGTAACATCTTTAAAATATTTAGAGCACACCAGGCATTTATAATTTTTTTTTCCCATTTGTTCCTTTTGATTCTAGGACAAAGCCATTGTGTGAGTTGAAGACACACCATGCAATCACTCTGCAGAATGATTAATTTCTGGCCATTCAATCAAGAAATGTTATTTATATTGTGTAATCATGTCTGTGGCTCTTAGGGCAGCTCTTTAAAACCAAAACACAAAAATACAGCATGTACCTAAACTTTGAAGTGTGTGCCCATTCTCCACACAGATTGCTCATTTCCAAAGTAATTCAGGCATCTGAAAACTAAAACTGTTTATTAATAATCACCTGAAAGGGGATAGGCACAGGACATGATGGGGTTAAGAAATGCAAAATAGGGTGTAAAGTTAAAGTCTCTGATTTTATATAATGTTACATGTAAAACTGACATACTTAAATTCAAAACACCAACATGTATCTTTTAAAACATCCGCCTATTTATTAGAGAGTAATCAAAACCATTATACAAAGCATTTACATATATGACACATAAGAATCTCATATCAAGATCTGGATGTTGCATGCCAGACAAAAGAGATTGTTTAAATTAAAATAGCCCTAAAACCTCTAGCCCAGAGAGGAGTTTTGGCAGAAAAACAGTGGAAGTGAGCCACTCTACCCTGATACACAGAGAGTGCCTGAGGTGGCAGCATGGGTCTGACTGACAGAACATGCAGAGCTGCGAGGAGACAAGCAACATATGTGGCACTCTAGCACAGCATCTCTAGGATGCTCACATTTGCTTCAGTCTCCTGTCCTTCCTCTACCCATTTAAAACGTCAGGCAAAGGAAAGGAATCAAATTCTGGAGTACCCAGGGATTTTTTCTTTTTTAAAAAGAAGAAATCGTGGTTAAAAAAAAAAAATGGAGGGGGAGAAAGAAAAAATTGAATTAGTTATTGCCCATTAGGTTTTGGCAGCAAAACAGACTTTCTGCCACCATAAATCAATTCATTGCAAGTGTGAACAGATATATAGTGAAATCAATACCTTATTAAAAAAATAAAGTACACAGGAAATTTCTAACAATCCTTGTAAGCAATCTAGTAAATGTCTGGTCAGGCTGCATGATTGTGAGGAGAGAATTTCTAATGTTAACATGTAACGCAAACTTAGCAGAGTTCAGTGGTTTGAATTTGCAGATCCAACCACACAAGTCCAGAGCACACAGAGCTCATGTGTGTTCCCACAGAGGCAGAGGTGGGCACCACACATGGAGCACTTGGAGCAGCACCAGGGCTCTGTTTGCTTTGAGTCATGAGCAAGTTGTGGCAACAACCCTTCTTCTCTTTCAGGGTTTTCTTCCAATCATCCAGGAATTAATGTTCCTTCTGCCCCCGAGGACCATCCTGATAAAAATCTCTGGAAGACAGCTCTGGTTTTTCCCAGGCAGTTCAGAGGTGGCCATATTGTTCCCACTCTGACTGGAGACTTCCCAGTGCCCATCTCTGACAAGTGGTCATCCCAGCAGTGGACAGCCTGGCAGAGTATGAACCATGGTGGTCTTGCACAGGTGCCTTCTCTGGACTTTGTCACCCGCAGAAGTGATCTATCTGCCATAATCACCACTGCCTGTAACAAGTTCAGCAATATTAACTGCACTGTCCCTACGCTGGGACACTGTAAAACAACCCAGAAAAACAAGCACCATCCTCCCCCCTCCCTGATTGTGGCTTCATGTTTCTAGCACAATGCACCGTTGCATTAATTGTGGCTTAACAATCACAAAGCTTTGAGAAGATGCTAAGATAGCATCTCAAGAAGAAGCTGAGAGAGCCACCAAGCACTTGAGAAAGGTGTTGAAAAGAACTGTGATGGAGATACATTTGTACACCCCCACACACCTCGTTTATTTCTGATGGGGCAGTCAACACTCCCCACTACAAACATCATTCTAGAGGCTTTGGTAACATTACTCTTGCTATAATAAATGTGTTTGTTATTTACTTCTATTAAAAGCCTTTGCTTCATGAAGTATGATTTACAGTCATAATGAAACCCACAGCCCAAATCAGCATCCTCTCTACCAAATTTATAGCAGACATTTAAAAATTATTTATTTAACAGTCATATTCAAGCTAGGTTTAACTACAGAAATGCAACATCCAGCAGTGCTACAGCACACCATTAAAGCCAGCTGTTAAAACTCTGTCAGCTGTACTGTGGTGTGACTACACTGCTGTCAAGCTATTGAAAATCACCTGTCCTAATTTCTTCAGGTAAATGTTTCCTACTCATATAAACTGTGTTTCCTATTCAGGAATATTAACTGAAACAGGAAACTTAGAAATAAGACTATTCAGACCACTGAAATTCAAGCAGTCTATGCAATAGCCCTTCAAAACACCAAATACACATCCTACAGTTACTGTGCACTGTCTGTACAGCCAGAGGTAAAGCCCCTTCTGCTGCTGTTTGGTGGCCCTTGTTTAGTTGTGTGAGTCAAAAGTCTGGGTCAGGTCCCCAGAATTACTCCCTGTATCTACAACACCCTGAAGTGAATGCACTGGCTCAATGCAAAGATCTGGCTTACTTATGTGAAAGCTTCACCTCCCTACAACTGCAACTCGTCTAATCCCTGACTTGTCCCATGAACAATATGGGTTTGACACCTTCCCTGTAAACCACCAGACTTGCATCACTGTGAATCTCACCCCTTTACTACTCTGGTAATCAAAAGGAAGGAGAGATGGATTTAGGATGTATACGTGACCTATGGCAAATTTGGAACCTTACTGCTTCCCATACTATTTTTTCCAAAATCCATATATTGAAAGGCCTGGCACAGCCACATAGTAAGTTCTCCCACTTACTGAGAACAGTCTAAGACTGAAACTTGCAAAGTGCAATCAAAGATATCTCCCTTGTAAAGCAGAAATCACCATCCATTTGTGCTGTGTCAGAGAGATGCTAGACTTCTGCAAGCCTTGAGGACACAAGTGCTGTGATCCTGGCCCTCGCTGCTCCCTCCCCAGACACAGGAGCAGTTCTCTGCTGTGTGCAGCTGGTTACAGAGTGCCTCAAGCACTTGGTGATTTTCAGGAGCTTGTCTGAACCTGAGATGGTCTCATTCTCACTGCTGGGGGGCTGGCTGCTGGGATACTTGGTGCAGCTCTTACAAATGCAAATGCAATGACAACTTTCCTTCTGATACAGACATGAAAACTCCATCGCTCAGCATCTGTGCACAGCAATGCTCCTTGCATTAGTAAAAAGGACGACAGTGCTTAAAAGCAAAGGTAGAAACTACTAATTTTGGGATTAAAACCCAAAACCACGCAGAAAAGGAGCATCTGTGGCAGTGATGTTCAGACAGTCTTGAGAATCTAATCCCAAGCTTTTTTCTTGTGCAATGTTTGGTGCCAACAATTTGACTGCGAGCTATAAAAGCCCAGCCTAAATCACTGCACAGGATACCAGTGCACAGACACAAGCTACTACATGATGTGCAATCAAATTACACACACTACTGCCTCCCCAAGTTACCATATTCATGAGGAAAACAGTTCTGCTGCTAAAGCTTGAGCTATACCAGCTATTCTGAGGCACCTGCAGCTACAGGAGCACAGCACTGACCTGTGGGCACCACTTCCCTCTATCTCAATTCTTAGAAGCAGAGCACAGATTATTATTACTCAGAGTAGAAAATAAAAGAAAAAAAAAAAAAAGTGCACATTTTCCTCCAAATCCCAAGTAATAAAAAAATTACCATTCTGTTCATAAATATTCTTTCACAGATATAAGTTAATACTTCTTTGAGGACACAAACTGTATGGTTATAGAATAATCTCTTCATAATACTAACAATGTTTACTTCATGTAACAGCTTGCTTATTCAGTAGCTCTCTCATTTAAACCCTGTTATGAAAAGTATAGCTAAAATCTAGTTTAATTTTATTCTGTAGCTGCACAAGCAAAGAAAAAACTTCTATGACTAATTGAAATACAGGTTGTAAATTAAAAATACCTCGTCTGTCCAAGTGTGTGAGAAATTGATGAAAGAGAGCAGCTGAAATCTTGTTCACTCTAATTGCCAAGATACTCCAGAGTTCTACTTAATTTATATCTTCTTAATTCTCCTTTTACATTAAGGACTGAAGAAAGTTTCAAGATAAGTGTAAATGCTCAAAGTCATATTCACAGATCCACAGATTTAATCCTCAAATTCAGCCAACAACAGGAATCAGAGTAAGTGAAGAAATTAAAAATTCTAAGAGGATCATCTTAAAATGTATGATCTCTAGTATATAACAGCCAAGTCACAGCAGAGGAAAGGACCATCCTCAGAGCCCATGATACTGGTTTCTCACGTTATTATTATTAATAAAAAGATGAGAACACAGACCTGTATGCTGTAAGTGTGACCCTCAAACAGGAAATCACATGAACTTTGGATAATCTAATCAAAGTAAAATGAATACCCAAACCTCTCTGTCAGCTGGCTCACTTTCAAGCTCACTTGCTTGAATGACTGTCAGCAACTAGGAGGTGACCTAATCCAAAGTCTGTCACACTGAACAGAGAGGCCCTGACTAACAATACCTTCAGTGGCTTTGGGCCAGTGAATCAGAGCAACTGAACAGAATGAGAGGCTCAACAGTGAAGACAGCATAGCAGAATATTTAAAGATCAGGCTCAAGCTACAGCTTGGTGCTATATATGTTTTAAAAAAAGTGAAATGTACATTGAATACACATGTAGACATAAAGAACATGTAAATTATTTTGCATAAATAGGACAAGCAAAGCAAGAAGGGTGCATGAGTAACAACAGAAAATCCACATTTACAAGTTATCTGAAAAACTGATTCAGTTTAAAATACTATATACCAGCATCCCTGTACAACAAAAACAATATACACGTAATCTGCTAAATGGATTTTACTCTGATGCGCTACTGATGAGATCATTGTCGTCTGCCAAATCATCCACATATTTCATTAGAATAAAGAGCTACAGAAGAAACATGCATTAGTTGATTAATGAAAAAAACACAAAAAATTGATTGAGACAGAAGTTCAGTAGCATTATGTTCCTTAATAGGAATAAGGACATCATTAAAAATTAACAATTGGTAAGTGTCTTGAGCTATTTTGTCAGTGTTTTCTAGCTTCAAGGCATGTTCTTTTCCCCCTAGTAGCAAACACACAGACATACACATCACCTAAATACTGTTTGAACGATTTTGCAATGATTTCTTTTTCACCCTGCTGTATCAGCAAAATCGTAATATTTATATTACAACATATTATTGGGACACCCCAAACCATTCCATTGCTAAAAAAGAACAAAAACAAAAACAAGGATTTAACACAGCACAAAACCAAAAGCCACCCTCTTTGGTGATGACCTGAAGGTTTAGAAGTCTTCCATTCCAAGCAAAATTATGCAAGGGCTATTTTTAAAAGCATGTTTTTAAGTGTAAACATTTACATATTGGCAGTGGGTTTCTAGAAATAGCCTGCTATCACACGTTACTAATCCAATTAGTTGATCCAATTCTACTTGTTGTGAGGGAGTGGAATGACTGCTGCAGTGACTCAGCAGCAGCACTGTCCTGAGATGACACAAAAGCACTGATGTGCATGCAGGCACCTTGATGCAGGAGCTTGCAGGCATAATTAAAACAGACATTGATAACTTCATTTTCCATGGATTTCCTTGCCTGTGTTAAAACTGATAAAGCAGCAATCCTTCTGGTGCAACATTCAGCAGAAGACACCTGCCAGGAGGGTTCCTGGAGAACTTTGCTGTCACAAACCAAGAAAACCACATTACAAAAGGTCATAGGTAACTCATAAAATGAAGAATCTCTAAAAAGGTACACCTGCATCTTCAGGCCAGTGATGTTTGCCTTCAAGCAACAAAGAAACTCACATGCTCAGCCACAAACACAGAAATTTAAAGCACTAGAACCAAAGTGGCTATTACTGCAAAATATCAGCCCTTGGAAGGGCCCACCTTGGGCCTGAATACTGTAAAGCGTGTGAAGGTCTTCTGTGTTCTATTCACACATTTTCTCCCAGCAGCCTCCGTATCATTTTCCAAACATTAAAAAACCATTCTTCAGCCCCCTTTGAGGGGATGTTCTAGTACATCTCACCAAACTAAGTTTACTCAAAAAGCACAGACATGACATGTATCACAACACTTCACGTACAACAGCACTGGAGATTCCCACAAAAACTTCCCGGAAAGAAGAGGAAACAACATATGTGATCCTAAACTGCTTCCAGGGAAACTTTGTGATCTTTGTGAGCCATTCGTGAGCCAGTAATCTTTGTGAGCCATTATCCCAAATCTGAAGAAAATGGGTATGATGCCAAACTAGAGACATGTCATGAGGTTCATTCAATTATTTTCATGAACAGTTTTGATAACGTTTCCTCAAAGGCATGACACAACAGGCAGAATATTACTCACACCAAGCCGCTCTCTTTTCACAACTTAAGCATTTTTAATATTGACTTCCAGCATAAAATGGTGGAACTTTTAAAAAGAGATTTCTTTTATTGAAAGACCATCTGATTGCAAATTTCTAAACAGAAGATAATCTTCTTGCATTGCTACTCGATTGCCTGAAGCTAGCTGGAGCCATGGACAGCTCTAATAAATAAATAAATAAGCTACAAGAAACCAGAAAAAAGCCCTAAGAACTACATCAAATTACTGTAGTTGAAAAGCAGGCTGAGAAGTTCAGAGAAAGTATGAAAAATTTTACAATGATGCTATTGGAAAGACAGCAGCAAGACTGCAGAGATGTCCAAATCTACTCACTAAGGAATACCACAACATAGTAGAAGTCACCATAAAAAATTCATATTCATGGTGGTCAGACAAAACCTGTTAAACTGGGGATTGTGGCATCCTTGAAGGAGTCAGGAATATCAAAAGAATCTTCTGCTTAGATACAATTTTGTTAACAGTCATCAGTGATGGGAGCAACCACAGAAGTAGTCAATGACAATTTTAATGGACATTTCATAACAGTCTAAGCATTTTAAAGTTTGTGACCAAAGTTTCTTAGTGCTGTGTACATATTCAAAAAAGAGAGTAGGTTTTGACCACAGTTAAGGGACTGTGGGGCAAGCCCCAAGCTTAAATTTGATACACTGTGTGCTACTTGTCATTGAAGAAAGTAGCTCATACAAGTGACCCAGCCAAGCTAATTCAGCCTTTTATTTAAAATATATATTCTTATTATATATTTTATAAATATATCATCTCAATTGGCAACATATCCTTTTACACTTTGATTTAACTGTACTTAGAAATTCTCCTGTCACCCCTCTCACACAGAATGTGCCCTTCAAGACTGCAGTGCCCTGTTCTAAAATGCAGTACTGGGCAGTGAGATACTAAACAGTAACTGAAAGACTGTAAATACAAATTGCAAAAAAAACAAAATAAAGCCTCACTTGCAGAGTAAAGAGCAGGCTCCTGAAAAAGCCTGAGTGAAGGCCTGCAGTATGTTAACTCAGGGACTACATACATAAAAGCACACATACAACTCTCTACTTTGCAATACCATACATAGGGATAACAAAAAAATCCCAAATTCTCAGCATCAACCGCAGCCCCTATTAACAAGTTCCTGACAATCTAAAGTACAATGCAGTCATTTTCCTATAACATAAGCAATTTTTCTGTGAAAAACTAAAATCCTACATCTCAGGAGGTGCCGGGTTCAGACCCCCTCTCTAGCTCACACTGTGCCAAGCAGGTGATAGCACCTTACCCCAGCAGTGCCCACCTGCCACAGCTGCCCTGCAGCCACACAGCAAGGTGGGAAACCTCTGCTGGTGCATTTGTCATGCGCCACAGAGGAGTTTAAAAATTGTGGACCCATTTAGGTAGGAACAATACTACATTGTATGCCTCTAATTACTGGTGTCCACTAAGGATCCTTAGAGACAGTGTTTAAACCATGGCTACTCAGCAATGTGTTCTCTCCACAACTATACTTCTAATTCCTGCTCTGTTCTTTTTAATGCATTATTGTTTCCAAATACAATGCTTCAAATTGCAAATTATGTCTGGCTCAAGGGCTGATTATGAGAAACACTAGCACTTCTGCCTCTGTGTGAATAACTCTGATAATAATGAGTGATTGATTGAGCTCCAAGAAGTCCAAATGATGAGAAGGGTCAATTTGAACATTTTTATTAGCTTCTTTTGTTAGATCTAACACTTTGCCAGGCCAGAGACAAATACTGCATCTGGTTACCATGATTTTCTGCAACCCTACAGAAGTACAATTTAAAAAATGGCTATTGGTCTAAAGGCAGACTTTATAAGAAATGCTAATGAAACATAAAAACCCACCCATTTTACTAGCACTCAAGAGATGGCTAAAGAAAAAAGAGAATAAAAAGAAAAAGTTGCAAGGGAAATTTGCTTCAAGACTTTTCTGCCAGAAAAGGAAAAAAAAAGAAACTTTCAGTAATACTAAGAGGCATCACAGCTCCATTTTACAACCAAAACGCTTTGCTTAATAGGCCTGCCTTAGGTAAACATGAGCTACAACATGAAAATCACTAAAAATGCTCACTAAGCACATGCAACAGCAGAGAAATTAGGACAGAAATGTAACACACAATCTAGTTAGAATTGCAGTAGTATTATTCCAAGACCTTAAGTCTGCAGTCATGCTATTACGCAGTATAAAATCAGCAAAATTAACACAGACACACAAAAAGTTAAACTAGTTGCAGTTCATCTGGATCATTCCAAAGATTAAATTTTCCCTACAGATCTCATTACCTAGAAATGTTAATACATCAGTCAGCACTTTTTCTGTCAGTTACTAGAGACCTTTGTTGATATACACCTCCTAAAAAATAACCTCTGCAGGGTAAATTAGGCAATAGGTGATGTCTCTTTATCTTTAGCCTTATTCACATATTTACATTCACAAGAGAATGACAATTTCCAGCAGAAGACCACAGCCAGCACTGTAGGATCTGTGAGACAAGTCTAAATAAAATATTCCTAAAACCAGACAAGTGTACAGCTGTCAATCTCTGCTCAGAAGATGCCTACAACACCAAAAAGCAATTCCCCTCACTGAGCCATAGCACCCCAGTGCTGATGGCTGTAGTACAGTTTGGAGTCTCCTGTCTCATTCTGGCTTTCACAGTGTCACTCAAGTCTCCTTGTGGCTAAAAAATAAAGTCTAATTCTGTAACCAAATCAATAATCCCAACAGGACACCTTCACAAGGTACCCTAGAACACAACTCATTTAAGTACCCTTGAAGTGTTCGAGACCAGGTTGGATGGGATTTTCAGCAACCTGATCTAGTGGAAGATATCCTCACCCAGCAGGGGTTAGATGGTCTTTAAGTTCCAAATCAAGCCATCTTGTGATTTTATAAATCTACATTATCACAAAAAGTAGAGAGCAAAAAATAACAGGCACATTATTTTGAAAGTTTTTTACAAAGATAGGGCCATGGCACAGGGACTGAGCCTGAACCAAGGCTCTGGGTAATAAATATTAATATGTCACTGCTGGCTTCACATACCTCTGTCTCTTCTATCAGCTGATATTCTGCCCTGCAGCAGGAAAATTTCATTTACACATGCTGTATCTTCTGGGTGGAAAATGAAGAGCAAGACTTTGCACTGCAGCAGCAGCACCAGAACAAAGCATCTCTGGAGCAGATGCAATAACACTCAGGTGAATCATTGCTGGGACAGCAGCCTGACAGAAAGTCCCTGCAGCAGCTGCTTCCAGGGCTTGCCCAGAGCTACCTGGAGCCCTGGAGATGCCTGGCATCCTGTAGCTGCCAGCAGTCAGAGCTTGAGCTGTCTTCAAGGTAACTGCAGTTAAAATAACTGTATCAATTGTGATTTACACTGCTCATTATTTTAGGGCCAAGCTGGGAGCTGAGAATTTTTCAGATTCAAAAGATGTACAAAGCAGGACTTGCTCAGACTTAACTACAGGCAAGAGATGTGCAGTGGTGAGTTGAGTTGGGGTTTTGTTTTGTTTTGGGTTTGTTGGTTTTTTTGTTGGTTTTTTTTGGGGGGAGGGGGTTTGTTGTGATTTTTGGTTTTGGTGAGGGTTTTTGATTTTTTGGTGGGTTTTTCCGTTGGTTGGTTGGTCGGTTGGTTGGTGGTTTGTTTTCTTTTGTTTTTGTTTGGGGTTTTGGGGTTGTTTTTTTGGTTGGTTGGTTTTTTGGTTTTTGTTTGCTTCCTTTGGTTTGGTTTGGTTTTTTTGTTCCAGCCACATTATAAGTAAGCACCTAACACAGAAAATCTCATACATGGACTAGCCCCATACACACTGACATTTTTGTTCTCATTTCTACATGCTCAGGCACTAAAAGAACCAAATGACTAGGCCTGTATTTATTTAGAAAGCCAGACAGATGATGTTTAAAATAAACCCAGACTTGACTTCAAAGATATCTGGCTCTTGAGATGTTCTTCAAATGATAACAGCACAGCTCACACTCAGTGCTGCACACAGTACATAACAATTATCACTGTCATTTCACTATGTCTTCTAAATATATAGCCTAAAATAAATCTTGGAAAAAAAAAACAACCCAACAATGAAAATGGCACTGATTCTTCAGTATTTCCTTTAACCTACACAAGCAATTTTCTTCCTTTGGGGTTATAAAAGGGAAATAAAACTGGCACAGTATTTGGAGCTCTACAGATGATACCAGGACTCCTAATGGTAACAGATTATAATACTGTTGGTATCATTACCTGCGCAGCAACATCAGAGAAAAGAAATACTTTAATTGTCACAGTACATCCAAAACTCCTGCTTGTGCCAGCATGTTGTGCTCTGAATTTCAGGATTTTAGCACTATGTGTTAAAGACAATGATTGCATCTATAAAAACATTGTGAAATATTTGAGATTTATTTGTGGTATGCTGCTGTTGAAAGGTGTAATAGCAGTTCAGTTTGCATAATAAACACACCTGGTGTTGAATATGCTAGAGGCACTTTCAATTGGTACAAAAATATACTACTTTTATTATTGTAATACTCATAATTGCTGATAAAGATAAGATCTAGATGCATTTTTGTTATTTAATCTTCTTTTTCAGATCTTTTAAAGCTAATCCATAAACTTTGTCAGACTTTTATTATAAAGTCAGATTAGACTGTTTTTTACCAAGCACTACTTACAACGGCATAGCATGAAAAAGGAAATCACATACATTTTCAGTGATTCATCTATCCAACATCCATCCAGCATTTATTCACCTACAAACTAAACTCAACACCAGTATCTGGAAGCTCTGAAAGCATACATATATCTCATATTTATACAATAAGGGAAACACCACAGGGCATCAAAACCGTGGAGACAGTAGCATGGACCAGGTACTATCCTATTTTTTAAATGAGAAAATAGTTCCTCCTGAAAGTATAAGCAGCTTGCCAAACTGCAGGGGGGGTTGTTTTGCAAACACAAAAAACATTAGGACTCACTATGCAGATTTCATTGACAAAGCTAGATCTATGAAGTTAATAGTCATTTAACACTGACTGAACTAGTTCTTTATATCAGAGAATTTCTCTATCAATTCAGCATTTCCAACATACTTTTAACATAAAACTCTTTAAAACAGCCATATCAGTAGTATGCTGGGTTTTTTATTGAAATTAGTCAAGTTCACAAAGTAGTTTCATTAAACTATACTGTGTTCTTTTTTCCTTTTTGGACTAGGAGCTACAAGATTGATAGCAACAAAGTACTGAAAAAAGTGTTAACATTTGTAGAAACTAAGAATTTATCTTCTGCAAAAGCAAACATTTCAAAATTTACTGTTTAACCACATCATCAGCTAGACCAAACATATACTGTAAAACTAGTTCTTGAATTCATTCCAGCAGGTTTTATAAACATCTACAGCCCTTTCTTGCACTTCTGCTTATTGTAAGTTTGCACAGAAGTGGTAAAATTTAATACTCAGTGGAACACTACATTAACTACTGAAATGTTATTGCACATCAAAAAGGTTTACTGCTACTTTGTAAACGTGCTTACCTGAGAGCCATAAAATGCTGACATAATGAGTCAGATCTACTGTGGTGCACTGCAACCAGGTCTGTGCACTCTAAATGCAAAAGCAGCTCCTTGATACAAAAGTCATTGACACAATCTCTAGAAGACATTTCTGTATATGGCATACTTCAAATTCTGTAGTATTTTGGAGCTAGGTAAATATACCCCAAATTATCAGTAACAGGACAAATCACCCAGAAGAGAATAAGCACACACACACACTGTATTTCGTACTCGAGCATAAAGGTACTGTTTCAAGAAACCCCCAAGCTGCAGATCACTGAAAGTCTGGAAGACAGACCTGGGAAGGACTGTACATGGTCACTCAGCTCTGGTATCCCACCCCTGGGAGCAACTGCTGCTCAGTGTCAAAGTACTGGGATACAGGGATTTCCTGGGTGTCATTTAACTCTTGTGTGACCAAATTTTATGTTCTTAGATTAAACCCTAAGGAATCAACCAAACATGAGTGGAATTAAAAATAACTCTTTCTCCTCCTGCAAAAGTAAAATGAACTTCCTCCTTTTATGACTGGCTGAACTACAGATGCCTGAGGTTTTACTTGATGTACGTACTTTGGGATGAAGATGAAAAGTATCAGTATTAATACAACAATAATTTTAGGTATTTAATAAAAAAAAACGGTGGGATTTTCTGATGTAGCACGAAATAATAGAAAGGAAGATTTCTGTCAACTGTTTCTTCCTCAGTTCCATAGAAAATAATCATCTTTTCTAGCTCAGTGGATCATATAAGACACTATTACCACATCAGCCAATCAGCTCAGTATCCTAATAGTTGCAAGTCCAAGACAATTTAGAGTAAGATGCTTGGAAGCACAATTAAAAAATAAACCCTTTATAGATAAGTTCTTCCTTAATACTTAGCATGTCATGAATGTCATGAGTCTCAAATACAGGCTCAGGTGTGTTACTTCCTATACTCTTGGGATCCTGTGAGGGCAGCAGTCCCTGAAGGTAACAGCATATCACAAATGTCCTTTAAAATGTCAAAATTTTGCATGAAAATCTTATTGTACATCCACATGTTCTTGATTCATGAGAAGGATAAGTACATGCTGATCAATCCACATTTTTTGTACCAGCAGTTTTTCAGCGTCCCTTATTCCTGTCTTACCAAGGACAAATACTTTTCACCAGGAGAATGGTGAAGCATTGGAACAGGCTGCTGAGAGAGGCTACCAACTCTCCATCCTTGGAGATATTTGAACCTAAACTGGGCATGACACTCAGCTGATGAAAAGCTGAAGCTGGGCTGCTGTGATAAGAGCTGAACCAAGCAGAAAACATTTTTTGCCCGAATCACTAAGAGTCCAGTATTTTGAATATCTCTTCAGTTCCTTCTAATTCTTTTTTTTTCCTCCAGAAGTCATCAACAGATTCAAAGTGAAGGAAATACTACTTCTATACCCCATTGTCACTGTGTTTCTAATATTTCCTTCTCTCTTATTCTTTCTCCAAAACTTATGTTTCTCTTAGTGTTTCCTGAAGTAGCAATTTAAAAGCCTAAATAAGGCCTCTGAAAGCCCTATACCTACCATTTTCCTACTACATTCAAGGAAACACAGGTGTTCACCAACTATTTCTGTGCCAGTGTATTTTATTACAAAAATTATACACTGGTTTAATCTCATTTTGCCATTTTCACTGAAGAGTTGCATAATTATGTCTTTAATGACTATTTCTTTGCATAACACTAGGACATGTTAATATCTGAACAGGAGGTCTGCCAACACACCACAAATACAGATCACTGCTCCCGCAAACTGAAATGCAGTAGTAAGTTGAAGCTTTGCCTTTTAGAAAAGGATCAGCTGTCCTGCAGCTGCCAACTTCAGTACCTTAAGAAAATATGACTTAACCACCTCTGTCATCCCAGGTACAAAAGTATATTTAGTTGCATTCATTTTCCTCTAAGTCAACATTCCTATTCCTGTTTTTAAAAAAGAATTTTCAAAGATAACTCTGCTTTAAAAACGTAATCTACAGCATCCACAATATATACCAATGTACCAGTGCTATCAGTAGTGAATTAAACCTCCAGAAAACCTTTCCAAGAGATAACAAAACAAATGGCATTAATAAGAGCTTTTCACCTAACAAATACTTCATGTCTCAAGACAGTATTTATTTATGAAGCTTTGTTATGGACTAGTGCACTGCCTGTTTAGTCTTCAATTATCACATGAGGTGGAGGAAAAAATCCTATTTCTATATGAGCTTAAACTGAAATTGACTTTGAATCTCTGAACTGTCAACAAATTCTTCCCTGAAAAGGCTGGCTTTGCAGAGATTATAAAGAAGGTGTCATCCTTGACACTTGCGTTCTATATTCAACCAGCAGGCCTGGAAGAGAAGTGTGCAGAACGCTGGGCAGGATGGTGGAGGGCTCAGCTGTCACCCTGCCTGCCTCCCTCGCTTGCTTTGCAGGCAAAGACAGTGCTGAAGGTGTCAAAGGTTCTCTATTTAAAGTCGCTGACAAGCAAAGGAAGAACACTGGGAGAATATGTTAGCAGCCACTATGAACTCATCTCTAGTAACAAGTCATCCTGACACTTACTTCTGGATGTTAGAAACAAGAGCCCTGGTTCTATTGAAATTAAAGAAAAAACAAAACAAACCCCCATACACTACACCCCCATCAGATTTATAAGTTCAAGATTTACTCTGGGAAAATCCAGTGTTAAGAACACATAGAGCAAAGCCCTGCTTTCTGTCAGAGTGACAAACCAGAAAGCCACATACGATTATGTTAATCTCCCACTTCAAATCTCCCTTGCACAATTGCATACCACTGCTTTCTGTGTTTCGTTTAAAAGTCATAGAGTTTACTAACCACTTAATGAAGCCGCATTCCTTAAATCCCTGACAGATTATGTGAACTTGTTTGGTTTAGAAACATAAATTTGCCATTCCACTACCCCCTGCCCCAATGACATCTTAGTCCAAAGCCGGTGTGCTCGGGGCTGCAAGCCACAAAACACCTCTCCTCAAAGCAACTGCCTCCATCGGGCAGCAGGAAACAGGAAGGCAAAGAAATGCACAAGGAAAGGAAGGAGCACGGCTTGACTTTCCAAAAAAGAGCAGCTATTTCCAACCAAGCTTATCTCTTTCAGTCCCTTATTTAGTTTTAATTGGAAAGAAGGAAGTGAAGAATATGAAAATGCTTTGAAAGACCCTTGTAAGAGTCCTGGGTAATCGTCTGCATCAAAGATGACAATTTGCTGCATCGCTGATTTCATTTGGAAGGTTTTCTGATGCTGCGTGTCCCAGTGGCCAGCTGAAACTCTGAAAATTGATCAGGACAAAGTAACCCAGAGGAGCACAGAAAAGGTGCATCAGCAGTATCCAACTTGCAGACAGGATGAAGTCGGTGCTCCTCCTCTTAAGTTTGAAAGGATATCCTGCTTAGACCCTGCATTCAGGATTATAGTAGGCCATGCATTTTCCAGCTGGTGGCAGAAGGGAGGAAGCAGATGTGGACTTAATGTCAGTTGTGACAGCTGGCTTGTAATAGCAGCAGGCAGAAACCAGAGCACAAACAGCTCCAGATTCCATTTACCTGACCAACGACCCAGCTCAGCGTTTCTGATGAAAGTCTCAGCACAAGCACCACAAGCTGTCGGCAGCGTTCTCAAATGAGCATTAGCAAACCCAGGCACAATTCAGCGTGCACACAATGAGCTTCCAAGTTTGAAATGATGCAGCTGACGGGTGTTTAAGCACTAACCTCCTCCTCTGCGTTCCAAGGCTCAAGATTTACGGCATTTTGTTCCATGAGCACTAAAGAAAAAAACCTCTCTAACTTTTAGAGCTCATTCCCATGTTTTCTATTAAGTCCATATATCAGTAGTGTCATTCACCAATACAAAGTCCTATTAGTCATGCTTCCAAGGAAAAATGTCATTATTTCTGCTTCTTAAGCTACTGGATGATAGAAATCAGACCACAGATTTTGTTTTATCAAGTCTGAGGTATTTGCCAGTCCTGCTGATTAGGATATAATTCAACAGTATTTTACACAACTCTGACATATTTTAGTTATTATGCCTAGTTAAAAGTCTGAAGATTGCTATTAAATGAAAGAGAAAGAAGGTTATTAGTAAATCAGTGGTGTAACCTTTGTGAGTTGTTTTTCACCTCCTCACAGACATTACCATGAGAAAACTTAAATGAAAACCAGGATAGACAATACAACAAAGTCATGTAACAAGTAACAGCAATCCACATAGGTTATTCTCCCAAATGCCTAGTCAGTGGCCTCAGATAGCTAATGTGCTTGAAATGTGTAATTCAGAGCTACAAAAAGTATGTTTATAAATCTGTACATGTCCAGTGCACCTTGGAAACAGCTGTGTGGGGGAAAAAAATAGCCAGCAGTATATCTGATTTCAGCTAAACAAGGTTGCAAACTGAATTATCTATTTCCTCTCACAGAACTGGAAGATACAGCACTGCAAGGCTCCCAGAAATAATTTTAAATGTAATTAAATCTAATTAGGATTAGATTTTAATGCTAATCTGGGAATATTACATTTGCATTGGTTATTCAGTGCATTGATTTACCCAACTATATGCTAGAACACCTAAAATGGGAATTAAGGATCAGCTACCATACATTATGACTTTACATCTTCATTAAAAGGCCACATCTTAAAATATGCAACCTCCAATACAAAAAACACCTAAGCATATGATTAATTTTGAGCATATTGTCTTGCTCTGTGAAGATCAATACACAGTGGTTACGTTCTCAATTGAAAAGTCATGTTTATGTGGGGTTCAGGCATTAATTCCTATGGTAGAAAATTTATTTACTTCATATAACATACTTATCCACAGATGCTTCAAATTACATTACATCTATTCCATAAATAACCTCCAAAACCAATGCAGGTATTTCTTGCTTAAACCCCAGGTTAAGATACAAGTCATATTCCTCATCTTTTTTTGTCATCATCTGCTCCCCACACGAAGCTAAACACACCATATGAACTTTCAAAGCCATTTTTCTTCAATCATACTGAGGGTCAATTGTTCCAGTAGGTTTGGGGTTTTTTATCAGGCAGTGAGTGACTGTTCCTAGATATTTTCAGCAAGACATGACTAGCCAGCTTGGCCTCCCTACTGTTCCCATCCCTGCCTTTGGAAACCCAGAGCTGCTTCTTTCTCCTCACTATTCTCAATGTCTTGGAGGTTCATTTTCTCCTAAAGATTTCTTTCCTCAGACACACCCTTTGCTGAGACTGACCACTTGCTGGACATATTTTACATCATCAGTCCAGTCACCCATCTAACACCTATATCTAAGCTTGTGCACTGCAAAGAAGCATGAATAAAGTAAAGGGACTGTAAGTGATCAGCAGCCCCACAGCACATGTGTCATTTCATTATCATCATCATCATCATCATCCAGAACCTTCAAATATAACATTTCAAATCTTCCTCTCTCATATCCCCATGGGGATCCACTTTCATAAAAATACTCTGTACATGACAGGGGCAAAAGGAAGGAGAAAAAGGCATCATATACCATTTTTCTCTCTCAGGAGAGGGATGTCAAAGAATCGCACAACACAGAGACCCATTAAATTAATGTACGTCTACCAGCACTAATTACAGGCACACTGTTTGAAACTGTGCTCTTTCTTAAGGCAGCACTACAATGACTCCTTCAACTACTGATTGTTTTTGTCAGGGTAATTTTTATCAAGAAACAACATCTCTACTTAAAATAAACAAAATGAGTAAACATATTTCATATTGCATTTGGAGAAACGTACAGGTTTTAATAAACTTCTGATGTCAAAACATATATCCACTGAAGGCTTCTCAGCAATGAAAGAAAAAACTAGCAGAACTTCATATCAGCTTCCCAAAACCTATTTTCTCAGCTGGCAGTGGCCATCCACAAGAAGGAGGAACTACACAGCATTTCACAGGCCACAGGATTTGGCATATGATCCTCTTGAAAGGCTAAGACAAGAATGATCCCACTACTCAGATAAAACAAACAGATTCAGGTGAAAGCAAAGCACTGCAGCACCTGCCTCTCCTCCAACAGACCAATATTTCTGCTCAACACTTTCCTAGGCTAACTTCTGTCCTATTTTCATCTGTGAAGAGACTACTCAGCCAAATGGCATAATTAACTAATCTGATGTGTCCTGAAATGTCAGTTTGAAAGAAGAAATGCACACATGCTCAGACAGATTTATGTCACAGTCAGACGGGTGAACTTCCAGCCTGTCCACAGCCCGATGCCAGCAAAGGTCCTCTGGAAATAATGGGAGCTGTGTGTGTCAGAGCCACACAGTTTTCAGTTTGCAGTTTTCTGCCAAGGTTATGTCAATCCTCTTTACTATGTTTGATACAAGCAGTAAAACACAGAGGTGTTTAGAGGATTTACTTATGATTTTACCTTCTTATCTGAATCATCCAGGGATTCCTTGGAAATGATGACTAGATGCTGAAGGATAAAGGTAACCTAGGATTCTCTAGTGGGACTCTCCATCTCAACAGTAGAGTTTAATGAAGATTCCAGTAGCAAATCCCAAGATTTTAGCTGAACACAAGGAGACTTATTTTTACACATCACACAGACTCTACTTTGTAAGACGCCAGTTTGCATATAGGCAATGAAAAGCCCTTTGGCTAAATATAGACATTGAAATAGTGTCAGTTAATAGTAATTTCAGCCCACAAGTGTTTTTGCCCATACAACCTAATCAAGAAAGATTATTTAAAGATTAGAACACTGAAAAGGAAGAAAAAAGTGAAAAAGGAGAAAAGAAAAAGAACTACAAAGAAATCACAATGTTGTACAGAACTAAAACATCCAATTATGCTTTGATCCTGGTTTGAATTTTAAATGTTACTGTCATCATTATTTTCGATCACACAACTTCTTTCAGTGATTACTTGATATCTATGATATATGCCAAATGTACGGAAAAACAAAGCATGTTATAGGTAGAAGTAGTAGCTTATTTTGCAGACATAACAAAGCCCAACTCTCAAACATTATTGAGAAGCCTGTCAACAAAGAAAATCAAGTACCAAGTGAAAATGAGGCATATTGCTTAATTCTCTCAATCAGCATTTTCTTGCTTGCCAGGAACACCTCTCTTGTGTGGGCTGACAAGGTGCAAGCTAATTTACAGATCCAGGAGGAGTCAGCTTTACCCAGATAGCAGTGCTCTCAACATTAATTAAGAGGAGCCTGAAAAGTAAAGTTCACTCAGAAATGGTAGTGAAAGAAAAAAACCTCAAGAAAATGTTGTCTGTTATGAAGAGCAAACAACAAAGCATTGGATCATCCTATCACTCAAATTAGTGTTGTTTCCAGATTAGATATTTCAGAAGTGTTGTATCAAGCACAGAGAAAAGGTCACCTTGTCTGGACCATGGAGCTGCCCAAGCTTTCTAGATGCTGCAAACATTTTCTGACTGAACTCACAAGACAACACTCAAAGTATCCAAGATCCTACTACTTAGAGCCCATAGAATTTATCATGTATATTGTGTCTCAATTTCACCAGTCATTTCTGCTGTTTAAAAATGACAGAGTGCAGAAAAGAGCCAGTCAGCATTTCACATCTCCTGCCTTCCACACTCTCCCAGAGTGGGGTGCAATGCTCTGCTCCAGGCTTGAACTGAGGCAGGCAAATGCCCAGAGGATGAGGGCATCCCCATGGGTCTCACAGGCTAAAGGACTCTCTTCCTACCTGACATGTGAGACTATTTCCTATAATTCTTCTTGTGTTCCATGGCATACACTGTTTAACAGCCTGGTATTATTTAGTGTTTTCTAAAACAGATTTCAAAACTATATTCTCTAATTAACTACTTTTTTATTTTCATAATTAACTATTTTTTCTACTTATTACTCTTCTAATATGATTCTCAGTCAAAGAACAATTCTCAAGAACCTGTGCAGTTACCACACACGTTAAATTGATATTTTACAGGATAAAGAAAGTAATGGGATGAAAGTTAACTGAAGCTCCCCTTACATGTTTTCAGAGCAGAATCATTAATAAATATTAAAATAATATTAGTACCTCACTTTAAAATTAAATAACAAAACAAACTCTGCCTTAATATTGCTTTTTCTTTGAAATTTATTTATTTAGTCTAGCTAGCTAAAAGGACTGATTTTCTTGTTCTCTCCCCATTTTCCACAAGTGATCAAAGATGTTTGTCATGCTACAACATTTACCCACAACAGCAGGGTGTACCTCAGCAGTGTGCTCCTTTCAGATCACTTATGTCTGCTGGAGAGATGGCTCCTTTAAAAAGAACTCAGTGTTTGGTAAATCAGGTCGTTCACTGACCCGTTCTCTATGGGTTCCCAGAGCACACAACCTTAGATCCTGTCTTCCTTGAGAGGCACATGCTCTTTCTCAATCTCAAACTGATTCATCTCTTTCACATCACACCTCCATGACACCAATAGCTTAACAGTAAAGCAAAGAAAAACATTCATTTGTGTTTAGAGAAACACAAACACATAAGCTTTGCATACAATATTAAAAAAAGAAAATTAAAACAGAACCCCAAATGTTTTGAGTTGCCAAAGGACATGACTTAGACATATGTCTAAGATACGACTTATGGTGATGACTTAGACATCACCAAAGACTCTCTCAAAACTAAGCAGTCTGTGGCTTAAAATTACTTTTTCCTTTGCCTTTCCTTTGGTGTGCCAGCCACCCCCTCTTCTTCCATTCTGAGCTGCTTCCCTTTTATGACTCCACCCATAGGCTCACAAATTGAAGATCAGCCTGTATACATTGTGTATGGATTTGCACAGTAAAATATGGTCTCAGCAAGAATTTACAATATAATGACTAATTAGAAAAAGAAATTTCTCTTCATAATTCATTCTGTATTCCAAAGTACCTACCTGAACATGTCTCCTAAGCCTTTTAGCATTCCTTTCTTTGCCTTAATTTTATCCTTCTCTTTATCTCGATCTTTCTTCTTTTCCTTTCCCGGTTTTTTTCTGTCACCTTTATCTTGGCTTCCATTCATGTGTCTCTCTAATGAGTGGGATGGCTGGTCACTTGCTGTGGACACAGATTCTCTACCAGATCTTGAGCTCTCTTCTGTGTCTTCCTCCACTGAAAGCACATATTAAGAAACATCAGTGACATAAGAACAAACAAAACGTCAGATTTTTGGTATATTCCATAATGTATTTTGAAACATGATATATGCAAAATCACAATAAACTGCCTTTTTTTTTTGCCTTTCTTTTTTTTTTTTTTTTTTTAATCAGTATCTGCTCACAAAGTTTTCCAAGAGTATTTATTAGAAATATTAAAGTCATAAAAGCAACGAATTCACCTTTGCAAACCATTTGGCAAAACGCAATTTGCACTTTGTGGGTACTCTGGATAATGTATGGCTTAATAAAGAGGATTAGCAAAGTGATGTTAACTGGCCCATTTTGTTTCAGTATCTAAATCAGTTGAGGAGAGATTTAGAAATATCTGCAAGAAGTAGCAACAGCAGTGCAGCGTGCCTTGTTCATAAATTCTTAGTAATATTCTCATAAAAATATGAAAGTCATTAGGGAGTGTTAACCTTCAACACAAGCCATAATAGACTTTTTCTTCTTCTGCAAGTAAAACAACAGTTTTGTTATGCTTCTCCACTTCCTGGAGCCACATCATACACTATGATTGTTGTTTTTGGTGTTATTTTTGATTGAGACAGGGCAGCCTGGGAGGTTCAGGTGGAGAGATTTCATCCAGCAGAACAAGTAAAATCCTTTAAGGGCAGATAACATGTTCATTTTTTGTTTCTAATCCAAGACCAAGAATCCTAAAGCACAGTCAAGGTTAGATTTAACAGCCCACATGTATTTCAGGAAGTCTGAAAGAAAAATGACGAACAGAAAAAAAATCCACTGAAAACCTGAAAACTGCTTCAGCAGTTTAATAGGAAAGAAATAAGACACTTCAAGCTGCTGGGTCAGAACACAGCACTTCATGGCTTGTGAAGCTGTGATTTTCCATGAGCTCTAACATTCTATACCATCACATTTAAGTAGGCTCCAGCTATCTCCCAGCTTTCCAAGAGACTGCACAAAGCAGCAATTAGGATCACAGATGCATACTTAGTATTGCCTCCTGTAGTTCCAATGACTACAAAGGCTCCAAACAACTTTTGGCAGTAGAATTTGAAAAATACAGTCTTGCTTTATATACATACAGTCTATGGAAAAGAAAAAGAAAAATTGTAATCAATAAGATTTTGAAATGGTCATGGCTTAGGGAAGGAAAAAACCTGTTTTTTAGTTTCACCTGTGTTTACTATTTCTTAATATTATTCTGCTAATATTGCTCAAGATCTCAGCAACTCTTCTATAGCCAACAGAAGAGTGTAATTCCTCCAAAATGTCTCATATATTGACTTCTGTAGAATATAAACTTGCTTTTCTTAGTCATCATTCATCTTCACCTTAAAAGTAAATCATTGAACCTGAAAAGTCTACAAATCACTGACTGAAAGCCATTCAATATAATGTTTTCTTTCTCTCAGAAACTTGCCAGCAAAATACTCTTTATTCCTTACTATTACAATCTCTAGACATGTCAAATAGACGTTGTACTCATTCACTAAGTATCAAGTTTTCTATAAATATTCTCTAGCCCCGGATGATCACACAGTCTTGTTTCAAGGAAAATTTACCATGTCAGATACATCTCAACATTAATAACTATTTTTGAATCTTAACTAGTACTCTGAAGTAGAAACCACCAGAGTGGCCAGGCCTTGGCATTTAATTCAGGACTGCTACAAATAAAGCAGATGATACAGCTTCTCAACTGTAGAAACAGTTTTAATATTCATGTTACTGTATTTTAGGAAACTAATAGGTCCTATACATGCCTCTGTACTAGCTGTTCTTGTAATTTTTTTAGTCCCAGCATTTCCTAATCAGTGTCTGGAGTGATATTTAGATATTATTAAAAGAATTGTGGAAAAGCACTTTGGAATAGAAATGTTAATTTTTTACATGTTAATTTATAGCTACAATCTGTTCTAACTAGACATTTAAAAGACTGTACTTGCAAACGAATATAATTAGTAAAAAAAAGAAAAACCTGCATGAAATTTCTGACAAATTTTGGAGTCAACTGTTTACTTGGAACTTCACTGCTAGAATTTTAAATATGAATCCATTTTGACCTATGTTTGTTCATACTCATATAACAATACATTAAATAAATCATAAATATGTACTGTTTACTGTGCTATGCTGAGTTGTGGAACAACTTGTCATAACATTGTGTCGTGGTTTAGGGAGGGTACTCCCCAGTTTGGTGCTCCTACTCAGACTCTCCAAAATATGTGCAGCCCACTCACTCCCCCTCCCTTCGCCCCTGCAGCAGGATGGAGGGTACAGCTGCAGGCACAAAAGGTAAAGATCACAGGTTGAGGTGAGAACAATTTACTGGAAACAGCAATGAGGTAAGAAAACCAATAATTATAGCAACACTACGAATACAAGAGCACACCAGGAAAGAATGACTGGCACACAAATTCTCACCCCTGACAACACCCAACTGTTCCCTCCACTACTCTACAGGACCTGGTAGGGACTCCTTGCCCCATCCCTGAAAAATGATGTGAGGTGGTTTGGAATAACCTCTGGGTCCTGGCCATGTGCCCTCCTGGCTACTGCAAAAGTCAACCCCGTCCTGGCCAGAACCACACAAAACTTTCATTTACTATTTTATTTGGTGCATTCCATGAAGAACATTGTCCCCTTTCTACATTTGTCTTGCAATTAATATTTCTCTATCATACATAGTTTGCTTGCAATTAACTCAGTAGCTTAGACTAAGGGCAGTGAACTGGGATGCCCTGTTGTCCTGAAGTAAACACTGGTCTCTCTACTGGACTAAACAGATTTCCAGTTTTTTTAAAAGGACCCAACATGAAGAAGCTTGTTTCACTTTCATGCAGTGCAGTCATCCTGCAATTAACATACACATAATTACTAGTGTTTAGAACAAATGCAAATGCTGCTCAATTAAAATTCAAACCCAGGCTACAAATGAAACTTCTAATTTTTGTTATGTTGCAGTAATGACATTAGGTTACTGCAAAACGCAGGATGTATTTGTTTTGGTGCCGTTATTTCCTTTTTTCTCCTGCAACCTCCTACCTCCCCATTCAGGATGCTGAAGCCAAAAAATTAAATTGGAGTATACTTTAAACATCAATTAAACTAAACACTAGTGTCATTTCATGAAGCACACTGCAGTATGGAGAACTACACAAACAGGTATTATGAAGCCATTCTTCTAATTAGCCCATAAAATGGAAAAGATGCACATGAGGAATCAAAGCTACTTAATGTGAAACTATTTTGCCACTAAGCTTCTCGGCCTCTTATTGTGATATTTAATACAGCCCTAGATTCCAGCAATTAAGATTCAGCAAAAGATTAGAAAGCTTTGTTGATCTCTCCCAATCAAAATGCCTTGTTCTTCTTCATGCCACTAAAGATAAACATTTTGCTTCTAGTCAGCTATTTCAAGTATTAAGGGGAAAAAAAACCACCAAACAAAAATGAAAAAAAACCCTCACCAAAAAACAAAACAACAACAACAAAACCCCCAAGAAACAACAAACAACCAGACCACAGAAAAAATTATCTGCAAAAGTTGAACATCCACACCTCTTTCCACAAATGATCTTTCTTTACAGCCATTAAAACTCACACATATCTTCTCAAATACTTAAAATGGTACCTCAGCGCCAGTCAGTGCCATCTGATTTTAATCCTACATTTAGTAATTTAATAGCATAGTGCTCCAAGGACATTACAAAGTCATGCAATGTCTTTGTCACATATGCTACCTGTACTTTTCATGGCTTTTGCATATGGAATGATGTTAGAAATTCCTCTACACAATACTATTATTTGCTAATCCAAAGCAGGTCACTGTCTGGAAGACAAAGAAACACTTCTAGCACTGAAACCCATGGAGAAAGGCAAAATAATTCAAGTAAGACAAATGGATCCAACCTCAAGGGCATCAGCAAATTGACCACCAGCATGTTTGCCTGGGTTTTATAATGAGAAAAAGCCACATTCTAATTTCAAACAATTACGGAATAATTAAATACAACTTTAAAAAAACTTAGGCAACGTCGTTATGGCAGCAGTGAGGCATTAATTACGTTAGAACCAGATTGTTAAACTCCTACATATTCGTATGTGCCCAAACTTTGTCCAGCTGAAGACACCATTTGGTAAACTCTCTGGAACCTAAGTCCATATAAAATTTACACAAAGCGGAGCAGGCTGCAGTGCTTTGAGGTTTAATGCAGATACAGACATTTTCAGGAAGACAGGCAACATAGAGCTGGGACAGCTCTTAAGCTCCCACAGTCACCATGAGAAGCAAAAATCCTCAAGGACTGAATTCTGTCCTATCAACTTACTATATTTGCTTTGCTACTCATCCACTTTTATGAATCTGGCACTTCAAATTTCTGGAATGCTTCTTAGATGTTTCATTACTGTATGTGGAAGCTATTAGAACACAACAAAATGCATAGTTCTACACAAATAGCTTTGCTCGGCCCTTCTTTATCACATGGGATCTGACAAGCCTTGCTCTTGCTATCTCATGACATGAGATGGCTCTTGTTCCACCGGTGTGTGACAACATCCAAACAGAGATGAGGGCAAAGACTCACCCACGACATTTTGATTTCAGCCAGAAGGCTTTGTCTGGTTCCTGCTTGTGCTGGTTTTGGCTGGGGTAGGATTACTTTTCTTCACAGTGGCTTGTATGGGGCAGTGTTTTGGATTGGAAGACAGGGTTGATAGCACAGAAATGATTTTGTTATTGCTGAGCTAGGCTTGCACATAGCCAAAGCCTTTTCCGCTTTTTGTACAGCCACAGTGGTGAGGAAGTTGAGGAGGTACAGGAGGTTGGGAGGAACATCAGCCAGAACAAGTGACCCCAGCTGACCAAAGGGATATTCCAGACCACATGGCATTATGCTCAGTATATTGAGTTGTGAGTAGAAGGAGGAAGTTGGAATTTGGAATGATGGTGTTTGTCTTCCCAAGTAAAAGTTACATGTGATTTGGCCCAGTTCTACTGGGGATGGCAGAGCACTTGCCCATCCATGGGTAGCAGTGAATTAATTCTTTGCTTGTCTTTGCTTGTGTGTGTGGCTTTTGCTTTCCCTATGAAGTTGACTTTATCTCAATCCACGACTTTTCCAGCTTTTACCCTTCTGATTCTCTCCCCAGTTCCACTGGTGGGCAAGCAGCTGCCTGAGGCTTGGCTGCTGCAGGAGTTAGTCCACAACACCACTGCTCCCTTGTGAAGGATGCAAAGGGCTCCTTGCTATAAATAAATACTTCCTTGCTACTCTCTATGCATTTCATCAACAAGCTCAAAACCCCTTACCAGAATCTCATAAACCTATACTCACCTTCAAAGTGCTTCACAATGACAGTTTTGCTATATTTTTGATCAATTGAAGTTAAACCATCTTTAACTTCTGGATAAATCTAGGATATCTGAAGCTTCAAACCAGGATATTGCTATCAGCTCATACCAACAAGGCCTTCTATAAAAACATGGTCTTATGTCCTAAAAGATCCCAGGAATGCAGTTTGCAAGAATGAGCAGGATCATTACACATTTTCTCACACCTATTCTTCTACTGGCCAGAAACAGATTGACAGCCAGCAGCACCACACCACATCACTGCTGTGTGAAATTCTTAGATGCTGGAAAAGCAAATCAGAATTAATTCCATCTGTAGCTACTACTAAGAAAAGTGAGTGGTAAAATTATGTCCTTTGCAGCCTCAGAACACTTTTAAAAAGAGGCAGATTAAAAAAAAAAAAAAAAAAAAAAAAAAAAAGAAAAGGGCAGGAGTTTTTAAAAAATGAAAGAGTGGCTAGAGAAGTAGCTTATTAAAGAATATTAGGGAATGATGCTTATGAAACAGAATTTCTAAAACTAAAAAAGTTAAAATGAGAGTGAAAATTTTCTTTTCAAGCCTTTGATAAATTTAGGCTAAATACTTTCTACTTCAACCTTCCCATCACCATCTTCATTCATAAACTTCTAACTAGCTGCAGAGGTTGATTAAAAAAAATCTGGTGGTGTGTGACAAGTTGAAAGTAGTACAACATGAAGGTTAAAAATTCAATGATTTTAATACAACCCCTGATTGAGGTAATTTACCATTCATACTATTTTCATTCAATATGAGTTGTCATTTTACCAGCCCATTCTTACATAGTTCAATAATGATAAGGTTAGCTTTGAAGTGATTCTTTTATGTTAATGACATTCTCCACATGTTGGGTCATACTTCAGGTTAAAGAACTGAAAATGTAAATGAATGCCCATTAGGGTGGGTAATAGCTGATCATTAACTTTGTATTTTATTAGATCTGCCAACCTTACTCACTCTAATTAAAGGACAGTGATTTCTTTTTATCCCCCCCAACACTACAAATGTACTATTTCAAAGTTAAATGCCTATATTTCTGTAACATAAATTTAGTGGGTTTGCCTTTCTGCCTGAATTTGTTTTCTAGTTTACATTAGTACATTAATTAGCCATCTTACAGAATATTTTCATAATAATTTAAGTAAACACATTCCAAATAATCTTATTCTCTTATTTTAGAAAGGAAGAAAGCTGCGGAGTGTGGCGATCTGTTAAAGCAAATGGAGGGAAAAAGCCTAAATATTGATGAAGTTAGTCCCATTCTTTTAAAATTCCAAAATTATGTTCTACTACCTCAGTCAGTTTCTAAAGGAATTAACCAACGCCATTAACACTCATTATGCAAATAACAGTTTACTTACAAGTTTCCATGCCTTCATCATCATCATCTGCCACAGGTTTATCGTATGATTTGTCTATGGCAGCTCTGAAGCTTTCGTTGCAGCCTCGTCCCCGGATAATCCGTGGGCGTGGGCGGTGGAAGGGAATGTCACCGTTCAGAGTCACCTCAGCCACGGCTGTCTGCAGACTTTCCAACGAGCTGGATTTCTTCAGGCCTAATGAAGGCCCCACATCTCTGGTTGGGGAACCTTAGTGATTTAAAAGGGGGGAAAAAAGTAATTAGAATCAGTATTGAGAACAGCATGCTTGATTATGCATATCCATCCTGAAAGTCTTCGGGGACACACTTAACATTATTCACATCATCTCTCAATAATCTGTAGGGAATTCTCCACAGATTTGTTGGTCTCAGAAGCAAATGAGTATGTCAAGTCACAGTCAACGAAACCGACAATGTTAGCAATGTCTGGCTTTTCAAATCAGTGAAGAGAGACCAACATCCATTACTATTATTTTACACAATTTAAATTATAAAGAAATCATGAGGCTTTAAAAACTTAGCTCATACAAGCAGCACAGATGCATATCTAACACATCTAACAAAACAATTAACTATTTTTGGTTTGAGCAGAAAATTTCCTCTGTACTAGCAACTGATGAATAGAGAGTAGATTATGGGCATGAATCCTACTGTGTTTAGTGTATCAGTCTTGCAAAGTAGCCTAACCTCTGGCTTCAAGGAACATGCTGTTTGTCTGAGTTTTAAAGACTTGCATCAAATTGCTAACAATTTTGTAATTAAATGCTTCTGAGAAATATCAGCTGACTTGCTCAGATTTTGTGAAATTGCTTAACAATAATCCATGGAAAGAATCCAATAAAATGGGCGATACCAGTTATACAGCTGGAAAATAAACACACTCCTGGCAGTCACGAGGAGTGACTGTTTGGGCAGCACTATTACAGCTGAGGCTGAGGGCAGCTCTTATCACTGCAGCATGTCCAGAGATGTGCCAAGGAAGCCTCATGCAGTGTTCTGCAAAAGCCCTTCTCCATCCGGACTTTACTTCTCAGGTTTGTGGGTTAAACGTATAGCCTTTGTTCTTAGACAACCACTCACACTGCAAATGCCCTCACAACTGCACAATTAGATCTCACACTAAAGTTAAAACTGGGAAGAATCTTTCAGGGAGAAAAAAAAAAAAAAAAACCCAACCAAATTTTATAGATGTTATTCAAAAGTGCAAGTAGAGCCTTAGCTAGAAAGATGAGGTGCGATAACACTTCCTGAAATTATGAGACCAGAGCCCTCACCTATAATAGGAAATTCATACCTTTTCTCTACCCAAAAGGAGCACAAAAGAGAACTGTTGTGGCACCACAACAGTCCCAGGTGATAGGTTGTTACCCAGTTGACATCAGTATTCTTATCTGGCAGACATAAATTTCACACCACCACTGAGAGCCAAAGCCAAGGCTTGAATCCCCAGGAATATCAAAGTATGAACTGCACATTAGTAAGCATAGGTGTGAATAAAGGTGCAGTGAAGGAACTAGCTCTATTAAACGTTTATCTCAGAATAATACCAAATTCTGAAGATGATCCCTATTCTAGTAGATATTAGGAGACGGAAGGGAGACAACATCTGTCACTGCTCTTTATCAAAGGTATGTGAAGTTTCCTTAAACTGGGGAAAACTGCTACTGCACTACTAAACTACTCAGTATTAGCTGGGGAGGAAAGGAGGTTGCTTGCCCTCACATAAGAGATGCTGCATAGCAGCATGGCAAATTTTCTCCACATCATTTGTTACCTTGGTATGAGATGAAGCAAGGCAGTGAATGCTATCATTTTCTATTCAGCTATTAAAAGTCTGAGCAATTGCATTAAACTGAAATACCTCAGATCAAATAAATTCAAACAGCAGCTGTCAAAGTATTTCCATTCAGCTGCCCTACTGATAAGATTAACCTGTAAACAGAAACAAACCAAAAATCTACCCTCCCAGTTCTACACAACTCCTGCAGTTGGGTTCCCTCTGCAGTCTGTATTCCTGCTGCTTGGACCCTTGGTCAGAAATAAACACACCCCAAAAATGAGAAATTTTATCTCCATGAATTCTCACCTCCTAGAAGAAGCCACCATCTCTCTCACACACAGCCTGTACTTATTAGAGGGCTGAGGGTTGTGAGGATGGCTGGGGGCAGAGCACAGGGCCAGCTGGCACCAGGGAGGGTTGGTGGCTTCCCAGCTGTGCAAACAAGTCTGGAATCACCAAACTTCTGAAAATGGCCCAAAGGCTAAGGCAAGCATTTTACGGAACATTCTCTCTGCCAAGTAAAAGCATTCCAATTTAGACAGTGCCCTATAAAACTGTCCACTTTCTAGTCCATGGTCAAATCTGCTATTCCTCCACTAATGCCTGCAGTACACAAGAAATGAGACTTTGCTTTTTAGTTTTCAAGATTTTTTTTAATTGTCTATGAGACTGAAAAAAAAAATGAATGCAACATCTTGGAGGAAAAAAAAGATGAAAAAGGACAATCATATATGAACCAGCTGTTAGACAGATCCAATTTCATATACAAAAGGAAAGGGTATCCTCTTACATAGCAGCTTACTGTAAACTTCCTTATTCCACAGTCTGTTTTGCAACCTTCCAAATGAAATGCTCATATATCTTTTCCTAATTACTGAGTGGCTCTTTTTGTAAACAGTAATTATAAAGAAGGCATTTATGTGCCCATTTGGGTTCACAGAGAACATGAAAAGAAGTTCCATTTCCTGACACCCAATACAGACTTTTGTGAGAACTGTATTTATGTAAGTTGTGTTTTCCCAAAGGATATCCCATCTGGGATATGACCTAATGTTGAGTACTGTAAAACTAATAATGGATTACATAAATGATAAGAATATTTACTGAACTTGGGTGGCCATGAACACAAACGTGAACAGGTTGCAGAATCTGAAAAGGGGAAATCTTTCACAAGCAATTTTATCAGTAGAGCTATATTTGTTTTAATCCCTTCACTATCTTCTATGGCTACTTCACAGCAAATCTACTATTCTCAAAATAAACAGTTAGGTGTTCCTGTAAATTGTGTGTTAAGAATTTATTGCTAGAATTCATCAGTCAGAAAGTGAGTTGTTTACCCATAATCTGGTAAAAACAGCAAACTTCCTTTAAAATGGATTCTGTTTAAAATTTATGAGTCACATCAAAACACTGTTTTCTAAATACAAAAATGTCAGCATTTTCTTCCAGCCTTTACAGCATTGGTGGTAATCATCAGAAGCGTTATCTGCTCAGAATGAGTTCTACTTCTATTTTGACACCAGAATTTGAAGTAGAAAAAGAGAGGAAAAGACACATCTACCTAAAGCGTATTTATATCACTGACGATGAAAGGGATTCTTTTATCATTTTTAAAAGTTGAAGTTTATCAAAATCTCCCTTTCCAACGATTTTCTTAACAAATATCCTTTGAGGAAGATTCATCCCTCTGTATCCCAGCAGTCCTCACTGCCGCCCTGCATCATCCTCACAGCTCGGCAGTGCCCACACCCTGTCCCTCTCCTGAGGGCTTGGTGACCTGCCCAGCACAGCCCCTGCCCGCCACACATGCACCTCCACTCCCTGTGTCCCCAGCTGGCCAACCCTCGGGGACAAAGCCCTGCCCTCCCAGCCATGCAGCCACCTCCGTTGATGCAGGACTGCACAGGTGCCTCTCCCAGGGCACAGACACCACTGAGACACTGAACACACACACATCACGTGCAGCCTGTGTGCTGCTCCCTATCCCAAGTCCTTTGTTTCTCCCTTGAGCTGACACTGGTTAACAACTCACTGTGCCTCCCCTTATCTCACCCTAAGGTAATTATTTATACAGTGACACAAATCCGCTTGGGTGATTTGCAAAGGCAAAGCCCATGGTGTCAAGGGATATATAATATTTTGTCCAGTGGCTAATTTTAGTCTATAAAGCAAATTTTTCACCAGCACATTCTTTTAAACCATTTAAAATGATCTTTTTTTTCTTTCAGAAACATTATTTTTATGAGCTGTCATAGTCAAATACTACTTGCAACTGATGCCAAAAAACTTCTCTGGATTTCATTAAACCAGTTTTGCAAAGGCATAAAGTCTACTTTCTAAACACTTTCTTGAAGGACATTATCAGTGAGTCTATTTACTTAGTAACATCTGCTCCATTACATTTGATAATTTTTTCCATTTCTAATTCAGTTCAGACACTAAGAGATTAACACTTCATCTGGGGAAGGCAGGGGAGGAATAAACCAAGAAACTGCATCAAAACCAGTTTAATTTTGATTTCAGTTAATAAAAAGTTTAATTAAAAAGCATTGTGTAAAAATAAATCAATAAATAATTTAAATAAATTCTATCTGATTTTTTTCTTTTTCATTTTCATAACAGGCACATGGAAAAATAACCACCCAGAGCTATAGTATGCCTGGGACTCTATAAATGAGCCACGCTCAATTGCTACTGAATATAGTCCTAACCTCTAGGATGAACTGTAAACACTGCAAGGACTAGGTACTCCAAGTGAACTATAGAAAGAAAAATAATTAAAAAACTATTACTGTAACTAGGGCTGGAGAGTTCTGTGCTCTCCTTTTCAGCCAATGCCATTAAATCCAACTGTGACAGAAATAGAGTTTGTTTTTTATCTTTTTTTAAGTAAATACATGTTGAAGTTTTCTGGCTTCTAGAGTTCATTAAAGCATAGTTCACTACATATTTGAAGCATTTTTTTTTCTTAGAACCAGACAATTTTTAAGCCAAACTATAGTAAGTGGTTTGTTTAACAGCAACATCCATCTTCAGTAATGGGAGATATCCAGTGTTTATATACAAAAACTGGTTAAAAGCACGCAAGATAAATAAAATAAAAGTACAGCCAAGGTGTTCTCCTCTTTTCCGGCCACTGAAAAATTTTTCCAGCACACTTGCTTGCACAAAATATGTAACTGCCTAGTCCAGATGGCATGGTCATGAGCTTTCACTCAAGTTGTCTGATTTGCCTCTTTTTTTGGAATTTAATCCTGGCATTATACATAGAGAAAAACTGCACTAAATTCATACCACCCTCTACTGATACCACCAAAACCACTATGCACTTTTAAAACCTAAGGATTCTATTTTACCGAAACACAGCGGTTTTACAACATTCTAATCACATCCCATTCCACTATACAGGTTAATAAGAAAATGAAAAAGAATTTACAATAACTTTGAGTTTGGTCTTTAACTTGTTTTTATGTAAATAACGCTCAGAGGTGAAGGCACTTCCTAAGCACCAATTATTACCACAACCATTGACACAATTCATACATTCACACTCTGATGGCTTTAATCCTCCAAAACATTCATACATTTTGATTTTGTTTACTCTTTTTTTTTTGCAAAGCTGCAAGTCTGTGGCCATATTCTGCAATGTTTTAAAAGCTAGAAGAGCGATCTGTTCAAATAAAAATTATAATTTTATCACTTGATTACTAACAGCTTTTCAGTACTCCCAGCCATGTTATACAGTCCAGTTAAACAGAGATGCAGTTGTGAATTAGTAAATGTAAATTCTGTATGGAATACACTACTTCTCAAATCATGCTAAAATAAGTAATATTTTCAGGTTAAAAAGGTGAATTGTTCCTAATTAGAGCTAAGTAATGTTATGGTGTCCTCTGGATCTAGCCTAATTAAAATAGCATTCCATAGGTCAAAAGCTAACTTATATTAATAAATCATAAAGGTTCATAATTGCAGTTGGTGCATTATTTTAATTACTAATAAAAAATATGCCTTGAAAGCTATTTCTCATTATCATTTTGTGAAACACAACAATGAATGGTATGTGGGAAAGATTCTATTTACATATTCTTTTGCTGTTACGATGTTCACGTTTCAGCTCCAAGAGCAAATCAACTTGCACAAATAATCTTCAACTCCGTGCACAACATGTATCTGATGACCACTTAAGGCTAAGGCAGCAGTTTTCTAATTAAAATAATTATTTTCAAGCACTGTGTTAGCACTGTAATAACCAAACACTCGACTCTTCTAAATCATCTCTCCGTGCACTACAGTTTGAAGCTAGGAGGAGATTTTCCAAGATTTTTTTTTTGAAAGGACAAAAAACCCCAAACAACTGTGAATATTTATGAGTTTAAAGTGTAGAAACAGGTGTCTGCCAACAATCACATGCATGACCTGGCTGAATATACTACTCTAGATACTTATCTTTACAGAAAAATTTTCTTTTTCTGTACGACTTGATTATTCACAATAGAAAGCAGCCATGCAAGTACTGGAATATTCATGTTTTCATGCAATTTGACTGGCAGTTCTGTAATTGTGGTAAGCTGCTTTGACCAAGGTTTCTATAGCAACAGCCTTACTGTCAATTCTTACCTGTTTTCTGGTCATCCATTGTACTGAGCTTAGTCTCGTCAGCTACTGTTAAAAGGTAAATGCATAACGGTTAGCCCAGTTAGTGCCCATGCCCCACATGCACTCAACATTCCTTCTGGTTTGCATATTTTCTTTTCAAGTTAGGGGACCTTAGAAATATCCTAACTTCATGCAAATAAACTGCAAGAGTAAGCAAACATTCTGGGTAGAAGTGGCAGCAAACCAGTAACCTTTCATGCAGTGTCAGTCATGTTCACATCACAGGCAGGTGCAATATGTTATTGACACGTTAGCACACGGCAACTAGTCACGACAAGTCAACACCTCCAACCTGACTGGAGCCTGAGGAAGTTTGTGAATTAGGGAGTGTAGGCAAGACATTCACAACTATTGTAAAGGAGGGAATTGCACTATATTTTATTATTCTGAGTAGAGAATTCTGTGTGTTTAAACCATCAAAATTCACTGTTTAAGGTTACTAGAGTCTGCACTTCAGAATCTAAATTCAGTGGCAGAAAAATTGATGGGCTTGTTAGCAATTCTTATTCTCAGTTGGTTTATCAGTTAAAATGATCGCTGTGATTGCCTGTCTTAGCCGCTGCTACTTTATAGGGCTTCTGATAAATATTAAAACTTCGGTCTCAAACAGATGTCAGACTAGGTCCCATTTTCTAATTCTGAATTAGTCTACAAAATGAGAGACTATAAAGGACCTTTGAGGCTAACTGCATTATAATCATGGACTGAGAATAAACCCGGTTACGCAGAATCACAGCACGGTACAGTTTTACACAATTATTCTATACAGGTGGGTAATGCATTTTTCACCTCCATTTTAATAAATACTGTTTACTATGTTTAGGTATATCCACATATGCAGAGGGATATGATTTTTGAATGGTATGGACATTTACAAACAACAAACACCACCCGGGCCACTTGGCCATTCAAGTTAGTACTTTACTACCCACAAGTAGACAATTATGTGCAATACTAGAGCACATACATAATCTGTTTGGAATTATAAAATCTATATACTTACAACATGAAAATCAGGTTCAAATAAAAAAAAATTGAAAAAACATCACTCACTACCTAGATCCATGCTTTTGGATTTTCGTGTTTTAACAAACTCCAACTGACTGGCATCTGAAAATTGCTTTGTACGCTTTTCTGACATGCTCTGGCGTCCAAAACCCTCTCGCTGGAAGGCAAGTACTGGATCAACATCTGGACTAAGAGTGCTGTAGGAAGGGAAAAAAATCATGCGAACATTTATCAAGATCACGCAACCTTTCACTCTTCACAGAAAATCATTTATTTAGCACGTGACTTCTACTAACGATTAAGTGCACAGTTTTAAATACACCACTGCAAGTATTCAGTTACACACACAATGGATTTGTCTTACTGCATTAAGCAATTCTAGTTAAAAAGTACCAAGAATTTCACTTAGAGTTTTAACAAAAGATATACACATCTGGTACACTATACATATTCTATCAGAACAAAAAGTCCAACACGGGAATAATTTGAGGAGGAATAAAAGAATTCTTTTTTTATTCCAGAGAAACAAATTAATTCTATTGATAGAAAGTTATCTGGTTTGTCTTTATCAGAAAATGTTTTCAGTAAAGCATAAATAGAAACTGTCCTGCCTGAAGCCCCAAGAGCTTTAAACTTCTTAATTTAAAAACTCTGCATTAAAATTTGTGAAATGTGAAATGTGAAATTTCATATAGACTATTCACAGCTTCTCCTGCTTTTAGCCCAGCTATGACAAACAACCATATATTTACCCATTGCTTCCCCACAGAGCAAGTATTTGCCACAATGGATCCACCACCAAACCAGAAAAGGAGGGAGCTGTATTTGGGTTTTGTTTCTTCTGCAGGTTTCTAAAGTGACCACAGCTCAGTGAATCAAGTTTTCAGCAAGCTGCCTCAGAAACATGCTGAAGGTAGGTTGATTAATGCTGCTCAAGCACTGGCAGAATCATAAGTGCAAAAATGCAGGCAAAATTTGGTGTACAAGCTAAAAACATTTTTTTCAAAAGGAAAGATTGCATACTGCTGATAAACAATATGAAAGGAAATTCAGAAAAAAATCTTCTGGCTCCTAGAAAAAGGAATAGTATATAGATCCCTACTTCAACTTGCCCCCAAAAAAATCAAAAGCATAAAATACTGGAAAAATCAGTATTTTGGGTCATTGTTATCTATCCTACAGGTAAGTGATTCCTCAAAATCCCCTCTTTGAATATTGTTGTACTTCAAGGTAAAAAAATTAAATATTTTGTCACTGACATCTCTAGATGCCACTCAAGATATTGTGTTTAGTACCACCTTACTGTTTGGTACCATGTTTCTAAATAATTATCTTTCCTGTAAGGGTTAAGTATAATACACCTCTCATTCCTAGTGAGAATAGTGAGAAACAGGCAAAGAGTGAATTTAAAAAAAAAAAAAACAAAAACAAAAAACAACTTATACTTTTAAATTCTGTAATATGCATATGTTTATGTATGGCATGTACTTAAATTTAGAGAAGTATCTTTGATAAGAAACACCTGGGTATTAGGCAAAATAGTGAAAAAGAGGTAAGGAAGTGTCCAAAGGCACAAAGTACTATAATGGATGAAAATCACTATCATCTTTACCAGGCAGCCAATAAGAAACTCAGTCTGGTAATGGCAGATTTACAAATAATAAGATATGTTCTTGTGAGAGGCATATAAAACTTCAGTGTGAGCAGGATCAGAGCTTATGTGGATAAAGCCAATGTCAAGTGCCTTTTGACTTTAATGTTTCTGGCTCAGGCTCATAATGTTTTACATTTTAATTACTGCAACTATTTCAGAGATGTCTGAGCAATTTTGCAATGTTCTCAAGCATATGCTTAAAAGCTCTGATGAATCAGAGATCAAACTCAAAAATAACTCTTTAGTCCTAACATTCACTCCCACAAAATAGGGAAAAAATAATCTCCACATGATAGAAAGATAAAACAGACAAGGCCAATATACACTTCTAGCATTTATAGCAGGGCAACATGTAGCTGAGTAAGAACCACCTAAATCTGAAAACGTCCTCCAAAGAGACTCAGTGCCTCTTACAGGGTTTCAACACCTTTCATAATCAGATCATAATTGACTTTCCCAAGGCCACACAGAAGTTTCTGGCTCCCAGATAGTCAGCCCTGTCTCCAAAGGCCAAAAAAATGTGGTTTTACTAAGTGAGAATTTTTTTCCAGCAACATCTGTTAGCACAGGCTCATGTTTGTTAAAATGACTGGCTTCATCTTGCCGAACAAAATGTATCCTGTGACACTTTCTTCAGAAAAGGTGAACTTATAAAATTATTTGTTTTGGCTGTATGCTTCTTTTTTCACACAAGCTTGCTTAGATCCATCTATATAAAACTTCTAGTAGAGCAGAATATAATTTCCATGTAAAAACAGCACACACTTAATATATTGAACTTGAAGTCCTAAGACTCCAGAGTCAAATATAACTTGAAAAGGACACCACAGGTCCCAGAGAGAGCAGTAGGGTCTGGACATGGCATCAGCAACTGGGAATTTGGGAGGCTGGAACCTAGCATTTTCACTGACACCACCTTTAGAGACTTTCTTTCTGCTTCCCTGATCTGCCCTTGTCACACCTCCCTTCCACACATACTTATTAAGGGAATTATTATTACATGTTTGCATAGTGTCCTGCACTCTAAACGTTCTACTTAGCACCTTTATTTGAGCCTTATGTAGAGTTCTGAACTTTCATGTTGTGTCGGACTTCTATTATTAATGAGCCATGAGTGTCTTTTAGTAATTAAGGAAGGAGTGGATCACAGGAGCCTGAATATATGTACATTGTCTAAAAGTATTCAAATGTCCCCATGAAGAGCCACAACTGCAAAAGCCAATGAGCACAGAGGAGGAACTAATGCCCCTAAAAATGCCTCATTTTAATATTTTTCAACTACATCAATAAAAGACAGAGGTGAATTAAGTGTAAGTCATTAAGCAATGCCAAATGCAATTTACTATATTCTAGAATACTTAACAAATAAGATTTCTGGAATGACAGCTGATCCTTAAAAGAATGTAACCGTCTTCTGACCCTCAATGTTATTAAAATTCCATTTATTAATCCTGTCTTATTGCCCCTTTGTTTTCATAACATTTTCATCACGGATTAGGGAGATATTGTGAGGCTGAAAAAGCTTACATTTTCTTCTGTGATTCAGAACAGCTGCCCTTCTTGTTTGGATAACCCTTCATCCATATTCTTAGTTTTACCCTTTTTGCCTTCCAGCAAAATCATACAATGCACCTTCGTTTTACAAGTCTTCTTTCATCCATTAGCAACAGGAAATTATAGCAACAATCTAATTCCATTGCTATTTACTTTTTTTTACAAATAAAACACATTAGATACTAAAGCATGACACTGATCTAACTATTTTAAGTGCCATTGTATCTGAAGACCTTTACAGTTTCTCATACACACACTTTAAATTTTTTGGGAGTGTGATCAATGTACAATATCTAATTCTTGTTTTCTTTACTCTTACTTCATTTACCAAGAAGTGTATGAATAGCAAGACACACTGCAGAAGTCAGTGTAAAAGCATCTGCAGTTTTCAAATGGGCTTTAACTTTATTTCATTGGATTTTGCTCACATTCAGCTAGAAATACTCCCTCAGAAATAAGCTATTATGTGCAGGCTTGAGTACTATTCTATTTAAATGTCTCAGATTCTCAGCTCTGAAAGCTTTTACAAAAGACAAATGGACTTTTCATGGACCCAGATTACAGGTATGACTTGTCCATAAGAAGAACTGCAACATCAAAAAAAGTAAATGAGAAAATTACATTTTCATACAATCATTAAAACAGAGCTTAAAATACAGAACTCAATTTCTGGATATAAGATGAAATAAACTAGTTTGAAGGAGAGAAGAGGCTGACAGGTGCATATCAGCCAGCAGGTGCTATTGCTGTTTTATTAAGATATTGCTGACACATTCATAACAGGCTCAAGAGACAAGAAAAATAAGAAAATTCATGTACTTCACACCATTTGTGGTAATTATCTAGCTTCAAGAAGTAGCAGAGTACAGAGGTGGGCTTTTATTTTGCTATTACTATAGATAATTACAGGACTTGTAAATTAAATCTTAGATCTGAATTAATTGTACTAACTAAGCAATAAACAGTATTTCTTTGCCAGGAACTTAAGCAAATCAATAATGGAGCTCAATGCATTTCTCACTAGGGCTCTTATGTTAAAATGTGTTAAAGTAATTGGAGAGTCAACCTAAGACTAACAAAAGTTATTTTTACTATGGATAAAAGATATAAAGTTACTTTCCATAGTTTTAAATGTGGAACTGTTACTTTCTGTATATTTAAATGTAGAGCTATTACAGAACATGGTCCTTAGAAATCATCTAACACCAGGAACAGTAGTTCTTCACACATAATGAAGAAATCTTAACTAGCCCTTTTTGTACAAGCATTAACAGAGAGACAAAACAAAAAGCTTTGACCTCTAAGTAGATTTAAAAGATTAGTACATTATTAGGAAAAGCAGAGAAGTATACAGAAGAATTCAGATGCTCCTAGATTTACAATGGAATATAAAAAAAAATCCTTTGTTTTATAAACTTTGAAATATTTACAGTGAGATTTATAAATTACAATTTCCATTCAGTCTTTCATATTTCATAAACTCAAGTGTTAAAATTTTGCAAAGTTATTTTTTTACAAAGGCTAGGTCAGTTAGCAATTAAAATAAAATTAGATCATCAAAATAACAGTTATGTACTGTTTAAGTAACATTTCCACAAAGCACAAAACTGCAACCAGAAATGTTTGTACAGACTTCCTCCCTGAAACAGGGACAATTACCAGTTTGAAAATAGTGAAATCCAAATGTGACAAAAAAGAATTAATATTAGCAGAACCAAAAATGTAACTAAAGGAAGAGATGCAACTACAGCTCTCTCTTTTTTCCTTTCACTAAACCATGTTCTTACCAGTCTGTTGATTCATTAATTGCAGCTTTAGCCCATCCACCAGCATCAACAGTGCCAAACCCAACATCATCATGGGAACTGGATGATGACTGGTCAGAGAGATGAGGAGGAAGGACTGACAACCTGTCATCTTCAATAATGACAGTGTCATCCTGGGGCATGTTCACTGTTGGAGACAGCTGATATTTACCTGGAAAAAAGGGAGAAAAAATCCAAAACTAAATAACAGCAGCATGCATAGAGTGCCTTGAAAAATATTCCATCACAGATGATAAAAGGTTATGTCAAACTGCAGTGCCACTGATAAGAGTAACACAATGCAGATAATAAAATTGATTATGTCTCACTTTGTACCATCTTCCTGTGCAGAGGTCTGAAAAGTGATGCACACCAGTTGTTTCTGTGGCCTACTGCAAGACCACAGGATCACAGAATGGTTGAGGTTTGGAAGAGACCTCTCTCCTGGACCAACCCTTTCCACCCAAGCAGAGACACCTACAGCCACGTGCCCAGGTCCCAAAACAAATTTCTTCTGAGTATTGCTTCTGCACCACCTCCCTGAGCACTCTGTGCCAGAGCATGGTCACCCTCACACTGAAAAAGTGTTCCCTAATGTTCAGAGGGAACCTCCCATGTTTCTGTCTGTGCCCATAGTCTCATGTCTTGGATGAGGAACTCCTCAAAAGCACCTCTTCCAGAAAAGCACCTCTTCCCCTTGTATCACCTTGTTTGGTAGAAATAAAGAATGTGTTCCACAAGGACTAACAGAAACCATTACTTTTCCTGATCAGTCTGGCCCTCATGAAATGAGAAATTGTTCCAGGTGATGCTGGAAGTGGACACATGCAAAATTTGGAGAAAAAATTTTACCAAATTCTATTATCAACAAATTCAAGTAAGTTTTAACACTTTTGTTAAAACACTTAAAGAAGAACCATCACATACATGACAGGGTCTGTAAGAAGACTCAACACTAATCTGTTCAGTATCAGACTTCATCAGGTAAACTTGTGAGAGTCCAAGTTAAAAGATTATATGATCTTAAGAAAACAATTAGTAAAATTGTCACATCTCATGAGAAGAAACACATTAGCTTAATCAACCATTAATCTGAAAACAAACTGAAAATTATTCTAAAGCTATAATGAAACAGAGTAATGTATCACAAAACTTCTATTTTCATAACCTAAACTATTTCTATGGACACATCAATTATTTCTACACTTTACTTGCATTATAGATATGGAAAAAATGTGAATTATTAGGGGAAAATAAAGTTTTCCTCTTTTCTGTAAAGGTTTCAGTTACCATTACTACCTTTGTCCACAACTATTAATAAACAAACAAACAAAACCCTATGTGTAAAGAGGTAGCTAAAATCCTCACTGCACTAGATAACAAATACAGTAATCTTTCCAAAGAGGGGAAAACTGGCTTCAAAAGGAATCATTAAAGAAGACTGAAAAAGAGGCTAGAAGAAAAAAGGTACTGCATGGTGAACACCTCATCATTGTCAAACTGAAATGAATGTATGCAGTTTGCATAACAGCTGATTCTGCCCAGCAAATGCTCCTTTGATGGATAGGTTAATGTTTAGCCTGGTAATGTACTTCTTTCCAAACATAATGCCTACAAGACTGTTAACTCTGTAGTTAATAACGTCTCCAAAGAACTGATTGTGAAAAGGTATAACCTTATGGCATTCAGCAGATTGAACTTCCCATTTGAGAGGCTACAGTAACACTTATAACTTTTCACTACCCCTCTTTATATCTGACAAGGGTGAAGACTGACATTTTAATAGTTGCTTTGGAATTTAGAAGAAAACCCATTTGACGTGTCTATGCTTTTCATTGCAGATGAAGCTAAAAAGAGGTGAAAGGCTTCAGCTCCAGCAGATGGTTGGACAAACCTCAGCACTTGGACTCAATGCATCCTTTGTAGAGAACTCAGCTGAAGTGGACAGAAAAAAACCCTGGAGAATTAATTCCACAAGTGTTGTGAGAAACCTTACAAGGAAACATCAAAGAAACTTCAAACCCAGTAATCTTCAGTATATTTGACTGATCTACAAATCTAAGGCATTGCTCAACCTGTCTACAAACCTCTTCAAGAAAATAATTTTCCCTCAGGCTAGAAAAGTGCTATTTAGACTCTATGAAATGTAGACTTTGACTACACCTCAAGTCCAGTTTTGCACATATTAATTCAACTTCAGTGAGGTAACCTGTAATAACATAAAGTATTTTGGACACTGTACTAAGCAAGGTAAAACATACTCTTTCAAATGTTTCTCATCTCAGGACAATGATGCTCAAATTTCTTGGACAAGTTACCAATCTAGAGAAGAGCAGCCTGAGGACCACACCAAACTATTGGGTAAGAAGGGATCCCATCTGCCTGTGCAGAAAAAGAAGCCTTGGAGCTCCAGCACCAAATGGCTGGTCTCCAGATCTGTGAGGATTTTCATCCTGCAAGGAAAAATATGCCAAGCAACATATTTCAAAAAAATATTATACACCTTCAAACCTATTATATACCTTTAATACATCAGAAAATAGCCTGTACCTGAATTAAACCACCAACATTAAGCACTCAAAAAAAAAAAGAAAAAAAAAACAAAAAAACAAAAACAACAACAACAACAAAAAAACAAAAAAAACCCACCAACAACAACCCACAACCCTGAGTACACACAGTACAGAGCATGCATAACAGGTTTATTCATGAAGAACTAAACTGCTCCAAGTCCTTTCAAATCTTGAAATTGCCTGAAGTTTGGTTCATATGTTTGCTGGGATAACTTGGTTCCCATACTGACACTGCATTGTCATGGAACTCTTTCTGGCTTAATCCTTGTGCTTTTGCTATTGCTTTCTCTTTAAAGGATCGTCTACAAAATCTGTTAAACACTCTCACCGTATGTTCAAAACCCAGTATACCTTATGAATGACTCATGAGCATGTTGATACTGTGGGATTCAGACCAATAGCACAACAAATGCCTGGAGAATGACCAACAATAAAATTTTCTCCACTCTATGCAGGCCTTGGATTTCAAGAAAGTGCTCAGATCTGCCAATTTTTGTAGAAGAGCGCCACATTTTGATGAGATTCCTGGCCAAGGAACTACATTCTGATTGTAAAGGGTTATTTTCATTTCACTGAGACATACACTCTACAACTCTAGTTAATTTTTTGTCAGTAGTGCTTCCTCCCGATTCTACCCTTATGACAGCAATTATTTATGTGGAGAACAGAGTATTTCCTGTTGTGTAGGAACCATTAAATTTTACAAAGTTCTGGGGGATCCTTCAGGATGAAAAGCAGATTCAGTGCAAGCGATTGTTGTTCTGTACATCCTCGGATAAATAACTTCTATTTAGTCACTGTTAGCAACAAAACCCACCACATTCATAAAACAAATATCAGCAACTAAGAAGGAGGAGATGAAAGAGGACTTTGTACTAAGTTGTTTGTTGAATAGGAATAATTTATACAGATAGCAGCTATGTATTTGTGCATTGCAAAACCCAGGAGCACAGTGCGCATGATATACAAGAATGGTATGTCAGAAGAAGACTTGAATTTTTAATTACAGAGTCAAGCAAACCACTACAACAGGGTTGTTATTCTGAATAGCATGCAGCTGGAATTATTAAAATAAATAAATATACGGGTTTATTACAGCCATCTAATTCTTAAAAGACCCAAATTGTATAAATAAAATATTCCATCTCCTCCAAACCAAAAGTATTCCCTGAATACAGAAAGCTGTATCTTTTCTCCATCAGAAATTTTCAGTGAAATATTATCAAATGAAAAAGCATAAGAAAATCTATAATAGCAATAATCCCTTAGAAAAGTAGATCAACATGAGAATCATCAGAAACATGAAAAGATTCACGTAGCCTTATTGCAGTAAGCAAACATTATTTTACATAATTTAAATCACATCCTTAAATTGGTATTTTATTCCCACTCTCACAGCAAGGCTCTGACAGCCAATTCTTGCTTGTCAGTTACGAAAGAGTAAGGAAATTGTCTTAAATACCTTCCCTGAAATTGCATTAATGGCATTTAAAAGAACAAAACACTCTTAAAATCTTTGTTCCGACTTTAAGCAATGACTAAAACAAAGAGGCATTTTCCAGATTTTGAGATTGTTACTTTTGAATAGACTAACTTAGGAAAGAAGAAAACTCAAATCCATTCAAGAGCAAAAGCAGCAGGAAGATCTACTCCTTCATCTGTGAAAACGAACTGTCATCTCCTCACTTAAAAAATGCTAAGTACTAAAAGTTTACACAGTTAAATCCATTGAGGGGTAAATCAAAAGGCATCAGATGATTCAGAGAGCTCATCAGAGGGCTTTTTGATATGAGGAGAGCACTCAATGGAAGCAGCACCACAAAAAGCACTCCTTTGGGCTTGTCTTCATGGGCAGACTGGTGTGGGAAGGTACAGACCTCCAGTGTTCTTCAGCCAGATTGTTCTTAGGATTAATCCTCACTTTTAGGCCAATTTTCAAGAGAGGAAGAGTCATGTAACATCACACAAACATTCTCCGGAAAATAAAAAAAAAAAGCCCTGTTTGTTTTCTCATTACCAATGCCAAAAAAGACAGGGATTCTGCTGCATAAAAAGTGACTGAGTCTTAAAAATGCCATTCTGCAACAAGCAACTGTACCTATCTCTCCCAACAGACAATACTTCTCTGTTGTATGGCACTGCAAGAAAACCTGCATGTGAAAGATGATGAACACTGCACTTTTAATTTAGTGGTACTGATTAATTCAGAAAAAATACTCTAATAGAAAACTGACCATTCCCCAAAAACTGGGTTTAAACATCACAGGTCTGTGAAGCTGCTACGATTGCAGAAGGGAACAGCCCAATCCAACGGAAAGACGAGTTTTTAGTTATGTGCCATTGGATCACATTTACTGTGAGGTAAAGGGACAATTTGATTTTCCACTAATGTGTTTCCACTAAAGATTCAATGGATTAAAGTCAGAGCCAACCAGTTTTCTACACAGTTCCTGAAAACAATTCAGAAAAACAATGATACACAGGAAATGAAAATATTAACTTCAGGTTGTAAGAAACTTAGAAAATGAAGGATGGGTTTGGTTGTGGGGGTTTTTTTGTTTGTTTTGTTTTTTTTTTGTTTGTTTTTTTTGGGGGGGGGAGTTTGTTTTTTTTTTTTTTGGTTTTTTTTTTTTTTTTTTTTTTTTTAGTTTAAAGATCAATTACTGGCTACTGCTAAAAGGATAATACCAGACAGATGAACTACCAGTTCAATTTGGCAAGGCAAGTCTGTGCTCCTCTGATGTCCAAGTAAACTGCATTGCTGACACGTGCACCCAGACTCTCTCAGGGTTCCTTCTCCCAACAATGGACAATGTGTTTAAGTGATAATTTGTTAATGCTTATATGAGCTCTGTGAGCAAATCCTCTGCAGCACTGATGGAAAAAGCAGAAGGCAGTGCTTTGTAAATGTTTTATCTAAAGCCTTGATGCCACCAGAGAGTAGTGGTGGCATTCTTTCTATGGGAGAGTAGTGCTAAAGACTTCAAATTATTTTATCACTCCCTAAATTTGTTGGCAAACAAATAGAATTTTTTCTAATTTTTTCTCTTTAAGAGCATATGACTTTGGGTGACAAGGTTTCACACTGCCTTGATTTTCATGTGCACATTTTTTCTTCCAAGCTGCACAAAATGAAGTGCAAGAGAACACAATATGATATGTTTCTAATTACTATTGCTCAAATGCACAAAAAAGGACAAAAGACTAACTGGAAGAAATACCCTAAATAGGGAACGTGTGGATTTTCAGAGAATTTAACAACAGTCCTATTTTGCTACCACAAAGAAAATGCAAATACCAAAACACAAAAAATATTTAAAATGAAAAACATTAAAAAAACCCCAAACAACCAACCTAAATAAAAAAATATAGGGTGAGAAATATACACACACTGTTGACTGGAAAAGTCCAAGTGCTAGACTAATTTTCTAAGGCTGAAAGCTAATCTAAAGCACTTGAAAACTAAGTTAAGCCTTGCTTCATATCAAGTTTATAGCAGCATACTCTAATATATTCTGTGTATCTAATACACTAAAGAAAATTCCTAGATTTAATAGCCATGTCTTTTTTTAAAAACTTGCAACTCAAGCAAGCAATCGTCACGTCTTCTGTCAGGTGTTATTTTCATCAAGCTGCTTTTTGTGTTTAAACTTGAAAATCCTTTCAAACTAATCCCATCCTAATCAGTAAATCCAACCACTCCTGTGGCAAGGCAAGTCTTTATTACCTAGCTCTGTACATCAGAAGCTGAACTGCTGCAAAGCAAGTGCTAATAACCTCATTATCCACTGGGACCATGCAGATGGTAGGGCACAGAATCTACACAAGGGATGCTTAAAATTAGTTATGATGTTTTAAAATTGGTGTCCTACAAAGCAAAAATTCAAATAAATTAATAAGTCCCCTAATAAGCATTAATAGATGCAACTTTGCCTTATTTATTTTTGTATTTTAGTAGGACTGAAACAGAGAAGGAATGCTGAAAAAATGTTATGAATTCCCACGAGCCGCTGACTTTCATGCAACATGGAGCCTAGACTGACCAATAATTTATTGTCCCAAACCAGACACTGGAAGACCATGTTAAATGCTACTATTATTCATTCTATGACCTGTCACAGGATACAAAATCCACTTCAGAATCCCACTTTCTTCCTCACATTAACTATCCAGAAGGCTTGCACAGAAGAATTTTAAGGCACGTTTTAAGTTGGTCAGTGCAACCTCCATGTTCCCAATTCCCACATAACACATTAATCATCCTTCAATGAATCACAGAGAGAAATAAAAACACGCCCTGCTTAGCAGAGCTGCTTTGCCTCACCCACTATCCTGCCCAAGGCCACGTTCTTTGTGGGTGACTCGCTGAGACCCTCGATCCCGCCGTAGAGGGAGTGGGAAATCCTCCTCTCCCGGTCATCCAGCAGAGTGTCTATGGGCAGCTCTGGCCCGGAGGGGCTCCCAGGTGATTCCAACTGCAAAGAGAGGAGAAAATTAGTGCCCAGGGTCCCCTTAACCACATGGGGGAACTGTAGCAAATTGCCTAAGGCCGAGACCTGTCTGAGCACCAAATGAGCTAGAACTTCTCATCCTGGACAGAGATAATTTGCAATGACAGCTTTGCCTAATGACCAACTTTCTAACCCCTTTACACTGCACCCCCCATGGTGCCCTGTCAAATTTCAAATCCTTCAGCATAAAATTGGTGAAAAAAACCCATTGCATTTTGGTGTCTCTTTGTTGGATAATTTCTTAAACAGACAGTTGGGCTGTTTTTAATACCATCAGCAGACAGCTGCGCCATCTTCTGCACAACTAACAGCTGAAAATAACAAGGCCCTTGTCAGGAGTATGGAACAGGAATTTGGAATTGGGCTGCTGCTGTCACAGTGGTGCAACTTGCTTTGAAATGAAATCATCACACTCCAAAGTTTTGTAGTTAGGAATAAAAGAAAAAAACACAAAAGTTGTCAGTCTTCACTGTAATTTTATTTTTAATTTGAGTTTTTTGCTCTGTCTTTCCTGACTGCAGAGTAAAGAGGTCTTATATGCTTTGTTCAGCCTGGAAGCTCCTTTAATCTCTTGCTGCCATATCCAGGCAGAGACACAAAAAACAGAACTGGAAAGACCTGGAGCATTCCAGCTCCAGCTCCAAAACCACTCCAGCCCTCAAACCCCTGGAGCTCCCAGGTCTCTTCCCACCACAACTGCAGCCAAACTCTCCAGGGCATCACAGGACAGAAGTATGTGGTGGAAGTGATGGACACAGGCTGCTTGGCCACGTGCACAGGGGGGCAGAAAGGCTGCATATACAGACCTCTGCCCACCCCAGCTGCTCTCCTTCAGAAGACTGCTCTGAATGTCTTCCCAACCCAGCCTTTGCCTGCAGAAACTGGTCATCCCTCATTTTATTCTACAGTTGCCTCTCATATTTTTCAACAGGACACGAAAAAGTCAAGTTCTCCTTGGTGAGACCCAGAGAATCAGAGATCAGGGGAACGCAGCACCCATGAGAGGCAAAGAAAATAATTTGGTATCATCTACCTGGATTTAGCAACCCCATCAGTCACAGCTCTACTGTTAGCACAGCAGACATTAATTCCCTGGGAATGAGAAGGATGAGTACCTGTCCACCCACAGGTCACTGTGGACGCCCAGTGTAGCAGGGCCCAGTTGCTCCCTGCAGAGATAAGAGACTCCCCACACCACGGCCCAATCCTCACACCATCCAGTCTTCCTGCTGCCCCTAAAGCTCTTGGTTCACCTGGGCTCCAGCACCCTGCTGTCCTCTTAGTAATGCCACCAAGGCGCTTAGCCAAAACCATTAAACCAATTCACCTGAACATTGTAAGCTGAATTCTGCTCTATTAAAAAGTAAACAACTATCAAAAAATAGATGCATTTTGTAGAAAAGTTAGTATGAACTCAGATATCAAAGCACTATCTCTTTCTCACCAACATGCCTCCTCATACTGAAGCATATAGTTAAATCTTAAAAAGTGCCCTCACACAAATCCCACAGCATTTATTTCATACATATCGAAATACAGTGGGAGCCAGATGCTGAAAGATACTGAGCATGCTGCAAACTATTTGAAGCCTCTGGAATTGCTTATTCCAAGTACTGACTGATCTCCAAACAAGCAGGAGAGGAGGAGTTCATAGTTTCAGGAATTACAATAACTAGCAACATGTTTGTTGGTTGTTTTTCCTTTTTGAAACAGCTGCCCATTATTAATCCCTCCACCCGAACTCCCCAGACAACTAAGAAATGTACGCTATGAAGGAGTTTAAAAAATCTGCTTCAAGAGCTCCAAAGCCCCATTCTCCCCAGCAGAGGCTTTGAAGTGAAGCCTGATGGAGGGACAGCTCCTGACAGGCGGGCGCTGGCGCCACGCCCGGGGGCGGAGGTTGCCAAACGCCGCACCACGGTCAAGGAGACCCTGATGAGGAGGTCACAGACTCTGTAAAAATTATTATTTCTGTTCAAAGCCATCATCTGTTTAATATAAATGAGATATTTAATGAAGTTCCAAATTGTAGACTTATCTCTCCCAGTTTGATAAGCACCGGGGAGATTTACTGCATCGGAGGGTCAACACAATTACAATTGGAGGCACGTCAAGCTGCAGGAGAATAATAAACTTGCAGTGCAAGTGAATTAGCCTCAATAAGGTTTAAATTGTGAAATGAGGATTTGTTTTATTAGGTTTTTTAAATTGCAGATTACAACTGACAGCTTTACTGAAAAGTAAATTAAACAATATTTGTAGACTCTGTTATAAAGGAATCTAAGGCACATTTGAAATGTTAACTTCTGAAACACTTTTCCAAAAAAAGAGCATAGCAACATTAGACTGCTTGAGAGCTTAAACTTGCATGATAAAGGTACTAAATTATGAACTACCCTTTATTTCACTGCTTTTAAATAAGGTGTGAAAATATCAAAGTGCTTTGGGATTTATTCTCCCAGTGCTATATTGATGACTTTATGTAACAAATGTCCAGCTTTTAGTGAGCCATATCACGCAGTCCTTCTTCGTGTGACAAGCCATCAACTTTAAGACTCATTTGTAGAAAGATCTCAAGAGATTTTCAGAAAGACACTGACAAGAAGATGGTTCAGAAGCAGAGAAATAGATAGAAATTCTCTCCTGGTAATACAGTAAAGCAAGTAAATACAGTAAATAAAAGAAATAGCAGGAGGTTTGCATTTATATGGCCCTGTTGTGTAAAGTGAATCACACATTTTATAATTTCCATGAGTAAAACTTTTCCCATTTCTAATTAGCATCTCAAAAGATGGGTTTAAACAAAGGCATTGACAGACAGCCACACAAATATTTTACAGAAGATACAATGCCTTCTATAAAATACCAAAAATTAGACAACTGGCTGGGACAAAAAACCCCAAAATGCCTTTTCCTTACACTGTTAACAGAAAGTTTGTGCAAAAAAAAAAATCATAGAATATGGAAACTGTGATGTGGGCAAGACAAACAGTCCCACAATCCAAAGCAAGACTGTAGTTCAAATAGACTTGTTCTTCATGGTGCATTTCTAATAAAGAGCTGGAATTACACATTCTAGTTCTTTCTCCTAGCCACTCTCAGCGCTTTCTGATATAATTTGATTTGATTAACTGATAAAGAGTGGGTAATATAAACAAAGTTGTACAAATTCCTAGCTCCATTAAAGGCCTGGCAAGAAAAGAAATCCAGTGTGGCGAGTGGCCCCCTAACAACAGCTGCTGGAGGCACCCCTTGGTGTGCCAGTTCAGTCACAGACTAACTGAGGGTGGATGAAACCATTGGAGATTATCTAATCCAACCTCTTGCCCACAGCAAGGTCTGCAAGAGCAGGTTGAACAGTGCCCTGCCCAGTTGGGTTTTGAATATCTCCAAGATCAGAGACTCCTCAGCCTCTCAGGGCAAGCTGTGCCAGTGTTGATCTCTAAGAAGGACTTTTTTTTCTTATGTGTAAAGAAATTTCTTGAATTTTGGTTTGTGCCTGTTGCTTCTTGTCCTGGCACTGGGCAGCCCCGAGAAGAGTCTGGATCAGTATTCTTCATTTCTTCTTTATTACTCTCATCAGGTATTTATAGACAGTGACTAGTAAGATCCCCCGATCTTTCTTCTCTCTAGACTGAAAAGAGAGAGTTCCCCCTCTGGATCCTAGCACCGATTTATACTAAATGATCATATTCGTAAAAATGCAATAAAACCTCCCATGCTACAGATTGCCTGTAGCTCCTTTTCACTCCATTCCTTTAAATTAAAAAGAGAAGCAAGATTAAATGTTTCTGTAAAATAAAAAAGGTCTCTACCCTGACCCTTTGTCATTCAGATAAAAAACATCTGTTTGCTAAAGCACTGTCTCTACTAGCCAGCCCAGCTGTTGCTTATCTAGACGATAAAAGGACAAATAATGCGGTCCCTTTTACTTAAACACCACCATCCATCCTCTCTGAAGTTATATACGTAAATATGAAAAAAGTTGATGCACAAGAAGAGTGCCAAAATATTCAAAGCATAAACAAACTTTTTTTTTATAATTGAAACAAGAATCAGACTCCCTTTTTCCTTAAGAAAATAAATTATCCAAATATAGGCATGCAAGCATTATGGGTGTTAAAGAAGCCAGTATACAAGTTTGCTATATATGACACTGCATCCAGAATGCTGAAGCTCTTTCTGTCACGCAGAATTATTCTCCAGGCTTTCCTTTTTCCTTCTTATCTGTTTACTGTGGCTAAGATGTCCAAAATACTACAGCTTCCTTTTCCAACATGGATACTTTTAAAATACTACTAATCTACATCAAGGCATCAATATCAAAAGCATTAAAGAAACTAATTTTTTATAGGACTGGAATAAATTTTCATTTTCTTGGTTGAAAACTGGCTAAAGAATTGGACACAAAGACTGATTTTCAGGATGGAGAAAAGTTGTAGATTCCCCTAGGAATCAGAGCTGGGAACAGCTTAAGTTGATAAACAGCTTTATCAATGAGTTGGAGATGGGAATGAACAGGGAAATCACTGTGTGTGGAGAAGATGCTAAAGACTTTTTGACAGTTAAATTCCAAAAGGTCATCACAAGACTAATCTAGTGAGAAAGAAAAAAACAAACCTGTCACATAAATTTCCATGTAGGTAACTAGGTAATGAATGCAGGGGAAAATGATGCTGAATATTTTATACTTGCACACATACTGGAAAAGATGCTTGCTTGTTTCTTTTGTAATGAAATCATTCATTCGCAAAGTCTCTCACTGATCTATCAGTCAATTTATTTCATGAATTATGAGATCCTTATACAGTCTGGAATCTTCACAGTTTGTTCATTCTCAAATGGAGAAAACAATAAACAGACATGCCTGAAGAAATTTGGGGATCTGCATTTGCAAACCTTCATTTCAGGTTCGGCAAAATATTCATTCTGTCAAAAAAAAGGGAGGTCTAGACAAGAAAACCCCCTGAAATTTCTCATTTTGAGGAAAATGGTGATGCTCTCTCGCTTAATGGCAGACAAGTGCTGCCTGCCTGTGACAGGAGCAGAGTGCAGACAGGCAATCTGTGTCTCTAAGCTGTCCAGCTTGCAGGACTGAAAAGCACAGGAGTCCAAAAGCAGCAATTACCTTTATTTTCTTGAATCAGCACATGGAGCTGCCAGCTGCAGAGATGTGCCTGGCAGTCGTGCCTGAGTGCTGAGCACGTTCTGGCGATGCAGCCGCCAGCTGTTTGCCCATACAGGCTAATCATAACTGCATCACTAATTAACAGAACATGGCACAAGGAGCTCTTCTGTTCCTCCTTAAATCTGAGCAATTTAAAAAACTGCAACCCTGAGTTAAAGATCTAAAACGCTGATGGCTGCCTCTCCTGAAAAACGAGGCGTTAAAAACTGGCCATATTTGAATGTCAAGTCAATATCATTGTTATTCGCTCCATTTTTCCCACTGCTTTCTCAGTGTCTTAGAAATGTGTCTTAAAGAGTCTCTCCATTCTTATGTAGGAAATCTGAAGAGTTAACACACAAGGCTGAAAACAGAACAGAACAGAACGTTTAACTTTTTTGAAAGCAGGGGGCAAGGGAACCTTAGATATAGATAAATCCCAAATTAAATGTTTTTGCTACACTAATCTAACAACATCCATCAAATATTCAGTGTGTAATTTTGTCTGGAATGGCTGAGACATTAAACACAGTTTTGCAAGGTTTGTAGTAGTGCAGCTTGCAGAACTCTGCTGTACTCTGTACAGACATAATACAAACAGGAGAAAAAATCAGAAGCACAGCTTTGGCTTGGAGTTCATTCATAACTAACACTCCATGCTTATATCAATATTTACTACAAGACAATTCACTTAAAAACCTGGATGGATTACACCCTATCTCCTGGTGAGTCAATGAAAATTCTCACTACAGGCAAATCTTCAGCAAAACCAAAGCAGCACAAAATCTCTTTTTACCTTCTGGGAAGTTTGTCATGTCTTTTGACTCTACAGTTAAAGAAGGGCTGATGATATAAACTATCTCCTCCCTGCCTCTCTGAAGTCAAGATAATACTCTTATGGTGTTTATGTACATTTATATTGTTACTATAATTGTTCTGAAGGTTTAGTTTACAACATGAGAACTTGTGAAGCTGTTTGAGAATAATGATGGCATGGGAAAGGAGTATCCGAGGTCACTTCACAAAGCTTTGAAACAGTTTCATGTCCAAGACGCCAAAGAAAGCTCTCTGACAAAGACAGTGCCTCTGCAGCAGATCAGAAGCAACTGCTCCTGTCTCTCTCAACCCAGGACAGCAGAGGCTGAGCTGTCATTCACTTCTAGAAAGCAAACAAAACACAAAATGTACACAAAAAATCCTAGTCTAAATTGAAACATGCAGAAAATGCAGAAACAACAATCTGCAGAACCATGCTGCAAAATTAATTCTCCCTCCTAAGCAACTCCTAGAGCTGATTATGAAAATTGACATTAAAACCAAAAGAACAGTTTCATACCACTAACTGCCTCAAAAATCCAAGTCAAGCTCAGTTTTACTGAAGAAAGAGGCAGACTGCATAGTCCAGCTCAAAAGAAGTCAGTTTGACTTTACAAATGCAAAACAATTACTGGACTAGAAGGCAGGGAAAAAAAAGGCTTGGGGTTTTTTTGTTCTATTTGCTGTTATTTTGTTGTGGGATTTTTTTTTTTTTTATCATCCAGACAGCAACTGCTTTTATCATCCAGATGCTTAGCACAATTATTTTTACATCGGCACTATCACCACTCATACAGATTTCCCTGTTGAGACCCTTGTGGATGCTCCATGGTGTGGCAGGGCGTCAGCCCAGACCTGACCTCACAGGACTGACCACACTCTGGAACAGAGCAGAGGGAACACTGCCCATGGTGACATACAAAAGGGAATACAACCAAGCCAGTACCACTTAACTGTAGTTCAGACCAACAAGAAATAAAGCTACATTTTCATCTACAAAGTGGGCACATACAATGCTGAATCAACAAAGGAAAGAAATCAGTTGAACAGGATATTTTTATCTGCTGGTTTTTATGGTGACTCCTTTGAAGAACAAAAAGAGGGAGAAGAGCATAGAAAACACCGCGACATCCCTTCTCAAAAGTTGAATATTTCTTTTTATATTTAATTAAACCAGTAAACCCCCATTTCTGAGGAGCTGGGGGCATTTTGCCTGGAGGCTGAAGAGAGACCTTTTTGCTCTCTACAACTGCCTAAAAGGAGGATTTAGACAGGTGGGATTGATCTCTTCTCCCAGGTAACAAGTGAAAGGACAAGAGGAAACAGTCTCCAGTTGTGCCAGGGAAGATTTAGACTGGATATTAGGTAAAATATTGCATGAAAAGTATAGTCAAGCTTTGGAACAGGATGCCCAGGGAAGTGGCTGAGTCACCATCCTTGCAGGTCTTTAAAACATGTGTAGATGTGGCACTTGGTGACACACTTGGTTTAGGGGTGGACTTGGCAGTGCTGGGTAATGGCTGGAGTCAGTCATCTTCAATCTAAATGATTCTGTACTTCTATGGTGATAAAAGGTGGGAGTTACTAGGATAAGGGTTTGCCCTTTTTGTGCTTTTGCTTTTAATCTGCAAGCTCCTGAATTTGCTGCCAGTCAATAGTCATTTCTGTTTGTGTTCTAATAGTAAAAACCTTTCTCGGTGGCTGTTACTGGAATGTTCCAAGGGGACAATTTGTATACCAGCATGTCTAAGCAATCTGTGTTGCTGAATTAAGCATAATATGGTCAAGGCTGCAAGACATGGCCAGCCACTGAGGTGGTGCTGCCTCCAGCCAGTCCTGAGGCCACAGAGCCACTACTGAGCTGACTGAATATCATACTCATATATGGTATTCCTGCAACATTCAGAAATAACATTATCACAGCTTATCAGCATTACATCAGCTCCATAATATCTGAAGTTTAAATCGGTCACATTCTTGAAGGAGGATATAGGGTTTAATTGCAAAATGCCAAGAAAAAAACCGTCTTTGCTTATCATTTCATTGAAGTCTGGGCATTTCAAGACTTCCAGAAAAGTGACTTCTTGCATTCTGCCAGCTCAGCAGGTAAACAGCTTTATGTCCTTGAAAGTCATCCTTTTATCATATTAAAATATGCAAACAGTATTGATATCATATTTCCTTTGGATGAGTGTGATAAAAGCAATAATTCCTAGGAAAAAAATTACTTACAGAAGTTACTTTGTAAAGATGATTACTACAGCAATAGTGACATATCAATGCTTTCCTAATCATTATAGCTCATCTTTCCAGCTTCTTAAGGAGTTGGGAAAATGCAGAAAAACCTGCAAAGGAGGCCCAGAAAAACAGGGCCTATCCTGCCCTTGTGCAGGTACATTTCAGTGTATCTAAATCTGTTTCCACAATCAGTTCTTTTATCTTGAAGCACATATACTGCAGTCAGCTGCATTGCTTTTGGCACGTGATTTCTGCAAAAATAAATCGTACTAAATGTCAAGCAGATATAGGGGACCAAGCTGTTCTTGAATGAGTAAAAACTGTGTTGGATTCAAGGAGAAATGTCTTTGTTTCATCACTGCTGGATTATCTTCTTCATGTTTCCAGACACTGCCTGGATTAATTCAATTGAGAAGACTTTCAGTAGGAGAAAAGGGATCACCTTCTACATCCTTTTAGAAAAAAAACAAACCATAAACACAGAAATAGTCTAAAATATTTCACCCTTTTTAAGTAGTAACATGTAGTAGCATCTGGAATGGGGTAAAAATAACGAACAGCCTCCAAAGGACAGTTTGAATCAGGGATAGATAACATCACCACATACAGGAAGGCCAGAATTCCTTCAACACTAAGCAAATGGCTTTCTAGCAGTGCGCATATGTAGACATGTATGTGTACTAAAGCTTTGTATAAGCAGTTAATCAAGAGGACCTTAACACTTTCAAAATGCTTAGTGTCTTTTTCAGACAAAATTTTATAACACACTGTGGAGTGATTTTTTTCTGAAGATTAGATTTATGCATTAAAAGGTAAACCATTCTTTTTTCCCCTAGGCAGGAACAGAGATACTAAACCAATTTGTGCACATCATTTTTGAAACATGATGATCAAGATAACATTCCTGATAAGACTTTACATTATTAGCAAGAATGAAAGAATTCACTTTTAGATTTCTAAAGAAGACAGGCTTTTCTGACATGCCATTCAGCTATATCCTATTTAACTCAGTCCTTTCTCCAATTTGTTCTGAAGCCTAATTCAGTCCTCCACAGCATCTACTGTCTTTCTCAGTATACATCCAGATATTCCTAGTATATAGCACTACTTACATTAAATAGAAGATAAGCTATTAGAAAACACGAATGTATTTTAAAACATCAACACATTAACATTGGACCAGAGAAGACAAAAGTTGCAAATCATCAGAAGAATCACCATTTCACCCTGAATTCAGCAGTTCAACTTCTCCCACAATTAAGGCCAAGACACAACATGGTTGAAATCCAAATTGACTGAATTTTTTGTATAAAGTTTTGCAGAATCTACATATGAAATTTTTTGTTTAGATAAAATACAATAATGAAATATAAGAACCCTATTTTCAATTTTAAAAGCTGTAAGTGACAAAGAAACAAGTCAGTTAACACAAAGTCTAGACATGAAAGATCTAATAGACCTCTATAACAAACTCTGCTGAACAAAAATCCACACAAACAGTGAGATCCAATTACAAAATCAATAGAGTTTTATTCAGTGTTTCCTGTTTTGCATTGACAAAAATACTCAAAAGAAAAACTTTATTGATCAGTAATAACGTTAGCATGTCTAACACTGAAATTCAGATCATTTTGTAATTCTCTCTTTCTTTAGCTTCTCAGATATTATTTTTCAAGTCTCAGAGGAAACATGACATCCCCTGTAAACACAAATACCTCAGAAGTGAAAATCATCAATCCCGATATCAAAAGATTATTACCTCATTGCATTTGCTTATTCTCCTGGCCACAATAAGCTGAATCATTCCTCGTTTGTTTCCTTCAGTGGACATGGACCTCCTCAAGGTTTCCATAGCATCTTGGTTTGTTTTGCCCAATAATGATTCTCCATTAACTGCTATTAGTTGATCGTTCACTCGAAGCCTGCCATCCTGGAAAAGTAAAAATTACAGATAGCTACATAAAACACACACAAAGGAAGTTTTGTCTATTGGAGAGAATTTAAAAAAAAAAAAATTCCACCAGCTATACTTAGTCCTAAGGGTTTATGGCCAAATGAACGCTACAATAACAGCTTCCATTGCAGTCATTACAGGAAATGTCTATTCCAATTACAGATTTGCACTGAAAGCTATTATCATAACCTGTTTGCTCAAACAGCATACTAATAGAACTGTACCAGAGACAGCTTGTTCCTTCCTGAATCTGTCGGGGCTGTTTAAATCCTGGGATGTGCAAACATGTGAGTAAAAATCTAAACGTTACCTCTGATGGTATAATTGGAGAACCCTAGAAATATCATTCTTCGATCTATGGTTATTTCCAAAATAACTTATTATGGAAATCTGAGGAAGAGCAAAGTACAGAGATATTCCCTCTTACCTTGGATGCTGCTCCACCATTAATAATGGACTTGACGAAGATTCCTAAATCAGCATGGTTTTCTTTTGACCGGTTACCTTTGACACTCACGCCAAGCCCGGCTGACCCAGAGTCATTCAGGGGAACTTCAAAAGTCAGGAATTCCCTGGTGCCATCAGGTGTGAGGACAAGCTCCTCCTCTTCTGCTTTCTGTTGGGGAGATTAGCGTGGGATTATAGAATAGCATTTCTCTGGGAATTCTCTTCCCCCTACAGCTATTAGCATTCAAAACTCTCTGCTCTTTACTACAATGCCACAATATTTTCCACAGTAATTATGTGAAGAAATGTGCAGAAATAGTGTATTTTCAATCACCTCCAGTTGACGCCTAGATTCAGAAATATCTTAAATTTGTGTCTAAGTGCGTCTCTCTCTAGTAAAGTAATTGAATCACATGTCATTACTGAATCTGCCATCAATACTAACTCACATGTAAGCTGCTATTTCATTAACCAAAAGAGAGCTTTATCAGAAATATTTTCCTACTTGCAAACCTACAGAATTTTTAAAATACCATCACCATCTATGGAGCTTTGCAGTCTTAGGGAGAAACTAAGTGCAAGAAAATTAAATTCAAAAATTACTTATTCATTTCATTTTATTTAAAACTATCTGTGTAAGGAAAAAAACAGAAAACTACACAGCTGAGATCTGCAACAGCACATATCTCTGCTATTGCCAGGCTTATCACGAAACACAGCTCTGAGTGCCAATTTTCCTCTCTTCCTCTGCCCATCACCTCTGTCCTCTTGCCCACCTCTCTGGCTCTTTGTTGTCCTCAACACCCAGTTTTAGCCTGGCTGGGAAAATCCCAGGTTTTAATCAGCCCGAACTACAGTGGCAGGCCTGCCACAGCCACCAGCAGGGAGCTGCTCAGTGACACCCTGTCCATGCATCCAAAAGCCATCCAAGTGACCTCACACTTCACCTCCTGCCAAATTCGAGGTGGCAACAGGCTGGGACCAGAGGCCACTTGCAGTGTCCCCACAGAGCAGTGACACTCATGGGGCAGCAGCGTGGGCACAACACCCAGGAATGAAAGTGGCCATGCCCTGAGGAGCATTGCTCAGGCACAGGAGACCTGCCAAAGGGAGGAATGGGAGGGACAGGCCATTCACCAGCCCTATCCCTTACAGTAGATGCTGTTCACTTGTTTCTGATCCTCTTTCAAATCTAACAAAGTGGTTATAACTACTTTTGGCCATACCTTTATCAGTTAAACAAAAAGTCATGCCCTTAAATTCTCTGCAAAAAGATGCTTGTGAGCCCGACTATGCTGGGGTTTTTTTCACCCACATGAAGGAGAAAGTGAACATACAGCAGAAGGTGAACACTAATGTCCAGCATCAGCAGTTCTTCTCTGGAAGAGTTAATCTGGCCAAATTTTCATAATCTTAGCAACATGTCACCTCTGCTTCTGACACTGATTTTATACCAACTTTTCCCACATCACTGGTCTATTTGCAAAGCTCACTCATATGAGTGAGAAGACGTATGAGAAGTTAACATGCGCCTGCTGAGCTGTCCCTGTTTCTTAAGACTTCAGGAAATGCAAACACAGCCTATGGCAAAGATAGATGTGAAAGCCATGTGGAGTACAGCAGACTGAGATGATCAGTTTGGGCACAAGCATGTTAGTTGTGTCACCACTGACCTAGAAATGCAGTGCAAAAATGTCACATGGGAAAGCAGTCAGACTGCTGAGAGAGCCGCAACAGCTGAGGAAGAAAAACAGGAGCTCTATCTTTTCCCACTTGGTTAAAAGCGTGAACCCTCATGTGTTCACCAACCCTTCTCTTTGCATTAGACTCCTTTTGTTTAGGACTAAGAACAATAGTTCATCAATTTAAAACAAAAACAACAACAACAACAACAAATATTAACACCCCCTATCAATGTGCCATAGCTAGGCTGGCTTGTTGTGAATCCCACTATTCAAACACATCTCCTGGCCTCACGAAACAGCATGATCAATGTCAGCTGTGAGGAATGGAAAGGTGCATTGTGTCTATTGAAAAACACTCTATGTAAAAGATGTCTCCCAAATTATGGGAAAATTACCACCCTAATTTTCCTGTTTGGTTTAAAGCAGCAATCCCTCCAGCATACGTTTAAATCCACATTTTGTTGAGTGGCTGCAGAATAAAACAATCTGAGACAGATGCATATTACCTTATAGTTTCTGTAACACTTTCATATTCCTTAATAAATAGTAGTAGGAATAAAGCCTGCAAGCCAAAAGAGTGCTAAAGCCAAGGTCGGATGTATGGCTACCCAAGAAAGCAGATATGCTTATTGAATTACTATTTCCTACTGTTAACATGAATTTAGAATCAATTGCCCTCTTCCTTCAGTAATTTTCTAATCTTCAAAAAAATCCACCAAAACTTCAGGCAAAGCCCTTCTAGGGCAGAGAACAAAACCGTTTCCTTGCACAGCCTGTCAGGTGCATTTCTATATGGCAAAGGGTCAATTGGACTGAGCCTCTCTCAAGCATCCCCAAAGACTTGGCTAATGGCCTCTACGCTACTTCTCTTCAGCAAGACCAAAGAGCTGCATTATCAGTTCAGCCCTGGTTTTAATGTGAGGCTTATGCTTGCTTGTTTCTTGCAATCTTGAATAAGGAAATAAAATCAGGCTACAGACACCTGAGTGTGCAGGTGAAACATGAGGCCAAAACCTGGAACAAACTACTCCATAGCAGCTGTACATGAGTGAGCACATCATGCTCATGAAAAAATGAGAAACAGCAGCCTCAGCACTGGCTCAGAAATACTGAAGGCATGAGAAAATTGCTCAACTCACCCAAGGAAGAAAATTACCATTACTAGGCTATGGCTAAGTTTCTTCAGGGACTTTATAAGCTATCTACAGTTTTTCCCACCCTAGCACACTTGCTTTGCCACCATATCTATGTCTGGAATTTTAGGTACTTAAGAAGCCTTTTGCCCCCTAGACTCTGTGTGATACCTGTCAATATTATATTATATTGAATGTAAAGTTAAAAAAAAAAAAAAAAAAAAAAGTAGAATAAATGTGGAAAAGGTGGCTTTCAATAAAAACTGAACTATTAATTTTCAAGGGCTATGGATATGAAAGCAACGAATTTAAGATTTGTGCCACACCATGGTACCAAAGAAGGTCTTACTATGTATGATCTATTGAACATAACTTGATAATGCAAACCTTGGAACAGGACCATACAGTGATAAGGAACCTCTAAGCATGTCAATAAGGAGCCATTCACAGAGAAATGAGCAGAACTATTTTTAGCCTGCAACCATAATATTTTGAACCAAAGTTGTAAAGACAAAAACAAAGCAGAAAAACCCCAGCAAAACCTCATGATGACTCAATCCTTTGTTCTCCAAAGCCCTCTAGAGTACAGAAACATTATATGTACAGCAACTCTTCCCAATCAATATAAAAACAGTTATTATAAAAGTAAAATTTGCACTGAAATTATGTTGAACCTTAGGTATTTAAATTAACAAATCACAGAAATTCCTAATATGTCCATGAGACAGCATAAAAATGCATAAAAAGTCTAAAATGCAGCATTAAAAATTTTCGGCAGAGAACACAGTCACTTCTTAATTGCAGTAGCTTTCATTTGATCTTGATACTCACTAAATTAACAGCTTTACTATGTCAATCAAACACCTCAACACTATTTTCATGATTAGTTGATCTGTAGGAGAAATTTATTCCGTCATATATTTTGACAGGCCAGCAGTAAACATGCAAGCAAAATTATGTACTGTGAATGCTGAACAACAGAATTCAACTCCCTTAAGATTTTTCACACACTATGTCCAAAACAATTAACAGCAGAACAATATTCTGTTCAGACAGAGGCTGCTGAGGAAAAGGTCATCTGAAATAACTTCAGTTGGATGAATGAAGCTGCTCAAATACATAGTTTGTAATAAAAATTCAACTGGTGATAAAATATATTGGTGACTTTTTTGGCTTCAAAATCATATTTAGCATCAATTTATGTTGAACTACGCTTGAGTTAAGTTTTTCACTTTTTAAATACAACATCAATATATTGTAAATTTAAAGACAACCTTCCTGACTAGAGCAGACTTACAGCAGTGTTTTGATACATACAGAGATTTTAAAAAGCCATGAGATAAATGAGGGGGAATTGTTTTTCTCTTCCACATAACATCATCTTCTACATAAGTTCTGATCTGATCATAAAATCTAATTTAATTTTATAAACAACATTAAAAAAGGCTTCAGCAGTTAGAGTGCCATTAGTTTTCTTATCATACTAGTAACAGCATCTCCTCTTTATCCTTTTATCACAGAATTACAAAATACATTGAGTTGGAAGGGATCCTCAAAGATCATCAAGTCGAACTCCTGGCCCTGTACAGGACACCCCAAGAGTCACCCCCTGTGCCTCAGAACACTGTCCAAATGCTTTTGGAACTCTGTCAGGCTCAGCGCTGTGACCACTTCCCTGGGGAGCCTATTCCAGTGGCCAACCCCCCTCTGGGTAAAGAATCTATTCCTAATATTCAACCTAAACCTCCCCTGACACAACTTCAGGCCATTGCGTTGGCTCCTGTCCCAGATCACCACAGAGAAGAGATCAGCGCCTGCCCCTCCTCTGCCCCTCAGGAGGATTCTGGAAGACCACACTGAGATCTCCTCTCAGTCTCCTCCAGGCTGAACAGACCAGGTGACCTCAGCTGCTCCTCACACGGCTTTCCCTCCAGACCCTTGACCATTCTTGTTGTTCTCCTTTGGACACTCTCTAACAGCTTCAGAGCTTTCTTATCCTGCAGTGCCCAGAACTTCACACAATTTCAAGGTGAGGCCACACCAGTGGGGAGCAGAGCAGGATCGGCTGGGGGTTCATGTTTTACACACTACTGCTTGGGACTTCTTCACTTTGCAGGACCTCATCAGGGTTCAGCTGGTGAGTGAGCAGCGGAAGATGAGCGAAAACAGAAACTGAACAGCAAATACCTTCCTCCCACCTAACGAGGGAAGCAATTTTCAGTCAAGTTAGGACAGGTTTCCTAAGCGACTTGCTGCTGCTACAAATCTGGCAGTATTCTCTCCAGTGAAGTTCATTCTTTTGCAAGCTTAGACCTGCTGCCTTCTCAGCAGTTATTCAGTCACTGAAACTTGCCTGCACATTACTTTGTGACTGTACAAAAATGTGCTCCTGTTCCCTTTCACAGAGCAACCAATAAAGTTCTGCATCCCCACTCCTGAAGGGTAACCTGCACTTCCAAGTTATATATATGAATACATGTACATGAAAACTTTCACAGAGTTCTTGAATGCACACATATGCATGTACACATACAACACACCCTTATGTGTATATATATATATATATATATACACATATACACACTAGAAAAATATAACTAGAGCAACCCAGAGAAAATACTGTCTACTGATCCAGTAGTGGCATGCACACTCCAACCCTGTTTTCTCCTGAAGTACAAGGTCGTTTAACTTTTTTTTTTTTTCCTAATCTAACAGTTGTGTTGCACTGTAGGTTTTGAGGATCTACAGTGTCTACTTACCTGGTTATAAAATGGTCATAAAATGGGCTTAAGCCAACTAAACAACCAGAAATCTTATACTGGCTTTCTTTTTCTATTTTTTCCTAGACTAAGAATTTTAGTTTATAACATCTGTCATATGTTAGATAAATACTAATGAATCTTATTTGCTTGTATACAGAAACTCATTATTCATATTAGCAAAGTTAATACATCACATCTGGCAAAGACTGCATTCATTCAAATCAAACAGCAGCTGCTAAATATCAAAAACTAGATCTAAAGTCTGAAATTTTATGGGAAATGTGCTCCGCTTTAATCTTAATCCTATCAAGGAAGAGTTTCTTGTGTATTAGATGTGGATTAACTTTGGTAAGTATTTACAGGCAAAAATGCTAGCTCATGGAAGTACTGTAGAACAGCCCCATTGGATTTCCTGTTATGTCCATTTTAAGGATTTAACTTATTATCAAAAAAGATGTTCCACATTCAAAAATAACTTCAGTTTAAAGGTTTGGATGGATTATGATATGATATGATTTAGGAAAAATTAAATGCTTTTCCAAAGCACAAAAATTCTAGCATGTGATTTTCATTTAGAATGGAAATCAAAGCTCTGCAAAAGCCCATGTTTAAGTACATCCACATGTTTGTTACTTCTCTCTATAAGAAACCCATTGCTTGTCTATACTTATATTACTCTCCCTAATGCCAATACTCTGACCTGGGCTGTCACACAAACTGGCTTAATCAAATGAGATTCTGTATTTCAAAAACTGATCAGACTATTAAAATTACATTCTGTTGGTTCATAATCTCAGAATTTCTCATAGAGACTAATCTGTTCCAGGTACCATAATGACTGTACTTTATTCAGGCCAACATACTCTGTTCAAAACTGCTGCTCCTATTCAAACTTTGTGTTCCTGCTGTATATCCTGAAACAAAAACATGTGATTGTAATGCTAACCCCGTTCCTTTACACTTTGCTTATCCTAGAGAAGTGAAAACCAAGGGATTACATACACAGCAGGTGTCTGTTCTGGCAAAGAAGCCTATAAAGCTACAGCTCTCTGCACTATCCCTTCTTCAAGAAAAACTTCAATGCCCGACACACTAATGACAGAGCTCCCTAAAAATCCTTATACTTCTCTCACTGGCCTATTGGATTTACAAGACCTGAAAAACTAAAGAAAGAGGTAGTGTCTGGAAAAGAGAGACAGGAAAAACAAGTTGAAAGAGAAATAATGCCTTTGTAGAAATCCATGGCAAGAAACACACTCCCCATAAAGTAATGTCAGTATGGAGCACCTCAGAGGGATCTGTGCCGCACTCCTACTTCTGCTGCCAGCTTTCAGGCAACCACAGCAAACCATTTCATCTCACTATTTTCCTTGCATTTAATATCAAGGGAGAATCAACACCAAGAGTCTAAAGGCAATGGTGCAGTAAAACAAGGTTTGCACCAAATAATCAAGTCTCTACACACAGGTGTGGCTTCTGGGTGACTCTGCAAGGGTGGCACTAACACAACCCTGTCACAGTGGAGGGACATGCATGCCATCTTCCATGAAACTGGGAATTTTTCAGCAACTGTCTTCAACTGCCAGTGTTCAGAAAGCAGCCACAGCTGCCCTACGGGGCTGCACAAAGCCAGTTTAAATGTGCCATACCACATCCCAGGTAAATCACTGGCTGCTAACAGTCAAAACTGAGCCTGGGGGTCAGTTCTAGGCACTGCATTATGCAGAAGTTTATGTGGCTTATCACTGAATGTTCCAGGAAATTCAGATTGGTCAAAAAGCATTCACGGTCACAGCCACTTCACTGTTGTATTAATTATTCACTAGGAATTAATGTCTTATCTCCAGTCATAAACGTGCCAGATCATGCTACTTAACACTAGAGTATCTCCTACAGTAAAAGACTGAAACCACAACAGCACCTTGAAGAAATCACACATTCACTATTTCTTTCATATGGCAATGATCTGTTTCTTATGTCAAAACTTTATTAAAATTATTAGCTGAAACTACTCAAAATTGCACTAAAAATGCTTTTAAAACATTGTAATCACCCTTGTGCCTCACGCCATTAGAAGATAAAAAGGTACAAAAAATCTTTGCACCGTGGAGGAAATAACAGCATCAGCTTAATCATCATCAGTCAGACATATCCTCTTTCAGTAAAATCACTCTGTTACCTATTGATAACAGCACTGCTGGTGATATAGTCTGACATTAGTCCATCTATGATCTTGGCTCAACGTTTAGACATTTGGATCACCAAGCTGAAGTTCTATATAGCTGCTAAATAGGAAGTGGTGGAGACTTATTACAGCTTTTAAAAAATATCTGTGGATACATCCTCAGTGACTAGGTATCTTGAAGTAATACAAACAGCTTTTGAGCAAAAGACAACACACATGCACTCAGAATACATCCTCTTAAAGCTCAACACTGACTGTGCTTTTTCACACAAGAATTTTCTATCCAATAATCAATACAAATCATGTATTTCTAGGCATTTACTAGTATTTGCCTCTCATACTCACAATATGAAAACTTATGAACAAAAAGTATAGAAAAGTAACTATTAGTTCTTACAAAATGCCTCTGACCAGTATTACCCCTTTCCTACAGGCAATGAATTCTTGCATAAAAAGAGTGGCTACCTAATTTACTCAGAATCACATACAGAAGAATATGGCAAGAACAGCAATTAGATCTGAAAAAACACAGCGATCAAAACGAAATTTAGGTAATAACTGAAATATCAAATGTTTAAGTTCAGAAGAAAGTAAAAAGCAATCCCATTTGCAATTTCTATCAGTGCTGCTAATCATTTATATATTGTTCCAATACGCCAACCACTCTTGTTATGTCACTGTTACGAATTCTGCACTCACTTAAATTCATAACATTCTGCTCACTTACAGCAAGTTGACAGAAAAACAAATGAGAACAGAAAACTGAAGCTTTTCCATGCTGCTGAGTGCAACAGTCATGAAATGAAATCCTGAATTCTAATTCTGATTCTGAATCTCTTCTTATCAATAGACAACAGTCCTTAGAAAATACCTACTCATATGATAATTATTATTTTTCTAGCATTATGCTTACACGAAAGTTAACTTGCTGGTTCTGAATTCAGAAAACAAACAGTGAATGACAATTGTAAAAGCAAAATATTACGGAAACATTCTCAATCTTCAAAGAGTATGAGGAAAAATTAATTGGCAGATGTTGTACATAGCATAATTAACTGTTCATTTCAATGCACTGTAACAGGATTAAGATAATTATGCTTAGAAACAGAAATATAATAATGATAAATTACTAGTTTTTCGTATTACGGTCAATCTCCTACATTCCAAATAATCACCCTGTTTAGCAATAGGTGCATCTGTTCCATGCTGTCATCAGCTATCGAAATGGCACAAACTCGTGGCCAGATGAAACAAGCTTTCAACCAAGATACAGGAGATTCCTTGTCTCATGAGGAAACAGAGCAACAGCTCTGTTCATAAGCAAAGCAGAAGGTAAAAACACCAGTCCTGTTTTCAACAGGGCACAGTTACTGGATAGAAGCTGAAGCTGCATCAGCAATTTGCATTTCTTATGCAAAACTGGAGAGCAGAGCTTAAATTTTGTGAGCCTATCAAATTACAAAATCTTCTCATATGGAAGTTTAAGATTGAGAATCTGTATTCTGTGATGGTGCATAAAAAAACTGAATTTATATGGGTTGTAAGGAATAACTCTGTAAAGTATTTCAGACCACAAATTAGGAAAACATAACCTTCAAGGTTCTCTTTTATTACCTCTGTGATGATTAACTACTGCATCCAAGTGGCACAATATTCATGCAAACCACTTCAAAGTAACAGTTACATGAAGGTAACCTCTGAGTAAAAAATGGTAAGTTAGTCTTGATATTTTGTGATTTTATTTCAGGCCTTCTACTTTCAAGGGAAATTTTTTTCATTTCTTTTTTCTTTTAAATTCAAAGGTGCGTTTTCCTTCTATTTCTCCACAAAGACATAACAACAATAACAACAAAAAAACCCACAACCATTTTGCCTTTAAATGAAAAACAGACTTGCATTCCACCTCTCTCATTTCTGTAGCTTCACTGCCTTCATCATGCTCTTTTGTTGGTTTGTTGTTTTGGTGTTTGTTTTTTTTTTTTTTTTTTTTGCTTTGCTTTCTACTATCAAGTTCTTGACACTTGGAGACTAAAACCTCACTACTAACAGCACAAAGATCAGAGCAGGCACAGAAATAGAAATTGCAAGATTAGAAATCTCAAAGACCTGAAAAGTAGAAAGAGAAGAAATAAACAGGTATTGAGGCAGAACCAAGGAGAATAAAGGAAAGCAACGAGAAATACTTTCAAAAATAATAATAAAGAAGATGTGACTGTATTAATAATGTGCAGCTCAGGAAAATTAAGTTCTGAAAAACTGAAGTATCACACTCCTCCAAAGCTAAGTAGATTGGAACAAGGGACATGAGTGCAAAGGCATTGTGCATTACAAATACCCACTGAAACCTTTCACATTTAGTACCTTTTTTTATTCACATACTGGAGTCAGTAAATACAAAGAGACCTAGTGTTCCTACTGTCAATCACTGTTGTTCCTAGTCTTTAAACAAATAACAAAAAATCCCAACACATAATGACATCAGGCAAATTTTTTTATATTGATCAGGTTTCTAGTTACCATATGTTACTCAGTCTACATATATTTTCCAATTCACTTTCATATTTTCAAGGCTTTCTAGGCCTTTCTAGCTGGTTTTTTTTCTGAAATCCCTGGCTACTCATACACTCCTTATCCCTTCTGCATAATCTCCTGATTAACAAGCATTTTTTTTACCCTACATCTAAAGAGAACAAATGGGAGACACCTATTTTATTTTGCTCTTTCCCTAGATGAAGTTAGAGTGTTGATTCCAAGAATGCTGAGGAAGGGTTTTCACCATGGAATTTGCTACAAAACATTAACTTTGCAACAGATGAGCAACTGATTTCTATAAACACCTTGTAGGCAATCTGCTTTATCTTAATGAGCTTTTGGGTTGGAATTTCAACTCCTAAAACCAGGATACTTTTATAAGGCTGCACCCACAAATTATTCTCAGTGGTATTCAGTTACAGACAGAAATACTATCCTGGGCTTTGATCTTTGATCTCCTTAATATCAGCAGTACGTGGTATGAAACTATCAAGATAAAAACATATATCCTCTAACGAGATGCAGTGAAGAGATACCACAAGGCACCTCTGAAACAATGATACACCCACAGTTCTGCAGAGCCCTTCAGGAGAGGACTTTCAGAAGGAGAAGGACACTGAAAGCCTGAAGGATAGAAGTGCATATTGCTAACATTTAACCAAAATTCCCATTTTGACAGTTACATTCCATTGGCCTGAAAAACTGATAGCATCAACCAACATACCCTTGATTACCTTACTGAGTTGGCTCTTACATATCTTTATCTAGTCCTGACTTTCTGTCTATTCCAGACACCATCTTGCCATTGCTGGTAAGACATTCTGAATTATCTAGACAAGCTCTTTTGTTTTTCAGCAGCCTAACACATTTCAAATCCAAATACGAATCTTCTCAATTTCTCCACAATCTATTTTATTATTTAATTTTTAAATATGAATGGAGTTTCTTGATGTTTTTAAAAAAGATCCATTATATCTTTAAGGTAATATATTATTGTTATATTCTCTGTTAGTATTTCACAACATACACATTTTGTTTTAGATAAACTCTTTAGATGTATTAGTATATTGTATATTGGACTGATCATGTTACACTGACTAAAGTGAGATATAGTAACATTACACAGCCCCAGTCTAGTGCCTCACTGGAATATCCCATCCAGACCTCTTGCAGCCCTGATCAGGTTAAACTTAGTACTACTTCCATATAGTTTCTTTAAAATAACTAACAATGTTTTACTACAAGGATACAAATAGGATTAAATCCTAGTTGACTAATTTCTGTGTTTGTATCTCAGATTTCTGTCATATAATTATGATTTAAACAATTAGCTTCAATATGTAACCCAAGCTAAAGTCTACTCTTACCATTTAACTTTAGGCCTTTGGCTGTATATAAGAGATGTAATTTCAAATAGCAGTTGAACATATGTAGTAAGAGAATTGTGTATAATTTTCAATCATTATTTGAAATTCTATTGAAAAATGCATTTAAAATGTGAAGCTACAGAGAGCCATCTACAGTATATAAGGTGAAAGAAGGATCTGTAAAACTGATGGAGAAGTGCCATATCAATTTCAAAACATTTGGGAGTCTTCCAGTATGGAAAAGACAAAACTCTTACCGTTTCCTTTGGAATTTGTGACTGGCTTTGTTCTGCATTCTAAAGGAAGTAAAAAAAATAAATAAGAACACAACTACATACGACATATACTATCTAACAGCAAGGGGATAAACAAAGAGCTCTAATACTGACGTGAAGTGGTAATAAAAAATGAAGGGTGCTCATCACACCCCTGACTGAAATTTGTCTAAACAACCACTATATGAGAAATGAACAGAAATAATTCCAGGGTCCTTATGGTACATACACCTGACTCCCCCTGGCTATGAGGGTGGTGACTGGCTGGCCAAGGAAGAATCACAACCATTTGCACCATTTTCTGGCTGTTGGAACGTTCTCATTCAGGGAACTTCCCCCCTGGCTTTTCCCTTCTGCTTTGAAGTTTTCAGAGAATGACCTCAGCAGTCCAGATGAATCCTTCAAAATATTTTAAACTAGTACCTATTTTTTAAAAAATCCACTCTCATTTAGCAAGGGATTCCCCTTTTGAGCACGTTTGGATGAACTAGAACAGCAGCTCTGCATACCCCAGGACAGGAGGATGCATTCAGCACACCAGAGATGGGACCCTCCTGTACTTTGCATTCCTCACCTGTGTCTCAGGACACATGAGGCAAACACACATCACCGGAGAATGCATCCCACAACCAATTCTGGAAACACATGAGGAACTATAGCTCTTTGAAGCCTACACCCACCTATATTAAAACCCACCTCAGGAGAACTCAGGAGACACCTTGGTGCTGGCTGGCTGATCCCTTTCGGGCTAACCTGCTATTTCTCTCCATTCTGCTGGACCCTAATGAAATGCTAGGGTTTACTGGCCATTTCTGCTTTAGGTTTTGCAGGAGAATCCAATGATAAAGCACAAAAATGTAGTGGCAAAGCAGTAACACAAACATCTAGTAAGCTACAACCTGAAGCCAACAATCAGTAAGAAAAACAACGAAGACAACTACAAGGAAAATGTAAAGTTCCCACATGTACCAATGGGCATATTGATTCTTAGGGTACTGGAGACTAATGCTGTCAGCCACTAGCTGCTGGTAGTGAGAATATAGCTCAAAAACTAAATAACCTAAGTCAATCCTTCAGAGTATTCCCACAGTCAGTGGCAGATCTAAGCAAATGCTTCACAAGTCATATAAGATAACCAGAGTGCTCCAGGAGCTCTACTTAACCAGAGTAATCCTCAGCCCTTCTTCGGTAAAAAGAGGGGGCAGGGAGGGAAGGCTTTTAAAAGATAATATGTCTCTAGCTCACATCAGTGTGAAAAAGCCCCAAAACATTACCTATCTGGCATTAGGTAACTGTGGAAGGAATAAATGTCCAGTATTCTAAAGAAACATGGTCATCCTTCCAGATCTTACTAATTAGAAAAGCTTACTTCTGCCAACTTGATTTTATTCCCTGTTTCCACATTTTCCTCATTTTTATCATGCTCTGCTGTACTGGATCATCACACACCTGACCTGATCCACACAAGCTTCAGAGATCCCACATCAAACTAAATGGGCTCAGTTTAACAATCCTCTAAATTTTAGCTACAATTACACATTTTCATAAGCCCCTTACAGATAATAACAGCAATGTTAAACTCTTTAACTTTCCTGAAATTTAATATGTTCATTTTACTTAAAAAGAAACCCAAAGATGTTCAGATTTTTTTCAAAAGTCATTCAACAAGCCATAACCCGAAACATAAAACATAAAATCTAAACACCTGTTTTATTTGGATTACTATCTATACAAACATTGGCAAGTATGAAATGGTTTTAATATTGAGTGTTCTCAGTAAGCAACAGCAAGTTCTACCCTTAATAAGATGGATAACATCAAATAACATGATTTTATACATATGGTTTCTGAGACACATCTCATTCAGTTAATATTTTAAAGCACACAAATGTAGAAAATATGAAAGAAATAGGATGCAAACACAAATTGTTCCTAAGTGGTCAGAGAAGGTCTGCATGTGTAAAAGATGAATGGACATGATTTCAGGTCATTCTCCTCCCTACTTCAATATTAATTTTCTTTCTTTTTTTCTTGGCTTTTTTTGGTTGGTTGGTTGGGGTTTTTATTTGTTTTGGGGTTTTTGGTTTTGTTTTTTTTTTCAAAAAGCCAGTAAAAATCAGTGACAGGAGCTGGTTGAAAAGGCTTACTTTATATATTTTTAAGGATTATTTCTTACCAGAGAAGAAAGAACAGCCTTTATGATGACTTTTAGTTCAACACCTTCCCTAAGAATTCTGCTCCTGCTCTTTGACAGCAGTCAGCAGTGCATACCTAAGAGTTCTTCATGTCAGAATGCAAACAAATCCTTATGCAACAGAGGATCATCACACACGTACTGTCAGATCCTCACAATACCATTTGCTCAACTGGAGCTTCAGAAGAATACACCAGTTCAGACCTGATCTCATTACACACTGCAAAGCCCGTCTGCTACCTGACACAGCCACAGCAAGGTCTGGCCTCCCTACACTGGACTTTGCCAAAGTAGTTGAGAGAGAACTGCCTGAGCCACAGCACAGAGGCTGCTGAGCTTGAACTCCTTCAAACTTGCTGGTTTTTTAAAACTAGATAATGTATTGCTATTAAATCTCAAATTAATTACACCATATATTTGTTTCCAATTATTTAAAGAAAATCTCACGTCAAATTGTGCATTAAAACTTCCTCATTTTACCACAGAAATAATATACACAAAATTATGACATTTTCTAAGTTTATTTAGAAATCTCAAAAAGCATTTTCATTCACCTTTATGAAAGATAGCAATGCCATGAAAATTATACCACAGGAACTTATAAACAAATTGCTTTCACTGTTACAGTGATAAAGTAAGGTGTAATAGGATTTCAAATTTTTTATTTCTCTTCACTTTATGACAGTTTTCACTTCAGCACTTGAAGGCACATTCCAAGAATTTTAAGGTAAAAGTCGGTTCATTTGCAACCTTCCCTGCCACTTTAGCTTCCTAGGTTTAATAGTAGTTTAGAAAAGTAAAAGGCTAATGTTTAATATCTTGAAATGGCCAAACAAAAATCCATTTTATTTGCATTCAAAATAATACAAAACCAATAGGCAAATGAAGTTATTAATTCATCATACTTATATTTGTCTATCTTCTCACAATAATGCAGCCAAGTAAGTTATTCTAGAGCTGTATATAGCTACAATAATACAAATAATAAATAACTTCAGCAGTTTAATTGAGTACAGAACAAAGTAAAACTGCCACCATTCAGAGTCTACCTTTTCATAACAGAAGTTATCTTGAATAATTATCAGAGAAATTTCAATATACATTATGCAAGTGGATGAGGTACAGTATGAAACATAATTTTTTCCTATTTAATGTAAATTCCTTAGAAACATCTTCTGAATTGCCCTGCTAAATTAATAACTGCAGGGTTTCCATTCCAGAGATTTCATTTATATTCAAAAAAGGCTACTACTTCTTATATTTTCCACTTTTTGATAGAAAGGTATTTACATATCCTATTTTGGCATAATATGTTTGAGAACATATTAGTGAGCAGGTAGTGGGACAGATGGCAGGCATTCAAACATAGATTTGTCCTTATGAAAGATATGAAACAATCTACTTGTCTGCATGCATCCAAATAAAGTCTATGCAATAGCTTTTCCTATAATAAACATTTTCACTCAAAATAAAGCTCTCACTTATACATTATCAACAAATACTTAATTCCAACAGTAGATCTTCAAGAAAATAGAAAACACGCATGTAAAATATTCTAAATATAGCAAAATAGCTCTTTTTCTTTTTCTTATATTCAGCGCTGGCCACGCACGTTTACTAACAGGAGACAAGATCAAATCATTTGCTCATACTCATCTAAATCTCTTAGCTGCTCTCTATTTTACGCACCAGTTCCCTTGGATGGAATGTTTCTTCCTGTCGAAAAATCAAAAGGGCAACGGTTCCTCCCATCTTGGTACTTCGCAGCAAGGACACAACTTCTTCTTGAGTTTTGCCTGTTAAATCGACTCCATTTACCTGTAACAAAGGAAATGTTAGGCATCAGTAAGACTCCAAAAGCAGGGAAACCAGCAGACACTTATAGCAAAAAGTCATGTCAATCATACGGGACAGTATTAAAAAATGGGACAGTATTAAAAATCTCTCACTGGAGCAATCTGCTTATTAGCAGATTTCATTTAACAGAACTAATTGAATGGTCATCCTTCCCATATAAATACAAATAACAAGCCAGGCATTTATACTTCCCTCCTTTTCAGCAGCAAGGGTACAGACCACTACACTCTAAAGCCAACAAACCCCATTTACCAGCGATTCTTACAAGAACGTCTGCATAAATATCTTTCAGCAAAATCAACGTATGATCCCAAACTGGTCCTGTTTCCATGTGTCTTGGTGTTATACATAGCTTCCAAATATATGCAGCACAACGTATTTTGACAAAAGTAGAAAGTAATTCTTTCCCTGTATAACCTTGGGACTGCTGCTCCTGCCTCTGTTCAGCAGTCCAATCATTTTGCCTCCACATGCCACTGTCAGGACAGGCAGGTATGGAATACATGCAGGATTTCCCAGTGTATGGGCTAACTTCAGTAAGGGAGAAGCCAGAGAAAGACTGAATAATCTCAGGCTTGCCTGCTCAGAAACATTTTGGAAATGAAGGCAAATCAATTAACAGTGTTAAGCAAGGGAGCATGGTGCTCAGAAGTCAGAAAACCATTTTTTTCCTTCGCCTCATAAGAGAGCACAGCTCACACAGTTAAGATGCCATAGCTGTCGTCTTAAATGCTTCTTAGTCCCCTTCTACCCAAGTCATCTGGGTTACCTTGAATTACAGTAATTACAGGGGCCATCCTCCAGCAACAATTCAAGCTGACTTGGCCAATTTTGCACTAAAGTGAAGTTAGAGCACTGAGAGGCACTTACAGACTCAGCTGCACCTCCGGTGTCATTTGGCTTAGGGACAGTAATGAAGAGCTGTGGGTGGTAACATCTTCTTTCATTCCAGCTAGCTTTGCAGAAAGATCTCTGCAGTGCACCAATCTAACAGAAATTTAGTTCCCTTGAGGACATCCTTACTTCAGGAGGGAAGTGGCCTTGATTCTCTGTAGGACTCCTCTCCTCTTATGTCCCTTTCAGTTAATTCACTAAACCTTTTAAGGATGTGCCTCCCATCCTTGACAACATCTTCAATAATTTCTGGTTTGTCACTCCATAATGATTTAATTCTACTGACTAGGTAAAAATCACTTTGCTTCAATATATTCCTAAACAGAAACTATGACTATGACACTACATTCACATAGGGACAGGTAAATTTATGTTTTTTGCAGAATGTCTGGATCCAGCTCTTCAGTTATGTACTGAAAAAGCCCAGCAACTTGACCTATTACCTAAAAAAAAAAAAAAAAAAAAACAAAAAAAAACAAACAAAAAAAAAAAACACCAAAAATAGGAAAAATTCTCCTGTAACATAAAACACTATAAGCCTCTGAAAGTGATAGAGTGTGTGGGCTCATGGGCTCATGCCAAAACACAGACAAGGAACATGTAATATCTCCTCACCTCAATTAATCGGTCTCCAGCTTTCAATCTCCCATCTTGAATAGCTGCACCTCTCGGAAGGATGTTTTTCACATAAATTGGAGCAGAGCCACCAATTGGGACATCTCTTGAAGTAATGCTAAATCCCAAGCCTTCTGTACCTGCATAAAGAATGTACATTACTAGTTTAAATGCACATTTTATATTGCATATTATTTTTACCAAGCAGAATGTATGTATACCTCACTGATACAATCCATGAAAATACATATAAAATGCAAGAATTACTTCATGACAAAAAAAAAAAAGGCAAAATATCTACAAGAAAGCTGTAGCTGAAGCACTGAGTTTGGGCACAGGTGGTTCAGCAGGCACTCCTTGCAACTTGCTGTTCTGATGACTTCCAAGTCATTGCCATATTTCCAACTTTCTATTTCAGATGAGCTGAGTGACAAGGAATCAGAACAAAGCATATCTGATATCCTATCACTGTCTTCCCCCTTGTCAATCTGGATCTCATCAATGATCCCTTCTTTTTGCAGCTCTTTCATCGGCGACAGTCAGCCAATGCTGCTGGGCATGGAGCTCTGTCAGCTCACTGCTGGACCCTGGCAGTGTGTCTCACTTGTGGATACTGGTAGGTGGCACTACTGGACCTCAGTGGTCTCATTTCTCTTGTTCTGGGGACCTCAGGCTGTTGTTTTCAGTCAACAGCTCCTCTTTCTTCAGGCTTCACCTCAGCTCTCACTGGGTTCCACCCCACTGTCTGTCATGCAGGCAGGGAGCAAACCCATGCTGCCACGTCTGAGGCCCTGCTGTACATCCAGGTGACTGACTACACTTGGCCAAGACAGACGGAAGCAAAACAGAGGCACTTAAAAATGACCTGGAGAAATCCAGAGCAGAAGTCCAGTCAATACGGTAAATGAGACTTGTCTGTATTTCAGAGAAATGAAGTATATCATCAGTTCTGGGATTCACAAGCTGAGGACAAACAGGAGCCTTTCCTACTACACAGAAAGTTTGTTTGTGATCCTCCCTTAGATGCAATCTGTGCAATGTTACCAACAACCCCTGAAACTCTACAAAAAACTGCCACTCTCCCTTCAAAATTACACATCAAGTCTACTGGGGACACGTAATGTAGCATGAAAATAGCTGGCCATGCAGTGGAGAGCATCCCAACACAGTGTCAGCACCTACAGCTTCCATTTGAAACTTCTCAGAGGTTGTCAAGGCACATCTACAGTTCCAGTTGCCTTGCTAGGCACTCACAGGCCCAACCTACACTTAAGCTGACCTACAATGGCAACCTGCCCTTGGGATTCAGCAATACCAGGGAGGTCCCTAAAAGCTATACAGCACACACCTTTGTGAAATGTCATGGGGACAGAAACCAAACTTTTATGAAACAGTCACCAAGTTACTGCTCGCCAAGCCCTGGGAAGTGTAACACAAACTGTGTGAAAGACACACAACTACTGAATCATTTGAGGTGTTAATTTATTTAGAAGAAAACAAACAAACAAACAAACAAAAAAACCACAAAAAAACCCAAAAAACAACAACCAAACAACTGTGAAACAGCAGCCAGAGAGACGAGTGAGCAAGAGAGCTCTGCAGATCAAAGGTCAATGCAGAAAAAAAAAGGGAAGAGGTGCTTCAGGTGCTGGAGCAGAGATTTCCCTGCAGCCCAGGGAGAAGATGATGGAGATGCAGCTGTGCCCCTGCTGTGCATGTAGGTCCATGGTAGAGCAGAGACAACATGAAATGAACTGACTGCAGCTCCCATTCCCCATCCCTGTGCAGTGCTGGGAGGAGGAGGTAGAGAATTCATGAGTAAAGATGAGTACAGGAGGAAGGGAGGGGGCAGGGGAACATGTTTTAAGATTTGGTTTTATTTCTCATTACTCTACTTTGATTTGATTGGCAGTAAATTAAATTAATTTCCCCAAGTCAAGTTGGTTTCAGTGACAGCAATTGGTGAGTGATCTCTCTCTGGTCTTATCTCAACCTACAAGCTTTTTGCAGTGTTTCACCTCCCTTGTCCAGCTGAGGAGGGTGAGTGATAGAGCTGCTTGGTGGGCACCTCGTGTCCATCCAAGGTCAACTCACCACAATGTTACTTAATTTCTATAAATTAATTAAATTCTGCTGCCTAATGTTTAATTGCTAAACCTACTTTCCTAGGGAGCAGATTAATATTTACACATGAAAAGAAAGCAGGAGTCAAATACAGCAACCAGTACTCGACATAGAGATTTCTGAAATCTGCCCAACTGCATTTGATTAAAATTTATGAAAAGACATTTTATTATCAAGACTGAAATCATGGCAAGAAGTAAACTGACACAGGTGACAGGACTGGGCATGACACAAGGTTTTAAAATCTTCATCTTGAACATAACTAAGTGCTCCTGTATACACAGTAAGGACAGATAGATCTTATTGTTTAGGAAACATGGATCAGTTCCTCTAGGCTAATTATTTTGGGACAACTTCACTTTCTTCTGCAGTATTCAAGACAGTTGACATTTGAATTTGAAAGTCTTCATCCACTTTCAAGCAAATACATTTATCTGTGCTGTTACATAGAGATAAAAAATATACTAGATCTCATAACATCCATATTTTACTTAGGAGACCTCCCAATTTTAATGATGCTTCAAACATTCATAGAGCTCTTTAATTCCCTGCAATACGTGAAGATGATCTGAATAAGTTTTTTTTAAGTCACATCTCCGCTTTTTATGGAATTTATCTTTTTCTTATTATAAGGATCAGCAATGAATACTTCTCTTTGAGTACAGGTTTTGTCTGGTAAAATTTCTAAAGTAATATCAGAACACGAGTGCACTCCCAGGACAATATTTCATTATTAATAAGCTTAATCCCTATTGCCTGATTACAGCATCATTACAGATGTCTGGTTCACACACAGCACTTCAAACCCCCATGGAAAAAACAGAAGTTGAAATGTTCACATTACAAATGCACACAGGATATAAATTTGGAATGTGGCATTTTCTACTGTCAAATCTCCAGAAAGTCTTTACCAAAGCCTGCAGAACGTCACAAATCCACACTGAGCCCAGATATTAGCAGAAGAAAATTCTAATTGCTTGTTTCTGTAAAATGAAGGGGCCTCAACTAGCTATATTTTACTGTGCTGCTGTGTGCAGCTTTGCATGAGGCAGCTTTTGGGTGTAATTTTCCTTTTACCACTTCTCTGCTTCAGCTGGCTATTCATGCCCCATAGCTGCTCTTCGCTGGATGATACAGCTTCATAAACTATTATGCTTATTATATATAAATCAGATGTTCACAACACTGGGAAATAAATGGATACATCCAACCGAGGACAAAAATAAATATGACTTCTGTGACTGAATTGATTTTAATTTTTTTTCTTTTTTATACACATAACTTGATTTAGTTCTCTCCACTCCATTCATTTCCATTCTCCTCTTGATAGAAATACATATAAGATCTTAATATCTTCCTGCTGCTAAAATGTTTTCAGTTCTTAGGGTGCAAAACTGCATTATAATAATGAGTGAACTGTGCAAACATATTGTAGGCTTCTCTGATTTATGCTAGTAATGCAGGAGAGACTGGACACACATACAGGCAGAATAGAATGAATAGAAAACAGAAGAAATTTCCATATTTTAGAAAACGCAGGATTCATCCTACACAAAGCTATGAGCTTTACTTTGCAATGTTTAGATTTTTGAGCTATGTTCCCCTTAATCTCTTCTGGATTTTAAAAAGGGTAAATTTTTGAAAGTGTAGAAGACTTCTTCCTTCTATAGATGTCATCTCTGACAATGATCAAGTTATACAAAGTGTTAATAACATTTAAAAATTACCCATTAATTTGTGTAATTCGACTTCTTAGGCTTCTTTGATAAATCAACAGCTCTCTCGACAAGTTAGAGTTCTCCTTTTTTCTTGAATGTGATGCTGAACACGCCTTCTAAAGTCTCATTACCCTCAAGAGCTCAGCCATCTCTGAGCTGAAGACAAAGTAGTTCGAAACTAATAAAAAGGGCAATGGTAAAAGATCTATTTTGTGCAAAAAGAAAAGTGGCAGATTCGATTTGTCAGTTGCTGTTTTGGAAGAAAAAAGTTCTTTGGTAGCTTTAAGGTAAGGGGGAGAGGAAATCCATTCCTCTAATTTAATTAAACATATTTCCAAAACGAACATCATAATTTCATTTGGAAGCAGTCTGATCATAAACTGACAGAATGTTAAAAATTTTATTAAATTTTACTACAGGTGACTAGACTCTTATCTCCCAGAGAAGAAGTGTTTAATTTCTCGCTAGTGCTGGGATTAGCTTCTTGATTGTGGAAAGAATGTGTCTGGCATAACATTTCTGTCTTTCTAAGGCTATTCTTTACAAAAAGCTGTGCATTCCTCATTCAGCACCAACTGCAGGTCTAAACTCTTAGCAACAAAATGTGCTCCCGGGTAGAAATACAGACAGGATACAATACAAAAAGCCAGGATCACCTCTGCAGTGTTTTCACCCGTCTCAAAAGGACACTGGTTCAGAGACCAGTAAAGAATAACTGAAGGACCTACCATCTCAGCATCTTAGAATACTTCTCTTGTCTTGCCTTTCAGCACTCTAAGCAGTGTTAAAATTAAATCATGCTCTTCCTTCAAGTCTAATTTAAGAAAATGCATATGAGTTCTCAGGAAGTTCAATACAGATCTCTCTAAATTTAACAAACAACTACAAACAAACAAACAAACAACAAGAAACACAGAAAATTTCACTTCTAAAACAATAAAAAACATCTAGAAATTGACAATTGGGCACCACATTTTTTAGTACTTATACAAGAAAGGCAGAGAACATTTCAGAGTAACCTTAACAAGGAAAACACATGTGGGTGAACAATCCTCAGATAGAATAAAGGATTGCTGCAGGGGAAAGTGTAGATTCTTCATGCAAGACAAAGAGCACACTCTCCCTTTCCTGAAACAATAAGCGAGGTTGGTTACAGGTAGAAAAAGTGTGTGACACAAAAATTAAAAAATAAAGCACTGTCGCTTCATGAAAGTAGTAGATTATACTGGAGTATAAGGAGATAGATAACATTATAATAAATCTAAGCAGAGGGGCCAAATGTTCCCTGACAATAGTGAGAGCGGACACTCTTTTCAAGCACTTCAACCTCCTGGTTTTTTTCAGAGGAGACTGTTTCTGGAGATCAAGATACAGATGGATGACTCCTGAGGTAATTATCCTAGTTTTCCACATTGGAAACCAGGGGGTTTTTTTAAGGACTGAACCTCATGTAAGATTTGACAGCAAATATGTTCTTATTCTAAGGGGCATCACTAAACTAACCAAGACCATTTTACTGCTCCTAGTTTAAGCCCCATATTTTCAGAATCTGTGCATGTGTAGTCAGGCTTACTGTACATGCAAATGACTGCTTAGAAGGCTGACTGCTCAGCTGTCTACTAAATTTCTGCAGCCACATGCTCAATCAAGACTAATTGCATGCCCATTTTTATGTAGTCGGGTGATTTGGAACAAGTGAGGGTTTTTTTCCTCCAAGCAAAGCTCAGACCACTCAAGAAGATCTTTGATCAACTTAATAGAAATGTTCTTTTCCCCTTATGCTACAGCTTGCTAATGGTGATCAGAAGCAGTTTTAAAAAATGGAAAGATGAAACTTGATGCAGTTTATGCTTCTTCAGTGACTAATAATGCTCAAAATTATTTGCTTCACTTTTGAATTTCTCAAGGTCACTGAAGTAATTTAGGCATCTACATGCTTCATTTCAAAAGTGACAAACACACTTTCTGCATCTGATCAGGAATTTTAAGCGAACATATCACTTCAAAAGAAATTTTAAACAAAAATTTAAAATGTCAGTTCAAAGTCTGGCTCAAGAAACTGTGTGGGGAAAACAGGAGAGTATAATGAAAAATGCATATAAATCTGTACACTTCAGATACATGACACAGGATATCTTACAGACAAGTTCAGAGCTCTGTCTTGTACACTCTCCTATAGGAACCCAAGCAAAGCAAGTAATTGATAAATAAAATAAATAAAAATAAAAAATAAATAAAATAAATTTAAAACAAATAAATAAATAAAATTTTTAAAAGTCCATAGATGGGCTCCACTGCAAAGCAAATACAATGCCATTTCAAATTAGCACACTCCCAAACCATCCATGGCAACTTATTTGAGTCTCTAATGACTTCTTGCAGAAAGGAACTCAGGTGCAGCAGGGCTGCAGAGTGTCACTGTGCCACAGATGAAATGCCCAGGCCCTTGTACAGACTTGCAGAGTTTCAGGTCAGCTCTGCATGTAAGATGTGGCATTGTTAACCTCAGCAAGGCCAGCAAGCTAAACTGGAACATAAGAAACTCTGATGATCAGAGTCTCCTAATCCTGCTCATATCTACAATTCACCCATTTTTCTGTCCTGCACTGGTGCAGAGGTGCCTCCTTTGTTTCAGGACTCATCTTCTAGAACAGAGCTGCTACGTCCTGTTTGTGATGGACTTGGTAACTGCTACAGCTTTCCTGACAGTTCTGTCACTCATTTCTTTCCCTTCCTTTTTCTTGTTTTGCAAGAGAGAGGCCAAAAAGGCAGAGATAATCACAACTCTCATGGTCGGTGGCTAAGTCACCCTCTGGAAGTGGGGAGATGTGGACTGAGGTCCTGACGCACTGAATACTTCAGACAAAAAATTAGCAAAATATTTGGTGGAACTAGGGCCAACTTAAGAAACATGAGCTCAGTGATGACATTTTACTTCCAGAATTTTATATTTAATTTAGCTATACAAATATGTAGTTATAGATAGAAATCATATGGTGCAATGAGCATTATACTGAAGGGCAATTGAACAAGATTAAGCTAATTTCCAGACTGACTACTTCAGGTTTGTCTTAGTACAGCAATATCAAAAGCAGTAGATATGAAATCTGAGTAGCACAACATACAGTGGAAAAACTCTTTTGAATGCTTTAGTGAGTATCAGGCTAAATGCTGTGAGTTACTAAGTGCTCAAAGAGTGAGCCTTACAGTAATTTGCTGTATAATTGGTTATCTATTATTTATAAGTGATGGACTAAATTCCTCTCAGTTGCATTGGCTCAAACACTTACAGCCAAAGAAGGAACACTCTGGGAGTGTCCTGGTGCATATGAGGTCAAAGCTTGTCCTGGGTGTTATATCAGTGGTCTTATTTTCTTTATTCATTAGCTGCAAAGAACTATTTTTATTTCTACTTACTTACTGTGTATTGGTTCACACCAAAATGAATATAAACATGTGCTTACTGTCATGTCTTGCATTATCTTATTTTGTGTGAGCTATTAAGCTGGGCTGCTATACAGCCTTAATGGCATTAGAATATCAGCAATAACCCCTACATCTATATGCTAAAAGTTCAGGCCTTGACCTTTAAGGCAAGATAAACAGATATCCATTTTCATTTAGAAAAGCCAACAAACATTCCTCATGGACTAAAACATATGACTGACCTTCTCTTCTGACTTTATTAAACAGCTAAATCCTATGAAAGTTCAGGTTATTTTAAAATGCCAAATCAGCAATAAATATTAAGAAATCATAATTACAGAAGCACGTACTGTAGGGTTATTCTAGATTGTCATCATAAAGCCTATGCACTATATAAAAATACAGCTGTAATAAAGAAGGTCTGTCTGTATTGAAAAAGAGTCAATTCTCATACACTACTTCCATTATCAGAACATACAGGTTAAATGAAAACTGAATTTCAAGCCGACACCTTGCATGCCTTAATGCACCCCACAATGAGTTTTTAAAGTAATGATGCTAACTGGTGAAACAACTGCTGCCTGTCAACTACAAATGAGAACATTTGTAAAATATCTATAAAGCCTGTATTATTACAATTTCTTAGAAATAATCATCAAAAACAATCAACATCCCTATTGAACTCATATTTACAACTAAATACTTGGAGCATCCTTAAGTGTATTGCTGCATTTGTTGCTCCATACATGTGCTCTCAGAGTGATCAAATGTAAGTCAAAATGGGAGGGCATGCCTCTTTCTACAGTAGGTATTAACAAATGCAAGACAGCAATGATAAAAAGGCATCTTTCTTTAGGCACATTTTTCTTTATTTTTACCATGCATAGAACACAGTTTCTACCTTCACCAATAACCTAGACTAGGTGCCATTCCACCATTAGTAGTGTTCTCAAATAAGCTGACTGTTAGAAAAAAAAATCCCCTTTAAACTTCTGAAATATATTCTAAAGATATTTCTAAGTTCTTACTACTCTAAGAGCCATCAAACTCCTCTGGTATGAACTAGATGTTAAAGTATCTTAGAGATCGCTTTTCATCAACAGGTAGCATGCATCTTCTTTATTCCAAACCCACCTAAGTTATTAATGCCAGCAAGGATAGATTACATTATAGCCTTGGGGAGAGTATTTCTGAAACAGTATGCAGTGCAGATGACCACATACAACACCATATCACAGCCACAAATCCATAACACACCAAAATTATATTCTTGCATCTTATGAGGAGCTATAACACCATTTTCGGGGAGACACAAAAATATTATGGTCCCAAATGATACATTTATTTGTTGGTTAAATTAAATTATATGAAATGTTTATTTCCACTTCTCACTGAAAATTCTTTTATGTACTATCCAAGTAATATTTCTAAAGACATCCACAGACAGAAAAGAACCAGATAAAAATCACTGTAGTGACTGAGAGTATATTTATAAGCACACTGATTCCTTACTCATCCAATAACAGCACGTTTTTCCAAGTAGGCTGATCTGAGCTGATGGCCTAGAGAAATTCTTGAAGGAGCATCAACAACAGAAGCAAACTGTCAACTCAACCTTATGTCACCCAAGTTTGTAGAGCTTAAAATTCAGCAACCAGAAAGAAGCAATCTGGTGGTTCATGTGAAGTTCATAGAAAGGAAAGCATAATGATAATGTGACAAGTAGCCTGGTACCTGTGAAACTGTAAAATTTCTACCATTCAACGTACTGTCTTCAACGACTTTCAACAAAAAGATTAATTAATAAAAATTACTAACACTAAGCACAGAAAGTATCCTAAGGGGACTATACCCCAAGTTCATGGAGAATACTGTCATATGGGTAAATGTTCTGCTGTGTAATGTAAATAGTATTCTTGTTGCTAGAGACCGAATTATAGCTAATCTTAAACATGCTCATTTGAATACCATAAAGCTTAAATCCTTTAAAAAATCATTTCCCAAGAGCTAAGAATACTGGCATCTAAATGCCATTTTATTATACTTCAAACTATCTTAAAAGCATCTACACATTAACTACAAAATAATGTCAAATTTTCTCACATCATAAAAATTTCACGGATGTACCAATGCCTCTACATATGCACATACAACACAGATGTTGAGATAAGCACACACTACTTTAAATAGTGTCTCTCACCCTCATTCAAATTATATTAGCATAAAGGCCAAGACAGGAAATATCACATTACACCTCAACCAAAGGTTTTAATGTCTCTGTGGGAAAAAAATGAAAGCTTTAGCTGGAAATTAGAATGTCCAATTTACTAACTGGATCCAAAACACTTTGAAAATCTAAAGCCAAAACTCAATTTGAAAAGCCATAACTGTGAAGTACAGAACATGGGCCATTTTAGCTTGTTGTTTATATTAAATAGTTCACCATTCCCTGGGTCTTGGCCAACAGAATTTGAGGCATTTACTGCACTACATTATTAGCTGAGAAACAGAAAAAAAATGCTAAAGCACCCTTTAAAACGGCCTTTTGCAAGCATGCTGCACAGTCTGAATGCAGAGTGGGTGTCCTGGCCTGCTCTCAGGGACAACTCAGTGCCTTGGCTTCAAAAATCAACCCACTGCACCCCCTGTGCTCCTGCTAGCCTTTCTGCCAGGACAGTGGCACTGGGTGCGCACACACACACCCTACACGCGCATCTCCTGCTGCATGAGGAGCACACTGGTACCTTACCTTTTCTCAGCTGTATACTGAGCCTCTTCCCTATCTTTTTGGTGTTATAGCCACTGTTTGAAGTGGAGGTGAGAACTTTCTGAGGTGACGGTACCAGGCCGGAGGGTGGTTTCCCTGATGAGTTCACACTGTGAGGTAGCTGTGAGTAGGAGTCTGTCTGATCAGAGTGGTTGCCCGCTCTAGACATTCTTTGTAACGTGTGAAGTCCAGAATTGTTCATACTTTTCCCATCAGCATACTGGGAATCGGGGCTGAACCGGCTGGAGTAGTACACGCTCTCGCTCTGGGACAACTGCTCGTACTGCTCTTTATTCGCCGCAGGGACCACGTGGAACCAAATGAACGGCGTACGCATGGCTTGGCGAAACATATGCTGGGCTCTAGGTTGTGAAACGAACAGAAAATTAGCAAATTAGGACTGGCAGACTACGAGGCATTATAAGCATAATTACTAATGTTAATTAAGCAACGCGAGCTGACAGACACATTGCACTCGAGCATAAACCATAAAACTTGAATCTGTTCACTAGCCTATTTGGTCTGCTTTTCGCTAAGGTTTACTGCTTTAGGGCAACACTATGGTTAAATATGTTTAACAATTAATGCAGCAAATACTGGATTCAGAAAAGCAAAAAATTTCAACCACAGTCTGGAAATGCAGACAGCTCTACGGCAGGACTGCAGTGTCCTTTTGTTCTGAACCTTGATAATTGCAATAATTGCGATAAATGTTACCACAGTGACAACAGAATTATTAGAATGAAAATTACTAATTATAAAAGGACTATGTATTCCACAATTTTCTGATTATATACAGTCTTGCAACCAGTCTAACTTACACTTCAATTTTGTTCAGCCAGTAGTCTATCAGAATATAACATTAAGAAATAAGGGGAAAAATGCTCAATCCTGTACAGACTGACACTGGGCTCAAAGTCACAATCCAAAGTATACAAAGTCAACAAAGTCTCCTCACAAACTTCACAAATTGTGATTCAGAACCTTAGGACAAGCAGAGAAAAGCTGCTTTCAACCATATAGTACAGGGTTGTTTCAATTCAGGTTAGAGTTAAAGAAATTAAAACCACATTCCAAATATATATTTAGTAGAAGATGATCAGAACAAAAGATATTTGGACCTCAGTGTGTTACAGATTTCAGAACAATATTATCATCCATGAAGTCACTCATTACCTGCATCCCTCTTTTCTGTTTTTCTCTTTCTCTTACCTGAGTGTGAACTGCAACCTGATTTCCCTCTTAAAAGTCTTTCTTATTCACTTCGAGATTCTACCAAGTCCAGACAACCACTAAGGAAATATTTATCTCTCAAACTTCTCCAAGAAGTTTCTGCATATACAGCAGCTTTAGTTCTCACACAATCAAAAAACCCACATATTTTTAAAATGTTAAAAATAAAGTCTTCAAGTTGTCCGTTTATATTGAACATGGTGCGTTGCAAGTGTAAGAGCAAACATCACATGGGAATTTCAAGAAAAACAGATTACCAATATAAGAATAAAAAATCTATCATGTATAAAAACAATCAAATGAGAATTTCATATACTCTAATGACAATAATTATCCTGATTTTTTTTTAATCTGGCTATATAAAAACCAATAATGTCCCTAAGTGTATCTTTTTTTTATTAGAAATGCAAGATTAGAGTTTTTTTCTTACCTTTCTCAATTAATATTATTATTATTCCCAATTAAAATTATTCCAAGTTGCAGTGTTAAAAATCAAATAATGCAATGCAAGTGTGGTAAGAACACTCACTGTTCAAATCTCCTGTTCCGCAGGTCTCCGTCATTAATCCTGACAATACAATCATTCTCACGGAAAAGGTTTTCTTGTTCAGCTTTTCCACCCTTCTCCAGTCGCTTCACCAGCAGCCCCAGGGTTCTGGAACATCAAGATTACAAATTATTACTATCTGAATAATTTGCAACACAGAAAATCCAGTTGATTTCATATTTTATCATGACCATTACAGAGGCTATATTTTAAACCATCTTTACCTTGAAGTAGGATAGCACAGTTTCAAATAACTTCAAGAATTACCTGATTTATTATCCCTTTTCTATAAAACAAAATGCCTAGGTGAATCAAACATGTCAAAAGTAAGAATGAACAGGCTGTGGGATGACAGCACATCCATTCTTGAAAAAGGCAAAGATTTCTGTGTAATAAAAACTCCAAGAGCCACCACACATCTGAGAAAAGACATCTTTTCTGCTAGTTAACTGAAGCTGAATAGGTTCAACCTAAAATTTAAATTTCTGAATTAGCAGAGAATGCCACAGTCTTCACTACTCCTGTGCAAGTGAAACGTGGGGTCATCTCATGTAATAAGCAGCCTGCAATGAGGGGAAGGATAGAGAATTCAATAATTTCATGTGAACCAAATGGTTTTGGTTTTAAATCTTAACATTTTTTAATAAAACAAAAAACAGGAAAATAAAAATTTAAATGCTCTTTTTTAAAATCAGAATCTTATCTTAAATTAATTAAGTGAAGACAATTTCCATTTGATAGCCTCTGTGCAATGAGTTAGTCCCCTCTGTTTCATGCTTACTCACAGTATCATCTTAAGGACATTTTTAGAGAGAAAAGGTAAACAAATATCCAACCTGAAATTATGAAAAAGGATCCTGAAGAATGCATTTCTAAGGTACTGGCAGGATAGTATTAAAAGTCAATGATGTTTCTATACCTGAACTCTCTACCCAAAGGAGAACTCATTCTTCAGGATTATTCTTGCATCATCGACAATGCACTTGATTTTTTGTTTATTTGTTTGTTTGTTGGGTTTCATTAAAGATCAGCTTTACAGTGAAACCCCACGGGATGTATCAGTGGGTCAAACTCACATCACCCAAGTCAACAGCATTACTTTTTTCAGAATTCATTTTAAGGCATGGCATAAAAAATATTTGGTCCAAATGAGCAAGAATTGCAAGACCACACATGTCTTTTAAGCAAAAACCTTTCAGTGATCACAGCACTTCCGTTCACACATATTACCTAAAAGTAAACAAGGAGCCAATGGTGCTTAAAAGAACTCATGTGCTCAAAAGTTACCTACACACTTGAGCACTTCATCAAAAGGGTCAGAAAAGCAAAATTCACTTATTTCTTCCCCTTTAAAATATTCATTTATCAATTTACTGCCTTTTTTTTTTTTTTTTTATAATACATTTATAACAGAATAGTCATACATTTTCTCCTACAAGGCAGATGAAGCAGTAGGAGAAATGATCCTAGTATTTCCATTTTGGAACCACCTAGAGACATTAAGATATGAGGTTGAAAGGATCTAAACAATGTAAACAGACTGTGAGGAGAAAAACAACATAAACCATTCTGACAGCACAAATCATCAAATGAAACTTGAGTCAGACATTTGCATGACAAAAAACTCTACAAGTCCACAACAGGGGCACACTAACTTAGTAACCAGGTTGTGCTCTATTTATTGTACTACAATTTTCTGATCATTATTAGGTTATGTAGTCACAGGAAATAAAACAAAACAAACTTTAAAATATTGATTCAATCCCTTTTTTCCTCCTGTTCACTAAAAAAATGTTGAAGGCAGTCTCAGATTCTTAAAACCAATTATAAAGAAATTATAGATGGTTTGATAGCTGCAGGAAGAACCCAACTAACAGTTATATTAACAGTAAAAAGGAAAAATACTTGTATGGCTTCACTATACTATTTTTATCAGAATTACAGTTTTGACACACAGAAAAATGATGTGTTAGAGAACAAGTTTGTGTCTTCTTCACTTGTGAGTTGATGAACTTCTTCTGAGGAGATTGTCTTTGAGCCACAAAGTGAAGCTACTGAAGAGCATAACTCTAAACAGGGAAGAGATAGGCAAAGCAAATATAAAATAGGGAATGCTACATTGAAGAGAAAACCAACAAAATTCTTAAGCAGGAAAGGAAGGAGTTGTGTCTACTCTTCCTTTTCTTTCACTTGATGCCCAACAGCTCTTTGATGCTTTGATGCAATGTGCAAAGACAATTCAGAATTTGGATGTGCATGCGATGCGTGCACAAGGGCATACACAGTAGTAACAACAGGTGTTTGGCTTATATGGTTAAATATAAAAAATATCAAAATGTCAAAACAATATCTACACAAAGTACAACAATTTAAGTTAATACAATGACAATATGTGATACAAAGTAATGTGGTTATTTCATCCCAATGTCTCCATATACTTATGATTTCAAAATAATTGCTCTATCAGTAGTTTTGACACAGCATTTTTCTTGAAATGCTGCTTTCTACTGTCTCACATTCTCAATTTATATCAAATTATTAATGCGAGATGCACCTTTATGCATGATTTGACATTTCTTAAAGTTATTCCACTTAGGCTCTCAAATCTGTAAAAATATTACTAATCCTAACCTATAGTAAAATAATGTATCTGAGAAATAAATAAACTACCAGTCAAAATTGTAAATAATCTCATTAAACAAAGGCTACAAGTTCTGCTAATGCAAGACTGCTCATTTCTAACATGGCATATGGTGCTCATGAGGATTTTGCTTTTTAACAGATCTTAGAGCTAGGTTAAGCAAGGGATATAAAGCTTAAGTCACTGAGTGCAAATTCAAGGCTGGATGAACAGACTGAGTCAAACCTGAAACCAGGCTTCTCACAGTGCCTTTTAATTTATTTCATTTTTTACATAAACAAATAGCACAAATGATCCCTTTAGACACAATTCCAGAAACAATTTCCCAAATGAGGGTTTGCATAGCAGGGAAAACTAGAACTATGGAAAATGTATGTTCTTCAAAAATTAACAAAGGCATACCAATTTCAGCAGTATTTATTCAGCATATTATGGATAGATGTAAGAATGTGACTCTAAGAAAGACTTTATGGGAATTCATGTTTGTTGTTGCAGCAACTGGAGATAAACAGAGTAGACCTGATATTGCAAATATGCAGCAACCTAAAAACAAATTGGATTTTTTTCCCTGCCATATGCCACCATCATAAATCCTGCGAAGTGGAGCTCTACTACAGCTTCAGTATTATGTTTCCTGCATTAGGAAGGAAACATTTTGAAAGCATCTAAACTCATCTGGTATAAAATACCAAAGTCAGTATATACCTTTTTTTAAAACACAACCATGTAGCATACAAATGTATGGGTATACTTGAATTTGCTTAATTTTGTCCAGTTAAAGTAAGTTAACACAGTTTCTAATATAATTTTTTCTATTACAAATCTTCTGAACTCCAACTTTTTCAAGAATTAGATTAAGTATCATGTAAACCTACGCAAAACACTCTGCAAGTCTACAGTCCTCTTGAAACAATAATTATGAATAGAAATTTAGTACCTCTGCTGTTTTAGACTAATGTTAGCTGACACGGAAACAGAAGGGAAACTGCCAAAGCACAGAGCTCAGTCTTTGTATTTGTTTTAAATACCTAATTGGGAATGTAAGCAGCTGAGATTATATTAGCATTTGCACCACTGTATTTCCACAAGGTTCATTACTCTAATTATACTATTAAAATAAACTCAGCTACATGTGTTAACATTTCAGTTCTCAGTATAAATTACAACCAATGATAAACCAGAAATAAGCAGCGAATTTTTTATTGACATCTAAATTGCCTGACTTAGCTGGGGTAGTTCGTGAAATGCAAACTCTCCACATGCCATCCAGATGTATGGAAATGATGATAATTTATCTTAATAAAAACTGACAGTTAAAGTAAAAATAAAAACTGACATTGAGCATCTAGAATATGATTTGGTCATCATGTCCCATTGTATGTACACATTGAAGTTGTTTATCTATTTACCTGCAAGCTAACTGTAGTGTAATCAAATCAGACAGAACAGAAAATAGCCAATTTAAATGTTTATGTAAAGTCACTAACATGAAAAGGCAAAAACTAGATTAAGGTACAGTAATAAGGATTGAATGAAAATCTGATGTGCAGTGGTTTCATGCTATGAAAGATCTCTGAAAAGTTCTACAAGAACATAAAAACAGTATAAAATTCCTAGATTCAGAGGTCAGAGCAGGCAAATCGGCTTTTTTGTTCAAATTAAATTATTGTGGCTACTCAATGCTAAATGGCACAAATTTACCCAATATTGGCATCACAGCACTGCTGTGGAGGCATTTAAATTTCATGCCTGGAGTCCAGAACCAATTCCCAATCCTTCGTAACCACTCCTCAGCTTTTTAGCTTGAGTAATACTTCAAATTATGCTTATAAAACTTCTTAAAGGCTGAGATCAGACAATTTGAATTCAGATACAAGAGTGAGGGAATGGTACGTTCACTCCAATGAGAATTTTTTTTCCACACATATGTTTTTGAAAGCCATGGCTACCTTTAAGACTCAATAGGCTGGAAATGCAGGAGAAGAATAAATGGAGAGCAGACAGCATGGGCCTTCTACTTGATCAAAGAGGATATGATCATTAGAGAGGCACCTTGAAGGCAATACTATGGACTCTCAGTATAGACAATGGCCAATAGATAATATTTTAGTTTTCTTTGTATCTTGAGTACAAAGGCTAAAATTTTTACAGTGACACACGAGATGAATTTATAAACTCTAGAAAATGAAGCATAATTCTAATAAATGAAAAAAAATAGAAAGTATAAAAAATTTCAAATTTCTAGATTTCTAGTGAGGTAGTTAGGGTTTGTGTATGTTTAAATGCTCACCTTCATTTGAGGTTTTTCTTTCTTTTTAACAAAACCTGTTATATTTGTCATTTAAACTGACAAAGAATTTTTTTTTCTTTCTTTTGAGACTTCCTAGTATTTTAAGACATTTAGGATACATAACAAAATATATTTTTAGCTGCAGGTTTTAGATGCATGGTTAATGATGGATTTTGTGGCATATTTCAAGGAAGAAAAGCTGGCAGAGCTGTGCACACCTGTCTGTATCAAAGTAACATGTCTGATACTTATTAGTGGATGTTCATCGTGGAGTTTTAGATTAATATCCAGATCCTTTTCAGTTCTGCTTTACTAAGTAGACGTCAGAGCAGTCTTGGGACTATGGGACTCTAACTTCTATATCATTATTCACAGATATTTCTCATGTAATCTCATGTATTCCTTGTGTCAATTGAATCTCTTTCCAAAGACAGACATGGCAAGATTTCAGAAGAGCAGCTAGGGTAGAGAGCTTGAGAAGATTTCAGAAGTAGAAGAGGCCATATAATGGCAAATAACACTATAATTACTGCTGAGCTTGCAGAGAACTTGGTGCATCCTCACTGAAACATCAACATAACATCCCACACCATCCAGGCTGCTCAAATCAGATTCTCAAGGGACTGTTTGCTCCTGTTCCTCAGCACCTAATAAGAAGGAAGGATTGGTGGTATGGCAACTTTGCACTGAGTCAGAATTTTCTTTCCTTTCATATTTTTCTCTCATTCATTTCCTCCTTTTTCCACTCTTATCTGAACACTTTGCTACTTGCCTTCTCCTCCTCCTTCATTCTACTCTCGTTTTCATGCCTCCTTTTCTGCTCAGCACTTCATCTATGCCATTGCAAAAATGTGCCAGCAGGTTTGCAAACAAAACTTTTATCCTTAAAAAATGCACAACCATAAGGTGATGAATATGTATACCCTCCTCCCTTTTGATAAGGTGAACAAAATCTGTTAACAAAATCATATGATCAAATAGGCCAATAAAAGGCAGATACATTTCTAGAGGCAAAACCAGAAGGATAACAAGGAAACATATACACAGAATAAAGTTTCACCATGTCTTTAGAAATCAATAGTATTTTTCCCAGAGAAATACAGTTTTTTCATTTAAAAAAAGTCTCAGTTTTACTGGGAACAGAAATAATTTGTAGCATTTATACAGATGAGGCAGAGACCTTTACAGATTTTGCTCAAGATCAAAAGCCAGTAATTTAAAACATTCTTATTCCAAACCCTAAAATGACCATGAAAAAGACAAATATTTTCTCAATATTAGTAGAGAACAGAGTTATGGCACATAATTTTTAGAATTTTGGAGTGTTTTCTTAGGGAGGGATTTTCTGGTGTGAAAATTTTGGTGGGATAAGGCCCTTGCTTATTGCATAGGGGAAGAAAGGTGAATTGCATAACATGTTTTTACAATTTTTCAAGTTATTGATTTAATAACCATTGCTTATTGAGTAACATTCTTAAAAGCAAAAGAAAAGAACTACAAAAAAAGTAATTGAAAGCACAGCATAACTGGAATTGAACAGGAGGCAAATATAAAACAACTATGGGACAGTGGACTAACCTATATGACACATGAAATCTTTTCTTTCTGGACATCCCTCAAAGTCTTTACTCAAGTCCTGTGTTTGGTTTTCTGTAATTAGGTTTCTAGTAAGCAAATTCCCTGGTCATGTTGGTAGCAGGGAGCTGTAGGTTGATTGTAGCAGGGAGAATTATTTTTTGCAGCCAGGGGAGGAACAAAGAGCAGCCATGTGCTACAGTGAGAAATAAGTAGGAAGCAGAAGATCCCTGCCATGCATCTGCTCTCCCTCTGAATCTAGCAAAAGGAGAAGCACGTGTTTCTTATCTGCTCAAAAGAAGTGGGAAACCAGGAGGAAGGAAAAAAATTAACCAATCCCCACCAATTGCTTCCAACCTGAACCTGGGTTTTTTTCCTTTCCCTGTCCACACTGGAGGCAGCTGGAGAAAAATGTATTTATGCTACCTGAAGGCATGCAGAGGTGTGGGTATGCAGACAGTAAAGCAGCAGAACAACACAAGCACTTATTATCAATCCCAAGCAATGAATTCTGCTTTTCCTTCATTAGAACACACAGAGAATGTTAGAAAACTTTTGGAAATATTCTAGATCCTCCCCAACTCTGCTCCTCTATGTGTTAAAGACACAAGACCAAGTGTCTCCCCTCTTCAGTAGATTATTTTGTGGAGGGTTGAAAAAACTCAGCAACTACACATATGGTCCATTTTTCAATGAAGTGAGTTCTAGTATTATGAAGAAAAAGAACATACATTTTAATATAAAAACTCTTTCCCTTGGAACATAATTTGCTTTTTCAGTATGGCCTGATTTGAAACATCTATACTTAAAATTAGTTTTCCTGTAGTAAAGCTTTATCACATAATTTTGCATTACATAGTTAAATTTCTTTTTTAAAAATTATGTATTTTATTTCTGTGTTTATAGCTTTTTTCTTTAACATGGTCTCATTATGTATGAACAGTTTAAGCTTTGACTCAGACTTGACAACCACATTAACAGGCTGGAAGCGAATTTTACTCTAGTTAAAATTCTTATTCAAAATGTCAAAATATATATTTTAACATCAGTTCTATTAAACACGTACTTAGTAGGCAGTTGACATTCTTAAACCAGTCTTTTCCTTGGCCTTCACACTGTCGAAATCCCAGATAAGTATGAGAAAATTTCAACCATTTCTAACTCTATTGGATTTGCCTCTGAGTTATGTCTGAAGTACTGTTCACTCATGCCCTTTCCATCCTCACACTGAATTTACTGAATTTCAGATTATGAAGAGAAGAATTCACCACTTAACAGAAGTTTGCTCTTAATACTTGTAGTTCCTAGAAAAAGTAGCTTTAAAGTAAAAAAAAATTACATTTTCTCATAATACATGTCAGTATGACTATGAAGGCAGTGGGTTTTAAGTAACAACTGCAAATAAAGCTCTTATACTGTTTAAAATCCCATGAAGATATTTGGTATAGGAGGAAAAAATACCCCAAATGCCCTAGTATTTCTGAAAATAGCATATTAATATTTGAGAGATACACTTGTAAAGCAAGTTAGTTTTGTTATTTTGTTAGTTTTTAATGATAAAACTGAAATGGCTACTGGGACAACAGACAGAGAACATAACACCCATTTTAATCTGGAAATATTACTTTTAAAATATATATATACATACTTGTTCCCCTTTCCTTAAAGAGAGAAAATACAGTGCGTACTTAGAATATGCAACACCAAAATAAAATTTGCATGTATTGCTGAAAACTTACCATTTTTCAAGCTACTTAAAAGTTTCAAATCCACCACTAATTAATACAAAAATTTAGCTTTTTTTCTGATATTTTCATAATGACTCTAAACACTAAAACTCTACATTAGCAAAGTAAGAATTAGAGATTATGTATTCAGTTTGCTAATAACATCTCCCACATTGTATTTTTAATGTACCCTACTTTTTTTTTTTTTTTTTCAAACCATCAAACTTCAGGAGCTTCAGCTTGTAAAACAGGTTCACTTTTCCCCAAATCAGAATATTTCAACTGGTTTTACTACTTCATTTTAACCCCAAGAGATGGGACAACATGAAATTTTGAAGGTGTGAGGATTGTTTTCTCCCCTACTCTTAACAAGCAAAAGCCTCTTGGACACTTCTGGTTTAGACTCCTGCTGTTATCTGGAAATTCGTGGCTTTAAATAACACATTTCAGCAGGGAAATGTTGCACTAATATCCACCTGAATTAGGGCAGAAATTTATAAATTTTAGGAGTCCAAAAGGAAATGTCCTTGTCCTTCACCTTCCCCTGAGATTAGAACATCCAGTCCTAACTCCTTCTAAGGAGAGCCTTTGAACTACAGGGTCCATTCCAAGCACAGAGTCAGGAAACTTGCATTTCTTCCTTTTTTCACTAGTGAGACTGCCCCTTTAAAAAACAGACAGCATTCTACAGAGGGCAAAGGCCCACAATATGAAAATTAGCACAACCGAGATAAAGCACAGCAAATTACAATGCAAATAAAATCCTACACGATACGTTACCTTCCGCCTCGGGCACTGAAAGGCACTACATGGATCCCCAAAGGCCCGCCGTCATTGGAGACTTCTACCAGCTTTACCATATCACTGTGAGACAATGACGAATGAGGGAATATGAACATGAACTGTGGAGGAACCAAAAAACCCCACACAAACACACACACAACAACAAAACCGCTCCAGAAACCGAGTCATGGTGATGAAAGCATTGTTGAATATTACGTACCTGAAGATTAATCTGATGGCATGAAAGGAGATCAATCATCAAAAATAGTTCAATTAATAGAACCACGAGAAATCAAAGAATTTTTTTTTAATTTAGCTAAATACATAAAAATAGGTTTCATCATCATCACTGCATGCATACTGCTTTATTTCTTTCTTATCCTAAAGTTAAACTGAACATTGAGCAGAAATACCTTAAATGCCACACACAATTTTTCCTCAGAAACCTAAAAGCTCATCAAAGCACTAGCATACTTTACTTTTTTATCTTAGAGTCGATGCTAAATTTTAACATTAGCTTTCCCATAATTACCTCATAATCAAATGAGAATTATTAAATTTTTAATTGGCTAAATCCTTCCAGTTTTAAAACACATTAATCTGTTTTATTGTAATTCCATTTCTTTTACTGGAAGATTCCTGCACCTCCTTACTAAGCAAAGTTTCCAAAGTAAGATTTAACTGTAACATTCAAAACCAACCAGACGTCCCCTGAAGCAACCATGCATCTAGTTTTCAATTATAATTTCTGCTGTAGTGAGGAAAAAAGCAGAAGAAAATACAGGTTCAGAAAGAGACATGCAAAAACTGTAGAAATAGATTTAGACAAAATCTATTAATGCGTTTGAAACATGCTCACATCTGGAAAGGTGGAATATAGCCCATGAAGCAAAACGAGCCATAAATACACAAATGAGAAAATAATACACTAAGACCAAACCTCTCAGTAAAACTGGAAGTGAGAGATCTGAACAGAAGCCACAATCTAAATTTGTGGCTTATGCCTCTCTCTGGTATTACATACTTTTTCCATATTTCCTGGCACTATATATATATACACACAAATCATTGAAAAGCTTGTTCCTCATAAGAATACAAATAAAATTTAATCTCAAAATGGAGCAAAGAGCAAGACAAATGCCCTGTGATAGCAGTAAAAGATTTCCTATTTCCTTCAATAAGCTCTTGATCATATGGTGGCCCATCATGAAAGCTTGCAGCTCTCAATCTGTAATTTGACAATAACCAGACCACATATGGTTGGGAAGTCAACACAAATCCTGGGTTACAGTTTGGTTTACATTTCTTTTACATTAAATTTATTAAATATATTTTAAGGTAGCCTTTACATTTGCTGTACGCCTCTATTGGTATCTGAATTTTTATCTTGATATTTAAGCAACATGAACGGAAGGTCTCTATCCTTATGGTCACTGTTAGCTCACGAAAGCAGTGCAAGAACAGGAGAGCTGAGAGATTTCATTTAAAAACATGTTATTCTTCAGACATGGCCCAGTGTTTTAAGACTGAGATCAATCCAGCATTTCATACTGTTCCATGTGCAGTTTCTGTATAGGCTGACTTCATTTCCTACTCACTGTATTTTAATGCTAAGTTTCCATTAACTAGTGTGCAAAGCAGCTCTCAGGATTCAAGTAACTCCTCCAGCCTCCAAAAGGAACTCTAAAAGACATCACTTGCTATTGGTGGGACTGTGATTCTCTATGAGCTACTTTTTCCTGACCTTGCTATTAGCTTAGAAGAAAATTAAGAGCTAAGAAAGAGAGCAAGTGAGAATCTGTGTAACGCACCTGGAACTGCATTAATGGAAACACAGCTTAAATTTAAAAACAAAACAAAACAAAACAACAATACTTATTTGCCATATCTAGCGTACACCATTTAGCTTGTTCTAGTGCTTGAGTCAGTGATTATTCATTTGTTCAAAATGCACATTTAACATCTTTGGACTAATTTTTCTTATACTTTTTCTTTAAAGAAATATAAAATTCTATCCCAAATTCAAATGTTAAATTCTGTAAAACAGAAAACAAGAGGAAATGATCTCTTCCTAAGAAAGATTCTTTCAATCTGGCTTCCTGGTTTTCTCAGAAATTTGGGCCAACTGCTTCAAACAAACATGCAAAGAAGTATGAGATCAAAACAAAACGTAAGTGAAGTAGCATATGATGAGAAGTCAATAAGTTACTTAAAAGCAACACCAGGAAGCATTACATTTGACAGAAGTTCTGCAAATTCTATTTAGGAAACAGCATTTGGAATTTACAATGTAACAGATTTTGTAAATGGAACTGAGTAAAATGCACGTTCTATTTCCTAATAGATGTCACCATGATCTTTATCTAACATTTAAACCCCCTGTCCCTAATTCATAATTTAATTAGAAAATAACGGGAGCAGAAGATTTAATTTTATTTAAAATTTAGCTTAATAAATTTAAAATATTTAATTTAAGGCTAGAAAGGATATTTTCTCATTAATTCCTCAACAAGGTATGGATCAGTTTTTTTCAATGAAATACAAAAAGTTAAGTTTGCTGTATCTTTGGATGACATAAAATATCATTCGCTGATTGTATTTGTAAATCAGGTGGAGCTAACAAAACACCAATTTTGATCCATTTGCTAAGTATGAAGTTTTTGACCACACAGCTTGTTACCCTGACATAATCTTCCTAGAGACTCTGAACTAGTGATTGGAATTAAGATTTTCCCTTTTGAAATTCTTGCCTGTTGATCTATTTGTACTAGCACTGACCCTATTCCTTCTGTCATTTTCAAAGTTCCATCAAATAAGCATCTTCTTTGAGGCAGAAAATCTACTGTAGCATCAGCCCTTACAAATGTCAAGTTTCCAATGCTCATCTTTAACACAAGCTTTTTACAGTGTTTAAAATCTGTCTTTAAAAGGTCCATTGTTTAAAACCAAAATGACACATGACCTAAAAAAAGACTGTCCCACTTTCTCAAGAGCAGTATCACCCATATTATTCTGAGTACTTCCCTAGTCTGTGTTCAATCTTAAGACTCATTAAGGCAATATGTTCTGCCAGTAACTTACTCCAGGGAAAAATTGGTAGCATTCTCCAAACCAGTGTCTGCATGTCCAACAGGCTCAACTCTGCTGTTGTCCTCCTCTGTCCGATCTTCATCCTAGATGTTTAAAAAAAATTAATTATTTAAACCTACATTTAATTTTATTAACTCATTTTAATGATATTTTATCATTCTCAGATTATTTGGGTTACGACACGTGCAGTGGAAATGTTATGCTTCCACAACTACAAAAAATCTTTCCTTTTCTGTCTGAAACTGTTCTAAATTGGTTTTTGTCACTTCATGCAATGATATTTATAGTTTGGCCAGTGTTATATCATAATTTTTCTAAAGCTGAAGCTATCACAGTCAGCATTTTTTTAAAAGGTTGACAAGCAAAAGCACAAAATCAGCTGATGGTCAGCAGTGTTTGGGAAAACTCCTCCCAGGCTCTCCCTGGGCAGGTTACTGGGGGCTTGACTGAGCACACAAGGCAGATCACTGAGGCTCATTTGCAATGACCTAAAAACAGTATCGGAAAATGCAGCTTCTGTAATTCTGTAAAGTACCAAGAGCTTTTTAAACATTTTATCATGGCCTTTATTAATAGCTTGCCAGAGAAGGCTGACATCAAAGAACTACATGAGGCTCTAATGCTAACCAATTGATTTTATTTTTAATTTCACCTTCCAAAAAGTACATACATTATTCACCAAACATATAACTTTAATGTCAAAATTGTGAATGCTGTACTTCCAAGCTTAGATTACGGTAACTCAAGGACTTCCAGTAAGAAGCTCTAAACCCATTCTTATGTGTATGTTAACTACTGGAATATTATACTTTTAAATACCCATGTAATCAAACAGAAAATATTACAGAGTGTGAACACTGGGTTTCAAACACAGATTCTAGAGCCAGAGCCATCAGGTCAGTGAAATAATTCATGACAGGTCATGAGTTTAGCACAGAGAGTCTGACAACTTATTAAAGTATTGAAGAGATGTTAAAAGCAGGCAGAGACAGTTGGTAACGTCCAGTTGAGATTTCCACAGGGAATCTACAAAAGCAGGAGGCTGGATGCGTCAGGCTTCCATGGGATGTGAATATGCCTTGTGCATCTGGAAATCAGCATGCTTTGTGAGCCCAAGCTACTTGGAAGATTGATGATCCTGTTTCTCCAGAGGTGTTAATGCACCTCGTCATCATCTCTCTCTGTTAAGCACAAGGCAAGTAATACATTTTAAAGGTTAGCCAGCATCTTGAACCTGCCTAGAACTGTATATCTACTGATTTCAGTTGAAGTTCTATATGTACCACTGAATAAAGTTTAAAATTAAAATTAAATAATCAAATCTCCATGCCAATACTAAAGTCACATGCAAAGAAATTTATAAAGAAAAATCAGAATGCTTAGAGTTGTTTTATACTGAAATGAGGCATTCCACACCTTGTTCCATACAGCATCTTGCAAATTACTGTTGCCATGGGTTTCCTGGTTTGGAGTTAGGGACACTGCTGATTGTAGAAAACTATGTATTTTTATTGCACTGAAGCTATTAATAGCCTAAAGAGATCTCTTTTCATCAGGGTTGCTGATGAAACCCAATTTTGAATCTCACTTATGACAAAAGGTCATCATAGATAAACGTGACTTTGTTAATACTATGTTTTTTGGCAATTTTTCATGTGTGTTTTTTCCAAGCAAACATGCAAGATATATATAAATATATATATGGAAGAAGAGATTGAAATAACAACCTCTCTATTTGTAGATATGCCTCTGCCAAAAAATAAATGTCTGGCTTTACGCTGTGTCATTTTAGAAGACATCTACATATGTGCAATGTAAGCATCATTCATTTAGTAACACTTGGGTCCTACACTTCATCACTTTTTCGCCCCAAAAGCTTTTTTCTAGACTACTTTAAGTCTGTAAACAAAGCTCCCCTCACCCCACTCAGTGTTTGCAGCACAGAGTCCTCTGGGCATGCTCTTGATAGACCTGCTTTTTAAGTGCCCTCCTGGGACACAGCCCCCTGTGCAATGCTTGAGCTAAGTCCTTGTACAAACCCTTCTTTCCACCCTTCCCAGCCCTGAGAACATCTTTGCTCTTGTTCCCATCATACCTAGGCCTCTCCACTTGTTGGACATTCTGTTTCTTTTCTTGCTGTCCCACCTGGTGGTCCAGAGGTTTTTCCTGCCAAGGAGAGGAGTATCCCTCTGTCTGACCTCGAGTGCAGCCAAGCTCAAAGCAAACAGCCAACTCAGCTGCCTCCTGCCTCTATGCACCTTTCAATATTGGGGTATAACAAATCAGAAACTGCAAATCAACAGCTACGTAAAACAGATGCTATCTGGCACCATCACATCTCCATTTTGTGCCTTTTGTTTCAGGAATCATAAACACGGCAAGTTTTGGAACCACACTGGCTGTCAGTTATCCAAGCAATTAGGAAACAGCATTTCCCACACGCCTCTGTCTGGCTTTTCCTGGACAGCAGACAGATCTGCATCAGAAACATGCATGTGCCCATAAATAGGTGCTTAGAGGAGAAATCATAATCCTAATGAAAGTCCTACTGCCATGATCAACAGATGTACGATGTACCCTCTTAAAAATCTTTAATATTACAGTAATCAGACTCTCTTTTCTTCTCAAAATAACACAGATTTTGATTTACATTGAAGTGAACAGGGAGAAAAATTGGACACCTGCAGAGGGATTTGACTTAAAATTCTGATTTACTATGAAAAGTAACTAACTAGCTGTGAAAATCTTTGCATGAAGCAATTATTTCTTCATTTGGAAAGCAGTTTTCTTCTGAAAGGCAAATTCGACCTGGATGAGGTAAACAAGGGAAAGGACATTTAACAGAGCAAGACAGTTTCTGTGAACCCACATGGATATTACTACAGATATTTCTCAGAAATACCTGATTTGAGCAAGCTCCCAAAAGTGCAAAGTTTCTTTCCTCTGTATAAAAACACTGATATCTGCTATATCAAAAGATACAGTTTTTAATGTACAGCTACTAAAGACAGAATGTGGATTTTTTGCAAAATTGAAATAAGAGTAATTAAATGATCCTTTCATCTATTACAGTACAGAGGAAAAATTAAAGCATCTCTTCCAATATACTCCTCCATATCTTGATGTGCTCAGTGTAAAATTTCCCACTGTTTGAAAAATGAAAAGAAAACATTATTTTTCTAAGTTCTGTAATAAAATTAATGACTCAAAAACTGAAAAATTATCTTAACTGCTCAAAATGGACTATTAGTGCTAAAAGTTATACCTATAAAAAGGTCCATTTCACAGTTCACCTGCACAGTGGTAATGAAATACATATGAGAAGTTGCAAATTGAGTTTTTATTTTTGAAGACTATCTCTCTATCACCACTTAGGATTACAAAATCTGCAGAGCTAAGGAATATCAGCAATATTCTTGCCAACAGAATCTTATCCAATATATATGAACCCAAACAGTTCTTTTAATTACATTTTCTCAGAGAATTTCTGAATGAAATCTGCCTAGTATAATTTCCAAAGCTCAAAAGCATGCTTTCCCTGTCTTACTGGAAATTTTCATGTCCTTTATCAAAATATCAATTCCTGCCACCAATTAATCCACAACTTCATCTTCAAAGAAACACTTTCCCACTCATCTCTGCTGTTCCATACAGTTCTCATGAACTCTCCAAAACAGAAGCAGAACTTCACATTCCCTTGTCTTTTGAAAAATTTCTAAAGAAAACTCAATAGCAGTCATGGAGTCTGAATATTAAATGCCTACACGTTTCATTTGTGCAGCCTTTGTTTCTAGGTGCCTGCTCTGAGAAAGTGAGGATCACAATCTGCTTAAGGCAGACACAATGGAAGAGGGGCTTGGAAGGCTGTAAGGGTTTTATATAAATCCATACTCTCTGAACACTTAACCCCATCTCTCAAATTCAAGAGCAACATCTCCATTCTACTAGTAACTGTGGAAAAAAAATGGAAGTAAAGGTGTTTGGCTTAGGTGGTTTAGTTGGGTTTTTTTCAGTTCAGGGAGTATAATAATTAATTCATTATTGTGTAGAAAGTGGTATTTTAGTGATAACGCCTGTATAAAAGAGAGCAAACTCTGCTTTCAAATTACTTGAGCACTCCTTGGCAAAGTCTGCTCCACTGACCACCAGTACACCTATAATGTAAATAGCAACTATCGAGTGCATTGAATCACTTCAGCTGGAAGAATTCTCTAAGATCATCAAGTCCAACCATTAACCAGGCACTGCCAGTCTGCACTATACGTGCTCCAAGATGAAAATACTGATTTTGGAAACAGATTTAGATACACTGAAATGCATCTGCACAAGGGCAGGATAGAAAGCTCTGTCTAGGCCCCCTTTACAGTTTTTGTGCATTTTCCCAACTCCTTAAGAAGCTGGCAAGATGAGCCAGATAACGATTAGGAAATCAGATAATGATTAGGAAAGCACTGATATGTCACTATTGCTGTAGTAATCATCTTTACAAAATAATTTCTGTAAGTAAGTTTTCTTAGGAATTATTGCTTTCATCACACTCATCCAAAGGAAATATGATGTCAATACTGTTTGCATATTTTAAGATTATAAAAGGACCACTTGCAGGTACATAAAGCTGTTTGCCTGCTGAGCTGGCAGTATGCAAGAAGCCAGACCTTTCTGCAAGTTTTGCAATGCCCAGACTTCCATGAAATGATAAGCAAAGAGAGAAGTTTTTTTCTTGGCATTTTGAAATTCCTCCTATTTCCTCCTTCAAGGATGTGACTGATTTAAACTTCAGATATTACTGAGCTGCTGTAATGCTGATAAACTCTGATAAAATTATTTCTGTATCTTGTATTAATATCATATATGAATATGGTATTCAGTCAGCTCAGTCCCTCAGTAGTGGCTCTGTGGCCTGAGGACTGGCTGGAAACAGCATCACCTCAGTGAGCAGCACAGTGAGATTCACTTTCCCAGGGAGCATCAGACACTGGATTGTTCATTTTCTACCACTTAATTGTTTTAAATTCTAGCATAGTGAGTGTAAGTCCTGTAAATACCAAACTGAAAGGATCCAATACCCAACAGGTGCATTAGATTTTACTGCAGAAAGGGACAGATTATCAATAATGACAAGCTCCTGACAATATTTTTTTTCTTCTGCCAAGACACAAATAAAATAAAGCTTTTGCTATTAAAATATGCCCTTCCCCTCATATCTCCCCTTTTAGTCTCTTGCACTTCTCTGTAATGATTATGGAAGAAGAGACATATTCGCTATTAGTCTCCTGGCAGCTGTGCTTCATAAATGTTTGTTTGGTTCTTGCAACATAAAGTAGGTTGTCTCTCTCTTTGTATGATCACACTTGATGGGAAACAGCTCCTAAGGGACCTATTTTCCTGTGCCTTAACTAGCACAAATACAGCAGCATCAGGCTTTTGTGCTAATGTTCTCACTTTTTGATTAACCGGCCAAATCTCCAGAGAATGGCAATTTTCAATCAAATCTGAAGAGCAGTTACAAACACGACATGAGGAAAACCCAAAAAATATTGAATACAAAAAAGAGGCTATGTTCCCTCTTGAATATACATATATATGCACAAATAATTAGGTGAGAGTTTTGTGTAATTCACAACAGCCCCGTACTTGGTGTACTGCTGTTATCAGTAATCGAGGGAGAAACCTTACACTAAATCATCATCCACTTAAACACAAAAAAAAAAGCTTCCAAAAATTATTTAATCTTATGTGTGTGTGTGTATATATATACAAGTTAATATTCACTTTACATCTCAATAATCCCTATGTTACTAACATCCTTCTGCAGGATGGTCACTCTGCAATTGGAAATGACAATATTCACACCGTTTTTATATGCTTCACTACTCTAAAATGAAATTTGCCTTGCTCAGTCAAATCAGTGAATAGATATCATATAGACATAGAGGAGTGCAGAATGGAAGGGATTTCTCAGGTCTCTGATGAATATCAAATTCATTCCCTGCTATCACAGGCAATCATCTCTTATTTCCCATTTATTAAACTGATCAAGCTGAGCCTTAAGCCTGGTTGGCTTCACAATGGCACTATTTCTGTTTTGAAGTGCCTTAAAAGGAAATGTTTTTACAGATTTAAAGAGAGATTAATTTGATTTCCTGTTGTCCAAAAAGCAGAATACCAGAGAGCCAATAAATATAATTTGATACAACCTTCCTTTGGCAAACGTATGTGACAATTCATTCAATTTTGAATAACTAGCAGTTTTTCATTCATGATGACTTCTTAAAACACATATTAAAAACCTGGCAATACTAATTACAGCTGAACAAGTGCTATGGTATCCCATTTATTTTGTAGTGTGTATCAAATCAGAGCTTCACTGAAGTCTGTGGCCTTTAGGGGCTCAACAACCTGTGAGGCATCACTGAAAGGACACACATGTTCTGTAATGATTTGGTGCCACACACCTCTATCACACTGCAAGCCAGGCTGGTGGCAGGAGCACAACACAAATACTGCTCGACCATGTAGCAGAGCTTCCACTAAAAAAGACTTTTACAAGATTATGCTGCAGTTAATTCTTTTTACAGGAGGCATTGCAGACAGTCCCGAAAAGTATGAGAGCCTTCTAAGAGTTTTAGTAGGTTAGGCAAAAGGTTTTCCTGCTAGTGAATTTAACTTGAGACATTTCACTGCTTCTTCCTCTTCACAATAAAGAAAATCTTGGGTCTGTCCTTACAGTGGTAGCTTATCAACAAACAGCAATAAGTGCATTAAAAGTCAAAGGTTTTTTGTTGTTGATCGAATATGCTTCTTAATTCATGCATCTGAATAGTCTCTGCCTACCGGCAGAGAAAAGAATGTTGAGGAAAAGAGAAAAAATGATTAGCCAAAAATGGCAAACACCCATGCAACTTGGCAATCACAAACAAGGAAAACAGCACCAAATGGGATATGACAGGAAAAAGCCCACCAGTAATATATAAAGCACCACCGATCCTCAAGCATTTCGCAATGTGCATTGTAATGGTATTTCACAGACTCTATTTGCTGTTTGACTGAAAACTACAGGGTTTGTTTTCCCCACACTGAGGTCATCCCACTCTGGATTGTTTCAGCGACTTCTCCAGGACCACTGACAGTCCAGGGTGCGAGGCAGAGAGAAGAGATGTGCTGCAAAGTGATAGCTACCAGAACAAATCCATACATCTAGGTCCCTCTGCAGATGGCAAGTATCAAGTGGATAATAAAAATATGTAGCTGTTCCCACCAGATCATATTTAGGAGACATTTTAAAGAAGACTCAAGTATTACTGGAACACAAAACTATTATTGCATCATTTTGCAACATCTCCAAGTTCACATATAATATGCACCACTTTAACACTCATAGCACATTTAAAAAAATTGCAATGATGATAAAATACTGCCCTAAGTTTCTGTTCACTGGCAACTGGGTAAAGTGTTGCCAAATTGAACTTTAAAAAATACCTTGATGATATATTTACTGTATTAAAGAGAGACTTAAAATGTAGACAATATTGGGTCCTTTCTAATTTCCTACACTGACTTGCTAAAGGATAGGGGCAAAAAATCACTCAAAAGCACATTTCCTTATTAACATGTTGGGGATAATACTACATGTTTGCAAAGGCAAATATATGATTCTTGGATGTGACACTTCAAAAAACAGAAATATTAAAATGGATCTCCAATGTCTCAGCAGCAGCTTAGGATGCTAAGCCACAAAATGCTTCTTGCTCAAAGATACCAGATGTGCTTCATCTCTTCCTTTTCTTAGCACCTTGTAACACCTGCAGTGCACAACCTATTTTTTAAACACCTTATTAGATGCCAAGTATATGAAGAACTACAAAACTCAAGGCATTTCATCACATAATGAATTTGTCAGACAGTTCACTTACAGAGCAACCTGTAAGTAAAACCAACCACAGCTAACAAGAATAGCCAGAAAAAATTTGGCAGGATCAGACAAGGCTTCCCAGCCCTTATACTGCTGCCTGCTGGGGAGTCCACTAAAATTAATCTTTAAAACCAAATGTAATGATAAAATCAACCAAAATATTAGATGCAACAATAAAGCACTAACCTCTCATGTGCTACTTATTTGAAATATATAAAACATGGATTGACACACATTTAATATTAAGTGAAGCATCCAAAGAGCTTTTTGAAGATCTGATCAATAAATTATAGACGTGTCCATTGTATTACAAAGAGAAGTAACTCCCTCATAGACCCATGTACAACTATAACAAATTACCTCAATTTGACTCTTGCCTTAAAAATGGGTTCATTTTGTCTAACTGCCTAGTTAACAGTATTTATCCCACTTTCTGTTTTTCCTGAGGATTCAAAATATATCTGTTTCCCAGGTGTAAGTCTGCTCTCTGTTCATTTTAAATAAGGCTTATCTACAAAATATTTCCATGTTCAAATCTCTGAAATTTTATACTCTTCTCATATGATTAACAGACTGACATACAGACCACCAAGATCTGCCAGTGCAAAACAAATATTAGGGCTCATATTAAATACAGATTCAAAGTCTTACTTAGAGGTCAGAATGATGGGAAATATCTTAAAAGGAAATAGTTATCAGCTTTACTTGAAACAAGGCTACAATTATAGGTCAATGTATAATCAAATTCCCCTGCAAAGTTCAGCCCAAAGGCCAGGCCTGGTTATCATCTACCTTGTATAATGCAGGAATTACCTCAATTACAGAGACATCCCCACATGGTGAACCAACCTAAGTGTAGCATTTGGCATGTAATAAACACACTCTTGCTGTGTTTTGTATACGAGGCATATACAATTTATTTTCCCTTTCATCAGGGTAAGTGATACACACACTGCTCCTATAGAGCACTCCTTGCAAACTCTGCACACAGAAAGGAAACTGCCCCTGCTTTGGTGGAAGGTGCTTCACTTGAATTTTTTCATAAAAGAGGTGACTTTTACAAAATAAAGTCTAATTTTCTTTTGTAAGTTGAGTTTTTCCAACTCCACAATGCGAAGTAATACAATTCTGGGATTTCAGTACCAGAAACATTCATTTGATATGGAGAGGTTGATGTTTATGGAATTTTAAAAAAACCCACAATATACTCGTAACATGGATTGTTACTATGGCATCTAGGAAATAAATATATACACATATAGATAGATATAGATAAATATGCTTCTAAATAGACATATGTATTTAGAAGGCCGCCACAACAACAAAGACATTATTTTGTTCTTAAGGCAGGAAAAAAACAGATTACAAACAACTACAACTACATCGTGCTTGTTTCTTTCTGTTGAGTACTCTAAAGTAGGTCAACATAGGCACATCCATTAGTTCTCCTATAAATAGATCCACACAGAATTCACCTGCTTGTAACTAATGTAGAGCAACAGAATTTTAAATACTTTTCCCTTTAATCTGACAAGTTAGTTTATCCTGTATATAGACACCAGGAAAAAAAAAAGTCATTAAGTCCTGCGTGGTTTTTGAAGGCCAAAAAAAATGACAATGGAAACGTGAAATTGGGACACACTTTCCCTGCAGAAAACGAAGTGTACATGCCTCCACCTATAAGTTTAGAGATCTAAAAGACTTCTGCAGAGATGTATTATAGATAAGTCACATAGTTTCCCCTTGATATTGAGACAAAGGAAAGGAGACAATTCTGTATCAATCACTTCACATTTTCCCCGTAACACTCCTGAATATATTATTATTCACCTCACCTTTTCAAAGACCGTGATTTTCATCCTTCTGAGGATTTTTTTTTTTAAGGATACAAAAAGCATTTCTTATTTAACAACTTGAATTTGTCATTAGGCAATTTTCAAACAGGTCTCATAGCTCTTTTATCCTTATTCATTTCTTTTTTTCTTTTTTAATCTGAAATGGTCCCTTGTTGCTTGATTTGCAGATCTGTATCAGCATGCAAAGATTTTGCTAGCTTCAGCCAAGTACAGAACAGTTCAATCCCCTGGAGCACTGAACGTAAGAGTCAATTTAGAAGCAAGGTAAAAGTATAGCACTCTGTTCCCCGTCACACAAAACATCATTTTACTCACACAGGCATCTTAATAACAAAATTCAGTTCTGGATATTTTTCTCAGCATGGCTCAGGACTGTTCAGAAATTACATCAGAAAGCTCACTGAAGACCTGTCTTCTTAAAAATTTGATTAAAATATCTGTTTTCCAATAAGGCAAAAGTCTATACATTAGTGTGAGTTTAAACTTAGGACATATTCTTTTAGTTCTGTCTCCTTTAGAAAGTACAACTTTCAAAGCATTTGGTTTTGTGTTGCTAACAATCCCCCTGCTGGTTTTGCCCAAAGAACCATAAAAATCATGGAATGGTTTTGTTTGAGATGGTCCTTTAACTTCATCTAGTTAAAATCCCCTGGCATGGGCAGGAACACCTTTCACTAGACCAGGATGCTCAGAGCCCCATCCAGCCTGGCCTTGAGCACTTCCAGGGATGGGGCATGTGCTTCTCTGGATGTTCCAGTGCCTCACCACTCTGACAGTAAGGAATTTCCTTCTGACATCTAACCTAACATCTTTCAGCTTGAAGCAATTCCCCTTCTCGTATCCTACATTTTTACTTTGTACAAAGCCCTTCTCCAGCTTTACTGTAAGCCCCCTTAAAGTATGAGGAGGTGCTGTAAGGTTTCCCCAGAGCCTTTTCTTCCAGGCTAAACAGCCCCAACTCTCTTGGCCTGTCCTCATAGCAGAGGTGCTCCAGCTCTCATCATCTTCCTGGCCTGCTCTGGATCTGCCCCATCAGGTCTGTATCCTTCTTATGATGGGGGACCCCAGAGCTGATGCAGTGCTCCAGGTGGGATCTCACCAGAGCAGAGCAGCGGGGCAGAATCACTTCCCTCTCACTGCTGCCCACAAGGCTTTGGATGCAGTTCAGGACATGTGCTGCCTTCTGGGCTGCAAATGCACGTTTTCAGGTCATGTCTAGCTCCTCCTTAACCAACACTCCCAAGTCCTTCTCCTCAGGGCTTCTCTCTCAAACCATTCCTCACCAAGCCTGTATTTGTGTTTGGTACTGCCCCAATCCAGGGTCAGGACCTTGCACTTCAGCCTGTGCAGTTCCTTCTGGATGCATCCCTTCCCTCCAGAGTGTCACCCACTCCACACAGCTTGGTGTCATTAGCAAATTTAACAAGGGTTCCCTCAATTCCACTGATATTTTAGTATCATCCTGCTTAAAGAAAAATCCACAAGTTTCCTCTCATTTAGACAGTGACTTATCTCCACTTCTCATTTGCGAGGATTTGCTAACATAAAAATTTGGTTTATGACTTTTTAAATTTATATTCATACCGATTAAAAGTAAAAACACCTATACATCTGTTTTAAAAGGCCTTTTGTGTTACACATCAAGTAGATGGGCAAACATACCTAAGGTAAAGGAGCCCTAACACACACATATCTTAACAATAAGTCTCACTGTTTCAGCCCTTCCTTCCCTAAAAGAACAAAACCAGGCAAGGTTCTGGCCCCAATTCCCAGAGAGGGAGGACCCAGAAGGGAGCCCCAGCACTGTGACGGTGATGCAGGACACCTGGCCTTGATACAGAGAGACAAGGCACCCAAGCCTGCTCTCAGCTCCTGTGAAATTTTGAGTGATGAGATTTCACCATCTTGCAGTTTCATCTTGTACTTCTCTGTCACTGAATTCACAGTTGCATTCCACTCTTCTTTTTTTCCAGCTCTTTCCACTGAGAAACTCCACTAAAATTGCTTCAATTGAGTTTCCCTGTTATGCTGTAAAATTTTCTTTTTCGGTCTTTTGCACAACATGGATTTTACCTTAGGCACCAAACAAATTCACTATTTTAATAACAGAAAATGCTATAGCATTTTTCATTGTCCTTTGCTCAATTTGTTTTGTTGAAATCAACATGAAAAACAATTTCAAACTTCTCAGTAAATGCTTCATTTACAAAAGCTCAATTCCAAGTGCCTACAGGGTTACAATCTGGTCTATGACAATTTTATTCATTTTTTAATCAAAAGCATTAAATCAAATTTAAAATAAATACTACTCAGTACTTCTCTAGTGCCCTCCAGCACAGTATGGCAAAAGCAGTTCATGGACAGTTATTACTTTAGCTTCACTGCACCCACAGGAAGAAGATTAGAGGTTATTCTCCAAATTATTTATTCAAGGAAACTGAGGCACCAAAGATTTCTTTCCCTATTTTTGAGGTTCATCTCCAGCCTTAGATGCTTTCAGTTTTGGGTAATATCTCTGAGATAGACAGAGCCTTGCTTTAAGAAAAATGTAAAATAGTCACATGTACTCCTGAACTTAACCAAAAAGGCAGCACCACAGGTCCCATGACCTCTTGGAGGATGGTGGCTGGAGAAAGGCTGGGAAAAGCACAGACTCCCTTGGAGCAGTTTGGTCCTGGGCCTGCACCAGCACACGTGCATTGCTCACTGCCATGCAAAACCCTTACACAACATGTGGTGAAATATGATCAACAGCCAAACTTCATCATCACCACCTCACCAAGCTATGCAGGAACCACCAAAGACAACCCCTTGGTTTAAAATGTACCAAGAAACTGAGTGTAGGCCATCACACAACTGCTACAGCTCCAGAAGCACTTTGCAAACTACCTGTAACAAAAAGGAGGGCATTTCAAGAAATAACTCATTTAGTGCCATTTGTGGCAGCAGAAGAGATCCCAGCTTCTCAATAAAATTAATTCTTTTTAAATTTCTTCCAGAAGATCTTGTTTCCATTTGCAATTCTTTCTCTTCCTTTTTCCACATCAAGTGAGGGCAGCTTGGACTGAATTCAGTATGTGTGATGGTGGCATAGCATTTCCAAGCAATTGTATTTCCATCCTGCAGCCCATAATAACACCTCAGCCCAGCATTTCATTATCCTGCAAGGCCAGCACAAACCACAGATGTGGGTTGTTGAAAGCAGCAATCTCCTCTTCTCCCCTCCCCAGATGGTCATGTCTGGCACTGGATTCCTCTGTCCACCTTCTCCTTTCAGTTTATTCAAGCATTTCTATCATTATACAAAAGATCTAAATTAAAATTAATGTTTAATAAAAACAATTTTAATTGGTTACATTTCCCAGGCTGGTCCAGTTCAGTCTAATTAACAGCCTCATAAAAGCTTAGGGAGGCACAAGGGAGGAAGTAAAGCATGGCCAAGACTGTTTCTTTCAGCATCAGAGACGACTGAAAATGTCTCTACTGCTGTGGCCTCAGACTGTTGTTTGAGGATACTGCTCATCTGCAGTCCCAAAAACAGCTCAAGGCACTCATTTCAGCATTCAGTAACTTGCACTATGTCCATCTTTCTTTTAATATCATCCCTGTTTTATTACCTCCTTCAAAATACTACCTATTTCCAACTAATCTAAATAATTGCGTCTCGTTCACTGAAGTTGCTATATCAGCAACTCCCCCTCTTTCAAAATGAGCAGGCTTTCCAGGAATGAATCCCTCTTGCCTCTGCACACTGCTGACCTATTTTCCATGATTTGTTTTTTCCCTGCCAGTTTCTAATCTACAGCAGAACTTCATTTGTCACCACATAAGCAGTTACTAAACAACTTCATACGAATTACTAAAATTCCACCATCTTCCTCAGAGGAGACCAAATTAATACAGAGGCACAACTATGCTTTTAAATGCTGTGTCTTGAATGCATTAAAAGTTAAGATTCATAAACAGAAAGGGGAAAAAAACCCCACATCTTATTGTAGAATTCTTCTTCATCCATCCCACCCCACAAAAGGTGAAAATAAAGCAGTCATAGACACATCAGAGAAGCATGTACCCAAGTGCTTCTCATCAGAGTCATAGCACTTTATGCATGGATGTCTACATAAACACCTTTCCAAGATAAACAGTAGCATTTGAGGGAGCAAAATTCAGTAAGGAATTGAATAGAATAACATTTGTTGATTAGGATTAACAAAGTGTAGACACCGCTAAAACCCAAAAGCACAAACACTGTTAAACCCCATATTTAAACATTCTGATTTTGACATAAGGGTTTCTTAGTTGTCACTTAATCAGTTACACACTTGCTAAAGGCAGGATGAAGGTTTCAAAATGTACAGGAACTTGTCTCTTTCCCATAAATCCCATCTGAATCCCAGGTGAGCCAATCAATAAAGCTAGTCCAGTCTAAGACCTCCCAAAATAAATGCTTATTTTGCTTTAACTCTTCACACCTATTTTCTGAACCTGGACAACAAAATACTTTTAGGAAACCAGACTGAAGCAAGTCCTATTACCTTTCTGTTCTGAAGCTTTTTTCCTCAAACTATGAAAGGAAAGCTTGAAGAAACCTGAAGAACAAGCAAGTGCTGGGATTTCAGTAAGAAGTGACTTTAGAAATCAAGCTGCACTGAGAGCTTCTTTCTCTACATCCCTGGGCAAGATCTTTGGCCACTTCCACTTTCCAGTGTCACAGAACACATGAAGTGTCAGACAATGTAGCTGGGCCAGTCCAGCACCTTGCTGTGGCCAGAGGGCAGTGCAAGGACAACACTGATCTACCAGCACTGACTAGATGGGAATTGGAAAATTATCTATCTTTATCATAACAGGATGAGAAGAGTGAATCAGAGAGTGAACTTTTAAAACAAGGTAAAAGCCATGATATCTTATATAAAAACTGATTTACTATAAAGGCAAAACCAATTTAGAAAAAAATTAGAAAATTCTGTGACAAAGGCTCCTCACTGAAATTAATAAAGCTCATGGTGTTCTCATAAGATTATATTATTTGAAGAAAAAATGGAAAGAAATAAAACAAAGTAGTTCAAAACCTATGAATTCTCTTTTAATATAATCAGCAGGTTACTGACTCTTCTTTTTTGTGGTTTATCCTCATCTATTTACAGGATCAGAATGATTCCTTAGTATTATTACTTAGAATATTTTTGCAGTTTGATTAAAATACAAACAAACAACAAAACTTAAATATCTTGCACACATGTATTGTAAACGATAGAAGAGTAAATACATTAAAAACAAAGTGATGAAGTTTGCCAGTGAAATACAACTTAGGTTTAAAACAATCTTTTAAAACATAATCAGTCAGTTTTGTGGGACTTCACTATATTACACTGGTGGACTGAGAATCCTGGCGCAGATAGATTCTGAGAAATTTAATCTTGCCTAAGCTTCAAAGGGAAGAATTTTGGAAAAAGTAGCACCTCTGAAAAACAAAAACCAATAAACCACAAAAAAACCCAGCAAAAATATCCATATATTAAATAATCAGTCTGTGATAATACTGAAGTATATTTAATAGATCTGGTTTTAACTGTGGCATGAAATAATTTTGCATCAAATTTAGCTCTAAAAGTAATTTCAAATAGCAATTCCCTTTAGTCTTTTGCCCTCTTGGGGTAGTATGGATGAATATTAATGTAATAAGTACTTCTTTATACTGTAGATGAATAAAACAAAAGAAAATGGGCAACAGTATAACATCAAATATTAATGAAGAAAATTAGTCAAAAAGCATAAGTAGCAGTGAAAACAACAGATTACTGGAAAGATTACATTACTCCTGTCCTATTTACCAGCTCCACAACAAGAATGGAGAAAGCAGAAGTGGAGTGGGCCAATGATTCAATATATTTGCAGTTAATAGGCAGTTAACCCACATTGCATGGAAAAGTGCTATATTTTATTTGTTTTAAACTAATTCCTGGTCTGCTTCACCTTCATGTAGCACAGAGTTTGAAATGCCTGAAATGGAACAGACAACTGCATTTCCACCTGTATGTCTCTTGGGGCATGACTAGAAAATATGTCTCTTTACATTGGAAAAACCATGTAGGAAGGGGACTTCTGTTCACTTGGAACAAGGATGAAGGAACATCTCCACAGCTTTATGAGAAAAAAACTACATCTTCCCACTCACCACTGACCTTTATGAACATCAGACAGAGCAAGGCACAGACGCAACACCATCCATCCAGTGGTGTATATGCTGCAGCAAACGGAGTTAAACATGGGAAAATTGGAAGCTTTTTCTCAAGGCAGTTCAGGTAATCTAAACAGTAGCTGAGTACTAGGGAGTTTCCTGTCAAAATGAGGTAGTGAAGAAGAACAAAGGATGTATTTATAAACCTGCTTTTCCCTATAAGAAAATCCTATAAGAAATACACCAATACTGAGCTGTTATATTCTGATACAGGTAAATAAGAAGGATTAAATGCTGGATAGGGAAGAAGATAAGAACAGAACTTCCATGTGGAACAAATCCACGTAGCTGGAAGAAAGAAGGTAAAATGAGGCTAAATACCAGGAAAAATCCTTAATGGAGTGATATATCAGATTTCAAAAGTCTCCCAAGGGAAGAAGCAGAATCCCCACTGCTCAACACATGTAAAAGCAGCATGGACAAAGAACTACAAGATAGGCTACAGGGAATAACTCAATACATAGCAAGAGGACGGCTCAGATGACCTAATAATATAACAGGATTTAAAATGAGTAGATAATTCTATTATCATTAACCACATTCACAGTAGTACAAGCTAAAACACTGTTGCTATGGCAATCAATCCTTATGCATCGTTGCAGAAAATGTCTGAGATACAAGGGATGGAAATGAATTGAACCAGCCCTTCCTATTCTCAATTAATTCAACGTACCAGTCAGCTGGGAAACTACCTAAAATGAAAGTTTACATCAAGCTTCCTACAAGCCTTCTAAAATATACAGTAAAGTACAGCTAAGTGTCTGGCATTCAAATATAGGTTATCCTTAGATTTACACAGTTAGTTGAAATTCAAGGTAAAAGCAAGGCTCCAGTTCAGAGGGGATGCTGCTGGAAACAGATGGATTGCTCTCATCATTGCATTTGGAATACTTAATACTACTTGAATTCTCTCAGCCCAAAGTAAACTGACACTATGGAAAGACCAATGCATGCATGTCTTTGGCTCTTATGGTATTACAGCTCCATCTCATGAGAATATGAGACAACTTGCTTTCCATGTAAAAGGCAAGAAAAAAAATACAGCAGAGATAACTGGCACTTTCTAACAGACCATAGTACTGAAAGCATCCTGCTTCTTATTCTTACTTTATACTAACAACAGAAAACACACAAATTTTTAATAGTCAAGCCATAGGATAACAAATAATCAGCAGTCTCTTGATTACGTATTATCAACTCTAAATCAACTCCATGTTTTTACAGAGTAGCAAAAACATGCACGTCTCAGTACACTGGGAAATGGATACCAGTTTGTTCCCCCAGCTTTTCTCTTTACTTACAGTAACAGAATATTTGTCAGGAAATCAAGAATTTGAACGCAGCAGTAATAAAATCCTTAGAGCTAGGGAAAGTTTTGGAATTGGACTTTGGGAAAAATGCAATTTTAAATCATATCTGGTACCACTCAAATACAGATATCTACTAGTATATGTGGAAAATACGACTACATTTTTTTAATGACAACTGATAATTAAAAATAAGCACCAAGGGTCTTCTTCCTTTAAAACAAACAAACAAAAAAAAAAAAGTTTACAGCAAGACAAAACAAGAATTGAGTAGGAATGAAAGCTCAAATACCTAGAGGAAAAATCACCATGCCCTTCCAGTTTTGTAACACAGTAAAAGGTGGTCACAGTGGTTTTAGGAAAAGCTAGAGGCGTATGCAGGCAGAAGAGAAGACGTCTAATTCTGCTACTCGGAAATTCACTTCTTTTCAAAACAAAGTTTCTCAGGTGAACAAAGTATTGGGTTTTTTTGGTCTTTTGATAATCTGCAATACTGTTAATAATGCAAAGCAGCCCACACAAAGAGAGGAGGCACTATAGCTTATAGGAGCCATATATTTGAAAAGGAACATGTTTTTACCTGCTAGTGCTGGTATTTTAATGTAATCCTTACTCAGTGTTTTGTGCAGCATGATACAAAATATTCATTAGAAACCAAGGTGGGGGAAAGATCAAAAGGAAAACAAGTCCATATTCTGGTTTGAAAATCAACTAAGAGCAGGCAAGTACACCAGGAGGTAAATACAAACTATAAAATGTTCAGTTACAAATATTTGAAAGAGGCTAAATAGAAACTAGCATGCTTTTAAAAAGTCACTAAGTTTGACCTTAAGGAATGCATTACATTTTAAGTGAGAGGCAAAATACGTAAGTCAAGCAAGAGATCAGAGCAGCAGTGGAGTTTTCAATACTCACAAATGCATACAGAAGCAAAACATTTGATAGATGTGCTATACAGTTATCCTTGCACATTAAAAATTTATTTACACAATGTAAGTTTTTAAAAAAAAATTATCAAGGATAAGCAGAGAAAATTACTCAAGTACTATCAGAACATTCTTGAAACGCTCGAACATGCCTGAATTTGTGAGACATTCATTCAACTGATGAAGATACATCATTTTTATTAAAAACAGCCCGTAACACACTGCATGTATATTTTGTTTCTATTTTAATGTATTTCATTAGTATTTTTCTTGGAATTTGAACAAACCCCTCCCCGCTTGTGTGAGCTTCAAGTCATTAGTGCGAGAACTTCAGCCAATGTTTCATGAGAAAATTACTGAATTATGTCTGTTTATGATTATAACACAGATTTCTCAAGAAAATTATTCCCTCCTGGGCATTAAAAACTAAACGACTATGAAAGACTAGAATGTGTTGAATGTGATCAAGCTAGCTTTTCCCGCCAAAATGCTTCAATTTAATCCAAAAGTAATTTTTTAAAACTTGAACAAAGTCTAGTAAGTTATTTCACTTCCAAAAATGACGTGCATTTACTAGGAGACTCAATATAAAGAGATCATTAAAAAAATCAAAATGTGAAGGCCAAGAATTTTATTATGCAACTGCTGTAAATAATTTCTTTTTTTTTTTAATATAAGTTCATGGATGACTCAAAAAAAGAGCATGTGTGAGAAAGAGAAAGCAATCCCAGTGCAACTGAGAAATTAAACTGAAAAATTAAAGCAAGGAGCCAAAAACCAGACACACAGATGGTAAAAACTGGCAAAAATTAAACGTAAAAATCATGCTCTTAAGTACCAACAGATGCAATGACTTTAAAATATTACTCCTTGAGGATACACAAAGACAATAATCCCAGATTGTGATTCCTGGGCCAGTCTACTGCTGCGCTACAGCCCCAAAGTACACTGTAGTGTATGGAGAAAAAATGATGTGTCAGGGACGGGGATATCTGCTCTGCCAGTCTGCTAAAACAGAAGGGAAGCAAGCTAAACTATCCCACAGTGTGAAATTAATGTCCTGGGGGAGGGGGGGAATTAACTCTGTCACTGAGATTAGAGAGGTGACTTGCAGAATCCATTTACAGATTTATAATACTATCGAACTGAGCATGAACTGGTTATTTGAGCATTTCTGAAACATTCCTTCTTGAAACAATATTCAAGCTTCTTGCTCCAGATGCAAGGACTGTACTTCCCAGATTCCATGGTTTTAAACACTGCCACACTAATAGCTTTGCTGACCCCCAGTCTTATTTAGGGTTTCCTAGATTTTAATCACCACAATTACCTAAAAGCTATCCCAGTTTAGACTACTGGTATTAAAACAGGGAAAGAAAAATAATCCAGGATTTAAAAACCGAGAAATTGATGTGTAATACCTATATGCCTGAAGTTCAGCCTTTCCTGAAAGATCTTCTTAGAATCTAACTCTGAATAATTATTATTATTACTTTAAAAACACATGATGTAAGACAAATTTTCCAGATTGTTAAATGAATTCAGTTGATGCTGGTCTGTGTGACTGAACAAACCCAGCACCTTATGCCATCACTGCCATTTCAGGCTAGCTGCAGACATAACCATAAACACCACTGCTTTTTGCATGGCTAAAAAACAGAGTCAAATTTTTTTAAAAAATATATTTATTTACTACCTCTTCCAGTATGCAGAAGTCTACACTGGGCACTTTCTTATCTAAAACAAATACTGATGCTATCAAGATAAGAACAAGACATAAAGAAAATGACTGAAAACTCAGCAACATGAATGTTCGGGGTTTTTTAATTACATTAAAAAGCTTTGTCTGAAAGTTTTAGAAGTTATATACAGGCACATGTAAACATACAGATGCTTATATATACCTATATATATGCATGTCATCAACATCAACACTTTAAAATAGTGCTCCTAAAAATGAGCAGTTAACTAATTGCTCTGTATTTCTAGTATAAAACCAAGTATGGGCCTGTGCCTCATTTAACTCTAATGTTAATATTACTGAGCAGTAACCAGGCTGAACTATAAAACAAAAGTGAAGGTTCGCTGTGTTCTAACTGGCAAACAAGGATAGCATCACAAATCAAATGAACTTTATCTGTTGAAGAGTCTCCTGGCTGGGATGACCCAGAGAGGTACCACTTCTCACCAGAACACCCAGCTGGAGCCAGCCCCAGCAGCTGCTGTTTGCTCTGCTGAAACAGCCCCAGGGTGGGTTTCGAAGTGACTCCCACCACCCAAAACAGCCTCGGCTGCGCTCAGCAGATGCAAGCACTGCTCTGGTCTCACCCAAGGGTTCTGAGGTTTGGCTTTGGAGTAAGACAAGTCAAAGCACGCCTGACACCAACATGCTCAAACACCCAGGGGCCACCATGGGAGGGCACAGCTCTTCAGCTGTGCCTCCTTTTATTTTACATGCACAAAGTGTCTCAAACACGAGAAGCCATAAAATTAAACTATCATTAAGGGGCTGTGTTGCAATGGTGTAGGTAGATATGTGGGTTCACACTGATTGCGATAAATCAACTTTGTTTTTTCCTACATATTTCCCAGCCTACATCCCAGTATTTTCTGCTGTCCTCTGACACCCCAGTATGGAGCTGAAATGCCTCCTACCCAATCTTCAGTTTTTCAGTAAGACTGACATCTGTTAATTTAAAGAAAAAAAAATATCAGAGTCCTTAAACTACATTAATTTCACCTACCCATAATGCTACAATACACACTATCCTACTGAAATATAACATTATGCCATTTGCATGGAGAACAGTTTTAAAGACCTTCAAGTCACCAGAAAAATCCATCAGTTCTGAGAGGAGGAGTTAAAAGAGTTTTTATGAAGTGAAAGCTATTTATAGTGGCAAAGTGTAACTACAAGGAAGAACTACTGATGGGCTTGCTTTGTGAAGTCTGTGCTTTGTTGTAATAATTAGTGCCTAGAAAACCAAGATAAATAAAAATGGCTGATGCAATACTCAATGCAATTTTCAATAATTTTCAACAGAGATGCTCACAGATATGGCCGCTTTCTTTTGGGATATTTAATTTAGTCTGTGCTTTGGATAAATGAGTGGAAGTTATAAGCAATCATGAGTTCCTACACATTAGGAAAGTAAAGATTTTTGAAGACAAATGAGGGTGTTGCAAAAGGAAGAGGAAATTAAGCTTTGAAACAAAGTGACTGAACACTGGCTGACTGCCTAGCATTTTGAAGAAATAGTAAGAGAACCAGAGGTTTTGATAATACTGGGTACCTCACTCCTCATGTGTTTATTCCATTGTCTGTAAAAATGCCTGCAGCACAGAAACCAAAGGGTAATTTCTTTTCCCTCCCATTTTAGAAATAATTTTATATGTATACCACCCTGATTTTTAAACTGCTAAAACAAGCAATATTTTCAATGGCAAATGAAAATAATAGCTTACTATTTTTCTCAAATTCATAAATAGGCAACTCTTGGCTGGAAAAAGAAGAATAAAAAATTTCAATCCAAATGAAGTTGAAGTAACCACACACAGATGGCATGAAAGCAATACCTTAATATGGAATCTGGGCAACAATTCTCATTCTTAAAATATCACATTCAAGAGATCAAAATTAAAAGTAGCAATTTTTTGAAAAGTGAAATCTTTACAGCAGTTTATTACAGAAGCTCTTTTGTTCATCCAATTGATTACTTCATGGGAATAAGTTGTGCTGCATTTGCTTTAATTCTGTGTATTCTGAGTATGGAACCTCCTTCACCCACAGTAACTCCATCAGTTACATACTGGTGTTCTTTCTCTGGCACAGAGACCCAGCAAAAAACCTCACCAGTGCCACAAGGCAGCTGGCAGTAAGTTCTTGTGTCTTTTGAAAAGATTCTTAATTGTTTATTACCTAAGATCAAATAAAAGTATTTACAAAAAAGAGAGGTATTTTTGTTTTTTCTGTTTTGTATGTGACATACATAGACGTAAATAACGTCTTCATACAGTCCCATTTCCTAACCAATTTCATTCATGTTGTCCTTGCTTGCCCCTTCCCTGGCCCTGGATAGGAAGTTGACCATTTCATATGCAACTCCAAGTAGTTTCAAGATCAATTTAGAATGGACTTATTTTCAAATCATCCATTCAATGAACTGGCGGGGCTGGCCTATTATCTTCTTTTCTCACCCAGTTATACTGAGCAAATAAATTAAAATCTTATGGTATCTTGCATCAACTAGGTCATATTACGTAATTCCATTCACTCAGTTGCTGCACTCTCTAAATCTTGCTGTGTCGCTTCATGAGAATCATGACATTTCTCAAAGTATCCTATAAATTACAGTAACCACTTAATACAGCCAGAGAGTACTACATTCAGTAATGAAATGCTCATACTTAAGCAATAAAATCAAGATTAAATTTAAAACCCAAAATAAAACAAAAACCCAGACAAATTACTTCCACATAACTCAATTATTAACTCTAAGTCACACAGTATCGTTCCCATTTACAGCAAAGTGCCACCATCTCATTAAAATGACCTGTCCATACAGGATTTTAAAGAAAGCACCTTTCCTAGTTCCATCAATGGCAGATAAATTAACGATCACTTCCACCACAGAAAGGACAAACTTGCCCCTTATTTGAAAGCACCATCCTCACAATTAGTAAAAGAAAAATTCATAGAAAGAAAAAATATTAAAATCATCCTAGTATTAGTCAATAAATTAGATAAAGATAGGTTTCCCATTCAGATAAAATCTGTCTTCTTCCCTTGCCCAAAATAACCCCTTTGTCCTTCTCTCTGATCTGCTTGGAGTTAACTGACTTGCAGGTCTCAGCTGTGATTCACCTGAATCTCCCCTAAAAACTACAATGAGAAGCCAAGAGCTCTCACATCCATATTCCAGTCCAGAAAAGTTTACTTTAGTGTATGAAATGTTTTTATTTTAGTGTAGGAAAGAGTAGAACTTCCACTACAAACTATTAATATAAATATTAGTTTAAAATAAGTAACATAAGCCATTTAAAAGAAAAATCGTATCAAGAAGAAAATCAGAGTATGTAAAAAAACCCAAAAAGGAATTAATTTTTCAATTTAAGGTCAAGAAAATTCTACAGTATTAATTAGGTTAACTAAAAATTAAATTAATGTGAAGCATAAACTAAGACCAGTCTGGCTTCTAATGCAGGCTTATAAAAGCTTGGTTTGACAACAAAACCAAGTAAATTATCAACCTTGGGTTTTCTCATAATTTGAAAGGAACAAGAAGATAATTCTTTACTTTGAGAGTGACAGAGCACTGGAAAAGGGTTCTCAGAGGGTTTGTGGAGTCTCTTCTCCAAAGATATTCAAAACCTGCCTGGACATAGTCATGTGCAGCCTGCTCTAGGTGAACTTGCTTTAGTAGGTGGTTGGACAGCATGATCTGCAGAGGTCCCTTCAAAGGCAAATCCCTCTGTGATTCTGTGAGGAAAAAACCCAAAAAAACAAAAAACAAAACCAAACCCACAGCATCTGGGATAACCATCTAATTTTGAATGGTGTCTTTCTGATAGAACGTGGAAAAGAACAGCATCAGGACTGCACAAAAGAAAACGGGAAAGGGATTTAGGGAATGGAGGGTAGAGACAGCACCTCTTTCCTTCCACGGAACTGGCTCCTGCCCCATAGCAATTTGCATTACAAACCATTAAGCAGGTATATAGGAAGAAGAGAAAGGTAGAATAGAAAAAATAAGAATATAAAATGAAAGACGGAAGAAAAGTAAAATATCAATACCATGTGCTACCAGTACCACCTTCTGAAACAAAAATGCATATTTTCTTTTTAAGCCTTGAAGACACAAGTAATCACATATTTACACTTTGGTTAAAAGCTAGAATGCAGAATGAGCATAATGTGAATTTTAAATTAGGAATACTTTACCAAGAAGGGCAAGGGAGAATCCTCTATAGACACAATTAACAGAATTGCTTTAATACACTTAAAAGTTTTAACCTTTGTGGTCTTTGAAGTGAACAGTGGAGCTGCATCTACTTCAGGTTTGCACCGAAGGGCTGAACTGCCCTGGAAAGTTTTACAGTGCCGTAAACTAATGAAATAAATTATCTTAATTTGGTTAGATCTATTTTCATTAACTGTATTACCCACCATGGGAATGAGGACAAATTTTAATTTTACTAATGTATTTCAGTTCTGCATCACTCTGGCACTCTGTAATTGCAGCTCCTGCTCAGTGCTGCTCACTCGGCCATGTCAGGGCCACTTCTCCCCTCTCTTTCCCAGGCAGGGAGGGCTGTGACCATCACCAGCCCCAGCTGGGCTGAACTGGACTAACTCCTGCCACATTCCCACCAGGACTACTGAAGACCCAGCACAGTAGCACCACCACGCAAATTATGAAAACAGAGAATTTTTGTTACAAGCAAATAGTGGGGATTCATTATATACACCTGGAGTAGAACGTATGAGAAGATAAAGCTTTTTCACAGCATGAAGAAAGAAAACAAAGAAGAAGAAAAAAAAAAAAAAAGAAAGAAAGAAAAAAAAAAAAAAAAAAAAACTAGACACATCCTCTGACAAAATGCTTTTCCAGGGCTGTCAATGGATTTTCAGAGGTCATTATTTGACCTGCTCCCATGGACAGACAGAAGTCTAAACAGAACAAAATAATATTGTTCAACAACATATTTAGAAAACAGTCAAAAAAATAAAAGCAATAATTAATTGAAAGCTTCCTACAGCATATTTCTGCAATTCTAGAGAGTATTATTTATACTGCTGGTATGGTACATTCATTACCATAAATTACCATAACAACAGGATTATTTCAATAGCTTGGTCCAAAAGGGCAGAAAAATAGCAGTCTATGGTTAGTAGCAAGTCAGAAAATGCCTTTCATGTGTGACAACACTTTCCAAAAAGTTTCTGCAAAACAGAGTGCAAACAGTATACTGTTTTACAGCAGACAGCAGAAGAGACAGAGTCATGATATCTCGCTCCATTCAGCTTGTCAGGCTGCACCTGCAGAACTGTGTCGAGTTCTGGCTGCCACAGTCCATGAGAGACAAGGATGCACTGGAGAGGGCTCAGAGGAGAACCAAGAAGATGATTAAAGGTTTGGAAAGCACGCACTGTGAAGAAGGACTGAGGAAGTTACGTCCTTTCTTTCTCCCTGGAAGAGAGAAAGGGGGACCTCATCACATTATCTGAGTGCTTAAATGCCAGCTACAGAGGCTCTGTCTTCACAAAGAGAATAGACGAGGAGAAGACAAGGGGCTACAGGTACAAGTTGCTTCAGGCAAGATTTCATCTTAATGCAAGAAAGATTTGTTGGTGGTGGTTTTTTTTGTTTAGTTTAGTTTAGGTTTTTTGGGGATTTTGTTAGAGCAGTCACAGGAAGAACTTCCCTAAGAACATAACACAGTCCCCATCACTGCAGGTGGTCAAGACAGGACTGGACAGGGTACCAGGTAGTCTCACCTAGGCTCTCTTTCCCACAAAAGGTTGGATCAGGTGTCTTCCAATGTGGGCTGTTGATTCTTTAAATTTCAGACCAGTCCATCTCCTGCCTGCTTATACTGAAACATCTTTGAGAGTGTTTGAGTGTGAGGATATACACACCTGAACATGATGCATGTCTCTTTCTATAATAATTAAAAACCGTGAGTATTTTTGTAATATTGCCATTTCTGGCTTTGGTTTGGCTTTTCTTTTTTTAATGTGGACACATATGGAGTTACATTCTGCCTCTGAATTCATTTCTACACAGCAGCATATAACTGAAAGTAGACTGTAGCCCCCAACTGTCTCACCTATTTAATACACAGTATGAAATGACATATTATTTTTGAAAGGAGAACAAGATAGATGCCAGCATGAAACAGTGTTTATAAAAGCATCACCACTACAGCTGTCCCCAAGCAATAAAGCTGTTTATTCCAACCTCCTACCTCATATAAACTGAAATTCTCAGCACTGAAAAACAACTTCAAATCTGTTCATGACTCCAAGACAAATAAGAAGAGTCTTCTATCTTCAAAATACAGAGTTATGATCATGTCCAGAAATGCCCATTTTCTATGAAAGTGCACAGACTTATAAATTCCACATTAATATTTTCTTAACACTAATACACATTGCATCAGTTGTATCCTGAAATTTGATTCTATCTCTGTACATACTGATGCATTTGGCATAAAAATAAGTCTTTCTCTTTAAGGCTTCTTTGTTTCTGTGGTTATATACAAACATTCAGAGAATATTCAACAAACATCTGTATTAACATATTCACCTCTAAGGCTTATACAGAAAAAAACAGATATTCTTTTGAATAGAGGAGACACAAAACCTCTTCTGAGGGTGTAGACATACAAAAAAATCAGAAAAATATCAAGACTTGAAAATCAAATTGATTTTAAATCTGGAAATCAAGAGCTAGATTTAGAAATCTGGAATTCTGGATCTGAATCAAGTTAGATCCAAAGTCAGATTTATGATTAGAATAGACTTGTGATTCTGATTCTCACCACAGAAAAACATGGAAGAAATTTTAACCTTAAATGCAGAAATCATAAATACAGAAATAGAGAACTTACATGCCCATCATAAGAGCTTGTTTCCCCTTCCCTGCCCCTTTTCAAGCATTCTGACATGTAAGAGAACCAGCTCCTGCAGTTCCCAGATGGAGATATGTCTGTGGGAACTGGGCCCTTCACCAGCACCAGAGCCCAGCTGCTGGAAGCAGCTCAGCACATCCAGCCTGGAAGTGACCAGCTGGGCTCATGCATGCCTCAGCTTGATGCAGATCCATACTCCAGAGGTAAACAACAGGAGTTTGGATAGTTTTTGTAAGCACTCACATTATAATCACTGAAATGCAGGTTTCTCACTTTGGAGTTCACTATGCATAGCATTTTTTCTTACCCAATAAAAGCAGCAGAGGGAGAACACAAACAAATTTAGAGAATAATTACTTGATTTTGGTCACATACAGATCAGTGATAGCCCAACACCACAACAGACTTATGGGAAGTCAAATTCTGTTAGAAATTGCATAAAAATTTCGACCATATTACATTTACAAAATATTCAATAGGGATGATTGGTCAAAGAAAAAAGGAGAATGAAAAAAAAAAAAAAAAGGAAAACATTATTACATGTGTATTTAGTGATGGTTCCAAGATGTCAGGGTGCTCTTCTGGCAGCCAGACAGGGCATTTGGCTCCCTCAGACCACTGCACTTCCTGAGTTGTAATTGTCCCTCTTCATGCTGAGTGGAGGCTGAGAAGCCAGCACTTAATAGCATACATTACATCTGAGCATTTGAGCTCCTATGCTGAAATAGTTCACATTTGCCAATATAAAGAAATAAAGGGAGCAGTCAATACCTAATTACCTGTAGCAGCAACAGCTAAGAGAAAATATTCTTTGGCCAAAACAAGCTTCCCTGGTCACTTTCCACCATCTCCACTGTACAAAATCCAGAAGAAACAACTGCTGTAGCAGTCGGGGTGTTGACAGCCCTATCAGAGGGAAGCCAGTGTGATCACAGGGCCAAGAACCCACCTTAAGTAGAAAAAACCTTTATTTGCAAGTGGATATTGGACTGGGGAGACTTTGAACTCTTGCAGTGGCACCTTGAGGTCTTCCAACCAACTCTTTGATTAAAATAAATCTTAAGTGCACTGGTCCTCCATCAGTGCACTGGTTACTTCTTCTACCTGCCCCTGGTTACAACTATGCCAAATTACTCAATACTAAATCATGTGCCAAGGCAGGAAAAAGCAAACACATGACATTTGGTTACATTTACTCCTCCCATGGTCAGCTTCAGTGTTCTTGCCTAGTTTCACAAATGCTGAACAGCTCAAGGGTTACACACACATCCCCTACCTTTCATACAGGACCTCCACTGATGACCCCGCCCAAAACAACAACTCTCTGCATTATGTAGAGCTCTAAACACGTGCATTTCTCTATTTTTGTGATAGATATCCTTTATAGGGAGTATGATGAGCTTTAAAGCCATCTTTGTATTTTATAATGTATATGCTGCCATGGTTTTATGTTCATTAAGGCTGTTATCACAAGAGATAAATTATGAAGTGCATGGTCCTTGGAGAGAGAGGAAAGCAACAGACTCTACTCTGACATTTAACAGAATAATGGATAACCAGTTAAAAAAATTTCCTCTAACTGAAGCTGAGCTATTCTTTTTTCCAAATCTTAAAACCCAATTCCTTATAATGACAATAATTTTTACTGCAGTTTCAACCTCTACGTGTGAAGAGTTTGAGATAAAAGCCTCCACCCCTGAGCCTCCCCCATCTTCAGGCAATGAAACAGAATTCACAGACCCTTCCACTGTAGTTACAGTCACAATAAAAGGTAAAATACAGGGGAGAAAAAAAGCCAAAATGCACCTGTCAGACAAGGAGAAGCACAAAAGAGTGAAACACTCTTTCACACTAGTGAAAACAAAAATATATACATTAGCCATAACACTATGAAGCACTTAGAAATAAACAAAATAAATGAGCTGCACTGCTACCCTCTTTCTTAAGGAATGAAACAGGTTTTTTGCTGTTACATGAAAATTTGACAAATCCACCTGAAATTATTGGTTTAAATTCACCAACCTACCTCTGAAGCTTTACTTATTTTTTTTTTCAAGTGACAGTGCTGAAACGCATTAATTTATAGTATCCAAGTGTTAGAAGAGAGCATATTCAACATATTAAAAGCAGGCCTTATTTTGCTGAAAATACAAGCTGAAGGCAGGTACTCTACAGCTGGAGATACAAGACCCATATGCCACTTCCACGTCTGATCCTGCTGCAACAGGAACCAGAGAAACTGCACCAGATTACTATGGACAGATGTCATGAACAAAAATAACTTATGGAAGTATTCCATACAGCACATTTCTGCTCAAGAAGACAGCATTAGTAACCAGCTTCTCTTGCCATTTCAGAATGCATTTGAGTTGCTCTAGTCTCTGGCTTTTGCTGGATACCAGAAAGCTGCAGAGCACTTGGTAATCAGATATATTCCTCAGTAATAACTGTGAAATTCTACTCCATCTCCTACCGTGTTTTTATGCACCGATAAATATAGATATACACCAAATACATAAATGTATAAATATATATATATACATGAGCGTGTGTACAGAATTACATATAGTTTTAACTACACCAAACTTGTTCTATTTACAAATCTGATCAACTGCTTCATACTTAAGTGAGGCTGTTTTATGATTTCTTCTCCCAACCAGCCAAGAAAGGAATACACTGTTTCAATTCAAGGTGTCTTGTTTGCTGTCAGTTCCAATACTTGACTAACAAAACAAAAATGACCATGTGAGAGAAAGTTTCTGTGTACCTAAACTTAAAGAATTTGTGAAAACTTTAACTCTTTCACAATTCCCTTTCATGTCTCCCTGGTATGAAACAGCATGAGGCCAGATTTGATCAGGGCCCAAGCAAGTCTTAAGATGAACTGAGGGAAGAAAGAGTTCTCAAATAAAAGTGACATTACCACATATATGAATAAATTTCAGAGAAAATAAGATTTTTCAACTATTCTTTAAAGTTTGGTTGCTGTGTGGAAAAGGAAGGTATTGTGGAGGGCAAGGTAAAGAATAAAACCCAACTTTTTCTTAAGATATTTCAGAATCAAATTAAAAATTGCACTTTTTTCCCCCTAGTACTTGACAATTTGTAAAAAAGAATTAATTCAGTGAAAGAGTAAAAAATACAATCATAGACTCACAGAATGGCTTGGGTTGGCAGAGACCTTAAAGATGACCTATAGCTCGAACCTCTCTGGCTACGGACAGAAGCTCCTTTCACCAGACCAGGCTGCTCAGAGCCCCATCCACCCTGCCCTTGATGAGAAGGGGCATCCATAACTTCTTAGAGAACTAGTTTCAGTGCCTCACTGCCTTCCTAGTGAAAAATTTCTTCTTTATATCTAATATAAACCTATTCTTTGTCAGTTTAATGCCATTCCCCCTTTGTCATATCACTACATGCTCTTGTAAAAAGTCCCTTTAAAATCTTTACTTTTCTAAACCTATTCTGAAACTGAATTTGTATTTTTGGCTCCATAGCGGTGAAATGATTCTTTGGTACAGAGTTTCACATAACTTATCTCATGGGCTTGAGAAATACCAGAAGTTACTGAGAAACACATAGATCATTTGCCCTGTAGACAACCAGAGGGCTCTGGAACTAACTGGGAACAATTGTTAGGCAGATATAGCTAACCAGCACATACAACCAGAAGACCTTAAAGGACTCACAAACCAGACAATCTTTTCCATTTATTTGATGTATCACTCTAATTTACTAGAGCCCAAGTATATCTCAACAGATATGAGCAAAAGTAATTACTGCCAGAAATTTTAACGGGCTTCATACATCCCTCCATTTTTAGGTGCTAAAACCCAGACAAGTTTACAGAACTGCTTCTCTAACACCTACTTGAACACACCTAATTCTATGCCCTTATTAATCCCTGTTACACTGGTTTATAATGGTTTCCTAGAAACTATGTCTCCTGTTTCATCTTCAGAATAAGCCGTGATGCTACAGATTTACAGTTTGCTCCCTCATGCTGTTTAGAGGAAATGAGGTGTTGTCCACACAAAACTAATTGTACTTCTTTGGCACATCACACTTTCAAAATGTAATTCCAGTGAATGTTCATTTATGCTAGAAGGTGACAAAGATCACCCTGGAATTCTTTCTTGCCTTATATTCAAAAGAAAGAGATGAGGCCAGCTTTGAGAGAAGTGATTTGAACCTGGACAGAAGAGTCTTCATCCAACAAAAAAATCTCTGGAGTCTGCAAGATGAACCCAATGTTTTCTACTACCTTCCCTGAAGAGTCACAAAGGCAGGTTAGATCAGGAGTACTCATACCCCTGATATCTGTAATGGGTTCTGCCCTACAGGTTTCTTGGCACTGTCGCTGCCTTACCCTTGGTGCCAGACCTGCTGTCTGCTACTCTTTATGCACATCCTGCAGGGTGCACAGAGCACTCCAGCCTCTCCACAGCTCTGCCAAGCACACAGGAACACGACTGGAAGTTGCTATATTAATTGATTATGCCTGACTGCAACCTCGTTGCTTCAGCTTCTCCTTCTTAGAATGGAAGGTTTAACCAGTGGGTAATGACATCCCACAGAGGACACTGAAAAAGACATTAAAATGCCAAAAGGTGTGGAAGAATATCTCCATCTGCAGCTACTCCATCCCCTACCAGGCCCTTCCTTTCTTCCCTGTAGTGCGTCCCACTCTCCCAACAGACTTTTCTTTCCTCTGTGTGTCCTGCTAAACAGGTTTCAGTCTAATTAATTATCCTGCTGATACGAAATTGCAAAAAGATCCTGATCTTCCAGGTACATGTGGAATCATTAATGTATTCAAAGAATAAACCCTCTCTCTTAATAAAGAAACACCCCTAAAAATAAGCAAAAAACAAAAAGTAGAGAACTTGCTGTAAAGAAACATCATATTTACAATTTCAAACTTCAAACAGTTAACTCTGGTAACAAATATGCTTCCAGTCTACCACTACTGGCAAATTATTTACCTAATTGGTGAACAAATTGAACTAGTTAAGCTGTTCAGAGACTAAAATCAACACAAAGCTTAACATGAAACGTAATATATTAAAATTTCATGTACCAAACATTTTACAAGATGATCACTATTAAGATTTCTAATCCAACTTTTTTTTGCTGAGACAACAGTATCATTAACTGCTATAGTGCAAATCTAATGATGCATGGAAATAGGCCTCAACAACATCAAACAAGCAGAACTGACACAGGAGGTGCCTTCAAATCTGGGCACTGACTTTCCCTTTCAACACAGGCTGATACAGAGACAGCAGCTCACTTCATCCAACCTAACACTGTATCTTCTTGGAGGAAATCAGCCGTGGAAGGAATACCAGCATTAAATGTGCAGAGGAAAGAATAGAAAGACCTAAGACAGGATTTTTCTCACAGAACATATAATTATTTTGCAGATAATTACGAGGCATAAAAATAGTTGATAATTCACATTTCGGAGGAGGTTGAGGGTTTTTTTTTTATACTCTGTGATATTATTTAAGCTCCTTTTAAACTAAGAATGGGCTTGAATAAAGAATGTTTGGAGTATACTATGATTTGGCAATGCCAAACTTCAAATATCAGTAAGAGATTTGTGGGTGAAGGAGATCAGTCCCAGGACACCAGCACATTTCCCTCCATTCACACAGTACAGTGTAACAAAGCTGGGCTGTATCAAATAGCATATTTCATTTTGAACCTCCTCTGTACAAAGCAAATTCTGGGTTTATATCCTATTTCTGTAAAATAGAAAATTTGTACATTTTTGTTCAATGCAAAAATTCAGTATTTTCAAGGCACTTTACATAAAGAAGAAAAACGAGGTAATAATCCTACATATGCACTACTCTATATAAGAGCTTGCTGCTGTATTTCCAATTTCCATATTAAAGATGCATTTTATGTATACATCTGAAGACACTTCTTTGAAAATTTCAGGCATATACAAAGACATGAAATGACTGCTAGGTAATTTGAATTTCAGACCTTTAAACCTCAGTGACTACCAGCTTATTAATAAATTAAGAAATAAATAAATAAGCTAAAAACAACCACAAATGGTAACTACTAAGCATCTCAAAAAAGCCTAAGATAAAAAGCAATATAAATATACACTAAACAAATTTTACTGTCTTAAAATTTATAATTAATGTTTTATGGTGCTAAAAATAAATAGCATTTAAAAGTGCAGCGCCAAACTGACCCACATTTGGCTATTATGCAGTCTTATTGCTGGATTTCAACAGCAGAGTGTTTATCAAAATAATACTAATTAAAATACCCCTGTTGGTATCAGTTGTGAAGAACAGCAGAACTCCATTTACTATAGGAATGTGTTTATGAACTCAAAAATTAAATGATTTTCAGGCACTCATTTCAGTCTTAATGAAGGTTTTTTTGAAGCAGAAGGAATCCCATATAAATTTAGTCAGCATACTGCTGGTGCTTCTATCCTGCTTAGAGAGCCCATGGCAGGTAAGTATACACTTCTTTGTAATAGCTTGGAGTAGCATAAAGATTAGACTGATAAAGTAATATATATATATACACACACATATATATTACCTGTTCTTGCCTCTCCAGCCACTTGTCCACCATGGGATGACTGGCACTTAACGATGAACGAGCATTGTCTCTCTGAAACTGGTTAGACCAGCTATTAGTATCTCGTGGTAGGCTTCTGTAGTTTTCATCTTTCTAGTTTAAAAGAAACAAAAAAGTGTCTTATAAAAAACAACCAGTCCTTGCACATTAACAATGCAGCTGGTTATTAAACTAACACAAAAGGAAGACTGGACCCAAGGACTGGACCCACGGACAGCACGATTGCTCGGCCACTCAAAGGCAACAACTCATGTTCCTTAATGCCAGGGATGCCCAAATAAAGCCTTGGTGGAGTTGTAGATCCTCCACCCACTCATGCTTCCCTTCCTCTTTTTCCAACCTCAGACCTCTAGTGCACAGACTCCCAAGCACATACTCAGCAAAGCATCACACTCCTCAGGTCATTCTCACTGAGAGCAAATGTACCCCTTCAGCAACCACCACAGCCACCCTGTAATTTTTTCAAGTCTCTGTATGTAATCAATTTTACAATCAAAGCAGTCTCAGTGCTCCAGGTACTGTCCTTTAGACCAGAATAGCATGTTGTAGAGTTCAAAACTTGAATTTATTATTTCACATAATAATGCTTTGCCTGGTTTGCCTGAAGGTATACAAATACAGTCACATTTGTAGAACAGCAGCAGATGGAGATTGTGCTGACAGAGATACACTGATCCTACTGAGACTGATAATTTTTCTCTTTCTTTTTAATTGATGAATTTGTCTGCACATCTTTCCTACAAGCTGTACAAATTCTTCAGCTTCTAAAGGTTATTAGCTCTTACTCAGTCTGAGCACTAAAAGCCAACAAAAGCACAGAGGCTGATTCTTAATGATGGGAGTTACCTTTAGCCTAAGTCAGTGCTACTGAGAGCTTACATAGCTTAGTTCCTTCCAACTGAAATAGTACATGGAGCTAAAATTCTGCTTAGCTTTTCAAAAGAGGATTATAAATATACTATAATATGTATATAAGTATACTCCCCTCAGAAGCATTTTTTCAAGTCAATATTTGTTTATCTTCATGCCAAATCAGATCATTTAGAGAGAGTATCTGTTTTTAAAACAGGACTGTAGTCCTACACATTTTGCAATATTACCACTTTTAGGAATCTCAAAACCCTCTAAAATAATAAACAAACACCAGTGCACATTTGCAGTTAAAAGTTAGTATTTTCTTTATTTATAGCACAGAGCAGATTTTTGGCCCCCCTCTTAAATCAATACTTCATTCCATCAGCATGAGTATTCCCTTTTCCTGTTTGCCATACTGGTACTTCTTTGGCCTGGAACAATATTAGTCCAATATTCCAGATGCAGCATCAATTCCCTTACAACTGTCCTTCACAACTTTATTTCTTGTAAATACATGACAGACTTTGCTAAGAAATTCAGGTCTTAGCACAACTGTAAAACACAGCAGTTTTTAAAAGCTTCCTGTGCAGGACCAATCTTCTCCCAGACATATCAAAACTAAGCCTTTCTTAATTGATAACAACTCCCTTTCTTGAAAGACGCTGCAGTATAAAATAAAGTCTTCCATTTCAAGACATTAAAGTTTCAATTCATCCAGCAGAAGATAACCATGTAAAAATATGTTTGCACAGGGAACCAGCCCAACAAATAACCATAATAAATTACTTTACCCTGCCACAAATGAGGAAAAAACTTTGTGTCTTTTAGCAACTAAAAACAATCCAGAATTCCAGTGCTGGTTAACCACACAGCAAACTAGAAACTTGCTCAGTGTCTTGCTTAGAAAGGGGAAGCAGAAGTCAGCTCTGTACAGCAAATGCCATGAAAGCCAGGGAATGCTGCATACAAATTGATTTTTCCCTCTTGCTTTTCTTATTCTTCTCTTCAGGTGACAGGAGTGGCACAGTACCTATAAGCCAAAACAACAATTTCTCTTGCTCAAAGTGGTGGGCAGGTGTAACAACAAAATCAGAATCTGACAAAGAAATAATGAAAAACCATTTTATGCACAAAACCACTCATACAGTTGGTGCATGCGTTATTGTCACCTAACAATAACCCACTACCTGACAGACCATCACCTAGTCTGAATGAACAGAAATTTCTTTCTGTGAAACAAGATGTTTTCTGTATTTCTGCACTTTATAGATAATTCCATTTTTTATTGATTCCCACTTACTATGTTCAACAGAAACTTTTTAGACAGACATTTTTATTTCTAAAACACAAAGCCTTCTCTGCACACAGCATCCATTATGCCTGCACAGGAGTGTTTCACAAGAGCAAGAGAGAAGGAAAGATGTTCATCTATGGATGTCTTGTTCTTCAATCATTCGATCTCCAGGTCTCAGAAACACAATGAACAGTCACATTACACAAAGTTTGTATTGGAAATTTGCGCTGTAAAAAGTCTCAAGTATCACAGCACTCTAAGTAAGTGAAATTATCTAAGCTAAGAGAGTTAAATTAGGCCTCTGTTTTGTGTATCTATACTAACGTCAAGAATTTTGCAAACAGTTTACACCTAATATTATCTGTGCTGACAGGAAGAGTACACTCATCCCACCTACCAAAATATCTCTGCTTGTAGCCCACTTCTGTAGAAGATTGCCCTTCTCCTGCTAAGACTCAAATCAGCTCATTTTACACATCCAAGTCACTCAGTAATTTTTTCTGACAGCAAAAATAAAAGCTGGAATGGTAGAGAGATGTGGTTTCTGTAACTCTTTTTTGTTTCTCAGCACTTTCACCTCTCACCTTTCTTCAGAGGCTCAAAATAGTGCTATTATCAGATCGGAATAAAATACCAGCGCTGCAATCACACAAAGTCATGTCGGTGTTAGCCAAATAGTGAAATATTAGAAGATCCACCCAAGCCCCTCCACTCCTTTCTTTGTTATGGCTTTCTGGCAAACAGCTCTCCCTGTACCCGAGTGACAGCACTGAGACAAGCACTAAGCTGGAGCAGGAGCAGAGGGATCAGCATTCAGCACTGCCACACCCCATCCTTCTCACAGACACCCACACTACACAGCCTCAAGGTGCTCCTGGCTACCTGTGACCCCATATTTACAGGGGTTTCCATTACTGCCAGAGCTAATTCAAAAACAGCTGTGCTGAAAAACTATAGAGATATGTGTGAAAAACATCGCTGCAGCTTAGACATTGGGATTTATTGAGCCAGTTGTGATGCTGCTATTTAAAATATATTTTGTTTGGGGTTTTTTTGTGTAAAATACTCAGTTGCTAATCCAGAAAGCTTCACTTGTCTTCAGCATGATCTAGCTTTAGCACACATGCTCCCAGCATTGGGCTGAAAAAGGTGTGTGTCACTTTTAGCTACAATACCATAAAAGAGAAGATTTCATGGTACAGATGCCATCAGGGTCACACAGGGAATTCCTATTTCTTCTGGAAATGCAGCTGTAAGCCCTCCTGGGACCAGGGCTGACATGCATCATCAGTTACAATTAAATGCCTTAATTTTTTAAAAAGAAGTTTCTTTCCCAAACATCTTTGGGGACCATGGGCCATGTCAGCTTTATCATGTTTGAAATGGAAATTGATCAATATAATACTAAAACTGCCAAGTCATAATACCACCACTACACTTAACTGCAGCGTGCTGGAGTAATTTTAATGAGGACACATAATCTAACACTTTAAGATTTAGTTCAGCCTGGTTGTCCCTGTGGGGTTTTGCTGGAGGATTGGGTGAAAGGGGACAGGGAAAATGAAGCAATTTTGCTATACTTTTAATTTCAGATGATTTGTAACATATAACACAAGTCTCATCAAAGATTCTGCAGCTTGTAGCTAAAATGACACATTAGAATGATCTGTGCACTTCAATTACTAGCTGTCACTGCATAAACTCACTTGTGATTTTAACTTGCAGTTGTACCCCTGCAAACTCCCAGCATCACCACCCAACCAGAACACTCTCCCCACGGTGTGGTGACAGTTCCACATCTGCTAAATCATTTGCTACTTTCCAAATAGTGCAGAAACTAGATTTTCCCTTTGTTTCACCTCCTGAATGACCAAAGTGTGGCAAATTTTGGTTGCTTATTTAAAACAAAACTACACTAGACAGCATTGAAGACCTCTTCAAAGTAATTCTTAAAGACAATTCAAAAATGCAAACCAAGTCTTCACTTTAATTATTTCTACAGCAGACAGCCCCTATGTCCTTTGGGACTATCACTAAGACAGATCATTTTGGACATTGATCATTTTTTGCTATCCAGTCTTTCTTCTCATATCCTATGCACTTTGGAAAAGCTGCTTGTTTGGTTGGTTTTAGTTCCTTACGATGGCCTCAGACTGAGACAGGATTTGTGATGAGAAATGAAGAAAAAGACTTTGTTTAGTCTTCTGAGGTTACGCTTTCACCGGAAGGACTTTGGGCAAATTCATGTCTATAAGGGTAATTATTGTTGTTGAATCACTATCAAGGTTATAAAACTTGTTCTTTCTTTTCATGCTCCACTATGACCATGTTAGCCCCTGAACTATTTGGTGATCTCAGACAGGATGCTAAAAGCTGTAATTAATTTCCAAAACATTCACACAGTTTATGTAAGTAACTCTGTCTGATGAAAACACCTCTTTATAAATGAAATAATATACACATAGACCCATTTTCCGTGCTGTCTCATGGTCCAGCAGATAGATTCCTGGATTCCTGGAGTTTTTTATTTTGTTGAGGTTTTGTGGTTGCTTTTTAACTGGATTTTAGACAAATAAATATGGGATAAGACCAATGGATCCCCATTTCTTAAAAAAAAAAAAAAAAAAAAAAAAAAAAAAAAAAAAAAAAAACCCCAAAGAAGGTTGCACAAATAATGTCTATTTTACATGGAAAATACATTACTTATGTGAAATTAATTAACTCAAAACATGCATTGCATGAACAGAAATTCCATTTTTTTAAAAACCCTACTTAGATAGATGTCAGATGTGGAACTGTTCTCTCTATTAATATATCATCTTTTAACAACAATTTCTCCAAAGTGTCAGTACTTTACCTCCAAACTAATTCTACCAGTCACTTCCTATATCTACCCATATATCTTAGGAGACTGACACTATTGCTTGGGTGAGCTTCCTTTTACTCCTGGTAGATTCAGTTTTCCAAGCTTGGTCTTTTCCTGATGTATACTGAAGAACATGACCCCAGAAGCTGCAATAATGCAGATACAGCCCAGCCATTTAGAAGATGTAAAGAAGGAATGAGTTACTGTCACCCAGTATCAGAAACCTTTGATCTGAGGCCACTCTCCAAGGAGTGAAGTAAAAGAGGACTCCCACTTTAAAGAATTACCACAGCTTCATGTATTCTATCAGCTCTGACCCAGAACACAGGTCATTTCCAACTGGTAAAAACTGATTTGCAGAAAATACAAATATAATAGTCTAATAAAAACTTGCATGCCCTATTTATGGTGAAAATACATGACATGAATGACCACTCCACACTTATTTGGTTATTTTTCAGAAAGACTTGTCTCAAAAATGACCCTCTGCATAGCTCCATGAAAGACATTAATGTAATATGCTTCTAGAAGAGCTCATGAGATGCCAACGACAAAAAAAAAAAAAAAAAAAAGGATCAAAAACAATTGAAAACCTGTTCTGCTTAAGTTCTATGGCCTTACATTCAGAAATTTCCAGAGTTGTGCTATTCCAATTTATTCAGTCCATGTTATCCTCTGACTGACAAGCAAGGCCTGACCTCAAAAAAAAAAAAAAAAAAAAAAAAAAAAAAAAAAAAAAAAAAAAAAAAAAAAAAAAAAAAAAAAAAAAAAAAAAAGCAATAACTATAGATCATGATAAACAGACAGTTTCCCGTGCAAATGGTGTTATATGTAAGCAGTGTCGAAGAATATGGGCTAAATTAAGAGTAAACTAAGAAACACGATACTGCCTATCCAAAACATTATGTTGATCTCCCCTGTTTACAACACAAAAATGAAAAATGTCATGATCTCTGCACACACACATGCAATGCCAGAAGTTTCCAGTGAGTGCTGTTATTTCTCAGATCGAGGGACAAAAAGAAGCTGCTTCTTCCTTTCACTCTTTACTTATTAATCTCCTAATAAACCTCCACAAGAGATAATGCAAAACAACTCAAATAACATACAGCAGTATATATTCAGTAATTATAATTCAGAAACTGGCTTTTATTTCTGTAAGCATAACTAAAAAGACACGGCTTTCCACAGTTCCATTTTAGAGAAAAATAAATTAACTGGTTAAGTCAAAGTGTCATGAAGCCATAGTTCTGACTCCTCTACACATTATACTTAGAAAACATTTCCCTTCCTACTCTTTTTCATTCAAGTGAATATTCTCTTTTCCTGTGCCTCTTTAAAGGCCTCTAAAGAGTTTTTATGTATATCCACCAATACATGAATCTATATGGGTATCTGTTTAAATGCAGTAATATAATTATGCACAGTCCTGCCGTTTTCACCAGATATTTGCTTTTGTACCCAAATTTATATGTTTTATGCCAATTTGGATTTAGAGAAAATATAATTTGTGAAATTGTTTGTTTATTTTAAGTGTTGACATGATTCAATTGATTCCTTGGGAGAGCCAAGAAATTAAAAAGGGAAAAATAAGCTGCTAATTAATTCATTTCAAAGCAGCCTCTGAAAATAGGATTTAACAAATAGCATGCCAATATTAAATATATTTGAGAAGCTAACAGAAACAGGAAACAAAGGGATATAGGAAACTTCACAAAAACCTTATATTTAGATCTTGAAAAGAAGAATATCTCATAAACCACCAGCAGTAGCCTTTTAAGTGTCAAGTAGATGCTTTTAGTTGGCCATACCACTAAAACACTGCAACTGCCTGTCTGTATGTTTAGAAACTTGCATCTGATGTTCTGAAATGAAGAAAGGAGGCTGGGCTATGAGGTAACCAGTCTGTCCTCTCTAACTAATGGAACTGATTTTCCCCTTTCTTCATTACATTGGCCAGCACAGAGAAGAGCAGGTTTTTAAGGTGAGAACCACAAAGGCAGTGTCCCAAATCTATGGTACCTTTGCACAAGCCCACCCAGTCACTCTTCCCCAGTGTCACTCACACCACTGCCCTCCTCCATATGGAATGATATGGACCAGGGATTCCACTGGGCTCCCAGCAAAGCTTCCATAACTTCATTCAATTTGCCAATTTATTTCCAACCTCGGCCAGAATTCCTTCCATGGAGAAAAGCCCAGAGAGGAACCAGGCTCGGGAATTGTAGCAGTGTTTCTCTTTTATCTGAGTTTACAGCAGCACACACACCCTCAGCTCCTTGTAGTCCCACTGGTCTTCCTCACACTGAACCACTCCCCATCTTTCTTCATCTCATGGTTTTAGCTTTTGTCTTTCATTTACTTCATGCACTCAGCAGGCAGAGCTCTTAAGTTGGACATCTGTATACACAAGCTGAAGAGCTGGTTTATAAAGAGACAATTAAACTGGACGGTAGCACACAATGATCATCCCATCAGGCTGTGAAACAAAACCAGGCTAAGTGACCTCTGTTTCAGCCTCAAAATCTGTCATAAGAGAAGTCATGCAAAAGGTGACTAGGAATTCCTATATTTACTGCAGCTGATTTCCCCCACTAACTAAAGCTTAACATCTCCTCCCCAGGCTTACTACTCCTTTGCACTGATTAGTTCCACATGAGTGAATTTTATTCTGATACTACTTGGTTGTCTTGTCTTTATTCACTGCTAGATGAGAAAAGTTAATTTAAAAATGCAACAAATTTAGCTAAAAATGATGAAATAGTCACTGTTAAAAACTTGCAGGTTCATGTTTGAACACTGTTGGGAAACAATTCAGCCAGCAGCCTGAATTGCACTTTAAACTTCTTTTTCTTTCAAGCTACACATTCAGCCAAAATCCAAACACGGTTTGCACCAATAAACAACCTTGATAATCAGAAAGCAAGACAGACAAATATTTTAATCTGCCAAAGGTCTTGAATGATAAGTGTATATGGTTGCATGTCACAACTAAATAGATGAAAGCAGGTCAAAACACAGATCCAGCTATTACCAAGCAAAATATATGTGCATCTAACCTTTGGAAATATAAAAATCCACTAAACCTGAACATCTAACTGTTTGGGTTCTTTTTAAACCTACTCAATCTTTTATCAACCTACTCTTTTGGGGCCAGTCTTTCAGCCTCAAACCAAGGGAGAGCTGCAAAAACATAAAAAATTAAAACCAATAGAGATGAACACTTAAACATGGGAATTTACAAAGTACACCCTCACTCAGAGGAATGGCAGAGGAAAAGTCTTCAACTACCCTATACCACGTACTTAAGCGCTTTCTGTTTTCAGCACAGCTTTCAGCGGCTCTCAGAGAGGTGCTGTGCACTGCATTTACTGAAGTGAAAAGACTAACAACCTGTGCCCATTCCACCATTCCTTTATCCCGAGTAAGAGACTCACTCATCCCGACCCTCCTCAGCACTCCCAGCTCATGATGCAGCACCGTGTCCCCTCACCTATGGAGCAGACATTGCTCACCCTGACATTCCTCACCCATCACTCAGAGTGAGACATGGGATAGCACAGCACTGGGACACAAATACACATTCTTCCTTCATTACTGATGAGAAACAAAGGCAGTGTGTTTAACAGACTTGCTCAGCCTGAGAGCAGAAGTGGAAAAAACTCACCAGCTCTCAGATCTTGCACTGGTATCTATCTCTTTAGGGGGACAGAGAGGAGATTTGACAGATGACTTGGAGCAAAAAGAGGTAAAACAACAAAGGAGATGGAGAAAATTACACCTTAGCTTCAGAAGTGTTTTTCGTTGTATTGGTTTTGGTTTTGGCTTTTTCCCTGCTTAACATGTGGTCATGACTGACTTTTGAATGCCAATAGCTGAATGCTGTCCATGTTCACAGTCCTCAGCAAATGGAACAGCATAGCATCAAATGATGCACACAGGCTGTTACCTCTGCACTAGGCAAGGATTTTTCACTTTGTGTCTCTTATTCCCAACCTGCTGGTGATGATAAGAAACATTATATTTGTTTTCACATTTTTAAAGCTAGGAATTCTGAGCTCTTTCATAGAGTTTTCATTGCATGAAAATATCACCAGCTACTCTGCTGAAGACAATCAGACAATTCTTCATGGTATTCATGAAAGCACCTGAGGCAAAGGGCACAGGCAGAAATACAAATTATTCCATCAAAATATAAGAAAACAACTTTCTTATTCTGAGAATGATTGAACACTGGAAGAGGTTGCCCAGAAAGGTGGTGCAGGCTCCATCCTTGGAGATGTATATACTCAAAACCTGACTGGACACAGACCTGAGTAACCTGCTCTAGCTGACCCTGCCCTGACCAGGCAGGCTGGACTCGACAATCTCCAGAGGAACCTTTCAACTGCAGCTGAACTGTGATTCTGTCAAAGTAATGAATTTTACACACTACCCAGGATAAAAACAACATGTACTATGTTGATTTCATATTGCACTCTCTTTGGGTATGATTCCTCTGAACTGTTTAATCACCATGCAACAAGTGACCAGCAACAAGTTACTATCAAAAAGGAAGAAAACTGATGCATATAACTTCTGTTTTCTTGACTTTCCATAAATCTCTCTCCTATAACATTTTATATATTAAAACACTTTATTTCATCACCTATGGATAACCCACATTCATTCTTCCTTCTCTCAGTCTACGCAACTGAAATGACAAAACTCAAGACCATCTCACTGAAAAGGAAAAAAACCCTACTCAAATATACCTGGATGAAGAAATATTCATGGCTATTGAATCCCTCAGAACTTCTGTTTAAAACATTGCTTTTTTAGGTCAAAAGCAGGAAGCTGTATTCATCATGTGGGGGGTTAAAACCTCTGGTGAGAGAGATGCCAGGCTCTTTGCAGATATCCTGATCTTCTTTTTAGCAGATTTATTTGTATCGCAGCACTTTACCAATACTGTTCACCAGCTATGCAGTACCTCCCTGCTGAAGGAGTCAAAACCAGACTAAGGCTCTCAAGAAACATCAACAGCACTTTGGTCTCTGGCTCCCAGAATGAAGCCCAGCTTTTTAGTCCACAGCCTTCCCTAGTCAATTTGATCGATTTAGACTCTGCCATTCAGACTTCCTGGCTATAAAATGACAGCAACACACAATTCTAATACAGGGCTCTTCAATCCTCAGAATTATACTTAAATTCTACTGAAATACCATGTCTTTGGTGACAGTGACAAAACAAACTTCACTAAGCTGTGTTTAAAAGGCCTTCAAGGTAGATGAAACAAATTTTCACTTTAAATTTGATTTTGAAACTGAAATACCGTTGCTGAAGCTTTCTAAAAACCCTGCAACCCGGAGATCTGAAAATTTGCGTTTATCAGCCTCAACCTATGGGAGCAGCAAAACTACCTGCAATAGGAGATGTGGAAACAGAGTGATTTGCAGGCAACATAATTAATGCTAGATGAGACTTAGTGCACTCATGTGAAGTTTCAAATTCTTTCTCTGCAGTTTATAGAGCCAAAAAAGTTTGGTTTCCAAGCACAAAGAAAGCATATCCTATAAAAAATTACTATTCCTACAAGGCACAGTGATATTCCACCTCAAAATACATATACAGACAAACTCATTTATTAACAACAAATAAGCAATAAATTTGGCTGGTGACTAAACAGCAAAGACAAAAAGCAAAGGAAAAAAGCAATTACCAAATGATGTGCCAAGTAGACTGAGTTATGTGCTTGCTGTTGCTGATCCACCCCACAGAGCACATTGTGTGCCATTTGCTTTGCTGCAGGTGGGTGAACCCAAGAGCCAGAGGCACAGAAGCCCATGCACAAACATTTTTCTTTCTTGAGCTCTCCTTTTTAACCTACATTTTCAATTCTTTGTACTGTACCGATGTTGTTACCTCTGACAGGGCAACATATGAATCAAAATCAGAAAAGTCACAGTGGGAAGTTTGTCATAAGCCTGTTTTCCACAGTGTACCCCTGCAATAAGCAAGGCAGGTTAACTAGATAAGCCTTCAGTCTTTCAGAGAAGCAGGATCAAGGCAGGTAACTAATTTGTGATGATAAACAGTTCCTTACCACAAATGGAGCTGTAAATTTTAAAAAACACACTGAAAATACATGGGATTATTAATTCACAGTCGTTATAAGATTCATTGTAACTGGTTCTTACATTTACACTCTTTCAATACTGTAACACAACATCAAAGGGGAAAGAAACATGATTTTCATTTATGCAGCTCACTAAGGACAGCTAGTTAAACCAATAGGCTTTGGTACTAAATTATTAAGAATGTGATTCAAATCAACAGTTATTCAGAAAACAATAATACCAAAAAAATTTTACTGCAGGGGGAAAAAAGCACACATTATATGCTTCAGCTGTGTACAATCTGTTCACCTGTACAGTTCAATACAATTCAAACAAAATTACACCTTGCAAATCAGGTATTACTCCAGGCCTCTGAGAAGAGATTTCTACTAAGAGATTTTGTCTTTTTTCATTAGAATGGCTCAAGGTAGCAAGAGACAGGATTAGGTCAAGCTATGAGTCACTAAGTAATACAGACGTCTCTCACACACACACAAAAGTATCTGAAAACTATTTTAATGTTCAATTAAAAAAAATATATCCCAAGGAGCAAATTTATCAACTAGAGGTGATCAGAAGCCAATTTTCTGAATATTTCACAGATGGGAAGACCTACTTATTTGGTTGAAACCATTCGTGGGAAGGATTAGGCCAGGAATTACCTAGCTAAGACAGTTAACAGCACTATAATAACTTGTAAATAATCAATAATTCTGCAAATAAATTGGTACCTTGGGACAAAAACCACTTGGTTTCCAGTCACTCTTACAAGTGAAAAACATAGAAAGTAGAAATTATGTGAGATTCCAATTCTAAGTATATAGTGTATATTATGATATCCTGATAATAAAAACAATGTTTCTTTACAATGAGATGATTTGAAAAATGGATGAGAACGCAAGCCTAGTTTAGGGCAAGGATTTCACATCACAATATCCTGCTTTGTTATAACAGAAATGCATCTCAAGTTCAACACACATCTAAATCTTCACAGGACCAACTCAGGCCCCTCCAAAGCACTCTGTCTCTCTGTGGTCATTCTCTTCTTAGGCACACAGGAGATCCTGGTGTCACATTTCATTTATGCCAGTAACTACAGTTACAGTAGTAGGACCCTTCCAACTGGATTTTTCCTCTTCCCCAGCACCCTTTTTCCTTCCCGTTTGCCCAGAACTACTGGCATATGTCCTGGCTCCTCACAGCCTTCTGTGCATGGCAGCACTCTCACCCCTTATTTCAGCTCAGCTTGGGCATCTGCCCGTTTTCCTGCCATTCCAAATTCTTCATACCCAAAATGAAACAAACACCAATAAGACGTCCTCTCTCATTTGTCCCTGAGAAATAAATCCCTTCTGCCAGACACATGCAGCTTCCCCTGTGCTAATTCCTCCAAAAATTGGACAGGGTTTCTACCTGTCAATTATTTCTCTTTAGAGGTGACGGGCTGAAAGTAATGTCACTTCTTAGAGTCAGTAGGTGGATGAAGCTTTTGGCAACTCTCCCAGAAACCCTTTTCATGTTTCTGCAAGATACTGCTGGGGCAAAGTTGCTAATCTACAACTGTGCTGCAAATCTCAGCCCAAGAACATATGTTCTTGTGCTGTCAAGAAAGAGAACTGCAGTGAAAACATTACATCGTGCCAACCACTCACAAAAGATATATGGGTGTTCAAGCCCAATGCACTGAGCAGAAAATTAAGATTGTTCTCATTGCTTTTCTCAAAATGTCTGTGTCATCTATAATCAATGAAACAGTCTGGAACAAAGCACAGCCATCTCTTTGTTATCCGAGTAGCTGAAGAAAACAACCTAACATAAGAAAAGTACTGGGACTTGTTATAGCTCAAATAACACAAATGCATTTGTAAAAATCCATTGTTAGTACTTTGGTAAGAGATTGGTGACAGGGACTCCAAAAATGCCACCATTTAGAATAATAATACAAATGAAATTGTTGCTAATACTGTGAAAGGAAATGAGAATTCTTAATACCTATTCCTACAAGAAATAGGATTGGCTACAAAATCTTGACTCACATGAAGAAATCAAGACACTGAAAACAGAAAAAAATCAGTCTAGCATGAATGAACTCAGGATTAATTAACAACACACATCACATGAGCAATTATTTCATTCCAGGTGTTTACTGCATCTTACCTATTAAAAATAGTGATCTGCTCTATTCAAATTATCAATATATAGAGTGTTTTAAAAAAACAAAATAAATAATGAGCATCTATTGTACTAACTAATGTAACTTCAGTTCTTTCCAATCTTCTTGATTTAATGTTCTCTAGTGCCTTGCTTTGCATCCCTACATGAGATCATATGCATTCCTTTCCAGTTTGGTCACCGTGCTCCAATAGACATGAAATATTTTCACAAAAATCAAGAGTAAGTACATGCTGAACAACTAATGATGCAAGAAGACTAGTGTGAAAGATTAGCTGCTGTTCAATTCTCTCCAATTTCTGCTAACTTCAGACACTCAAAGAAATCCGGTTACACTATGTATAGCCCTTCAGATCTATGCTTGTGGAGTAAAGAAGTGTCATCTCATTATCATTTCACAAACATGAACTGAAAATGTTAATACTTCCAATGGATTAGATTATCATTTTCCTTCTCTGAATCAGAATAGTATAAAACACATATTTACAAAATGGCACACGCTTCTGTGCCACACCAGTACAAGTGACAGAAAACATACTATTACCTGCCTGAAATCCTGATCATGCAGAAACCTAACAATACCAAGTTAAACTGACACTTCTGCATGAGCAGGGACCTCAACGCCTGTGAGCACTGAGCTTTTATAGATTCTTTGGAAATGACCAAAGGCCCACTGAAAATAGTTTGGTTCATTAGCAGTGTACAAAGGCTTCTTTATTTGGGGTGAATCCTGGCTGCTGAGACTTAGTTTGCATTTATACTTACACAGAGTTAACAGGAATGAGGGGAAAAAAATAAAAGCTATAATAAGCTGCATATTTTCCAAGAGGACTTTGTGCTGTGTAGTCAGAATGGTAACCAAAAGCGCAACATTCTTTTAAAATTACTCATTTCTATTAGAAAATATACATTTTTTCCTTTTGAGTTTGTCTGCAAGTTGCCATCACAATTACAGGCAATGTCAAATCAGTATAAAAGGGCATGATTCTTCCGATTTTTTTTAATATTGCACTGAGAAGAGTGCTTCTTGCTGACTTCTCTAGCAAATAATGCAATTCACATAGAGATACTGAAATCATCCTGAAAAAATGACGGAAAAATACTCACACTACATTTCACTGTTTTATTTTTAAAACTGTTATCAAGGAGAGAAATCATTTCCAATTTGTGTTTTGTATTACTTCACTAGAGCCTCAGAAATTAGCAGTGCTGTGTTACCAAGACAAACCAGACCAGCTGTGGGCATGCAGATCATTCACTGATATTAGGCCTTCTACAGAGATCAGTAAAAATGATTATAGACATGTCCTACTAGCATTAAGAAAAAGTTGAAAAACAAAACCTTTGTAGAACACTGAGTAATCAGAGGTTCAACTACAGCTAAGGGCAAAAATCAAGTTTTTAGAGTCCCTGCTGTGGTTATCACTGAGAGTCTGCGAAGGGCAGGACACACACGTGTGACTCAAACACTTCACTGCTAACGATGGGGTTTGGTGGACGAGGTCAGAAAACACAAGTTTAAATCAGGAGCAGATGAGAGAAGCAGAAAACAATTCAAGATTCATGCACATTTATCATTTATTTACTAAAGAGGGAGAAAGAAATATACCTTTCTTTCATGAGCACTGGGCACGCCAGGGGTGTTCTGCTTGAGGAAGCCTGCTGTTGTGGACCACCTGGTAGGGTTTTTCCGAGAAGGCTCTTCTGAAGAAAAATTTGTGTCACTCACAGAGGTTGAGAGGCCAATCAGTGCAGGGTCACTACTACGTCGGACATGGAGAGGCATATCTGAAGAATAAAACAGACAGTAAATAAACACTGACTAGATTTAAAATGTTTTTGACAAAGGAAAAATATTTTTTCAAGCTCTGGGAGGGTGGCTGTGGCCAAATGTGGTTTCATGGAGTAAGGAGTTATTGACCTCAGCATAGCTCCTCAAGGACAAGGTCTGTTTCCTCAAAACCACAGCCTTGCTGCTTGGCCGCACAAGGAGAAAATGAAGGGAAAGCCAACCCCTTTGAACCAAGGACAGCTCAGTGGCTTTCCAAGTACAAAGCTATCTGTTGGGTGTTGTGCAAAGTAAAAAGATGCAATATAAATTTGAACAACGAGGAGGTTAAGGTGACATACAGGTATTTTAAAGAGCAAGTAGCCAAAGCCTGGTGGCAAAGTAAGGGGTGGACTTGGACGATGTGTCCCCCACCCCACTGCCAGGGCTGCAGCCTGGCCACTGCTAGCACAACATGCTACCAGGAAGCTGCAGGCCAGCCAAGGCAGCCTCCTGACCTTCTAAAATATACTCTGCATTTCTTTCTCAAAACTTATGGAAGAGACTGTTTTCTACTCTGCATTCTTCCTTTGCCTCATCCTGACAGTTCAAGCGAGATCTGAACTGATTTACCCTGATTCCCTTAGCCTTCCAGCTGGCAAGACTGACAGGAGAAAAATATTTCATTAGTAAAAAATGATGCAGCAGGAAGGTAGACTGATTGGAAAGAGATAAGGTTTTCTTAATATATGTAGAGGTCACATCCATCCTGGAAACTTTAATGGCACATTAAAGTTAGTTTCTTTTGAAATACAACTTAATTTTTTCCAATTTCATTTATTATCCTACAACAAATACCCACATATCTACCCTCTCCTTGCCCAAACAGAAGTTTCACTGCCTGAATTTGTGACCTTTTAGTACTCTCCCACTCAGCCTCAGAACAGAGAGGCTGTGATTTATCAGTTTTATTTCTCTTTATTTCAGCACTGGGAACTCTGAATGCAAAGTGCAAAGGAAAAAGGTGAAAAGGATAGTACCTAAGCCTTTGAGTCAGTGGGAAAGGCACAATGGGCAACAGCTGAGAATAAAAACCAGGACTAGGTTTTAACGCTCTGATGAAGCAGTTCCCAAGGAAACTGAGGGTGCATGTCTGGCAATACTAACAGGAAAACACAGGAACAGGAGTTGTTTGTTAAATGACTTGTCTCAATCTTGACAATAGCTTCATGTTAATGTTACATTTAATATTATTAAAGAATCTTATTTTGCAGGGCATTATGAAGACATTGAAAAATACAGAAAGTCATGCCACACAATGAAAGCATGAGGTTTTTTAATCCACTAGGACTCCTCCTGCTGAGATATAAACAAGTGTTACATGAGCGAACACTAAAAGAGTCAATCTATATCATGTTCATTCTGGTGAACAAGAAAAACAAAGAATTAATGTTTTTTCCCCCACAACTGTTGCCCTATTTCTCTTTGCTTTCAATTTATTTATTTTTTTTTTAATTTTCATAACAAAAAGTAATTTCCAGCAAATAAAACACTATCTTTTATAAACACGTGTACACATATTTCTAGATATACATGTAAGTCCATGATGGAACTAGAATTAATTAAAGGAATACTTCATAAAAGATCACAAATTACGAAGGAAAGTATTAATGGCCAGAGTTAGGTCTACTAAGAATTTGATTTCTCAGTCTATACTCCTAGAGTGCAATCGAAGGTTTTTCTCTGATTGCCCTGTCAAACCCCAGGAAATGTGTGAACAGAGGTGGCTCAGCTGCAGCCCCAGCACACAGGATGAGGTGAGCCCTCCCTGCAGTGCCTGTGCTGCCCCAAGTGCACACTCTCCTTTATTAGATCAGCCAAAACAGGGCTCTGTAGGTATGTAGTGCCACTTAAGAAAAATACCACTCTATATTTGTTCCAAGCAGCCCGTGCATATTATCATGTTTGCCTTCACTACCCACCCCACAACAGAGAATTACAATTTTCAAACATGAGTTCACTTGCTCCTTATGCTTGTATGTCTATATATAAGCACGGTGATAGCAAAATGTTCTTGTATTTTTACACTTCTTCTTCAAAATGCTTGACAAAACAAAAGTTCAGTTGGGTGAACTTCTGTAACAAGAGAAGCCAAACTGCCAACAAAGAAAGGAAGGAAATCAAACCAGCATTTCTGGAGAGGAGCAAGCCATAATCTCTGCCTTGGCTTTTGCTTTGTAGTGAAAACCTGACACTTTGCACAATGGTGAGTAGAGACTCTTCAAAATACAGGTAGTCAATTATGCAACAGTATTCCTAAATATTAATATGCTCCACAGAAAACATTAACATTAGAAGCTTCTACACAAAATCTACTCACGAATGAGCCACCTTTAGTATGACTAGTTTCATTTCAGTAAGTTTAGCTATTGAGATATTTTTCAGACATTTACTGACCATTTCATCAAATCTTAAAAAAAAGGGTACTTTGTCAATATAAAGGTACAAATTATCTATTCTAGTCTCTTCTTATGTAAATGGTTCCATACGTAAGGAGAAGTGATTTGTTTTACTAAGTAGATTTTGCAATAAAGTGAATTATGGAGGACAAAAATTTGTGTGTGTTACATCTATGTATTTCCAAAATTAACAAGAAATTTAAACATATAGCATTAATTTTCTTATTACGGGACGGGGACAGGCACACAGGCCCATCTCTAATGCATGCTGCTTGGCAATGGTCAATAGGTCTTAATCCAAGAACTAAATCTTGTTCACACTATGTTAACCACAATCTGTACATATCATCTCCTGCATTCTCTTCAACTCTGTTCTGAGAGACTGTTCTAACTTGGGTTTGATACTGTCCATTAAAACAACATAAAAGAATATATCGAGCAAATCTTTTTTTAACCAATATATTGTTGGTTACAATTCTCTAGTTTACAGAATTTGACTAGAATTTATAGATTTGAAGAGGATATACTTTGAAATATTAAAAGGAAAATCAAAGGAAAGGAACTTAATAATTAAACCACAAGATAAAGTACGCATGGGACCGATGCAATGTCACTGATTCCAGGATGATGGCTGATACTGTTTGAAGTCTGTGGTTTCTTTGAAGAGTGGATAAAACAGCAATGAACTCTAATCACAAGGCTTCAAATTCTCTGTGGCACTAATGCACTGTAAATATTGATTTGCTTCTGCAGCTAAGGTGCCTTTTAAATAAGCACTTGAAACGGTAAATCTAATAATGAATTACAGGAAGTTTTAAAAGTCTAAGGAATAAAGAAAAATTAAATTAAAAATCCTGAAAGTTACCACTATCTCAGTTCTTGAGCCACACTGAAGGACTTGAAGTACTCAACCAAGAGTCAACTTCAGAAAGAATTATGTTGACAGAGAATCCCATTAAGTTATGTATATAGCCAGAATTCTGCTAGAAAATGGTTATTTGTAGGATAGATCCAAGCTGTATAACAAAATGCTCACATTCATAATCATGAAATTCTGACTGGAAGTCTCATTTTATTAAAAGCAACAGCAGTTTCACTATAAATTATAAAAACAGCCAATACACATTTTATAACCATCTTTAAATGTAAGGAACACAGAGTTGTACCTTCCCTTCCTGCCAGCAATTCCATTTTTATTTTAAAAGGGTCATCACCTTCTCTGATTTTCAAATATGCTCACGAGCAAAAGTATTTGAGGATCTGGCAAATTTCATCCATAAAGCTGAGTATGTCGCCCTGCCTGCAGGCACTCAGCACAATGGATGGTGGTCCCCCAGAGCAGAGCTAATATATACCTTCCCATACCAATTTCCTCTTGGATGTCAGCTTGGAGGGCATGACTAGAAAAATACATAGTTATATTTATATAGCATGGCCAAGACAATTTTATTCTGTGAAGGTTTCAACTGATGCTTCTGCTCCCCCATGCCACTGCAGCTTGTGCAATTTGGTGTGCCGTGGATTTAAGGCACAGAAACGAAAAAGTGATCTTAAGAGTCATTTCTGGCCATCTCGCACAGACCGTCAGGCTCATGACAGATGAGTAGAGAAGAAGAAGATTTTTTTTTTTTTTTTTTTCTCCACACTCTAGGAGACATCTCTAGGAAAATGATAAATCAGTGAAACCAAAAAACTCTGTGGGAAAGAGTAGCTTTTAACCAAAAAGCTGCTCAGGTTAGACAGAGTTCCTGAAAGTGATCCCATAGATATGTATGTACATCAGGGTGCACTGTATACACAAGACACACACAGCTCCTATGTCAGCATCAAAAAACCAGTCTGGGGATAAGAGAGATAGAAACTGAACAGCTTTGCTGTCTCCACCACTGATCCAGCTCATCATTCTGCTCAAATCCCCATCTGGAGCTCAGGAGAAAGGATAAATCAGGGTCATCCTGGGGCTGAGGAAAGCAGAACTGCTTCTTTCGGCTTGAAGTACTTGGAATAACAAGTTAAGGCTTTGTCTATATTTTATTGAAATATCTCTTTAAAAATATTTAGATTAGCCTTGAGTTTCACACTCCAGCTCAGCTCCTGGAGTTCTGGTTCCAGTTTCAGTAGGTTCAGTTCATCTCCTTGTTCCACTCAGCTGGACACAGCAAGAGCCAAACGCCCCTTATGACATTCAAAAGCTGAAATCCCCACATCAGTTCAACTTTCATATTTGCAGATCTCTAAAGACAAGGTGATGGTAATTTCCAAAAACCACCAAGGCGGTTGTAGACTTAACTATGGGTAGAAGAAAAACAGTTGGAGACAAAAACCAGCTGATTGTGAACTTAGCTACAAACTACATTAAACCCTAACATAAGCCAGTGCTTCTCTACAAGATTAACAAAACAGTGCAAATCAAATGTAGGCATCTTGAATTAGAAATGAAGAAAACACCCTTAAGCCATTCCAAGAGGTGAAGAACCACTGCTGGGAAAACAGCACCATCTGTCCTGCAGAAGAAAACAGGCACACACTATGGGGAGATGGCAGCTGGGAGGGATATGAAACAGGAGCACTGCAAAGCTACCACCAGTTGCAGATCTTTTCAGAAACATACTTTTGAACGTCACAGCAAAGGAGGAGGATATATCTATATACATATATAGATACTGATTTATGTATGTATGTATTTATTTATTTATTTATTTACACACACACCACCAACTTTCTCCTCATGGCCCAGAGCAGTATTTTTCTCTCTCCTGGAATCCACTCCGGGGGGAAAAAAAAAAAAAATCAGCATTTACAAACATCAAAATCTCCAGAATTTGTTTATTTGTATTGTTCTCCCCAGGTTTATCCTCCTGTCACTAGTAGCCCTTTTCCCTTAAAAAACTCTCTTTTCATATGTCACAGACCTCTCAATTCTCCCCTAAACAGTGCTACATAGCACATAACCTTTGACTCTTTTAAGTATCTACTGCTGTTCATTCTTGTAAATATTATTGCAGTCTTAACTTGTTCAGAAGGCACCCTGAATAGTGTATGTCTTTTATGAAATAGCCTCAGTGCTGTTTAAATCCTCCCTGTCATTTTTTGAACTTTGATGCTAATACACAGTCAACAGTCATCATATTTGGGTACTTTATTGTCATAGTATCAACCCAGAACATCCACAGAAATCCTAAAACTTATTCTGTAGTCTCACTTCAGCATCTGTGTTGATAATTAAAGTATAAGTTCAGTTTAGATCAATGTTCTTATACATTATCTTTTATTTATTCAGGCTGAATCAAACTGTATTCAGTTGTGTAGTACATATCTGTTGGGTTATATATCTCTTCTTCATTCACCCTATTCTATTTTCCCAGTCTATTAACATCTGGAAATTTAATTAACATACTCTTTACAATACTGATTCTCTCATATTTAAAGATGTTACATAAAACCAAAAGTGACACAAAGCCTCATGAAACCCTATTGGACAACAATCTCTAGACTCAGATTGCCTACTTTTAAGATTTCTATGCTGATTTTTAATTCATACTGAAGTGTTTATGGTCACATTTCAAGACACTTAAATTTCTATCAAGTGCTTCAACATTTGCAAATACTACATGAATTACACAGCATTCACCTGCAAATGCCAAGTATTTTGTATTCATGACTTTCTCTTTCAGAATTACAAGAAAGGTGACACAGTTTAGATAATTAGCATTTCTCTACTTGAAAATATGTTTATGCGTAAAAAGATCAATTTCTAAAATTAATTTTCTACATTCAGAACTCTTGGTTAAATAATAAGACTTCCATTGCTCTTACAGATTAAAAAAAAAAAAACATTGTTTCACACAATTCCAGATATTTATAACTACATCATACACAAACCAACTGTTTTCAGTTGTTTTTCTAGCAATTCATCGTCAAACAACAGCTTATGTACTTCTCACAGACATATTTTCAATGTTATCAAATATTCTCTGTTTTCTTGTGTCTTTGGTTTTAAAATGGCACGTTTATAAGCATTTTTCACATGAAACCATGACGAGTCCCCCTGAGCCTGTTCCCCTGCCACCCCTGCCCCAGGAGATGGGCCCCAGCACTAAAAACGTGCAGTCTGGCAGACAGGAGATGAACGCAGCAGGTTGTGTCTCCAGCCACTACATAAACGTACAGAAACAACATTTGGCTGTGTAAAATGCACAAACAGAAGCCCACTGCATGCCAGCACACCTTTAAGAAACATAGGACATTCTGTTGGCATGCCTATGATCAGAACTGGAAGAATGGATAACAGACAAAAGAACACAAGCGAGCCACTGGAAAAAATCTTGTAGCAAAGCAGAAGAAAGAAGAAAAGTCTTTACTTTCTTGGTATAATTTTTCAGTGTTTTTTAATAGAACCTAAGTTTCCCATTTCCCCAATCATGACTGCTCAATGACTTTGAAATTCAGAAATAAAAAAAAAAAAAACAACCTGCCACAGTCATATTTTAATAATGAGGTAATGTTAAATCCTTATCTTGAAAGGCCTTTAAAATAACCATCTTCCTTCTCTTTCTCTAATATTCTTTCTTCTTACTTTTGAATACTAGAATCCAGGAAGAAAATTATGATTGCACCCTGAAACTCAATTTACTTAGACACTGACTTTTAAAGCTAATTAGAGAAAGATCTTTAAAACTTAAATTAAAATTTAATTACCTTCACCCTCTCTGTCTCTTTTCTCTGGGCTCTTTTCTAAAATGCAAATATCTTTGCATGCCAAAAGAAAAGACAAAAATGTCAGATTTTACAAATGTTCTACTCATCTCTGTCAAAAAATTTTGTTTCAGTATATTTTAATGAGCTGCAGTCTCAGGGTTTTGGGTACATTCTTCATGATTTTCTTAAAATATGCTGGATTACCTCTTTACCTATTTTCATGCTACTGCTACAGAGGTAAGAAAAATGCACTTCGACTCCCCCAGAAGCCAAAATTTTTCCAAAAAATTGTCTTATTTTTTCAAACAGTTGTGTGACAGTAGTAAACATCATCAACTTTGCTGCTCCTGAAGTTATTTTGCTTTCATTAAAGATCATGCCTTACTAATAATACTATGATTGATATTTCCTTATATTATAACAAAGACACAGTATAACACATCTTCATTCATTCTCCAGTGAAAGCAAGAGTTTACAGTGACAGGAACAAATTCTTGGCTGCTTTGAGTTGATAAAACTTCAGCACTCTGAGACACAGGAAGGAAGCTGGCAGATATTTTTCTTACCACAACTTTGAAACATCCCTCAGAACTTAATGGAAAAATTCTTCCTGTTACTAAACATAATGCAGTGCTATGAAAACTGTTGATTGTTTATGGTGTAAATGCTTTGGGTAGGCTCAGAAAAGAAGGAAGACGTTTGTAACGTTTTCCTGGATAGAAAAGAAAAAATATAGATGCAACAATAGGATTTAGATTGTAACTTGAAGAGCTCAGTCGGGAAGAACAAGGAATGTTATAGTGCGTATTATACGCAGTACAGTTCTTTCATCACTACAGTTCTTTTCAGTCAGAGAAAACCTGCTGTGGTTGCCAATGTCATGACCCGCTTCTAGTCCCCAGGCCACCACTGTGCTTTTATGTGAGGAGGAAAAGGGCTGGGGAGAAGTGCAGTACTCTGCAGCACCAGATATTAGGGCTTCAGTACTACTTGTTAGTCTATGTCCATTTCTGACTTATCAGAGAATAAAGTTTCTTTCAACATCCGTTGCCAACACAGCCTTGTACATCACTACATGACCTCATGTGTGAAGTGAGAATTCCTATGTGGATCATTTGCAGATGTCAAAGAGTTAAACACGCTTAATTGCAATTCAGCAGGTATGTGTGTAATTAGCAAGAGATTTGTCACTACACAAGTCTTTACAAAGCTGGTACTGGAATCTCTCTCCTTCACTACTCTCCATCAAAACCTAATGCCTGATCCACTGGTTCATGAATTACATCACAAATCGACTTGACAGAAGAGTAAAGGCCTGCACTGCCCAGAGGGCTCCAGAGCCTGCAGGCTGTCCATCAGCATCCCCTCGGTGGGAACTGCCCAGTGAAGGAAATCCTGTACACCAGCCGCTCCCTGGGAAGGAAATTAAAACCTGCAGCACTTCTACCAAGATTCAGAATGGGGGAAAACCCCCCAAACTTCTGAATTAGTAAGACATCAGGATGGCACCATCACTGAACAGTCTAGTGTATACACAGGGTATGGTAAATTAGGGATGGAAGCAGGGATCCTACTGGTGTCTTAATTACAGGAGCTGTGAACAAGTTATGCACGATGGTTGTTTACCTCACTTATTTTTGAAGCAGTAAAGGAAGAGGTATTTCTTTGCTAGTCATCAGATGAATGCCCAATCTGAGGTGTCTGGCTGTTAATCTGCTACTTCTTCATGCTTGTGTGGAGAAGTCCCTTGCCACTGAGCAGGCACTTGGCAGCCCTCCTTTTCAGGCTGGGGTGAGCATGGCTTGCTCCAGCCTTGCTCTACTGCAGAGAAGTTCAGGAGTCATCAAGAACTGAGATGGAGGATTTTATGAGATATAAAAACAATCCTGTATATTACAGGCCACTGTCAAGCTGGAGAAGGCAACCATCTGGGGATATCAAATATCCCCAAAGTGCCTGGAAGTGGATCTGAACATGAGTTACACAAACTCCAGACAGTTTCATTACAGAAATTATTTACACTGATTTTTAACTGAAGCATAATAATTGTGACAACCAAGGAAACTTGACCACAATCATTTAAAGGATCAGGGGTTTTGGACAGAAATTATATGAGCATAGCTACATGCACAAAATACAAAAAAGTAGAACACTGGGAAGGAAAAGCCTCTATGTACACAACTGAGTTTCCAGCACAGCAAACAAAATTTACAACATCTATAATACGACAGAGTGAACATAGTCCTGAACTTCTATTAAAAATTACCAACAGCTTCTGCAATTTTAATGGCACTTACTCTTGTCTCCACAACAGAAACATTTACTAGGACTATCAGAAGCATGTTAGTACATTCATGAAACATGCTCTCATTATCAAATGCTCTCATTATCAACGATCTGTGAGTTAATGTTCCACTGAACTCCTATCTGCTGCTGATCACCAAGATGAGCAAAAGATCTCAAGCAGAAGTAGGAAAAGGCCATGTCATGCCACCCCATGTGCTCAGATAAACAATATTTAGCAGAAGGTTCTTCTGCACGCAGGGACTAATACAGCTCAAAGGCAAAGCACAGAGCATAAAGATCTCAAGAATATTATTTTCTGTCATTCAGTTACGAGCATGAAGCTGAATCCCCACAGACAAATCAAACATTTGCGTGTTTAAGTAATGAGATGAAATGCCACCAACCCTCCTCATCCACAGGGGACGCACAGCAGTGCAGCTGCCATGACCATGACATGTGAGGGCAGAGAGTGCTGCTCTCTGCAAGTACAGTGCTGTTGTGCTGACCTTTCATTGGGGTAGGTCATAGAGCAGTCTGGGAAGTTGCAAAGTTTGGTGACTACACAAAAGTAATGGTGACCAAACAAGGTCTTTCCAACCACAGAGCGGAGAATAAGAAGTTCCAGCTTCAACACGACATGCCAAGATCTTCTCATTAATTCCTAATGTTAAAGATCACCTTCTGCAGAAAACTCCAGTGCTCCCACTAGCCAAATAGTAAGACAATTTAGACTACACTGGAAGCTGTTTTTAAATTGTTCAGATAATGCCCACAATGGGACAATAAGACATAGTATCTGCTGTTCTCCACAGGTTGACACAGACCAGGAGACATCCTTAATTCTTTTTTAGATATAGCATCTTTACATGCACTTTTCAAAGTCGTTAACAACAACATGGAGCATAAATTGTTCTCTTTTGGAAATGAAGAACATTTTCTACACCTTAGAAAAACTCCAGCAATGTGTTTTTTTTTGTTTTTTTTTTTTTAAAAGATTTTTATTCCCTCCTCTGGTTTTATTTTCCTCCATTCCTCTCCTTCTACAGCCCTGGAAACATGCAGTTACACTGCATGCTTAATTATGTGCCTCTCACTCCATTTTTTTATTTTACACTGCCACATCTGAAGAGAGTAAAAAATTATTCCTAAAAGTTCAAAACCAAGAATAAGCCAATAGAAAGAGCTTCAACTGAGGTTCAAAAGGAAATCTTGCTACACGAAAGACAGTTCGTGAATTTTTGGATCAATGACTTTTCATGCTTGCAGTTGCCAAATTTCGTTAGAATTTGCGATTGGTTCTAGCCCAGAGAAGAAGATCGTCTTTCTTAGTGGAGAAACAGCTTTAGCCAGAACTAACAGAAGATATTTACTGAAATACTATGGTATATACCTCATGCCAGAATTTGTCAGATTCCCAGCAGCTAACTTTTCCAAGCTGTTTCCTCACCACAAGGCTCCTTCTCTGTCTCATCCTAGAATGTGCGACAATAATTCCAAGTATCTGCATGCAGAGAGGGCACATGAGGTGGACAAATTTTATTTTACAAAATCTATTAATATTATTAATATTATTATTACTATTCATTTTATGCTATTAAGGAATTCTCATTTTGTTTTATTCTTCAAAAGAGATTATTAAGGTAGTTATTTTTCTGCAGCCCACCCAAAATATATTGATACACTGAAATGAGAAAAAGAGTGGACTACCAGTATATCATACTTGGTCTTTTTGCATTAGCATGAGTAATTGGAGGTTGTTGCTTAAACATGAGGAATGTCAACAGATTCCATGGAAAATCAATAGCCCAGGACAGGTTATCCTGGAAATGCCCTGCAAGCAGTCAGCTGGACGAGTACTCTGCAAAACCCCTCTCTGCACTCTACACTAAGCAGAAGAAAACATGTTGTTCCAAACTGGTCTGGCAACTGTCTGGCTTCTGCACCTGAGCCCAGAGAAGCACCTTGTTCTCTCCCAAGACCTCCCTGCAGAAAGATTGTAAGTAAACAAAATCTTTGCTGAGGATGGACAGAATGAAAAACAGGAAAACAAAGGAACTACAATCGTTCTAATTCCCATGAGCCCACGGCCAGGGTTGCTTTTCACTTGGGCTGATGGACAGAGTGCTCACTTCCCTGAATGCCACACATCTAGACACAGCCCCACAGTGTCAAGTCTAACCACCTCAGTGCACAGGAAAATGTACCCAGGAGCAAAGCAGAAATACGGAATGGTCACTCTCCATCCAACTGCCAACATGGAGATGCAAAGGAAGAGCTACCTTCCTAGCTAAGTGTCCCAGCTGCACTGGGATAGCAGCCAGGATGCACAGGAGAGCTGTAAGGGCACTATGGCATCCAGTCCTCAGCATCCACAGGCTTCCCCCACCCACCCTGCACCTGCATATCCATAAAATGCTCCTGTTATAACCAAAAATAAAATTCAACGTAATAATACTTTAAGCTTAAGTTAATTCTTCACAAATGCTCTGTGGAATGCAATTCCCCAAAATTTTCCACTCCTCAAAAGGAAGTCACCTTCCATAACCACTAAAAAGAAAGCCACAGAGAGAAGGGAGCCATCTCCTGTACTGATTGAGTTTTTTCTTTCACTTAACTGAGAGCAAAGAGTTTAGAGAACAAGTCTTATTATCATCATTTTTATATTACATTAGAATTTAGAACACTTCCTAGTAATAAGACCTTCCTATCATATTGATTTTCATTCCATGCATCCTTACATGGCTTGAGCAAAACACCTGGCCATTCACAGAATAAACACAAGGAAGATGCACATAGGCTCCCACAGATCACCAACTTCTCTGCAGTGTGCACTACACAGTTAATGCGCTTCCAGCAGGAACCACCTCTGTTTCATGAAGTGCTTAGTTAAAAATCTGAAAATCTACTCAAAATGTTCTCATCCAATACCATTTTTACATTAAATACAGTGATTCTGATTAAAACCACTTTACTAGCTAATAAAAGTAGCTACCTTGTGTTTTATGTAAAATAAGAAAGCAGAAAAACAGGTTATTATTGTTTAGCTACCTTTATGCAATCTCTGAAGGCAGAGTATTTTTATAACTATATGAAAGCTAGTGTATTTAATATTTCATATGAGATGTCAAAAATCTACTGCATTAAATAACATCTAAGATACTTACTCATCACTACAAATACAAAGGCTACCTAAAACACACAATGCTCCTGCAGATGTTTTTTAAAGTCATTCCAGAAAAATAAACTTGTATTCATACAGATACATATTGTGTTTAGTTGGAATTTTGTCTGTAGAAAAACTGAAACATTATCTTTTATATCATTCGTATAAACACAAAACATACTTCTTAAATGTTTCTGAAACGAAATAGTTTTCAGAGGACAAGTTCATTACTTTGTGTTCTTCTCTGGTGTTTTTAGAACTATTTTTAAATTTATTAATACATGACACAGTTCACTTTTTTTTTTTTTTTTTTTTTTTTTTTGGTCAGATTAGATTTTGATTTATGTATTTTTCAAGCTTTTGAAAATACTCCCAAAGGATGTTTAACATTTTCATTCTCAAGTTCAAACTTAGGAAAGAAAACTTAGCCATTGGTCATGCAACACATAAAAAATTCAAACCTTCTCAACAATTTTAAAAAGGAAGCCAAGACTTTGCATATGTGGGAAATGAGGCCTGAACCTTAATAATGGAGGGTATTCCACGCCTTCCACAACAGAACATTTCCAATAAAAGTGAGGGGGTTTTATCAAGCAAAAGCCAACAAGAAAAAAGACCACTCAGGGAGGAATAACTCCTGGCTGCAGGTATTACAAAACACTCAAGGGGGGACAGATTGGGCTGCATCTTGCTCCATGCCCCGCACCAAGCAGCTCACCAACCTCCCGCAGGTTTTATCACCTCTCGGAATGCAACCATCGTACATTTTTTGTGTGACTACTGTGGCGATTCTAATTTAGAGAAGATTAAAATAAACCCAACAGATGTATGTTGGGATTTTTTAGAGAGTGTTCTATTTGGATTGATGGAGGGTGAGCAATTCCAGCCTGGGCCCTTTGTCCTGCAGAGCTCTGGGCCCCCGAGCCCACGGGGCCGCAGGCCTCAGCGACACAGTCGGAAATTCACAGTTTACATTAAGGTGTTCTGGGAAGTAATGGGTTTTTAAATGTAGAATTGTAGTTCTAACACTTTAGCCACCTTAAGACTTAGACAAATAAGGGTTGTTTGCATTCTTTGTATAGCCTGTAATGTAAACTATGTAGTGAACCTATATAACTCGCCGCGGGCTGACAATAACGGGGAATTCGACGTCGCAGCGTATCGGCTAGGTGTGTCGTCTGTCCCGTCAGATCTCCTCACAGTCAGGGACCCCTGCTACAGATGTATGTGCTTTTTCTGAGATGACCAAAACCATTTGTGCAAAGGAAGGCTGCTCTCATGTTCCTCAGAAGCAGCTGGGTTATCTCAAATATGAATGTTGGACTAAAACCACCTATCAAATGTAAAGAGTTTTTTGCTGTTTCCACATAGCTGAGAGAAAAGCAGCTCAATATCTTGGACAGCTCTGTTGCTCCTCTTCAGCAGCAACACCTCAGCAGGGCTGGAAATGGAAACCAAAACTGCCCAAGCCCAGACGCATTCAGATGTTCACATTCCTCACTCCTGGTTGGCACAGGAACAGCATTGGGATGTTGGTCCCTTGGCCTGACAACTCCAGGAGAAAGGAAGAGGCAGAGATGATGAGACTGAGAGATGATTCTGCTCAGCAGATCCAAAACCTGCAGGGAGGTGGACAATATCTCCACTGGGTCACTGGATCACCCTGCCACAGATCACCATAAAACAGTCCCCTTTCTGACCACAGACATTTTGCAGTTCTTGTCCCTGTGCACACTTTGTGCTTTAGGAAGTCCTGTGACACAGACTGAGAGGGCAGAGCACCACCTTTTCAGTAAACGGCACTTCCCAACCCCCTTCCTGAGGGGTTTTTAATTAGTTTGTTTCCCTTTTCACACTACAGCAGAGGAAAAGGAAAGAACTGGACATCATACGCTTTGAATTGCATTCTGGTGGGATTCACCTAGAGATGACTGAAGGATAACAAGCTTAATCCACAAAAATATAATACTAAATTCTTTAACACAATACACTTTAGCAGATTTGCTATCAAAGAAAACCAACCTCTCTGTTCTCAAACCAAAGGATTAAAGTCTTTGCATGAACAAAACAAACACAAAAATTCTTGGATCAAAATTCACTCAGCAGCATGAGCCTGAAAAAATTTTCCTGCTGATTTACTACATGGCAGTTTGCTTGTCTAGCCTTTCCAAACAGCAATCTAACATCAGTGTGAGGACAGCAAGAGGGAAAATTGCTGCCTAAGTGGCAGGTTTGTTATTGTTTGACAATTCTAAAGAGTTCACTAGAAACTTCTAAAAAGAGCATCTTTAATTCCCTGAAATTACTGATAATCGGCCAAGTGAATGGAGAACAATTATGAGGAAAATTGAATGCTTCCAAATGCCAATTTGCTGTATATCCTGAATGAATATTGCATAAGCATTTCTAGCCTCTTGCTGTAAAAGCAAAGGACTAAAATCCTAAGCCCACAGGCAGTCTTGCATGGCTCTCCTCAGAGATTTCTATATCATCATTTTTGCATTTTATAATCATACTCAGCATTTATGTGGTGACTTACATATTTAACCTATTTTTCTCTCAAAAAACCCCACCACATCTGTCAGGTAAACTGTCTTCTGCAATAAACGTTCAACAATAAGCAGTCACACACAACAGCATGAAGCCCCTAATACAGCCAGAGATATAAGCTGGTTTTTCCTACTAATTAAGTCAGAGCACACTTGAAGCCATTCTTGCACAATACAATCTTAGGAATTTTTTGCAATACAGCTATGCCAGCAGTTGGCCATGAAGTACAGTAAAGAAAATAAATACTCTGGGAAGAAAAGGGCTCAAAACATCCAATTTTTTTTAGCTGAGCCAAAACAGATCAGTTTCTGTTAAAGGGCCAAGAAAGCATTAAAGTTAATCCAGAATTTTTGTCAGCCTCAGTTTCCTGGGTAGCAGCTGATTCACTAGTCCCACAGGAGAACACAACCAGTCCAAGCCATGGTGACTCAACCAGATGCTGTCCATGCTCCTTAGTCTGCACTTCCTCTGTACCAAGGAGAAGCTGAATCAAAAAACAAATGCAGAAAAACCTTTAAAAATAATTTTCTCCTTTTAATCCTTAAAAAAACCCAAAGCACACAACAAAGCAAGATAAAACAAACCTAACCAAGTGAACACACTCCACCTACAAACAAAATGTAGGGTATGGATGAATGGGAAACCTGGCTTGAAGGGAGGGTTTGCAGGAGCAAAGGGTATTGGAGCAGTATATATAGATTTCTGTGGCAGACAGGATGGGAAGACCACAGAATTAGTGGAATGGACAATGCAAACAACAAGAGAGGGTGCAGCTGGAAAAAACTGCAGCAAAAAATGTTGGGAAAACAAATACAGAAGAATCTTAAAATGAGAAAAGCATAGGTCCAAGTACGCAAAGAATCATTTGCTACACGCATTGCAGCACTACTGCGAGACTCCAAACAAGACTCATAACTCAAATCCTGAAGACACCCTGTGATCATCCTGTCAAACACTTATATAAGCCCAGGTACACCATGCAATAATGTCTGCATTTAGTCTTTTAACTTCTGTTGGAAATACAGAAAAATATTGACTTTAATTTCAAGAGTTTAGGAGACAGAGAATCCATCAAAGCCCCAGGACTGTCATTTTTAAAGCTCCACAATTCAGTGAATGTCTTCTATGTCAGACAATCCACAGTTTGTGTTTCAGGAAAGGTAATTCAAAATGTCATCGTGCACTTACACAAATCTAACATTACACACTACCATTTTTTTTTGTGATTAACACCTGAGAACTAACCAAAGTGTAATCATGTGGGATTATCCTTCCTTTTTGTGTCTTTAACTTTTTTTTTGTGGGGGGGAGGTTTCTTCTGTTTCTGGCATGGACCGGGTCTCAGGTTCTACAGAGAGTTTTGCAAAGAGAAAGGGTGAGCAGGAGGGCAGCAGCAACCTACTCACTTTCTCTCTCACAGTCATACATCATTTACATGGGTCCTAGGGTAACTGTTTATACAGCAAAGTAACATCAAGGAAACAGTTATGTATTTTTATTTGTCCCCAGGGAGGGAAACATTCCCTGCCACTAGCTCCTCTTCCTGCCCTCCCCCTCCCCTCCCCTTTTCTCATCCATGCATCTTTGCTCTTTCATTCTTCATGCTTTCTCTTTTCCATTCTCCTTCTGTTTCTGATCACAGGCTGCTATAAAGTGGTTGTCTCCTTTGTAAAATTTCCATGAGGCATCAAGTTAACCCAGATGCACCAGGTTCTCAATCTGAAAGTCAGCAAATGGAAACAGAAGGAAGGAACATCAAGTCACCAGCTAACCTTCTCTGGGGTTAAAGCCTCATCCCATCACACGTGCTGAACATTTCACATTCTGTAGCTTGATAACTACAGACAGAAAGCACAGAGCAGACAAAGAGCCTTCATCAGCAGCCCTACCTTTGACATTTCCTCACTTTTCATTGTTAAAAATGACCCTTCAGGTATCTTATAAATGACAGAAAAAGCAAATGACAGAAAAAACAGTGAGGGAAAAAAATCAAGGAAAAAAAACACAGGACAAAGTTTACATTGCAGTGAAACAAATGTAAGAAATGAAACAAATGCATTTCATTGAGCTGGTAAAAAGGAAAATAAAACTGAATTAACCACATGTATCTATGGATGAAAATCACCATCCCTCGAGCTAAAAACTATGACTTGAAGAAAATATTCCAAGGAAAGATATATGAAACACTGTATTTAGTTAAATGTTACATGTACAAGGGCTTTAAGAGAGGAAATGCAAAAAAAAGTCCCACAAATACAGTTTTCCTTACAAAAGCCTTTTGATACAGTATAAGATGAATTATTGGATTTAATTACTTACTAAACTTAATGCTTCAAAAATGCTGTAAAAACATGTGGTCAATGAAATACCTTCCACAGATGTCTGAAACTCTGATCCTTTCTGAGGAAATTCTAACTATGTACCAATCTTATCTGCTTTCATACAAAAAACACTGAAAACCTGCTGTCCTAGAACTCCAGACATCTGCCAGATCTGGGAGGCATAAAGTAGAGAAAAATACAACACTGATTCACAAGGACTCCAGTGCCTGTTAAACACAATTGGATTTGCAGAAAAACCTTGAAAGCATATGTACTGAGAAGATATTTAAAACATCTGGCAAAATGTGGATATGGGGAGGGTGGAATACAAGCCCATAACACAAGAGCAAATTAAAAGACTTCATTAAAAATATTTTTCACTCTTAGTAAAACATTCCGACTTTGAAAAAGAAAAATAGAAACAAATGGAGCAAAATCTCAGCCCTGGGAAAACCAAGAAACTGAACCTAGGCTATGGTATGTACAGCATAGCACAAATTGCTCAGAATGAGTGAATCTGATGTACTGCCTTCAGGGTTTGAGGAGTAATTTAATATTCAACTCATCCCATAAAAGGAATCCCATGCAAAAAAATTCACATGCACGAAATCATTCTGGTAAAACACAGAATGAAGACTCCTAGAAGCTGACCTGTACACCAGCAGCCACCCAGGCAAACAGCACATGAACAGCTGCATTACAGTCTCCCCTGCAGTGACAGCCATTGGGAGCTGTATGGAATTTCCCCACAGCAGTGAAGTCACACGCACGGGCTCACCTCTCCCACAGCTCGTTCTGCTGGGCACAGACCCTGAGCTGCAGCCAGGACTGCAGGGTGTGAGCCCAGTAAAGCCCGACTGCCCCGAGCCCTGCTTCCCTCCTGGGCTCTGGGCACGCCCTGGGCACAGTGACCCTCAGCAAACACTGAGCCTGCACCTCAGAGGGCAGCTGCCCACTCCCAGCACCACTGAGGACATGGCTCAAGCATGTACTGCTTTGGTACCCCCATGTTCTGTGGGTTCTCTGGATTTGCCATCATCACTACTGGCACAGCAGCTGCCAAGACACACAGTTTGGGATAAAACTCTTCAGCTAACAGAAGAAATACACAACCAAGCCGCAATAAACAAACATCTATGAGTACTCCCAGCTGCAGTTTCACTGAAGCTATTTCACCCTGCACTTTTTGGGCAATAGGTTTTTAAACAGTTCCATTTTCTCCCCCTTTCCTCCACTGCTGCTTACACATGGCTTCTCCTCCTGGAGCTCCTGGAGCAGCACCCTGGCAGTGACCTCTCCTCGAGCCTTCAGCTGCACGTCCTGCTCCCCCGGTCACTGCCGAAGCACAAACCAGAAATAATATCTCAGTACCAGCACTAACTGCAAACAGATTTTCCCCCTTTCCCCCTACCCTTTATGGGTGGAAGAACTGAAAATTATTACACTGTAATGTTATGTTTTAAGCAACATAACAAAGAGCTATGGGAAAGCAGGATTACGGGAAGACTTTTCCCCCTTGTGTTTTATTACTTTAAAGGTGAACTTAAAACAGAGGTAGAGGTAAATCATCTACATGTACAATGCTTACAGAAATATTGCCTAGTATGTCAAACTAGAGCAGTAACTTTATTCACTCACTTAATGGGTATTTCCCATGGATAAATGTCATGCAGTTCATTTGACAGAGTGGTTTCATGTTTTTTTCACTGTAGTAAGACCTTCATTTTTATTTATTTTTCCATGAGTCAAGAGCCCAGCTAAAATTTTAAATAAAACATGAAGGGTCTATACTATGTAAGACCCTTCAGATGGAAATCATTGTGAAAGTCAGGCAGTGTTTGACCTACAGTCTCTCTGTCATCTAATGAAAGTCTTAAACATCAGAGCTCAAAATGGGTTGGAATAGAAGCTGCTAACGTCATTTTTATATTTGGTGGAGAAAGCTTTCATATGCAGAAAACCTCCAAAAAGCCCAAAAGCAGAGAGATCAAGTCAGGACTTACTGAAAACACTGAAAGACTTATTTGTGTATTATAGATGGTTGGTTAACAAGGCACATGTGTCCATTTTCCAACTTGTTAGGAACTGATAAACATAATTTTGTTCTTTTATAATCTACTAAAAAGAAGTGCCAGCATTGCTTCAAAAGTTATTTCATTTGAAACAGTTTCAGCAGTTGCTGCCCATCATTATTCTGTCTGTAAACTTGCAAATGTGTTTACTTTAAAAGCCTATATTTCAGAGATGTTCCTTTACACAGCCACCCATTCTAGAGGCTGAGTGTGTATACAGAGAACTTTCCCAAGTCCACGGGGAGCCAGGATACCCTGAGCATCAGAAAAGGCAGGATGGCTGCAACACCCTGCACAGTGTGTGAGGGAATGGGATACAGAGACACTCAACTGCACAGAGCAGTGAAAACAACTCACACGCTTCAGACCTCATTAACTCCACATCATGTTTATTCCTCCAGATTTGGGCTGGCTTTCAGTGCCACAGTGCCACAGTTGAATCACCTCTGATGATTCAACGTCTAAGAACACATGGCAAGAAAAAGCACAGCTGCCCCTTTGCAGAGGTTTACTCGTTTGGGACCAGCACCACAAAGTGACCAGATACCAGTGTCACTTGGTTTAACCATAGAATTCCATCAACATATCTCAAAGCCAGTCTTACTCTGAAAAAAAACTGAACATGGGACTTTCTGCATTCATGACATACTGTCAACAACCCCATTATAACAACCCAAGCATAATTGGGGTTTATAAAAGAACTTCCTGGGGCCATGCAAGATTTCTCAGTAAGTAAAACTAAGAAGATGTTTGCTTTGTAAAATGCCACTTAGACTTTCTCTTCCAAATTTGCAAATAACCTTTTTTAAGGTCATTTTCCTTAATAAAGGCAACATCTTACTTCATGATAATTTTTTTTTAATCTTTCATGTAAGAATTTATTTTCACAGTGTGAGTTAAATCACAGGCAGAACTGGATTCACAGACATGTATTTTGGAACTGGTCAAGTCCATTTCCCTCACAACAAGAGAGTGCACCTAGAGTAGCCAATGATCCATTTCACTCTGAAATAAGCTGCAAAACAGGTCAGATGAACACACTCTAAAGTTGTCCAAGAGTAAGAAACTGGATTGCCTTAAGCATTTAGCTCAGATGCAGAATCTGAAGTCTGTTGGTATTATTCTCATCCATCACGTCTGCTTTGAATCAGCTATTGCCCAGAAATTGCAGAAGAGTCCAATTTTACTTTCAGTTGTGAATATGAAGAGTGCTGTACAGAGAACTGAAACAAATCCAATGCCTCAGGATAGGGTTTTCATGGTTGATCAAAGTTTGCTCTGAGAAGCCTCATTTCTGACTCACATGCACAATATTTGGAAGTTTATGCAAGCTTGCTCTTGCTGTCTTTGTACAACCCTTTACCATATGCATTCGAGCAGTAGTAACATCTTAACCTAAGTGCCACTGTTTGCTTTTGTTTGCAAACCCACATGGTCCCCAACTCCCTGTCTACAGGTACAATCATTTCTACTTTCTGTCAATCCAAATCTATTGGTAGAATTAGTTGCCTAAATCCATAATGGAGGCTAGAAACGCAGACCTGGAACACAGCTCAAGTTCACATTCACTCCAATCCAATCCCAAACAGCCCAGGTCTAGCATCAGTCCAGGCAGTTAAAGCAAGGTGGCAACTGTGTCACCAAGGAGGATCCCATCTGTCCTTGCAGTGTCAGAGGAGGGGAGCTGAGCTGAGGGTCCCTGGCTGCAGAGTACTGAGGGCATTGAGTTACACCGAGCCAGGCCAAGCTGTGACAGCAGGAGAGCAGGTGCTGGGCTTGTGCCTGGTTCTCAGCTCAGAGCAGCTCCATGGGCTGGAGCCAAGTTTGTCACCTCCCCAGCATCCAGTGGGAAAAAAGAGGAAAATTCTTCTAAATACATACACTTTACTCTCACCCTGAATACTTCATCTGCCCCTAGCATAAACCCAGAGCATTCTGAAGCTGGCACTCGTCTTAATTGCATAAGTTATTCAAGATTTATAGCAAGAGATGGGTAGGAGAAACAAGAAATTTTGTCTTTGTTTCAAGTATGAAATAAGGCAATAAATTAATGGAAAGTTATTTCTCACCCACTCCTTTATTTCAATATCATGTTTCAGTCCTTTTCAGGGCATGAGGGTAAATAAAAAACAACCCTATTCAGCTAGTAGCCATCTGTCTCTCTCTTATCCTCCTCAAAGGAACATGTCAAAAGACACAGAATTTAAATCAACTTTTTTCCTAGTAATCACCCAAAGAGATGGACTATCTCCAAAACACATCCCCATCTAAAAAAAAAAAAAAAAAAAAAAAAAAAAAAAAAAAAAAAAAAAAAAAAAAAAAAGTGTGTTAATGTGCTGCAAATGTAATAAGGAAGAGAGCAAGAAGATCGAAGATCCCTTGTGAATTATCCCTTGTGAATTGTTGCTTGTGAGAAGCTTCTCACAAGCAACAATTCTCACACTGAAGTAAAAGTTTAGCCTAATAAAGGATATACTCCAATCTTACAACATTGGGCTTGTGATCAGAAATATCCACGTTTTTTTGGCAGGGGGAGACATGCACAAGGTGATGCACTGAACACAGGGTAGCACCAGAGATGGTGTGGCACAAAGCCCCCAGCACACACCCCTCTTCATTAGCCCTAAAACATCAACCCCACAAGACCAGCCTGCATAGGACCAAGTGAGTAATTAAGCACATTTGATGAACTTTGCATCCTCTCCTGTTGAAAGATTTCTTGTGAGTAATTAATGTCAGTTGCCCACCCCTCACACCCCTTAAAAGACCATTCCTGTTGCCTCAAAGCAAAGCAAAACAGGACTGGGATACCAGTTACTGTCGCAGAATAGTGGCTCTAGATGTTAAGGATGCCTTGAAGCATACTGTTTTATCACATTTCAGAACAAGTATCTATAAATACTGCATAAGGTTTTAGAAACTGTTGGATAAAAAAATGTAATATGTACATATGTCTTCATAGAGTAAAAAATTTCACAGAGTGGTTGTCTGTATTGTGAGAAAGCATTCCCTACTCATTTCAGATTCATGTTCCTTGCCTTCACTGTGCTCCTCATTTGCTTATAACGAAATTACAAGAAACAGAGGAGCAATCAAGAAAGGATCTATTTTAAGAGTTATTACACTTACTGATATAACACTTATTGATATGTGTGATGACAAACGCTTTAAACAAATATATAGCTTTATCTCAATAGTATTAAACCCATGACACCACAATACAGCTACACTGCAGCATTTTATTGGATAAAATGGCATCATATTTTTGCATACACAAAAATAGAGTTCCATTAAGGAAAAAAGTTGTCTTTTGTTTAAGGAAAGGGAAAATAAAACCCAACAACCATCATATGAGTGTTGAAATACTCTGAGAATACAGCTTCGATTTCCATAATAGCTTGTTGTTCAAGTGATCATTAATCTATTTAAGATGTCAAATTTAGACTAATATCCAAGCCTGACTTCTTAAACTATTCAAATTTAATACTTACATCTTCCTACCCTTCCTTATTATCTCTCTTGTACTATATTCTCTAGCTATCTGATATTTCTAACCAGGTATCAGATACAATACTGGTATTTTATTACTTCTCGTTATTACTACTTGTAGATAGAAGTCTTCACCATATGGAATAACATCTTGAAATGCACCACAATTACTCAGGCTTCCTCTAGAGGATCAGTAAGTTCTAAAATTTTTTACTTTATTCGTTTCAGGGATTTTTTTAATCCCACCAAAAGCAACAGTATTTTGCTTGCTGGTATACCAAGAAGATTGAAGATATTAAAGGTTAATTTAGAAACTTAAGCAGTTTAAAATCCATTTGTTTTTACAAACGTGTCACAGTCTCATCAAAAACACATGGTTTTTAAACTGCTCAACAATCCCAAATTAACAGCAGAGCACTAAGCTTGGAGAAAACACCAACTGGAGATCACTCAAGTCAGAACTGTGCTGTACAAAGATCAAATTTAGTCTCATGGAAGAAAGCAGCACCTGGTACTGATTTTTTGACTCAATAACTCTGGCTTTTAAACAATCATAGCCCTCACAGAGCTTTAGGGATAAAATGTGATAAGAATTCCTGAACTGTGAGAGCACCAGAAGGTGAGGAAACAGACTCTGCTAAATCTTCTCAAACTCCAATGCATGAGAAACCTTCCTTATTCAGGATGCTAACAGCTGAGGTGCAAGCCTCAGTTCAAGGTTCCTTTTGTATTAGCCAACACAGTAAAAGAAACCTAGGAGAGCATGACAAGGGAGTAACAGTGGGAATGATGGCTTGGAAATCCTTTGTATTTCATTCCTGGAACCTCCCTGGAACGATGGGCATCTGAACACCAATGGAGGTCACCAAGGAGATACACCAAGGAAAGCTGAGCTGATCCAAAACTTGACAGAGAGTAGAAAACCTCCCCTGACTTCAGCAAACACTGTCTGTAAAACCCTAATTTTTCATTATAAATGTGGATGACTTTCTCTATACTTTGTAATCAGCTATTTAATCCTAGAGATACCTCAATCTGATACAGCTCCTAACATCTGGGTTTTGATGAACTCATCTTTCTCTTACTCCATTTCTAATCTCTCGATTCCTTAGCTCTTAAACGTTTGAAAATATTTTTATTTCCATACATAAAGATGACTCAGAGTTGTATTAAGAGTCAAGGAGACATAAACAAGAACGAAAAAAATTCTATTTGCCATATGTGGGAAAGAGTGTTGAAACGATCATCATTTTTGAGACCAGAACAAGTATGAACTCACCTCTGCAGTTCTTTGTCAACATATTAACATGGAGTGCTCCAAACCATAAAACCAAAGCCCTTACCTTATAAATATTTACATATTAATTCTCAGAATACATATTTGGAAATCTAGATAAATACTTGTATCAAATCAGTGAAGTAACATATTTAAAGCAATTTTAAAGTACTTGAAGTTCACACATTTATGCACTCCCATCTTTAAATGGTTTGGCTTAGCACTGGATATTTGGAACACAAATCTGAGATGCAAAGACATACACATTGTTACAATGGATGCAAGAAATGTCTCAGCTGGGGTCACCAAACAAGCCAATGGCTTAGGCAGGAACGGGACAGATTGCCCCCAGCAGCCCTCCTGCCTCAGAGCACAGCACAGGACAGTGCTCAGCAGCAGGCAGAACCTGCCTCTGAACCATTCCCACAAATACTGCCTTGCTACATGAGCTGTAAACATGTTTTTTAGTCCTGTGGGTTACAAAAAAAATGGCTCTTGCTCAGGAAATGCCAACTCTCCTTCTCTTATCAGACAGGAAGAATGAGAAAAACATCAACATATTTGAAGACGTGGATCCTTCCAGATTTTGTCTTTCCTTAACTAAGTAAGTCCTACCAATTCATCATTGTCTCCAAAGCAACTTACTCTTTTTGCTCTCTTTTGACACTCTCCAACTCGTTCAGAATTTCTCCATGGCTGGCACCACAACTGGTCACTCCACCTTAAGCCTTCCTGCTCACAACAGCAAGCCCACAACAGCATTTGCTTTTGCTCTTTTGATGGAAGGGCAATGCATCATATTCCCAGGATCCTTCTACCAGTATTGTGTACTTTGCTGTTCATTAGTACTGCTTTGCAAATTACCTTCCTAGATGCTGTGGCTGTGCCCATCTCACAGATTTCAAAATAGTTTATAAATGTACCAAAAGTCAATGCTGAACTGAAACACTGTGCCTGAAACTCCATCTTAGTTTTTTATATTTAAATATGCTTTATATTCCAGTTCAGATTTATTAAAATAGTAAATAGTCCTTAAACTAAGAGAGCCCTCTGGGACTACACTCGATATGTCCTACTAATTCGTCAGTGAGCAAGCAAAAACTACTCAGAAAGCAGAGAAAGAGACACAAATTCAAAGGCAAGCAAGGTCAGGAACTTCATGATAACAATGAATTCCCAGTCAAAGTCTGCATGCATGCTTTTACCTGCGAGGAATAAACTTGTGCTGATTGCAGGGTAAGAGCACACTTGCACACAGGGAACCTTAAAGCAACAGCCACACTTCTGGGCAAAAAATGATGTGAAGCTGCAGTAGTTTTATTGCTTCTCTGCACCTCTAGTACATCTTCACAGCCAGCTGTGCACTCACTTCACAATATTCTCACCTAGACTGCTTTTTCATGGTCTGGTTCTGTGGCCAGAATACGAAATTGATGCCAAGAGTCCTGCTAAAATATATGATTCAGATCACCTGAGCATATAATTCACTGGAGTGCACCAATTCCAGCTAGCTCTTAGTAATTTCTTAGGCTCTCTGGCCAGTGTTCTGGGAGATACTGACCCTCAAGCCTTCAGGAGAACCTTACAATTACCCCATATCTCATTTTCAAAGAACTGAAGAACCTACAACACATCCTGAAAACAAAAGCAGAGTCTTCTAAAATGCACAGGCAGCTGATTTGTGTCACACTGGCACAAAGCAGTACAATACAAACCAGGGTGGGAAGCTGTACATGCACAATATGCTTGTACACCTGTCTGCTAAATATGCCACTGTGGACATCATTCACTTAGCTTTGAGAAGCAAATGGTTTACTTTTATTAATTATATTTGTAATCACAGAATTATGAAGGTTGGGTGAGATCTCTGGGGTTACTTGGTTTAATCAGTCCACACAAAAAAGTACCAGGTGGACCAGGCTCTTCAGGGCCATGTTCAGGCAAGTTCTGCCCATCTGCAAGCACATGGAGATGCCACACTTTCTCTGAGCAGCTTGTTTGGCTCTCCAGGTGAGAATGGTTTTCCTTATTTCCAACTGGTCTTCTCCTTGTTGAAACTTGCTTGTCTCCAGCAATAATGTGCCTATGTTAAAAGAATCTGGCTTCATTTTCTTAATACCCTTCCATTAAACAGCTGAAGAAAAAAGAGGATCTCCAAGCCTCCTTATTCCCCTTAAGGGAAAAAACATCAGCTCTCCAAACCCCTCTACCTCTCTTATAATGTTTTCCAAATAATGTTATGTATTAAAAATGTTTTTTTCACTGTAACTGCTGAAATATTCAGAGAGACTTGTTACACATAATCACACCAAGACAAATAACCAAGGGTGGTCTTAGTTCTTGAACAAGCTAAATAATTTAAAAGGAAAACAAGACAAAGAGATGACCCTTTTCACAATATCTTATGAAGCTGAAAAGGGGTTTTATTTACAATATTTAAATGCAGTACTGTGAAACAAACAACTTGGTTCAGACAGTGCACCCGCTGCTGAACTGTCACTGCTGACATCCTGTCTTATCTGCCAAATTGCTCATTAGGTTTGGCAATTTTCACCTGCGCCTCCAGTTTATATTTCAGCAGGGAATAAACATCAGTCTGCTTTAACAATCTTCTGCAGTGAGCTTCCAACCTCTTCCTAGAAAACACGCAGGCACAACACAAAAAACGCCTTGTGTACTGTATGCTTAGAAAAAAGATGCAGCTGAAGTGATGAAATACAACAAGAAAAAGTTTAACTTGGGTAACAAATAAGCAGTGAAAAAGAAAGAGCTAGATAAGAATCATAAATAAATCAACTGCTTGTACGGATGAATTGTGTTTTTCACAGCGCAAAATAACACAGGGGGTATGGGCCAGCCTCATTTTTGTTTCCATGTTTATGTGGGAAGATTGAATTTGACACACACACATGCAAAGTACAGGCTGTGTTTGTGCATGGGAAAAGAGGGACTCCAAACGAATATTACTTTTCCAGCTGGACCTGCTCTAGCTAACCTTTCCCTTGCTGGGAGAGGAGAGATGGTGTGATCTATAAACAAACAAAAGGGGTAGTAGCATGGCAACCAGAACAAAGAGAGGAGGATCTCGGCAGGCTTTGAGCCCCAGCCTAAGGCGGGGAGCTGCTGCCTGCGAGCAGAGGGTGCAGGTGAGCAGAGCACGGGGGCACAGAAGCGCATGGCGGAGCCCAGCCCGCCTCGCCAGCCACAGCACCAGGGATGTAAAACAAAACGTCTCAAACGCTATCAACCAATTTCAGACGGAATACTGTTTTTCATTTGTTAGAAGTAAAATATTCACCGCCAACCCTGCAATTAGCTGGAAAATTACAATAATTACAGCAATTTTGTATCCCATCTCCAATCCAATTAATAGATATATGACCTTGTCAACATGTAATAATCAGGATCTGCATCTACCACAAAACTGGATGGGTTTTATTTGCTGAATAGAACTTACACAGTAAGAAGATAATTATTTGAAATACTGAGAATACCATTTGTATGCTATGCTTCACTTCACAAGTTATAAAGGAAATACAATAAGGATAGTATTTCCATTTTCAATGTATATTTAAATGAAATTCCTGAAATAGGTATGTTTGATATGGGATAATATTACTGCACTGGGATTCCAAGCCTGTGGTTTGGAACATTTAAAACTCAAAGTATACCCATCAACATTAAAATAATCAGATAGGTAGGAGAACATTTCTGATTTCTGATAACATATTTATTACAAATTGTTTAACACACTTTATTTGGGCATGCTTCTATAAAAAGTGTCAAAGAGCTATAATTCTTACTAACAGTTTTAGAAGTCTTCTGTATTTCTAAAGGCCTTTGTGTAGAAGGCTCTCAAACCCCTTATTGATCATCTTAGCAATCAGTGAACTAGCCAAATGTTCCATGTATTTTCCAGAATGACACCAGAGATAAGTGAGCTGTCCAATATATCACTGAGTTTTATCTGTACTATATGATTTTGATGCACTAAAGTTCATACATGGTATAATACACCGGATAATCACACTAAGGAGAAAATGTGTGAGCATTTGCCAGCTCTAACCCCTGCTAAGTCGAGAACCAAGGAGGACAGTTTTTTGGCTTATGCATGGAAATGAGCTGTGCATTTAGCAGTGACATACTCTAGTGACAGCAAAATGGAAGGGGCCTGAAACTCCAGGATACTTCTTTATTCTGCCATTAATCCTTCCCTAATTTAATTCTGTGTTGCAATGAAGCATACTTATAGCTTAAAAAGAGACACATTCAGCTCTACATAAGCTAATTTTTAAATGCTATTCCCTTAATTTTACACAAAACGTACTGGTACAAAACCCCTCAAACTTAACAGAGTAGGAACTTTTCCATTTGCATTTTACCTGACTGCTTAAATACAGATTTTATCCATTAAAAAAACACCAACACAGAATCAATCTCTTGGAAATTACACATTGTTTTAATCAACATATCTGTAAAATACCAAAGGATTGATAATATTAACTTCTGCTAAGAATTTTCTAGAGTCTCTATTTCAAAAGTTCAGTAAGCAAAATGATAGACACTACACGTAAAAGGACGCTTTACCCACATTGTCTTGTTTGGATGGTACTTTTAACAACAATGAAAATTACACAGTAAATTTCATTTCATAATTTTTCTTAACAAGCTGAAATATTCAAAGAACCTGCCTGAGCAAGAAATGCAAAAAGTAATTCCTGCTATGTGGTTTTCCAACAAATGTTCACTACATTGAAATAAACAAAATAAAGGGATGTTTCTGGCTGTAGTTTCTGTTTTTTAAAGTATATTTTTGCAACACATTAAATGCACATTTTAGTAGGTGCTTTTATGGAAAGGTGACAGCAACCTCGCAACATTGACAGGTTAAGTAGAAAGTGCTCCTATCTTTAGTTTCTTTTTTACCATTTTGTTCATTAAATGGAACAAAACTGGCAAACCGAAAATTACACCGTGCAGCGACTACATTTGGAGATACTGCTGTGATTTGCAGTGTGAGGACAATTTTAAGATGGCAGCATAGAAGGAGCTTATGGCTCCTAAAAGCAATTTATAAATAATTTATTAAAACAGAACAGGTTTGTTTACTTGCATGCAAGAAGCATTTACGCAGTTTCTCAGTTCTGATCAGCTTTCGATAAGGACAGATAATGAATCATTTTTTCCCAGCAGCATCGATGGGTAACAGCACTTGTCATCTTTGTAAATTTCGACAAAACACATTGAGATACCGAGAACATTTACTCACTTGCACGAAGGACTGATGGGGTGACCTCAATTTCACTTGTTGCTTGGTAAGGCTGAAAGGCCGATGCTGCGTTGGAGCCAAGCTCACTGCCAAAAATCTCCGGGCTCTGCGTGCCTGTCGAGCTGGCACTGGTGCCATCACCCCCATGGTGTGGATCTTGCTCATCAAACACAGCCACGAGCTGTAAACGACAATTTAATCTACTGTTAAAAAAAAAACCCTCAATACCATCGAAGTGCCATTGCAGATCAGCATTTTATCATTCCTTCCCACCAAAGAGCATGGAGTGTCTATCAGCAGAGACTCCGATCAATGCCTAGATCACAACATCATCAGCCCATGGAAAGGCAGTCATTAATTGGATACTACAAAAGGGTCAACAGCTCTGATGGGACATGAAACTCATGGCTGTGAGCCACAGAAAGAATGGCACCAAGTCAGGAGAGCAACAGTTGCACCGCCCCCAGCAAACGACTTAATCTTACCCAGAAACACAGACAACGACCTGAGTGCGGATTGATGCACTGGAATTTAGTATCTCTTTTTACGTACCTCTATACACATCACTACTACAGAGACAAATCATGAGCAAAACCACAGTTTTACGAAATAAAAATATTCAAAAAGTTATGCTGATACACACTGAAAGCTAAAGACAAAATGCAAAGGCAAAGAAGTGTTATAATCACAACCAGTCATCATCTACTGATCTGCCATCTATTGATCTATTATCTGCCATTATGGCTTCAGTTGTGGGCTTCTCTTGCAAAATTTCTTTAGTCAGATTTATAGATATACTCTGTATCTGTTTGTCATCAACTTCTCCAAGACAAATTTGAAATCTCAAGTCCCATTTAGAACTTTGCTGAGTCACCAATTTAATAAATATTTACTAAATCTGTGGTCACTACTGCAAGAAAAATAGGAAAACATCACAGTGATTTTTTATAAACCTGAGATATTTTTTCCTCTGTAAATGATTTTATGCACTTACTCAAATAATTTATCCCAATTTATCTTTGGTAACATACTGAAAGAGATAACACCAGCTCTTAAACACATTTCATTTTAGAACTTAATTTTCAAGATGGAGAAAAAAGTTTTACGGATAGCAGCATCTTGCAGCCTGCAAATTAATCCATAATATAATATTTGAAGGACATTTCCAAGAAAGCATTACATTCTTCTGTCCAAATTGGTAGGGTAAATGGAGCAAATCAACTTAAACCTAAGCTGGTCTCTGCAAATTGTTTATTCTGTTAGCACAACAGCTGAAACTTTATGTAACCAAAAGGCACCAGAGGTCATTTTCTCCTTTTTTTTAAAGCAATTTCAATCATCTCAGTCAAAAGATTTTAATAGTAGTCCCTTTACTCAAATTTAACTTACATAAGCATCAATAAAAAAATTTAAAACCGCAAGTCTACATCCAAGTGCAAAGCATTTGGGAATTCAGCTTTTGAAAGTACTCTCAGGCATTTACTCTTTTTCACCAATCATTTTGAAATTACAGAGAGTAGCAAACTTCTGCCAATAATTCCATATCTAATGCAAATTTAGGTTCAGGCATGCAAAAAAAAGAAAGAAGAAACTGGTAACAGATAAAGGATCCATGCTCTCTCCAGTGCTAGTTGAAAGGTAGGTAGCAGCAGGAAAACCAGACTGCAGCTGCAGACAGCTGGAACATATTTTTACCATAAAAGTCATTATTTTATGCTTGAGAAATCTACACACAAAAGAAACGTGACAACACCAAAATGTCAGTAGCTCAAGAGTATTGGAAATTTAATTTTCTGACACAATGTGAAATATCAAGCCTTACAAAAACATGCTTCTAAAACTTTACTCATAACTATCTTACTCTTTTACAGCAAGCTAATTACCAATCTCCAGCAACTGAAATTAATCCACAAGTGAAGATCTGTAAGGTACTCCAACAAAAGACAAACAAAGCATTTAAGAATCCTAGCATGAAACATCAAATCTTTTTGTCCTTTACATGTCATGTATCAAGATAAATCCCCCAATTACGTTCTGCTCCTTTGAGGCTGATTGAAAAATATTATTCGATGCATGCAGCTGCAAGTATTTTACAGATATTATATATATGCAAAAAGGTATGTGCATTTAAATCTCTATATATGTTATCTCCTACTCCAAGTTGCCTCCAGCTTTTTGCCTATTCCAGACAGTCTACATCTATAACTTCAGAACATCTAAAAATGAATGTTTCTTATTTCGAGCTTAGCTTTTGATCTTATCATTTTTTTGCAGGTATTCACAGTTTTGACAGCATCAAACCTTCAAAAGGCTTCAGTTCCATTAAAAGGCACACCAAGTTGTAACATTCTTTTTCAGTGTGAAGAAACACAAGCCATGCTAGTCTTCTCCAAATCTAATTAGCATTAGGAACACAGGTTAGGAAGTTCATTGTAAAACAGCACTACAGTGGTACAGTAGCCATCTGGACTACAATAGCTCAGTCCTCATAATGAGCTAGAAGGTCTCTGGGAGTAGAAGACTTAATGTAAATAAACACTCTTCAATCTTGATTTCCAGACCCTGGTATACCATTCTGCCAGATTATGAGCTCATGGGAAACAAGGACAGCCAAAACATCTTGCACTGTATTATAACACGAAGCATTTATCTCTGATTTCCTCAACACCCTTTATTTTAATCAAAGGAGATTATTCAAAGAGAGGAATTGTACTGCTGGAGGCCCAGGGAGCACACCTTGACTACCATCCTTGCAAGAACAAGAAACAAAATGAAAAACCATAAGAGACACCTTAAGCAACGTGGAAGGAACCACAGGAGCAGGTCACTGGAGTTGTGAAGAATTCTTTGCTGCAAGAACCCACAGCAATAAACACTGCTCTGTGCCAGGCAAAAAGCCTCTTGATGAGTCATGTTTAAAGGCCACAGAGACGTTTTTAATTTTGCAAAGAATGGAGCACACATTACTGGACCAGCTTTTATCAGCCTTACAGCCAATGGTAAGCCTGTGATATTTTGGTGGGCCATAGATGTCAGATTTACGACGAGAGTAGAAAACAAAGATGACTATCTTATATGGAAACATCATCTTTACTGTCAGGAGACGGCTTCCATGTCGATCTTTGTCTTCTTTAATAAGAAATAGATGACTGAAGCTACCCTAACCTTTCGAGAATCACTATTATTTCCAAAAACCTGAAATGAGCTGTGCCTCCTGTTCTCTGTCCTTCAGTTTTAGATCTCATTACCTGCAGTGACCTCAGGAACTCATCATCATATCCACTCTTCTGCAGAAATGAACAGCAGAAGGACTGAACAAACCCTGGTAATGCATTAATAAAGAAAATAGCTTAGTTATGTTCAATATTAGACCACTATCAGCTCTTTAAATGAACTTCCACTAAAATTCAGTGAGTACGGGTAAAATTGAATTTGGTTTAATTTTATTTTTCTTTGTGAAAGACAAAGCCACACCCAAGACCAAATATCATATCAACAACAGTTAATAAATAATTATAATATATTTATCTACCCCATGCTCCATGGGACCTCAACTTAAATGTATCAAAGACATAAGAATATGGTTTAATAGGTTACAGTACTTTAAACCACCTGAGGCAACAGGACTATCTGCATGTTTCAATCACTGAACTAAACATCTGCAAATAGGAAATAAAATCAAGTAAAAACAAACCACCTTGTTATCCCAAAACAAATTTAATAAATAATAGGCTTAATTTAGATTGGCGTGCTTACATTTCTTATTATAATATGGCAAAGGGAACAGAAAGGTGAGAGGTTTTATTATCATCATTTATCATGGTAAGATAGCACAGGAAGGGTCATCAGTTTGAACAATGTAAGATTTTGGTCCCCAGTGTATGTGTACACAACTTTTTCAAGAAAAAAAGAGTTGCAAATATTCATTAATACATTCAGATACAAAGACAGCAGCTTTGTTTGGATTAGCATTTATGAAAGGTTAAGCCCATTTCAGCAATGGAATTAGAGCAAGTTTTCAAATGGTCAACTGCATAAACTAAAATACTTTTTAAACTCCACAGTAAGAAATACAAGCAATTTTGTGTGAATTATCAACAAAAGATGCAATTATTTTAAAAAGCAACAGCATTCAGTGTTTGACCAACAGTTTTTCTCTTTTTAGAAATACAAAACTGTAGTAAAACTCTACAATTATCCCAGCAGTAAAAAGCATACTTGTGATCATTAGTATATTTCAAGAGGTGTAAGGGATTTTTTACTGCCATCCTTATCCTCTGAAGACAAAAAAATATTAAAGGAGTACAGTTTAAAAACCAACAACTTGATGCTCTTCTCTTTTGACTGATAGTCTTTCCATAGCAGACAGACAATGAAGGGAGAGTAACATAATATTATTTTTGCTAGATATGTTAACTTCATCAGGCAAATGCCTTCTGAAGAAATTATTTATCCGCCTGAGATAGTAAACCAAAGTTTTATTGAGGAACCTTTGGATCTGGAGTAGGATGAAGGCATTCCAGCCTACGACTGCATTCAACCCTCTATAACACCAGGTTGTACTGAATTAATTCCAATGTTCTTTCTAAAAGAGATGATGAGCTTCTCTATTGCCCTGTCTGGGACTCAACAGATGATGCTAACCAGGTTATATTTACTTAAATAAATAAAAGACAAGAAGATTGATTTATTTTAATATTGACACAGCAGCAGCAGTCTGCATTCCAACATTAATTATTACAATTTCCGTCTATTCTAAAGTAATTAAAGATTAGTAAACACATATGCAGTCTTAATTAATAGACTAGATTAAGTACTTGAATGCTAATTAACTGGATTAAAAAAACTATTTCCACCAGCAATGGCTGTTTACATTTTCATTAAGTACTACTATCATATAAACCAATTCATCACTATCAAATGGTCCGATCGGATCATCCCTCTTCAGCACAAAACCAGAAATCCTCTACTCAAAAGAAATTCATAAAGCCAGAAACTTCTGCTGGATTTTTCCACCACTATGGTAAGATTGTCAAAAAGATCACTTTAATTTCGCATACTCCTAAACACTTGTCCGAAGTTTGCTAAATCTTTGGTGATTTTTTTTTTTTATTAATCTGATACTGGCTCATGTGTAGGCACCAGCAATGATTTCAGATTTATTTTAATATCAGTGAGGATTACAGCTTCATTCTCCCGCTAGAAAGAGCAGCTGATCCGCTGGTTTTCATACCCTCTGGGTTTCACAGAGGCTCTACACTTCTTATCCACTCTCTTTAACACTGAGTGAAACTGAAATCACTCACCTTTTTAGATTATTAGGAGCCATTTTAAATACCTGGTTTCTTCACACCAGAAGGACACTCAAGGAGATAATTTCATACAAGAACATTCCTAATTTGTTCTGGCTGTCCAGTGGCCAATTGTTCAGTAGTTAATCTGCTGAGCAACCCAAAGTGAACCCTGCACTTCCCCTCCTGATCTATACAACTTCCAGATGTGGTCTTCCCTTTCACAGCTGTTATGCTCTTCTGGCATTTATGCTGCACAACTTCTGCAGGATGGCCATCCATGGACAAAGCTGCCTTTTACATAAGATGTCATTCTTCTGGCTCCAGGAGAACAGAGAGCATAGACCTGAGACAGATCCAGCTAATGGAGCAGCTCAACCACACACCTCTGGTGAGGCACCAATGCTGTCAGAGATTCTGGGTCTCAATTTACGCTTAATAACTGAACATTTCATAGGGGACTAATGGTCCTTGAAAATAGATTTTGATAGTTCAAATGAGACTCTGAAATCTAAATTAGCCTTGTGAAAATATCTTCCCCTAAAGTAGCTACGTCAAGCATTTCCTTTAACGTCCAAAGCCAGGGTGTTAAGCCCAGCCCTGCTCTGCAGTCCCACTGTGTCGGTCTCTGTCTGCACTCACTGTGACAGCCACGGGCTGCTGATAAGGGAGATTTCAACCCCTCTCACAGCATGGCCATACACTTTCAGACATGTGCAGCAGGTGCCTGCAAAGAGGACATGGAGAAGGCTGGCAAAAAAATTCAAACATGAACATCACTGGCATCCTTTCTTCAGCAAAAAGCACTTTCAGCCTCAAGCAAGACTGTACAGTGAACTAGCAAGGCACCAAAAGAACTGACTACACCCATCCTCTGCAAGCAGCACAAGTGAGGGAGATTGCAACAGAACATAAGCATAGCTCTCTAGCAACTCTTGAGGGTTGGCAAAAACCAGTTATCCGCAAAACCAGTCCCAGTCCATGTTACAATGCAGAACTAAGGAGTAGTTGTTTAATAAGGCCCAGCAGTAAATCAAATTTCAGCTAACGGCACCTCAGGCTCTCTAACATCCCAAAACACAAGTTGCTTGTGAATGAACAGATGAGTATAAGAGAAAAAAAAAATAAATTCAGGAATATCTCTAGCAAGGGAGTAGCCAATTATTATTTAGAAATGAAAGAAACTAAATACAAAATCAATTCATACGTTTTCTGAAGACTGAACTGACTTTAATAGCCCCATAGCAGACCCAAATTCTTATTATTCCTTGAGCTTCACTTTTCTACATGGCTCATTAAAAACCCATTTAAATACAACTACTGTTTCAATGAGCTAGTAGGAGAAAAAACAGAATAGGTATTTTCACAATAATACACTACTGCCCACAGATATTACAAAAAAAAAAAAAAAAAAAAAAAAATCAATTAGCAAAATAGCAGCATCTAAGAGTCATTCTGTGCTGGATGTGATGTGCATCCTGAGCATCCTCTCTACAGACCCAGACATCACCCAGCATTTCAAAAGGAGAAAAAGGGCAAGCACCATTTCAATTTAGGATAAGCTGTAGCACAAACAACAAACCTCTATAATTTCAAGAAAATCATTACCTATCCTAATTAATCACTTCAGCCATGAAACCAGAACTTTTTATAAAACTTTTCAAAGTAAAGTAGCTGGAAGGGAGCCAAACAACTTTTCACAATAGCTTCACTGCATTATAGCTTTCAGAAAATAAATGTCATTTAAAGGATCACATGTCACCATCATATTAATACTTTAGATGCGATTTTCAGTGGATTATACAGAAGTGCAAGCTCGTACAGAATCATAGAATAACCTGAACTGGAAGAGACCTTTGGAAATGTACTAGTCCAAGTCCCTGTTCAAACCAGGGTCAATGAGAGGAGGCTGCTCAGAGCCACATCCAGTTGCATTTTTTAATCACCTGAAGTATGGACAGTCCACAACCTCTCCTGGCTCCCTCCCAGCATTTGGCTCCCTGGGTCCTTTTCCCTATATCCAGTTGAAACTTCCCTTGTTACAACATGTCTGTTGTCCCTTACACTGCTCCTGTGCACCTCAGAGAAAAGTCCAGTTCCATCTTCACCATCCCTGACAGAGAGCAGCTACATCAAGACTGTTGTGCCTTAAGGAGCCACATGGTCACAGAGCACCCCTAAAAGTCCCCCTTGCCCTGTGACAGCTTCCAGCCCACTAATTCATTCTGATGGCCTCTCGCTGGGACATCACTGAAATGCCTTCCTCGGATTGAGAAGGCCAAAATATTCCAGAAGCAGAAAGAAATAATCACAGAATTATGTGGGTTAAAAGGCACCTTAAAAGGTCATCCAGTTCCAACTCCCCTGCCATTGGCAGGGGTATCCTTCACTAGAGCTCCATCCAATCTGGCCTTGAACACTCCCAGGGATGGGGCATTCACAACTTCTCTGGGCAACCTGCTCCAGTGCCTGACCATCCTCAAAGTAAATAATTTTTTCCTAATATGTAATCCAAACCTACTCTCAGTTTGAATCCATTCCCCCTTTGCCTGTAACTGCTTGTCGTCATAAAAAAATCCTTCTCCCTCTTTCTTGTGGGTTCCCTTCAGGCACTGCAAGGCTGCAATTAGGTCACCCTGAAGCCTTCTCTTCTCCAGGCCGTACAATCCCAATTCTCTCAGCCTTTGCTCGTAGAAGAGATGCTCCATCATCCCTCTAATCAACTTGGTGGTGTCACCCCAACAGGTCAATGCCCTTCCTGTGCTGGGACCCCAGAGCTGGATGCAGCAGACAGATCTCACCAAAACAGTGCAGAGAGGCAGAATCCCCTCTCTCGCCATGCTGTCCGCAGGGCTTTGGATGCAGCCCAGGATGTGGCTGGCTTTCTGGGCTCTGAGTGCACATTGCCAGCTCAGGTCCAGCCTAATCCCTCCCCTGAGCCTGCTGGCTACAGACTGCTCATATAGCCCAGGGGAGAGCTGGTCATCTTTACCACAAGGGCACTGCTGACCCACATCCATCGGGGTCTCCGCCAGGTCTGTCCCTATAGGAAGCAGTCTCCCAGCCCATACTGCTGAGAGAGGTTATTCCACATGCAGGACTCTGCATTTACCTCTGAACACAGTCCACCCTCTCAAAACCCCATGAGATAAAATAACCAGTGCTGGAAAATTCATCACAGGTCTCTGTGAAAGTCATTCCCAAATCTGCTGACTAAGTAAGCACCCCTTGCTTTCAAAGCTCACCATAACACACCAAGTTAAATCATATCTGCAAGATCAAAACTCATCTATTGATTTCAAGGACACTTTAATTTTACAGGTAGTTTTAAAATCTTCTGCTTTCACGATTCTTTAAATCTAAGAAATGATTCTGAAGTAAATATACAAGCTTTTTATTAAAACATCACTTTAGATTATTCATTTCCCATGGCACTTTGATCTGAGAAATTCTAGAATCAATATTAAATTGCAATCTAATCCTCTCCCAGTAGGAATTAAATGCAGTTTTAGGTACTATCCTCTAAGTTCTCATGCTATTAAAAATATTTTAAATATATTTAAAATGTTAAAATATTTAAAATATTAATTTTATACTACTTATATTTAAAAGATTTTTTTTCTCTTCTCCCCCTTACTGCTGAGCAACAGTCTAAAAGCAAGCAGGCCTGTGGCACCCTGAAAAAGTCATTTGTGTATATTCTGTCTGAATTGCTCTTGACTTGACCTCCATGGTGTAAATCAGGCTAAGGCTTAGACAAAAAAATAAGACAATAACTGAACAGAGTTAAAATTACTACAAGGACTATCAGCAGTGGCTGACACTGAGCTGCTTGCTTGGTTGGCTGCATTTGGTTCTCCATGACCTCACCCCTGACTGTACCACACACCACTTCTACAAAGAATGAATGCACTGTCCGAGAGCTGAACCACCAGCCCACATGTACAGACAGACAGACAGAAGGATGGACAGAGCACACACATATTATCCTGCAAAGACCGTCCAACATGCTTACCTGGCTAAACCCACTGCATGGACACAGCAAGTCCAACACCAGGGCTGGATCTTGGTCTTCATGAGCAGCTAATTTCCAAAGACATCCACACTGGTCAGCTCTTACAGACAGCCCAGAAACACCCACATTTCATGGAGCTGACAGAACGGGCAGAAGGACAGGAGCCAGGAGGAGAGTTTCTCTTCAACAGGGCATGCTCCTCTGGCCAGGAACAGGTTTGGAAGCTGCAGTTTGTTACTTTAAATCATGCTTCACAATGCTGCATTTCTGCTGTTAACCTGGAACCATGCTAAGGAACTCTACCCCAGCTCTTGCAACTAGCTGCTGACCCCAGCCCTCTCAGTGAATGCATTTATCACCCACAGCTGCTAAGCCAAACCCTGCTGCAAGGGTGGGCAGTGCCCTCCCTGCACCCTGATCTCACAGAGGATGGAGTCAGCCATGGGAGTCCAAACACAAGAAATGCTGCAGACACATCTCACTGCAGAACTGGCCTGGTTAAGATGATAGGGTAAAGACATTTCCCAGCTTCCAACTAAAAGCAGAACTATGGTTAAGAGTGCAAGAAGAGAGAACATCATCCCAAGTTCTTTTAAAGAATTCTGTTTTTCTTTTATGCTTCTCAGCAAAAATTAAGATATTATGCTTAGAAAGAAGTCTGCTTCCCACAGTCGTTACAAGCTTTCCATTTGACAGGTACCAAAATGCTTAAATCCATGCTCGTTTGGGCTATGAGAACAACTAGAGAAAAATTCACTGCCTAAATATGACAGTTTTTCAATCAGAAGGTTTTTATTATGGTACTTTTAATGGGTTGTTTCTTTACCAACTCTTCCTTTGAAAGCATATTTAATACTTTTCTGTATATGCTGCCTTGTTATTTTCTTAAATCCTCAATTTATACAGGAAAGATTTCTTCCAAAATCCTTTTGTACCAACAGTGCTCTTGTTCACAGCTAAGCACATACTCTGCAAAATTACCACAATATGTGATTTACCACGGTATCTCCTTAGCTCATTTTGAAAAGAAACTGGAAAAAATTACATCCATCCTGGCTTTAAAGTGGTGCATGAAGAAAACATGGTTTCAGAAGAGAGTGCTGTGCTTGGGAAGTAGTTGGGCACATCTGAACATGTGAATAAGCCCATTTCATCTCCTCCATTCTTGATTCCTCAGCACAAACGAGTACATGTGAACCACACTGAGGACAATGCTGTCAGTATTGCTTTCCAAACAATTTCACGGGTTTAGAGCTCACTACGAAAGTCTGCCTTCTTACAGGACAAGGCTCAAAAGGATACCCTGACTGTATCTCATGCAGCTGAGTTTGTGGTATGGGATGACTCTGCAGGTCTGCAGATTTCCAAGTCAAAAGCACAGACCGTACAGGAGTTCAGTATTTTATTTCTGCCACAGAGGTCAGCAGTTAAGCAGTGACGCTATGCAGTAAGTAATCCAGACAGTGGGTTATTAGAGGGGCTGGTGTCACACAGCAAGATATATTGCTGAAATAAAAATGTATTAAATCTTAACACTTGTCTCATCTGTCATTGAAAGCTGCAGTCATTGAGAACCAAGAAAAAAATGGTTTCAGAAACCTCCAAAAAAAGACCAGGCTTTCCATTCTTCTGCTACAGGATCAAAACAGCAGCATTAAATTCTAAGATTTTAATTTCAGCTGAGGTACAAAAAGGTAACTAGCTAGTTAAAGCACAGGACAATCTTTGCAAGCTTATTAAACTTCAAGAAAATAGACTTTGTAAAATACAGCTCTTCATTTTATATAGTGTGTGCTGTTCAGTGTAATTTGCATGCAAAAGCCAGGAGAATGTGATTAAAAATACCCATCTAGAGACACAGATGAAAAACTTCAAACATTTTCTGATTCCCTTCTGTTCCACTCATTATTTCAATACCTCACTACAACAAAGGAATAGATAACACTTGTCCTTGACACTAGCCTAAATTATCTTCAGTGTGCAATACAATACCGATTAAATTAGGCTTATTTTAAATAAACGTCAAGGTCTGTTCAAAAGGTAAAACTCTGTGCCTTTTGCCTTTTGTACAACACATCTCCTCCCCACCCCCCAAACTTTTCAGAGGTCTGAAAAACAATGAGATTATGGCGCTTTTTAAAACTAACTTCATTATCTAGATTTAAAAAAAAAAAAAATCAGAGGGAATCATTTAACTCTGACATTTAAGACAACAATAATAGTATTCTTCATTTTGTGTATAATGACAAAAATAACCGGCACATTAGACAATAATTCTTGCCTCCCTTCTTTAAATAAGGTTCTAAAATATCCTAAATGAAAATGTTAGTCACTTGTTCCCTCGCGACTAACAGTTTTTATTATTTTAACATGTAACAACAGTGAAAACACTGCAACTTAACTCACATTAGGGCTATCCTTACAAAATTAAGAATAAAAGGTCGCTTCCAACAGCACTGGGTTGGCTGTAAATGACACGTGCCAGGAGACCCATGGAGATAATGTTGTCCCCATCCTGTGGCAATGCCCAGACATCGGATGTTGACTCACCACAGTTATTATGTGAACCTATGCCAAACACGGGGCTCTGCTCTTAAGCAAAACACACTCCTTAGATAATATTTGGTAGTCCTGAAAAGGAGAGAATCTTCCTAAACACCTTTAGGTTTTGTACAGCTAAGATTACAGTGAGCTCTGTATGTATTTCGAACAGCCTGGTTCATCCACATCCAGGTGGATTTCCATCTACCACACACTAGTTTATTTCCCACAAAATACCAGGTTTAATGACTTAGCAGCACAGCCCCAGGGACATTCATTAAAACCTGGGTTTCCAATGCCAAAACTATTTTCAAAATTATGTGGAGGCACTTTTTCAACAATATTTTGGCATACAAGGTTGTGGAAGGGCATCCCATGTATTTTCTCCCCATAAAATTGCTAGAAATCAGATGCTCAGGTATTTCTGAAACTCTACTTTTAAAAGCCATCTGGCAACTTTTTAAATCTGTTCTCTTAACTTCTTGTGAACACAAACACAGGGAAAAAAAGGCAACAGGAAGAAAGAAGAGCATAAGAAGGGAGAACCTCAGAAGGAAACTAGCAGGTTAATATCATCACATCCATCTCAAAAAAGTATTCCCTGGTAGTCAAGTGATTTTCTTTCTTTGAAATTTCTTATTCATTTCTTTGAAATGCAGGAATGACCACTGAAGCACATCTCTCATATTACTCTAACAATAATTTTGCATCAGTCTGTGATTCTTGACTACTTGTTGCAGAAGCTTCCACCTTGAAGCACTCCTTCTTTACACAGGGATGTAGTGCATTATAAACAAAGAAACAGGAACATAAATAGAGACTTTTGACAGAATTATACTTCTAAATCACTTTGTGTGAAAGGACTTGAAGGACTCCAGACTTACTTTCAGGACTAATTTTGAAAATTAATTCCCTAAATCACTATGGAACTGGGACCAATGCAACTACATCACCTGGATGAATACAAAGAACTTGTATTCAAAAGAAATACCCAAAAGAGAAATTACATTTGTATGCACAATCATTTCAAGCTACCAAACTTGGGACCAGACAATCATTCTTACATTTTTACCTTGACTCACCCCATATCCATAAAATGCATTTTTCAACACGTAATAAAAGTGTAGTGCAGCCTAGGGAAAGAGACACAAGCATTGCCAAAACCCATCAGCTTCAACTTGTGGACAAGGACTGCAACAAAAATCTCAAAACAGATCCCTTCCATTTTGTAGGTCCGCTAATGTTCCCCCATCTCCTCAGGGCTCATCTAGCCTATATTTCTCCTCTTTTCTCTCCTGGAAAAACTAAGGCTATAAAAGCAGCTGACACCTCATACCAGGCCAGCAGCCTGTCCCTGGTTGAAGTGTCTGTATTTCATAGTGACTTCGAATATTGTTGGAAGGTTATTAAAATCATTCATGATTTTATCTGTGCCAAATGGATCATTACACTGTCAACACTCATCTTTATTATGCAAAAATATGCAGAACTTAACATCTTTTGTCGAGCTGGCAAAACAGTATATTCAGTAGTAACTCTGTTTTTCATTAAATTTTGCACAAGGTTAAAGAGTATGTGGAATCTGATTGCTGAAGTCTCCATTCAAAAACATCACACAAAACAAGCTGTTTGACTCATGAAGCAAAAGATTATTTATTTATAACCTACAGACAAATAAATTCTTCTGATTAATTTATAGTTTCCTTTAATTTTACAATTATAAGTTAAAGGTTGCAATTTTTGGGGGAGGAGGCAAGATATTTTTTCCTTTTCTTTTTTCTTTTTTATGTTCTTCTGTGTGCACCTAACAATCCTGTTTGATAGAAACTGTCCTAAAGCTCCAAGGCCAGCTCCAATCTTGCCTCCTACCTTCCACTGCTCTCTAAATGTCTTTCAGCAGAAACAGAAGTGAATTCAATCTGGTTACCTCTCATGAAAGAATAATTTCTTGGGAAGCTCCAGCCATCTTGAAATAGCTTTTCTGACTGTCTCATTAAATCTTCATTTAATTCTTCTTTCTTTGTATTTCTCCTGCCACATTTAATCTTTGAATTTATACGAATTTTTAGAGAGCCTTTTTGGGGTGCAGTTTGTATTTTGGTGCCACACAAAGCAGATACATTGCATAAGGCTAAAACAGGTAGCTGGGTAAATTATGCTGTCAAAAGTGATTAACATTTAAAAGGACTAAACAGAGGAAGCAGATAATACCGCCCAGATCTGCTTTTAATTAAAACATCTTAGCAATTATTATTAAAAGGCAAAGACTGAAAATGAGAGACAGCATAGCTTCCAAAGAGAATAGTTTTTATACTTGTCATTAGGGGTCACCTTTTCTCATGTGCAAGACCACTTTTAAATTACCTGCCTCACTGGAAACCATTCACTTATTAAAAGAACTTTGCCCACACTAAAACAAAAAACCAGACATTTAATCAGAAACATTTATGCATTCATTACTGTTCCAAATGCCCTTGCTTTAGGATAATGTTGCCCCTACTGAAAGCAAAGCGCATTTAAGCCTCTGTGCCTAATTGTTGTATCCCAAATGATTTCTCTACTTTCCACAATAATTACCAAACATTACATCACCTATGCTAAAACAGTATAAGGATAACACCACTGAACCCCATAGAAGGTAAAATGAATAGCACATATCAGGAAAGTCTAACACGTGTAGCCTTTGCACATAAATCAAACGGCGTTACACATTCTGACAGCTCCATCTAGCCACAGCTACACAAAAGTAACCTTATCCCAGCACAATGAATTAATTTACATTCAGCACATACCAGCAATTGCAAAAACTCTTGTAGTCAAAAGTGTCCTTTCCAAAATGACTGTATAGTTTAAGAATTAAATTAACACTTTCATGGGCATATCTGTGCTTCAGGTTACTTGGGTTTCAGAGAAAAACAGAAAGAGAAAAGTCATGGTTTAAAGGCCCCAAGACTAGAGCATCTGGACAATGTCAGGAACAGATGCTGAGATCAGAACTTGGCAGGAGTTTCTGAGATGGGAACCTCAAACGTCTTAGGAAGAAGGGAGAGCAAAATGGGATGTAACGCACAAATGCAAAGCATACAGAGTGTGAGAGAGGCAGCGTGCAGGGCATGCACATCTGATGGAGCAGATGAGCAAGAAAAACAGCAGAACAGTCAGCTGCCAGCAGTGGGGGGAAGAGGAGGGAAGGCTCCTCATTGTGAAGCTCCAGCACTACCAGCGTACAAACTGGCAGCTCACGGGCCAGCCCCTGGAAACAGAGCTAACTACCACAGGCATCCTGCTCTGTGTGCCCGTGTGTATGTGTACATTCAACATACTAAAATTATTTGAGGAAAGCAACTGCCATTTCTTTCTATGTTCTTATTTTCTACAATGCCAACCACTCTTGACCTGACTGGTGTAAAGATCAGGCAAGGCCCTTCGAAGTGATCCAACTTTCTGACACAAAGAATGGCTGTAACATCTTCCCCAGAAACCACCGTGGGGTGCTGAAATACACTTTGGTTAGGACCTAACTTTAGGCACACATATTTGAAAGCACTGGCTTGTGACTGTATGATGAACAGAGGCCATGCATCTCCTTTTCATACCCATAATCATTATTATCAAATTCCTTATGAGAAGTGGCAAATGGCTGGAAAAGAATTTTTTTAGCATTTTGAGTTGTAGCCAATACAATTTACAGATCACTGATAAAGCATTTTGTCCTTAAGCTGATCTAAATTAAAATTTTAAATTATGTTAGTTTACCAAGAGCACTTGACCTGTGCTAAGTCCCTTAAAACTCCAAGTGGTAAATCCTCAAGTTTCAAATATGTAATATTTCCATTTTACACTTAATACCAAAATAACTAATGCAGAAGAAAAGGAGATTAGCCCTCAGAGGCGGACTAGTGCAGCTGCCTAAAAATGCAAACAAATGTAAATCTGTCAGACTACTGTGCAAGTACCAGGACATGCAGAGACATTTGCCCCAGCTAATATGTAAAAAGCTCAATCCAAACTGAAATTTTATATTTCCCTTAGAAATCATACAGAAAGAAAATGCAGTTCCCACTACATGTCTGTTCCCACAAATGTTCCCTCAGCCTGGCAGTGAGCAAAACAAAACCAAAAGGCAAAGAGCAGAGGGGCTGCACATCCCCCAGCCCAGTCCACCTGCACGCACTGCCAACCACAATTGTATTTCAAAACTAACCTCAGTAACAACAACAAGAAGAAAATCTTAGGATGCCATTATTATATTCAGTTCCAAAGATGGACTCACTTCTTATGCCCACTGAACATCTACTTTGGATGTTCTGGTACAGATATTTCTGAGACGGGAAAGGCAAACACCACCTGGACTGTCTCCATCATTCTTTCACATTCAGACACCGTGAAGAGATAGGAGGAAAAGAGAAGGCAAAAAAAAGCAAACAACAAACTAGAGAGGAAAGAGAAGTTACGCTGTACTTTTTTATTACATGCCTTTTTTATTTTGACACAGTTAGTTTAGCATTGTCCAATACAGATATTTTATGATCTCAGATGCCTTGATGCTTCTCAAAGGTGAGTGGAGAATAAACACGTGTGCATTTATGTAAGGGAAGAATTGTTTAAGCATTCATATAAAACACAGCTGTATCGTGGCTCCCTGCACCAGCCAGTGGACAGGTAATGCACTTTTTTCTCTGGAAGCATGTATATTGGCAGCATTAAAAGGTAACAAGGGCTTTCAGGGTGGGAGCAGGAGGAAGGAGCACAGGCAGTGATGCCAAGGCAAAGGGAAGGCTCGCAGCGTGGGATACAGGAGTGGAGGTTTCAGGACCAGCTCAGAAGGAATGCACAGTGGATGCAGTTTGGAATTAAAGCCCACGATTCATGTTCACACATGCTACCAGCAGAGAATAGGTAACAGTGATGTATCTCAGAGCCAGCATACACAAAGCAGCCTCCCCCACCACTTCATGGTGGAATTCAGCAGCCATCACAGCAGAAATTCAGGAAGTAAATTGTGCTGAGGAGCAGGCACAACAGTCGCTTCTTCTGAAGCCACTTAATTCTGTCCCCAGCAGCAGCACTGTGCCTAATCTCCCCTCACTCTCCCATCACTGCTAGAAAGCTGCAATCTTTACACATATTTCTGTCCATTCTTTATCTTTCGCCTTGCACAAAGAAAGGTTAGTTTATGAGATTATTTTGGGCCTGCTACCAGCTATATTCCTTCTGTTCTAATAGAGCAAATTGTATCCTGAAAATGCCAGGAGGATCCCATCAAGGCTTTGGTATGTGAAGAATCCTTTGAGAAAACAACTGAGCATCATCATTTTGGTTTTCTAACAATTCTTCCCACAAGTAAACTTTAGCTCCACTTGGAGCTATTTACATGCTTGTTTCATTCCACTCCCATCCCTAAAATTCAGTAAAGGAACTTAAGTATCCAAATACCTACAGCCATGCACCAGCAGGTGAACCTACTCCTAACTTGGAGAAGAAACTGTGGCCCTGGTGTGAATCACTGCAGAGCTGAAGCACCAGGTGCTCAAGAGGACAAGTGTTTCTAAGAACTTAATTCATGTTTTGCATTGCTCTTTCAAGCAAGAACACTGTGCATGTCATGTCCTCTGGATGCATGTCCTGCATTCTGGATTCACACAATGCACCCTGACACTCCATGCTTCCCAAAACAGGGACCATGGTACATGCCCAGCCCAGAAGGCCATGTTTAACATTTCTATAAGGAGGAGCTGCTCTCCCTCAGCTGCCTGCACAGAAGTGTAAAACCACAGGGAAAGGTGGGTGAAGAAATGCAAAGCACGCTCAGCTTTCAAAGGCACAGAACAGCTTGGATCACTTACCAAGCCCCTCCAAAAAAACCCAAAAAAACTTTTGAGAGTTGTAAGCAAAAGCAGTGAACAGTTCGATACAGGCTACTCTGAATATTGCATTGGAAGTACACTGGAATCTAATTTACACTTTGCTGATCCAATGTACTTTTCCATTCACCTTCCAGCAAACACTTCCTGTGAGAAAGCCCTGAATTTGAACTGTTAGAACAGTTTCTAAATCCCGTAAAATGAAACTATACTGATTTAACAGCATGCCTGCCTTTTCACCATGTTCACTTTGATCCTAGAAATTCAGTAATACAGAGGAATGAAAAAAATCCAAAACCTAAAACCAACAAAAAACCCCGTGCCTACATAACTTAAAAAAATCATTCAGCTAAGGCACTCAAGCTGTGATTAATTCTCATCAGAAACACACATTCAACCCAATTTTTTTACTTTATAACATCAAACTAGGAATGGGGTTTGTTTTTCTAAGAAGTTCATTCAAAGTCCAGTGTATCTTGCATGCAAGTCTGTCAGGTAGAAACAGTTCAAACTGAGCTGACAGAAACCAGCTTCCTAAATTCCTCCTTCAAGGTTTCCCTGCAGAGCACAGTTAGGCAAGGAAACAGTACAAGTATCAGTGTTGGCAAAAGGCATTTGGTAGTGAAACCTGAAGGGATATTTCTACTTCCTCCTTCCTCTAATCCCTAAATAAGTCTTTGGAAAGCCTGGATTATCTGTCATTTTCTGACCTCTTTGGTAAATAAATAAATAAATACATAAATTTTAAATTTAAAAAAAAAAAAATAAACTTAAGACCAGTCACCCACTTCGTAATGAAAAATTTCAGATCAATATATCATCTGTCTGCTGGGCTCCCCAAAACCTGGGAATTGTTTAGGTAAAAATCCAGAACTGCAACTCCTTCCACCATAACCCCTGATCCCAAGGATGGGACAACTCTCCTGGAGAAGGACCATGCAGCATGGAGCCAGTGGGCAGCACAGAGCCTACCAGGTAACTTCTGGTCAGAGAAAATATGCATGCAAACAGGCCACAGCTCTTGGCATGCTCTTAGTCAGACAGGACCTTCCTGACTGCCCAGGGAAGGGCAGGACACTCACACAATTCCACTGTGCAGAGATTTGTGCACTGATTCCAGAAGCATCTGCACCCTTCCAAAACAGCTTAAGGAGAGCTGGCCAACATCAGCACCTGCAGAGGCACCACAGCTGGAGAAAGAGGAGGGCTACCTGTTACAACCAGGGGCTGCTGCTGGTTATAGAGATCCTTTGTGTGCTCCTCCTTCACACCTCTTTGTCCAGCTGTAATTCATCAAATAAGAAAAGGGAGACTATGCAAAAATTTCACATTCTATGCTAAGTAATTTACCTGCAGTAGGACCAATACTGGTGGTTACAAACTAAATGATGCTTTAAAGATACAAGTTGTAACAATATTCAGGCCATCACCTTCACCCAATCACCTCAGTCACTCCTGCCAGAACCCCGTCACCAAAGCCAGCTAAACCCATGGTACTGACTGTGCACATATATTCTGGAACCTGTTTTTCTGATAGCCCAAAGTCTGGGATGTTGCACGGCTGCTAGCAGAACAGCTACCAGCAAGGAGCACCAAGTACTACACTGCTTGGCACCTATTCAGCAGCCAGACACACTTCCTACAACCTGGGCACCAAACAGTCACCTACACACTCAGCTCATTCTATTTAGAGCCTGTTATGCAACACATTTCATTTTGCAAAATGACCTTAATATAAAACATAACATATTACTTAGGTAATACTTTTTCTTGGGGAATCGTTGCATAATTTCGGACATCAACCTCAAGATTCTGGTTTTGAGCAACCAGTTTCTGCATACCAGCAGTAATTCAGTGTGCCTGATGCTGAATGGCTCTCTGGAGGGTGTAGCTACCTTCCACTAGTTTAACTTTAACACAGCTCCAATGCCTAAAAGAAACATAAGTACCCACCTATGTTACTCAATTGCAAAGATATATGAGAGTGGAGAGAAGAAAATAATAATTATAAAAAAGAACATTGTAGAATTCTGCTTAAGAGTTGTACTTCCAATTATCAAACTACTAGATATTAACAAATATGAGAATTGCCACCAAATATCATTTAGAACATTTAAGGATAAATCTACTGAATCTATGTTTAAAGACGAGCAACTATAGTAGTTTTGCATGCTGTGCATCATCTTAACCACATGGCTTTAATCAAGGAACAATTGACTAAAAGGCTACAAAAATGTAGTTTATGAGACTAACGTGGTTGTTAATACAGTGTTCACCAGCTGCTTTCCAGACCATGGCTTATGTTTTAAGCCTAATCTGAAAGCAAGAAACAAAAGGTTACAAAGTGCTCAGACCACCATCCATTCCATGATCTGATTTTTATTTTGAAGGAGTAATTCAGACTGCATCGAAATGACATGATAGGTCATTTTCACACCTTTGACTCAGCAAACTAATAAGAGTTGACTGTGCTCAAGTAAAAAAAATGCCTTGGTTAGAGACAAAAACTTGGATAGTCAGACATCTTTACTCTCGTATATATGAAAAAATCTTAGATTATTTTGACAAGTGTCCAGCTGAATTAGTCAGACAGGCAATCAGTCAAGTGTTTATTGGCGTCACACCGAGGACTGTGGAAAGCTACAGCACCATTTCAATTAAAACACTGAAAGCAAGTTAGAAAAAAAATCCTGTTCAAGGTACTCATAATCCCCAAAGCCACCTACATGACATCTGTACCCATAATCACTGACTGCCTGCAGGTCCCATTGTAGCCCACAGCAGTGCTAACCCTCAGGAATGACACACAGTCTAGACAAGAGGTGAAAATAATAAGGGACTGCCTGCCTCAGCTTCCCTGAAATTGTCTGCAAGAAGAAAATAAAGTGATGATTTGATTTTTAGCCACTGAGCTCCATGCAACTCTTGGCTGAAACTGTCCCTCACTGGCACTTACAAAGAACACAACCCAAGTTTTGTTTGAAGGTCATTGTAAATATCACCCAGTAATGCAACCAAGTGTAACTCTGACTTCCTTAGTGGAATACCCCACCCACTTGCACTCTGACAATCAACCAGGAAAGAATTTCTTATCTTAACTGGGGCAGAGCTGCCACCACAGCAGCCTTGGGAGACACAAGGGACTGCAAAAGCAGGTGCCTCTTTAGATTTAGGATTCCAGATTTGTCTGTCCACTATTAATGATCCACCTACTGTGTTCTTGTGAAATATGAACCTTTTAAAGCACTTGAAAATCACATGCACAAATTATTTTACATTAAAGACTCACGGTCTACAGTATTAGACTAATTACGTGACTGAGGTGGAGAACAGATTCAGACATCTGGGAGTGACAAAGAAGAAAAGCAATATACACATGGGCAGCAGTTCCTTTCCTCACACCACTGCCACCAGGCAAGAAGTCAGGAACACAGTCAGACTTTCAGCAACTGAACAACAACCAAACAAAATTAAAATTAGAGTAAGCAAACACATTCTCCATGTGCCACAACCCTGCAGGTGCTAAGACACATCTGCCTTACTGCTCCAGTGCTGTGCCCATGATGGAGATGTAGCCACATCCCCTGAAACGGAACTCCTCGAGTCAGTTTTGCTAAACCAGATGTTCACAATACAATACAATACAATATCAAAATCATATTTCCCTATTAAAGGCTATATTTCACTGCAGACTTTTCAGCAGCTTGACTCTTCTATCACAAGGATAAGAAAAAGTTCAAATCTCAAAGTACAGGAAAAAGGGGAGCATCTCAAAGTGATGGCACCTACAGAACAAGTGGGTGTCTGTGTCCACAAAGAGACATGACTGTTTCTTTTGGTTTGTTTTATAGAAACCCCAAGAAATTACCCATCTCCATCTAACCAACAGCTTGCAATGTACCACTGAAAATATATATATTGCTTTTATTTCCCCTAAAATCAACTTAACTAGCTCTCATTCTTCCCATATTATTTTAGACAGTCAATGTATTTTCTTCCCACTGGACAGAGAATGAACACATTATCTTTCCATCTTACAGGGCCCCTGACAGCCAAATAAAACATGGTTATTACTGTCAGAACTCAAATGAAATATTCTGAACATGGCAAGAAGTTATTAGCCTGATGTTCAGAAGACAAGCTAGAAATGGAAATGGGAAAGAAAAATATTTCCCCTACTTTCATAGGCTTTTGTGGGAAAATTAGGTTATCTTCTTGTTGAAATAGGCTTGAGTTGGATTTCTTTTTGCTGTGTTGAAATATCCTAATTATTCCATTAGGAAGATGCAGGATATTAATTTTTATATAATCAAAATACGGATAAATGAGAGAGTAATTACTGAAAAACATTAATATTACCTCAATATCCTAAATTATACACACTAAATCAACCAGGTAATGTCATTTCAATGCACAGTAAATTCACAGCAAGTAAGATTTGTGATATGACAGAAAAACCCAGAAGCACTAAATGAAAGCATTCCCCTTTCAAACCACTTTCCTGCTGCACTTCAAAAACAAGCCAACACCAAACACCATGGCTAAAATGTTCCCTGTACAGAGATTGCCTGCTTTAACTAGGCTCACCTATAATTAGACAGCACAATCTACTCTGCATAATAATTGAAAACTACAGAACAATGGTGCAACAGTGAAGAAAAGGCAGATTATTTTTCCTGCACACTCGAGTGGTGGTAAAAACCACAAAGTGAGAATCAGTGAGATGTCATCTCTCCCAGTACACCAGTGAGAGAAGGACTGAGCTGAAAATTGTCCTTATTACAATTTTGAAGACACATGCAGTGTGGTTTGAGGCCAATCTCAAGGGAGAAGCCAGGCAGCCCCCACCACTCGAGCTGCAGTCTGCAGCTGCCAAAGGACACTCGTCTTCAGCGGGTTCCTCTGAGCATCCTTACTTCCTACAGCTATCCAGAGGGATCCATACTGTTTGATCATGAAATCACATCCCTTGATAGCATGCACATAAAAACGGCATTAAAACAAATTAACTGTGTGCTAGCATTCAGCAGCAGGCCATTTTGACACTTGAGCAGATAAGTCCACTGATACCTTCCATGTATATTAAAGATGGGTCCACGTGGAAAAGCAATTCTCAAATGTTTCTAGAAAATCAGGCATTTACTAAGTAAGTTTTTAAACCCCCACAATGCACACACACACAAAAAAACCCAAACACCCACCAAACATACTGACGTCCTGGATCCATCCATCCCAGTATTGTGCTTCTAGCAACCTTCAACAGCAGATGCCACAAGAACAGGGCAAAAATATTTCCTGTCTCTGTTGTCTCGTGACCTGCAGCTCAAGGACATCCTAAATCACACATACAGTCTTTCTCTTTAGGCTCTTTAAGCCAAAATTAAATATACATTTATAGTACAAATATTTTATACAAATATTTTGAAAATTATCTAGATCCAGGCTCTGGGATTCAGTGCTATTTATGCCATTTTTTCAGACCTGATAAGATCTGTTCTTTTCAAGTAGTGCACTTCAACTCAAAATTTCCAAATTATAAAACTATGAAGTTTTTCACTATTTTTTCCTGTTACAATCTGTATCGAGTTGATTCACATAAACTTCAAAATATGTTTCAAATTACCCTGAATATACAGTATGTGAGATATCCTTGAGAACAACCCTAGGAGCCCTATTTAGCCCTAAAGACTTCACTGTAGTTTCAAATCTAAATATAGCACATACAATATACACATAATATAATAAATATTATACCAACAAAGTAATTTTTTGCACTGCTTCCTTTTCTGAGTTCCAGAAACCCTGAAAGAACCCTGGATAACAGCTTCTAACAGTGTGTGTCATCCATCAGCCAGGTGCAATTGTCACCTGAAGGATCAGCTTCAAAGCTCCCAATATTCACATTTTACTGGTCGGTTCTGGTTCTGCAAGAGTGCCAGAGAGTCAATATTCACCCTCTTTCTCTCACACTGCAGACCAGGCACAGAGGATGCCCTCAGAGCTCTGGCTACCTCCAGCACACAGATCTCTGCAAGGTGCTCATCTCCTCCTGGAAAACCCTCTTGGCCTCTCTGCCAAGTCCCAGTGTGTAATGCAAACACTGACCAAAGTAATGAAGAGCTGCTCTGGACTTTGATGGCTTTCTCTGCACTTCAAGGACATTCAGCCGAAAGGACACAATTCCTTCTCTGAAAATAAGTTTTGCACTCACAAAATGGCAAGATCATCAATTATTTTTTTCTTAACTGCAAAGTGATAAATAGTTTTTTTTAGCCCTTAACTGTTTAGAGTAAAATAAAACAACAGGACCATAACACTATTATGTTCTGCTTTCTAAGTAATTCTGGGTTTTATTATTTTAAATCATATTATATTGTATTTTATGCCCTTTCTGAAAAAAAAATGATAACTAAATAAGATTTCAAAATCATTTAAATACATCAAAGTTCTTTGCAAATAAGTTTTCCATGTTCACTTTCTATGACATGATTAGGAATCTTTCTATAAGAGCCAGAAGTTCTGGAACTCTAATTGTATCATGCTTTTCAAACCAGGTACTTCATCTTACACATTACAATTCATATTTTTATATGAATTGCCACACTGCAATTGCCACTACATTGCCACAATGAGGAGAGAGGGATAAAAATTCAAAACCCAAACCTACAGCTTTATGGTTATTTTAAGTGAAAAATGTACAAGGACCATGCTCAAAAAGTAACCAAAGGGGTTGCAGGAGGAACCAAAGAAAAAAAGTAAAATTCAGGTACAGAACTTGAATTAAGTCTTATTAAGTTTTTTCCTAGCGAGGCAAAATATCACTACTTGTTCCATTACATTTGTTTTCTTTTCTTTTTCACGAAAATTAACACTTTCCACAGCAACCTACTTCAGTGTGCATTGTTATTACAATATCTGCATTTATTATTTTTTACATTTTCCAATACTCAACTAAATTTTAAGGAAAAAAAGAAGAAAAAACCCAAACTATAAAATATATGTGCAGTAACTATTTCTATGTCCTTGTCAAAGGTCATTACTTTTATTAAAGCCATCTTGGATGAGAATCCATAGGGTTTATATCATCTCATTTTATGAAACCCAAGCATACTATTTAACCAGCATCTTACAAAGCAATTCAAAACTGAGTTCTCTCAGTTACTTAAGCAATTCAACCATTGATATAATTAATTTTGATGTAAATCTCTCTCAGGGGCTTTAATGAGCCAAGTCAGGAAAATCCAAATTAAATTAAAGAAACATACACTAGACCTCAGAAGCTCATAAGTAATGATGTTAACAATATTTCCCCAACACTACCTAGAAATAGCATATTAATAATAATGTTAAAAATGGAGTTAGTTCTTAAAAGAAAATAGATGTTACTCAAGAAGTCCTAGAAATATTTTTGAAATATTTGGTTCAAGTCAAGATTCTAAGACAATTAGACACAATGGTTTTGCTTCTACCTTATGCACCTACATCTCCTACTGTTCAGCACACAACAGAGCTGGCTCCTAAAGTTCTAGAGGGGGAAATGAGGACACTTATTTCCAGACCTCCTTGACTCCCCAAATGAAATAAAACTCCTCACATGGGGCCAGCATGCTCATGGCTCACCATCCTCCCCCACTGCAGCCTTCTTGGAACAGGAAAGAGGGACAGCTTAAGAGCCCAGCAAAGCAACACCCAGCCCAAAAACAGAGCTGCCAATACAAACAGTGCCACTGAAGGAAAGCAAAATAGAAAGTAGAATTGAGTGCAGAGACACCATAATTAGTTTTCAAAACCAGTTACAATTGCTGTTTTTTCCCCAAACCTTACACATGATAAACAAAAAAGCAAGATGAGTAAGGCATCAGTGGTCCAGTCTATAATCACAGATACACATATACAATAAGTGGAATTGTTTTAAATCTATTTCATATTTATAAAGAATACTCATTCCACCCAAACACAGTCCCCACACAATCAAGAACAAAGTCTATAAAACTATACCATGTTTCAGAAGACAGGCCAGACACAGGAACATTAAAAATTTGATAATTCTATTTTAGCAGAGCAGCATGATAGATGACACTTTTATGCTGTAACCTAATAAAATATCCTCTTTTGTCTCTCCCACTAGAAGAATACTATACTTTAAACTAGATCTAATTAAAAATAGCAGGGGATGAGGTTTGTATCAAAGACTAGCCTCTGTGCAGATGGTGATCCCCATGCAACACCAGAGTGCACCTACAGCTGAGAAGAGTTCCCCATGCCTGGCAGCTTCCCACTCATGCCCTCAGGACAGGGAGGTGATTAATGAACTCTGTCTAATGGTAAAATAAATGAATCAGCACCACTAAGTTCCTCATCTGAAACACCAGAAAGCTTGGTTTCAGAGAGGTGTCCAGGCTTCAGAAAGCTCAGGAAGGAACGATGCCATCGGCATTCCTCAGAAGCCCTGGGCCCTTTGGCAGCCCAGCGGGAAGAGAACCCTGCGTGTCCTTCGGGGTCTGTTTGTAAGACACAGCCTGAACATTGTACCCTGCCTAGAGAGGGTCTGGGATGCCAGCCTGCACTGATGTGGAGCACACACTGTGCCAGCCTGCACAGCCCTCATGGGTGCACAGAGGCTGCAGGACACTTGGAGCTACTTCAGCTCAAGATCTGCATCCCACTGACATCAGGAAATGGGATTTGCAGGGAAGGGACTGACAGCAAACATTGTTCACTGCTTGCAGCAAGAACTCCCTTCTGCAGCTCCCAGCATGAGGGGATTCCAAAGGCACCTAACACAGGAGGACCTGGGGCAAGGCTCTTCTTCACCAGTCACCTGGAGGACACAAACATGTGTGATTCCCCTGTGAGGATGCAAAGGTTGCCTGAGCTGAAAGTTTGATTTTCTGAGTAACACGTCTCCTACATAGTCTTTCCTTTCTGAAACACTAAGAAAAATATTTGTCAGCCAGCTAAATAAAAGCCAGAGCTAAATACCATATACTTATCCTCTCAGGAAATATCTAACATGTGTAGAGGGTTAAACAGATGAGAAACCAGACTATGGAAGTCCACATATTACGCAGTTTCAGAAACTTGAACTGAAAAGGACCTTTGAAATCTACAAAAACGAAAATTCAGTAGTAAAATAATCCTGCTAGCTTTGCTGTAAAATAGTCTCCATAAAAACAATGGTCACACTGAAAGCCATGCAGCAAGTGGAAATCCATATCTGTTTAGTGTAAATATTACCATACATCTGAACAGAAAGGCATAAATAAATTTCATACATTTACAGGATGAGGTTTTCAATACAGGTGAGTAACACAAGGGTAAATCTTAACAGCAATCTATTTCTACCTTGGAATTCCCCAAAATAATTTCATTAAGGTAGAAGCCTGGAAAAAACCATTGTGCTCTCTTTCTTTAGTTCCTGTCTCTCTGTACTGGCACAAGAGACATGGATGTGGGAAACAGTGACCATCAAGGGTTTCAATATTTTCCTTGTCACTGCTTAGCTTCCAGGTATGGGGAATGAGCACAGCTCTTCAACTTCACCATCCCCCAAAACTTCCTTGCTATTTTTTCCTCCAAGTTGAGATCCAAGTAGTCTTACTCCCTATAATCTACTTCTTTCCACCTCTGCAAGTAGCAACATGTACCTTGCTTGCAGCATTTTGCCAATGCTAGTAGGAGCTGTGACACTGAGCAGGAGTGACAATCAAAGCAAAAAAACTGTCATTTTAAATTTTTTCCACATTTCTGTGAGACTGAAGAAATACTTCTTGCATATATCATTATATCATTAGTTTCCATCACATGCATAAGCCAGTGTGTGAGGTTGCTTCTTTATTACAAGAAATGCTTTCAAATGAGAGAGAAAGGATAGAAAAGGGCAAAACAGAAATAATAAAATGTAAAAATATGGTTATAAATTGCAACAAAGTCTGCTCAATTTGTAGCAAATAATTCTTCAGATAAGAAAAAAAAAATCCTGAGAACAAACCCACAGTGTATTTCATATCCTAGAATCTCTTCATTTGCAGCATGCAATTTCTGCCCTCCATCTCCCCAACAGAACAGTTTGATATTTCAGTCCTAAAGTAATAATACATACAAACAGCTTCATTTACTTGGAGAAAACTGATGAGCTTTCATCTGTAGTCAAGCTCTTTAGTGCTCAGATCTGACACAGGAGTCTACTTAAAGCTCAACAGGAGTTGGTGAATGGCTCTTTGTGTGACACGCTAGCTCCAGAAGAATCATTTGCTTTTGGTTTTATTCTACTGTTTCCACTTCACAAGTGGAAAGTTAGCAAGAATCTAAGCTGCCATCCTGTTCCAGAATGTAAGAAATGTTTAAAGGTAAGAAATAACCAGGAATACCTGCATGTGTGGAGAAGCCCCTTGCACTTTTTACAAGAGAAACGTCAAAAAAAGTTCAGCTATTTCTAGATTTCTAAAAGAACATGAGTTTTCTTCAGTTGTTGAATTATCTTTCACTGAATATTTTAACACAGTCCTCTTCTTTCCACAGGTTTTTGTTTAGCCTTTTTTTGTCTTTAAAAAGTGTAAGATTACTGAAAACCAGGAACTTTTTCAAATCTCCTACTCTTCTAGGTATACTATCCTGTTGTCACAGAGAAGCAGTCAGGAATCTCAAAACAAATGTTGAAAAAGCTTTCAGTATGGCAGTTCAAGCAAGCCAAATGGAAATCCCATTGATGCAGAGTAGTCAAGTAGTCCATCTGTATTTATCCATCCTTCCTAGTTGAATTATTTCAACTGTCAGATAAAATGGCATGAATAGAAAGTCTGAAAACAGGAATCTGATGTATTGATTGTGATGCACAAAGATAGCAATGCTTCTATGACAGACAACTTTCGTATATTATTAACACATTTTGCCTCCCTTTTTTATTACTCCATCTTCCTAGAAATAAAAAGTCCAGTCATTTTGTTAAAAAGAAAGTATTTCATTTCACAATTCACAGATACTCCTGCATCTGCTGAAATGTTATTAGCCAATTACTAACATCCCTACCCATCACCAGCTCTGGTACTACCAGGCATTTTTAATATAGTAAACAGCAACTATGTTTTCGTCTTAAAATATGGGCTGCATTAAAATACAAAACAAGTGTCACTTAAATATATCTTTCAGTTAAAGTATTGATTGTAATCTCAATGTAGTGATTTAGTAACACAAAATTGCCAAGAAATCCAGGGTGAAAGCAGTATTTTATACAAAAGGCAAATGAAAAGTAGATGAATGTAAGATAACCATGAAATGTTTGAAAGTCCAAAGAAAAAAAAACCACTTTTTTTTCAAGGACTGTTGCCCTTAATTTAGATATAATTTGACACATTGAACTCTGTGTGTCTCTAAAAGAACAAAACAGGAAACAACCACATCCCACTCGATACACTTGAATGAGTCTTATTAAGTTGAATGATGTTTGCTTCAGGCCATAAACAGCAATACAATATTCATCAAAGCTCACCAAATTAAACTTTTCTGCCACTTGCTTACCTCTAGCCCAGCTGATTTCCCCTAAAAGTAAATCGATTTTGCACTGACAAACACAAGAGTTGATAACAAAGGCTTGCAGACAAACCAACCCAAAGAAACCAGGAAAAGCCACTCCATAGTGTGAGAGTATTCAATTCATGTAAAGTTATAGAAACAACACTTACAGATAAAAGTAAACTACTTAATAAGCTAATGCAAATAATCTTTGAAAAGACAGATTTCTGGACACATCAATCCATCCCTCATCAGTCTCTCACTAACAAAAATGTGTATTTTAAGTTTAGTAAGTTGCATCAGTATTAGACCTCTGGAAGTGACACATTAGCCCAGGGTCTTATCTACCTGTTCACTCTGCACAACAAAACAACTACAATGTCTCTTGCAGCTCTGGATTAGCCAGGGCTCCCTCATCTCAGAGTCCTACAGGAATGACACCTGAAGCATCAGACTGCACATCCACTAAACTGTCACGACCACAAACGAGTCCTGTTCATGCTGCAGAGTACAATGGGGAGAGACAGACTGGAGAAGTGCAGTTGTCTTCAAACTCACCACTTAACAGGAGGGACAGGCTGCAACACATGGGCAGGTGGCTTCAGCACACCATGACAGGAGGGAAAATGGTCCAGACACCTTCCAATGGTGGTGTAAAATCATGTTCTCCAGAATTCAGTAATGCCTGGAGGCCTTACGTGAGCAACAGCTTCAGCCACCCACAGAAAAAAGTTTTTCTCTCAAGTTTATAAGTCTGTTGGTCTACATTTATGGAAAACATGTAACTATGGCAATTTCAAAGCAAGATTTTTAGTGTTCAAATCCTTAACAGAAGTCTTTGCATGTACCATTGCCTGGTTATTGCTTGATGCTTCTAATGGAGTGAGAAGTAAAAGGAATAATACAGCAACAAAAACACCACAGGTTAATGTTTTATTTCAGGTTAGCACAAGGGGGAGAAGCACAGGATTGCTGCTCATTATGCAGTACCAACACAGCATTGCTATGAAAGAAAAGGGCTCAACAAAGGAATAATAGTCTCCCAAAATACTTAACGGGTACTTTTTACCATAAGGATATGCTTCCTACAGCACCTAACAACGAAGTGCACTATAATTTAAATTATTATTCTGTATTTTAAAAGACTTTTTTACCCATCCACCAAAACAGGCAGACGAACAATTTTTTTAAAAAAAAAACTACTCCCAGAACAGCAATAAGATTTGACCTTGCTCACTTTACTGAAACTAAAAGTACACACATGAACAACAAAAAAGCACTTCTGAAGTAAGTGTTGCTAGCAGAAAAACACAACAGATGCAGATACCATTTAGAAATGTTTCCATATGATCCACAATGTGATTTTCTATATTAAAGTACAGTTTTATACCAATTCTGCAGAGAAGTATGATTTGTAATAGCAGTAATTTTTTTTCAGTTTGCTCGTATTTCAAAATGTTCTGCTAAAAATCACAGTTCCTCAGTTTATGGTTGACTGGGGCTGACAAATTCAGCAGGGGTTACGTATCATTAATATCACAATAAAGGAACACTCAGGAGTGTGTATAATTATTGAAAATGTTTGTATTAAACCAATGGGGTTTTTTTGTTTCTCTACAACGAAAAAAGGTATGCTGAGGGCTGTAAAACAAAGGCTGAAATCCACAATTACTAAATAACAAATATACCATCAGGTGCAAGGGTGATGGAAAGCATCCAGAACCTTTACATCCATAGAAAAGTAGCAAGCAATTATCCTCAGCCTATGCAAGATGACAAAATGTAACTCACATTATGCTTCCCCAGACACAGGTTGTATCAATCCACTGTTAAATAGACCTTGGAAAGATCTTTAGAGCTTAGGTTAAGTTAAAATTGAAACCAACAAAGAGAAGCAAACACGATGAGGTCCACAGAGCCTGCTAACCACTCAGAGGGTTTCCTATTAGCCAGTTAAAGCTGGCAAATATTGACTTGAGGGGCATTCAAGAAAATAAATAGTTTAGAACACGTTACATGTAAAGCATTAAATATGATACCTTGACTTCCACTATCATTGACCCTACTGGCTAGTTATTAGACTCTGATCATTTTTCTGGAATAAATGTTAAAATAAAAAACCTTTAGTTACTCCATTGCTGATATCACTTTCATGTAAAACATGCGCCTTTTTAAAGTGCAAAAAAGAAGAACATGGAATTTGCATTACATACTTCCAACATTTTGCAATGTAAATTCAATCCTAATGCCAGACTTACTGTTTTTTAGTCAAAAACTGAAGGAAAACAAACATCAAACACTGCCATACATTCATGAAAAATGCTATAGTGAATTTCTGGGTTTAGTAGTTCCACCAGTGAATTCCATTCTATGTTTTCTGTCAATGGTGTATGAAATAAAAGTCAAAAAAAATATAACATCTTTGAGAACAAGATTTTGTGTGTGGCACAAGACCGGCTTCCTCCTGTACCTCAGAAAGTCCTCGTGTATTTGGCTTCCTCCCGTAAGGCATCTTTCAGAGTTCATTTTAAGTCCACCTTCTCTAATAATAAATCCAGTACTTGGAAAGCTGCAGCGATACGTTTTGGCATGAGTACACGATTAGCTACATGTTTGCACACTGCTGTATTATGACCTTTTCAATACTGTAGTTATCCAACACTTTTTGAAACCCTTGGACTTGACATACATGTGTATACTGATCACCTCATGAAAACATACTAAGATGGAGTCTTATTTTTCTCCTTTCATAAACTCCAGTCTCCCTATAGCAAAATTTCAGACATTTTTTGCTTTAGCAAAACCACAGAAACACTGAAGTACTCAAGTAAAAACGTTAAAACAACAGGCTTTTACCTCCAGGTCTAGAACACCTGGTGGTCTGTGAATCATTCCTTAGCCTGCAAAAACATATTATGAAAATCAAAAAGTGTTAACGTGCCAGGAAGTGTTCACTGCCAGGAAGTCTGTATTTTCACTAGTACACTCCAAAGGTCTCTGCAAATCAATGGAAGTGAAAAAATGTTCTAAAAGGCTATTACAAAATGCTTCAATAGAAAGGCCTTGCAACTTTGTGTTTGCATCACCAAGTTTAAAAAAAAATAAACCTGACTAGTTTTCTTCTTCCCAATGAATAACCTAACCTGGCAAATTCTGGCAGAACCCACTGCAGCTCAGCTTAGAAATGAAGACACCACAAACACAGTTTGTTCCTCAATAACTGGAACTGCTGTCACACCAGTGTAACTCCCCAACCTCACCTCAGTACTAATGGAATACAGACATGGATTGCCATGGACAGAACCCTAGGGCAGAGACTGTGAAACTACCAAGGTATCTGTTTCATCCACCTACTCTCTTGGACAGGTAAGCTTTAATATAAAATTACTCGATAGTATGTTTGCATCCCCACATAAATGTCCAAATTGTATTACTTAGCATTCCAAGGCAAGCCAATGTTTCATAGTGCCTGTAACAGGTTATTAAGAGACTAAATGCCCATGCAAGTGACGTCAGAGATCTGTAAAATATAGAACATAAATCTGCATTCTTCAATCCCAGTCCTACATTTTATTCAGCAGTGACATCATCCTTCACACTCCTAAAACCACAATTTGAAAAATATCACCTGTCCCAGTATGTCAGAAATCTGGTCCCTGCATTCCTTATCCCATGCAACCACTTCTATCTTCAAGCCGCTCACAATGCTTGCAGAATTCAGATTTTATAAGATATATACAAAACACATCCAAAAAAAAAGTACAGAAGAATTTGAGTCATTATCTCCAAGTCAATATATCTTATTCCCTGCTGTTTTCAAGCAATGAACCCTTTAAGAAGTTTAACAAAAAGGTACTTGACAAAAAAAAAATTAAGGCCTCTTTAAAGATCTATGAGGAAAATTTAGGACATATTAACAAGAGAGCAAAACGTGTCTCCAAGACAGTTCTTCAGAGTTCACATTGAGCAGAGGGATTGTGTAAAGAGATGAAAAATTGCCTAACATCATCACCTTAATATGAACATCATATGAACAGGGGAAACAAAAACCCAGGCTTTTTTTCAGAAATTGCAGTAATACAGTTGAAGAAAGCATTTACCACCAGGGCTGATATGAGTATAAAATTAAGTTTAACTGATGAGAAACTATAAAGAAGAGTCTGCTGAAAATGAATACAGAATGTATTTTACTTATCATGTTATAATTAGCTGTTAAAAATAATTCTTCACAAGATGCTGTTTCATACTTGGCATTATGGTGAAGCCCACAGTCTGCATAAATGATGTCATAGGCACAAATGAGCCCAAAGAAACTCTAATTTGGGCCTCGAGAAGACTTCCTAGGTCAGAATCAGCAAGCAGCAGTAACAGCTAAGCTGTTTCTCAGAAATAAACTGTTCTGTTTGCCATATGTATGCAAAGATGCTTTTATACATAAAATACAGTTAATCTGTGTTCTAGATAACAAAGAGCCATCAGCACCAGCCCCAGCCTGCACACGTCACACTCCTGGGACACTTTCAGTTGAGTCTGAACTTTGGAAACAGACTGATTCAGAATGGTGGTAGTTTTTGTGAGTTGGAACGTACTGCTCTGGTTTCTCTTCAGAGTAGTAAGGCACAAGTAAGTCAGGCACGTGTCTGGACAAGAACAGTACCACAGAGATGAAGACTGGCTGAAGGACAAAATTATCCCAAATTATAGCACTCTGCCTGAAAAATGAAATTCACTTTTTCTAGAATTATGCCCTCACATCACTACAAAATGAATACCAGACAAAGAGCAGGGGGACAAGTTTACCAAAGACTGCATCTCCCAAAGACCATAACTAATTTGGAAACACTATACATAATTTTTCAGCAAAATCATCAGTGAATGGCAGCTAAAACAACTGCCTTCTTGTTGCCATCAGACACAAGACTTGGCTTGCTTCTGGTTTGCCCTAACAACAAGCATCCCATGTTTCACTTGAACTGGCTGGTTTCCACATTTGACTGCCAACAAAACAGTGACCAAACACCTCCCAGTTAAATCCCATGTAAAGCCGAGACAAGAATATTTACAGATAGGAGCTAATGCCAACATCAGAGCAGTGCCAGCATCAGGACAACATATGGCCCAACAGCTCACGGACTGAGACCAATTTTTTATTTTAATTCATAGAATCATTAAGGTTGGAAAAGACTTCCAAGATCGAGTCCAAACTTTGACTGAACACCATCTTGTCAACTAAACTAGCTCTAAATGCCACATCCAGTCATTTCTTGAACATTTCCAGGGATAGTGACCCCACCACCCCCCTGGGCAGCCCATTCCAATTCTTCCAGTGAAAAAATTCACCCTAAGGTCCAACCTGAATGTTTCCTACTGCAGCCTGTCCTGTCACTGGCTGCCTGGGAGAAGAGGCCAACCTCCACCTGGCTACAACTTCCTTTCAGGGAATTGCAGAGGTCACCACTGAGCTCCCTTTTCTCCAGGCAAAACACTCCCAGCTCCCTCAGCTGTTCCTATATGAACTACTGTCCATACCATTCACCAGCTTGGTTGCCCCTCTCTGGGCATGCTCCAGCACCTCAATGTCATTCTTGTAGTGCAGAGCCCAAAGCTGGACACAGAACTCACCAGTGCTGAGTACAGAGGGACAATCACTGGTCTGCTCCTGCTGACCACACCATTTTTTATGCAAGCCAGAATGCCACTAGCCTTTTTGGCAGCCTGGGCACCCTGCTGGCTCATGTCCAGCCAGCTGCTGAGGAGCAGCCCCAGGCCCCTTCCTGCAGGCAGCTTTCCAGCCACTCTTCCCCAGGCCTGATCTGATCCACAGGGGACGCTTGTTGTGACCCAAGTGCAGACTCAGCAGTTACACTGCCACAGTCCATACAGAATGCAGAAGGGCTGAACACTCTTTCCACCCTAAGTCTGAATTTTCAATAGCTAAGTCTGAATCATGTCCCTCAAACTCCTTATAACAGATTATGGTCTTATAAATTTTGAGACAGGACATTAACCCCCATATATCAACATATGTGTGAGTTTCAGCATCACTAGTTCTTTACTCAGAATCTCCCTAGAGAGCAAATGTCATTAACACTAAAAGTAAACTACTGTAAAATTTAAAGAGGCAACAAACTTTGTAATATTTCAAGAAATACAAGTCCAGTATTCTCAGTAGTGTTTAGGAGAAATAAAAACTGCAGATGAGAAAAAATAAATCCAAGAAAAATATACCAATGAGAATTCTCTGCTGTCTCTCCTGACTGCTTCCAGCTCTCCATTTGCAGCTCAGAACCTCTCCCCTTTCACACTGACAGAGACAGATATGAACTCACATCCTCCACAGGCTATCCCTGCCTTGCTCCTTGTAACCTTGCAGGCCAGTCACCACCCTTCTACCCCAGAGATGGCAATAGCCAGACTCCTCATGGCATTACCTAGTCAGAGATATGGGCAAGAAGGATCTGCAAAGGTAACTACAAAAAAAAAAAACCTGAAAGTTTTTGTTGGGAAAATGCAGCAATACTATTTCTTGCCTTCAGTTATCAAGGTAAAGTGTTAAAACAGCTTCTATATAACAAAGCCCACCACCGCTGCAAGCTGCAACAAGCTACACAAGACATGTGTTGCATATTTCACTTCTGGTGGGAATATTAGCTTTCCAGAACCCAAGGTTCAGCTCAAAATCTGTAATAACTCCCTCTTGAGAAGACTCAGCCATATGAACTGTGACTCACACAAGACAGTAAGCACAAACTTCCACTGTATGTGGGCACATAGAATTTTACGTGCCCAGAAAATTGACCTCAGTTCAATAGGACACCTGGCAGAGGCAGCTCCTGGCATGCAAAAAAGGTCAACAGAGCTGGGGCCTGTGCTTCATACGGGATGGCAAGACATCAATCAGATTAAAAGGTTACTTTTCCTACAGGTCTTTCATGTAACATCTGTGTGGAAGTATTTCCTCCACAGAGCTATGTTATCAGTGCAAAGTGCATGTGGAGGAGCAAGACATCAGTGGAATCTTGCTTAGGAGGGGATGTTCTGTTAGGCAGAAGACAGCAAAGCAGATTACAAATCACAAAGCTGTCAGAGCATAAGCAAACCTATTCCATTGACAGTGGCTCAGGTAGCTATATGGAAAGCACAGGCTCTTATAATGGCAATATTGATGGCACTGGCCAAAAGATATTGAAGATCAATAGAAAAAAAATCTCTTGGTTATAAATTAAATTGGCTTATTTCTTCTTTTTTTTTGGTGAGTATGGGAACTGTATGTGCTTAAAGGACAGTAGATTACATTTCTTATGCAAAATACTTTAAAGAGAGCTTTATCTCATTTTTAAGTCAGAAAGGACATATCTTCAAAGCCTAGATTAGGCAAGAGGCAAAAATTTAGGTGCATTTTTTAGAAGAATGTTCATACAACAGCAACCATGTGGAACTACATTGCTTTCTGCATTCATTTTTGGGACCCTTAAGTTAGGAAAAAAAGAGAAAACTCAAGAAATATCACAAAATGTTCAAAAATTCCAGGGTCTTAGTTAATCTTTCTGAGATAAGGTAGTCTTGCTGGTTCCTCTTTTTAACCTGCTTGGAAACGCTATTTTGTTTCCACACAGAATAGAACAAAACTTCTTGAAAGATCTCAAATAACTTCATGAAGTAAAGCGGGGTGGCTTTTATTTGTTTTTGGTTTTTTTTAATCTTTTTCCAAAACAAAAGGTTTACAGTCAGACTGCCTGATCACTCAACAGTTTTCACTAATCCAGATGAACAAAAACCTTCCAAATCCGAAGTGTGTCAGATCTGCACCAAAGCCAAAAGAGAAATGCATCAGCACTCAGCAGCCATGGCATGCACACACACATGCTATCCATCAAGTAGTGCCAGAATGAAGGTGAATACCACCAAGCTTTACAAAGAGAAGCCTTTGGATTCTGTTCTTCTCCCCCATCTCTGTGCATTATTTTAAGAAAGAAACAGGGCTACAGATACCCTCACTGTGTGCTCAATGAACTGGGAAGGTCACATCCTGCAAAACAACACAGAAGCTCTGAGATACCAGGACAGCCACTTACTTATGCCTCAAACAAAGATTGTCATATTTTTATCTTGATTGCTCATCTCTAGATGAGAAGTCACTTTCTTCTGCTAACTTCAAAGAGATTTAAATTTTTCATATTCTGCATGTAAGAATAGTTCAGAGAATCGACAGTAAAGTAAGAAAAACCAAGAGGAATACAAAACTGCAAGTGTGTAAGACGCAGGCTATTTATTTCTGTCATACTGGCACACTACACTGGGATAGCACTAGTGTGTATATATATATATATATATATATGTATGTATGTATATATCTAAGTATCACCATATCCTTATCAATCCGAAAACATTTCTGTAAGTAGTTGTAAATTGTCCCTACAGTACTTTTATCATGAATCACTATCCTTATCAGTTTTTAAAACCCAGAACAGTCCTTGTTATTTAATAGAAGCAGATATATGCAGCCTAAAACATATTATTCTTCCTCAATTATCAAAACATTTCAAGCTATAGAGAACCACATCTGCATTGCACTGATACAGTTAACTTCACTGTACATGGCACTGGCAGCACTGGTGCCTGTTTGGGGATGAGGGAAGGGAGAAAGAGCTGGAAGCTAAAGACCTTGCAGACAGCACTTCAGAGCTTTTAACATGTATAAATCAACAAGGTTAATGAGATCCTATTACCATTCATTCCATTTTTATTTGCAATGGCTTTAGATCAATATCAAAACTGCAACCACCTAACTAAATCTATACAGGGCTTCCCAAACAGGCCATGAATGTATCACTACTCACTGAATCTGATTCCCTGCACACACACACTCACATGCCCACACAGCACAGAGTCAGGATACCTTAAAATGTGAACTGTATATATATGTGTATATGTATATATATATACACAGAACACAAACCACGCCTGCATTACACACTGCCAGCTTCTCACCTACTTTAAAGAGAGAATTTCATTCTTTTAAATGACTAAGCTAATGTCTTTGCTATCCAAGACATTTTCAGCATTTTTCTCTACCATTAAGTGGAATTTTCTGACAAGGCTTCTGGGAGAGGCCTGCAGACTGACCTCCCATGGAGCACCTACTCCAACTCAGTAATTAAAAATTTAAATAACATGTCCTTACATCCACTTCCAACTTACTCTAATTTACACTTTACAGTAGTTATCAAATGGACAAACATCATGATCCAATTACACAGCAACGGAAAAGAAAAACCTGAACAATTGTTATTATTCCCAGCAGTCTCATCTGGGCAGTAACCTCAATATTTAACAGATAAGCCTTGGTACAATATACTTGACATTTACATTTTCAAATGTATGTTCTATCCAACTGCCCTCAAAATATTGGTTTAATTAAGATATAGGACATTACTGTTCAGAATCACTTCACTAAAAAGGCATATGTTAAATAGTCCAATAACCAGTATAATATAATTGAGCTCTGTCACCTGGAAAACCATTGCTTAACTAGAAGAAAAATCAATATTCCCTTTTCTCACAATGTTTTCCATTTCACTCTGAAATCAAAGCTGCACCAGAAATGCATACTGAATACAGTCAGCAGTTCCAGAGGAACATAAAGAATACACTCAGATTTATGCAGGATTTTAGAACAGGGGGTTTTATTAATAATAATTCAACATCTAACATGGCATTTAATCAAGATTTAAACTATTTATCTCTCCCAGTGAACAAAGACAGAAGTTACTGAAAGCCATTATCAATATGAAGAAAAAGCAACACTGATACCCATTAACCACAAAGAAAGGCAAACATGACAAAAATGAAGAGAAACTAAAGGTCAACATTATAGGATGGAAATCAAAATGCAAAACATGCATTCCAATAATTCCTGGTGCTTTAGGTGCTGAAACAACGCTCTGCAGAAAGTGCCTCAATTCATAGGGTCATATTACAATCATAAATCTTTCTTATAATGAAAAATGCATACGGGGGAAAATGTGCAAGTTACTTTTCCATTCTGTATGTCAAGGAAATTTTCAGCAAATTTTATAGCTTTCGCCCTATCTTAAGCAAGTAAGATTAAAAAAAAACTCACTAACTTTGAAAAAAAGAAGTTACAATGCATTGTTTTAGAAAAACAATTGGTTTTCCTCAAAAAAACCTAAAATGTCACAAAACACAAAGTGAATTAAATAACTATTTGGCAATAAAGAACGTATGTGATTTGCATAGAGGCAGAGGCCTTTATTTTAATAAAAGCTTCCAAATATCACAAAACACAAGCCATTTTCAACTGCTATATTGACTGATAATGATACCAAATTAGCTCACTTAACCAAGCTCCATTTGTGAACTAACTTGTGCATTAGAATTAATTTTAAAAAGGTACTCTTACTGTGCATGTGATAATGGGAGGTTCTCTAGCACAAATATGAGCACAATACTTGGGGCTCAAGACAATGACTATCTGCCTAATGAAATAACACCACTTTAATTTAAACATTATAATGCTGCTTTCTCATTTTAAAATTTAAGACCTTAACATCTTTCCACCTTAAATATGGATTCCCTTTATTTCTGCCGTTTAGCAAAAGAGAGCGTTTCTGTACACCCATTTCCTACTGCAGTGTGTTTGAGCTCTCACCAATGGATCCTTCTCCTCATTCTTGAAACAGACACAGAACTCTCCCCCATGTACCATCTACTACCCGCCTTCCAGAGGAACTCACAGAAGAGATGACCCCTAAAAATTCCTACCCTCTGACTTCAGTGCAAGGAAAAGCTCCCAGATTATCTTTACTAAGCATGTTGAGAAGGCAGCATTAGAATTAAATTTTGCCTTTGCTATATGTGAGCATTCATGAGAAGCTACAAACATACATCCACAACTAAGCATTAACTTTTCGAAACTAAGACCAAGAAGAACCAAATGGATAATAAAATCTTGTTCAAGTATATTAAAAACACTCCTGAAACTTCATTATCACTCATTATCATACCAAAAACTGAATTCTGTGCCTGGTGTTCAGCATCTTAAATGGATTGTTCGTTTATTTGGTTTTGCTCGGGGGTTTTTTGTTGTTGCTTTTTTGTTGGGGTGTTTCTGGGGTTTTTGAGGGTCAGCAGTAAGGGTCAGAAGAGGTGAAAAAGATACCTACGCTAGAGCTATGAAATATGAATTCAGATAATAATTAGGGTGAGTAAAGGGAGGTGAGAACAGCAGTCATCATTCCTTCTCCAGCTTTATCTGCATCTTCACTAACTAACAAACAAGTCTGTAGTAAAAGCCAGTTCCATTTTCATCAAGACAGCACTCAACCCCATCCTTCCCCTACCACTCAAGCAATCGACCTGCAATAGTGGACCTCATAATCTGGTGTCAAACGCTCTGAAGTGATGCTAACAGCTCATAGCAAGCACTGCATAAAGACACACTCTGCTCTGCAGCCTGAAGGCAGCAGGCAGAGGCTAGGGTATATGTGCTCTTACAAAATGCTGGTGGATCCTGCAGTAGGGAAATGGCAGCACTCATCACAGAGCCAGGAGAAAGAAACAGAGACAAACTCAGAAGAAAATGAGAGCATACTCAATGTGCTTCCCCCTCGATTTTACTCTTGAGAGTATTTTTGGTTCTGTTTTCTCACACGTATGCCTTACCCAATCTAGACTCTCCCCTGAGAATTCCTCTCATTAATACACGTAGGAGGTTTTGTATTTTCTGCTGGGATCTCATTCACAGCACAACTTTGTAGGGAAGTTGCATTAACAACTACTCACAATGATGGTTTTAATCCTGAATTGTTTTCATACACAGTCTGAACAACCTGAAAAATGTCATGAGGAATGCACATTTTCCTTTGCCCCTGTAATAGATTCATCCATTCTTAACACTCGAGTACACCTTACCTGCTCTCCTGAAACCTCATCTCCATGGTGTTACTTTCAGGAAAGATCTGGCTCTTTACCGCTGCTAAGCTACTTGGCTGACTTGAAACTCTTTTCACTTTGTAGCATTATGAACATGTATTTTCAAAATATTATTTCCGAATAAGAAACCACAGGACTGAAAATTGCCCAGAAATCTGCACACCTCACCCACAGCTGTGTACAAACATACAGCCACCTGCTACATCAACAGAAAGAAAGGAAACCAACTGCACCGACTAGGAAATCAATGCAGAGTCAAATTAAAAAGAATATAATAATGTCAATATTTTATATAATAAAATATAATAAATATTCAATGCAAAATATAAAAGAGATTGTGCCAGTACAACGTGGGGAAAAACAGAACTGTAAAAAGACAAACTTCGTAGTTCTGGGATCTTGTTTTCTTGTGACCCATATCTGATTTTGAAAGAAGCTACAGGAGACAATGGTGGCACCATAAAGTCCTAGACATATTTATTTCCCCCTTAACACCATACTGTGTTCATAATAAATAAGAAAAAATAAAGTTTGCCAAATATTTTCCAGTAAAAACTCGAAAGGATGTCTGTCATAATAAATTACTGTTTTGTTTTGAGAGTTGTATTGGGTTTACTACTGGAGTCTACCTTTTATATGAAAAGTAGCTCAATAACTTCAAGCATGCAAAAAATTCAGACCAGGATGCAGTTTAAAATATCTAAGTCTATGGGCATTAGAGTAATTCAATTATTTGCAACATATACCATGCTTTAATAAATTACATTACTTGATTCTGATTTTTATTAAAATCTTAGTGAAAATTAAACTGAGAATTAAATTATTTCCTGCTTACTCACACTCACCATTTCATTGGTCTGTTTCTACACTGGTACCACTATAGTTATACTAATAATTTTCTCTTGTGTTACTGTATGAACTACCCACAAGCATTTTCTAGCTTTACAGAAGCACTGTTGAGCAACTTTTAACCTGATTTCTTGCTCTTGAGATGTAAAGAGGATGAGTTCAGCACAAGGTAAGGAAAATAAAGCAAGGTCCCATGCCAACAACATCCTCATACAACTGCCTGTGTGTTAAAGAGAGAGGTAGGAGCTCAATGATTCAAAAATTTTAAGTCCCTTGAAAATATACTGAAGTCTATTCCAGACTCACAGGAGGAAATATATGCATTTTCAGCATATTTAATAAGTGTAATAATTGAAATGCTTAGAAGTTAGAGTGATTAAAAGCTACATTTATCTTTTCCAGCACATTAGTGTACAATTACAGCTGGTCTAAAAATAGGCAAAGTTACTCATACTGAAAAGATCAAAAATTGTACAACTTGAGTGACTTGGTTTATTTTTAGGCCAGTCTTAAAAAGATAAAGAGTTCCACAAGATTAGGGAAAAATGTAATTGCTGTTGGTAGTCAAGCAGACCTATTTTCTTGAACTGAAGACTAAAGCTGGGGAATTATAAAAAATACTTTTAAATAGATCATGAAATAATCTCCAATTTATACAACTAGTCAATAAAAGACAAGTTGATTAACTCAGCCAAGAATAGTAACACTTTCTTTTCGGAAGCCATGCAAACAAATTAAAACTCTTGTACTTTGAATTGACTGTTTTAAACCAAGTCGATAGTGTACATTTTCTCACTATATCTAATGAAACAAAATGTCTGTTTATCTATATTTAAACATGCTACGGATAAAACAAACTTGCAATGAATTAACATAATCTGCAGAGAAACTCAATTTTCTGCCCTGCATGTGCAGGTGAATACACAGAACAGATTGATATCTCCCATTGTGAGTGTGGCTCAGTGTTTCTAAGCAACCTTGCTCCATCATCTTCTGTGACAAAAACAAGTGAAGAGTTTGAACTGCAGTCTGATAGAGCTGTGAATACTAATGACTAACCAAAAAAAAAAAAAAAAAAGAAAAATCTCATTTCTCGTTGGACTTTGAATGGAACAAAAAGAAGCCGCAATTACAAAAATACTTATTAAACTGAAATTTCAAACAATTAAATATAATTGTGTCTTCAGTAATTATCTAAGAAATGAGAATTCAGATTTCAAACAACCAAATCAGGTAATTATTTCTTTCATGTGCAGCACATAATATCCATGAGCATATACATTCTCAAAATCTGCAAGCACACAACTAGAGATGGCAACATTTCCTGGCCACAGAATTTATTTTAATCCTGTTACCACTTCTGAAAAGACAGCCCACATCAGCAGGAAATTAGTTGTTCTGACCTCACCAGCCAGGTTCATCATGCACCATCACACAATAGTATTGAAAATGCAAATGCTGAAAGTAGCATCCTGGTATTCTGCCCCAAGAAGTAGCTTGAAGTTACATAATTGTTACTCATTTTCAGAAATTGCATTCTGACAGACTTGCAGGAACTACAAGATAGAGTAACAGCTCCAAAATTTCCCTACTATTCTTTGTTCACCCACTCTGAATTTTGTCTAATACATAAGAAATATGTAAGGGGGAGGAAAACCCCATGTGTCTTTTTAAAACATTAGGGGGATGGGAGGAAAATGCACATACCAATTCTCAGTAAAACTACGCAATTAGCAATTCAACAAAACAAAACCCTATTCTTTAGAAGAGCAGTAATTATACTGCTTAAGGCACTAAAAATGTCTCACAAGAAAGTGAAGATTTTTCCAGAAAATAAAGCAAGCTTTGACAGTTTCCTGCTTACTAGAAATCAGAAGAAAAATCTGACTACTGTCATACCCCCTTGGCCTAAAAAAGATGTATCAATTATTAATATTTTGTCTATTAAGGACAAAATCTCTGTATTTGAGTTTACCTAAGTTACAGCCTCCTCTCTACCACTGCAATTTGTCCAGGACAAAATGAAAACAAACTACACACCATCAGTAGTTTCAGCACTTTCTGAAAAGGAAAATATAACAATTAAGGACACGTAGGCTAATTCCTATGCCAGAACACCGTGGTGCTGCTGTGATTTGATTATTGAGAGATGTTTTTGCCTGATTTATGGTGCAAATGAGACCAAAAGCCAAAGTCAATAGTACAACTTCTATTTAACAATAATTGTGAGGCAGAAAGAGAGAAAGGAATAGGAAAGCAGAGGGAAGGGGGGGGTGCCAGAAGGGGGAAAAAAGAAAGGAGAGAGAGACAGATTAAGTAGAAAGATACCACCATCTATGGATCCAGCAGCATCCATTTGGTCCTTCTTTCACCCTGGGCATCTCCCTGGTGGCATCCCAGCATTGTTCTTCCAAGGGTACCACCTCTATACAGTCCAAGTTCCAGGTATCCATGGAGGAGAGATGCCACTCCCATTACTTGGAGTGATATGTGTATAAACAGTTGCGTCCTTTCCCAGTTTGCCACAATGGGGAATTTTTGTCCAGATACATTAACCAGGATGTGGCAAACCAAACCTCACCTCTTGTCAGGCTTGGAATTAGCACCTTTCTGTTGCAAATTCCTCTCTTCTGCACTTATCTTACAGTCCTGATGTTGTAAGCTTATCTCACAGCAAGTTCCTTCTTGTGGCTGTTACAGTGTTGGAAGCAGTTGTGATCTTTAAATCTCTGACAGGTGTCCACAGGGTTGACCAGGGCTGACAAGGTGCAAGCAGTACTCAGGGAATCTCAGCACTGTCAGTGCTCACAGTGCTGTACCTTCTCCTACAAGGACTGGGCAGTTTAATAGTTCTTCACAGAATACTCTTGAGTTGCAGGGGACTCACAGGGAATGTCAAGAGTATCATACATTTAGCTATATATACTGGCTGATCTCAAGAGGAGGGTGAAAGGGGGAGATCTATATGAAATTACTTCGTTATAAAATGCTATTAACAATTATTAGCCAATTAAATACTTTTTTTTTCCCCCACAACCTCCCTAAAGCGTTTTCTGTTTAACATATCCTTGATGATGTGAATGTCTCCATATTAACCTTGCAGACTGAGCCTCTGAGCCTGGCTGCATCCCAGGCATTTTCAGGCAATGCACCAAATACAAGAAGCAGGAGATTTGTTGAAATCACAGACGATGTGCTATAGCTTTTTTAGAGGCTTTGCTTCTGCTCAACTGACATTTTAAGAGACAGGATTTAAGGACAGCCACAAAGTAGCCAAAAATGGATTTTGCATACACAAGATTTGCCCAAGACTGAAAATTCAGTTTACTGAATAATTTACACAAACATACAAGATGCAGCCCTAATACTGTCAAGACGCTTTTTTGAAACAACTAATAGATTTTTACCAGGTAGCAGAGATTTTCAGTATATTTTCTACATCAATATGTAAGACAACAAAGCATTCTGCTGATGTAAGAATATGAAAACATCATTTCAAATGTATGGTAAATTGAAAATGGGAAGCTCTGGAAGAAACACACACACACACATATATATACTTGCCCTAACAAAATTACATATCTAAGACTTACACTAAAAAATCTTCTTTCCACCACAGTATCACTACTGCGCATATCAAAATACTGTAAAAAAATGCTTTAAAAGAGCACAAAGCATAAACATCAGCAATTTATGAAAAAGTTCCTTTACAGTTATTAGTTTTATGCAACATTACCTAGAGATTGATATGTAAGTTATCATATTGATCTGCTCTCCAAAATTGAAAGCGACACAGACTAGAGAGAGGATGCACAGTGAATTCATAAAGTATGAAATTGCAATCTCTTTACTATTTTGCTTCTCCCATACTACATAGGATTGTTCTGATAGCAACAGGGACTCGAGCCAAGAACCTGGCACTAAGGGTGCAGTCAGGTTTTCTGGGATATAAATGCAAAAGAACAACTAATGGCTGGACTTCTAAAACACTTCTTTTCCCATAAAACATCTAATGAAGCTGTCTAGAAGAGAAAAGTTTGCTAATAAAATTATAAATCACCCTTTTGGCTCCAACAGGGGTCACTTGAAAGGTTCTCCACATCTCTCAGAAGAGACTTACTTCTACAGAAATTGTGTTATCTCTGACAAAGTGATGTTAAGATGCATCAAAAAAAAAAACAAAACCAAGCTAGTCAGGATTTGAAGTGATAGATAACTTTTATTAGACTACCCCGTTGTTAATAATAACAACAATAATAATAATGATGCTTTAGTGCAGATAAATCCTTCCTCAAGTGTGAAGCAAAACCCAGGCTTTTAATAGAATATAGAAAATTGCATAAGTATAAATAATCCTCACTTCTCATTTTTAATTTCTGTGTAGAATGGAGTAGGGTTTTTTTTCCATTAGGTAAATTTCATTTTGTAACACTTCATTAGTCCAAATAATGAACAGATCATGCAAGAGTACACAAGAAAGCTTAAAAAAATTATAAAACTTTTCCACAAGGGTTTTTACTTTTCCACACTGAGTTCAAGAAGTGTTTGGACAATAGTCTCAGGCACATGGTGTGACCCTTGGGGATGGGGCTCTGCAGGGCCAGGAGCTGGACTCTGTGATCCTTGAGGGCCCCTTCTAGTTCAGCATCTTCTGAGACCCACAGATGAACACAACCTGGGACCTCTCCTGCATGCCACTAAACCTTACACTGGGGCAGGGAGTCATTCTCCACACCAACCATTTCACATCTCTTTGGTGAGGTCCAATTGTCCTTCTCTCCACCATCTGCAGAGCTCTTGGACATAATTACACCTCCTAGGAAAAATGAAATCACACAGCAGTCCTCTCTCTTCCCTGCCGTGCTGAGACTCACTATAGATGGCAAGCAAGATAGGATTAACCAAAGAGGCTCAACTATGTCTTGCAGTTAGGAGATAATCACCGATTACTGCTTCAGACAAATCTGATTTAGCTTTCCTGAAGAAGAAGAATTGTATGGGGGGGAGAGAAAGGGGGAAAGAGACCTTGGGATTTTGATAAAGCAAACTGATTTTCCACTAAGAAAATCAAATTTTATACCTGAAGTGTTCTCTCCTGATTAATACCACTGTATTTTCTAAAGAAATTCTCAACTAAATTGAGTTATTGATCAATTCAGGGTTTTATTTAATTCACTGCTGGCACCCATTTCTCTTTATCTAAGTATTTATATAATAAAAAATAATAATAAATGGTCATTACTATGAAAGTTGAGTGCTTTACAAATTTTAAGAGGAATGTAATAAATGACTTCCTTGTTTCATTGAAAGTCTTGTCTAAAGCAAGCTGCTTATTGTCTATACATCTATAATTAGATGTACAGACAATAAATAAGAAATACACATGGATTTTGTACTGTTAGATAAGAAATACCTTGTTTAAAAGTGCAATTTATTTCTATGGAAAAATCACTACACCATTAATTTACCTTAAATTTGACATTAACTTTTACTGCGGATCTTCACATTCTAAAGAACAAAAGGAAAAGCAAGCAATATTTGGGATATTCTAACACCTATTCTTCATAAAATTTAAATGAAAGCAAATGTTTAAGGGAAGAAAGAACTCACAGATCACTATTATAAGCCAGTTGCTCCAGATAACTTCCTGTAGGTATCACACTTCCAGACAAGTTACAAATACCTCATCTTTGGGGCAACAGAGAAGCTGTGGATGCTCCACCCCTGAAAGTGCTCTGTGTCAGGTTTAATGGAACTTTGAGCAACCTGGTCTAGTGAAAGATGTCCCTGTCCATGGCTGGGAGCTGGATTAGATGATCTTTAAAAATTCTTTCCAGCCCAAACCATTCTATGATTCTATGATTCTGTTTTATGACAAGATATTTTCCATTTCTACAACAGCAAGAGCCTCTCAAAACAACTGGTAGCTGACAAAGACTGTAGAGCCCACCAGACCTGTGATGAGAGAAAGAGCAGCTCAACACCAGCCACCTGCACTGCAGGCTGGAACTTTGGATCAACAAAGAAAAATAACAGCACATGTAAAATCTTTAATGAAAGTATATAAAAGTTCCATTGTCCACAAAGATGTTCACTTCATCTTCTCCATGTTTACTGAGATCATCCAGTGATGGACTTGGCCATGCAAAATAATCCTCAGAGATATAACTAGTAAATACATTCATCACCAATCATGCACTGGGCTAAAATTTCGTCAGGAATCATAAAGAGTGTTATAGTCCTAACTGTCTCCTCAAAAACAAGCAAAAAATAAGAATAATATTTTAAAGAAGAGTTTATCATAGAAAACAAGATTCCACAGGCACACCTTTAATTTTTTGATGTTCTGATGCAACACGTATTTATCAAATTAGAGGAGGACGAGTAAATGGCAGCAGATTCACTGACTGAACAAGATGGGAAGATCTATATGTGGGCAAAATCATCTTCCAATTCTAAAATAGGCTTTAATATACTACTGAATGTACTAATATACACACAAGGTACAAAAACCCATTATCATTTTCACCAGATACGTAATTCCTATTTATGATACACAACGTTGTGTATCATCTGTAATCACCAATTTAGATTATGAATCTAAAAAAACCCTCAAGCAGTGGAACCAATAAATCATAGAATAGGTTAGAGCTATTAGAAAACATTAATTCTATTCTCAAAGCTAAATTACATTTTGCAATTTCTATCAATGGGTTTGAATAGAACCTTGAAATGATTAATGTTTTATCAGAGATAGCCTGGGCAGTGTACACAGCAGCTGCCATTTAGAATTTAATGCTGGTGATGTGTTAGTGACCTAGTAAAAACTGATAGACTTATCACCAGTCCCAGCACTGTTGAGCAGAACAGATTGCAAAAGTAAACCATGGATTTGTAATTAAGTCTGCAAGCTAGAAGGCTCAATGTTTGGTGGCTGACGTGAGGTACTGCCAGCCACAGCTCTGTAACAGTCCCAATACGCTTGTGCCAGGGAAAAATTCCCTTGTAATTGGTATCAGCATAATTGAAATGTATGCAGGCAATTCAGGTGTGTGAATCAAGGCTCCCTCTGCTGTCAGATGAACTTTGGTGAACAGAAGCTCAGAGCCCACCTCAGCAGTGCTCTCCCTTTGCTGTCTACCCTCATCCCTACACTCCCAAAGGAAGAATAAAAACTGTTAAATCACATTGTGCAACTATTCCTGTTAGAGTTCACCACCCAAGAGGAAGGTGGCACAGAGGAAAATGTCACTTTTCTGTCCAAGTACCTGCTACAAGAAGGTAAAGAAGCAGCATTTTAATACAGAAGAAATGAGGTATCAGTAGCCCAGGCTTGCAGACAACTACATTTATTGTAAATTACTTAAAAATACATTAAAACAATGATGAGAACAGTATCTACATGTTCTGATCTCGAGTATCTACAATGGACCTTTCCCAAAAGTTGCGTTTCAATAAAGCAGCCAAGCTGCACAGCAGATAGCAACATCACCAACAGAAAGAGAGAATGAAAGGCAGGCAGATGTCACAAGCAGTGGAGTGTGCTTGGGAGGAAAAGGCAAAACTTAAACATGTAAAAACAAGAGGATAAGTGATCCTGTATCACAGCATTAAAAATAAATTGAAGGCTATAAACTCTGAAGTACTGAACCTAAAAAGGAAGAAGATAGCTCTAAAGAGGCAAGCAACATTTATTATAAGCCTCAATAAAGCATCCAATAATGATGCAAGCTCTGGCTCTTCTGCAACCTTTAGAATACACTGTGAAGGATTCTTTACAACCAATTGGTGGTCTGCTTAGGTCATTTAAGGCTAATACAGACATATATATATACAGAGTGGATACAAAGAAAGAAAACATGGTTTTCTGGTAAAGCCACTGACGGGTAATTGATGATTTTGCTTTGTGTTTGCTTAAAACTGGCATATTTTTAGTTGTTCTGTGTTTTCAGTAAAATTTCTATTAATTCTTTCTCCCCTCAATGGAACTGGAGATTAAATCTTGTCACTTCTCTAAAGCAAAAAGCAAATTATTCTCAAACAAAGGACCTCATTTATAGTGCAAAAGACCATGTTAGGAAAAAACCAAAACAATAGAAGAGAGAATAATCATGGAAAACATCTTCCCCTTTAAAACAACACTACAGCTGAGTTGATCTTGCTACTTCTAAAATTCCTTCTCCAAAGAACTATTTAAGAAAGCTTATAGGAAATGGCAGCAATAAAGTTTGACTGTGTTCCTTACAGAAAGTCGGATTAATTGCTATCAAAAGCTGGTGAGAAAAGTTAGATTTTCATTTCCTTGCATTTTCTAATTTGAAGACAGATATGGATGAAATGCTTTCATTAGTTGTGACTTACATTTTAATCAAGTTAAGTGCTACTGTTTCGCTACAAGACACTTTTCCAAAGAAGTTAGACCTCTACTAACCATGGAAAGAAGTATGTCCTTTGCCTTTGTCAAGTGCCAGCATTACAGGTCACAATTCAAAAACATCACAATACGAACAGATCACAGTTCATAAGTGAGGAGGTGTGGATTCCTCCTGAAAACCAAGCCCTCCCCAGATGAAGGAGTCTGTGTCTGAAATGCTTTTGATTCAGCTACATAATTCTGTTCAATCAGACCACTGTCAAAAATGTACCTATAAAAGGATTACTAGTAAAAACAATTCTTAATAAGTCATTGCTTTGTTCACCTACTCCTTGGCTAACAGTCAGCCCCGTAAGAATTGTTAAGACAGGGAAAAAGTTCACCTTTTTTTTTTAAGTTGTAGAGGTCTTAAAATCCCTGCAGTAGTAGTAGGAATCTGATAGTTTGTTTTCCATTACAGGAAAATTAATAGGTGAGCCAGAGATTATTAAATTATAATTTTCATAAAAATCTCCTACTTTGAATTAGGTTATCACTCCAAATGGGAACAGGAAGGAGGGAAAAGTAATACTTTTGATTAACAAAGGTTTTTGTTAAATCATTGCTGCTTTTTCTCACAATTCTGTGAGAAAGACAAGATTAACCTCTTTTAACTTTCCATTAATGTTTATTTCCACTGCTCCCTTCCCTCAAGTCTTTTTTCTTCTTTCATTACCTGGTTTCCTCCACTAGTCAAACATACACTCAGATGGGCAGCACCTTCATTCCCACCCTTGTTCCAGCATATCTGTTGTTGCAAAGCAGCCCAGTAGAAAAAAGTGGTGAGAGTCAGTGTAATTCAGCCTCCACCAGCCCTTCCAGTGCCCACTGTCCCCAGCTCATGTCCTGTACTGCTACAACTGGCTAGCTGCCTCCAGCTGAAATACACATCTGCACAGCAGAGCTGCTGCTCAAAGCTGACCTCCTCCAACCCCCTTTGGTAGGCTGTTCCACAGAAACTCAAACTGCAAATGTTTAAGCCTAATTTAATGAAAACAACTCCCAAAAGAATTTTTATTGTGAAAACCATAATTTTTTTATCGTAATATGTAATTGTGTGGAGATTGCCTCCTTTTTTTTAAAGTCCTGTAAGATTAAAGAGCTTATTGAAGTTTAACTCCTTAAACTTGCAAAGTTAGCAGAAGGACTGACAGCAAGTCACAGACAATCTCTGAGGGGGCCAGGAAAAAAAAATCAAATCCCAACTGAAATAGAGACCCCCTGTCAGATCATGTGTGAATTTTCCTCAGTAAGTGGGAACCATCTCTGAAGACCAGAACAACTCTTCTGTTCATAAAAATCAAAGCTGAACCAAAAGACAACACAGCTTTTTGGTGGTTTCAGCAGTATGATTGCTTCTGTAAAAGGCCTTGTTGCCACTTCCTCCAGTACATTTCATCAAAGTATTAAATAGCTGCACTGTACTTGGCATACTAAGCCTATCTGACTTACACTAGTCACATTAATTTAAAAGTAATAAACCCAAGCAGAGAAGTCACATTTCTTTTGTTCAGGAAATAAAAGCGCCGTCAGCAATAGTCAATCCATATAGATTACTTAGTGGAAATCTAACCATAATCTCATTTTACTGTATCTCCTAGAAAGGCTTCAACTTTAAAAGAAAAGCAGCTTCCAGGGAACAAGTCAACTAACAGTTCATGTAAGAATTTAAGAGACAATAGCCTAAGTTAGAGCATACATAGGTATGCATATATATCTGTATGAATTATATATGTACATGTCTTATACACACTATCATCACTTACTTAAAGAACAAGGGGAAACTGTGGAACATGTGTAGGAACACAATTACACAAAAGAGGTTTCATTGTACACATTTGTTTAGTTTAGTTAAAGCTGTTCTTGAAACTGTAAGGAAATCTCTGTTATTACAAAAAACTAAGAAACTAAACAGTTCAAATACAAGGCAAAATTAACAATTAAAAAAATCATAAAACATATTTAAAGATAAGGAGTAAGGAAATTATAATTTCTTCTCCATGCAGTTTCATTAAAAGGAAGCAGAATTGAGACATTTGCAATGCAAAAGAGTGAAATAGTAATATGAAAAACATCAGTAACACAAAGGTTGAAACAGGATGATGGAAAATAATGAGGTCTTTCTTTTCTTTACCCCCATAATTAGAATTTAGCAACAATCTATAATGAATGCTCCATCAAATTGTTATTTTGACTGGTAATACTATAGCTTCCTGGCAATCCAAAGTTTCCATAGGGTAGAGCTAAGAGGAGTTGGAGACTTAACTATCTGGTCTTCCTCAGTGAAGAGAAAATGAGAAAAAAAGAAGCATTTTATCTTGTAAGGTGATTTTACTCCCTCCTTTTTTCAAAATCCCCAGTGACTAACCACACACAACATTAGCAACACCTCTGCAAGCCTGGAAGCCTGGGAAAGTGCCAAGAAGGATCCATTTCCTACTGCAATCATTTCATCCCATTCAAACCCAGACTCCGCAAAGCATTTAATACTCAAGGTTAAATTTCAGTTTAAATAGTTGCAATGAAATGAATGTAACTGTTCCTTGTTCAAGTTCTTTACTGAACTGTGTCTACAGGGAGGAAATCACATATTTTATGTACACAAAAATACATGGAAGTCTTCTTTAAAAAAAAGATGACAGCAGGAGCAGGCACAAGTACAGAAATTGCCCATCATTTCAGGGTACCCTCCAAAGGCATCCACCATTACATACTAAATAGAAGGCAGAGAAGGACCTAGATGTCAGTAGTGTGTCATTACTCAACTAAGGTTGTGAAGTGTCATGAATTTGGGCAGAACTGTGGCTGCTGAGGCTTAATAACATGCTTTAATTCTATTCAGTTGGGAAATTAACAGTGCCCCATTTACTATGTTTGGATAAATAATACTCATTGCACATTTGCTTAGAAAAGACAAATTTCTCATAGTGTGTGGTTATATAGGTTGAAGAAATGATGGCTTTAATCACAGTGATGATTTCTTGTTTCCATCTTGTAGCGCAACCTCCCTCAGATGTGTGACCCACACCTCTGAACCACTCAGCAGCTCAGGAATGGGGGAAAGAAATTGCCCCCCCTTAGAGCCCTACTGCTGACACTGCAGTGTTTGAGGCACAAGCAATTTAGAGCGACTCATCTTCAAAGTCAGCCACAAAATAAGACAGTTTTGATCATTTTCAGAAGTCGCATAAAGCTACTCACTCCCAAGGAGAAGAACAGGGACGTGTGGCAGGTTCAGCAGCATCTGACACACAGAATGATATTTACATTTTCATACAGACACCAAATAAATACAGGCGACCCATTTTAGAAGTGTTTCTGTTACGTGTCCAGCTCTGAGAAAGGAGAAATATACTGTCTTCCCTGATAGGATTATTTTTTTAAAAAATCCACATGCTTTGTGGGTTTTAATTACAATTATGCTTTTCTAAAAAACAGTAATTTTTACTGAGATAATTTATTTGGAAAACATATTTTCATTGCCTAGACTTAAGTGACAGAGTAACAGAGATGTCCTGCAGCCTGTCTGAGGCTGCAAACAGAGGGTGTTCTCTGAAATCTCTGGGAGTCACTCTGCATCCAAAGCTGAGTGCTGCCTGCTGGGGTGGCCACACCACAAGAGACTGTTGGGAATGGGGCTCAAAAATTTCCTCCAAGCAGAACAGGACCCCCATCCAAGTGTTTGCTTATGGGTCACTCCATTAAAGCCTGCCCAGTGAGTAATACAGGCCTGGAGACCACAGAGCAGGACCTGATCCTGGAGACCACCCATAAGACAGCACACCTACAACAACCCGACCAGCCTGTGAGGGATGGGGAAAGATCCCTGACACTGCAGGAGCTTGCCTGCTTTTATCCACTTATTTGCTTGACTCAATAATATCTGAGAGCACATTTGAATTTAATTTCCTTTGGTTTAAACACGAACATCTTCTAAAAGAAAATCACATTTAGAAAAAGCCCACTGTAGCTGGTGCTCACAGATAAAATCTCAGCTAGGCACACAAGACAGCTCTACCCATGACACCGTGGCAAGCACCAGTACAATCTCCCTGCAAGTGTTTGATACCCTCCCAACCCCAGCACGGCTCTCAATGAGCCCAAGGTCAGTAAAGGACCTTCTCTAAGTAATATCCTGCCTGAGGAGGAAGCCACGGGGAGGCAGAGCCTTGGATAGCAGAGAACACAGCCAGAGAGCGCATTCAGAGGTCTCTGGAGGTGTAGGTACTCCACTCTCACTGGTGGCACGAGGATGGAGCACACACACCCAACAAAGCAGTATCTAATAAAAGCAATGGTCAAGAGTCAGAAACAGTAGCAGCAGAGGGAAAAGTCACCCAAAAGAATATTCTCTATGTACATGTACATGTATCATGCAAGTGGACTTCTTGTACATTCTCAAGAAATCCACTTGCATGCTAAGTTTTATTTTATGCTTTTGTACAGTTGCCTAGGATGCACTCCTTTTTCCTTATGGAAAGAAAAAAATATTTAAGCTTATTACATTTCTAGTTGTCAGAATACACAACAGAATGTTCACAAACATAGATTTAGGCCCCTACACAAAACAACCTGAGCCTACATACCCCTAAAACATTTTGGTTCATTAGCCCTCAAAGAAAAGCATTTGCACAATCCATTCTAGATAAAAATGGAAAGACACCATGTGAAAGAAGTCAAGTCAAGACCTGTCAGCTCATGCTAAGAAAGCTGAAACAGAGGCGACTCTCTTATTATACACTGTATTAAATATTTTCTTCCTCTGAGTTGTCAAGACCTGTCAAAGCATTTTTTTCTTAGCAATGCCCCACTATAAATTATCTACCACATATTTGAAAGAAATATATGTATACACACACAAGTGAGGCTTTCCATACGTCTCTACCATTCCAGATTTTTTAGTTTAAATGTCTCACATAGCAGACAGATGTACAAACCATTTTTCTTTTGCTGTACAACCTCAAATATAATAAGTCTTTATGGCCTGAAACATGAGCTTTTAACAACATCTGTGCATTTAGAAAATATAACTCAGCTTCCTAATCACTGTATGGAGAAAGAGTCTTTTCAAAAGTACTACCTATTGTAAATACATATTAGTGGCACAATGTTAAAATGATTATATTTTTATTTAATTACAATCCACTCTACATGACAGTTGAGGTAGCCTAGATCACAATTAATCTTGATTAGTGAAACCTGCAGCATTGTACTGCTCAGAGTAATCAGGATGATTACACAACATATGATCTTTATGTTTCTGTTTTGTCTCTGCAGTGGTTATCAGATACTTATCAATTTTCTGGCCCGGAAGAAAGTTTAGACAGAATGGCACAGGAACCAGCTAACCTGAATACATTTCACTTGGGCTGCAGAAAAGCCATAAAACCAGGCACATTGAATATCCAGTGCTTCTAATGTTCGTTTTTGAAATCTGACAGAACTTCTAGAAACTGATTCTTTAGAAATAACAGGAAGTTTTAGTACACTGGTTAATTTAGATTATAATTTCCCCTAAGTATCATCAATTGCTGAGGCAACTTGTTGATTTTATTTCTCTCTTACGCCAAGTACAGCAGCCACTTTTACTAATAATGGTATCAAATTACCTGTATTACCCTGATACAACAGGAATGCAGATAACAGAAAGAAACTTTTCAAATGCAAGAAAGGGAGGAAGAGACTAGGACCAGATAATAAAAGGTCATGAGTAAGAATGAGGAACTGGAACTGTATAGATAAAGGAGCCAAGACAAGAGCAAGGCCAGATGGAAGAGGCTGGAAGGGAACAAGTGGAATGTACATAATTCAGTAGAAAGGGGCAGGAAAACCTTCACCAGCCAACACTTGAGCTCTTTGACAGTCAGTAGCTGAAAATATTCCTCTTGTGTACAGCACTGGTTAAAGATGAGGATTATTTCCTGCTTGCCTGCATGCAAAGTGAGATTGAAGGAAATTCTCAACTTCTATGTGTTAGAGCATTAGCAAAGCTTTGGGCAGCAGAACTAAGCTCTCCACAATCAGCTGAATCCAAATGTGGTTTCCAGTTTGCATTTCATAGCCTCAAGAAATTACACTCAAAAAGGAAAAATCTAATAAACTACTGTGTGGAAGATTCAAATGTACATAAAAAGCCTAAATTCTAGCATTGCATCATGTGCTTCATTTGGTTACATAATTACTTTAGTCATGTTTTGTTATTATCATCATTCCCCCTATTAGGATTATTTACATATAAAGGTAGAGACTTGTAAGTTTGTGTGTAGAAGGCAAACAAACAAAAAAACCCATAGTAGAAAACTAATTTTGCACAGTCTGAAATTTTCAGGTGTGTATATATATATACATCTATACATATGTGTAATGTATTATGAAAGAGAAACACAAATACCAGTTAAATTAAAGAATAAACACTGAATGTCAATATTCTTTTGTGCCTATATTCCAAATTACCTTTATGAGCAATTTTTTTCCCAGGAACAATTTATATTATAGACGTGAAATGCACCAATGAAATTCTGTATTGTTTTTTAACATGGCCTGACAATAAACAGCATTAGAAACGTCTTCTTTCCTGCCCTTAGCTGAACCTCAGAACTTCCAGTAGGACATTTCTGCATTTATGATCTAATCAGCAGGGTCAACAACAGCCACTGACCATGAAATGGAAAGAAACGTTTCAGTGGTTATATAATGACACCTTAACGTGCTTCTCGTTAATCAATTACTGCCATTAGTAAGCCTCTGAAAAAGGAGGATTTGCAATGACTCTGTAATTAGGCAGCTAACTACAACTGTCACTACAAAAAAAAAAAAAAAACCCCAAAAACATAAAACCAAAAAAACAACCAAATAAACCAAAACCCAGCCCTCTAAGGAAATAGGGAGAGAATTAAAAATCACAGAGAAAGAATAACTTCACAGATGTTCAAGTTCCAAGCAGCCCAGCAACTTAAAGCTATGTAACTGTGTTAGCAATTTTAAGTTCCTTGAGAAAATGCTGTCGTGGTGTCACTGCAAGTAATATAAAACAGATGTTAAATATTTTACCAATATATGCATTATACATTATGTACATCTCCTGAAATTTCATCTTTTAAATCTATCCAATCACAGTATGTCATTTAGCTTTGCTTTGTTTTTAGAACTTTTTTTGACTTTCATCTTAGCAGGGACAACAATTCTATCCATACAGGAAATTCAGTGTGTAAATTCTTGCAGTGAAACAACTGCTCATTGAAATGGTACAGTCCACATCTGTGCATTCAAAGAAAATAAAGCACAACAGAGAGGAGTTTAATAGGTTTTTTTCACTTTTTATCATTTTGCTAATCCTCATTCATCTGCAAGTTAATGAATTAATTCATGTTAACTACACCATCAGAATGAAAACTCCTCTGACCAGGAACTTCATTTCTGTAAAGTAATGATCTCATTGACAATGCCCTATAAATGACAATGACAAAACTTGACTAGGAACAGTGACATTAGACCATCAGAATATTGTGTTCTTCTGGGAATACAGACATCACAGTTAGTATACAACATCTTAAATATTTCAATAAATACACCTCCCAGAAAGCAGTCAATTTCTACAAACCTCAGTGACCTCTGCAATAATACAGAAGGCATCTTTATCCTAGCAGTCAAGGCACCATTTCTCAACCTCTGCTGCACTTAACAGAATTTCCCACTAGCAGCAGCCTACACCATCTCAAATCAATAAACTGGAAACCAATGTAAAAAATTACAGCTAAGTATGTATTATTGTCAGAGACAGCATGACAGGAGTTCTCTCTGCTATGTCTAAGTAAATACACAGAGACATACACACACTTAGGCCTTTACCACTACTATCACCACAGCTCTCAGTACAATAGATGTTTTAAACAAGTTTTCTTCACATCAGCCTTGAATTCAAAATCTGCAAACAGCTGCAGACAAGACTTGTCTTACGTGCTTCGTAAAAGAGTGCAGCCAAACAGAAACTTTGCAACAGAGGCACTAACTCTAATATTAATTTGACCCAAAAAAGCCATGCTGCTCCAGAACATAGCATGCAAGACTTCTGCTCATCTTCCTCTTATGCTGCTCTCCCCGTCACTTTCCTGCTGCTGCCCATTTCATTGCAAGCTACATTTTAGCTCCTACTGAGTTTCAGCAAATTATCCCTTGGGATCCTCCATCTGCCACAGCAGATCTGTGACAAATGCAAGTATTTGAATTGGTTAATGGCATAAATCAGTGCACCCTCTGATCAAGACTAAAACTCTCTGATCCTTCGTAATTGAATTATCTATTGTATTTGGTTTATTCATAAAATATGAAAATAGGAAGCTATTCCCAGTCATGTTGTTATTACACCTCCTCACCGATGAATGATTTTTCAATTTAAACTATATTGGATTGAAGTAATTTTTCATAGTGATGTCAGGGCTCCTGAAAAAGAGTAGTAAAGATAAAAAGTGAATTTTACAAAAGCAGAAACATCATTCAGTAGCAGCTACAAAACTCCAGGTTAATATAGAAAAGGAATATCCAAAATGTCTCAAATTCCTAGTAAGGAAAAGCTGATATTCTCTACAAGTAGTGGCACTTTTCTGTGTATCTTCTCACGTGTTGCCTTTGTTCTGTGTTAATGAAAGATCCCATGCATAGATAACAATTTTCACCCTGGGCACCTTAAGGCAAAACCTGCTGCTTTTCTCACATTCTTAAAAGAGCACCTAACCTTATCCCCAAGGGTAGAATCTTGCTGCTCCATTATTTTTGCCAACTTCTGAATTGAAAGATCTTCCCTCTTGTTTGTGTGGCTGGGTGGGAAAGGCACACAGCCAAGAGAAGTGAAAATATATCCACACCCTGCTCAAAATAAAAAGCTATGACTTGGTGTTCTAAATAAATAGAAGAAGAAATAAATAAAAAGAAGAAGAAGGTAAAAGAAGACATCAAGAAAACTACTAATTTTTTCTATTCGATAAAAATTCTGTTAAAATCAATTCACTGTTTTCTAATAATGGAAGCAATAAATACAAAGCAAAAAGTCATAAATAAATCTTATTGTTGAAAAAGAAGGGGGCCCAACACGTGGAAAGCTAAACTGACATTTAAGAGAGCATTAAGGTCAGGAGTTTTGGGGTGTGATTTGCAGACCTGATCCTTGGCATCCAGGTTAGTTCAAACACCCTTGCTCAGCACTGAGGCCGGCTGGCTTTGCACTGGAGCAAGTAAGTCCTTACATGATTTCTTCTGCTAGCCAGGGAAATAACAGAGACTGTCATTTCCTAAAGAGCAGCAATAACCCAAATGAAAGGACTTTCTACAGTGATCAGCTGATCTTTCATTAGCACTCCAGCTCAAAACCTGTAACAAAAATATTTCATTGCCCAATTGGGTTTTTATAAAAATACACATCACAAAATGCCAGATGACACAAAAATAAAGGTACTAGAGGATTACAAGTGTACAGATCCCTAAGAATAGGAAGAAGTATGCATGTATTTAATGTTCAGCATCTCAGGTGACTATCTTAGTATGAAGCCATTTGCTCAGCTCTCATCTCCACTTATTCAGTCCTTATGTCAAATTATGCTCCTTAGTTATTTTTGTAAACAAGGCACCAAAATTTTGTCCAAAATGTTGCAGCCCTCCTGGTGTATGTGCCTCCCAGTCTGGGAGGACATGTGGTTACTGCTATGGCTCAGAGGAGTCAGCAGAGGAACATGAATCTCCACCTTCTGGTGAAGGTTCACAGACGTGTCCCACCAGGGCTGGGACAGACTCTACTGCATTAAGGAAATGGCTTCAAGACCCTGCAAGCCATAGGAAATGCAGCAGTCAACTCATTCCTGTCAAAAAGTTTATGATGCTAAACAGTCCTACTTACGATGCTTGATTGCAGGAGGCAGCAGGAAGACAAATAAATTTGGCTGCAAATATGCTAGCTTGTTTAGAAGCAAATCCATTTAGTACTGACAAACACACCAAGAGTATGTACATATTGTAGAGCAGCAGACACTTTAAGAAATTGTATAGCCTTCTCAGAGAAAGGGGTTCTTTGTCAAAGAGAATTTTTGGGGTTTTTGTGGAGATTGCTGCCATAGTATACTACCATAGTCCAGGCCAGCCTTAATGCTGAGCTGTTTACTATATTAATTTGCACAATTAATCACTGATATCAACCAGTTTTCCTAAGAGCTTCTTCGCTTTCCTTTCTAGGTTTTCAGAAGAATCTCCAATTTCTGATTGTTTTGAAAGCTTAAGAATGCATGTACTAAGGCAACAAACCTCAAAAGAGAAAATGGGAGAAAAGAAAGAAAGCCTTTACCTTCTCCACTGAGAAAATTATTTTCAGCAGATCGAGCCTGTACTCAACACAAAGACATTCCTTCTTTTCCCAGTTCAGCTGATTCCAAATCTTCTCAATGACCTTGTCTAAATTAAATTTATAGTCAGGCAATCTTATCTTTTAAACCAACAAATTGGATTAGTGATACTGTGAGTTGGGAAGCAGTTTTCCCATGCCTACCAAATTTGGACCAAAAAAATTTTCCAAATTCTATTCAACTGAGCTAACAACTTGCAACATCCAAAACTTCTTTCAGAAGAAACTATTTCAGAAAATACCACAATTAGCTACAAAACCCAAGTTGACACATTGCTTGAGAACTGCTACAAAATCTTTATATATACACAGATAAATAAACGAAGCCACTTCCCAAACAGCAGCAACAAAAGTGATACTTGGTTGTGAAAAGAGAATATGTAATTGCTTGGAAGGTTAACTTCACTCCCAGTTCAGCTCATCTACATTTGAAAAGCTGTAGAAAGTACTCAGTAGTATCACCAAGTAGAACTTAACCTACAAAGAACTAAAACCAACCCAAACCCAGAGGAGCTGCCCTTTTATTTCTCCTTATAATGGTCCACATTTCTTCTTATGCAAAGTTATAGCTGGGAAGAATATGGAAGATTTGTACAGATTTTGAATTTCCTAGCCTTTTGTATATTAAATATTAGTATGTGGAGGATCACAAAGAGACAGAATGCCAATAACTAATCAAAGTAAAGCTATAACGAGGTTTACTTCACTGCTCATCACCACTGCAATACTTTGCATATCAAAGGCCACTAAATACTCTGTTTTGAAAGAAACATATAGTTTCGTAGAGGGGGAAATGTAAGGAAGCAAGCATGTGGATTAAGCCTCCTTTTTTTGGAAGTTGCTCCATCACTTTTCTCAACTGCCCTTCAGCAGAATCCTGGGCAGCAGCTGGTCACCAAATAATGGGACGGTGAGGTTCTTATTTTTATCTTTCATAGTCACTCACTGCCATGTCTCTGTAAAGGCTGCCAATGATGTGACTCTAAAGGTGCTCTCTGCCTGACCTTTGTTAAAAGACTGTAACAATATGGTTGAGGTTGGGAAGAGGATTCACCTGTTTGGAAAATCAACCATATTATGACTGTGCTTTGAAGCACACAACTACTGCTGAATTTCAAAGTTTTTTCTTCACTGTTACTTACATTTTTGTCTTAGAACTGTGGATATTCACTGAAAAGACTGCAGAATCACACCACAGTGCTAATAGTTATAAAAATACATTTCAATAAGATAGTTACAAGCTTTTTTTCTATAAAACTGATTCATATCTTGGATGTGTCTAATACAAACACAATAGGTACTAGTTCTAACAAGCAGAATGCTCTTTACCACTAGTGTCGTGTATGAAATATTTTCAATTTATTTTTAACAGCGGTGTTACAATTATATTCCTGTCACAATGTTCTTCTCCATACCTTACCATGAATAAGCTAAACTACTATGATTTTCATCCATCTTATTCAGAAGAGCCCAATATCAGGGCCCTTTTCCATAAATACAGGAGTGTACATAAATATAAGGAAAAGGGTTCTATTTTATTTACCAATTTTACAAATGGGACCAGAAAACTTACATACATTCTATCACAAAGTAGAGGATGAGCTAGCAATTAATGTTTTAACATTTCAAAATGTTTTGATTACTGACAAAAGCTGAACAGAAATGAAAGGATCACCTTCTCTGACCATCTCACGCCATACAGACAAGCATTGCTCAGACCATATGATGAGTTGCTGCCTGTTTCCAATCCTTCTGTCTTCCTACTTAAAGTTAAAAAAAAAAAAAAAAATTCCCAAAAAAAACCCCACCCACACCTGTCCAGACCAAAATCTTTTCATTCTGAAGACACCAAGACTCCAACAAACATTAAGTTCTATAACAGAAAAAAAAAGCCATAAACTGTAAATTTTGTCAGGTCACTGCTGGAGTCCAGGGCATGGGGAAAACCTCTCAAATTGCCCTGGGGGATCCAAGACCCCTGCTGGGACCCCAGGAAAGCATTGCCTTTGATCTTAGTCTGCAGGAAAATCTGCCAACACTTATGGATTAAATGAGAACAACAAAAATTTAATTTAGATAGTAATTTAGTTTGACACAGGGTGAAAATTTGTGGTTTTGGGTTTTTAGAATGGAAGTAGATAGAGGCAAGATGGAGAATTTCGGGCGGTGTCTTAAGTTCTTTTTCTTGTCCATCTTCTGCTGTAACAGTGGCACAGAGACATTGGTAGAATGTAGGTGATGTAGAAAACTGCATGTCGAGAATTGGTAGCAATTATTGATACAAAATTGTAAATATAGTACATTTTAAGAGTTAATTGGATTAGAAACCTTTACAAGACCTTAAAGACCAGGCCTGGTGCTCTTGGCAGTGGTGTCTTTCAGCACGCTAAGCCGGGTGCAGGGCGGGGCACACTTTTGAGATAATTTAACAAACACCTTTTGTGACGGAGGTGCAAGTTCTGTTCATCTTTTAAACCCTGGCACAGGACTTTGAAAAGGAAAAAAACTCTAATTAGCGGGACCTTGGACTCGAAATACAAGAGGTCACGATGAGGAAGATCAGCTATTTGCACCTGCTCAGCCGCAGTTATTTACTTCAGAAATACCTGTGCCAGGAATTCCAGCTGCACCTGCACAGCAACACCTGTACAAGTACAAGCTGAGGAATACTTCAGCACAGGCCTGCCACAGAATAATGCTCTGTGGATGGACTAACCTGTTCTAGAAAACAAACCCTTGTCTTTAATGAGTGCTTTGCATAAAGCCTTCCTCTGTCCATGCAGACATCTCCAAAAATGCATTGCCTCTGTCCCCTAATCTTTACAGAAACAATCATGAATAGTTCAAGATGACAAATCAAAAAGGATATTTTGTATCTTAGTCAAAGGAAAAATTGTGATAATGTGTGGTCTAACAGTAAACTATCAGTCTTACTGAGTTACAGCTAGTTACTACCTTAATATTATCCTAATTAGTACAGTTCATCTTCAGAAGACCCAGCTGGAAGGCACCTTGCAATGTTCAGATGGGACATAACAATATATAGATATAGCTGCAGGGAAGAAAATCATTGTGGGAGGGGGGAACTGACAGTTTTATGCATATTTTTTAAATTCTGGCCACAAATTTTACATACAGGTTTAACCCAGGACTCCTATTGCACTTTGTGATAGTTGACTTTGTCTCATTACCCTGCAGAAAAAGGAACAAAGAGAACATCATGCCAACAATGCCGTTTTCAAACCACTCAGTCTGAAGCATCAGAACTTTTGCTCTGATCACAGCTGTACACACCTGCCTTGTGGTACCTGTTTCCCTCAACAGGGACGAGAGCTTCATACTCCACTTGCTGGCTACAAAGTCCTACAGGGGCTCTGCCCAAGGAGGTTACTTGTAACTGCAGATTGTCTCTGAGTTTCTGAGTCTTTGCCAAAGCTGGAGCCACAATTGTCCTGTGAGGGACAGATCAACCCCTTTGCCCCAGATGCTTCTTTGAGAATAAGGCATACTCAGAAAACTTCACTATGGAGTGTAGGAGGAACACACAAATGCCATTGACCACTACATGTCCTTCAACCCTCAGGACACTCTTTGAGGTCTTTTGGTATTCAAAATACTGTACTGTGACTTAACTGGAGTAGAAATGAAAAGCCACAGAACCATACAGAGGCTTGTAACTAATGACAGAGTTCCCATTTCTGACCACCACCAAAACTGGTTGTTTCCAAAGTCACAAATGCAGGCATGATTTACTGTAAGGCTCACCATGCTGGGTTTCCAGTTTACTTCACCTCAGTGCAACAAGAGAACTAAAACTGATAAAAGGGTCAACTTAGTATGAGAATACATATTCAAACAAGGGTCTGTTTCCCAATCTAACAAAAGATTCCTAGTATAAATTACAAACATCTTTCCACCCTGCAATGTCCATGCTCAAATGAATTCCTCCTTCCTGTATTTTCTGGAATAGAATTGGAGCTCCTTGTTCCATCCAAATGTATACTAACAATCTAACTCCACCTGCTTTTCTCTGCTAATCAACTTCTGGAGTCTCCCATGCCTTCACAGTGATAGAGCTGCAGCGGATGCAAAATTGCTAACATCTGTTGGCACTATTTCCATAATAAGATTATACAAGCCCTTGAAGAAGTAAGATCAAGTGAAAAATCCAGAAGACTTGAAAGCCTCATTAGCTTCTGGTTAATCAGAATCGGAAGTTGTCTTTAGAAGAAGGGTGACTCTTGAGATTTCTCCAAGGACTTGTTTTCACAGCTGTAATTAGCAATTGGTAGCAGGAAAACAAAAAGCTTTAAACCAGCATTTTTCAGAAGCTCTAAGAGTGGTTTAGTTTGTTTGTAACTTGAAAACATTCTCCAGCAGCAGATGAGAACTACTACTGATCCCCCATGACAGTGGCAGAGTAGAGGTACACAGTCAAGTGAGGAAACAGCAGCAGAAGGTTATTTTGCCGCCGTAAATTTAAAAAGTTTACTGTGATGATGAAGGGAACAAGACAAAACATACAGAGCTGGGAAATAGATGGAACTCACAGCGGATTTCAATGCTGCCTTTAGTATAAATAACACAGAAACAGGAAAACCACGCTCCTTTCTGCCTTCATCTTGGGGCTTTTAAGTGCAGGGAAACTGAGCTTCAGGGAGGTGTAAAACATTTGTGCAAGGGACGGACACACCTGGCTCTAGGACGACTGGAGGAGCAACACATTTTAGTAGAAGGAGAAGGAAGAAGGACTTCTACAGAAGTCATCTTGGATAAAACTTGGTAAGTAGTACTAAAGATGATTAAAATTCTGGACACATGCCACATTCCTTAAGGCTATTCAGGTTTCTTTGAAATCTTGCAATCACCTCCACTTTCTACTTTCACAAAAAAGATCTTTCTTAAATTTCCCAGAGTTTCATTTCAAAGCTAATGCAGGCACAAGAATTTCCTAGTCATAATATTAATATTTTTAGTACTACATTTTGATAAGTTGCATTCAAATGTCTCAAACATAAACTCACAGTGACCTCTGCTGAACAGTTAGTGCATCTTCCATGCAGAAAATGGAGCTGCTACACTGCCAATCCCAGCATGTGCAGATCCGTCACACAAGCAGCATTTTGAAAGAAATGTCACTGCTTAAGCTACAAAACCCACAGCTCTGTTTGATATGGAACAGATAAAATTTTATGCAGAATATCAAGAGGAATCTTCCGAGAAGCCAAAGCAAAAAGATTAGGTTTCACCAAAGCCCTATATGTCACTTTGTGAGCTATCAAATGCTATTGGCTACATCCAGTAATTTCAATTATTCACTAAGGGATTACACTTATTTCAGTAAATTAAACAACAGCAGGCTGCTTGTGCTTCCAGGGCCTAAATAATGACTGTGGTGAGAGCAGCACTGGCTGCAGTACATTAAGAATATTTTGCTTTTATAAATGAGAAAATTCAGAAATCTCTGTCTGACATGATTTTAAGACTATTGCAAGTATTTCCACTTCTCAAAATTCTCTAGGTGCAGTTGTCCAAACCAGCCTTGCCAACACTGGACAGCTGCTTCTCTCCAGCTGTGACCCCCAGCAGAGCAGTGTAAGCAGAGAGCTGCCCTGGGCATCTGACAGGGACAATGGGATGGGGATTTCCTCTCCCACCTTCTGCCTGTGCAGTCTCCCACACTGCCTGGTATGTGGGTGAAGCCCAACTGCTATCCAAGCCACAGCTGTGTCTATCCAGGACCAAGCAACAACAAAAAAAACACCAAGTTCAACAAAAATTAAGAAGTCCTTCTGGACTGTTTCCAATGCTGGTAGGAGTAATATCACTTCAGCTCTGTTTCCTTCCATAGCTCCCATTTTCTTCCTGTCTTGAGGTACTACAACCATCTTCTACTGGTGGACTCCTTTTCCCCATTCAGATTTTAGTCCATCTTTTTTTTTATCTCTTTTTCCTGTTAGAAAGTACATTGCTGAGTCTCTCTGGCCAAATCAAGGATATCCCAGAGCATTTACTCCAGGACCCAGAAATAATAGGAGAGAGGTCTCAATCCACTCATCCCACACAGGGGTGGAGAATAAAAGTAGTTCCTCTTCCTGTGCATTAAAAATATATACATATACATATATATATACATATATATACATATATATATGTGTGTGTGTGTGTGTGTGTAGATACATATATATGTATCTCCTGTGAAGATACTGGGGCTTCTTCCTACTGAGAGGGATCATTAAAAACCTGTTGGATGAATAAACAGTTACTTTGTTACTACACCTCTTTCTTTTATGTAATACAGAGAAAAACCTGTACACAGAGACATGGTACATTTTATTCAAAGCCAGCCAAACTAAACGCATTAAAAATATCCTTCTAGTTTAAATAAATTTTGCTGGCTAGGAGAAGAAGTCCCACACCTCCCTACTGCCTACTTTTTTAGTTCATAGCAGGTGACTGCACTTCTGAATACAGAATAGGAGAAAAGAGCTCATTTGCTTGTTTCTGCCATCAGAAAACCATAGACATTTCAGCCTTACTGGTTTTTGGTAAATACTGTTAACTCTGTTATTATCACTACTTACAAGTGCCATTTAATCCACTTGTGCACCTCCATATGCAAACTTGCTTTTATTTAAACAATATCCAGTCAAATAAACCATATTAAATTGTGACACCGATGTAAATAGCTTAATATTTAAGTCTATATTGCTTTTAAGTTATTATGCATAAAACCGGACCAGTTAAAACTCCATCTCAAATTGCATTACACACCATGCTGCCAAGCACATAATTTGCATATTATGCCACCAAACACTAATACTTCCCTGAGAGCCTTTCAAATTACTCAGTTCATTTAGACAACAGCTCCCAAGGCCATGTTCCCATATCAAAGCTACCAGACAGCACCTCTGCAGTGCCCTACAGCTCTAAACCATTAAGACTTGGAGGATTCCAGATTTTATTATCCTGACATGGCCTAACCAAGGTTCAGTTTATGACAAGGACAAGACTTTTTATTTTAATCCTAAATACCAAAATAATTGTGAGATAAGAAATGCAGAAACAGCTTGAGTGGCCCCAAGTTAAGAGCCACAAACTGACTATTTCAAAACAGGATGGAGAGAAAAGATACAAATCAAATGTGAGCTGAACCAGGATTCATTCAAGTCCTAACTAAAATTTCAGGATTTTCAGTCCTTTTTCATCTGACTCTTCTGATTCTAATCCAGAGTTTGAAAACATAGATTTTAGCTTAAACCCTGAATGCTCCTTCATTTTATAAAGACACATTGTCATCATGAGAATGATACTCTCATGATGAACTTCCGACAAATTCCAATGAATTCTAAAAGGTAACCTCTTGCATTTTCACTCAAATTATGATCTTTGTACATTAAGGGAGAACAGTACTGCAGCTTCCATGATCTTGCACAGAATTAAGGACAGATTTAACTTTCATTTCTCTAAGCAGAACAAAAGCTCTAAGTCAACAGACAGCAAGTTCTTCACATTATTTATGTACAGATTCATGTCAAGCTTTGTGACTCTGACACTTCCAGCTCTGACATTAAATGCAAGATCATGGCTGCAAACCAATCCTTAATGTATCCTAAGGAGCCCATTTAACAGTATTTGTATAGTATTAAATGATATCATAAACAATTAGAATGTGTATCATATGCAACTCTTCAGCTGCTGACTCAACAGAAGATGGTAACTTAGAAATATTTTATGGTATTTTACAGTAACTATAAAACCACAATATGATTTCCTTATTTTTATGACTCTAAATAAAACTCAGATTTGTTTTAAGCAAATGAAAGTGATGCTCCCACAGGAAAATACATCTTTAGTTTTTACAACATTCCATAACACACAAGATGTACAGAGGGTTTATTTAGCTTCAGAGACATATTTTGCCATCATAAAAATTCCCATCTTTGGCAGTTCTGAGTGACTAGAATTAACTTATTTACTTGGAATTAACATAATAACTTAACCAGATGGTATGAGAGTTACAGTTGATTAGATCAATGACAATAATGTCACCAAGTCTGAGCATCTAACCTTGGCAAAACAAATACTGCAATATTTACAGTTAAAGAGGCAGACAAATCTGTAAAGAATGGCTGTTGGTAAATTGTATGAACACAGAGTTCCTCATTAAGAGAATATGCTACCAGAGAAATTGAATGTTATCTTGTCACCTATGAAGCTTCCTCTGTTATGAAAAATATTTTTAATATGCATTCCAAGCAGCATTCATTTACATATATGTACTAGTTCTCTCTTTTATTGGTTCATTTCTAGATTTAACAGACATGTAGATAATTGGAATTTTATATGGCACACTAAACAGAATATAAGCCATGCACTGATTTTAACGTTTTTATAAACCAAAATTACAATTAGGTAATACACATGCATCTTTTATTTATTGCAAATAGTTAAAAAAACTTACTTCATTAATGTATTTTTACCCTAAAGCTTCTCTGAATGTCCAAATAATTTCCCAATTGCATCTCAAAATTAAACCCTTTAGTTTTCATCTCTATACCCCAGGGCTTTACTCCACAACACAACATATTTTAATATGGTTAAATGCTACTGATGTTGCAAAATGTTATTCCTTATTGAAAATGGTCATTAATATCACTTCATACCTCAGAGAGTATGGTAGTAATTTGGCAATAAAACACACTATTATCATCGTCTTCTAATAACCTGAAAGTGTTGTAATCCTAGGGCCCTAAATGCGTTATGGAATATTATTAGAACAAGCACATTCTGGTCATTATTTAGATGGGAACATTTCCCATGTCTCTCATACCTCATTCAGTAATTGCACACTCCTGCTATAATTAAATCTGCCCATTTTAAATTGTCCATAATATTCTGAGGTTCATTTTCTGGTCCTGTGGGACACATCATTGACTCCATTTTGGGAACAACATACTTTTTAATGATGTATTTTAAATTGTTTATTTTTATTTAAGTGACTGTCTAGAACAATAACTTGAAACATCCTGAATTAGATACAACAGTTTAAAGTGGGGGGAAATGAAAAAAAGCTGCAGCAGCTTCCTAAATATATAAAACAAGAGAGAAATACTTCTTCCTCCTTGAAATGACTTTTCCTACTTGTCCAGCACTAAATGTACTGTTTTCCAGGGGACAATATTGCTTTGAGATGAGCAGCATTTACTGGAGACAGTCAGCTCCAGAGGAACATAAATGCTATCTCCAAGGCTTGGCCAGGAGCCCCCCTACCAGAGTCACCTGCACATACCAGCCACTCACTCCACTGCCTTCAATCCAGGCATATCTAAGAGATATCTAAAATACCTGAGTGAAGGGCTGAAATTAAGAAAAGCCCAAGGCTGAGACGCAGTGTATTCAAACAAACCACTAACCACATCCAAGCGTAAACTGTTCACTGTGAATAAGTGTTGAAAATGTGTATATTTGAAAATGGGTATGTTGCCAAACTGGTGTCATCTAACAGTGTGAAGAGCAGTAGCTGCATGATCTGGTCAGCCCATGAGGCACCTCCATCCTGCCCTGCCAGAGCTTGGGCAGGAGCACCAAAGGAAAGCTCACTGCTTCCACATCTCAGCTGAAAGCAAGTGCTAAGCCATTTTCCCCTCATCTAAATAAATCTTCACACACAAATCTCATAAGGGATCTCCACTGGATTTTGTGCACAAATAAACTTGTGCACACCAGGCAAATTGTGGGAAACGTATAAAGCAAACTCCAGACAAGTGAGCCAGCTCATCCACTCAGCACCCTGAGCTAAACTGTGCAGCTTGAGCCAGGGATACACCAGACCAGAAAATCAAAACTCCTCAAGGATGGCACCTGGGTTCACTAGCTGTTGTGACAGTATAAGGGGGAAAAAAGGAATATTTATATTTAGAAAAATAATAACACCTAAAGCATATTCCAAAGCCATGTGAAATATATACAACTCTGCATGGTGGTATAAATTGGTGTCACATATTAAATGCTGTAAGAAGTAAAGAACTAGAAAGTAGACTCCATAACCAAGAAATTCTGTGCTTAATGGAACAGTTCACTGAAATGAGAAAGAAACTAATGCTTATGCCTCTCTACAAAAGCAATTCTGGTGTTTTAAGATGCACAGAAAGATCCAGAAATATTCTGCGCTATATTCCTGTTACACTGTAGATAACAAAAACATTTCAGGGCTCAAATAAACTAGTAAGAGAATGAAAATCTTCAGCTACCTATCAGTAACAAGACAGCAAAAGCATCTAAGAGCAAAAATTTAAGGATAAACGGGAGATCAAATTATTGACAGGGACAGCTTTAAACATCTGAGAAGTTAACCTCACACATAAACAGGAACTGCTGGCTTTAAACCATATTAAATCATCATGGAGGAGACTACAGTCAAGCACTCAAAAGTCCCTATACTTGTGATATTTTCCATACATTGTTAATAATATTCTCATTTACAGCTGGAATTAGATTTCCACTGAAAAACCCTCAGTTCCAGAGTTACTGAGTTAGAGAGCACATGTTTACACACATGTGGATGTACAAAAGTTGGACAGAAGTCCCCAAATCCAACAAGAGAATATTTCACTCTTTCTCTTATGTACTACTCTACGGTTGCAGGAGAAAGTTCTCTGTCACACCACCGTGGTCTCAGATATTTATTTAGACAGTTTTATAAATCTGCAGCTGTATTGGTTTGGATCAAGTACAGTGTTGGAATTCAAGTAATAAACTTCCACTTGACGCTAGTCATGCTCCTGGTAACTTGCTGTTCTGCTGACAACTAATTTAGAAAGAAAGCAGTATTTTTAGTTTTTAAACTGCCTGATTTAGGAGATAAACACGTTATGAAAATACTTTTGCAATTATCTGTTATATCTGTTATATTTGGGGTGATACAGTATAATTGCAGCTATCTTTGCAATTATACTGTTATCACCTCAAATCAGAATCAGTAGTCTTTGTCCTCCAAACATTATAAAAATTCTAATTATTTTTTCTTAATTTCAGATTCAAATAGATTAATATATCTGATATGTCTCCGATAGTTGGAATAAGCGAAAAAACAGAAAGAAGCAATTCAGAAATTAATAAAGGAAAATGTCTAGGAGTCCACAAACCAAGAAGGCTGAAGAGCTGTACATTGTAATAACATCTTCCCAAAGAGAAAAGAGAACTCTGGATTTTCAAGCAATGACGATTTTGACAGCTTAGATCATACTGTAATATGTTATAAAAGCTTTTAGCATTATGTGTTCCTTTTACAGAAGATAATCATATTTGAATCCTTTAAGACAAAACAGATACACTAGTATTCCAAAGTTCTTGGCCAGATTATCCCTTAACATAACAAAATATTACAAAGATTTCTCAAACACCTAGGAGAAAAAAAAAAAAAAATTGTTCTAATACTCACAGTCATTCACTGGCATTTGCAAAACACATTTTGTTGTCTATTGAACAAGCACTAAAAAATATATGCCATAAAACTGCAGCTATGGTTATTTTATCCATCTTCATTTATTGTGACCTACATGTTTCTGAAGAAGTCACAGGTTTTGCAAAATTTAAATAGAAAGTTCCGAAAAAATATATAAGCTTTGTAAATTCATATCTTTGATATCTTTAACACATGCTAATTTTCATCAATGTGAGATGAAGACCAGCTCTTCCAGAACAAGGATAATCCTTTTCAAAAAAATATACATCTCACTAGAAGACATACAAGTAGAAATATTGTCTCATCTATCTCTCTGCATAATAGCAAAAAAAACTATATAACTATTTTTGATTTTTCAGAAAATTATTTGAAATCTGAATAAAAACTAGTAATTGCCCAGCCTTTTGTGGGCAAGGGAAAAAAAATCTTCCAGAAAAAGCCCCTGGGTGTAATTAAACAGATTGAACACAAGAGGTAGCTCGTGTCTCCGTGTTCTTCATTCGACCGAGAAACAGGAAAGCGAACGGAATGGCAAACACAGCTGCCACAGTGAAAGATGTGTTTTTAAAAGCAGGATGGAGAAAGGGATTTTTCTGAGCTCAAAGAATTCATAGAGAGCAATGAGTGGGTTATTCTGGGTGTACCTCTGCAGAAAGCACCTTGTTCGCTCTGAGTCATTTCATAGCAAAGCCCTGAGTCCACAGAGGAGAGTTCATTTTCATCTCGGCTGCTTCTTTTTTTCCCCACTGAAAAGGAATGCCATCTGCTTCACATATAATGCCAGTATTTTCTTGAGGATCATTATAACTTACCCTAATTCTAGGTCCTTTTTGTGTGGTAAAGGCACCTTCCTGAAAACACAATGATACTGATACTGAAGATGTGATTATAAATGCACAAGTTTTCATACCTATTTTCAAACATGTTAATTAAAATACAGCACAGTTGCAGAAAAAAATCAGCTAAAAGGAGTCCAATGTGTATAATATTATCAAGCAGACTACAATTATTACCTCTCCTTGATAAATATGTTCGGAAAATTAATGCTTCAACACTGCAAATCTAATCACTTTAATCATCTTTTAATGCAATGGACAAATCCATCAAGATCTACAGCGATTCCCTCACTGTGAGGTTTCTAAAAGTGCACACCAGGAACTTCCAAATGTTTCCTAATGACAATAATTAGGCAGCTGGCCACAATGCCCTGTACCTATCTGTGGCTCACTCTTCAATAGTTTCTCCCATTAATTACACTCATACTGAGAACCAAAAGAGAGTATCATTATGGACATCTCCAGGACACAGGAGCCTGAAGCAGGGAGAGCAGCTCCCAGCCCCTGACTGCTGCACCTCCCTGGCAGTGGCACACTCAGGGTGCTGCAGAAACTTGTCAGAGCACCAAGCTTATGCTCACCTGCCTGCAGTAAATATGCTGAGAAAAAGAAGCTCTTAGAAAGATCTTTTAGGCTTGCCTAAAAATACAGAGCATCTTAATTTTCATACAATTTGTACACTTTACCTATTATTTAAACCCCAAAGGATCAGAAAATAATGCCCAGGACTTTCCTAAAGTCACATTTTGTCTTTTGCAAACGAACAAAAAAAGCCTGTATGTAAATGCTACAGGAACAGCTCCTTACTCAACCAAGTTACAGTTACAGGTGAATTTTAAACAAGTAACCTCTCACAAATGCGAGTAGGATGGAAGCTGTCTCTGCTCAATTTAGGTGCAACATTCTCCCCTGCGTGTACACAGACACAGACAAGAGTACATAAATTAATTTCAGATTGGGATCTGTTCTTCAGGGCAGCATCCTTAGGGCAGATTTGTCCCTGCAATGGCAGGATCCCAGTTTTAGCCAACATTCTTCAAATATACGAATGCACTCAACATGAAAGATGAAATTACGACCCACCAATTAACCTTTATCACAAAAACAATGCAAAGAAAACCATGCAGAACTCTTCACTTTGAATGAAAGCTGTTCTTATCAACAAAATATTTCCTATGGGATAAATGGTGTGAGGGACATTTTGCCAATTGCTACAGTAATGTGTAATATTCAGTGCCATAACAAATCACATCTTACTGTCATCTCAGTACCCAGATTTTCCACTCAGAATCTTTAACCAGCAGATCTCAAAGCACTTAATGTTTTATGCTGAAAAGCTATCTCTACAAAAACATTTAGTGCATGGTATGTAGTGAACTGCATGTATAATCTCTACAGTATAAAGTTTACCAAAGCCTAAGAAACCACATATATATAGATACAGACATGTATATTACCTTAAATGGGCAAATACTAAAACACAGAAGGAAAAATAATACACTGCATGTGTATATTTGATACAAAATCCCCATACTATTTAACTTTGCACCATTGTTATTGAGAAACACATAAATGCAGCTAAAAACTATACTAGTTCCCAAAGTTTACTGAAAACAAAAATAAGGATACTGTGACCTTAGTTTCAATCCTGATTTACTTTCAGGGCTCATTAACTTCACATAAAAATACATCATTATTAAAATTTTAAAGGGGAAAGAATATTATAAACTAACATCCCTTTCATAATTTGTAACTCTATTATAGTCTACATTTCTTTTTTCATGTACCCATTTCAGTTGCTGTTGAAAACACCTGAAGCAATGATTCATTCCAAAAAAATTTTATTTAAATAACTTTAGTAGACTTAGTGAAATATTTAACCTAAGCAGCTCAACACGCTTAAGTTTCAACATGGCAGTAGCTGCTCAATGGAAAATACAATTTTCTGAGTTTAATTGAGTGTGCAGCAGCTGTGACAGTGTTGGCACTACCTGTGTGAACTGCCAGACTGCTAACAGGGAGAAGCAGGTAACTCACCTAATGCTCTTACCCACCTAACAGCCTTAAATGCTGATGTTTATTTGACAAGACAAACCAGAGGAATCCAATCCTGGAACAGATAGAGGCTGAAGCACCAAAGGAGATTAAATATCAACTAGGGCAGCTGGATGCCATTTCATTTTGGCCTGAACTCAAGCAAAACAACACAGGTAACCTGACTGGAAAGCCAACAGAGAAGGCCCAGAGCAACAGGAGCCCTTAGCCAGGACCTGCATCAACCCCACTTAAGTGCATGCTGTTAATGAAAATTGCTTTATTCCATCCCCCAGTTTTGTATGGACTCCTTGGGCTCCTTTGCCAACAGGGACAAAGGGGAGGAAGATGAGCCACTGAGATGAGGCTGGGCTTGCTACCAGAGAGGGGTGTGAGAGAACCAGACACAGATAACATGCATGCTCCTACAATTTAATCATTTCTGAGAAACAGCTTCACAGCACTGGGTAAGATGCCTGGAGTCCATCAAAGTCAAAGGGGTTTAGGCATTTAGGCACCCAAGGCACTTCTTTAAATTGGGGCTTTGACAGCATCTGGACACAAAGCTTTTGCAGAAGCTGACTTGAGCTCCACTCACTAATCTACTTATGCTCCCTCGGTGGCCGATAACCAGAGTGGCTCCACCAAAGCAAGGCCTGGGGGGCCAAACTACAGCTGCCTCTCCAGCAGGATTCAGAGACAAAACCTGTCACCCAAAAACGAGGAGAGGAGCCTCACACTAGTCACAGTCAAGTTTCAGAGAGGGACATCACACACTGACGTGTTACTGCCACATTTGTGAACACTGATCAAGGCAAATATATCTGAAAAGCTTTTAATATAATTTGTTTAATTACTAATATTAATAATTGTTTTGAATACTACAAATGAGACATATTATAAAACATAAAATCACAGAATTTTAAGGGGTTTGAATGGATCTTAAAGATGACCTAGTCCCCAGTTGACCGTGCCATGTGCAGACACTTCTCACTAGGTCAGATTGCTCAAAGCATTGCCCAACCTGGCTTTAAAAACTGCCAGGGTTGGGGCCAGTATACTGGGTTTTAAATGGACAGCAAGGACAGGGAGGTACTTCTTATTGGGTCACAAATCCACTTACTCCAATACAATTGCCTATTAGACTATTTCAGATCTTTCTCAGTTTAAAAAAAAAAGGAAACTAAATTGCTGTGGTCCTCTTCTATTATTCACTTACACCTCACTATAAATATCCTAGATGAAGAAGTACTCTACCATATTATGGACAAAATGCAAACAAATGCTCATAAATACACTCAGTGAATCCATTTCCATGCTGCTACATCACTAGATGGTAAAAACATCTCTCCATCTTATCAATAACCACTACAATGTAGTACAAGTAGGAAAAAAAAAAAAACCCACATTAAAATAGCTATTAAAAATCCACACCACTGTAAATATCGATATAAATTTAAAAGTATTATATAAACTAGTCACTTAAGGAAAGTGTGATGACTATCATTCTATACTATAAATCCAAGGACAAATAGTATCTCTACTTGAGCATGCAAAATACCTAGCTATACCCAGATCAGCACTGCAATCTTAGGAAAGTAGAAAGTAAGATTTATGTTTCTAAAACAATAAACTTATAATTTACAGGTTCAACTACTGATGCCAATACAGAAAGCTAAATATATCTAAAGTATCATTAACAAATAAATTTTTTCTACAGAAAACCTATACAGAGAAGTTACCATCACAAACCATTACATTTTGTGATGTAAAAATTTAAAAAATTACCCCACCCTCCGCTACAGATGACAGAGATATTTTTGTTAAGTTATAAACTATGTAAGCACAAGATATCTATCCTTAGTTACAACAGCTACCTCCAATACTTTGGATATAAACTTTAAAAGGGGAGAAACAACCCCCTACAAACCTACAACATTTAACTGAACTAACTTCATCTATCATTGCAATGCCATCACACAGTCTTCTGATCACCAGACATGAAAGACTGTGACAGACGCCTCCGCTACCACTCCAAACAGTTTAGGATCATCCCTCAGTGTTGCCATCTCTTGCTTCCCTCTACATCTCATTTCTAGTTCTGTCTAAGAGCACAAGTCTCAGTCACCTCCAAAAAAAAATGCTGGTGACCTTCTACTGTTGACAATAAAACCTTGATATTTACCCTTCCACTTTATTTCCTACTTCTTTTTTTTTTTTTTTTTTTTTTTTTTTTCTTCATTAGCCATAGACAAACTTCTCCCTTATTCCATGGCTGTTAAGTCTTTAGAGCTTTTGGGGACAGAACTTGTCAAACATCTTTCAGAAATCCAAGTGAGAAATACCATATGGATCATCCTAATTCCACCAGAGTAACCCAAACAGATTTATGAAATATGACTTATACTAACAAACATATGAGTTAGAAAACACATCGACCCTTCCCACATGATTAGATCCATAAAAACATCAGGATGTAAGAAGAGCAACCCATTGCAAAGTCTTTCTTCATGTTTGTTCCTTTGTCAACTCAAGACTCTGCTCCTGCTTACAAGCAGTTGTATTGTATAACAAAATCCGAGCTGGCTGTGCCACATTCCTTCTCCTCATTACCAAGGTGTACCATAACAACAATTTCTCCAAAACAGACTTGCCCAAAGTCACACAGGATGTTTGTGACAGAGTCAAAACACAGCCAGCTACAGGAGGAGTGGAAGATCAGTTTTTTTCCCCAGAGGTCCTCCAGTTGTTCCCGTGACTTCCAGAAGAGAAATCTCTCTAATTGCTCTCCTTCCACAGTTAGATCAACGGGATTTCTGTGTATTCTGCTTATATACTGTACTGGAATGCTCTATTTTAAAATCTACAGGCTTCCTATTTTCTTTCACCATCTAAAATCTTAAAAGTTTTCATTTAAAGAAAAGAAATATATATATAGGTTCTGTCTTAATTCCATCTACACTGAAGCTCATTGCTATGTCACTAATTTACTCCTACCAAACTTTTTCTAAAACAACTCACTGTGTTACAGATGTTGCTACTGATTTATCTACTGAACTAAACACATAATAAAGCAGAAAGTAAAACCAACAAAAAAAAAATACTGCTTTTTTTCTCTTGATGCTTTGCAAGGCTACCTGAAGAGAGGCTAGGCAGAGTTAAAGGAATAAATAGGGTTTTATTAAAAGGCATTCAAAGGATACAGCTTGAGCAGTACAAGAGCCTGGCCATGGCTCCACCCAAGATGGTCACCTGGTCACAAGTTTTCACACTTTTTAAAGTGTTGGTCTATTTACATATTTGGGTTAATTATCCAATTACAGCCTCAGGTTATGAAGTCCCATCCTCCCAGTTTGCTCTCCTCAATTCGCTGTTGTTTGTACCTTTTGGGCCTGAAGCTGCAAAGGTCTCCTTGGTTCTCGGGCTGGACAAGGATTGTTTTATCTAACTAAACTGTGAAGAGAACTTGCTAACACTTTATACAAAGTTCAGAGTTATATACTAATGCAGTACAGAATCTGGAAAATACAAAAGCTAAAACTTACGGCATCATCTTATTAATTTTGTCATAGCTCCAAGAATAATTCCCTCAATATCAACAAAAAAAGCCATATGTTTTTCCATTTCAGTCTCTCTGTAAAACCAGCTTTCTAGCAGTAGAATTAAGAAAATAAGTAGTGATGAAAAGACAGAAAGGACAAGTTACTTAAAAATTCAAGCTGCATTTTAGAAATTAATATAACTAGAATGTTTTTAGAGGGACAATTTTCTTCACATTGTGATTCCTATGGTACAATTTTAGGATTGTAACAGAGAAACTTGAATCAAAATCAGTAAGCCTAAAGGTATTTTTTTGTTTGATCAAAGCATGAGATACACCTGCTACATTTTATGAGTCCAACCCAAATGCTGATCTAAACAGTATGAGCAAATGCAAGCTAGGTTCAAATTTGCAACAGGTTTTCAATTTCAGGGTATGAGAATCATGAAGTGTTTATTAAAATGCAGCAGAAGATTAATGTGTTAATCTTTGCAAGTTACCAAAACATAAATTCACTGAATGCATCAATAAGTACCTATCAACTTCTGGAGTGATTTAAAAGGAGTTCCATATCTGAGTTCCATATCATCAAGCTGTTACATTTGGAAATGATTAAGAACAAGTAAGAGCAGTTTCAAGTATTTGTTTAACCTGGATTCAATATCCATACAGTATCTAGGAGGTCCTATGGAAATCTGAAGGAAACACTGCCCTTTCCAAAAGATGGATGCAATCAATCAGATGGGCTAATCAAGCACTTTATTTCCCAATAAAAGTAAAGTGAGTGCCTCTCTAACACCTTTACAGAACAATCCTTCATATTCTTAGCAAATAACCCCAACTCTTTTGCATTAGATGGCCACGCAGAAGAGTGAGAATGGGAATTAAGAGAACAGAGCCAACAGTCAGAGGACTAGACAGAAATGCCCTGAAGACCTTCCCTGCTGCCTATAGTCACAAACCTTTAACTTGTAAACTAGATAAGCAAGGATGGCTCCATATCCAAAGATTTAAATAGTTTAGTACAGAGTTTATTTGCTTACTAAACCACCACTTTATCACTTGGAAGGACTAAAGTCTTAAGTTTCTACTAATTAGTAGATGTCAGCTATTATTCTTTTAAGATGTATAACAGGAGGAAAAACAGTTTAATTCCCTGTTCTGTAATCCACACGTAGCTGTTCAGGTGCCTAAATACCAACTCCAAGACATTAGGCCAAAGGCAATGCTGAAGTTATTTAGTTCATTTGCATCTGAGCTAAGTGTCTGTATTCAGCCCACCTAACTTCTGACGGAGCGCGGAAGGAGGAAGAAAAATGAATTCATTATTTTCAGTAACTGAACATATTTTTACATGTACAGAACTGAAGTTCAGTGAATTGCTTTGTAGCAGCAGGCATCAACATTCGTAATAATTCAGGAAATCATTGTCATTCTAAGAAGACAAACTATTACACCACTGCTCTGCATCTGTTTCCCCCAGTGCAAATCTGTCCACGCCTGTGAGCAAGCCCCAGTGCTGATGCTCCATTGCTTGTCTGTGGAGCAAACAGGTGCAGGAGCTGATAGGGAAGAGTTGGGAGTCTCAGTCTACATCTGCAACACTGGTATTGTGCCTGAACAATGTCATGAAGTGCAAAAAACACTGCCCAGCGCCATTCATCAAAGCACTATGATGGTGTCAAGAAAAGAAATATGTTCTCTGCTGTCAACTTGTTTTAATGAAAATGTATTGCAATATTTAAAAAGTTTTCAAAGCAGACTTCTATTTCTGACAGCTGACAGATTTATGAAAGCTATTTTTGATGAAAAATGAGCAACAAGATTAACAATATTCAAAACAAAGAAATCAATGCAGTCTGCCTGAGCATGCCAAAGTACTAACAGAGGAAGAGAAAGTAACTCAGTAAAGCAAGGACTGTAGAAGAGACCCTAAGGCAGTTTAATAGCAATGTTAAACTTTACAATACTTTAAAAATTGGAACAGGACTTAATGAACAAATTGACTTCAGTGTGACAGACCGTGGAAGACTGTAGTTCTCTCAAGCACGAACACTTCAGGTTTGATCTTGCTCTCAGTAAAACCAGAATGAAAGCAATGAAAGACAAATGGTAGAGTTATTGCCACCTCAGTTTTCCTGGGTTTTCTTTTCAAAAAACAATTCTGTGGAATTTCTTTGGTTTTGTGAGGTTTTTCTTTTGTGGGATGTTTTGTTTGGTTGGTTTTGGGGCTTTTCTTAAGGAATTAGTAAATGAAGTAGAAAACTACATTATGAAAACTTTCCATAACTCATTTTAAACATGATCAGCACAGAAATAACTAAAGCATTTTTAAGTTTGTAGTAAACTTTCTAACCATCTCTTTAATATGTATAGCATACAGCAGATCTAAGTTTAAAAGGCTGAGCAAATTTTTTTTCTGACCAGTAGGAACAACCATAACCACCATCCTGTTCTGTACTACTTCTTTCCAACTTTTGGTCATTAATTCTATCCTAAGCTTCGGAAACCACTCGAGGAAAGATTTTTGAAACCATTCCCATTCCTACAAAAAGTTCTGGCTCTGCTTGAATATAAAAACAAGAGGAGATAAAAGCCATTTGGGCAGGAGGAAAGCTGCCATATTTGCCATCATGGAAACATAACTCACACATCTGAGCACTGCAAGAGTTTACTGTAAACTCTTCAGAAGGGACAAGCAAGGAAGGAGAAGTCGGGTAGCCCTGTATGTGTTAGGAACAGTTTTGACTGCCTAGAGCTAAATGATGGTAATGCTAGAGCTGAGTGCTTATATGGAAGAATCAGGGAGAAAGCCAACAGGGCAGATATCCTGGTGGCAATCTTTCATAGAACACTTAACCAGGATGAAATTGCAGAGGAATTATTTTATAAGCAGCTGACAAAAGACTCACAGTTGCTGGCCCTTGTTCTCATAGAAAACTTCAACTTAGCAGATATCTTCTGGAAATACAGCAGAGAAAACTTGCAGTTTGTGGAAGGTGACCCTCCTGACACAGCTGGTGAGAATGTCACCTAGGGAAGGTGCCTACTGGTCCTGTTAAAGTAAACAGAGGACTGATGGGTGATGTGATGGTTGGAGGCAGTCTTGGGCACTGAGACCACAAAAGGATAGTTTTCAATTCTTGAAGAAGTATGAAAGAGGCAGAACTGCCACACACACCAGAACTGTCACCTTGGACTTCCAGAGGTCAGACTTAGGCATGTTTAGGAGCCTGGGTGACAGAGTTCCTTGGGAAGCAGTATTGAAGGACAAAGGAGTCCACGAAGGCTGGACATTCTTCGAGAAGGAAACCAGAAAGGCTCAGGAGCAGGAAGGCCCCACATGCTGAAAGACAAGTCACTGGGGAGAAAGATGGGCCTGACTGAACAGAGAGCTTTGGCTGGAACTCAGGGGGAAAAATTGAGTGCTTATCACCTTTGGAAGAAGAGAGAGGTCACTCAGGAGGATTACAAGAACATCATGAGGTGATGAAGCAAGAAAATTTGAAGGACCAAAGCCCAACTAGAACTTAAATCTGGCTATTGCCATGAAAGACAATAAAAATGTTTCTATGAATACATAAGCAACGAAGTGAAGGCTAAGGAGAATCTTCACTCCTTACTGTATGCAGAGGGAAGCACAGTGACAAAGGATGGGGAAAAGGCCAATGTACTTCATGCCTTCTTTGTCCCAATTAAAGAGCAGCTCCACAGGTACCCAGTCCCTGAGCTGGAAGACATGGACAAGGAGAATGAAACCACCATAATCCAAAGGAAGCATCCTGCTACACCATTTGAACACATTCAAGCCTCTGGAGCCAGATGGGATACACCCAAGGGTACTGAGGGAGCTGGGGAAAGTGCTCGTGAGCCCTTTGCCATCATTCACTAGCGGCCAAAGGTAACCTGGGAGGTCCTGCAGGAAGCTGGCAAATGTGATGCCCGTCTCCAAGAAAAGAGGAAAGAAGATCCAGGAAACTACAGGACTATCAGCCTGACCTCAGAGCTGGGAAAGGTCATGGAGCAGGTGATCTTGAGTGCCACTACACAGCACATCCAGGACAACCAGGGAATCAGGCCCAGCCAGCACTGGTTTAGGAAAAGCAGGTCCTGCTTGACCAACCTGACCTCATTCTATGACAAGGTGACCGCTTACTGGATGAGGGAAAGGCTGTGGATGTATCTGCTTAGGCTTTACTAAAGCCTTTGACACCATTTCCCACAGCATTCTCCTGGAGAAACTGGCTGTTCATGGTTGGATAGGCATGCTCCTTGTTGGGTAAAAAACTGGCAGAACAGCCAGGCCCAGACCCAGTGGTGGTGAATGGAGTTACATCCAGCTGGCAGCCAGTCACCAGTGGCGCTGCCCAGGGCTCAGTATCTCTAGTAAGTGTTTAAAATTGTTATCAATGATCTGGATGAGGAGATTGAGGGCACCTCCAGTTAGTTTGCAGGGAACACAAAGATGGACAAGAGTGCTGGTCAGCTGGAGGGCAGGAAGGCTCTGCAGAGGGATCTGGACAGGCTGGATCAGAGAACTGAGGCCAGTGGTCTGAGGTGCAACAAGGCAAAGTGCAGGATGCTGCACATGGATCACAACCACCCCTGCAACACTCCAGACAGGGGGAAGAGTGGCTGGAAACCTGCCTGGAGGAAAGGGACCCGGGGGTGCTGAATATAAGCCAGCCTGTGCCCAGGACCAGGGCAGGGATTGTCCCCCTGTACTCAGCATTGGTGAATCTTGAGTCCTGTTTCCAGTTCTGGGTCCCTCACCACAGTAAGGACATTGATTGAGGTGCTGGGGTGAGTCCAGAGAAAGGGAACGGAGCTGGGGGAGGGCCTGGGGCACAGGTCTCAGGAGGAGCAGCTGAGGGAACTGGGGTTGTTTAGCCTGGAGAAAAGGAGGCTCAGGGGAGATCCCATCACTCGCTGCAAGCACCTGAAACCAGGTTGTAGAAAAGTCTTTTTCCTGTCTCTTCCCCCACTAATAAGTGCTAGAACAAAAGGAAATGGCCTCAAGTTGGGCCAGAGGAGCTTTACATTGGATCTTAGGAAAGGTTTCTTCACAGAAAGGGTTATCAGGCATGAAAAGAGGCTGCCCAGAGGAGTGACTGTCTCACTCTTCCTGGAGGTATTTAAAAGAAGTGTGTATGTGACACTTAGGGACACAGTTTTGTGGTGGCTTTGGCAGTGCTGCGTTAACAGTTGGACCGATGATTTGGAGGCTTTTTTCAACCTAAAGGATTCTTTGATTCTATGATTCTAAATCTGTAATGCACTATTTTGGCCTTTTTAAAATTTTTCATTTCTTGACTACATTTAATTCATCTGAAAGGCAATTTCCCTAAGATTGACAAGGAAACTAAGGTCTTGATTTTTCAGTTTTAAACTTAGACCACATGAGACATCTCACTATTTCTGACCCTACTCAAAACTAGAGTAATAAAGCCTGTGGGAGAAAAGAGAAAATTAGAACAACATCGATTTTTCACAAAGTACCCTAGAAGAAAAGCTGTCAGTCACAGACGACAAAAGCCAGTTACAGCAGAAGTGTGAAACATGAGCATCACTCCCTCACTACTTTCTATTTATTTTAAATTACATATGAACAGTCATTAATATTTACTGTATTTCAATTTAGTCAGATAACACAATATTCAGCCTAGAGTCAGATTAGGCAGCAGCTGGTTAGATGGATGTCATCTGTCAGGGGCTGTTCTTCTAAAAGCCACTAATACTGTCAGTGAAAATTACAGTCTACGAATCAAAAGAACATAAGTGTTTGAACTGAAACACATATGAAATCAGACAGTTCCCACTGGATTTTCCCCATGTGCTATTACCTCCATGATCAAGTCACACTTCAAGTGACAGAAATCGCTGAGAAAGCAAAACATTGCTTGCTTGCTTTCTATCTGAGAAGTATACTTTGAGCCAGGGGACATATTTTTAGATAATTTAAAAAATTTCTTTCCTTTTTGTCAGGAAATATTTAAATCAACCTGCTGTAAAGCAAAATGCTCCCTCACTCTTGTATGGGACAACAGGGGGCAAAACTTTGTTGCTATAACAAAAGTGACGACATCTCAGTTGGAAATGAGATAAAATCCTTTTCCACTAGTAAATTCTGTAACATTAAAATACAACTTCTTCTAACAGTATTAAAATGAAAACAAAGACCATTCACTCAGAACTTCATTTGCTGTTCAAAAATACATGTCAAAATATTGCTTATACAGCACAAAAAAACTCCCACAAGCTTTATACCATGCAAGGATGATCATTCCACAAAAACAGTGGCATAGCACTTAAAACACACTTTTAAGTACTGAAGGTTACTAAAACACTAATTTTCTGTTTCTGCTAAAGTGCTGAGAATATGAGTATTTTGAAATGGTGTGTTACAATACGTATATCCAGAAATCACTATCTTTTTTTTGTCCCATCTAGTTTGCATTTGGCAGGCTTTTCCCCTCTCAACTGGAACAAAATAGCTAAACCTAGAAACGCATTATTGCAGGTAACAACAGTGTCTTTTGAAATGCATCATCCCCACTTTGAGGATATAATGCTGCACAATAAGCAGAAAAAAAAAGGTATGCATATGGCTTCCTTGCTAATCAGGGAATGCCACCAAGAATTTTAAATTAATAATCTGTGCAGCAGTGCAGTCTGTGTGCCAGCAGGATGCTGAGTTTGTACAGAACGGTGGGCAGATCCCTACTGGGCAGCACTGGGAAGGTGAGGCAGGAGTGTACCCTCATGGTAAAGGCAGCTACTGCAGACCAGGCTGTGACAGCACAAGTGTAGCTGGAATGTCCTGTGACAGTCATCAGCACAGTGGAGGCTGGACCACAGGATCTGCAAGGAGATGCCAAGAAAGTTGGCCTTAATCAATTTAAAGAGGAGGCGAGAAGGGAAGCTTGTTGCTGTCATCTGTGACCTAATGGGAGGGAAGAAAGAAAACAGAGCTGGGATCTTCTGAGAGGTGACCCAGAAGTGGGAGGAGATGCAGTAATCACACTAATTGCAACACCAGGAAGTCAGATGAGGCTGTGGAAGCAATTTTTCACCTTGTCAGCAAACACTGAAACAGGTGCACAGAGAGGCTGTGCAATCTGCAGCCTTGGAGGAGCTCAGATCCAGAGCACACAGGACTGCACTGTTTGCAGCAAGGGGCTGGACTTGACACCTCCAGAGGTCCCTTCCAGCCTCAAGCATTCTACAGCTCTGTGGCTGTTTTGTTTCTTACTCTCCTCAGTGCCTACACTTCAACAGCAGGTCAAAAGCATTCACCCAAGGCAGGGTGAGCATTTCCCGCTGTGAGAAGTTTGGTGAATTTGGCCAAACTTAACCCAGTCTTCTGTGGGTCACCACCAGCCCTTTGTGGGCAGAAGCAAGAACAAGGACCTGCCTTCCCTTGCACCTCCTTCTCTCTCAGCACTGGGTAATGTCATGCACGGCCAAGTGAAATGGCCAGTAGGCTGTTTTCTCCCTTGGGTAGCAGGGCTGGACCCCTGAATGCCTTTTTCACCCACTTTGCTAAGGGAGACTCCTTCTCTCCTGTAATATCCAGGGCTCAGCTGAAGCAAAGCTGCTCCCAGCATCCAGACTATTCTTTGCAGCAGAGGCCATTGTATTACCCCTTCTCCTATGACCTGTCCTTTTTCTCTGGCAGAGTTATCAGCACACTGACCTCACTCATCACAACCAACAATTCCCAGTACTGAAGCCAGGGAGAGATGGGAAGGCCAGCCATGGCCAGGGAAGGTGGGAGGCCACACTCATCTGCAGCACCACCAGAGTCTTAGATCAGCTAAAATCTGCAACAGAGTCACACTTCTAGGAACCAAAAAGTGTGGTTATTCATGTTAGCTCTTACATGAGCTCTAACAGCAATTACTCAAACAGAATTAAAAATAATAGTTCAATTTAGATCAGATGAACCTCTAAATTGTCAAAATAAAGCCTAATATTTTCCTTGAATTAAAGAGATCGACAATTAAATTTGAAAACTTCCTGGCAATGTGCTGTTATTTTAACACCACAACAAAATATTTCTTGAGATGGTATGACTGTATGTCATACCATAATAACTCCCAGGACAAGGCACTAAGTGAAGGAACCCCCAACTCTGGAAGAGAACAACTCCCCTCTTAGTGCACTGGAAACCAGCAGCAAGGAGGGCACGGACCAACACCACCCCAACACCACCAGAGCAAATGCCATCAAGGCACAATGATTTACACTGCTGCAGGGAGCACTCCAACACACATCTACCACAATCCCCATGAACAAGCCTCAGTGAGAAAAGGAAAACATGAATTCAAGACTCACAATGGCCAAATGTCTCACTATCATTCCACTCTGCTTCCATTTTACTCTGTTTAACTGAAGGTGAGCCTACTTCACCAGCTACAACCCACCTCACCCTGCTGCGACCACAGTTTTTATAATAATAGCTAACCACTGTGGTTAGCAGCTTGCCAGGCTCCACAGGGAAGGAGTTTTGCTAGGCCAACTTTCTGCTAACAACCCAGCTGCCAGAGGAACCTAAATGCTCTTATCTCTCAACGCTCTGTTACACATAACACATGCTTTTCCCCTTTACATGCTTGTCTGGTTTCATTTTTTAAAAAAATGGGATCAGATTTTCCACAACAAATCCTCAGGCTCACACTTAAAGCTGATTCCTTTTCCCCAGAGAAGGCATTTGAGATTCCCCAGAGAATTTGAAACAAACTCTTGCAAAAGATAGGAAGAAAATCATAAGATGAAAAGTAGTCACAGAACACGGTTTTCAAAAATAACATCTGAAAATTAAACGAGACAATTTTTCTTTACTGCTTCGTTATCTCAAATGATTACAAATCATTTGCTGGTAGCTGGTGCTATGGCTTTTTGCTCATCAAACCTGTCACACACCAATAGTCCTGATCTACTACACATCTACCACATACTGATGTGAAAAACCATGTCCCTTTTGGGCAACCCTCTTCCCTCACAACCCCAACCTTCCCACTGCTGTTTTCCCACTCAGGGTTTCTTTCTAGTAAGACAGCAGAAAGTGTAACTCATAAGCCTTAGCCTGCTCTCAGATGCTCATAACAAGGGATCTGGAACACTCCTATTAACTGAGTCATATTTAAACACAGAGACTGGAAGATTTTCTAACAACACCCTCTTTGTATGTATTGTTCTGCATCTGGGATAGCGGGCAGTGAACCCCACATGGTTCAGGAATTAAAGAGCTAAAAGAAAAGGGGAAAAAAAGTCTGTCATCTCAATTCCGTAGCACTCCATGGAAGAAAAATAAGAATATTAGTGAATAAACCACAAATTTGCAGCCTTGTATGAGAATGGAACTTTGCCAGGTTCCAAAATGCTGTATGCAACACATAAGTAGTTATCAGGAAAACAGTTTCAGGTCTTAATTAATCCACTGAGGCTCCAGCCCATGTCCCAGTAATCAGTCAGCTGGTGATGATAAGGAGAAATAAGACTTGAGAGGCTTTCACAAAACAGTTAAAAATAAAACTTGATCTGTTTTTTATGTTCCCCTGCACATAAGGATTTTGCTCTCATATTTTTACTTATCTATCATTTATACTTCACACAACTGACTTCGTTCTTCATTCAAAACAAAACTAGAGGTAACCACTTCTCCTAAAACTATCAAATATTTTATACATTATGTTGCATAATACTTGTACACCTAAGACCAGCCTACATATTTCTGGAATGTGATTTCTATCCAGATCAATCAATATGACAATATCAGCAGCCAGTGAATCTAATTGCCATCAGATTTTCTACCTCAGAACAGATAAGCTTAGGGAAACTAACAGAATAAAAGAGCAATCTGTAATAATAAATAATTTGATGAGAAGATTATCTTGAAAGAGGTTCATTGATACATCAGATAGGATAATTGATATTGTTTGAACACTTCATGATTTTCCATTTATAGTTAGTTAGTCAAGCTAACAAAAAACCCCATGAAACAGCAAGAGAAGCACAAAAATTTGCCTTAACACTTTCTTAAATCAAAGTAATTCAGAAAAATTTTTTTTTTAATGTTCTCAGATTCTTATTACTATTTTACCAGTAATTTAATAAGTTTCATTCGGAGAGAAGTCAAAATTAAATTCTACCAACAAACAAACAAACAAACCCCCCACAAACCAAAAATTAAACCGCAAAAAAGGGATGTCAGTGATATTAAGGCCAAGGAAGCAAAAAAGGATTTTGCAATAAACTGCAATTTTGAGAGATTGATATCAATCTACCAAAACATTTAAAAAATAATTTTGGCTTGCCTGCCTGTATAAGCAGAAGCAGAGTCTTGTTCCTCCAGGGAACCACCCAAGTAAAACCACATATATTGAGAGCAGCAAAGTCTACTATTGTCTCCTAAAACAGCAAAGGCCAAAGCACAGTTTTAAATATTCTCAGATGTTAAACATCTATTAGAAAAATGTTTCTAAAAAAATGAGAAAGAAACTCAATCAACAAAGAAAAGCACTTTTAAGTAACATTTCTCCTGGTGCTGTAACTGAAGTGCTGCTCTCTCAGTACCCCAGCCCTGGAATGAGCCTGTATAACCACCAGTTACCCTGTGCTGGGCAGAGATAGGTCTGGCTGGTTGAAAACCGATCAGATTCTGCTAACTTCAAACCTCATAATTTTTAAAGTTCAACCGCAACAAATGCAGTTGTGTTTTGTGTTCAGCAGCATTTCCAATACACACAGAAGTAGCTGCCCTTGCAGGAAGAGGGGGAGGGCAGGGAGGAGGTAAGAATGCTTTTGCCTCAATTATAATGATCTGAAGATTGAAACAAGACCAAGCTTGTAGGAAAAATTAACTTTTCTTACAGTTAACTGGAGCATTTAGAAGGGGAAAAAATACTTTCTTCAGTCAGAAAAGCCCTTATTCAGATCTTTCCAATACACAGAAGTTGATTAAAATGGACCTTTGTCTAGAGTGCTTCATTTCAGATGTATCACCCACTAACATATTGTAACCAAGCCAAAGTAGTAAAAGTCTCTTAAAATTACTCCCATAATTCTGCATCTACGAGTACTGCAGTTCAGACACATCCCTATGAAAAAGAATTTTTAGCAAAGCACTTTTTTTTGTAAGTGACACCATAAAAGATTTATCTGAAGCAGATGATGCTTTTTTTCTTTTTAATAAAAATAGAATTTAGAAGATTAAATTAAACCCAACAAGAATACACATTCAGGACTTGTTCAAGCAACAGCCTGAATTCAGTAATTGAGCATATTTTTCATTAACCACTAGAGGTCACACAGTAACCATGGCAGACATCCAAAAGATGAGTGGACTCCAGAACCTCATGGTTGTTAAAATCAAAATACAGGGATACTCACTGATTGGGACCCACAAACGAAATTTTGAAATTAATTTAAGTAGCCTAGTTCCCAAAAAAGATTCAACGAACTTGAATGTTCACAGATGTCATTTAGTCTTCATAAAATTGAGATTTATTGTTTTTACTTCTAAAAAACACATCAAGTAATGGGTGGGGATGCAGTGGGATTGTCAGAGCTTGCAGTGCTTTTGAAGGTTTTCCTGATTTTTTCAAATATTTCCTCATTTGAAATTCTGAAACTTCAATTCAAGCAAAACGGCTTCAGCTATGCCTATAATTAACACTAAAGAATAACAATAAGCTGGAATATTCTAATATTTTACTAGTGAATTTCTTGCTATGTAAATAGACATTTTAACATTCCAAGAACAAGAGAAATAGTAATAAAACCAAATATGATCCCACACACATAAAATACATTGTATTTTTAATCTCATACCAAAGTGTATATGGGACACAATAACTCACATTCTCTTAAATCTGAATGGATATATGCCCTCAAAATTTAGACACAGTTGGAATGGTCAGGGTCTGAAAACTACTTGCTTGCAAGAAATTCATTTGAGTGCTATTGAAAACCTAGTCTGTTTCAAAGCATTTACAGAAACATTATTTGTAAAGTGTGAAAGTGCTTTAGGTTGTACACAGCTAATTAAAGATTCCCTGTAAAATTCATTTAAATCCTTCAAGAAGGTGCACACAAGTGCAGAGCAAGAGACAGATCAGAGTCAGTGATCCCATACTCCTTCCAAATTAGATTAAACTTTAAGGATTAGTATACAAAGATATTTCATGAACTGATTCACTTTTTATTCCATTTAAGAGAGTTCAAACTGCATCTTCTCTTTGGAAAAAAATTTCATTTCATTAGATCTCAGCAAAATACAAAGAAAGACCTGTGTATGAAAGTCTTCTACTACGCCAGAGCAGCACTGCCAAGGCATTAAACTGCCCTCTAACCCAAGAACTGGTCCCACCAGAACAGGTGCTCCTGTTGACTTGCATTACCTGTTCTGGAATAAGTAAGATATTTCACTCCCTAAAGCTCTTAGTCTGGTACATTTCAACATTAAAAAAAAAAAAATAGTAACAACAAAGAGCAGTGGAATGGCTGTAATCTGAATAATAATTTCAAAAGTTTCAGCACCCATCATGTTTTTCAGCACAACAAACAACACTACCAAAGCTCACAGAACACATACTGCACTACAGGAGCGTTTCCTTAAGACTAAACAGAAATCATAAATCACATCTTAAAGCAGAAAAGACGCAGACTTTTCTCAGCATAAAATCAACACCATAAATCTATCTAGCTCTTCAGAAACATTACAGAAAAAAAATCCAGCTTTATCTGCACACGAGTTTGTATGTATACACATACCCCCACACACAGAGATTGCCAATCAGCAAAGATTGCTTTCCACTTCACACTAACACAGCAAGATTTATAAACTCCATAAAAATTTAAAAGGCAAGAAATTTTTTTGAGGAATTTCCAAATACAAACCTGCTTCTTCTGTGCCTGCCTTTTCTGAGCACCCAGTGTAGCAGACTTAAAGCTAAGAGACTTGGTCTGTCTCCTGACTTTCACTGAATCTCTCCGGCGATCATATGAAAAAGACGATGACTTCTTTGTAATTTTCCTCTTAGGTGTGTCTGCCATTTCATCCAAAGTATGGTTACCTTCAAGTAAACAGTATCCCAAGAAAATAAAAACTCAGTATCATCAAGCTCCCACCAAGCTTGTATGAAACAGTCTTCAATCCTCCAGGAAATCTAGCAGCCTGCAAGGAACGGAGTCCACCAGTTGCAGCTCTTCCAAGAGGTTGTGGGAATGAAAAAAGCCGATGGTCCTACAATGCTGTATGTCAGGGAAGAGCAGGCAGGACTCCTTCCTGCTGTATAAACTCAAACAGGCTTCAGCGGTGATGCTAATCTGGAAACGTAGTGACTATCCTGCTGAGCACGCTAAAGGTGAACGGGAGGTAGTTCCCAGCACACCAACAGGGTGTGGAAGTACACCAACTGGGTGTGGGGATGAAGCAGAAGACTTTGGGTTCAAAGCATCTTCTTAACTCCTTCTTCTCTGGGCTACTGCTAGGAAGTCAACTGAAAAGTCACACTGGTGAAAGCTCCCCAGACAGCATATTTTCTTCTCTTTGTCCAAAAACGACAGCATTATTTTCTTATCTTTGGATCCAAGGCCCTTTCTGAAGAAACCTTCAGAATGTGGTAACCACCCCATTAAATACATTAGGAGCCCTGTTTTAACCTAATTTAAATATTCCCTTCCCTCTCTCTTTGTCAGTAAGACTATTCACACTACAAACCTAGGAGATACTTCAACTTCGAAGTTAACTAGAAAATAAAGTACCTGGCTCTGAACCTAACCATCCTTCCTGGGAAATAACTACAGAGTTACAGCAGTCTCCTAAGATCTGTTGGTAACTACGGGTAAGAGGATAATGAATTCTCATCCTAGTGACAGTGTGGGAATCCTATCAGACAGTTGGGATTGCAACTTTTGTACCAGGCCTGTGTTTAGGTAGGAGTGTTTCTCTTACACAAGGTATTAGTCAAGGAACTCTACAAGGGTGTACAGCCCCAAGAGTTGCAGCTACTGATTTCCATTAAGCAAAACACATCCAAAGGGCCAAGCTCTACAAACCATTTAATTCATGTTGGAAGACAAGGAGGAAAACTACCTTTAGGTAGTTTAGACTAATTTAGACAAATTTAGGCATTGTCCAGAGTCTTTTCCAGAAACTTTTCCTTACTTTATTCATGATGCTACTTCATGTAGAAAACAACTGTGAATAATTTATAGTTGCAGGATTATCCATTACTATAATTAAGCTCTAATATGGGTCAGTCCTCTGGTGTATGACTCTCACCACCTCTGTTAGGAAATATCTGTGAAGTTGGAACAGCATTTCTTTTAAGACCTGCAGATACCAAGGATTAAGAGAGTAGTGTTAATGAAATCCCCAATCCCAACCTTTCCTGCAACTTCTTCCTTTGTTGTAGGATGAATAATATACCTCTAGGACACAGTGATATTGCTAAAATTAACCAAAAGCTATCAGAATGTTAAATATTTATTAGCCATAATGGCCTAATTCTAGATTCACTGCACATTTTTGTGGAGATTTACACTATGAAGGATAAGAAAGCTCTAAATCATCTACAACTATATCTAACTGGTGAATTTGTAATTACTAGAAGATATAGAAAAAATCCATTATTAAATTTTTTAAGTATAAAGTCTCTATTAATTGTGATGTGTTTATAATACTGTAGCAGTCATTATCTGTAGCCACATACTGACCTTCAGTGTTACTAATATTAGACACTCTGAGACCATCATCATTTCAACACACTCTGTGCTCTTCACCAAAGTTCAGATTAAAGAAACTTTTTCTCACAAACTGAAATCTTGCTTAAATTACCAGTTTCCATTATTTCCAACCACCACTTTTTGAAGAGTTAAATAAGCAGAAATTCAGTATTATGTGCTTGCAAATAACAACACCTCACGAAAAACATATCCTCCAAAACTTCATGAGCTACCTGTAGCATTTCATTAAACACCACAGATATTCTAATGAAAATTAAGGTCAAGGAAAGTTTTAACATTTTGCAGACAGCTACTCTTATAGTTTCACCTGATGCCCCAGATCTTGCACTGAAAAAAACAAAGAACCACTTCTCATCTCAGTATCACCACTGATTCTACAGCCATCTATGGTTTGCTTCTTAGAACATCTTTTCAAGGCTGAGATCCTGGTCCATTTAGACATTGGAGGAGGACGTAAACCTGTACCTGGAATCAAGTGTTGGCATTTGCTCTGTGCTTTTCGCTATTTCTACAAAATCTTTTTCAGTTGCTTGATTTGGTGCTGGAGGAAGCAGACGGCTCACCACCAGCACACACAGCAGAGAGATCTTGCCCCCCCATTCCATTCTTCACCACTCCCAGCAGCAAAGTCCTCTGCCTTTCCTCCTCAGCTTGCCAGGTCCTTTGGTGAACTTACAATACTCACAAAATAGCAGAAAAATACACAGTTTTGCAAGGAAGAGCCTTCTGCCACATGAGTGAACAAATCTGCTATGAGATGGGCTCCAAAGAGTGCCAGAGCCTTCATGAGCCAAGCAGCGGGGCTGAGATGAAAATACTGGGGAGAGGCAGAGACAGGGCAAACTGCTGGAAGCCTTCTGAGTCCTGGTTATGTACCTTGCACATAAGCCACTGTGTCCAGAGGTCTATTGCAAAATCAGAAACATTCTCCAAAATGTAGGAGCTAGAATTCATTCATTCAGTACTCATTAGTTTGTGTATTCAGTTAAAAGAGTCTCTCTCCAAAAGTCCATCACCTTTGCCAAAATGACATTACATCAACCGTGTTATTGTCTACTCCCTGGATGTTTCTGCAACTCTTCACAACAAGCATCCACCATCCATGTTCAGTTTCCCACACAATAATGGAATTTGTCACTTCAGTATTCAAATCTCCCTTCTCTTCTTTCAGAACAATTGCAAATATATTTAACAATACATGCTCTATTTTCCATCTTCCTACCAGCTACACATCCATAAAACCCTTCCTCTTATTCCATGCCAAGTCTGTGGGGTTTTTTGATTGTACTAACCCAGTCACTGTTGCTCACATCTGTCTTTCTGCTGAGAATACAGGCACATTTGTGAGATATTACTTTCTTGACAATACTGTCATGATCTTCCCCAGTATGTCATATTCATGCATGGGCCTGCTATTCCTCAGAGAACAGTTTTTACCAAAATATTCAATTTTCAGAAGTCAGATTTACCTGCAGCTCTTCAGATCTCCATGGAAAGTGATTTATGGATTTAAAAATGTCAATCTCCTCCAACCTGGGAGTTCTTAGTGCATCAATACAACTGTTTCAGCATTACAGGAAAGGGATTGGAATACTGCAATCTATCTCAAAAATACACAGCAAATCATGAATGGAAATGCTGTAACCACATAGCTAGAAAAGATGAAGTGATGATGAGATTAACAATTTGAAGAACAGTGCTGAAAGAGGTGAAAAAGTAAGAACTACAGTTAGGAGACAACATTTAGTTACATCTAATATCTCTTAGGGATTGAAAAATGCGTGTTCCAATAGTCATGTATTATGACCTTTATTTTCTCACTTCCATGGATACATGATAATATATTACTCTCATCCATGAACACCATGAAATTAAAATTTAGTTTACTATTAGAAATACTACAAGCATTTAAATTCCAATCTTTGACAAAAGATAACTTTTATATTTTGAGTATGTTATTTTCAAATATGTTTTCATTAAACAGCAGCTAGCAATAAAGGCTGTGTAAATACTTTGATTTTCTGCTTTAGATTCATCAGCAAGACAAACCTAAAAATCATCATATGGCCATCTCAATAATGAGTCAATAGTGCTAATGCAAAACCACCTGGTTTAAACTCATACATTCTGTTTTTACCAATTTTTCAGAATTTCATTAACATAAAATTGGCAATCTCTAAAAGCATAATTAAAATAAAACCCACTGCCAAACAGTAGATGACATCAAGAACCCACTGTTGAAAAACTATAGTTTTTCAACAGGAAATAATCATGGGGTTGTTATATGATGGGTTTCTTTTCCAGTATCAATACTTTCCCAAGCTTGGTGGCTCAAGCAGCTATTTTAAGCTGCTACAAGAAAAGAATGCCTTATGCTCAAAATGTGTTTTGCCAAGTCACTTGTGAGTAACAACAAATTGTTTCAAGGTCATCCCGTTTTCCTGGGATACTGGGACTGAAGACACAGAACAAGGAGAGAGAAGCTGCACACTGTGGCAGAATCATGGCAATAGTTGAAAATTAATTTGATAGAAAGGTTTTGAGAGGAAAAAGGGTATACCAATTATGGTATACCAACCACATCTCTGAGTAATTCTTTGGGCATTTTGAGGTTTTGCTGCCAGATTTGCTGCATAGGACCTGGAGAATATTTCTTCATTCACTCCAGGTGTTAATCTGTTTAATGGCAGAAACAAAAAGGACAAAAAGTTGTTATTCTCTACTTGTGATTTAAGGGTTTAATTCTTAACTCGCAGAATCAAAGAGAAATCACATGTAAATTCAGCTGCAAGTTTGCTTAAATAAGACAGAGACACCCAAAATGTAGAATAAACAACACTACTTTGAGTATTCTGATTATGTGCTGATGAAAATCTAAAGATAACATAACTTTATCTGTGCAGCTTTCATTGACTTCAAAAGCTCTTTAACATTTTTGAGTGAATGAACAGGCACAGGGTTACCAGAATCTCATTCTTTCCAACAGCATCCTGCTGTCACCAGCCTACCCTGAATTCACTACTGAAATGGGCTCTTGCATAACTGGCTCAAAAAGTAAGAATGAGAGAGCAAGAATCAATAGCAGCAGGAGACTATAATCACAGCCCTCCAGTCCCTAGGTAGCCTTTAACCTTAACATTATAATGCATTTGCTCAAAATAGCCTTAATTCTGTGTAGGCTTCCAGTTAACATTTCTTACAAGCAAAATAGAGTCATTCTTTCCAAACCCACATTTTGTTTATCACAAGTCTCTCTAACTCAACAGAGCTTTCCAAGAGGAAGTAAACAAAACAACAGTGTTATTTAGACTGACCATCTGTTTTAACACGAAACCCAAAAGTTCATTTCCTTTCCACTACACTGGGAAAACATCCTAATATGTCTTCATATTACATGAAGAAGCTGCTCAAAGACTTTTTCCCACCAGAAGTCTTCACACTTCTTCACAAGCGAAGCAAGCAAGCACTAACTTCATAATAATATTAACAGAATCTCTGCAGGTCTCTTAAAAGCAGATGCAAATGAAGCACAACTGATTTCATCGAATTTCAGCTGCAGTTTGCTTACTTAACACAGCCAACTCTAGCTCATGAATGTTTACAAATTCCATTTCAGCACATATCCATGAAATTCATTCTCCATCCCATTCTCACCAGAAGTATTCCATTTAAACCAGCAACTTTATGTGTGTCTTTCTGGGAGGTTCAAAGTTTGTCTAAGCAGCACTAAGCACCAACATCACCTTGAACTCCCAGTGACCTGGGCCAGATAGAGCACCACACACACAAACACTGTGGGAAGCATGAGACTTCACTCCAGACAAGACCAAACCATATTCCTCTGGCTTTTATCTCTGCACTCAGTGGGCGTAAGCATGAATTATGCAGAGTGAAGAGCTGACTGAATATTTGAAAATGTTAAGTCAAGAGAAGAAAGCCCGTGCCTGCCTTAGTTTAGAGAAGTAAAGCCAGGCTGTAAATCTAAGTGTACACCAAATTACTGTGGTTATTTTCCAGAAATAGTGCTGAATTTATCAGGACAGTGATAAAGGAATTTATAAGATGCCAAGGCCTTCAACATTAAGTGTTGTTAATCCCAAACTAATTTGGCAAAAAGTAAGTATATCGGAGCAATTGAATCTATGAATAATTGACATTAGGTTCATACCTACATTGTTTCAAAGTAACTCTATTTGCTCAGCTGAGCACCACAACCAGTGGCTGTCCATATCAGATCCTTGCTGTTCTCTTGCAAAGAAAAAGCTCTGATTTTTCAGCAATATAGCTACACCAAACACAGACATTTTGATCCCTAAAGCTTTCCACAGTCTGAGCATTTCTATTCATAAAGCATACATACAATTGCAAACAAAATTTTTTCCAAGTTGTTCAAAATACAAATTACTACTTCAGTGAGAATTCAAATAAGGACAAATTATATTCATACATATACTTTGGATTTGTTGATTATTTTTTTTAATGAGATTACACCACAATTTCCCCAATTTTTTTTTCATGGATAAACAAAGGTCTATGAGATCTCAGAATAAGCACTTCATATTACACCCAAAGTGTGAGAATTAGTAAAGGGTCTAAGTGCCTCAGTTTAGCCAAAGAAAATACAGGTAAGGATGGTCAGGGTCTATTTTTTTCTGCAGGGCTTTTTTGTGTGTGTGTGAGGTGGTTTTTTTGGCTGGTTTCCTTTTTTTTTTTTTTTTTTTTTTTTTTTTTTCTGCTGAGAACGCCTGGCTACTAAAAACTGAACTGAGGTCATCAAGTATGCTATCATCAAGTTGGAAACTTATCAAGATGACATATGTTTTTTGAGTCTTCATAGAGAGGGCTACTTCTGCAAGTTACAGAAATCTGAACAAAACAGGTTATTAACCTATCTTCAAAATGTTGGTCTAATCACTAAACACACAAGAAATTTGTATTTTCAAAATAATATAAGTAAGTTACACAGCTGACTAAATGCTAGCTTAAAATAGAATCTTGTTTCTTGTAGCCAAATATTTTTCAAAAACAGTAACAAGTCAGCCTATTTGTATTCATGTACACACAGAGATACATAAATGCAAAAAACACTGATATGTTTCCACTGAAAACTATCCATATTTCCATAGTAAAAGACAGAAAAAATTACATTTCAATAAATTTTTAGAAGTTTTCTAAAAAAATTATTAAAATGAGCACTTATTAAAATTTTGTTCATCAAGTTATTACCATTAATTACATTAACCAAGCAACTTCACATGCAGTGATATTTAATATAAATGTCCACATCTTATGCTGGCTAAGTTGGAGTGCTTTATGCACTTTCTCAATGAACTATGTTAAAGGGCTTAAGAAAAGCTGTTTCAGAAAGGAACAAAGGAACAAACAGCTTAGCAAAATCAGTTTTTCCATGTAGTTTTTTTCTTGTTTTCCTCCTTTTTTTTAAGGAGGAACAACACCGAGCATCACAAATTATTCCAGAAAGCAACTGGCTAACCCTTACTCATCCATTCTGTTTTAGTAGAGTGACAAAAGAGTAACAAAATATAGGGACAGAAGAAGCTAAATAAAGTCACCCTACCATGCTGCATTTTAATGTGAAGGACACCATCAAAGATACTTCTCTCATTCCATTTGGAACAGCTGCTCTAAGGGTCTTTGTATTTGTTATAGGACAGAACATCTTCTCCATGGAGACAGTGGAATAGGAGTAAATATATTCTTCACATCACTTAAATGTTTTATTTTACTATGGCAGTTGACCATACAGAGCAATAAATCCATCAAGAGGACAAGTGGTCCTTAGCTGCTCTGCATTCTGTATTGTGCTGATATGACATTGCACAATTATAACACAAAAGCACCACCAAAGCCAAAAATTACATTTATCACTGATCCTTAAGTCCGAAAAACCATGGTAAGAGCAAACTGATTTTCAAAAGTACAGATGTCAGGCAGTACATAACACAACAAACTTCTCTTCGAGAATATAAGGAAGTTCCTTGTGAAAATAAACACTAAAATGTTAAGTGTTCAGTTTTCCAATATCAAAGACATTTTTGTCCCAATTTAAAAAAAAAGAGAGATATAGGTAAATATTTCATTTTAAGCACAGCTAATCCTACAGACCTCAGTAATCATTTAATTACACGTTTAGACACCATCTGTTTAAATTTTTTTTTTTTCAAGGTATGCCTAAGTGTACAGATGCAAAATACCCCTAACTGGAGATATATTCCAAACCTCACATTAATGGGACCTGTATTAGGTTCCAGCAACACAAAAACAGTTGATACCCTTGCTATGGAGGCAAAGCTAACAACCCAAAACTAAAGGAAGCCAGGAAGGTGAGCCGTAAAACACACTACATGAAACTAAAAAAACAATGACTAATGAATACCTGAAAAGACCCAAACGTGAAGGTCAAGTGAGAATGACTAATTCAAGGATATAAACCAGTGTAGCACAGTGCATGTTTCTGTTGCACCTTCCTAATCAATGCTGAAAGGTCCTTTAAAAAAAAGGAAATTTCACTCATAGGTGCCATCAGTGCAGATGAGCTTGGTGAATGCAGAGATAAATACTACTAATTACTAAGTATCTTGTCCATCTAAACACAAAAACAATATTGTAATAATGACTTTGCTTGCTTCAGTTGCAGTCAGAGTTTTTCAACTATTAGTCACACACACAAAAACACCCACAGAGTTTCACTGTGAGGAATTACCCCACTTGAAGGCAGCAAGGCAAGGTAACATCCAAAGACTAAGGTCTTGAAGTCACCAGAATTCAAACATCTGAGGAGAAGAGCATGTGAGGAGCTAAGAAATGCATTATTCAAATAAGTCTCTCTATGTGTGTGTGTGTGTGTATATATATATAAATATTTATATTCAGAGACAACTTGCACCAGCCTCCCTGAGGCCTGTAAGCAAAAGCTAAACTAATCATGCAGCTGAGCACTTCAATATGAGATAACCAACTAGAGGTTTTAATTAGCTTTTCATGAAATCTTATCTGGGCACTATTTTTATGGAAGAAATTCACGAAAACTCAGCACTGTTACTCTATACAGCTTGAGTAATCCCAGCATTTCAGACACTGAGGAGTCTTCATGTCCCAAGACTCCTCACATAATTTTTCTTTATAAAGTCCTGGTTGAAATAACCATGTCAATTAAGTTTTGTCACAATAACTACAGGCAAAGTATCTATTTCTGAAAAATTAGCCTAAGAGTCATTATTTGGCCAGTTTGCAAGGAGCCTTGACAGTGCCTGTTCCAACAGAGGCAATTAAGGATACTGTCTGTGAAGGAGTGTGGTCCTGAAACATGTTTCCAGTCTGGAAGACTGAAGTATCAGGATCAGATGCTTTCAAGAGATTCAGGTGAGGCTTTCCACAGAAAAGTGGCATATTTACATGACTTCACAGTTTGCCACAGTGTTTCTTACCTATATGTTTTTGAACAAGTAATTCAAAGATACTTGTATCTATAACTTCAAACAAATAGCCAATAAACAAAAAGCCTCTTAGTTGACTGCGACCTAAATATCTACTTAAAAAAATAAAAACCCTCAAGGCCCTGCAGTGCATAATTATTGTCTCAAGTCTATGTAACTAGCAATTCCTCCACCAACAATTCTTGAAAGAAACAAAACAAAACCAAACCAAACCCAACAACACTCAACAGTTTAAAACCAGCATGTTTTTTACACACATTCAACTGGTAACACAAAGCTACAACATCAACTTACAGATGCCTTTTTTTTTTTTTTTTAACATTAATATTCTCCTAATTGAGGTTTTTTCATCCTTGCAACCTCCTTCTCCTATTTGAACTGTTAAAGAACCAGAAAGGGTGGAAAACTCATTATTTCAATTAAAAAAAGAAACATAGTCTGTAAGCAATTTCTCACATCCGTCAGGCAAACTACATTAAAATGTCCTAAAATCTCTGTGTTGACTCCCACTTTGGGACATGTGCAGGAAACACACAGCACTGCTGTGCTGATGTGCCAGGCTGCTTTTGTTGCCATCTGTACTTACACGGTCTTTGTCATCAGCTACATCACAAAGGATGTCATCGAGATCCAAGATCCCACCATCCCCGTGCTCCAGCCGATGGACTTGGATCCAGTAGTTTGGATCCTGCAAAAAAAAAGAAGAAAATAGTATCAGATAATTACCACATGCCAACAGGAAAATGTCATTCCACTTGACAGTCAGCATCGCAGGCCTACAAATGCTTGACATCAAACAAATATTTAGGTCATATTTCTGTAAATAAATATACATTGAGATGTAAAGCCCAAGTTCTTTTTTTAAACTGCCTCAGACTAAATATGTAGTCTCCTCTCTTCTGTCAGATCTGCATGAGTCACAATCCCATTACTGATACATAGGACTATGACACATTCCCCATATTACTGCACGTTACATTCCCAATATTCCTTCTATAAAAGGAAAATGCATTGTCCTCAAAATAAAGTATGTCAGACAGTGGTCAACAGGCACAAAAGCTTACATGCAGCTGTAAAAGGTTCTTTTTTTTACAGAAAAGCTATAAAAGGCACAAACCAATATTTAAACACCATCAAAACACGTTCTACTTGTCCTTTGCTAGGCTAGAGGTGGTAAATGGAATATCCAAAACTTATACTAAGAACACTTTCCACCCCTAAAATAATAAAACATACATACACACAGATACACATACACCTATATATGCATATAAATGTGTGGGTGTGGCTTTGTGTTTATACATGTGTCTAACAGCAACTGGGAAGACTGGCTTTATAGTCTTTATTACTACTTTTGATAGCAAAGGAAGCCATAGGGAAAAGGTTATGTCCACAAAGTGTCTCCAGCACATGGCCCAAGTGCTGGTTACTCAACATGCCATTCTTAAAGGATTTGTTTCCTCATGGAGGAAAGTTGCCCTGTAAACCCACAGCCTGATCATGCTAATTAATCCTGCTTCTCAAATACACCCCCCAACGCCCCAGGCTGTTGTTCAGTGTTTGCATTTCATAGTAAAAGACCTTCCTTGCTTTTCACTGAGGAGGAATGGCTGCACAAAGTTTCTGCTGGGAGGACCATCAAACTTGCATCAACTTGCAAAGTTCCTGACTTCCTAAAAATAGCGATTAGCATCAGCCTTTTCAGGTATGGTGTCTAGAACTGACAAAGCAAACAAACAGAAATAATAAAAACATCCAAAGCCAAACCTGAACTGAACAAAAACCCACCCACACTAAAAATAGAAGTCATAAATAAATAAATAACCTCCACCCTAAAAGGCTTGAAAATATTTTGATTTCTAAAAGATGGAACAGAACAAGAAATGGGGCTACCAGAATTCCTCTAAATCCATATGTGTATTTAAATCCTGACAGAACACACTGCACAAAAGAACATCAAGAGATATTCATCTTGGTTTTTAACATCCAAGAACTCTACATATTTGCACATGATATATATGCATAGGTCAAATATGTTGGAGATATTTGATAACTACGAAACTTACTTCATTGTTTGTGTAAGTACATCCTCCTTAAATACTGCTGCAAGTCATCATCATCAGATTATCAGATTTCAGAATTACATTTTACAGTCATTAGGCTAGTCATTTCAAAAATTAAATTACAGACTTTTTTCTCTGATTTCTCTAAGTATTAAATATCATTACCTTCCATTTCTTCTAAGCAAGCACTTATTATACAATTAACTAGATTTCTAGAGACTTACTGTTGCAGTATATTACAGAAGATAACTCAGCATAAATTTTTTAAAAGTAAAGATTCAGGAATAATTAAAAATGGCATTACATTATTCACACTCATGCATACAGAGGTGCCTACATAGCTAGCAATACACAAACCTGCTGTATAAAAAAAAGAACATACTGCAAATACTAGGATAAACTTGTAAGTTTGAAAACTCCACTAACACAGACAGGGCTGGACAAAGTCACCAGAAATCTTTCAACATTTCTTAACAAACATGTTTGAAGGGAAGTCCACTGAAGAGATGCCTTTGTAAACTGTGCCCTCAAATAAAAAGGAAAAAAGATCCTCCCTCATCTTCCAGCCCATTAAAAAAATCTCCTCTGCCTCTCATATCTCCACCAAAGACTGAAACACCTTTGCAAAGACCAAGACTTAGAAGACACAATCAGACAAGCTGTGAAGCACTTTGAGCTCCTAAAGGACTTGATTCAGGTTTCCTCTGCTGAGATCCTCCATCTCAAAGCTAAGCTGGAATTAAACCCTAAGCCAGCCTTCACTGCAAAATCATAGACAGAAAACCTTGTTTGGGCTTTAAGGAAGCCTGATCCCTCATACGTCACCCAATTCACCATTTTTGTTTGCAACAATTAATCTTCTTATTGAAGAATGGAAACATTAAAAACAGGTAACTGCAATACTGGCTCGGTGACCTGACTCTACATCCATCAAAATAAACACCACCCAAGCTGAATCTACAACTTCAGTATCCATGTTTCCTTGTTTTTTGCTTCCTACCACAACTATTTCCTACCTCCAAGGCAAATGTAAAAAAAAAAAAAAAAATTCACAATTACAGAATCAATAGCAGAAACACCCATTTCTACATCACTATTGTGCTATTTCAGCATGCACAATCTACTTAAAAATAGCTTTGATATATAAGCTGCATCACTTCTGCTAATTACTTCCTTCAAAAGTTTCTCAATATTGCATAAGAAGTTTTAGATAGACTTCATTTTTACTGCATCACCTATTAGTACTGCAACAGCCTGAACTGCTCTGGTTGCTTTTCCTGTCAGACAAGGTCCTGATACAAAACAATACATGAGCAAGACCAGACAAGAAATATATAAAACTAGTTTGGCAAGAATTTACTCTGGCGGGATTTGGTAAGTAAATATGAAATAACAATGCAACTTTTCATTAAAGCTCTCTCCAAACATCAGAACAGTCGTCTCTTGAGGCCCTTTTACTCTATTAAAGGTTTTGCATAAATCCAGTATTTGGTGGGAGAGGACTGGGGGGGAAGTGAGGTCTAGGAGGGAAGGGAGTATTCACATTGTACAGAGATTAGCCACATCATATTGGGGGGAAAAGGAAGAAACTAAGGGGAAAAAAAAGAAAACAACATTGAAACTAGTGATTTTACCAACCTATGAAAATCGACAGCTATTTATGGCTCCAGGTTTTAGCAGTTATTTCTACATATTTTTCAGCCAAACAACATGAAAAAACCAAACTGCATAAATGTTCACATTTAAATGCTACTCTGTCATCTGTCTAAACTGAACATAATGTTATACTAGAGTCAGCTCATATGCACTGTCTGCTAAATACGAAAGAAACTGAACCAAACTTGGCGCAGATTGGAATTAAAGTACTCCTACACAGATGTTACAAGTGCATCTCTAGTCATGGCTTGGTCAAGTTGTATTTCTCAATCTCAGCCAGCAAACAGATATTCACAAATCCCTATGCAATAGCAGTAATACGGTCCTCAAACATTTTCTGAAGCAGTCACATACACTGTTTTGGCTTAGACCAGCTCCTAAAGCGGAAATTGGCTACTTCCAGAATTTACTGGAGTTGACATAACTTCATCTGTGAGGCAAAGTGGTCACTCCTTCAGGACACCTGAACACCTCTGGGATCACCCTCTCTGGGTGGCAGTGCAGGGCTCACAAGTGAGATGTCAAAAACGAGAGACTGCCACCGATCCATAGGGATCTGCTCAGGGCACAAGCAACAGAGTGTTTATCCAAACTAAAAGGAAAATGTCTTCTAGTTATTATACAGGAAAAAAAATCCTAAGTCTATAAAAGTCAAGTTTCTGGAAAAAAAAAAAAAAAAAAAAAAAAAAAAAAAAAAAAAAAAAAAGAAAAAAAATTTTTTAAATCTCCAAGAAGTGTTTCAAGAAACCTGCCTCAAAATCATGGTTTAGTCAGACATGATGCTGTTGTTTCAAAATCTGAATTTGTATACTAGAATCAGATTTTCATATTCTGACAGTAAAACAAAGTTACATTTATATTCTTGCACTGCTATGACTGTGTAAAACAGTACTGCGCTCTCCAAATCTGCAATGCATTTAGACAGAAAAACAAGTGGTGATAGAGAACTAATTAGCGTCATTGCTCCACCAATGTGTAAGTTAGCAAAGCACAATTATTTTGAAAAAGCTGCATAGATGCCTTTGTCACTTAATGTAGAAGAACCAGCAAGTTCACTTAATTGAATACAAGGATAGAATGCTAAACCTGATTTATAATATCTTCATTTAAATATTGCATCACTCAGCTCAAGTCTAAGCAAGTCAGATCTCCTGTTTCCTGTCTACACCCATTTAACTATTCAACTTGATGATGATTATAAAGGTACTCATAATTTAAGCTCATGAGCACCACATTTTCTAATCCTCAGCAATGGGACACAAATATTTGCTAAGTGAACACCAGCACTGAGACTGGCAGCAAGAGCACATTACAAGGGGAACAAGAATGCAGCCATTCACATTCTGTTTATTACATAAAATGACTTCTAAAAAGCACAAAGGAAAAACTGAGAAAAGCATTATCTTAAGTAGTATCATTCAGTATTCTGTAGCTAACAATTTCATGTTCCCACATAATGGAAACAAGGACCATATGTGGAAAACAATATCTAGAAATTAGAATGGAAACAGCACTGTGTTCTTATTAATCACACAGGAAGATTTCTTATTCCTTTACATCTAAATAGGTGTCTTGGTTTACACAAACATATCCTTTCCAAAAATACATTGAAATATTTAACAGTAAAAGTAACAGGAAATAAGATTATTCTTTGAAATAATTTGTCCCTATCTTATAAGAAGACATCATCACAAACCTCTGAGAAGTAGCAATCTATTTAACAGAAAGCAGAAAATCAGGCTCCTAAAACCCTGATGAACACTGTTTAGTGTTTACTACTTGTGCCCACTACTGTGATTTAATCTCACCTGTCACCAGCAGGATGTCCTGAAGCATCAGAAAAACAAGATTAATCTGCCTGGCTACAATTACATGCTTTGAGCTGGGATGGCAGAGGAGTGTGTGTGTAATTTCTTGTGTGCTGTTTGAAGCCCGGAGAACACTACTGAGGGAGGACACCAAGCTCTCCCCAAGAGGTCTTTGTACTCCTTACCTTTTCCCAACCACATTCCCCTCCAGCTGGGTGCAGATCAGTTGCCACTACAGTTTGTTACACATCTGGAAATCAAGTAAATCAGGTACTTTCCCCCTCACACTCCTATATTTTCTAATCTGTTCTTGCCCAAATAGGAAATGCACTTTTTACCACACAATATTCTTGGGAAATGGATTGACTTTGCCAAGCAGAGCTCCCAGAGGCTCTCCGTCCCAATCAAGACCATGTTTCTAGAACTGAAATTATTTAGATATAATTTATAGCTTTTTGCTTTAACAAAGATCCTTATATGATTTTTAAAAACCACTATCAGCTGGACAGCTGTGCACAGGTATTTTTCAGTGTTAAGTCTCAAAGAAAAACAGACTCACCACCAGGACAAAGGGCAGAGCAGAAGCTTATCCAAGTATGTCAATATAACTTCTCAATTATAGATGAGAAGATAAAGGGAAAGTAAGTGTATTATTAGTTTCTGCTTAAAACCATCTGGAAATCAAGCTTAGAAGGCCACGTGTGTGGCTGTCTTCACTGGATTGAGTTTTTTGAGAACAGATAAAGTCTTTGTGGCAAGAATACACACAGATAAAAACCAACTAAATCACAAGGCTGGGGTGTGTACTGGACTTGTCTGTTCAGCAGCATATGGCACTTGGGCGTGTTAGCAGTCTGAAAGGAAACTATGGTTAATAAAAACCTAATATATCTGAAAATTTGCCAGTGAGTTCATTCATTTCCCTGTCTAGCTCTGTGCTGCAGGCAGGAACCATCCAAACAAGCAGTCAGGTGCCAAAAGACAGCCACGAACACTTGCAACGTCAGCTGGCTTCCAGTTCCGTTCCACAGCCTGAGAAGCCAGCAAGAACAAGTCCCTGGGTTTAAATTGCATCTCCGTGTCATCATCTGTCTCCTCGCATTTCAGGCATACAGATCTGCTGCATAATACACAAGAGCAGCAGTGGGAGAATCAGCTCCAAAGCCACTTGTGCTCCCTAAAGCACGTTGATGCTGCAGCACAGACCATTGGCAATACTGGTACCATATAAGTGCATTCACTGCCTCAGCGAGGGCATAAGCCACAAAAATACTTAACATTAATGAAAGCAGCCCAATAAGGCTCAGAAAGCAACTGATACCTGTAGCAACTCTTAAGTTACCAGGTGATGAGTTGAAGGGACAGTTATCTTTTCCACTTCTGACTTCACTCCACCTGCAATCACTCTCCTCACATAAATTTTAGAGCACATTCACACACACTTGCCCTGTATCCCATGAAGTCAAGAAAAAAAGGGCTACAGACTACAACAGAAAATAGCTGAATGTTTTAGAGCAGAAAAGAAGTCATATTATGTAATAAAAGGATGAAATATCTTTTTGATCCTTAATCTGTATCAACTGCCCTTTGTTCTGAAGATGCACCCCAGTGAAGCTAATTTCTTGCTATTCTGTATTACTGAGAAAGAGGAATACACATTCAAGGTTACACATCATTGCCATAACAAAAGGGTTTGGTGTAGGTTTGACTTTTTCAAACACACCAGATTATACATAATATCTTCAACCAAGGGATGCCCACTGATCTGATATGAACCGGTTATGAAAAAGAGAGGAACATACAAGCCTGATCACTGAAGTATCTCGCTCTACTTTTGCACTCACCAATGCTTTCCAAGCCTTGCTAAAAGGGCTTTAGCTTACTGGAAATCCATCCAAGACTAAATCTGAACATATGGCAAGTATCACTCTTCCTGACACACGGAAATGTTGGAAAGGATGTTTACGGAAAAAAAAAAAAAAAAAAAAAAAAAGTAATATTGGGCTTTGCATGCATCCTGTATGTCCAGTTTCAACAAAGATTTATTTAAAAATTAATCACATTACACTATCAATGTCAGTCTTCAGTACAGAAGTCTGATAGCCAAAAAAATGAGCCAAATAGTCATTCAGTTCAGCAACTAAATGCCTCCTAAAACCCACTAAATCAAACTAATATGGTCAGTAAACTGCTGGAACACTACTACATATTGAGTTGTGCTGCATTACTACTGGAGTACGAAAAAAAGCATCAAGGAACTACTTTATCTTGCTTGAAGTGGTTAAAGGTTACTATTAAAAAGGGTAAATTTTGCTGTTAGCAACTTCACAGTATACATAAACTTTCAAATATACATATTAAATCCTTGCTTTTCTGAAATGGTTATTTCCTAATCTGTAAGGAAATAGTCCGAGATCTACAGTAGCAGTAAAATTCCTGTTTTCCTACCCTAACAAGGATATGCAAGTTCTTTCTATTAAAGCATTACCCCCATGCATCATGAAAGCCTGGAACTTTTATTTAACTCATCCACCTTACCTAGAAGCAATCTATACCAGTCCATGATTGCTTTAAAACAACTCTCCTATGTACTGCATAATTTCACTACCTATTAAATAGTATAGAATCTCTACATGCCCCCATCATGTCAAGGAATAATTCAGATTGGAAGGGACCTCAGGACATCCCAGAATTGGACAGGGACCATGCTGAGCACTCTTCCTTGGTCTCCTGGATCTGCCCTGCTGACCTGCCTGCTGCCAGTGTGCAGGGCTGGCTCCTGCCCACTCACTGTCCCCAGCCCGTGGCACCACATGGGACTCCTTCTTCTCTAGTGCAGGACTAGGCATAGAATCATAGAACTGCTTAGGTTGGAAAAAAACCTCTGAGATCATCAGGTCCAACTGTTAACCCAAGCACTGCCAAGCTGACCACAAAACCACATCCCTAAGTGATACATCTACAGTCTTTTAAATGCCTCCCGGGATGGTGACTCAATCACTCCTCTGGGCAGCCTGTTCTCATCCTTGATAACCCTTTCTGTGAACAAACTTTTCCTAAGGTCCAATATAAAGCTTCCCTGGTAAAATTTGAGGACATTTCTTCTCATCCCATCACTTGTTAGCTGGGAGAAAAGAGACAGGAAAAAGACTTTGCTACAACTTCCTTCCAGGTGCTTGCAGCGAGTGATGGGATCTCCCCTGAGCCTCCTTTTCTCCAGGCTAAACAACCCCAGTTCCCTCAGCTGCTCCTCCTGAGACCTGTGCCCCAGGCCCTCCCCCAGCTCCGTTCCCTTTCTCTGGACTCACTCCAGCACCTCAGGGTCTTTCCTGCAGTGAGGGGCCCAAAGCAGGACACAGAGCTCGAGGTGTGGCCTCACCAGTGCCCAGCACAGGGGGACAATCCCCGCCCTGCTCCTGCTGGCCACGCTAGTGCTGATACAGGACAGGATGTCACCTTCTTGGCCACACACTGGCTCATGGTCAGCCTGAGTGCTGATCAACACCCCCAGGTCCTGGGGTTCTGGCTACATTTCACATGTCTCGTGGCAGCCTATTCCAAAAAATACTGCACTGAAAACACTGCTCGCTGTCAAAACTAGTGACATGATGACATTTCTTCACAGCACACAGCCCTCTAACCACTAGGAGGTGCCACCACCAAAGGGCAGGTCCAGGTCAGCACCTGGACTCTGAGTCTAACACCAAGTCAGGCACCCACAAAAAAAAGAGAGTAGTTACTGTGTGCTGCCACTAGAATGCATGTGGCAACCAAATTTGAGAATCATTAAATGAAGACTAAAGCTTTACATTTGGCTATGAAAGACTAACACACTTTTCACCACGACTACCGATAGTAGTCATACTACTTATGCTGTGAGCAACTATGTTCTGTTTGCAATGGGGAAGAAGTTACACATGACACTGCATCTCTAAACTCCATTATGCCCACACTGTGAGTCCCAAATAACATTGTCCTGCTCAAACTGCAAAATAAAGTTTTTACATGGGATTTATTTTAATCCCTTGTGAAAAAAATCCAAGACATCTATTGAAGCACTGCCATAAACTCCAACTGTGGTAAATCTACAAGTAAAGAAAGAGAAATGTGCCCTTTTCAGATTATTTTGCTGTAACACAGAGCTTACTTCATAACCTGCATCTAAATACAACAAATAATGCAATAAAAGTGTTTCTTGATTACAATTTTTAATTATTAGTATTAACTCCAGATGACAGATACGAGTTACAGTAAACAAATCCATAGCTCATGAATATGCAGTGAAATGTACTGTTTATAATGGGGCACGATCTTCTATGTGGGGATTTAGAATTTGAGCAACAATGCTGAAGAAATGCAGAGCATCTTAGGATTGCAGCTTGACAATTGAACCATAAGTGAATCTGATGAAAGAAGTGCTTTCTGTTTCTTCCAAGAGTTTATTTACCTCCACCCATCATTGCAGCATTACTTGGATTGAAGCAGTTCAATGTTTTTCTCAGCCACCACAACAGCTCTTAAAATACACTACTAGATTTAGACCAGAATGATGGGTTTTACTGGAATAACCAACCACATATTTATGTCTGTACATACAGACCTGTATGTTATAGAACAACATGTGTTACTACTGACAGAAGCTGATTAAACAAAACAAAACAAAAAAAAAGTGAGTCTGGTAAAATGTTTCAAGGGAAATTTTAAGAGGGTAGAGTTGTCTACCCAAGTGACATCCAGCTTAAGCAGAAGAGCCTAATTTATTTCAGAAATGTACTTGAAATAAGAATTTCATCTGGGGGGCATTAATCTCAAATACCATGAAAGATAGAAACAACCACTTCTGATATATGCTCCCAAATGGGCACAGTCAATTAATCGTGTAGTATGTGAACTCTAAACAATGATTAATAAACAGAGAGTTGCAAAATCATTATTACATACAATGCCTCACATTTCCAACACACTGTAAATATAAAGTTAAGACAGAATATTAAATACCACTCTGTCCTCATGGCTGTATTATTCCTTGGGGAACATCAAATTCAAGGGTTGGTGGGTAGGACTTTGCAACATAAACAGCTTTGCTGAACCACGTGGAAGGAATGCACAAGTTATGTGAACCACAGAAAAAAATTATCTCAATTTAGGTCAGCTATGGTATCATATGTTTTTGACAGGATTGAGAGTTTCAGCATCCGTGGTGCTTTACACCCTGTGCATGACTGACACATCTCCCTGCCCCTCTGCAGTTGCTGTAAGCGGGGCACACAAGGGAGGAGATCCCCCACACTCCCTGCATGGCAGCACACACAGGCACCAGGTGCCTGGGCACTGCCTGCTGCCAAAGGCAATTCCCTGTCTGCTTTAGAGGAGGAGCAGTGTGGCACCTATGGCTGTTGGATCAAGCTGGCGAATGGAACAAATAAAGTGGCAAACTAACTATGCTGAAAAACATCTACAAATCAACACCAGAATAGACACACAGAGCATTTCTACTGATTTGTGTTGTAGGAAAACCCTGCTAAGAGTGAAAGCTTCAGGAGTTTCTCCTGTGCTCTAGAAAGCCGTTCCCAAGACTATAACTATGTTCATCATCTTTATCCTCCTCTCCTATGTGCCCATTCTAGCTCATGGACAGAGCTTTCAGAGCCTGAGTAGGCTGACATGAGGCCAGGCCCTCCACACATCACCACTCCACCATCCTGTCTCCAAGGGACACCTGTGGAACAGTTATCTGTTCAACACACTCCTGGACACACAAGCAGGTACCTCCAGGTCAAACCCATCTAGGAAAACTGGTTTCCAGTAAGCATCTGCAAAAGCAATGTGGAAATAATCATGGTATCCTGTTAATTTATCTCTTAAATACTTTTCAAGATACTTTAACCAAAGCGGGCCTTATTTTCATCTCCAGGGAACAATTTGTAGCAATAATATTTAGCTATTACTTTTCCAAATTGCTCAATCCTTTTTGAAAGAGTGTAATTTCAATTCCTTCTAGTGGCACTGATTTAAGTATGTAGTCGCTCATTTCTAAACATGCCTAATGTTTTTCTGAAACTTCAAGAACAATCCCAATATAAATTCAACTACTACAATCATGCTTATTTTATAAGGTTAAATAAAACAGATCTGCAATTCTCTCTGAATTCAAGGTTCTGATTACTGCTAACCCAGGGCAGAAACTGCAGTGCGGTATTTCATGTTAATGTGAAGGAGAGGAAGTACCTTAAAACTAAACTTCTATAAACAATACTCTCAAGGATTATTTGTTTTGTTTTCAAATGTATTCATTACTTCTGAAGATAAATACTTTTTTTTTTTTAATTGACTCTAAGGTTTACTGTGTCTGTAGTCTGACTGACTGACAATGCTGTAGGGTATTCCCATGTTTAAGATGAAAAAAACTAGCAAGGTGTCTGGCTGGAGACCTCACCAGGAAAATAAAGGCAGAACTAATGCTAACTGCTACCAACTCCACATTTTACCTTTCCTGTCTTTTTAACTCACAGCTGTGTTTTGTTCAGAGATCACCAGTAACAGTTCCTCCTCACAAATCAGCAGTAATCATCTTTTTCAAATCAATTACTAAGCTCAGGTCTAAGCTTGAGGCTAGCCCCAGTAAAATCAGAATCCCACTGCCACACTCTTGAGTAGTCAAGAGAGCCCATAACAGAACAACCCTAATGAAGGAACCTGACTCATGGCTTAATGAGGACTCTCTTCACTTTCAAACTCCTCCCTGACTTCCAGTCTCACTTCCACTCCCAGAATTTGGTACACGTACAAAAAAATCACCTCCCAGCTACAGCTGCCAGGTGCACCACAACCTCCTCTCTTGCTCTGGCTTCTCAAAACCCACTCCTCTCCTTCATCACCTACATTTAATTATGGCTCACCATCACTTCCATACCTGGCCAGCAGCAGAAAACAGAGAGCATTCCAGGAGGTTAAAGCAAACACAGATGACAGCCACTAGATAAAACTTATTTAAAAGCATGCCCCTTTCATTTGCCACAGCAGCATTCCTTCCAACCAGATACTGCAATCCCCTGTCAGACCCAACTGCATTAGCACCCATCAACTTCAGCAAAGCTTGCTGCTAAGTCCTGAGAATGAATCTATTAATGCAGGAAGATGGTGATCATCACTAAAAACCTCCTTTTACTTCCTCAGTTACCTTCTCCCTTGTCACCTCCAGCGATAGGGAGCAGCTCACAGCAGCACATTGAACTCTAACCCATTACACATCTTTCAAAATCGCTTCAAACTCCAGCAGCATGTCTGCACTCGTCAAAATTCAACACGACGACTTTATTAAGAGAGAAGCAAAACCAGCTAGTCTTCTTGACCAGAAAAGAAAGCAATAAAAAATAACTATTAAAATCAGTGAAGCGATGTCAAGCCCTATTTTGAACAAGAGGTAAAAACTTTCAAGTCTTTTCAGCTGAGTTGTGAGTACATCACATATAAAACTGTACAAACTATTTAATTTTTTGGGCTCAGAGCACTTCAACTTGCATCTCCAGAAGTTTTGATTAATATAAGAATGATATGACATTGGTGTTTTCAGCCATAACTTATACTGCAGTCTAAATTAGAAATTCCCATCGAAGTTATTAATTAGAAAGTCGCTAACAAAGTCCATTTTGGCAGAAGGTACAGAGAAATTACTGCAATTGCACACACAGGGACAATGTTAGAAATATACTCAAGCACACCATAATATTCCACTTAGAATTACACCTTCAAGCCCGGTAAAATTGAAGTAATTATCTTTCTTCTCCTCTGCTAGACAAATTAGAGTATCCTCTACTTAGTCAAATCTGAGTTTGAAACCTCCAGTTTCTAGTTCTTTATGTGCTTTCAGCGCCTTATTGAAAATGTTTTCAGTGCAACAGCCTATTTATATTGTATACACACACAGAATCTAAGAATTATTCATAACTCAGGGCAAAAATAAGTTTCACATAGGATTGATTAAAAAAAAATTAAAAATAGAAAAAACTTATGATTCATTTAGGTGTAGCTCATCTGTTCACAGAAAAACGGTATTTTTAAAAATACTGCAACTTCTATTTTCTGTAATTAACTCCTATAAAACACATACAGTATGCATGAGACTAAGAATAAGCAACAAACCCTGTCTAATAAGGTGTAGAGAAAAACAAAACAAAACAGGTTCTTAGAAAATGCACAACTTTTGTTTCAGAAAACCTGTTCATATTAAGCACCTGGGATCTCTCCAATGGGTTTCCTACCCAAATGCAGACAGAAGGGGGCTGTACCATCTCTTGCTAGCTTTGAATGAGCACAGCACAACCAAGGCTACAGGAAGGTACAAGGAAAGAGTGTCTTAAACTCCATTACAGAGAAAAATCTCTGTGTTGTTCTGTAACAGAGTAGAGCAAAAAGAAAAGACCTTGATGAATAGAAAGAGACTAAAATATAGCATTTTTATTTGATTGGTTTAGCATATGGTTTAGATAGCATACACTAACAGTTCCCCAGCCAGGACTGCATCAAGCCAATCAATGTTTTAAACCATTTCATCTAAACACAAAGCTCCATCCATGTATTTTTACAAAACACTTCAAATAAATTAATTTGACTTTGCCAGTTTCCTGTAGCAACCAACAGGCTTTTGTTTTGTCTCTTCTGTATTAATTACAACTGCACTGTTAAAAAAACAATGGAAGTTTCAATAACTGAAAGAATTTTCTTTTAAATAAACCCCTCATACTTCTTTTAAATATCAAGATGTCTGGATTGACAGAAGCTTGCAAGCATCAAAATAAGAACCTTGTGTGTTACATATACATACATATATGTATACATATTCATATATATACATATAAATATATATATACACACACACCTACTCTTACACATGAAACCCGCTCTCCTGTTCTTAAAGCCAAAATTACTGCTCTTAAAGAAGTCTACCTCAAAGTCTTTGTATTTGGATTCTCTGACTGCTCTTGTACTCTGTGTACTTTATTTTGATTCAGAAGAAAAATTATGCACACTTACACAGCTGAAGATATTCCATTTCCATAAAAATGAATAATTTCATTTTTATTTTCCAGAAACAGGGGGCTTTGCTTTCTAAAAAAGAAATCCTCAGCTTGGCAGAGAGTTTAACAGCTGCTTTTACAGGTTTTTTTCCCAGAGAAATGTACCTCCCAGCCATGTACAGACTAAAGCCCCAGCACACAACAATGGGACAAACAACTGCACAGACAAACTGGTTACACACAGCACCTACAGCTGGGCACAGAGCTGCTCCAGGGCTGCACAGACAGGCTGCTGGGAGAATCCCCGGGGAAGATCCTGGTCTATATATAGTGAGCTGGTCAGATACACAGAGGTCATGAACTTCCACTGGTTAAGACACAGAGCAAGATGTACCAGCTGCAAGAGACTGATAAAGCCAGCCAGGGCCTTTGCTGTCCTCCCAATGGGCAGCACTTCCAACACACAAACCCCAACTCCTTTAAAACTAAAGGAGGGGGTAAATCAAAGCTGTGCTGTATTTTCATGCACTAGTGATGAAGAAAAGGGAGAGGCAAGAAACCTTCTCATGTAGGCCTCAATTTAAAAGCCAGACTGTTTATATGAGCAGAGGTAATAAATCCCACGGCTATAAGGTAGATGATGGGACACAAACACAGCGCACACAGGGAGGGATTGGACTCTCCCAGCTGCTGGAAATCAGACACTGACTCACCCTCAGCGAGGCCAAACTTCTATTCCAGGTCCACATGCGTGGACTTCATCAGGAGGTCTGCATCATACAGTAAAAGTTAGCCTTAATAACATTTTATATCACTGGGTGACTCATATACCTACTCTTCTGATTTTTTAAAAGGCTGATGTCATTTCACTATGTTCTTCTACACACGTTGCAGGTTGTTACATTAGGAATGCAGCTCCCTTTCATCAAGAAAAATGCAGTAATTAGCACTATAGTTAAAACTTGCCATTTGAAAAAAGAAATATTTTAGCCAGCTTAGAGATACTAGGAATCCTCCTCACCCTGAAAAGAAAGCTTTCTCAAATGTCAGCTTTGTGCAAACCAAACTTGAAGTAAAAATGTCAGCTTACTCAAAGCTTTTCTTTGATCCAAAGCTTTTCTAGAAGAGACTTCAGTGTCAGTGATTAAGACATCCATCATCTGTGTTGAAAAAGCTGCAGGTCCATGGAAAGCTCTGCAGAGCTTTCTGCCTTGGAGGACCTTGCTGCCAGTGGTCCCTCCTCCCAGCTGAGCATCCCTGTCCCATGGAGACTTCCTCTCTCTGAAACAGCCCCCACAGGCATTTTAAGAAGCATTTTTCACAAAAGCTATCCTTTTCATTACAATGTTGGGGGGAAAAAAGCCCCTAACTTACTTTCACACAACAAAAAAATGTGTTCACTAGCTAGTTCTATTACTTTGAACCATGGTTGTTTCAAAATTCATTTAGTTTTAGGAAAAAAAATAAAGATAATTTAAACTGCCTTCTAATTTAAACTTCTAGAATCATAAAGCTTGTAAAAACATTCTTTTTGGACTATCTACATCAAATGAGTTTAAACATAATACTGTAATAGCCAAACAAACTCCTAAAATATAAAGACAAGGGAAAAAATACACATTCTCCGGAACTCTGGAGTTTTTCATGCTTCCTATGAGAAGTACGATCTTCTTGCACAACACAACAGAACATATTCAAGCTGTTCTCTGCACTGGTCTGTAAAGTAAGAGTAAAAGCAGACACGTTTCTGCTGATAATTCAGAAGAGGCCATATCTTCTAAATTAAATCAATTTGAATTTAGTACACTGATGTTTTAAGTGCTAATTTATAATCTCATATGATAAATTTAACAAAATTCAACTTTGAATTTTACAACAGTCTCTTCTTGATAACTGGGGATTTTTTTAATTAAAAATAAGACTTCCTTGAAATTTTTAGTAGCTTAGCCCTTGTCCTTTGATAAGCTACAAACCACCTTCAAGATTCACAGGAAAAAGGTCATGTTTTCAAAACAGCTATTCGTCCAAACACCAAACAAACAAAAAAGATTGTGCTTAAGCTTTCACTCTCACATATGTTCAGAAGACAAATACGTCTCACATATGTTCAGAAGACAAAAGTTCCATAAATAATTATAACTGCATCTATCACTCTGCACAGAGATATATATATTCAGGATGAAAAACCTGGACCTTGGTCACAACCAAAAATATGTATGCATTTTTATTCACACCACCATGGCAATCCAATAGGGTAAAAAAAAAAAAAAAAAAAAAAGGAAAGTTACATTTTCCTAAGGATTTTCAGACCTCAAATATTAGACGTGTAGATGCAAAGCTTTACTTTGAGCTCACCTTTTCTGCAGGCATCAAAGCCAGGAGAGGAGGGGCAGGGAGGGGTGTGCAGGGCACGCAGAACCGCGGGTGATGCGGTGACGCACAGGGAAGCTCCCTGCCACCACCTCACCCCACCTCCTCACTGACAGTAACAGAGAAGCCAAGGATTTCAGCAGGAACCACGGTCCTGCTTTCCCAGAGATGGACCATCTGCTTCAGAAAACTTACAGCTCACAGTTGATCTGGTTGGAATTTTACTGATGTACCTCAGTGGATTTCCTAAAATCCGTTTTATTATTTCCAGAGAAAAGTGTGGATGGGAGTGTTCCACAAGTAGGAGGTAACCATAAACTGTCAGTGCTAATTTAGCTACTTTTAATTCTGGAATGCCCAGCCTACTTTAGTGCAAGTTCAATTAAATGAGAAGCACTTTCTCAGACAGGAGTGAAGTACAGCCTCCTTGCCTGCTACAGCGCTTGCATTGCGTGGCAGAAGGGCTCTTCTCCTTTGCCTCTCTTGGCCTGTTTGCTTCTGAAGCCAAGAAGAGAATATAAAAGGGGGCTTCAGACCAAAAATAAATTTTAGTATACTCTAAACAGCAGCAAAACAATCTTTGGGAAAATTACACAAATCCCTTAGAGACTCTGGGGCTTTGTCCCACATCAAGAAGGCTCAAGAGCCTAAATTATATGGATGAAGCATGGGCTAGCAGGAGGGAGGGCACAGGATAAGTTCAGTGGGTGATGTTCGTCCATCTTTTGAAGATGTGCAGAAGAAGCTCAAAGCACAGTGCAGAAATGTTACAAAAAAAAGACAAAAAAAGGAGGGCATGGGGAGAACTCAGAATTTGTCATTTCTTAGAGATCTCCATCCTCTAAAAGAAAAACTCATTATCATTTCAGTCAAACTCTGGAAAATAGTTAGTCTTTGGACTACAACTTGCAGTTCAAACTTTCACAGGGCAGCCCAGAAACAGTGGAATAATAAGCATTTTGTGCAATTACCTTATATTTAGCTTTAGATTATTTCTGCCTACATAAGTCTCTCTTGTTTCAGTCTTGCAGGCAAAGGAAAAGGTTATTTGAGACTTCTGTTTCTGACATTCTCTTTTGATTACAGACTTAATCCAAAAGAGACTACCCTGAAAGGCCAAGACAAACGTGCAACCGCATAATTGGTCTGGCTCAAATGGCACTGAAGTCAGGAGAAAGCATCCCCAAGTCTAGAGAGACTCAGTCTGTGCTGAAAGCCACATTAAACTGTTTACTGTTTGCCTGAAAAGCCATATACATATGCTACAGGAATGTTTTGCCAAGCTCGAGCTGTGATGGTAGATACACTATAAAAAGCCCTAGTCTTCTGCCAAGATGTGTATAGCACATCTGCATTTTCTTTCTTGCTCACTCTCAGAAAACATTTTAACTTGGCATAAAGCATCACGTTTTATTCTAGTGAAATTCTTGCAAGAAGCACTTGGGAAGCAAAGCAAATAAATGAAGTTCAGAAATGCATTTGATTCCTAACCCGTGAAATGTGCAAAGAGGAAAATTGTCATTTTGCTATAAAGCAGGCACTGTGCTACAACACAGGGCAGTTGGCACATATGCATAAATAGTGAAAGTGTGTCATAATATGAAAGATTTCTATACAACAGCCAGCTCATTAGTTTATATGGGCCCTCATTCAGCAGATGAGAGCAGATTTGGTGTATATCACAGAACAACTAAAAGAAAATTCTCAAACATACTGCACATGATTTCAAGGAAAGAAGAGATAAATAAGGGAATTTCAATGTAATAGTATTACTAGAAGTTTGCTCAGCTACAAGAGGCAGGACAGAAACAACTGGAGGTCATATTTTATTTCCCAGTGCAACAGTACTTCCTGCCCATGAAAAAACACTACTGCCAAGATCTGAGCCACCCATGCATTAAGGGGTTTTTTATATACATTTTTGTTGCTTATTCTGCTCTTGTTTATTTTGATAAAAGTGTTTTATTTACTGTAGTTAAATAAATATTGGAAAATATTTGATTTTCAAAATAATAAAATCTAGACTAAAATAATTCTGTAATTCATGATACAGATTTTTTTCCAATTGCTTTTGGACAGGAGAAGCGAGAACCACAGCACATCTGATAATTTACTGATTCAGTCTTCAAAACAAAATTCTGATGCTGGCATACTTGGGGCAATCTCTTCATGCTCTGCCACCACTTGCATAACTCTGGCCTTCAGCAGCATGGGTGACTGTAGGGATGGGGTAGAGGAGCAGGACTTCTCCAAGCCAGAAGCAGGGCAGAGGTGTCTGACAGGCTGGACTAGGAATCACACTTCCCTTGGGACAGCATGGCATCAGCAAGGCATAAAACACCAGCCAGAGCTTGATGAGACACAGCTCTCCACCCACCTGATGCTGACCCACAGCCAGCCTGACTCACCCCATGGATGCTGTGACCAGTGGCCCCTGGCACATAAGCACCTTAAGCAAGCTCATGTCTCCAAGCTCTCTCCTACATCCCTCAGCACAGCCTGGGTCATTTGTTTTGCTACTTCTTCTCTCTTTAATTGGCTTTCAGAAGGTCTGCAAGTAAGCAGCTCCCAAATGCTGCCTCTGCAGCAATGCAAAGCACAGCAGGGCAAACAGGGAGGGGACAGAAACGCCAGCAGTATCACTGGCTCACCTTGGCTTCAGCAGTATAAAATAGCCTCAAATTCAACTCACGGGCACTTTGACCAACAGTACCAACAGCCCTTGGTCTGCTGGATGGCAACTGCTACTCCTCTCACCAGAGCCAGCACCTGGTACTTCAGGTAAACAAAACCTCCTCCATTTCACCAAGGACCATCACTGAACATACAGGGGGGGACAGGAGGATCCATAGACAAATTCACTGTAGGTTGGCAAAGGATAACAAGATCCTTCCCAGCTTCCTCATCTTTCCTACTGAGGGATAAAAAAAGGAAAAAAGTCTAAGTTATACAGTTTTTCCAAGCCCTCTACCAAGGAAGGTTTACAACCACACAGACCAAGGAAAAGATGCCATAGCAGAAATCACGGCTGCATAGTATCTGTCTCTGGGGGAGGAAAAAGCCCATATGCCACAGCCACCATAAACCAGGAAACCACAGATAAACCAGGCCAGAAACAGTCTTCAACATCCTCACAAATATACTGCCCAAACACTAAGCTGCTGCTGAGCAGCCATTTTTGTACATTAAATCCCCACTGTTTACATGAGAGAACAAGTGGAGTTATTCCCAGCATAAAGCACTGTTGAGGCTTGTAGCATGGACCAGCTCCTTACATATCATCACTGGAAGGCAAGAAATGCAGAGGGGAAGGCAGTCCTCCTGTGGCTTAAGGAAGTGCACTCTGCAGTCATGTGCACCCAGTTATTTCAATGATCCTTAAGACAAAGCATCCCCCTATCACCCCAGCTCCAAAATTCCCTCTCCTGCCAACACCACTGCCCAAACCATTCACCAAATATATACAAAGGGCTCCAGCATCAGTGTCACTTCACACCAAGCCCTTCAAACACTGACCAGCCCCTGTGAAGCCTTGAGCACCCGGCAAACAGGCATTACACCGGAAAAACTAACTATTCATTTTGCAAGACTTCTTGCAGGAGAACACTAAGTTTCTCTGGTAACTTACTTGTTTTGTTGATAGTTGACAGTAAGGAAAATAAAATGCACAAAATCATAAATAGCAGCCACTTCTACACGATGATGCAACTGTCCTCCAAGAAACAAAAAATTCCTCCAAGGAATTTTTTGTTGGTTTTCTTTTGGGGGTTTTTTGTTATTGTTGTTTTTAATTGTTTGTTTGGGGTTCTTTGGTAAAGGTATTAGAAAGCAAGAAAAACAAGTGCCAAAGGACAGGGATGGGACTTGAATCTGTGGTCAAAGCAAATAAAATGTTTTGTCTGCTTTGCGTCAACTTTCAAGCATATTACTAACTATTATGGCTTCGTCTGTATATGCAAGTTATAAAACTAATTACACAAAATGCTTAGCAAAAAATATCTGATTTATTGGAGTCTTTAAAATAGGAAACATTAGCTGGAGAAATAGCTATTGGTGCATTAAAATGCAGGCACTGATGCACAGTGTAGATAGCTGCTCCACACCCAAGAATCTGGCTGCTACATCATGTTGTACAGAAATCACAACAAAAATGACAAAAACTAAAACTAATGTAAACCAGCTTCTTTGACTATCTAAGTTCACTGCTAAAAAAGTCATATTCTGTTGAAAATGATTTTGCATTCAGCTGTATTTCAGATTGCACCCCAGTCTAGTCACTCAAAACCAACAAGAAATCCAGCAGGGTCAAGGCACAGTTCCCCTCCTCATGAAGCATTCTTGAGTATCCAGTCTGGCACTACCAATGGCTGGTTTTCTGGTCTTAAAACCTTCTGCAGACTACTTTATTCTTTTCTTTAAATAACCATCGAGCATATCTTGTTTTGTTTGTAACACCCAGAGCTGCTGGACTGTGAATAAAAAGACACCTCTCTGCAAATGCAGTTTGAAGTATGGCAGCAAGGATGAGTAAAGGAAATTTAAACATGGGTGACACTAAGTTGTTCTGTTCTGTTCTTCCAATTCCCTTCTGTTCCCTCAGGTGCTTTTTTCAGGATAAAATTATTCCTTTGATTAAAAATCTGGTGCATCCATATATCATAGTTACATTTATAAGCCTTTCACTACATCCTGACTCAGGTTTGTTTTCACTAGCTTGACTTTTAAACAAGCTCAGCTGTTTTGTTATTTTAAAGCTTATGATTAAGCAATTCTTCTTGCAGGAATCAATGCTGTGCATTACACTTAAGTGGGCTCAAGGCTTCCCCTTCCTGGTGTCCCTCAGTGTACATTTATACTTTCCAGAGTCTTATTTCCAGTGCAGAGCTTTAGGAGAGGAAGCTCACTCTGAAACAGACAGACTGTGCCAGAAACTTTCCACAATGCACTACAAAAAGGACTCTGCAACAGCCACATGCATTCTGCACTCTCTCCCATTTTCTGCCTATCCCTGCCTCCATTAAAAAAATCCATCATGCAATTCCTAACACACTGAAGTACATGCAAACAATTTGCTTTCTTAGTTTGGGTTGGTGGTTTGTTGTTTGGTTGTGTTTTTTTTTCATTTATTTAGACTGAAAGAAGTTCATACTTCTAAAACAAAAATTTTGGGCAAGCCTCGCCCATCTTGTCTGGAAAGAATATGGTTCCCCCATTTGAGAGGGAAAAAGTATAAACAGAGTGGGAGCAGAGGGAGAGGAAGAGGGTATGGGCAATATATGTGGGAGGGGCTGGGGTTTCTTTGGGGTGTTGTTTTTTTGTTTGCGCTTTTCTTTAACCTCCTGTTGTTTTTTTGTGTTGGAAAGATTTTTTAAGTTCACAGCTATCCTGAAGTTATCAGAAGATTTAGGAGCAAAACAGATTTTCTCTGCAAGAACAGTAGACTTGGGAATACCTGCTTTTCATTTCAAAGTACATTTAGCATAATGCTGTATTTATATAGTAAGAATTGCCTCTCAAGAACTCTAGAGAGATCTGTTCTAACAAAGTAGGCACGATGCTTAGTGCCTTCTCTAGTTACAGGGTGTGTTGGGAATACTGCTGCTGGAAAATTTGGAGCAATACTCTCACTTTTATGACCTGAAGTGAGAATTTTGCAATATAAGCAAAAAAATCACAAAGCAATTTTTCATTAAATTCTGTGCCTTCAATAAACTTACAAACGCTTCAATTTTTATAAGCAGTGTTAATCTTCTCTGTTAATGACATGGGCACGGTAACTAAACAGATACAGTACCAGTGCAGAAGCACAAGTGATGCTCACAGCACATTACAAACTTCACAAGGACTCAGTGTTGTGGTGAGTCCCAGCAGCACAGCCCAGCCAGCAGCTGCTCTGGGCACCAAACATCCAACACATCTGCAAATGCAGATGACAACATCCTGAATAGTCCCAACACTCAGCTCAGGGTGCTGCAGCAGGGAGATGGGTGCAGCACAGCACAGGGAGCACTGCTGGGACTCTGCCCAACACGCTGTGCCCAGGGAAGCTCGAGGGGCCACAGCCACAATGGACCTACTGCAGGTGCACAGGACCCCAGGGAAGACAAGGCACCACTCACTCAGCAAACCTTCCCAGGGATCCTGAGCCTCTGCAAGTGTCTATGCTGCAATACAGCTCTCTGTCAGTCACTGGGTAGTTGAGAGAAACCCGTGGTGCAGTGGGATCACTGGCACAGGATTCTCCATCGAGGTGCCCATAACAAAGCAGTGAAGCACACCAAGGGTAATCTTCACACTTTCCTTATCTGCCCCCGTGTGATTCAAATGGGCTTCTGTAATTACCTGTAAATCTTGACATACAGTAAAACTTCTGGTAAAACAAATCATACTACTCCATGGAAAGGATTTACCAATTTTTGGGTTTTTTCCTGAATAAAAAACCAAAATTTAAATACAGAAAATTGTCTCAAAGTTTTTCAGTAGTTGAAATAGCAATCTCTCCCCAGCCCAAGGTAACTACAGATTCCACTGGAAAAAAAAGACACACCAGAAAAGTCTTTTTACAACCGTTGATTTTATACCAAAGTATTCAGTAGCAAGATCTTGAAATTTTCCATGAACAGCAGAAACCCCTGCAGGTAACTACACAAATAGTGAGACTGCCCCGAAGAAATTAACAGTGAAACTGAATGTAATTGTTTACACTTAAATCCTTGACAATAAATAAACAAAAAAATAAATAAAGTTAATGAACACCTGAGCGTTCAGTAATTGAGAGGAAGGGAAAGCATCACAGTTCCAGGCAGGATGGGAAGAGGCCCCACCTTTCAGATGCTATGTGTGCATTTCAGTGGGACCATGCAACAAAAACCCACCTCCTCCCTTTGAGAGGGGCAGTCACACCACCATGCACTGCTGAGAGATGGGCAACACCCACCTGGAAAACAGCAGATTTTTACCTCACAGCAGACCTATTTACAGACCCAGCAATGACACACTTTGGTGCCATTTGTTGAGTCTGAGAGGCAGCAGCATAAATAGTGGGAGAGAGGTTTCTGCAGCTGCATATCCTCAGCACTGACCCTTCAGTACTACTTCTGTTTTTCAGCTGTATCATTTAGGTAACATAATAGCTCTAGCAAAATAAAACATTTTGTCCCTGTCCTTCACGATTTTATTTTTAAATCAATTTACAAAGCAATAAGAAAGGAACATGGAAGCTAAGCAGCATGCAGCAATGCAAAAGCAATGAGATACTCACCTCAGGGAAATTGCCTTCTACTGAAACAAGACACAAGCTTCTTTTTGTAATCGTGAAAGAATTAACTAGAGAACATGCCAATAATTTATAAGGAAGTAGACATGGGCATAAATTATGGGAGGAGAGGAAGATCTACTAGCATCTGTGCTGCAGAAAGGCAGAAGACAGTGATGGACAAAACCCAGAAATTTTTGCTCCAATATTCATTAAAAGAATTACAGATGGCTAACACACTGCTCAGACTTGGAGAAACCTCTATATATTCCTCCTGTTGATTTCACTGGATTCTGTAGGTCCACAGTATTTGAAGCAAGAGTCCCAGCATCCTGCTGTCCCAGTTTTTCCTTTGTGCAGAAATAGGAATGTGAATATCAAGCATTCTTATTAACTAGGGGAGGGGAAATAAGTGTGCTAGTGCTCAAATACAGAAAAATGTTGCCAGAATGCATTAGGTGTTACTAATGCCCTCACTACTAAAATGTGAATCAAATGAAACAAAGACGTGCCTACAGGGAAGGACGTCCTTCTTAATGGTAGTTTCAAAAATGAAATTTTTTGAGTTACCCCCAGCAGCACCAGCATGGTAACCCCTTCAAAAGCTCAAGGAGGACCTGAATTGACTGCATGCTGCTTTCAACTACAAGCTCACCCTGGCGTATATAGTTGGGCAAATTTGCTTTCCTCCAGCACTCCCATGATTACAAACAAACTTGCAGTTTTCAATCATTTCCCTTCCTGGTTCCTATCTCATTTTTCATACACAACACAAATGCTTCTTCAGTCCCACTCCTTGAAGACAGACTGCTCTCCCTTCCCCCAGCCCTCTCCATTGAACTCTTAAGCAAAAGCAAAAAGAAAAAAATTCTTTCACAACTGCTTTTCTCACTAATTTTGTCCAAAGGCTACAGAAGTTTCTGGTCCACTTCAAAGTGTTGCTGGCAGGGCCATAACTGAACCTTCTTCCCTCTTCAGTGCAGGCATTACCAGGAGGATGATTATCCTTGGCCTTATTATTCCTTGCCTCTGGCTACCCTTCTCCATTTGGGAGCTAACCTACTTGCTCATCAGGTTCTTCCCCATTCTTGCCACTGCTGACATTTTCCAAAGCTTCTCCTAGAGCGACCAATTGCTTGCCTCACCCAGAAAGTTCCATTTTGGCTCCAACACATTCTCAGAAGAAGGTTCTTCCCCAAGAAGTGCAAGCAGTGTCCCCACAGCCCCGGGGGACAGCCATGCACAGGCTCCCTCCCCATGTCCATCAAGGAGGGAAGTGCTGCTGCTTCTACAAGAGCCAACATCTCAACTTGCAATAGGCTCCAAGCACAAGTGAAAAGTCAACATGTGCCTTGTTTTAGTACCAAAAAACATGCTTAGGATGACAAATGCATACAGCCTAAAATTGCTATTGATTTCACCATCAGTGATGGCATTCATTAAAAAAAAAAAAGAGAAAAAACCACACCAAACTCCTAAAACTGATAATCCCTCAAACTCCAGCTACCTACTGGTTCTACAAGTTTACTCAATTTTACAAAGCAATGGCATTTTTTAAAGCACTATTCAAAACTCTGGCTACAGGGCTGAGAAGGCACTAGAACACTCCAAATAAAGAGGAATGGTGGGAATGAGAAAGACAAAACTCATGGTCATTACAGTCAACCTGCCTGATGAAGTATGCAATTACTCCAAACAGTTTTTCAGAGTTTCCCCATGTTGTTCTTTAAAAAAAAAAAAAAAAATTCTTTTAAGTTACAGTAGAATAAGCAACACTTGAATGCAATGTAATTTAAAGAAACACAACTGAAAGAGATAATACATTTTCCCCAGAAGAATTCCTTTTTCTGACCAGTGTTGATACTGGTGCGCATTTTTACCATGCTAAATAGCCCTATTTCTTTCACTCAGATACCAGCACCTAATGAGCACAGATATTCTAAATAATTCACAGTAAAATTCTATGTTGAACATCCACCACGCAGAACATGAAAGATTTTAGAGCAGTCTGGTTTAAGGCTGGGAGTTTCTAATTTGAATACTTCATTTCAAACCACTATTAACGTCAAGATGTTCAAAGCCCACTTGTATCAGCCTGGCAATGTTGGCACAGCAGGACTTTCAAGAACCTCAGATTTGTGCAAATGTCTACAGAGTGAATACTCTGACAAATTCAAAACTTCAAGGAAGTAAGTAATAAACTAGAAATTTTAGGATTTACCTGGTGTGAACTCTCACGCTAGCAAGGCCTGACCAGGCAAGCTTTGTGCACTGAAAAGGTTCTTGGCTTTTTGTCCTGAATACCCAGTGCACCAACCCAACTGCTTCACAGGTCACTGCAGATGGCAAAGCATCTTCTACCTTCCAACACAATTTGGCTGAACCAATGGATTCTCTTCATCACTTATTCACTATATCCAGATTTAGTGTTTCATGGGAACTGCTATTCACGATACCTTGTATTTGTTCACATTAGACAGAGATAAAATGCTGAGAATTCCCACCTGGATTCACAGATACAAGATTTCCCAGCTGTGAAGCATCTTTTTAAAGTACAAGAGCGGCTCAAAATTAAAAAACTAATGGTGCCATCACCACATAAGCAGCTCCTCTGGCTCCGCAACATGTTAACGATACTATACCTGAATTTCAGTACATTCAAGTGTAAGTATCAGTGTTCACCAGGAAAGGCTGGGAAAATGCCACAATGAAACTGAGGAAGAACTGGCAAAGCTCATGGAGCTCTGCACTGAGGAGCAGATTTGCTTTACAATACACATTTTCCTCCCAAGTGCCCACCAGCATCCACTCTTCATCTGCCAACCCAACAAACACTCACTTAAATCCTGCAGGGAAAAACACTGGGTAAGAGCCACACTGAGAAAAACAGTAATAATGGCAATAACAGACCAGTGATACACAGCAGGGAATTACTAAGGGTTTTTTACAGTGATAAGTAGTGCAGAACCAAAAAGAAGTTTCCCTGGTAAGGCACCACTACCCAGTCCTGAGAAAGAAGCTGGATCTTGTGGCAGTTTCTCCTAATTCTTTTTAAAAAAAGTCTTTCTAAACATGTTTCAATGTTATGATCACTAGGCTAAGCAACACCAGTTTGGAGAAGGGTTTTTCATTGCTCACATAAACGAGGACATGACTTGCAAAGCAACCAAGAGAAATGTATTTTCATACTCCATATGAATATCCCATATTATTCTAAATTCAACACAAAATAGCTCTGGCAGTTAAATCTGTTTCAGCAGAAGAACTAGGTTTGCAGCCTTGAAACAATTCTCAGTATTTTGCTGAGCAGTGGCAAGCAAAAAATATTATAACAATGGGGATTACAAAAATCTCAGTTCAAGAACAGCAGAAGTGGCACAAAGGTCCTGATGCCTGCCCATCCTGAACTGGAAATACGACCCTTGAAGACTGCAAACGACCTCTCAGTACCTCTGCACCCAATATATTGCGACTACCTGTTTGTGTGTGATAGTGTTCATGCTATGAAATGAACTGGAAAAGGTTTTACTGCCAAATTAAACAATACTGGCAATCTGTTAACACCAACTTTACTCCAAAACAGTGCAAGTAACTGCCTGCAAATTTTAGACCTGCTTATCTTTGTAACAGGCTGTCTGTAGATTATTGTTACCTGACACTGACTACTTCCATTAGGGCATTCCACTACAAACTTCATTTTTTAAATAATACTATATAAATTGCCCAACAATACACTTTGTTTGCCCCAACACACTATATAACAACTCCCTACTTGCAGGAACAACTGATTTTTGCTTATACTTTTTATCTGGAGTTACAAAATGTTTACAGTAGAAGGAACAATGGCCCTGATTACTTTTCAAACAGCTTCTAGATGTGCTGCAACATGCCTGTGTATCTGACTGACACCACTTTTCACTACACAGAAGTGGTGATACAACCCTGGTACTTCTCTTGCACTTTTTCCAGTGTTCCTCATATCTGTAAGAGTAAGGCATTTGCAAAACCTATTTGCCTCTGTGATCACCACTTAGCTGTCTGCTTTCAAAGCTGCAGAAAGAGCAGGGATACTGATATTGAAACACAATTCAGTACATTATTTGGTTAAAATACCCAATTTTAAATTGTGGACTGTAACACATAAAAAGTGTGAACTTTTATACAACTAGGAAGCAGTAAGAGGGAAAAATTTAAGATTAGAGATATGAACAGGATCTTATGTTCTTTTTCTTTAAATCTGTGGGTTTGGAAAGTTTATCTGAGCTTATTTAAAATATATATATATATATATGACTTTTCTAAAAACTTTGAAGTTGCTGACCTTAAAAAAAAATCAATAAATTGTTGATGGAATAGGAGTAAACGTCTTAAGTGGGAAAAGCCGGAGTGTGCCAATTCCTCCTCTCAAGAACAGATACAAAGAAGCCTTTCTCAGCATGGCTCAGCTCCATGGAGTTAAGCAGTCCTCAGATAAGAGGGAAGTCTTTACTTCAGGAATGAGTTAATAAGCACCACCTCACACAGACATTGCTCACCCCTCACAACATCCTGCAAGGCATCAACATTTCTATCCCATGTGAAGACAGCACAACCTACCTATGGCCACACAGTGAGCTAGCTGTTATTTTCAGGGAGGTAGCTGTGTTTTTCTCAGGCATAATTTTACTTTTACACACAGCAGCCACCCAGCAAGATCACACCCTGAAAGTGTAAAAGTGGCCAGTGACAAATGGAATGATTGGGACCCAGCCGGACAGCCACTGAACTGTGTGTGCCAAAGTGATTGTAGCATGCTGCAGGCAGCTCCTGAACTCTAAAAACTGAACTATTTCACATGGCTATTTCAGGACAGGTGAATCACATCTTAAAGACACTTATTTCTCTGCACTGCCTCTAAACAGAGTTTATGCAGACTCCAGTCTTGTAGATTAACAGTTAGGCTATATAAACTGTGCTCTACACATCAAACTTAACCAAGGTCAAGAAGACGATGATAACCTAAATCTGAGGATATCAATTTGTAGTATCAATAAAAGCTGCAATTGGACATTTGTGCACAGCCTCTGTGCAAAACAACAGCATTTAATGCAAGAAATTGTGCTACAAAAGTGTCTTAAACCACCCACAAGAAGCTGACAGACAGACCAACCTGGTAAGTCTCCCAAACTGTGTTTTGGGGTTTTTGGGGTCTCTCTTAGGCAAGTCTCCCAAACTGGGTTTTCATCCTCAGTATAGAATATGAAACAAAACCAAGGCTAAGGGTTTTGGAGATGGCAGCACATACATCTAGATGGAACAGATCTCACACCATCTGACATTAAATCTCATAGTGGTACACATTCTCTGTGGCTAAACCCTGACAAGTACAAGCTTTTTCAATGAAAAACTCAGTATCTTTATTCTCCTTGTTCATCAAGTGTGACCTTTGTGTTCTTCCTCACAGACAACTTGGTACACACCCCCACCTCAGTGTATCTAGGTTCAACATGTTCTCTCAACACAAACCTGAAGCTTCAAAGCAGCCTTGCAGTGCTCAGAGTCCACACACACTCACTCCATCACGTGAGCTGCCTGACTCACCTGTCATCCCAGCTGATTCACTATTCCAGCTATTGTTCCTTCCAAATTATTGCCAAACAACAAAAAAATCATGCTCAGATTTTATGTTGTTTCTTTTGCCCTTGAAAATAGGTATCTGAATCACTAACACCATTCACCAGTGAATGGGCCACTCTCAAGAGTTTTAATATTTGTAAGCCCTAAGCCACAAAGGCAAAGACACTTCCAAAAGCACATGCATTGCTCAGGAGTGTGAACAGGGTTCAGCAGAACTGCAGAAAACGAAACTCTGAAGATAAGTTACTGGTTTACATCATTGTGGTTTTCTTTTGCTAGAAAGGAATCCAGCAGATCCTCACAATCATGCAATTTATCAGCAACTGAAGAGCAGCCCCCTCACTTGGGAACCATATTCCCCAGGCTGCCAGACAGCAGAAATCTCAACCTTTGCCCATGAGGGGAAGCAGGCTACCTACAGCAACTGATGTCAGATCACTCCAAAATGCAACTTCATGCTCATCCCAAACTACCACAGAGGGATTTCTGAATAACTCAGTAGTTCCATGTACCCCACCAAAGAGAAATGCTACCCATGCAGAGGTTCTCTGTCACAGGAAAGCATTTCAGGGGGCCACTCCAAATACATTCTGGAAACTTTGGGGGCTTTTGAGAACAAACTCAAATTCTTTCTTGATAAAACAGCAAACTAAACTCTACTTCAGAACAATCTTTGTGTGTGTGTGTGAGTGACAATAAAAGAAATATCAAAATAAATACAAACCCAAAGTTCCACCTCTGAACAAAAATTAAGCTAACTTAAGTAACTCCTCAAAATGTCAGTAACCTGACTCTCAGGATACACATTTAACTCCTTAATTATAGACTCTGTTCCTGTAACTAAAATCCAATGAAATTCAAACCTGTGGTTATCCAGAAGATAAACCATTGCAAGAGAAAATGTAGTCTCTTAATACTTCACCCTTTTTCTCTTCAGTTTTTCATATCAATTATTTTTTAGTTCAAAATATTTATCCAGGACAGGAAGGATGATTGTCATCACAGAGCCTGCCATTACACATAAGTAAAGAACATTTTGATTCATGGGGATCTCCAATGCCACCAGAAAAATTCAAAGATAATCTACTCCTGAAAACCCAAGACCCACCACATCGGCTCCAACATACAAGGCCAAAATGTCATGTTCTGTATTCAGACTGAAACTGCAGTGCACATCCTCAATAGCAAGAGACCCACTCAGCCAGGCATTTACCTACAAATGCACCACCTTCAGCTTCCCTTGAGGTCCTTCAAAGGCCAGCAGAGCCAGCTGGGAACCTCTCTGACAGGTGATCAGGAGGAGCTGTCACTCTCCCAGGCAGGTCACTCACTCATGGGAACTTTGGAACAGGGAATGACACAGTCAGGAGAGCACAGCAGTTCCCTCTGCCCCTGGATGTCACAATCACCCATGGAGCAATTCCCTCCACGAGCACTACTGCAGAGTGACCCAAGCAAATGACACTGGTGACATTCACCACTTTCAAAGAGCAGGCTTACAGACATGAACTGCCCAACACAAACACACCCCTCTGCCTTTGCTCCACACCCTCACTGCCTGCTGTAATCCCCAGTGATCCAGTCATACCAAAGCACCAGCCTTGATCCGAGCTGGGAACTGCACAGGTCACTCCTGGGGACGGGCCAAGGTCATGGTGGGGAGCTGCACTGCACAGATTCCATGACACTGTATGTGTCCAACTGCAGGGCTGCTACCTGAAAAGACTGCAAGTCACAAAGTGCTAAATGGGTATCACTGAGATTTTAGCTCCAGAATTTTACAAGTAGCTCTACTGGCAGACCCCTTTGCCTGGACACAGCTCTGCTGATTTCAGGGGACTTCTACCCAGTTTCTAACCAAACCTGATAACACAACACACCACAATAAAGTAACCATTACCTTGAGTGGCCTGGTACCATATAGGCTCATTCCAACATTCAAAAGTATATTTACTAAGTGTGGCATTCTCACAGAGTACAGCAAAAGAAGGGTTGAGACAATTTTCTTTTTCAGATGCTCTGCCTTCCAAATTTTGTAGGTAAATATCAAATTACAGACACACAGCAGACTATTTTCCCCATTGATTCATACAGCATGAACTACAGGATGCTTGCAAAGTTTTTATGCTTTCTAAATGAGATACAGGGAAAAACATGAATAAGCTCTTTAAAACAGAAAAGCAGATAAGGCATTTCAGTGGCCAGTAGAGCTGGGATGACTCCTATTCATTATTCTGTACAAATACAGCTGAATGTTAACAACCATGCCCATGCACTGTGCAAGTGTAATAAAAAGGAGGTACCGTAAAAAAAATAGATTGAACAGTTTGCCCTGGACTGATAAAGCAGCAAGCAAATAGCACAATTGTGTGGAAGCGTGCTTGGTTTGTGAAAGCACAGTGCCCACTGCTACAATCAATTCCAGATGAGGGGAGAAAAATAGTAAAAAAGAGAGAATGGAGAAAAATGAGAACATTTTGCTTTCTGCCTGGAAACATAAGATTCAAAAAAGAAGTGTCCTTAGGGATTCTGATCCCCAGGATATGCTAGTTTCTCCTAGGAAAGAAGTTCAGTTGACTCAGATCACAGTCATGTTTGAGCAATCTGTAAATCAATCATACCTGATTTTACAGGCTTTGTACTTCAGTGAAAAGTATATAAATATATAATACAGACAACTATCAATTTCCATTTTTAACTAAATTATTTCCTCTACTTCACATTGCTTAGTTCAGGTTTGGGGGTTTTTTTCTAATATTGATTCTATATCCAGCTTACTTGGCAATAAGCTCATCCAATGCATTTTCTATCTGTTATTGATGAAATGCTGACTACACACCCTCTTAGCATTAAGTAAGTGTTCACATGAAAAAAAGTATCACTAGCTCTTAAATAAATATTTCAAAGTTATTTAATGGCATACAAATTCAATATAATTCCAACCTGGGATAGAACAGAAACAGAAATAGCCTTCTAAATCATTATCAGAACAATCTTCATTTGGAAACATATCCCACTTTAAAGTACAGGGCAAACAAAAAAAGGAACATCTGAATTGGCAGAGCCCTACCACCATACATCCATTCATCACCACTCATTGCAATTCAATTGCTTTCAATAAAACTCAACTTTTTGTTAAATGTCCTGACTCAGTAGCATTTGCAGGATTCCCATGACAGTATTGCTGATAGCTTAAAAATCTGTCCATGTGAATCCTCCTCATAGGGCGAGCTCAGGCGTATGAGGACAGTGCAGGAGAGTCCAGAGCACTGCTGTGATCACTCCTGCACACCAGCCACCCCTTCTGCTTGCTATTGCATGCCTTAAGGAACCACTCATCTGATCAGTCAGTCTGCAAGATTAATAGGACAATGCACAGTACTTTGATTACTGTCCTGGTATAGGGAATAGCCTGAGTTTAAAACAGACAAAAAAAAAAAAAAAAAAAAAAAAAAAAAAAAAAAAAAAAGCTCCAAGACAGCCTAAAAATAAAATAAAACATATACAGTACTAGTTTCCAAAGTATCATTATTTCTTTCCACAGCATCATTACAGAACTCAGAAACGCAGGAGGATGAAGAAACTGTCTAAACTAGCACCTTTGATGTACATGCAGCACATTCAAAAACAGGGGACATTGTTGTGCAAAAAATACCTGCAAGAATCAGAAGCAACACCAGAAGAAAACAACAGAGGCTAGAATGTAGTAGAACAGAATGAATTTTTCTGAAAAAGCCAGGAACAGAGATGCCATTGAACAGGTCAGGAATAGTTGTTTCCAAAGGCAGTAAAGGAAGCAAAGCATCAGCACTGTTAACAGGACTGTTAAATCTAAATACAAGCAGTTTTTCTTTTCTCAGGGGCTTTCTACTAGACAGAGCTGTCGAAAATGAGAGGGATATGTCAAAACAACAAGAAACACAAAATACTTCATGTAGATCGTTGAGAGATACATTCTACAAGATTTCATGGAAATCTCTGAGGCTCTCCATGCCTCATAAAAGCATGTTTATCAAACCTGTACAGAGTCAATTGAAAATACAGGTTCTAGAACAAAAAGATGAAAACCGGTCATAATGTCATCAATAACTATTTCATAAATGCCCCAATTGCATAGTCCACCAGCCATATTTTTGCAGAATGCTGGAGATAACACAATGACTGTTACAGCTGTTAAGAAAACCTGAAAGCTTCAACAAAAGCAGTATTAATAAATGCCAGTTATGCTGTAGCATGTTTTTTTAAATAAAAAAGGCTACGCTACTTGCTAAAGTCAAACCAAACATTCTAAAAGAACTGGTTTAGGGTGGAATTGCAATCTGCAAAACCCCAATTTTAGGAGATTATTATTATTATCCTAAATTTGTAATACAGCAAGCACTCTCCTGTTTGCTGTCTCTGGCCCTACTGCAGCCCAGCACACTTCTTTATTCATAATATAGAGATCCTAATGTGATATTATAATCATGAATGCTCACACCTAACAAGGGAAAAACATACTTTCTTCAGCACTGTATGCAGAAGGGATTAAAAAGTTTTGGTAGACTGAGTTCCTTTTAAATCAGCATCTCTAGCACAGCAGTCTACTAGCAAAGTTGAGACCAAGGCAATTAACCCCATCAATCTAAAAAAAAAAAAAAAAAAAAAAAAAAAAAAAAAAAAAAAAAAAAAAAAAAAGAAGCATAAGCATGAAGACAGTTCTTTCTTACCAGCATCAGCTGAACACTATCAGAGCAATTACCAACTACCCAGATTTCTTGGCCATGTCCACCTTATTTACAACATTTCTGCATTAGGAGAGTATTACAGAACTTTAATGAGGGAAAAAAATTGAAAAACAGATTTAAAATCTACTGTCATGGATTAATATTTTCACTGCTCCAATTTTCTCATATTTAAGCCAAATACATCACTGACAGACCTCCTCTGGCTTCAGTGTATCACTTGAACTTAAAAAAAAAAATCACTACTAATAAATCCCCTTAGATACCCGTAGTCAAACATAAGCATTTCCTTCACATACATTCTAAGATACAAACATTTAAACAATACTAGAACAAACATCCTACACTGTCAAGGGACAGATATTATACGGAAGTTTCAACCCAAGTTGAAAAAAAATTACTTAAGAAACAGACATTGTTGAGCAGTTTAACATGATGGTCTCCACACTTTTGTAAAATGAAGAGACTTTCTTTCCAACAGCCAATTATCACAAGCTACTCTCTTTTCAGCTTGGGAAGCTTGGTGCGTCCTTTCATAGTGTCTGAGCTACAGGACAGGAGAAGGACTAAGTACAACAACATTTTACCACATCCTTACTAGAGAGGAAAGACAGCCTTGCAATTAAGGAGTCAGCAGGTCAGCACTTTATTGCCAGCTTGGTTCTGAACTGTTTGTGTGGCCCTGGATCAGGCAGTGACCTCCTGTGCCTTCTTTCTCTATGCACCTGCAGGGATAAATCCATACCTGCCAATCTCATGCCATGACATTTGTTTGCAGGTTTTGTTTCTGAAGGCAAATGTGGCAAAGCAAAGTAAAAAAGTGCCCTGTTAAGAGGAGTAAGTGCTGAAGAGCCACCTCCTTGCAGACAGTTTGGGAGCAGCATGCTGTTATAACTGACAGGTGCATCACAGCTTTGCTGCAGCACAGGCAACCAGCACAGCAGAGTGTGCTTTTTTCTTTCCTAAGGTCAAAGAAAGACACAGAGAAAACCACAGAAGGACTTTATGCCAGTACTCACTTGCTGCAATTAACATTGTGCTGTTGTGAAATGCAGTTAATGAGGTCCCTGCAGAGAATGAGCCACGGGAATACACAATGCTGCTCCCAGGTGAGCAATCCCATATTCCATCATCTGTGTTTGGAATAAACGTACACAGCTTCCCAGTTAATGCAGGTCTTTGGGAAGCAGTGGTAAAAAGGAGCCCATTCCTTCTCTGTGCCTCTCTTTCACACCTGAGGAAGCAGGGCACTGACACATACATCTTCCTCCCAAAATCACAGCATCAGGGAAGCAAAACTAACCAGATATTTCCTGTATCTTCACCACAAGAGTCAGCCAATGCTTCTAAAAGGAACCAAAAGTCACCATAACTGTTTCTTAAATCCAAACCACAGCACTTTTAGTCCCTCCTGTTCACTTCTACATATATGTCTCTCTATAATTCAGGCTCCTGTGCACCAGGAAACTTGTTAAAATGGAGTAGCAACAGTTTTCACAAAAAAGTATCTCTCATTTTTTACAATGTATTAGTGAAGTCACATTAAACTTCTCTAAAGACACCCTGACTTCTGAATTAGAGCTGAGTTAGTGAATCTTCTAACTGTGCAGGGGCACAAAATGTTCAGTCTTTCCTAACAACTTGCACAATCCCTATGCTTAACCTTACCTCCATGTTAAAAACTACGCAATTTGAAGTAGTTCATTCTATAATGAAAGCAAGTTATAAAAACTATTCATCTACTACTGAGGCATATACAATGGCAGCCCAAGCACACAGCAAATCAGAGCCTCTGCTCCCCTTGCAGTAACAGAGCTGGAGCCTGCAATGGGACACAGCAAGTGAAACCCAGCACCAACGAGTCTGGATACAGATGTGGAAATTCAACACCGTGGCAATGACCAGGGCAACAGTGTAAGACATGACACAAAGAGGAAAGTCCTATTCACTTATTCATGGATTTCTATACCAAAAATAATAAGTATTAGATCCAAGCTTTAAAAAAAAAGGCAGATTTTATTAGTTCACTTTATCCTTCTGCATATTTACTATACTTTTTCTTCAAAATTACCCTGTTATTTTGTTTCTCCCTCATCCATTTAACAACATTCCCAAATCAGCAGAGCCTATCAAAGCTAAAAGCCTTGTCCTGCTGCTGCTCTATCACCAACATATGTTAGGAGCACTTAAATTGCAAGGCTGCAATCTGCTCTCTGAAGGGGGCTGGTAGCAGGTGTGACAGTCTGATCTGCAGAATGAACTATATATAAAGATGCAAGCAGTGGGGGGAAGGACTCCACAGCTTTGCTTTTACATATCATGCTGTATTTGCAGTCCTACTTATTCAGAAAGAGGGAGAGGGAGTCACAAAGTTAAAACAGACAGACCTTGGCATCTTTGAGCTCAGTGTTTGATTTCCCAGCCCCTCCCTCTCAGCAAAGCAAGTGAGCAGCACCAGGCTGTCTCTGATTTGCTGTTCGTGCTGAGAAATGCACAATTTGCAATTGCAAAGAACCAATCTTCTGATTTATTGCATCTGGGCACAATGTACAAACCCAAAGCCACGTGGTCTTCTCCGAAGGCTGGCTTCTCTAGCAGCCCATCAGGTGAAAGGCAGGCTGCAAAGGGCTGTTGATTATAAACAGAGTTCAGATCTCTGCTTCCTATCTCAGCTTCCACCTGACACTAAAGAGTAACACAAAACACACAAGGAGTTATCACACTCCACACTTAAGTTCAGAAGGAACAGTGTACTTCTTGAAAAAAGTGGCAGGAAAATTCTGAATGATAAACAGCATGTTTCTAAAACACTAATTAATCACAGAAAAACTATTATTTTTAATTTCAGTATCACATACAACTTTAATCCCCAAGAGTGATCAAGAAAAAAATGTGGACTCATTGTGTCTTAATTCTCTCTATTCACCATGTCTCTGGCATCCACCAGCCTTTGGAAACAAAGTCTTTCAGAAGCCAACAAAACACTGGCTCACTGAATCAGAAGCAGCCTGTGAAGGCTGCTAGAGTTAAAGCATTCTTTACACACTGTCTAATCACAAACATAATATATGGTCTTATAAAGGGTAGCACAGACCACCCGTAAAAACCGTAAAATTTGCAACTTCCCTGCTGCCCAGAGAAACTGTGGGTGCCTCATCCCTGGAGGTGTTCAAGGCCAGACCTGGTCTAATGGAAGGTCTCTCTGCTTATGGCAAGAGGATGGGAAGCAGGTGATCTTTAAGGTCCCTTCCAACCCAAACCACTCTACGATTTTATGAAAACAGGACGTACATCTTGTAAAATTAGCTATTACGATTTACAGATTCCAAATAGTTTCATAACTCTCACATAAAGCAAATTTTAAAAGCCTATTTACTTTGTTCTGAGACCAAGCAAGTGCTGAACTACGAGGTAATTTAGAATAAAATAGATAATTTTGTACTAATTGGTCTCAAGTATAGTGGATGACTATGGTAAATATATTTTCTTTAATTGAGAAGAGTAATATGCATGCATAAGCATTTATAGGTCCACCTTAACAGCATTTTTAGAAAGGGAACAACTATGTGGATCTACCTGATCACCCTGAACAGCCCACAGGACAACACTAGAGCATTGCCCAAACCTTTCCTCCACCATTCCTCAGCACTTCTCCCATAGGTCACTGCCCACTGGGAAATCACCACCACAAAAAGCAAATTGAGACAAGCCTGAAATACATAATAGTAAAAAAAAAAAATTTTTGAAATAGATTTAGGACACAATTCCCTTCAGCTGACTGTTTAGACTTTTCCAGATGCTAAAAGGTAAACAACATTGCATTCAAGATAAATACCTCATATTCAAATATCAAAAGAATATTTAACTCGGCACAAATTAGCTTTTTGTACAAGCTAGTTCCCCTTCACTGCTGCTTCCATTCCTCAGCTAGGGAATTTCACCAGCAAAAGAAACTTCTTACCTCCACAGAGACAGGACCAGGAACCTTTTCAGCTAAATATTTCATAAACACCAAAAGATACAATACAGGACATTCATTACCTGTGGCTTCTAATTTAGCAGGGGCTTCAAGCTAACAACAGCTATTTTATGGCAACACCAAAGCAACAAAAGGGTCATCAGGAATTTACTTCAAACAGCCATACTAATAAAGGAGAGACTTATAAGTCACGATTACAGTAACATTTCACACACACTAACATCTGGATTTAGTTTACCAAAGCATTGTGTTCCTGAGTGATCACAGGGTGAGGAGACTGCTCCATTGCCTAACATAACCACAAGTTAAATATGCTGGTTTACATACAGAGCATAAAATTTTCTTTTAAGACCAGGTTAGATAAGTCCAGAAAATATAGAGGGTTTTCTCTTCAAATGGAAGCTCTTAAACATACAAACATTTTGCATACAGTTATAATCATTTAAAATCACATTTGTTGGGCTTTTTACCAAGACAGCCTATGCTAACACAGTATTCTGAATTTAAAAGCTCTGCTTTTGTGGTTTTTCCTAGTTATCGAGGGTCTCAGGTTCATGGGTGGTACAAGGGGCAGGGCAGGGGGCAAGTGACCATAGGGAAGAGAGGAACAGGACACCAGGCCCCACAGCCAACGGGGAAACAGGGAAAGGGGATGCCATGGGGTGGATGATGGGCTTGCGAAACCCAGAGAGAAGATTGCACAATATTTGCAAGGAGTCATGGGAGAGAAGCATTTTTTTACACCTGGAGTACCTTTAATCTTCAATTTTCCAGGGAAGGGCAGTTGGAAATTCCTTTAACAGCATGAGGGTCTCCACATACTTTAATTCAGCAAGTCCACTTTTTCTTGATATTTCTTAGTTCAGACTTCTGATTTTCCAGAATTATTACAGATGGCATTTATTTACGCTATTTTTCATGTGAAGAAAAACTAGAAGGAGCAATTAAAGCCACTGCTAAAAAAAAATCTCAGTGAGAGCAAAAACCATCAAACCTATCTTCTCAAATTAGTATTCTTAACAACTCTAAAAAAAAAGTTCAATACAGGATTTGGCAACAATGCTCTGAACTTGCACCATGCCCAGAAGAGAGGGCTCAGTTTGACTGAGTGAGGGTGGAGGAGTCTCTCATGCTGGGTCTTTTCCTCTCCCCTATCCCCAGGCACCTTGTTCCTACAATGCCACAAGAGGAGCAGCAGCTTTGTCAGCATTTGGGCATTAACCAGGGCACAGCCTCACCCTGATGCAAACCTGACCCGCTGCCTCATGCTGAGCCCCTCACACACAGGCAGGAGCCCTGCAAAGCCAGCTCCCTCACTCCAGGAAAGCCACAGCCATGGCTGGGCTACCTCCCCTCATCTCCCTGCAAAAGCAGCAGCATTTCTTCTCTTACCCAGCACTCAGCTCTGCAACAAAACCCAGGAACACCCAGCAGAATAAGTGAGGTGTATGGAGATGACTACTCTCCTACTATTGTAATTCTCCAAATTACTATAATTGCACAACACTTTTTTAACTTTCAGCAAAGCCTAACACTTCAGGCTAGCAGTCTTCTAGCAGCCTGCTACTGCCAGAGACAAATTCAAGGTGAGTAAAATCCCTTCCCTCTTTAGGCTGCACAAAGTGCTGAGGCCAGAGCTCATTTACCAGGAATGGATGGACACCACAGCCTGGCCACCGCAGCCCTGCTGCCTAAATTCTTCTTCTTTCAGTTCCTGGTAGCTGGCTGCTTTCCTGGTGCTCACAGCAGCAGGCACAGGGTCTTCACAGGAAGGCAGAGGGGCAAACTGACAGCACAAACAAATGCACGCTTAACACAAATAACATATGGTCCAACAGGTTCTTGGAGAGGCCAAATGAAATCACGCTTTGTTATTCCACTTAGCAGCTTATTAAAGCAGCAAAAGGTTCTAAAACTTCCAATTTATTGGGGTTTTTCAACTGTCATTTAAGTTGTTACAGCAACAAACCTTTCAGCTGTGTGGTGTCTCAGAGACACTCCAGCATCCCCAGAAGTAACTTTTCCAATATTTATTGAATCCAGTTCTTTCCTGTTCAGGTCTTCAAGAACTTGCAACAAAGTTGCTCATTACTCCTGCAAAGAGGTGTATTGCTGCAAGCTTCTCACAAGTAAGATATTGCTTTTGACATTTAACAGAGGAGAAAAAACCATTATGTGGCCTTTGCCTAGGGGGAAGATAGAGTAACTCAACAACTTTGAAAGCACATGCAAAAAAGATGGGGTAAGGTGAAACTACTTTTCCATTTAGTAAATGTGGCTACGTTTCTTCAAACAAATGAAAACACCTAAGTGGGTGCATACACAAACACACAGGCACTCCCAGAAGTTCTATCTTCATTTAAAATACTTTATACCCATGTAACCTTTTTTCTTTTTTTTTTTTCCTCCTAGTAATACAACATCAACACCAGAAACATTTTAAATTGTTATTCTGTGTCTGTAAAGACATGCACACCCAGAAAAAAAAATCCCTATACATGTTGCCACTTAAAAAGAAAACTGCTAATGCTCTACCAGCTTGCTCCTCCTGCAACAAATTCATAATTTCACTGCATCAGCAGCAGGCTGAGCATGAACAAATGTGGAGGGTATGGCCAAAAATGTGACATTGCTTTTCCAAAACAGAGTCTATTTTCCTTACCAAATCAGGGATACGCTACTTTCACTAAGCTTATTGCCCAGAAAGAAAAGCTTCCTATAATAAATTCCACAGGTTTATTTTAAAAAGAAAGCCTTTGGGTGACCTCTGTTGCGCCACTGAGGTCAATTTTTCATCCTCTTGCTAAATGGACCACTTGCCTCCAGGGCACCAAGTTAACCCATTTCTTCCCATCTCTGGCATTTTCTGTCTGTCTGTATTTAATGTACTCCATTATGTCTTGCTTCCATGCAAACTCCCATTTCCCACTCACGTGAAAAAAAAAAAAAAAAAAAAAAAAAAAAGAAGCCACGAGTCATGTCTGTCTATCTATACTTCAAAAGTATTTCCTTCCACCAAACTCCAAGGATATCCCATCCTTTTTTCCACCCCCACACAGGACCATCCTTCTCCCTACAGTCGTTTCCCTTCTGCCAGCCCTATTTCTGCCAGCACAGAAGTCCTGACAAGCTGGAGGCACAACCATCCAGGCGGCAACAGCAGCCAGTTTCTCCAGCACAGAGCATGGTGGTCTGTGGCAGGAACACAGCAGCACCCCAGGGCCCAGCTCCCATCTCTGCTCCTGGGCCGCAAGGATCATCCCCTTGCACCGAAATTATTTTGGTCTTTGTTCCTCTTCTCCTGCACCAGAGTCCCCAGCCTTGAGATGGAGAGTGTGGGATGCAGTCCAAGGGTTTTACTAAGAAAGCAGGAATGCATTTCTCCTTTTTGCTTTTTGTTTGGGACTAAATAGGTGATTAATGTGCATCACTTTGCCACAGGGAACTGAAGTAGAAAATAAGTTACCAACAAGTACCTGCTACTCGATTTTCAAAAAAAAAAAAAAAAAGAAAAAGGAAAAAAAAAAACCAGAACAAAAGCAAATACTGCAACAAAATAATTATTAAAATTATTTCAAATTCAAACAATACTTGGGACCAACTTGATAAAATAAATAAGGATACCCATAGGAAAAAAACCCTGACACTGCTGACATGTTGTAACAAAACTAATGTGATTCTCTCAAAAACAAAGGCCTTAATATTTGCTGTTAATTTCAAATTATTTTTTCCCCAATTTAAAATTTGACTCATTTCTCTTTCACTAGTAATATTAGTCGTTTTGACAAGTATTATGTATGTCTGTGCTACTGTTTTCTTTTTAACTTTCTCAGTTTTTTAAACAGCCCTACTGGATTATGTAACTTAGCTCAAAGGCAGTTTGGTTTTTGGTGGTTTTTTATCCATTTTCCAGTACCAGACTTGCTGAGCATTACATCAAAATGACCTCAAAGAAACAAAGAAAATATATAATGTATATTAAAAAGGAGGAAATAAAAATAAAGCACAGATGCCCTAAAGTATCTTCCAGAATTTTTTAATACTTTTTGCTTCACTTTTTATTTTCTTACTGCTCAGAAAATATTTCTGAGTGAGAACATCTGTGCTATATTCTGGATTGATGTTAGAAGAATTCCACTTTATTTTCAATATACATAAGCACTGGTTCAGCATTGTTGCATGTTTTATCCATTCAATTTATATTTGGATGAAAAGGTTTGTTTTCCTTTGAAGAACCAGGAAATTGTTTTAAAGCTACATGAACCGTATTCTGTACAACTAAGATCACCAGCATTTCTCCCCCATTTACTCCACCTTATTTAACCAGATTAAATGTGCCACGACCAAAAGATGTCATAGTCTGGTACAACTGAGAAAGTGTTACTTCCAGTGGTGTTTTTATAACAGAACTAAAACATCTGTGACTGTTCTAAGTGAAGTTAAAGTGCAAAAAGCTATGAGAATCAGATGGCTTTCCACTGGTGGAAGGCTATTGCCCGGGAGAAGAAAGGCTGGCATCTCCCTAAATTCCAGATTGTCTCCAGGACCTGCTCCCCAAATGTGCTGAGCTCTTCCAGAGCCCTCCCCTCAGAGCTACAGGAATTGCTCAGCAGCTGAACGGTGCTTTGCTCAAAGGGAAATCACTCTCAAGCCACTCTTCCACAAACACACACTTCACTTTGATCGCTGTTAAGTAACAGTGAAACGCTGAGAAACCACATCATGCCACACTGAAAGCATCCCGCCCAGCCTGGGAACCACACACATCCCTCACTGAAACACCTTCAGAGCTGAAGGGCTCACACGCTGCCCACTTCTCAAGACCCTCTTTTTAAACACTTTAGTATTCACCTTCTTTATTAGCTTCGAATAATCCCAAGTGCCTGCTTGCCCAAGTCACGGGGGCACAGCCCCAGCGTGGCTCTCAGGCTTTTTAAGCCAAGCCTCCTCCCTCGCTGCACGGATGGCTCTGAACAAAGGCAAGAGCTGGCACAGAGGGCATGGCAGGGCTTGTGCAGCTCCCTGCCTGGCAAGCCACAGGTGCCCTCGGGCACAGACTGTCTACAGCAAAGTCCCCATGCAAGGGACCTCCGCAGCCACCGCCACACTCATCCAAAGGTTCCTTTCCACCTTCACCCTGAGTCACCTGCATTTACAGACGAGCCAATGACAGGAAAAGATTGACTGGGCTGAAAACACAGAGGGAATTGGAGAAAAGAGGTTAAAATAAAGTTTTCCATAATACTATAGCCTTGCATTTCCAGCACGGTCACACAGCAGCTTTCTAAACATGAAGCAATCGTGACCCATTTCAGTACTTATCTTCCTTAAATTAGCCTTTCCCCACTGCTGCTCACCCAGCCCCAGCAGAATGACGCTCCCCATCAGCTGGGTTTCAGCGCTGCTGTTGGGAGCCCAGCACCAGCAGAGAGGTCAAGAGCCAGCTGGAGAAACCTGCCAGGAGCCCCACGGAACCCTGGCTGACCTCAGGTAAATCACTGAAATACTACCCAGCCAACACTGAATGCACAGCCCAGAAACATCATCCTGGGGGTGTCAGACAGAGCTAAACTGACAGCCAACTGAGCAGCACGGCTGACAGGGAGGTTTTTTTGGCATTTTGGTTCCTCTTGGGGGTTGAGAGGATTCCTGTGCATCTAGGAAAAGCCTGTAAGATTTCCTTCTACTTAGAAAAGGCTTGAGATTTGCACATGCAGAAAAACGAAATCCAAATCTAAAAAACAAACAAAACAAAACAAAAAAAACAACACACACAAAAAGAACTTCAAATCTTTTTTATGCTAAATTTAGCCACTACTGCCCTTGAGTATTGCCAAAGGGGTCACTGAATGGGCATTGTGGCAGATCCATTTAAGCCTGTAGCAAAAACCCAGTGGTCAGGCTCAAGGAGGGAATGTGCCAAGAACAATACAGAGCCCAAGTAAAATCAGCAGATTTTCATACCAACCAACCCAAGAATTAGACTCTACAAACGATGCTCCAGTGACACAGTCATGAGGAACTGTGCAACTGTTTGCTCTACAGAACATAACCTGCATCAAAGCTGCCATTGCGTACCTGGAAGAGAACTGGCTGTCTGAGAACTGACTTTGAAGCAAATAATCCCCGTTAGCTGGCACTGGGGGGAATAAAATCAAAAACAGGAAAAAAAGCAAGCTTCACAAACAGAATCACTCAGGCTACAACCTTCCTCCCTCACAATTTCCTGCTGATCAATGTCAAACCTACCAAAGAGATGGAGCTTTAAGCTCTGGGTGGCCTAAGCCCCCAATGTACAAATTAAATGAGAAAATGGTCATCTGACACCTGTTACCTTTGCCTACACTGCCAACTTTCCTGGAGTTCTGGTCTCTTATCAGCAACAGCCTCTAATGCTATCAAAGAGCAGATTACAATCCCTTTTCACAAATATTAGTGCACTGCAGTCTTCAAATTAACAATTGAAGTATTGTTCCATGCAACATCAAACCCCCCCACAAAACTTCATCTCCTACAGCATTTGGCAAGGGAGTGGGGAAAGATGCCTTAAGACTTGTATTAAAGTCTTTTTGACTCAGCAGGAAAACTGTTAATTTACTTATTTTAATTGGAAAATGAGGGTTATATATATGGTCTAGGAACACCACTACAAGCTCATGATATGCAGGGCATCAGCCTGAACTGTCATGGAGACCAAACAATCCCTTTAGGGACTGAACATGACACTGAACAACTCCAGCAAATCTATAATTTCCTACTTCATATTCTTGCATATCATGCTTACATCACTTTTTTTTTAACTTTATCTACCTATTGCTTATGCACACCTACTTTTACTTGCAAAAAAAAGATAAAATGCTTACAACAGCCTCTCCAAAAACCAAAGCATGAGGGATTATGCTGACAGTCAAAAGTCAACAAAAAAGTCAGAAACATCTCTTGTTACATCTAGATCAAACCAAAGTTACATGATGCACAATTACTTCCTTTCAATAGTTGCTCGATATATCATTTTTATAATGATTTTCCACCTTTTAACACTGATTCAATATTTGATAAGCATGTTTCTTCTCAACTGCCTGTCTGCTTTCTCCCTTTTGGTGCAATCCATCATCTCTTGCCACCAATGTTAAGCCACTCAGATGTGGCTGACCCTCCCTCTTAAATCACTCTTGCCTTCTTGCAAGTTTTTAACCATTAAATTAATTGCTAGGACTACACCAACTCCAAATCTACACAACCCTTGACCAGCAGGGTCTGGAAAATGCATCTACTATTCCTCAGGGCAGCTGTCCCCTGCCCAAGTTGTACTCCTTTAAGACTCAGGCAGAGATTGTGCCAGAGGCTGCATCAGTCCAGCCAGCCACACAAAAGTGCACCATTAGCGTGCCCCCATGAAAACTGGGTTTCATTAAACATGATCGATTTTGCTGACTCCACTTGCCCTGAACAAGGTGGACACTTCAAACATCTCTCATCATTTGCTTGTTCATTTCCCGCAAACACAACCTGCAGAAAGAATGCATCGTGTTTCAGACACAAAGCTTCCCTTGGAATAAAAGCAGAACAGCAAAATTTATACACACTACACAGACCAGCCTTTAAACAGGCTGTCATATTAATAACTAATTCCACACACCAAGACTTAGCACTGACAGCAGTGTTAATCCATAATTAATTTCTGGAAATTTATGAATCCTGATCAAAGACACAGCACCCAGAACTAACTGCAGTTATTTGCAAATCTGTATGTTTTGAAGTCCTAAAATTTTATAGAGAGAAGAACTGTACTATTATGTGGATTGTTCTCCACAAATACTTTTTCCACTTTCAACATGTCTCTTGAACCTAAATAATACCAAGCCAGAAGACTGAGGTCAAATTTTGAAGTTACTCACTCCTGGCACTCTGCAAGCACAGTTTTGGGCTGTCTCACTAGGACTGCACAAGGACATCATAAGTGCACTGTGCAGATCACTTACTGCTAAGCACAACTGGGAAACCGTGACAAAGCGGGAGGTAATCTGGGAAGGGCTGACAACTCAGTTCTCAAGGAGCTCTCCTGAAGGAACTGCTGCACACAGTAGACACACACATTCCTGCAGGATGAGAAATGCTGGTTTTCATGTAAGTATGAAAACCATAAACTTCATTCAAATATTTTGAATAATCTTCCACCATACATGCTTCTTTCCATAAGAGCATAGTGGTGGTTAAGTAGATTTCAGTGTCAGCTTGATACCAGCTGCCAAACTGTAAGTTCATATGGGCACATATACTTTGATCCTCTCAGTTAGGAATTACTTTGCCCCCTTTCTTGTCTCTTTATGAAGTGGAGATTTGCTCATCTGCTACACTAGCACAGAAAGGAAACCATCTAACTGCTATAAAAACACAGTCATCTGTGGAACTCTGGCATCCAAACCATAAAATTACTATGTTACTCTACTGCAAGCACAGCAAACAGCATTATACACCTACTTACAAAACTAACTTACTTGTAAGATCCACTTCCTTACTACCTAAACATCACCACAGAAAATCTTCAGCAAATTTAAGTTAAAAGTAAGGTTTGACAGTGACCATATAGACACTCACAGAAAGCCCATGGCCACTGCTACTGTTTTCAACCACAGAATTTCCATATAATAGAAACTATCTCAGTAATTGCAGCTACCTCATGTCCACACCAGTGGCATTTAGCATAACCGCCATATAAATACTAATAAATAAAACCACTGTGTCATTTTAACCCAGGATGCAGAGCTTTTGATACCAGGTCAAAGTCTGGCTGCCCCTCTGCAAACCATCTTTTTAATAAGTACATGGCCATATTCAGAGTTACTTTTTTTCCTTCCCATGCTTCCACAGGTGGCCACTTTTTTTCTGAAATGAAATTTGCAATGATGTAACCTTTTCCTGGTGACTGTTGTGTGCCTCTCCTCGGCTTACAGCTTCAGTCCCTTCCAGGTTTAACATTATCCTGCAGAATGCAACTGCCATCCCTCAGTGCTATTTAATAGTCGGAAGCCAGGATGCAGTCCACTGCCACAGGAGTTACACGGGCCACTTTTGGAACAAAACCCAGCAAAATAGTTGCTTTTATTAATGCTGTAACACTGACGAACAAATGCTGCAAACACTTCTCATCAGAATGGCCCAATGAGGCACACAGTGTTGCACAAGGAGACTCACTTTACTCTTCACTGCTTCACCCTAACCAGAGAGGTACTTTCAGCCCATCTCTTATATGTAAGTAGATTGCCATGTGCAGTAACTGCTGCATGTGAATGACAGCTGGTATGCAGCCACAGTCATATCCTAGAGAATCATTTTTTTTCTTTTTCCAGCCAGAATCACAGCATGTTTGCTGTCTTCAAAACACGTTTTTCATGAATCAGGTGGGGAGGTGACGGAAAACTCAGTTACTTTTCTCCTCCCAGCATCTGGAATTCTCTATGAAAAAAATGATTTTAAAAATTTTCTCGGGAATCACTTCAAACCAATTAATGAACCGTTCATAATATTCCTTCCATTGCACGCTTCAGGACAGCCTGGCAGTCTGCATTTGCCAAAGCAAAACTTTCAGGATCAGAAGTGCAAAATGTCTCAGAAGAGCTAACATTCAAACTTCGTGGATCGATAGGGCAGAGGAAAGGGGAAGGGCACTGCTGAAGTTCTCAGCCAACCGCGGTCATACTGCCCAACAAATCAGTTGATCAAAAAGAAGTTTGCAGCAAAAAGAAAGTACGAGGGGGGCGCGGGGGGAAGGGAGGAGGGAAGGAAAGAGAGAAAGGAAAAAAAAAAAAAAAAAAAAAAAAAAAAAAGAGGAAAAAACCCCAAAGCCCAACAAGTTGCCCATGGAGGGAAAGCCAAGTCTGCCACTGCCAGGGATTTCACAGGGATTTCAACGCGGGGCCGCGGGAGGCCGGCGCGGCGGCAGCCCCGGGGCAGCGCGGACGGTCCCGCGGGCGCGGAGGAGCCGCGGGCCCCTCGGAGCCTCGGCCGGCGCGGGGGGCGGCCCGCGGGGAGCGGCCGGACGCCCCCGCGGCGGGGTCCCCTCGCACCGCCCTCCCCGCCGGGCCTGGAGGGCCGGGAAGCCCGGAGCTGGATTTCCAGCGCTCCGCGGCGGCTCCCGCCCGGCCCGCGGCGCCTCGGCCCCGCCACCCCGCCCCGGGGCAACCCCGGCACCGCCGGCCCCCGCGCCGCTCCGCCGGCCGGCTTCGGGCGGCTCCCGCACCGACACCCCCGGGGGCGGCCGGGCACCGGCGAACAAAGGGCCGAGGCCCGCCAGGCGCCCGCGGGGAGCCGCGGAGGGGCCGCGCCGGCCGCTGCCGAGGGGCCGAGCCCCCCCCGCTCCCCGCCGCGGCGCCGGGCACACGCTCCCCGCGGGCCCCGCCGCCGGCCGCCCCCGGCCCCGCTCCCGCCGCTCCCCCCGGCGGGGCAGCCCGGACTTTCCCCCTCGCTTTCCCTCCCCACTCCGGGAAGCGCCATATTGATCGCGGGCGCCGCTCCCCGCGCCCCTCACCTTGGCGATCGCCTTCTTGTACCGGGTCACCGCTTGCTGGATCAAGCTGAAAACTTTCATGTTCCCGTCCCCGCAGGGCACGACCACCCGGGTCCTCCCGAAGCACACCGTGACTTTCATCCTGCGCGGCCGGGGGGCTCCCGCGTCCCTGCGGCCCCGCGCAGCCTTCCTCCTCTTCTTCCTCCTCCTCCTCCTCCTCCTCCTCCTCTTCCCCTCCGCCCTCCGCCACGGCCGCCCCCCGGCGGGGCGCGGCGCTCAGTCCCCGGCCGCCGCCGGGCTGCCGCTGCGGGCGCCCTGCCTCCGCCCCGGCTTCGCGGCCGGCCCGGCGAGGCGCGGGGAACGGAGGGCAGCGCAGGACGGGGCCGGTGCTGCCTTCCCGAGGGCCGGGGGCCGCTCACATGCCGCGGCGCTGCCCGCGGCCACCTGCTCGGCTCCTGCCCCGGCGCGCAGCGGCGGCGGGCGGGGCGGCGGCGCCGGCTCCCGCTCCGGAGGCGTGGGGCGGTGCGGCGGGGCGGGGGCAGCCGGCCGGCTCCGCGGGGCGCCGGCAGCGCGGACGGGGAGGGGAGCCGGCGGGCCCCGACCCAGCCCCGGGGGCTGCGGCTGCCCCCGCCTCGCTCTATCCCGCCGGGTACCGGGGATGCGGAGCCGGGATCGCACCGGCACAAGGACTCTCGCGAAATCCTGGTCCCTCGGCCCCCCGGCTGATGCGCTGGGGGGAACGGGCACCGCTGCTGCTCCTTGTCGGGGCGCTGCCGCCCTGCCTCAGGTACGCGGGTCCGCGGGAAGCGAGGCATGGCACCGCAGAGAAGGTGCGCGGCAGCACACCGCGGCGTCTGCTGCTCCTCCGGGTGTCCGCGGGGCACGGCCACTGCTCACGGCCGAAATCAGATGGTCTTTCGGGTATCTGTTAACGCAACAGCACCAACACTGTGCAAAACTGGTGCATCATCAGTAACATCAGCGTCAATGGAGCCGCTGAGCAATCTCCTCCTCAAAGCCGTCAGAAGTCATAGGCGTTTATAGATATCGTTCACTTTTTTCCACGGATTTCGTTGGGGACAATGGAATTGCACAGCTCATTGGTCATTCAGTGTGGACGGACAATATATATCTTTCGTGTAGAAATGGTAAAACGATTAAACTAGAGTGTAAGCAGAGTTTGGAGGACAGGAAGGCAGTGAAAAAAAATCCTTTTTTGGGGGGGTGGGATGGGGTGCTTTCTGAACTTATACAAAGCACTAAAGATGTGAAATTCAAGTAAGCTTTGTTACATATAATGTCAACATCCTTCTACAACAGCGGACAACTCAGCACGTGTCCTCTGGTGCTCCCTGCCCGGCAGCTGTCCCAGCTGGCAGTCTGCTCGTGTTCCCTTAGCAATAGTATTAGTAACTTTAAGAACTTCAAACCTGGTACAAATGGTAAAGCTGTCTGCGGTTTAGTAGGTACAGAGCTAAGGAGCAGAATTAATGATGTTTTTAAAACATCAAAGGTAAAATTATTGCCCAGTTAAGTCAAGGGTGAGAATGGCATCCCTAACCCTTTGCATTCTAGTTAGAAGTTTCCAGTACAGAAAATGGAGGAGTCAGTTTATATTAATTTGGTTCCATGCATATTGTCCAAATTCATTGAAATCCATAGACCCTTTTCTATTAATTGCAGTTTTGGAAAGCACTGGGACACTCACAAGTTCAAAGAATCCATTTGCTGACCTACAGAAAATTTTTAGCTTAGATGCCAGTTTTATTACCATTACCCACGTGATTTATCTGGACGAACACACCTGACTTTTATCTGAGAAATAGTCTGTCTTTTAAAAGCAGGAAACAAGTACACCTGCCATGTTATATTTTGTCATGTTCCCAGTGTTCACTTGTTTGGAATAAAGGCAGCATGCAGGAGTTCAGAAAGGCAGAAATAAAATAAAACTGGTGCAAACAGTTTACAGCTCATGACTGAGACAACTGAGTATACTCTGCAGTTTTATGGCCATAGCTCATGGAGTTTATTATTGGAGAAAGATTAAAATGTCCTCTAACCTGCTGCTTCTGTACTTTCTAGGTGATCATAAGAGCTGAGAAAGGATGAAAGAGCTATAAATCCTTGGTTTAATATATATCACCTAAGAAACTTGCAGAAAGGACTGTGAAAATGATAAGTCAATAGAGGCTCTTCCCAGGGTGTTTTTAACAAGAATTTTACAATGTCATAGACTGTAATGTTCCACACCATACTTCAGTTGTCATTTACATTTATCTGCTAGAACATGATGTTGCATATTAGAAGCTTTACCACACTGATCTAAAACTTGTTATTGTTTTATTTATAAAGCTTAATACTGTTGCTGGTCGAGAGTAACTATTTCACTGTTCAGACACAGCTACAGGTTTTTCATGTTTTTCTGTGATTTAATTCCTGCTCTTACTGTCTTTAACAAGTTTCTTGGCAGTTTTCCCAGCTGTTCTAACAGCCTCCTGGAAAAAAAACTCCAACAGTTTAGAAAGTAATATTGATAGTTTTTCCGTTAAATGTGCGAAACGGGAAAATTCAGTAATAAAGTACAAGAAAACAAGTCTGTCCTGGGAACAGATTTAGGGCCAAAACTTAAAGACTTGCACATGAATAGTGATAGACCTAACAGGAATGAGAACCTCCAAGATTTGAGTTTCTTCCCTGCTAGATACACACACAAGTTATGCATAAATCATTCTGAAAACATTTTAAATAAAATTTACCACATATACTGTTTGTTTTGTTCTTCCTTAAAAGGAAGAATGACCTTTAAAAAACAAATGTAACAAGGCTGTGAGATTGTATGAGGTCTAATTAAGTAAGATAAATGAAGTATAAAACATTATTATAAGAGATTATGAGAAAGGGATTATACTAATCAGGAGAGGAATTGGCAAGAACTGCTGGTTTACAAAAATTACAGCTACTATCCATGCTGCAATATGGGTGGCATATATATAGTTCTGGATGTTGAGCTTCTCTAAGCTAACATACCACAGAACCTGTTAATTCATTTATTAATGGTATGTTGCTGGAGGATTTCCATGAAGACATCACTTGTCTCGCAGGAAGAAGCAGGTGGTGGAGCATGGGATGGAGGTAATCAGAGTTTGTGGCTACTAGTGATCACTAGTCAAATTCTGTTCAAAACAGCCAACCAGTTGAAAGCCCCTGCGTAGATACTACAAACGTGCAAGGAGTGAGAATCTTGCAATTAAATGTAGATTATCAAAAGTCTTTTTATTGTGAATGTTAAAATATTTCGACAGTGGAATGCTGCTGAGATCCAGAGCTATTTCAGAGTTTATCCCACCTGTCTATTCTACACCAAAGAATTTTTATGGAATAATTCTGGAAATGTTCACATTTAGTAGTCTGTTCATGGCATACAGATATTCCTTGGTTTCACAAGAAAAACACCAGTTCCATGTACAGTATGTTTTAAGTTCACCCTATTTTAAATACAGATATTTCTTTAACCCAAGTAAAGTTCATTCAGTTCTGTAGAAAGACCAGTGTCAAACTGAAGAGCAAGAATATTCCTTGAAGAATTACAGGGTTGTTGTTTTTTAAAGTGTGCCATTTGTAAAATCGCCTTAGGGATATAGCAAACAGATTTCAGATAGCTACCTGCTGTAACACTTCTGCTGAGTTATTAGGTAAAGCCTTAACTTCTTTCTCAAAACTCTGAATTTTAAGTTCTGAATCATTTACATTTTACTCTGAGATAGAAATCTAAGCAAAGTAAACTTGTCTGTGACTGAGATATTTCCATGGATGACCTTTTAAGCTATAGGAGTGAGTAGACTTCTCAGCTGTTACATTTTGAGACCTTTTTTCCTGATACACTGATTGTTCTTCCACAGAGGGGTAAGGGAACGTTTCCCATAATTTTCTTTTATGAATGAGAAAATCATTAAAGCTTATTAAGTAATTGTGGCTAGCCTTGGTCTGGGAAAAAAAAAATAAACAGAATAAAAACTTATTTTCTACAACTTCTCAAAAGGGTCTGGGATTTGGGGTCTGAAAAGCCCTCACATCAGTAAAAGGTAGTTACAGAATCACACATGTAATAATGTTTGACTTAGGGCATGCAGATACACAGATTTGTTTGCAGATACACAGAAGTGCTTTGTGGTATAACAGAAGAAGGAAATTGTAGCAAAGAACAATGTATGATTTTCAAGAAAAACCACAAGACTGTTACCCTTTCCAGGGGCTCCAGCCTGTGTCTCAAGCAACTTCGGGTAGTGGGAAGTTGTTTAGGGCTGAAGAATGAGTATAGGTAAATTCACTTTTTTCTGTATCTATACAGGTCTTATCCTGTTTTTAAAAGAATTATGTTCAAGGATTTTGAATAGTTTTCTTGATAATGCTCTGATGGTTTTCAGCCATCATGGAACTGTTTAAATAGAATTGCTTTCTCTAATTTGTATCAACTAATGGTTTATTGAGCTGAGATCTGAGAAGGCCTGAACTAACATATATTGTGTTACTTCTTGGTGTGGGCTCTTAAAGGCAATCCACAGGTAAGGAAGCAGAATCATTAGAAGTCTAGAAAGTGAAAAACACAATCTGTACAAAAAGAGTGAAATTACTGAGAGTGTCCCGAGCGCACAAGGGAGCATTGCCAGGAGATACCAAAATAGTCTTTGTGTGTGCTAGAGCTATGGAATGTCATAAGGAAAACATTCACACCAATTGCTTTAGCCTGTATACACACACTGTATTTATGCTATGAGCTGAGCAGAATTATATTCAAATAATGATACAGGTAGGTTCTGAATGTCCCTGTACTGCAAAGCTCATATCTAAGTCACACATTGGAGCCGGCCAACTCCTTTTATTTGCCCTTAGGGCTATGGAGAGTTTGTAGGACTGTGCCTGCCATGAGGGACACCCACCGCAGGGATTGCACTGAGAGGAGAAGGATCTGTCACTTGTCTCCTGCCACGGGGCTGTTCTGCAGCCACTGAGGCCGCTCTGCAGACTCCAGCCACCAAGGGTTTGCTTTGGGGATATGAGGCTGGTTATACCCAAAATCCATCTTCAGTTATAGTTCCCTCAGTCTTTGCAGAGGAAAGGAAAAGGGAAAACGGGAACATTGAATGTCAGTAGCTGAGACCAGAAAATCCTTGCATAATTTCACAGGACAAAGAAAAAGCATTTAGACAGATTTGGAATTTTATCCCTGACCAATTTCAAAGGGCAGTTCCAGGCATTCAGTGATCAAAGCTTCCCAACACTTAAAAAATGAAAAACTAAACACAGTGTTTTCCATGGTGGATAATAGATAAGGGATATACTGGATAATCTAAGTAAAGGGATTATTGCTGCCTAGCCCTATAATATTTAACACAAACATATCAGCATATCATCAGTAAAATTAAATTTGTAGCAACTTTTCAGTTACCAGCAACTCTTAAAAATTGCAAAAATAAGCTATTAAAAAAGGCAGAATTTGAAAGATTTAAAAGCAGCATCAGAAAACTAGGTGAACCTGTTTAATATACACAAGACTCCACTAAAGGGTACTCGTAGAATATATGATTTTAAGACTCTAGGATGTCCATTTCAGTTTTATCTTAAAGCTTTTAGAAGCCTGGTACTTCCTTGAAAATGTCAGAGGTTACTTCACTTTTAAGCCTCATCTATAAAAGCTACTTGGAGACATTTTGTTTCTGATGAAAATTTATTGGATGTTTCCTTCTTTTTTTTTTTTTTTTTTTTCATTCTGCCTGTCCAGAAGTTTGCTCTTTGCTTTTCTTCCAGTCTTTCAGTTATTGAGGAAGTTCTTGGCACAGATTTCCAAGCTCTGAAACATGAAATATAGAATTCCAGTGACTAAAACAGGCTTGTGAAGTCTTTTCACTCACTTCTGTGGGCTTTGGATCAAGCCCTTGGGCCTTATCTACTCTACCCAAATAACGAATAAACAATATCAACACGGAGCTACAGTGCTCGGGCTCATTTGTCAGGTACTTGCCAGAGCTGGAACAAATTCAGATACTGCCAGAGGAACCCATTTGCTGAAGAGAAACTATGCCAAATTATTTGCCACTATCAGGTTTTATCTATTGATGAGCATTCCTGAAAAAGTACCTTCCTGTGACATGAAGAGGAACACCCACAGGGTATGTTAGTCAAAAGGCCTATCAAAACATGATAGAACATATATTCCACCACACAAATTATTCATGTGGTTTATAAACATATTAAGAATATATTTCTCAGCTGATATTCCACTTCAGGGATCTCTGTTTAATTTCACACCCTTCTCATCTTCGTTCGACTGAAAGTGAATGGGAGAGTGTCATGGCTTTCAAAAACATGTTATCTTGATGTTTGCATGAAAACATTGATAAAGCTTGAAGGAAAATGTATCTTTTGCTCAGCTTCCTCCTGTGTTGGTGGTAACAGGGAGGACTGCATGGGGTAAGGATATTACAACAGAGACTTTCCAATTTGCACAGGAATTTAGAGGGATAAAAAACCAGACATGCACTTGGAACATGTTCATCTCTGTTACACATGGAGTTAAATACACTCCTGATGCAAACACATGCTATCACTCCTGCATAAATATTTGCTCCTGAGCAAAGTCCCATAGCACCTGCAGAAAGCCTTTACTAGGGCACAGGCCAGCAGCCAAGTGTCAGAGCATGAAGGACCAGCAGGGAATGAGTTACACATTTCCTTGCAGGGAGTGTGACCAGGATACACACAGTCACCTTCACTGCTGCTGCAGAACTTCTCACTGAAAACTTCCAAAATTTTCCAAATACATGCTATGACCAGAGTCAAGTACTTGAAAGAGGAATAGGGCAAAAGCAGCCAGCTGAAATTTGAACACTGCTTTTAAGATAGTTCTTGACTTAGAGGAGACAAAATAAGAAAAAAATAATCATAAAGAAGTGACATATGATCTTTTTCACTCTATCATTTCTCTTATTGTTGCTCTTCTTTCTCTATTTTATTCTGGTTTTCACACTCAGTCACACTCCACTTTCCATCTCACATCCTTTTATTGCCTTCTCTTCTTGTCATCTTGCTTAAAAGTATTTGCAGCTGCTGAAATCAGTAAAAAGGAAGAGTCACATGAAACAGGAGAATCCCCAAGAGCTAAAATACATGACAGATCGTGACATGCCACCAGTAATCTATTTTATTCAAGACTGAAAAGACGATGACAGTAGATGAATAGGTTTTTCAAAATTCAGTGCAGTGTTACACAGCATAAGTTTTAATTCCTCACAGAAGAAGTCCAAGAGCTTAAATTGATCTGCATAGATTCAAAATCTGCAATCAAAGCCAAGCTCTCTTCTCCCATAAAAAGCCAACTAACTAGCCCTGACAGAGGTAGGATATCAGGCCCATCAAGGTGCAACAGGTGAGAAGAGCTGAAAGCAATGACAACAAATTCACTTGATAAGATCATCTATTAGGTTTTATTCTGTTGTTGACTACAATAACACATGGACTAGAGCACGCTGCAGGAGTGTCTCTGTGGAGAGCAGCAGTAGAACAGCTTGAGAGCCATTGCTCAGTGCCAAAAAGCAGTCTTCATTCAGGTCTGATCTTGTCTCAGTGGGCAAAAAGGCCCTTCAGCAACTGACATTGCAGGGCTCAAGGAAACACTTTGGAGCGTCTTTAAAACCCAAGATTTCCCACACATTATAATTACAGAATGGTCTTCAGGACCACACCTGAGCACAGGTTCTGCTACCATCAGCAGGGGCTGCATGTTCTGATTTGAGAGAAGAACTTAAAGCAGATTAATTCATTCATCCAAACAAAAACAGATAGATCAGATGGACAAGATTAGCTCTACCAATCTTCCTGCAGCCAGAATTAGCAACCCAGGAGCCTTCTAATTTGCCAGAAGTTCACACTGTGGCTCCACACTAATCCAGCTGACGCTGCACCTCCATCTATCATGTCATCTGTTCTAGGATTTCAGTTTATTCTAGGTTTAAAAGGTTTAAAAACCTCTTCCTTCATATGGAATAGGTGTGCATTATATACACCACAGTAAGTTGTCTAAAGTTTATTTTCTCTTTTGGAAAAGAAAATAAGATTTATTACAAATAAATTACTAAGAACTTAAATTATGTCTCAGACTGATGAGTTGAAATGCAGAGAATCCCTAGTACAGGATACTACTTCATACAAAAAGACAGTGGAAATGAAACACTGATACTGGTGTACAAGTGCATTATACCCAAAGAAGCTGTAACTGCTCTCAAGGACTCAAAAATTGTCTTTCTCACATCACAGAAATTATAACTTCACCCGTTTCCAGTATGAATCCAAAACATAACCCCATATCAACTACTATGAAGAAAATTAACTCTACCCCAGCCAAAACTAGCACAGAGGGAAGCCAACAAAGATTTTCATTGCATATAGGCTGTTGCAAGAATTCAATCATTTAAATCTGCTGGGGTGAAACAACTATTTTCTATCAGGGAAAACAATTTCTTCTAAAGCTGTTAAACTGGTGACTTGGTAGGTGATTTGTTTGACACAGGGTTTTGCAAATGTCTTTTCTTTCTTGCAATATGTATCAATACACTGCTAACGTTTTTCAACTTTCTGGAAGAATCCACTATTTACCTAGCTCACAGCTTGAAATAAAAATGCAATGAATGCTACTTTCTCTATATCTTATCCACCTGGAACGGATTTCAAAGTCTAAAGCTACTGAGCAGGGATGTGGAGGGAGCCCATGTTTTTCAGTTCTTACTGTTGCAAAGCGCAAAGTTAAAATTGGAGAGAAGCAGTTTATCCTGCCTGGGGATTTCTCCTCCTCGTTCCTGACAGTCACTGACCTCACGGGCAGATGACACATTCTGAGTCACAGCAGTGTCACTCACGGTGTCCAAAGGCACAAGCACAATAAAATCCCAGCTACTCAACTGGAGCAGCTCCAGAGCTGCTTTTTGTGTTGCTGACTTGTCCTTGTCCACGGCAGGACGCAGAGCAGTCACTAGTTCCAGCTTTGGGCTGCCTGTTCCGTGAGGGTGTCCTTTCTGTGAGAGTGTCTGCTTTTGTCTTCCAAGATTAATAACTCTGAGATTTCACCCTGTTTCTTTCAGCACTGTGGGGAGCCATTACAGACAGGCACTCTGTCCTGGCCAGAGCCTTTCACACCCCTTGAATGCAAGGTTCAGACAAAAGAGAAGGTGTTAGCAATGCTTGAGGGTCATCTGTTAAGTCAATTCATCCAAATTTTCTGAAACACTACATATTTACAACTTACCGCATGTAGATCTCAACCTGGTTTAGATCTAGTAGGAATTTTTAGCATGTTTAGTGTATAGTTGACTTCTGCTTTCACCTGTTCTCTTAGGTTTGCTTTGTTTTTTCTCCACTGCAAGCAACATATGTGAACATTTCTTTTTTTCCTATTAGCGGTGTTCTATGAATGTCTTATTTTTACAGTGTATTAAATCTGGAAATAAACAATCTCTGCATATTTTCATTTACTTGGATCTCTACCTGTGCTTGAAGCACCTAGGTTGTATCAAAAAATTCAAAAAAAGTGTATTGTACAAATTTACATTATAATTTGATGGGTTTTAGCTCAGTCACATTAGCATTGAAACTCACAGTAAAATGGGTGATTTGAATTCCTATACATGGGCATATTTGAATGCCATGTACATAGGCAATTTGGTAAAGGTAAGGTAGTGAATGTGACTGCTCATACATTATGAGACTTAGGTCAGTGCTTAAACTCCTGATATTTGTTTAGAATTACACCTCTGTCACAAGGCCCACTGGCTAAACAACAGCCTCATCAGAAAGCTGTGTGCAGGGAGTGATATTTTCCTGAGAAATTTTAGGGTTGATCTCATCCTCTCCATCTTCAGTCAAACCCTTCCACTCATGCACCTGGTCAAGACTGGGTTTTATTCAGATAAGAAATGACTACTAGGTGTGAATCTCTTCCTTCTTGCATACCGCCCGCCACCCTGTTTTGCATATAGCAATTACCTAAACTTGTTATCTTGTGATGACTGTGAATTTGGACTCCTGATGTTCATCATGAAAATATTTTATATATTTTGCCCATCTTTACAGGACAGCTTTGTATTCATGGCATCTTCTTGCATTTACTATGCACCAAATATGCTTTCTTGTCTCTTATAATGTCTCAAGCTTTTAGGATATGATGACTTTTGCTAACTTTTTCCAGTTGCATGTTTCTCTGTATCATCAATTCATAACTTTACCTATTCCCTTTGACATTTTTCAGCTTTTCTGCATTGCTTATGCAATATTGATACTCCCTTTTCTATTTTTGTTTCTTCTTTATGTATACTGATCCATGATATATTCAATAATTCACAGCTGCTTACAAAAAAAAAATCTTTTCATCCCTAATGCAAACACAAACACGCCCAGCTGAGGGATGTGAGAGCTGTGTACACAAAGCCCTTGCAGGAGCTTCTTTTTGCTAACATTGCAGCTCTGGTCTCTCATCACTACCACGATTTCTCTTTCTGTTCATCTTTTTAAATGCAGCTGCCCTCTCCTTTGGCAGTTTCCTCCTCTCTAAACATTTCTTGCAGCAAATCACCAGAGCTGAGAAATAGCCATCCCTGCAGCAAGCCACAGTCCTCCGCGGTCTCAAATTTCTTCAGCTACTAAAGAAAAGGTAAAGCTCCCCTTTAATCACAGTGGCCACAGAAGGGACACAAAACCAAGTATTCGAACACATGGGCTGTGAGGCCTTTCCCTGAGGCTGCACGAGTGGAAGCAGGAAGGATCCAACCTTGTCTCTGCAAATACAGAAGGATAAACTCGGCTGTAGATGTTGGCATCGTTAGGAGACTCTTCTCACTGGCACTTGTGGAACTAATTGTAAAGCCCTGTTCTAGTGCGTGGGAGGCTGGAGATAATTTTAGTGGTGGTGAGAAGTGCCAGACTTATCAGACATGAAAGATATTGCTCTAGATTTCACTTGTGTAGTGCTTTATGTCTACTCTAACTCAGTGGAACAAAACATTACTAGTTTGACTGGAGGGGGGTTGATTTAACAATTGTTAGCACACTTGTTTTGCAGTACTAATGACTAGGCAGAGTTTGCTCTTCACAGAACCAGTACTGTATAGGCAAAAGGATTAAGAGAATCATTTTACTGGTGTCTGCCTATTCTGCTGTGGAGTCAGCACTTCCATGCACACAAAATTATTAAATATATCTTTGCTACCACAACTAAGGAAATTAATAACCTTTCTTATACATCAAACCAGAGATGCTATTAACTTCTTATTGGAGGGCACAAACTGAGCTCTGAATAGTCTTCTGTTGAACTTTCTTGGAGATAAATACACTTTTTTAGTATTTACAAACTCTAGAAAGGCTTGGGGAAAAGTGCATATTGTGTTACCTTACTAACCAGATAGTTATTTGAAACATAATTCATTCCTTGGCTTGCCTCACAGTATTTTGATAATTGTAGTGAAAACTTTAAACAAATCACTGAAGTGCAGTATATTTTTGTATCACTAAACTCTGGGGATTTTATTGAGGGGGAGAAAAAGAATATACTGGTTTTTGCACTGGAGCTTCCACTGGTCAAAGAACACCATCCAGCTATTGGCTGTTTGGAACTATCAGTCAAAGCTTTTGTGATGTGAAATATAAAACATATCAGAGCTACCAGTTTCATCAGTCACAGCAGAGAGTGTTGGTGGTCATTTTCAGTAAAGGTGTTCCATGCCAAAGCCTTCGGTCCAGCATCCCTCACTTATAAGAGAGCACATTTCCCACTGATCTTTAGCATCTACAGTGGAGTTGGATGGATCCATTGTGAGTCTGGTTGCCTTAACACTGCAGGAAAATCTGGCTCATTGTGAAGCTCAGGCTGGTATTCATATTTGAATATCTGCTCTGAGGATTACACTGCCTACCCGGGAGTAACTCACACATCCAGGCAGTCCTGCTCTCCCTGGGGGCAGATGTTCCTCTGGACACAGAGCTTTGTTCGATGAGCTGCCTAATCCAGTTTACACTTCCAGCTTCCATCAGTGCAGATATTCTCAGCAGTCATTTTATAGAAGCATTTCACCTGATGATGAAAGACACCCGGTAAGGCACCACTGTCCTCAAGAAAATACAGCCAAACACCTCCCTGCCCAAAACCCCAGTCTATTATCTCAAGCATCTGCTTTTTCTCCTGCATCCCAGAGAACAACAGTGATCTCCGAGGCTGATAGGACTGGTTTTCTTCTTCCTCTTGACATCTCTCTCTGGCCAAAATCTTCTCTTGCCAAAAGCAACTTGGACACAGGCTTTGGACCGTCTGCCCTATTTGCCTGCTTTCACCTCTCCCTAGAAACGCAACGATTTCCCATCTGACCGTGTTAATATCTGTAATCAAGTGGGCTGAATAGGAAGAGGAGCTGCAACTCTGCTTATGAGGCACAGCTCCCATTCCATGTATCACTACCCAAAACAGAGACCCATGTAAAAGGACTAGTTTCTTTAGTATTATTTTGGATGAAGTGGGATTGGAAGCTGAGAGAGCAAGCAATAGAAGCATATAAGAATGTATGGACCCAAGAAAAGAACCTCACAAACTCAGGCTTGAGTAAGCCTGAAATAGGATTTAGATCTGAAAAACTGTTGCTGCTTAAGATCTACCCTACAGTAGTAGAAAACAAGGCTTTGATTATAAATAAACAGGACTGTGCCACAGACACACCTGATTTCATCACCAGTTTCTCATCAGACTGTGAAATAACCCACAGCATTGAACTTGGCTGTTCATGTCAACCAGAAGAGTCCAGCATGTTTAAAAGATAGATAACTGCAAATGCTAAAGATCCTTAGTAGTAACCTGAATTCAGACTATTTTAGTAATTACTTCACTCAGTCTGTTTTTGGATCCAAGCAGAGCTGGCAAAAGAGGAAAAAAAAACCTCATCTCTGGAAGCCAAGGGCAAAGAAACAATGTGGAGAACAAAATGAAAGTTACCTCGTGAAAGGCAAGTTTTGGCTTGCTTCTAACTGCAGTAATAAGAAGGCAAAGTGATTCACTCTGGCAAAGTTTTCCAGCTTGAGGAGCTTGAAATAATATGACCGCCCACAAGTGCTGCCTGTGAGTGAGCTCAGGGAGGGGGCCAAGAGCAGCCCCAGAGTCTTGGGGTGATACGGGAAAGATAGAAATGGAAAGCTCATCTTCAGCAGGGCAGAGATAAATGTTGGCCTGCTGAGGAGGAGGGAAGAGTGGTAGTAGCAATGGCATTGCGTTATTGTAAAAAATAAAACTGAGTTATGTGAAAGAAAAACCCTTTTGCTCTTTCACAGAGGTTGGGAGATGAATGTTCATGTGTGCCACGTAGCACCGCACCTTGGAGAAATTGTCAGGTCACCACATGAAGTCTTCATTTTGTCAGCTGCTGAGGGAAGGTATGTGTGTGCATATATATATATTTTAAAGGTGGGTAGGAAGGGTGGCATGACCTACCTGTGGCAGGCTAGTCACAGAGTGAAAAAGAAACCAAAATAAAGCTGATATTGATTTTCTGCCTGAGAGTGGTTAATATTTATCTAGATGTTCAAACTGGGTCAGGCTACAGCTTATAAAAACTTAGCCAATCACAGCAAGATTTTCCAACAAACCTGTTAACATTTTTCAAGTACAGACATGCTGATACAACTTAAAAGAAAGGTACAGAATTGCAAGTCTTATTACTGTCACTTAAATAAAACCTCCAAGAAAATTAATTACGTATGTATACTTTTAACTTTGTCAAAATGTATGCAATAGGTAATAAATTTTATTTTCTTAACCTACATTTAGGTGGGCCCAGCAAAGTTTTGTTTTTTTAATTATTATTTCCAAATCACTTATCACCAAAATCGTACTTTGGCCCCAGGCATTTTCCTCATTTCTTTCTATTCTGTAATTCAATGACCACAAAATTACATGAGGTTAACTACAGAAAGATTAATTTTAGGTTGTAACTATTTCATCTTACTTGGGTGTTTCTCTCTGTGGGCCATCTGTGCTTGATAGCTTGATATACACAGTCCATTTGCCTTTCTTAAGGGAACTTATATTTAGCGGTTTCAATCTCTTTCAGTGTGTAGACCCCAAAAAACTATCAATGGGTCTTTTTGATTCTTCCATAAAAATTTAGAGCCTATTGACAGTGAGTGGGGAGTTTTTTTACCTGCTACTTCTTAGTGGTAGCACTTCAGAGGTCCACGGACCCCAAACCTAAAGCTACCGAAAGCCTCTGTGACTTGCACAGAGTTACTCCACCTGTTCTGCAAAGGAGTCTGACTTTAACCTTGTATTAATGAGCAACACTAAAGTTGTGGGCAATGTATGAGCTGCATGGGACGTGAGATGCATCAGCCATTTGAAATATGAGCTGGTGGTATGGTGGTATAAAGGCTCTTGTATAATAGAGGTATGAAGAAATGCCAAGGTCTATGGTTGTATCCAAAATTCATGTTTCTAGTTCCTTGCTTCCTTCCTGTATATCTATCTAAAGGAAGAATTGCCCATATTTGGGCCTAAGAGTTCATTGAGGACCATATTACAGCCTGGGTGTGTGAAACTTCACTGCAGCGTGGTAGGACAAGCTCATGGAATAGACTCCACCTCCTCCTCCTGTAGCTTGCTTAACCCTCCAGCCCTGAACAAGGGTTTTCCTCCAGGGTTGCTTGAGCCCCAGGAAGAGAGAACCCAGAATAAGCTGAACCCATGGATAATTGAATGAGCACAGCCTAAAAAAAAAAAAAAAAAAAAAAAAAAAAAAAGGCTCGAAAAACTCATGCTTTGAAAGGTCCTAGTCACTGGCATGGAAGTTTTTCTCCTCTGATGATGTTCCTCTCTGATTTGTTTTTATAAGTTCAGGCAGCTCTCTGCTGGTACAGCTGCTGCTGGAGTTGTGCCAGAGGAGCCATAATTTCTTAATAGCCTCCACCAATGAGTTGTCATGTTAACAAAACAGAAGAGAAAACGTAGTTGCAGAGCAGGCAGATGTAACCTCAGGCTAAGGAGGCAGCCACTGGTAGCACCTTCCCTAACGTGGCCCCAGAGGAAACCTGGAACTGGTGCACCCAGGAGCAGGTGGGATGTGACCCTCCCTCAGAAAACCACCAAGTTTCTGTCCACCTACTTAGTGATGTAAAGCCAAACTTCAGCTGTGCACCGAGGCAGGCAACAAACCCAGGAGATTTCACGTGCCCCATTCACTTCTGAAGAGGGGGTTGACAGTAATTCATTGACAAGCCAGGCCATCAGCTATTCAAGACGATCAAGAGCAGTGACATTTCCACATTTTCGGAGCTCTCAACAAACATAGCTAATTAAGTCTTGCATCATCTCTGCAGTTAAACACAAGTAAGTATTCATCTCCCCTTTTGACAGAGGAGGAAGCTGAAGTCTGGGGGGTATTTAGGGCCATGGAGTGAGTCACTGGCAGAGCCTGAGATATTTTAAGAGCTGTAAGCTCCATGATCACTGCCTTTTCATTTAAGTTATTAGACTCAAAAAATGCCTCCTTCTCCACATGAATTATAAGGAAGCTATTCTCCCATTATCAGTAAGAACTGGATGACCTCTTCCTCACTGTGACACTAATCCTGGAAGTATTGTGACTTATTTGCAGTACACAGAATATTTCTCATTGCATGTACTATTCAGGTAGGAAAAACAAGAAGAGGTGATAGGAAGGCTCTGGGTCTCCTAGGCATGACTGGCATACAAGACAGGGGGCATTCATAAAGTGCCCTGCTTTCCTGCCAGCCCCTTCTCTGGCTGCCTCCTGCCCTGCAGACAGTACTGTCTGTGGCTCAAGATGAGCAGCTGCACTGGGTGCATTTCAAAGTCTATAGAAATAATTCCTGCCACGTAAGTGTTACAAGAAGACACAACAGGTGGATGAAAGAGAAAACTGTGGAAGTTATCGGTGAAATCAGCCTCTCTCAGGCCTTTTCTTCAACTTTAAAAAAACCCAAGCCCATTTCCAAATATAACATGGACACACAATTTCATTCAAATTTACTAAATGTATGTCTTAATTAGGATTCAGAGTAATCTAATGTACATATAATTATTTACGGACAAAGCAGTAGGTGTGTGCATGGGCGTCTGAAGGCAATGACTTCTCAAAGCAAGTGTTGCCTAAACTAACCTGCCCCAGCTTGCAACCACGCTTTTTCCAAAGCAGAGCAGTGGGCCAGCTTGCTGGGTGTAGCACAATGGGAGACTGCAAGTCAGAGATTGGAAAGGTGACAGGAGGATCACTTTTCAATCACTCTAATCTTGAGGTTATTTTCTGGATCCCCTTCTTCCTTTGGCTCTGGGAATGTCTCAGTGCTATAAACCCAAAGGGTGCTCAGGAACAGCATCTTAGGAAGGTGTCCCTGAGCAGTTCTGAGTGTCTCTGCTCAGTCTCCTTGACTGGGTCAGGAGCAGCAGGTAACAAAGAATCAACAGTACTCAGGACCAAAATTCTTACAGAATATTCTTCCCAGAGAAGAGCATTTCCAGGAGGAAATAAATCAACTTTGTGGAGAAATGGAACAGCCATATTGTATTAGATTACATGGTTTAACGTAAGTTGAGAGATTTCGTTTCAGACAAACTTTGCCCTCTTTTATTTCCTTGAGAAATAAAAAGTACACAGGAAATACTGAAAAAACTTGTCAGCACACTTGCTTAGCAAGCCATAACATAAATTGACATTTTTACTTGAATAAAGTACTATAAACTTTTGGTACTACTAAATATTACAGATAAATGCACGTCCTGACAATTATGTTTCTGTATTTAGAACACTTCTCTAGGCTGGGTATCTTTCTCATCAGCTGAATTCCACCAATGGCTGTGATCTGGTATGTTACTTGTTCTAAGCTTGCCAATTCAAAAGTAACTCTGGGTGTGATTCTGTTCCCAGCAGCACCATCTCTATATCTGTATTGCAATTAGAATCTTTGTCTACCAGGTTAAAACTAGGAGTGCAAGCAAAGTGTGACCCAGGCTACAAGAACACATAATACATGATTCTATTAATACAACCTAGATTCAAATACAATAAACAGTAAAATAATATTTCTTGGTCAAAACACACCTTTGACTACCAAGTTATAATCATGAATGTGTTGCACACATCCTTTCCGTTAACATTTAAATAGCAATTTTATGCTGGATCCTCACCCTCCAATCCACATGTTTTGCTCACTCCTCTTTTGTTAACTCATAAGCACTTTGGAAATACACCACTGCCACAGGCCAGACTAAGCCAACACATATGCATAAGGACATAAAACCTGTCATACTGTGTCAAGAACCACGATCCATCTAGCTCACTACTGTAACCTCAGAACTAGGAGCAGATGTTTTTGGGAAGACTACAGAAGACAGAGTATTTCTAGTGTGAACCTCCACATGGCATTTCTTCACAGCTTCCAGCACGACATTAAATATTTATGTGACTGATGTAATATTACACATTTCCATGTTTCCAGATCTCCCAGTGCTAAAGGATAAAAAGAAACTTCTAGCGTAGACTTAAAACCTCCAGGCTAATCAGAATTGGCCCATCTGCTGTCATTCTCATCACCAAACTCTGCAGTGTCACACTCATTTTCTTTAGTCCGTTGAAGTGATTTGATTAAGAGACTGGATAAGTGTCCATAAAACACTGGGAAAACCATCGTAAAGAGGGCATAATCACAGTTACTGCATTATTTATACATATAAACCTCCCAGCTAACGCCGCACATAGACATCTCCTTCCAAGTATCAGCCCAGTGACGTGCTCAAGGGCCCCAGAGTTGAAATCCTTGGCTGTTTTTTTATTCAGCCCTTTGTCAAAGTTTGTGTTTCTGTCTCAGGGCACTGAAGTTTAGCCTGTGGGCATAAGACTGTCTTGCATTCAAGAAAACACTGTCGACCCCATGGAGGAAAACAAAGGAATTGGGCCAGTGTATAACCAGACATTTGTTTGCAATGGCACATTTTTAGGAACGTGCTGGCTTACTGCAGCACATCCCAAACCCCAGTAATTAAAAGAGCTGCAGTGAAGGGGAATTGCAAAGCACATTTTCCAACCCCCCTTGTTTTCTTTGTGGGAGCAACTCTTCCAGCTCCACCCAGCAGCAAAAGGCAAGCACATGACACAGTGACAACCTCACTGCCACCAGATGCTGGGACAAAAGCTAAGTGCTACCAGAATAGCTCAGCTCCTTCAGGGTGAGAGGGACATCCCATGCCTCTCTAGTCCATAAAAAAAGATACTGAAATTATCTCCTAAAGAAATGAAAGCATGAAATGAAGCAGCTCCTGTCTTCTGAGCTGTCTAAAATTTTCTAACATTGCCCATTACCTCATAAAACCTCAGACAGACCCTGTTTGAACATCAATGATTTGTTGTATATAAAAGTTACAAGTTTTACAAGTTTTAAAATCAGACTGAAACAAATACTTTTCTGAAACTAAAAGGGAGTTGTCTCTAAAAGTGGATGCCATGTGCACACTTTTCTTGGTACACGTGGTCAGGTGGTTCCTTTACCCATCTGAGTTTTCTTTCTAAGTGTTTCTCATGTACCATCACTCTCTCTACTGCCTGTCTCCCATTTCAGCAAATAGACTTTCTTAAATAGGTTTTCTCCTTTGCAGGTTTGGTTACCAGGAAAAGATTTCCATCATGCTGCTAATATCCTAGCTCACCTTGAGATCTTCTAAAAGACAGTTTTCCCTCTCTGTCTCATACAGCAGGGCCTAATGTCTCCTCTGTCACTATTACTTGTCACACCTTACTGCACACTCTGCTGTAAACCATACTCCGATGAATTTAAAGAAACATGAAAATATTCCTTCATCTCTAGATTATCTGTGCTCCTACTTTTTACCATTAGGGTTTTTTTATTTTCCTGTAAAGTTGCATGTTTTCCCTTGTTTTGCTATGTAGTCCTGCACTCCCAAGGCAGAGCAGGACACATCAATTTTCCAGCCACACAGCAAGGAGCTTCTGCTGGCACACAAACACATGGCACGGGCCTTAGGGGTGATGAATGACGACCTTTGACTGTTTTTCCACCAAAATCTCTTCTGAATGGGACAGGATTGTGTTTTTATAATATTCTCATGTAGTCAGAACCAGTAGCAACAGTGGCCACTGGGAGGAATCTGGGAGACTGACAAGCCCCAGCAGTACTGGCTTAAAAGCAACAAGAACAGCTTGGGTGGTCACTGTGGCAGCCCAAGACCAGGACAGTGCCCAGGAACTGCCAAAGCTGCTCCCCAGCCCCACCCTGCCCAGGGCTGACTTGGAACACTGTGAGCAGAGAAAATCAAGGGACCTGGCACAGGAAGGTTGGGAACACACAGGTTCCATGTATTCTCAGCTGCATTTGTCCTGCCAAGCACAGAGTATCATTGACCAAAAAACTTACCAGAAATTAAAAAAATTGCAGCTTTTTGTTAATACTGTGAAGGTTAAAAAAAACTTGACAGAAGCAGAACATGGACATTACAGTAGTCTTCTTTCAGAATAAAACAAGAATTTGCTAAGTTCTTTTAGGAACAAACTAGCCCAAACAAGAAAAACTACTGCATCAGGAATTTGCTGCACTGTTTGTAAATTTAACAGTGTAGGTGGTGGTGAGGAACACTGTTGACAGGAGATGAAGTCTACGGCTTTATAGGAATGTTCTGGGAAAAGCAAAAAAAGACAGCAAAAAGGCCAAAATGAAACAAGATTGAAGTTTTTTCTTAGAACATAAAAAAGGCAACAAAAGTCCATATTGACCGTGGGCTGGGAGAACAAATACTGAGGCTGTGAAAAGGAACCACCTCCTGTTGTTTCATCCCTAGTGTCTTCCAAATAACACAATTTTAGATATTATTTCCCTAAACATAAAATAATATCACAAATTTATGTAATGTGTGTTACTTTCCAATAAAAGTGATAACACTAAGTAAATGTAGAATTTATATATACAGATATCGAAAATATATGGAAATGTAATATATATGTACATAAATAAATATATATATATAAAACATATAAATATAATAAAAAAAAAGAAAAGTAATAAAACTATGGACCTAGGTATTGACTATGCACTTCATGGGCTGCTAAATAAATTAAGCTGATCTCCCCCTCATCCACTGGAAATAAACCCCAAACTCCATGTAGTAGTAAAAATATCACCAATCAATACAATCTAAAACAAAATTCTTGATTAGTTCGTGTAATTTCAGGCAGGTTTGCAGCCAGACTGTGAGCACAGCAACATTAGTGTGTATCTGGAGAACCCCATTAGAACTGACAGAGTTCTCAGTTTTGCATCTCTAATGCCCTGAGGGTTATTGTTTGTTGGATTTGGGTTTGTTTTTTTTATTTTTGCCCACAAAGCAGCAACAGAGATAATGAAACCCCTAGGCCCTTTTTCTTGGGTAAAAGCTACCCTTCAAAGAATTTGCATTATTCTCAGAATACTGCACTGTCCTTCTCCCATGCCCAATTCCTCCAGTAGCCTGACCCTGCCCATCCTTGGTTGCTGGTGAAATTCTCTTCCCATCCACCCCTTCAATACATCATCACCAAGTGACATATTTACATATATCATGTAAAAAACAACCAGTGACAAATATTTCTGCTTCTACCCCAAGTCTGTTATCTCAGAATGAAGACACACCTCCTCTGTAAGACACAGCTGAAGGAAGGACAGAGGTCGATCTGGTGCTGCTGCTAAGTGAACTCCATGTCACTCTTTCATGGCAGGATGCTCAGTACCGGTCCTCATATATCTCAGATATAATCCTTTCAATTAATCTCAGAGAACAATGCATTATTTTGCTAAAATAAACATGCAAAACCTGTAGTAATTTGACATTAAGACAATTTTCTACCTGGACACAAATATTTTCCTAAATATTTCTTTCTAAAGGAAATATCACAGTCACCTATGGAGCCCTTGAAACAAAACTTCTGCACAAAACTTGCTTTTCACTGCTATTCCCTTGCCAATAAATTTTACAGGGACCTCAGCAAGCACCAGCTGCTCCCTTCAACTATGTTACAAATATACTCTGCAGTGGTGAATAAGCACCATCGTCATCCTGCATTCCAGAAACAGACCCCACGGAATGACCCTGGTGAACACAGCAACAGCAGGAAAACTGCTTGCAGTGCCTCATCAGGCTGAGTTTTGCTGCTGCCTGCTGCTTTGACAGGCCAGCTGCTGCCTGGAGAGAAGCACGAGACCCCCCTCAGAGTTTAAAAATACAAGAAATAACTTCTAAATGCCTGTGTAGACATCGGTGAGATGCTAAAGCAAACTGCTGGTGAGTTTGTTACATGAGCCTCACATCTTGATTAAACAAAAGTTGTTTTGGTTTGCTGTGAAAATAAAAATAAAAGAAGATGTAGATCTATCAAAAGAGCTTTCCTGCCTCTAGCCTGTGACCTCAGGAGCTGTGTCCAAGGAACCTGGTGGGGCAGGGACAGCTACACCACCTGTCCATGTTGAGACAGGTGCTGCCGCTGTCTCCTCCGGCTCTGCTGGGGCTCCAGCCATCATTTCACAGTGAACTCAGCCAAGCAGAGGTGAAGTGGAGCATGATGGTTCACTGAGACAGATAAGCAGATCAATTATTTAGTGATTCTCTCCTGAAAGGCTTCACTCAGCCTTTGTTGCACTGGCAGGAAGTCTGCCTCGATCTCTGTAAGGTTTGACTACGTGAGCACTATGCGTCCACATCTTCAGTAACCAACATGTCAGAGAGAAGAAAATGTCAATAATGTGGCACAATATGGAAATACTGATTTAAATATGTATATTATTAAATACAAACTAGGGATGCTGCCCAAAATGCTAGACAACTATTAGAATACTAATTAATAAATATTAATTAATAAATGCTTTAAATTATTAATAGTAAGATCTTGTGCTATTATTAATGAGAGTACTAACTATAACTGTTATTAATGCTAACATCTTGTAACTACAGTACTAAAAGACAACTTTTAATCTTGATATACTTATAGTATATGTCTTTAGGTTTTGCATTTTATTTTACTTAGCAATTAAAACTGACTCACTTTTGAATTTGGTCCACACTTATCAAGACAGTTTCATTCTCTGAATTCAGCAGCAGAAACAGCAGTAGCATCTGAGATGAAAGTTTAAATTTAAAAATGCTTTTGCTAAAGTTTTACCAAAAAATGTCAAGGAAACATTTTTACTGTGCAGTCAGTGAAATTCCTCCTCAACATAAATCCACCAGCATTATTAGTAAAAATATATGGAAGGAAATACAGACTGTCAATGCTAGCTTACAAGAAGCAAACTAAGAAAAAAGCATCACACACAACAGTGTGGAATCAGACTTTCTCCCTCTCAAAGCCTGTAATTCCTCATCTTGTATGTACTTGATTTTCCCTCTTTACACTTTGTTATTTCCTGAAAGTTGAAAACTAGAGAGAGAGAGGATCATAGCTTTCACGCAAGACATACTTTCACTTGCAATATGCATCTTATATTAATAAATTCTACTTAATGAACTTTAAAAACCCCTTTGAAAGGATACACATGCCACATTTAATACAGTGACCTTCTTTGCACTATGATTATTATTTCAAATTGTTTCTCTTGGTCTTGGTTTTGCTCAGGTTGAGATGAGGAGGTCCTTGTCCCAAAGCAGACCCAGTGCAGAGATGTGGCCATGGGGGCAGGGATGGGCTGGAATTTTTAATGGACCTCTTGATGCAGAGAGGGTTGGAGCTCCATAATTAAGTGCTGGGACACAGCATTGTAGAAAAACAAAATTATCTTCATAAAATTAAGAAAACCATGAAGGCAGAAAATTTTATAGACAAGGTGATAGCTGGGGATGACATAAAGCTCAAGGGGGTGAAGAGGAATTAGGAAGGCTTCCTACAACTAGGCACAATGGCTCAAAATCACTACAAGAACTTTTCTTTCTCCAGCAAACGAAGTTTTTTCCTTCTAATCCTTCAGGCTCCCAGTCAGATGTGGTGACAGCTGCTCATGCTATGATGCAGGGTCAAAAGAATTTTAAATACGTCTCTTTTTTTAACTCTGAAAAAAGCCCCTGCTCTTGAAGGAGCTTTCCTTTCTGGACACCTGAAACAGTTGGTTGCTGCACAACTGTGAAGGTCTCAATTTTAGACACATTTTAGATAACTACCCACTCTGAGGGGGCAGAAATAGAGGAAGCAAAAAATTTTGAAGAAAACAAATTATAAACTTCATCTTCTACTTACACCAGTACTTTGGATTAAACACCATTAAAGCTGACAGACATAAATGCTACCTTCACATCACAGCATGAGAAATCTAAGAAGTAATTAGGCTCATTCTCTAGCAAACACCACATACAATAAGAAAACTCCTATTAAAAAGACACTTCTGTTTGTCACATATTGCCTCAAACTGGCAGTCACACGGAAGAGAAATACAGGCTGTTAGGGAAGAAAGGCATCCTTGACAGATCTTTCTCCAGAATCTAATCTCAGAGCTTTCAAGCAAACACTCAGTCTTTCAGAGTAAAAAAAAAAAAAAAAAAAAAAAAAAAAAAAAAAAAAAAAAAAAAAAAAAAAAAAAAAGAAGAAGAAGAGGAAGAAAGGGAAGGATCAGAGGACTGAACATAACCACATCTTGCCAGAATCAGAAATGCAAAAGCTACCAGCCTGCCTCTAGAATGTCTACAAGAAATACCTTAATTCCTCAGCCATCAGACTTTACAGCCAGCATGTGATGTGATGCACATCGTGCAGCATGCCAGAGGTCCCTGGAGAGCACACACCTGTCAACCTCAACCTACTAAAACAAACTCATGAGAATCATAAATACAAAGCAGAGCTACCATCTACCTCTCCTCAAGACATACTGCAAAGCAGTAACTCCTCGCATTTTACTCTGAACTCTGAAGGAAGACTTACAAAATGTTTAGGTTTAAATATGACTATAATATTCTGTACTATTGAATAGTACAGAATAAATTGGGACATCAAGTTTATCTTCATTGCAATTATCTCAGCATCTCATCTCCTGCTGCCTTGTTCCTGTGCTGCCAATACTTTTTCTTAATTTCAGTCTATCAGCTCTCCTGGGACTGAAACTCTCTGGTAACATCACTTCTCCAATGAACGGACCAATTCATTAACATAATTACAGATTACTTTTTCTTTTATTTTTTACTCCAAAATGACTTGCAGAACTTCACTAGCTTTACAGTATAGTCCCACTCTGAGGGAACAGTCAATGCTGGGATTGGGTGAGGAATGAGAAGCTCTAGAAGGGTGAAGGACACCTAGACCTGTTTTGCTGCTCCAACAGATATATCAGCAGCCTGGGAATAATGGTTTTCCAGTGTTATCTGCATCAAACTTGCTGAAATGCACACAAACTGGAAAACTTAACCACATTTTATATCATCTGATCTAACCATTCTTATTTCTTGCTGTTACAAACCTTCCTTCTTTTACAAGCCTAACTATCAGAGTTAAAATACAAGTGGTATAAAATTGTGAAAAATAAAAAAGTACATCACACAGACACCAGAAAATAAATAGTGTGGTCAATGGGTGGCATGCCAGGGAGAAGGGAACAGAGAGCCAGCTGAGTAGCTGCCTGCTGGCACTCTATTCCTACCCTGTTCAGGGAAAGAAGCTAATGGATATTCTCAAATATTTGACCCCATATACACTCAACTACCCAGTGAAAGTCATACAAAAAACCCCACTGCTAGACAGTGCATACTACAGCACACTGGGATATACAAAATACAGTCAAGGAATTCAGCCAACCTATTACAGTGACCCAGTCCCTGCTCAGAAGCACTGACGGCCTCAGAGATGAGCACTAGGAATGGAAGCCTCTATACTTCAACTTCTGCCCATATTTCTGCTTGCTGTGCTCCTCATAAAGGCCAGGTCAAATTTGAATTTACCTGAATACTGCTCATCTTCTCTTTTGTACCTGTACTGCTTATTTTCAAAATTCTTGACAAAATTATTTTCAACATTTCTGACAACCACCCACGCTTTGATACACACTGAAAAATGTATTTTATATAACAAGTAATGGAACAAGGCATCAGTGAGGGGTTTCTTTGACAACCACTTCTCCTAAATGAGAAGCTGAAGATATTCTCCAGAGCATTGCCAACAAAGGCCACATCATGAGTAGGGTGACAGCTGGAATTCCTGTGGCAGTTCTATTTTGAAAACTTGTCTGATGGGAATGCCTGCACTGCTGCCAGCACAGGCTGCTGCTGCTTCGGTTAGGAAAAAAAAGCCCACCAATAAAATGCAAAGTAATTTTTCAGAAAAGTCAAACTTCAAAAAACACTTTCATTTTTTTTCTGTTTTCAAGCACTGAAGACAGATGTAATTTCATTTGACTTCCTTCACTTATATTTGTTGTTATGAAATATTTCTGCTTGAGTACAAGCATCAGAGTCAGGTCCCTATTGTGTAACGAGCCCCAAAAATACATGCAAAACACAATCCCTGTTGCACAAAATTGACTCTTTAAGATAAAAAAATTGAGGAGTGACTGAATATTTAAATAATCATTACTCTCCTTACCCATCTAAACCATAAAAAGTATATTCCTTAATTAATAACCATATTGTAGGACAAATGATTTTCATACAAAGATACATATTTTGCCAAGAGGGTTTTCATCCTGCTGATGAACTGGGGAAGGGAGCTTTTCATATATAGGCAAATATGAAAAAATGTGTGTGTGTATATATATATGCATATACACACATCTCTATATTAAAAAAAAAAAAAAAGGCAAGTGTGTAGAAAATGAAAGTATCATTGGTAAAATGAAGATTATGGGTTAGGACAGGAGAATATAACAGAGAGGAACAGAACTCTGAAGGCATTCGAGGTGAAGACAAGAAGCTTAAACTTTGTATGTTGAAATGAGAAAGAAACATTAAGAAGGAATGTTATGTTACATTGAATGTTGAATATGAATGTTACGATGCCCAAAGTGACAACAAGGAGACAAGCTTAGAAACTATGCACCATGAGGACTGTGCCAGGCCTCCATCAGTCAGTGAAGGCTGAAGGTAAAGTTCAACAGCAGAGCTCTAGCTGTGGTCATCATCCTCAGTCCCAGAAGACATTCTTCTAGTTTGCCATATTCTCATTCCTTGCTGCTGCCCCTTGCTCTGCCTTGGCTCTAGTGCTTGCTGGACCCCATGGTCAGAATATGCTACTCATTAAACAGGCAGAAAACTAATCCAGTAGCAAGCAGTAGAGAGCTTTCTGTCAGGCTGAACCCAGGGTCTGGCAGATGGCAGAATGGGTCAAGGAAGGAGAAGGAGTCAGGGTGGGAGCAGGCAGGAGAACTTCTCCATTTTGCTGAAGAGATGTAAGACTAACTTAGCAGTCAGATATAACTCCATCCTGAGGGGACGAAAGTTACAGGACTTAAGACAAGGTGCTGAGATAAAGATTTTGTATTTTGGGACCAAAGAAAAGAAGGAAATTTGTACATATCCACCAAATTAATTGATAGATGATTTGTGTATACCTTCAAGAGCAGCAAGAAGACAAAGATCACACCTACTTTTAGACTCCTGAAACAAAGTTGACAGCAGAGATGCCAACAGCAGTAGCTTAATTTTGCCTCTCAAATTTCAGTAATAGTAAGATATTACAAAAAGAAGCCAGAGGGAGAACTTGGGGTAACTGATAAAAAGATGATTAGTGAAAGTCATGATTAGCATAGGGGAAAGAAAGATGATCATGAGACAATCAGGAACTGGTTTTTCTGACTGCTTTTACATTGCCTGTCATTTCAATACCTCAGCTGGAAACCAGAGGAGGGCTGTGGTCATGAAACCACAACAGACAAGATTCTTACTTCCATGGGCTGCAGCACCACACAGAAGTGGGTAGGTTTTAAAAATATGAACCTTGTATGCATCAACTGAAGGTACTCCTAGAACTGTAGATAATCTGGAGCAAAGGAGGTGTGCACCTGGACATTTGTTTACTACTTTTTCCGAAGTGTGAGTGCACCAGTGTAGACCAGAATTATCAACCATGTTACTGTTGATCTATCAGAGCAGGTTGTGATGAACTCAAGCCCATAGTGAGCTGCTGCTTCCAGCAACAACACCTTGTTGGTATTTTGTCTCTTACTGCGAGGCAACACCAAGTTCTCAACACTGTGTGGCCCTTGGATTTAAACAAAAGGCATCAGTTACCAAGTGTAGCTTTAAGAGTATCCCCTAGAGAAGTCCAGTTCCAAACTGAGCTTCCCCTGATTTACACCCTGCACACAGCAACTGGTGAACCACAGCTCTTGGTTACCCATACACAGCACGTAGCAGATCTGGAAAAAAATTACAGTCTAGACACAGAATGATAAAAATTATATGAAAATAAATGAACTGGCTGACAACATGCTTACCTTCAAATTAATCACAAATCTACATTTGAATATTTTGAATAAATATTTTCAGCACATCAGGACCACGATGAGGTGAATGGCAGCTTCAAGGTCTCTGCTGAGGAATTCCAGACTATCTCGTGGAGCATGACTGCAGGGGCAGTAGATGAATTACAGCACCCTCTACTTTCCATTTGTATTAGATAGAAGATCTTTTTATGACTTCTGAGACTTCAGTGTTGCATAAGCAGAATGATACCAGCAGAGAGAATTCAAAACCCCAATATTTTTGAGTAATCACTGAACCTGTACTGCCTAACTCCAGACAGGTTTTATGGTTTATTTGTTTGTGTGACTGTATCCAAAAGGTCTCATCTCCCACAAGAGGGTTGCCCTACTACAACTTATCTGCTCTAAATTTTTCTTGTTTGCTTACCGTAGTACATTCAGGGGCTGTTTTTGTGTTCTTTTGTTTTTCAAACACAGAGAACATCTTGGTTTGCCTTTGAGTACAGCTCACTTTCCTTTGCACAAAATCAGACAACATTCACCTTTCTCAAAGAATGGAATCAGATGCTGCTAATCCTAATTTTTTCTGAAAGGTCAGTCTCAGATGGTCCTGGTGCCAAACTTGTGCTGGTGAGGAGTCTGTGCTTCCCTGTCAGTGAGCAGGACACACTCCAGACAGAAATAGTCCTGACAGCAAGATATAGATCAGAAAGCCTGATGTCCCTCTACCACATTGCATCACTTCAGCCTAGAGTAAAACCCGATAGCTCAGTCATAATCCTACTGAGATTTTAGGCGCCTGCTTAAGCAGGTTTGTGAGGTTTTTTAGGAATGTCCAACTCATGGGGTTTGTTTTGTTCTGTTTTTTGGGCTATTTTAAAATTATTTGGACTAAGCACGAACCTCAGCCTGTGGCTGTGCAAAACAAGAAAATAAGGCAAAGAGTAGCAGGTAGGTGGTGAGGAGGAATTAAAGAAATGGTTCAGTGGACAGAGCAATCTCATTTCTTGGCCTTAAAATCTGTTTTTGCTATGTCAATTTGTCTGATATAATTGTACGAAGAACAAAAAAGTCTGTGAGAAATTCAAAGCTCTTCAGGATACACAAAGGTCTCACAAGGTGATTGATCATGGCATCTGTTAAATCTCTGGGTAACAAGTCCATGTGCTTTCCATGAGCCTCAGAGGAAAAGAGTATGGAGTGGAGTCAATACTATGCATCTACAACAGTCTCCCTGATTGCTACTTCAAAACCAGGAAAAACAGCAGTCCAAAAACTATGAAGATGAATAGAAACTTTTTACCATATTGATTCAAACTGCTGTTGCTAGAGAATCAATTTGAAAAAAGGGGTAATTTTCTCACTCATGTCAAAAATTTGGAGTAATTTTAATCCTCTCAGTAATACATTCAGCTGACTTTGAAACTATGCATCATGTCTATTTTTGACAGCCAAAAAGACAAGCCAGATCTTCTCAAAAGTTATTTTCAGGAATTCATAGTTAATTGGTCCAGAACTCACAAACTAAATAATGTGCAAGGGCAAATAACACAAATAGGAACCTTAAACATAGAGATTTGAAGTCTAATCTGCATAAATGTCTCACCCTGTACCACCTGGGCGTTTGCATTCCTGCAGGGAAGACACTGGAGGAGCAGCAGAACTGGGAGCAGGCTCCTGCAACACAGACCAGCACAGCACTGCAGGGACTAACCTCAATTTTCATCCTGGCTTTCTGCTGTCACACCAAAGGCATTTTACTCTGGAGATTAGTCAGCTCACCCTACGCATTCCCTAATTTTGGCATCTATTGACCAAGCAGAAAAGTGTTCTCCACCAGGAAAAGGAGAAATAAACATTTGCTTTCCAGGACAGCAGGTTGGTCTTTACTTCTCCTTGCCTGATTTTCAGACTGAGTAATGCAACTGTGGGAGTGAGTGCTGAGGAGTGCCAGCAGATTGTCACAACAGTTCAGTGCACACTGCTCTTCCTTACACAGGGTAATTTTTCCAGGTATCGGTCTCCACTGGTATGTTATTACCTGCTGCCACCAACTACAAAAGCTTGTTGCACTCTTTGAGGATAGCTTTTAACTCATGACAAGTATAGGTTTGGTTTGGCTTCTTGTGGTTTCTTTCTTTCTGACTTGGGTGTACTTACACTGCCTATGCATTTATACAGCTCCCCTTACTGCTAAAATCAATACCTTTCCATTGCAATAGTATGAGCGCTATCACTCCCATAAAAGAGGTATTTTAAATCCCTAAAGACTTCACTGAGAAAAGCCCTCTGCATATCCATGCCCATGGGAAGGACAGTGCTTTTCTCAAGGTGCCGTTTTCAGATGCCTGTACAATCTTCATTTCTGAAAGGTGGCAGTGTGAATAAAATGTAACTGTACTGTCACAAAAAAAGGACAAATACAAGTAGAACTGAGATTGCACAATCACATGGTGATCTTGTCACAGGATTCCTGAGGCACTAAATGCTTATTATCTCACTAAAGAGATATTCACTAAAGAGTCCCAAGCATTCCTTACACTAGGCGTCTGCACCAGGTGAGGAATTAGCCAATTATTTACAAAAACTTTGTGAATACTGGCTTTTCTTCTCACTAACTCTGGGCTGAGCAGATAACATTACCCATTTCCCTGTGAAATGTGAAGTCCGTGAGTCTGTGAAGCAGAGGATGACAAAGGCCAAAACTGCTGAGAATATGTTGATTTTTAGATTGCCAACCAGAAATTCAAGCATCTCACTGCTAGTGAATTTTGCAGTTCATAGAGGATTTGCCCTTCCAAAACAGACATCCCAGAGACTGAAGTGCTTTGTGTGAGTACCCAGCATCTCTGTTACAAGGATTCAAATTCGGACATTGAGAAACAGTTTCATTTTGAGACAATTGCCTGGGATTTTACAGTTGTAGTTGCATAATAACAATTACATGCCATATTTGAAATATTACAAACAGATCTTCGAACTCAGCTCTTCCCATTGTGCAAACAGATTAACAATACAGATTTAACAGACTTTTCCTTCATCTTGGGCAGTGTGCTGTAGCCATGCTATCAGCCCTCACTTTCCATGAATTTATGTCCACCTCTACACTCTACCACCCAGTTTTCCCCATGGAGATAGCAATAGGAGTCCCAGCAGGCAGGGCAGAAAGCTGAAGGCTGTCGATGCACACATTGCTTTGTAATAATAATGTAAACAGCTCTTTGTAGCTTATTTTGGAAAACAAGATGAAAGTCTGACCTCAGCAAGTTAAATTTACTTTTGCATCTTCTAAAGTACAAAAACAGATCTCCCAGAAGTGCTTTGGCATGAATAAGGATTTTTAAAATGAGTTTTGTTCCCCTGAGATGAATATCTCATTTTAAAAATAAATATAAGTAAAGCCAGCAAAACAAATCATTATTATAACATGACAGGAAAAGAAAACACAGTTCTATGGTATGAAGAACATGCAAAGTTGCTCTGGAATAAAAGTTACCAACTTAAGGACGATTAAATAATTTTCTGGAGGTGAGAGAACATTTAAGAGTGGTTGCACAAGTTAGCACCGAGGTTCCTCTATAACCAGTACCTTCACTCCTTAAGCACTAGCCCAGATTGGAGTGTGAGAACATGCACTTCTGCCAATATTCTCCCTGTCTCCAGGGCTTTTCAGGGATTTCTTGGCTAGATGTGGCTTCTTTGGTATTAGTAGCCCTTCACAGAGTTCCACAAACTTGTCTGGTCTCCTCCTGAGCCACAAGAGCTTTCAGCAGTCACAACATCCTTTAGGTAAAGTGTCTAACCACTCAATTACCCATCCTGTGAAAATCCACTTTACTATTTATTGCTTTTAGCCTGGCTCCTGCTAGCTTCATTTGGTGTCCCATAGTCTTTATTGAAAAGAACTTAATCCCTGCTCACCATTTCCATACCATTCACAGCTATAACCTTTATGAAGTTCTCTGCTCCCATGTCTTCCTTAATTCCTGTCTACAGATCTGTCCTTCCCACTCCAAAGCCATGGGCAGATACAACAAGGTGTCCCTCCAGCACAGCAAGTCTTGGTCAGGCAGGTTCTATACCTGGCACAGCAGATGTTTCTTTTTCATTATCAACCAGCCCTTTAAAGGATGAGAGTTCATGAGCACTGCCTTGTCCTAATTGCATTATTCCATTAGCTCAAAGAACAGAGCTTTATCTCACAGTAATCGAGGCAGCAGCAGCCTAAGCTTTGTGAAGGATTACTGCCTTGAGCCCTGGGAGGAGCAGGCTACGTCTGTCAGCTCATGTCCTCTTCTACATGTCCAACCCCCACAACCAAACCAATCACAATAACCCTACTCTTCTTACAGCATCTTGACAATTGATTTCCCACAGCTGCTCCTGGGTCTTGTTCCAACCCTTAACATTCCCAAGTGCTCAGAGAAATTGCAAGGTCTTTTCCAAGTTTTGGGCCCAGCCTTGTTTCTGCCCTCATAGCACTCCTCATGGCCAAGCTTCCAGCACGGCATTCATATACATAAATGTAGGTGTCTATGTGTAACCTATTCATTCAGCACTCCTCTCCCCGTGGTAGAGATCCACTAAGTAGCATCTCTGGAGCATCTGAAAAGAGCCAGAAGACCTCAGAGGAAACAAAGCACCTACTTTTTCCTATTGTCTGTACAAGGACAGAAGATGAATAACTCAAGTGCAAACCTTTACATTCTAGACTTCTGAAGTTAGACATCTCTTGACATCAAAAAACGATTATACATGATGCTAAAATAATGGATTTTTTTTTCTACATAAAAGGATATATTAATTCAACAAACACTAATTTTAACAATTCCTACGTTTCGTTTCAAGGTTTGTTATTAAACGCAAAACTGTTTATGATTATAAACTGTCTACTCAATAAAACAAAACCTAAATAATTAAAGGAGAGGCTTCTGCTTTCAACAGAGATTTAGAAAATAATTGAGTTCTCTAAAATAACTGCAACTATTCTGCAGCCCATTTAGAAAGACACAAACAAGGGTAATTTTATTTAAGACAATGAATCTAATTTCTTTTTGATCTTGCATGTAATATCTGCAAAGGACAAAGAATAAAGCTTTTCAGAGCTCTGTAGATGTTCTCCTGCAGCATCTCAGTCAAAAATATATTAGAAATGGTAGAAGTCAAGCTCACTGAAGTCTGCCAAATACCTCTCTTGAGTTGCATTCTTACTGTTTGTTACATTCTAGGTCTAAGTATCCAAAATGCTGGAATGCTGTTGCAAAGTTAGAAATCATGGCAAGGAAGGTTTTCCTCACGTTCAGTTTGAAATTTCTTTTGGCTCACTCAACCATCCCTTACTGTAGCTTTTTTATGTCCCCAGATTGTTTATATGTCATTTATGTGTCCCCCCCCCCTTCATATTTATCCTTCAAATATTTTTAAATCCAAGTACATCCCTCAAAACACTGAGGTGCTCAAGGAGACTCTCTACAGCCCTATAGCTCTTCTACCAAGTAGGTCAGGGCTCAGGAACCAGCCTCTCAAGTTCTTGTAGCTGACAGTTATGGCAGTAGAGCCATGAGGAGCTCTTCCTGGCAAGGCTGCACCAAAGGAGAAATCCAATCCACAGCTAAGCCAGGGAGAGAGCTTTAGCTCACATTAATGGTATGTTACCAGTGGTTCCAAAACCAGGATGGGCTCAGGTACCACATGGATCTTCATCCACAGTAAGAACTAACGCATAACTCATTGCCTGGGGTACTTGCATGCTGGCAGCAGATCCAAGAGGCCAAGCCTGACTCATTGCCACCTTCTCCAGCTGGGCAGGTACCATGGCTTCCTTCTGCTCCTGGAAACATCCAGAGGAGCAAAGACACTCAGGGATTGCCACCATGCTCCAAGCACCAGCAGGTATGTGGCAGAGCAAGGTCATCATTATTGCAGTACCTGATAGATGTTCCTTATCAAATCTTCATGATTTGCCTAGCAGGTTTTGGATTAAAGCCTGGAGGCCAAATTCTTTCCTCTACCTATCCATTTCCTTTTGGGAAAGAGAGTGCCTATGCACCTGGCTGGCAAAGGTAATCATTTTGCCATTCAGCTTCATTCTCTCTATTTTCCCTTTAGCTCCTCTCACCTAAGATTTCATATTCTCATGCAATTTTATGTGTGTTTATTTCATTACATTATACTTCATCTTCTGAGTATAATCACTGGCTTCAGCCCCATAAACTAGATGCAATTTACACAAAATTAAAGTAATTCCTCACCTGTAAGGTGCCATACAGCACAGTGGAGAGTAATACTAATGGGAACAGCCTGTAATTTAAACTATACAGTCCCATCCCACCATATATTCTCAGGTGGCTTCATATAACTTCAGCAATCCAGTCTCCCATTGTGGAACCCACTGTTACTAATGTTACCTGAAAAGGGATGAAGGTGCCTTTGAACAGTTGCTAAAGATCGAAGCCAGAAAATAAGGTTGTATTCCTTCAGACTTTTTAATCTATTTCTAAAACTTTGTAGTAATGCTAGCTAGACTCCGGTGAAAATGCACATACTGATGCCTCTTGGTAGTGCTAAAAGCATGTGTTCAGAAGGCCAGCGCAAGCAAGCAAGATGCTCAAGAGAGAATGCTAATCCTATGGAATCCCCAGCACATGGGTGCAGTTGTAGATGACAAAGGATAGTTGGGTGGAAAGGGAGAAATTCATCTCATGAAGGTTAGGAAGAAATGAGCATGAGATTTCCTAATAACGTGAAGGGAGAAAGGACTGGACAGTGTGACAGGACAGGGGTAGAGACAAGAGCTGGAAGGTAGCTGGAATCAGCTGTGGAAGGAGAAAGGGGCCAATAGACTCATAGCCAGCTCCTCTAGAGACTTACAGGCAGTCCTGGGATATTTGCTTTGTTACAGCTTCCATCTAATATTAAACAAAGCATCCAGCTAGAACAGGCTGTTCTCTTGCCAGTTCCCTGTGGCACCCCAGTCGAAGACTTTGCTGGTTTTGTGTGTGTGTGTGTTTTTGTTTTAATAATCATATAAGAGGATTTCAGATATTTTTCCCCTGGTGCTTTCACTCCATTTAGCACTGTGAAAATCTCCTCTGCTTTGTAGTTTAGCTCTGCCTAGGGTTTGTGTTTTGCACGCTCTGATTGAATGAGGGCACTAATCCAACAATGGGGTTGCCCATGAAAATTTGTTCAACCTTTGCTTCAAGTTATAAAAGAAAAAAAAATCTCTGCTTCTCACAGAGATGGATATTGACTTTATTAGGTCAAGGTTTATTAAAAATTAAAATACTGAACCATATTGTCAAGCTAAACCAAATAGTGACAAAAACTGTGATTCTGAAATTTCACATACAGAGGCACCTTACTTATTTTGATTTCCAGACGTTCCGGATAGGTGATGTCTCACCTCTGTGCATGCCCAGAACTGCCTCAATCTCAGCATGGCCGAACAGCTCAGCACTGCAGCCTGAGCAGGCTCCAGAACCTCATGTCCCCTAAGGGGGTCTGTCTGAAGGGTGTTTTCAGAACACACAACAAGATTAGGCGCCCCATGAAGTGCACTGATGGCAGATACTTCCCTTTAAAATAGAGCCAAAGGAAGCCAGCAACCTTCTCACCTATCCCTTCTATTTAATAGCCTGGGGATGAGAGCACACACCCAGGAAGGAGAAGACCCAGGCTCAGTTTGCTACACTGAGCCCGAGGTAATCCAAAGCAGCCTCTAAGGGGCACCTTGCTGAAGGTTCACCTGGGAGTGAGGCCTCTCAAATCCTGCTACTGAGGCTGCTGAACACAAGGGAATTCAGGACCCCTCCAGGCCAGACTGAAAGCACACTCACATGTCCTGGCTACCTGGGGCAAATTTCGGCTTCTGCTCCCAACTGAGTCCTTACATTTCTTCAGATCCACAGCACCACCTACCACAGTAATGACTCTATGAAGACAAGTATTCTGTAATATAAAACGTTAAAATATCTAAATCTTCTTACTATTGGGTTGCCCTATATATTCCAACCAGATTACTATATCCAGACATCTAAAAATCCTTTCTTAATACTTGTTTCTGCCACAAAAAATAGGAAAAAAACCATAAAGACTTTGGAAAAATAAAGCAAACAGCTTTCAGACAGAAATCTCAAAGCAGTAAGGAGGCATTAAATGGTGCAGGACCAGCCTTCAAATGACAGGATTTATTATACCCATTTTCTACTGTCACACCTCCCCCCTCCCCAGTTAGCTGCAGCCTATATCAAATGGTAAGACAAGTATAGATTTCTGGCTCCATTCCAAATCCGTTTCTCTGCTTCAGGCCTTCTCCCATTCTCTCCTGCTCACTTGGAACTCACATAATAGCATTGCTAAGCCATTTCAAAACGTTGGGAAAGAACATTTAGTATCTGCACCTGTAACTCTAATTGCTTTCACTATTTCCAGCTTCTTCCTTAAGCCAAGTTTAGATCCCCTATTTAACTCACATGCAACATCCTCACATGAGGAATCCTTTGTTTTCAGTAAGGCTTTTAAAACTCACACCATCAAAATCCACACAAAACTCAAAGAAAGAAGGTTTGTTGAGGAAGCAGCTAACAGGAACACAAGGAATGAGGATATTAATAGAGAAGCAAATTATGGGGAATCAGACATTAAGTTTCTCATTGGTCACTAACTCTGCCTAAAAACTGTTCACCTGGTGAATGCAGGTTAGGGATTTTTCCCGCCTGAGACAAAATTATGCACTACACATCAAAACACACAACATATTTCTGCACTGTTACCTCTGCATCTGCCTATTCCCTCATTTCATACACCCTTAAACCCCAAAACTGTATCCTTCCCCACCTTTCTAGGGCCCTCCAGCTTCATACCTACCTTGTTTCTTAGCCCTTCTCTCTTTCTGGTCTTGGCAAGGGGATGATCAACACCTTTCAAAATCTGCAGTGCTCCCCTAGCCTCCTCTTCCTACAACAACAAACGGTTACCTTACCTAGGATTCCAGTGGAAGAGCAAAGTACATTTTTCTGCAAAATGTACTGTCCTTGCATGGAAAAGGACTTAACTGAGACGCAAAGCACCTTCCCCTTTTTCCCTTTCCACCCAAATTTGCTAAAAGGTTGCAGCTGTCTCAGCAGAAATTAATCACAGCGGGTCCTAATACTCACTAGAAACATCGAAATCACAGAATATCTTGAGCTGGAAGAGCCCCACAAGTCACTGAAGTCCAGTTCCTGGTCCTGCACAGGACAGTCACAAGAATACCAACCCCATTACCCAAAATCTCAAGAGCATAGCAGCAGCGGGACTCTGTCTTCCCAGCTTACAAGCTTGTACGCACAAGTTTCACTCTGTTCGTGTCCTGAGCCCTCCAAGCTCTCCTTGCTGGGCCCCGGACAGCTCACTTTGCTGCAGCAACTGCTAAATTCTGAGTCCATAATGGAGAGCGTTTCCTCTCCTAAAACAGTTAGGAAGAGCTGGCTGCTGCTGTGGGAAGCTGCCGCTGGGACTCGCAGGACCGAGCGAGGCTCCCTGTGCCCAGCTCAGCTACCGCAGCTACCTCTGCTGGCAGGAGGCTGCAGCGGGGCCTCTGCTCCACCAACGGGCTCAGGCACCTCGAACGCCTCAATCTGACCAGGGAGAAGCAACACAATTCCATTTCTGTATATTGCTCTTCCCAATATTCTACCTTCTCAGCAGAATTTATGACCACACTGGTCCCGCACCCTAGTCAGTCGGGTTGGAAAGTCTTTAAACCAGCAGAGATTCTGCTTGTAACACTTTGAGGAAAGCACCCACATTTCCCACAGCCTCAATTAATTCTGCTGCTTGGAGCTAGCAGGGGAATCACATTGCAGTAGTGGCTCCAAGGAAGACGAGAACTGCTACAAGCAGGTTTGATAGCTTTCTGTCACGTTCCCCAAATTTTCCCAATCAGCCAATGTTCCTGTGGAGTAAAGGACAATCTCATTGCGCAAAACCAGAACAGTGGAAGGGTATTTCCCCTGCAGGCTGCAACATAAACTAAAAATATTGATTTTAGAGCAGTTGTAACTGCTCATCGAATGTAACTGCTCTAAAATTTCTGAACGCCTTTGTAGCCTCCAGCAGAGTCTGAATACAGAGATGCCCTGTCACAGTTGCTTCCTCCATTACCGCAGGTGATAGCTTGAAAAGGAGTTTGCATATATGTTATCCATACTTTAACTAGCACATAGCTAAGTGGAAGCTTTCACACGCATTTTATACACTCAAAAATGAACAACATACCCCCCAAAGGATTTCTAAGCACAAGAAAAAGTTAATGCAAAATACTGCTCTCTAGCATATGGAGCACCAAATGCTGGTTTTCACCGCTCTTTAAGAGAGGTATCAAAACTTTAGTCTGTATGGACAGGGTTTAATGGGATTTTTACTTTCATAATTAAAAAATCAGACACAACCATAGCAAACTCCTGAAGAAAACCTGGTTTAAGTATCCAGGAGCTCACAAAAGTACAATAATAAAATCACATTCTAAGGCAGGCTAGGCCAAACCACTTGCTACAGAAGCAGAGGAGTAGAAACTTATGACATACCTTTATAGACATAGATTAAAAAAAAAAGTTTTAAGGTGCTATGTACAAGTGTCATATACAAAATGTAGTATGTAGGCACTAGAGCCTAGAAGGTATGGCATGAAAGGAGCTGGTCACAGTCAGGAGATGGATGCAGCAAGAACAGCCCCTGCAAAAAGAAACAACTTTCCCATGTCTGGAGCTCAGCCAACCAGCCACTGCTGCAAATGTGCAACAGCAAACAGCACAATGGCCATTTTAGACAGTGCAGAAGGGAATTCTGAAGGATGCAAAGCCCAGAGTGCACATGGACAGGAAGCGTGGATTAACTATTCCACAAAAACACCCCTCTCAAAACAAACTTCTTGAAGAGTTGCTTTTCAAAAGCCTGTATCCAGCTATTTTACCTGTCATATTTTCATCTTTGTCATTGTAAACAACCCACATAACCTCAGCTAATACACGATTAAGAAGTTTATCCCATGCTTCCTGGCCTTTTTATGCACAGAGTTTCTGATCTTTGTCCCTGTATTAAAATTAAGTCCCTGCAGATTACAGCCTCCTTTGCCACCTGCAAATCCGCAGGGCCGTGTCGCAGGCAGCCCTGGCGTCCCCCGCTGCCGAAAGGGTGACGGCGCTACCGCTCCCCACGGGCTCTGTCGGCACAGCGAGGCTTGTCCCGACACGCGGCCCTTACGCGCACGGGATCCGTACCAGGAAGGGAAGGAGCAGATATTCCAGCTCTGCCTGTCAAGTCTGCATTTCAAAGGTTGTGCCTGGGTGTGGGAAAGAATAAGGAGGGTCTGCCAGTCCACATGCAAAACTCTGCACTCTGCTGCCCCAACTGCCAGGCTGCCGCTCAGGACCGGAGCACGTCCCCACCCGTCCCTCCCCACTGAGTTTATACCAGTCCTGCCCAGTAGCACAAGCTCCATTTCCTTCCCATTTTATCTGCCAAACTACAAGTCCTTTAAAATACACATTTTAAAAAACGGAATGCCCAGGGCTCTGAAAGAGTGAGAGCATCCAAAACAGGCAAGGCTACTGCCTTGAGGAAAGGGAATAGAGGAGCTGCTAGTGTAGTTCCTCAATTATGTCACTAAAAATAATAGAATGGTTTTGGTTGGAAAAGACCTTAAAGATCACCTAGTTCCAATCCCACTGCCAGGGGCAGGGACATCTTCCACTACACCAGGTTACTCAGAGCCCTCCAGTCTGGCCTTGAACTCTTCCAGGATGGATGACAGGTATTAATTTGTGGGGTCTTCTCCATGGATAGAGGTTTTTAATGCTAGAGCATATTTTCATGCAGATAGACAGTTTCCTTAGTCCAAAATCAGATTACCGTTGTTCCCAAGAAGAATGTTACACCTTCCCAAATCTCTTTCACCAGCTGCAACGGGCACATCTCTGATTCACAGCCATGACTCAGATTTTAAGCAGAGAATGTCTTGTGGGTGTACATCTATTCTCTTCAATTTGTGGCTACAGTAAGGCTTAGATACACCATTACCAGTACACTGAAACATGTGCCAGCAGACACCCAGTTGGGGGAAGGGAGAATTTCACTTGGAATCACTGAGACAAGGCTACAGATGAGGTTCACATGACTCCTTTTCATGGCTTCAGATGGCAGTCAGGCAGAACATACGGACAAACCCATAAATGTAGTTTTGAAAGCCCGATTTCCAAGTCTTTTTGAGTCACCAGATGGTGAGATGGCCCCTATACTTAAATGCTCAAATATTCATTACTGCATCTAGATTACTAGCTATCACTTAAGTCTATTATGAACATCAACCAGCACAGAGGATGGAGATTGTATACAGAATTCTGGCCATTGCCACTTTCCTTCTGCACTGAGAAGCAGATGGCTCTTCAGTTACCAATCCACTGATGGGAACCCACATCTCCAGTCCCAGCTCCCATAGGAATATATCAATGACTAAATTACAGGTTCCTTGTCTAAATGACTGTTTTCTAGTCCCTTGAATACAGCAATGAAAAATACACAAAAAGATGTGGGAAGCAGGTAAGAGCTCATCCTTTTTGATTATCCTCAAGCCAGTTCAAGTTTGTACACATCTGAGAGAGGTGACAGGCCTTGCTTGCCTTAATTAATTAAGACTGGGGCACTTTTCTGGCCATGGAAAGAATGACAACAGACTCAAAAAGGCCAAGTCTCATGTTTTTTGAATGCCCACTGGCATCACTGCTTGTGCCTCTCTTTAAAAGAGAACAAACCCTGAAGAGAGCATTAATGCTGGATTCTGTGCACTACATCAACTTCCAAAGCATAAGGATCAGCAGATGATTGATAGCCTCTCACTGACAGCTTCCTCTTGATCAGCTTCAGGCAGCACCTCATTGCACTCTGAAGGAGCCAAATGCCTGGCATTTCTTGAAACAAATCTCATAAAACATCCTGAACTGGCCTCAATACACACAAGAGTACACAGTATCTTGAGTTTCAGACTTTTTTTTTTTTTTAATTCTCTCAAACTAAGGTTCTGATGATCACAAATTCTATTAAGCTGGTGACTGGAAAGAAGAAATGAAAATGGACCCAGGAGTAGAGTTTTTAAGAAAACAGACCAAGCATATCTTATGAAATTCAACTGAAACTGTTCAATATAATGTGAAATACTACAGGGAAGTACTGCACTTTTTATCATATATACCTAGTAGGTTACAGATTATATAACCAACATTAAAAGACAGGCAGCAGCAATCTGCCGATTTTAAGACAGCCCTCAAATCACTCGTCTTTACTAACTGTTGACAGCAACAGTGCTACTGTTCTCAGCTGCAGAAAAAAGGCAGTTTGACACACATCAGAACCACTGGCTTCCACTGAAAGGTGATAATTACAGCATTTGCCATCCAGTGATTATGTTAAGAACAAGGCCTCTTTCAGAGGAGAACAGCCAAACAATCTCCGTATGTATCCATTGCTCCTGTAAACACCAATGTATCGAATGTGTGGCTGGATAAGAGTCAAGACTGTAAGAACTGCTGCCTCGGCTATACAGACATGGCAAGTATTTTGCACTACATTACTTTCTGTAGTCCTAAAAGACATGATTTTCTGTTCATAGTATACAACTGCATCAAAGATTTGGAGAGCAAATTTTACAGAACACCCGTGTGTGATTTTATTTATCTCAGTAGAAAAGTGGAAGGAAGGACACACAAAGCAAATACAGCCCTCCTCTCTAAAATACCAGAGATTTCCAGTTAGTCCAGAAGCTCTAGAAAAGGTTCATAAATACCAAATTTTCCAGTGGTTCAAGTATACTTTGTATCTGATACTGTAACAGACTAGTAATGCATGCACCCAGCACTGTCCCACTGAGGAGGAATTTAAGATGGTGTTAATGCCAGCTGCTTGTTACTCCAGCCAAAACAACCAAACAAGTGAGGATTTCAGTTTTGCCTAAATCACCACTCAGCTTTCATTCACATAGGTCCTAAAAAATTATAGACATGAATGGTGGAAGTAAGTCCCTAAGTTACTAAGAAGTTACTGTTTTAGAGGTGACCAACACCACCTTTAGGCTTGCTCTATACTGCTTCTGAGGCTTGGTCCTTCACTTCCCATTTGCATTTGCAAGGCTGGGCTTACTGGGAAGACTAAAGGAGCTTTTGTGTCCTGTACTGTACTCCTGGGACAGCTGGTGGGAGCAGCACCAACAGGACTGCCAGATACCAAACAGCCAGCCTCTTATCTACTTCTGTTTTTGCTGCCTGTTATGTTCTTCCCTTACTGATGTTATGTTCTTCCCTTACTGTGAATTCCACAGAATGGAGACAATAACAAATGCAATCCAAGCATCCATATGTATATGGATATGTTTGGTTACTTTAAAACCACACACACGTTTATCAAAGTCTCGCACTGTTTTAAAATTATTGTACTCTAACACTTTTTTGACCCTTCCTCTTCATTTCCCTGGCGAAATTGAAAAATGCTATTTTCTTATCAGCTCAGAAGTGCAGTACAACTTACCATAAACAATAAAGACAAACTCAGATTTGTAGTAAGAGAAAACAATCAGTGCAAGAAAAATTGTTTCTGGAGAATGTTTTCATACATGGTGATAGCTAAGATAATTAACTCTAAGTACTTACCATATTCATAAAGCATGGATAGTCGTAAAATATCTGTTCTAAAGTACAAAGAATTTATGCTCAATATCAATACTACGTTACAGTACTTGTTTTTAAAATTAACTTTTTTAAGGATAAGAAATACCTTTCTAACCATAACTGAAAAATATTTTATAAAATTTACTTCTCCACTGACCAATTTCTGAACTCTGCTTATTTGAAAAGGTGATGTACTCATTGCAAGTAATGATGCTTGCTGCTTTGCAAACAGTTTACGATATGGTGATTAAATATCTTTCATAGCTCTGGCTGCCTTACGTGAATGAAAATGCTAAAATGCAGGTACACGCTTTTCTTTCCTAGAGCTAGATGATCAGTCTCAAGACAATTTAGAACATCACAGAAATACTTTTTCAGTTAGTGTAAGAATGATCAGTAGTACTCAATACCAGAGATAAAATGCATTTTGATATTATGTATGAAATGTATGAAAGCATTATGTTTCCACTCAGCTGTATGGCTTCCTTTAAGCCAGCAGGTCATACATGTCAAAAGACATATGACAAACAAAAAAAGCAGTGCAGTTATGCCAGTTTCTTCTAGTAAAAAATTTAAACTGTATGGCATTTTTGGCTATCTTCTTTTTTTTGTAATTTGCCCCTCCTGTTAATATCCATTTTAGCACTTTATATTTTGAACCTACACTTGCCAAAGGTATTGGTTGCCAGGCTGAAGCTCCACACTCCACACCATAAACTGCATCCCTGTGTGCCAGTGACATAACCCAGCTACAAGGGTCTGAATTTGCACTGCTTTTTTCCTGAGGAGGAAGGTGTGATTTATAAAGTAGAATTCAAAAAGTTTCCCAGCTATAACAATATTTCATAAGAGGCACCGAAAAGACTGAGTTTATGTGTAATTATGAAAGACATCATCTGGGGATGCCAACTGGACTGAAACAGATGAATGTTTTTAACTCACTAAACATGTCTCAACTCAGCAGCATGCTTATCTAAAACCCAAAATGATGGTTTAGGTATGCAAAAATTGAGAGATAAGGTAATGTTAAACCTTGCACGTTTGGGCTAGAGCAGTGAAGTTCTTGTGTTGCCTACAAAATTATTCTGAAAATAAACTGGTCAAGCTGTTTTCAAACTCAACCTTAAAATTTTGCTCCTGTCATCTATATTTAAATAAAGCTTTTATTAATCCTTTTATGAACAAGCTTAAAATCTCTTGACTCAAATACAAGTTACAAGATAAAACACATTTGTTTCCAGAAACTTTGGTGTCAGTGTTAATTTGTTTTCTGGAGAAAGAATCTGCTAATTCAGCATTCAGAAAATATTTTTTATTTTTTCTTTTTGTATTATGTAAGAGAATATTGCCTCAATTTTTTTGTCCTAAGATGTAATTAATTAATTCTTTTTATAAAGCACAGAAATGCTCCACATCTGAGATAGATTAGAAGTCACTCCAGTCAAAATCTATGCCGATGTGTCTCCTTTTTACTACACCTGGCGATAGTAGAAGCACCTGTGCTGTCTCCCACCACATAGAGACAGCTCCAAAGTAACACTTGAGACAATGACCTAGAGCACCATATTACAATTACTTTAAAAACCTCACTTCTTGAAGACATAAATCCATGTAAAAAAATCTAGATCTTAGCACAGTGGGATAAAACACCATAAATATGGAAGGAATATTTACTGTCCTTTATTGTTTATTGACCTTTATTCATCCTTAGCAAAATCCACATCAGAAAAACAGCACCACTTCTTGATGCATTTCCTAATTAACCATAGAAAGTTTCCTATACTTTCTAGATAGTATATGAATCCAATATTACTTAAGAAATTTAATAGACAGCAACAATCTGAGAGTTGGAGAGAAGCCTTTCGTAGAGTGAAAAACTAGAAAAAGAGTAAAACGCTCCCTCCAAAGGTTTTTTTTTCTTTAAAATTAGTTTTTGATATGTGGATTTTTAGTAGGTGATACTACACAATCTAAAAAAAAATACTGCAAATAGTATATATCTACATATGTATTTTTATATGCATGCAAATAAGTCTGGCAAAAATAGAACATTTAAACTTAATTTTTATCCTGTCAATCATAATTGCAGGCATAGCCATGAGGAAACTCTTTTCTGCAGCAGGCATTCAGTGTGTTCAAACTCTCAATGCTCTTAAATTCTATTCACTTCCAGTGGTAGAGTTTGTACCTTTTAAAATTATAGTTTGCTTGTTTGAGAGTGAACAGTCACCATGCCAACCCTGATGAACAACACAGGACATGAAATAGCCTGTGGATTTCTTGTCTCACTCTAACAGCTGGAAACCTAATTGGGGCAGAGGAAAACAAAACGTGGTAAAAACAACCATAGGAGTCAGGAGGGAAAACAAGAAACAAGCAGTATGAGTTTATGTAGAAACAAACATAGATACCCATCCATGCAGTGTTTCTACGCAATACATTAAAGAAAAAACATTCTTCAATTACCAGTCTGCTATATGCTTTCCCATTAAGAAGGTGGTTTCACAAGCCACTGAACTCTATTTTTGATGTTCATGATAACTATTCCTGAGTGTTTGTGAACTACACCACTTAAATCCCCTCAAACGTCAGTTTATTTTCTCTTGTAACGTATTCCTACAGTGTGGGATTAACAGACACAGGGGAGGCCTCCAGGCACCGAGAATGTAAATTAGCCTAATCTCAAGAAAACAAGATGAGCACTTAACCATAAATATTTTTTATAATCACATCAAACATGACATACCTGGTATTCAGTTTTATATCAATTAGTTGTTATGTCAGACCTACTTCTGAGGTTATCCAAAACCCAAACACGTAACATGATTTCTACTCTTCAGGCCTGAATAATATTTACAGACATTGATGTTATATCCAGCTCTACACTCATTCGAGACACATTATATAACTTTATTTTTTTATTTGACAAGCAGCAGTATCATGTTCGTCATTGTTTTTTTACATTTTAATGTAGATACAATTATTAGGTTATCTGTCATATTACAATATTTAGGTTTTTTGTGTGATTTTCTTTTTACTTTGTCTTAAGATACATTAAAAAACATCAACTGCAAACGTGAAAGGGGAGGGGGGAAAAAAAAAAGCATGGTACCCAACCAATTCTCCACATTTCAGCAATATTTCACTCATTCTTTTAGTAAAGTTTTAAGAAATGTCATAATGACATGAGCTTGAAATATCTATAGGCATTTTCATTGACGCTCATGACATGGCACTGGTGATGTTGTAAACAGCAGAAAAACAGGGGCTGCCAAGTGACCAATTATGGAGGCACAGGCCTGCCTCTTCTCCCACAGGAACACACCAAACAGTGACAGCAATGATCTCCTTACAATCATACCTGCAGGATAGCAACATCATGCTACATAACTGTATTCGTCTGCAGAGGCCTGGCTTCGCTCTATGTACTGTTTGTCTATCAGGACTTCAATACACTTCTTAATCATGCTGATACTTGGGTTAAACCTAGCTCTTGATTGGCTAATTACCTGCAAAAGAAAGACACAGTTTTTGTGTTATTTTTCTTTTTCACAGTTACAAATGACATCTAAATATTTGCTAAAGGCTTTAAGGCAAATACAGTATATTTTTCTTTTCAAGGCAGGATTAAATAACCCTGGAATAGTTAATTTATAACAACCAAGAAAGTATCTCTATGTATTAGTGTCAGGACACTGAAACTGACTGGTCAACTCACTGGTTACTTTGGCCACATTTCCCCAGATCTCCTCCTTCCTCTCGCCTGCTTCATTTGCCACAGTACAAATGAAGACAAATCTTTACGTTAAAAATTAATCTAATATTAACAAATTTCTTCACTACTATCACAGTGGAGTTCCCCTACCACTATTCTCTTTTCCTATACAATTGGAGAAAATCAGGATGAACTTCGTCTTCAGTAACTGAAGACAGACCTACAATTCAGTGAGTTCCATCTACCTACGCTGGAACTTTTTAATACAAGTAATAAAAAGTTATTTATTGTAAAAACAAATCTATATTTGCATTGTGGAAGAAATTGCCACTTCAGGCAAAACTTCAGATGTCTCACAGTAGTCCTCGGTTTTGCCCATTCTCTTGTAGAGAAGGGGAAGATACTGTGTGTAATAACAGAACGTGCAGATCTGTAAGTAGGAAAATTTTTCAAACAAAATATCTTACTACTCAAGTGTCACAATACATTTTGCCTGTAGTTTCTTATTTCTTCTGTAAAGAAAATTATTTTTATTTCAGCTGAATTTTCAGTTGTCTTTACAACTTCTCATGGCTGGCTTTGTCCCAGCTCTAGAGTTTGCTGGGGCCCTCTGTGAGCCAACAGAACTCACCAGGTGGAACTCACCCAGCAAAGCAAACAAAGAGCTCAAAAGAGTGAGTTTTGTTGGGCTAAGAGCCAAAGGTCTGGTACGTTTCACAGCAGTCAGTACAAGCGAGGAGAAACTGGGTGCTAACAAGCTGATAGATCTGCTCGGATTTCACCTAACTTAGCCCTCCACTGAAGCTGTTGATCATCACCACACTTCATATATTTACTTAAGACAGAGAGAACAAAAGAGAATTTTGTATTGGTATCGTATTGGTACTGTATTGTTGTTCTGGCTTCTTTTTTTATCAAGGACAGTACAAGTAAGAAGGATAGACAGAAACACCTGATGGTCAGAATAAAAATTTTCAAGGAATGACTGCTCTGATGTCTTCCCTTCACTACTCTTCCATACTTACACACTTTATAGGAAAAGCTACCTTGTCCTGCATGCAACTGTAACATTGAGCTAGGATTGAAATTATCAGGGTGTATCTAATACAATTAACAGTTCCATAAAGACCACATGCTCACATATACAGGTCTATCAAGGGCCTGGCGTATTTTCTTGGGACACCTCATCTTAAATGAAATGTGTGGTGCTCTAGTCTAAGTGTTAGAATCAGAGCTAACTATGTTAGGGCTAGGAGTCTCAAATATCTCTCTAATGGTATAATCCTGCCCTTATAGCTAAGAAGAAAATATTAACTATTCATAGTAAACACGCTCCTTTCAGAAAGATTTGTTCTTACTCAAGAAGTCAAACAGCACATTTTAATTGATACATTACAGATAAGAATATAAACAGCATGATAAGAATAACAATGGCACCAGAATTAGGAACAATATCAAAATTATACTCTTCACTTAGTTTTTACCTGAGTAACCATAAAAATATTCACCTTTCTTGGAAAATTGAAGAAAAAGGCCCTAATGTTACTATTCTGCAAGAACAAAACACAGCAGGGGCATAGTAGTGGCCCTTCCCTTACACAAAGGAAGAAGCAACCAGAAAGGATCTGTCTCCAAAACATAAAAATTTGTAATCTATTTCACCCTTAAAAACTGGTGTCAAGCAAAGTACATTTCAAGAATTTTTTCTAATAATTTGACAGTGGGCAGAAAAAAGTATTTTCGAAGATGAAAGGGCTTTTTCTAGTTTTTATTGCAAATTCTCACATGATTTCATCATAATTGCATGGATGATTTAAATAATAGGAAACTAAATAAAGATTTCAGGAAAAATCTGGATCTATGCTACTCGTCTTTCAGATATGCAAAATCAGATTTCTCAAATTAAGCTTGCTTTCAGACTATTTGTATATAAACACTTCTTCAATATCCAAAACCTTTAAGAGGTCTCACACTGCATCTTCTGAGCTTACAAACTCTCTGTTGCTACTAGTATTTTTTTAAGAAATAAAAATTAAGTAGTGAGTGTGGTAAACCGTTTCCTCTACCACCACCAATTACGCAATGTCTCTCCTCCTCTATGCTCAAAATAGTTGAATAAAGCAGGAATCTTTATTCCCCCTTCCACCAGTCTTCTCTGAGGCCATCCAACACGGCGCAGAGATGCAAGAATGAATTAAACTGAAGAAACAGCTTTGAAGGGTTGAGAAAAGTAAAACTGGGAACTGGTTGGAATGAACAAATGTCAGGCTGGAATGAGAAATACAATTAGGCAGGCAACCAGCAGATGGAAAAGTGGGAGAAAAACTAAAGAAATAGCACTTCCTTCCAAGCCGGCCTGTGATAGTTCACAGGTCATTAATCTGGAATCTAAAAAATCTAGACAACTGTACCACTTCGTGGAAAAGGGAGATTAAAAAGTGCATGCCTCTATACTCAAACAACTTTTAAAATTTAAACCATGAGTTATACTAAAATAACGATTAAAGCACAAAATTGGCTAAGTGCTTCTGTGGAAATTCCATACTACAATATCCCTATTCAGGTTTTCAGCTGAACCCTAAGCTCTGGCAATGATTTTTATAGGATACAACATCTCTTGGCGTAGAACCAGCTAACAGGAAAGAGCACGAACTTAATGCTTTGGTGCTAAGACACATTTAGAAGATTGAGGGATCCCAGCTAGTGCTCCAGTTCAAAACAGACCCCAGGGAAATCCTCACTAATTTCGCCAGAGTGCTGGTTTCCACATGGCTGAGTTTTGTAGTCTGATGTTTTACGCTACTATCCTGAAGATTTTCATGAAATCAAACTCAAGGACTCTCTCTTACCTCCTGAATAAGAGCATTATGTCGCAGCACTTTCCGTGCTTTCATGATACGGACTATAGCAGCTTGAAGATACATTTTCCTGTCTTCATCTACAGCACTTCGGGTCTGCTCCATCTCCTGCAACACAGGGACAACAGTAATGCTCAAAAATACAGTAAGACCAATAAAGACTGCACAAAAGTATCTTGAATCTATACTTTTTACTTTATTACAAGTCGTGATCTTGAATCTATACTTTTTACTTTATTAAAAGTGGTGAATTAATACTAAAATGCCAGTGTAGTTCAATTCCAGGGAAAACATGTCCATAAATCAAGGATACCAGGTTTCATGGAAGTCAGTAGGAAGGTAGGAGAGAGGCATCTAAACCAGCATTTTTTCTAGGGAGAAAAGCAAGCAGAATTGACTATAATATGTTGAGTTTGGCAGCACATACCTATCTTGTACAAAATCCTGTGTTCTAGGAGATACACTTGAGAACATGGATTAACACAGGAATTGACTTCAGTTGCCAAAGGATACAAAACCATAGGAAAACAGTTGATTGGTTCCGCTGTTCTTGCAATAAGTTGCTTTTATAAACACCAGCAACAAAAAAGTCTCATGAGACAGACTAAACAGCAATATTACCATTTTGTTTATCTTTTTTCTTCTACTTTCTCGTTCCCTATTTCAACTTCTCTTGCCTATATTTTAAGTACAAAGAAATTCGTGTTGCTTAAGCTTTAAACCTACAAAATTTCTTTTGTAAATCTTAGGGAATCTGATATATGCTTACACCAAACTAACACAGTAAATTCCATTTTAGAAAACAAGCTTTCTAAGCTATTCAGGCAAGAAACACCAAAGAATACTTGCCTGTGGCGTGTCTTTCTGCATTGATGTGGTAATTTTAAATTTTGTTCGTTTACTGCTGAAGCTCATATTTAATGAAAACGTAGACTCTGTCTCTATATCTTCCTGCAATAGAGAAGAGTTTTTAAAAATCAGGAATGGAACCAGAAAATAGCAACAATGAAAAGACACAGTTAGGGTCTTAAATACACAGAAAAAAATTCAGATTTGTAGTTGGAAATTCTAAAATGTCACTTGAACTAGGTCAATTTTTAAAGCTAGTTTAACTGACCTGGAAATCAAGTCTATTTCAGAAAACACTATGAAGAACTCTGCCATACAAGAATTTTATTAACAAGCAATTTTTCTTTTAATACTTCGATAGCTTATCTTAGTTGCAATCTCTATTTAAAGTAATTTTCTCCCTGCAAATAAAGTAGTATTTGCATTTATTTGTGACAGGACTTGAAAGGGGAGCTGCTGCTTTCATAATTTTTACAGAAGTTGTCTTCCAGAATTTAAGGAAAAGCATTTAAGCATTTTGTTATGTTATAGCAGAAACAGCTGACAAACTACAACTTCTGCAGTGCACATCTATCTCCAGACCTCTAATTTTTTTCCTGTCAGAATCTCAAGTCTTTTCTACATATATATATATATATATATATATATATATATATATATATATATATATATATATACATGTATATATTTTTTCCCTGCAGTATAAACACCTTTACATTCAACACAGCATGACTGGACAGATCTCTGTGGTTTCCAGGCAAGCATCTGTACAAGTATCACCAATTTCCATCAGAATAAAGTTACTGGGATTCTGAGACCTTGGAATCTTGCCAAGCTGTCTAAAGCACAGGACTTTAGTAAACACAGAAAATACTTATCTAAATATGCACTCAAACCAATATTCATTTTAATTTTATATCTTGCAACAAATAGTCTTTGTTACAATTTATACAAAATCCAGGACACCAGGCATAGCATCGAAAATATAACATGAAAGGGGAAAGACCGAGAGCTTCAAAAATAATATGCTAACAAAATTTGGGCTAACATTAACTTTTAACATTATTCTTCTGACATGGTTGAATATAAACCAAAGTAAATTGTGCATTGAGCATGAACTCAAAAAGCATGATTCTAATGAACCAACGAACAGTTTGCCCAAAGCTTCTCATGCTCTTTCCCCTATACCCATTCAAAAAATGAACAAATAAGCAAAAGCAAACTACAACATTTACGACGCTGTACTTTTCTGTTTGGCTTAGATACAGGTAAAGAGAAGTTTGTGTATTGAATTCCACTGCTTAAGCCACTAAAGCTCACTTGTTTATTTAATAAGTAAGCTGATAGACTGTCTACAGATCTGCTATCACATTGCTGGATGGAGTGCAAAGAAAACAGAAATAGTAAAGATACTTGGATACAATAATCTGGAAGGTAAAGAACTGGAAGATGCAGTGGTAAACAATAAAAAGTAAAAACAGGTTGAAAGTCTATATTATTCCTTCTTCTATGACATAAGCTTTAAGAAACTGGGTGAACCTTATCCAACGGACATAAATAAATGTAAATCCTTTAAATAACAGGCAACATTCTAAGATTATTAAAGGTCTCACTGTTTCCTGTAATAGCTCCCAGTGTTTTATTTGACCCATGGTTTAACAGACATCTTCCCAGCAATTGTTCCAACCTGAGCTCATTTCTAGGTATTGGAAGCATGTCCTATGCTTCAGCCAAGCATCAGATCTTCCTTGTGATCTCACCTTCCATTTTCTAAAATTTTCCTGGTTAAAAACAAAAGCAGCTATCAGAGCAGCTTTGGATTTCTTTTTGTAAGCGAAGTGAACAGCTAATCTGAGCCTCTTCTGTCTGATACTGTCTGCATAGTGGGCTTTCTGGATGAGCTGGAAGCACATGCTAATGTCTGTATGGGATGCACAGGCACTTCTCGGGTGTTCCTTACTTAACCGAGTAAAGTCTGTGCTCTTTGCTGTATGGGCAAAAAGGTTTCACATAGGCTATACAGAAGGATAGAGAGAGAGTCAGAAAAAGAAGTATTAACCATTGCCTTAATCACAAACAAAACTCAGATATTACTGGAATTCCAAGAAACTCATGGAATGGTAAGTCTGGCAAATTGCAGCAAAAACCCTCTCGCTGAAGTCCTTCTTGCTCCTGTAATCTGTCAGCAAGGAAGAACATGGTTGCTGTTGCTTTCAGTCTCTTAATTCCACAAATATTTTCTTAGGATCACTGTAAGACTCTGGTTTACTACCTGGGCTCCTTCCCATGATTCAGTACAACTTTGATAGTAAGGCAACAGAAACAATACAGTTCCTGCATTATTTTCATGCTGCTATAGGCAGAGAAAGCCTGTATGACAGGCACTCTACTTCCTGCTGTCTTTTCCTTATCAGTAGAGATTTAAAATATTTCACAAGGGTCAAAATAAAACTTAGAAAAATAAAAGTGAACAATGAATATTAAAAAAAGTCCTCAACAAATATCAGAATGACAAGACTGAAAACATGACACTTTTTTGTATCATTATGGCATACCTTGTCTGAGTCATGGTTGATCATTTTGACATCAAGCAAAGATTTGATGGTTTTAGTCAGTTCCTTCTCATTCATTTGTGTACTGTCCTGAAGCTCCTTGTAACTGACAGTCTCGCTGTTGTTGAAGGCAAGCAACACTGCCATTTGGTATGTTGTGACCATGGCTACATAAGGTTTGCACAAATAATTCATTTTTACTTCACCTGTAATGACACAAGTAGTATTCTATAAACTGATGAAAGGTGCTGAAAAGTCATCTGAAGCTTAACTACTAGAGCTCCTCCTACATTTCTGGACATTCAACCCAAGTCTGTATTTAACACCTGAAATGGAACAATGACAACTGATGCTGTGAATTTACACATTTACAGTGTGGCCTACAACACCCTCTTGCCCCTGATTAAATATGAATACAAGACAAATAGTGCAATATAATGATTAAAAAAAAGGAAATTCCAAGTAGCCTCAACACATTGCAATGCATAAACATCTATTAACAGCTTACACAAAATCTCAGAATAGTGATTAAGGAGAAAGTTGAAATTTAAAGGAAAGATTTAAAAACAAAGTAAAACGTTCATCAAAAATTTTTCATATCCTTGCATTCTTTAAATTCTCATGAAAAACAAAAAGCACCGAAGAAATCTACCTGAAATCAGATTTAGATTTTCTGTGCAAAGGTGAGTGTGTGTTAACAACAACCTATTACCAGAACTAGACTTTCATCACGTTACATTGTTGTAGGCTAGTAAGGTTTTTCAACTCCATGTGATATCTTGCACTGCTCTGTGGTTAAAGCCTGATACTGGAAGCACTTAAAATAAAACAAGACTGACTGACACTTACTAAAATAAACTATAATTTAATATACATCTTCTAAGCTATTTTTAACATATATTCCTATACAGTTAATATAAGCATGCATTCATGTAGATACTCACATACCTGAGTAAAATAGTATAATGTGTTCTTAAAATTATTTAGTATTTATGTAAGGAACACGTATACTACAGAAATAATTCCAGGGCAATTGTTATTAACTGAGCAGTTCTGCAGCGCTTTTCTGCAGTTAAGAACATATACCTCTAGTTTTACTTGGATTTAATAAATCACAAGTTTACAGAACATAGATTTTAGAAAATCCAAGTAGCAAATAATAATTTATAAAACAAAATAGGTCTGTTGATATTGTATGCAAAATAATGTTTTGACTCCCCATTTTTTTGTCATTTGAAAAGAACTTTTAGCAAGTAACTGTTAAGACCATAAGTTTAGCAAAGCACTTATTTTTTTACCTGTACAAAGATAATGTAACCAAGTAAGCTTCCTTCCACTAAAATGCTGACTGTAAAATAATTCAAACTGCAAAACAAAATGAACACCAATTAGTCACACACACAACTACTACTCACAACAGTTTATCATCACCCTACCAACCTAATGAAGAAATACTGGTTTTAGGTCCATCACACTGGATGCAAACACTGCAGATGAATTCATGACAGCATTTTCCTTTAGAAGATTGAGTGAAGACTGAATCCTAATTTAAGGTCTACCTCTGGTAATGAGAACAACTTAAGTAAATTTGAAGAATCTTTCCCTAAAATGGGATCAAACTCCTTAAATCCCAGAATGCCAACACTGTGTACACACACTAATTTGGCTTATTCTGGTTTAGTCCGGCAATTACGATTAGCACTGAAAAAAACCACATAAACAGGGACTTTTGATCTCTTTAAGAATTAGGTGTTTCTCCACCCACAAGCTTGCACAGTATGAAATCCAGTATTTGTAAACCACTCAGATAAATACACATTTACAGGAAGTTCCAGCAGTCTCAGAAAAAGCTGGTGAAGAGGTTGCCCAGTTACAGAGGCACACACACACTTTGGAGTGCAATTGCTAAACTTCTTCTTTTCCCCCTAAATCCTTGCCAGAATCCCAAGAGAACTCTCTCCATGCGTGAAATGATCAAATTGGACATTAAATAAAGACATCATCAGACAATTTACAAAGACTCCCCTGTTTGAGATCATGTTCTGTTTCTTTAGGGAATTCTAATTTACAGCACTGATCTCTAGCGAGGTGACATATGAATAACTTTTCTCCTTTAAAATGGCAAAATGGTGAAATTAGCCAAGCAACCCAGACTCTGAGTTGCTTCTGCTACACAATTCTGTACCAATTTTCCAACTGAAGCACAACTGACAATACTCCTATTTTAAACCCACAAAGACAACAAAATCTCATCAGTCACCCGGCCATCCTATAGTCAGGGTTGGAAACTATTATATTGCTAAAACCAAATGCCACATAAGTGGAAATTGAAGCTGAATAAGTACTCCTAATACTCAATAGTAATACAAGAAAAAGACTCTTCACTACAGAAAAAGAGATTTGCCATTATACCTTATATCAAATAACAATTTAAGGTATAAAAACGGCTATAAAAGTATCTTATGTCTAATAACACAAAATTTGTATTGCCTAAATTGTACTTCACCAGTAGATACTCCTTTAGCAAAGACCAACAAAAACGTTTTGTATTTTAACAAACATTGTACAGGTAATGTTTAGAATACAAGACTATAATCAAAAGCAACAAAATACCTCTACGAAGCAAAAAAAATCATGTAAGAAGAAAATATTTGGCTAAAGCAAAGTCTTTACTGCTTTGAGAAATCATAAAATGAGCTTTAGAGAAGTTTGCAGGAAGCTTGACTTTGAACAGCTTCTATGAAACAGGGAACAAGACACTGTAATTGCATCTTAATATGTTATTAAGATGGTTCATATTTAATATTAGAATCAGAATCTTCTTTTATCTAAAGAGATAAAGGAGATGGTTTTGAAGCGAAGAACCAACCTAGCTCATTTGCTTGCACTTAGTAGCATCTCCCTCAGCAATCATAAAGTGCAGAAAAGAGATGTGAAAAAGCTACAAAAATGCATCCATAAATTCAGTAAAGTATTTGGGTGACCTGTCCACATTGCACATAGACTGGAAACATGATAGCCATAATTTACAATCAAAATGAAGCAGCTCAAATTTTTCTCTGTTAGAGTGATGATTTTTCATTTGGACTTATTTTACATTTTCCACATGTTTACAGGAAGCCTCCTACTAACCTACCATCTGTACACTTTTTTCCAGTTCCTGAGGAATTGCAAATGTTGAAGAAGGAGCCTGAGTTAGAGGCCATGCACCAGCCTAAAAGTATGGGGAAAAATAAAAGCATTAACATTTCATACAACACGTATATTAAGAAAAAAATAACACCCTTAAGTAGATGTATAGTGCACATTATGTCAAAAGACAATCAACTGACTCAGGAAGTTTTACTGATAATTTTTTACTGTACCTTCTGCATTCCCCACTGAGGTATTAATTGAGACTAAAATCTTATATCACTATTATTTAGGGACGTAGTGGTTTGATTTTACAAAGAAACACTAGGAAAGTAAGTAATTCCACAATGATCACAAGCCATCAGTTTCCAAATAAAGAAGTATTCATAATTAGAAAAATTGTATATTTCTTATCAGAACATAAAAAAACAAATACAAACAACTCAGCAGCAATAAACATACATTAGTACCTGTAGAACATATATCTGAAAACTAATTCCCAAATCAATGATTGTGTCCTGGTTTTTGATGAAGTTGTTGAATTTATTGTTGAGATCAGCACTAACACTCATGTCTGTATACATTCGATGGAGCTTGCTGGTAAATTCATAACCACAGGCTTGCTGTGAAGAAATATTTTAACAGGTTTTAAAGTGAAAACAGTACTCATCATATAAACTATGTTCTATCACTAATAAAATATGAAAATCTAGTCAGCAGAAGTGTTGCTATATTTACAGAAAACACTAGTTACAATAAAAAAACACTGTAAAACAAAATTATCACCTTTATCTTAGTTTCACCTAATATACATTAATCTATATGAAAAATACTGTTTTATGAAATTAAAAGATAGACATGTTTATGAAAGTCCTTGGTACTTTTAATGTTAACATGAATTACTTGAACACAGCTAATAAAAATCTCATAAAAATCTCAAATGCCTAGGTGATACTCAGCCTTTTCTCTTTCACAGACTACCAAAAAACTAGCTTTTCAGCTATTGGAAACAGATTTACTGATTGCTAAGTTATCTCTGGCACCCTCTGCTGCTGCCTCTCAACACTACAGCCTCCTACATTTGTTTCTTTTGTGTTAGAAGAGTATTACCTTACCTTTAGTTTATTTATCATTGCTTCTTCAGAATCCATAGACATAGACAAACCATGAATTAACCTTTTTGCCAACATTCTGGCATAGAACTGCATTAAAAAAACAGAGATGAGGATTTTAAGAGGCATAACCACATTCTTCAAGTATGCTTTAAACATGACATTTTAATCATTATTGAACAGGAAAAGTTACCTTTTGGAATACATCTTTGTCATCAATGTATTTGAAAACAGTAATGAAACTCGTAAGCTTGTCTTCTACTTCATTCTCTGTCATTCCTTTTGCTGATTTCTTTAACAAGTTGTCACAGTATTTGGCCAGCTCAAATTAAAAAAAGAAAAATCAAACCCAAACCTACTTGTCAAGCTTGAAAACAAACATATGCCAAGGTATTTCCAAATTTCCACAACAGTTCAAACACACAATAAGTCACAGTCTCACGTTCTGTACAAGGGCTCTATTCCTGGGCAAACGATACATTCTACATCCACAGACACATTCTAAATCCACAGAAAGTATCAAAAATTAGAACCATGCAATTTTGCACACTCACAAAAAGTGTGCAGCTTAAGCTATTACTACTGAAATACACACCTTGAGTGTCACCCAGTGTGAGAACTGGACTGGGCTCTATGGCAATTCATTTGATGGTTATACACAAGAATTAACACTTTCTGTGTGCGTCACTTACCAACTCAGGTGCTTTGCAGATCGACTTGGGCTCCCGATAGTTAACTACTGATGTCAAAGCCTACATAAAAACATGGAGCAAAGAGAAAAATTTTCATTACCTAAATATTTTTCTTTTATGAAATTTGAAGAAATCAAAAAAATCCTCAGGGCAAAGACTATCTGAGATCCTATAAAACTGAACTACACAAAAGGGGATTAAAAAAATGAAACAATAAAACGTTTAAACTATTGCTCTATGAGAATTTTGTTGTTAAACATCTTTAAGTTGAGAATTTAGTAAAACTGGAAAAGGTAGAGGAAAACAAATAATTACAGAAAACCAAAGAACAAATTATGTTCTGATTAGAAACTTCACAAAAGTATGAAGATTTTGGTATATGACAATAATATGGTCAAAAACCCCTGAATATGATGAAAAATGAAAGAGATAGTAACAGTTTAGAAATGAATAAAAGATTATCATAATAATGGAGTTTCTAAACTACATGTCACATTTAAATTAGTGTTGTAAACTAACAGTGAACCAAAAATACTGCATGACCATAGTTCACAGGAATTACAGTTCCTCTGTAGAAGGAAAATCTTGTTATTATTATAAAGACAAACTGACAAGGAACTGTTCTGTACAATACCACATGATTCCAAAATTTGCTAATAGGTCCCTAGAATTCCTCTGAGAAAAGAATGCACGACTTGACAAGAAATAGGAAACTCTTTAAAGCCTGAAGCATTCTTTTGCAATAATAGTGGAAGCAGCAATAGCGATTTAGATATCCATCATCAAAAATTAACAGCAAAATAATGCTTAAAGTATTTACTGTAAGAAAGATCAATGAAGTGAAGAATGGATGTATTTAAGAAAAAGTACATTGTCGATGTGCCAGCAAATGAAGTTGTCAGTCTCGTGTTACTCCATCTTCTGGTACATTACATTAATTACAATGGAGAGAGAAATGCATTTAGCATTATAGAATTTGTTTTAAAATGCTAAATAATTATTTTATCAATGTCACAAATACAGGTGGGCAACTACTATTAGTGCCATCACTGGTACTGCCTCCATTATGCCTTTTCAGGTTAACCTTGACTGAAAATCATCAAAGCTTAGACTCTAACATCAACTACAAACTGCAACTACTGCACACATCACAAAAGAGCAATGAACTGTATGTATGTATCTGAAAAGAAATTAAAGAAAGGAAAGATATTTACTAATTATAATTAATAATTAGTAATATTAAAATTTATGATCATTAGAACTGTTATCCTTAATACCTGCATGGCTATGCATTTCAAATTTAAGAGCAGCAAGCCTCTTTCCCTATTTTTATTATTTAAATTTAAGTGCAGCTCTCTCCTGGAAAAAGTTGGCTATTGCGGCAGTGATTGAAGGAATAATAAGTTTCCATATATTCTTTGTAGTCAGCTTTAAAATTCTAAACAAAGATTCTGTGGAAGTAATACTGAGAGCATTCAGAGACAAACATTATCTCAGCAAGCAGATTCAAGTTCAAATGCATGTAAGAATTACCAAACCTCCCTAACCCCATCAGTTGCCTATTTATTATCTGCACTTACATTTGCACTGAATGGATCAGCACCATTTTTGTGTTTTGAAATATGATGAAAAGAAAGGTCCTTCTTTCAGAAAACAAATATTAAAGTGGTATCCTTTAATATATCTTTTCCCTTACACTGGATTGTCTTTTGCTCCATTCCATTTCTAAACTAGAAAGACTGCGTATGAACTATCTTTGAACACATGTTGATGCCATGAAGTTTAGGTGAGCCTGAATGAGGGCCCTGGATTTTTATTTTCCAATGGTTTGTTTACCTAAGTAAAAATTACCTTGTCAAGGGCACTCATAAAGTGTTGATCACCATTCAATACAGTGTTGATCAGTTGAACAAATTTACTATGTACTTCCAAAACTGACTCCACAAACTGAGTTGGCATCTAAACAGGGTGGATAAAACAGAAAGCAAGTTAGTGAGAGAAGTGGTAGTATCTAACACAAACATATGTACATTAGTTGTAGGTTTTTTTACTAATTACTCTTTTTTGAGGAAGTTAATACTACAGTGATTTTTGAGAGGATGGATTCTGCATTGCTGTACTCTCACACTATGATGCTTAGGGCATGTTTTGCAAATAGAAAGTCTAGGCTACATTTACAGTCCTACTACCCAACCTAGATGAGTCTGTACTGCTCACATGCCATCTAATTTTTCCCTAAAACTCTTCATTAGCCTTTTTAAAGATGATTAATGCTAGCATAAATCCAGCAATCAAGCAACTGATACAATAAACTGCTGCTTCTTCTACACAGTGACTTAGATTTTCCTACACAGGACAGTTAGCAATTAAATTTTGTGCAGTACATTCCAGCACCACATTCTGCATAGAAATGTCTGACATGAGCTGGAAGAGTCCCTACACAGACAAGCTGGCAGGCACAAGTGTAACAGTGTGCAAGGCACTGGCTCTGCAGCATAACTCCCTAGGTACATTCTCAGGTCACACATTAAAAACGTTTCAAAGTGCGTAATTTATATAATAGAATGAGTATTTCACACTTTGAAATTGTCTACATAAGGTTGTGAATTGTCACCACCCTCATGGGTCTGTATTTATTTCCCTGTGTAGACACTATCAGTTTGAAAGAGTGAGTTCAATAAACCTAAACATAATTTGAAAGCAAACTACTACTACAGACTTCAGACCCTTTTCAGTATGCACATGGGAGTCACAGACTAATAAGCATTCCTGTGCAGTCTGTAACAGAGTGAATGTACAACAGCTTGTGTTTATGTGTTATTATAGACAGAAACAATGGACAGCTAAAGTCACTATCCTAAAGTGAGCACAGATCTAGACATGGAGGAATACAATGTCAAATGAAAGCCCCTGAAGAGCAATGCTGGAAAAACAAAAATGGAATGGAGTAATTTAAATGGACATGAATGGAAAAAAAGTTTAACCCACTTCAGTAAAATAAATAAAGTAATAATATTTTCAGAAACTACATGACAATACAAAGCAAAATTACTACAAAGCTATTATGAAAACCACCAGATTGAAATCAGGACAGTCTTTACAAAATGGGATCACTGGCTTCTAATATACGAGAAAAGCAAATGTCACTGACTTAAGAGAAATTCGGGGAAAAAATGCATACATGGAACAAAAAGTCCTACTTGCCCTGGCAGTGTTAAGCAAACAACAATGAGAAATATCTAGCTGCAGTTGTTTCTGGTTAGATCACAACAATTACAACAATCAGCTCTCACGATAGATAAACCAGCAGAGCTAACCGTGCTGATGACAAGTTACAACTTATCCATCACACTCCAAACCAATTTTATGCAGGCAAAATTAAAAAGAAATTTTTAAGAATTTTAATCAAATAGTCATTTCAGCTGCCTGAGGAAACTCACATTTTCCTGAGAAAGATTGCTGGTTGCTCTAAGGCCCTCATCATGGATATGGTTTTGTAGTTCCTGAATCATATGAGGTAAACCACTTGACACAGCACGAAGTAGAGTATACATATTTGCCATGTCTGTAACAGAGATACATGTTTATAGGGTACACTTAGAAACGCTAAAAATTAACACTTAATATAGTATCATAATTTCACATGCAACTTTTTAAAGACTGAAACAAGCCCAGCTGTTTCGAAAAAAGAAAATTAACACACACTGGATCTGCAGCATAACTCCCTAGGTACATTCTCAGGTCACACATTAAAAACGTTTCAAAGTGCATAATTTATATAATAGAATGAGTATTTCACACTTTGAAATTGTCTTTCAATTTCAAAAACAAAAACAAAAACAAAAAACCAAAAGAAAAAAGCAAAGTGTAGGCCTATTAGCAGTCTTTACTGAACCATTGTGAGTACCTCACTCTTCCAATACAGCTTCTTTAGAAGAGATTTTAAGAAGAGAGGCGGGCTAATGTGGAGAAACAGTGTGCCAGTTTATTTTAAACCTTTTAGGCCTCCCTACATCTCCCCTGGCAGCAGCTGTCTAAAATCAGTTTAGATACCTCTTTTTATTTGTCTCCAGTGGTAGCTTGAAATTTTTCTCAGGTGAGAAAAGCTCTAAACAAGCAACTGCCATTTTTATTATACTTTGCCTCCCTGCACCCCCCCAAAAAAAACCCAAACAAAACAGATCCATATTCTGATAAAACTCAAAAAATTCCCTGGAAACTGAACACACCATTATTAGATACAATTTGAGTTTGACTGTGAAAAATAATTTATTTCACATAAGAGATATCATCCATGCAAGAATAAGCATTCTTTCAAAGGTAAGAGGCAAGTAGTCATCAGGAAGCATGGTTTTTCTAGTCAGGCAGGGAATGTAACTACCAGAGCGTCTCTTTCTGTAAAAAGGATTTGGGATGAGAGGTCACAAAAGATTCAGGACAATAAAAAGTGGCTATGAAAAGAAGCCAAAATATTTTATAAGCCTGACCTGTTAAGTGATGATGAAGAAATCTGTTAAGACAGAGCCACTGGTTTACAAATGAAAAAAATAACATAAAATATGAGCAATTCTACAGGACACAGGACTTCAGTGTGTTTTTAAGATGACTAAGACAAGGAGAAAGAAAGACCTTTAGCTGAAAGAAGGGTTGTTAACAGTAAATAGAAGGTTCTGACTAAATACTTGGAAGAATAAAAATTAGCTTCATGCTAAAAGAAAAATGTCATTTACGGTTTAATGGGGATTTCTAGACAAGTAACATTAGTTGAAAATGCTTATGTGCAAAGAAGGTCATTGAAAAAAGATAGGAAATTGCAATGCTAAGTGAATAAACAAAAAATCATTTCAGTCTTTTTGTGATCAGTGAGACTTACCATTTCTTTTCTCTTGTCTGATAATATTGTGACACTCTGCATGTAGAAACTGCAAGTGATCAGCTACCATCCTCTGTTGGCATTCATGAGTCACTTTGCCATATGAGCTGGGATTCAAGTACTTCCGACATCGCATTTCTTCATCTTTTAATCTACCTAAAACCTGCAGACAGGAGTTTAAACTATGAGCTGAAGAAATACTGACAACCAATATAGTGCCAGAATATACAAGAGTGTATGCATATAGAATGGGAAACAAAAAAGAAGCAATAAAGTTACAAAAGAACTTGTGCAGGATGCTGAAAAATTAAATTTATTCTTCTGAATATTACTGAATGAATATAATCTAGTCTAACTAGGCTTGGTCACTACTAGATGTCTACCAGCACTCCATAGTTTTCATCTTGGAATTTCTTGTTCCCTTTAACCTTGTGACCAGCCTGATTTCTCTTACCATACTTCTTATTCCTTCTGAGAAAGTTCTTCACAACACCTAATAAAAAGAGAACTCTAAGAATCACTTTACTATTCCAAGTCCACCTGTTTGTACATAAACATCTGCTAAATAGTTATAGGAGTACATCTGAGCTATTAATAAAAGCTCTTTTTATAACTCAATGCAGGAAATAGTTTTTATCATAAGATAATTCATATAAATACTGAATAAAAGCACTTACACCCTGTGAATATCAAGGGAGTCTAGGGAGAGTAGTGCAGCTGCAGAGTGCTAGTGATAGACAAAACTGCTTTGGGTTTAGTTGAAGTCTTACTCTGTCCCTGAATTTCACCATTTCACCAATGGGTGTGTAACCATTAGCTTAAAAGCAATTTCACAGCCCTCTTCTCAACTCTTCTATCTTGGTAGGTGCACAGTATAGAAACAAGAACTGACTCAGAGTTGTATTAATCTTTGTTTTCTCTAACAAGTTTAGAGAAATTTAACCACAACATAACTTCATACACCACAAAGCAAAATGAAAGACAATCCACCTCAGAATATGTAATTTTTAATAATGTTTTGTAACAATGTTTACCCTACTCCAAACTGAAAGAAAATAAGGAAGTAAAAAGTAATACTGATCAACCCAATACGTTTCATTTTTTGTCTTTTTTTTCACTTTTCATGCCATTGACTCATCATTTATTATGAAATATTTTGATACCGACTGTCTATCCAAGTTTATGTTCAAATTAACCATGTCACTAAAAAGGAGCATTTCAATTGCATGAAAGCATAACATAAAGAACAACTATGAGACCTGTAGAAGACATGGATCATCAATAAAATTATTTTATTTATTGCAAATGTATTGAAAAATCTCTTACCTTCTCCATGTACTGTGAGCAATTTGACTCTTGCAATAAGTTTGAAGCTTCTTGTTTATAATACTCCCCTGTTTCATTCAGAAAAGGACACTCAAAAATTTCCTGATAAAACTAGAAGAGAGAATTTTTTTAAAGGACAAATAATGTACATACCAGACAGACATTCCAAATTAAAAATACATAATCAGAACTGTGTATCTACCTTTAGGGGGAATTTTTTCTTATACTGTTCAACATGAACAAAGGAGTTAATAACCCCATGGATTACTTTCTGGTTTGGGTCTTCTCCACAGCGATCACTGAAATAGACAAAGCAAACATTTATGAGAATGCAGGTATCTGATGTAACTCATCTATAGCCAAATGAAATAAAATTGGATGAAAACATTTTCCAGTAAATTACTCTGCTCAAATTGGCAAAATTGAAAAAGATTAATCTTAAAATAAAAAATGCACTTCTTTCTCTCATATACATTTAAATTGTTGAGACAGTTACTCATCAACTGTTCAGGAGCATTTAAAGGTCATGAAATTTCCAAGTATTTGCTAAGGATGTAAGTATTCCAAATTGCATAGTCTAAGCAAGTAGTTTAAAAGCTACAGTAATTTTCATCTTGTATTTGGAGCCTTTATTATACAGACTACCTTCACACTCTTGCCCCTTTCAAAAAATCCATCCTTTTCACCAGCATCACAACAAGAAGCATGTTGTTTCTTTTCTGAATATATACTATTCAACATTTAGACTTCAAGTGGAAAAAATAACATCCCTGGCCTACAGTCACAATATTGAATCATACATCAGAAAAGGAAAACCTTACATCTTCAAGTTCTTAGCTTCAAATGAAGGAGTTGAAGTGAAGAAAATGTTGTCTTTAGTTCCATTCAGGGGAAAATAGAAGTAATTAAAACGAACATTTTGCATGCTAAAAACAATAGTGTTCAGTCATTTGCAAAGACTGGACATAACAAACCCACAGCAGAGACTTCCTCTTAAGACATGAAAAGCTCTAAAAAAGGATCACTTTTCATAGGTACTTTACAGCTAAGTAAAAAAAAAAAAAATTCTAAGTTGTTAAATAGGACGAAAATATGATTGACAAAAGTATAGTTATGATTAAGCATCAAAGACAAACATTACCATATACCCATCTAGGCTGGGGTGAAATGGAAGAGGAGTAATTTTGTTAATGTCATTTATTTTGGCTTGCAATCAGGAAAAACTCCAGAGGATATCCATGAGCTGTAGAGGTTTACCAGGACAGCCACACCAGCAGTCATTGTATTATGCATACCACACCATCTTCATGTATTTACAAGACTGTTAATTATGGATATTGCTTTCAAGTACTACTGTTTTCTCAGATCTGAAAACTTAAGCTTATGATGGGTGTAAAGAATTAGCTCTCTTAACAGACTATGAACAGTCACTGTATGGTTTATGCAGCTTTATTACCCATTACAAATGAACTGAACTGATGGGTTCCATCACGGATGGTTTGATTTTTTTTCACCCAGGGAACAGGAAGATTTCCTCTGGTTGTGGGAGGTGAACCAATGGAATAAAGCTGTGTTTGTGTACATGTAAAGACACCCTGAATCCTTTCCACCATCTCTCTGCAGGGTCTGATGGCAGAGGCAGCAGCACAGAATCATAGAAGGGAAAAGTGAAACATCTGCAACTCCACTGCAGAGGTCCCAGGAGCATGGAGAGCTGCAGGATGCACACAGGCTGTGAACACAGGCCTAGGCCATGGAGCATAGGGAGCCACAGAACTAAAAGCTGAGCATATTACAAAGGAGGGCTCTGGCAAGAGACAGACATATTACACGCAGGGCTCTGGATCTGGAAAGGACCCTGGACCAGGTACACAAACACAAACAGCATTACTGAAGGAACAGCGCAAGTCCCAGCTTCCCTCTGCTCAGTTCACAGGCCACTTGAAACCAGACACATGTGGGAGGGGAGGGGACAGCAATGGCCAGACCCAGGGGACACAAAGGACAGTGTACATTAGGAAAAAGCTGTATAAGTACAGAAGACATGCCCTACAGAAGCACTGGAAGGAAGGAAACAAGCCTTTGAAGCAGAGGTCAGATGGTACAACTGTAATAAATGAAAACAAACCCAACACAGAACAGGCCTTGCCTGCTCTGGCAGCCACTTCAGGTTTTTATTCACTCCAATGGCCCTTTGCTCCCAGGAATGTGCAGTGCAAATATCAACAAAGTTTGACAGAAGTTTTAAGGATGACTTCCATAAAAGTTGTAGTAGTAAGAACAACTACCACACTAAAATGGAACCCTGCAAAGGCAGAAGTCTATGAAATGTTTATTTTCCTTCTCGGCAGCAGTGAGCAAGCAATGCAGATTCATAAAGCTACAGAGCAGCTACAACACAGGCTGAAGCAGGGATGTCACAGGATATCTTGGGTATAAGGGTGTGATGATGTTTGGAAAGGAATCTGGATAAAAAGATGAAGTGCTAGAAATACAAGTTCCATAATTCAGGTGGTGACAAGCTATTTTTTTACAAAAGAAATGGAGAAAGCTACAAAACACATGCACAAGAAAGTTGTGCTGGTTTGTATTAACTGCATCTTGTTCCTGTCTTCAGGCTCAAGCTAACAGTGGATGTTCAACACATATTGTACAACACATATTGACTACAGCCCCAAGGAAGAACATTTTTAAAATTTCAAGTACAATAATTAAATATGAGGTTCATTACAAGATTCCTTCATTCAAGAAAGTGCTCCGCTGTGTCAGACCAAGGATCTTTCAAGGCAAATTACCTACAGAATTCATTGTGAACTAGATGAACCTGTTCAAAACACTTTCTAAAAAGTTAATTTCCAATAGCTTTGATTTCAAACAAATGGTACAGATAATCTATCAGCTTAGACAGGAATAAGTTCAGTTAGTTAGAAACTGTTACTTTGTTGTCAAATATTTAATTCAGGAAAGAAAAATACAAATAAACTATTTAATTTAGGTTTTCAACGCCTTACAAATTTTTTTCTGACTAAGTGCATGTTCAAGGAACCTCAATCTGCCAAATTACCTCTCTCTCTCAGTTTACCTACATCAGTCCGGTCACCTGAATAATCACTTTAAAAAAACCCCAGTCATCAGGCTACTCCAGAGTTATCCTAAAGAGTAGTAGGAATGCAGAAACTGATGAAACTTACAACTACACACAAGATCTGTAGTAGGTATCAAAATTTCTGTTTATTCATAAATTAAAAGATCCTTTAGAAGTTAAATAAAAATTTTAAATCAAAGTTTTAGAAGTCCCAAGGTCTTTGTCTTCATTTAGAAGTAAAAAAAAAAAAAAATCAGAAATACAATAATAACTTTCCCTCAAACTGCAAAAAATAATTATCCTCATTTCATTCAAGTCAAACACCAAAAATATGAAGTGAAGGAACTGAGCTGAAAAACCCAGAAGCCTTTTCTTCCTGGCAGATAAGCAAGAATTGTTCTGGGTTCCATGCAAAGCAACACAACTTCTCTGGCTTTGGCAAATCTTTGCCCAAGGCCTGGTCCTTAACTTTACTGACAGCACAGAGGCTAAAGGGAGTCAGCATCAGGTGGAGAAAAATGCAAAAGGCATCCTATGGGACCTGGACAATTTTTCTAACTCCTCTCCTATTCCATTAATAAGAAAGGTTGCTGAAACAGAAAGATCACTGCTCTGGGCTTACAGGGCCTCTTTCTACACATGAAAGCCAGAAACACATAGCTACAATGAGGAAAGCTGATAGACCATAATCATCAGATAAGAAGTTACCTTAAAAAAACAAACACAAAAGAATTCTGTCAAAGTCCACAGAGTTTCAAACTTAAAGGAAAAAGTACAATACCCCCACATTATATTAAAGTAAGAAACAATCTAGCACTCACTTTTTTATTTCTCGGAGGAGCATCCGAATAAGGATGGCCTGCAGTGGCTCAATCATTAATTTTCTCCACATATCAAGAGCTAGCTGTCAGGACACAACACAAGTTTACATCAACAAAAACATCAAACTCAGAACAGTATCAAAGATGACAAAACTCTCCATTCAGGATTTTTAAAATTCAGTTGTTACATAACCTCTTCTTTTTCTAGTCAGGCAGTATGTGAATGCTGGTTTCCCAGCCTGCATTCTTCCTAAACATCTAATAGAACTGATTCATTCCTTCATCCACTCCATCAAGTATTCTCAAACACATATAAGGACCCTAAGCAAGTTGGTTATAAGGGCAGATTTTGAGACTACACATAAATATCAGCACAGTAATAGGTAAGTAATAACTTTCCACCCAAAGTCTCTGAATGTGTATAAACACCAGTATTTCTAACAATGATTGTAAAATAACCCTCAGCTGACAAAAGGGAACTTCTCTTGGCCAATTTGTCAGAGGTCACAGTCAAAGATACCGAATCCTTTCATCCAACACACAAAGAATGTCTCCAAACTAAGATGCTTACATCCTAAGCAAAGTCACTGGCAAGCTAACATTTGGCTTCAAATGAAATTCAATTTACATTAGGAATAGGCTACTCTATTTCTAATATATCATTGGAGAAACCAGTCAAGTGGACTCAAATAATTCAAGTTCTTATGGGTGAAGCAGTTGCTCCCAGGATACACCATTTTAAAATACACAATTACAATAGTTCAAATGAGCTTTTACAGTTGAATAAAAGTCAGATTTAAAGCCCAAAAGGGATAACGTGATCCTTTATATACAGAGAATAACTGCAAATAGGAGACCTCTGAAAACATATGCCAGAAAGTAAAAAACTGGGAAAAAATGAAACTGCAAGGTTCAGTAAGGAGAGGGAGTATTGCTTTTAAGAAAGCTTTGACACAACTAATAGGTCATTAGATTTAAAAATTAAACTATCAGTCAGGTGTGTCTCAGCTGAAAGCAGGCACATAGCTATCAGCTGCCAATCTGACCCACTCTGCAAAATAAATCTCCTTTTTAAAGAGCAGACAAATGAAACTGCTCTAGCTGTCACAGCTATTCAGCACCCATGCTGCAACACAAGGTTAAGAAAGTAAACCTGACACAACTGCATCATAAGCAGGCTAAAGGAGAGGCAAAAGTTTGCTTATAAATCCAAAGACACATCATGTTTTGAAACCAAAGTTGTCCAAGGAGTGATTTTCCACTGTCTCTCCTTGCAGAGAGTAGCTGGAGAACAGTTAAGTTTCTGTAAGACAGCAGGAACTAATCCAGTACAGAATGAAAGAAGCCAGCTGAAAGAAGCCAGCTCTGGAGAGAGAGAAGACAGGGAGGAAGGAAAAAAGGAAACAAACTGATACATTTTGTGACTATGAGGTGAAGAGAACCTGAGGTAAGTCTATTCTGCAATGTGAGTTCTAGCATGGTCCTTCTCACATATGAGCTACCAGGGGGAAGCAAAGTCAAGTTGCCCATTGGAATTTTCTTGTCAAATAAACAATAAACTAGACACAGATCAATCCAGCAACCTGATGTATAAGTTCAATGGTATCCTCACCCTTGAGGACAGGGACTGATCTTACTTCTCCAACTAGACTGGCAATATTGAATGTGGCAGCTTTCTCCATTTTCCAGAATCTATTTCTGGGGGGAAAAAACCCAAGAAGGCACATCTGAAGTATCTTCTAGCTCAGGGTTCCCACCGAGCCATTGAAAACTCAAGAGTTTGGAATCAGTAATAGGAGCTCAACTCAGAAAAGCAGTCCCTTTCACCATGCATTTGTAATATCCAGAGGGGAAAAAAGTAATGTCTTGCAAGCACTGGCAGACTATTTTCATTAACTTATCCTGTATGTTTCCTAGTACAGTTACTCAGTATCTGGAACACTTGTGGGGATGAAGACCTGTTTGAAGCTGTGCGTGCACACCTCACACATACACATCTCTTCCCTCATGTACAGAGCTACTGTTACACACCTCTGAAAAACTGAGCAAGAATGGACTTGTATAAGATTACTGAAAAGCTCCCAGAGTTTTATTACCACACAAGAGTGATGTTGAGACAGACACTTCAGAGAGTGCAGTTCTGCTTCTAAAAATACTGGGCATTATTTATGTGACTTCATGCTGAGAATGAAGGGAACTATATATAAAATAAACACGTTTGCCCTTGGGTAGATAAAGGCCAGATCATTTCAATCACCTAAATTGGAATAAACAGTAATTTCTTCCATTCTAGAGTGATGAACAACAAATAATTTGACTTCTGCCAGGGCCCTTGTACAGTCCAAAGAATAAAAGACAGAATCCTACAGGAACCATAATGAAAAAGAAAATGCTTTCAAAACAGACTTGATAAACTTGCCAAGGCCCCTGTAGGTCAAGAAATGGAGCAATTAATTCACAAAAATAGTGCTGCAATTTAATACACGAATGTAGGACTCAAGTCTCCATTACTTTTTAGGACAAAGGAGCAACTGCCATAAACCTAATCCTACACCAGTGGAGAACAGATATTAACTTTACTACCTTGAGATTCTCAAGAAAAGCTTTTATACCTTGTCACATCGAGAAATAGAAGCCTAAAAACCAATGTTTCAAGAGCTTCTGGAAACAAAAGTATACTGCTCCTTCAGCATGTTTTCTAGATGGCAGTATCACTTAAGAATCTGAAGTTTGTTTGCAAAGTGGTTCTACTACCACATTTAAAACCCAAGATTTCCAACAGTTTTTGTAGCTGGTTTTTTTTCCTGCCAGGTCACTCTTATTTTTCTACACGAAAACTGTAATCTCATTTAACAAAAGGAACAGTGCTCACGTCTAAAATATTTCTGTGACATAAAAAAGCAAAAATTTCAAAGGACAAAGCTGAACTCATAGCATTCTGAATACTGTTTATATACAACTCCACTTTCACAGATACCTACCTCTCCAATTTCCATCAAAGGTTCATTCATATCTACCCCTCCATAACCATACTGAAGATCAGCTTCAGTCAATTTGTTCTTCTTAATAAACTGTGTGTTGAGGTACCTATAGAAATAAAGATATTCTAATCAAAACAGACAAATAGAAAAGGCTGTTTAAATTAAGTTCAGAAATGTGGAATGCCTTCCACATCACAAAATATAACTTCCTTTAACCAATGCCAATGCTATTTGTAGAAAAGTGTTACAATACAAATGACACTGAAAGAATTTATATCACAATAAAACAGTAGTGTTGGTAACCGAGAGATCAAAAACGAATCTGAAATATCACGGTCAGCATTTTCTTGCTGACCAACATATTTGTGTAAGAATCTAACCTTTCAACATGCACCACTGAGTTACTCATCCATATATGTGCAAAATTACTCCTAAACTCACAGATTAGTATTAGAGTGATAGTAGTTTATTCTAATGATAGAAAAACACTCTTACTATTAGATATTTTTAAGTTAGAAGTATTTTCTTCTACCTGTACTGTTTATTCTTTTGTGTTTCTCTCAGACTGAAACACAGAAGTACTGCTATTTTAACGGGGCAAATTTTTGTCAGCTATGATCCCTTACTCAGGTCATGGTGACCAGCTAACATCCAGATCACAAATTTTAAAGAACAGAATTTTCAGAAATGATTTCAAGTAGCAGTTATAAAGAAGAAATGCTATAAATGCTATTTTTAACTTCAGTATTTACTACTGTATGCATAGTTTTTATAAAGAACACAAAATGGATTCTGTGCAAGATCATTCCTCTTGACTCTCAGTATTCCCATACAACAAATATTGTAACATTTTTAAACTGAACCATTCTTTTCTTCCCCAGGTAACTGGGAAAAAAATTCTCATATACTTCACAACTACATTTATAATATTTCTTATATTAGAAATTCTTAAATGAGGTAACTGAGACGGCTTTTTAAATTTCTGATCTAACCAGAAGTTTTGAGATGCTCTGTTTCAGACACTGAAAAGAGCCAGATTACTGAGGCATTTTAAGAGATCCAAGCTTCAGAGGCTGCACCAGACCAGGGATGTCTGAACACTCTCGACATGAAGGCAAAAGCCACGCAAAGGAGCAAAGGAGGAACACACTGTGAAACCCTGTGAACTTGAAAGAATTTAGGACACCAAAGAGTCCAAAGAAGGAAAGACTTGTTATAGTGCAGTGATGACAAACTGGACTACAGTGGCCTGAGCTACTTTCAGACTCTTATGCAGTGCTGTAACCCTGTGCTGCCATCAACACCAACCATGAACTGTAAATGCAGGTCTCTCTAGAAGGCTACAGGCCCCCCATGTCATATAGAACCTGTGATGACATCAGGAACACCAGCCTTAAGTGGCTCCTTGGTGGGATTTTCCCATCTTCCCCCATGGGAACAAAGCAAACAGCTGCCAATCTGCTTTTTCTCATTAAACTTGATAAAAAGGAAAGCCCTACACTGCCCTCGCTTACCCCCTCTCTTCCATCAGTATATACCGAAAGTGAACTAAGAGTAGCATGTAAAACTGAAAATTGCTATACCTTGATATGCTGGTATTATTACAAATATTTTAAAGACAAAACGGAACAAAGCAAAAGCTGCACCATGTTTGTTTAGTTTTCAGGATTTTATTATGAACAATTGTAATACTTCTTTCTTTCTTTGTCTTTTTTTCCCTTTAAATGATTTCATTTCAATTTGCTGGATAATAAAACCCTCCCAACCACTTGAAATTGAAGTACACAGACCAGATTTTTTAAAAGTACCTACGAAACCAGTTACAGCACCAAAACACTGGTAAGGCCTAATCTCCAGCATTGTTTTTATCTATTATTTATACCATCAGAACTAACAAAAGTAACAACTGAAGAAATTTCTTGCAGTGCTCCTTCCTTATTCCATCAGTTTTATCACCTTGGTTTAGTCAAGCACATATGGGATTTTACTTTTCAAACTGAATCCAGATTTGTTTTCCTAGAAAAATGTGCCAAGGAGGATGGGTGAAAAAAAACCCAACAAAAAAAAAACCAAAATCAACACTGAAGAAAGAAAACATTTAGCTCATTTCCCAATTATATGATTCACCTTGCATTTTATGAATTTTGCTTAAAAGTGTCTCACATTTGAGTAGTGTTTCAAATATTGCCTATCAGGTTAGAAACAGAGATGCAAGCCTAATTAAATTTTAAGGGAATCTATTTTAAAATAACTTTTAGATTACCACATGTAAACATTAATCAGTTTTCACTGCTGGAAGAATTACACAAATTAGAACCTGGGATACAAGAGAGTCAACTAAATTTGGTACTTTTTCCAGAGCAGGCATGCAATAAGAAAAGAACTCCAACTGATTTATAAAAAGCAGAATATCTTAAAGCTTTGACTCAAACCATGCTGGTTCAACTGCATACTGCAGTACAGTGTCATCCTTGTAGAAGAACTCCTAGGATTATGAGCTTATACACTGCAGGGTTGATTAGCACCAACACATTTGGCACTGCAACATCAAGTAGAATGCATTAATAATGGAAAAACTTTAGGAACCATCTTGGATACTTACCTGTTAAGGCGTTATTCCTTTTCTCTCATGTTATGCTACCATAACTATATTCTCTCCAAAACTGACCTGAGGCATATTCATCTATTGCGCTCTTTAATCAGCACTCTTCAACTTAATCAGCAGATAATTTCAATAATTTCAAAGGTTTAAGAACCCTTTTGCAAAGCTTACCTGTATAAACAGTCCATATAGTCTGCCCCTTTGCTATACTCTTCCCAATATCTGTGATACATAACCAGTACTTGTTCCTCAGCTTCCAGAACTCTCTGTGAAGGGACACACACCCCACATATCAGAATTAGTATGAAAATAGCACACTTACTTAAAAAATTACCATGAGATTATAATTTTGGTATAGCATTTGCATATTCAGAATTGTGGCAACAACCAAAAAGCCAACACATCTTAATACTATCAAGTTTTGGTAAGCCAGCTAGAACACCTGGATTTGCTATATTTTGCATTTAAAAACAGCAATCTCTACTGTATTATTTTCTATTGATCTTTTCAGAAGTACCTGTATGAATAAGCCTGGTTCATATCCTCACACCAGACTACTGGGATAACTCACAGAAAATTACCTCAGTGACACAGATCAGTTTTATGTTCACACAGCCACACGCACTGCATACCGGAAGAATTGACCAACTACTACCATTTAAAACCATTATGCTTTACTGGATAGGCATTTGATAAGATAGGATAGACAAGTCCTTATACTCACCAAGAATCACAGAATAAAAAAAAGTTAACAAAGCACAGATACATATAAGCATAAAAGACATTGAAGCTTTTCAAATCTAGGCCAAAATATTTTGAAATTTAAGCAAATCATCATCTAAAAAGCTACTGAACTTCTCAAAATAGATTCATACTTCAGAGAAGTAAGTTCAACAATTTAAACTATTTATTATGATTTGGGGGGGGGGGGGGGTGTGAGATCCTAGGAATTCAGCTTTAATTCTCTCTGGAGTTTGTAATTTTAAAATCTGGCTCATGCAGCAAAAAAGCCCATGCAAAAAAGGGTAAAAAAATACAAAAGAGAAAAGCTGGGAGACAAAACAGAATTGAGAATGCTTTCCTCTGCTGTATGCACTTTGCAAAGATTTTCCAATGTTATTTCAGAGACAAGTGGTGGATAACCAATTTAAAACCTGGATGTGTGCCTTCCGCTACTTCCCACAGCTTCCACTGCGCTAGCACCTGCTCCATTATCCTAAGTGAGCTCATTCAGCTTGCTAAATAAATGAGGAAGAACTTACTTGGCAGAGTTCTCTGCTAGTTTAGTGAACTGATTTAATCTATCAGAGCACCAGAATTATCCTCTCTGTAACCAGTGGAACTGCACATTAAGACACTCAGCCTATCTTGTCAAATACTCAGGTACCTAAGCATGAAGCCATTTAGCAGCACTATGCAGAATTTCAAATGCTTTACCCACTATAAACACACCAAAGGCACTGATATAACTTATTTAAATCTACTTCACTTTTTACTGGTATAGATGGACACCATTCATCTATCCTATCATGATTCTAATGAAATTTGCTGTCTTAGCTGATGAAATAGAAGTTAACTTCCTGCTACACAGACATACAAATACTGTTGTCATAATTTACCATACTTCCTCTCCTCCCAAGCATTTGTGTTGTTTCCCACATATTTCAGAAGGATTTTGTTCATTTTTTAACAGAGTATACTCGAGTAGACACTTTTCTCTTGAAACAGAAAGCTAATGACAAATTACAGTAAATCTGCAAAATGAAGCTATTTCTCGAACTTGTTTGATTATAAGCATTTAATGCAAAAGAACCTGCTTTTCAAGCCAATGAATATATTGCATAAACCACAACTAATGGCTTAGAAAGAAAACTATTTCTTTTGTGTTGCATATAGACAGGTGTCTATAATACCTGCCTACATTTATGCACATTGTGTGACATATTACATATTTCATATATGCAACTCCGTCATCTGTGATTTAGTCTCATAAAGACCTATAAAAAGGGAAAAGAAAAGGATGGAGAACACCTACACAGATATCAGTAACTGGACAGGTTACCTTGTGCAAATGGCGTACATGATTCTCCAAAAAAATTTTAGTCTCAGTATAAAGTCTCTCTCCAAGAGGTTCGGGATAGGCCACACACAAAGCATAAATGTCTCTGGGCTCAAAGTCAAGGTTTGTATTAAAGCGTGAAAACATATCAACAAAGTTTATGATTTACAGAACCCCTTCTTCTCCACACATGCAGTTTAGGTTCTGGGTTTGGGTTTTTTTTTTTTTTACATTCAAGCAAAAAGGATAAAATGGATAATTTGCTGAAATTAGTGTAAATATTGGCTTCTGCAGAACTCAAGTTTACAGCATCAATATTAAATTTTGAATAATGAATGCTGAGGTAATGTTAGAGCTAAGACCTTGAAACTTCTGACAGCCCCATACTGATGTGGCTTCTACCCTTTATTTGCCATGTATAATATACAATAATCTCAAGGTGAAAAAACAGCTTTGATGCACCATCCTTCTGTATTTGCAGCCAACATGAACTGGAACTCTTCTCATATAATGGAAAGAAGCACTAATTAGGTCAACAACATGATTAGTTAAGTACACAGCAGAGCAAACACACAGTGAAGCCAACATTATGTTTAACCACTAAGCCTAGGTACTTTATAAAGCCAGTTACGGTAGAAATCAATGATTTATTGTATCACTTTAATTAGGGGAAGACACAAGATCTGCTTTTCTCTAGCCTACCCTAAAAAGCACATGCCTGTGTAAAATGAGATAGAAGACAGTTAGTTGAAGTTATCTGCTTAAGCTACAGAACAGTGTCAAGCTCTCATCACACAGCTTGTCCAAACGTATGTTTCATTTTTTATATTGAATTACTACTCAAAACAAAGAAGATTCTGATGCAGGAGAACTAATTAAGAAAAAACCCTTTATCTGGCAACTGGAATCTCAGAGATACCAACCAGAACCTAATTTTGAGTACAGTTATTTCATTCATATAGTTATATCATCTATATTAGAATTCTCCTCAGAACAGCAAAAAGCATTAAATGGAAACCCCAAGAAACAAAATAGGCAACATTTAACTGTTTTGTAACAGTAGTTACCATTGCACTACACCAGCCTGTAATGACCAACATAATATCAAAACAACCTTCAATAGTGAAGAATGAAATATTCTATTAAAGAGATTGTAAAGAATAATTGGTTTTTACACTTTCCCCTCCCCCCAGAATTTTCTCAGTCTAAGGATGGTGAGTAGTCAAATGCATCTTCAGTATAATTCAAGCCACAAGCCTCCTCACCATGCAAAGATATTTCGAGAAATTAAACTCAGAATTAGAAATCTTCGTTAATTTACTCAAAAGCAAAGGGGACATGACTTTTTTCTCTTTAGATCCACAACTACACTACCTGAATCACCAAAATCTACAGATCTCTACTACAAGAGCTTACCACAAATTTAGAGGAAAGAGGCAGTCTTCACCACAGCAGCACAAAAAAATAGCAAAGGCAGTTTTTTTGATGAAAGCAGCAAGTATCTCTGAATTTATCCTGTGAAAAAGTTCCTTAGTTTTAATAATCCTATTTAAGAATGAAAATGGCATCTCTACCCTTTCATGAAAACATGCATCTTCCAAACACGCCTTGCCTTATTCTAGAGAACAATTTTTCTTACAACTGAAGAAAGCTGAATCTAGCATTCTTCCTTGGCATTTGCCACTGTGTCTAGAATCAGCAAATACACAAACTAAGAGGCACTTGAATAGGTACCTCACCCTCCTGTATCAACCAAATACTACTTGCTGGATATCAAGTTTCTCTGGAATTCTACAAAAGAAAAGCTACCATGAGACTGAAATATATCTGACTGTAGCACAACTGTGCATTCTTGCTTAATTTGTACTTGCTTCTTTATCCATTTTAAGTTCAGAATCCAAATTTAAGTACCATATTCAAAATATGGTGACTATCTTAAAAAAAAAATCTCTGAGGTGAAATTAATCACTAATCATCACTGGTATTTTACTCCATAAATTTAAGGCACATTTTCCCTGTGCTGCTGTCCCTCAGAACATCAGCCTTTACTGTTCAATAATTTATCTTTAATGGTGAAAGCCATCTGTTCTTCCAGTTCAGCATGCAGTTTTGCAGGGTGAGAAAGGCCAGAGGAAGTTGAAGCCAAACTGCTGCCTAGGGGCCTTCACTCGGTACTGAGAACAAGGAACATCAAAACCCTTCTGTGACTGAAGTGCTTTGGTAGTTACTATTTGAGGGGCATCACCCAGCAATAGGAAACTGAAGCACTTCCAAACTAAGAAGGAACAACAAAAAAATTACCATTGACCAGAAAATACTATATCCAAGGCTGTAAAAGCTCACAAATATTGTCTTCGGGGTTAAAAAAGCACCTAGTTAAGACTTCTCTAGGAAACCAATGTACAGCTTTGGGAAAATGTCTATTAATCAATCTTCTGTAACAGAACTAAAATTTGTAGAGGATTTCAGAACTCAGGAAGAATCATGACCATACAAACTTTATTTACTCTTCCTTCTTGGCAGTTGTTTTTAAAGACACATGTTTAACTTCACGGTTCCATCACAGAGTCCTTGCAAAACAGTTCATCAGAGAAGGGAAAACAAACTTGGAGAAAAAAAGGTGGAAAGAAAGCAGGTGGCCATGCTGCATACTTTTAAAATAATTCTGTTTGAAGTATAGCTGCCCCTGGGTACTGTTCACCTTATTTGTAACTTATTGGGTGGAAAACCCAAAACAACAACAGGAAGAGCTTAATGTTCTACCTGTCAAAAAAAGTTGTAGGTAAAAGGCAGTTACCAAAGTACACACAAACTACCTACCACTCTCTAACCAAGCCTTAACTTAAAGAGCACTCCTGTGCCTACCCAACAGTTAACAGCAGAGTCTTGAATGGGATACAATGTATTCACAATAACACCTCAAACATAGACAAAACTGTCACTATTTCCCAGAAAATGAAACAAGTTCACACACATTTCTTTCCGCAGAGAGTCTTAAAAGGAAATCTGAAGGTCAAAGGTGGCTAAGGATGACTCACATTTTAAATACAGTGACATACGGCCTTTCAATTGATCTTTTCCAGAAGATTTTTACTCTTACACCATTGTGGTTCCCAGCTCATTGCCATTCTAGCATTTCAAAATGGTAAAATGTTTATTTAAAGATAAGCCATGTTTAATAATAAAATTACATAAGTTACAAAGGAAATACTGTTTTCAAGACAAACAAGTTCTTGGGAACTAAGAACTAACTGGGGCAAAAACTAGTTCTAGAAGCGGAGTATGTGAAGTGCAAGCCTCTCATCCCCAAAATACTGTCAGCTTCCACACTTCACTGGATCTCAGAGGCCTCAAACAGCCCAAGAAAAAGCTTGGAATACACTGATGAAGATGTGATTGATTGCTGTATCTTATCATTTTTTTCCACATCACTGTGTCGACTATACAGTACAAAGATCTGATACCATAATCAATGAAATAATCAGTATGAGTTTTACTGAAACAATTCGAATAATTTGCCACCTTTCTATTGTGCCAATTAAGCACTAAGAAAAATAGAGTTAATAGAACATTTCCTTTAAAATCCCTGTAGAAGCTTAGAAACATTACTCCAATTAAACTGAATTTAATAGAGATTAAACAGTTAACGAAGAATAAGATGACGTACTTTTAAATACCAATTTTGTTTTTGAATATCCTTAATACTTCAGTCTTCTTTATACATAAAACCTGGAAAAAGGTTTTATTTGCAGCTGTACAGAACTACCAGTTCCACCAAGTTGTTGAATACTCATTGAGCAGCTTGTGTTAAAACAGTTTGGTTGCAGGAAGCAAAAGTACTAAACAAGCAACATTCAAGCTGGAAGTTACACAAACTCCTTGGGCCATTCAGCCACAGACAATAAGCCAGAAGGCTCATGCCAGTGCCAAATCAGGCACTAATAGTGCCACTTTCCAAGGAATGTAATTAAGAGATGACAGTGAGTAAGGTCTTAAGAATTACATGCCAAATGATTATTCCAAGATTGCTTCCTAAGTCTGCTATTCATAAGCAATCCTTTTCTGATGTTCAATCAACTGGACTAAATCCCAAAAGAGGATCAACAGCAGACTTCTGTGCAAAGTCTCCACATAAGAAGTTGTAAGCAAAACAGTGTGACAAGAGGAATCAATACAATATCTCATGCAACAATTATTATTTTATATTTAAATCTATTTTAGATGCCCTTGTTTAAATGTTTGACGTTTTAAGCTACAGACCTTAACCACTTGATAAATACTGAATTATGTAAGTCTCAAAACCTGCTTAGAAAGAATGACAGCAGAACAACCTCTTGGCATGTAAGTACCCACATAATTAATTCAAAAAATTTTTAAATTCTAGAGTCACTTGAACTTGACTTCAGTACAAGGTGGTAAGTCATACCCCCAGGAAATGAATTTCAAAGTTTTAAAATGAAAGAGCTCTTAAAGATTATTACACCACAAAAAGCCTCCAGAAGAACTATGAGCTACGTACATGTATGTGTGAACACATACACACACTCAAAACACAGGCACGTGGCAAAGCAATTCTGAGAAATGGTTAACATGTTCAGAATGAGATGAGGCTTTAGAGTCAAGCTCCTGCACAAAGAATAAGTTATGTTGTAAAAATTTATGTATAAGGATCTTCTCAGGCGCTTCTCTTTTCACTCACAAGAATTAATAAATTAATAAGTAAGTCTGAACTATTCTTCCCCCTCATAATTGAACCAAACTGTGTCCAATCCCTGCAGAACAGGTGCAAAGCCTCCTGAAATGCTCCAATTATTCACCACCATGTAATGGCTAATGACTCTATAGACACAGGGCACAGTATAACTGGTTACAAATGTTACACTTGTTTTAAAAGAAGTTAACTGAAACTTAAAGTCTTGTAAAATATTACAGGTCGATTTCACATGTAAAACAAAAAACCTTTCCACTACAACAATGTATGTACAGCTGTGACTTGAACAGCAAAACCATATGAATGCAGAAAGAGTAGTTATTTTCAAACATAGCTTAACTGTCATGAGTAATGAGGCAGTAACAGCAGAGGGAAAGGAAGAAGGCTTTTTAATAAATCTTTGCTGTAGAAATGTCTAGTATGGTAGTTATCAGTACAGTTAGAAATGCAAAGGAGGGAGAAATCTTTAGGCAGAACAACCTCATCATCCCCCACACCTCAAATTTAAAGACGTGCCCTCTCTGTCTTGGGTATTTCACCTGCTACACACAAACACTTAAACATACAAGAAAACCTCATTGTCAGAATAGGAGACACTCAATACCTGTAAGAATAGCTTTAACAAAAGCTAAGTATTAGAGCTACCAAAAGTGACTAAAACTGAGACCAGTTTACTTTTTATTCTATGTGAAAATTATAGTGATTTTCACATAGAATACTTCCCAAATACGCAGAATTTCCCATCCCTTCCAACTTATTCACAGTCCTAATAACAGGTACAGCCTAACAACAAGCTGCTCAAGATTGCTGTTATGTAACACAGGTTTACTCTGTGCTAAACACATCACACAAACACATTAAATCAGATTTTTCACTTAAAGGATACGAGAAGCGATCATTCCACGTTGCTCTTTCAACATAATCCAACATAACAACAGCTTTAATCGTTGTTAGAAGTTTGTTCCATGTTTCATCAAAGTCAACTACTCGTGGTTTCAAGGACATTGTGGGGCTTTAGTGTTAATCTGTAGAAAAATTAAACATGTCAGACAACATTGCACAATCATTAAAAAAATATACGCTTCCTTTGAATTTTTCAATTTCAACTTTGTACACTGTTGCACCACTGTGATAGAGCAACACAAAGAACACCCATCCCGTCCAAAATGAAGCTCACAAACTCCCACTTTTAGTGCTTTGGAATGGAACATAAACGTTGCATGAGTATCCTACAACATAACACCAATTAATCTAACAGCATCCTGCTTTGTGAAGTTCATTATCTCACCAAACTATTTAACAGTGTCACATGAAGAGAACAACTTTACTGTAAATGTTGATTTGTTCACTTTTATTCCAAGACAATCTCAACTGTATCTAAGAAAACCTGGGGTTAGAAAAAACTAAACTATTACCAGAGCATTTGAAATGCCTCTTGTTATTTTGTAGCCTGTGTTCACCTCAGGCTTTCATGAGACATTTTCAGTGTTACATTTGAAAAGTCAAAAAACCCAAAAGGTTTGATCAGGATGTGAAAAAGAAAACACAAGGCAATATGCAGAGCTCGTGCAGCCTACTGCATTATGCAATAGGACAGTGAGATCTTTCAAGTAAGGCTTGGCTTGAAAATACAGAAGCTGTGTTATTAATTTCCCATCCAAAATACTGGAAGAGATTTATTGCAAAAAAACCCAATTCAACATGAAATTATCTAAATAAAACCAGAGGAAAAGGAAGATGATTTAAAAAAGAGACAACTGTGAAGGCCTCTTGTTTCCACTAGTCTCTGTCCTATGCACCTGATCTAGAAAGAATCTGATGTGTGACATTCCATGTACAAAGCAAGTCCAGTTCCTGCTCAGAAACACGACATAGCAAGACTACAATAAAAAGCAGAAAGAATACTTTTACTTCCATTTCAAAGAGATGGACAAGTGACTCTTGTCTTTCTAAATTTTCAAGGTCAGAAGGGAAAGAAAGCTAGTGACAGACTTTAAGGAAAAAATGCAGAACTCTGTAAGGGAAAGAATCAAACATCATGCTAAAAATTATTTAGCAACCAGCTTACTACCTTAAGCACTACCAACTCTTACAGGATATATCACTTCTCAATTTAAGAAAAAAACAATAAAATCACGTGCAACTTTTAGCATGCATACCTGCCCCCTGACTAATTAACCAAGCCCCTCAACTACTGTAAATGTTGTCATATTTGGTTATTAATCCAATCCATATATGTCGGCACGAGCTTACACAAAAAAACCCCCAAAAAACCAAAAAAAAACCCCCAAAACAAAACGAAACAAAACAAAAAAATCAGTGAGAAGTGACAAAGACCCATCAAAGAAAGCAAGCTAAAAACCACATTGATTTATGTTTTACAGAAACATGAATGTCAGCACAGGCAGACAACGGCTCACTTCCAGGAAGGGAGAAGGGAAGTGATAATCTCTTAAAAGTCCCAATATCCCTTTTCTGGAAAACACGAGAGCATTTCCAGCTGACCCCAAGAAGAAATAATCATGGTCCACAAAAGATGTTAAGACTCATAGTAAGTGCTTGTGTTAATGAAGCTGTACTTGTATTATTTTAGAGGTCACTGTCTTGGAAACACACGTGGTACACCCAAGGAGCCTCTCCTTCAAAGACAAGCAAAACTGAGGGGAAGAAGGAAGGGTGAACAAAAAGTACATCCCAATGTCATTAATTAGGAACACCGTGTTCAGGATGACTAAAATCTAATACTATGTAAAGCATCCACGTGGTTATCCAAGTATTCTGGAGTTAAATAGTTTAAGGTAACTGTTATTTGGCATTCTCTTACAACTTTCATGGAAACATGAATTTTAATGTGTTTTAAAGACATTTTAACAAATACGGTGTAACTTCTACTGTAAGACACTGGGCTTTTTGGGGTATGTTGTGCTCCAGTGTCAGCAATGTACAAGCTCATCAACTCTGATTATTAAATATCTTGTATTGATCTCGGTAAGAACTATAACACGGCAGAATATCTACCCTAGGGTTTAGACTATTCAGGGGGTGGGAAGCTGTACCTGTTTGATAAACCCTAAGGTAAACAGCTGTTATTGAAACGTATTTACTCAGCAAGACAATGAAAGGATGCCGCTTCCATCACCTCATTCTTTTTAAAACACGTCGCTGTCATACTGCACATATTTGTTCACACAAATAAACATAGCATACTGTCCAGCATCAAAGAACGCCCCAAATTTCCAACCTATTTAACCACCTCGATAAGCAGCATTACAAGCCCACGGTGGGTGCGCAGGCACAGGCAGGATCACTCGCATCAAACAGGTGATCAGCGCTGCGCGCCCCCGCCCCGTGCCCCGCTCCCCACCTTCTCCCTCCACCAAAACAAAAGCGAAACTGGCTGAGGGCGCAGCCGGAGGATAATGAGCGGCCCCGCCTGAGAGGCCGCACCGCGCCCTCCCCGCGGGGCAAGGGCAGGACCCGGGGCAGGACGCGGCGGGCGGGCGCTGCCGCACGGACACGGCTGGGGGACGGGGGCCCGGAGCGGGGGCAGCGGCGGGGCCGGCGCCGGACCGAGGCAGGGCCCGATCGCCCCCGCGCACACCCGGCGGGGTCGGGACCGCCACCTCCCCTCAGCGCGGCGCTCCCTCCCCTCAGCGCGGCGGGCGGGCCAGGCCGGGCCGGGCCGGGCGTTACCTGGCGGCCCGGGGCCCGAGTCAGCGACCCCCGCCCGGCCTCCCTCGCTCCTGCCCTCGGCCGCGGTCGCTGCCCCGCTCCGTCCTCACAGCGCTGCCATTACCCAAAGCCGCTCGCGCCCCGCCCCTCCCCCGGCGCCGCCACTGCCGGGGGCCGCTCGCGGCCCCGCGACTCCGCTCGGTGCCGCTGCCGCCGCGGCGCCGCCTCACCCGCGGCGCCGCCGCCCTCGGGCTCTCCCCGCTGGACTCTCCCCGCCGGCCGCAGAATGGCCCGGGGCCGACGGGTCCCGGCGCTCCGTCACTCTCCGGTCGCACCCACCCCCGCCGGAGCAGCGGGGTTTGGTACAGCTCGCACTGTACGGCGAGCGCGGGAGGCCGCAATTCCCAGCGGCGGTCGTCACCGCGCACGCGTCACTTCGCCTCCATGGCGGGACCGTTCCCGTCCCGCGCCTTCCCGACATGGAGTCGCGGGGGGCGGGCGGGAGGTGGCTGGACGGGGGCTGGAACGAGTCTGCCCCGGCGCCGCGTTCCCGGGGTTCCTCTGAGGAGGTCGCCGTTACCTCAGAAGGTGCAAGAGTCCCCGTCCCGCCGCCGGCCCCCAGCAGGGAATTTCCCCAGCTTGCAGCACCCCGCTCCGGTGTGGGACGCCCCGGGCAGTGCCCCGGCAGAGCAGCCGGCGGCCCCTTGTGGGCTTTGGCGGAAAGGGGCAACACAAAGTTGTTGTGTGGAAGTAACAAAGTAGAGTCGCTGTGGAGACAAGTAGCGGGGCGCGCTCACGTGCCGCGGGCATCGCCTCGCCCGGGACCGCGCCCGCAGCGCTCGCCGCGGACATACGAGTCCTTTGAAAAAGGATTCATCTAGAGCACACGGTGCAGCTCTCGGCAGGAGACAATAGTCTTCTGGAAAACAGACTTTTATTTCTGAAAATTCCCTAATTTTCAAACTACTCAAAACTCCTGTCAAAATAATTGCGTTCCCTGATTTCAAATCAAGCCCTTGCCCATTTCATTTCCAGTGCTTGCAGATTTATCATTAAGCCTTTGTGTTCTCTTTTAAAATTCTTTTTATTAGCTCCTTCCAGACATTTTAAACACCATTTCAACTTTCTCTATTTTCACACTAAACCCCTTCATTTTTCTATTCTGCTAGTTTAAAGCTCTTCATTTGCTGGGGGAGAGGTAGGTTATAACTTAAAGCTTTTGAGTGCCTGTTATTTTCTGCAAGTGTTGGATTGTATCTGTGGCATTTTCTCCTTTTTTTTTTTTTTTGAGGACTGAAGGCTCTTTTTTTAGTGGTAGCATTAGCCACAAGTTTGTGAGTTAAATTTTTAGAAGTTTAAATATATGCTGGCACAATTTAATTATGCTATTGAACCATGCTATGTGACTGTATTAATTGTACAAGATCAGATATCACAAGTTAGATGGCCGCTAATGAAAAACATCCTTATCTATACACTACCCAAACATTGCCCGGTACGTATTTTCCAAATTTCTATTATATGAGGAAGTTTAGTCCTGAGTTAGCTGTTATAAAATGGAAATATAGATATAGGAAGGGAGATATTTTCAAAACTAATAATTTGGGTGTTCAGCATGGGAGAATCATGTATTAATTTTCTGAAATTATGAATATTCACAATTAGCACAGACTTTAATTAGGTACCAAGTCCTCAACTATACTGCACACTCTGTTCTAAAAGGCTGCAGTTGAGGAAGCCAAATTAGAGAGTTGCAATTCAGAGGAAGAACATGAACATTTGTTACTGCTTTTATATAAGGTATTTAAAAATTGTATTTAGGAAATAACAATTTCTACTTAAGTCACAAAATGTTAAAATCTGGGTATCCTTTTCATCAAGCTTCTTTGTCAATGGTGTCTGGAGAATTATCACCTGAAAACACAGAACAGGGCATTGCAGGAGCATTTACTGTGTGTGTTGCTGAGGTCATCTCACCACTCCCACAGTGCTGCCTGCACTTCTGAGAGAACAAAGGTTCTCATTCAGTCTATTAAGAAGTAATTATAATGTATCTGCCAAGAGCAAGATTAAAACTTGTACGTATGCACCAATGCTTTATGTGAGTGGGTACGTGATTTATGCATCAGTGAGTTCAGTTCAGTGTTAGCTCTGTGCTGGGGCTGCTCCTACCTGCTGAAGCCCAGATGTTGATCCTCTGAATTAACTTGCTGTGCAGACATGCCCAAGACAGCCAGCAATGAAAGTTGCCATTTGGCAGAGCATGACCAAGTAATAATGTCCTCAGCTACCTCAGTCATGTCTTGATGCATTTCTTCATGACAGCAGATGTGCAGACCCACTTTAAATCCTGCTTGATCGAGGCATTGTTGTCTTTCAGCAGTTGTACATAGGCGAGACAAAGATGGGGGACAGGTGGAAATTCTGGAAGTTTTGTAGGATAGTCCTACAAAGACTTTCTTCCCAGTAAATTCTTATCAGTTCTTTATATATTGTTGATTACAGTGAGTGACACATGTTATTTTCTACTACATGCAGATGCCATCTTAAAACTTTGCCATATATACAAATTTATGTTCCTTTGATTACATCTGCTATCAAGTCTGCTCAGTACTGTCCTAATCATTATTGCAGTATTTCCTGAGTTCCCCCGTTGTTTATATGTATTTGTTTTCTCTCTTCTGATACTTCTGTTTCTCTGTCTGTTTGCATTAACTTGTTTTCTCTTATGTCATTAATTCTTTTGGAAGGATCTGTCTATTTTGTTTTTGTTTATGCTACATCTAACACTGTATTATTCTGGTACAGCACTAGGAATCCCACAGCCCTGTGGTAATACAAACACCATATTAAATGTGCCACTATACCACCTACCACTTTATTTAAAAGCAGTTTAGACTGCAGTCTGAACTGATAGTGAGTATCCACATTCCCCACCACCACCACCACTGCATTTGCAAATGCCTTCCATGTTGCTATCTGCTCTTCTTGTCTTTGATTTAAAATCCCGTTTTTACAGTAACATATTCCTTAGCCTTTTTCATGTAGAAGATGAGAACATTGACTGGATTGTTTATGTTATGTTATATTCAATTTTTACTAGATGAGTGAGTTAGTCTGCATTATTGATGCAGAAAACATTACTAAGATTTTCTAAAACAATATTTTGCTTCTGAAAACAAGATAAATGAAGGCAGGAATGGACCTTTATTTCATTATAGCTATTTTTAATCTAGACTTTTATTGTGGATATTTGTCTTTCATGTGGTAACGTGCAAAATATATGTATAAACAGAAAAAACCCTTTGTGATTATAAAATACACAGTAATTAAGTATTATTCTTGTAGACTTTTTCTGAGTTTATGAAGAATTTTAAATGTGTGATTATTTAATCTGCTTTAACCCCTTTAATTTTCATTAAGAAGCGGCTGCTCACTGCACTTGTGGCCACAAGATGGCAGCGCTGAATAGATAAAAAATAGTAGTTCAAGAGTTTCAACTTGAACAACCTACAATAAAACACCTTTTTGTCCATGAAATAGGAAAATTAACAAAAGTTGAACTCTCTCAAACAAAATTAATTAGTTAGCCATCACGTGTTTAGTTCATCTCCCACATTTATTCTATCCTTCCCCAGGACTGCTCGGAAAAAGATTTGCAAATGTTATTTTTTTTCCATCTGTTATTAAAAAGGGGCACCAATTTATTTTCATGTCATTGTAGCTAAGAAGTTAAATTATCTGTCTGAGCAAATCTAGTTATCTTTTCTTTCCTATACTTTTTTGAAAAAAAAAAATTGCTTAAAATGTTCTGCAACATTATTGGCAAGCAAAATTGTGTATTTAGAACTTGTATTTAGAAATCAATAAGCTGTCAAGACTTTACGATGCAGTAACCTAAGTTATTTTACTCACAGGAATGTTCAGATATTAAGCAGCTTTATATATGAGGTATCAAAAGAATAAAAGGTTTTGGAGCTTCTGTGTGTTCAGTTAACAAGGTTGTAAATCCGTCTGTTCAGTGAGTGCATCAGATGCCGATGGCTTAAGGTACTTGCTGTGGGCTGGGTGAACCAGATATAACAATTTACCAACAAACAAGCAACCTGGCATATCAGAGCTTTCAGTGTTAGTATTTATAATATTGTTTGTGGGTGCTGACACCCTGGTCAGGGAGAAAATATTAGGCATCAGGCAGTGCAGAGTCTGTGTGAATTTAAGTCAGGTAGGCTTTCCCAGGCATTGCTCTGGGGGAGCTGTGAGAAGACATTCTAAACAATTTCTAATCTGCTGGTTTTTCCATGTTGTTTACTTGTAAAGATGTTTACGAATGGGTGTTGGTCTAAATGACCAATCATCTTCAGTGTATCAGAACAGTGTATAAAAAGGATGTGCCTTTTAATAAACATTGCTTTTTAAGCCCTCCAAGATGATTTGGAGTTATCATTATTACAGCCATCCCAAATATAGTAATGATAATTGCTTACCTAAGCATTTGGAAAAAGAATGCAAAAAGAAGCTATTAGGTGGCTTTATTTTCTGAATTGTTAAAAATGGTTGAGTCATCATCTGGCTGGGTTTGAGTTAATTATTGGGATTTTGCTTTCAGGTTTAGTTTGAATATGAAACTACTCCAGAAATTTAGTCTAGTAAATAAGCTAGCTTGTAGTTTCCATGCTTTAGCTTATATGCATAAAATCCCAAAGTTAGTGTGAGTTAGGGAAGTGTGGTGACAGAGCTGAGGACATGGACCTGTTCAAACATCACAATTTATCTCTGCTGGTGGAAATGAGAAAGAGAGGGAGACAGCCATGAGAGGATGCTGCATGCTAGGGAAGGGAAGCTGCAGTTCCAAGAAAGCTCATGATCTGGGAATATATTTGTTTATAGTACCAGCAATGAACCAAACAAAATTCTTCTTCCCTTTTGATTCAGAAATTGTGCAATTATATTTGGAAAGTGGCTCAAGTTCTTTTTTAGCAGTGCCTTTTTATAAAAGGCTCATAGATCATGTGCACCACTGTACAATTGCTTTTAAAAATCATAGTGAAATAATCCTTTCATGGGGATGCTGTAACACAGTGAAAAGACATTGCTCAATACCTCGAGTCCTGTGTCCAGTTCTGGGCCTGTCACTTCAAGAAAGATATTGAGGTGCTGGAGCATGGCTGGAGAAGGGCAATGAAGCTGGTGAAGTGTACAGAAAATAAGTCAGATGAGGATGCAGCTGGGGGAGCTGGGGATGTTTAGTCTTGAGGAGTCTCAGGGGAGACCTTCTTTCTCTCTACAGCTCCTTGAAAGGAGATTGTAGCCAGGTGGGGGTCAACATCTTCTCCCAGGCAACCAGAGACAGGATGAGGCAGTGGCCTCAAGCTGCAACTGGAGATGTTCAGATTGGACATCTGGAAGAATTTCTTCACTCAAAGGGTTGTCAGCCATTGGAATGGGCTGCCCAGGGAGGTGCTGCAGTCACCATCCTGGGAGGTGTTCAAGAAACAACTGGATGTGACACTTAGTGCTATGGTTCATTTGACAAGGTAGTGTTTAGCCAAAGGTTTGACTCCATGACCTTGGAGATCTTTCTAACCTCAGTGATTTTATAATCCTATGATTTTATGAGCAGATACTTGAGAGGAAGGGAGCTGCTGCTTTTTGTTTGCTAGGCATAATATTTTGGAGAAAATAGTCATGTAAATCTTGAGTGGTTCTACCACTATGCTAAAAATGTAAACCTCAGCATACAGCTCTATGACATCTGTGTGTGCAGCACATATAAATATACACACAGATGGAAGAAAAACACTTGAACTTGGTGACTGCAGAACCCCTAGCGATGATGACTCTTAGGGAACACAATTTTGAGACAAGGTTGAATTTGCAGCTCTGTTGTTTCCATAAAAACAAAATAAAACCCAGAAAACCCAAGGGACAAAAAAGCAAATAGTATCTGTCTCCACTAAAATATGATAAATGGGAAATGTCTACTGCCCATTTCTAAAATGTCATTTTCCAAATTAAGCCATTTCCTTGGATTTTCTTGAGAAATTATTTTATAAAAGTATATATATTTGTCTCTCAAATAATCCAGTAAAATACATATTTCATACTTAATGGAGATGGAAACCTCCTGTAACGTGCAAAATGCTAGACAAATAGAATGAGAGAAAATGGGTCATAAATAAACCAGCTGGCAAAATAGCATCATCAAAGAGATAAATTAGTTGAGCTAGCATTTGATGAAAGATATATATTTTTCAGAAATATATATTTCTTTAGTCATTTATCTGTATCACTGGTAGATTAAGAACTAACAATTCTTGACATGAAAGAAATACAGAAGCTTTCTCACATAAATACACTGCAAATAGCCTGATAATCTTCTGTTATACAGAATACTCTTCCATTTAGTTATTTTTCACTTGTACTTCTTCCTTCTCTTTATAGCTCCCAGACACCTTTACCTTGCTCCATTTATTCAGCAGCTTTTGCTTTTCATTTTATATTCTGCATTCTTGCTCTTCACTGTCATTTACAACCATTTACCACCAGAAAAACAATCTGCTCTCCCATCAAAAACAACTTACAGTTGCTAGAAAATCTAGTCTACAGCCACTGTGTTAACAAATGCAATTTCTTCTTTTTTTATTTATTTTCATTGGGTATTTTTAATAAATATGAACTCTTTATATGTGTTTTCCTTTTACTGCATTATCTGAATGTTCTATGTCATTCACCTCTCTATGAGGTAATTCCTCAATGTCCTATTAGTTTTGGCCACATTCCTGCACTGGCTCATTGTGCCTTACATCTTTTTCAAGGCACAAGTGTATGCCAAGTGTTTGGGATATCCCTATTCCTGTGGCACAGTGTATTCACATTCAACTACAAACTTTTTCTGTGTGCTTCTTTTAACACAGCCTATTCAGAAAACTTTTAATAGTAAAGTTTTATGTATTTAAATTTTAAATAAAACTCAAGCACTTGTTTGGAAATTTAATATTCATGCTATAAGTACAAAATAATGTTTTATACAAGCCTGGTACTTTTCACCTGAAAAGTTTAAAGATCTCAACAAACAGCAATATATTTTAAATGGTTATGAATACTGTGAAGTACATGTTATATTCATGTTATGAGGAAGGTGTTATATAAGTAAAGTGCATTGTTCAGCAGAAATGAAAATTTCATGTAGTAGATCTAAGTTACCATTCTGTTTTTTCTGCTGCAATAGAAATATCATTATCCATATATCTTGAAGTCACCAGTCAATCCTTTAAACATTTCAGATACCTTACATTGTTCCCTAGTCAGAATATTATTTTCCCATTATAATAATTTCTGTCATAAAATGAATACACAACAAATGAGTAGGCAGCAATTTATATAATGTCAAGGTTTTTTGTCAGACTGCAGGTTTCTCCACTGTTCTCTTTGTTCTGGCTCCAATGTGTGGGGTGACAACAGTGCTGAAGACCTGACTTAGGACAGGTGGATTAGGAAACAGACAGTCTGAATCCTATCAATTCTCCTCACTACCTGCAAACACCACACCAGGTATCTAACGACACATTCACAAATCATTTTAGCCATTTGTGTTGTTGTTCAAGCAGTGATTAATAAAGTGATCACAGTTGAGCTGCTAGTGTCCTCTGATTTGCTTTCCTATGTTTTGGTGCCTCAGTAAGTAACTCCTTTCAAACTCCAGGACATACCAGATAGGAGCATATGACTTGGGATACCTGTTTCATATTTATATACTTCAATTTCTTATTACAAATCCTAAAAAGGTAAAAAAATGCAAACAAGACGAACACAAACAAACCACATTAAAATGTTGTATTTCATCTCTGGAGTGTAAAATATTATAACATTACTGCAAGTTATTATCCAAAGATCAAATCATTACAAACCCAAGAAAATCAAAGTAAGGATATTTTTAAAAATGGACCTAGAATAATATTTGATATCCTCTTCACCAATAATAATGTACAACTCTTCCAAATAAAGAAATCCTATTGTTTACATGACACAAGGCAAAGTAGAGCTAGATGAGGTACTGCAAAGCCTCACACCTCTTATGCCAGGCTTCCTACTAAGCCAGACCTGGGAATCCTCAAGGCTATTCCTTCCTGTGCTTCTGGCTTATGCAACCCACGAAAGTCAAGGCAGTGCCTTAGCACAGCCCTGATTTCAGCAGTATCCATTTTCAGGGGTTCCAGTGACGGGCAGTAGCAAATAATAATAATAATAAAAGGATCATCAATTTACTCTTGTACTACTTGTACTGTCACTCAGTCTTATTTCCAACTTAACATAGTTTAGGGAAGGAGTTGTTACAAAATATTTATAATTCTACAGATACGTAAGTAAAATAATCTATATTCATTAAAAATCTATATTTACAAGGGTTTTGCCTTTTACAATATTGTTCAATGTTTGCCTTTCTAAGGGTGTGCCATTTCTTTCTATTTGTGAGCCAATGGAAATCCATATTATTCTTGCATTGCTAGGAATTTATTAAAAAAAAAAAAAGTAAAAAACCTGATAGTCTTATATTTTATACACATTAAAGAGTACTACTTGCCTAATCAGTTCTCTGTTTCAGACTGATCCAGGATTCTGTTACAGCATGCAGATATTGGCTGACTTTCATCACATTTACAAAATAAATTGTGAAAACAGTGGCTGTGTGTTGATTGCACTTTCCTGTAACCACTCTGCAAGTTCTGCACTTGTTCCTCTATTTCCTTGCAGGCAATGAAAGAATAGAGGTAGGATTATTCAATGATCAGCTAAAATTGGAGTGGTCTGTGAGGAGACCTGTGGTCAAATTATTAATCAGTAAATGTCAGAATTATTTCAAATACAATACCAGTCTGTTTTTCTGTCAGTTTTACCTGTATTATCTTCAGATGTCTGGATTCTAATTAAAGAGAAATTGACAACTAAGTTAGGTAGCATATCCGTTTTGCTGTCATTGTTTACGCCAAGACAATCCATGAACTTTTTTACAAGCAAACTAAACAGGCATTTCATAAGATTAGAACTGAAATGCATTAAATTCTTTCAATCCTCTTAAAAAATCTATTTAAAAGATAGCTGTGACCTGTATGTAGAATCAGTTGTCTGAAAAATACAGATAGCATTTCTACTGATGTAACGTGCATTGGTGAGGTATTTCTGTTCTCTGCAAAGAGCACCATGCTTCTTTTGGTGTCAAATGAAGTTACTCCACCTCCCTGCTCATCCATTAACCCCCCTGGTTAAGGTAGTACTTCTCTCTGTGTGATGGTACAGTGGATCACATCTAAGGATTGAGCCAGGTCGAAAAAAACTTACTGACTTTGCCCACCGAAGTTAAAACAAAACAAAACAAACAAACAAACAAAAAAAGCAAAAAGAAAGCAATGGACATTTTGAGTTAGAGAGAAAAGATGACTCAGGCAGTTATTGTGATGGCAGCAAAGAGCCTGGATTTCAAGTGTATGTTCTTACATTAATTATAAAAATCATGACGAATCCTGACCTGTGTGGCCTTATTATGGACTGCTTTTGGTCCTAATGTTTGAGACTAAATGGATCCACATCAGGCATTGATCCCAATTTAAAGAGAATTGTTTTCAGTCAAAGTGAGCACTTTTGTGGCACAGTCTGGCCGCAGGTAACAAACATGGCACCCCGGCCCTGCTGCGGTAAGAACACAACAGTCACTTTTCCTTCCCTTCCTCTCCCAGCCCATCAGCTTCAGCGAGCTGCATCAAGAGCCAAATCTGGTTAGTCATCTTTGCATTGCCAAGGTCTAAGTCCCTCTGGCAGTTCACTTACTCCTCCGATACACTTCATTGCAAGAGAAGTGGTATAAATAGTAATAAATTCTTAGTTAAACATTTCAAAGCTGTTTATGACTTTACCTGAAAACTAATAAAAAATAACTGCTTGTCCAAATCCAGGTCCTAAGAGTTCATGGAAATTCTCAGTTTGTTTACAGGCAACTCACTCCAGTGGTTTCCATTATTTAACATGCTCATTTAAAATTTCTTCCTGTTTGCAATAAGACTTCTACCTTCAAAAATATTTTTGAGGTGCTGCTAATATTCTAAGAGCCATTTTTGGCTTTTTGAGCATCCAAGGCAAGACTAGAATTTTTTCCAAAGGTTTCAGCAGAGTAATTTCCAGTAGTTTAACACTTGCCTGTTCATTTGATTATCTTATATTCTAAGAAATATTTTTAGTTGACAAGAGAAAACATTTTAGTGAGCATAAAAATACTGTACATAACGGGTGAGGTCTTAAAGCAGAATTAATTATGGGAAGAGAAACTCCCATTGAAAAACCCCAAACAGACCTATAATATATATGCAACAAAGGGAGGGAAACAGAACTCAAAACAGGAAGGGGGTGTTCAATATTTCGACAAAGGAAATGTAGGATGGAAACTAAAAACTTGCACAAGCAATAGCGATAATTGAAGAATCTGTATTTTTTACGCTAGATTGTGATTTTGATAGCTGTGTTAAATAACTCCTGTGAAGCAAAGAACTAAATGCTTAAAGGCAAAACCTTACAAATAAATATGATTCACCTCTTATGAAGTCAGAGATAAGAGTTGTTTTTTTAAAAAACACAGGAAACCAATACGCAGGTTCTCTTCATGGCATGAATAAGACTGAGTGTTTGACCTGTGTGGACCTATCACCAATCCTCACACACACATCCTCCAATTCTTCAATCACAATGAGTTATGTGCAATTAACTCAGGTTTTTCATGTTTATTTAGCGCACTGAGTAGTTTCTCACAGTATAAAAAAACAAACCCGAAACATAGAACTGGGTAAATACATTACGTAACTTCAGAATATATGTGCAGTGATGTAGAGACATCCAATTTAAAATACACTTCAGTAAAACACTTTCTTACGCTACTTTGTAAAATACTGAGCAGCAATAAGACATATGATGTTCAAACATGGCTAGTAACAAAGTTTACGGCTTACGCATTTGTTGCAATTTAATATTATTAACCCCGAGCGGACGGGCCTGAGCTCCCGGCAAAGGACGCGCTCACACCGACAGCACGAGCCCAAGATGACTCAGGGGATTTGGACCTAATCCCGCGGCAGCGAGCGGGGAAACGCGCACGTCGATACGGCTTGGTGCCTCTTGGCATTCTCTAAGGTGTTTAACCAAATAAATGTAAAGTACTATGTCATACCACGAGTGACTGATGTAAGGAACGTGCATTTACTAAACAGAATTACAAAACAACCCGCGGGCAGCACGTCGGCGGAGCGGCCTCTGGGCAGGTTTCCGCGTCCCTCAGGGCTCCGGCACCGCCCAGGGGACAACCGGGGCTTGTGCAACGTCCCTTCCTCAGGTCAGCGCGGGCACAGCCGCGGCCGGACCCTGCGGCGGGGCCCAGCCAACCACCCTTATCAGCGGGGCCCGGCCGGCGCGGCGAGCGGCCGGCACCGCCCCGCTATCGCCGGCGCGGAGCGCGGCGCGGGTAGCGCGGCTGTTAGCGGCCGCCCCCGCCCCCGGCAGCGCGGGGCCGCCCCGCCCGCACCGCGGCGCGTCCCGCCCCGGCCAATGGGCGGCGCCGGCGGGGGCCCCGCGGCGGCGGTTGGTCAGCGCCGCGGCCGTTGCGCCCCGCGGCCGCCCGGCACCGCCGCCCGCGCGCGGCTCCGCCTCCCGCCGCGGCCGCTGGCGCTGGGAGGCCCCGCAGACGCCATTTCCTCGGCGCCCCCGCGGCGGCGCGGCTGCATCAGCGCTGACGTGAGGCCGACGTGCGGCTCCGCCCGGCTCGGTCCCCCCCACCCCCTGTGACGGGGGCAGCACGTACAGGGCGGCGGGTGAGTGCGGGAGGGGGCGGGGACACGTGTGCGCGCAGCCCGACCCCCCGCGGGCCGGGAGCGGGGCAGCGCGGAGGGCAGCGGGCGGCGCGGCGGGCAGGGCGCAGGGACGGGCACGGGAGGGCAGGCGGGGGGCGCTGTGCCGCGCTTGGCTCGGCCCCGCCGCGGGAGCGCGCAGGAGGCGGCGGGGGCGCGTCCCCGTCGGCAGCCGGGAGCGCGCCGTGCTCAGGGGCGGGCGCGCGGAGCTCACGGTGCTGTGGGGCTGCCCCGAAGCGGCTCCGTATCCCGGGAATTCCGGAAGGGCTGCGCGGGGCGCCGGCTCCGGTGCCGCTCGGGAGCCACGGCGCTGGCCGGGCTCCGGCAGGCGGTGGCTGCTGCCCTTGCTCCGGACACCGGCTCGGCTCGCCCGGCGCTGCGGCTCGGCGCGGGGGCAGCGCCTGTCCGGACGGCCCGTCCTGGGCCCTCCGCGGGGCCGCCCCAAGGCGTTTGCCGCCGGTTACTCCCGGTTATAGCCTGGCCCACAGGGCCGTCGGAGCTGGGTCAGAACAAGTAGGGAGGGATCACAGTGGCCTTCGTGCGTCCTAAGTCGTGCTTAAAACTTTGAGCGTTTTGTCTGCATCCCCCGCTGCTGTGATAGCATCCTTTTCGGTGCTGCGTGCGGCCGCGTGTGAAGTGATTCCCCGGGGACTGAGGCTGATCGATCCTCGGGCCTAGGCGCGGCCGGGGCCGTGTGTCCTCTCGCAGCCGGCTCGGCGCTGCCCTGTCAGCGGGGTTGAGGTGCAGCTGCCGAGTGGCCGAGGTAGCGTTGCCTGTGCTCCGTGTAATGGCACGTGGGAGTTTTAAAATTTTGGGATTTAGGGTTTAGCTGAGGTATTGGGAGAGGAAAACGGGAATTTTGAGAGTGTAGGAGGCACAAGAAGCTTCTGGTGATACTGAAAACGGAGAGTTCGCACTTTCAAAATCGGGTCTGTTGAGCTGTTGCACTTTTTACTTGACTGAATTCTATGACCACGTTATCAACTGGTGTCCTTCACGCCACCAGGGTGGTAAGACAGAACAGAGCTCATACTTGAGAATACAATGCTCTTCTGAAACGATGCATTCTGAGAGTTTTCACACTCACTGTGGGGTCATCAATAAATGCAAAACAGGTGTTTGTAAGTTCACATTCTTGCTTTCTAGTACCTCCCCTGTGAATAAAAGCCTTCAAAGAAATTTGGAGCAAGGGCTGAAACATATTTTTTAGCCCGTTACGATTGATTTCCTTTGTATCAAACCACCTTTGTAAGCAGTCCCTGATATATAAAGGATGGTTGAAATAAAAAAGTTGTTTTTTAAAATGTCTCTGGGTATTTATTTAGACAGTCACACACTTCCAGTTATGCAAAATACTGTAGCAGTCTGCTTTTGAAGTTTCTGTTTTTATAATTTTCACCAATAGACATTAAATATATTAATATGCAGTGGTATAAAGCAAACAGTATTAGGAGGAGTGAAAGGATTTCTTGTGCTCTATTGCAAAAGGACATGTCATGATGGGGATGCTATCCTTCGCCTCTTACCTATGGGCAAAAATATAAAAATTTCACACCTTTAGCTGTAAATTGCTTCAAAATTTCTAGGAAAAAAATTCTGTTTTCCTCTAGCTGATTCCATCTGTCAGATTTCTCCTGTCAGGGGTGGTTCATCTGATGGCAGTTGAAGAAGCTTTTGATGTGCACTGTATGCATCCTCTTGATCAGTGTTTATCTGCTGCTGACCTGCTGCCCATTAGTCTCAGTAACTACAGTAAACATGTGCTTAGATATATTGAAATGTTACTAGCTCGGTAACAGTTAAACTTCCTGCCAGATCCTGAAGATCTCTTTGCGATGTAGGAAGAAACAGGTATCTTTGCTTACACTTTGGAAAAGCATTTTTGTCCCCTTTTTATGTGAGTCCAAGGTATAACTTGTTTATTAATTTAAAAATCCAGATGAGTATTTAAAATTATTGTTCAGTCTTTGTAAGTAACTTAGATAAAAAAGTATTAATGCTGAGCATAAGACTAAAACTTGTATATAATTAGTCATACAATGAAGAAAAGCATTATATAATACTAAACAGGACCCAAGGCCACCTACTTTAAACTATTTCCTTAGTTTTCCTTTAAAAATAGAAGGAAGGTGATGTTAACTTTAGAGTGTGATGTGTACTGCTACTGATAGACTTTTATAAAAGGATTTTAAGGGCTTGGCAGAAAATTCTGTTTTTCTTTCTTGGAAACTTAAAAGCAATGAATATGTTAGAATTTGCTTGCAATGCAGTGAGAACGATATGTGTGGAAACTGTTTTCTGAATTGGATTAGTAACGGTTTCATGCCACAGTCTGTATTGCTGATGTTTTAGAAAAAAACCAAAATTATAATATTGCTCAATATTTTTTCTGTGTATTTATTAAAAAGCTTGATGTATTCATGTTGACATGATATGTACGGGAAATAAAATGCCTGTACAGTTCAGGTTATAAGAATGCTCTGAAGACACTGACAGTCTGAAATTTAGGAGTTCCTTGGCATGCCTGGTCTGGAGCTGTGTCCAAGCACACATGAGCTGGCACAGCTCAGAGTGACCGTGCCAGTGCTGACCCTGTGGGCTCAAATGACTGCAGCTGACCTGCTCCTGCCAGTTCAGTGATCCCATGGCTGTGTCTGTGGAAGATTCCTAATATTGTAACATGTTTAAATTCTAATACTGATGTGCTACATTTTGTCTTAAGTCATCTTTCTCACTGAAGTTTTATGCCAAGATACACAAGCTATCTTTTAAAATTACTCATATACTTTGTTATTTTTCTTTATTTTTTTTTTTTTTTTTAGGCTGTGACTGGATCTTTGTATTTGGATATTGTTTTAAGTCAAGTCACTTTTTGGTGACAGAGGTTGTCAAAAAGAAGCAGGTTTGAGCTTATCTAGGAAAACTATTTTGCTATGTTTCATAGTAGTAATTGCATTTTATGGCAGTCAGATTTTCAGACATTACTCCACCCTGCAAAGTTTTCTTTTAAGTAATCATTTGTATCAAGAGTCAGAATATACACAATTACAGATGGAAAATCTATATAAATTCTAGAGTTTTCCATTTATATCATAAATGTTAATTATGTTTGTCATTCCATTGGCATCTATAGTTCTTGCTGTTGTTTTTCTAATTAAAGATAAATAATCAAAAAGTACACCCCTCTCTCTGTACTGCATTTTGCAAAATACGAGGGATAACTTTGTCAGTTTTCTGCTGCACTGATACTCTTTTTGTAGCTTTTTGCTAACCTAGTGCAGCACTGCAGGTGAAAAGTCTTGAGGAGAAAAATCCTGATCAGGTAGTAGAAATACATTTTCATACTGTTGTGTAGTCAGTGAGAAATTAAGCTAAAGAATTAGGAATTTGGAATTTTTTCCAAGATGAAAAATGGCTCTTTCTGGGTAAAATTTCTGTGAAATACATTCGGTGGGAATAAAAGTACTTGATTTTTTTGTTGTTTGGGTTTGTTGTTTTTTGGGGGTTTTTTTGTTAACAGTAGGTTTTCTGTGACAGATGGCTCTAGATACAAAAATACTTCAGGGCCTTCATAAAGTGAATTAATTTTGACTATATTCCCATCTTTAGGAAGAGATTACGATGAATATGTTGCCAGTACTTCTGCATTATTTAATCATTCTTGGTGTGTGAGCTATTCTGAAGCTTACTCTTACGTGAACCACATAGATCTTTCATATTTGAGACCCTGTGGGTGGTCCTGGTTTACAAATGAACTTTTTTTCCTACTTTATTATTGTTATTATATTGTACATATGTAAAAACAGAATAGTTTGATTAGATAAGATCTTCTTATAGAAAATTATGGTGAAAAGCTTGGTGAAAGCAGTTTCCCCAGAACTGTTAGATTGGTGAATTTTAGTAGATAATTAATTGGATTTGATCTAAAGAAAAAAGGTAATTAGTGGCAACTAGCAAGGCAAAAATGTAGAAAGATTTTAGGTGTAAAATAGCTCCCTATATTCTAATATTTATAGCTCCCTATGGTTCTAATCTGAATTGATATTGGCATAGGGTATGTATGTATGCTCTTCTCTGAGCAGAAATGCTCATGTTAACCATAAGATGTTGCATTTTTTTGCAGCTTGGCTACCATTAACTATAGTACTGTTAAGTCTGTTCAGTAGAGTACCACTGGAGGCATATGAACTCAAAATATGGTTCTCTGCATAATTTGATTTGGTATCTTTTCATATTTTCATGCCTTTATTTTGGGCAAAAATTTGATCTAAGAAAACTGGTAAAATTTACTCTCTTCAAAGATAGTGCAATGTTCTGTAAAACAGTGCCAAAAAAGTTTGGTTTACATTTAATTGTATTTAATGTAGTTAACTTATAACATGTGGGACTAAATTCCAGAGCCTCAGAGTCAGGTGGGTAGCAGTCCCTGCCTGCCTCTTGCATCTCTTGGTCTAAGTCCTGAGAAGAAATCAAAGTAACTATCAATCAGTTGAAGTAACTGAACTTTGCCTTTAGTCAGGCTTGGCATCCCCTAGTTACAAAAACTGAGAACCGAGATTTGCTGCCTCTGAAATCCCTCAGCTAATATCGTGTCTTCCTTTGGCGGCTGTCAGTTGGTTGTGTAAGAAGGGTGTAGGTGGGAGCGTGGCTGCAGGGCATCCTGCCTGCCTCTGCCTGACCCTATCCTGTCTCTGTTCTGTTTGTAAACTGACCTGTTGCTATGGCAATGTTTGACATCACCTGTTCAATGTTGCACCTTCAGTGCAGGGTTTGGTAGGAGAGGAAGGGAGCCGAAGAGATCCAAGCTCTTGTTTTAAAACTCGCACCTTCCGTTATGACTAAGTGTGCCAAGAAATATCGAAAAGGAACTGTCAGGTAATTGCATTTTTATATAGCAGATTTGGAAGTTTTCTCTATGAAGTTTAAACCCTTAGTTTAAATTGAGAGTCAGCAAGTTGCTTATTTTTCAATGAAATCTACCCAGTTTTAAACCTGTAAAGTGAGAAGAAGTTGTGACTCTTGAGCTGTGGGTAGTTTACAGACAATTCAAGCATAAATGCCAGCAGGGAAGAGGCATCTTGGAAGGTTTAAGAGGGCTGTAGCAGCCCATAGCTGCTGGACAGCTTGAGGCTGAAGGGACCTTCTGTGTGCAGCACTGCCAGCATTGCATGGCATCCTGGGACTCTGCTTGTCCCTTCCTGAGAACCATCTCCAGGACTGCCTCTCCCTGCAGCTTTCCAAAATACTTGTTTTAGAGCTCCTGGCTTTGAGTGAATATTTTAATACAGGGAAATGAGGAAAGGACTTCAAATTGACAGAAACATACTTATTTTCTGTCTGCTCCAAATAGTTTGGAATTATTCTCCCTAGCTGCCTGATACACCTTCCTGTACTGAGTTATTTAAATGTGCATGTCCTTACTTTTAGACTGATGACCATGGAAATGGTTGAACAGGATGACAATGCAGTGGATTCTGTGACAGAGAGAAGTGCTGGTCACCTTCAGAATCAGCCAGGCCAAAGTCAGATTTCCTCAGGATCTGAGGTAAGTTGAAATGTGGAAAGATGAGAAGAATCAATGAAGTGATATTCAGAGCTGCTGTGATTTTTAAACTATCAATTTGTATGGCATTCTCATGTTTTATAACTCTTTCTTATATTAGGGAAAATATAGCAAAGGTATACTGGAAACTATGTCTTCAGTAGTTAACAAAGGACTAATATAACGTCAGGTCTGTTGAAAGGTAACCTTTTTAGGAGCCCTTTCAGACCAGAGTGATCAGCAGACACATGGGTTTTTTCCTTTCACTTTCACAAGATGCTTGTTATGGAGATGGGACACAGTCTTAAGAATTGAGGTGGCTACAAGATCAAGGGTATATATCTAAACCGTTTGTGTATCTTGAAGATGTGTCATGTAACAAAAATGGAAACATGAATAAAAAGAACCATGGTTCTCTCTTAGTTCCAGTTGTTGTACAGAATGTATTTCATTTATTTGCAAGTACATTTTAAATTTGTGCTTGCTTTGTTTCATCCCTGTGTATCTAATGACAGTGTCTGGACTTCTAAAAGCATACTTTACATGTTTTCTATGGTTGCTCTACCATGATTATTCTTTGGTAGTTAATGGATAAAAGATTATATAGTAACAATTCTCAAACATTAAAAATATATAATGAAACATTTGGCACTTGAGAGAAATAGTGTTCCTGACAATGCTAAAATTTATAGCTTCAGATCAATTTATGTGATATGGACCACATAAAAGGATCTTCAAAAGCCCTTTGTTGAATAAAAGAACTGACTTTAAAAAATGTTTTACACAACTTTTTTGTCACTGTAAGTTAGAAGTTATTTGCTAAGATTTGATGCCACATATTTGGTATGTTAGATGCTTGATTTACATTATAGATATATTTTTAAAACTGAACGCAGCTGCTCTTTTTGTCAGATCTTCAGACACAAAGTAGACTGCAAAATATTTATCAACCTTTTTTTGTTGGTTTTGATACATCCAGTATTGGGAGTATTGCTTGTTCAGTGTTTTCTTTTTTTTGCTTTAAGAATTTTATTTGGTTTGTTCTGTTGATGTCATCACCTCATTTCTTCTTTAGTAGTTCTGTTCAAATTTTCTGTTTTAACTTCATAGGATGGTTGTGTAAAACCTATTGGCTTGTGCAATAGTCTGTGGAGAAGACAGCTGTGTGTTCTGTCAGTTGGGATTTAGAATGTTGATCCAGAGACAAAAGTGTCACTAATGCTGTAGAGGAGTTTTTGCACTCCTATATTGTGCAGTGCATAACACTTTTTATGTTTGTGTGCATTTAATGTGTGAGTACTGTGTGTGAAGGTTCAGCTGCACTGGGTATGGGTCTCATACTTTCCACTTAAAATGAGTAACTGAAGTATTGATGAATCTCCTTCAATAACAGTAAACCAAAACACATACCTCACTTTGAAGGCTGAGGGTAACAGTCCGGAATTGGCACCTGGAGTTCCTTTTTTCGGTCAGATGGCTCAGAGATGTGTCCTGGATCTGTCAGAGCTGCTCAGTGCAGGTGTCTGGAGCTGACATCCCTCTCCTGGGCTCCCGGACCAGTGGGGTTGGTGCTGCTGTCCCAGGGCCCTGGGCCTGTGCCCATCTCCAGCGCTGGCTCCCGGGGCCTGCGGCCCTCACACGCCCCCTGTGCCTTTGGGCTGCTCTGCCACAGCGTTTGTTGTGGTAAAAGTGCCCCGACAGAGCACTTACTGCTGACAGGCCTTGGTGAGACACTCCTTTGGCTTGAGATGAGGAGGCTTTCCTTAGCCTGTGTTCCTACCTGGCTGGCTTGGAAGGTGAGGTGCTTTGCCATGGAGAGTTGGGCCTTGGTGTTGAGGGGTTAGAGCCTGCTGGATGCCTCTGTATGGGACATCTGACTGGTTTTGTGATGGTCCAGATGGAAGTCTGTGTGCTCCTGAGGAATTTGTGGCTATGCAGCTGGTCCAGTGCCTGTGTATTTTGACTATTACGGAGCAGCAGAGATCCCTTCTCCCTCTTTGACCTGTGGAGGAGTGCAGTTAAGAGAAGACAACCACTACAAGTGACTGAAATATCTTGTGCCATCCCTCCTACTAATTTTGTTGCAAATTTGCAGAAATAGAATCAAGTAATTCTTTTCTCCTTACTGAGAGCTATGATGCCTGGTCACTGAAGCTGAGGGTTCCTTTTCAGATATTTCCGAGGGAGCAGGGGGATGGTGGCTTTGTTTGTGTTTTATCTGCAAAATATTTGTTCAGCCTTGGTTTTGATCAGTCAGAAGTAAAACATTTAATACACCATCTTTTAATTTGTGGTTTTCTCTATCTTATCAAAGAATTAATTGTAGAAGGGTCAAGACTGGGAGAAACCTTTTAAGATGATCTAGTCTGACCTGCCTGTACAAGCAGAGTCAGCCAGAACTGTGTCTGCCTGGGTTGTAAATATCTCTAAGGATGGAGTCTCTAGAACCTCTCTGGGCATCTGTACCAGCTGATTTATTTTCCCCTCCTCTGTATGCTTTTTAAAGAAATACATGCTGCTTAGTTTTAAAAGGATGTATCAGGTATTCCATAAGATGATAATCTGTAGAGGGTGGAGATTGTTTTGTGCTGAAGCATTTTTAATGTCTCCGCTGTTGGGAGAGAGAGGACACATTAAGAATGTATAGGCTGGAGCACTATGGTGTGATGGGATAACTTACAATGCTAAGAAGGACTTATTATACATTATTTATAGAGGAAAAAATAGTGTTTGCATTTTTTTCATAGCTTGTGACGTAGATACTGCTATATTTTCCTGCAATTTTTTGGGTGCTGAAAGTAAAATTACTTCTTCTACTAAAGCAAAAATGAGTAAATTTGAAACTAGCAAAGACGAGATGCACTTTTTGTCCATTAAATTGTTTTGTTGGTTTTTTTTTTTTTATAAAATGTCCTACTGTAGGATCACTTTATAGTTGCATTTCTTGCATCCATCACTTTTAGCCAGTTGGTGAATTGACATGTAATGTTTTTGTGATCCAGCCACCAAAATAAATAGGTAAGGAAGAAAAATTATTGGTATCTGTCTTTAGAAGTGGTTGAAAATGTGCAGAAGACCTGTACAAAAGCTTGATTTCTTTGAGGGAAGAGCAGAGGTGTGAGATGGAAAATTTCTCAGCCTGTTTTGAGCTGAGCTCCATGGGTTGTCTCACATGCACAGATCATCTGTTGCTACATACAGAGCTTTACTTAAAAGGAAGTTAATTTGTATTGGAATATTCTAACAGTATTGATGGTAGTCAAGCTTACATCTTGGAGGACTTATATCTGCAATGGTATTCAAAGAGAAATTAGATGTTTGTTTTGCAGAAGGCAATAGTAGCCATACTGCATTCTGTGTTGCTCTGTGCTCAGCTACATTAAATATAACAATGTAAGATCAATGTTTTTAGCCTTTCTCAGATTTGATAAAAATACTTGCAGTTGTGTTTTCTTTTTTCTTTAATCCTACGTCTTGATGGGTTCCTCTTTGATGCACCTTTTGTTAACCTTGTCATGTTGTCTATCAGTAGGGCTGCTGACCTTGTCTGAGATACCATCTGCTGGCCTCTTCGTGTTGGCCCTGAATTAGACATATATCAGGATTTACAATCTGAGAACTGCGGTCAGAGAGCATAGGGAGATTTCCAGAGCCTGGAGTGCATAGCTATTGCAAGCTGGGACTGTTCAAGTTTAGCACTTGGTGGGGGTTGTCCTTGTGGGCTCCTGACATCAAACAGTTAAATCTTGCTCCCTAGAGACTGAGACCTATAGGAGTTTGCACGGCTGTTTTAAGTAAGGCTCTAAAACAAGCCTGCCAAATGCAAATGCTGGCCATTGAGTAAAGTTGATGTTAGAGGGTTATAAACATGCAGCTATGTCACCATTTTGTGCTTCCTTGAAGCATATGGTGGCACCAGATGTCTGGCTGGAGTCAGCCTAACCTTATTTTCTTTTTAAGTGGGTGCTTCTATCTGGCAGTAGTTTTGGAACTGATCAAAACATCTGTCTCCAGCTTTTCCTCATAGAGGCTACTTGGTACCCAAGTGTGGCAGATCCTGTGTTCTTTTGTTAGGTGAATCCAGTGTGGCTTTGCCTTGACTTTCCAGAATTACTTTTCACTTTTCACTTCTAGAGTCCTTGTAGTACTTAGAGTCGACAGCAGGGGCAGAAATCAGATGGGCCTGTGTCCTGCATTTGGCAGTGTTGAAGGTATGAGGGGTTGAATGTGAAGGTAACCTCTCCAGTACTTAGGGAAAGGATATCTGACATTCACAGGATCCCCAGGATAACTGTTCAGATGGCCCATGTATCATGAAGTGAGATAAATGATGGGCAGCCTCTTTCTCTGCAGGAGTATGTGCCTCAGTAGGAAGGTAGTACCTGATCATTCTTGCTGGCTACTTTTCTCTCCTCATGTAGAAGAAGGAGGACTTACATTTCCAAATACCTGAAATATGGGACCATACTGCAGTTATGGGTTGCATGGTTGATATTCGTTGAAGCTGTTGGGCGTTGCATGCCTAGGAGCGTAGAACCCATAGAAAGTGTTAAGCTTCCCCTCAGCCTCTGAGTTCCTGAGTTGCTTCTGTGGATTGTTTTCAGTCGCTGTGCCAGACAGTCCTTGAAGCAATGATGTTAAAGGTAGCATTGCTCATCACTGATGTCAGAAAGAAATTTCTTTGCCAAGTCTGTTTCAGTCAGGATTTACACATGATAGCGTGAAAATGTTCTAGTATATTCAGCTTAAAAAACTGTAAAGGGAAATCTGAATCAAAATTCTATTAATAATTTCCAATATCTATAAAAGCGATGCAAAGTATGAACCTTGAAAGTGTTATGATAATACCATCTCCCCTTCCCTTAGTACTTACCCCCTTCATTTAATCCTTTATCTGGATTAATGGGAGCAAAACAATTTCTCCTGTTATCTTGTAAACTTTAGTCCAAAAGAATATTAGCTGAGAGAGGTTTTCTTTTTTTTTTTTTTTCTTTTGGGGTTATACTGAATAAGGAGCTTTAAAATGAATGTAGTTTCTTAATCTCAAGTACAGGATTATTTCCTGATTAAGTGTGACTGACCCATTGTGTACCAAAAAGAAACTTTTAAACTGTTCACCTTTTACTGTTTTATGACTGTTGTACTCAGAAAGTTCTTTCTGACCTGCTGAGTATTGTATCAAATTGCAATTCTCACAAGGAAAGCACTAAATGGAAAGGTTTGCTGAAGTTGCCTTTACGATGTTTTGAAAAGTTAGCATGCTTTATAAACATTTAGACTGCTCTGTGATCACTCCTTGGAGCTTGGGTTTAGGATGTAGGCTTTGTCACAAAATAGATCATACTCTTCAGATATTTGAGACTTTCTAGAGCTTAATCTCAAATTTTTATTTCTTACAAATTTCTCATAGTATTAATATTTGTTGAATAGGTTGGGAAGAAGGTTTGTATGTTTTATTTCCCTGTTAACATTTAAGGAATTTAAATAACTCATTTCAGGGTTAAAAATGCCCTCAATTTTTCTGTTTTTTGAAAAGTGGTTCAGTTTCCTATAGAATTGAACAATTGCATAGTGAATGTTGACAAGATCCTGTCTTTGTTTCCTAGAAACATTGTTTCTTCGAGGTAATTTGAACCAACATCAATACTTTTTGATAGCAGTACATCTTAATAGTAGTTAAAATTTTTCCCCTGCTTCAAGAAGGGATTATTTCTGAGACAAGTAATATCTTATGGATCAGGAATGAAAACTGCTTTTATATTTGGATTTTTAAAAAAATTTCAGTGTAAATACATAAAAAATACAAAAGTTTCTTTAACTTTTTTTTTTTTTTTTTTTTTTTTTTTTTTAATATTCAGCATTCTTCATGTTTTTCTTCTTACTCTCATCTCATTTTAGATTTACTGCTCGTACCAGATACCTTTGGAGCTGAGAACAAAGCTAGGAAGGGAATAATAACAGAATTTTATATTTGAATCTCAGTTTATTGTTGAATGTGCAGAATAAAGAAATAAGACTTTTTAATACAGTTTAATTGAACAACACAGTATTTCTTTTTATGATATAGTTTATGTTTGTCATTGTCTTCCTTTTCTGAGTTTAGAGATGTTTCATCACACAAATTGAGATCATAGTGTTTTCCCTTTGCATCACTGTTTGTTTTTGTTATTAGATTTAACAGTAACAGCAGAAATACTGAACTATTTCTTAGCCCATAGGTGTGAAGCTGTTTCTCAGCCCATTCTTCCTCAGCACTGAGGGTTGAGAGCTACAGGCTGGGAAAAGCTGTACTCTGGCTGTGCTAGGCTTAGAGAAGATTCAGCTGTTCTTTATTTTTGTTGTTTTGAAGCACTGATGTACTCCAGCTCTCTTTTTCCTGATATATATTATTATGTATATAACAGGAGTCAATTAAACTAATTGACTTTACAAATCCTTGTATGGCTTTATTTAACAGGGTGATTTTTCACTATCTGAAGAATTCCCATGTCTCTTGAGACATCTGTTCAAAAAGCCTAATTTCTTACTAAATAAGCAAAACAAAACTGAAGCAGTTGTAGATTTTTTTTCCTAAGAACATTCTGCCCTTTATATTGTTGCAGTGACATTCCACTCCAGTAAATATGCATGGATTTTGTTACATTTCTGGAGGTTCTTCCTAACCTTCATGCTAAGCAACAGCAGATCTGGTGTGTGATGACCAAGGGTTGGGGGTTGTTTTGATTGAAAAGAAAATATAAAGTCTCTGGAGGGAAAAAACCCAATAATTGCAGTTTGTTAGGGTACAGATTTAAGCTTTCCAGCCCTTTACCAGTAAAACTAATTTATTTTTGTGTGTGATTATTATATACTTCTAAGGTATTTTAGATGTGGCAACAAAATCAATTTGTTTTAGTTATCACTTCTAAAAGCATTTGCTGAAGTGTTAAGGCACCTTACTTAAACATGATGATTGTAATTTTTGCAGGTTTCTGTAGCTGCTTCCAGTGCTGGAAGAGGATCTCCAGCTGTAACTCTAGTGCAGTTGCCTTCTGGTCAAACTGTTCATGTCCAGGGTGTCATTCAAGCCACACAGCCCTCAGTCATTCAGTCACCACATATGCAAGCTGTTCAGGTTAGCTTTTTTATTGTTACATTTTCATGAATATTTGGTACCTCATAATCCTTTTCCCAACCCACCTTCAGTTTCTCTTCATTCCAACCAGTGCTGCAAGACTTACTCAGATGGCACAGGAAACAGCAGGGGGAAAGGTGGCAAACATCCAACCAGCAGCAGCTCTACAAGTATTGTGTAGCAATTCCTTAATGCTTCCTGTTTATCTTAAAAGAAATTGTCTTGTAACTTGTGTCTGAACTTACGCAATAGCAAATTTGTGTCATAACATGACCTTCCTTCAGTGTATCCCGCAGGTTTTCCATTCTGTTAAATTTTATGAGCATAGCATTTCTAATGAGACTGTGAACTCAAAAATTTTCAAGTATCTCCTATTTTATTATTGGAAAGGGTCTGGACATAGTAGAAGTAAGCATGTTGTATCAAGTGGTTCCTTGTTTTTAGGCCCTATCAGACCCTGTTCCAGCATCTTGTGGATGTGGATATGTAGATACCAAAAATACGGGCATCCTCAAAACAAACATTCATGTGGCAAATGTTCACGTGTTTAAAGTTGCTGGAACTAGAGAACAGGGATTGGTGCAAAATGTATAAGACTTACAGAGTTTTTAAAATGTAAAAAAGGCAAAGAGAATGAATTTAGAGTGTTTTGAAGATTGCTAGGCCTCCCATTGCATTTTTCTTGTAGCTAGGAAGGCTTCTGCTCTAGTTTTATTAAAATCTGTTTGGGAAATGTCAACTAAGTTGCTTTTTGCAGATACAGTTGATACTTCTGGTAAGAGAGGTGATATACCTCTCCCTGTTATGAGGGAAATGTTTTGCCTGTGGCCATTGCGACATGTTAAGGAAAAGCCATGTGTTGTCAGTCTTGAGAAGCCGTGTTTAATGTTAGAGGCTTCTTAGTAACTTTCTAGTATAACAAGTAAAAAAGACATATGTAAGTATTATTTATATTTGAGAAGAAGAATAAAATGGTGGTCAGACAATGAATATTTTATTGTTGAGCAGTAGATGCAGATGATGGGACCTCAAGGTTTTGCAATCCTAGATCACTACTGAAAGAGGTGTGGTAGGTGTCAATACTTGATCAAACTTGAAGTCGGAACAATGAAAAAATACTTTTTTCATTGGAATTCTTTCTAACAGTAATTTTTCTGTGTAACCTTTATTCAGTAAAGCACATGAGTAACTCCCAGTTTCTGTCACTGCTTTTCTTTAAGTCAGTGTAGTCAGTACACACATGCAAAGATAGAAGACTTTTTTCAAAGCTCAGAAAGAGAAATTCCTCAGGAATCTCTTGCCAGCTGCTGCTGTGTCATCTTACAGGAGTGTAAGTCAATTATTTGTTGTATTTAGTGAACTCTGGCTGTCCACCCTTTCCCAAAGGAGTAGAAACAGGAAAGTCCACTCTTTGCAAGCAATACTTGCAAAGAGGCTGGTAGTCCAAATAATACGGACTAGTTAGTTCCAGGATTTTGCTTTGGTTTAATTTGGGTAAAAAAGGGCTTGAAGATGCTGTAGAAGACTCCATTACAGAGGGTGTTCAGCCCTCTGTGGTGCTTTTCAGTACACCATCCTGCCATGTGGCATTTCGCATGGATCAGTTGGCTTTAGCTTGCTGCCTTCTCTCTGCCAGACAGTGGGGAGCTTGGGAAATTATATCAGTTTAAAAAAGAAATAAAGGAGTATGCTGAAGGTTGATGTTGAAGCTTGCATGACTTCTCCCTCAAGCATCTGCCATTTTCAACTGGAAAGTGCTCAAAAGTTTTTCTCATAATGTTGCTTTTTAGATGAAAATATACATTTATAGCATTCCTTATTGTTTTGTTAAATGTTTTTTTTATTTGTAGGAAGATTTAAATTGTTATATGACTTACTGCTTACTCCCCCCAGTGGTGTATCAGGTCTTGGAAAGACTTAGCATGAGTTTGAAATTAAATTTGTTCAGATGCAGATAAGTTGGAACAGGTAAAGTTGAAATCTGAACAATGTCCAGGAAAAAACTACAGTGGTTTGGTTTTTAACATTGGTTAAAAACCAATGGTTGCTTGCCATTAGAGTGATCTAAAGTGTTAATTTCTCTTTTTGTCATGATGAAAAGTAAAGCTTTTGAAATTTCTTGCAGAAAATTCCTATTCTACACTGTGATGGTTTGGCACTGGCCAGATGCCAGGCACCCACGAAAGCTGTACACTCACCTTCCCCTGCTACAGCTAGGCAGAGGAGAGAAAATTTAACAAAGGGTTCATGAACTGGGATAAAGATCGGGAGAAAACACTCCAAGGGCAAAACAGGCTCAACTTAAAGATATAAAGTGAATTTATTACTAACAAAATCAGAGCAGGATAAAGAGAAGTAAAACATGCCCTTAAAAACACAGTCCTTCCATCTTTCCCACTGAGAGTGCAGGGGGACAAAGTGTGGATGTTTTGGTCAGTTCATCACCCGAGGTTTTATTCTGCTGCTCAGGGAGAGAAGTTCCCCAGTGAGACTGTGGGGTCCCTCCCAGGAGAGACAGTTCTCCGTTAACTTCTCCAGTGTGGCACCAATCTTTTGAGCAGCAGTCTTCCCAGAACTGCTGCAGTGTGAGTCCCTCCCACAGGCAAACAGTCCTTCCAAAACTGCTGTGGTATAGGTCACTCTTCCACAGGATGCAGTCCTCCAAGGACAGGCTGCTTCAGCTTGGGAGCAAGATCTGTCTCTCCATGGTTCTGCTGCTGGACCACAGTGTCCTCCAGGCATCTGCCCGCTCTGGCATGGGCGCCTGCCCCATGGGCTGTGAGTGGATCTCTGCATCCCCCGTGGATCCCCATGGGCTATGGGTGGATCTGTGCATCCCCCGTGGATCTCTGCATCCCCCGTGGGTCCCCATGGGCTGCAAGTGGATCTCTGCATCCCCCGTGGGTCCCCATGGGCTGCAAGTGGATCTCTGCATCCCCCGTGGGTCCCCATGGGCTGCAAGTGGATCTCTGCATCCCCCGTGGGTCCCCATGCGCTGTGTGGGTGGATCTCTGTATTTCCCATGGGTCCCCATGCGCTGTGGGTGGATCTCTGCATTCCCCATGGGTCCCCATGCGCTGTGGGTGGATCTCTGTATTTCCCATGGATCCCCATGGGCTGTGGATGGATCTCTGCATTCCCCATGGATCCTCATGGGCTGCAGGGGCATGGCCGCTCCACCATGGTCCTTACCACCGCCTGCAGAGGAATCTCAGCTCCAGTGTCTGGAGCACCTCCTACCCCTCCTTCTCAACTGACCATGGTGTCTCCATGTTGTTTCCCTCACATGTTCTCACCTCCTCCTCTTTTCTGGCTAGAATTGAAACTGCCCCCAACCTTTGTTTTGATTTCTTCCTAAATATATTAACACAGAGGCATTTCCACCATCTCTAATATGCCCTGGCTTGACCAGTGGCACATCCACCCTTAGAGCCATCAGGGATTGGCTCTGCTGGACGTCATGAAGCTTCTAGCAGCTTCTCAGAGAAGCCACCTCTGCAGCCCCTCTGCTACCAAAAACCAGGCTATGCAAAACCAACATAACACGTTAAAATGCTTAAATCATCTTGAGATTTCGTTACCTTCTTCATAAAGTATGACTGTTCCCAACTTCTTCAGCTGTCTTCGCAAACTATAGGGGGTCTGTTGGTAGCTGTTAGTGGAATGTGATGATTTAAAGACAACTGAGGTCTTGTTTTCAAGCTATTTGTCCTGGTACAAATAGATTATTTATTAACCTCTATTCTGTGCTAGCAGAATGAAATTCTGTTTTCAGTTAGGGTCCCCAGGCTCTTTCTTGGCTGTGCTATACTATCTTACTTTTGAAGGGTTATGCCAGAGGCTTGAAGGTCAATCCATAAGGAGATTACTGAAGGCATATTGGGAGGGAAATATCTTTCAGGATCTCTCTCTGGTGCTCAGTATTGGTCTCTCATGCAAAGGGAGGAATACAAACCTCTTGAAGCACCTGTATCTCTGCAGTCAGCTCTGATGTCTGATTTGGAACTATACATCTGTACACATGCAGAAGTAACTCTCACTGCCTAGGTGGCAGACATAGAGTTCTAATGATATTTATTGCATATTACCTAGAAAAATGAGGCTACATTAAATATTTTTACACAGAAATGTAATAGAATAAAATTAACAAGTGGAGAGAATTTCCTTCTGCAATAACCTGCAGTTCCTTCAAGGTGTAGTTCTACAGGTTGTGTTGAGGTGACCCAGGCCTGTGAAGTCCCAGAACCTTCCAGTCATTTTCTATTGAGATCAGGCAGGTTTTGTTTCTAGTACCAAACACTGGGGCCTGGCAGATACATTAATTCTAGAGCTCTTCCTTGTATTCCCTGAGCTTCCACTGCAGCTAGTTCAAACACTTGAAGTCTTGTAGTGTCTTACATCATGTTTGTTCAGTGTTAGTTTAAAGAAGTGCTTAATCTGAAACTGCAGTCTGGTCTGTCTTGGTGTGAAAAGGTTTTCACACTGTTTCAATTTGGAAATCTCAATACAGCAACAGTTCTGAGTAGTTAAAAGAATCCAAGAAAAGAATGCCTTTTCCTTATTCAATTATGACTTTCAGTTCTGTGTAGTAACAGAGATGCTGGTCAAGAGTGTGATTCAACCCTAGGCCTTAATGTTTCTGGGGTAATTTTAGGAGAAGAATACGTGAAAATCCTAAAGGTCTGAGAAAATGAGATACTGTGGACTTCTCAGGCATTTCCAAAACTCTTATAACATTGCTAAGCAATGTCTTTGTATTTATGAATGTGTTAGTAAGTCTAATAAATGTGGATATTTAAATAAAGTTATTTTTTAAATAGCTTTGGTGTGGTGTGAAGAAACTTTTATATTGTATACTATTGTATACTATTGTTTAAGGCACATTAGCACAGTACTCTGTATTTTATATTTTGACCTCACTGTAAAAGCTAATTAAATTATAAAATACTTTTGTATTTAAAGAAATCTGTTTCCAGTACTTTTTCTAAGTGTCATTCACGAAAAAGTAACCTGGATTATATTGACTTTTTTCTTTTTCAAATGGAAAATGTTATCTGAGTGGCTATGTCTGGGTAACCTCAGAATTTGCAATTTGCATTGGAAACGTAGTCAAAAATCATGTTATTGGTGATAAATAAGTCAACAAATTTCCCATATGTAAACATGGAAGGAATTTTTAAAAATATTTTATTCTGCTGCCATTTTTTTTTAATGAAGTTATGAATTTCAGGAACTTTGCTATTACAGGTAGCATCGGTTGCAGATGAAGCTGCACAATCAGAAGTGATAATTGATTCTCAAAAACGTAGGGAAATACTTTCCAGAAGGCCTTCATACCGGTAAGAACTTTTAATTTTGGTTTTGCTGGTTTTGAAGGCAGCTTATTTATTACAGCAAAACTGTCTGATAAAAGTCAGTTATTTGATTTTCTTACGGGTATGGATTTTCAATTGCATAAAATTACTTACATTCTATTTTTAGAAAAATTTTGAATGAGCTCTCATCAGATGCTCCTGCAGTAGCGAAGATTGAAGAAGAGGAGAAGTCAGAAGATGAAGGAACACCTTCTGGTATTTCTGCCATGGCCATGCCAACCAGCCTGTATCATACTAACACGGGGCAATACCGTATGTTTGCAAATGTACTATGTGATCATGCACAGCTTTGTTCCTAGGAGTTACATAATGCATTAAGGATGTTTGATTTTGTCTGTATTTCGAAGTAATTGTTATTAATTATTCTAACATGGGGATTATAGACTTCTAATCTCTTGTGCTGTTTGTTGGCTGATAGATTTAGTCCTTCTAGAGCTTCTGTGCGTTAAAATGTGAAAGTGAAGCTCAGCTGAAATGAAAAATGTTGACGCTTTTATGTGAATGTTTAAAGATACAAATCATTGCAGTTTCAAATTCTTGTGATTTGCTATGTACTAGTGCTGTTCATTATATGAAATGGCAAGTAGAGTTTTTTGAAATGTAAGATTGGAGTATGAAATTACTTGTTAAGTTCCAATTTTCTTTTTTAAAAAAACCATGTCTTTTTGTCACCAGTTTTTAAGTATCTTCACTTTAACAGCAGAATTAACCTAAACCACGGTTTCCAATATTTGATATATCATCCAAATGCAAGTTAGAAGTTACATTCATGGTTCTGTTCTATAGATTTACTTTTGAATGTTTTTATTCCTGTATTTATAGTGGAAGCGTTGCATAGCTTGCACTCTGTGGGTTCTTTGGACATAATCAGCTAATCAGTTAACAGTTTGGATAACTTTATAAAAATAACTGTTTTAAAATTATGTATTTTGTAAAACTCCACTCCTACAGTTGGTAGGGGTTTTTCAAGTCTTTTTGTAAGTAGACACACTGAAGTGCAGGTGTTTTTCCTTTGATATAATGACAGGAAGATTGCATGAGAAATGTTGTGGAGTTTTTTTTCCTGAAATGAGAAAACAGAGGAAGTCTATTAAAACACTGCAGTGTTTTATATGCCACTGCAGTGGCATATAAAAGCGGAGAGAATGGCTCTAGTTGTGTTCTACTCACAACTAAATATCTTTTCTACTCACCCTTAGAATTTTTAAGTTATTTTTAATTTATGCATCTAAAGTAATTATTAATGGTGAGAAGACAGAATTTGCCTGTAGTATCTATCCTTTCAGCCCAGAAAGTAACTTTGCTTGTGCCCTTAGGCTGCTTTTCTCACCCTTTCTGTAAGCTATAGACATAAATAAATGTTTGTTGTGTGATGTCCATGGTCCACATTACAACTGTCTAGTACAGAATCTGGCATGTATTCATGTATTCTTGTGTTCCAAGAAAAATTAAATGTTTTTCTTCAAGTTTTTGAATTGTATTTTTGATTTTGCTTAGATTTAATTAAGAAAAAATATGTATTTGCCATTTCAAGGCTTAAAATGAAGTGTTATAATGTCTGTGTATTACCTACTGAGCCTGTAAACCTATAGAAATAGGATTTCTAAGAAATTTTAGAGCTTAGGTTTAATCCTAGCTTCCTGTGGGAAGCCAGAGTTGTACTTTGACTGCAGTGTCTTGCAGGAGGTGATTGTTAGGGAAATATATTTTCATTTAAACACACCTATAAGCAGTAGTGTTAGGGAAGTGTTTAAGTGAATAACAAAGTTCACGGGTTCTACTTTCTTTTTCAAGCAGACATTTACTTCTGAATATTAAAGAACAGAATCCACAAAAATGTAATTAAATCTCATGTGTCTTAATGTAAACTTGGCTATAAGCCAAGCTTGAGAGATTTCTGTTCTTTGCTGCTTTTTAAGTAAGTTATAGTTGTAGCCTAAAACATGTGCTGATAATTAAGGTTCTCATCATAAATGGGGCATTGCTTCAAAATGCAATGTCAGCCTTCATGGACTCTTTCGGTCTTGGCTCAAAAACTTTGTTCTGAGAGCTTTTTCTTCTTGGAAGTAGTGTTTCATGCTGAATTTATTAATTCGCTTATTTGGTTGTGGTTTTTTTTTAAGTTCATTTTTGTAAGTTAAAATATCTTTTACCTCAGCAAAGTCTGTGTATTTTAATTCTGGTTTGGCCAGGTGGTAGCCAGGATGGTAATTTTCTTGTAATAATGGGGGATGGGGGTGTCTTAATTTGGAGTTTACTGAAGAGAGCTTGACAGTTGACCCCTAGTCTTTACATGTATGAAGCACAGACCTGAAGCATTTCTGAGCCATCCTGTTGGTTGCTGTTAGCTAAAACCAGGAATACTGTGTGGGAATGTAGCAGCTCCAGTGTTGATTCTAGCCTGGATATGATGCAGAGGGTCAATCCATGTACCTCCTTCCTCTTTACACCTCCTATCAATAGCTCTGTGCTTCTGCCTGTCGTTACTGTGCCTGAGGACTCCTCTCTCCCAGGACAGCATCGGCTGCACAGGTTCTCCTGTGCAGATGCATCCAGCAGTTTACACATGAAGTTTGTGCAGTGTCTGTGCAATGAAGAACTGGCCTTGTGGTGTCACTGTGGCCGTCTGTACTCTGCTTTGGTTTAAAACAGGTTTATGCTATTACATTTGCTGGTTCCTTTTTTTCTCTGCTGTTGTCTCTATTCCTGCAAAGGAAAGGCAGTTTAGTTGAAAAGATCGTTTTGATTGTATGTTTATGTCTGGATGTCTGGGACGACTCTTTCTGGTAGAACTTGATATGTAAAATTTTCTGGAAAACAAATGTATTTTTGTCTATTAGTAGCATTGATGGCTGTTCTCTACTTACTTTTCACCAGCCAAAATGGTATGTTGCCATGGTTTCCAAATAACATTTTCCTCAGAGCTTCTTGGCTTTGGCTTATGGAAGCAGACAGACTGACATGACCAGATAAAATATCTTTGCCAGCTACCTCCACCAACATATGTGTGATCTTTCTGTCAGGGAAATGGGTAGTTTTGCACAAGGCGCTGACTTGTGTAGGAGCCTCATATTCTCATCTGACTGCACACCTACTCTGTTGGCTGTAGTTCTGTCATGTTGGTTATTTAATACTGAAAAACATTACTAATTCTTCACCTGTGGTAGTGGTCTGATGTGCAAGAATTTTCATTCAGTTGGAGTGTGTGAATCAGCTCCCCCATCCCTCTGCCTCCTTGTGCATATCATGATGATCTGCATGAAAAAATGCAGGGGCAAATGAAAATTATTAGATCTTTTGCTGTCTGTTTGGGTTACTTGCTGTCTTAGAATAGACTTTTAACTATTGGAGAATTTGGGAAAGACTAACTTTAGTTCCATTTCCAGTTTTGGAGGGGTTTTTCTGGATTAGAGCTGATGATCATACTCAGAGATTGGTATTAGTATTGTCTTCACTCCTAGCTGGAAGAGAAGATGCCACTTGCATCCATCCACCTGCATGACATTCAGCTACAGGGACTGTCCAGAAAAGTCCTGTACTCATCATAAAAGGCCCAGTTTTCAGTAGAACTCCAGCACAACAAAGTGTGTGCAGTGGTTGAGATCAGGACAGGGAATGGGGATACAGGCAGTGTGTTGTTCTGGGAATATGGCAGGAATCAGTTCTGTAAGAGAGGCAGTTACTGGAGTTAATTTACTTTTGTTTGTAAAGTACTGGATAGGGATCTGAATGAATAATTGCAGGACAACTGTGACATACTTGTTTACCCAGGTTCACTGTGGAGCCAAGAGTTTTGTATCAATCTGTACTGATGTTTTACTGCTTAGGAAGCCAAACTGTCTGGGGTTTATATGGTATGGTTCTGTGATGGTGTAGATGTACCATTCCTGGAGCTAGCTCTGAGAGGCAGAAGTTGGCTCTTTGTAACTTCTGTGGGAGGTAGAGTTGACAAATCTTACTGGTCTTGTCCTGGACTTTGTGAAGAATAGAGGATACAATGCTTTAATTTCCTTGCTTCTCTCTTTTGACCTGCCCTAAAATGGGGCACTTTCTGCTTTGGAGGCCAGACTGAAACATCTTGCACTCTACACCCTCCCACACTCTTCCCCATCTCCTGTGTGCAGCACCCAACTAATTCCTATGTTATATACTCCTTATTCCAAGGGCAGGACTGGAGCTCCATCCTGTTTCAGTGTTGCAGATAAGGCTCTGAACTTAATTCAACGTGAAAGGAGTTCCATGTTTTCCCCAAAAGAAGCTAATTCAGCTGTTGGGATTTAGCAATCTCAGTCTCTTTCAAGTGTTTATATCTGAAGTTGAGCTTTTGAGATAACCTACTGTTGTCAAAATACATTTGAAATCAGCAATCTCTAAAATTCACATAGGTATCTAACAAATCCTATATTGAGGTAAGGAGAGCTGAACCTTCAAGAATGGCATAAAATACTGTAATCTGACAATGAATTCACAGGAATTGGCAAGCCTGAATCTTTTTTATGTCTGACTTTTGTACCATCTCAGATCACTTTAAATATAATGTTCATAGTTTAAATATCTTTTGGGGGAGAAAGGTATTTTTACTCCTTGGGAATTAGGTTCTCAGATAGAAGTTTCAGGATTGATTTAATTAACATAGGAGATGTGGGTTTGGCTGGTGAATCACTTGGTAGATAAGGATTTGGCTCAAAGATCTCCAGTCAATAGCTTGATGTTTGGGTGGAGGCCAGTGATTAGTGGTTTCTTTTAGAGATCTGGTTTGGGACCAGTATTATTTAGTATCTTTGATTGGAGATGTGGAAGCTCGGGTTGAATGCACCTTCAGGAAGTTTGCAGGTGACACCAGGCTAAATGATGCAGTTGATACTCAAAGCTCAATAGAGAGAAAGGTTCCCATCCAAAGGGACTATGACAGAGTAGAGAGGTGAATCCATACAAACATCATGATAAGGCCAAGTGCAGGGTCCTGTGTATGGGTTGTGGCAATCCTAAATGTGGATACAGGCTGGGCAATGAGTGGATTGAGAGGACTTGGATGTGCTGGTGGCTGAAACACTGAGTATGAGCTGGCAATATGTACTTGCAGCCCAGAAAGTCAACCAGATCTTAGGCTGCATCCAAAGTGTGGGCAGCAGATTGAGGGACAGGATTCTGCCCCTCTGCTCTGGTGAGACCCCACCTGGAGTGCTGCACCCAGCTCTGAGTGTCCAGCACAAGACAGACATGGACTTGCTTGAACAGATCCAGAGGGGGGCCATGGAGATAATCAGGGGCTGGAGGTCTTCCCTTTAAAGACAGGGTGACAGGTTTGGGATTGATTAGCCTGCAGAAAAGAAGGCTCTAGGGAGACCTTGCAGTAGCCTTCCAGTACTTAAAGGGAGCCTACAGAAGAGATAGGGAGGGACTCTTTATCAGGGAGCATAGTGATAGGATGAGAGCCACAGCTTTAAACACAGAGGACAGACTTAGTTTAGATATTAGGATGAAGTCATCACTTTGAGGGTGGCAAGGCTCTGGAACAAGTTGCCCAGAGAAGTTGTGGATGCCCCAGCCCAGGAAGTGTTCAGGGCCAGGTTGGATGTGGAGGCTCTGAGCAACCTGGTTTAGTGGAAGGTGCCTCTGCCCATGGCAGGGGAGTTAGATGATCACGAAGGTCCCTTCCAACTCAAGCCATTCTATGATTTAATAACAAAGACAATGCTAATTTCAAAAGGAATACACAATTAATAATTTCTCTAGGGAATTGCATTTTTATAAATACTTGATTATGGCAAAAATGCAGTATGATTTTTTTTAATAGGGAAAGTATATTTGGTTTTTTCATACTGCTATTGCGTTGAGGCAAGAACCCCATTTTGTTCTGTTTCTCTTTTTGTATGAGCACTGGCCTCTGTACAACTGTGTACAACCTGGTTAAATGTTGTGCTAAGCTTCTTTTTACACTAAAGAAAGGATTGGTAGTGTTAGACAACTTTCTCTTCCTTTGTCTTGGTGCCCTGTTTGTTTTTTTTTTCTGAGAGTCAATAAGCAGCTTTTTTAAAGATTTTTTTTTAATAACTTCTATGTTAGTATTTAAAACAGCACTTTTATATGGCTAGGAGCTACTATTTTCCCTCTCATATTTAAACTATTTTAATAGAGTTAATATTTCTGGAAACATAGAGATAAAATGTGTTGAACACTGCTTTTTGAACATGCATCTGTTACATGCATGGCATATACTACACAACAGGCTATATATTTGTGGAAATCAGTATTAATATTGCCTAAGTTTTATTGTACAATTGATCCTTAAGCAAGGAGAGGACCAGGAGTCCTATAAGACAATGTTTATTTCATGGGTTTTCAGCATGTGTTATGTCTTTCTATTGCCTAACTTATATTTTTCTTTCTTTTTTTTTTTTTTCTGTTCAGTTACCATATCTCAAGGTGGTACAATTCAGACTGTGACAAATTCAGGAGCTCCTCAGCCAGGCGCTACCATCGTGCAATATGCAGCACAGTCATCTGATGGCACACAACAGTTTTTTGTTCCTGGAAGCCAAGTTGTTGTTCAAGGTATATTTTTTTAGTCTACTCCATTTTCATTTTTTCATGTTAAACAATTTTTCTTAAAAACTTTCTTATTTTATGTTGACGTTACTGTGCTATTAAGTAAATTACTCACAGCAAGATGAAAGAGTCTTAGGAAGGGATTCAGGTTCTCTGCTTAGTAAGGCTTGGTTAAAAAGAATTAAACAGCAGTATAACATCACTTTCTGCTTTGGATTCTTTTGTCCATATTTTGAGACATGTTTAATTAGAATAAAGGTACTGTTACAGATTGAAGTGAGATGCTGAATTTGCACATCATTTAATATATGAGACTAACTTGATTTTTTCAGCAGTTAATGTTAATAAAACACAAATTCTGGAGATTTTGGGATATGTTTAGGGCAGAATTTCCTTGCAACTTATGGCTCTTGCAGTTACTAGAAAGCAGATCCTTTACTGAAGCTAGTTTTCTCACAGAGAAGCATTTTGAAGGACCTACAAAGAGGACACATGATGTGATGAAAACTTCTGAAAATAGGAGAGAGATTTCTGTATGGAGATGTTACATTAATAGCTATGGAGGATATACAGAATTTAAAAAAAAAAAAAAAAAAAAAAAAACAAAACACAAAACCAGAAAAAAAACAAAACCAAAAAAACCCCCAACGAACCAAACAAAAAAAACAACAAGATTATTGACCCAGAGAAGTAGAGAGGGAGGGCTGTATGAATACTTTTTTAAGCCAAAACACCTGTCTGAAGTGAGCCATGAGAAGAGCTAGGAAGGATTTAGATATGTATTCATGGAGTGGATGAGGGTGTCAAATAAATGCTGGAATACATTGTCTCCCAAACCTTTCCAGAAGCATTTCAAGTGCTTTAAAACTGTAAAATGAAAACACCTTGGCCAATTGTTAGTTTTTATTGTTCACAGAGTATTGTTACAACTTCCCTAAGTGTTATTATGAATACATTCTTACAAAGCCTTAAGACCAAAATTTGTCTGTCCCTCAAACCAATTTCCCACTCTAGTACATTTTTCTGAGTGAGTCTAATACGTTTTTTGTGTGTGCCTACACATCCCCATCTCTTCAGGTTAACTGTAGTATTTTGTAGGTATTGCTTTGATTCTTCAGAGCACTGGTGTCAGGGGCAGAAAGAATAACTCCTCAGCTGCTTCCTAAAACTTCCAAAATCTGTGAAGAGGAACAGCATTTGAGGATTTTATCTGGCAGCATTTCAGTCCTTGGGCATTCCATTTGACTGATTTTCCTTTACAGACTCTCCATTACAGAGCTGTTCTCTGACAAGGCACAGCAATGAGCTCCACAAGATGGAATTGCCCATTAAGTGTTTTGCCTGTGATGGAAACTTTCAAAATGGATTCAGAGACAGTTAATGAGTACCTTCTATATTGGGTTTCTGGAAGCATCTAGATACTTTTAACTGAATTGGTTTGTTCTCTGTCCATGCTCAGAGAAGTTTGTATCTCAGAATTCTCTATTCCTTTGGTTCAAAGTTCAGTGCTTTAGTGAGCCTCATAGCTGTTAACACAGAAGAAAAATGCGACATAACATATACAGGGAAAAGTACAAAGCAAACAGTAAGTGATCGTGAACTTGGAGATGATGAGAAGATAAAAGGCTTCAACTTACTCTACGTGCTATTGATATTAGAAAATCTTTAGAAAAAACAAAACCTCTATAATAAAAAAGAGATGTACAAAAAGAGTGTGAAAGCTTGGAGAATGTTTATAAAACTTGGAGATGTTTATAGTAATACAATAAAACTTGGGGAGATTTTTATAGTAATACAATTGTATGTAGGCAGCAAGCCTGAGTTAATCATGATAGGGTGAGCCAATGGATTAAGTTGAATATACAAGTGTCTGAAATGTCTTTACTACAGGCCATCTTGCCTATGCTAGAAAGTCTGTTGGAATACAGGTTATGAACATTTATAGTTTATGTATATTTTGTAGTTGACTGTTCACCTAATATTGTGATAGCATAGATTATAATAGAAAAATTATTCTGCTTAGTAATCTTACCACTTACATATGTGTTTTTATAATGACTTTGGGTAGGCAGGATATAATTCTTTTTATTAATCATAGAAGAAGAAAAGAACATAACAAATACCTAGAAACAGAAAGGATCTGTTTCAGATGCTGTTTCAGAATCTTTCATATAGCATATGTTTTGATATTTTTTTCTAAAGCATTTGTGGATGAATCTCATGTAGTAATGGGTAAGATCACATAAACGCTGTGCTTGGTATTTTCTGATAACCTGTAGTGTGGAAAAATATTAGGATAAAAGTGCCAAATGTATTGATCCAATTGAGTGACATTGTATTTGCTACAAGTTTACATTTGTAGGCAAAATAAGAGGCAGTTCTAATGTCTGGGCAGTTTCCTAATACATTAAGGGTAAGGATTTTTTTTGCTAGCTGAAGAAGGAAGTGTTTGACTATTAATGAAAATGAGTGTAGAAAAGTTATATAAAAATAATTCTGTTGCTATCTGCGTTTTCATTATATTGTTAGTGATATTTGAAATCTGTGGCTTGAATTTCTTGTGCTTTAGTTCTGATCTTCCATACATATGATCCTGAAGTGATCCTGTAATCACAGAACACTCCTGTAAACAAAAGATGTAAAATACAGAACATCAATGCAAACATTGATGCTTCCACTGCTGCCATCCGTCACAGTTTCATGGTTGATAAATTACCAGTCTGAATTTGTTTATTACAAAGACCTTAGAAGTTTACTGTGCCCTACATACAAACCAGTGCTTGGACTCTTGGTCTGAAACTAATTTAATTTGCATTGATGTAAATAAGGAGCAACACTCTTAGAGCTGAGTTGTTTGTTTGTTTTAATTTATATTTTAAAACAAAGTCAACCAGATCTCTTGGACCTACTCTGAAAATGGAGGGAAGCAGTAGCCTTTACCCAGAGTTACTGTTCTGCTTGTTACAGCATCTGAAATCACTGGCATTTGATTGACTTTGCTGGAGTGTTCCTTAATAATTTCTGAAGCTTTTAACTGAAATGAAATGAGTGGGTTGTGGGTTTTCCTGCAAGGCGAGGAGCTCTAGCCTTTCATTTACCTATTTGTTACAGCTTATTAAGCTTTCCTGTCTTGCATGTCTGTCCGACAGAGTTCTCTGCCTTTTAGTGGAACTGTTCCAATGAAAACAATTGCATATCTGTTTTAAATTTCCTTATTTTCTGTCCAATCACGACTTTATCATTTGGATTCATTCATGAATGCTAGAGCCACGTTTTAATTTCTGTCAGTCAGTGCTGTAAATTTTCAGGTCTTTCTTAACAGCCTGCTTTGTGGTGAGTGCTTTCTGTAGCTTTATGAATAATTCAGGGAAAAAGAACAAAGCTAGGATTATAGCAATATGGAAGAGGGAAAAAAAAAAGCTGGTTTACTGGAAAAGGAATTCTTTGGGCTGCAGTTTCAGTGAGCTGTTCCAGTGATGGAGCATGTTAATGACAGTGGTAAGCAAGTGAGGTCATTGTGATGTCAGTGCTCTTGCTTGTAATCCTGCACATGCTTGGTAGTTTGGAACAGTTCATGCTGAGCTCTGGTAGAGGAACAGCAGAATCGTGTGTGCAGAAGTTGATCATGGCTGTAACAGGAGATGAAACAGGTAAAAAATTTTATAGCCTTTGACATGGTATTTTTGTATGTCTGTATAGTGTTTAGTTAGTATTTTTGACATTTTCTTTTGAACCTGTTGCTGTAATTTTTTCATGCCTCTAAAAGTCATATAAATAGCTTCTAATTCTGTCTACTTACTGTAGGATTCCAGGGCAAGTTTAACAGTTTTGTGTGGGGTAAAAAATCCAGAAAATCACTGTTAGTGCATGAGTTCTTGCACAGATTGATTCAGTAACTGTTCTTCATTATTTGATTCAGGATTTTGCTGAAAACAATCCACAACTCTGCTTTTGCATTTTTCTTTATTCTGGTGATAGTCATATACATTGCTCTGTTTATAATTGCTTTTTGTTTTGTAAAAATGAAAACTGCCTTTTTTATTGAGCAATAGACGCTACAAATTTGATAGCCATGGGCTTAAGCCGAGCTGTATAGAAATTGTTTCAGCACTGCAAATCAACCCTATGCTTCCATTATTAAAAAAACACTGAATGGAAACAAATTTGAGGGCAATAATTGAAGTATTGTAATGCCTGCCTGTTTTCTCCTCCGCTGTTAAAATGGTCTGTTCCTCAGCTAATTGAGTTCAAAAGGCTGACGTCATTGGATTTCCTGGAATCGTGTTGCAGTAGGGAACTGGAAAAGTTAAACTCCAAACAAGATACACATTGACGTCAGCTCCAAGTCATGCTGCGAATTTAGTCAGTTCCTTTCTGCCTCGTCAATTGCCTCCGGCAGCTCGGTAACATTAACTACTTCCCTGCCGGCTCCTACGTGCCGCTGCTCTGTGCTGGTGCACGTTGTTTCATTAATCAAAGATAAGTATCTTCTCCAGGTCAATGTTTTTAATGCTCAAAGGGATAATGATTCATGCCTTGTGTAGCCAGTTCAGTGGTGAAGTTAAAAACCCTTTGATATCAAGTCCCACCATTATGACTCACAGAGAGGGAGAATAGGCATCCAAAGACATCGGGCGTTTTTTCTTCTGGATAGTCACTGAAAGAACTCGAGTGCAGGGATGCTCTCTAGTGTTCAGTAAGTTACTTTTTCCATGATGTGGTTGCTTTTTGAATTTTTTTTTTAAATACACTTTGGTTTTTTTCACAAGTTGCTTTTTGACTTTCCTAATTTTCTTTTTGCAAGTCTCAGCTAAAAGCCTCTGGGTTTCAGTGGCTTTTTACTCCCTTGCATTAAAAAAAAACAAACTGGAGCAATGTGTCAGGGAAATGCACCAACTCCAGGTTTATTGCTTTGTTAACAGTATCAGTTCTACTTCTGTACTGTAGGAATTACATTAAACTTTTTTGAAGTGTCATTAGAAACAAAAAAGTTTGTCAGTCTGCATGAAATATGTGTGACATTTGTCTCAAATGCTGAGATGGAAGGTGTACTTCACTGTAATATAGATACATAACTAGGCTTAAACTAACTTTGAAAAAAATTTAGTTTATTCCACTCTGTTTAAAGCCCATTTCATCTTTCCAAAGGTCTTTTTCTGGAGAAATCAGTTACACTGTAATTTCTTGAGGTAATATACGAAACATTTTTCAGTCTTTAAAATATTTTTTGCAATGATATAGCATAAAACATAGATTATTGCACAGCTGAAAGATACTTTATCAATGCTATGCTATGCTATGCTTTTTTCTTGTTTCTAAGCAGTGGTGTCTGGATTTTCAAGGTCTGTATCACCAGAATAGTTATATATCTGTGTTTCTGTGCTGGCAGGTTTATAAGTGAGACAACTGTCAGGCAGAGACTGCCACTACTGCGACCTGCTCAGACTAGAATACTTACCAGTGGCGTTTGCTGATCCCAGCTGAGATAGGGACTTGCTTTTGTTAAGTCTTGCTGGAGGTACATGACCACATTGAGTCCTATGCACAAAAGCTGCAGTAAGTCCTGTTTGCTGCCATCTGAGTATAAATCAGACACAGACGACAAAGTAGTTGGTCTTGCCAAGCTGAGGTGATCTGGGTTGTGGAGCTTTCCCCACGACTTGATCTACAAAATGGTTTGCTTGGATTTCTAGTTCATTGTAGCTAAGGCAAACTAAGGTAACATCTCTTTAATACCTAATAATGAGATAGAAAAAGCTAGTTCTTACCAGAGTCTATAAGATCTATGTAATGTGGCCAGCATAAAGGGGGAGCCTGAAGAGTTGCTAAAATTCCATGTTTATAATTAATGAGCTGAGGTATCATTCCATTGATATGACTGGGACTTCTAAGAAATGTGGAGCACTTAAAGGGTTAAGAAATTCCCCTGTAGATGTACAAGATGACCAAGCCCTGTGTTGATGGCAGCTGCCTGTCAGTGCTCACAGGGCTCCTCTGGGCTGATTTCTCCCTCCCTCCCACATCCCCGGGGGATTATCCAGGTCAGTTCACTGGTCCAGTTCATCTTGTAATTCCACAAACACTTTTACCCACAGGACTGATGGGGGGAGGTGCACAGGGTTTAAGCTGATAATGATTTCAGGACATGGCTGTGGAATTGTAGTCTAAAGACAACTTGATTCTATTGTTTTGTTTTGAATTAGTGAAGCACTTGCATTAATATAGTAAGAATAATAGTATATTTTTATTAAGTTTATTTTTTCCCCCTATAGTTAACTGATGTTTTTTAACTGCTTAATGTGTCAGCCTCCCCAAGATGCTTTTGTCTGCATTTTATTATCCCAAATATTCTTAGTGTCAGCTGGGATAGAGTTAATTTTCTTCCTATTAGCTGGTACAGTGCTGTGTTTTGGTTTTAGGGTGAGAGAGATGTTGATAGCACACTCTTGGTTTGGTTGTTGCTCAGCAGTACTTGCAGTAAGTCAAGGACTTTCCAGCTTCTCATGTTCTGCCAGTGAGTAGGCTGGGGGTGCACACAAAGCTGTGAGGAATCACAGCCAGAGCAGTTGACCCCAGAGAGCCAAAAGGATATTCCATGCCATAAAGCATCATGCTCAGCATATAAACTGTAAGGAAAGCTGCCCTGGGGCCTGCTGCTCAGCCACAGGCTGGGCATCAGTTGGTGAGTGGTGAGCAATTGCTTTTAATTTGAATCAGTTATTTTTCTTGGGTTTATTTATTTTTCTTATTTTCCTTCACATTGCATTTATTATTTTATTTTATTTACATCCAACTGTTCCCATCTCAACTTGTGAGTTTTCTTACCTCATCCTACGTTGGGAGCTGTGTGGGTGGAGTGAACAAGTGACTGTGTGATGGTTAGTTGCAGGTTGGGGTTAAACTGTAAGACATATTTTCCCATTATTTGAATAATGCTTTAAAGAATTAAAGTATAAACTAAGTGTAACATAATAGCCTCTGAAACATCAGCTATATACAGTTACTTTAACGACAAAATTTTAAGTTCTGTTCTATCATAATATAAAATATTTATGGAAAGGAATAGGTAAGTACTTGTTTAGAATATAAAGAAGACTATAATTTTTGGTGGTTTTTTTTTGTGTTCTGTTAGACAAGACATAAGTACTTAGGACTTCCCCAGTGTTCTTAAGCTGAGGTACATCATGTAGGGACAAGTACGTCTGAAACAAAGAAATGACGTGAGACTGTCAGAGAGGTGTTGGTTTCAGGTCATGTCAGATCAGCATCTAGCTTGGGGAGAGCACAAAACTGCAAAGCTCAGGAGCTGAATCTGAACTTTTGCCCTCTGATGTAGTGTGCTGCTACACCCCTTCCTGTACAACCGCCACTGCCTCCTGTTGCTTGCTAATGCTGCAGCATCCCATGTGTTGTCCTCATGCCCAGGGAACAAATCCTGTGCATCCTGAGCATTTGTGTGTTCCTTTTCATTGTAGCAACAGCAGCTATCACTCGTTATCCAAAGGTTGCCAAACTGCTGTTGTAAGAGGAGGAGAGGCTATAAAGCTGGTACTTTTGCTTTCACAAGGAGGAAGGAGAAAGTTGTCTTCTGAAGCAAATTGAGTCCTGTACAGGGAGAACAGGGTAGCATATAAACCTCAGTGGCTGCAACAGCAGGACCCTCTTTTTGTGGGTTTGTGCAAACAGGAACTAAGTGTCACTGTTCAAACTGTTTCTCAAACTGCTTTCCCCATGTTGTCTGAAGAGAGCCATGTGGAAGCTTTCAGTCTGGCTGGCTAGTGGGGCCATGTGCTAGAGCAATTCAGATACTTTAAAATGTGGAAATAAATGCTATTAAGATAAAAAAAAATATTGTTGTGTCATTACAGCCCTGTGAAATTATTTACATATCTGGGATCCTGGATAAATTGTTGTCAGAAGTGTTATTTTCACATATACCTCTTTTTTTTTTGCCATACGTTTAAAAATAAGTTTCTTTTATACAGCTGCCACTGGAGACATGCCAGCTTACCAGATTCGAACTCCCACTACTACCTTACCTCAAGGAGTGGTTATGGCAGCCTCACCAGGGACTTTGCACAGCCCTCAACAAATGGCAGAAGAGGCAACACGCAAGAGAGAGCTGAGACTTTTGAAAAATAGGTAAGACTATAATAATTCATAGTCAGTGTTGCAAACCACTCCCCCACGAACATTATAATGAAGTTTTCTTCCTAAGGTCATGAGCAGTGCCTATAATTGATGAAGGGAAGGCAGGAAATTCTTTGTCAGTCATCCCATGTCCTTCTAGCATAAGTATTGCTTGTTAACTCTGGAGGATGAGAGTTGACCTTATACCCATGGATTTTTATTTTGAAAATACTAGGTGATTCAGAAATCAGTATCAGATAATTTTTGTGATGATCTAGAGTTACACTTTTCAATGAATTTTATTTCCTATCCTCTTCCACTACTGCCAGTATAATGACCAGTAGGGGCTTTTTCCTTTTAAAACATCCCAGCAAAGAATTGGTTAGGAAAATAGCTGAGGATCTCATTAGCAGCTGTCCATTAATGATGCTATGTAGAGGACTTATTCAAAGATGGAATGATAATTACAGACTTTCCTAAATACTTGGCTGCTGGGATGGGATACTTTGCAGTGCCCCTGTCATTTTGTAAGGCATATTGTGTGAAGTTACTGTCAGTCTTTCTCTGTGCATTCTTCTTGCTATTCTTAGGGGAGTCTGTCTTTTTTAAATGTGTAGCCACCTCTGTCACTGGCAGGTTAATAGCAGAAATAGTCTGCTCTGCAGATCTCTAATACACTGCTTAACCACTTGTCTTATGATTGAATTAATGGTATTGCTTTGCTCTCATGCCTGTCCTTTATTTTAAATTACTTATGAGGATCACTGCATTGTTGTGCCTCCTTTTCGTTTCGTCTCTCTTCAGTTTTAAAACTAGTGCCTATGCTATAGCTCATAACTTGCAGGAATGTTAACCTCTCACAATTTGATAGTTTATCATGTTCCAAGGTGGTAAAGGAGGACTCCCAGTACTTCTAATATTTTCTCTGGAATTGGATGCTTGTTCAGTCACATGCTTCTGAACACACTAGCCAAAGCATTTAGCTCCAATATAAGAGACTTTTGAGCCGAACTACAAGAATGGCTTCAGGCTATCATTTACCAAAACCCACCACAGACTCATGTGGCTGAAATGTGCTCAGGCAGCCAGTTCTGAAATGCTAATAAATTGTATTTGTTTGGACCTAAATTGTACTGTACATTGCTACAACCTGCTCTAAGTTTTTATGTTCATGTAAGCTTGGCATCTAGTTTTTAATCTGAAAAGAATAGTGTTATGTTTGTGTTTTCTGAAAGTATATTTTCTGGGTTTGGTTTTAAGATATTGATGGCAGAAGACGATACTCCCAATAAACGCACAAAGTAGAATGTGACTGGAAGAAGAAATGCTGCTTTCCATCCTAATCCTTTGTACAATTCAAGTCAATACATTATCATTTACTCCCTGTTTTTCTCAATTCTTCTGTGTATCGGTTCCATCTTTGTATTTGGTGATGCTGGATGCGTTTCAAGTTCTAGATGTTTTGGATTATATTTTAACTGTGTTGCTGCTTTTGGCTGTTATCCAATGTTCTGTTTGTGCAATCCAGCAGTTGTTGGTGGTGGTTGTTGTTATTGTGGAACCACAGGGATTGCAGGTAATTGCATTTATCCAGTCTTTGCCATATTGTGGCTGTTCCTGTAGTCATTTGCCTTGTATTGGTTCCAGGGAAGCTGCCAGAGAATGTCGCAGAAAGAAGAAAGAATATGTCAAATGTCTTGAAAATCGTGTGGCTGTGCTTGAAAACCAAAACAAGACTCTCATTGAGGAACTCAAGGCCCTCAAAGATCTTTATTGTCATAAAGCAGAATAACTGTCTTTCATTTGGACCTCCTTTATTATGAACTTTAATCAAGGCATGAGAGGAAGCAATTCTACAGATTGCCATATGAACTTGAGAAAGAGACACTTGAGGCCCTTGTGGAACCCAGTTTTGCTTAGTATTTTCAGACTGATTTGGGAGATATTCCATAATTTGGAATTCGGTCATAGTCTCCATACTCTGCTGAGCTTTCTAATGGCATGCAAATGGCTTTTTTGTTTGCACTTTTTACTTCTGCTTTTTGCAGGGAAGCTGCTAAAGAATGTCGACGTCGGAAGAAAGAATACATAAAATGTCTGGAGAGTCGTGTTGCAGTGCTAGAAGTTCAGAACAAGAAACTTATACAGGAGCTTGAAACCCTAAAAGACATTTGCTCTTCCAAAACAGATTAGTAAAAATATTTATTATACTGTGAACTAAGATATGTCCAGTTGCTTTGTAAGACAATACATAGCCAACATGACTTATGGCTTTCTCTTTGTGTCATTTATAATATATTCCAACTCCTAACATTCCTGAATGCTTTCCTGCTTTTTGTCAATTCATAGCTCTAATTCCAGGTTTTTCATGCATCATCCTTCTGTCTCCCAAGGAGCCAAATGTTAAGAAATAATACAAAGTAAAAAAAGCGCATAATTTCTAAGAGCTGTTTCTTTGCCATATATTTACATACTACTTTTTACATGTTATTGAGTGTCCTGCACATTCAAAATATTTTGCAATTGTTTTAGATGAATCATAAAGATAATGAATCCAGTAATACAAGAAAATCAAACAACTCAAGGTATCTCAGGAAAGAGTTTATAAAAGAATGTTATGATTATATGTATGTACTAGCATACTAGTCTACAGATTATTTTATGGCATATTTTTATATTAGTTGCTTTGTGGAAAAAAGTATTGTATTGCTGTCACTGAGTGCCATGGTTAAAGATAGTTTTTAATAGAACCATGTTGTTTAACCTGTGTAGTGTCTGATTTCCTTTAAAAACCTGTTTGAGATGCTTTAAAGTCCGTGAGTATCTGAAAGAAGATGAAGGGAAAGAAGCACACCTAAGCTCATGACCTGCTAAGTGTATTGTAAATACCTGTAAGAAGCTCGCTGTTATATGGCTGATATTTACTTACATTTTCTGTAATCTGCAGAATATTTGATTAATGGGAGGTCTATATATCAAAATTTAAATATTCATCCTGAATACTTCACATTTTAGATCCTGTACACCTGTGGATAGTTGCCTCTAGTGAAGATTGATGGTGCAGTTCTTTTCACAATTTCAGCAAATTGCTGAGTGGTGGTCAAGGTGTCCTAAAGAAGGAAGCTTTCCAATGGATAGTAACTGTTTGCTGATTCACTGGGTTCTGGAGTAGCCTACAGATGAGAGCTGAAGATTTTTAAAATAAACTGAAAACATAAAATGTTTTATAAACATAAAACATAAAATTATTTCAGTTTATTTTAAACTAAAATAAAATGTTTAAACCAGATTACAGCTCTCGTAAATGGCGTATGTGCCAGCTTTCCATTGTGCTTTGAGAAAACTAGTGCATATGCAAAGTTGGTTCTGGGTACTGTGTGAATTCAGGAGTGATCTAATTATTTGGCCAGTACACAGTCTATGAGCAGAGTATTTGGGAGCTTTGCTGGAACTAATAGCACCATTGCCTTACTGATGTGGTAGGAAGAAAGGCCTGGTTCCTACTTAATTGGCTTTGCTGAGGGGGCTGTGTGCATGTGTGTAAGGGGAGGAGGGATGGAATCATAGTGAAGTCATTGGACTTCCTAATTTAATTTAAACTCAATTTGCATTTAACCCTCTTCACTCTGACCCTGTTGGGGTGGGTTGGTTTATGTCGATTTTTTTTCTTTTTTCTGTAATTAATTGAAATACACAGGATAATTTTCTCAAATATTTTGAAAATCCCACTAGGTACCTAAGTGAGGCCGTTTGTAAGAAGAGGTATTCTCTCTCACTTCCTGGAGCAGCACAGTTGATTTAGGAAGGTAACAAGATGCCTCTGGTCTCTAAGGCTCTGCTGCAGGTTTGGAACAAAAGTAAATAAACTTTGAAATACCTTCTTCAGTGTGAAAATACATCTGGAGTGCTAAGGGCAGCAGAAGTCAAAGGTTCTGTTCAGGTTGGACAGGATGAATGCAATCTGCAGGACCATGTTCCAGCTTCTGTAGTGCAACAAATAATTTTGTTGTGGCTCTGTTGCTAAAGCCTGTTTTCTGTTACAGGTAGGCATTGTTCCTGACACGCAAGGGATTTGGAAACTTAATAGAGAGAAACCTCTGTGTGTGTGGTAGATATGTCTCCAGTAAAAAGATCCATTTATCTTCTAAATGGTATCTGGTACTAACTGCAGTTAGAAATTTGATAGGAGGAATTCTTGTCTATTCCACATCTGTGTAGTTTATACCAATTTCTTTACTAGTAGAATCATAGGATGGTTTGGTTGGAAGGAACCTTAAAGATCATCTAGTTCCAAACCTCTATGCCCATGGGCAGGGATGCCACTCACTACTAAATCATATTACTTAGAGCTCCATCCAACCTAGCCTTGAACACTTCCAGAGATGGGGCAATCATATCCTCACTGAGCAGCCTGTCGAGTGCTAGCCTCTGAGTAAAGAATTCATTCCTAATATCTCATGTGAATCACTCCTCTTTTCTTTATAACCATTTCCCCATGTCCTGTCATTGTCTACCTGTGCAAAAAGTTCTCTCCTTCTTTCCTGTATGCCTCCTCTAAGTACTGAAAAGCTCAGTGACGTCTTCGTGGAGCTTTCTTTTCTCCAGGATGAAAAAGCCCAGCCCTCTCAGGCTGTTTTCACAGTAGAAGTGTTCCTGCCCTGTGATTATGTTTGTGGCTCTCCACCAAACCTGCTTTAACAGGTCCATGGCTTTCCTGTGCTGGGGCCCCGTGAGCTGGATGCAGCACTGCAGGTGGGGTCCCACCAGTGGAGAGGGGCAGAATCCTCCCCCTTCACCTGCTGCCCACCCTGCTTTGGATGCAGCCCAGGATGCACTCAGCCTTCGGGGCAGCAGGCACACACTGAAGCAGAGAAAAAGGCCTTTTCAATACAGTAGTATTCTTTATATAGAAACATCAGGTGAATCTGAGTTGATTTATTACAAGAGAATTTGAGCACTGCCCAAGCTTTCATTTAACAGAGCCAGGATTTTGGGGTTTTTTGTTAACAAGAAAAAAGGCCAAAATAATGGGTGTTTTTCCTCCTGTGAAAAAACTGCATTTCTGTGGTATGAAACTCCTTTTTTGCTGAAACCACACAGCTGCAAATTTCTTTAAGACAGACTGCTGGAGGATTGGCCTTTGAGGGAAAGTGTACACAGGCCTGCATGGATTTTTAAATATATTTTTCAAAATAGGTTTTCATGTAGCTCAGGTAAAATAGTCTCTTGTAAAATGTCTTCAGCTTCCTAGAGTTGTGGGTGATGAGGAATGTAGTAGTCAGCTTCCTCTTAAGGTACAGCTTTGAGTCATAGCTGTTTCCTCCTCAAGCAGATGTGCAAAGAGAAATCTCTATAGACTATCCAGACAGATCCCTCTTGACTCCCTAAAACAGCCTCAGCTGTTTTGGCCCATGAAGAAAGGGATTAAAATAAGAATATTGTGTGAGTAGGTGTGAATTTAATTTCTTTGGGAGCACTTTTTGATGGTTATTCCTGCTGTTTGCAGGAATAATTGCAGATTTTTAATTTTTTTTCTGCACTGATACAGTCCTGAAGAGTGCAAGTTGTCTCCTGCTTGGTTTTCCTTCTGTTCTTGTCACACATAATTGCTGATCTGTACCCTGGTACAGATGTCTGGTACCCTGCAGACATCAGTGTAATAGCTAAATACAGTGTGATCTTTTTCTGAATTAAGTATCACTTCAAGGAAAACTAAGGGGTCTGCTTAGCTTCTGGTTTGGATTGACTCATTTTCCCCACAGTTTTTTTCTGTTTCATCCCCTCGGTGTTTAGTGTGTGGGTGTGTACATGGCAAGACTGTAGTGAATGCTGAGCTGTTAAGCAGCTGACAGAAGTAACTGCCTTTTGATTGTCAGACTTTCTGTAGAAAATATTGTCATGTGGGGAGGTGTCTAGTAGTTTGGTTTTTTTTTTAAGGCACCATGGGTTTCAAGCTTTTTTTCAAGGCACCGTGAGGCCCTTTTGGATGAGGGTAACAGTGACCTCATTATTCCAGCAAAAGTGTTCTAGTATTTGCTTGATTTAATAACTGAGGAAAATTATTTAAGTAAATTCTAGAACAATTTGATAGTCTCTCATGCCAACTGGAAATGGCACATAGAAAAAATCAATTTATTCTTCTGTGTCTAATGAATCTTTAGTCTATTTTCTCAGGTTTCTGGTTTTTCCTTAATTCTCAGTTAGAACTTCCTTCTTGCAACAGGCTTGTTTAATACAGTATCAAGCAAAGGCTGTGTGTATGCACAAAGGCTGAGAGTAGTGTGTGAGCTGACCACTGCGTGTAGACTAAGGAAGAAAATAACTTCATTGTATTCTGTGTGACTTGAATGGAAAAAACAGTGAAGGAAGTGTCTTTGTTATGGTAACTGCTGAGCTTTTTCCTCTCCTTTAATAGCCTTTGTCAGTGGAATTGGGTGTGATTAATACATCTTGTGAATGGAATTATGGCTATAAAAATGTCACAATTCAGAAATCTGGTTATCTAGCCAAGTCATTGTTTTTGTTTTGTGGCTTCAAAAATACGATTTCCAAACAACCTTGAATGAGGCTCTTAATATTCTCACTTTCATGATTCTCCCTTCTGCCCCTTTCCAATGTGGTTGTACTCACACCAGGTAAAAGCTGCTGCAGAGTTGTTTAACAAGCTCAGTCTGGACCAGGGGGACTGTTTTTTCAAAAATAGTTCTCTTAAAGATTGTTTTTCCCCTAAGCAAAGTATTCATCACATTTCTAGCTTTCATTAATTCTTACAGAAATGAGGGAACTGCAAAAACATTTTTAAGTTTAATGCATACTGAGATGTTTTGCTTGATGAAATTGACTTTGAAGAACTAGATTCTTCAAGATCCTGGTTGTGTGAACTAAAAGCTTTCTGAGGTTTGTAATCAGCATAAAAACAAACAAAAGAAAAAAGCCTAAATCCTTGACAGCCCCGCATTTTTACCTTGTTAGTTACTTCAAAGTTGTTAGTTACTTCAAAGATATAGATATGGGCCTGGAGCTGCAGCTTTCGTGACAAGTGAGCAGCCCAAATCTGTTGAGATCTTTGAAGAAGACATTGTTCTTTTTCTCCCATTTGAGGTCTGATCTAAATAGCTTTTCTGAAGTGTGTCTATTGGAAATTGTCCTAACATGAAATACAGCCACAGGAAAACAGGAAGAGTCAGGGTAGATTGAACAAAGGATTTGAAAGCAGTATAACACAAGCAAGTATGATAAGTTTGGATGTGAGACTGTTTATTTTTTAATTTCTGTATTTTTTGTGCAAGAACCCCATTGGTCTGTGCAGGGATCAGAGCTCTGCAGTGTTGAGCACAGGATGAAAAGTGTTAACATTTCAAAATCAGTTCCACTTTCTTTTGTTGTATCTTGTGAAAATTGTTACCTACAGCTCCCTCCCTCCTGCTATCAGACATGTTCCATACACATTCTTCATTCTTTTTCACTGATGATTTTCATTTTCCTGAAATATTGTTCCTTGTGAAATGACAGTTGCTCATGTTTGTATCACATTTCTTCTAGTATGTTTTGAACCTGGTGGTTGATAGCAATTTAAGTTTTTAGATGTATCAAAGATCTTTCAAAAGTTCATGAAAATAGGTAGTTAGCAATGAAGGCATGGACTTACTACAGGAGAAGTTGGAATGTAAGTTTTTTTAGATTCAAGAAAACTTACTGGGAATTCTCTATTAGATTACAGAGAATAAATTCACTAATTGCCCATGAACCATAGAAAAGGAGGTTTGTTGCTGATGACTATTTGTATTTTTTGGAGAATGTTTGAATGTCTGTAGATTATACCATATTTGTTTAAAAGGACAATTTGTTTATAGACAAAATATTATTCTATTAAAGAGTTTGAATACCTTGCAGACCTAAGCCATTGGGTCTGACGTTGTTGTCTGTCTCTTCAATGAGCCAGTGGTAGTTGAGTAAAGGACAGTGCAGTGTATCCTTATAAAATACTTGCTGGATGCTCCCCCAGATTGACACAGTTACTGGCACACACTTTTTTTTTCTTTTTCTGCCACTTCAGCTAGGCAAATAAATGAAAAATAGACTGGTTTTGAAATACACTATTTACAAGAAAAAATACCCGCTGTCTATACTGTTACATTTTAGTAGCTCTCAGTAGAATCTGGTAATTCAGTCTTAAATTTGAAGTGCTGGTAATTTCTGTCCTTCTGGGTAAAGTTCAAAGCAATAAAGCCATGGGTTTTTTTCAGCTGTTTTAGAGTGACACCTTGTGGAGTATAAATGTCTGCACTTTATTTTCAAACTGATAAAGCCGCCAAAGGATGTTCCAGAAGTGGGGAATTTCTTGTATCCTGTGGATACAAGACGTGTGGAGGGTGGGGTGTTCTGTGGCTGATGAGGACACAAACTCATTTTTCCTTAATTTTGATTTATAAAAATAATAATAATAATAATACATTTTTTTAAATGCTGTTACAAACACTGCTATTGAAGCGCAGTAGTTACTAGTTCTAGGTCACAGAAATTAAATACAATAAAAAACTTAAGTATCTTTTGAGATGTAATGATGTGAAGGGAAAATGAAATAATGTGGTTTTAATCCTGGCAGATGAAAATACCATTCTGGAAATGGAAGGAGGAGGTAAAAAGAATGCAGAATACAGGGAAAGATAAAGACCAAGTCATGAAAGGAGATAATTCTTCAGGCTAGATAGATTCCACTTTTCTAATAAATTGCACAGTTCTGCATTACAGCCATGACTATATAGCATTCTGTCCTCCACAGATGTGTCTGCAAGTGACCATGTGGATAGTTCATATGTGTGTTTTTCCACAGAACCTGTGAAGTGGGTGAACTGAGCACCTAAACAGATTTTTTTTTTACTCTTTCAAGAGAATTAGCCAAATACATGAGATGTGATGTCAAGATCTAGAACAAGAAATGCATTTACATATGGTAAGTTTATAGGCCAATTCTATGAAAAATTTAAAAATATGTGGTTTGGGAATTGTTGTTATTAAAATATTAAATTAAATATTTATATAATTTGACAATTACTAATGCCGGTGCAAATTTCTGTCTCAGTCCAAAATATTAACTTGGTCACAGTTAAGTCTGTGTTGTAACACAAATAGTCTGAAGAGGTTCAGTATCCACTTTCACTGGATATGTGAAAGACTGCAAAGCTTATAGAACTGATTTGCTGTCCCAGCTGTTTTCAGTGGAGCTGTTTTCGCCAATGTTAGATCTGGTTGTGAATCTGTTCCCCAGACTAGAGCATTCCTGAGGTGACAAACATTATGCTCAAACAACATCTAATACTAGCTCTTGCTGTTTGAGTGGATCACTTGGTTTCACAAAGTCCTTCTGTTTCCAATCCACACACCCCCACACCACCCCACTTTCAAGAGTGAAGGAAATAAATGTTAAATTTCTTTACCCACTGTTTTAGCCCTGTAAATCCTTAGGTCTTCTGTTTCTTTTCCCACTTTGCCATTAGGTCCCTAAGGATCAGGAATGGATTTGTTCTCATAACCCATCTGTGTGCTCTTACCAACAGCAGAAGTCTCATTGTGCGACTTGGAATGGTATGAGTGCAGAACAGAAACAACTTGTGCAAATGTGCACAGCAGCATCTGCAGGCCTCAGGTCAAGACCCATCTCTAAAGACACATTTCTGCCACATTTCCCTTGTAAATGACTGACAACAGAACCTCTGCTTTCTACTGCTCATTTGCCCAAAACCTCATATAAAAGAACTTCCTCAAGTTATTAATATTTTTGGAAGCATCACTTTTTATTGGCTACTTTTAGTTTGTTTTTCAAAGGATTTTTTCTCAGAGCAATTACTATTCTAGCAGAGCCTTGTTGCCTGTTGGTGACAAAGTTCAAGTTTGAATATTTCTCTAGAGGACAGTCAGCTTCCACCTGTGGCAAGGGAACTTGTTATCCTTTTTAATGCACACTTAACACTAAGGGAACAGCTGTAGAAGTGTCCAAGAGCTTTTTCAAGAGTACCAAGGTAAAATAAAGGCATATCCTCAAACCTGAAGGAAGAAAGGCTTCCTTCAAGGAAGAAGAGGGCACTCCCATACTAAAATTATTAAAGCTCTGCTCTGAAGTTTCATTACAAACTTTAAATCTGGCCAAAGCATTTCCTTATGTACTCCTCTGCCCCTGCAAAGGTTTTGAAAATACAAAATTTCAACTGTCCAGCCAGTCTAAAGAATATGAAAGAATCAGTTTACAGCAGATTATGTAAAAAATCTGATTCTGATGCCTGCCTCTGCTGAAATTATAAGTAAATAAACCTAGTGCTTTCATGGTTTTATTATGCACTGCAGAAAGGCTATATTTAGAACAAAAGAAAACATGATTAACAGTATCCACATAAATTTTGGTTAGGATATGGGGTAGTCTTGTCTGTGTGAATTACTCTTGGAAAAATCTTCATAAACAAAATCACTAAAGTTACAAGGATTTATGCAATTGCATGAGAGAAATTGTGTATAGCTCAAGCAGAAAATATGAGTCAATTAGTGTCACTTATGAACAGGACAAGGGTCAAGTATGTAGGTTACTTTTTAGAGATTGGTTATCTGGGATCTCAGACAGATGCCCAGTAAAATGAAAAACACTAAATGGAATTGCTGGTAGAAAATATTCTTATACAACTTAGTAGTAATGTAGAGAAGTGGTGTTAGGACCGCAGTTTTGTTTTAAAATACATACTTGATAAGGAAATAAGCCTATCAAAGGAATAGAATCACAAAGTAGGATGAAAGATATTTAAAAATGCAGGGAATGTAGCTGGTATGTCATCAGGTATCACATTTAGGCCAGATCAGCATGTTTTGTTTGCTCAAGTCAGTCAGTAACTGTAGCAGAAAGCATAGCTAGACCTTGTAGCATATGAGCTACAAAAAAACCCCAACCCAGTAGGTAACTGAGGCAAAATGAAGGAATATACTGCAACAAAGGGGCTGGAAAAAATAGTTGTGCCTTCTGTCTTAGCTCAGTATTCAGTAGCAGTGGTACAAAATGGGTCTGGAGTGATTCTCCTTCAACGTTCATGCAGCTGAGTATGTCCAGTGATGAGAGAAGCAGAGCTGCCTGAAGAACAGAGTTGCTGCACAGCCAGAACTTGCCTTGCACAGATTTCCTTGTGCCTCATCACTGCAGAAGCACTCAAGGGGATGAAACTTTGAAGAGCATTGATGGTACCCAGGAGAACTGCAATGGCATTTGTGAACCTGCTATGAGAAATACCCCTATCTTAAGGGCCAGGTGCTAAATGCTCCAGTAAATTGTTGTGTGTCTAAATTTTAGGTATCTGGTACCAAATCTGGTAATTGGATCTCTCAGTGTGTACCGTCTCTCTACACAATACATGAGTGCTTATACTGAAATTCAGAGAAGTTCATAGGAGTAGGTATAGAAAGTCCATCTCCTTTCTCCTGATTCCTGGATAATTTAACTGTTAATTCCTTGAAGTGATACTTGTCTTACCTAGCAATGGTAATCTGAATTCCAGGTATTCCTCCATAGTCTAGTTCTGTATTTTAGTGGGATGGAAGGCAGCATTTCCATAGTGCAGTTCATAATTCTGAGGATGGAGTTATTTGCCCCTGCTGAAGGTCACTTCCACTAAACAAACAGGTCAGAGAGGAGCTAGGAACAGAGGGCTGATCTTTCCACTTGAAGTTAATCAAGATACATCCAACTCCAATGTTATAAATTCCTGATGCTTCCCAAGACAGATCAGCTTTTATGTTGAAGAAAAAGTCCTAAGAGGAACAGCTGTGGTAAGGAAGGGGGGGATGGTATTATTGGAATAGTGATGTACAAACAGCATTACCCTGACCAGCGTGGTAGCTGAAGATTTCCCAGGAAAGGTGAGACTGAATGCTCTTTGGCAGATGAGGAATTTGATACGTTCTACACATCTGGGACAGTGATCCTGATTCTGTGCCGTAGAAGATGTGCTATAAACATCCCAGACATGGATTATGTAATTTTAAAGGGTAGTAATAACTTTGATGGCTTCATATGTCAAGCTTGATCTGAAAGTATGAAGGTTTTGCAGCTTTGAAGCTAATTGAAAACCTTAATGGTATCAGGTTGCCTTTGGCATTCAGGTTATGTTGAGTGTAAGCAGCAGCCCTGTGAGCACTGAAAGAATTGTAGCTGTTAACAGGAGGAAAACTGTAGCCATGTCAGGAGCTCTTAGGACTGAGATATCCAAGTTCATTCACATCCTATTTTAAACAGCAAAACCTTGACTTTAGATCTGGCCTTGTTGCTGTATTCTTAGTCAAATATCATGTTCTCATTTTCTACTTTGGTGAATGTGGATATAATTATGCTTGAAGTACAGAGATACTCATGAACATTAAATACTAGATAATGATTATTTTGTTTCACTTAACTCTTATCAGCTAGTATATTTTAACTTATTTAGCATTAAGTAAAAATTATTTCTGAGTAGTTCCTAACCTTTTGAATGTGTTCTAGGAATAATTTATGGATATTTACAGAGCCGAATAATTGCATAAGAATACAAGGAGAGCTTAAGCTAATGTGTGACTCTACAACTCTTGGGAATCAGTCAGCTAGACATTTGGAATTGAAAATACACAGTCCCAGGAGGATATTATAAAGTGTTGTGGAGCTATTTTGTTAAAATTTGTTGGATTTTTGTCAACAGTTAATTTTCAGCATTATTATATAAATAGGAATTCAGTGTTACCTGTGAAACAGTCTCAGAATAAAAACTCAAAATTCTTCACAAGATTTTTTTTTCTTTATTAGAGAGGAAGTTTAAATTTGAACATTGTACAAATTGTATATTGCAATAAAGTTCCCTGACCCAAATTTCTAGTTTAACCTAGATAGTTACTTAGTTTATGTGGGTTCCCGATGTCAACTTCAAAAGTTATGTTATTCAGATGAACAACATAAAGTAATAATCAGTGCATATCTGAAAAATTTTGAAGATATTTTTGTCTTCATTTGCAGTACCATGTGCCACTGCTGCTGACAGCTTTAGGACATGTATGATTAGTTCTCTGTGCAGACAGAAACCAAATTGTTGTCTTGTATTTATGCTTTCAGTCTTACCAGTACCTCACAAAAAATCGTGATTTACATAGCTGTTACGGATCTTGCTTCTCCAGTTCTGTATACCTGACCCATTTGATCCCCTCTGGAAACCAGTGGTTGCCTTAAGCTCCTGCAGTTTCTGTGCACCTCACCATTCTCTTTATGTAAGTTGATTTACATTATGAAGTAGGGTAGCAAAGGCTTTTAAATTTAAATTCAACAGATCAGCTTGTTAAAATCAGACTGTTAAAATAGTTATTCCTAAAACTATATGGGTTTTTTGGTCCATATAGGTAATTGCATACATAATAGTGTTGCAACACACATATGCAGTAACTATAGACTTCTGCATACTCAGATCAATGGTGAAAAGAACAGTGGTATGAAGAGTTGCAAAGCTAACATCCTTATTTGCCAAAAAGGATGGAGATGTATATTCCCTTCTCAGAAAATCCCACAGATACTGAGTTAGTCTCTTCTGGCAACCCATCAGCACCTCAGTACTTTCTTCAGCAGTGTTTTTCATTTTATTATCTAAAGGAAATTGATTGGTTATGAAGGCACTTGCCTCCTGCTATAGACTGGCTAAAAATACTTGGTTTGCAATGGAGTAATTTTTCATCTCTTTTCATATGGTAAAAGAAAACCTTAAACTCAAATTAAACATGAAACATCAGTGAAGGCTTCTTTCTTGACAGCCCAGGAGTGTGAAACCCCAGAAGAATTAGAACAACATTAAAGTTCCCTGTGATATGTTCCATTGGTCTTCTCTGATCTGAAAAGACCAGTGAGTGTGATGAAGATGCCATCTGCTTATGGCTTTTCATAAAATGAATTCTGGGAACTCTGTATCCTCTTGCTGGAAACTGTTCTGATACCACAAATGCCATTTAACTTATATCCATGATGCCCATAACACAAGAAGGTGGTTAGAGTGCTTGCTCCACTATGGTAATTCTTATACTCCCCGTGGATATGTGATGAAGGAGTAGGACTAAGCAATTAAAATGCATTTCAAAATAAGAGAATGAGCAGAACAGAATTTCTCAAATGCACTTCTCTGTGCAATGTACATTAAATACTTGGAGCTTTGAGTAAATGTGTTTTTGATAATGTTAGTCAATGGCATAATACATCTCTTATGGTGATGTTTACTTCTGTGACTTCAGAATCTCAAATCTTTGAACCTGTAACCTAATTCCTATTTCTATTATAGCCAACAAGGAATAAGGATAAGGAATAAGGTCTAAATACTTCAGCAGTTGTAAAATCCTGATATTTCAGTGTGTTGCCTAAACTTCCTGCCCAATGCCTGCAGATGATAATCTTGCAAAGGTAATTCTGTAAATCACATTGGAGTTCTGCTGAGTTGGGTGGTTAGTGAAGATAGCACAGCTTTATTGTGCAGATGTCTGAGTTGAAAACAGCATTAGACCCAGATCTTGTGTATCAATGCAATCTGAAAAATGGAATCCTGTTGTGCAACATTCCTCTGTTTCAGGCCTCATTAGAGAATTGGAGTTTGTGTTTATTCAGTCCTAGTGTTTGAATCTACTTGTTCTACAGTCAAATAAGGCCTTGTACCACTGGGGTCTGAAGTCTATTTGCATTCTATTCATTATTTGTAAAAAATGCATTTTTACTTTGTAGGAGTGACTTAATCTTGCTTTCTTTGACTTGTGCTGGTTTTGGCTGGGGTAGAGTAATTTTCTTTACAATATCTGGTTGTGCCTCAGACTTGTTCTGAGAGCAGTGCTGATAACACAGAGATGTTTCAGCCATTGCTGAGCAGTGCTGATACAGCATTGAGGCCTTTTCTGCTTCGTGTGAGGAGCCTGGGATGGCACAAGAAGCTGACCCCAGCTGACTGAAGGCGCATCCACATGCTGATACCATGACTCCACAGGATGCCATTCTCTGCTTGTAAAGCTGGGGGAAGAAGGAAGGAGTGGATGTTCAGAGCAATGCTGTTTGTCTTTCCAAATCACCATCATGTGTGATGGAACCCTGCTGTCCTGGGGATGGCTGAAAAGCTGCCTTGTCTTGCTTTGGCTTTACCTGTTAAACTGTATTTATCTCAACTCATGAGTTTTTTTCACTTTTACTCTTCCAAATTGTCCTCTATCCCAACATGAGGAGAGTGAAGCTGCATGGAGCTGAGCTGCTGGTTGGGCTTACACCGTGACAGACTTTTTAGCTAAGTACAGGAATGAGGCAGGGTTCACTTTAAATGTGTTTTCCCCAGAGAGCTGCCCTAAAAACAGGATGAAGACTGGAGGTGGTGGACTCCTGTGCATATGAAAGGATTGGGATATGCCTGAGTGGGCATTTCTGTCCCAGGGCTATTGGCAAACCTGTGCCTTATGCAGATTGCAAGTTCTGCAGCAGAAGCTTGGCAGTGGAGGTATAAATTGTTTGTCCATTAATATAGATATAGGGATGTTAAGTTACATTTCTAGACATTCCGAAATTACGCTTGCAGATGGACAGTTTTTTTCTTGAGTATACAGGGTACAATAATCAGGACAGCCACTACTCATCACTGTATGTATTGTGGCTGAGAGAAGCTTCAAAGATGTAAATAATGCTCAAATGCATAAAATACCGGTACTAAAAAGGGCCTGCGTCCCTCCTTTGACAATGAAAAGAGCCCCTGGAATGCCTTGACAGAGAAAAGAAAGTAGGATTTCCCAGATTTCAAGGGTAAGAACAAGCAAGAATACTTGGTATATATGTGAACATAGAATGCTGTAAACTTTTGAGGAAATGTGAAAAGTCAATGTACATAGAGATTACAGGCTGATGACATGGACAATGCATTAGTCCAATATGAACATATCTGGGTCTAGAAATTGTGGACACAGTCTGAAAAACATTGACCTCTATGCATAAAAGGCAAAGTCCCAGATGTGTACAGTAGAAGGTAAAAGAAATATTTCTTAAAAATAAACAGAAAGTAAATAGAAGTATTAATGGAGTTGTGTAGAACAATACACAAGTACCTTTATCTCAAAAATGCTCAGAACTAAAACTGACCAGTCTTCACCTAGACTTCAAGAAATGAACAATCTTATTTCACGTGGAATAGAGTAAACTTTGAGACAGCTGCAAGGAAGCTAAGATTTAATTCTTCTAGGCTATGCTTGTTCTCCAAATGTGTGAAAATTAGTTTTCTAGGACTCTCATGCCGGTGATTCACATAATACTGTACAATCTCAAAGGTGTTAGGAAGAACTGAGAGAGCCTTGCATTTGTAGGCTCCTCCTCAAAGGGTAAATCACCTCAAATTTATTATAATTTGTTATATCCTGATGTAACATACTTTTGTTGGTTTCATGAAGGTAACAGCCAGATAAAATCAATCTCAATCTTCTCTATTAGCTCCTCTTATGTTCAAGTAGATTGCTAGAAATCAAGATTAGCATGACATCACAACTTTGGAAGTAGAATCAAGTAGCTGGCAGTTTTCATATGTCTAATAGTAAGTAGGAGTGGGTGAGTGATTGTGCAATAGCTGTTAATATTTTCTTTTTGAGAAGAGCCATGAAAAGAGATTAAGTTTCATTTGGCTATATAGCCTCTCATTTCCATAAACATTTTTTTTTATTTTGTCAAAAAATATAAAACTCCTCCTTTGACAGAACACTACAATTCGAATTTTCCTTTGGCACAGCAGAAAACTTTGCATTTTTTTCTTAAAAATATATTTCAAGTATTGCAGCAGCAGAGCTCCAGCAACTGTGCGTGTGAAATGAGGTAATTCAAAATTATTATTTCTAGGATGATAGGTAAATGTAACAGATTATTAAAAACCCAGTGATGGGTGCAGCATCTGTATTACATATTTCTGATTCTTGGTCTATGCTCAGCAATGCTGTCTGGTGTTCCAGATTCTTGAAGTGGAAGCAAATGATATAACCCAAACAAAGAGAACAGCACAGTGGAAGATTTCAGATAAACTGCTGAACCTACAGTTGCCTGGCACTAGTCAAATTCCCATGATTAAAAATCCTCTCCTGCTTTTATTTCAGCATCTTAGAAAAAACATTGAAATACTCTGCAAAAGCAACTGGCAATATAGGAGTAGTGATAGAGAGGATTCATGAGAATACATTTGCTCTCAGAGATGATTCCCAAATTTAGACTACTGTCTCAGTCATTTAAGCCCCTTGAGTGAGACCATGACCCAGAAAAACAGTCCTATCTTTCCCCAGCCATGTATTTCCACTGCTTCTCCTGAGCCAGTAATAATGTTAGCACAATTACATGGTAAGCTGGGTTAGAGACTAGCTGAAAACTTTGCCTGATTTAGCTTCAAGCAGAACAGGCTGATAGAGCTTCCTCAATGGCCATACAAATAATAATGTGGGCAGGGGGGAACAGACGTGATCCTGCATGTGGGAGATCAGGACAGCTGGTTTTATAACAGTGAACACATGATCCAGAGTGTCAGTTTATCTTGTGGTTTTTGAAGAGATGAATGTAAAAACTGGGAAATTATCATCAGGGGCAGCAAAAGTTCCCAACTCATGTGCATAGAGAAGGAATTGCAGACAAGGATTTTCCTTCCTCTGGTTATGTGCTTGGTCCCAGGGAAAGGGGGACAGTTTTGTGTCTTTCAGTGTTGGCCATTTTGAAATACTTTGTGTACCATTAGTAGGATCTGGAAGAAGTTCTGCATATTGGATGCATCTTTGGTAAACTGAGATTTACAGTGGTGTGAGGGAAAATTAGGCTGTTTGATCTTGTTTACTTTCACTGGAAAGGAGGCCTTTACCTCCAAAGCTCAGAGTGGCAAGAGTCCCTTCTGAAATGATCCTCGTACATTTGTTGAAGTGTTACAGCCATTGGGCCAGAATGATTTGATTCTCTTTGGGACAGGCTCTACTATGCAGTTTTTAGTGATGCTCTATTCTGCAGAATAGAGCCACATTTACTGATTTGATGGCACCTGCAAAATTGTACATTGAGTTTAAGCACATCTAAAAGCAGGATATATTGAAGACTGAGTACTTGCAGTGAGACAGTTAACTCAATGGTTGTATTTCTCCTTCTCCCAGTGGTTGTTCTGGGAAGTTTTATTCTGCAAAGCTGGTTTAGGTTTTGTTTTGTTTGGCAGTTTTCTAAACTCTTATCAACTGGCCTGTGCATGATTCAGAGTATAGATCAAACTCAAAGAGTCTGTGAGCCCTAATAGTAGAGATGAATGATAGAAAATTTATTTTGCATTACATAATGTATAATTTTTTTCTAATTTTGTTTGCTACACTGTGGCCTGCAGCCTTATCCTGAACCTAAACACTTTGCCAACACATACTTGATTAGAGATATTAGCCATTACCAAGACACATATTTTAGCTATGTAGGCAATCCCATACCAGCTGTGAATTCTTAAGATAACTCAGTCTCAACAACTGGGAAAATTATGAAACCAATTAGACTCAAACAAAATACTGTATTATCCTTCATATTAAACAGTGAGATGTATCTTTGGCAACTTTATTTTGAACAAAGACAATTAAGGTTAAGGTTAGAGACTTTGTAAGCTTGAATACCTAGTTAGAGTCCAAAGATTGCATATCACTGGTCTTCAGTCTTTAAGGGGAAGCTGCAAACATCTGAACTGCCTAAGTACTCCAAGGAAGGAAGTTTGCTTTGTAATCCTGTACCAAATTTTATAATTCATGTAACGTACTGAGAATTAGAAATTATTTTAACTCAGAGATCACAGAAACAAACAAGCTTCTTTTGATGCCTTTTTGCCATTTATTGGAGAGGTCTTGCTGCAATTGTAGAACTTTTGCTACAAAATTTGATGAAAATGGGTGTATGCTTATAGACATATATTCTGTCCTGTGTTACACAAGATATTTTTCTGGTTTTCATAATTAATTTGAGGCTGCCTGTCTTTTCTGTTTGGAACCAAGCTTACCTAGAAGGGCTAGAATTTATAGTCATATCTTGTTATATGCTTTTATGTATTCTTTAGACCTTAGTTGTCAAATTATGTGACAGTTCAAAGTTCCTGGAATGTAAAAATCTGGTGTCTCTAAATCGTTTCTAGTTAAGTAGCTTTGAAGTGAAGGGACACATCACTGAATTAATCAGTTTTATAGAAGTGTCACATGCATGAGCACAACAGAAGTATGCTGCAATAAACCTGGTGGTGCAGTGAGCTGGACCTAAGAAAATACCTGTTTCAATACACACATTTTATTTCCTGAAGTGCTCCCTAAGGGGCATTTTTTGAGTGACAGCAGAGGACACTCTGGTGAAGTGTTAGCTGAAGAGTTCCAACAGTGAAGGGTAGCATTAACTCTGAATGAAAAACAGCAAGCTAGTTCCTTACTTGGGATAAAAATGTCTTCATTAATTATATTCTCTTTAATTTGAAGTATAACTCAAATTGACTAGATTCTTCCCAATGTTAGTCAGCAGTTTCCTACAGAAATGTGCTGAGTTCCCTGTTTAACTACACATTGCCAGATGCAACTGCAGGTCACAGGGCCTGCTGGCTGGTCAGCTGCTGAAATTCCAGAGCTGCTGCAAGGACTGCAGAACACTGAAAATGTATAGTAATTTCCTCATCAAGAATTTAAAAAGTATGGCTTATTTTGCCTTTTGATTATTTAGAGTACTTGCACAATAGTATAATATTTTTATTAGTTGCACTTGGTATTATTTTCACATTTGCTAGGACACTTCATTCTTTATTTCACCATAAAGTCCTGCCTCTTCGGCTACTTTATTCTTGTCACTTTTAACTGTGTGAAATGTGTTCCCAGACAGCCAACAGGAAGTGTTTTTAGGTCAGCAGCTAATTTTCCCAGGCCCATTTTGCAGACTCTTGTGATTTATACCAGCTCTATTTATAGAGGAAAGATGACTTTTTTAACCTATGAACTTGCTATCCTCACGGTGGCATTTTTTCTATCAACTGATGTATCTGCTTGTTGAGTGATGGTGACAGCAAAGTTAATAAGCTACACAAGTGGCAAAATGTATTACAACAGACAAGGATTTGATAATTTAATGATGGTCCAGGCACTGCCTGTATCCTGCTGTGTTGGTGTGCATGTTAGAAGCACCACGAGAGGACAGCACATCTGTGATTACAGAGTAATCTCTCCATTTTATTTGCCATGTCTCCTTTCCTGTAACACATGGACAGCTTGCTGTTTTAAAGATTTTACTCTTAAAAAACCCACTTTCATGTAGTGAGAGTCTATGACTCCCCTTTACTGAAAGGGATATGAGATATGGGGGTTAAGTGGTTTTCAAAAGTTGCACAGTCTGCAATGGAGCAGAAAAATGAATTTGGGTTCCTTGGCTGCGGACAAATCTCTGGGTGGTTATTGTCAAAAACAAAACAGTCATTAGTCCTATCTCTCTGGTTTTGTAGTCTAAAATGTGATAACAAAACCTGATAAGTTTCACGTGATTAAAGGAGAAACCTTTCTTCTTCCCCTCTCCCCTTCCCCCACGTAACAGAAACTGAATCTAAGGATCATGCCAGGTTTTGCTTTATTGGAGGGGAACTTTTTAAATGTTCACATGGAAGCCTCAATTTTAGTTCTGTAGGCTTGCTTATGTCCTGGATACTTTTTCATTGAGTGGAAAGAACTCTGGAATACAAGGAAGTAATTAATGTTTTTATTACTTTTATTGATTTTGTAGCCTTTCTACTCAAAGGACATTGATATCCACGACCACTGATAGTGGACAGAATTCACAAGGAAGGCTTTTGGCCTGTTTTCATGTATAGTTTTCAATCTGGCATTGCTTTTCAAAGGAAAATGTCCTGCCTAATCCCATATAGGACCAGAGGACGTAGAATAAAATCTGTAAGATTTTACTCAGTCAGAATTACATATCTGTTGATCATTTGTTAAGTACATTAACTAATTTTTGGTTCTTTACTTCTAAGATCCGTATTTCCATTTTCTGTATTTTCCAGACATACACGGAGGGGTTTTGTCTGGAAAAGTATAATTTTTGGCTTCTCTGCAGTTCCAAATGAGTTCCTACAGGTATCCACAATTGCAGTACCCTGCTAAAAATCAAGAAGGCTCATGCCTGGACACTTTTCTATTAAAAACTTGGATGCTTCAATTTATTTTTCATTCTGAGAATTTTCTCACCTTTTAATTTCACCTCTTGATTTGAAAATTAACTGAGGAAAATCTATTTTAACTCAATACAGATGTTAATACCTAGGGGAACTTAGCTTGAGAAAGCTAATCACCGGAATAATTCTTGAGATGCATCTGTACAGCTCACCTTATTTAGCTTGATTCCCTGTCTCTGACACCTATAACTTTTGTTCAGATCTATCCTTCAAACAAACTCCTTTTTTTATTCTACTTTAAAAGGATGGTCTTCTGAGAAGCTGTAAGATAAAACAATAAACTTCCTTCATATTCTTCTTTGTACAGAGAGCTCAGCCTGAGCAAATGTATGTATAGACACATGATCTTCTGGTCAGCCATCTTTCAGAACACTTCAGTCACTTGCATATTGCCTGATATTAGCTCATATTACAGGACCTGTAAGCTCATACTACCCATAAATGTTTTTAACTGTGAGGTACCACGACTGATACTCAAAATTACTAGGTATTGACAGTTGGCAAAAGTAGGGGATGTTATTTGCTCAAGATGAATTTGAGAGAAGATAGTTTTGTATGAACATGCCATCCCAGATTACTGGGCCTGGTTCAGTTCTCATTCTTAGTGGAAATTAGGCACAGCTTCACTGAAACTAAAGGAGTTATATTTGCCTAGACTTGTATGAAATAAGAAGAGACTAACACATACCTCTTCAAAGAATGGGATCTTTCACAGGCAGGACAGATTAAAACACAGTAGGCTCTTATTCATACTCCATATAGACTCTCTAGCTAGCACAGTCCTTTGTGGCAGCACTGCCTGGTTTTACACATTTTGTTTTGTTTAGTTAGGCTTTTCTCTACAAGGGGTTTTATTGTTCAAGAGGGGGCACTCCCACCCTTGCTCATAGTCATCAAGTCATACCATGGAGTAATTACTGCTCTTTACATGCCAAGATCTCAGACCAAGAAAAGGCAGCCAGTCCTGATACAGGAAGACACACACTGGCACAAAAAAACTAACTAGGGAGACAATGAAGATAGGAAAACACAGAGTGAGCCTGTGTGGGATGGTGCTCTATCTGCCTGTGACAGTAGCATCAGGGGCAATGTTGTTTTTCCCCAGTAGCTTTCCAATATAGTTACTCCATTCACTGATGAATTGAGAGTATGTGAAACTGTGCCAGAGCTAATCAAATCAAATTCCACCCAGCTGGTTAAATCCAATTGCCTGTGCCTTCTCCACAATGCAAAGGCATCCATAGCACACTCTGCTGAACTGCCTCCCCCCTCCCTAAGCTCATGGCAGATCTGTGCAGTGTGGGTGATCTTCCCTCATAAGCACAATGCATGGGCTTCTGGCTGCATCTGAGTGCAGATCTTATCTCATGCAATCCCTGAAGAAACAATAAAAACAAAAAGAACAGTTACATATATATGGATATATATAAAAATATTCTAGCACAGTTGTTCTTCGAGTGTTTCCCCTAAAACAATGAAAATCTTTCCCTGCTTGTGGGGAAACTGCCTCTTTCTGCAGTGATTTCAAGCTGGTAAGAAACACGACACTAATAAAAACTATTGTAATAAAAAATAATATGCACTTATCTGGACTATGTATGTTCCAGGAAGTACTCCAACACTTGCTCTCTGGTGGATCACCTTCCTCCTTGAAGCCATTTTCCTCTGTATAGTATTTGGCAATAGGCAGAGTCCTCCAGTTGCCACACACTTGAGAGTAGGAGTGTGACTTAGGGCTTTGCATTGTTGCCTAGAATAGTATCTCTTCATGGGCTAGCATAAGACTAATATGTCAATTTATGCACTTAAGTTGAATGCATTAATCGAATAGCCCAAATTTCTGCCTTGATCTTCAAAATAAATCATTATCTACTCTTCCCCTGTTTCTCACTGATTCCAGTAAGGCACTTGATTCCTGTGGAACAAGTGTGCCATTCACCAGAGGAATAACTTCACTGATACCATTTGCATACTTTTAAAACAGGTTCCATCTCTTACATACTCCTTGTTAGGTCTGGGTGTCTCCTGTGAACAGTAGCTGCAGCCATCTGCTATGTACAGAAACCTCCACTTATCTCTGGTGACGTCTCAGTGGTTGGGGCTGGCAGGGAACTTGTGTTGAGGCTGAAAGGATGTTTTCTGGCAAGCACTGGATTTCTACCTCCAAGAAAGAGAACACTGCCTTAACCCTGGAAGAATCAACACCTTCAGCAAAGGGGAAATCTGCCTTAGGAGTAGTCTATGCAAATACTTGTGGGAGGGAATCCAAGACGACGTGATCCGTGAATGCACTCCCTTGAGGAGCAGCACAGTAAAAGGCTTTGCCAAACAGCCAGCGTCAGAATCAAGTGTGATGCATTCTGAACTTGCCTTCAGGAAGGAAGCTTGCTAATGCTACTGAATTCAGGCTTCTAACAATAAAAGCAAATATTAACAGTAGGAATTGTCAGAGAGATAATACCATTCCTCAGGTGTGCTCATGACTGGTTTTAACTGATTAGGAATTTATTACTATCATCCAAAGAAATTTAGCTGTTACAAAGTCTAGGGTATGATACAGTTGACCAGACTGAACACTGTACATGGGAATGTTGATTTTAAGCTTTTGCTTAAACTCCAGATAATGATTATCTCTGTGAGAAAACTGACATGATGACATTTTAGAGTGGCTGTACACCCAAAATATGAGTAGGACTCCTACTAAACATCAGATGGCAGTGTGGGGAAGGTATTGTGTGACACGAATTTCTCAGGCTGTATTTGAAAGATGAGCAGAATCAAAAAATCTGATTATCACCACTCATTTATCATAAGGGTTGTTTTTTTCAATTTTTTTTTTAAACTGTGATTCCCAAATCATTTGCTTTACAAGCAGGAAATACTTTTGAATTAAATAATAGTTGTAATTTGTATCTGCTCAAAATAGACAAAAAGCTTATATAAGCGAAACACTGACCTATATCTGCTGGTTTGAAACCCATTTTTTGACAACGTTCCAGGAAGATTTCGAGCACAAAATTTAATGGGTCACATCATTAATTTTAGCCTACTAAAATCCATTGTCTTTTGTATACTGGAGTGTCGTCTGTACTGTGGAGATGCTACAGATTTAAAATACTTTTGTGCATGAATAGGCACTTTTTAAACAGAGGTATGTCAGCACTGACCAGTCATGAAAGCCTTGGCCTTAGTTTAGGGAGCTCTATGGTGTTCTTCAGCTGATGCAGCTGCTCAGGAGGGCAAACTCATTAAAACACATAAATGGTAAGTCTCAAGAACAGAATAGTCAAAGAAATCAAAGAAAGACATACATTGACATCTAAGCATGTCAGTAAGGTACAGTGAGCTGTTCTTGCTTTACTTTACAAATATTTATCAAATAATGCAGTTACATCTGCATCATGCACTTCAGAGAGCTGAAATAAAATAATCATAATCAAACCCCAAATATGTTTTCATGATATATATTTCACCTCTTCTCAGCTCTTACATACCAGCAGGAGACCATTACCCTAGAGCAGCATCCCTTTTCTTTGATTTGAAATATGAATTGTAGCACCTTTGTCATTATAATGTACTACAGCAAGGTCTTAGAGTGAAAAGAGAAGGAATAAAGGTAAGAATTTAGAATGAAAGACTGCAAGTAAGAAAACAGGTAGCTATACAGAATAATGGAATTATGGATAGAATATAGAATGGTTTGGGTTGGAAGGGACCTTAAAGGGCATGCATCTAGTGATCACACAGTCACATCTAGTCATAACATCTAGTGACTGATTACACGGTCACAGCCCGTGATCACAAATTTTAAATACATTAAAACAATTACAATGTTTAGTTTCAGAATATTAGTTTTAAATAAAAACCAAAGCTTAAATCAATCCTTTCTAACAAAAAAAAAAGTCTTTTTAAGCTCTATTAATACACTTAGAGAAGGAAGCTTTGTAATTAACCCATCTCCATCATCAGAGGCCTGTTTTGTTTCAAAGCTTATGAAAATTGTGGAGTAAGTATAAGCTGCAAGTTTTGTCTAAGATTTTGCTACAATAGATTTACAGCTGTTACAAGCTTCTAAATAATTAGGGGTTACGAAATGTTTATGCAAAAATGTAGTGGGATCAATACAGCAAGGCAACAGTTGTCCAGTTAGCATCACCCAAAAAGTACTTAAAAGACAATGGCACTGGTGCCCTAGGAGCAGCCATGCCAGGAGGCTACAGGTTGAAAAGGTCACAAATGAGCACATGTCCCTGATTCCTACAGGAAGGTGGAATTTAAAATGGCAGGTCAGATAAGTCTTCCACAGAGATCTCCCTAGCTCGAGGTCCTCTTGTAAGATGTGGTAAGCCAGGCATTTCAGTAACGTCTTCCTGTTCTGTTGTATATATACTGAGATGATTTGATTCTTTAAAATTCGTGTGGAGATTTTCTGATTGTTGCTTATGCCCGTTTGAGATTTAACCTACCCTGCTGCCAGGTTAAGGTCAGGCCTGGTCAGAGCAGGGTCAGGCTCAGCTGGAGAGCAGCTGAGCTCCAGTGGAGGAGCTGAGGTGCCCTCAGCAAGCCATGACATGATGGTGGAAGGCACTAGCTAGCATGACATCTTCCTAGACAACATTTCTAAACCAGAGCTCAGCCAAGATTTTCCTTTTGTCTGGATGCAAACTACCGAATACAAAATAATACAAAAAACTTGCTAAACATACCCTTAATTTATCTTGGGTTACTCAGACACAAAGGGATGATGTAACTCTGAATCTACTGCCCATCCATGTTTAGGGAGGAGAGTGTTGCAAAATACTTACAGAAGACATCCTCAAAACAGTTTAATTTGGAAAAAAACTCAGATTATTTTTCTTTCTTCTTGATTCTTTGTACTCCACTAGAGTACATTTGCATCAATTAACATTCAAAAGATAGTTGAAAATTAAAAATTAGTTTTTCTTTGCAATGTGTGATCGGAAGAAAAAAAAGTTGGATTGAAAACTTATAAGTCTTTCATGTAATCATGTGACTTGAGCAGATCTTGTGAAAACATCAGATATCATCAGATGCCTGATAGAATAAGTAATGGCTCCCTGGACACAGGGCTCTAAGTCAAAGCATCTTTTATAAACACAGAAAAGTGCTTTTCTGTAATCAAATTTTCAGTGTACCCATTCAAGTACCGTGACTCAGAACTCCAGTAGTCAGTATAAGAGATTTGTTTATATTGCAAAGATTTAAAGAAAAAAAATCAACATCAACAAAAAGACTAATGAAATCCATGCACCATCCCCATCTTTAACATTATTTTGAATACGGCAAAGGTGGATGTGACTGGGAAAGCCCTAAAAATAGGGAAGGTGGCAAAAAGGGCCGCTTTACACCCTCTCGTTTCTCTGTGGTCTGTTATCTTGGGAACGGTCAGTCTACTGGAGAGCTTAACAAGTTCTCAAAGAATTCGCGCACTCGCTACAAAGCCCTGGGACACCGGTGCCTATTCCCGCTGGCTGCGGGGGCAGGAGCGGGGCCGGGCTCGGGCGGGCTCCTGAGGGGCCGGCGGTGGGCCTCAGCCCGGCCGGGCCCCGCGGGGAGGGCAGCGGCCGCTCCCTCCGGCAGCAGCGTGGGGCTCCCGGGCTGCGGGACAGGGCCGTGTGCGGGGCGCTGCGGGGACGAGGCGGAGACCCAGGGCCCGGCAGCCCCGGGGCGCCCGTCGGCCGAGCCCAGCTCCGCCGCCGCTCCCGCAGCCCGCCCGGCGGGAGGCGTCTCCGCCCGCTTGAACCGGAACCGGTTGGCGGGGCCGCCCGGGGCGGCCGCTGCTGCCGTGTCTGCGGCGTCGCCCCGCGGAGGCTGCGGCGCTGCCGCGTGGGTGCGTGCGCGGAGCGGGCCCGGCGGCTGCGCGGGGGCGGGGGAGGATGGGGCTGTGCCCCGGCGGGCCCCGCGCTGCCCGCCCGCGGAGGAGGGCGGCTTAGCTGCCGCAGCCCACGCCGGCGGGCCGCGCTGCGGGGCCGCCTCCGCGGATGAGCCGCCGCGGGGAACCGCCGGCGAGTGCAGCCGCAGGGCGCCGCAGCCGCCGCCTCCTCCCCCGCCGCCGCTCCCTCCTGTCGCCGCTGCCGCCCATGGCTTCCCGCCGCCCCCGCTGACCGGCCGCCCCTCGCCTCCTCCCGAGCCGGGCCGGGCCGGGGCCGGGCGGAGAAGATGGGGAACACCACGTCCTGCTGCGTCTCCTCCAGCCCCAAGCTGCGCCGGAATGCCCACTCTCGGCTGGAGTCCTACCGCCCCGAGGCCGAGCTGAGCCGGGAGGACACGGGCTGCAACCTGCAGCACATCAGCGACCGGGAGAACATCGACGGTGAGCGCGGGCGGAGCCCCGGGGAGCCCCCGCATCCCTTCCCCTGCGCTGCCCCGGCGGGCTCGGCCGTGCCCGGGGCTCCCCGCGGGTGGGGCCGGTCCCGCTGCCCCCACCGTGTGTCCCCGGGCGGCCGCGGACCGTGCCGGTCCCGGTGCCGCCCCCGCGGGGCTCTCGGGGATGCCGGCGGTGCGTTCCGCCTGCAGAGCGGCCCCTGTCCCCGGGGACGGCTGTGCGGGACCTTCTAGCGGGGGCTGGGAGCATCCTCGCACCGCATCCTCTGGCGGGGTGCAGTGTTTGGGGCCCGGGTGTGCGGTGCCGTGACCCTTCGCCCTTCACAGTGTCGTGAGCGAACATCCCGGGCGGGCTCGGACGGCCGGGGCCCGGGGCAGCGTCCCTCGCCCTTGGCAGGGCTGGCTGTGCCCAGCTCACGTCACCTGCCGGGATGTCACCTGCCAGGCCTCTGCAGGGTGCGCGTCTAAAGGACAAGCCCTGCCAGCGAGAAAAGTGGGAGAAGTGTTTCCCATGACAACCTTCTCTTCCAGTGACTTTGTCTTCCGTTGGTGTCGTGATGAGGCGCAGTTGCTCATCATGAATACTGCCTTGCCCTCTCTTTCTCTGCAGAGGTATTGGAAAAGCCGTGTTCCTGCTGGTTTGGTCGTGACTGAATGTGGTGCTGTTCGTACTGGCCAGAATACAGCTTTATTTTAAAGATGTGGGTTGAGTTAATGTATACGTGTAATTTAGTTTTTGATTAGCTGAAGTATTTAGTCCAAAAACTTTGCTTGCTAAAAGGTCAGCTATCTCATGGGTTTGTTCACATGAACTGCTTTTGGTAGAAAGCCAGAAAGAAGGACTTTGGTGCCCTTCAGTTTGCCTTCTGCATTTTTTTCACAGTTTGTTAGATTGTGGTTTTAGTGCAGATTTCGCTGTTCAGTCACTTCTTGACACTGAAAAAGTTGTGAAGCCTGTGGAAGCATATAAGTATCCTCACTGGTTTCTTTCAGTGAGGTGCATTCTGGAAATAGGAATGTTTTTCAAATGTCTTTGCTACATGCAGCTGAAAAATTGAGTGTAGCAGTAGGTGGAAAAAAATACATAATGGTCTGATCTGAGAAAGCCAGGGAGATGAAAGAACCAATTGTTGATCTGTGAATGATTAATTCTTCCAGCATCAGTGGTGTACAGTGTAGCAGGATGCAGCTCTCTCTCATGGTACGGATTTCTCCATCTATAACAACACAGGCTGCAGTAAAGTTTTTGGTCAGAGATGTGTGGGTTTTGTGCCTTGTTCTCAGAGTGATTTATTTATTTTAATTTATGGATGGGAAGAAAGGCTTTGATGGAAATAGTAAGTGCATGTGTACTTGTTAAAATGTGCATGCAATGCAGATAAGTTCCTGCATCTTAGTAGTTACTTACAAAAAAAGCCCAGATCTTTTTTTGTTGGTTTTTTCATTTGTTGGGTCAAGGTACACGTGTGTTCTGTCTCTTCTCCTTTAAACTGTGGCATGTGTCAAGTATAGAGTTGTAACCTGTTGCTAGAACAGAGAAAATACCTCAATCACTAATTATTTTTACATTTTGTTGGGTTTTATCTAGGGCCACTGTCTGTGCAATGCCAGTTTCAAGTGGCCAAGCTGTCTTCAGATTTGAAAATGGGTTTCCTTTTTATGCTTTACTCTTGGCTCTTGTCATGGATAGAGACTTAGAAGTAGGTTTTCACTGGAGAGACTGATGGGTAGAAGATGTCTGTACATTCAAAACAACTGGACAGACTTGGGTGAAACAGCATCCTGCAGTGTGCTTTGTTGCAGGTCTGTTACCCTGGAGTGATGCTTGCTGATGGTCTCTTGGTTAAAGGTGATGAGTGAGTACTAAATGTAATAGGGTGATTTTTTTGTTTCTGAAGTTTTATTTTGTATTAGACTTGCTGTTATGTTTTTGGTGTTAGATTGTTTGAAGTTGTATGGCATACAGATGTTTATGGATGAGACACTGGGGTGGGAAAACCCCTTCACCGTAGAGAACTCTGATGATATTTTTACTATTTTAGAATGAAAGAACAATACTCTGGTTATCTGTGTTGTGGAAAGAGAATGCTGGATGTTTATTCCTTAGTGTTCCTGCAAGTCATAAGGTTTCTCAAATTGGTAGTGTTGCCAAATGGGCTTTAAAAAAAAAAAAAAAAGATAAATTGTTACAAAGACTGATGCACTGAAATGAACTTTTTTGACACTTCAGTTTTATTTCTCAGTGTTCGTCAAGTGAGAAGCCTTCCATCCTTTTGAGTATATGTGTCAGTGACAAGTCTCAAAGTGCAAATTCATGTTTCTAACATGCATTTTACTTCGTCACTGGTACTTTTAGGAGCTATAAAAATCATGTCATGCAGTGTCTTAGTTACTGTGTTTTGTGTGGAAGTTGTTTTCATGCTCATATTGAGGGAAATTCAGGAAACATTTTATTTTTTGAAGTGGGTAAAGCTACTTGAATAAATCAAGAACTTTAGAACCTTTAAATCAGCTGTGGGCTATTTTAAGCTTTTAAGAGATGCGTGGTTTTCACTGTTGCAGGCCCTGTTTCTGGCAGGATGTGAGGGAGAAAGAAAAAGAAGGAGGGATGTCAAATCTTAAAGAGTGATTTAACTGGAAATTTTAGTACTAGTGGAACTGTTTGATGTCTGCCTGTCTTATGTACTTCATAAGGAAATGCTCATCAAATCTGCCTTCAAAATCATGCTTTTGAATTCTCAAGTTCCATACCCAACCCACTAGTAGTTTTTCCAAGAACAGGTGGAGGAATTATTTTCCAGTAGAAATTGGTTTTATAACAAAATACTTCTACATCACTGGCATTTTGCCAGAAAAAAATCATTTTTTAAAAATATTTTACAACTGTTTATAAATTGGTATCCGAAAGAGAAGGGGAATTTTTTGAAAGAGTTTTGGTGAGGAGGAATTTGTCAAGAGACTTATTCTGAAGAATAGTAGAGTTCAATTTACCTCTCTTCCTCTATTTTCATCCCCTCCAATTTCTAAGAAAGTAGTGAACTTCTACAAAAATCCACACACGCAAAATTGCCTCTCTGAATATCGTGCAGTCCCCAGAATGCATTGTTTTGGTTTGTTTCTGAATGCTTTTTTTGTTTATTGTATTGTTAGTTTGTACAGGCCCATGATAAAGAAGACCTAACAGATTTTTAATGTTTTTCTCTTTTGAGGAAGAGCTAGAGGATGACTGTAAAATACAGAGGTTACCTTCTGGTTTTTGACGATTTATTGCTTAGAGCGAGCTTCCACATTTTTCAGTGGAAAATATAGAAGTTTAAGAAACATTTAGAAGTTTCAGAAAACTGTGGCAGTGGATTCAAAACTTGTCGATTCCTACATCTATCTGTTTGCCATCAAGACCTGTTTTTACAGCAGTTAATGGCAGCCATAAGTAAAAATGGTTGAGACCTTTATGTCCCAGATTCTGTATCTCCTTGGATGCCAACTTCTGCCTGTGCAATCCGTGTGAGCACCCTGGTGTGTGCCTTGTGTAAGTCCTCAAGTGTGGAACTGTAGTGAGGAGGTGAAAGGGGATGTCTTACCACACATCTCATGGTGTGAGGCAAAGCTGATGTCATACAATGAATTTGGCCAAAAGGCTGTTCTTGTATCAGAGACTAGATGGAGAGTTCCTAGGCTATTTAAAAAAAAAGACACTTTTTAATGATCAGCTTCTCCCGTTTTTTCCTGTTCACCCCACAAAAATCAGATTTATTTTTTTCCTCTCTTTGTAAACTTCTGCCAATGTCACTAGGTCATGCATTGCTACCTCAGATAATGTCCTGTGCAACTGTGCATCACTGATAAACCTTTTCAGCCCATTTCATGATGGGTCAATCATGTTAATTGTTTTACTGCATAATGCACAGGCTCCTAAGAAGGGACTGCTTTTTAAAAAGCCATTTATTTGTTCATTTACATTTTGGGATTTTTTTCCATCTCCATCTTGGAACTGGCGTAAGGGGGTCTTTGACATGGGATTAGTTAGTATTTGTGTATTTCTTGTCTGCTGGGTTTTATAAGAATGACAAGATTTTAGCAAAATAGAAGGAAGTTTTAAAATGTCTGCATCATATACCTAATGGAATTTTGCTGAAAGGGAATACTGGTGTTTTCAAGAGCTAGGGCATGATGTGAAGCACATTGTGAAGGAACTGACCTACTTCACAGAAGTCAAGACATAAGCATTTCAGAAGCAAGTTAAACATCTAGTGTGCTGTACACAGACATTCCTGCTAAAACATGAGTTATAAATTGGACTGCCCTCTTTAAAAACAAAGTCTGTTCGGTTTACAGAAAATCCTCTTTCAAAAAATGTTCTTGTTCCCTTAGCCAGAACTCCAGCACAAAGGTGATATATGTGTTTTTCAGTACTACTGTTTAGGTATTTGGTATTTGGCATTATCTACCTAAGCATTTGTCAGAGTCATGTATCAAGGTACCCCTGTATTCTGATGCATCAGAAAAATTAAAAATGCAGCCTGCTGTGGCCTACACTGGTGAACTTAGGCCTATATTGCACCTTGCTAATGATGCCTCCTGCACAGCTTTCTTTTTTCTATCAGCCTCATCTGGTTATTCTGTCTGTGCCCTGCTTCTCCTAAGAGACACCGTCGTGTTCTACAGAACCTTCCTAAAATCTCATTTATACATTGTTCACATCAAACCAATAAATTCACACCCTGTATGAACTCAGTAGTTTCGTATTTAGCTGCAGAAGCTTTCAGGGTGCACATTCTTTGACTAGTCATATCTGAACTTACCTCTAAGAAATTTTATGAATGCACTGCCATCTGAGTAATATTTGCTTTGAAAGTGAGTTACACAATCTTGGCTGGGTAAATTGGTACTTGAAACAGAAGGACAGAACTTAAAATTATAGGTCTCAGAAAATGGAGGGACTACTGTATTTTGGGTTGTTTTGAATATTTTTTGATTTATATTTGTATTTTTTCCCTTGGGTTTTGTAATAAGATTAACGTATATCAGAGGAATGGCAACCTCTTCACTGTGTGGTCATAGCTGGTTTACCTAATTTTATGTGCTTACTGAAAGTTTTTCAGACTTCCAGGGTGTTTTTACTGCATTGTCAGGCCTTGCTCAGGTCAGATGATACAAAAACCAGTCCTGGTGGGACACCATAGAGCAGCTGACTGACATAATGAAGGCCTTTTTCTAGCTGCTCTCTGCTGCGTGTCCTGGGGCTGGAAGGGAAATAAGTGAGCAGTGCCTGGCACTACCTGATGGCTGTCCTTGTCCTTGTCCTGCCAGCCAGCTGCACATCAGACAGGGTCTCAATATCTTCCTTGTTTAACATCTTTGCAGGAATATGAAATACACTTTGCAAACTGAAAGCATACATGTAGCCTTTCTCTGAGGTGTCCATGTAGAAGTGAATCGACATTACTTTTGCTTCTTTTTCATTCCTTTGAACTTGGATAAATAGAACTTTTAAAATTTATTTATTTTCTATGTGCATTCTGACATTTGGAGTCATCTTTTAGACTTTATCCTGCAGAATATTTAATATATGCGCCATACCTCTCTGAAATGTATGTGAAGAGCTAGTAAGCATGAATAAATGTTTTATGTCTAGAACTGTGGATAGACTAGATGGACTATTCGAAGCAGCTTGCATAGGTGGTGTCTTCACTGGAGTAGTTACTTCTTCCTCCGTATCTTCTGTAAGAAGAATGGACAATTTGTAAGGAGTTTTATCTCCTTACAAACTAATTTAAAGGGAAATATTCCAGAATTGCTGAAATGGACCGTTGGGATGTTTGTTTCCTGAGCTGAAGCCTTTTGCACAAGTTGACCCAAGTTCAGAGATGGTTTTACTGAGCCCAACGTAAACTAGCTTTTGATGCTGGTTTTGTAGGCCCCATATGCCACTGTAACCCATCCTCTCGGCTGGTGCAGTAGGAGCATCACCAGCTCTTCTGCTGCTCCTGGGAGGACTGGTTTTAAATTTGGAGCACTCAGTATCCTGAACTGGGTGGAAGAAGAGCTTAATCTTCAGGCCAAAGCTCCTGCTTCTAATGCTTAACTAGTATAGAAACTGGCTGAAGAGCCATGGTTGGCATTAATGGAAAATTACTAATGAAAACCGGTTGGAGAATTTGCACAAAATTATGGGTTTCCCTGCATTTGTTTTAATTTAATTTTTTATTTCATTTAATTTGTTTCCTTTCTCATCATGCCTATAACATTTTGGGCCTGCAAATTGGAAAGCATTTTTTAGATCATTCAGCTAAGACAAGATTCTCAGATCATCAAGTTTCACATTTTCCATGAACTGGTGTTAGAATCATAGAGTATTTTGAGTTGGAAGGGACCCACAAAGATCACTGAAGTCCAGCTCCTATTTATTTACTTCTCTCTTTATACCTTTGGAAATGAACACCATTTATTTTAAGCCAGTCTAATGATGTAACCATGTTGCTGAAATACCTTTGCTGTGCCATCAATAAGTGCAGTTTGCACTGCAAAGCTTGTGCCCTCCTCCTGTAGCTTATGGTGTTTCTAACAAAATGTATCAATAAAATCGGTGTTTTTGGTGCCCTGAGTGGCACTTTATTACTGTTCTTGTTGGTGTGAAAATGTCACAGAAAACTGCAATAGTTGAATGCTCAGACAAGGTTATGGAATAGAGCTAATCCCAAGATTAAAATCGAATTCTCTTCCACCTTGTGTAACATTTCCCATGCTCTTTTCTACCGTGATTCTTGGAGAGAGAGTCTGCACTGTGATATCCTTCTCTCTGCTGTAAGAAGAGTCACCCTTCAACTCCTGACTTCTTGTTTTCTTTTAAATAAAACTCCACCCAGCCTTACCTAAAAAAGTTGTATCTCAGACTTTTTGCTTGCTTATTCTTTTTGTCTGCAAAATGATTCTTATAAAGCTGTGGCTGAGATCCAGAAGGTGTCAGATGGGAAGTGAAAGTATTTACTTTCAACAGTGCTGAAACCAATATGAGAGCGTGTTGAAATTTTAGAAGGTCTTTTCTTTGCTGTGTTGTTATTTCATTAAGAGTGGGAATTGATGAGTTATTCCTGCATCTGAAAGTTGGATTGTAAGGAGAGAAAATTACAGATGATACAAAGTACTCTAGGGCTTTGTAAAGTCAGGCTACACAAAGTGACTTGATAAAGGTGCAGTGTTACTAAATGAAGATGCAAGTTTTGATGGTACTGGGATTCTTTTTTAGATTCAGAATTGGATCCAGAATTTAGAATTACTGGCATGCTTAAAATTTTGTCTGTTTTGCATTTTATCTCTGCACATCAGTATTCTTTTTGTTGCCATGTTGTTACTTGTTTTATGACATCTTAAGGGACACTTTCAACTGAAAAAGAAACTTATTACCATCTTTGTCCCTGGTAAAAATGCACTCATTTCATATATTGTAAGTAGTACTGCATGGTAAAGAAATCATGCTTGGTCAGCAAAGATGTTTTGGATTGCTGTCCTACACTCTTTCACTTCTGTGCAAGTGCTTTATGGAGGGGGTTATTTAGGAATTGTCAGTAGATGAGGCTGTGTATGTGAAATGACTGGCCAGAGTTATGCTTTTGTGCTATTTATCAACAGTTCCATTTTAGTTTTTGACTTTACTTTTTAGTTAGGTATATGGTGGTTTCTTTATCCTCTTTTCTGACCTTTCTATGGAAAGCCATTGCATTAGATTAGAAGATCCAAAGTTTGGGATTTGTAGCTGATCCTGAACACAGCAGAGCATGCTTCCCTGCTTTGAGTAAAAGAACCTTCAGGCTGTGGTCAGTGAGCTTTCAAGCAGTAATTACATCTCTGAAGTACTTGTGAGCTGTGTTGTGCTGTAAAGTGGTGCAAGTGATCTAAAGACCTTGAAGAAGGTCTTTCAACATTTGAAATGAATTAGAGCTCTTCATTCCTAGGCTCATAGTAGGAGTTTGAGATCTCATCTGTTTTTCTAGCTTGAGAAAAGTTGTCTCTGTAATATATGCAGTTTTCATTGAGCAAACTGTAGTCTCCTAATTTGATGTAGGTCTCCCCTTACTTCCTCCTCTTCAAAGAATGCTGTTAGAATAACCAGTGTGAAATACAGGTTAGAAAAAGAAATTACAGTTGAGAACATGCAGATAATCCTAAAAGAAATTTTGATTTTCAGATGGTTAGTTTGCTTATTATAGAACTGCAGTCTCCTGTGTGTTTGTGAGGTGGAACCACAGCTATTAGGAATTGGGATCTTTAAAATCTTTTTTTATTCCTGTTTGTTTTGTTTTCTTTTCATTTTGGAAAACTTTGAAGGACTAATTTTGTTCTTATTAATTAAGTTTATGAAATATATAACTGAAATCAACAGAGTTAAAGTTCTTAATAGTAAGTCCAGAGGCAGAATATTTTGCCTAACAATTCATAGCATTATTCTGCTTTCTTTGTAATTTTGGAAAAAAACAGTTTCAGATTTTATTAGAAAGAATTTTATTTCTAGTTGCTGGCAAAGTTTCAACTGCTGCTATAAGCAGAATCTTAAATCTGTTGGATCTCCAAACTCAGTAAAATCTGTTGGGGATGATCTTTAATTTGAAATTCTCTGCCCTCATCACTATCACTTTTAAAATAAGGATTGTAATTAACCACTTGACACAGTTGTTCATTCATGTGGTTTGAAAACCTAGTGTTTCCATTTTTAAATAGTAATCAGTGATCGATTTGTTCGTGTTTGGAGCAAACAGTTCCTGAAAAGGGATTCTGAAATTAAGATACATGAGCTTTTTTTCAGGTTAGTATTATGGTATCTCTTTTTAAAATCATATGAAGCAGATTTCAAAGTTCAGATGGTAAAATAAGCATCAAGGTATAAACCAGTTTCACAAGTGAACAACAAGATCTTCTGCCTGTGCCCCTGCTCTGAGCTGTGTGAGAGTCCCACCTGATGCTCCCTGGGAATGCACAGCTCTCAGTGGCCCTTCCTCCTTGGAGCTGGTTGCTGGGACTATTCCTAGCTGCCAGAAATCCATTTGCATTTAGTCAGTCAGTCAGTGGAGGTTGAAAGCATGTGAAGAGTTTGGAAATGCAATTGTGTTTTAAGCTTTCAAGTCACACTTTGTGCAGCTAAATTTCCTCCTTTCTTCTAGGATAATTCACTTGGGATAAGCGTCTAGAATGCTGCATTCACAATATATAGTTACTCTCTCTCTCTGTCAGATGTAGAAATTGGAATTATAATTTTGGATGGTTTTCTGTACGTTTTTTGTGGGATTAGGTGCAGGAAGGATTCCTGTAACTGAGATGGTCCTAGAGATCAAGTCTGTGACAAAAAGAATAAGAAGTAGGAGAGATTTAATTGGTTGTTTAGTGGAGAAAAAGAAACCGATACTGCCTCTGAAAGCTAAAGGAAACAAAAAAAAATTAAATTTCCATATATAAACAGTGATGCAAATTCTAAATCTAGAAACTAGTTTCCCCTGGGCAAAAATGGGTATTTAGGTGAAGGGGACAGTGCCAAGTTAAATTGGGCTGGAAATTAATATTTTGTGAAAAGCAAGCTCTCGACATTAAGTCACGTTTCTTTAAAAAAATATTATGGTAAAGAATTATTTTTGTAGCGAGTATTTCGAGTCACGGTTCATGCAATCCAAAGAATGAGGTGTTATATTACTACATGAGAACCTGAACTTCTATTGTACAACTGCTCTCATATTTGCACATATGTGGCTGGGGGAGGAGAAGGGTTGTTGCTTTTGTTTTTCTCCTTACTGCTTGTTTTAATTTTTGAATATAAATTTACAGTTCAACAGCAGTGAAATTATGTATGATTGTGGGTAGAAAAGCAGAAGAGAACCAGCTCAGCTCAGGGCTTGCTGTGGTACTGGGCTGCTGCATAACTGATGCAAACCCAGTGTGGCATTTGTCCTTGGGGTATCTGTGAGCTTCAGGAAGCTCCACAAGTGAAGGCTGAGCCTCTGGGCTTTGGTGGAAGAGCAGGCTGCAGTTAGGTAGCAGATTCTGTCCCCATTTTTTTTTTTTTTTTTGTGTGTGTGTGTGGTCTTGAATGAAAACTTTGTTCTTAAGGTCTTATATTTCACAAATGTATTGGAATACAGTATTTTTAAAGTAAGAGGTTAGTTGATTGTTTTTTGGCATGTTGCTAGTACAATAGTAAAAACAGGTTTGAGCTGAAAGATAAATATATTCCTTTTTGATCATTCTTCCAATGATTTTTTATTATTTTCCATCCTTGTTGCTTTACCAAGACTGTCTGATTTTTATCTCCTTTTCCCTCTTCCCCTTTGTTTTGTATCACTCTGTCATAATTTGCCTTACTTGCCTCCTGCCTGTGCTCGGCCCAACCTTCTTTTACCCACAACACACAGACATCCTGTCCCTGGTCTCGTCTCCTCTTACTTGACCCCTTGTGTTTCACAGTTCTTTTTGAGTGTGAGAAGTGCACAACAATTACAGTTTGCTCTAGAGCAGGGTCAGGGAAGATTCCAGGGTGACATCATAACTGTCAACATTGATTTCAAAGCCCTGTATTATCTTACGTCATGATTTCATTTCAACGTTTGCTGCACGTTCCTGCTTTCCTCCCTCTCCTACATGTTTTACATGTCTGTTTTACAGACAAGCAAACAGTCCTTGTTTTCTTGGATCTGTGTGATGATTATGCACAAATTGGTAAGATTCTGTATTTCTGCACTTTGTCTTTGGATTTCCAAGTGTATTTTGGTCTCTATAATTTTCTTCATATCTTCAGGAGATGTGTGTCTTATGATGAATATATGTCCTGGATTACAGTTTGGGATAACAAATAAACCATGGTGCATGAGTTGTAATTCTTAAAGCAGCCTGAGAAGCTGTGCAGGTTTTTTCTTTTTAGAGTATGGAGCGCATATACGCTGCTTTCTTCTGAATAAAAAGCCGAGAAGAGAATTAGTCGGTAGGAGTCTTAAGATCTGCATTTCGTGGAAGACATTTCCTGGTAATTACCATCTTTGTAATTGATACTCTGCCCATTATTCAATGTGCCCAGCTGTATGTAAATCTTCTCTTACCATGTGTTTTTGCATTTCTTTCCTCATGCAAATAAAGAACCTTCTTGTTTTCTATTCGGGGACTCAAATCTGACTGATTTGGCGTGTCCTAATTGAAAGACAGGATCTCTTGCTGGAAAAGGTTTTCTTTCTGTTGAAGGAGTGGGAATGTGCTCGAGCTCAGCCTTGCCCAGTGGGATTGGTAACCTTCTAGCCAGGGTTACCTGGCAGAGAGGTGGCACCCTGGGGCCTGGAGGGCAGGAAGGGCAGTTGTGCTGTCACTGGTGGGTTCCTGGAGTCCAGCTCACTCCTGTCCTGCCAGGTAGTGATGGTGGGACCTAGAGGGATTGTGGGACTGTGTCTGGTACTCTTCCTTCTCTTGTTTTGTTAGTCTGGGCTCTTGGCCATGTGAAGGTTTTAGTTTGTAGGTCAGAGGAGCTCTCTATCCCTGTTGTCTACTGCTACAAAGTTTTGCAGAAGGCTGCTGAAATGGTCATGAGTGGTTTCCGTGCTCCCCTTGCTGGCCATGCCATCATCTCCACCAGAAGTTCCTTCACTCTGGTCATGCTGTGCTAATCAAAGCTGCAGGGAATGTTACATGCTAAGTCAGCACACTTTCAAATGTGGCTGTATAACTTGTCTTATTTATGCAATAAAATTATATTTTATCACAACTAAATTTCATGAGAATGTACTGACTTGCTTGAGCCATTGTCAGCTCTTACATGGAAGTTTTAACCCTGATTTTCATTGATGTAAAATAGCTTTGGTGCAGGTATATAAAAAATAAGCTGTTACAGGTAACTATTAAATGGGGGGTGGGATAATTCATGGTGAAAATGCTTTGGCAGGGGTGCAGCAGTGTATAATTAAGTGTGAAGCTTCAGTTCAGCAATGCATGTAAACTGTATACTCAATTGCATTGCTGACTGTAAAACACTTATATTTGCAATGATACTAAGGCATCTAAGCTTGTTGTTATCACACACAGTTAATTCCTGTGATAAATTTTCTAACCAGGGCCCATGTGAGAATAAGTCTTGGTGTAGTAATTCAGAACATGGAACTTACTCTTGCAAGACTCTTAGTGCTCAGCAAGGCACTTGTTGGAAGAGGATATTGCATCTGATTTCTAAATAGTCCTATTAACTTCCTATTGCTTGCTGCAGTTCTCTTTCCTCAAGTAACTAAGGTACGTTTTTCTTCATATCTGATAGAAAATAATAGGGCAAGTATGCACTGGTAAAACTTCATTATTGATGTCTCCTAGAGAGTTGGTGATATCTACCTGTAATCTTGAAAATAAATTTTACCCAAGAACCTGTTTGATCTCTGTGGCATCTTTCAAGTAAGATTTGATAATATTTGCTTATTGTTTGGAAAGAAACCCAGGACTTAGTTCAAAAAACGAGTTTTATGCCGCTGCTAAGTGGCTCTGCTTGTCTATCTGTCTGTTTGGGTCAGGTGTCTTCTTTCACGCTTCAAGTTTTTCTTGTATTCTTTTCTCTTTTTGTCTTCTGTTTATCCTTTTTCAGCAGGGTTTATTGTTTGCCACAAGTAAACTTTCTTATCATAGCAAGCTGAAGTTGTTATCCAGGACTGGATCAGGATAGCATTTTTTGGTGCCATTAGTAAACTTGGGGCGAGTGTGTTTTCTCAGTGGAATTTTAAATAGATGGGAGAAAAAAATCAGAATTTCCTTCTGATAATATATAACAGCTATGTCCAGGCAGATGCCTTAGTGTTTAAAATAAATAGCTAGTATATTGGTAGTTAGCATTAATTATTTGCATTAGCTTCTTTATTCCTTTGATTAAAAGGGATCATTGTCATCTCCATGGTGGTACATTGACCTAGTAAACAGTGGAGAATCAGAAATTACTTGCAAGTGAAAGTTGTGATGAACAACACCTTATGTGTTGTGCTTATTAGTATAATATATTAATAATGGGTAACTTTCGCGTTTTCAAGCTCAGACAGCAGTAAGAAATGTCCTTGGCTCTCTATTTATCAGAAATATGAAATATAAAAAAAAATTTAAATTTAAATTATGAAATTTAAAAGGATTGATTATATGAACAAAGAAAGCTGAAAACTATTTGAATATTAAATAATTTGCAAATACTGAGCCTGACTCTTGGAAACAGAATTTATTTTAAAGTTATTATGTGTCCTCTTCCCCGTGATGGAAATTCTTTTATTTCCCTGATACTAAAGATTTCTATTCTTTTAGTATTGAATATCTTGATAGAGAATATCTTGATGCTGCAAGCTGGAATTAAAAATATTAGTTGGCATCTTTCAAGCAAAGCAGTCTCCATGTCAACAAGTAATATTTGTGGGAGAATGAAAAGCCCTTAAAACATGCCAGAAGACTTACAGTGGATGGGGAAATTACTGTTTTATTCACTGGAACTACAGACTGTAGTAGAAGTTTCAGCATCCCTAATTTGCTTATTCCAATACCCTTTTCAGGCAATTTGGTAGAATCACATTTAAGGAAATTTGTTTTTTTATTTTCCAAGGTGATGTATCAAGGCAGCTCTTGAAGTTAGATACAAGGTTTGGCAGTTCCTTCAGGATGTGGAATTTTTCAGAAGCCTGCAAGAAAAGAAATGGAGATGTTTTCTGGCAGATTAGACCAAAGAAAAAGTTTATCTTCTTGTAGAAAAATTGCTTCCTCGAAAGTGAAATAATGCTGTAAGGTTTGGAATAGATTTTGTTTTAGTTATGGGGTTATTTGGGGTGGGGTTTTTTGGCTTTTTTTTGTGTACATGTACATATGTTTACATGTATTTATGTACATTTATATAAAACCCCTCACAACTAAAACCTTTTGGTAAAAAAAAAAAATAAAAAATCAGGGGTCTGTGTGAGTGTAGGAGCTCCTGGGACATAGATTCCTGCCAGGAATATGTAACTTAAATAGAACTGATAACAGCCCTGCCAGGAACATGTAAATTAAATACAGCTGATAACAGCCAAAGACTTACGTTGCTAATTCCTTTACAACTCTTCTTGACTTGTATTGTTCTTTCTCAAAAAAAAAAAAAAAAAAAAAGAAAAAAAAAAAAAAGAAAATAGAAATATATTTTAAAAATAACCTTCCTTTTTGCAGTCAAAGCCCTTTGGGGTTTTGCCCTTAGTTCCTGCCTCATACAGGAGTTCTTCATTCTCACCAGTCCTGGCTGAAAATACCTTCTCCTGTGCTGACTGTTAAGAAGTGAAGGACACACGCTGAGAGATGCCTTATGGGACCTGCGAGGTGAACAGCATGGGGTGGGCTCTCTTGGCTGGGATGTATCCAAGACAAGATCAGCAAATTTAGTCTTCCTTTGAAGATTAAGTTGGCATTAAATTATACATTTGACTTGCTGTTTTCTTTTAGAGTAAAGTTCAGCAGTGTCTCAGCTTGGAGTTTCATTTATAGCTGTTTTGGTAACAGCTACAACCTTGAGCTATGGAAAAAAATCCTTTCTACCTTTTTACCCACCTGGGTTTTATTTAGCAAAGGACAGATTTTTACTATATAAAATGTTTTCTCTGTAGAAGTGTATTTAAAAGGTAGCTGACCAATTGGTCTCCTGTCTCCCTCCCTGCCTTCAGAATAAGGGTCCATTCCTGTCTCTGTAGTTTACTGGTGAGTATTTGCTATATGTGTATAGTGCTAAGATAATCACTAAGTGAGACTGACATAGAAAGCCAAACCACTTGATTACTTGGTGAAGTAAAAAAAAAAAGGCAGAATAAACTTTCACTAAATTTTATTTCCTTCCAAAAAGTACCTTACATACTTGTCTTCAAGTGTTGTATTAGCATGTAGCAGAGAATTTGAAAAATCCCACAGTTGGCTGAGAATATGTTTCTGACAGCAGCAGCTGCTCAGAGAAAGTGCATTGGAACATCTGCACTGTGCTGTATTAGAAGACCTTTACAGAACTGAAGGATACCTGTAAACATGTAAGACAGAGGCAAGAATTACAACTGTCTTTGGATGGGACTCTTTTTAAGGGGAAGATAGTATTAGCTCTAAAAAAAAAGTAATTATTTGTTTATAAACCTCTGTATTAGATTTGGTTTGCTTCTGGTACAGGAAAGTAAGTTCATCTGTGGGATAGTTTTGAAGTGCCTGTATTTCCTAGGCAGAAGGGCATGTGCTGGAGTCCTACAGAATTGTGCTGGTATGTGAGCAGCTGACATCCTTACATATTTGACGCTTTAATTTTATAAGGCCTAGGCTACACTGATGGTCTATGAGCACACAGTGACATGTTTTCGGAGTTGACTAGAATGCTAAAACATAGTAATTATTTTTTGTTTACTTTATTTTGTTCTTGAAAAAGTTACATGTTTCATAATGATATCCATCAAGTTGAATTTTCAGTGTGAAATATGGTTTTAGTGCTTGTGCTGCACAGTTGCATACCCATAAAGGCTGATGTTTGATTTGGACATAAAGGGAGGAGCAAGGGGCCATGTTTCCCAGTCAGCTGTGGAAGTAGAAGTTTCTAAAACTCAATAATGAATATATTTCAGCCCTGGCCTCCTGATTTCTGAAGGAGCTGTACACAGCCTTATTGTTTCTTTAGGTCTCAACTCTTTTGCATAGAATGCTGGGGGTGATTTAGGTATTGCATGTCCTATAATTACTCTTTGGTAGGAACACAGTGGAGTCATCAGCTGTACTTCACAGTCTGGGTTTTCCTTGCCTAAGCAGTGTGCGAAGGGGAAAAGGAACTGGAAACATGAAACTTCTGTTAACAGCTACAGTTTTGCTGCTCTGTGTGTTGGAGAGCATTGTTAGCATACACTGAAAGGAAAACTGGATTTATATTGGGAAATACATTGGTACTGGATAAAAGGAAGTGTTTTCTTCTAGAAAAGTTGCCTTGCAGAATATACTGCACTTGATTATATAGGCGTCTTTAGTAATTGCAAAAATCACGTACTTGAAAGGTAAGTAAAAGCCAGAGGTTAAGCTAAAGTTGAGGACTAGCCACTGAGTTGTGTATATCAAGTCTGATGATGCCTTAAACAATAGATTAAGTGGAAAAAAACACTATCACCCCCCCTCCCACTGAATTCCATACTGCTGTTTTCCACAAGACAGATACTCAAGGAGGAAGCAATATTGCAATTTGAAACCACAGTCAAGTGCTCATGCATTTGTGGTGTTACTGTTTCAGTTCCCCTTCATTTCCAATGAATAGAAAAAACTCCTGGAAGATTGTATTTCACAGAAGATTAGTGTTCAGAATATTCAGTTTACGATAGTCAACAGGTGACATTCTGCACCATAATTTTTATGGATTTTAACTAAAGCCTATCCAGTACACTGATTAAGAAAACATTTTTACCTTGGCAGTTTTGGTTCAGCTAAATAGAAAAGATTACGTTTTTGTATATGTCTGTTTTCATTCTTGATTTGAAGCCTAATGAGGCACCCGTTAGATAAAACCTATCAAATACCAGTATTTTCAAAACTGCCCCGTACCTAGTTCATTTTCTGAGGTTTGAAATCTTGTGCATTTTTAATCTCTTCTGTCATCATTTTAAAGCTGTTTCCAGTCATTACTGAAATTTCAAGAAAGTCTCTACATTTTCTGATGCTTGAGAAGTCTGGATATAAAAGTATTTAGACAGAAGGTGATGATATTCTGTGATCTCTCTGTTACTGCTTGCTGTAACCTATTTGTAGTCACAGCCTGTGACTTCACTGATGTCTCAATGCTCCCTTCTGTTTGTTTCCTAAACATACATGTTTTTTAAACATGTAATAACCAACTGTTTGGCTTTTTGCCATTTCTTGTATCTAAAGATAAGAGAGAGCCAACTGATCGGGACCTCCAGTGCACGTGTACAGTGTGACATGTGCTGTTATATGGAAAATGGGCATTTTAGCAGTGTCCCTGCCCAGTGCTGTTCTCTGGGGTGGATTCTCTATTGTGCTTGCTATCGGATGTGTGCAGCAGTGGCAGCTGTGTCAGGGACAAGGTACAGCAGCACGTGTTGTGTTTCTGCCTGGAAGTGGCTATATTTAATTGGTGGATGAACAGTCAGAGTCCACTGTTGGCAGTAGTCCTGTTACTGTTTTTTTTTAACTAGAAATTGTTCAGTGACACTGTTTCAGGGACACTGAAATTTCAATGAGGCAGATGGAAAGGCAGCAGAAAGCTTTTAGATTTAACAAAATTTAAGTCTTTGCTTTGGCAAGACTTTCAGTTCTTTTCTCTGTTTTAACTTTGTCTATGGAGGGGAAGAATGTTGCTCTAATTAAAGAAATTAATTGCAAGCAGGTGTTAATATGGTTAATTCTGGTTGGTGTTTATCCTTTCAGCTGTATCTGCTAACAAGGCTATATAAGCATTTTCTTTGTGAGGCTGCTCTTCTGTCATTTTGATGAGATTAAGTTAGCTTTTTGACTATTTGTATGTAATTCCAGCTTTAATTGTATTGCCCTTGAAATATTATTGATGTGTTCATCATAGATTTTCATACACAAAGGAAAATGTTCTCTTACTCATGAACATTGCTTGTTTTCTATTTCAGCTGGACTGCTTTATCTTGTACTGACTGCTTTTTAGAAAGCTCTGTAGACTACTAGAGAATTATCAGCTTTCTGGGTGACTCTTCTTGTTTCTTCCTTGTTCTGAATAGTTAAAATATTCTGGTTTTGAAATTAATATATTTCAAAAGCTTTTTGTTGCAACTGAAATCCTATCAATTTACTTCCAGTGTTTTCCATTTCAAGTGATCCTATGTAGTCCCCTTGATTATGTATTTTCTGTTTCTCTTTTCTCTGTTTCTGTAAGAAAAATGCATTACCTTTTGCATAGGGTAATTCTGCCATGTGATGCCGTACTCATTCTTACCTTTGAAAAGAAATTGCATGATCTTTCTACTAACAATGACAGTCCCTACATATTCCTTCTTGTGTATAAATGTGTATATTCTTAAAAAAATGGAGAATGGTTTGGGAGTTTTGGTCATTTATACACTGGAGGATATTGAGAACTAAAGGATACATGCAAATACACCAAGAGGCCAGAAATGTTGTAGTAGGGATTCTAAGCAGATTCTCTGTCACTCCCTCTCTGTTTCTGTATTTCCATTGCTTATTAAATGGTTAATACAGAAAGTTAACGAGGATGAATATTTAGAAAATAGATGCATCACCTTGAAATGTAAATGTGCTAGGATGTGAGACCAACAATGTTTAATTAATGTTTTAATGTTTCTTAAACTGATCCAAACTAAGAAATAGATATTTTACTGTAATTTTCATTTAGGAATTGATGCCTAATCATGCAAATTAACTTATTTTCACAAATGTGCATCTGCTGGTTTTCTTTAGCATAAATGTGATGTTGTGATGTAATTAGTTATCTGAAACTAAAAACTTCTAAAATTATATTCCCAAAATCTCCCTGGAAGGCCTACAGCTCAGATTTTCAGCGAGAACAGTACCAGTCTCGTTTGTGTACAGAAGTCAGAGAGGACCTGCTGTGCTTATTATTCAGTTTAAGTAACTTGCTGGGACAGCACTGTGAAATCAAGGTACAAGAACCCATTCTTTAAACCCTCTGTTACAGCGTTCAAGTGTGTGAAAGATTTGACTGGTTTATTTTCTTGTCCCCTTTGAAGAAAGCAAATGATTCAGTAGGCTTCAAGCATATGATTGAATGGCCTTTTTTCCCCAGGGAATTTGAGATGTGTTATTTTTAGGGAAACACCAAATCACATCTGCATGCCTTAGTGTTTAAATGTTTAAATTAATAGTAACTAATTTAAACTAATTAATATTAGTTTTGTCTTGGTTAACCAAACTGCTGGAATCTGCTTTTTTCATCACAAAGAAGTGGAGCTTTTCTTTTTAAGGTTCATTAGCCTGTTGCTGGATGCTGTAATATATATCCCATTTTCTAGCTGAAGTCAGAACAGAATTACAATATGCTGAGAGCAAAAACGCTTCAGGGTTAACCCTGGTCTCTGTGGGCACATTGATCCCTTGGAAGGGAGTGTCTGTGTGTGTTTTGTCTAGCTCTAATCTTTGCTTCTTCAGTGGAGAAACATAACTGCCAGGTAATTAAGTTCTTTTTTGACAGGTTGTTTTCCTTCCCTAAATTAATTTATTTACAGACTTTAAACATCCTAAATTTTTGAAAGTCCCGAATTCTGATGCTAATTCCAGCGAAACCTGTGACACCTGTGCTCATTTATCTCAACCATGCAATCCCTTTTAAGGGCTTGAATTTTCCTTTCTGATCTGCCAGCTCACATCACAGTGTCTCCTTTCAAAGCCACTCATGTGTGCTCTGAAGTTGAACGCTGATATCATCTGGGGCTGCAGCAAGCTGGAGCCCCATGGGTTTTATCTCTCTCTGCCATAGTAGGCAAAATTTCTGGTTTAATCATATATTGTTTGCATTCTGAAAAGGCTGTGTCAGTTGGTTTATTTCTATGACAGAGTTAACCAGCAGGTAACCAGTACAAAACTATAATTTTAAAACAATGTTTCCTGTGCAGTTGATATGAAGCTGCCATGTAAATACCAGACTTAAGTAATGTGTGAAGGACTTAAAATTTTATAACATTTGTGAAAGGACTGTGCTGTTTATCAAGCAGTGGTACTGTGGGACATAAAATACAGAGCATGCTTTGGTTTTACCTTGGGGAAGTGCTTGCAAGCTGTGTATTTGTTTCCAGAGTTTTATGATATGAATGAGACAGTGGGCTTGAAGTCTGCTGCTCCATGAAGAATTTCCTGCCCCAAAACCAATAGGATAGAAATGCTGCATCCTCTGTGTTAGGCCTACTTCGTGGAGATTTAATTTAAGGGTCTTTCAGTCCCTAGAAATAATAATTATCAGAGCTAGCTCCAGAGATCCTGGCACAATGATGTGGGAATTTTGGCATGCTTTAAGAGAGAAATTGGATTGTCTTTCCTTACTTTGCAGTTGAAAGCTCCTTTATGTTTTGTCTGAGAAGTCACTGTGTCACTGTTGCAGGAAAAGAGCAATTAGGCTGGATTTTTTACCGCTGTGAATTGAGTTACTGCTTCTTCCCTCTGGGAATCAGTTGGGGATGAACTTGAAATGGAAATACTATGAAGCTCCAACTTCAGGGCTTCCTGTATTGAGTCTTTCTAAGAGAATTGGGTAGGTTTTAAAGTTCCCGTAAAGCAAGAGCAAATCCTAACCAAGGAAGTTCTGTCCCTTCAGAAAGGTGAATGGATAACTACTAGAGGCTGTATTTTGTAGAGGCTGTATTTAATTTTGTAAAGCAACAGTCTTGACAGCCAGAGGGTGAATAAGTTGTTTGAAACAGACATACAGCTTTCAGATAGCAAGGAATTGCAATGTCTTGTCTAGAGGCAAAAGCATATATTAACCATTAAAATATACAGCAGATTTAAGAATTTTTAATGCATTGGTTATTATAACATTATATTGAGTTTTGAGTTTCTTAAACTTTTTTTTTTTTGTTTGGTTTGGTTTGGTTTGGCTTTTTTTTTGTTGTTGTTGAGAGAGTTGTGAAAACAGAAGGATTCCAAAACCTTAGTATCCACCTGGCCTCTGAATCAGCAGCAGCATATGCCTTTTCTAAAGGGGAGATTTGGTTTGCATTTCTTTATATGTTTTTGTCTTCCATTTGTTAGAAATATTTTCAGAGGCCTTTCCCAAAGCCATTCACCTGCAATTTTTCTACCCAGAACAATCAATACTGTTAAACATGAGCAGCCAGCTGAGTTTGTGGTTCCTGTAATTTCCAATCTGATTTGTGTGGTTAGCTTGTTTCATGCATACTTGTTTAGTTCTGGGGTATTTCAGGAGCAGGTCCTGATCAGTGTTTCAGTTTCAAAATCAGTAACATTTGTAAGGTTTGATTGACCATTCATATATTATGGTATGCCACACACACTGAGAGGGCTGAAATATTAAGCATTAATAATAATAATTAAGTTTTTTCCCCCCATTCTGTCTACTGAAAACAGGAGAGCTCTGTAGTTGGAATTCAGGAGTTGTCTGGTGGAGGACTCTGTGTAGCTTATTGTTTAAATTTCATGATGTTGTAATTTTTAAGAACCATTTGCAGCTAGGAACTGTTTCCCATAGGATGGGAGAAAAGGGATCCAAATTCAGGCTTTTTGTTGAATTTAGGTTTTTTTACATGTTTTTATGACTGGGGAAGAATAATTTTAGCGTATTTTCTATTTGCAGAAATGCCTGTCTTCTTTCTGTGAATTAGTTTAGCGTTTTACCAGGTGACTTTGAATAGGCTTCCTCCCTCTCTCCCTGTCCTCAAATAGCCCCTCTTTCAAGTTTGGTGCATTTTAACTTAATTTTTGCTGTCAGGGTTTCTAAGTAATATTATTAATTTCAGTCCTAAAGGAACAGTACTGTTATATTTTAACTTACTGGTTGTGCTTCCCCTTGGCTGAGCACTTTGTGATGGGAAAGGAAACCTTCACATCTGTGCCCAGCCTATCCAGTGTGGACCCATAGCCTAAGAATATTCTTCTGAGATATTCTGAGAACATCCTCCTTTTTCTTAGAGATGTGCTCAGTGCTGATGCAAACTTTGGAGGCTTCTATTATGGGCTAACTTTTGGGAGCATCATAAGGATGTATGAGTGCCAGTGGCATGCTGCAGCCATGTGGAAGGATGTAAGTTAATTGTGTGTATGTAAGGGAAGGTGTCCTGTGAGAGAGATGTTTGCTGAAGAAGTGTTTGTCTGGAGAGCTCCCTTGCTCCGGCAGATTTGTTCAGATATATCTGACCATTTTTGCCTGCAAATGGTCACCCTTCCCAGTGTTTGCTCTTCCTGGTGTTGAAGTTTGTTTTTCTTTAGGATTGAAATAAACCAAGTGTTGATTTGGCTCTGGCTGTCTTTTCATTTCAAGTTGTGTTGTTTTTTTTTTTTTTTTTTTTTTTTTTTTTTTTTTTTTTGAGTTTGTTCTCTCCTCTCTTTTCTGTATACAATTTCAGCAATAGTGTGATGTTGGAGGAAAAAGACAAAAGTAAAATATTGCTTGCATTTATTTGTCTATTATCTCTTACTTCTCTGGTTGAACTCACTGTTGATGATGGGTCAAGAACTTTTTCCTTCTTTGTCAGGGTAACTTGACAAAATAGAGGAATAGAAATGAATGAGCTAAGATTTTCCATTTTCTAGTACAGTAAAATTGAAAACAAAAGAGCAATACTTTTGTGCTAGGAGGTTGAAGTGTAGGACTTAACCTTACATCATCTCTAAGGGTGTATTTTACTGATAAGCAATGAGGTATGCCTGTAGCTTCAGGGCTGTATATAACATAATTCAACATACATATATATTTCAGTAGATTCCAACTAGTGGAAACCTCTGTCAGACAACATCAGAAGTAGAATGCTGAATGTACTGTGTAATATATTAAACAGAGTCTTCTGTTTTTTCTTGGTCATAGCTAAAGCAGTCTTATGTATAGTTTTGGTTCAAGCGTGGCCCCACTGCATACAGACATTCTCGCATGAGCCAACTGCCTTTTATTTTTTGTGGTTAAACCACAAAGTGTGTGGTAAACTGAACTATTATCTTGGTTTCCTTCATACTTATGGAAATGTACTGTGAGGATTTCACTACGTAAAAAGAAGGTTGCAAATTAAGAAGTTTGTGATTCGCCAAACGTTTCCTGTTCCCCTCAAATGGGAAGTATTTTGTAGGGTTATGTTTTAAAAAAAAAAAAAGATTTATATAAACCCATGCAAACATCAGCATCTCCTGCCCCATCTTGAGTGGGAAAGCTGAACAAATTTGAAGTCTTGTTGTTTTATCATCTGTCTGAGACTGAATGAAAGACTGTTAAGAGGGAGTCAAATCCCATTAAGTACAGTCACAGAGATAATGACAAGTTTTTATAGCTGGCTGAAAATAATTTTCCATTTGACAGGAGTTTTGGTATTTACTCTTAATTCCTGCTGCTTTCCCATATGCAGTTTAACTGAAATGGTGTTAATTACGATGCTAGATAATGAACATCCTGCAGGCAGTAGGGTGGTTGTTCTCTATTCCTTAAACCAGCACAAATGGAGACTTCTCCAGCCTTTAGCTGTGCTGTGAAGTTGCCGATGCTTTGATTTTCCTACTGCCAGTCTTGTTCAGAGAAACACAGTTTCTTCTCACATGTCCTACTGGGAAGTCAGCTGGTCCAGATTAAATGAGATGAGTTTTGGTCGTGTGTGGACTTGGGCTTTTGACTTATGCCGACATCACACTTATTTTATTTTAGACTTCAGAGTAAATTCTCAAGTATCTTTCAACCCACACAGCTCCATATGGATCAATAACATTGTGTTTTTTGATTATTAGGTTTATTCAGAGGAGCTTATTCCAGTTATTTTTCTCTTTCACATGAGCCTCTGTATTTCTGTATTTAGGGTTGCAAACTGAGCCCTAACATACTTTAATATCATGAGCTGTTCTTCAAGCTCGAAGGTTCTTTTCTAACATTTATTCCTGTAAACTTAGTATTTAGGGTTAGCAACTTGAGGGTACATCAGGGCACTAGATACTCCTTAGTGACATTTTTCTTTTTATTCCTCAGTGGCAGATATAGCAAGTACAGAGTATTAGTATCCTGCAAGAAAGTAGAAAACATGTTACATATATATGATGAATGGTTTGATTTAGTTTTTTCCAACAATCTTCCATCTCTTCTTCTTGGTTTCATTCGTTCTTCTCTGCAGCTTCTTTTGTTGTCAGACCCTGTATTTGCTTTTAGTATTGCTTTTGCTTATGTATGAGGAAAGCTAATTTGGTATTTTTTAATAGAAACAGAGATTCATGCTTTCAAGGCCAGGTGCTTGAAATGAATCTCTTAAATTAAAGGAGCCCAGTTCTTAATGTGCGTGCTAAGCGTACATAATTTTCTGTGGGAATTGTATATGACCAGCATTCTATCCCTCCTTGATTAAGGATACTAATCTTAGGGAAGTGTTCAACTTTGAAACAACTTATGTTTATGTTCTTATTTTTAAAAGGCCTAAATGCCACAAAAGCTAAGCTTTTAAGCAATTTAAAGCTTTCTGTGATGAGGCTTTCACTCATTTTCCTTACTTTACCTAGATTTGATAACTAATTTCTGGGTTGTTTGGTAGAATTTGTTTAAGTGTTAGTGTGCTGCAGGGGCAATATGTGTAAACTGTGAGAAATGATAATTTGCTAGCTAAGTCAAGAAAGCACAGGCCAGCTTCTGCTGAATGGGACCACGATGTCACCTTCTGTTCTTAGTCTGCTGTTTTTGTGTGTCAGGCAGGTGGCTGGCAGTGTCTTTGGTAAGTGGTCTGCCCTCAAGATTGCAACATGAATAACTGCATTAAGACAGAAGAAGGAATAGAATTACAGCATCTTCCGTCTATTCACAGTAACGTAATTTGCCTGTTACAGTTCTTTCTTAATGTACAGTCAGCTAGGAAAGTCTCCTAATGCCCTCTGCAGCCTGGGAATTTTATCTCCTGTCCTTTCTCATAGATTAATGGAAATGGGCTTTCCAAGAGCTGTGAAACAGATGTCAAAATTGCAGCAGAGAGCAGTGGCAAACTCTGGCCTCTGTGTATCTTGTTATCGTCGGATCTCAGCATGGTTTCAAATCAGGATGAAAGGAACCACATCAATATAGCAACTCTTTTTGCCTCTGTTGGATTTTTATTTTAACTGTTGGCTTCAGAATTTTTTTGGTACATTCAGAAATCTGTCTGTTAGAAGAGTGGGAGAGATTTGGTTTGGCTGCGTAGCTGCAGTGTGCTGGGCAGTCTTGTCTCAGCCTTACAATTGATAACTGGCATGGTAGTGTGCAAGAAATCAAAATGCTGTCTGCAGCTCTCCAGCTTTCCTTTCTCCTTGGCTCCAAAAATAATAAAAAAAAAAGTTTTGAAAACTTAAAAAAAACCAAACCTTAGTTCTTAATTAGCTGACTTTTTTAATGTTTATTAAAAAGCTGTCATATAATTCCACTCCCCCAAAGAGGTAGAGCTCAGATCTCAAGGGATTTGTTAGTCTGGGAGTTTGCAGTTAGGAAAATGTGCAAAAGTAAAGTACACTGCCAGTTTTCTTACTGTTAGGGAATGCTTTTTCCCTACCTCTTCTGCAGTCTAGTCTGTTCTTTACATATTATTCTGAAGCTAATGTTTTTGGGGCTTTGGAAAGAGGAAGATATCACCACAGAAAGACTGTGAAATAAAAACAGATTTAGAAAGTATTCCTAAAGTGTATTTTGTTGTGAATGGCCTGAATTTGTATAGTGCCTTGATTCATAGAACATCTACACATATGGTGCAGTTATGGGCTAGGTTAATTAAAGGTATTTTTATCCTCAGCGTCAATATTCAGTGTCTTGTTTCTCTTAGTAGTATCAGAATGGGTGAGTTATTACACAGAAGGTGTAGCTAAATAAGAGAATCCCTGCAGCTGCTCACTTGTTTCATTATGTTCTAGCTAAAGGCAATTCCATTGCAATTACATTTCTTTACCATGACTTTGTTCATACTTACAAATTGTTTTCATTATTTTAAATTAAGAGGAAAGATTTTTCTGAGCCTATATGACTTACTTTTTTGCTATTTGTATCAGTTTGAGCAGGCACAGCTCTTAAGGAATGTTATGTTAGATGGAGATTAGATTGAAGTTAATTTACCAAGAAGTAAAAGAAATGAAAAAGAATTTACCATCCATGCTTACTCTTTTGGCCTTTAACTGAAACAGAACCATGCTGCTAATATGTTTGCAAAAGTTTTCAGACAGCCTCCAGATAAATATTGGATGATTAAACAGGTTGTTACTTGGTCATGGAAGTCAGTGGCTGCGCCCCTCTATTGGCAGTGAGGCATGTGCCCCGTTTCTCCAAATGAAATAAAAAATCAATTTGAATTTACAGTATAAAAGATTTTTTGTATCCATTACTTGAAATGCGTTTTTTTTAAAATTAGTTTCTAAATTCCTGCCTTAAGAAATAAGGTTTTGAACCCATGTGGCACAGTGAAATAGGTCAGTGGCAAATGCATGGGAAGGAAACTAAAAATGTCTCATCACTGTCTTGCTGTTGTATTTCTAAAATCTTTAAGCCACCCCTGCTTAGTCTCTCCTCTAAGGGATTTGACATGGAGATGCTTCAGTGATTCACTGCTGCTATGCAAATGGTTCAAGTATTTTGAGGCACTTTTCCTTCAGGCATCCCATTCTGTGTGGCAGGTTCAGATGTTTGGAGACTGTAGGAAATCTCCCCATCAGCTGAGAGGTCAAAAAAAAAAAAGTATGTTTTCCCCAGGTGCATTTCTCCAATCTGCAGGTACAATTACAATACAGGAAAGTACTTCTAAATTCACACTATTGGAAGCAGAAAGATTTTGTGGAGACACTATTTTCAGGTGAGTCCAGATAATTTTATCTTGTTCGGATAAAATGATTTATTTCAGTACTGGGCAAATCCAAGCACGTATTCTCATATATTCTTTTTTATTGTTGTTCTTGTTTTTCTCATAGCCAGCTGAAACCTATGGAAGTGTTTACTCTTAAAATATAAAGACATCGACTTCTATTTGAAGACTGTAGTGAGTTGATCCTGGCTGGATGCCAGACACCCACCAAAGCCTCTCTGTCACTCCCCTCTGCAGCTGTAGTGGGGTGAGAAAATATAACAGAGGGTTTATTGGTTGAGATAAGGACAGAGATCACTCACCAAATACCATCCTGGGCAAAACAGGCTAGAATTACAGATATTAATTGAATTTATTATTAACAAGATCGATGCAGGATAATTAGAAGTAAAAATATACCACAAGAGCACCTTCCCCCCTCCCCTCCCTCCTTCCCAGCTGTGCTGTCTCCCCCAGACAGAACAGCTCCAGAGGAGCCAGCTGTGTTCTGCTCTTCTTCTCCCGTTTGTTGCTGCTCTGATGATGATAGATGGGGAGTTGTCCATCATACAGCCTCTGGGACATAATTTAGCCATACCAAGGCTTGTCTGTACTATAGCTCGTGGCAGCCTGCACTTCACGTTGTGATGGGTCTGCCAGGCGTGCCGTGAACCAGCAGTGACACAAGAAACCGCTCTGGTACTTTCCAGTTTGCGAAACAAAGGGAGCTGAAGACAGTTTTCCAGAAGGTGGCTTGTAAAGGGTTTTGGAGGGATCGTGGAGGCTGTGTGTATGTTACAGATGTGAGCAGCCTGTGGCCCCCACTGGGCATGGCTCCTGCCCAGCCTGGCTGCAAGGGCTGGCACTGTGCTTTGGGCTGCTGTTTGTCACCTGCAGGGCTCTTGTGTCCCGGGAGATGCCTGGTGGTGGGCAGGCAGTGCACACCTGGGGAGCCCTCAGCAGCAGGGCCCTGCCTGGGGCACATGGGGAACTGAGGAGTTGTGCCCCTGCCCCTTGGGGAGCCTCAGCTCTGTTCAGGCCACAAACACCAACATTTCAGATGGCTGGGCAGGGCGAGCTGCCAAAGACAGGCCAGTCACACCCCTCCAGGGCCTGAAGCCATCCAGGAGCTGTCCTGTTGTGTCCATTTGCAGGAGGTGGCAGGGACCCTGGCCAGGGTGATCCACCTGCCGTGTGCCGCGCTCCGCTGCCCTACCAGGGAACAGGGGCATCTTCCTCTGCAGTCAGCACTCACACACTTAGGGAGCAATCCAGGCATTCGGATCTGTTTTCTGGCAAATTGCCCTGCAGGGAAGTTTGGTATTTTAATGGTGTTTCTGCCTTAATTTGGAGGGAGGTTATATTTTTATCTGCTTTACTGATCAGGTGGGAATTATTGTACAATTAAATTCAACAATATTGAGATAACACAGCTTTTTAGAAAAACCTAAAATAATAGAAGACGTGCAATGCTAATGTAACTCCTGTTTTCTTGGGTGTGAAGTTTTTTCCTTGTTAGACTTTCATTCCTTTTTTCTTTTTCCTAATGGACTTTGTTATATAAAGAGTATGCAGTATGGGCAAGCTTCTTGGTTTTCCTAACTCTATACAAGCTTCTACTGTGCCTTGATAGACCTTTGGGATTAATTAGTTTTCTTCAAAAAAAAATAAATTAGCTATGCTTTTTACACTAGGTTTGAATTTTGCACTGAGATTTCATTTTAATAAGGTGACTAAGGTGTAGGAGGAAAACATCTGTCATATCTGTCCCAGCTATGTTTTCTGTAAATACAGTTTTTATAGGGCTAAGCTGTAGATCAGTGCAATATGCAAGTTGAATCTGCTGTATGAGCTATATTGTTTCTTTTAAAAAAGAATTTAAACAAAAGCTATGTTTTTCATAAAATTAGAAGCAAGCTTCTACATTCTGAGACTGCTTTTATTTTTCTATTTAAATTTAATATTTTTAAAATATCTTCATTGGTGGTATATTGATTTTGGAAGATCATGGTATATAAACAGATGTTACTTTACTGTTATGTGATTCTGTGATCTCTCTAATATGGTGCTGATTTGGGCCTGTGAAGCTGATGTTTTTAAGATGTACATTAACTGCAAATGGTGGTTGGTAATTGTGTTTTCTCTTACTTGCCTTGCAAATGTCACCTGAATTGGGATTCTTTCTTGGTGCCACTGCTGTTGCACTGCAGGTGAGAAGAGTGAGGAGTGCTACTTCTCTAGCACAGCAAATTTCTGTCCTACTTTGTTGACAGCATGCCTGAGACTAAGGAAGTACCTAAATTTTGGAAAATGTTTGTCTCCGCTTCTAAAAATATTAAGACTCTAGTACATAATGTTCTCACAGCAGTTGCCTTTCTGATAGATAAAAATAAACAGTGATTCCTAAGGAAGACAAAAGCTATCATAAATTCCATTAAGATCTGAACAAATGCTTCTAAGTGTTATTGGAAATAATAATGCAAAAAAAAGAAAATCCCCCATTACTTACCATATGGCGCTGCTTTAGATCTTGCTGGGAGGTCTTGACTGTTTTATTTTAATGATTGCATAACCTCTCACTTCAGAAGCTTGTTCACATTAATAGCTGGCTAAGGGAAGCCTGGACCTTTTTCTTCTGTAGAATGTGTGGACTTCAGGTTTTAGCTTTAATGGGATTCACTGCAGGAATTCAAACCAGCTTTCCTTCTCAGCTTTGTTGCTGGAAGCAGGAGGACTCTTCATCTGACTAAGTGGTAGTTGATTTCTGTTTTTTTATTTTTTTTTTTTTTTTTTAAATATTTTTTTTTTTTTTTAATTTTTTTTTATTTTTTTTTTTGTTTTTTTTTTTTTTTTTTTTATTTTTTTTTTTTTTAACTTTTTTATTTTTCTTTCTCCACCCTAATCAACTATGGATTTATTTTAAGAAAATTCAGAGTCTGAGACTGCAATTTGTGGTTGTTTTTTTTTTTTTGTTTTTTTTAAAGGTGGGATGATTTACATGGAGAGGAGTTGACATAAGGAACAGTTGACTGCCTCTAAGGGCTGAAGTTTATCTATAAGGCTGAGAGATCAGAATGACATTTATAGAAAATATTATTACCTGCTAATTGTCTACTTTGCATGTTTTTGGATTATATGATATAGAGCCTAATTGCTGGTGTTTTATCAAGAACTCCTAATAAAGGGGGTTTTGGTGTTGGGTTTTTTCCTCCTAAACTTCTCTGATTCAGGTTTTAAAATCTCTCAGGCAGTGGTATACTCCCTTTTCCTTTGGAGCTTGTCATAATTTGGAAGCATAATCAGTATTATGTTTTTTAAATGATCCCCCCTGACATCTTTTCTCCAGGTTTTCCTCTGCATACATCTTCTCTAATTTAAATAGTGTTAGGAGTTGCCTTCAAGATTTTTTTGTGCAGTGTAGGAGGAACTGGACTCTAGCAAATGACTGCATTTCTGTATGCTCTTAATTTTACCTTATGGAAGGACTATGAGATGTGATTTCAAAGTCTGAGAAGACACCACACTAATTGTATTTTTTGCTTTTAGACTGATTGGGCCAGTGAAATGCAGACAAGGCAATTGGGAGTGGGGCATTGTGGGTGTCTGCGTGATTTGTTCTTGAGTGACATTTAGAATCATTTTTTTTTGTTCAGGGACGAATCTTTTACTTCCATAACACAGATGCACATCAAAGCAGTGTTCTCATTAGAAGAGAACTTGGTGTGTCTTTGATTCCCTTCAGATTTTTTTGTTTTTAGATTTTTTTTGTGTGTGTGTAAAATATATAGCAGTGTAGGTATATAATAAATTTTTACTTTGGAAGGTTGGTAAATCTGACTCTTGTTGAATAATTCACTTTCTCAGTAAGTTTAACCTTCTTGTTTAGCTTATTCAGTTTATTTCGTAGAAATACTTGCACTGTAAAATACTTTCTGACATGATTAAATTTGTAAAAAATAAATCCAGTAAGCTATTAGATGCACTCTTTTTTTATATGGGGAAGAGATTTCCTACAGTTCCTCTCCTACTGTCACACCTGCTTTTATTATTGTAATTTATCCATTTCTGAAATGCAGTTTCATGATTGAAATTGTTGTGGAATTACACACTATGTCAGTAGGGATCTCTTCACCTCAATTACTGCCAGCTACCACAAACCTTTTCCCAGATGAAAAGCACTAAGCCAAGGCAGAAGCACAAATAACAAAGCAGTTTAAAGATTTGGGTGGATGTACCATGGGCTTCTAAGGTTGCATGACTGGAATTTTTAGCCCACTCTATGCTTCCTTTTATGTCTGGTAACAAAATTAGATCTAGTAACAAATCGCATTATAGTTGTCATTTGCCACCATCTCAGACCTAGATTTAATGCAGGAGCATGTGGTGATGGAAGATTGATTTTGAAATTAATGACTTGAGCTTCTCCTCTACAAAGTGAGACCAAGTAAACATGTAGTACTTGCTCATTGCTGGTTTTTTAGCCCTGAGACTGAAATCTGTACTCACTTCCCCAGGAAGCTTCATGTTTCCTGCATCTTCAGGCCTGAGTTATTTGAGCTTCTGGTGTGCACACCATTAGTGTGTCATCTTTTGTATCTCATGTCTCAAGAAACTATTTGCCCTGCCTGCTCTGTGGAAGAGCTGTAGCCTTGTACAGCAGCTTTGTGTTGCACCTTGACATCTGCTGCCAAAGTCTCAGTCTGTGAATATTGCCATTGCATTTGTCTTAGGCCTCCAAGTATAGTGAGTCACCTAAGTATTCCTGATGTGGAGATATATGTATTTTAGCTAAGTTACACAAAATCTTCAGTTAGTCTTCAATCTAAGTAAGATGGTTTTCTTTGAAAATGCTGGATTGTGAAGAAAATCAACATGAGGCAACTAGTGTGCCAGCATTCCATCTTGTAGACCAGGGGGATTCTTCAAAACATTCAGCATTCTTCTTTGAATATCCAAATGCCTTTAATGATACTTTGTGGCTTCTTGTGCCTCAGCATAAAGTGCAGGTAAGTATATAAACATTATATTTGTTTTTGTAAGACCTTAATTCTGTGTTTTGCAATCCAGTTATTTTCCCCTTCCATAAGGGTTATTCAGGTAACTAATCCTCCTTTCCTCCCCTGTGTTCAAAAATGGGTTTAATGCTGGGTGAAATGGGCTGTGTAATGGGCTGCCTGTACATCCTGAGGGTTACTTTAACTCACTTTTCCCATCAGGTACTTACTATTATTTTAAAGAAAGAACAAGGATTGGAAGATTAGAAATATATACCATATTTGGCTATGGAATTTACTACTCTATAGAAAATGGACTTAATAGCAAGATAATGATATTATATTCTTGATATCTAGAAATAATAAATTACAGTGGAAACAATCAAAATAGGAAAAAAAATCAGGATTAATTCTTATACCTTTTTGGACAGTTAAGTTCAAAGCTGCTCATTTTTTTCTAGCTATGTTCTTATTGTGTTTAGTTTAGTTTTCCCTGACTAAATCACTTTGTGAAATACTGATTTCCCCAAAATAAATGTTTTTTTCCTGACATCAATAAATAATATTTTATATATTAAATAGGAGTCTGATTAGATAGTCCCATTGGCTTTTGTGCATTAGTGGTCATTTGGCTGTAGTGTTGCTGGGTAGTGTCAGTGTGCTGCCAAGGGACCACTGCCAGAAGGGGACCTCAGGAGGTCCTGAACTTACCTGAATTTGTGTAAGCTTTCCTGTGAATCATTGTTTCCTATCCTGTAATAAAAGTATATATGTTGCATAGAATATATAGGAAAAGAGAACTGTGAGGACTCAATAGGCTTCCCAAATCCCAGTACTTCTGTCATTCAGTTTTCAAAAAAAGGTCTTGTTAAAGGCCGAGAAGTGAGCTGCAGGAAATGTGTCTTGTGTCCCTGTGAACCCGTGTGTGAGAGCCAGTGTGGGCTGGCACAAACTGCTTTCTGCATCTGGCCTTGGCAGCAGCCAGGAAGGAGTGGTGTTCATTCTCCAGTCATGTACTTTGGGGTTTTGGGTGTGGGGCTTGGGTTTTTTATAGTCTCCAGCTCCTTCCTGGATAGAGGTGTGCCTGTTGTGGGTTTCTAGCAATTGTTTCCTATAAATACTTTTTAAAATGTTGTATGCAAGCCATGCCCTTTTTATAGCTACTCTTCATTCCTTGTCTGTGACAAAAAAACTGCTAATCTGTTTTGCCTTTGGTTTGTTATTTGTCCCCATATCTTCTGAGGTGTCTTGAAAAATTATTTAAGTGGTTTAGATAGAATTGAGTAGGCTGTGCCTTGGGGCTGTGAATTTGGGATGCTGGAGATGGTGTCTATATTTCTCTTCAGCGTGGGTTCCTGGCAGAAGTGTTTCTGGGGAGTTCTCCCAGAGGGGCTGTGTTTGGGTGCTGCTGCAGAAGGCACTGGCCTTCAGGGAGAGGCTGCACAGTTTGGTAGCTGACCATGCTGCTGGAATGAGACAGAGCACTCAGGTTCCTTATTGCAACTAGTTATTTGAAAAATTATAAAACAAGGAAAAAAAACCCAAACCGACTAAACCACCCACAGTGTTTTTGCCATCATTGTTTTGAAGTCTTTGAGTGTATTTGTGGTCATTTCCAGCAGCAGAAGACCACAGATGGAAGTGTTCCTTCAGGGTACCAAAAAGCCTCTGGAACATCAGTCTCCAATTGCTCGTCTCTGCAGGCACCTCACAGCAGCTTCAGAAGGGGCATTTATGTTCCAGTCTTTATTTTTTTTTCCTAACTGCTTTTTCCTTATATCTGTATGTCTGGACAGTTCTTTTTGTGTCCCATTCTCTATTTTTCCATGGGTGCTCCCTGCTCTATGTGGAGGGGGGAGCTCAGCAGAGCTGAGAGAGAACAGTGTGGGTGTTGGCTGTCTGCAGCTTATTGCCACAAACACTTTTTGAAACGTTAACTTTCCTCTGCATTCTGGGTTTGCTTCCCTTGGGCATTTTTCCGTTATTAGAATGGTAATGGAAAACAGTTTTTGTCCTTGCCTGGTGGAATTGGTGTATCTTGAAGCAGCTATTCATGTCTTTTCTTCTTCAGGTTTTAGTAATAAAAGGTTTGAAGTCTCTTACATCATGCTGCTCAACAACATTTTTTGTGCTGCCTTTCTCAGATTTTCTTTAGATTTTCCTTGTTACCATTTGCTCCTTTGTTTTGGTAATGTACCTCCATTTTAGCTGGAAAGGGATCTCTCCTACCAATAGCCCCGGATGTTTTCATCTACGTTTATTTTTTTGAGAAAGGAGCCTTGGTTCTTGTGTGAAGGTTATTTGTAAAAACCACCAGGTTTCTTCAGATGGATTTCTTTGTTTTTTTGCTTTGGGCAGTAATTCCACTTGAATAAAATGAGAAATATTTTATGTTTTAGTGTTGTTCTCTTTTGTTATAATTTCAGTTGTGCAAAGCTCAATATTTTACTTCAAACACCTATCCAACAAACTTTGTATATTTCATCTGTCTTAATCAAGAATGCTTCTTATTCTGAGTCTTTTAGCTAGAGAAAAATTACCTTGCATATGTATTTGTGACAGAGATCTATTTGGTTTATGCCAAGTGTGGTGTACTGTGGAATGGGCCATGGTGCTTGTCGAGGGGCAGGGACACATAGAGGTTAGTGGCTCTTAAGATTGAATATATTAAAATATATTAAGTACTTTAAAAAATAAATGCTTCTGCTCCTAGAAAGGAAAATGATAGAACTAGAACGAGAGGGATTGCTGGTGGGAATAATAGATCTTTTTCCTTTGCCTGCCTTATTTAAACAAGGGCTAGTCCCTGGAGTTCGTGCCTGGTGTATAAAGTGCATGGAATGTGCACCTTAGGTCTTGATATGATTTTTGCCTTTTCTTTGGTCAGTATAAATCTAATCAAAGTCATGGTGTCCTGCCCAAGTACTGCAGAGGGTCAAGCTGGGTTGAGTTGGGTATTCAAAATTTGTCATCTACTTTTTTGTATCTGGTATGAAATGTTTCCTTCCTTTTAAATTTAGTATCTCATTTCTCTACAAGTATATTTCATTTTCATCTGAGAAACTCTCGAAGTCCTTTTGGGCATCATGAAACAACTGAGCTAATTAAATTTGTTTTCACTGAGCTTTAGAGACACTCTTAGCTCATCAGGGATATTTTTCAGGGGTTTCACATAGTGGTTAATTTTGTTGTCTTGTTCTATTTGAAGCAGCCAGTATACAGAGTGTGCATTTAGAGTAACATTGGTTCTTACTTTCTAGAAGATTGTGTTTTGTGGTTTTATAGTTCATCTCCACAGAATGGCAAATTTTGCTGTTTTTAAGATAAGTGAAGCTTAGTTTAAGGACAAAGTTAAAGGAGTAGATTGAAAGAGATAAAACCAGGTTGTTTTCTTTTGTTTAATGAGGCAATAGAAGTGATTTTTAAAAAATGCTTTAAAATTTAAAAAATAAATTAAAAAAAAGCTTGGCTGAACTTCAGTACACTGAACTCTTGAGTCTCTAAAGAGAGCTCTCTGAAGCAGTAAATTTGCCCTCTGTCCGTGCATTTCACTACTTGGTCAACCCTGAGAGCAGGCAGCCTGGCTTTTGTAAGGAAAACTAAAGATCAAAGATGGTGACATGTGCAAAGTAGTAACAGATGATGGAAAGAATTAAGTCAGAACAGTTCAAACAAGGTATTAATAGAAACTTTTTTTTTTTTTTCAAAATACAGTCTGCAAAATGCCTGCTTTCAAGGCTTCTGTTTTTCTGTGTTTATTATAACTGTCTTCTTGAAGTGTTTTGTGAAATGAAGTCTTTAGCTCAGTTTATGGGACACAGCTGTCACTAAAGTGTTCTGCCACCCCCAGTGGAGAGGTAACATTATTTAATCTTAGCCTGTTGAATTGCTGCTCTGAAAGGTAAAATGTTGCATTGAAATTGCTGAAAAAAGTATTTGATGCTACAAAGTAGTATTCTGTGTCAGGTGGCAATCCTTGCACAACCAGGTAATGTTGGATCAATTTATTAAAATGTCATTGGCTGCTGTTGAAGGCAAACTACAACAATAACCCGGCTTATTACACTAATGATACTGGCTTACAGCACTGCTTTTCATTTTCTTAAGGTACACTGCTGCCTTTATCTAGCATTTCCTCTCATATTGTGACCTTCATCTGCCCTGTGGAAGGTTTTCCTTGCTTTTTTCCCCTTTCATTTATTTTTTTTGTGCAGATTCCCAACTGTGGATAGGCACCCGTTTACCCATCTGCAGTGTGTGGGGTAGTGGAGAGCCTTTACTTGCTCCCCTTGGTTTGTGTGTGGGCTGTGTTTGCAGGGGTGCCAGTTTCTGGTTTATAGACCCTAACCATTCTGTGAAATGTCTGATTTGATTTCACTGCACAGGCCCCAGGTATCATCCTGTAGTTGGCAGCAGTTGGTCGTGGTGCTCATCACTGCCACCAGGAGCAACTCTCATGGCTGAGTGGCTGAGCTGTGTCTGAACTTACCTGTGTGATTCAGTCTTCTCCTGAACTTCCTCACTGTTGTAGGGAGTATTTACTGCAGGCCAAATCTGCATGTGTTCTGCCCCCTATTTAAGTGAAAATGCAATTTGAAATTTCCTTGAGGTTTTTTTGCTGGATTGTGGCTCCCTCCAGAAGCAGAGACTAAGATTGTCTCATGGAAGGATCTCTTGGTGCTCTTGAAGGGAACAATTAAAACCACATTGTTAAGCATGAAGAGAAGGACAGGGACATTTTGTTTTTCCTTATGATAACCTGTTAATGTATTTAATTTGTTTGCCAGCAAGCAGTTTTCTTAATTTCTTGAGCAATATGTGTTATGGATAAACTTGGTCCAGGTTTACATTGCCTTGAAGTGCTGTGAGTCATTTGGATCTGAGGTTTCCAACTCCTGTTTTCTTTTTTCAGTTTTCCACCAGTTCTGCTGTCCAGGTGAGGTCGAGTGGTGAAGGCTGGTTTGGGATGGCCTCATGTGTCCTGACATGCTGTTCATGTGCCTATCGAGGGCAGTTATGTAAAACCCCTAAATAAGCAGGCATGACTTCTGACGCAGCCTTTTGCAGCCTAGGAGGAAGAATGTAGAATAAGGCTGATCTTAGGCTTCTGGATGTATGTTATAAAATGCATAAATATACCTCTAGCAAAAAAAAAAAAAAAAACAACCCAGCAGAGGGACTCTGGAGCTGTCAGCTCTTCATCACAGCCTCAGGGTCATTTTGGGCTTGCTCTGCATTTTCCCCACTGACCTGTGGTGGATTCTGCTTCTCTGTGTAAGAGAATACCTGTGGGACAGCACTGTCTCTCACTTGCCACCTCTATCAGTAAACTGGTAACAGAGAAGCTGCTTGGAGGTTTTCAGTTGGTGATTTTTTTTCTGTAGGGGTACTTTATTCTTGAAATTCCTTGTCCTGCTTCATTTTAACCCACTGTCTGAATAAACAGCCTCCTTTGCAGTACATATGCTGTAACGCAGAAGTGGTCCTGCTGCTGTGGATGCTTTAGTTTCATCACAGCTGCTGCTAAGCTGCTATAATTGCTACAGTTTATAATTGGGATTCAATGTGAATCAAAGCCATAAAATCTTTATTTCCCATATAATTGGGTAAGACACCCCCCCCCCCCCCGTTGTATTTTAGAATAAGATTTTTAAAGGCTGGATTTTTTTTGGTGGTTGGTTTGCTTTCTTTGTAGCTGAAGTTCTGCCCTATTTAGTGCAAAAATGCAGTTGCCATTTATGTGCTTGTAAATATATATTTTAACCATCTTATTTTGAAATGAACGACAGGTAAATTTTCAGATTTCATGCCTTTATCTACCCTGCATAGTGTGAAACTTTTCTGTTCTGTGGTCACAACTTGAGTCATAAAAACAGTATAGAACAGTAATTCCTTTAACAAGTCTTAAGCATACCTCTTTTATATTGTATTGAGATAAAAATTCATTCCTGTCTGCTTAAAATAAATTGTGAAAAATATCCTTGCAGAGATCATGAGTCCTGAATTCGTCCACCCTGATGAGGTTGCACAAAGGCCTCTGTCACCCACAGCATTATTTATTTGTAAATGCACATCCATCTTATTCAGAGTCTTTCTCACCTTCACCTCCCTTTATTATGGTGAGCAGCTGTTTCAGTCTGCAGAACCTTTGTTGTTTTTATAAGTGACAAACAATTATGTAGCTTCTACATACATCTCTTAAAAAATTAACTACTGATTTAATAATGAATATTGCCTTATGAAGATATGTACCTTTCCTCATAAAGGTATTGTTGACCCATTTTAGTAGTTTGGAGGAGTGTCAGTGTAGTCTTTAAGAGAAAATGAAATTTGAACTACGTGTTTCTGTATTGCAGTAGTTACTTCGCTGGACACAGCAGGGTCAGTCCCCAGTGACGTTTAAAGCTCACTAAGGTGCTTGTTCTCCTGTCTTAAAAGTGGTGTTTAATAAGCTCCTGGAAATGGTTTGGTTTGTTGTTTTTTTTTCCCACTAGCAAACAGATTACACAGTGGTTGCGAGTTCATAGGTGGCACATGTGATGCTTAATCCCTCATGTAAAGCCTGGATAATACATGTGTAGCATGCAGAAGTGATAGCAAAAGGCTTATCCTCAACACTTGGGTTTCTTAATTCGTTCTTCTGATTAAAGGTTTTGGCCTGAAATATCCTGCCCCAGCTTAAGTTTTCATTCTGCGTGTGTTTTGTGGTACAGAACAGGAGACAGTTTCTGGAGCTTTGTTGTGAACCCAGGCCTGTTGTAGATCAAGGCTGAGTGTTGCTTGCCCTACAATTAGTTTAGAACCCTTGTAAGTGTTTTCTCTGTACTATTTTCTTTCCCAAAGCAATTAGTTGTTGAGCACATGCCTTTTGAATGTGCCCCTGATGAGTTCACAAGCTGTATACATGTGATTCTGTCTTGTTTGTACCAGCCATTTGTGCCCAGAGCAAAGAAAACATCAGTAACATAATGTGGGACTTAAAGGATTTTTCTATGCCTACATTTATGTGGAAATTTATTTTTTTGCACCTTCTGTTCAGTGTGTTCCAGCACAGAAAAGGGAGGTCTTTGGAGACTTAAATAAAATGAAGCTTTTTTGTCAGAAGATCCTACAGTGATAAATGCCTTTAGAAATGTTGATAGGTATTCTGAAAAACTGCCTCTCACTCAAAAAACCATTTAGTTCTGCTCATTCAGTGGTGTGTAAACACCCTTAATTTAGCCTGATATTTACACACATACCTCCAATATAGGATGCTGGGAAATACTATTGCCTCAACTTAGTGCTAAGAAAATTGGGGGGAGGGGGAGTGGGGTTCTAATAATATGACCAAGTTGCATTGGGCTGAAAATGGACAGTTTTGGACAGGAATATGATCTAGTATTTTGCTGTTTGACATAATTTTTAACCTGAGTGATGCCTGTGGAGGTGAAAACCTACATTTGCCTACTCTTTTATTTATTTCTTCTCTTTTTTTGTCTGCTTCTTTTCAACTTCCTCTGAAATTGTTAGTGCTAGTGTCTCCAAGATCAAAGTCTTGGTGTAAGTGGGAGTGTATCTGATGGTATATAGCAAGTCCCCTTCTTAGGCTCAGATATGTAGGGGGGAGACAAGCACCTGAAGTCTTTCTTAAACCATCTGTGTGAAGTGCTTGCCAAGACGAGAGACAGATAATAAAATTCGTATCATCAGTTTCTAGTAATTTTGATGCCTGTCTCCATTTGTGTGCGAAATATGAATTATATAAAGAATATATGCATAGCAGATGCACTGTTAAATCAGATATGCAGTGTGCCATTGTAATGAAATACCCTTCTGTCTCTTTTTTACATGTGCTTTTGTCTGAGGTACCATGCGGAACATGTGAAAGAGATGCACATGTTTGGTGACTGTGTTCCACCTTGCCAGGTATCCATGGTAAGAGTGCAGGCAGTGTGGGAAGGCTGGAAGCTTGCTACAGAAATCAGAGATGGAGGAGGCAAGGGTTGGTCATATTTCTGGGAAGAAAAATGAAGGTGCTGTCCAAGAGGAATTCAGCCATTTGAAGGGCAGTGAGCGTGGGGAAGTCACAGAAGGCTGCAGACCGTGTGTGAGAGAGAACAGTATGCTTAGAAAGGTTGGGGAGCAAATCCCATTTCCAGCCTGTATCTGGAACTCTTTTTCTCCTCACCAAAAATTCAGTTAAGGCAAACCCAGGACACAGCCACATGCTATCACAGTTTTCAATGTGCTTTTGCAAATTTACTCACCATCTTTCTGCTGTTTGTTCTACGAACACACCAAAATGATGTAATGGTTTAATTCCATGTTAGTGAATTTTTTTGGTCTTAGTTTGGGGTTTTTGAGGTAATTGTTCTCCAAATTGAGTTGATTTCCCTATTCCATGTTGAAATAGCCCCAGAATAACACATAGGCAATAAATTAATTTCAGTCAACTGTGATGGGAGCCTGAGGTGACTAGCCCATAATTTAAGCTTTATTTAACAAGATGGGTTGACTGTGAGCCTAGCAAAATGATTTTGTTTTTATTTTAGAGGAAAATTAGTAATATTTAAATGCAATTTATTATTGTAGTTATTTCTCTGGTCTAGTGTAAGTCCTTACTGTTCTCATGCAAACCCCTTGAATCCTTTATTTTTCTAGGCCATATCCCTCTTTTAAGCTGCTTTTTTTCTACAGCGCACTTACCCTACATAGCAGTTTTCTGTTTCAGCAGCTGGATTTCTTGTGTTGAAAACATAAACATACTGTGTCCATTCCATGTGAGAGAGTTGAGAACGCTTCCCTTGTCCCAGCTGCAGCATCTGTATGGCTCTCCAAAGTTCCAAATGCTCCTGTTTTTCAGTCACTCGTGATATCCTGGGTTATCTCCTCTCCTTCACGCTGAACCTTTTTGGCTGCCTAAAGCCGCGTGGCCCCTGCACTGAAGCATTGGCTGTGGAATGAGTGAGCCTCAGAAGTCATTGCCACCTCACCTGTTGCGTAGTGTAACTGCTTCTCTGTTTTCCACAGTGCTGGAGCCCTTGAGTGAGCCCTGCCAGTTTATTTCAGACTCTGATTTTGACACTGGAGATCCAGGTATAGGGTAGAGATCAGCTGCTGTAGAGTGGGCAGTCACTGATGCAGCTGCGTTGACTTTGTTTGGTGTTGCATGTGTTTCTGCATGGATGGAAGTGAGTAAAGAAAATGTAGGGAAGTAAGTGAACCTAGCGAAGAAGTTGATGTCAGGGGAGTAGAGAGAGGTAAAGTTGTTTTCATTTCTCTTCTGCTAAGGAAGAGAAAAGAAAATGTAGTAAACATAAAAAACTAAGGCCCGAGGGCAAGAGAAATAAATCCAAAAGAGGGAGAAGATAAATTATGTAACTTTGAAAAAGATATACCTTAGAGAAAAAAACTGAAATCTGGGGCCATGGAGTGGAAAACCTAGACTCACAAAAAAAAATGTACAAATAGATAATGCTGTATGTTACTGTGGCATTCATTACAGGTTGTTGTGAAAAAAGAACGTCTGGAAAGTGTAGGAAAATTCAGTTTCCAAATTCATAGCACTAAGAACAGGTTAATGGGAATAGACATGTGGTGTGATGTCCTGGCTGGTGATACAAAAGTAATTTATGTTGTGTACCAGCAACCAGTGACAAAGAGGAAAACCAGATGCCATTAGTTAAGATCTTCCATGTCTTTGCTTCTCATTGCATCTGGAAATTTTGTTAAACACAGATCACCTTTATGTCCTTGTTCCTACAGGATATGAGAATAAACATGAAATTGCTGGTCAGAGTGAACATTTGTATTAAATAGCCTAATGCAATTTGTGTCAATTTTTCTAATTTGATCGGAACATAATTTAGCCTTCATCATAAAAGTATTAGTGCCAGGGGACATACTTTAAAGATTGTGGGGAGCACTTAGGATCATTTTAATGAGATATGGATAAGTCCCATTAAACAATTGAGCTAATCTTCCTGCCAGAACAGAGCATAGTATGCTATATGCAGATGTAGGAAGTGTTTCATGAGCAGCAAGTCCAATGAAGTTTCTGTTTAAAGTTAAATTCAAGTTAAATTTAATTTCTTTTTTTCTTAATAGTTGCTTGTTACTTGTATGCTGTGCTGCTCTGCCCCATCTTCCCCCCATTTTCCGTCTTTGAATGGACACAAGTGCCAAGTGCTATCTCTGGGCTAGAAATGGCAAGTTTCTGGCCAGCCACCACCTCCTGAGATGAACCATCACTATCTCCTTCCTTTTAGCAGGGTCTTTGATACACTGCTTTTCCTACACCAGCCTGCCAGCTTTCCCAAAATATGCAGGCAGGTTGTTCTTTTGAGGTACATAGACTTTTACAAAATTTGTCGAAGTAGCTTTTGTGCTCGGAAAATTTTAGGGCAGAGGGCTGAGTGTTAGCACGGTTACATACGCCTGATTTCCTTAGGAAGTACACTAAAAATAGTGTTCGGCTTGAATATTTATCTGCAATCCAAGACGCTGACATCATCTATTGTTCGCAAGCGGGGCTCGCAGACAACAAAAATAAGCAAGTGTGGCACTTCTGTCGGTGTCACTTGAGAAAAGAGAGCTGAAATTTCCTAACCTAGGTAGTAAGAGTCTCAGTACTTTCCTACTTAGTTTTCTAGCAACATGCATCCTATGTTTTCCTATTTTTGTTCTTTGTTTTTTGTTTGACTTGTTCCCTTTTTCCTCTTCTTTTTTCCCCTGTAATTTTCTTTTTTTTTTTTAAATACATGACAACTTTTTTTATGCAGTCAAATGTGCAGGCAAATTATTGCATATATAAATACCCTACAATCATTATTTCATATTTTGGTAGACTTCTTGGGCCTTTGGGCCTAGGTAGTGTGCTCTGTGTGTCAAGAAATACTTTGCCGAGTGACCTGAGTTTCAGTGGTTTTGAAGTGTCTCTTTGGAAGCCAGTTTTAGAATGATGATAATAATAGCAACAACAATAACAATAATTCATAACAACAACAACAACAACAATAATAATAATACTGATGGAAACTGTCTACAGACAGTTCATACCTCTCTCTATTTGCTTAGCCCAAATCTGGAGCCACTTTGTGTACATACCATTTCTGTCACCAAGATAGATAAAGACAGTCCTTCTACAAATGCTTAAATTTCCATATAATTAGACTTTTTGTCCAATATCTTCTGTGAAATACCTGCTACTTAACAATCAAAAATTTTTTTCTCTTCAAGGGTAGAAGTTTGTGAAAAATCCAGCACTTAGTGGAATAGGCACTAATGAAATACTGTGTCAGAGACAGATGATTTGGATGGCTATTTTTATGCTCTGAGTATTACCTTCATTTGTTGTCCCAGTTTTCCTGGTTTTTTTCTTTCTTTTCTGTGTGGATAAGCATGGATTTTAGTGAAAAAAGCCTCACAGGGAAATGAGGGCTGATTGCTATTTAATGAAGAACTGGACAGCTAAGCTACTTTATTTACTTGGCAAACACACAGAGGTGTAAGAGAGCACACTTAATGAATTTGAAGATATAGCATAAAAATTGTTCTGACAACATTGTGTGTTATGTTCTTCATGCAGACCAAATGACAGTGGTCAAACATTTCCCTATCTCAGTTGAGGTTGATGCTTAGACTTGACTTGAGTAGTGTTTATTCAGAATAAGAGTCTTCTGTCGTTACTTACTAGCATAGTATATTTTCCAATTTACAAACAATTTGCAAGTGTTTTAAAGGATTGTGTCATTTATTTTATTTTTGAGAAGCTGACAGCCAAATAACTTTTGTTGTCTTGTGTTCTACACTTGAATTGTAAAGCAGGAACCATTTATTCTCTTGAACATCTTGCTGCTCCTGACAGTAAAAATGTATATTTATTAATTTTGGTCTTCTGGAAACAATGACTAGATAATCTAGAAATAAAAATAAAATTTTAGAAGTTCTTACAGATTTGCACTTGTAATGAAAAATTTCAAATTCAGAGTAGTTATTTAAAAAGTTATTTAATTTGTTAATAATACATGCTCCATTTTTTTCCTGTAGTTCAGTGGGGACTTATTTACTTATTTATTTATCTGTTTATTTTCATAAAATAAAAATATTATTTCGCTAAGAATCTTTCACTTCAGATGACTACTTCAATAGAAGTTGTTTGCTAAGCTGGAAAACCAGAAGAGAAGAACCTGTTTTTAAAATGATGTAGCTGTGAAGCACAGTTCCTGTTCCTTTAATTTTTTTCTGTAGAGGAAGTTCAGTGTAACATTTCTTGAACATGTTATGAAGCAGATGGGCAGTGGGCATCCTCTGTATGAATTGTATTATAAATAATGTGTTCAAAAAATACTAAGAGCCAAAAATTGGACACTTGAAAAATAGGAAATATCAAGAGTTAAAGTTGTCTTTCAAGCTTAATTCATCCTGTTATTCCTGTCCTGGTATTCACAGTCCAGCAGTGTGGACACTTTATTGCCTTATTCAGTAGCATTGGTCACCTAATGGACTGCTTTTCAGTGTCTTTCTCATTTGTTTGCCACAGACCCACTTCTCCTACTAATCAAACCTTGTTGCAAGGTGACAGAGTAGCACTTGTGGACACAAGCCTTTTTACTTGTCTTCCAGTAGTTTTATCAGATTTATCCTTATACTGCAGATGGTGAGCGTATATATTGAATAATTTTAGAAAGGCCTGCTAATTTAGTCTTGTTTCTAAGGGCCCAGGAATTCAGTTGACAGGTTCTGTGCATTATGTAGTGGTTCATGTTCTTAGCAAAGCTGCTGTTGTTGGTTGAGAGCTGCAGCTCTTGATTACTTTGGCAGTTTTTAGTGAGGCCTTAGGAAGAGTTGGACAATAGAATTACAGAATATTTAAGGTTGCAATAGACCTCTAAAATCATTGAGTACAACTGTTGACCTGATTTTGCTAAGTCCAGACATGCAGCACATGAGGAACTTGCAGCTATGGATTCCCTCTGTAAAGTTTGGGGTTTGCCTGGCAGCAAACGAGCTCTGTCTGGAGGCAGAGGAGCCTTTTTTTTCTGTCATCACTAGGGACTGATTTCTCTTTACACAGTCCATTGCACACCTTGTTTTCTGTGACGAGAGGAAGAGATCCTTCAGCTAACTGCTGTCTTCTTTTGGTGTGCTGCAGGTTTGTGCCTACAGCTGCCTCCTTTGTGTGTAGTGCCTCTGTGACCACGGGGCAGGGGGAAGTGTGCACTTGGGGTCAGTAAAGGTTGTCAAAATGAAGGAAGCCTGACGAAGGCTGCACACAGACCAAACTACTTTGTCTTCCCAAAGTCTTGGAACTATGCTGAAAGGTTTCTGGTACTTTTTCCAGAGTTTCCAAAGGTGTAAGTAAAGGCAAAGTCTTCATATTGGAAACATGAGCTTATCAGCTCAGAGTGCTGGTAAGACAGTTAGCCTTGCCAATTACAATTTTTTTTCAGAATACAGTCCAATAAAATACTCATACATTAACATTACCATTTATATTTATTTCAGTTGTGGAACTGTACCTTGAACAAGTGATGAGATTTTGCTTATTATGACAAATAGGAGATATCAGGATATCTCAGGATATTTAGGGGAATAATTAGGGTAGTGGTTCAGGTTATTTCAGAATAATAGAAACTGGCTACACTTTGAGTCCCCTGTGTAGTTCTGGGCCCCTCAGTTCAGGAAGGACATTGACGTACTGGAGCAAGTCCAGAGAAAGGCAAGAGAGCTGGTGAAGGGTCTGGAGAATTAGTCATCTAAGAGCAGCTGAGGGAGCTGGGGGTGTTTAGCCTGGAGAAGAGAAGGCTCTTGAATGATCTTATCACACTCCTGAAAGGAGGTTGTAGCCTGCAGGTGGGGGTCAGCCTCTTCTCCCAGGGAACCAGTGACAAGATGGGAGGACAATTTTAAGCTGCGCTGGAACAAGTTTAGGTTGGAGGAATTTATTTGCAGGAAGGGTGATTAGATATTGGAATGGACTGTCTGGAGAGGTAATGGAGTCATTGTCCATGGAGGTGTTTAGGGACAGACTGGACATGACACTCAGTGTGATATGGGTGATGTGATGGTGTTCAGGCAAACGTTGGACTCAGTCACAGAGGTCTTTACCAGCTTGTTTGATTCTGTGATACTTTGATGCATACTGAACACCTTTCAGTTGTAGTTTTACATGCAAATTATTTCTAATGCCATTACTTTAGTTTTTCTTGGCTCCTTGCAGGGAGAGGATACTGTTGTGCCGTGTGTTTTGATACGCAAGCACAGAAGAACCACGTGAGGACAACTTCAAAGAGGTAGTTGATGTGGAAGGGGCAGGCACTGATCTCCTCTCTCTGGTGACCAGTGTCAGGACACGAGGAAATGGCATGCAGCTCTGTCAGGGAAGGTTTATTGGGAAGAGTTCCTTTAGCCTTGTGAAGATGGTGATTGAGCACTGGAGCAGTCTCTCCAGGGAAGTGATCACAGCACTGAGCCAGAGTTCAAGAAGTGTTTGGACAGTGTTCTCAGACACAGTTTGATTCTTGGGGTTGTCCTGTGACTTCGTTAGTGTATCACTGGCACCCTGATTGGCACATTCGTGAGCAAAATTTGCTGTACTACGTCATATCAGTCTGCCAGCTTGGGAAATCTTTTGCAGTGTCTGCTTGGTACTTTAGGGTTCAGAGCAGAATAACTAAATGGTCTCTCTGGTAGAATATCCCACAAATCAGGGGAAGCACTCTCCTGGATTTATGTCCTGTACTGAGGTGATAACATTTCCAGCATAACATTCCTAACCATGGATGTTGATAGCATTCAAGGTATTATATCTGCCTGAGTTGTGTGTTGCATTCATTTAGTTTAAGTAGAAAACATGTCCATGTAGTGACTGTCATACATTAGGAGGATAAATGGTGTTAGAAATTTTGTTACAGAAGCAAATATTAAGTATGATTGTGAAATGACCCTTATGGGCTGTATAATATGACAGAGAGGCTTGCTTGTTTGGTGTTTCTAAAAGGAAAATTGAAATTGGTTTAATATACTTTAAAAAATCACAAAATATCTCTGAAGAACTCTCTGATAATACTGTAGGTATTTCTGCTTCTAAAGGCAAAAAGGATGCACGTTCTCTCTCTATAAAAATGTAGGAAAAAAAAGAATAATTTCTTTCAACCTATCAATTGTATCTCTCAGATACAATTTCAGAACAAAATTTTGTTTTCTACTGCACCTTCTGGGGGAAATGCAGATGGTTTGGTTGAGTCTGGCATGCTCTACCAGTAACATTTATTTGTTTTACTATGAAATACAAAAACATGCAGTTTGCTTTGCTTCGTGCTAAGCATCTCAAGTTATTAAAATTATTCTTAAGAAACAATTTACATTGCCTTATAATATTTTAGTAATAAGAAAACAAAAAATATAATAAATTGTGAATTTTTATTCAAAATATTCTTAAGTCAAGCTGTTAAAGTTTTATGTCTCTTATGGAGTTAAAAATTATTGAGACAGAAATGATGTACTGTATCTCTGTGTAATCTAGAAAGTTGTTTCAGTTTATGTATTTAAATATTTTCTTGGTTTGGCAGACAGGAAAAAGTGTTGCTGTATGCCTTACAGTTGAAAGTAGGAGGGTAGCAGCTAAAAGAAACAAAAGAGCCAAGCTGCTTTTAAAGGAGCCAAACCAGCTGACTGCCTATTAATTATTCATGAAGAATATGTTCATGTGAAGTCCTTCATTGTCTGAAGTGTCAGGCTTCCTGATGAAATATAATAAACCTCTTGGCAAAACGTTTCTATTTATACACCTTCAGCTCCAGAAGGGATGATTGTGGTAAATAGGACCCTGCATATTTTGAATCCCTGATTTGTTATTTTTCTGAGATGTGTTTCATTATTGTTTTCCCTGATATGCTTTTAGGCTTTTGATCTTCCAGCTAATCAACCAAATCTGTATAAATGTAGAATGACTGAGTGATAAAATTTTTAAGTAGTGTAAATTTTTTTCCCAATGGCTAGAAGTTTTTTGTTCTCTCTTTTTCTTAAAAACAACCTCACTATAAAAAAAGTGAAATTGTCTTGCAGGTTTTTTTGTGCAATATCCATTAGAGTGGTAATTTTTAATATTTTTTCCTCTCACTTTTGTCATGCTAGCATCTTCAACCTTTTTTTTCTTTTAACATTAAAAATAATTAGGTCAAATCAGCTCTGTTACAGCTATCTATCACCATTTAATATAAAAAAATCCAGGAAGAAAATAAACAAGGATGAGAGGAGAATGATTATGGACTTCAAAGTTTACTCCTTTCCCGAGTTGGTTGACTGACCCAGCTGCTGAGTTACCTTGAAATTCTACCTCCTTTTCCCCTTTTCATGCTTCAGTCAGTCTCTGCTCCCTGTTGATTTTGTTCCTCCTGCTGTTTCTGTACATTTTAGGCACCTATCATAATTTTCCTCTTGAGCTGTCTTTGGGGAAAGCTAGACTTGTGGGAATTCAAGCAAGATGAAAAAGAGAACACCTACAGGAGGACTATGCTGTTTTTAATTAAAAATCTTCCTGAATTAGCTCTAAGGACTAAAGACAATCCTGTTTCAATAAAAAAAGGAACATCTTTCACAAGCACCTAAAATGTCTAAAACATTTTGGCGAGGGAAAAAATGAAAACAGATTAAGATATTGAAGCTGGAAATGGAGAGAGCATAATATTCATATTCACTCTAACTAATGGTTGGTGACATCTCTCTTTGAAATAATAAGCATAAATTTGCCTATGAAATAAGCAGCATATGTTTTTGTGGTTTAAAACTGGATCTGTTTGCCAGTCTGCTGACATAGTCATTTGTGCCATTGATTATTGTAGTTTAAAACCAACAGCTCTTCTCCAGCCAGTGTTGTAGTATGGGAGGGTGATGGTAGAATATCCATTCATTTGATGCATAACAGGGATTTTAACTGTATAGTACTAGCTGTAATGCATGATAAATTCAAAGATGCAGTACAAGAAAGCTTTACTTTATATTTTCAACTGTTTATTAATAGAAACTTGATTTCGGAGCAGTTTGGCAGCAAGATGTCCTTTCCAGCAGCAGCTGTAGAATAAGCTGAATCTATTTTATATAGGAATGTTTTTTGTTAACCAGAGAAGAAAGATCTATGGGTTAGATAAGCAACTATATTCAATTAAAGATTCAACTTTATATAGGTGAATATTTATATTTCTGTTAGAAGATGCTAAATTATACCTTTTTTTATTTACATGATGATGAGGGTCCCAAACATATGTCACCCCTAACAATATGCAAACTACTTCAGAATGATAAACTGTCTGATATATAGCAAGAGTAACTTCTAGTGATACTTTGTGTGCCTTTCAAAGGTGTCAGTAGTGATAGTTGTACTTGATGAAAGTATACACTTGAAACTGTGCTAACACATAGCTCACTTTAAATGTGATGTATATCAGGCGCTCTTTGCCAGGATGTAGCTGCTAGTGTCAACTACACTGAATTTGTTCCAAATATGATAAGCTACTGTTGTTTGGTACCCTCTGGCCATCTTGAAAATGTATTTTATACCAGCTTGGTAACTGGTTTATTTTTCTCAAGGTTTTCCCCTATACATTGATGCCTGAAGTTGAGGCCTGGGGACTTTAAAAGTGCACATATTCTTCTTTTTAGGGAGTGGTAACTTCTGGCTAAGATTTTGTAGCCTATTGTAGTCTAGAGAGTATTTAGAGAGACATTATGTAAACGTTGTATTAGCCAGTAAGATGTGATCAGAAGAACATTGTAAGGCTGACAGCATTGGAAATTGCTGTGAAAGGATGTACTTGGATTGAATGGAGCATGCATAAGAGGGGAGAACAGTCAAATAAGTGATGGATGAATATCACCTGCTACTAATTAGACAGACTTAGTTATACTTGGAAATGGGGAAATTGTCATATTTGTTGTAGAAGGGATTACTTTTGATGACCTGGGTAAAATCATTCTATTTAAATCTTTTCTTTGGTTTACTGAAAACCGAAGAGGTAATGAAATCCAGTTTGAAGGATAATTTATCAAAACATATTGCAAAGTTCAATTCTGTGCTTCAGAGCAGAAGAGTTAATTTTTCCAACAGATAATATTTTTAGTTCTCAAAATAATGTGTATATACAAATGTCTCAATTAAGAGGCTAATAATTTCTTCAAGAGAACAGATTCTCAGATGGAAGATAAAAGCTGGGTGGACATCAGGCTGCACCTGTAGTTTTGAGAATGTAAGTATTTGCAGGAGATCCTGGACTGAACTAGAAAGAAGGTATTCCATAACATAGTATTTCTTTAACCTCTGCTTTAGGTTTGAGGAGAAATGAAATGATAATGGCACAATAGGATCCTCTTTTAATTTATGTTTAGTCAAGGATCTTTACCAATAAACCGTATCAATCTTCATCTGCCTACAAATAACAAAGACTTGAGATAACTGACCCTGGTGGTATTCCATTCTCTGTGCACTGGTCTGTTTTTTCTTAGGCCTTTACTACTCTTCCCTTTATGAATAGAGGATAAATGAAGCAATGTGGAAAGGAGTAAATAAGAAATTAACTGAGCCAATGAGAAATAGGAATTAGATTCTGTGAGTGCACTAGAGACTAGGGCAGCTGTGAAATGTCATATACATAAATTAACAGTATTAACTGCTTTATGGCCTCTGCTCTTCACTTGCTTGTATGTTCATTTGTAGGTTTTTAAAACTTCTGTTGAGAGTTTTGTTTGAAAGAAAAGCATATGTTGTGAGGAGAATTATTAACATTGAATCAACCGCCTGTAAATGGTGAAACCTGTGATAATGCAGAGGTTATACATAGCTGACAACAACTTGCATTCATGTGCTTTTTTTTATTGCAGGCAATATGAAAGTGGCTTTAAAAATGCTCTTGGCAGTGTTAATTTTCTTTTTACTTTGAGAAATCCAATAAGGAAAAAATGATGTTGGTAAAAGAAAGAGAGGCAAATAAACATATTTTGAACGCTTCTGTTCTAGTAATTTTATTTTGTTTTTTATTGCTTATTGGTTTCAGTGGGGGATTGAAGGGAACAATTTTCCACTTGATTGTATATGTGTTACTTTATGACAGTTGCAGACATACTGATTCATTACAGAAAAGCTATGAAGTTTTTCTGGTGATGAGAAGTGGGAGAGAGGGCAGAGAGAAAGATTTTCTTATGACAGTTAAAAATTAATAAGAAAAATTTACTTGTGAAAACAGCATTTAAACAGAAATTTCTTACAGCTATTTGGAGACCAAATTCTCTTTGTTTCAGTCACCTTGGAGTCAGAAGTGAACAAAGCTGTGTTTTGGAAGGGATGCCCTTTACAAAAATACAATTCTTCTGACACCAATGTGACCAACTTGGAACAAAAAGGGAGAAAACAAGCTTATGGCTTGCCAGAAGAAAAAGGTATAGTCCTATCCAGTTTTCTGGAGAATATGTAAGAGTTTTCTGCTGTTTTCTGGTTTTGCAGGTTTAAAAAAATGGGAGTAGGCCAGCACGGATTGCCTGTATAGTTACCTAAAGCTCAAGAGGAGCTCTTTGCATGCTTGCTCTTTGCAGTGTCAGTAAGTGGAAACTTACTCAAGAATGATGGATTCACCCAATGGCAAAATGCAGGAATTTTTATTCGTAGTGTGCTGTCCTTTTCCAGAGTTGATCTGACTGGTCAGATTGGTGGAATTTACACTAATCTACTTGAACACTCCTCAGTCTCAGGATTTCAGCAGTGCTGGGACTTCTGCTATGCTTTCTGTATCTCAGGAAGCCTTTGTATTGTTTCTTTCTTGGCACATCTGGAAGATTTCCTGGGTTTAGACCTCTTGTTACCTGGTCACAAATGAGGCAGGCTAACACCCCAATTACCTTCAGCCCTCAGATCTGTGCTAACTTCCAGGATATTTGGAACTTAAATACAACAGTGTCCCAGATCTCCATCCATACAGTTTTTCTGAGACACCCAGTGCATGTATAGGAATGTATTATGTGTGACCCTAAACTTTTGAACTATTTTAAGACTTTGTTGCTTTTTTCTTACTCGTATGAATTACATGCAGATTAGGCAAAAGTCTCTACCCTCTGGTCTATTTCCACTTCTGGAACTCTGCTTTGGCTCAGGAGGGTGATCCACAATAGTTTTGTAAGTGCACCCATATTCACCCCTTCCCCATCTCAAACTTGTCCACAGCTTGCCTGTGCCAGCTTTGTCCTCTTGGCTCATTTGGTATTGTCCAGTCCCCAGACTCATTTTCTTAGCTAAGAAAAGTTTTTCAACCATTCTCATTAGTTCTTGAAATATTTTGTTTGAGTTTGGATGTTTTAGTCAGTCCTCTTAGTTTGGTGGGTACATACTAAAGTCTGCTCTAGAAAGGATAGAGCAGAGCATGCCAGGATATGGCAGCTCACTAGCAACTTCTGAAAATCTGAAAGTTGTCATAAGCTCTATGTAAGCTCTTCCTCTGAAGCATTACACATGGCTATTGATTTGAAATTAGCTTGTGTCACTTTAGTGCAGACAGTCCTTGCTGACTGCTGCACGAGCCTTGAGACTCTAAATGGCATTCTTAGAGCAAGATACACCTCTTCTTCTGAAGGTTTGAAAGTGTCAGTGGTCAAACCATTAGGAATCCATGACAGAGTTGAATGCTGGCCCTAAATCTCAGGACTCTCAGCCTTTTGCCTCAACTGCAGTGACAACCTTTGTGTTACTGTGCTGAAGAAAAGACAGTACTGGAAATACTGGTAGCTGATGGCCTGTGGTCCTGGAACACAATGTATGTGCCTAAAGCATGAGGCCCATGGCAAACTTTTGAGATGAGTATCTCAAAAATTGCTCCTGTCTCTTCAGTTGTTCTGGTATTTTGAAGAACTGAAGTATTGTGAACTTTCAGAACATATTATCACGTTCAGTTGATCAGAATAACTTATGGCACCTCTTGGCTTTGTTGGTGAAAAGTTAATAAGACCTCAAAAAGATTTCAGGAAAATCAGCTTATTTATATGGGAGCAAATCAGTGTCCAGTTGTGGAAGTTTTATTTGCTTATCTTAAAGAGGAAAAGTAAGGTTAAAAAAAGGTCAAAATGAAAGCATTCATAAAGTGTTTTTCAGTATGCAGATATAATCATATTGAGGACAAATAGTTTTCTGCTTTTGAAGTCAGACAGATTGGAGACAGCATCAAATTTTAAAACCTGAGAAAGAGAAAACAAAGATGATGCTAATGATTTTTCAAAGGCTGATACATTTCAGCTAGATTCAGCTTGCTAGTGCGTGTGCTGTAAAAATATGTCGAGTTGAACCTTGTCTCTTTTCTGTGCTTTTCTTCAGTTCTGTGAGTCTTCAAACAGAATAATTGGAACTTTTCTTAAGACTGCAAAAGTCAATATTAAAACTTCTATGGTATTTTTGAAAATCATAGCCTATCAATGAAAACAGACTGACTTCATTGATGACTGAAAAATTGCCATTTGCCTTAAGATCAGGGCACACAGAAGAGTGATAGATAAAGGGAGCAGACAGACCTGTCTAACACTTCTGTCACTGGAACTATTGCTGTGTTACGTGCCTGAGTGTTTATTGAAAAAAGGCTAACGTTCAGCCAGTCCACAAATTTCAGGAAAAGCTGCCAGCAGCAGTGACGTCAATGTCAATTCTGATAACTGTATTTCATGGTGACTGATCTGCTGGTATTTGGACTGAAACCACTGAAGTTATTGAACAGTATAAATTGGTGTAAATCCATTAACTTTTTTTTTTGATCTGTTCTTATTTATGGCAGGACCAAGCTCAGGCTATTATGTAGATGTCATGCATGTTGTAATTGTTTATGAATTTTACCCTCTTGCCCTTGTGGCTTTGGGCTTTTTGGTAGCTTTTTTGATGGCATAGAGTAAAGGAACTCAATTGTGATTTCAGCTACATGGATCTGTACTTTGGAGAAACATGCTGTTGAGCTTTAGAATGCATAAGAAGTGGCAGGTTTTCAGGCAAGCCTCCAAATCCCTCCCACATATCTGGTGATTATATAATCGAATTGTATGTGTGTTTCATGTTGCTAGGACAAAGCAGAAACAGCAAGTTGAAATTAGTTCTCGTTTTGTGTTGGGAGGCTGTGAGGTACCAATTTTTGCAGCGTTATTACAGCAAAAGTAGCAGAGAATTTTTTGAGATGATGCTGAGGCTGAAGTACAGGTTGGATCTAGACTGGTCACAGACAGTAGGTAAAGCTGGTCAGTCAAGTAATTTTTCTTCACAACTCAGATGTGAATGAGGGACAGGCAGAGAAAGACCAGTTTATTGCCTTCTACACAAGAGAGTTTTCTTTTGTAGATTCTCAGAGCCCAGTTGTGTCATTCAAATCATAGTACAGCACTGTAATGTGGTGAGGGAACATTTAAACATCATGGTTTGAGGATTTTTTGTTTATTTGCTTTGTTATATTCCATTTCTAATTTGCCTTTCTAGCAGGCAATGATCATGATTTACAAAGTGTGGGAAGTCTGTTTTTAAAAATGTGTGTCAGAATGCAAACCTTACATTAAACATTTTTCTGTATCTAATTTTTAGAAATGTGAAGTTGTGATATTTTGAAAAACATACATGGTGAAATAAAAAAATTATTTCACCAGGGTCTTGGGATGTTTAAAAAACACTAGCAGTTCTGATCTGCATTTAGTGAGGTGTTAAAAGTTTATCTGTGTCTCACTGAGCAGTGCTATGCTTTTGGTGTGTCAGGCAGCCTGGTGTAGGCACCTGGTGAAGTCAGGATCCAGTTCCTCCATACAGCCAAAGCTTCGTTGAAACCTCACTTTGTTATATAGGTGCTGTACATAAGCTGTACATTGAATAAAGTGTAATAAATGTCAGTAAAAAGTGTTCAGCAAGAGCTTTTAGATACTAGCTCGAGTTAGCCTGTGGTTTGGCACTTCCCCTTCCCATTGCTGGGGAGGCTCTTGCATGATAATAACCTAGATGGAAACTGAAATCTTATGTTTCTTTCATAGGTAGGAAGGGGCTACAAAATGCTCTGCACTTAATCCATTTTCAACAAGAAAAAAGAAGACAACTCAAAATAAAAACCACAAATCCTAAAGCCTCTCTTCCTCTCTACTCAAAAGTAATTTCTTCTGCAGAACTGGAAAATCTAGTCATTGTTTTATAAATGTTTAATCTATGGCTTCAGGGTAGATCTATACCAGTAAGAAAAAGAAGTTCATGATGAATTCCTCTTGGACTTGTCCAGATCCTTAGGCAATTTGCAGTGGATCAACATGTATTTAGTAAGAGATAGTACATGAGCGTTGTTCCAGCCAGAAAAGCTGCAACATGGCAGTGCAATGACCCCAGAGTTAACTGGGGCAGTAACATGGCCTGTAACAGAGCAATAATTGAGCCCTTACTGAACGTTTGGTTTGGACCTGTTTCACTTCTGACTCTGCTGTGTCTTGATTCCTGCAGCAGATGTACGAGACATGCAGGACTTCCCTTTTCTGCTGCTTTCCAGAACTACCAGAAGGACAAATGCTTCTGAGGATGAAGAGCACAAAGGTGCTCTCGAAGGATGAAAGTCCGTTTGCTGCTGTAAATCTGATGCTGGCTGGACAAGCAGTCTGATTCAGTGGAGACAAGTTAGTTAATGTTCAACTGCGAGGCAGTGACAGCTTTGTTCCTTGCTTAAAAAATATGTGCTTGCCTAGTAAATTCCCAGCTTTGGGTAATTCAAGTATTTTGGTAGCTCTCAACAATAAAGGACCTATTTGGTTTAATTTAAGATGTTTATTTTACTGGTTTATCAGATTGCAGTGTAACAAGACTTGAGTGTGACTGGTGCTGGTCATACTGAAGTTCTGCCTGGCCTTCTCACCTGTCTCCTCTATGAGCCAGTGGCAGAATAATAAAACAGGAACATAACAATATTTGCTTTAAGACTGCACCCTGAGAGTTCCCTGAGGTGTTACTATGCACTTTTCAATTATTAGTGAATTTGTCTTCTAGGAACCGCTCTAATCCCTTTTGAACCCATTGGTCCTGTAAGAACTTCACTAGTTTGTGGAAAGTAGTTACACAGTGTTAACGTTGCTGATTTTGTGTGATTTCAGTATGCCCATATCTGATTGTGCTCTTTCCCAATTCTTACAGCATATTTCCTGAGAAGGAATATTCAAAGCTCATAATATTGAAGAGGATTTTTGAATTTTTTTCCTGTGTGTCCCAGTTTTTGCATTTATCTACATCTACCATTTTGTCGCCCAGTAACTAAGATATTTTTCATAGTTGATGCTGTTTGTGATGTTACGTCCTGTCATCTGCAGACTTTGCCATCTTATTAAAATCACTTCATGGTTTTGAATGTATTGAAAAATGACAGAGAACAGTTGTTGGAAAGTGACCATTTCATCCTGTGCTTCTTTTCCCATCTTTTTTGCAATTTGTACCTGGCTTTTCTGAGCACTCAGTATTTGCTTAGTTTTAGAAGCAAGTAGCCTTGTTACAGCCTTTTGGTACTCTTGAGCTGCCCCAGAGGAGGTTTAGGTTGGACATTAGAAGGACTTTTTCTGCATTAAAGGATGATTAGACATTGTAATGGGCTGCCCAGGGAGTTGGTGGAGTATTTAAGGAAAGACTTGACATGGCACTCAGTGCTGTGGTCTAGACATGGTGGTGTTCAGTCAGAGGTTGGACTCGATGATCTCAGAGATCTTTTCCAGCCTAATTGGTTCTGTGATTCTGCATATCTGCTGGATCTCCCTCATGCAAATGTTTTTTATCCCATTAAAGATAAGACTTAAGAAAGTTTGAGAGATGTAACCTTCCATTACCAATGCGTGCTCAGTTTTCCCACTCTGTATCTGGATACTTTCAGTATCAGGACATCTTTGTTAAAAGTAGGTTCTTCAGAAGAGCAGGACCTCCAGGTAAATGCCACGTTAATTTTCCAGGTGACTCCTGAATATATGAAATTGTATTTTTTTTCAGTTTTTAAGGGCAGTCATAGTTGGATTTGGTACCTGCTTCTGTACATACAACACATGCCAGTAAAACCTCTCCTATGATGTCAACTGGCATGTTTAAATGAAAAAATCTCTAATAATGTTTGAGATGAGGAACTGCTATCCTGAGTAAACTGACTCACTGTATTTTTATTGGCAGATTAGACATAGGCCTTTGAATTGGAAAAAATTTCATGTCTGCTTAGCAATTGCTTAAACATTTAATCTATGGTGTGACTAAATGCATTCCTGACAGATGTACAAATTGCTAATGATGTGGTTATTCTTCCCTGTCAGTAGATTCCCTCAGTAGATTGTCTTGGAGGAGACTTGATGAAATCAGTCTGATTAGCATGCTGCATTAGATATTCTCTTTTCTGATTTAATATGTTGTCTTTCTGATTCTCTTTTCTCACAGCAACTCTTAAAGCAGTGTTCTAGTCTCACATGTGATGGCTTTAGCTGTGGTAGCAATTTACTGTTGCTGCTTTTGGTGTGTCTAATGGGTTGAGCACAGGTCTGGATTTGGCAATGAACATTTGAACATGTTGAGCTATTAAAGGCAAAAAAAAAGAAAACGCTCAGAAGAATTGAACTTGGTAAATTAAATTAGCATTTTCCCAGCAGGCAATAATGGGAAGTGTTTGTTCAAAAATGTTACATTACATATGGCCTGACATTTGGATATGTCTTTCCAGTAGCCTTGGTACATGGAAATAAGATGCTTCTTAATAAGTAAGCAACACATAGTGTCCCATGTGAATAGTTTGAAGCATGACTAAGTTAGTGTAATGCATTATTTTATATATATATATATATATGTATTTAATTAATTTCCTGGTATGTTTGTCAATAAATGTATCGAGGAAGATAAGGGAGGTCTAACTGTGTCCATCTCTGTTCCTGAGGAAGAACAAATTGTTTGATGATATTACTTGCCATTTTAGTAGGTCCCCTCCTGAATCTGAAGACTTCTCGGAGCAACAGGTTTTTCTTGAAAAAGGATACAGACGTTCACTGTGTGCTCATGTATTTGAGAAAAGGCTTAAAAGATTAATGAAGAGAAACGGATTCTGCAACTTTTGAGATTAGATAGAATCAAAGAAATTTATTCTGTCTTTTCCAGATTTCTTATATGGTACTCTTAAGCTGCACCAGAGGAAGTTTAGGTTGGACATTAGAAGGAATTTTTTTGCAGAAAGGATGATTAGACATTGTAGTGGGCTGCCCAGGGAGTTGGTGGAGTATTTAAGGAAAGACTTGACATGGCACTCATATGCTGTTTTTCAGCAGGACTCCTGTCCTGCCTCATCCTGTACTGAGAATGGACTGTCAGTGCATCAGTCGGTGCAGTGGAGGACAGCTTATCTGTAGGAGCCCAGTGTGACTTGTTGGTGAAATAAAGATTGTATATAGAGGACATCAAGAGAGTGGGATGTGAGGACAGAGTGCAGCTTCATTCATGATGCCTAGTGATGAATCAGCAGCCTGTCCTGGGTGTCACAGTAAAATCAGTAACTTTAAAACCAAGCGAAGAGTAATTTGTTTTAACCTTAGGTGACTGCATCTTAGTTTAGACTGAGTTTGTCACCACTGCTTCCATGTTTGGACAGTGGAAAAGGCTCAGTATGTCCAGAGTGTGATGTGTCTTTTCTATCCCAGCCATTTGTTTTAGGATTCTGTAAAATAGCTGCTGAACAAATGCACTTCTAGAAGTGCATACTTTGTTAATTGAGGGGCAACTGGATGACTAACTCTGAGGTAGACAACTGAAAAGAAACTGTAAAGTTTGGACAAGGTAGTCTTGTGACCCCCTAAGTATGTGCTCTTCTTTTTCTGGCTGCCTAGATTGGTGCTTGGAGTCTGATCTACAGACCTATGGACTAAGTGCAGAATGGCACTGGGATTTTAATATGGCATTGACTTTATTCCTTTACCTCAGTTCCTCTCCTGTAATGGAAATAGCAGTACCCCCTTCAACTTTTTTGCCCGTGCTGCACGTAATTTAACCTTACTCTGTGGCTTGTCCTTGGAGTTGTGTTTCACAGTTCCTCTTCCCCTTCTTACCAATGGCACAGGTATCCCTGTTCTGGGTTTGATGTGTAAGGTTTTATCTGTTTGGATTTAAAATGGCTGCATTACTTGATCAGGTCAGCCTCAAGACTTGTGTATTACATGTGATGGCACCTGAATTTAAAAAAAAAAAAAAAAAAAAAAAAAAAAAAAAAAAAAAAAAAAAAAAAGGAAATTGCTTTTATTCTTTTTTTCAGTTGTCCAGGCCTTCTATCAAGAGCTTGGGAGCTGCAAGATAGTCTGTCTGAAACTGGTTGCTGCACTGGGACTGGGTGTTACTAGTCCTGGACATTAGGCCACTGTAATCTTGGAAATAATTTCATGTTTGGGACCAGAACAGAATATTTCTGTAGAATTTTAACTTAAAAATAAACTTAAGACTTCTCTGTGGTTGTTTAGAGCTATTCAGATATTCATATTAATATGGTAAATCATGATGAAGGTAGATGGCAATGTTTGAGATTGCTGTAAATTCACAGCAATTAACAAACTATCAATATACTGCTTTTTATCTCACTGCAAATGGTAGCTCCTATAGTGACAATTCATAACATATTCAATTGTTGTAAGGTGCTTCCTCAGGATCAGCACTTAATGACACTGAGCTGGCTCTTCTGAGAACAGATGTTGATTAAAGAACTGAAAGACTTAAAATAAATGTCAGTTAAAGACATCCTTTTTTCAGAGTTCAGTTATAATTTTTCTATTTCTTGCTCCTTTTTGTGTGCCTGTTATATGGGCTGCATGAGCAGTGACAGGGGTTTAGGTTTTAGGAGGTGTAGTGTCTGGTGTGTGGGTAATAATGTCATGGCTGTATCTGAAGTGGATATGTGTTCAGGAGCAGTGTGTATCTGTTCTGCCTTCAGTGGGACTGAGCCTTCTGGGCACAGGGGCAGCACAACAGCTGAGTAATGCACATGTGTGCATGTACATGCACATGTGCTTTGACTGTGTGTGTTTATGGGCCTTTGCCTACACTGACAAATGTAGAGGTTCACTGATAAGAGAGGTTTGCAGTATCAGTTGACTTTCAGTTTTAGGTGACAATTTGTATGTATGGTTTTGACACTGTATCTTGGTAGCTTGGTAATTTGGTTGCCATGTGAATACAAATCTGCTGGGGAAAAAGTGAAAGCCTGTTATTGTAGTTTGCCAAATATCACAGGGTCCTCCTCAGTAAATATTGCAAGTTATATTTTTGCATATTAAAGAGCAGCTGCTGTCCTTGGAGTCAGAAATGTACCTTTGCAAGTGTTGTATAATACACCTGCACTAAATTCTCTGAGAAACGAGGGTTGATATTTTTCTCTTTGTATTTCAGAGATTATCTACTTACTTTAGCTTTGGGTCACACAGCTCAGTAGGGAAGCAAAAGAAAAGAAGAAAGCCTGGAAAGGTGCCATTTTCACTGGCACTTTGAAAAATTGTTTCTGTAAGGGAATGAAGAAGGGTAAACTCATCCTACCCTGCTGGGCTGGTGTGAGAGCTCCTCAGAGCTTCAATCAGTATCATAAGATGCCTTTTTCCAGATGTAGAGTTGAGCTTCAGCTCAGGCTCCTGTGCTCTGGCTGGCAGAATATAATGAATCTTTAAAGTCATGCAGCTTCTGGCTGATTTGTGTGTCAATAGTGTCAGTGTTTGAGGAATGATGAAATGCATGCACCTTGGTGCAAAGCTACAGATTATGCTTCAATCTGAGATTCCAGCTCATAATGTCAGCTCAGCTGTGAAATGATGCTGCTGCTGCTGCTACCTTTGTATTGATCTGTGTCTTCAAGTAAAATTGCCTCACTTTGCTGTAGGTTAACCCAGCACTTCTGCTGACTGGTATTGTCTGCTTGGCTCAGTGGCAGTAATCCCCTGCCAGCTGCTAACCTCTAGGTTAAATCTGTGGCAAGAGCAGCTGGGTTCACAGCCAGCCTCTCTTGGGGTGTGGATGGCTTCATGTCCCTTGGTGGGAGAGCATGGTAATACTGTTTGAAACAAGTGAAATAATTTGGTATGGCATCAGCTGGTGTAATTTTTTTAGGTCTGTAATGATACTGTGTTTAAAAGCTTTTACATGTGTCATGTAAAGTAGGTATCATGAGTGGTAAGTGAATAATAATGTATATTTTTCTGATATATTTATGTGAAGAAAAATAACTTTAAAAAATTATCAATTTTTTAAGAAAAGTCTTTCACAGTGATTTATGTTCCCTTCTGTCTGCCTTTGAACCTAGTAGAGCTGAATAAATTAATTTTAAAATGGTGTATAAGTTAAGTAAAAGTGTGTTAGGGAGAAAGCATTTGTGGTGCTCAGTGTCACAGGGGCATTAGAGAAATGCATAAATTTCAGTTTGAAGTTAACAGGACAGTGTCAGTTCCTTTTGGTGCTACATGTGCCATGAGTGGGCCACGAGTGATGTTGACAAAGCTGGCAGTAGTTAAGGTGTTAATAAATCCCACTGGCAAGAGATGATGGAGTTCAGGTGATGACATTCTGCTGCTTTATGTAGAAATGCACTTGGAGCTGTGAGACATCAGCCCGTATTCCTGAAGGTGGGCACAGTGATAGGATCACATCCAGGCTGCTCTAGCTGGCTCTGTGGCGTTTAACCAAGGAAGGTTAGTGTGAGAGAAGGTAGAACTGGGAGCTTGAGTACTCAAGTGCCCACAAATGTGGTCTAGTAACAAAATGAAAAGGTTTTCAGTGAGAAAATGAGCAGCAATGGGTGATGCACAGCAGTGCCCAGGAGAGCAAAGCAAGATGCTGTTAAAATGGGCACTGGAGTTTCTCTCCCCAGCCTACATTACTTGAAAGCAACTATATCATATATGATTATTGGGGGGGAAAAAAAGGTTTTGTGGAAGTGTTATTGTTTATATTACTTACAGTATTTAGAGTGGGCCATGCTTCTGAAAAAATGAGAGCAAGCCTAACCCTGTGTTTGTACTCTAACAGCAGAACTGAAATGCCATGCACATTCCTTGCCTTTTGGTGAGAGTGTGTTTAGGGCAGTTTCCCTTGGCTTCAGCCGTGTGTCCCTGACAGTGTGTTCCCCCAGATGAGTTGAGGCAGATGGCTGTTTGCAGTTCTGACACCTCTGAGGGAGGCACCTGCTGGCTCTGGCTCAGGCCACCCGTGTCTGCTGGGCTGAAACCTGCTCTGTCCTCAGTGCCAAGGAGTCAGAAGCTGTGGGAGGTCCTGTGTGGACTTGCAGGACTCCACTTGCTGTCCCAGTGTAAGCTTTTCATTCCAAAAGTCATGTTACACTCTCAGTATAATGAAAACAGTGTTTCAGAGTGATTTTTTGTCCATGAAAGCTGTAATGTCCTAGGGAATGCTTTTCCTCAGCTCTGGAGTCAGTTTATGTGTATTCCAGCATGCCTGCTTGATATCCCTGGATATCCTACATATGAACAAGTTTGGGCCCAGTTGTGATTCTTGGTGATTCTAGGTTCTGTTGAACTCTTCTAAAAAAAAAAAAAAATATATATATATATATATATATGTAAAGATATACTTTATAAAAATATATACTAAAAATATATATAAAGTAGGAGGCTTTCTGTGAGGACAGCTTTCAACTAAAGGGTTATCACTGTCCTTTATCTGGTAGCATGCCTTGGCCATGCTGTCAGGAAGGAAGGCAGGCACGCTCACACACATGCTTGTCACTGTTCTTGGTAATTTTAACAGGAAATTGAACATCTTAAAGGCACCATATTTGAGAAGTTGTTTCACTCTGCTGGCCTTGGATTTTCAGTCAGATAAAGCAAAGGTAAAGTGATATTGTATGTCAAGATAGTTTGATCTAAAGAAGTGGCTTTTAGAATAGACAGTGTTCTCCATTCCATTATTGTATTTTATTTTTCTTACACTTCAGATGTTTTAGGGTAATGTAAAATGAGTCATGCTCCATGACTTGAGTGTTGGAGTGTGTCCAAAGGACAGTGAAGCTTCTGAAAGGATTAGAGCACAAGTGTTAGGAGAAAGGGCTGAGGGAACTGGGGATGTTTGTCCTGGAGGGAAGGAGGCTCAGGGGAAGACCTTATTGCTCTCTACAACTCCCTGAAAGTAGCCAGGTGGGAATTGGTCTCTTGTTCCAGGCAACCAGTGATAGGAACAAGAAGAAATGGCTTCAAGTTGTGTTGGAGGAGGTTTAGATTGGGTATTTGTTTGGGTATTAGGAAAGAATTCTTTACTGAGAGGGTTGTCAGGCGTTGGCACGGGCTGCTCAGGGAAGTGATGGAGTCACCGTAAAATCACAGAATTTCAAGAGCTGGAATGACCCTGAAGATCATCCAGTCCCAACCCCCTGGCATGGGCACCTTCCACTAGATGAGTTTGCTCAAGTCCTTATCTGAGCTGACCTTCAACACTGCCAGGGTTGGAGCATGCACAGCCTCCCTGGGAAGTCACATTTAAATGCTCCTCTGAGCTATAGACTTGAAGAGAAGGTCAACTTGTTAGCCTGACTCCAGCCTGCATTATGTCCTCAGTTATCTTCATGTGTAGGTGCTAGAAGGAAATGATCCTCATTGGGATAGGTCTTTAATTTCTGCTGTGTGCACACCTTGAAATATGTTCCAAAGACTTGAAGCAGTGCAAAAGAAAAACTTGATAGTTTTGAATGGTTTTTTTTTCCCCTTTCAGCCCTTGGTTCTCTAAAGCTGCTTAAATATTTGTATTCCATTATTCATATAGCTTACTTTTAAAAATGACTGAGTAAATTTCAGTGTGTTTTAATTAAGTCTGTTTTGACTATCAGTAGTTCTTTTGTACAATAAGAATAAAAAAAGGACTGAGTAGTGCATTTAAATTTCTGTTTTGCTTTTTCATCACTAATTTCTAGTTACCCAGTCTAAATTTATCTTAACCAAATTTACTGCTAAGGTATTAGTACAGGCTGTAAGACTTCAAAAATATAAATTTTAAAAGCATACTTAGAAATCTTACATAGCAGGAACATATATTATTCTTCCAGCTAGTATTGTGTTCACATTAGTATTAATCTCAGAATACTTTTTACTTGGATTTTCTCTGTGATTTTAACTCATACAAGAAATAGTATTTAATGTCTCCATTTTAAGATGTTAACATTCAAGAAGTGTTTTGAGTCTCTTGGATGTTTGCTATGCATCTTAGGTTGCCTGAAGGTGATGCTGCTGTTTTTGAAACGTTGTCTTTGTAGGCTTCATTGAAGCCTGTGCAGCCTGTCAGTGACAATCCTGTCCCTGGAGGTCTCTTAAAGACTGTAGGTGTGGTGTTTAGGGACATGGTTGGACCGTCCAAGGGGTGGACTAGGCAGTGCTGGGTTAGTAATCTTGGAGGTCTTTTCCAACCTAAATAATTCTATGATTCAATGATACTATGATATTCAAAAGCTAGAGGATTTGAGTATGATGGAAATACATGTATGCACAGTCTTATATGTTGTCTTAGGCACTTTTTACAGTGGTCGGTTGTATTTAAATAAGGTGAATGCTTCTGATTTAGTAATAGCACAGAATTGTTGCTCTCTTCAGTCCATGCTGAATTCTTCATGTAGTGGGGAGAAATCTCTACTTTCCTGTGGGGAAGGGAGAAGTGTTTGCATCAATTTCTTTTCTTGTCTTCTTCTGTCTTATATATCAATAAAACTTTTAAAATTAATTTTGATTACAGTTAAAGCAAAAATTAATAAATGCAGTACTAGAATGTCTGAAAAACTTCCATGAGATGAGCTTGAGAAGGAAAAGATTTAATAATTGGTATTGTTCATGTTCTAAATGTAAGGAGACATTACATGCTACATGAGCTTCTTGTTTAATGTCAGATCGTTTAAGTTGCTCTTGAAATGTGTCTAGTTAGTTTGGATAGACTACTGTGTAAGGAAAAGCAAATGCTGAAAAGTGATACAAAACTAAAAATCCTGGATACAAATCTTGTTCACCCTGTGGAAAGTTATATCTGTGCTTTTTTTTCTAGAAGAGAAAATAAATATACCTGTGCCCATAAGAACTGCTCTGGGCTGTAGCTTGGCTGACTGGTCAGGCATAACTGTACAGAAATGAGCCATTATTTGCCATAGAGGGTTTCTTTTATTGATGAACTGTCTCTGCCTCCCTTGAAAACGGAGCTCAGAGCAGAGCCTGGAACAGTGTCACCATGTAATTGGAACTTGCTGAGAAACGTCGTGCCCGTCGTTTGCTTGGAATGGTAGGCAGATAATACCACGGCTCCCGGGTAGCAAAGATCATATCCAAGTTTTTCCAGCAACCTAGCCAAACCTGAAGGAGTTTACCCTTCCAGCCAATTGGCTCTTGAAAGCCTTCCAATTTCCAACTTGCTTTTCTTTTAATAATCTGTGTTGAAGTGTACTGGAACATGATCACAAACATTTGTTCTTGCAAGAACACTGCATGCAGCTGAGAGGCATTTTCATTTGTGGTAGGTTAATTGCTGCTTAGATTAGGCATGAAGTATTGTAAAAAGTTACTGCTAGATCTTGTGGTCTGATATTGATAAATCTTTATGCTGTGATTGTGTGGTGTTTGAATGACATGGCCTGAAACTTCTAGTAATGGATCTCACATTTTGGAAGTTTCAGTGTAAAGCAGGTGCAGTTACTGTTACTAGCCAGTGAAATCAGCCTATGCAATTCAGTCTTGTGTTGGCTTGAAAGTTTTGAAAACCTCTGAACAGAAAGCGTCCCAGTGCTTTATTTATTTATCCCAGTGAATTATTTTAGTCCTAGGGTTTGGTGTATCCCGTGTTTTGGAGAAATTGATGTACAGAAATCTCAAATGAAAACTTTACTGCTAGATTCAGTCATAGGGTTTTCCAAATGTAAGGTTCATGCCTCTTTTGCATAAATTATGGTGCTTTAAAATAAAATCTAAGAAAATCGATAATAATGGTAATGGAGCCTTTCTCCATCTTGTTTCTTTATTCTCTGTTGAATTTTAATTTTGTTTTTAGCTTCATTTGACTGTAGACAGATGCGGGAGTTCTTCTTAGCTGAGGTGTCCTTTTAACTCTTACCAACTCCTCAGGGAATGCTAATAACATAATAACGTTTGAGGAAGTATTTTCATTACTGTACACGCGGCAAATTGCTGTTAATAGAGCAGCCCACCAGAGTAGGAAAGGCGTAAGGCATAATGAGACTTTTGGAATTTATTTCAGCGGTTTTTTTCTAGGTTCAGTATTGGAGAAGCTTATCTGTGTGTCTGTGCCTGGAGAATACTGTTTCTGTTTCTCTTCCCCTAGATGACATCAGCTCATTCTTATGGGCTGCTACAGTGAGAGCAGGAACAACAACTTCACTCTTCCTGCCAGAGGGACAAATTGCACTTCAGGTGCTGCCGGGGCACAGAGGTGACATGGACTGGGCAGTCCCAGCCGTGCTGGTTCCCACCCGTGTCAGGGCACATGGAAAGCCCTGCCTCTGGCATCTCCATGACATGTCCATCTCTAAGCCGTCCCCTTAGCTCAGGTCACCTGTGCTTCCCTTTCCCTTTGCTGCTGTGGTGATTGTTTTCTCTTCCGTTTGGACGCGCTTCCTGGAAGTGTGCAGGGTTTAGATATTACTCATGGCTTGCATTGCTCGATAAGAGCCTTTGTGGTGTTTTTGTTGTTTCCCACCACTACAGGCAGTCACTCTGTAGTGTCAGGCTGTGGGTGGAGAAAAGATGGCAAAGTAAAGTAATTTGTGTAGGGCCTGGTCAGCTCAGTTTCCTCTGCAGCATGCAGGTCTGTTCTTACCTCAAGTCCCTTTAAATAATTTTAAAAAACATTCTTACAGAATGAAGAAACATGAATTAATTTAATTTTGAAGCGTATGAGGAGTCATTAATATGGGGCACTATCTCTTTCCTAAATGATAATGGTGTCTGTGCAGTGGCAGTGATAGCCTGTGGTTCCAAGGGGCAAATGGAAGGAAGAATTTCACTAGGTTATTTCAGAATTGAGCAAGACTGAAACCATTGGTTTACTGAGTTTAGACTTTATTCTCTTGTCAAATCAGCATCAAAGCTCTGGTGGTGCAAACTCACCTGACTTTCATTGTTCAAAAGGAAGGAAATAACATCTTATTTTTCTGACAGAATAAGCACATTTTCAGACCTGCTCCCTGTACTACAGCCCATGTGCACTGTTAGTGACTGTGTTGGTTTTTCCTGTTTGTGTCATGCAGAACCTTTGATTTGTATTGCTCAGAAGTTAGTGGCTACAGCATCCATCCTTCATTCTCTTGTCATGCCCTGTCCTATAACAGTAAGACTCATGAGTTGAAGAAGCAATTGGGTTTTTTGTTAAAGTTTTGCCACAAAAGATTTAGTCTCATCCTTTACTGTTTTTATCTTGCATAATGTATTCTAACCACAAGTTTGAAAATGTACCTCTTTCTGAAGAATTGCAGCAGAGCTTAGTGCAGTTTTAGAAAGTTCACAGTTGTACCACTGGGATTTGCTGAGCTTTTGTGCTTAATAATTTAAATATTGCTATTTCTGAAGATTTTATAGACCTTAGGCTTGAGGCCCCTGGGATCATCTGATCTGACCTGCATATGAATCATAAGCAAGTAACTTGCATAAGTTATTCTTAAATTGAGCCCAAATACTCATGCTGGACTAAAGCCTAAAGATGTTTGGCTGAAGCAATCTTCTCGAAAAGGAAAACATCAAGATAAGTTGAGTGCATGTTCCTTGGGTGGGGAGCTTCACTGCCTAATTGTCCTCTTTCTTTTATCATCCAAGGTCATAATTAGGGTCTTTCTGCTCTCATTTTCCACTGTTTTTTGTTGTATGGTGTCCTAGATTATAGAGAGCTTTCAGTACTTCTGAAGTTGTATGTGGGAAGCAGAGACCTCCTAGTTTCCCTTTTTCTTCAGTTACAGTATCAAGACTCAATTGAAGACATTTTTAGCAGGGTGTCACTCTTGTAACTCACCTCTACACTCATCTAAACTTTATTCTTACTCTTTGCTCTTTAGAAAGTGCAAACTGAGGCTGCGTTCAGTTTTTTTTTTCTTCCCCTCTCAGTAATGCTTTGTAAGATCTTGTTTTGAGCTTTAAAATCTTCTCTGGGCTTTAGCCCAAGTCTGAAGCCAAACTATTACAATTCGCTTCTTTTTATGGGCATATTTGAATGCAGTTGCTGTAGCTTCATGAATTATGTTTCTCATAGTGTACAGGGTGAATCTTATGGGGGTCTTCTGGTGGTTGTCTTTAACTCCAGCATAGTTATGTACCAAATTAAGTTATATGCACAATCTCCTCTTATTTTCTTTTTCCTCAGAGAGTGATTTTATTTTGATGTAATGCATCAAGATGGCCATTATAATAACTGTTAATTTGGCTGCTGCTAAGCAAATAAGAGAATGCCATCTTATGTATATTTGCATGCATTTGTAACTGTTCTTGTCCAAATCCTCCAAAATTGTGTGAATTCTGTTAGACATATGATCTCTTATTTGAAGTGTGTGTGAGTCTGACTTTGCCTTGGCCAACCAAAAATTAGGTTTAATTTAAACTTGCAACTATCAGTCAATCTGTAGATATAGATATGTGCATGTGTGCATGTATTTATAGACAAAACCCTTTGGTTCCTAATCCTTAGAAGATAAAAGCCCTGAAATTTTCATGGGGTACTAGACTGTTGAGGTGTTTACAGGATGTGGAGTACATTTTGCATAACTTACCAGTCCTTTAGTTACCAAAAAACCCCCAAAAACCCAAAAAACCCCAACAACCACCCCAAACCCCCCACCAAAACCAACAACAACAACAAAACCACACCAAAACCCCAAACAAACTTGATCTTTGAACTAGGAAAATATGAAGAAAAACATTCCAATTCTGTTTAACAGAAAAGAAAGCTGAAGTGAAAGATTTGGGCTGTCTACTTTGGACTATCAGTGAGATCATGGCTTCTTTTATTTTGGAGTGCTGGATAACTGTTTGAAGAAGCACCCACTATTATTCTTTTATTTGAAGGCTGTGATGAGTTGCAGAACAGACTGTTAGCAATGGAGCACATTTTTGTGCAGGTTTTGGGACTTAAAATTCTGGCTCTCATTTTCCTCTCTTTTGACTAATAGACTATTGCTTGTATGAGTTTAAATCTCTTTTTATCTTTGGCTGTTTCATAACAAAATGGGTAAACCTTTCTTATTATGGCTGGTTTTCATGGTACTTTACAAATACTAGAAAGAACTAAATGACACAAAAGCAGTATGAATATACTGTTTTCTTTAGGATGGAGGCAACCTTTTTATGGATAATGCCGTTTGGTGTGGTGAATTACTGGCTTTAAATATTTATGTATCATTTGATCTCTTTCTTCTGTAATGTGTATTGTAGTGACAGATCTGTCAGGAATTGTTGCAATGTTCAAAAAGACATTTGTTTTAAAGTTGTACAATGAATTAAGACATCTGAGAACCACCAGAGACTGAAATCTTACATGTTGTGAATCATCCATTCTGATACTCCAGTGTGCCAGCAGTGGTGGCCTGGAGTGATGTGGTGCCACAAGTGGCCTGTAGGATGGTGCTTGGGTTTGCCTAACCCCTTTGCCTGGAGGAGCTGAGAGGGGCTGAGCTGCAGGTGCAACAAATATAGAGGAAAAAAAACCAGACAGTGCTTGCTTCTGCCTGCAGGAGCTGTGCTGTTCATCAGAGGGGCCTGGGGAGCCAGCCCCTCTCGGCAACATCTGTCCTCTTCTGGCCACGTTGTGCTGGGTAAAACAGGCTTTGCCTTTCCCCATCCCCATGTTCTCCTCCGGGTTCTGTGCAGGCAGTTTGAGAAGGACAGATGGATGTGTTTGGTCGTTGCTGTTGCTGGGGAGGATGTGAGAGAAGGGATGTGGAGAGAGGAGGATGTGTGCTGCTCTGTAGGGTTCAGTGGTGGGAAGAAGCCACAGTTGCTCCCTGGCTGTAGACTGTTGGTTCTGCCAAGATAATTAAAAATCCCTGGACTGTTCTCTGCTGAGATGGGGTTTTGCTGGCCTTCTTTCAGCTCCTGTCAGAATAATTACAGTTTATCTGAGAGCCAGTGTTTTTTGGTAGTCCGTGCTTCTTTCAGACAGACTTGTAAGTCCTCTGTTGGTTTGCTGCTTCTGCAAAATAGCACCTTGTAACACAGACATCTTTAGGAGATGCGACTTGACTGTAAGATGTGGCATTTGGTTTTCCTTTCTTTTCAGCCCTGCAAACAAACTGTGAGCCTGTACCAGGTTGTTATTCCTCAGCCAGGTAATTTTCTAGGCTCAAAGGAAAGAAGTGCTTTACTAGTTTTCTGTGTTTTGCAAGCTGGATTTAGTTTTGTGTTCCTGATCCTATTTTATTGATTGAATTTATACTGCTGTTGAAACGTTTGCAGAAAAAAAAATCTAGTGTTTTGAAAAAGAAAAGGCTCTTTTTTTTTTTCAACAAAGAGGTTGTTAAAATATAATGTATTTTGCATTTTTAAGTGCTGATTACTCTTCACATAAGGAAAAGCATCTTAAATTCAGCTTAACAGAAAAACTGTCATGAAATGCAAAACAGTCTATACCAACCTTGTATGTCTCAGTGGGTGATTATTTTTTTTCTTCTATGTCTGAATAAGATGCATAGAGTAACATGAAAACATTCTAGTTCACAGTCCTGTGAAGTCAGAACTCTTAGCATAAAGTGACACTCTTAGGATCTTCTCCAAACTTGTCTGTGATTTCTGGGACAATCAAAATAGCTTTCCCTTGAAATCCCCAGATTCCCTTTCATTTGTGGCATTGATGATAATTATAATAGTAATAAGAAGACCATTTGCAACTGAGAAGTTGCACTTCTGTGTTTCTCGGTTCTTCCTTAGAGAAAGAAGGTCAGATTTTTCCCAGAAGTTACTCCCAGGTTTCCAGCAGCATGTCAGGCTGCTCATCTCATGGGCTACAGAATGCAGGGAGGTGAAAAGGAAACCAAGAGAGCATAAAAGGGAAACATACAAATGGAAAGTACATTTGTAAAGAGGTGTGTGGTGAGAAGAAAAATGCAGGGAAGTGGAAGACCTAGTAAATTATTAAATAAAAGGGCAAGGAGAGCGGAGTATGGGCATGGATGCTGAAGGAACAGGGAAAGCTGTAGACAGAAGAATTTGACCCTGGGGCAAAAAGACTTTGTTTTCTTTTCCTAAGGTCTGGGGCTTAATTTCCAGTTTTACTGAGCTTTTGCAAGGGTATGAAAGGGGAATGAGAGAATTGTAGAATCACTGTAATAGTCACAGAAGATAAACAGATCAGTGCTCCTATTTAGTCTCACACAGCCTGCTAAAAATGCAAGAGAATGTGCATTTGGAGATGAGAGAATGTGAGAGAACTGGGGTTGAGAAAGCCACACTGGGAGAGCAAGGAAATGCTAAAAAATATGTACAATTTTAGTAGCATGTTTTCCAGTGGATGCGGGCCTGTAAGCTTTAGCAAATTGGTAATGAAATGGAATTTGGGAACAAATAAATTCAATGGATTTTAACCTTGATAAGGAAAAGCATTCACAGAGGTTTATATAATGTATGATAGATTTGAATTTGTAACTGATAAATATCTTGTAGTACTGGTTTGGTTTTTTTGGGTGGGTGTTGTGTTTTTTTGGGGTTTTTTTTTTGTAACTGTGGGGTTTTTTTGTTTCTTTTTTTAAAGTTGTTAAAGCAAAGAGAATGTTAAAGCAAAGAGAAAGTGCAATGTTTTTCTGATCTTGACCATATAAAACACTCTGGCCTGGATTTTACTTGTTTACATTCAGTTGCAGTAACTACTTTTTTAATCATGTTTAATCTTGGAAACCTGTCTTATCTGTTGAGGGTTGTGCATTTGTTTGTAATATTCAATTCTTCAATAACTACATATAACAAGCTGTGTTCCTGTGCCAGCCTGTGGCTTTGGGGCATAGTGGGAAGAAAGAAATGGTAAATTGGAAATTCCTGACTTCTTGTGTACAAGCTTCTCAAGCTGCTTTATCTGTTTTAATCCAAAGGCAGTCCTTACAACTGAAGTCTAATCCCAAAGCTGTGTTGATGCCAATGATTTGCATGCCAAAAAGAACCACTTATGCAAAGAAGGATAAAAGAGTGGGCCTCAAGATGGATTCTGATTTACAGTAGCTGCTTCAATATGTAAACTTGGTGTTACTAAAAAGGATGAGAAAATCTGTGTCTGCCATGAGATAATCATAAATGGTTTTTGTGGTGTTCTTCCTTTCCAGATTTGAACATGGAATTCAACCCATCAGATCATCCACGGGCCAGTACGATATTTCTCAGTAAATCACAAACAGATGGTAGGTTACTGAATTTATTACAGTAATTATCTCTAAACCCTTTGTTAGAATGCATGTGATAGTCCTTTAATATGTAATTGCCCCCTCTCCCCCAAAAGGAGGCATTTAGAGGCATCATGTTAGAGTTTTAAGTAGCCACACCTTTAGCTAATTGTCTTGTCAGACCAGTAGTACAAATATGGATGAAGCTTAATATAATTATATTTTTAAATTTTTTTTCTCTAAATCAAAATTTTTTGTATAACTGTTTAATTTTTTTTTTACTCTGAACATTTGGCTTCTTAAAAATGTGTAGAAAATAGTTTTTTAGAAAATGCCAGTTTGTATTAGCTAAGAAGACATTCCAGGGTTTCTCTGATATAGATCATACTGTAAATGAGTTCACTACTAGATTTTCTTAACAAAATAACTCCCATCCTACCCAAACATTCTCCCTGTTTCTCCTCTCATTATGGATTTGATATAATCATGTTTGTCTGGAGTTTAGTTGGTTTTTGTTTTATACATAGACAAAAGAATCTCTAAAATTAACATTGGTTAAACAAGCCTCCTGATAGAGTTAGTAGAATAAAGCCATTTACTGTGGCTCTTTTGTTCTCTGTTGGACATGTATGACATGTTGGTTTAGAAATAAATGAATAATGGATAAAAAACACATTATTTTCTAGCAGGACTTTGAAAGCAGTTCCTGTATTGTAATTCTGACTGTTCAGTATGAATTCTTTGTCATCCTTTCTGCTGCCTATAAATGCTACTTTTGATTTACATAGTAAATTGCAGAGGCAAACACATCACTTGAAAACTAATGTAGTTTTCACTTACTGTATGTTTTTTGCTAGTTTTTGAGCATGACTAGAACAAAGAGGATATACATTTAGGCCCTAATTGAAGAGTTGATTATGTGAGTACCTCCTTTGAGGTTGTCCTTCTGAATTCAGCCATGGTTCTGTCAATGCCTCGTTACATGGGTTTGGGTGCCATTTACCGTACTAATCTGGTTTGGTAGTCTGGAAAATGAATATGATAATATCTCCATAGTGGTATTATGAGGATTGATGTCTATTTTATAGCGAATTTACTGTGTTTTGAAACTGTCTAATCCCATATGGATTCTACTTGTTTCTTGTTACAGCTTGTTGAAAGAAAGGACAGGATAGACCCAAGTTCAACAACTAAAAATTTGACTGGACCTGATGATTATTGTTACTTGTAACAAGAGCAGTTAATTTATTGAAATATGGAGTTAATTTTAAGGATTTTATAAACATCTTTGTACCCATGCTAGAGTTGGTATGTGCAGCTTAGTTCTAGTTTAAGTAATGTGAAGAACATATTTTTGACTAAGAACAATGAATTTAGTGAAACGCTGTAGAAATCTTCTTATCAATGGGAGTGTAAGGTCTGTTCAGCTGTCCTTGATACATTGGGAAAAATACAAAAGCTATTTTGTTTGTACAGAAATAAAAAGATTCTGCAAACATTTATCTACTGATGTATTGCCAAGAACCATTGTGTTCTGGTGGAACAGCTCCCAGTACCAAGCATTTTGCTTTTCTGTACTTTGGGCCCCTTGTTGAAGCAAGTGAGCTGTAGGAGTTAGCACACTGTTCAAGGATGTTGCCTAACCAAAACACAATAAAGTGCTTGTTAAGAGGAAAATTGAGGGACTTTTTAGGGCATATAGGGTTGTAATTTGACAGGTTGCTGTGGAATCTATGGGACCCCCAAGACTTCTTCAGATGCTGTAGAAGAGGAGAGCTGAGCTGGCTGTATTGAAAACCACCTAACTTGGGCAAATAACTGCTCCATGACTTGGATAGTATTGGGCTGGTAAACCTTCCTGTTGACTATATGTGAAAATATTTCTGTAGATAAGACCTGTGGGCATTTAAAATACAATTATACAATACACAGAGATACACACACAAGTGGCATCAGGATTCAGGGTTTCATCCAGGACCTGGCTCTGGCTGTGAGCATACATCTCATGGTTTTACAGTGAGAAATGACCAAGTCCATCATTAGGTGTTAGAGTGACTTAGCAATTTTACCTTCAGACAGTTCCATGTTTGGCTTTCTAGTAGCCCTGTGCTCTTTGAGCCTCACTGTAGCATTCTCCTGGCATAGGAGCTGTGCTTGACCTGCTTGTGATCAACATGTGAGCAAAGAGCAACAAATAAAATGAGACAGGATGTGGCATCTCGGTTTATTACTCTGTGAAGCCTGGATGCCATGCTAAGCATGTAAATTGTCTTGCCTCTCTTAGTAGTCTGAATGAATCCTTAATTACCTGAGCATTCAATGAATGGAGAAAAGTTAAAGTCACAATGAATATTAATTTGATTCCTAGCTAGAGGAGGTTTTCTAAATGTTTCCATCACTTTGGGGAATTTTCTAGGTGCTGAATCATATGTGTGGAATTCTTTCTATTTAGGGAGCTGGTACAGAATATTGCCTGTTATGTTTTTAACTTCTGTGAGTGCTTTGTGCAAGTTCTCCCTTGTTTGTGAGCTTGGCCAATGAGCTGTAGGTGACTGGAAACTCATGCACTATTTAGAGTGTGGCTGTGATAAACCCAGGGTTTCCAAACAGCACTCCAACAGTGTAACTGCCTTTCCTTTTTGGTAGCAAGAAGGCAGTGTTTGCTCCTCCAGGATGCTGGTAATGGTGTTTCCTGTCAGTGAGTTCCAGCTGTGCCCACTCCTAACTTAGACTGGACTTTCAATGTACTGGCTAAATTTTGCAGTATCAGTGCAACAATGGGCCTCAGACAAAAAAGATTTTCAAATTGTATTTATATAGACATATAGAAGTGGAATAAGCTGCTTTTAGTCTTTCGTGTTAGCTGGGACCAGTCTTCTCAAGTATAACAAAAATAGATGAGTTACCAACAATGGTTGGTAATTCCAACTTCTAAAACGCAAGACGTTCTTATAGTTGTAATCCTCAAGGATTTTGTTTTTGATCCTGATATGATTAACATTAAAATTAATCTGTAGAAATGGTACAGTGAAAATTTCCATTACAGCTCAGTGAAAAATACATATACACACAGGTGCCTCTGTGTGTATTTTCTCACTGCCTTTTAATTTCAGGATACTTTCCTCCTCTTGTGAAAGCTCAGCAATAACAGCTGAAAGTGCCTGTAGCAATAGGAATAGGTCATCGACTGTAGAATGAGGAAAGCTGTGACCATTTGTCAGCGTCTCAGGCTCCACTTGGAGAGTTCCATTACAACTTTGGAGTTTTATATTGTTTAAAAAGAAATAGACGTTTAATTGACTCCAAATCGATTCGACTTCATGTCAGCAAAACCCCATGCCTGAACCCCAAAATCCTGGAGATGAAGTTAGGAATTTGTGCTGCAAAACACTGGTTAATTGTAACACAATGGTCTGGCCTGCTGCAGACCATACTGAGTTATGTGAGCAGCAAAGCATTTTTAAACTGACCGAAGGCAACTGATGGAATTACATCTTTACAGTGATTTTACCTTGTGCAGTAATTGGCTTCCCCTTGTTTAAAGTGGGGGTTGTGATTACAAAAGAGAATGGTTGTGACAGAATGGGTTTCTGCTCTGCCCAACTCCACATTGGCATGTGTTTTGGAGAGAGCTGAGCCTTAACTATGGAAGAGTGAACCAGAAGCACAGAAGGAAGCAGCTGCCTTCCTGTAGTGCCTCACCTGAGAGGCCAGGCTGACTGAATTTCTGTTATATGGGGAGATAGGGAAAGATGGTCAACATGGTGCTTGCAAAGATGCGCACAAAAAGTGCTTCAGCAGGCAGAAGGGAGGGGTGTGTATAAATATGTTAACATATCTTCTGGAGACTGGAAATAGCAAATGGGATTGAGCTGTGAGTGATAATCTTGCTTTGGATAGTAGAGGATTGTACCTTCATGAGGAATTGAATAAAGGATACAAAGTACAGAAGAAAAAAGCTAAGGTGAATAAAGGTCATTAAAATGGAATTTGGAGTATATATGCAGGCTGTCTTTGTAGGATTTGAAGAACTCCAAATGTGGTATAATTATTTGTGATTAAAATGGTTAAATACTTAACTGTATTCAAAAATTCACAGTAAACAGATGTTAACTTTAAGTTCTATATTAGGTTTGCACACAGCTTATCAGAATAGTTTACTGCCTGTACATTACAATATGTGATACTAGGCAAATACTTTGGCTATTCTTAGAAGTATCTACCATCATTTTGTTGTTCCTCTGTAGATGTCTTATGTGTTTTGCTGGTGAAAAATGCAGTGTGTGGAACTTAAGTGTAGTGCAGTGTTTTAGCAGGATTTCAAACAGTTTAACAATTTACTAGATTATCAGAGTTTTTCCGCTGTTCCTGTTTAATTCTGTTTCTTATACAATGTCCGTAATTGTGGATCTGAGCATATTCTAAGTGACATGGCTAACATCTGTCATGTGTGATTCTCCTTTCTGCTCCCTGGGAGGAAAATTATGTAAGGATTTTTTAAAGTTTTTTCTTATTATTTTATTTTCATTTTATGTCTGCATTAAACACGATTATTTCACGGTATTCACATATACAGCCTTGTTTATGTAAGATTGCTTGCTTATAATAAATCACAAATAATGGCTTCTCATCCAACAGGGAATGGACAGGGAATGGCTATCCCACCATTTTGAACACTCTTATTTTGCTAAGTGCATTGGGTTGCATAGCTTTCAAATCATGATGCACCAAAGTGCATTTAATCACCTACAGCATGAAACCATTATTATTTTAATCCTGCAGTTTGATTTGTGTTAGTTGCCTCCAGAATTGTATCCTAAATGGTGTGGTATTTTCACTGGAACAGAGCTCCTCAGGCTCTCTATGGGGTGAGTTAATTGGGGAAGTCCTTTAAAAAATGAAATAGAGTGTATTTAATCAGCTGTACTAAGCATTTGCCTGACAATTAAGACTTTACACATCTATCTCCCTTTTTGTTGCTATTTACTTTCTGACTGTTTTGGCTAATTGTGGCTTTGACTTGGAACTGTTGCTTGTGGTGACTGGTTCATACTCACCAACTAAATATATTTTCATTGTTATATCCAACATGAGTAATAGTTTCAGGCTTGCTCCTGATCATTATAGAAGGCAGTGGTTTAAACCACACAGTCTCAAGGCTCCTCTGTGGGAGTTAGTGCACAGTAAGCTGTGAAGAGAATTTTCTAACTCCCTGGTGTAGCTGTTCAGGTGCTTTCATACCTGCAAAGTAGTGTAGGCCACTTTGCAGCCAGGTGTACCTTGCATGAAGGCACTGGTGGCTCAGGAGTACCCACACAGAGAACTGGGGAAGAATGGCCAAGCCACTGCTACCTTGAGCTGCAGCTTACTGCATATTAGCTTGCCAATGTGGACCAGCACCTGGTGAAGTACCCAAATGAGAATTTTAACCCATCACCACCCTAGGGAGCATAAATGCCTTTATGCATACAGATATATGTTCCTTCTGTGTTTGCTATCTAAATATACTTGACTATTGCAAAAGCAATTGTAATGTTGCACATAGATAGTCTCCTGTTCTTTTTATTATAAATGGTATATAAGAAGCTAAATCGGGAAAAATAGTCATGTAATATTTCTATCATATTTTGTGTTTTTGCAGTGAGAGAAAAACGCAAGAGTCTCTATATAAACCACGTAAGTGAAAATGCCTCGCTATGCAGCTTTCTCCTTGTTGTCTATATTATACAGTAAATGAGAATTATCACACGATTTCCACATCGCTGAGAGGGTGCTGATGCTTCACATGTTTGTTCTGCATCAGGATCCTGAAGTATAGGCCTTGACTGTTGAGTTAGTGGAATGAATCTGTTGGTTTGAAGACAGCATTATGCTCACAACCAATGTACATAGGTAACTGGTATCTGGGAAAAAGAGCTGCACACATTGGTATGATTTTTAAAATTACTACAGAAACTCTTGAATCTTTAGATTACATTTGTATGCAAGTTTGCATTGGCAGGGAGCTACAGCATTGGATATTTACATGGCTGTTCTGAAGTGTTGATGCAAGGTAAATGTGGATTGACATGTGCTATATGCTGAGTACAAAGACGGGGGTTTGATATGCTTATGTATTCTGGGAATTTTTCAATTCAGTTCTCTTCTGTTTGAATCAAATTCTCACTGAAGCTGAGAGCAAATACCCTGTAGCCTGCTTTGGGTACAGGACCAGGCTCTTCACCTCAGTTAGCATTGTCTGTACTGCTGAAGCACCTGGAACCAGTGTGGTTCCAAGTATGTGAAACCCTTGTGCTGAAATATGTGGAGTCATGGCTCAATAAAATCGAGAAGGGAAAGAACTAATTGTCTACCAAATGCTATTTGCCTTTAAGGTGGATGGGGAGAAGCTCTCAAGTTTTTCTTTCTGGAAATATTAGCTGTCATTTCATTTTTATGGCACTACAGCTGCTGAAACAGACAGATGTGGTTTATACCCACTTCATCTCTTTGTGCTGAGGTGAACAGTTTTCTGGCTCCAGACTGGATTGGGACACAAGTGCAGGTGGATTCAGCTGAATGCGAAAGTGGGGCTCCTAATTGTGATTCTCTCCAGGGCTCTCACCTGCAGAAAGGGAGGGAGCCATGAGGGCAGAAATGAACTGCTGTGTGGGGTGAGAGGGCAGGACTGCATCATTGGTTGACAGAACTGCTTGGTGTTGAATATTTCTAAAACTGCATGGCTTCTAAAGCAAGCTGAGATTTTTGGTTTCCCAAGAGTTAAGATTCTGAAAAGTCATGAGATGCTGTGAAGCTTACAAAACGCTTAAAGTCGTCCTCACTATGTTAGCAGATGTTCTTGGTCCTCATCTTCTGTTCCCCTGTAAAACATTCCCATTGTTTATAGTGCCCCTGAGAGTAGCTTGCAGAGCAGTTGTGTCCTTACGAAATTACTTGTAAAGCCAGTGTACTGGCTTCCTGTAACCTTAAAAATGTGTACTCAGTAGCAACCATTTAATTTGTAAAAACTGTATTGTGAGTTCTGATTCCTCCAGCAGATTAACAAAGATGACTCTTAGAGATGCTGCTGGAAGCACACTACTGCAAGCCCAAGTTTGTAGGTTAGGTTGGACATATTGCAGAAAAGGTGATCACTGAGTTGTTGTGTTGTTGGGAGCCCAGTGTAGCAGCATATGCAGTTGATGTGCTAATTGCTGTACCTTTTCTTAATTTGTTTTGTTTTTCCCCCCTAAGTACAATTCAACCTATTGGCTGAGGTTGCAGTAGCGTAAACTTCCCTCAGTGGTTTACTGCTACCTTAAGTCTAATTTCTTTGTACTTATAAAGTCCTTCTTCTTAATTAAAAAGCAAAAAATAACCTTTATGAAGCTGAAGTTGTTACTATGTCTGTGTCTTTACCAGTCAGTTAAGGTTTTTAGGCAGTACTGATAAATAAACTATATTTTCAAACATGTCTTGTAATATTTAAGTTGTTCCTTTAGCACACATGTGAATATTCATTCAGCACTTCCTAAATCTTCAGTGTGCTAAACCTGATGTACAAACTGGTGATCATTTTTGAAGGGGTAGCTGTGGCTTGTAACTGAAAACTGTGTTTAGGTTTTCAGACTGCAGAGGACCATCATGATTTTCCTAGACCACCATGATGGAAGAAAATTAAGGAACTAGTTAGATTTAACAGTTGTACGTGATAAATGATGGGTTTTATTTACATGGTACAGTGGTTTATTATATGCCCTATTGACTGATCAGGCCTTTTCCACTGTTTCTCAGTGTGTGCTAACAGGAGCTATTGTCACTCATCTGTTTCCCTGTTGATGGGAAGTGCTGGGTCCCCACATTTGCTCTGGAGGAAACTTTCCAGAGGACATAAATTCTATAGTGTTATTTTGTCTTGTTTTAAAGAACTCCTCATTGTAATGCTGCACCTTTTTCTTTTGTGGTTTTTCCATGATACCATCTTTGTTGTTGTTGTTTTTTTATGCTTATTCTCCTTTTGTGATAAGTAACCAAGGTGAGCAACAAAATATTTTTATCTTTTTGTGCAGTATCTGCATAACTCATTATTTTGCAGGCAGAATTGAATTTCTCCCAAGTGATAATGTGGGCTGGTTAGAAAGAGACGTGTCAAGAAAAGCTATGCGCTTTTTTTTTTTTTTTCTTTCTTTTTTTTTTTTTTTTTTTTTTTTGACTCCTTGCCAAATTCTGTGTAGTAACAGATGAGAATAGTAATTTATACAAATGCAGTTTTAAAAAATTACTTATTAAAAAAAATTACTCTTCCTCATTAAAAAATGCACTTTCTTAGCATGAGCACACCACTGTTCTTTTCCTTTCTTGCCTGCTTTTGTTTGTAGAATATTTTATTTGGCTGTATAGTTTCCTGTGATCCCCAAACACAAATGGTGGGTTCCTGCTTTGATTTGTTACGCTTTGTCAAGGGCTGACAGTTGCCATGTTTCAGATTCACCTTGTCAGTAGGTGTGATAGAAGAAGCCAGCAGCTGTTCTTTTTTTTTTGGGGTGGGGAAAGAATGAAAGGAGGGAGTGACAGAGGGCTATGGAGGGGCTGTCATCTCTCAGTCTTCCCACAGAGCCCAGGGAGATAGATGACAGGTTGGGAATGGTGCTGGAAGTTCCCTGCCTCCAATGTACCTGATCTGTTTGCTTTCTTCCAGCCTGTTTTAATTCCTAAGCAGTTGCAGCAAACTCTGCTTCTCTTTCCCATTGCACTGGCAGTCACTGTTTTTTGTTATTTTATGGGTTTTTTAAGCTGTCTTGGTGTGCACATGTCTTTTAATCTGCTTAGTCAAGCTGCTGAGGGGGATAAAGATGCAGACTGAGATAGGGGCATTTCCTTTCTCAGAGAAGAGAGATTGCATCAGTATCTGCCTGTGCAAGGAAAGCAAACAGGAAGACAGACACGTTTTTTGTTTTTAGAGGAGGTGGTGGAGAAGGAGCAAATCTTTTATTACTGTTGCAGTAGGTTGTTCTTTTTTGCTGGGTGTTTTTTGTAGAGGAAAGGAGCAGGGTGGAGAGGAGAAAAAAGGTTGTTTTCTCTTTCAAGCTTTTCTAGAATTTTACCCTTTGGGACAAGGAGAAGATGCTCTTAGCCCAAGTAATTTTTTTCTCTTCTAGGCAAGATACACTCTTAAAATAAATCTGTGTTTATGAGCAGTAATACCCCTTAAATAAGAAATATTTTTCACATACTGGTATATTTCTGAAGGAAGGTAAAGGGTAGGAAAAGGGAAAGAAAATAAATGGAAGTAATGTATCGTTTTTGCATATTTTTTATTCTGGAGCCTTGTAGTAACAGCATCCTTTCATCATTGTCTTTTTTAGGGGTCTGAACATGGCTTCCATTGTCTGCTACCTGGCAACTGGATGTTCAAATGCCAGCAAACTAATACTGTTTTTATCATTCCAAGTAGAAAGTTAACGTCTGTGTGTAGACCAGAATTTTTTTTCATTATCCTGGGGAAAAGTTACTGGGCAACACTCATGTCACAACCCTGGTCCATGTAAGTGACCCTGTGGTGATTCACATCAGGGGAAGTTCCTCCCCAGACACAGTGCTGGGGACTTGAAGAGAACAGAGGAGTCTTTTGCTGTATGTGGTGTGGTAGGACCAATTTCTGTGAGCCTTTTTGTGTGCTTGGAATGATGTATGGCACTTACTCCTATGTAGACCCCAAATTTTCTTGTCAGATTGAATAAAGAGGCTGTTCTGCTTCCCTGTTGTAAAGCTAGTGGACGTGTGACTGATAATCAAACACTTTACCTTGTGATTAATGACTAAATAAGATACATGCTGAAATGGGAACATAGACCAAAAAGTAGTTCAATCTGTGAAAGCAAAGCGCAACATAAAACATGAAATGCTGTTTTCAAGTGGGCTGCCTGAGGCTGACTATTGTAAAGACTTAAAATTGCTGTCCAAATTTCTTAAGATATTTTAATTGACATTCCCTACTAGAAGAGAAGAAAAGATCAACTGGAAGATAGATTAGAGGCTTCTCAGGTGCTTTTGAAGTTCTCCTAAAGATTGCTTAACATGGTCTTTGCTCCTCTCCATTGCAAAATCACAAAAAAAGCTGGTCTAGAGGAGGCCTTTATAGGCACCTGGTCCATTTAGTAGATTCCCTACACTGATGCTATTCGTAATGCATGCAGCTTAAGATTCTTTCCAGGCATCTAGTAAATTAAAATTAACGTGTTTTCTTTAATGGTTTACCTAAACTTACTGTTGGAAATGTGTTTTTCTACAATCTTTCCTTAGCTTCTTTTCCTGTCCCCTAGGACGAAGAATTTTACCTCTCCTGTCAGCCTCAAGGCACTAGGTTATATGAAATGATAAATTTTTTTACAGGGAGAAACAAAAGCTAATTTTTGAGTTAGAAGGAGAACATGCCAGGAGAGTTCTTTCACAATGGGCTATGTAATACTTGCTTTGCTGGGAATGTAATAAAGCCCCTCTGTTGAAATTGCACAACAGCAGCAATTATATGCTTTGTAAATATAAGCATTTGAGCTGATTTTAACAGTCAAAGAAATATTTAGTCTTCACGTTTGTAAAGCAAGGTGCTTTATCGGTGGTTAAATAGAGCCTGCAAGTGCTGCAGAGGAGTTTACAGGTGATTGCTGAGTCCCTCAGGAGCTCAGTGGTTTGCTGAGTTGACATGAGTAAGGACAAACTTTAAGAGCCAAAAACTTGCAAGTACAGATCTATTCTAAGCTAGGCTAGTTTTGGACATTATCAAACATTGGTGAAACTAATCAACTGAGGACAAAGTTGGATCATGGGGATCAAGAGGTATTACTTAAGAGTAGTTGGACTGGATTTTTTTATTTTTTAATTGTAGTTGTTGGCAGAGGAAGATAAACATACAATAGTGCCTTTTTCTATTACTTTTGTTCTCGTGAATATATCTACACCAAAGGTAGACAGTTCTGCTGTATTGACATTATGCAAGATGAAAATAATGCAGAGCTTTGCAGAGAGTTGTGTTGCATGGTTTGCTTGATTTTGGAAGCACTTTGTTGACCTGTAAAATCATGTTTCTTCTGTGAAAAAATGTTGTCAAAACTAAATCATGTCCTGAAGCAACAGAAGATCCTCAAGATAGTAACATCCCTTTTCCAAGTCAGAAGCAGTCCTGGTATTTTTGCTTACTGTTGTAATTTGGCTTCAGGTACACTTGTACATGCCAGTTTTGCCTTTTAGCATCTTGGCCAGCCTCTGGTGGCTGGAAGCTAATGGGCATGTCTGCACAGATGGGTGCAAGCAAGCCTCGGTTTTTCCACGGGGGAAAATATGATTTGATAGGACCTTTTAAAATCATGCACTAACTTACACCTGGTTCACGGGAAGAAGAGGCACCACTATAATTTTTAAGTGCAGAAGCTCTAAATTACCTTTTGATGGACAAGTGCAAAGGAACTCTGGAAAAGGCTGAAGCTGCTTTGCCAAACTGGAAGCTGACTGGCTGAGGGCCAGCACTGTTACAAAAACTCTGTAGCTTCATTAGGGGAACTTTGTGCCCAAACAAACAAATCCTGCTGAGCATCAGGGCAGAGAGCCACCCTAGTGCTGCTGAAGAGGTCAGAGCTGGCCCTTCTGGTCAATTCTGAATCTGGGTTTTGGGTAATGTGCACCATCAGTTTAGATGTTTCTACACAAAACCCCTCTGAAGTGCCTACTCTAACAGAAGAAATATTAACATTTCTTCTTTCTCCACAAATTTAGATTTAATTTCTAAGTGATGCTTCCTGAGAGAAATTAAGTGTTTTGTACATTCTCGTTGTGAAAAAGTTAGGAATTCATTGTGTTTCCTTTCAAAGCAGGTACCTAGAAGTAGTTCAGCAGTGCTTGTATGATTTTGATGGCAAACCAGACTTTTAGATTTCTGATAAAATGTTTTTGTGTAAACTTCAAGTAAAAATCTGTAGTTCAAACATCTTAAAACACACAGGATTTGGAAAATTGGAAACTGTCAGGATGAAGCTGGAAGAAAACAAAGCAGTGATATTTGCTTAGTACTTGCTGTGCAAGGGGAAAAAAATGTTAGTCTCAAGAGCTAGTAACACCTGCATTATTTGAAACCTTGATCTCTAAGGGCTTTTACTGTAATGCGTTCAAAAACATGTAGCAAGTTAAAAAGCAGATTTTCCTGTCCTACATCTTTTCCTGTTAAGAAAGAAATCCCACAAAATATCTATTTTGTATTCATTGTGTCTTATAATATCAGCATTTCCTAGTGAATGTTTTTGGTTGAAATGAGAAAAATAGCAACTGTTTCTGGAGTAAGGATCTACAAATCATCTCCACTAAATGATAGAAGATTGGCCCAGAGTTCATCTCAAGAGCTTGTTCAGTCTGGTTTCTTGTCCAGGAGCAGAAGCCTGCATCTAAGCCACTCCTAGCATATGTTTGTTTTATCTCTTCTTTACAACTTTCAGTGATGGAGATTCTATCAGTGCTCAAGTCCTTTAAGCTATCCCTGCTGTTAGAAAAAGGCTGGTGGCTTGGGTTGATTTTGCTATCGCCTCTTCCCACACTTTCATGTCCAATCTTAATTTTCCACGGTTTAATATAAGCCTGCTCTTTCTTATCCCATCCACAAGGGTCATGGAGAACAATGTCCTTTTCTTTGGGACCCCCATGTCAACATGACTTTAAGGCCGTTATTTTTGCTTTGTTCCTGGAGAAAACCTTTCCAGCCTGCCAGCTTTCCCTTGTAAATCAGGTTTTTCAAATCTCTGATTGATGTTGCTTCTCTGTCCTCCAGCCTGTCTGAAATAATTCGTCTTTCTTGAAATACAGTGTCCAAAACTGGACATAAAATTCCAGGTGAGCAGAGTGGATGGGGAATTTTATGTGAGATGAAGTTGGAAGTCTTGCTGAAGTTGAGAGGCATGACATCTATGAAATCCCAGCTTGGGTACAGAAACAGTACTGCAGCTACTCAAAATACATGTAAAGTCATTCCCACTTCATATCACTGAGTTGCTTTGAATTAGAAAACATTTATAATAGTGGAGGTTGTCAAAGCTTCTTATCTGTCCTATGCTCATTTTTGCATATGAAGATTTACAAAAGGAGGTGTGCCAGTCTGTCTATTTTCCCTGTGCCAGCCTTATGACGGCATAGAACCTTGGAAGGGCCTCACTAGAGCAGAGTGTTTGGCTAATTTCTGCAAAAGCTCTGTAGTCATTCTCAGCTCTTCTGGTTTTTTTCTTAATTAGAGCATCTTTGACTTGTCTAAATGGAGCATTTTTGTCATCAGCAGTCATGATTTGAAATACAAAGACATTGAGCTCCTGTACAGTTTTGGTCATGGACTCGTCCCATTGAAATGGACACAGAAGGGAGTTTGTCTATAGGACAGCGCTGAATACTGAGCTCAGTAACCTCTTTTGTCCTTTGCAAGAATGGAGAAGGTTCCTGTGCAGCATTTTATGGGGGCTCAGAAAAGTCTTTTTGACTGAACTGTGGGACTTCAGATGTCTCCCAGCTTAGTCATGATAAAATATGAAACTTAGGGCATTTTCCAGCAACTGAAAAAGGCAGAAAAGCTTTTACCTGCTGTGTGGTATGGCTGCAGTTGGACATCAGAGTAGAAGCTGGGAATGTTGATCTCCTGACAGGTCAGTTATCCACATGGCACAGGTCTGTGTGTATTTACCCAAGGGTGTAGATTTATACTTGGCACCACTCTTCTCACTGGGAGAGGTGCTTCTTACTGCCAACTTGTTGTGAACAGAAAGTGAGGCATGAGACACCACGTATTTTCCTGAGGTGTGAAAAGTTCCAAGCCTAACGAAGTGAGATGTGGGCTCAAAATCCAAGAAGAGTTCTGTGATGTGGCAGTTTCTGAAATAAGGTGCATTGCTCTAATTATTGATGTATGTCAAATGTTAGAAGGCTGTTTACGTAAGAAAATTTAAATCTGATAGTGGTGTTGTGACAAAGTTATTTCCTGTTTTTTAATTGTGCTTCCCTTGAATGAATCCCTGTATGTTTATCTTTAATTTTATCTTAACCTTTAAAGCATGATGACACTTACTATGCAAAAGGAAAACTTTCCATGCTTTTGTTTTTTTTTAATAACAATTCTGAGATGTGTATACATCTCGCTTTTTTTTCCCCAGTGACGAGTCCCATTTTTGTTGTTTTTAAGTTGCTTTGCCTTTATCATGCCTGTGGAAGGTACTCAACAGACTAATGCAGGTACTTAAACTAAACTGGTAGAATAAAGGCTATGAATCACCAGTCCCCTAGTAATTCTCTCTGTATGCATCAATGCTAGATAATAAATTTTATGGCATTAATATCCACAATGCTTCTAGTTTTTTTCTTTCTTGCCTGACATACAATAGCTTGGAAGGTAGATGGATTGTCAGCTTCCAAAGTATTACAAAGTACCTCTCCAAAGTCCTGAAGGATTTGTGAAAAGGGGTGTTTTTCATTTTCTCAGTAAACCTTTTCACTTCCAAGAAAAGCAGTTCAGGCAAAAATTTAATTTGTTGAGTGAAGGACCTTGGTAGAATTTGTTGGTAAGCTTTCAGATAATTTGAACATAATGTTTCTACAATTGGGGCAGCTTCAGAAAACGTTGGGGTTTTTTTTCAACTAACAGGAGACTTTGTGTGTTTTTTCACTCATAGCTGTGAAATACAGAAAGATGACTTAGATGTGTGTAGGTTTTACCAGGAGTCTGTCTGTCTGTAATAGTGAATGCTGTTAAGGATTCAGCTGCCTATGGAAAGTGGAGCACTGGTGAGCTGATGGGTGCTGGCACACGTAATAAAATCTGTTTTGGAAATTGGGCAGGGGAAGATGTACTGAGGTAGGAGTCACAGGACTGCATCCTGGATACCCAGTTGCTCTGAGCTGGTAGATACCTGTGCATTCTGCTGATGGTATTGGCATTGGTCTCTCCACTGAAATGCTGGAAACAACATTAATTGTAAGGTGAATTAAAATTTCCATTTGATATGCCAGCTGAATTTTAAATCTATTCTGTTGTGAGTTAAATGTGTAATTTGACTGATCATCACTTTCCTGACATAGGTTCTTGGTCAAGTTATTTGCTAGTGTAGATGGAATAACAAAGATAGAATCAATGAGAATTAAGGACTGCGAGAACTATTAGCTGATGTGATTGAAACTGTTCTCTTTAGCCTGGTGGAGTGCTGGCTACTCTAAACAGCTGATGGAGAAGCTCTCTCAGAAAAAAATATTTAGAAATAAATAGTGTTCTCAAATGCCAGGTTTTTTTCTGAATTTTCTGATGTTTTTCTGTGGGAAAAAAAAAGTGCAGAAAAATGACTGAAATATATTGAAAACCTTTTCTATTAAGAGACAATTCTTTTTATTTGCTTATACTCTTCTGTCCTTCAATCAGTTTTCTTCCTTTCTGATATCAATTGATTATTGATAAATTACTTTTTCTGAATTCTCCTTATTAATTTAATAGTTCTACTATAAAGACCTCTTTTCCCTACTTCATTCTGCTAGGAGCTTTTTTGAGGGTTTTAATTTTTTATTTTCCTGCAAGCAAGGTTTTATATCTGTTGCTAAAATGCTCTTCATTGCTAACACAATTTCTTTTTCACTCTTCCATTTACTCTTTTGGAATGAGGACAGAAATATAGGTCTTATTCATCTTTGCTTTCCAAGTGTATGTATGTATTTGAGTCAGCCTGCAGAAAAATTTTTGCATGGTTTTGGGGAAGGAGGAATGCAAGGGATTTGGGACTTGAAAGCATTAGCAAGTCTCAGGCAGGGATTTTTGTGACTTTTGCTCTGTTAATTATTTCTGAACTTTCTGAACTGCTTCCAAACGTGGTTGCATTACTGTGTGCGTCATGAGAGACAGAAATTTGTCTTTTTTAAATTCTTACATCTCCCTCAAAAAATGCTTTGGTATTACATAATTGCTATTGTTCTTTTGCATGTTTTTCATAGCATCCTCCTGGGCAGTTGAGAAGGAAGTACAGTTCCTGCTCCACTATTTTCCTGGATGACAGCACGGTCAGTCAACCAAACCTCAAGTATACCATCAAATGGTGGGTTTTAAAATTTATTTCTTTTTGATAGCATTTATATTTTCTGTGTGTTTTTATGTATACATATTTCTGAACCATTACTAAGCAAACTTCAAAGATTTTAGTTTTTGAATTAATAAATTTACTTAATCAGTCATGGTCCAGAGTTACTGGGTGATGTCTTAGATGAGCATTTTAAGTTTCACTGGTGCCTTTTTACTTTTGGAGAGAAATGAAATTGGGATTTGTAGAGTATTGTTCTTTACATTTTGTACAGTAAGGGGAGAATAGGGACCAAATGCTCAGGCATTTAAGGCTCTTTGTTAATGGTTGCTGATAGTCTCTCTTGAGCTGCCTGTAGGTTGGTTACCTTGGTGTATGCAAATACAAAAAATTATTAAGACAGTATCTCTGCTGCAGAGGTGGTTACATGAGAGACAAGTCTATTCAGACTAACACATCTGAAGGAGTTTGTAATGTTGGTCATTAAGACAGTCCTTAATTTTTCTGTTGAAGAAAAAGAGGGGAGGGGAGAGAGGTTTTGTAGTTAAACTGATACCTGATTCCTTGTCAGCTCTTTCTACCTGGATTATAGTCTTGTTTTTCTTCAGATTTCTGTCACTAGTAACTTAAAAATAGTTCTGATTAGCACTTGAAAAAGGTTTTGTGTTTCTGAGGTTTTTTTTCCTCCTCAAATTTCATACTCTTCTGCTCTAAAATCCTTTGTATGCAGAGTAAGTGCAGCCTTTTGGGTGGGTCTTGGTTCTCTTTTTGCATCAGAACTGCTACAACTTCACACAGAATGACACAGAAGGGTGAGATGGTGTTGGGGAGAAGGGTGGTGTGTTTGGGAGAGACTTGGGGGCATGGTGGAGGGCAGACTTGTGGGGAGCAGAAGAGCTGGTTCTGGGCTCGGGTGGGAGTCGTGCAGGGCTGGGGCCAGGCTGCCGGCGTGGGAAGGGCTGGAAGCTGCAAAGGCTTGAAAAGGGACTACAGAGGATGAGAAACTGAACTCTGGCACACAGAGTCTCTACATCTTCTGTCTGGCTGCACATTTAGCAGGTCGAGGAGATTGTAGGATTATTGTTTTTGTAGTACAATTTCATTTCTTTCCCCTTTTTGGAGTCTCTGCAGGAAAATGACAATTGCACGTGGGTAAATCTAAGAGGGAGGCATTGTGCTCAGCTCATTTATCTCTTCTGGGTCATGTTATGCACTGATGTGTTTAAAATATTACTGTATCCAGTGCAGCATCTGCAGCAGGGAGGCTGGGGTAGGGTGATGGAAAGCTCATTTCTGCACTCTTAGTGCCAGCTGAACCAGCATATGAAAGATAGAATGAGACTTGGAAGAGCTTCTCTATTACAGCCCTAAGAGACTTTCAGATTCTGATATGGATTTCTAAATAGTAAATATTTTCTTAAACTTAATTTGACATTTTGTTTCAAAGGCAACCATATGGACACCAAGCAGAACTGTGCACATAGATTCTTGCTTTCATCAAGTGAACTGGAGCTTCAAGTGTGTTCCTAGAGGCATAATTTAAAATTAAATTTTAGGAATAATTCATTTTGTGAATAGCTTTCTGTCATATCAAATTCATTCATAAATGTGGGTTTTTCTTGTGTTCAGTAACAACTGTGTCCTCTAAATGTCCATGGTACACACTATCTCTTGATTCCTTAAATATGTGTCTGTAGGAAAAAGATTTAAAAAGCGTTTATGATCTAAGAACTTCTAATGCAGCCAGGTAAAAGATCATAAAAAATTAGTAAAATATAATTACTTTTAATGGAGAAAAATATTTTCTACTGTATGGGTGTTCAAGAAAAACCCCAATCAAACCTGAAATAATTTAAAGTTCTACTAAAGTTTAAGCTCAGACATATTATTTTCCTGCAGTATCTCAGTTTTCATGTTAAAATTCTGGAATAAAATCAGAGAGCAACCAAATGACTCTTAAAAGGTCTTTCAGGGAAATGGAAAGGGAGGAATTTTGGATCAGTATAAGACATAAGCATCTTACAGTGATGATGAAACAAACAGTCTACAAAGAATTCCCTCCTTCATCCTCTTTCCCCTTTAGCTTAGATTGGTTTTATGCTGCTGCAGAAAGTAGGGAGAGTGCTGGCTTGGCTTTGTTCTTCATTAAAAATGTGTCATGAGTAAAACACGAGCTGGGAGTTGGAAATTGTAGGATAATCATAAGAATCTATATTTTAATTTTGTTCCATCTCAAGTGTGAATGAGATCCGTTAGTTGTGTATGTAATCAAAATCTTAACTTTCAGTGAATATAAGGACACTTTTGTCTGTGTGCAGAATATAAATGGGGTGCTTTGGTGTGTGGTGGAGAGTAGGGGAAATGCATAATGCAGTAAGTTATTCAGGGAGTTGTCTTTCCTGAGTTAAAATAAGTAACTAGATGCCATAAAACTGTAGGAGTGTGGTATTTAAGTGTGCTGTGTGAGCAGCTACATAAAGACAGACACATGCAATGGATTTAAATACACAATCATAAGCCAATGGTGATTAAAACATTTCGTGTTAACCTGGCAGCAAAACTAAAGACAATGTCCAATGCCTGTGGTGTTTTGTCTTCCCCCTTGGAAGTCAGTAAGGGTTTAATAATTGAGTTTAGTGGAGTAGGGCTTTAAATGGAAAGTATGTGCAACTTGATATGTGAAATACGAAGATTATTGTAAAGTACTTAATTACTAGTAAAAAGGATGTAGTTGGAGTGTACAAAACAGTTATAAAGTTGTCTGTTTACAGCAGTTTGCTGTATCTAATAACGAACAAAAGAAAATAGGCTGTTGACCATATACTGTTTGTCATGCTTTGTGCTCGGTTTTAAATTTGCATGTAATATGACAGAAAATATGATATGGCAGTCATGAGATATTAACTCTGTGTTTTTCTTTACAGTGTAGCTCTTGCAATATATTACCACATCAAAAACAGGTATGTGAATAATGGAATCTTGTACTGAAAATGTCTTTTATTGGAACAAGTGAACTGCGCAAACCCTAAAAATTCATGCTCAATTTCTTTCAAAATGTTTTTGAGTAGTGGTGTTCTTAAGTCTCACACTAGCAATAAGAAACACACACATTATATATATATGTTTTTTTTTTTACATAGAAATTTTAAATTGGAATATTAAGTACCATAAAAAATGGAAGTGCAGCTCAACATTGAAAAGCTCTGATGATTCAGTGTTTGGTTTTATATGCATTGGGCACTTCTGCATTGTTGCATATGTTGCAATTACATGTTTAAAAAGTCTGAATAGTTTATTTCAGTTTTGTATTTTTAGCTGCACCTTTGTAAAGTTAACTGGGCGTGTCAGTGATTAGTTAGGATTTTGAAATTAAACCCATGGAATTATACGGTAAGAATGATACTGTGAGCAATTGTAATTCATGATGCCTCAGTGTCACTGTTTGGGACACGAAAGGACGAAGCAGGCAGCAGGAAGACAAGCAGGAAAGCTCTTTACTTTATTTTTTCTGACTCCATATATATACAATTTTACAAGCAGACCCAGATTTGCTACACAGGTAGCCACCTCTTCAACTTTGTTGGTGAACATCACCATCAATCAACTTTCTCCTCTCAGGGGAGAAATATGTAAACAATAGATAATTTCCAAAAATATTCATAGTTTATTTGAAGCTGCATAAGAACAAATGCAAACAGTGAAAAGCAGGCAAACTTGAGGCAACATCTCAGAAACAGAGCAGGTCCAGGTTTATCTCTCCTGGTGTATGTTTTAGATCTCTGCTCAGTCAAGTTGATTGAAATTGAATAAAAAAATAGGTTCTCTAAAAAGTAACTTGGCACATACATGAGTTTTCTTCATGTTGAATTGTGCCTTTGTATCTTAAATTCCCTGTCCTCATGATACATCACAGTATCTTAAAATAATATTTCCTGACATTTCTAAGGAGAGGTTGTATAAATAATTTAAGTGACTTTTGTGCCCATGGTTTTTCAATTAGCCTTTTCAGAGGACTTGGCTTAGATCTTGATTTATCAAGCCACTTAGACATTTTTTCTTCTGGACTGTAAGAAGTCCAACTAGAACAAAAGGAATTACTCATGAGTTTAAAGTTCAGCTGGTACGTCATTCAGGACCATGGTTCAGGTCACTGCAACCCATCACACTTCTTGAAACAAGGCTGACATCTCAAGAGAAACCTTTAAATGTGCACAAGGGCAGAAAGGCTTAGGGCTTGATTCCTGCTGAAAGCTCTTAAAAGACTTTCCAAAACATCAGTGGGCCTTGGACTGAAACATGGCAATATATAAAGCACAAGTTGGAGTGAAATCTTCTCTTGAACTTTTAATCTCATTTACGAGGAAACTAGACATGCGTGGTCATGCTTGGATTACTTGTTTATCCATCTGTGGTTCCTTTTCCCCCCTTTTTTCCATGATCCCTGGATTTAGTTTGGTTAACTAGTCAATTTTTGCTATGCTTGACTAAATAGTAGAGATCTCAAAGACAATCAGACTCCAGAGTTTTGTGGAAATAAATTATTAAGTGCTGTGCTAAGCACGATGGCAGGTGAGTAAAAGGATTGAGAGAATTTGGCACATCAGAGGCTACAAAGGGTACGAAACCTCAGTAAGAGCTCACGAGTGAGCAGGAAGAATCCAGAGCCACAGTATGCCAGGGTTGCTTTATGCTGATTCCATGGAGCTGATCCCTGGCTGCAGTAAATTGTTCCCATTCGTGGGCTTGCAGAGCCTGATGCAAATTTGACCTACAGCTGGTAGACAGAGACCAAAGAGTATAAAGTAAAGAGTACTGTGTCAGCATCTTGGAAACAGATACATTCTGACACTTACTTTCTTGGGAAAGTTGCTGTCTGTCCTTTCACTTTTGGGATGGAGAGGTGATTTATTCAGGAAACTGGTTGCTGCTGCTTTCCCTGGAATGTGTCTGGGCTGGAGAAGTGCTGTGCCTGCACTTGGGACACGCAGTCCCAGGGGTCGTGCTGGAGCCAGGCTCACGTGTGCCAACGAGCAGCTCTGAAATGAGGGATGTGAAACAACTGTTCACTCTTGGGTCGTCTCTGATTTGGGAATGGAGGGACAATGTGATAACAGCACTCAGTTGTGCTTGCTGCTGAAACAGCAAGAGCAAAACGTATGTTCTGTTTCCTGCTATTATAGCTGAAAAGGAAGTTGTTGATGTATGTGGGAGATTCTGGTTCATTATGGGGGATGGGGGGTATGAAACCACTGTGACTCTTTGACTCAAGGTTCATTTTGACAGAAAATGAGTCAAGCATCTGCTTTTCCTGAGAAGAATTCTTTTTAGACAGTAGTTGGTCCTGTTCTCCTGCATAGGAGACTTAAACCAAAATTACTTCCTAGTATTTCAAACGCTCACCAATCTAATTTTTTTAGAAGGTGTACATGAAATGTAGTTTTCCTTCACATACTTCTCACATTTCATTTGATTGTAACATTCTTCCCTTTCCTAGTGTCTCCTATCGTGGTTATACTGATCAGTCTTATTCATCTTTTATTGTCTTAGCTCCACTAAAAAGAGCTACACCCATCTTGTTTTTGAAGGAATGCATAAGCATTGGGGAATTCGCTGAAGAAATAAAATAAACCCCAGCAAACTAACCATAAAGAATGCTTGGATGATTGGTAGATGGTCATTTTTGAAAGAGTACAGTGTGAATTTTAGTGAAGACAAAATCCTCAAGTTTTTTTTTTAAATAGATTTTTGAGACCAGTCAGGTGTGAGTTCATAGCATACAGCAGCTACAACCTGAAGAAATAAGATAGGAAATTAGTTCCATTTGCATTGTGAAGTGACATAGTTTACTGTAGCACACCAATCATTTTGGGGTGACTATTTCTGCATTAAGATACTGTTTTTTAAATAGGGGTAAAAGAGTCTGGCCTCGAATCCTTGCTGATAGGTTTTTACTAATTACCTCAATCACCCCAGTCCAGGGTTTGTTGGTTGGTTGGTTTTTTGGTAATAACAATGTGTTTGTTTTAATTTAGATGCTGGTTTTTTCTATTGAAAATGTGTTTATTTCCAGTGCTAGCCTCCATTTTAGTAGAAAAAATGGCACCTTCAGATGTTAAATGCATTTTGCAGATGTGAGTCCACTGTAAAACTTGTGGTTTGCATGCTCTGAGAGACACGTGCTGCTGACTAAAGATAGAAAATATCAGCGGTTTGTTTCTTAAGAACTGTATGGTCAGAGTACCAGGGATGCCAAAAATAAAGATGGGGTTGTAATAAGTCACATGGATGCATCTGTCCAGAAAGTGCCAGTTCTAGTACAATTACACTTCTTGCTTTTGTGTTTGTTAGTGTCCTTGCCAAAGTTACATACAGCAAAAATCTTATATTGCATTGTGGATGTTAGGCTTGTGAAGTTGCATCTGATATTGAGCTACAGGGATTTCAGAGAAATATCTAATAAAACCAGTGAATAGGAGTATTATTTTGTCTGAATCTTTTTTTGAATGTGCTTCTTTTGGCTTCCAGAAAACATTAGTACAATAGGTTTTTCAAATAAGTTAGAGGTGAAGTGTGTATGTATTAACTGAAAGAGTATTGTAAAAATAGCATTGCATATTAGTAAGCATTTACAATGTTGGTAATAAAGGTGGAAGAGGAGTTGGGAGATTGTAGGGGTGGACATGATTAAGTTAAAAAAAGGAGAAAAAAAGAGTAAGCTGGGCTGATTTTGTCAAGTTTGTAGTAGTACTTCTTAAGCCTCACAGTAAAGTGCAGAACAGTTTTGTATCTTGGGCACTGAAAGCTGAGTGTTTTAGCATGCTCTGTAATATGAATTTCATATTAAATGAGGACCTTATGGCAGAGTAGGTCCAACCTCTATTTGAAAATCACATTTCATCAGTTTCTAAGCGCCCTCCAGCATGGGGAGTGTTGGAGTTTTAATGGTGCACTTGTGTCTATGAGAGTTGTGCTGTTGTGTTCAGATAATGACAGTACTTTGGTTTTAATACTTTTTAGGGACACAGACGGAAGAATGCTCTTAGATATTTTTGATGAAAACCTTCATCCCCTTTCGGTAAGTTCATCTGCCTCTCCTTCCCTTTCATGTGAACTGTCTTTTTTTTTTTTCTGTCTGCTTCGTTTTGTTTCAGTCACCTATTTGGAAGTATTTCTTCCTTAGAAATCCGAAGTGCCACCAGACTATGACAAACATGACCCGGAGCAGAAACAGATTTACCGCTTTGTCCGGACGTTGTTCAGTGCTGCTCAACTGACTGCTGAATGTGCCATTGTCACCCTGGTGAGTGGCTGAGGGATGACATCAGCCATCTGACAGACACAGTTCTGTTCTCAGAAGTTGTGTTTGTGTGATTTAATAGATGTAGGTGCTGCCAGGGAATTTTTCTCACTACGGAGACAGAGGAAATTTCTTGCTGGGAAGAGATGCCACTGTTCATTTTCATGGGTAGAGTAAGTGAGGAAGAAGAGATCAGGAAACATGTGACACAAAACCTGGGGTCCTGCCTTCATGGAGTGAGAGTGTTACTGCCACCAAGGTGACTCATAGAAAATGTAAGTGGCATAGGTGGTCTGAACATGAGGGAATGTTGAAAGAAGAAAGGCTTCAGCTTCCAGGAGGTTTGCTGTGTCTCACTGTAGCTCCCAGGAGAGACTTGGGAACAGCTGTAGGTGATTTGATAGCACTAATAAGAATTGATGGGCACGTAAAGGATTCACTGAGTGACTGGGACATGTTGGCTCTCTTCTACTTCCCCTCTACTTGTCATGGGATTGAACAATTGTCTGAAGTTTAGCTACTTAAAAATAGCACAACACAAAAGGTTCAGATTTTCAGCTGGTGTGGATCAACATAGCAATGTGGATTAAAAGAGCTAAAGTGATCTCCACCAGCTGAGAATTTCTTAATTTTTTTGAAATTTATATCCTCCCAATTCTGACAGCTCTCTTCAGCCTTCAGTCACAATTTTGGCCATGTTCTTTACTCAGAGATTTTAAGATAACAAAATGGTTTTTTGCCACTACAACATGAGGTTTCATAACAGCTTAGTGATGCATTTTAGATGGAAGGAGGGGAAATTGGAGAAGGTGAATTTTGAAGCCCAGACCTACTCATTTCCTGTCAATTTATTTCCCTTGGCTTCTAAGATTTGTTGGCAAGCTTTTCTCCTTCAGATGGTCAGAATGAATTGCACTAGCCAGTAAAGAACAGGAATACAAGAGAAATTGGGCAAGAAACACCTTACAGTGCGCCACCCTTCCATTTTGTAGTTTTACTCTACCTAGTTGCTTGACACAGCCAGTATTTGTTTTCTGAAATGACATTTTGCCTGTTTCTTTTACATAATTGTACTAAGTGCTTATCCTTCTTCCTTTTCTTCCTAAGTGTTTTCTGCTAGAGACAAGATAAATTGTGTGAATCAGTATGTTCTTCTGTAATTTAATTGACCCACTGTCAAATACCTTGTTGTATTTATCTGTTATTCAGTATTAAGTTATTTGATCAATGAGGGTACTGCTTAGTAGAAAACTTTTCCTTTTTTCTTTTTTTTAGTAGCATTACCTTTCTGTTGCTGCAATACATGGGAAGTTCTTTCCCACAAGTCTTCTATAACTACTTGCCTCTTCTGGTTCTTGGGTGGTTTCCTTGCAAGTAGATCTTTCGATGTGATCTCCAATGAAGTATAAATGTTTTTAGTTAATTTGTTATATTGCAGAAGCAGTTTCCATAGTTGTTTGTGCTTAAAGACTTAGGTGACTTGTTTTTTTTTCTTTTTAGCCAGTACAATGGTAACAGGAAAATGTATTATAGCCTAGTTCCCAGAGCAGCAATGCAGATATTTATGGCTAGATTTGGTGCAGGTGATCATGTTTGCCATTCTGCTGTTCTTGCCTGTGTTGTCAGGATAATAGCACCTGCCTGATCCCTCTTTCCAGAAACCTTCAGAGTTTATACATAGTGTCTTACAAGTGTGAAATTCTGTTGCTGATGCTCTGTTTCCTCTGTACTTCTAGATCCCATTTCTTTCTGTGTTTGTGTCATCAGGAGGGGCCCCAGACACAGATTGTGTTGTTTTTGAAATACTCATATGTGGAAATCAATCTGTGAAAAAGCAATCGACCCTTTCCCCCTTCCCACACTCCTGAAATCTTAATAATGTTGATACTACTGTTCCTGAACCTTGCAAGTGCTCTCAGTTTTGCTATCCTGTCTGGAGCAGGAGAGATCAGCATTCCCTGCTGGAGCTTGTGTTTTGCCATAGTCTGGCTGTCCATCAGAGAGCAATCTGATAGCCCTGTCTGCCACTCGTTCCTCCTGGGAGGGTTGCCAGAAGACAAGAAGTGTGGGGGATCAAGAGACATTCTGAACAAGATGCTACAGTTTTCTCTTTCTTTCACTCACTCTAATTATTTTTAAACAGTTCTAAGCACCCGTTTTTACTGCCCACATTATGAATGTGGTCCGAAGTGTGTGGTTGAATGCACCCACTGTTTGTCTTGGTACGTGCATTAACCAGGTAAAAGCAGCAGTAACAATTAGTTCTACAGCAGTTGGTGTTCAGCACGGGAGCTGAGTAAATGTGAAACCCCAGACTCTGAGATAAGCTGTTCTGCAGCAAAAAGCCAGCATTGTGTGGCTTCAAGCACTTAATTAAAATATTTCAATTAAAGCTTCCACTATTACAGCAAAACCATTTATAATTAAACAAAAAATTTAATTTTCACATAGCCTCTAGAGCTGCCAAGAGATTTCCCATACTGATAGGTGGAAAATTAAAATCTCAGGTTGAAACAATTAAATACTAATTGACATTATTTATTTTTAAAACAATGCCATAAGAATAAAATTAGTTTTAAGAATTATTTTGCCAATTTAAAGCTTGTGACTTTAAAGTGGTTTTAACCCCAGTGAACAGCATAACTGTATTCTGTGACCTGACTTCCTGAAAAATGTCTCTCTTGTCCCAGAGTATTCCCACCTTTGGTAAAACTAAGGCTGCTTGTCTCCTCTTTAGCATCTCCTCCAGACTAGAGGTAGGAAGTTGTACTTGTGTTAATCTACTGATTGGATGGCAAACAAAAAAATGTGAACAGGAGTGTTACCCATACGAACAGGAAAACAATACCGTGTTTGCGTGTCAGGAGAATTAAATATTTATGCTTTGTTCTTTTGTTCTGTGAAAACAATCCTATGAACTAGACCTGAAGAGCAGGTCCAAGTTTTCTGCTTTGCCTTGGCACAACGTTGTGAGTTTTTTGCAAATAGGCAAAATGAAGGCTCTTTCAATATACTTCTGTGTCCGTAGTGGTTTGAGAGAGGACATGTTTTGCATTTGCAAATATGCTGGGTCTGTATGCTGTAGACAGATCAGATACAGTGATATGTAAATGCATACAGTGCACGAGCTGAATTATTCTGAGAACTTCAGAGGAGCATGTTTTTGGAATCCCTTACAGAGTTCATACTGTGACTGAGGGGATTTGATATTAGCGAATTGGAAATTTGAAGTATGTAAGAATAAATTCTCCTTATGAAAAATAGGGATTTAATTAATCCAGCCAGATGTTCCTGAGTTCTTATTGTATTGTTTGGTCATGTTTTCAGTAACTAGGTAAAGAGAGAATACTGCTGAGTCGTATTGTGAAAATTACTGTATTTGCAGAGAGTTTTGCTTCGTTTTCTTTGTATTTGGAGGAATGGAGAAAGTTGTGGGTTTTTATTGGTTTCCTTTCACTAGGATATTTTTGCTTTTGAATGCTGATAAAGCACTTTATTTCAAAAGTATATTTCAGTTGATCTATAAAAAATCTGATACTTGTTTAAAAGGAAAGGAAAACACAAAAGGGTGTCCAGAGTCCGTAGGGACACTTGATCTGCAGAAGTCCTTTTCTGCTGGCCCAGTGTAACCTCCAACCCTTATGCAGCTGATGGAAGATGCAGGATTCCCTGAAGACCTTGGAGTGCAATCCAGAGCAGTGCTTGTGACCATGAGGCCATGAGAGTGGCTGGGTGTGAGCAAGGCCAGGCAGTGCAGCCAGGCTCTGTCCTGTGTAAGGAACCCACGAGGAGAGTTGTGTGTATCCACTATTGTTGGTGTCCACCTTTGTCCTGGTCTTCAGGCATTCCTGGGGAGGTGCCAAAGCCCAGCACTTGGCTGCATCAGAGGAAGGTCTCCAAGGTGTAGAGAGGAGGTCCCTCGACTTGTGCTGACAATCCTGAGCCCCTTGGCAGCTGGACATGGCTCAGATACACTCTGGAGGAGGCCAGGAGGAGCCTGTGCTCTGGGAACTGGTGGGATAAAGAGATTCTGGTCCCTGGGTTTAGGACTGTTACCTTCTGACTGCGGTGTAATTACAACACATGAGGGATTATCAGTTAACACTTACACATCTACTTAGTCAATCCTTGCCTTAGAGTTGCACTTAATGAAAAAAGAACAATGAAGGTGGGGATGGAGTGGGAATTCTTTTTAAATTGCAATAGAAGAGAATGTTCAGAGAGTGTGTATCTGCTGATGCCTCTTGGGCTTCTGTGTGGGCAAAGAATGAGTACTGATCCCAGTTTTAGACTGGAAAGTCAATGTTTCCTAACAGTTGGAGAGCATTTAACATGGATTATAGGTATTTGCCATAAAATGAGTAAATTAGGGGGCAAACCTGGAGATGTGTGATTTTCATCTCAGTTTCATTCGTGCTTTCTATAAATATCTGTAATGTACTTTGCAGTTGTTCACCTTTTTTCATAGTTCTGTGACTACTTTTGTTAGTTCTTCTCACCGTTTGGTCTCAGAAATAAAAATTGGATGAATTTGCAAGGACCAGAACTATGTCCTTTTCCACCAAATGGGTGGCACCAGACCTTTGTAGAACATTTTAAATGCCCAGCTGGGCAATTGCAAGCCATGGTTATTTCTGGAGAGTCGTGGTAGGGAACTGGCTGATTGCTTAGAACAGAGCATATGGCAGTTTAGTGATTGGATTAGAGCCGTGATTTGGCTGTGTGAGACCCGCTACCAATTATAATCTTCTCCATAAAGATATCATTTCAATTTCAAGGCATTGTGACACACTGAAGTTTTCTCATTAGAGAGAGATGACTCTGTATTTCTCCATAATATGTTGGGATGGAAATATCTTTGTTAGTTACTCTGTGCTCCTGCAATTTACAGTGTGAGTTACCTGATGAGGGAGGAAATGAGGTATTTGCAAATAAAGGTTAATTTGTAGATTCTCAATTATAGTAATTAGAATAGAAAAGCCACTGTCTCCTTTCTGTCAGTGTAAATCAAGTGAGAAATTATTAAAGCCACTAGAGTTTTATTGGTAAAATAGAGATAGAATTTGACATAAAGCCATATAAAATCACATGGGAGAAGTTAATGTTTTGCTCTTGCTGCTGCCTCAAAATTCAGAATTACTCCAGTCATGTCAGTGACATTCCTCAGTGCTTGCCCATTGCTTGAGTGTGCTGAGACTCCCAGTCAGTTCCTTGGGGGCAGCACACAACTCCTGACCTCTTAGTGTGGTGCTACAGGAAATTCTAGGACTGCGTACAAATATAATTGCATAATAATTTTGGTTGGAAGGGACTTCCAGGGGTCATGTCTGGTTTGGTCTTTTCTCAAAGCACAGCCAGGCAGATCAGGGCCAGAGCAGTTGAGTTCTGAGTTTCTCTGAAGATGAAAATTTCATAACCTCCACAGAAAACCTTCTCCATTGCTTTAGGGAAGCCTAAAAAAAGAACTACTGTGTTGTTAGTGCTTAGACCACAACTCCAATGTGATAAGAGATATCAGAGTATTGGAAGTTAATGTTGAACAGCTTCAAAATGAAGTAACAAATAGAAGCAAAACTTCTGTGAGAACCCCATAGTTTTTTTTAAAAATATGAGTGCTTTTTCTGATTGTGAAAAACTGAAATTAAATTATTTGACACTTTCATATCTGGTATATATCCTTCTGGAGATGGGAAATAACAGAAAGAAATCTTCTCCAGTATTTTAATTTTCTTTCTATTTGAATGTATTATGTAATGTCCAAAGTCTGCTATAATATCCTCTTAGATCGGAAACATGAGATGCTGTTTCACACTAATTAAAACTGAACTCTTCAGTGCTATCTTTAGTTTAGAGTTTCTTCAAACGATTTATGTTCTGTTGATTGGGATGTTGTGTAACCACCACTCTCCTCTCCAGGATCATGGGGAGCCTGACATCTTAGATAACTGGGACAGCACAGGATACTGTGCTTAGTTACTAATAAACACTTGGGAAGAGCAGGATGGATTCACCCATCTGCAAGTAACCACCCTGGGGGTGGTTAAAGCTCGGCAGTGGCTGGAGCAGCACTGCTGGGCCTTGGTTGCTGTTGCTGATCCTTATAGTTTGTGCCATGTTGCAGTTCTGTGTTTGGATTAAAAAAGCCCCCCAGGACTAGTGGTTATAATGGATGGCCTAATGCTATTTAGCATGCTACTGCAAGTCCAGGTCCTGGGTGTCTAGATCAGAGGCATCCAAAGTAGGTCAGCCTGGAGTTGTTTCAGGTCTGGCAGATTTAAGAGCTGGAGATACGTGCTGAAACAAATCGGTTCTGTACTTCTGCTGGACCTGAAATGGCTTTGGAAGCCATTTAACTACATTCCTGTGGTGCAACATCTAAGCTAATGAACCTCTGCGGAGTTCATTGAACTTCCAGCCAATTTGGGATTATCTATACCCATGGAGTGGTAATTTTATTCAATTAGTAGAAGTAAAGTCTCTTTCATTCAGATAAATTAATTTTTAACAGGGGAAAATCACCAAATTGGTTTCATTTATGATTAAGTAATAAATTGCTGATATCCCAAGTATAAAGGTCAGTCATTGTGAAATCTTGGTGTTAGTCTGTGGGAAGAGATGGAAAATAATAATGCAATATTGCTCCTTTGAAATCTTAACTCTGTGCGCTGTGTTTCTGACCTGTGCTTAGTTACTAAAATATCTCCAATGAAGTGCGGCTGTTGTCCATCAAAGCTTGTTAGACAGTCACAGAAAATCATGTGGTTCATTCCCAAATGCAGAACTGTAGACTAATAATGGAGGTGCTAGACTCTGAGGTATTGAGTTTGTAAATAAAAATGTATTGACAGACCAATGGCCATTGGCATTTTCCTAATCAGGATTGTATTTTCATTTCAGCTAGGATTTGACTTATGGTACAAATGAGTTTTGACTATTGTAGTGTTGCTGTTACTAACACTGAGTTGTATTTGTTCTTTGCAAGCTGGAAGGAATTCAGAAGAATGTCTTGTTTGACTGAAACCACTGAAAGTTTTTGCTCATGTCACATCAGCAACTTTAATTGATATAAGTAGTCTTGTTATTATTCTGTAAAAGATATCTATGCATACATTCATAGAACTAAGTGAGCAATGGTAAATGTGATGAAGATGGCTCTTGGATGCTGGTTGGGCAGAACTAGTTGTTAAATTAAGGCTGAAAAAAATATGAGTCTTTCAGGAATTCAGCTTTTGAATGTTTGATAGAGAAGTACTGAAGAATTCCGCCTCAAAAGCTTACTTTCAGGCACTGCAAAGGGTGAAGCAAATTGGAAAAAAGCAGCAATGGTGCAACAGCTTCAGTTTGTTTTAAGCTTAATTCCATTTTTGACCCTGGATACAGCTGTTAAAAGATGGTGGAGGCAAATAATATTTTTACCTCTAGACACTTAAAGCTCTTTATTTCTAGTTCCATAAAGGAACGCCTGACAAAATAATCAAGAAGAGAGAGTTCTTAGACTTATGTTTAAAAAAAAAAGAAAGAAAATATTGTTTCTCATGTTCTTTCTTCTGCATTTTTTGTCTTTTGCCATGTAAGGCAATTTATTCCAGCATTCTGGGATGCAAATAGTAATATTCCTATCTATTGTGACCTTTTAAAATTCAGCTTTATTATATTACTTTATAGCAGCTAGTTCTAAAGAAGATGTAGAAAGTGTTTTGCTTTTGAAAATTAGGCCAGTGAAATTCATTACAAGAGACAAATACACAGAACCACGTAATAAATTCAAAATCCCAGTCTGTTTGATACAAACCCCATATTTAAGAAAATGACCCTTGTGTTTAAGACAATGTGTAGACATAATTGCATACAAATGGTATTTCCATATCTCACGTTTGCCATTACAGGGCCAACATTTTCAGTGATTTTTTTTTAATGAGGTGAAGCATGCCTCCCTGTGTGTGTGGGAAGATGCACTGGCTTTTGCCAGCAGAAGCAGGTGGTGTTCTCCCACCAGCCATGAGTTTGTTTGGGATGAGTAGCGTAGTGATTAACCACCCCACCAGCCTTCCTCTTCAAGCAGGCTGGAAGCCACCTGGCCTTTCTCCAAAAGTCTCTCCTGATTCAGCACATCTTCACAGCAGCCAGAAGCACCCCCTGCAGTAGTGGGTGCATGGCAGGCTCTACCTGTCCAACTCTGATGTCCCATCATGGGACATCATGGGCTGGTACTGTGTCCCACTAGGGCATTATATATTGAAATGCTCTGAAATGAAACCAGCTCCATTTATCAGAAATAATGAACTTTGGCACATTTACACTGGAGACAGCTCAGTTGGCTCTGTGTGTGGTGCTGTTATGAGGTTGCTCTAGTTTCCAGCCTAAATTTCCCAATCTACAGTCAGTGGGTTCTCTCTGGGAGAGAGAGACAGGGAGAGCTAGAAGAAAGGCTGTGTGTGTCGCTGGGTGAGCTTGATTAAAAGTTGAAGACCTACGCTAATGTCTCCCAAATATACCCTGATGATGTCACAAATCCTAGAGTACAGTGAGTTCTCACTGTCTGAGGACCTTTTTAAACTTCTACAAATGTTTGCTGCAAGTAGTCTTGTTCTTTTTCTGTCTTCTCTTTCTTGAACATATACTTAAAACCCAAGGCTGAGTAAAGGAGGCCACAGTAAGTGAACAAAATAAAACGCTCATTTAAGGCATGTTCAAGAATGGAGTTGAAAGCTACACTAAGTGCCTTTCTCATGGAGAGCTGTTTATCATCCTTACTTTTACAGAAGCATGATAAAGAGCCTTGTTCCAGCAAACAGTGTATGTGGAGTCAAGCCCAAGTTATCACCAAGGAAGCACGAGTGATTTTTCACAACCCTTAACATGCTATTGGAAGATGCATCAATATGCTTATGAAGTAGGTGTAGGAATAGAGTCTTATCAAACTCCTATTTAATTTTTAATTCTGATTTCTCAAGTACGTGCTGGTGGGAAAATAGTGACAAGTTTATGCTGCCTTTTTACTGAGCTGTAATTTCATCTGCTGTGCACATGGGCCTTGACAGGCTTGAGAGGCTGGCCTGTGCAGCACTCATGAAGTTCAACAAGGCCAACTGAAAGGTCTTGCATGTGGGTCAGGGCAATACCAAGCACAAAATACAGGCTAAGCAGGATGACTTGAGAGCAGCCCTGCCAGGAACAACTTGGAGGGTCTGGCTGGGGAGGAGCTGGACATGGCCTGGCAGTGTATTCTGGCAGCCCAGACAGCCAAACGTGTCCTGGGCAGCAGGTGGAGGGAGTCTGTCCCTCTGCTCTGTTCACCTGAGTGCTGCATCCAGCTTTGAGGTCTCTGACATAAGAAGTCCATAGGTCAGCTGGAGCAAGTGCAGAGCAGGGTGATGAAGCTGATCAGAGGGTTGGAACACCTCTCCCATGATAGGCTGAGAGATTTGGGGCTGTGCAGCCTGGAGAAAAGAAGGCTCAGGGAATGCCTTTCAGCAGCCTTCTAGCACTTAAAGAAGGCTTACAGGAAATCTGGAGAGGAACACTTTATGACTTTTTAATGATAGGACAAGGGCTATAAATGGTTTTAACCTGAAAGAGGTTAGATTACATGTTAGGAAGAATTCTTTACTGTGAAGCTGGTGAGACACTGGAACAGGTTGCCCAGAGAAGTGGATGCCCTATCCCTGGAAGTGTTCAAGGCCAGGCTGGATGGGAGCAATCTGTCTAGTGAAAGATTTTCCTGCCCATGATAGGAGGGTTGAAACTAAATGGCTTTTAAAGGTCCTTCCAAGCCAAACTATTCCATGATTCTATGTCTTTCCTTGCAATATAATTGTTACCCATTTACATTTTCTTCTCTAAGTGCCTTTGAATTTCAGCCCCCGCAAAATCCTTATGTAGTTGTTTTTCTTTTCTCTTTCTAAGCCAGAGCTGTACATTGGAAAGGATATATTTTCTGATTTTTATATGCTTTATGTATCTATAAATGTGGAGTATTCATTCTAAGTCTTCTAAAACTGGATGTGAAAAGCTGAGATTTAGAAGGTTTGCATTAACAATAGAGAGTCAAACTCTGCACTGATGTGAAGCAAATTAAGTTCATCTGCTAATTTGAGTGGCATAATATTGCAGCTTCCATATGCTCTCTGCTTATGAACCTCCCAGTATTAGTGTATTGCTTTAAAGAAGTTTTTTGCTTCCCAGGGATGACTCCAGGGAATGCTGTATTTCATTATTTGAGGAACAGTTTTGCTTGCAAAGTTGACAAATTGCCTTTTGCAGTATAGAGTGTAAGGAGCTTGTTTACACAGGCTGTCTGCAAAGCAAAAGACAGCATTTTGCACAGAGCCCCCAGGTAGTGCAGACACCAGGGAGATCCATGTGCCACCTTCTTTCTGAGCTTTGTGTTTCTGCAGTCTCACAAGATCAGATTTTGTACATCAAAGTCTTTTCAGAATGATCCGCTAAATAAAAAGTCAAACTTCCATCTTCGGTAATGGGCTTGACACATAATTTGGAATTTTGTGCTTAAATAACAGTTTGCCTTCCTTAAGAAGGAAAAAAAAATAAACTGTTATATTTTGTTTTACAGTATTATAAGATAATGTTAAAGTTTAGGATGGCAGGCAGGAGGAAATCACAGCTAAAGAAGAAACAGTGTATTTAGGAGTCTGATGTCTGACCTCTTGAAATGTGTAATAGGATCAGAAGACAAAGGCCAACTAAAGTGGATTTATCACATCCAGTTTTAAGCCTGGCATTAACATGTGTATTTGAAATGACAACTTTTATAATAAAAGAATCTTCTCGAAAGCAGATTACTGTTTTACAGTTGCTAGAATGGGAGTAGTTTTCATTTCTACCTAATAGCAAAATCAATCAAGTCTTGATTTTGATGCATTTCCACAGGTATATCTTGAAAGACTCTTAACTTATGCAGAGATAGATATTTGTCCAGCAAACTGGAAGCGAATAGTCCTGGGGGCAATTCTACTGGCATCTAAAGTTTGGGACGACCAGGCAGTGTGGAACGTGGATTACTGCCAGATCCTGAAGGATATCACTGTTGAAGACATGTGAGTGCAGTTTGTTTATCTTTGTCAAAGAATGCCAAGATCTGTGTCTGTGAGAGTGACGGGAAGTTCTTTCATAAATTATATGAAGTTGGTATATTTGTGTTGTATCTAAACATGGTGAATGCTGAGAGATGGCATGAGGTCAGCTTGACAGCTGCTTATATAGAAGACACGAATTATTTTTGTTTTCTGGTTGAAGTGTATGTTACAACTGGATGATATTCGTGCACAATAATGAAAACAGATCTACAGAATATTTAAATGTGTGGTTTGATAAAAATCCCCACATCCAGTAAGCCTGCATGTATTTGCTTCAGCATAATTTACTATCACATTTACTATTACAATTGCTATGCTAATTCTCCATTGCAGATGTAGATGGACAGGTAAGGCAGAAAAGGAACTTATCTTTATAACCTTTAGATGATCACCCAGTTATTTATTGCCATTATTTAAAATGTATGCTTTTGGGTTTTGACTTTTTTCCCCCCGGTATCCTGCTGAATTAGTTTCCAAAATATTAAAAATCTGGACAGAATGAGGTTTCCAAAATGAAAGAGAGAGATAAGGTGGACAAAAACCAAAATCAGGCCCTTCACATTTCTGTGTGCCATATTATTCCTTGCTATAATTTGCTAATGGTTCCTTAACTGATTTTGTGGAATCTAAGTGATTTTGTAAAGTTACTTTTCCCCTTGATCCTTTTCTCATGCTTTTTGAGTATTCAGTAGCAGTAAGGGTCTCCCTCCATTCACTTCTCCTCCAAGGCAAATCTGTGTGCTTTTAAAGTGTTCCTGAAGCTGAGACATGAGCTGAAGTGCTGAACAGCTTGAAGCAGAGTCACAGGTTTGACTGTGCTGTATGACAGTATTAATCAAGAATGATTATAAATGTGAGGTTTGAAATTGCTAATTCTCAGGGCTTTTCTTGAATGTGATGTGAAAGGAAACAAAAAAAGAGGTTATTGTTTCTGACAAACAGATGTGATGGTGCTACTGTTAGAAGCTGCACTTAAGCTATATAACACCAATACTCACGTGGCAGAGCTGTGCTAACATCAGCCCCTTTCTGCACTGCACATTCCCCAAGTCAAACTGTGATGAGTCCTTGTCCTCAAGGTTTTTCTCTTCTTACCCTTTCCTTAAGAGATTTTAGGGTTCTCACAGACTGTAAACCCAGAAGCCTCTGAGGAGTCTGAGCTCTCTATATGTACTTGGAGATCTAGTTCAATGGGCTTTGAATGTAGGGCTCCATGTGAATCCTCCAGCAAAGATTCTGGTGCTTATATTCTTGATGTCAGTTTTTCCAAATTTTGTTTTCCTCTTATCTGCAACGTGGCAGTTTTTTTTTCCTTCTTCTTTTTAGTTAGCTGGTTAGTTAGTTAGTTAGTACAGTTATGATGATTTTGAAGTGTCTGGCTCTCAGCAAGACAGGGCCTTTCATTTTATTAGTAAGGCAGAAGGAGAGCTCTAGGTCAAAATCTTCAATTTGCATAAGTGTATCTTGCAAAACATCAAGCAGAACCTTTGAGGGTTTTGTAAGTCAGCATCAGTGCAGTGAAGTGTGCCTAAAAGTGAGCAGAGAGCTTGGGAGGAACTGAAGTGCAGTGGGTACCTGTAGTGATGTGTGTGGCATTACACTGAATTTCTGAGGAGTGGGCCAGGAAAACCCATGATGGAGCAGTCTGAGGGAGGAGTATGGGGTAAACAGGGTATGGTGGTTAGTCAGATTACATAAATTCAGTGAGAGATATTTGCATGGTTTTGTCCTTTCTGATCTGTAGCTAATATACCGATCCAACTTCAAAGTCTGGGAGGTAAGGGATAATAAGACTCTGAGGCTGTGTATTTGAGATTTTTGAGGGTGCTTTTCAAAAGGGGTACAGCCAGTGTCTTCTGCCACTAAATAGGCTTTATATTATCAGTTAACATAGAACTTTAGGCTTAGCTTGCAGAATGTACAATCTTGGCAGTATAAAAAGACATGTAAAGGTAATATTTTCTTTCTATTTATAGGCATCTTAAGGTGTAACTTTTTTACTTGGATTTTTAAGTTGGGATCTTCAACAATGTGAATTAAAGTCAAAGACTCCATATCCAGTTTTTAGTTAGTCTTTTAGTATTAATTAGTATTTATCATTATGTAAACATAGAATTTTGGCATAGAGTGTGAGGATAAGAAAGGACAATGATTATGATGTAAGGATTATATAAGGGTAAAAAGTGTGGAGAAAAATAATTCAGCATTGAAAAACTACTATACCAGTACTTTTTATCTTCAGATCCTTTCTCTTCTATTGCAAACTGTGCAACTTCTGTTTCATATTCCTTGCACACTTGCACAGCAGTGAGAATGTAACTTAAAGACAGTGTAATCATCAGTCAGTGCCTGCTGGTAGCATAGCAGTGCAGTCACTAGGCTCTTCAGCAAACATTGATAGCTTTCACCACGCATTTATTTTTTTATTTCTCATATCTTGAAATCACTGTTTTGGATGTATCATATGTCCCTGCATAAGTATTAAGTAGGATATGCGATTACTGTGCAATTTATGAAAATTTCCAGTCCTTAATTTTGTTATTTGGCTTATTTCTCAATGTACTTTTTAATGTATTGATACAGGGAATAATGTATTTGCGTACCAAAGTTTTACGTGGTGGGAACAGAGCTCAAACAGGAGCTCTGTTCCTATCAGGTATTTTGACAAACATGGTTTTGGTTTAGATGCTCGACACGTGATCACCACTGTCAATTTTGGTTGCACATCTAAGGGAAAATTTGCTTTATTCTGTTCATAAAGAGGGTATGATGAAAAATTCACGTTTCCCATGACTAATTCTAAATGATTGATTATGAAGAGCTGCAGGGAGTGAATAAGTTCTTCAGTAATTTATGTGTTAGGGTAATTTTCAGCGTTTATGAGAGGAACCTGACAATTTTAGGGCAGGTGTGTGTGTGTGTTGTGGCATAGCTGTGTGTGCAGACCCACCTAGTGGAGGTAAAGCAGAAACTACGAGTTGTTTTTTTTCCTGCTAGATTTTCTTTCCAAAATTGTGTTAGCTAAACTGATAAAGGTGCCCTTTCACTAACAAAACTTTGTGTCTGGATTTGATTGGCATTGCAGTAGCAGCTGCAAGGTGCAGCATGTCTCATATTCCTCACTGGTGTGAGTACACTGATAGAACTTGGTAGAGAAGGTCAAACCTTAGGCTGGGATAATTGCATCTGCCAAGGATAAAAAATGAACTTGGTTTATGCCATTTGCAATTTAAAGTAAAATTACATTCAGAATGCACAGTTTGAAATACGTTTCCATGTTTGTCTTCTTTCCACAGGAATGAGCTAGAACGCCAGTTTCTTGAGCTGTTACAGTTCAATATCAATGTTCCCTCCAGTGTTTATGCCAAGTATTATTTTGATTTGCGTTCCCTGGCAGAAGCGAATAACCTGAGTTTTCCCTTGGAGCCCCTCAGCAGGGACAGGGCATGTAAACTTGAGGTAAGACTCCTTTTAGATTCCTCAGTGTTAAATCTGTAGGGGGGATTGGGAATTTCTGTGCTGTTTCTCCCTTCTCCCATCTCTTCTCAGATACTCCCATGAGATATTAGAATATCATGAGCTTGATTCTTGTAATGGTTTTGTTTATGCTTTGAATATTCATGGCTGTGGGGACAGCTTTTTCACCCAGTTTGCCTCATACCTTACCTTGCTTTCCATTTCTTTAAAGTTGCAGTTGTCTGTATTGGCCTTGTGGAAGTACCCACAAGTTTTATAATTACTGTATTCACAGTCTAGTGTTGTTCATTCATTTGGTTTCTTAAAACTGATTATCCACCTTAAATGGCAGAATATTAACAAGTGTTGTAGAAAATAGCTATTTCATGTTCTTTTGCTGCAAGTGCTCAGTTTCATGTGGATCTGAGTTTGTTAGCTCCCATGGTGTTTTTCTCAGTAAAGGGAGAACAGAAATGAGCACATGCCTTCAGTGAATAGGTCACAAATGCTTATGGAATGTGGATATACCATATGCCAGAAGCACTGTTGAATGGTCTGGACCTGTGAATGCCACAGACACAGGAGGAATTTAAATTATCAGCTAATTGTGAGGCCTTGGCAAGACTGCAATGTATTTTTCCTAAATTTTTCGGAAATGTTTTTCAAATATGGACACTATTGCACTGGGTGTGCATTTTGTTACTAATTTTGAAAATCTTCATTAGATGCTGGCTGCTTTTAACAGCACCCATCTTTAATTACATAACATTATTGCGCTGGAGGTTGTTTGCCTGTGGGTTAGACTGAGCTTTGCATGTTCTGAAATTCCTAGTGCTCCTGTAGAACAGGCAGGCAGTTCTGTGCAGGTGTTTGTGGGAGGGAAATGCTGTGTGGGAAGGTTAATTGACTTGTTTGTGACTCTAATGGGAACTTAATGTGGTGGAGAAAGAATCAAGGCAAATTTCACTAAAGTTGTATTTCCCATTTTTTCTAAATATTCTTCCTAAATTTCACAGGTAGTTCCAATAAGAATGTCATTCTCTGTATGGAGTGTGATCTAAATTTGCATCAGATTTTGTTTCTATTAAAGAGATTATTAAAAAAAATCCATTTGGATTATAATCTTACTTGAAAAGAGATGCTTTACTGAGTTATGGGAGTCTTGGTAATAAGTGCTATTACGTATATCAAATATAAGTGAATAACTTTTTGATTAAGTCCACAGTTTCTTAAAACTGTCAGTCTATATCATACACAATGTGTAACAGTAGGTTACAAATATAACAATGATCTCTCCTAAAACCTTAGAAGAAAAGAAAAATGGGAAATGACTGTAAATAGCGAGAGAATACTGGTAAATCTTCTGTACTAGCTAAAGAGAAGGCATACTTAAAAAGAACTAATGGGATTTTTTTTTCAGCAAATCTGTATTATTTAAAATTTCCCCATTGGGCGTGCTTTGAGCTGCCAGCAGAAGTTGGTTGTAAATAACCTTGCTAGCCAGAGGATGACTTCAGGGTAGAGGAGGAGCATCTACTGTGAAACCAGCTTGGTCTGCCACCTCCTTGCCTCTGTGTTCTGTGGCCAGAAGGAAGGGAACTGCCTTGTTCCCTGGCAGTACGTGGTTGTCATTAGTGTGCCCTTGAAACTACTTGACAGCATAATTTATAGCCCAGTTCCCTGAGCACAGTTAAGCATTTAGCTTGCCAAGAGTCATCAAAATGCATTTACAGCACTTCTGTAGTCTCTCGTGTGCTGTTCAGACCAGAGTTCTCTGTTTTAGAACAGTTGCCTGGATTGTCAAGTGGAGTAGATGTAGTACCACATAGGCTGTGATATTTTTGATACCGAGAGAAATGCTGCAGTCTGTGATGAAAGACAACAGCCTCACAGCAAATGTATTCATGCAGTGGAAGGATTTGCCTTGTGTGATAAACTAAAAAGACCTTGCTCAGTCCTAAGATTAAAGCAACTTACTGACATTTGAGATCACAAAAGGTGTTGCATAGAAAAATGGCTATATTATAAGATATTTTTGCTACTTTAGTATTTTAAAGCTTTATATATATATATATATATATATATATCTAAAGCAGAAACATGAGATCTGACATGGCAGAATCTGCATTGCGATTTCTGCAAACATCATGTAGTTGACAAACCCATGATAATAAAAAAAAAACAAACCCCACTGTAAAAAGACCAAGGACAAGGCTAGCAAGCAAAGTACCACATCAAAAGGAAATGCTGGGCAAGATCCATTAGCTTAGAGGTGTTAGGAGAGATTGCAGTACTTGTTAAAAATTACATCACTTTCTCAAGCATCTGAAGTGGATGTTTTCTCTTACTTAATGTTCTTACAATTGACACTTAAAAAGCCGATTTGTTTTTTAAATGACAAAATGAAAGGGTTTTTTTTTCTCCCTTTAGTTGTCTGTGGCCTAAGGTGTCCTGGATTTCTTATACCATTCCATCTATTAGCCAGAAACCATTTTTATGACCCCTCTTGTTTTTTTTTTCTCCTGTTTTATGGAATCAGGCAAGTTAAAAATGGCAAATAAACTTTCATTAGATCATCCAGTCTGTCCACCTGCCAATGCTGTTTGTTCCAAACAGCACATGTTATAGTGTGTTTTGTTCTTCCTTTTAATTATGTCAAATGTCAAGGCTTCCTTTGCTTTTCCTGAGAACTGTTTTCTAATATGGGGGAATTTTTTCTGCCAAGAAGGTTGTTGGGTGTCCAGCCATAATCCACCATTTCGTAATTTCCTACTCACGCACCTGGTTTTTCTCCATGTACTGAGCTAAATATGAGTCAGATTCTCCTCTTTGGGTTAAGTAGACAAAACATGTCTGTCCTGTTGCTGCTTGTGATCTTAGCACTGTGCTTGTTTCAGGGTTAGATTTTCTAAGAGCATTCATTAGTGCACTCCCAATTCAACTGACTGTATGTTGGCTGAGATATTTATTGTTAGGATGGTACTTGAGCACATACTTCAAACCCTTTGAAATATGTGCTGTTTCCTTGACCCTGAAGAGATAGTCCCATAGATCAAACAGACAAAACCAGGAGAAAATATATAAGTTACAAGCAGAGAAGTGTCTTTATATCTCTTCAGCTTTCCAGTGTCACAGTGACTTGATTGCAATTCTGTGTGTTTTGTATGTTCAGAACCCTCAAAGCCAGGAAGAAAATGAAGAGCAAAACAGTGCACAACTCACCTTTTTAGGTTTTGGGGGTAACCAATTGTGCTTTTTTTCATGCTTTATAAATTAAGGAGAACCACCTGCTGTTTGTTCCTGCTAAGTTTCCTCTGGTTTGTGAGGTTTTGGAGGGTGTGCAGCACTCACAGTCTGTGCCTTTGTGCATTCCTGGTAGTGAGCCCATAACCAGCCGTGCTGCTTTCCTGCCCTTTCCACGAATGTGCATGCAGCCAAAATTTGTACTGCTGTTTCTACTATTACTACTGCTGCTACTGCCATTCTCCAGCCTTCTTCCTCCTTACTTGTCCTCCAGTGATGGAATCTCTAGGAGAGTCATCTAACTCAGCAGAGGAACTGACTTTAGTTCTGTATGCATGGATATAATGTAAGAATATCTGTGTGTGTATTCTAGCTGAATACACACATTACAGCTGAGTCCGACAGAATTTCATTTGATGGGTTAGTGTTGCTGGTTTTTAAGAATGTTTTGATTTGACATGGGAAATGGTCCCTTGCAACTGTCAAAAATTGGTTTCTTTTTCTAACAGTAAAAGCAACAGAATTATCAGATGATAGAAAGGTGATTATAGCTATTTTTATTTATTTTAACTGAAGGACAATAATAAATATTTACAATTTTCTGTTTTTGTCTTGTTTCCCCATATGTTATACTAAAGTTGGCTAACTACCTTGCCAAGTATGCTCCAAATGTCAATTTTATAACTTGCAAATGAAGAGGCATCTTTAGATACAGAGCTGCTTTAAAAGGCAGTGTGTTTCTTATCCATATGATTCATCAGCATAGCCTAAAGATGCCAAATATTAAGTGCCACTTCCAAGCAACATTTCATTTTGTCTGACCAAGTGCCAGAACAGAAATTTCCGTGTGTCACACAGGCAATTTTGAAGTGATTACCTTCTCTGACTGTTTGATGCCTAAGGTAATAATAGCCTGATTTGGCAGCTGAAGGAAGCTGAGCTCCACCTCAAGTACACCCCTTTGTCATGCCTTGCATTGGCACATTATTTCATGGATAAACATTTTTAACCTACTGAATTTTAAATCTGATTTAATTGCATAAACTCTCTTAGTCCATCAAGTTTTTGGTTAAATTAAAAAAAAATATTAAGCAGTTTTGAATGAAGTTATGGTCTGAAAAGCAATATGTATACTTGCATTTTATTCTGTTGTTCTCTTCATGTGCACCATGAAGGAAAACTGTGTTCAAGAATTGTGTTAACAAAAATATGCAGTTTTCAACTGAAAAGTAGCAGCTGTTCTCTTGGTGGTGGTAGGTTTTTTGTTGTTTTGGGGCTTGGGTTTGTTTAGTTTAGTTTTGTTTTGTTTTCTAATTTAATGATGTTTTGTAGCTGGCTTGACCAGCATTAGGTGAGCTTGCTCTCAGATGTATGAGCTGTCTGCTTCTGCCATACCTGCCTCTGGTCTTTGCAGGACTATTCAAATTAAAGGACTCTTCACTGCTACAACTTGCTGTGCTACAGAAGTAAAGATCAAGAGAGAAAATGATGATCCATGGAGTTTGGGTGTTTAATTATTTGTAATGCCTTGTGTTATAATCAAACATTTCTACTGAGTTTGTTTGCACAGTACTCTTTATTAAACATCTTAAGGCACAACTTGAAAGCATTCCTGAGTAAATAAAAAACGCTGCTTTAGTTTGTTGTATTTTTGAATTTGACCTTGAGTACTCCTTCAGTGAGCAGAAAGCAGTTCTGCAGTTTGATTGCCAGAGTTGACATCTCTACTAATGCCAACCACAGCCTGTCCCAGCCATATGAACTCTAATAGACAGGCTATTTTAGGGAGCAGTAAATTCATGCATGTGAGGTCCGTAATAAATACTATTTTTAAACTTTTGCTAAAAACAGTAAAAGAAACATCAAACATTAACTCCAGTGTAGTATAAAAGGAATTGACACTTGAATAGTGTTTGTCTCTCTCTTCAAAAGGTTTAAAAATGACTATGTATTTATAACATGAATAAATTATTCTGAATATGAGTTTCATTTCCCTCTGGTACTATATAAGATGGCCTGGTCACAGAGAAATGATCATCTGCTGGAAGGTGAGTTAACATCAGCTCAAGAGGCAAAGCAGGGTGGGGCGTTCTGCAAGGCCATTTCTCAACAGAGAAAAATATAGTTACTACATCAGATTTTTAGGAAATAAAATATTTAAGAGCCATCCAATTTTTAAAGTACACTTACAGTTTCTAGAGTTGCTTTATTAAGTTTTCCATGATTTTTCACTTGTGAAGGACCATACATCAGTTACCTTGTAGGAATGGATAAACATTATCAGCTCCCTCAGTAAGGATTGTGATGGTTCACCTGCAGAGAAAAGGCTTGGGGTATTCTGAGTTCTTCTGAAGTTGCCATGTGGGGTAATGCGAGTCTTCCTTCCAAGACTCATGAAATGAAAACTAGGATTTGAGGAGAATGTCTTCATGTATTTTGCTTAATGAAGTGACTTTTGTAGTTTCACCTGTATGTAGCAATCTGCATTTGGTCCTGCTTTACCTGTACAGCTGTGGACAATGCCATTGAGGGTTTTTTCATCTTTTCTCTTGCAGGCCATTTCTCGCCTATGTGAAGATAAATACAAGGACTTCAGGAAAGCTGCAAAGAAACGGTCGGTCAGTGCTGACAATCTGACTGTGGTTAGATGGTCCCCTGCAATTATCTCCTAACACAGGAGACTGGAATATTCCTACAGATGTACTGTTTCATCCATCCATTTTTTTCAGAGTGGGCTGGGGGCGGGGGGATAAAGAAAAAAAGACTTTTGATTTTTTTTTTTATTTTTAAATCTGTCAAGCTGCCTTTACAGTGCCTCCCCATTGTGTAGCACACGAGTGAAATACCTAACGGAAGGAGAAATGGAGAAATCGGTGATCGGGAGAGAAGATGGACAACAATTATTTTCTCACTTCCACTAACAGCTTTACACTTTTATGAGGAAACAGCAAATCAGGTGCTTGGAAGAAGAAACAAAAAAAATGAAGTAGAGGCAGAAAAATATCTAAGAACTGTGCCATTTTCTATTATACTGTACTCATGAAGGGAAATGGCAGCATGAGAATAAAACATGTAATCAGATGACTGTGCACTAGAGGAATGACATTGGGAGAGTTCCATCTTAAAGGTTTCTCTTAATATCTTTTTTGTTGTTGTTCTTGTTGTTGGTTTTTGGGTTTTGTTTTTTTTTTTCATTCCTCATTGCTGCTTCCCAGGATAAATTCTTCCCCTTGCACAGCAGGAAATACAAAGTCTGTATTTACAGTAGCACAAGCCCCTGAATAAATAGCGTTGGGTTTTTTCACTGCACTTTTCTCTGTAACCTGTCTTATTAGCATTCTTCTTCTTAATTATTATGCATATGTTACATTTCTTGTATGCCTTTTATTGTATATCAGAGAACTTGACCATAGTGCTGAACCAAAAGTGTGTACAGGGATCAGAAGATCTTCGTAATTTCATGATGTGTTTTATTTATAGTATACTTGGGTGCGTGTGCCTTCCTGAGTTCTTGGAATCATTTATTTTTCCGTAATATAAAGATACAGAGTTGTTAAAGTCGTGAGATGATGATGATAAGACTTGGGCCAAATCTCTGAAATTTGCAACAGATCTTGTGATCCTTTTTGCAGATTTTCATAGCATTAGAAGTTTAGCAGAATTCATCCATTTTGAAGGAGATTTTTTTTTTTGTATGGCTTGACAAGTTCATTCCTTCACCTCCAGGTCCATTGTTGCAAGCAATATTCTCAATTTTTATATGTTTACTTTAAATCAAAGTGAGTCTGTTTGTATAAAATAAAAAATAATAAAAAAAAAAATTTGTTCCAATGAGAAGGCCTATAGAGGAGCAGAATGGAAATCTTAACAAGGTATCTGTCACAAGGAGATTTTATTTGGAAGCTAAAATACAAACCCTCATTTTTTCATTGTAGGTGCTTATAGAAATTAAAAGTAACTGAACTGTGAATATAATTTTCAACTCAGATTATTAAACTCTTCTGTTATTATTATTATTTTGCTCTTACTGTGGCTGTTGCCCCCTTGGTAATTGTAAGAGTCTTTTGTACAAGATAACTTGTCAGCATAAGCATATTTGCTTCATAACACCCCAGGGTGATTTTTTTTTCCCCACCGTTTTTGTTTTGTTTTTGTTTTGTTTTTTTTTTTTTTTTTTTTTTGCACAGTTTAGAAAGATACAGCTGAGAGCTCTCAGTTCCCTGAAATATGTCTTGTGACTATCACTGAAGGGAATGGCAGCAGATGTCCCTGATTTGTGCACTACTGTTGTACCCCACCAAGATTCCATGTTTGTTTTGTTAAGCCCTATGGGCTTGTAGCAACCTGGAGATGCACACTTGACTCCTGGGGTGCTCCTCCGGGTGGGGAGGCACCGACAGGATCCAAGCTGTGGAACCAAACACTTTCCTGTTAACTTCCCAATGTGATTGGTTTAGTTTGAGACATGAAGGCTTTGTCCATAAATTCTCCTGATGTTCTTTGGGCCTTTAAAATAATCTAATTCTCATCACTTCTTGTTGTGCCAATGCATCAGAACTGTGAGTATCCAAGTCCATTTTTCCCTTGAATGTGGAATGTAAGGCAAGTGTTTATAACAAATTACAGCATTTGGAACCTCTTTACAGATAGTATCAAAAGGAACATTTTCAGAGCATTTGAAATTCATCCTTTATAAGCGTAAATTTAGGCTTTAAAATATGTAAAATATTTTGATTTATCAACACTTTGCTAAACTATTTTCCATTTAACTTGATATCAGGAATATTGGTTTTATCCATTTCTGGGCGATAGAGATATGAACTTTGGATTATGTAAAGATATCAATGCATCTACTATAATTTTTGTGAAGTTTATTAAACTACTTTAAAGATTGTATAGTCTATTTATTGTATGTATGTACATACAGTCTGATACTTTAAAAAGTGGATTCCGTAAAACCTGGCTCAGTCTTGTTTAGACTATTGAATATCGTTTTAGCCTTGTGCACTGGACTCTACCTCTGTATAGGAGAATTTTCCATATTCTTAATTAGTACTGATTCTGTGATTAACTTGGTTATGTTTCTTGCACTAAGAATTAAAAAAAAATCTGCTGTAAGTGTGGATTTTTTCTTTAGTTTTACCATATGAATCCTCCACATTTAGATGGATGTTTCTTTCCCTCATGGTTATAGAATAATTCTATGCTTTTTCTTCTGATTTGTTCCAGGATTGCCAAAAATACAGTACCTGTCAGTAAATCTGAAAAGTGTCTTTTGTTTGCAAGGTATTCTATACCAGGTAATTAAAGATTAATTATTATTTAGGATTATGTTGTGTTTAGTGTAGTTTTTTTCAGCATTACTGTATGGAAAATACCATTGCAAAGTTAGAGAATCACCAGAGATGTAAGAAGGGAGGAGAACCATATAACATTTTAATTAACAGCACAAAGACATTGTGTTTTGCTGTAAATGTTTTCTGGATTAAGGTTTTCATTATTGCTTTGGTCACCGGCTCAGAACTGAAAAGGTGTAGGAGATATAATAAACCTGTCCCTTCAAGTATCATTGTCTTAATGAATTATTTTTATATGTTGAGCCAGTGGGCCACTTGTTTGGTCTTTTATGCATTAATAATTGGATTGATATTTGAAAAAGGCATCTTGTAAGGGTTTAATCATTCATCCCTATGCAGCCCAGAGTTGTTTCCATAATTCCTCTTTCCACCTGCAGACGTCATTATATATGATTTGCTGTTTGTATTTGTTTGTTTGTCAATGACATATATCATATATCATTCTGTCATGTGGGACTGAGAGCACTGGGGTCATGAGATAAAGTGCAAAAACAGAACAGTCAAATCACCTTTTTCCACCTTTCACAAACCCAGTCAGCTCTTCAAACGATGCATGTTTTCTATTGCTAAAAATTTGCAAAATCCTGTCCTATAGCATGGAAATGGCTTTGTTTTGTTAAGGATTTTGGGATTTTTCTTAAGAGAGACAGAAATTAGCATATATTGCATAATTACTGTTTACATTTATGGAGTCTGAACTAAGACACTGTGTTTTAGCACCTTTCTCTCCCGCTCCCCTAGTGCCAGAAACCTTAGCTGGAATATAAAGATTAGAAGTAACAAAATCCTCATCAGAAAAGGGCAATGGTGTAATGGTGGCAGATGACAAAATGACATCTGGTAGTGTTGGCTATATATAAAAATAGCAGTATGTGGGAGGGAATAGAGGAACTGAAAGAGCAGAAAAAAACCCCAGAATCTTAACACCTGAAGCAACAAATGATTTACAGTCATCCTTAGTTGGTAATGAGCATTTCATTTCCCAGTGACATGTTTAAACTCCCAGCTGAAGTGCTGTACATCCACTGCAGACTCGTGTTGCTCTCTGCTTCTTCTTGGTCCTCATGTGGTATCCACTCAGCCTAGCTTTTAGCACTTTCCTCACTTCTGCGTAAAACACATTTTTCTGTGATCGGAACTTTTTTGACTTGAATTGGCAGTTGACAACATTTTCCCACTCTGCAGTGAAGTTCCACTTACTTACTGTCTCTAATGTGTTCTGAGAAATCAGCTCAACTATAAACACAAACATACCTGTGTGAGTGCACCTAGGTGTACGTGAAATGTATCTACACCCAAAGTGCCTTTGGGTAAGTGTCTTTCTGCTGTTTTTTTCTTCCTTCTTGTCAACTGAACTCCATTGTGAGGAAACCACAGAACTGATGAGACTGAGCTGCATAAACTGAAGGCAATGATGGCAGGTATGTAGTGACCACTGTTCCGTGAAAATGCTTTAAAAAGGGAAATGAGATTTAGAAGAAAAGCTGCTGCTCATAAGGAAAGCAGTAGTGATGGCAGATGCAGATTGTGATGCTGAAAAGGATTGTTTCATACTGTGTGTGAACCTACTTTTCTGGATTTTATGAGAATCCACAAAAAGTAACTGGTGAGTTGCAGAACCTCAGCGTGAAAAGGACTGAAAGCATTGAGGGCAGTGAGGCACTGGAAGTTGCTGAGGCGAGCTGGGGATGCCCCATCCCTGGAAGTGTTCATGACAGGAGAATTGGAACTAAATTCTCTTTAAGGCCTCTTCCAAATCAAGCCTTTCTGTGATTATAGCCAAGAAAGCCAGGCTCGAGTTTATTTGTTGCCTGGCTTGGATCACTGGACTCTTCCCACTAGAGAAGGAACAGGATGGCAAATTGAAGAAAGGCAGGTGACAGAGCAGGACAAATGTTCTGTATTTCTTGTGTTCCTTCTAGAATAGTTGGCCTGATGCAATTTGGTGTGAAAAAAGAGTTGTTTTTTCATGCCCTTTACACCATGTGTTTCAGTATTACCAGCAGAGACTTCAAGCTGTTACACCTGGAGATACTGTTTGGTGAAGATATGCTAAGCAAGCTTCTTGGTGTAGTGAAATGCGGCCATATACCTATGAGTTGTCCAGAATCTCTACTAAAGAGTTTGTAAAGGTCAGGATGTCAATGGTCTCTACAGATGGAGAGCAGCAAATAACAACAAAATGTCAGAAATGGTATTTTGTAAAATACAATTTCCCAATGTACTTACATAATTTACTTAATGTACCTTATTTTGTTTCAGATGTTTTTTCCCTGCGTCTCTGACATATAGACTGGGGTGTTGTGGTAACTAATGCAATAAAACTTTGAAGCTGGAAAATAGCACTCTCTGGAACTAGCACTCCCCCCTTTGAATTCACTGGCATGTGACATGAGGTCTTCTCTAAACAGGCATTAGAGTAAGACATCACCTTCATGTAAGAGATTGCACAGCACACTTAGGTATAGAGCTGGTTCTTCTCTTAGTTGTAGGTTTTCTTGCTTCACTGCTCTGGGTTTTCATGCCCTTGTATTTTAGAGGTTAATGTAAATTATTCTCCATGGAAACAGTATCTTGGGAACTGGCAGCTGTAATACCCTTGCTGTCTTAGATTTAAGCAATACAGATCATCCTGTGGCCACATACTTCTTATTTCATGTATTTCAGGTAAGTGAAACATCCTGCTGTAGAAAAAAGAGAGGGCAATAAGATGGGGATTGATGTGCTAGAAGGGCTATGAGGCACAATTTAGTATGTATATTTTAAAAATAATCCAGGAAATAAAGATAGGGAAATGTATTTGTACCTTCTGTGCTGTCAATACCAGAAGGCATTGATGATACTTTGAGAAGTGTGATGGTGTTAAATCTTTTGGGCAAAGAGTTTAAGGGATTATTAGTGGGAGAGGACAGGCAGAGTGTTTTGCCATAGATCTGGGGCAGAGGAAGGCCAGGCTGTACTGAGCAAAATGGTACAGAAGAGCATGTAAAATACATACACCAAATAATCTTGAACATAAGCATTACAATGGCAGAACTGTCTTGATGCTGGTGAGCGATTTCAGTGTTTGAAAGTATTGGTGGTCACCTTACTTCCATAATAGCATCCTTTTGCTTTTGTGGCCTTCCAGTAAAAGGTCATCCTGTGTAGGCAAAAGCTTAGTACACATTGTTAAGTATTAGAATATAATCAGTAATACTTGAAGGTTGACTTTACAAAAAAAAAAAAGTTTAAAAAAACTTAGTAAGAGTTCCTATCAAGTGCAAAAGCTGCAGGAGGTAACCTGATGCTGCTGTAGGGCTTCATCAGTATGACCATTATGTAGGGGGAGTCTCCTGCTGGTGCCAACTTTCAGTACAGGTCGGTCCTGTTTCTGAAGTCACAGGCCTGGGAAGGTGAGAAGAACTGCAGAGAACAACCTCCCATCCCCTGTCCCCTGGTTATAGCAATAACATCAAGTCCTTTGTAGTTACAGTCGTTTTGCACAGCAGAGTTTTGAACAGAGATGGAGAATTATCTTCTGACTTACATCATTGCTTTGCAAAAAAGTAAGAATGGTTTAAATGTGTAAATCACCACCAGCATTTGTAACATAAAATATTTAACTTATTACTGCCCACAGGTACATACATACCTTACACTCTGCCATAGGAATGGGTCCATGGTCTGAATGTGTTCTCTTCCAGTGCTTTATAGGGCACTTATTCGAAGTCTGTCCTCTGAGAAGCTAGAGGAATGATTCTTGTAACCTAGGAAAATAGTTGGGTGTATCTTGATAATTTTGAGTACTGTTGGGTAAGGTGATCTCCCAGATCTGCCTGATTTAAGGTTTTGGATCAATGGTTCCTTCAGCTGAACAGAAATAAATACTACAAAGCATAAAGAGACAGTTCTAACTTCATCAAGAGAAATTATGGTCATGTCACCCTGACACCGAGCTTCAGCGATCAAAGGACTGGCCTGATTCTTCTGCTTCCCCATTTAATCATGACTCTCAGTGAAAACGCTGTCAGTGTTTCTGACCTGTGAGAAATCTACACCGTGGAATCATTGCTTTTCTGTGGCCTGTCATTGTGGTACATCAGAAAGGCTTTTTTTGTTCTGCTCTGTTTTGCTGGCATGTGGCAGAACAAAGTTGTTCTGCCCCTTAAAGTGTGCAAATAGCTGAACCATGTGTTAGCTGAAACTGTGTGCTCAGATATCTGATTCCCAGCTGTGACATTTTCCCTTAACCTTTTCTAAAATCATTTTCTCTTAGAAAAAGGAACCAGGGCAAGCAATCAGTTTTAAGTTGTCTCTGAAATATATAGCAAAGCAACATCTTAATTTTTTCTATTTCAGAGTTTTTTTAATAATTTCAGACTTGAGCTTTTTCTTGACAATTCAGTACGAGTATGCATGTAAGCATTTATTTTTGGTTTTAATTGCATTACAAAAGGAATTTCTATGGCAGTTGCTAATAGAAAAAGCAGTTATTTAAAATGTCATTTGAACCTGTTGTTTGCCCCCTGAGGAATGCATTTATCTTTGACTTACTAAGAATAGGTAAATCCAGTGATACTAGATTGCAGGGTTTTGCCCTGTCCCCTTCATCCTGTTACATGAACAATGAACTTTAACCATTTGCCAATGTTCATAAGAAATTTTACAGATTCCTAATACTTTCAATATAAGCTGAGAGCTTCAGAGGATTGGGGGTGCAGAGAACAAAAGAAAACTGTAGCTTTGATTTCTAGCAATTAGAGAAAAAAAAATAGAGCAGACTCTAATCTCCCTCAGCTTTTCTTCTTAATGAAGTATCCCAATAAACAGTTTCAGCATCTGTTGCCAAATGTCCTGTGTCCTCCTGAGTGCAAGATTTCTCAGGATTTGATCAGAAAGTCCCAACCCTTTAAGGGCTGAGGTGCATTCCCAGGGAAATCAGGCTGAAATGGAATATAAAATGGTGGGTGATGCAGCAGGGTGGGGGGAGAGGAGCTCTTGGGGGAGTGAAAAAGTGCTCTTGAGCTGAGTCAGAACCAGGCAGAGGGAGTAGGTGAGGAACTCGGGCTTCCACCCCACAAGTTCCTTTCCCTCATCCCAGCAGCCACAAGCCTGAACTGCCACTCTGGGCATTGAAACGCTCAAATTCTGTGGGTCTGCGCTGGTTTGTGTCTATGTATGGGACACAGTGAAGTGAAATTGGGTCTGTATCACTGGGCAGCCCCAGTGCACCTCTCTCCTAACACAGATCTGCAGGTGTTTTTCCCTGCAGGGGTCTCATGCATCAGCCTCTGTATCTTGCCTGGCTGTACCTGTCACTGCAGGCTGTGCTGCTGTCAGGGGATCTGCCTGTGGACAGAGCTCCTGGCAGCTTTAAACACACCCAGCTGGGCCTCCTCCCTGCTCCAATACATTTGCATTAGCAGCAGTGCTTCAATTGGTGTTAAATTACACAGATAATCGGTAGGCATCATAGAAGGGTTTGGGTCAGAAGGGAACATTAGAGATCATCTCACTCCATCCCTCTGCCATAGGCAGGGACACCTTCCACTAGACCAGGATGGTGAAGGTCCCTTCCAGTCTGACCTGGTTTCACTGGTTTATCTGCACATACTTCAGCAGTGTATTTTGTGAGGTTTGTGCATTAAATCAGTGGCCAGGCGATGGAAGCCTTATCATTTACCCTTGTGTAATGTACCAACACCTGCCCTGAGAGCAGAGGCAGAGCTGAGCTGAGACACTGAGCTCACCTGAGGGACTTTGGGTTACTTTATCAATGTTAGATGAGTTGAAGCCTCTGAACCTGAGGGATGAATCACATAATTGCTGAAGGCAGGAAGGAATGGTAGGGGGTCACATTACTTGAATAGAAAATTGCTTTTGCCTGTCTGAGCATCACAACCTGGGAAAGGAATTCCTGCAGATCAGAAACAAGAGTCTGGGGAATTTTGCCATAAAGGTCTAAGGGGAGAATTAGTCCATATATGGGTAGCTATAATATTAAAATGAAAAACGTTGTCCTCCTGACTCTTTCTTTGTGAGAAGCCACGTTATTATTGTGGGGAAATGCAGTTTAATCATGTCCTGAAGCACTGTGCTAAATTTCAAAGATGTACGACCTTCTAAAGACTAGTTTTGCATATGAGTGTGGCCATTGAAAGAAAGGTCAATCATCTTATATACACATAAATATGACATAACTTCCTTTGCCATATACATAAAGGATACAGTTCCTTCAGGAATGAAGGCATATCGTATACCATGATTTGGTTTGGGTAATTTATTGGATTGATTCTCCAGAAATGAAAACATCGCTGGCAAATTGTGTGGGTTAATGTACTTAAACAACTGTTCTTTGAAGTGTTTCTTAAGAGTTTTTGGATGGCCTAAATATTTTTTCTGCAGAGAGGGAAGTGAAGGCCATCGAAAGAGAAAGCGGCAGAATGAAAAAAATGGGGGGGGAAAAAAGAGGAGAAACTGAAACAGTAACAGTAGTTAAGAGGCACAAGGGAATATATCCATAATATCTGTGGCCAGTTGTCCTGAATTTGCCAGCACTCAACCCACTACACCAGTAGTAGCAGTTTTGTAGATTAGATTGAAATGGCAGAGTATCTGTCATAATGCAGAGGAGGCAGAAAGATTGAGCTAATGGCCCTGTTTTGTCTTTTTCTGCTGTGTTTGTGCCTTCCTGTAGTAATAGAATTTCATTTCTGTTACTGAAAGAATTTTCAGTGGAGGCTATGTGATAATTTGGAGTGACAAAATTGCTTTACTCAAGTGATCTGAAAGGTTTTGCTGAGGCAAAGCTTGGTTGGCTGAAGATACTTCTCAGTTCTGGGGGGGAACTACCTTTGGAAGAAAGCTTAAGGAGAGCAAGTGTAGAAATGGGAGATGGTTTATTCTGTGTTTGTGCTGGGCACAGTGAACGGAGAGGCTGAAGTGCTGTGCAAGGGAATAGTCAGTAATCCCTGCTCTTTCATGGAAAATTGACTGTCAGACTGTCATTTCAAAACAAACAGGACCTAAACTGGTGTTCTTCCCCATTTCTGCTGTGGTTTACCTTCCTAGCAGAACCTTACTGCTCTCTGCTTTGACCCCAGCAGGACATTTGCCACTGCATTTATGCATGGTGTGAGATTTCTTTGCCTCTGGATAACACTGGGAGCTGCTCTAGGGTAGGGAGCAGCGCTGTGTGTTCCCAGCCTGCCTTGGGGATGGGTCCTGTGGGGAATCCACTCTTGATCATTCCTATCTGTTTTCCTTTGCTCTCTAAAACATTGGAATAAATCCTTCAGGATCTGTGTTACCTTTTTGACGTTGTGGTAAAAATTTTCAAAGGAATAAATGAGAGTTGGGTGTTGAGCTCCTATTAATTTTACTGAGGACTGAGACATCGAGCTGAAGTTTATGATGCTTTTATCTTTAAAACAAAAAATCTTGGTTGATAGAATAGCTAGAATGTGAATACTATTGCAGTTTAATGAGGGAATTCTTTGTGTACTGCCCAGTATTGCCCAGTGTTGAGTTCATTAGCAATGATTATTAAAAATGGCTCTTGGAAGAAAACAAATCAGAATTCATTGAAACTGTAGGCAACTGGCATGGAGGACTGTATTGTAAAGCAAATGTTTGGGGTGGAGGGCAAATTTACATCCTGAAATAAAAATTTGGGGTATTTTTTCTAGTGTTTTGAAGGTTGACCTATCTGAAATTTGTTTAAATTACTTTTACAAGGCCATACTAAAATAAACAGACTATGAGCAGGTCACAGTTTAAGGTCAAAACAAACCTCATAAAACCATGAGGTAATATGCACCTCATAAAGGTGAGGTACAAAAACCTCAATGTCCTGTTGTCATTCAAGTGGCCAGATGTATATACATAAGTTGTACATCCTGATACTGGTGCAAGAAATCTAATAATTCTTTTGTCTCGTAAGCTGTGAGTAGCAGCTATGAGGAATATTAGATCTTTCTCTTCATTGTTCATTAAACACAGCTGAAGTTCAAAATATCTCACTGTGAAACAGTGTGATAGATGTACACATTCTTTTTAGACAGAAGTACTTTTCTGGATAAGCATTTTATTATGCACAGGATACAGCTTTTATTTATTTAAAGCCATATTTTCAACACATAGATGAGGTTTAATAGAATGTACTTTTTGACTTTTGCATAGGAATGAATTCGACTTGAAAATGACATTTCTTAACATGTGAGAAGAAATCCACAGTTGGTACTGCCTGAAACAGTTTCTGAAATTTAAGTTGTATGTGAATTAGAGGGGGGAAAATATCATTTCTCTTTTCAGCTTCCCTCTTTCATTTAGTCTTTTCCCCTGTGATTGGTTTAATGACCACATAGTCCCAGTGCATCTGTCCATGGTGAAAGAAAAAGCAGTGTCAGTGTTCAATAACAGAGACAACAGTATAGGGTTTGCTTCCTAAAATGATCAGCCATGAAATACAAGAAGGTGTAAAGAACTCTTATTTTAAATCCACAGTGGCTGCCTGTATGTTAAATCTAAGATGACAGATTTATTTACTGAAATCCAGAACTAACACATTAACCTCTTTTGCTGCGCATGCTGCAAAGAGGGATATTTGCCCTCCACAGCTCTAGCAATATTCATATTTAGAAACAAAGTATTAAATTTAAAACGTGGTGACCCAAAGATTTTCTTGCTATCTTCTGTTTATTATGAAATCTGTTCCCCAATTACACAAAGCCTTTTTCTTATTTAAACAATTTCCATGGTACCAACTCACCATCCTTTTTGCCTGCCTCACCATTGCTAAGTGCAGACCTGCTTGAGGGAAGAACTCCTTAGTGCCAAATATTGGGCACTAATGAAACATGAAATCACCTGCTTCATCATAAAACACAGGATCCTTGAACATTCCAAACCTTCAGTTTTGTATTTGGCACTGTGAATGTTAAGAGCAGAATTTTCAAAAGAGCTGAAATCTCTCTTATACAAGACTTTTTTTGTGTGTTACAGCAGAACAAATTTCAGTAATAATGTCATGTGCTCATGTAGCTACCTATTTCAGTGGGAGTTAAACAGATACTAATAATGTGCTTTTGAAAATCCAGTGGACTCACTTTGTACTTTTACTACCAAGTAAATTAAATACTTTTGCAGAAATTGGCCCTGAGCTCCTGAAAGAGAATATGTTTTCCATTACTTCATTTTCCTTCATATCTGTCGAGAAGTGTTCCTAATTCTTGCTTGAGTAGCTGTGAAGTTGCTGAACCAAAGTCTGAAGAAGAGCTGCTTTTTCCATTTGCCGTCATCTTAGAAGCAGGTTCCCTGTAGAAATATCACTTTTCTGAATATTCAAACGTTTAGAATAGGGACTGTGTTTGAGACAATGTGGGACAATGGTCTAAATCCTTAAGAGCATGCAGTAGAACACAGCCTTTTTTTAGGTTTACTATATTAGTAGAGGAACAGTGAGACAACACAGCGTGTGTGAGGCACCAGGCTTCAGCGTCTGAGAGGACCGAGCTGGTGTGGAAGTCTGCAAGATTGAATCCAATCAATATGAGCAGCAAAAAAATGAGCTGAACTTCACTGTTCTGGGTGTCCTTCTGGGCTATTTTAGACACACAATTATGTACATTTGAGCATGTGTGCATGCAGCTCCTCCCTGGGAAAGGAAGGCGGGAAGAGATAGGGAAGAGGGAGGCGCATTTGTTGAAAGTTTCCTTTCCTTGCACTCAACTCTGCTGCTTCTGGGGACTGATGAGTTAGAGGCTGAAAAGTGGGGAATAGGAATTGTTTAGGCTCCCCATGGAATAAATAGTTCATGATGGAAAATGTTCACTGCACCCCTACCTCAGTGTGTGTTGGCTCTGTAGACCAAAAGCTGGAGCGGTGGTTGCCTTGCCCTCTCCATGTCTGAGTACCTATGGTGGCTGTTCTGGGCACAGGCTACTTTCAAATGTTTTTCCCTGCAGCAACACCCGAGTGGCAGCTGGACAGAGGTCCTAGGGAATGCAAAATGTGCAGTGCTGCATGTGCCTGTGTAAGGCAAAGGGCTTTCTGTGCTATGCTGGCTCCTTGGCTGCGTGTGTGCTGTGAAAATTTACATATGTGTGTGTGTGTGTAGCACATATGTTTTAAAAAAAGCATTTGTTGTGGACAGCTTTTCCTACTACTTTGCTATTGTCCTTGATGTCTAGCTTTTTTATTTCCCTTCCCCTTTTAAATTTTTTTTTTAATTTTTACAAATTTTAAAATGAGGCCATCAAGATAAATTGCCTTTTAATGTTTATTCTCCCTTCCTTGTAGATTCCCCTCCCCATTTACAAATCACCTTCAGAAGAGCTAGATTTACTGCAAGTTTCATCACTAATATGTAATTTTTCCTAACTAGAAAAATTCCAAGTAGATTTTTGATTTAGACTTTAAAATATTAGATATGCATCTGTGTTTTTTCTTTCTTAAATTATGGTATGCCAAATGACCTGGACTGAAACACCAGATCCCTGTGTCTATTAGGGAAGCTGCTATGCTGATCTGTTTTGCCTTAACATTCATTAAATTGGTGGAGGGATGTTCCTTCATTGCCAGGTGCTGTGTAGAGTGCAGTCTCCCTTAGTAACACTCATTTCACTTGGGTGTCATTAGTGTAGGTCTTGCCTGGGTAAGACAGATGGGTTTGGGATTTGCTCTCCCTTTATTTTCTGGGAGTTTTCTGGTGTGGGATGTAGACTGTGGCATCGTTCAGGTGACAGATTTGATCCTGACCTGGCTTCAGGCTGACTCTGCCTTACCTCTGGATGTCATTCTGAGCCAAGGACTGCAGTGAGATGCAGTTCCAGTGGTTCAAAATGTTTCGGTGAGTCTCTCACAGTGATGGAGTCTGTGAATTTTTGCAGGATCAAGCACTAGATCTATGGTAAGGGGTTATGAATGTGGACAGCAGTTGTGAATTTTAAAATAGATTTAATTGTGGCTTCTTATGTTTCATTGTTTGTCTCTGAAAGCTTTCCAGTGGCCTTTAGGGCCCTTCCTAAAATCAGAAGTGATGAGGTACTGCTGGATTTCAGAGTTTAACTTTACCCAATACCATGTCAGCTTTTCTGCCTGCCTCTCTTTTTAGCTAGAATGCAGTGGAAGCTCACAGGTTTGAGAGCTTTTTAGGTTGGGAAGAGTAGTTTGTAAGATGTTAGAGCTGGAGTTGTGTGTGGAGTGGTGGAGCCACATCCCCTGCTGTGGGAAATGGTGCCAAACCAACTGGTGGCACTGCAGAGCTGGGGTCCTGCTGCTACTCCTGTATCTGTAATATTGCTCTCCCTGTTTCTTCACAGTCCTTACAGGCCAACAGGGAATACAGGGAACAGCTAAAGATAAATAATGAACGAGAGGGATTGTATTGGTGAATATCTTCAGCTATGATGTGGAAAATCTTCACATGGGACCTGTGGCCTGAAAGATGGTGCTGAGCCAAGGCTGAGGAAACCAAAGCCTGCGGTTCTGTGGAGACCAAACACTTTATAACAGCCACCACAGACTGGAGCCCAGAGTGGACTGATGGCAGAGTCTTGGGAAGAGGACACAGCACAGAAAGGAAAAGCACTGGATTCAAGGAAGATATGAGCTGTCAAGAAAAGCTAAAATTAAAACAGCTGAAGTTGTCTGAAAAAGCTAAAATATAATTCAAGCTTTCTGACCTAAGCTAAGCTGCGCCCTAACTCTGGAGGGTGCCTGATTTCTTTCAGAGAAAAATGGGACATCCTATCTCAGTACATCCATGCCGTGGGATCAGATGTTGGTGCCTGGTATAGTTCCTTAGGCAACAGTCGGGGGGCTTAAATTCCTATCTGTTATCCCTCTTACACAAATGGTAGAGGTCTCACAGCAACGACAAGCAAGGATATTTTAACTGACAATATTGAGAGAGACAATTTATAGCCTATTGTGTGGATGCAGCTGCTGAGCATTCATATCCTGCCACCATCTTGGCATTCCTGACTTTATTTTTGACAAAGGGTGTTTAACCAGGAATACCTTCATACCTCAGCATAATTCATATGTTGGCCATTTGCATCTTTTCTCTAGTGACTTTCTCCAGCTTTCCTTCCTTCCTTCCCTTACTTCTCACACACACATATCTCTGGTTGAAAAAAAAAAAAAAAAAGAAAACAAAAAAACCAAAAAACTGTGTGTGTGTGTAAGTAAATGAAGATAAACCATCATCACAAACCATAAATAAAACTTGATTATAGAAGAAATGGCAGTTTGGCAAATATTTTACATAAATCAATTCTGAAACCAATACAATTTCTGTATTTACTACTACAATTAAAAATCTTTTTACACAGATAACAGACAAAGGGTTTTGAAGGGCTTTCTTTTCAAACCCCACTTTTAGGGTTTCCTTAGGATGGTGCTTACTACAGAGGGGATGCTCAGTGTGTTCTGCCAAGGCATTGCAAAGCCTGTGAGCAAAGAGCTGGGGAGAAAGTCTTTGTACATGTATATTTTACTTTTGAAACTATTCGTTTTACCTTTTACCCAGGTAAGATGTGCTCAGTCATAAAGCTCAGCCAGCTGCAGAGCCCCTAAATCATAGAGTACCTCTCTACAGCTCCCTCTGAGCCTCCCTTGCTCCCACAGAGCAGTTGTGGGTTGAAGAACACAAGAGGACTGCAGTGCCCAACAACAAGGAAAAGCTGTTGGCACCCTGCAGGTGCCAGGAAATTACTTTTCTCTCTTGCTATATCACACACAGACTCCTTCTTCAGCTGCTTTTCTAGGGATTGTTACTATTTCCTGACTAAGTTTTCACAGTGCTGTGTTTGTTCTTGCCACAGCACAGATTAAAAAGGACGGAGCAACATCCCAAGACTGGTTGAACAGTGGGTGGAAGATGCTGGTAGGTTATTTTCCCCAAGGTAACCTGGGTGAAATGTGAGGCAAAGAACAAAAAGCTGAGAGTCTTATTTTCACCCCTGCTTTTTCCTGGGGTACAGCACGGGGACACAGTGTTCAGGACATGCTGTGCAGTTGCACCCTGTGGCCAAGGAGCACTGACCCCAGGGGCATCCTGCTGCAAGTGGGAGCTCCCTCCACCTCTGCTGAGGGGCTGCTGGGTGTCAGAAAGCAGTCAATCACCCTGAAGATCTTTTGAGTGATCTCCAAGCAGCCTGAGCGAAGTACCAAGCAGTTTCAACCAAAATAGACTGATATAAATTAAAAGTAAGTGACTGGTGGCATCTTGAAATCCAGCTCCACCCTTAGGATTTTTATTTTTTTAAGGCTTCCCCTGTTTTTCATCTTTCCTGCTGGGAGGCTCAGCCTTCTGGCTGGCTCAGCACAGAGGAGAGTTTGGTGTGGCTGTGATTGACAGGGCCATGGTGTTCTGTCAAGGTGGTTTTGATTTAGAAACCAAGTGGTTTTGGGAAATTTCAATGGGATAGCTTCCAGTGACCTGAACTGAATTTGCTTTTCAAACACAGGGATGCTCATCCTTTTCTATCCCCTCTTATTCATCTGCAATTCTTGAGGGGAGACAGAGAGGTCTCTGTTATTTCCTGGTCCATGCTATTTTTTCCTCTCTCCCTGTCTTTCACCACTGAGCTATCTCAGCAATGCCAGGAGGCTGGTCTGCCCTGGGAGGGTAAGAATAGTCTACAATGGCAGAGATCACTCCTGTTGTTGTTTGTCCACTTGCAGTTGCCTGGACAGAGAGTCCACACGGAGGTAGGAGCAATTGGATCTGACAAGCCAGAGCTTTTGCAGGGCAACGTGTTAAAGCCTGAAGAAGATCAACACTTTCAAAACTAACAGCCGTGTTCAAATCACCAAAATAATCCTTCATCATCAACACATTGTTTTGGCTGAGTTTCTGATTTTTGTCCTTGACCCTTAGCAAAATTCCTTCCTTTTAAATTTTTTCTTCCCTTTTTTTACCCCCTTTCTTCCCTGTCTAGGTCTAATCTCCTTTGGAAATGAAAAATCTGTTAGGACATCTGGAGCTGGGAGTGTTTTGAGCCTGTTCAAACATGGAGCACTGGGACTCACTGGGATTTTTGATAGTCACACTCAACTATAATGTGACTATTGTAGGTAAGTACTTTAAAAAGAGCTCTCTTCTCTCTTTTGCTGCTTCATATCCTGAAGCCACCAAGTGCCTACTGATAATCAACTTTCATTTCAGGCTGTGGTTCTGTGATCTTGTTGTAAGTTGTTTTCTTGATACCTGATAGAACAGGTTAATGCATTTCTTTTCTTGTTAAAGAGATTACTTCTCTCTCTTTGATAGATTTTTCCTGAACATTGTGTAAAATATTCTAGCAAGGTTTTCAAATTTGGGTCTTCTGGATGACAGGGCTTCTTGTCAGCTGGAAGAAGGGATCATGGTAAAAGCACACAGAAGTAATGCTGAACTTATACCACATAAAGTGAATGTATGCAATAGCTTTAGTAACAAATTTAAAAAGTTAAAGAAGAAACAGAAGAACCCACTCTCTTTTACAGGAAGAAGTTTGTGGTTACAACCATTGTGGCTAGTTATTGCTTTTCATTCTTTATTTTTGTAAACAAATAAGGATCACATGCATAAAAAAAGCAGCAAACCAAAGCAAAATGCCACTGTCTTTTCCTTAGCCAAGTGTTTGCTGTTTATTTTTTACCCTTATTATTTAAGTAAGATTCTGTTCCTCTTTCATGGGCCACTTTGAACAACGTGTGAGCCAGGGAAGAACTTTCAGAGACTCTTTAAAGACTCTTTGCCTGCAGCAGTTGCTGTAGTTTTTGCTGTGCACTGCGGGGAGCATCCAGCTGAGCCCCAGCAGGGTTGCTGGAGAGGCTTGTTCTTGTATGTTTAATCAAGATTGGGTCTTCAGGGACAGGGATGCATGGAGGGGTTATCTCTCAAATGTATGTCACACTAAACTACTTCCTAAGGAGCCATTGATTTTTCTTAAGCAGTACTCCCTATTGTACATGTTCTAATTAAAAATTGATAGTGAAATAACATGCAGTATTTTTGAGCCTAATTAACTAATGAGCTTCAAACACATGGAGGTCCTTGCAGGGAAAAAAATGCAACCTAAGGATGAAACATGGTTTGCTAAAGATGACAGATCCTGTAGAGCTATTGACCCACACTGTGTCAAAAAGTGAGTAACAGTACAGACTGCCAGCAAACACAGGAAGCAGCAAAACCACCACTGCAGCTCAGGTGATTAAAGATAAAAGGGAAAGGCCTCAATTTATTTATGGTTGGATAATATATTATTTTGCCAGGAGCAGCAGTTTCTCTGATGATCTCTCATAAACTTGACATATTCTTCACGTTTTCCTCTATAGAGTGCAGTTTTACTGTTCTAGCCCACAATCAGTCTCCTGGCTACAAATGGTTTTCAGAGGGCACTTGAACAGTATGTTCAGTACAATAATAGGTATCACACAATGTTGTGGAAATATTTGAATATTTTAAATTCACACCAACTACTGAGCAATAGCTTTATGGCAAATACAGAAGAAAATTCTCCAAGGCAACACCCATAAATAATTGTATAATTTATAGAAAAATGCTTTGTGAATTGGATTTTTTAAAAGCCTTTATAGTGTATATTGGTGCTATTTCACGGATTGTACTCAAAACCCTGTGTTCATGTGAGATGGGCATTCACTATTAATGACTTGAGCTTTGCAGTACATTTCTCAGCCACTAACTCTGCATAATATACTTCTCTTTAGTCCCTGAGTCTTGCTGTTTCTCTGCCTGTGTTTACAATTCGTGTCTTAACAATTCTTTAAAACAAAATTAATCTTATAATTCTTTAATCTTATAGGTTTTTTTCCCCCTCTTTTTGTTTTTAAGCAGTTATTTCCCTCTTTTCTTGGAGGATTATTGCAGGGGATTATTAAATTGAATTACTTTTTCAAACTATATCGGGAATTGGGGATGGGATTCAAAAGGAGATGTGAGAGATTTGAATGCTAAACTTGACTTCAGATGTTGAATATGTGTTTGTACAGAATGCATTTTTAATTTTTGACAACAGAATGGTATATCTTTAAGCCTTCCCATCCAGGAAAAGGTTTTAGACTTTCCCAGAATCACAGAATGGTTTGATAGGTGGGAACTTTAGGTCTGAGTGGAGAAAAGCTGCTCACCAAGGAGAACAAAGGTCAGAAATCATGGCCAAGGTGGCACAATCAAAGAAGCATCAGAGAGAAACCTCTGGGGTGCACATTTCCACACACCAATGTACATTTGTAGAACATAAGTTTGCTAATAATAAAAATAGTAACTAATTAATTGCTTGCTAGTAAATACTATTCTAGAAACAATGGAGGAATTTTGTCGGCCAAAGTAAAATTTACATACAACTTCATGGCCAAGAACAAGAACGAATACTATGTCATGGAGCAATCTTCTCTGTCTAGATGAGTCTCATACTGTGTTTCTTGACCTGTATCACTGAAAAATTCAGATGCAGGAATCCAACAACAAGGAAAAACTGTAAGTGAAATTATTTAATCAGTTTTGATCTCTTTTTAGCAGAGTGTTTTCATCAGGTTTCAGCTGGCATGACTTATTGTATGTTTAACTCCTACGTTGTTGAGTCTAGATGAAGAGATGGAATATGTCAGCTTTACATTTTCATGGGATTTTCAGTCTAAAAAAAAAAAAAGCTAAAAAGAGGAGAGACTGTTTCTTCAAATGCCTTGTGTATAGAAAGAGCATCACTGCATGACCTGCCTTCCTTCCCAGGCTCTGACTCTTTTTCTTGCCTTTCATTCTCTTGTAGGGAAGATCTGGCTGATGTTAATACTCCTGCTGCGGATGACAGTGGTGGTGTTGGCAGGCTACCCCCTCTACCAGGATGAGCAGGAGCGCTTTGTCTGCAACACCCTGCAGCCAGGGTGCTCCAACGTTTGCTATGACTTGTTCTCTCCTGTATCTCACTTCAGGTTCTGGCTCATCCACACCGTGTCTCTCCTGCTGCCTTATGCTGCATTCAGCATTTATGTTTCGCACAAAGTAGCTCTGTACATTGTAAAAATGCACTGTGTGGTAGAGGAGGGCAAGAGGAACAAGGGTTTATCAAGCCCCAAAGATGTGAAGGGGCTCTGTAGAAGTGCAGTTGTCAATAGAGTAGATTGTGGTGCAGACAACCTAAGTGTCCTTAATTTTTCAGGGGCATATACCATTCATCTTTTTATTAGGACCCTACTTGAAGTTGCCTTTGGAGCTGTGCAATACTTTCTTTTTGGATTTTCTGTTCCGGACCGCTTTTCATGCTACCACTCCCCTTGCACAAGCACTGTTGACTGTTACATCTCCCGGCCCACTGAGAAATCCATCATGATGATTTTCATCTGGGGGGTCAGCAGTCTGTCCTTCCTGCTCAGCCTTGCTGATCTCATCTGTGCCCTCCGGAGGGTGACAGCAAGAAACCAAAAGAACAAGCTGCTGGCAAACCTCTGCACAGATAAGGAGTGCATGTTACATCTTCCCCCAGTCCAGCACAGTAGCTCTTCTCCACCTCAAAATGGGGATGGCCCAGTAGCTAATAGCTGTCAGACCAGCGATGGCTCCTGCTCACTTCTCTCTGAAGAGGAAGAAGAGGTTGTTCTTCACCCTGAAGGTGTCCCTCAGCAAAGTGCCAGCACTAACCTCAGCAGCAATAAGTGCTGTGTATCAGGAGACCTTGCTGTTAAGCAACAGAGCACTGAGGGACCCTTGTGTGTCAGTGACCAACAAGGATCTCCCTGCAGCCAAGTGAGACCCAGACTTCAGCAAGACTTCATTAAAGATACTGCTCTGGCTTTGAGACCTCAGGTCGAGTCTCCCCTTGGAGTTTCTTCCTCTGTTGTTCAGAGCAAGCTTTTAGGGTTCTGCCCTTCAGCTGAGCTAAAAAGCTCTGATGCACAATCAAATTATAGCAGCACTAGCTGTCTGAGATCAAAAAAGTCAGAATGGGTATAGAAGGCAGAGTGAGCACTACTCTGTGACCTTGACAAAGCAGATCATTGCATCACTGAAGAGGCTTCAGAGAGCTTCAGCTGAATCCCTTGGTTATGGCTATGCTGCAGAGACACTCTATTGTGCTATGTACCTCCATTAGAAAAGAAACAAAAATTTTGGATAAGAGTTTGAAGGGTAATACTTTAAGGGACATATTCTTTAGAAAATTTGACATCTTTATATTTTTCTGCATGTAGATGGTTTAAAAAGGCTGTGGACTGTCACTGATGTGACTGACCTGATTTTCCAGGAGTATATATTTAACACATATTTACTCTAATCTAGTTATATTGCAAAAGATTAAGCTTAGCAAAGATACGTTGTCTACTGTCAGAAGCCTGATTTATCTCCTCATACTAAATTCTCAAAGCCCACTCTAAGACAGGATATTAGAATAAAAACACTTGTTTTGTAGCAAAGTGTTAATGTGTTAAAACCCCTGGATCTTATTGCTCGAAGGCAATACCTCTCCCAGCCAGCAGTGCCAGGGCAGTACCTTTCTCTGACACTGGTGCCTGCTGCAGCCTGACCACGCCTGAGAAGTTCAACTGTAACACCTTTGAGTATCTAGAGGGGCCTAAAGGAAAGCCTGAGAGGGACTTTTTATAAGGGCATGTAGTGATAAGACAAGGAGAAATTGCTTCAAACTTAAGTAGGATAGGTTTAGATTAGATGCAAGGAAAACATTTTTTTACTTGATGGTGGTGAGGCATTGGAAGAGTTTGCCCAGAGAAACTGTGGATGTCCTGGATGTCCCATCCCTGGAGGTGTTCAGGGTCAGGTTGATGGAGCTTTGAGCAATCTGGTTTCGTGGAAAGTGTCTCTGCCTATGGCAGGGGCCTTGGAAATAAATGATCTTTAATGACCCTTCCAACCCAAACCGTTCTGTGAACTACAATAACCTGCGAAACAGAGGGGCTGCATCCACATTAGCTGTTGGGCATGGTCCTGTGCTTGAGAATTTCTCAGGAGACAACAAGGAGGTGTGAGCCAGAAGGGTGTCAAGGAGTGTTCCAGCAGTTTGACAGGGACTAAGCAGCAATGCCCATGCTCTGACTCCACTGACACACCTACAGGGGTTACTTCTCAGCCCTAAATAGTCACACTGGGCTCTCAATTTCAGGAGGTGGGAATGAGTCACCTGACCTCTTTTAGGGGTCTCTAAAGGTGAGTCACTTTCTGGATATATCTATTTCTCCCACAATATGATTATCTTAGACCTGGGTTTAGGGAAAATGGTTTCTACCCTGAAAGAAGGATATAATGGCAATGTCTATATCATAGTGCTCACCCTCTTTGTCTGACAGACTTACAATGCTAATAATTTGAAAACATGTCTAAATTGAGTGAATCACAGAAGATTTTTATTACAGTTATACTTTGTTCTTTCCCTCAGTGTTAATTCTGTCGCATTTGCATAAGCGTGATCCAGCACTACAGCACAGCAGTGTGTGAGATGAATTTTCTTTTAGCTACAAGTCAGTGGGGGTTGAAGGTTGCACATACCTGCAGATCATCAGTGGGAGTGGATGTGGAGGAGCATGTACCCAGAGAAATGTGCTGGTGGTAGTGTCTTACAAAACAAATTATTCAGAGGGTATCAGGAACTGGTATCTGTAGATACTGGTTGGTGCTGGAGTAGCTATGAAGCTGTTAGGCACAGATCTAGTCTTGCTCTTGGGCTGCCATGTAACAAGTTCCTGTAATAACCTCAGGGCTGGGTCCCATGTGCAGGACATAATGGGACAACAGCTTTCACATTCTTCCTTTTCTCTCCTGTGGGTGCAGAAGTCTTCAAGATAGTTAGGTTCATCACACCTGTGTATTATTTCTCACCTGTGTAAGGTAAAGACCAATAGTTATCTTTTCTGCATTCCCCCAAAATTAGGTGGCTTAATAGATAGACACAACTGCTCTTGGAGTCAGGAGCAAAATACTTTGGGATCCTGAGGTAGACTATGGGCATTTTTAATTACTACCTTCTAAGTAAGGTTTTTCCTCTTTATTAGCTCTGTTTGTTTCTTTTATCATGCATGTTGTTGTGTGATTTGTCATTTCCACGGTAGAAGCAGCATTAATTATTAAACTTAACATAGGCAGAAAAACATTAAATATTTAAACTTCTCGTCCTCCAAAGCCTCTTTAATGGGGTGTGGGCTGATTACATATGCCATGACAAAACATTGCAACAATGAAACCTTTTATGATTCATTGCATCTTCTCAGATGTGAGAAAGAATGCAAGGAACAAATGTGGATTCAGTCCATTGCATACATCCCACAACATGAGGTATAAACAGGGTAGGAAAAATAATAAATGCATTTTGGCTGGACGTAGTTTGGGTTTTTTTGTCTCTGGTTAGAGATTTTTTCATGACTGAAGAGTCTCATTTCAAATTGGAAAGAACTAGTTTGTGTTTGAAATGGAAAGTGAAATTCGTGGGTATCTTCCTTAGTCTGCAGAGAGTGGCCTTTGGGTTGTGTTCCTCCCCTGCAAACCTGGCTGATTTTGGGACTTGTGGGTCCATTGACACATAATTCAGTCAGTGTAATAAGGACTTAATGTGTTTATAAAAGCTGCATATTTAAAGAGAAAAATTTGGTATGGAATTTTCCCCGGAGAGTGAACAGAAACCTCTGGCATCAACAACCTGCTCCTAGGGCAATGACTCAGAGTCTTTTACTACTATTTCTCTAAGTCACATTTATTAATTACAAAGACTGTGGGGATTTGCCAGCAAAACAAGACCAAGAAAAGAAGAGTAAAGGAAGTTTGAGCTATTGTAAACTTCCAGAGGTCAAAGAAATTAAGTGATGGGTGGGAGGGACATCCACAGCGGGGAGGAGAAAATAGCAAAAAAAGTGATCTATCTGAAAAAATGCAGAGGATCACCCCTAATTTCTCCTAGTATTCAATATCACTGAATGTGGAGGTGCTCTAGATGTCTTAGAGTGAGAAAAGAACTGATAGATCTGAAGCAAAGAAGCAACAAGGCTTTCTGCTGTTAAAACAAAAAATTCAGTCTTTTAAAGTAATGTATTTGTTTTGTAAATCCTTCCAGAAATTATTATAGACTGAGAAAAATGTTACAAAATGTTCTTATTATGTTTATCAATGTGTCTTTAAATAATTTCTTAACCCATCTCCTTCAGAAAAGCATTTTGAAGATGGGTTGAAAGCACAATACTCCTAAAACCGCCCTCAGGGAGCTTTGTCTTGTGCTCAAAGTGCAGGTGTCACTTGCACCCTGTGGTGGCATTATGGAACACTGCAGAAGATATATATATATATTTCTCATCCAGCCTCATGTGATACTGACCATGAGACTATACAGAAAGGAATTGAACTCCCTGGAAATAAGAGTTGGAACTGATCAAAAAATATATGATAAAATAGTTTTCACATAAGAAATAAAATTTTATTGGAAAGTTATAAAATGTCTTAAAAATGTTGTTTTCTTAGTATCTTCAATTGCACTTCAATAGCACTTCTCTTGCTAAATAAGTATCTAGCAGGCTGCTGGAGACACAGAATTTTCATGTTTTCTATGCAGCTAAATCAAGTATCACTGGAAGTTTCTGCGGGTGGAGAATGATTGAAAAACCCCAATTTGTTACCTCTAACTAAAATATATTTAACTTTTTCTCTAAACAATTTTTTTAAGTTTCTTTGTTTTGTTTGGAAATATATTTTTAAACACCAAAATAGAAAACCTAACTAGTTTAGAAGCCAAGTTTCAGTCAAATGTAATCACTTTATCCTCTTCTTGCACTTTTTAGGTTGGGTCACTTTGATTTACTCTCAGTGGTACAACAGAAAGCTGTGACTCTCTTTCTGCTCTTGTGAAAGACACTCCAGACAGGTGTCTAGGGAATGTATAATTTCCTGTCAGCAGCAGTTGTGCTCCCTGAATATCTCAGTTCAGCCCAGAATAAGTATTAAATCTGAAGTTAGCAATGTGGAGACACCCTCAATGTATTCTTTCAAGTTATTATCTGCCCTTAAATGGCACATAATTATTTCAATTATTAGCTTTCTAAAAGAAATCCTTAAAGAGCATATTAATTGGACATTATATTATTGTAATGTCATGATTACAATGGAGAACAGATAAATTATTACTGCTTGTAGTATTTTAGGACAATAAAGAAATACATCTCAAAAAATAGGACAGTAGAGTAGTTCAAAAGGCTGTTCTTTAACTTCTGTCTTTTGATCTACTTTTAATAGCCCGATGTTCTCGACTGACAGAGAAGTAATTTTACAACATGTCTCACATTGTAATTGAGTTGCTAAAATGTTCTGCAGATTAGATGGTCTCTGCTCACTCATAGTGTGAACTCTTGGCCTGTGATACCCAGCAGTGCCAGTTCTGAAAAATGAGTTCACTAAGGCAGAAATCAGAATGTATCAGCTGCATCTCTATGTTAAAATTATCCAGTGTCCATGTAGATAGATTACAATCACAATCTGCTTCACCAGCTTCTGATTTCTCCCACTTGTCTGTTTTCTTCCATTTGGCTTGACAGGCAGGAGGTCCCAGGCCATCTCCACAGCTGTGATTTATTCATGGGAGTGCACACACAGTGTGAAGTCCAAAAACAGTTTTATAATCCTGTGCTGTTCACACCGTGAGAATGCCAGGAGGCAGAGAGTTGTCTCTAATTCAGTGTCTGCAGGTAACACTTTTTGTTGAGTACTGGATTAGCTTTGAAAAGCTTTCACTGATGAACAATTTACTGAGTGAGGGTGATGGCAGATTTTGAGCTTGTTGTTAGAAACTGAGGTTTATACATGATGCTCTCAAGAACGATGGGGGATTTGGGCTCAGCAATCAGAAGTAATTTCCTTCATTTCTGGCTTTTCTATGTGAGTAACATCTATTTTGCCAGTGAGACTTTTGGCACCACAGCATTTTCTGCCACTGAAAATGTTACTTTTAGTAAAGAAATAACAATAATGGAAATAAACAGGAGATTTTGACCTAGTAGAATAAAATTTTGCATTGTCCCCTGTGATGACTTGCCTTTTCCTTGCACTGAAGATAGGCATTTTTATTAAAGAGAAACTAGGATAAGATGATTTCAGAGCCCTACTTGTCCTGACAAATTAAACACCCACTTAGACACCCACTCCTTCTGCACATTTCTCTTTGAGTCAGTGTGAGTGATTCTTACTTCTGACAGACAATATACGGTGCAATGAGCTCCTTCTTTCTGGCACAAACTTTAAAGCTCTGTGCTATCTTTGGAGATCTAGTGGAGATATTCAAAGGTAGGCATATGAACAACTTGTATGCATTGGCTAACAAATACAAGCTTTCTCCTTCTTCAGCAAGCCTCTTTCTAAAGCATTTCTCTGAAACATAAATAAGGAATATCTGCAACACAGTTTACCAGTTGTGATGCACTGACAGATACCAGTTTGTGCAGCTTCACCAGAAGCTTCCATGTACAACTTGATGACTTGATGGGACCTAATCTTTGAATGGCTGGAGAAAACCACAGGATTTGAATTGCAGCCTCACTTTGTCACTCAGAACTGATCCCATGGCCCTCAACCTTTATGAAATTCACAAGGTGACCCGATATTAAGGAATGGTCCAAACATAGATATTTTTTGTAATAGACAGACAGATGTGGAACAATCCACCTCATGCCCTGGAGTTACATGAAACACAGAGCTACTTCAATTTAGAATAAATCAATCCCAATTTTCAGAGTTTATAGCAATAGACTTTGAAATGTGCAGATAAATAGGAAATATTTTCTTTTAATTACCCATATCTGAGAAGTATATTCCATGACTTTTACACAGAAATATTGAAAACCCTTTAGAACAACAGTCTTATGTTCCCTATTTACTTAGCCCTCTGTACTTCAGCAAAAATTCTTAAAATAGTATAAAAAAAATAAAAAAAAGAGAGAAGGAGTCAGGGGTTGAGTAAAACATCCAAACAGTTGCTTTATTTGTACATGAGGTTCCTGAAATATCCTTACAAGGCTCATTTCAAGAAACAACTTGGCTTAGCACACTTTATCTTTTGAGATGTTTTGCTACAAATTAAAAACAAAGGCTTAAGCAAAACATTTAGGCTGTTTAGTTCTGTTGAAATGCTAATTGGCGTCCATCAATATTCTTGTTGTGTAGAATCTGGGATTCAGCCCACTAGAGCCTGGGCACCAGGTCAGCTGAAACATAGTCCCACTGCTTGTGACACCAAATTCTATACAAATTCTGCCCTGATTTTGAAGTATGTGCAGACATCATTAGAATAGTTCAGCTGGGGCACCAAAATACAACTTTCTTATCTCTCCAGTCCTTACAGAGCTGCCCTCTGCATCCCTCAAGCTGGCTGCAGGCCCTGCCAATACAGAAGGACTGCGTCGAACACAGAGGACTTCTGTTGATAATGAGAACTTAGTAGATCACTTGAAACTAATCCCAGGCTATAGGGTTACTTTGAGAAACTGTTGCAAAGCTAAAACCAGACAGGGCAACTGTTTAATACAATTGTGAGCACAACTCTGCGACTGCAAAGTTAACCACAGATAAAATTTGGACTGGAGAATCATCAGGATGTTCCTTAAAAATGGACTATACAAAGAACATCATGAAGATGTGGGTGCCTCAGTCAGCACCTGACAAGAGCTCATCCACCATCTCAGTGAGCACTGAGCTCTCTTGGTGGAGTGTTCCGTGGAATTTCCATGTCAGTGTCCAGTGTTAGTTTTTGCAGGAGTTAGTTTGTGAAGAGAAAGTGCTGGTAAGTGCCAGATGCTTCCCATTCTGCCAGTGCCTTTATGTTCTGCCTTGATGCCAGGCAGGCTCTCATGGTGCAGAAGGCTGTTTTTCCAGTGCATCAGCTGCCAGCACACACCTCAAAAAGCAGCAAGGTACAACCTCCACCGTCCACTCGGGAGCACCACTTCCACAGTTTCCAGATCTTTGGCAGTGTGGTTCCAAAAAATGAGCTGGGACTTGGTTAGCAGATTGTCTGCATTGCTGCATCTGACTGATCCAGCCCACCAGCAGAAGCCATACAGCTACTGAAGAGGCAGGATCCTGCTATGAAGGGTGACATAGGAAAGGGAGAGTTGTGATAAACATCGTCTTCAGCTGCATACAAAGCATTCCTTGCTTTTCCCCCTCTCTTTTCCTGACTTGATCCATCTCTTCCTCCATGTTATGCTATCATGCTGGGATGAGCTGAGCAACCTTGAGGCAATGGAACATGCCAACTCATGGTAAATCCATTTCCCAGAAATTATTCCCTTGCTTTGTCATGGCCTTGGCAGTCACTCTTACACTGGTGATATTTTCTGTCCATCCAGAATTGTTTCCCAGTGTTCTTTGTGTGTAACAGAGGTCAGGTGGTGACCTTGGGGAAGGTGATTGCCACCAGCACAGGGAGTAGTGGTGATGACATGTAATGTATGTCACAGGAAACTGAGTAAAAGCTGCTTTGATTGCAGCCATGGGCCTTTTGCAGCCTGGCTTAATTGAGCAGGCTTTTAACTGAGAGAAAACCCTTTGCAAAAGCTGCTTTAGAGAGTTGATGCAGACCAAGAAGCTTTATTGGCAGAAAACCTTAGCAGAGACAGGTCTGTGAACATGAGCATGTTTTTGGAAGCTCTGTTATATGGGTTTTCCCATTAGAATGAGTTTGCCTTGTTAGGACTGTGCCAGCTGTGTGAGCTCTCATGCAGGCAGCTGTCAGTTGTGCTTGGTGACTGGTCTCAAAGAACAGAGGGACCTTTGTCCTTCTCTTGAAGATTTATGTAGCATTTAGGTTCAGACATATGGTGGAATTAGTCTGAAGAGGTCTGTAGCTAGGAAGACTTTACATTACCTTGGCTATTTTTCTTAAAAGAAATTAAAATAATAGTGGCTCACTGTCAGATGCCAAGTTCCCTTAAGCCCCAGTTAGTGCACACCAGGAACCAGAGTCCCATCTGTCAAACACCCACTGATGGACGTGAGGATGGAGAACTTTGTGGGTGTTTCTGTGAGAGTGAGTGCTTCCTCTTGGCTGCCAGTGCTGTGTAAAGATGGAAGCTTTACAGCCCACAGATCTGGTGGGTATCCAAGTCTGGTTCCTGGCCCAGGCTGAACCCCTGTTGTCTTCCTTCTCTCCTCTGCCACAAGATATTGGTGAGCTAGTGTTGGGCTTTTGGAGAGGGTAGAAGCCTTCCACACTAAATACCAGGGCTAGGACAGCTCTCAGACAATGTCTGAAAATGCTATGCTCAGGTATAAGACCTTCATTCCTGATTGTTTTTTGCTCTTTAGCAGAACTCAGCAAGCTGAGTTACCAAAGATATTGTTTCAGGAAACACTAGGTTGAAGTATGCTACTATTTTATTTGAACATATTTGCTGCTCTCTAGAGGAGCTGATGGAACTTGCATGATTTAAGGATATGTGGTTATGTACTTTATGTGGTCCTAAAATTTGGATAAATGAAGAAATCTTTGAAAAGGAGGAAACTCAAAGTAAACAATAGCCTCTCTAAAATTTTGTCAGAAAATGAAGCAACGGCAAAATAAAATTTAAAGTAAAGAACAGAGAAGTTAATATACCACAAAGAGGTAGAAGAAACCATGTGAGGGGACTGCCAAACGAGGTGATACTAAAATAACACCTTTTCAATAAATTATGATTATACTGAATAAATTACTATTATACCAATCAAAGGCCTTGTCAAGAATAACACTCTCCCCTCCAACTCCTTATCAGACAATGTGCAGAGTGCTTTAAGGGGTCAAAGAGTCAGAGCAATGGCTAAGAAGAAACCTCCCTATAGAACAATCAAAACTATATGTGGTGTCAGCTTGTAAAAAGACATGAGAGAGCCCAGCAAAAAAATTAAAACTTGAGGAAACAGCAATTTAAAAACCCATCAGCAAGAAAATACTGATATTTTGCAGCAGAGGTGATAAAAATAATCACAAGCCTCTCTTGGGAGGGTTCAGCTCAAGGTTAAGAAACCTTTATCACATAGCTGTGAGGTCAGTGTCCATAATTCCACTACTCTTTAAAGAGATCTGGTCAAATCCAGATCTGAGCTGCCATAAGTTGCCCACAAAGGTATCCCATGTTATTAGAGTTGCCAGAGGGTAACTGAGATATACACCTGTGTCTTTCAGACATGACAGAAAATTATGGGAGACCCATGCTCATTTGGAGAGGCAGGTAGAGGCTGGGCAGGAATCTCCAGGATCATCTGGAGCCCATGTCTGAGAAACTAAATTGAGGCCCACAAGGTACTTAGAGTCCAGATTCTGCTTCCACGACCTACTGACTCCATTTCTAACACTCTATTACAATAAAGGTTCAAACAATGCCTTACCTTAAAAAAAACCCCTATGCTGAGATACCTACCTGCATTTACACATCCTAGTCTTGAGCTGAACCTCAGCCTTCACCTAAACTTTGCACTTGGAGGAAGGGGGTGGAGGGAGGAGGGAAAAAAAAAAGAAGAAAGTATGAAGATGTTGAGAAATATTTAAGCAGTGATAACAGCTAAAGAAGTACTACTACAGAGGATGTTCCCCTTCAACAAATACGATACTGGTTTTTATTCAACAAAACAAACACAGAAATCTAACCCAGGAGAACAGTATTGCTGCTTACCTGGAATAGCACGTGATGCCAAACATTTTCACAGCAGAATTATTCAGAAAGAGAGCATAAAGGACAAAAATCACACTGGTCATAACATTCATAGATTTCAAAAAGGCATCTTGCAAGCCATCACCACAACACACTGAAATCTTCTAAAATGCCAAAAGAAAAGTTGACACTGGAGTCTGACTTTCACAAGTACAGTCAATATGGCCATGTGGTCATACAGTGAGCTCTTGTATGTGTTGTTGCTAGAGATTTAGTTGAGAGAAGCCCATGAAGGAAGTGCTGTATTTCCAGAGGAATATGGTAGGAAATGAAAATACACAGCTGGAATATATATGCTTCTATAGAAACAAAAAGACTGTCCACTGTTGACAGAGACATTTGATCTCTTAGGATCAGGAAAACACAGCTGCATCAGAATCTGCCACTTCAGCCATTACTTCAAAATACAAGGCATTTAGAGGTAGACACATTTTATTTTAGGAAACATTACATAAAATGTTTGTTTTGCCCAATATTAGTGACCACTGACTGGAAACAAAAAATGGCAGGTGTTTCTTAAAACAATGCTCTTACTTTTCTCAAAGACTGAACATAATATCACTTAATGTAAAACAGCTTATCACTTTCCTTTCAAGAGACTGAAATTATCTATGTAACACCTTATATGCAAACTTTCCGTAATGTAGTTGAAATGAAACCAACAGACAGTCTATTAAAGTTGCCGTATTATTTACTTTCAGCTCCCACAGATTGTTCTCTGTTGGCTTTTGGAGCTTACAGAAAAGTCTATCCAGAATAATTTTCCACTGACTTCTTTAAGACATGTAGAAATAAACAATTTTTAAAAATATTCTTGTCTATTCTATTTTCCCAGAAGGAATTAAGTTTGAAAGCACTGTGTAAATTAATGGGTTAAATCCTAATTCAGAAAAGCGCTCTTGTTCAGGGAAACATTTATGCACATGCTTACTTTAAGTATCTTATAAAATCTCACTGAAATCAATAGGACTTTGGCATGCACTTAAATAGTCCTTACCACCCTACATGCTTATGATCCACTTCTATTCAAGAAAGCAATCAAGCACAAGTTTCTGAATCAGGATCTAAAGGTATTCTGTGAAAACCATTTCTATTCCAAGCTCTACTAATAAATTAGGTTTTTTGTGATTTTGCTTTTTTTTTTCCATTAAGAATGTATAACGTGAATGTGCTTTGCTTCATTTTAAGCAAAGGCCCATTTTATGTACTGCTTGTTAAATCAGATTCTAATGATTCTTTCCCTCATGCAAATCTTTCCTCTCATTCATGGATTGTATTTAAATTCTGCTCAGCTTGTATTCATGATGCCTTGTCAGTGATTTGCATTGCTCTGATGCGTTTGCCCTGGTTGCACCCCTCACTCACTTTGGCTTGAGAACATAGAAGCCATAAATAACTCTTTAGCTGCTAAAAACAACACACACAATTCTTGTACACTAATGAGCTCGAGGATGGCAGCAGTGAAGCTCCGTGTGGGTCTCCGTGGTTTCCTGATCTGGCTGTTCCTAATGCCCTGCTCTGTGTCCTGGAAAACTTAGATTTTAGTACTTGTTATAGCAAAATATTTCTTCCCTACAGTTTTGCAAAAAAGTAACTTCATTTTAAACCGCACAATGATAAATGTGCTTTCCACTCCACAGGTTTGGAGAGAGAAAGTTGTGCATTTCCCTGTGGAGTGGCTGCAGCTCCGGATGGCAGCAATGTACAGAACACACAGTGCCCAAAGCTGCACGATCTGCAGGGGAAACATTTCCCTTTCCTTTCCTAAAAGCCAGATTTAATTCTGTTCTCTCCCTACATCTGCACGGAAAGCCAAAGCAAGTCATTTGTTTCCTAAGCCAGATGGCTACATTTTCTGATTTACATCGAAAGAGAGCATTTAGATTTCAACCACAGAGAAATGATGAAGGTATCATGTCTCAAACACATTTTGAATCAAGTCTGTTCACAGCATGAAAAGTATTCTTTCTAATTTCAAAAGATGTGAAAATGGGACATTCTGGTCGTAAGTTTATTCTTGGAAAAAAATCAAGTAGCAAAAAATAATTTGAGACTAACTCTTCTTCATGAAGAATGTCACATAAAATTATCAATGACAGACGTTTGGAGGAAAGGACTTCTAACTAATGCATTTAATGCATCCCTGAAAACATTTAACAAGTCACACAAAGGACAAAACTGATGGAACAGGAACCCTTTTTTAATGCAACATATTAAAGAAGTCAGATAGTGTTCAAGATAAAAAGCCCAGCTTTATAATACATTAGGCATCTACAGGAATGTGGCCACATTTTTCTGACTAGATTCCTGTTTTCTTGGAAAGCTGGATTTTAAGAGACAGCGTCTTGTTGCAGCGGCGGTGAGCGGTGCCCGGAGGCTGCCGGCAGCGGCGGGCGCGGGCTCAGGGCCGGGAGCCGGGATCTCCCCGCCCCGGGAGAAGCTCCGGGAAGAGCGGCAAAGCGGGCAGCCCTCGGGAGCACAGCGGTGGCAGGCTCTGGAGCTGGAATTCCCGGTGTCCCCAGCGGAGGGCACTGCGGGATGGCCGCCCGCAGCCGCCGCGCTTCCCCAGAACCGGCCGCGCCAGGATCGCTGCAGACCTTCTTTTCCGCACCTGCCCGTAGGGAATGGGGGCAATGAGGGATTTCCCTCCAGTCTTGTACGAGCCGGTTTCGGCTCAGCCCTGCAGCATCCGTGTCCCGATGGGGCTCGGGCGGGTTTGGAGTGTGCCAGGCGAACCCGGACACTCCGGGCACGGGGCTGTGTGTGGCCTTTGGGGACACCGCTGGGGAGGGCACAGGAGTGAGAAAGTGCTCGTTAAATGGAGCTGTACCGAGGACTCAGCACACAGTCAGGAAACCCAGCGTTTTCTCCTAGACTTGCATTAAAGTGTCATTAGCCTGGGTATTATTACTGAATTTCTGCCTGACAAGAAGAAATTTGACTATTAATTCACAAGTGAATGTAAAGTGGTTTGAGATCACAGATAAGAGACTAGTAGGAGTGAAAAAGTGTTATCTCAGCCTTCAAAAAGCTTGGTTCAGCATTCGACCTTAGGTAGTAGTTTCTGAGGTGATTTGACTATCCTTAGTCACCTCAGATTATTGCTCCACATTTTAATACCAGACACCAGTTATTTCCATACCACCATAGCATTTATGATGTGTGATCATTTCTGCTGAACTAGTGAAATTCATACATCTGATTACAGTAATGATGGGCAGTTATAAAAGCTTAAATAAATAGAGCTGTCTGAAGATTTCTAATTGAGTTCTCTTAAAGGCCGCCTAGAACTCATCACGACCACATGCTGGGAGCCTGCCTTGTTTAATGCTTTTTTTCTTTGGACTGACATTTTCAGATCTCTTTATTCTTCTTAGTCTCATCCTATTGTTTTCAGGGTGACCTTTGCTGCCCGGCCTCTTTAATTCTAGGGAGAGTCGTGCTATCTTTTCCATACCATCCAGTTTTAGTATGTGAGGGAACCTGGCCAGGATGGGTAATGATTGCTTTTCACTCAGTTCCCTGTTGGGCCAGAAGCTGCAGTGACCACGGTGTGTGGGAGTGGAAGTGTGTGCCTGGAGGAACACAGGCTGTGTGGCTCTGGAATGGGGTGCAGGAGCAGGGCATGCTACAGGCAGGTTGTAACAGGCACTTGGAGACTGGCTGTGATTCCACAAGCTGGTTTGACTGGTCCACACTGAGCTTTCCTCCAGCATGATCTTGACTGCAGCTGAGTTTTCACTCCAGGAGCATCTTTTGTAATTTTTCAGTGTACATTATTGCTATTTCTCTCTTCCCTCACATTAGGTGGCCTGTCTAACCCTTGTAAAAGATCATGTTTTTATTGGTTAAGAGGGTTACCTTACTGTGCAGGCTAGGTTTGGCTTTTGCACTGCACGTAGTGCTTGTGCCATTGAGCACAGTCACTGGGATCAAGAAATGGTCTGGTATTGAATTTTCATATTTCAAAGGAGAACTGGGATTCTCCCAAGGTCTTTCTTTCTCAGCTAGAGATTCCTTTTTAAATTTGGGCATTCTGCCTTGTCTCCCAGTACCAGTTTCCTCTTGTAAAAAACTGTTGCTGCTTTCTTCTACAAGCCACTTTCAGGTATCTAGAGATGTGTCCTCCTGAGGGAACCTGGAAAAAGCCCAGGCTCTGAAGCTGGGGTGAAGAACACTGTGGGTAGTGTGTGCACAGAGGCACTCCTGCCTCCAGTTTTTCTACCCCACCTGAGACACCTTTAAGGACATTTGAAGAAGTGTTTAATGGGTGAGCACCCCAATACTTTAAATGTTGTGTAAAAGGGTAGAAAAGCTCCTTGTATGCCAGTCTTAGCCTTCATAGCCTTCCCAGAAAGCCTGGCCAAATTTGTTTTATTACAATACACGAGAATTTCCTAATTCCTCCCTTTCTCAAAGCCAAACCAAATGATTGATTATCAAAGCTTCAGGAAAGCTTCTCCTGCACAGGGGAAATTTAGAGCACACTTCCAGCTAGCTCCCAGGGCCCAGGTGTGGTGTCCTGCTGAGGCTCTGCAGCACACCTGCACTGCTCTGCCTCCTTTAAGAGGCCCACCAGAAGCTAGGTTAGCTCTCTGGGAGGCTGCAGGGGTTTTCAGCTTTTTTGCAGCAGGAGAAGAAAGATCGGTATGATTTCCTTTCTGAAACAGGAGCATGCAAAGCAAGGAAGGTTCTTGGGGAAAAAAGAAAAGGGTGGAGAAGGGGATGGGGAAAGAGCTCTCTAAAGGAATCTTGCTTATTAGAGGAGGAAAAATATCCCAAACTCTGTTTTTCTGGTAACTTAGTCACTCACCTGAACAGAGCAGTTTGGCCTTTCTGTGGGAGGCTCCCAGCTGCCTTTACCCAGCCCCCCAAATGCTGCCACACAAGTTTTGCTATGGGTGACAGTAAAGCTGTCCCTTAGCTCTCCAGAGCCAGTGTGTGTGGGTGCTGTCCCTGCCCATGGGTGAGCCTATGCCAGCAGGGATGCTGATGGCACTCCTGCTCTGCAGGCAAGGGCTTGGGCTATTTTCAGTATCTCTCTGGCAAATTTATAGAGAAGGCTGTTTGTCATCTTAAAAATGAACATGTCACTTCTATCACCCCACCAATATTTTTTGGATCTTCATAGCAAATTTAACCTTCTAGTTTCATAAAGGGCATCCTAATAATGTGAAGTTCATTGTAGCTGTAGATTTTTATTTTTTGTGTACCTAAATGCCTTGCTGCTGGTGTTTCTGATTGTTTTTCCCTATCTACGAATTTTATGTTGATTCACAAAAATCTGCACTTCTAAGTCAGCTTCTTTAGCTCCATTTCCCCAGGTTTGTGTTTCCAGTGACTTTAATTTTGCCTCATTTTCATTTGGTTAACTTATGTATTATTACTCAGTCACTTCCAAAGTGGGCATCTTGTTTACCTGGCTAACTCTGAGACTCCTTCTTTTAGTTCACCTGTAGCACTTGGCTCATTCAGAGTAGGATAAGCCATAGGGCTTACTGATGTCTTTTACAAGAAATGCTTTTATCTCAGTGTTAGCAACCTGCACCAGCAGCCTGCGAGAGACCTATCTAAACAAATTCTCAGAGAAGAATTGTGACTGTACCTCTCCTCTGTCTTCCCTGCTAGAACCTGGTGGAGAGGAAGGAACTCAGATTTTTATCTGCAGAACTGATTCTGCTATGTGGGTCTTCCCCAGCAGGAAGACCTGAGAGCAGGAAAAAAGTGCCACGTTGATTAAAAAGTTTCAAAAACCTTGAAAAAAATGTTTCCAGCAATACAGAAAATAGTATGGTCTTTTCAACTTACAGCTATGTCAATATTCTGATGCTGGTGACTTGGTACATAAATAGGTCCCATGTGTAAATGCCAGTGGAATTTCCTTTGCATTTAAGAAGTTAAAATTGTTTTTCCCATCAAGGAGTTAGGAGCATTTTAAATTACTCCTTTTCATGTTCCTGGCAACTTTGTAGAAGTGAGGTCTATTAAGTTGGGAGATCTTTGAAAGGGACACCAATAATCAAGTCAGTGCTCAATGAAACAAGGTTTTTCCCACAAATCATGACTGATATCTGTGTCATTAGTAGGGTAGCTGCCCATCTCTTATCATGATTGGCAGGTTAATAAGGGACCTGGGGCTATCTTTTCACTGCTAGCACACAACCTAACCAATTGCTTTTAAATGATTGCTAATTTGACAGAATATAAGCAGAGGGTGTAAAAATATCTGGAGTAATGTCTAATGCAGTTTTTACTCCTGATATTCTGAGTGCTCTCATTTAGAAAACAGATTAGAATGTTAGTTAATAGATTTTAAATTTTTTTTGGACACTCAGTTTTTAAAGAAAATCTTGTAGTCGTTCTTTGGTTCAATTAGGACCAAAAGAGAAGGGAGTTTTGTAATGCAATTGTCCTGTAAAGGAAAATGTTTTAAATTGGGGAGATTATGTGAGCAGACCACCTGTAGGGCATTCATAGCTCTTTTCTATAATGCTCCAAGCCATGCCTTGCTGCCTGCAGTCTGGCTAACAATGCAGGGAAAAGCTGTTTAAAAGGCTGTTCTCCCTTTTCCCTCTGGTGTTCACTAACTGTTACAAGTCTTCCTCTTAAAAAAAAAAAAAAAAAAAAAAAAAAAAAAGTTCCATGTCCCTTTAATTGAAGAACTTTAAGGCTCCATGGTGGCCAATTGGTCTGCAACAAGAGGAACCAGGCAGCAGGGAAAGAAACTTCAGACTATACATCACGTTTGGTGAAGAGAAAAGATCAAAGTTTTCCCAAACTCAAAAGAAACCAAGTTCCCTACAGATTAACCCTATTCATTTAGCTCCTCTTAAAGGAATGATGTTCTGAGCCACTGGGCAGACAGGTAAAAAGTTCAACAATTGCCAAAGCATTCTTCTGTTAATTCAACAGCCTTCTGCTCAAATAAATTAGCTTACTCCTGACAGAAGAACAATACCTTTTCCCTTGAAAAAGGACCATATTTGATATACAAAAGTTAAGATGTTAGTTTAATCTGTTAAGAAGAGATTGATCTAACAAATCTCAGCTCGCTGTTCCACCACAGTACATGATCTATGAATTTAAAACATTAACCTTTTACACTTCAGTATGCATCCCAGGAAAGGCAGGTGCTTACAGAAGTGTAGACAACAGATATGAGAGGCGGGTGTGCACATTCCTAAAATAACACCCGTTTTAAAAGGATACTTAACATGCCATGGGAGATGACTCTTTTGTAAAGGCTCAGTCTAAAGACACCGTCATCTTTCAAAAAAGGAAAGAAGTATGGTAAACCTCCCGGTTTTGGCAAAACTTTTTTCAGAACAACTTGTTAAATGACTTGTTTCCCTGTGTCTACATATCTCACTTCTTTATGTATGAATGTAGGTCATAGTTTATGGAACTACCTAAAGATACAGCAACTGGAATAACCAGGGGAGGAGTAGCGGAAAAGCTTGAAAAAGTAATTTATCAAAAGTCATTTTATTGACAAAATAGAATACTCATATTTGCTCTTACAGGGGTAGCCTCTAAACTTTTTTACAAAAAAATTTACAGACTGTATAGCTTTGGATATATACATATTTTACACATCTGTACAAGGTAACAAATAATTATATAAATACATCCTTTAATGTAGGAAACCCGTATTTAGCTGGGGTGTATAATTAAGACATGTTTTGATTCAGTCAATATTGTAAGGCATTTGCCTGGTCATCCACATCCCAAAAACCTGCAGTCCCCAGCAGACTCCCACCTCAGGATGGGGGCGAGGAAGACCCTCCCTCCCATGAGTAAAGAGCTGCTCTTAGTCCAGAGTGACTCAGAAGCCGCTGTACCTTGCCCTCTGCAAGATACGGGTGAGCCTCTACCCTCCTCTGCCAGCAAAATAATAAGCTGGCTCCTTGAAGTACATGCTCCCTGCATATGAATGGAGGGGAAGGAGGAGGGGGTTGGAGCCTGGGGCCTCTGCCAGCTGCATTGTTCTATACAAGCTGTGGCTAATAAGGACCATTAGGGGTTCATTAATGGCACCAAACAGTGAGGGGGCATTTTAGGCAGGCCAGTGTCCCTCATTCCCTAACCTTTGGCCTCTTTCCCCCTCCTCACACTTGAGACAGGGGCATCTGCTTGGGATAGGAGACAGAGCTGGCGGTGCCTGATCTCCACGTCAGGCCGGTGCTGACATCGCTGTAGAGTGAGCCACCACCTCCGGCCCCAAGTCCTCCTGCCGTGGTGATTACTGCCTGTCCACCTGCTCCTGCCCCCGTGCTCCCAGCCACGGCAGCACCTTTGCTGGCCCAGCAGCAGCGAGTGCACAGGGCCCTCCAGGACTCGAGGGTCTTGCCAGACCAGACCCAGACACCGGAGGTGATGCCCACCACCAGGCACATGAAGTACTTGAGCATGAAGACGGCATAGTCGGGGCGGCGGGCCTGGTCAGGCTGCTGGTCACGCAGGCAGGGGCAGTTGTGTGTGGCCTCCCAGCGGGGCCGGTTGTGCTGCTCGTAGAAGAGGCAGGCCACCACGCTGGCAGCTGGCACAGTGTAGAGCACGGTGAAGAGTCCCAGGCGTATCATCAGCTTCTCCAGCTTGTGGGTCTTGGTGGGACCACCCTGCTGCTTGATGACGCTGCGGATACGGAAGAGCGAGACGAAGCCGGCGAGCAGGAACATGGAGCCGATGGCCAAGTAGATGAGCAGCGGTGCCAGCACGAAGCCCCGTAAGTTCTCCAGGCTCTGGTTGCCCACGTAGCAGATGCCAGCCACGGGGTCCCCGTCCACAGAACTGAGCGCCAGCACGGCGATGGACTTGACGCTGGGGAGCAGCCAGGCGGCCAGGTGGAAATACTGCGCGTAGCCGGCGATGGCCTCGTTGCCCCACTTCATGCCCGCAGCCAGGAACCAGGTGAGGGAGAGGATGACCCACCAGATGGAGCTGGCCATGCCGAAGAAGTAGACGAGCAGGAAGACCACGGTGCACAGCGCCGGGCCGGTGCTCTCGTACCGCACGTGCTCGGCCACCGCCAGCTCCGGCTGCAGCTCGGCCGCGCCGCCCGCCGCTCCGCGCCCCCCCGCCGCCGCCGCCCCCGCCGCCGCGCCGCCGCCGGCCCCCGCCGCCCCGGCCCCCGCGCCGCCCGCGCCCGCCCCGCCGCTGCACGCCACCTTCTCGTGCCCCGCCACCAGCCGCACCAGGTAGCCCAGGGACACGAAGAGGTAGCAGGCGGCCAGGAAGATGATGGGGCGCTCGGGGTACTTGAAGCGCTCCATGTCGATGAGGAAGGTGGAGACGGTGGCGAAGGTGGAGAGGAAGCAGAGCACGGACCAGAGCCCGATCCAGAAGGCGGTGAAGGCGCGTTCGTCGGGGCTGAAGTAGGGGTTGTGGCAGGGCAGGGCGCAGTTGGCGATCTGCCCCGTCTTGACGCGGTTGTAGAGCGGGTGCCGCTCGCTGGACACCGACACCATGGGCGCCCGGCACTGGCAGCCCGGCTCGCAGGGCGGCGGCGGCCGCGGCTTGCGCGGGGCCTCGGCCGGCGGGGCGGCGGCGGGGGGCGCCTTGGCGGGGGTGCCGGGCTTGGAGCCGCGGAGCGGGGGCTTGGCGGGCGGCGGCGCGGCCGTGGTGAGGTCCGTGCGGTTGTAGTCCATGCAGAGCGTGTCCGGGCTGCCCTGCTCCGGGAGGCGGTCGCAGCGCATCCTGTCGGGCCAGGCGAAGCCGTACTGGCGCATGAGCGGGGCGCAGCCGGCCTTGGCCCGCTCGCAGACGCTGCGGCAGGGCGGCAGCGGCTTCTTGTAGTCCTCCAGGCAGATGGGGGTGTACATGCTGCAGAGGAAGAAGCGCAGGTCGCTGGAGCACTGGATCTCCACCAGCGGCCAGAACTGGTGCACCTCCAGCCCGGCCTCGTCCTGCGTGTCGTGGTTGAACTGGTTGGGCATGTAGGTGTAGTTGTAGCCGATGCCCTTGCAGAGGGGCACGGTGATCTCCTGGCACGACAGCTCCTTTGCCGAGGAGGACGAGGAGGACGCGGCGGCGGCGGCCGAGGCGGCGGCGCAGCCGGCGCGCTGCAGCAGGGACAGGGCGGCGAGCAGCGAGGTGATTTCCAACAGGTAACTCCACTCCATGCTCGGCGGCGCGCGGGCGGCGGCCCCGGCTCCTCTCCCGTCCCGCTCAGCAGCCGCGGGGAGCACGGCGCCACAGCAGCCCCCCGCCCCGGCTACCCCCGGGGGGGCGCAGGGCGGCCCCTCCGTGCCGGTCGCAGGTGAGAGGTCTCGCAGCCCCCGCCGGACTCCGTCGTCCGCGGGCACCCGGTGAGGGGCAGCCCCCACTCGGCGCCGGAGGATGGGGCTCGGCTCACGGGAGGCCCCTCAGCCGCCGTCGCATCGCTCCCCGCGGGGTCGGTTTCTCAGGGGGAGGCGCAGCTCCTCTCGCCGCTGCTCCAGCGCCGGCCGGGCACGGGCTGGAGGCGGCAGAGAAGTTTCGCCGTCAGCCCCCGGGCGGCGCGGTGAAGAAGGCTGAGACGTCCCGGGGACCAGGCGGTGCCGGGTTCCCACCGCCCCGAGCGGGCGGGCAGCGGCGGGGCCGGAGCTGGGGCGGCCGGAGCGACTCCTTCTGCCGCCTGCCCGAGCACACGGCTCCGAGGGACCGCGGTGCTCGCCCTGCGCTGGGTCCGTCTCCGGCTGCCGGGCGCCCCGGCCGCGATCGCGCCACCTGAGCCGCGGGTCGAGCGCGGCAGCGCCTCCGCCAACTTCTCGCTCTCCGGCCCCGGCAGCGGCGCTCCGGCCGCCGCGCTCTTATGAATATTTATAGCGAGCGCCGCCAGGCCCCGCCCCCGCCGCCTCGTCCGCCTATCAGCCGCGCCCGGGCGGGACGCGAGGGGCGGGCTCCGGGGCTCGTTAAGGTGGAGCCGCTGCCGGCCCGTGGCGGTGTTGCTGGGTCGCGGCGGCTGCGGGGACGTGGCGGTGTTTATTCGGCCCCTGCGGAGACGCGCGGTTCTGCACCGCGGTGCGCGGGCTGCAGCAGCCAGGCACCGGCCCGGACTGGGCAAGGGACCTTTTGTTTCCCTGCAAGGGCTCCAGGCCAAGTCACAGTCACCGCAGCAGCAGTTTAAGTAGCGCTCGGGGTTGTCTCGGAATGGGTTTCCTATCACCTCCTCGCTACCCGCGGGATTCGCCGCCCGTGCCGGGGTGCGCGCGGCCCCATCCCCGCCGTCCTGCCCCCTGCACGTGCTGGTGACGGGGTGGGATCGCGGCGAAGCCGGGGATCCCGGCAGCAGCCCCGGGAGGACACCCGGCCCCGCTGGCCGCGCCCCCAGCGCTGGATGCTCTGCCCGGGGTCGGGGTCGCGGCCGCGGCGTGTGACACAGGGGATACGGTGACACGGGGTCCCCCCGAGGCGCGGACAGCCGCGGGTCACGGCGCTCGCCGGGGCGTGCTCAGGCGGTGCCCTGCGTGCACTCCGGCCGGCACCGGGAGCTCCCGGTGGGATGGCGGGGAGCAGCCCCGCGCCCCGGCAGGTGGACGCTCGGTTCCCCGCGGACAAGGGGGGACTACACGGGCGTAGCTCCGCGGCCGGCGCAGGGCGCACACCGCCCGCACCGCGGCCGCCGCCGGCCCCTGACCCGCAGCCCAGGGGCAGCGCCGGGAGGCCGGTCCTGGCACGGCCGCGTCTCCCCAGCGCCCGCGCCAGCCCGGCGCCGCGGCGGTGACTCGCCGAGGAGCCGCCCGCAGCCGCCCAGAGCGGCGGGTCCCGCCCGGGCCGGCAGAGGAGCCATCCGCGGCTGGATGCCCGCTCGGCCGCCGCCGCCCCGCGGCTCGGGGCTCCCCGGTCCGCCGCGAGAGGAGTCGCCGTTTTTCTCCGCCCGCGGCGGGGAGGGGGCGGGCGGGAGCTCCGGCGGCCCGGCCGTGGCCAGACCACCTTAAGGGGAGCGGCGGCGGCGGGCGCGGGCTGCGGGCGCGGCGGGGCCGGCCCGGGGGGTTGTCGCGCTCCCGGGACGGGGCGTTTGTTTGTTAATTGAGGCGCTGCTGCGCCTGGCGCTCGCGCGGCGCTCCCGCTGCGGCCCTAATCACCGGAACCGCGGGAACGCGGCGGGGCCCGTCTGCCGGCGGCGGGAATCCTGTGATTCGCGGGAGTCCCACGGAGAGCAGCGGGGCCGGGGGGGGACGAGCCCGCCCCGGGGGGCGGTGCGGGGCGCCCGGGGAGGAAATGGAACGCGTGAGGCCAAACAAGGAACAATCCCCGGGTTGTTGGCTGAGCCAACAGGCTCCTGTCGCCGGGTCTGTCGCCGTGCGAGGAACGCGCGGATTACCCCGTTAGGAGGAAATGGGCGATGATGGGGCGATAAACTCGCCCGCTGTGTAATCACAATTGATTTGCAATTGACCGGGCGCCGCTCCCGACCCCGGGTCGCACGGGACTGGGAATCTCTCGGAGGCCGTGGCCGCGCTCCTCCGCCTGTGCGAACTGTGGCATCGGCCCCGCCGCACTGTTTCTGACCAAAATCAGAACTTTTCCAAAAGTGGCAGGTGGTTATTTTAGCGCTAATTTAGTTAACACCATTGTGAACAGTGTTACGAGATGGAGCAATGCACGGTGAGAAAAGTCTGGCACAGGACTCAGTGACTGATGGAGGTTTAAAAAGTCGCCCGTCCTGGATGAGATGCTCCATTTTAAGAAGTGACTCTTTTGCTGGTGGCTGCTTGAAGCGCACCTTATTTAAAAATCTCAACAGAACGTAAAACTGAGGGAGTGTAGTCAGGGGAGCCGGGCGAGTCTGTAAATTACCACTCTGTCAGGATTCCTCTTGCCTGTTACAAAGTACCTTTTTATGCTGAACTTAAACTCTACACTACAGAGACAGCAGATGTGAGGTGATGGCTTCCAAAAGCAACACAGATGCTGTAAAATTTCCATTGCTATATTTCAGCGAGGAAGCTCAGGAGACATGCTGAATGCTGCAGTTTAGAATTACACTATAACTCTGCTAGAAATAAGAGAATACCAAGTTTCTCAACAGTACATTTGGCTTCATTTTTGCTGTCATTCGTATGCTCTTGTTTTCTTACAGCGAGAAGAAGAGATGTAGCACAAAGATACTGTGTGTCTTGAAGCTGTTCAGTAATGACAGAATTGGTAATATGGAACTTTATGGCAATTTAGTAATGACTGCATATCCAAATTCCCTCGTAAGACCATGATAATTTTTTAAATTGTCTTTCAGGTATATAAAAAGCACAGCTGTGAGGAGGCTGCTTTGCCTTATGTGGCTGAAAAACAGCCTGGTTAGCTCAAGACTGTGGAATCGGAGCCCATTGTGTGTTCCTTATACTTGGAGACTTCCCTGAAGTCCCTAGAAGTCCTGTGATGAGGGAATCAAGGGTCAAGTCTTTAAAATGGTTTGTGTGTTTATTCCAGAAAATTCAGCAGCTGCTTTTTCTGAAAAACTGAACTTTGCTATAGCAATGCAAAATACTTTAGAGCACTTTTTTCCACTGGGATTTCAAAACAGATGTCCAGTCATCGAATAATGCAGAAATTTAAAGCTAGCAAGAATGTTACAGGAACTGTAACTTTTTACAAAGTTACAGATTTATGAGATTTGACTTGTTGTCAAATCGAGTCACTTTGTGACTGCTCTTTGTCACTGCAGATCTCTGTTGCCACAGATACTCACACCTCTTTCATTTAAACAATTAGGTTTGGCACTGGCCACTCTAACATTGCTTAATTCTTCTGTGCATCTGAGGCTTTGCATTTGGGATTATATGGATCCCACCAAACCAGGTTATGGTAAGATGGTAACTATGGGGCATTTTAGTTCAAAATAAGTAAATTTCCTTTTTTTTTTTTTTTTTTTTTTTTTTTTTTTTTTTTTTTAACTGGAAATAAAAATGCAGCATGAAATCTTGGGTTTAACGTACAATATTTGTTTATGCAAAAATAGAGATATTTAGTTTATAAGATTGAAAAAAAATCGCTTTTTAAATTCCCACTGAATGTTCTCCAGTAAATTTTAGTGTGGCATTGACTGCATTGGATAGGTCACTGAATAGTGCTTTTATAAAAATGTTTGAAAAGAAGAACTTGGTCCATGGAAATTGTCCAAATAATCTTGTTAGAATGAAGCCTTGACTGAAGGCAGTAATTTCATGGATTAAACCCAGAAGGGCTGGCTAGGCTGATCTCCTTCCTATCACAGGCCACAGAGCTTTGTGCAGAGACTGTCTAAGCAAATGCTGGTTAGCTGCAAGACATAGGGGATTTTGCATGGACAATACGGTGAACAACACCATTAAACTAGAAACTGGAACTTTTTGAGGACAGGATAAATAGGAGCAGGAAGAAAGAGTATTTTTACAGGCCATTTAGTAAACACAGTGAGGCAGAGTTGTTGTATCTTACTATGTTCAGCTTTTCCCTAAAAAGTTCCGATTAAGAGTAAATGAAACTGAGTTTTTTTTTTTTTTTTTTGTTAATTTTGTTTTGTTTTGTTTTGCAGTCTATCCTTTTCTCTCACATGCCACATGGTCTAGAACTGAGCAACATGATGGGACATCCAAGTATGGGAAGGAACTGTCTGGTTTGTACTTCTGCAAGTCTGAAAAACACAAATTATGAACAAAAATCTAGTGCTGTGAAACTTGAAGAAAAATAGGGATAGGAGAATACAGTGTGCATATCTGTCTTACAGTTTGATATTTTTCCTTTTACAAAAATAAATAAATAAATGGCATTCATACATCTTCTGAGTCAGCCTGTACTTTATTGTGATTCATGAGAACTTTTTGTGGGCAAGAACAATGTTCTGCTTACATTTTTTTCAGGCATGTCAGATCTGATTGGGGAGATGTTGTTCAGTGAGATACAAGAGAGACTTCAGGCAACAAGAAAATAGGCTGAATACAATGTGCTGCAATAGCTACTCCTGGAGTGAAGAGCAGGTGACAGAGGGGGAGGAGAAACTTCTGGAAAAGTACTTTGCTGTCCCTTTGCCATAAAGGATGATGACAAAGTGATTGATCAGTGCTGTGGTCTGAGGATTGCTTCAATGGTGAGCTGCAGGTTATGGCCCTGAATGTGGCTGGAGGATTTTCTGCTGAGCATAGGAGTGGACCACGGTTAGATTCCTCTCTGAGGCTGCTTTGAGTGCGTGGACTTCATTAGAGAAGGAGTGTGAGCAGTAGAATGAGAGTAAGGAGTCGGTGGAAATAGCAGTTTAGCATGAGAGCAGTATAAGATGGGCTCCTTGAAGGGCTTCAGCCCTGTTCTCCCACACTGCAGTTGGTGATTGGGCTGCAAAGTGTTGGCTCTCTCAATGTAAATGTATATTGCTTCAATTCTCATTAGTGAAGCAATGCAGGAGGAAGCAGTGCAAGAAAATACAGATTATAAAGATTGTGAAGGAAAAGAAGTGTTCTTGAGGGCTTTTCCCATTATTTTATTTTTTTCCCTCCCCATTATGTAGCAAGCTGCATTTGTAATCCACCTGTGCTGCAGACTATTATACCTCATGGTGGGATGTTTCACACATGATAAATCATGTGACTTTTGAAGGCAAATTGTGCTGAATTAAACAGTGTTTTGATCCATCATCACCCTATTTGGAGACTAACACAAACTTCATGCAGTTAGTAATAATCATAATGTATTTACATACATTGGATGGACACAGTGAGTAGTGTTGTTTTCCTCTGATTACCCAGGTAACCATGAATTTACTTTTGAGCCACAAAAAGTTTTGGGCTAGAACATTAGTATGTAAATGCACTCCTGAATCTCAGGAAGGTTATGTGGATTCATGTTGGCAAGGAGCGGTTTGGTCTCTGGGGGTTAAGATGAGAGTATAAAACTGCAGCACTCTCTTCTCAAAGTGAAAGCATGTCCAGGCCTCTGTCACTCCAGTGACTCCTGCAGTCATGTTTGTGATTCTGTCAAAATGTAGTTAATGCTCATATATGCTTGAATGGCACATTCACCATCACTGCTCCCAGTATGTGTTGATAAGTCCTTTTGGTCAATCTTCACTTTTGGAGACCTCAGTTTTAACAACTTGGGTATAACCCCTGCAAAGTTTCTGGTAAATATCCACTGCTGTTGCATTGTACCCTGCCTTACCCATCTGGGATGTGTCCATCTGGGTTGGGCAAATTCCAGCTCCCACCTGGCCTCAAGATGGTATTACATTCAGGTATCTGGACTTTGATGTCATAGCTTCTGGGGGAATTAGGGGACTCTATCCATTAACCTGACCACCTTGACCTAATCCATGTTTGGCTGATAGCAGATGAGTGAATAGCACATTTAACTCTTACCAACTCTGAACATTGATACTGGCAGGGTGAAAGAAGAGCTGCAGCAGAGGAGGTGGGGAGTGCAGGCTTGTCTCTCCTGTTGGGGAAGTCAGAGCTGGGATGGCTCAGCTGCCACATTCACACAACTGTGGGACTCCTTGCAAGAAATCCATCCCAGCCTGTGTGCAGCTCTGTGCCAGCTCACTCAGCCTGGTGTGATGCAGAGACAAGATTAAGCAGTGTAGTCCTCTTTGAGCTAAGAACTTCTGCATAAGCTACATGGAGACATTAGCTTGCTCACGTGCCTTCTCACATGTTGTAAATTAAATGAGAAACTAAAGAGGTGATGTGCTTATGAGTAAGAAGTGAACTGAAGAAAAAAATGACGTTTTGTGTTGAAAGGCACGGATAAGGCTAAAATCCAGATATAAGAAAGCAAAACTTTGTATAACTGATTTGAAGAGAAATGTCATTAAATCCTTGAACAGTATGAAGTTGGTCATAAATTCTGATGCTACTTTTTGCACCTTGGAGGTCAGTGAAACTATAAGTTAAGGGAATAATGTTTTGCATATGTTTGAAGTAGACATTTTTTAAGTTTTACTCTTTCTAATCCCAACTTTTGATGGATGCCCAGTAGTAATTTTTAAAATATTGAATGATAAAAATCACACTGAAAAATTCTTACTGAAATTACTAATTGCCCAGGAGATAAAATTGAAATAATAGATGTATCTTTCATCACTGATTTTGAATATTTAGTCTTTGTATTTCATTTATTCTAAACAATTTTTTTTTATCTCTAGAGTTAGACACTTACTTTCACTGTACCAGTTTTGCTGGGACAACAGTGGTTGGTTATTCCAAATACGAGTAAGTACAGCAAGCTTGGGCTTGTATTAATTTTGATGAATAAATTTGCCTTGAGAATGACAAATTGTGTTAGCACTTTTCACTTTATAATATCAGACAGTCAAAGATGTTAACACTTTGTAGAGAATCAGCATTAGGCAGTGTTTGGAACTGTGTATAGGGAGCTCTCAGGTGTCTGGTTCAGCAGAAACTGCTGAAAACCTTTCTCTATTTTTATTTTAGTAAAAGAATGGTGTGATTGAAAAGCAAGGTGTTGAAAAGAATTTCACTGTAATAGCAAAATGTCTTTCCTTTCATTTTACTCACTGAGTTCTAAAATTAGGATATTTCTTTGCCAATTCCTTTGACTTTTCTTGATTCTTAGTTGGCATAATGATGGCAGGAATAGTCCTCTCTGTGTATGATGAGGGGAAAGAAAGAAGTATGCCATTGGCATGAGATTTTCTGCAGTTGTCTTTTGTAAGTTCACAACAGTGTTACAAAAGGTGCAGTTTTGATTGATTTCTTGTCTTTTATTTATTTTGTTTTTACATTTATTTTGCCGTTGGGGTGGGGGGATGCAATTATATGTCAGGGAACAGCTGCCATTCTAGAGGAATACTAGAAACTTAGCTGTAACATTTTTCCTGGTAGTATTAGTTGAATGTTTCTCTGTCTTGGTCTGGTCAGGGCCTGGTTTTGTGTGAAAAGCTTTTGGTTCTTCCAGGGCATTGTGGGGTTCCAAGAAAAGGGATGATAATTGCCATGTTGGGATAGCTGATACTTTTTATTGTATTAGTCTTATTGGATTTATTCCTTCTGCTTTACTTTACTGAAATAGAGAACCCTGAAAGGGAATAATAACAGGAGTATCTTATTTTCTTGCCACTTTGCTAATTTTGCTATGCACATTTTTGTATTACAAATTTCTTACTTAGTAAGTGTAGCCATTGTGTGCATCTTATCTTCATCTTTTGCTTTTGTAAGGCAGGCTGGTTGGTCTTTTATAAGTTAGGGCTCATACATTAAGTTATTATATCCATTGAACTCTGTTTTATTTGGGTTTAGCTCGTTGGCTTTTGAACACTCCTGCTAACAGAACTGTGATGGAAAACTTGAAAATTTTACTGCAGTTTAATTTTTTTTTTCTGATTTGTGGGTGGATGGGTTCAGGTAATAGATTTGAATCTGCAGGTTAATGAGTAAGAAAGACCTTTCTTGATCCATGAAAGTTCTTGCATGAATTTTTGATTAAAAAATACGAAGCTTTTTTTGTTTCTTTTTTGTCTTAATTTTCCAGGAAACAGCATTCTTTGACAGAATTCAGAGGCCTGGATGACTTTGTCTGAAAACTAAAACTTCTGGACTTGAAAAAATGTTACTGTAGTCCTCCTCTGACATTACAACCTGGATTCCTGCTGGCCCTGCTCTGCCAGGCTGAGGCTGCCTTCCACCTTTGACATTTTGCCATGATCTTCCCTCTTTGAAGGGAATGCTGGAAATGGGGAATCCCTCAAAGTGATCTGTCATCTGAATTTGCATTTAGATGGTAGATAGTTGATAGAGATCTGCTACATAAAGCAGGTAAGCTACAGATACAATGAAATGCTACACCAGCATTTCTTAATAGCATACTATGTTTTCAATCAAAATATTTTTGTTGATAAGTTTGGCTTTTTGGTAAGAAAAACTTGCAGAAGCACATATTTAGACATGCCAAAAAACCCCAAACAATCCAACCAGAAAGTGTTTAGCTGAAAGTCTCATTTCCCATCAAAAATAGATGCAGTGGAAAATTTTCGAGCAGCCCTATATTTAAACTTCTTGGATCAGAATTTGGTTGTTGGACTGAGGGGAGGCTTACAGAGTTTTTTGGCTGCTTTTGTTAGGGTGTCTGTTTTTTCACTCATGACATCTGCCTTCTTTGCAAGCTATATTCAACCTTGTTTTAACTCTTTCTATTGCAGCATTTTACTGTGTTCAGAATGCTGATTCCCACTGGACTGGACTCAACTCGCTCGGGTATGTGCAAACTCAATTTCTTCCAAGGGGATGCATTGATCTTGCTCTTTTTTTTTTTTTTTTTTTTTTTTTTTTCCTCTGTTTTAATAAAAAACTGTGAGTACTATATACTGACTGTGCACAAAACAGTATCATACTGTACAATTCCTAGTTCTTTGCCTAGGGTAGCCTTGCTTTGGCATCTTGTGGATACAAAAGTTTATAAAAGTTTAAGGGATAATTGTATAAGTGAAAGTCCATTGGACAAGATAAATAGATAGATTACATCAGTCTTAGGAATCTTTGAGTGGAATATAGTTGAAGTGCTAGAGAGTTATTCTGGGAAAATACTGTATTTGATTTCTTTGCTCATGCTCTCTTTACTCTGACTTATGACTGCTTTTGGAAGCAGGATACTGAGCTAAATGGACCTTTGATCTGAATTGTCCCAGCCATCCTTGGATGCAGAGAAGTAGACTGACAAATGAGTGAGTGTGGGCTTTGGCCATCTGGAATTCAGCAAAATTTATCAGAAATTAATTTTTTTCATCGAGGAAAGTGCAAGCAAATCACTAAAATATATGAGCATAGGAATAGAGAATTTTGTCTGAATAGATTATGATTATGGAGTTTCAAGCATTCTATTGATTTTTTTAAGTAGGTTTTGCAGCTCCCATTTCTCCTTTGTTGCTTTTTGTAGAAGTAAGAATTTGCAACAACTATGGCTTAAATACAACTGTGAAGCTTTTTGTGAGTTCTTCCAAAGTTGACGGGTCGAACATTAGTGTGAGACTTCTGCAAAATTCACTGGACTTTGTGTTATGACAGGAAGAAAAAACAAAGCAAATATTAAAAATCAGAGAGGAAAACTGTTAGTATAATCTGCATTAGCTTCAGTATGTGTTATGTTCTGTCATTAATTCAGTGTCAGAATGCAGTTTGTAGCCAGAAGCTACCACCAACTGGTAACATGTGGCATTTCTTAATGATTGTTAAAAAGTTGATTGTTATTTTTTATTCTTGATTTGAATTGTAACAGCTTTACAGAGATATCTTTCCCAATATTCTTAACTTTCATGGTAGTTTAGCTTAGTTCATGACTGCTGACCAATATTATGCTGTTTAAATCTTCACAGACACTAATTATCAAATCTGTAAAGGAGCATACTCTTAGTGAAACAACAGGTTGGCTTTTTCTCTATATTTTTATTAAACTTCTCATAATTTTTATGATTTCCTAAAAATAGATATATTGAGTTTTACTCCTGTGTGCTTAAATTTACCTGGATGTTATATTGACCAAAATAGGTGGGGTCTCTTTTATTTCTTTTCCTGACACAGCAGACACTTTTGAATTCAGATTTCTGTCAGCACAATTTCATATAGTACATTATTAGTACTAGAAGTTCCCTTTTATTCCTTTAGAACTATTTAAAATAAATATTTGCAAGAAAATATAATAGGCAGACAACATTTAAAAGAAAGAAATAGTTTGAGAATTGTTGAGAAATAGATTAATCAATCCAAGGTGTGGCAGGAAGGAAAGCACAGTACTGAACCATAAGAGTGAGCTCATATGGTACCAGCTGCTCATGTGTGGAATCTAAATACTTTCTGAGGCATAGTGCTCCGCAGTCAATTAGCATTTCTTCAAATAATCATTGTACAAGGAAGAAATTTTAGTACATTAGAATTAATGAGTTGGAAAAAGTAGGAAAGAAAATGCATGTTTTTCCAGAAAAGCAGTAAAAATATGTAAATTCTATTAAAATTAATTTAGAAATTCTATGAAGTGAAAGAAGATATTGTAACCCTGTCTCTAAAGTGTGTCAAGAATAACAGAATGGTGCAACTTCTCTCACATAATTTGTATGCCTTAAATCAGAATTTTTATGATAATATCAAGAACTAGGAAGCAAATAGAGTTGCCAAATCTGTCCACTCTTGAAACTGGAAGAACTGAGGGGAGTAATTGGGTGCAAAATAAACATGTGTTCACAAGTAATTGGACTGACACTATTAAATTTCTTTCATTTCAGTACTAGGTAGTAATTACTTTAAATTCAAGGCAAAGAGAAGATTACATCCTGTAAACTTTCTCATGCAAAATAGTCTGTCCTCCTCTCAGTGATGCTGGTTACTTTAAAATGTCTGTTTGCTTGAGAAAAGGTTTGTCAAATCGGGTCGTTAAATGGGAGAGGGGATTAGGAAACAAAAAAAATCGGGTTTCTAGTGGGAATTAACTTTTAGGGGTGTGAGGCAGAGAATGGACAATGAATATCACCATCTTTTAAGTATCCAGTACTATTAAAACTGTTTTCCTTATGGACAGTCCTTTATTGGCAGAAAATTTGTGAAGTAGACGGTGAAGGCAAATGCTGTGGTAAAATATGTATGAAGATTCTAATGTCAAACCCCAAAGTTAAGGCATACATCTTCTACAGATTTAGAAAATTATAACACTAGACTGAATTGTCATTGTATATATCAGTCTCTTGTCTGCTTTGTAGACATGTTTGTACTAACTGGCATTTTTGAAGCAAACATTATTTTTACAAGAGTCACTAATTTGGTTTGGTATATAAAAAATAGTTGTTAGCTTTATGAGTGTTGTTAGCTTCATGAGTATTGTTAGTTTTATGGGTAGTAAATGTGAATGTAATAATTTTCACTTTTAAAGAAGCTGCTTCATTCTGTATGTAAAACAAAATAGCTTCAAGATGCTTGGTTTTGTAATTAACAAATGTCTAGTTGATCAAAAGTATCCTCTCTAGTATGAGGCATGGAGATCAGGCTAGATTGTGTTACAGAATAATGTGATTATAATGATTTCCTTAAGAGAGCACAAAAGCAGCATCTAAGTTTCAGCTGACGTTTATTGACACACAGCATCTGTTGGGAGCCCCATCAAACTTTCTATTCTTTTCTGTTTACCACCTCCTGCTTTTATTTACAGTCAGCATATCTGTTAATTAGCCTCTGGTAGAGCCAGTTCTTCTAAGAAGATCTCTTGTCTTCCTGGTGATGGCCCCATGAGGTGACCATGTACACACAGTCTGTGAATGAATTAATCTTTAACTCATTAATTTCAGTGCCTGTTTCTGCGGTGTTTCACTGCTGGCTTGGTCTCCTGCTCAGCAATTCGTGTTTGGAGAATTGTGATCCTTGGCTTCTGCTGACCTCAGTGTCACCAACACATCCCAGAGAGCTCTCAGCTTCTCGTGGGTAACCTCATTGAAAGTCATATCTTCTGCAGTTTTTGGGTTTCCTGTCATTGGATCAGAATGCAGATAGGACATTGATGACTTCCTCTGTGTCACTGGGGTTATTTACCTAATCTTTATTGCACGTTTGCAGAATAAAATTCCTCCTGCACTTCCTCGGCTCCTTCTGTCACATCATATCTGAATGCAGCATTTTGCAAAAAAAAATAAAATCTGAAGTAACCTATCAACAAGTGGATCTCATGAGAGGGTGCTCTGGAGGGTACCACACTGTTTTGTAGGGTTTCACTTAGACCTTGTGATGGTCTGAAGCTGTTTATAGTCACAGTCTGAGAGCTAGAGGTGCCTGTAGTGCACTTCTCTCACAGCATGGCTTGTTGATTAGAAAAGAAAAACGCTGTAGCCAGACTCGAAGGAAGAATTCAGGAGCAGGATTCAGAGATGTCCTGCCCAGGCCTGCAGTGTGTGCTAGAAGTGCTTTGAGAGGTGAGAGCTGATCTGTGCATCTCACCGGGGTGTTAATGGCTGTTTGTTTCACCTGAAACCTAAGAAAAGAATGACTGGGCCACTTATTTGCACAGTCAGCTATAGGTAATGCCCTAAGTGATGACCAAGTTCCTCACTTTTGCCCTCTCACTCCTCCAGCTCAGGAGTAGCCAAACTACGAAGACTTAAGCAGAGGTTAAAAGTGCCCTTGAAATCCTGCCCACAGCAAGTGCGAGTATTAAAAGCCATAAAGAACATGCTGTGGTAATGTGAACATATTTGGATAATTTAATGAGAGCTTTACTGATAAAAATTCACTGTTTCAGTTTTTTTTTTTTTTTTTTTTTTTTTTTTTTTTTTTTTTTTTAAAGAAAAAAACCAACAACAACAACCAAAAAAACTCCAACAAAACAAACCCAAACCACCCAACCAACAGCATAATCCCTGGAATACATCCAGCTTTTGTACTGGAAAAGTACCTCAAAGGAGTATGATCTCTCTTTAGTGGGAAAGTATTTTTGCTTATCTAAAAGGTTTTATGCTGGCAGAGCTGCATTGCATTGTCTACTTTTTGTGGCTAGGCAGATCCAGGTAAAGTAACTTAGTTTTAAAGGAAATAGAAACCTTAATTCCTTTAAATAAAATTCCTAAGACATTCCAAATGTCCAGGATGCTGTGAAGTGAGACACAAAAATTAAAAATTGAAGGTTGATATTTGCTACTGATAGGTCATGGCTTTGGAGGGCTGGTGGTGATGCAGTGTTGTGACAAAAAAAATCAATGAAAATGTATCAGTTAAAGTTTCATTTACCACCTTTAATTGTAAGAAGTCAATGCTGACTGATCTGTTAATGTTTCATGGGGAAAGTTGACACTGAGGGGAAAGGGTGGGTGATATTTCTTCAAAACATGTTAACTGCTTTTACTTGTTTTGTGATTGAAGGACAGAGAAAAAATAGATGCTGGAAATGTTTTCTAAAATTATGTGGCCCTTCATCAGTGTTTTACATGTACTGTTTAAGCCATCTTTGCTAAGGAGAAGCTCCTTTACTATTAATATGCTGTCGTCTTTCAAATCTCATCAAGGCAGCACCAGGATTTTTTTTTTTTTGCACAGATTTCTTTTGACGTACAGCCTCAATAAATATGGAAATTACAACTTAAATCTCATTTTTTTTTTCTTGCAAAGCAGTGCAGTGCCCAAATTCATTGAATTTCAACTTTTATTTTTTCTTAATGTTGAAAGACATTTATGCAAATTTTATTAACAATATGCATGGTTAAATTTAGCTGTAAATTCCAGTCAGGGATTTTTGCTTTGTTTATTGTCCAAGTCAATATGTCTGTGGAGAAAACCTCCCGCTGTGCAGGAATACATAGTCAGCTACTTGGAAAAGTAGAAAGTTTAATTATGAGAGTTTATTCTGGAAAAAGGTAAAGCAAGCACTGGTTTTTGGGTTGGTTTTTTTTTTTTTTTAAATTATGACTTCAGCTAACAGAAATTCAACACACACAGTTTGTTTTGACACTAACTGTTATCAGACAAACCACTCGATTTTTCTTTAACCTGGTCTTCTGTGTAACTGAGAGGTTCTGAAAGAAAGTAGAGGTCATGAATAAATGATGCATTTCTTAAACTTGCAAGGTAAATCATGACATAAATGAAATAAAATCCAAGTGTGAAGGGAAAAAAGAAACATAAACACATGTATTGCTGACAATATCTTCATTAAAATATACTTTATCCTATGAAGATATTAGTGTCAGATGCAAATTTCCTTTGTTGCTCTCTCTGAAGAGAAAAATCTCTATTCTGATTTTTTTTGTGTGGTAACAGTGAGGCACCTTTATACAAGGTTTTTGAGTGGAAGAGTAAATTATTGCAGGGGAGTATGTGTTATAAATTTTATCCAAACATATTCTTGTGTTTGTAATAGAAAGCCCTCCAAGACTGTAGCTACTGGAGTGGTTCCCATGTGTTCAGTTTTTGTAAATCATTTGCATGGAATACATTTTATCTAGCTATGTAAAAAAACCCCACTGCTTATTAAAGAAAGTCTTTCTCCTGTCTACGTGGAGTTTATGTAATACTGTAATAATCTGTATTTCTCCATGTAGTTCAATGCATATTTCTCCTTTCTAAGCATGTTCAAATGTAATCTGAAGAATGTTTTTATGGTAATTCTACTATGGGTGTTAGTAAACATCTTTAAGCTAATAAAATTTTTTTTTAAATTATCTTATGGATACTGTTTGGGTTTCATTACTTGCATCAGGTGTGTAGACATGTTCTTTTTTTCTTTGCATCTGTGTAGGACTGACCCATAGCCTGGGCTTACAGGTTCTACAGTAAAACAAATGGTACATGATAATTGTGTGTGGCAGCTTTACAGAGGAAATTTCTGAACCTGTGCATAAATACAGAATAAGCAACTTCCCTTCCCCCAAACAACTGCTTTCTACTGAGTCTCATTAAATGGTCCTACGTGTAGGACATGAAATGTTTTTATGGTAGAGTGAGAGTTTTATTCCAAGTCACTGGTGCATCAAGAGTTTCTTCATAATGTTCTTCTGGCTGCCTGACACAACGAGACAGGCAGGGACACTGATGTCTTGTGGGAGCAGTCCTTGAACCTGAATTGTCAGAGATGTGAAGGTGCCCAATCTCCCATAGAACTGAGCAGGACTTTATGTTCCTAAGTAGGATTCAGTAACCTAAATACCTTGTAACTCTCCACATATAAAGCTGAGTTGCAATATATCCTCTTAATTCCCCACACGTCCCTGTGTTCTTCCATACATGTTTCTCTCATTGGCTATTTTCTGTTAATTGGCAGTTTGGATGCTTAATTATGCTTCACTTCCAGGACATATTTCTTCCTAATCTTACCTGTATTTCTTTGGACTGTCTGTTTCTCTTCATCTCTTTCTACCTCTACACTTTCTGAATGTAATAAAGGCACTTGATTTCCAGTGACTGTCTTCCCTCTTATAATGGCATGTGTGAAGCATGAAACTATTGGTGTTTATAGAGCATCTTGTAAAGATGCTATAAAAGGAATCATTAGGACTATTTTGTCCAATTTGTTTATTTTTTGACCAAAGTACGGCCAACCAGTATTCAAGTTGCATATTAGCCAAATTCTACTTCATTTGGCTGACAAAAAGGGCAGGGTAGGGGTGTGTGTCACAGGTAGTTAAAGGATGCAGAACCTTGTGCCAGTCTAATGCTTTTGTCACAGGAACTACTCTCTGCTCTGCTGTTTTCAGAAACCAACAATAGTATACCAGGGCATAAATGAATGTAAAGCTTTCTTCCCATGCTAAATTTTATCTTAGTTTTGGGAGTAGTTTGGGTAGGGATTTAGGTGCTTAGATATCGCAGATTACTTTTTGTTTGCTTTAGGCTTTCTTTTTTTCTTTCCTAGTCAATAAAGAAGCATTAATTAATTAATCAACTAAAAAAATTAATGTGATTGACTGTTTCTTATGGCTCATGGATTCATGCTGTTTGGCTAATCAATGGCCATGAGTGTTGATTGTGTAAGTAGTTATAAACTACTTTGTTTTATTCATGCTGACTTTTATCACAGAACATCTTAGTTTGTACTGAGAAACACTCCAGGTGGACCATGGCCATTGCATTCCCCAGTGAGGGGTGCTTTCAAAGGGCCTTTTGTTGCTCCATCAGTGCAAGGCCAAAACATATTCCATAAACAATCTTATAGGATCAGAGAACTGGAGATGAGACAATATGGTAAATTCTGTCAGGAACAGGTACCAGGATGGTGATTCTTGAGGGACCCTCTGCAGCACTTCCTGTGGCAGCATGTCTTCTTCCAATCATCTCTTCAGCTCTGGGGTTGCTGCCTAATGCCATGTGGTAGATTTATGCATTTAATTGTCTTGTCTTTAAAGCTATCTAGCTGCTTTCAAACCAATATTGTTAACTTTCTACCTAGCAAAGCTGATAAAATGGAAGATGTTTGTACTTGGTCGGTGTCTTCCATGATTTGGGTTGCATCTGGGAATTCAATCTATAGAATATCTTCGCAGAATTATCTAAATATTTCTGAGTGCCAAATGCAACCAACTGAGATGTCCAGAGATTAGTAGATTTCAAAGAATTTTTAGACTAATCTAAAAATCACAGCAAGTTTTTACAAATGGGTGCTTCCCATTTGCTGGATTTTTTGTGGCATTAATGTAGTGCAAATAGATAAGTTTTACATGGGAATGCAGAATATAAATGGTTGGCTACTGATATATTTTCTCCTACTCTATATGTGTTAATACAGCACCAAATGAGTACTATGGTCATGGGAGATTACACTGGTGGAAAACATGATCATGGGATTTGACCTCCTTGGAAACAAGGACTTTTCCAGGTCATGAAAGGCCAAATATTCAGCTCATGACTAGTGTAGAACTACTTTTCTGTCATAACAGAAATACGGACACCTGGTTTGCACTTGAAAGTGTTATCAAGGAGGCCTGTCAGGGAGGGATGTGAATTTTTTGCTGACATAGCTATGCTAGCAAAAACCCCAGTGCAGAGGCTGCATAAGGAGTTCTTTTACCTGTGCATTTTACTTCTCTTGAGGGATAGATGTAGGTTGCTTGAGAAGAAGAGTCTTGTTACTGTAATTTCTATATTAACCTTTCTAGTGTAAATCAGCTGTAAGCCTCATCCTGTGGGGACTCATATGCCAGTTTATCACTGCACAAAGATGATACATCATAGCTTATGCTTACATTGCTCTCAAGAATGAGCTCCAGAGCAGCTCTAAGAATAGTGTCACTGTTTCCTGTTCATCTTCTGCCTACAGGCTTGTCTTACAGCTGCAAGTTCCTGACAATGCATGAATTTTCATGTTTGGCATCTGTCCTGTTGGTTATTCTAGTCTTGAAGATACTTTTGGGGCCACACTTAGGAGATGGTGTAGACAAAACCATTAATTGAACTACTTTCAGGAAGAAAGGGGCTGGATGTGGATATAACAATGAAAAAGAGGGAAGGAAGCTCCCTAGTAGTGAAGCCTATGATGTGCAACATGCAAATTAAAGGACGACAAGTACAATAGTGGCATTTTCCTTGGGTGAATCAGTTCCAGCATAAATAAGCACATGAGAACACTTAGTGGATCAGGATTGTCCTTTGCTGGTGCTATGTTCACTACCATAAATAACAAATAGTTTTAAAGAAGTTGATAGTGGGACAGGAGAGTAGAAATAGTTTGAGTAAGCTCAGGTTATGACTTTAAACCTTCCTTTGTCTCTTACAATGCTCTTCCTGTGTGCCTCTAATTATCTTTCATTTAGAAGTTCTACCTTATAATTGATGCCCTAAAGTGTAGGCTCATAATCACTCCTTTTTCTTTATGGAGAGAATGACACCCTAACTAGAAATTAAAGCTTCCCTCCAGTGTGTGGATATTTTGTGTTGGTTAAGTTACTTCATAACATCAGAAATGAAGGCTGGACCAGATACCAGAATACATTATTTGCACTAGTAGAAATTATTTCACATCACACTCTGCAGGAATTCAGACTTGTTCTATTTTTGGGCTTGAAATGGGAACAGCTTGAACAAGCCAGGTGATGTTTTATTTGAGACAAAGGTTTCTTTTTTCCTCAAAGGTTTTTTCAAGACATGCAGAAAGCCCATATCAAATAATACTGCCAGAGTATGTGTATGTAAGCTCTGTGGCCGTGCACTGAGGTTGATTAATCAGCCAAGGTTAATTGAAATTGGTATTTTCATGTGAAGTCCTGGAGACTCACTTTGGAAATGCGTGAATCTGTAGGCCTGCAGTCTCCCTGACAGATGAATCTGGTCTTGAGGATTGCAAATTTGATCCCTGCTGTTACCAGTCCAGCCAGAGGGGCCATTTAACAAAAGTTCCCCGAGTTAATGATTGCTGTTCTATGACAGGGATATTGGACTTATTATACACTGAACACAAAGGTCTCTGATCCATATTTGTGCCTTGTTTCCTGCTTGGGATTCAGCTCCACATGGTGGTAACTGTCTGCTTCATGCAGGAAAGCGTTCTGCTGTGATATCAGTGAGTGATAATATCAGAAGAACATCCATTTCCCATGAATTTAAGCTATTACTGCAGTTAGGTGCAATTATTGAGAATCCCTGTAGAGACGTACAAAAAAATGTTGTCTCAGTCCAAAGATGTTGATTCTGGAATGCAGCAGTGCCAGTCTGACATGCTTAGTTTGGGGTCTCAGTGGCTGCTATAAATTGTACCCTGGAAAATGGTTACTAGGGCTATAAAGTATAGTGCTATAAAGCATTTCAGGCCCTATTTTAAACATCAGTGGCTTTGTCAAACTGTACATGTAATTTAAATCGAATTTATATGGTGAAAATATGTTGAAGAGGAACCAATGGAATAAGATGACTTCATAACAAAGAATATTGACTTTGCATATTAACTTCATTAACTTAATGCTGTCTCGTGTGTATTGGAAAATTGTTCAAGTGAGAATAATAGCTTTTGAACTACTTACAGGCTAATAGGTAGTGATTGTAGTCACTAAGACTTTGAATAGCTGTGGCTGTTGATTACACAGATTAAATGTGAGTGCAGTTTTCAATATGGGTGATTTTCAAAAAAACTCATTTTCTGTCCTTCATTTTGACTTTCATTGCTAATGACACTGACTTCTAATGCATATTAAATTCTGAGAGTGGGAAATTAAATTCCTCTTCTTCCATCTTGTAGTAGACATGACTGCAGAAGCTTGCCATATGCTTATTTTAAATTCTTCAAGATTGAAGCTGTCAAATATAAGATTGCATTAGTGGTGGCTCCCATACACTGGGACATGCTCTTTTTAAACAGCTGATTTGTTACAGATGTTTGTAGTGTTCATAGCACTAATTTTTTAATGCACTCCTTCCTAATTTTTTTTTCTCTTCATATCTGAACTGTGTGCTTGTCTCTTTGCATCTGCTGTGATTTCTCAGTGAATGCTGGTTCCCATTCCCAAGTTCTTTCTCTATTCTCTCCCTTTTTTTTTTCCTTTTTTTTTTTTTTTTTTTCTCCAGGGCCTAATTATGAAACAGCTTCAAATAAATACAATTTTTTAACAAAAAACATTCTGCTTCCTGTGAACAATGGGCTGAATTTTTCTCTTTATTCTTGGGGAGTTCTTATTCAGTTGGAGTGCTTTGCAGTTGGCTAGGCCTGAGATTTCTGGGAGCTGTAATTGTGTCTCATTAATTCTTACAGTAATGTAGGGTAACTATAAGGAGCATGCAATTAGTGGTCTGGTCAATGAATAGAGCAGTTAATCAGCAGACAAAGGATGGGGCTCAGGACCTATTAGGCTGAAAGGAAGTGTTACTATTGTCACAGGCAGTAGGAATGCATGCAGACATGCCTTAAAGTTGAACTGTTTAAGGGAACTGTGTATGTCTTTTTGATAAACCAGTTTTTCTACCTATTCCCCTGCTTGAGAGAGATTCATTTAAGCTTGCCTGCTAGAAGTCAGAGACCATAGCAGAGGTTTTCGACAGGCTGAATGGGCTGCTTAGTGTATTCTCTCACCTTAACAGAGGCAGCCCCAGGGTTTATCAAAAATAAAAAGTGGCTGAAGAGATGTAAGGCATCCTTAGCTGTTCCTCCTCCTCCTCAGAAAAATGGTCAGTGAATGTAAAGTTTAAATCAGCCATTGTGTAGATTGTCAGTCAGTCATACTCAGCATGTTTGTCTTCATAATGAACCTTGTTTGTTCTGAATGGCTGTGCTTTCAGTGCATGTAAATGTATGCAAATACTCATAACAGTTTAAAAATGGTGGCTCTTATGGTAACAAATAACCTCTCCTACTTTTAGGAAGACCTGACTTCTACTATATCTAGGGTTTAAAATGCAAAAATGAGTCCAACTTTAGACAGTGCTTTGGGGTTTTTTCTTAGCTTCAGATCAGAACTTCCAGTTGTTTCAGCCTTTGAAAAGATATGAACCTCATGAATCCTGTGAAATGTTATGACATATGATGATTATTAAGAAAAAAGCTTTATCAATAAAACACTGCCCTTGAGTAACTCTTATTTCTAGTAGGCAATGCTTCAAATAAAAAGTCATTTCTTCTCTTAAGTTAAGCAGACACTTGGCATAAAAAAGCAGTAATTAAAATAACTTTTTTGGGGAAAAAAGGGAATTGAACTTTAATAAATAACTTATATTCAGAGCCTAGTGTTTTTCTCAAAACTGAAAGTAATTTTTAACTGTCTTCTTTGTATTAACAGGTCTGTAGCTTTATCTCTTCTCATGGTATTCACATCAGCAGCAAGTAACGTTAGAAGAATAAAGTCTCTCAGGCTTTATATTAAGGATTCAATTATTCTGTATAATTAGCCCCGATTTGTTAAATATTTGAAACATTTTCTACTCCTAGGTATGGAACAGTGTACTGGAGTGATCAAAACCACAAATAACTTGTACCTTTACTCAGAAAATTCTTTTTTATCAAATAATGAGGAAGATTAAGCCTAAGTCTCTCTCTTTTTCTGTTTGGATTTTATTCCTACAAGAAATACCACTTTTGTCCACAATCTCTCGTGTATTTCTATTCCCTTGAAATACAAAGAGGCAATGGATTCTGGCATAAATTAGGTAGATTTAATGAAATTCATGAGTTGTAACTTGTGCCTTGAATATAAAATATTTAAGTGAGGTATAAGGTATTTTGCTGATGCCATTATTGTCACCTGTCTGTGTTTTTTCATTCTCTATGCCTGTTTTTGAGACACTTAGGAGCTGTGGAGTCTTGGGAATAACAGTTTCTGTATGCCATATGTAGCAAATCATTCCAAGGTCATATTTTTTTTTAACAGTGTCTTCTTTTAAAGAAGCCGGGCAGACCTACCCTGAAAAATGAGAAAATGGTATTAACTTCCACATTCAGAAGCAGGCTGTTACCTCATATAAATGCTACTTTCCCATTTAATTAGAAAGTGATTTTGCATCTGGTATCAGACAGCATCAAAATGTTGCTGCTCAGTATCACTGGTGAGCATTACAGGTTTAGTGGAAATTGCCTCCCCCTGCCTACCCCAGTAAGGTTTTCCCTACTGAGACACAGATTCAGTCATGAATTCATCAATATTGATCTGGAGGGGATCTTAAAACAAAGTCACTGAAATGTTATTTGGAGAGGTATCAGATTAATCGTGGTCTTCCATTAAGTTATAAATTATGACTGGAATGGGCATTATGATAGAAATTATAAGCACTCCTTAATATGTAAACATTGATGAAAATCTTAAACCTTCTTATAAATTAGCAGAGTATCCATCTCTGTATCTCTCTTTACAGAGACACACATATTTTTTTACTTAGAAATAATAACTAGTGTTACTAGTTGGACAGTGTAGGGTAAGATAAATTAAACAACTCAGTTGCTGTTTTGAGAACTTCTCTTTTTCTTCATATAGTGTAAGTCTTACCTTGTATACCTGGCTTGTTGTGCAAGTCTTCAGGCTGCAACAGTCCCAGGACAGAAAAAGTTTATATCTGTCAGCTAAATGTATACCAATGTAATTTAAAATGTATAATCTTTAAAGAAATCCTTCTGCATGTGTATTGCTTCTTCTCACGCAAGATGACATTGATTATTAGAACATAAACACATGGATTTTGCTCTCTAATTTAAGCTACTTGTCTATGTTTCTTTGTCTGTTATCAGAACAGAGAGAAAATATTGTTTTCTGGCCAGTTGCCTCACCTTTTCTAAACTTTGTTCATGAGTATTTTTGTTAAGTATCAGGTCTGACTGTGTTGAAGCTGTTGCTTAAGCTGGTACTGTCAGCAAATCACCTCTCCACTATGAAAAAGATACTGGTTTTAAAAGATGGGTGAAGCGAAATGAGAGGATTGCCTCCATAGTGAAAATCATTCCATTATAACTATTTCACCTGTAATCTACCCATCCTGAAGAATCATCTTAGGGATCAGGCTATGGTGCACACAACCAGTAAGTAATTTTCTCAGTCAATTGAGCAATAAATTCGTGGAATGTACAATACTGCTGCGAAAAACATACCACTGAAGTCACTCCTGTTTAACCTGAGATTTAGAAGAGTAAGCTATTTAAGTCCAAAACTGTGGCCCTAAGAGTGCCTCCTTAACTTCAATCTAGCCCAGGTGGCACCTAAATTCCAAGAGCAACTTTACTGTTCCGTGGTTCCTGCCACTCTGGTTGCAGCCAAGGTCCAAACCAGCTCTATTTTGGCAGAGCTTGTTGCCATGATCTGTCAGCTTGACTGGGATCCAGGAAGCACACGTTATGGGATCAGAATTACCTGGGACAGCTGATCTGGTAAATGTTTCCACAGCACACAATATCCTTGGACAGCTTCATCTCCTCCTAAACTGCAGTGACAGCAGCTGCTGCTGTGAGAAAAATGGAGCAGCTCCCTTTTATGGAACATTATTGTAGCTAGATATTCATCCAAGAAATGTCTGAGTGGGCTTGTATCCATGCTGTGTACTGCCTTGCAGGGTACCCTAGCTCCTAGAGTAGAGGCTAGACTGAGCTAGCAGGAGAAAATAGTGTTAGTCCTTTAATGTCTTTACATATGAAATGGTTTGTCAGGAATTTGAACCAGAATCAATTCAGTGACCCAGAAGAGAATATGGAGTATTGGTGTGCAGCATGCTCTGTGCAATTTGTCAAAGCAAATAAGCTGTTCTATAGGCTACTTCCTGCAATTGTTGTACAACATTTTCTAGATACAATTTCTTTAGCAAATTTGCCTGAAAGAGCATGAATTAAAATGGCCAGGAGCAAAAACAAGTAGTCTTTCTGATGGCTGTGCCAAAAGAAAATTTCTTGTGACTGTTGTTCTCCATTCCACTGTAGTCTATAGTAAAGGAGGAAGTAAAACTCTTCCTGACTAGGAAATTGTTCCAGCTGTATTTGAACTGTGATGATTTGGACCATGTATGTACAACTTAGAAATTATGGTTGACATTGTGACATTGTCACTATATTGCAAAATTTTTCTGCATATCTGCTTTAGTTCCCGAGTTATTGATGGCAAGATAATGAACACTGTACTTTGCGAATTAGTTTTGACTCGCATATCAGAACGACTAGTGGCATTGGGAAGACTTGTTTTCTTGCAAAGACCTAGAGAATGCAATGCAGAAAATGTCCACACTGGCATTAGCATGATGCCAGATATTAATTTACAGAGAAAGAGCAGATTTTTTTTTTTTTTTGTAGAAAATGAAATATGTAACTGAGATACCAGAGGAGGGTAGGGGAAGTGGTTTGACTCCAAAGGTGCCCTATATCCTTAAGATTAATCCTAAAATCTATGAGAAAGATTTTGGACTGTATGAACTTCTCCCAGGGGTGAAGTCCATAGTGATCAGGATTTGTCCAGAGGTGACACATCTTGGTTTGAATCTCTTCACTTTCAGCTGCTGTGCTTGCATCAACTTCAAGTTTCATGTGATCCCTGAGTTGCACATAACTTTCCTCCTATCCACATTTATGTCTTACTGTCACAAAAGAGGAACAGTCATACAGGATCAGACTAAACATCTGTCTAGCTGGGTATCCTGTTTCTGACAGCAGCCTGGGGTAGTGTATAAGAAAATGTCAAGCACGTAATAGTCCCTTCTTGGTGTAGTCTCCTACCTTCTACTGAATCATGGGTTTGGGACTTCCTGAGCTAGAGATAGTGCTAACATTTTTCATCCCTCCTCACAGTTCCATTAGTGGTGCAAGCCTTAGAGCAGTACTCTCTATTTTTTTAACGAGTCTTTTGTTTAAGAACTTTTTTTTTTTAAGGTGGTATCTTACACAAGCACTCTTTCGTACAATGAACAGCGAAGCTAATATATCTTTTTCCCTGTTTAAATTCCTCTTTGGAATTCTTTCTTCCTTGACATCTACCAGAATAAGTTTGTTGCTAATTTATTTCTGTTTACTGTGTTAGTTAGCTGCTCATTAATGTGAGGGGAAGGGTGTGGGAGATCCCTAGGGAAGCTGCTGGCTGTACAGGCTCCAGCAGGATGGCTCCATTTTAGCTGCTGTGCTAGAGAACAGGGAGGAGTTAAGGTGATCAGTCCAAGACAAAATTTTTGAAAACTAACAGCTCCAGGAGCCTTCAATTCCAGAAATCTCGCATTTCTCTGCTGGACAAACTTGTTGTGCAACCCAGGTCCCAGCATGACAGGAAGCACGCCAATTGCCACTGACACAGGTTTTGAATGATGTGGATAATCAAACAGTAAAATAATTTATTTGGCTTCTGGTTCCCAGCAAGCTGTGACTGATCCTTTTCTAAATCAAACCTTGTCTGAAAAGGATAAATGGTGCTACACTGCACACTGCCTTCCCTCCCCCTTCTTTGCAGCAGGAAGTAAAAGCGTCTGTGGAAGAACTTTGGTGTGAGCAAACACAATATTGAGCCAGGAAATGTTTATGCAAGAGCATGTGAAAACCTGAAGGAAAATGTGGATCTGTAAAAAAATCCTGTACCTAACTACTACATCCTTCTCCTCATCAAATGTAAAGGGATTTAAAATTTCTTGGTATTTCAGTGCACATGGTTTTTAATTAAAACAAAAAAGAACAACAACAACAAAAAACTTCTACAAGCACTATATTTTTGAGTTAGATAAAGTCTTTTTCTCTTCAGTATTTACTTCTGTTGGAGAACTCAATAGACCAGTGTTGGTTTCAGGAAGAGTGGAATCCATATCCTTTGTAGCTGTAGGTGTGTAAGTCTCTGGGCTCCTACATTCGAAAAAGTAGCCCTTACTACCAAACTGTTAAAACTGCAACAATTCTGAGGACAGAATTATCTAGATGTAAACGAATAAGAAGGGAGGAGGTGGTCTCTAAAAACTTCACACATGGGAAAGGAGTAAGAAATATTACTGAGTCATTCTTTGTCACACACTTGCCAAAGCCAGCAATGACAAAGAGTTTGTAATTTTTCCTGTTGCTACTTTTGCAGGCTGATAGGTTTAAGTGGAGCGATTAAGCCTCTGGAACACGAGATGCAGTTTATGTGTCAGCTAATCCAGTGCTGACCCTAACTTTCTAGTCTCTGTGGGAAGGTTCTCTTCTGCTTCAGCATCTTGTCAGCTACTTTTGAATGCACTTAATCCTCCTCATATTTTGTTGTATAGGCCAGGCCAAAAATATGTTCTCATAATTCAGGCCAGGCAAATTAGAAAGGATTTGCCTGCTAGGCAAACTCATTATTTTATTGCTCAAAGGTTTCTCTGTGAAAGCAATGTATTGTTCCTCCCCTGTGTCACAATAAAAATAGTCCAGAATCACCTGCTTTTCCATTGTCCCCTTCATGTCCACTTCTCAATAATTTTGATGCTATGCAGGTCTCTTTTTGCACCTCTGTTTTTCAGATTATTGTCCCCCCTCCATCAACTGACCTTCAGATTTAGGATTCTTCTTTGTTGATGGATGGCATCCCTATTTGCCAGTCATCTCTCAGGGTCAGTCAAATATTGCTGTTCTTGTTATTGACACACAGATAAAAGAATCTGGTAAGTGATCTGTTATAATAAACTAAAAAAGAACTTTCTATCATGAGTAAGTTATGTCCTGTTTTTGAATTCTGCTCCTAAAGTCTTGCTTGCTGAGGTCAATTTTCAATGGATTGATAGTAGGTTAATTTTATGTGTTCTGGTTCTGTACTGCTTTTGGGCACAGGAGGTCGGAGGGCACTTGTTAGAGGCCTAGCAGCAATGCTAACATCTTCTTTTTTGAGGTTTTCAGTCATACAGAATAATATAGTGCTTAAAAAAGTGTCCTCAAAATTTCAGGGATCTGATTTTTGCTTATGCCAAGGAACCCTTCCCATCCTTTGGAACAAAAAACATGGTAATAAACTGGGATTTGGAGGTTGGAACTTTTTTATATGTAAAAAGTTTTGGTTTTGATCCTCATGGATTGGATTAATATCTATCAATAAAGCAGATTCTATGCTGTTGGTTAGGACTGAACTTTAGGCATAATTTTACGAGTTACTGGTTTTGGGAGATAAACCCATGCACATTCTATCTTTTACATGAATGTCTCTGACTTTAAAAAACCCAAGTTACTGCACTCAGGTGGAGTACAGCATTCCTATTCATCCTCTTGTTTCCTTTTTGATTTATTTGAATGAAGGTAGATGTTGAACTACAAGCACACACAAAGACAATGCATGTATGCCAGAACCTCAGTCAGGATTATAGGCTAAAATTAAAATAAAAATTATAACTACATTCAGCTGTGGTTACATGGGAGTTTGCTTGTTTTCTTTAGTGGTTTGTCATTACAGGTTGTTGTTATTGTTTGTTTTTGTTTGTTTGTTCATTTTTTAGTTATGAGAAAGATAGTATTGGTCTCCAAATGCTGAATCTTTTGTTGCATTTCTGATTTGGAAAACTTGCATTGTTCTTCCTCCTCATACTCCTCCTCCTACTCTACTTTTACTACTGCTACTACTTCTGTTAATAATTATAGTTGAGTAGTGTTTAAGACATGCTAACTACAGCAGAATCCACAAAAGAGATGTCTCTTGTTTTTGGGAACTTACCTTCTGACACAAGAGACAGACCAAGACACACAGATGGAAACTGTCGTCAGTAGTACAGGGAATGGAACTGAGTGTGTTATTAGCAATATTGTTAGTGAGGTTTTTGAAGGCTTCAAGTGAAAGGAGAGGATGAAGGAGAGGACAGACTTGCAGAATAATGAAGTTGCCCTCTAGTTATTTCTGGGGATTTCCTGCCTCAGGGAGACAACATTGCAGAAAGCACCAACATGGTTGCTTAGGTGAATTGGAGGCTTATCTGGAGTGCTTGTTACACAAAACACAAGGTTCTGAAAAATGGGCTACATATGCAAGTAAAAAATTAAGTATCTTACGTTTTAATTAGAAGAGCATGCTGTATGACAAGTGATACCCTGATTAGAGTGAAGGAAGGGCATAGGTCCAGTGAGTCATGGCTGAACTCTCTTGGTCTCTAAGGCCAGGCAGCTTTTGGGCACTGCCTTTGTGTGCTGATGGTCTGGAGAGGTGGGGCTGGGTCTTACAGACATCCAGTCTGAATCCACTCCCCCGCTCCTGCTTTATCTTCATAAGGTGGAGTGGCTGTTGAAATATGACTTTGTGTGTGTGTTAATCATCACCTAGTTCATTATGAAACTATTTCTAACGTTTTAGTAGCCCTGTCTGAGATACTCTCTCTCATCCCTGACACATTGCCAAGATCACACCATTTGTATCCAGCCTCGAATTAGCTGTTGTTTTGTACAATGCCATATTGCAGCTGCTCCTAAAGTTGTGGTTGCAAATCCACATTCTGGAACTGTAGGATGATGCTCATGTGCCCATTTATGGGTGCTGCTGATGCTCTGAATTGTTAAGGTATTGATATTCTGCTGTACCAAACACAGAAACTGAGGTTTGGGTAACTATGAGCAGGATGCAGAGTGAGGACAGTTCACCAGAGCAACTTCTAATGAAAGTGGAGGCAGGCTGTTGGCAAGGTGTCACACAGGAATGGCTGAAACTCACCTGACGGGTTCTATGCAAAATTTTAGAGATTTAAATAATTTTCTTGAATAGCTAATTTATCTTGTGTGCTGAGTATTCACTGCAGCCTGTCCATTCATTCCTCTGCCAGATTTATTGTGCTGCAACTCTTTTACTCACCACGTTTGCTACCTATCAAATCAAGATTTTCATTTTGCTTGCCTCCTCTTCCTCACCCTTCCACATGAGGCTTCCCCTGCCCCTGACATGCATTGCAAAGAACTGGTGGCAAGTGTCCTACATGTTGAATTAGAATGGTGATAACGCAGGACTGAGTGATTCAGCTCCTTTGCTGTCCTTTTCACCTCAGTTATGAATTTTAAATAACATTTATTGCCTGGAATTATGTCAATGTTTTACTGGCATGTAGTTTACCATTGGGTTTATTTGTTCTATTTTTAAAACCTAATGCCTGCTATCTTATCCATTGTTTTATAGATGTGTAAAGGGTTCTGAAAGCAGCTACATGGTGGAATTTAGCAGTGCATGATACATTTTATTAGGATTAAGAGCTTGTAAATTAATATCGAAGTTCTGAGAGCTTCAGAATATATCTGCCTGAAAAAATAGCAGTAGTGACTTGATATGATATTTGTATGTTTGCTTTTAGTTTGCAGAATGTCTCTAAGAGACAAGCTTCCTGCTAGCCAATTTATTTTTCAGATAACAGGGACTGTCAAGAAGTACATTCAGAAGGAAAACACAGTAATTAATTTGTCACTGAAACCTGAGGGGTCCTCTTCCTCATATAGGTGATAATGAAGGTTTTGCATGTAATTAGCAGGAATAATTAGCACATTTCTGGTAACAAATAGACTGAGTGGTTCTCTGCAAATAAATTAATTGTTGTGCTAACACAGGCAATTGTCTCTTTATTGTCTGACAATGCCCCTTGTTTGCACTAAAGCCTATTTCCGACCTTAGCAGCTTTTCACAAATAGGAAAAAGAATCGATAAAATTGTACCTCATCCATCTGCTTTTAAGAAACTTCAGGACCACCAAGGGACTTGTTTGTTGAGACTTGTTAAACAATTTATAATCGTGAACGTGTGTTTCACTGTACTAACAAATGGATTGTTGAAATCAAATTAGTGGGTAAACCAGAAAACCCACAATAATCAATCAAATGCTACTTTGGGCATGGAGGAGAAGAAATGTTTCTGAAAAACAATATAGCAGTAAATTCACAGGGAACATGAACAAATCCCAGAATTCCACACATAATCACACAATGAAGTAGTACTGCTTTTACGTGGTAGATGTTCCTAAAAAGGCAAAATCACACTGTGATATGTGCACTCTTTGCTTCACTGCTGTAAAAAGTGAAGGTGACACAGGTCTGCTAAGATGTTCTCTGAGCAGCCTTAGTTTAGGCAAAGCTTCCTTTGCCTATATTCTGTCTTCATTTGCTCTTTTCAGAAGATCTAAAAAGCTACAGCTGAGCTAGGCTTTCCACTTCAGGTGTTTTGTTTCATCCTTTCTCTTTCTCTTTTCTTTTTCCTCCCCGTGCTTCCTCTGCTTAAGCACAACTGTCATCTCAGCAATAAGCTTACATTAGCTTCTGGGTCTCCATAAATATGGAAATTGTTGGTTATGGTGAGGTCTGCAGATAGACTTCATTGCTCCCATGTGCCTGTGGAGGGGGTAGAAGAGGAAAGGGAGAAAATTTAGTTTGAGGATGGGGTGCTATGTGTATAGGCTTGGGTAAAATAATAATTTTTAAGGGAAGTATTGCTGCTTCTATTTTTTGCTTGAGTAGTAATTCTCCAGTCTTACTCTGGAATGGAAACAATGGGAATATAAGTGATAGGTGTCCCTTTTTCTTTGAGGGTAGGGTTACTGTGTTTTGCCAAAAATAACAATTCATTATTTCTCTTCCAAATGAGTATTTATATTCATGTGTGTTTTGATTTTTATATTTTTGTTTTTTCCTTGATTTCTCTAGTAGCCATGGCACTGTGCAATCCAGGTAAATCTTGTAACATAATGCCAGCAATTTTTGGAATTAATGTATCAAACTGCAGCAGAAACCAGTCCTGCATTTTTCAGTGAGAAGTGTTGTTTAATAGCAATGGTTTGATAAAAATAATTAAAAAAAGGAGGCAATCTTCAGTTTCCTAAACCAGTGTTTTTTGGCATTATGCATCAGTGGAAATTTAACCATTGGATCTACACTTCCCCTTTTCCTGCCTTGTTGGAGAAATGATACTCATTGCAGCTATTCTATGGTCTTGTAACAGTTGACATATAATGGGTACAAGAATATGGAAACCACCATCAACAGAAACCTCACATACAAACAGTGCTTTTGCAAGTGTCTGTACCATTGTGAAACTTAAGACCTGTCCAAACATGTGGCTGGTTGATTCCAATCCCTTTTCACCAGTGCATTGCCTGTCAGCCAGACAACTTCTGTTGTGCATCATGTCAGGTGTTGAGTTGTTGGCTATGCTAAGTGAAACTTTGTGAGTATAAAAATAATACCTACTAAAAACACATAAAAATTTGCATCTATCTTCCCAGGGACAACCTGCAAAAAATTTTAGGACTTCCTCTACCGTTTGCTTTTGTGACCACCACTGGTCATCATGCCAAGGTAACTTTTTTTTTAGAAATGGTGCTGTGGAGAGGCATGTAAGCCTTGGATATTGTGCAATCAAGCTTTTTACTTTTTGCAGGAAATTTCTCAGTCCTGAACTAAGATTTGGACTTTATTGTCCACATAGGAGAAAACTAATTTACAATGCTAGCATTAATTGATGGTTTATGTGGAACTGGAGAGACAAATGGTTGATGAAAGCTGGCTCAGCCAGCATAAAGTGGGGAAGAGGGGCTCTGAATGGGCTGACTCAATACTCAGGGTAGGACTCCTGAATTGTTTGGAAAATGTGGCTTCCATGAGATGTGGAGGAGCCTGGAGGTTCAACATTTAACCTCTTTCTGTGTGGGGATCTTTAGGATGCCACTGCTTTGTGGCTTTATCTAGAGTGAATTTTCTGTCCCATTTTTCTTCCCTGTACGTATCCAAGTGCACAGACAGCACTTTCACTTGTGTCGTGCTTGGTGCTCGCTGCTCTCTGCCCCTCTTTAGCTACTCTCAAAAAGCCCCTAGCTGACCAAGATGGTGGCCCTGCGTGAATTAAATAATAGAAAGCTTGAAGGAAAACCAGATTTACGCTAGCAGCAGAGGCAGAAAAGCATTCCAATTTTTCTGATTTGGTGTCCCATCAGTGTCTTCATTGTTGGGCCAATGTGGGGCTTTATGAGTTACTTTGGCCAAGTCATACAACATTCTTCTCAAAGAAGAGCAATATTTTATGATACTTTAAAATTTTCGGCCTGTTTTTGTTACTGCAAAATTCTGTTTCTCTTGTACGATGCTGATTGTCAACAGCTTGAAAAGTGAATTTAAGCAAAGGATTATTCATATAATCCATCACATAGAGGTGGCAATAGAAGCCCTGGTACAGCCTGGCAGAACAGTTGACACGATCTGTGATCCACTCTGTGCTCCCTGTGCTCTCCTGGGGCTCCTGAGCTTTGGATGCCAGTGTATAACCTGCTTCTTGCTGCTCTCCCAGGGCAGCTCTGTCCATGTGTGGGGTGCACAGCAAACCCCGAGGTGGGCTGAGGAAGCCCAGCTGTGTGATTCAGTGATGAGCCAAGATGCATCCATGCCTGTGGGGCTCTCCTGTGGCATGCAAGGCCACATGTTGGCAGCACACTTGGTTCCAGACAGCTCAAGGCCTCAGTGTGTGTTCAGCCACAGGGCTGGGCATCACCAGACAATGTGTTAAGTGGCTGTATAATTTGTACTGGTGACAAATGTTGGCTGAAGAAAGATAAAATCTAGGATTAATATTGTTCTCGTTAAAATGTTTCCTTTGGTGCTAATTCTGCCTGCTGAGATATGCTATTCATATTTGAACTGCTGCTGTACACAGAGTTTGGTAGGATGAACCAAGTTTAATTCTTCAGCTCTTAAACAAAGCATGTGTTTTCTTTTTAAATAAAGTGAAGATTTTTTACTTCTGTTGTTTTATAAATTCTTATATGTGATGACAGCCTTGTGGTGGGGAAATAAATGACTTCTGCCATTACTTGTGTTACACTGTTACATTTGTAACAATGAGCTAAATTCATGTTTTTTATATTTCGCTTTATGAAACTACTTGCAAAACTGTTATCCAATACAAATTAAAGAGTCAGTTGCGGATCCTGCATCTCAGTGCTTTATCTCTATTTTCTCTAAACTGAAATAAATCAGGGTGTGATAGATCTTAGCAAATTTCTGCAGTGATTTTATAACAATTGAATAACAGCAGAACTTCTGGGAATCACGCTACGTGATGGTACATGATAATTGGGGATGCAGACACAAGAATATGTGATGTTTGCCCCAATCGTGTTCTAAAAGTTTTCTAATATAGTCCAAAATCCAGTATAGGAGACAACTTAAGCAAACAGGTAGTTTAACTTTCCATGCTCCTTTTCTCTGAAGGCTCAACAGTACTGATAATTTTCAAAAAATTAACTTCCCGGAATTTGCTTTTAGCCATTGCTGGTAGCCTGACTTTCATAGTAGGATTAACTGAGGACATTTACAAGAGCTGGAAAAGGGTTTTTTTGGCTGTTGTTTAGATTTTGTATTTTTCTCTTGATTTAGTTTTAATCTAATCTCTTCTGGGCACCAAGCAGAGCTGAAAAGTGAGTGACTTTTTATCTAAATTGAAGTGATAGCAATTGATCAGGTTTTCATCATCTGTTTTTGCTGTCATTGGTTCCTTTGTGATCTGCAGTTGACTGAGAGAAATGAAAACTTAATTGAATTCTTTAGTTCTCTAGCTGTTTATTTATGGATAGGTATGTTGAAGCATGGTGATGTAGGACAGGGTTCTCTTTCTTGCTATGAATATAAAGGTTTCATTGATTTCATTAAATGCAGGGACATATTTGGCTTTAATGAAAAAGCAGGATGAAATCTAGCTTTGTATCATGACTTGGGAGTTGGTAATGGTGACTGATAAAACAGAGAGTTGGTCACCTTGGTGAGGTTTCGGGCAATGTTTATCTTCCACAGTTTCATTTTGTTACTGACTAAAGGACTGAGAAGGTTTTTAGAAAATGCATTTTACAAAAATACGCTGGTACCACTACCTTTGTGGAATTTGAGAAATACCTGGCAGAGTCTTCAAAAAATATCCCAACATTTTCTTTTTCCTTCTATTTTGGTTTTCATCTTTAAAAAATGACATTGATTTGGGCATTTTACTTTACAGATTTTGTACCATTAGGACAGCAGCATTACTGTGCATTAAGCAGTCAAGAAGAAAAGCAAAATTCAGCCTTCTCATAGGAAAATTAACCTCATAAATGTTTGTGAGTAATAAAAAGCATGTAAAAAGAATTTTTACAGAAATGGTTCATTTTTCTCAGAGGCCAGAAGTATTAACTTAAACTTTGAAAAGCAGATATTTTCATTGTGTTATGTCACATGGTCACTATAAGGCTATTCAGAGGTATTTTTCCAGCTAGATATATTGTCAGTACCAACTCTTGTAGTCATTGTGCATTGATTCCACCAACACATGGGGAATTCTAGTCCAAGTTAAATATTAATAGAGTTTCCTGCTTGCAAACTCTCTGCTGCTTTTCAGCTTAGCAAATAAACTCCTTGCCCAAGGATTTGTAAAATGGGGGAGGAAAAAGCCCAAATCACCAAAAGAATATCTTAAACTTTAATTTGTTGGATTTTCTTTAGAATGGACCAGGGCATAATTTTAACCTTTTTTTCATTAAGTAATTATATTTCCAAATGTTATGACACTGAAAAAAGTTCAGAGGTTTGAGTGGTATATATGATATTTATTGTGGTAAATGTCCTTGAATTCTTCTTGCTAATTCTCAATATATTTGCAGAGCTGATCTAAGTGTTAGAGCAAACATTGACAGCTCATGTTATTAGGAAGCACAGAAGAAAGATGTAAGAATTAACAAAGACTGCTGTATACCGTGAAGGTAAAGCCTTTTATTTTATTTTTTTTCCCCATGTGTTGGTGGCTTTTCTTCTCTATTGGAAGGCAAAAAATTGTTGTCTCAGAGCAACAACTTTTTTTTTTTTTTTTTTTTTTTTTTTTTTTTTTTTTTTTTTTTTTTTTTTTTTTTTTTTTTTAAATTGGATCTTTACCCATTGCTCCATTTTAATGATGCTCACTGCAGTTGAGCAACAAAACGCCTTGCAACATCTATTCTCTCACAATCTGCAAATTACAAATAGCTGAGCCTTTGTTGGGCATTTTTACTACTCCGGAGGGGTAAAAATAGTTTCTATGAGCATTGGAATTAAAACGTTCCTAACACTAAACCAATGTTTCTAGCAGTCTAGTAAACAACTCTAATTGAAATTATGGGTAGTACTGGAATTTATTTCATCATAGGAAGACAGGTTCTTGGGGCAGTATCTTCTTCTGCCCCCTGACAGTGTTATTAATTTAATTCACTCATCAGCCATTTAAGGTGAATGAGTGCTCTTGGTATGAAAGTTGCTGTGAATGGCACTGTCCCTTTCTTGTTTGCATAGTGTTTATTGCTTTGATAGTAGACAATGAAATTGTATGCAGTGGGCTAATAAAGTACTGTAGACGTCACTGAATGCTGGGATCTAAAGATATGAAAGTATATTTGATGGCAAAGTGGCAGGGTTTAGGGCTGGCTCCTGTGAGAAGCCACCAGAAGCTTCCCCTGTGCCTGACAGGGCCAAAGCAGAACCAACTCCAGCTGGCTGAGCCCATCAGCAGCAGTGGTGGCCCCTCTGAGCTAACACACTTAAGAAGGGAGAAAATTCACTGTTCAAGAGAAAGCTGTAGCTGGAGACAGAACATATGAGTGAAAGAGCTCTGGAGACACCAATGCCAATGGAGAAGGAGTGGGAGGAGGTGCTGGAGGCACAGGGATTCCCCTGCAGACGGTGGTGAGGACCATGGTGAGGCAGCTGTGCCCTGCAGCCTGTGGATGTCTATGGGTAGCTGAGATCCCCCCCAAAGCCCATGGAGTTCCAGAGTGAAGCAAAGATCCCCCCGCAGCCCGTGGAGGTCCCTGGTGGAGCAGAGACCCACCTGCAGGCCATGGGACCCCACCATGGAGCAAGAGAGGCTGTGACCCCATAGAAAGGCCATGCTGGAGCAGGCTCCTGGCAGACCCTGTGGACCCATGGAGAGACAGGATCCCACATTGGAAGAGGTTTGCTGGCAGGGTTTTTTTGTGGAGGACTGTCTCCTGTGGGAGTGACTCTTCATGAGAACAGAAGACTGTGAGGGGTTGTTTCCCTGGGGAGGAAGAAGCAACAGAGACAGAATGCGATGGACTGACCACAACTCTGTGAAAATGAGACTGAGAAAAAGGGAGGGGTGAGGGACAAGTTGTTTTAAGATTTGGTTTTAATTCTTATTCTCCCACTTTGATTTGATTGGTAATAACTTAATTTTTTTTCCTCAAGTTGAGTAATTTTGCCCATGACAGCAATTGATGAGTGATCTTGACCACTTGAGCCTTTTGTTCTATTTTCTTTCCCCTGTCCAGCTGATGAGAGCAATGATAGAGCAGCTTTGGTGGGCATGCAGCCAGGGCCAACCCACCACAAACAGGTACGACACAGATGAGATAATGTCTGTGAACATTCAGAGGGATACCTGTGGATTATTGTCATTGATTGTCACTGCTGCTTAACAAGAAAACAACATAATGGCAAACCTTAAATGTCATCAGGAGAGAGAAAAACTTTAAGAACAATCAAATTTGTTCTGCCTAATTTTAAATTCATTGTCAAGTTGAGGGTTTAGCCACTGACTCTGATTTTTATAAAGATGATCAATGAAAGGAGGACTTGAGTAGGAAAGAGCCAAGACTGGCTGGCTTTCAGAAATAGAGAGGAAGAACACAGCAACCTCAGAGCAAAAATCTTCCATGTGCTCAAAATATTAAGCATCAACCTTAGGTAGCCAAGGTTTTTCATAGCTGTTTAGAAACATTTTCAGTTATAGCAAAAAATGTATCCCAAACTTAGATTTTATTTTTTTGACTCCAGAAATTAGAGGATGTTTGCCAAGTTTCAAACTCTATAATAAAGTCAACTCAGTCATCATAGGAGTAATTATGCAATAGAAAGGGCTGCCAAGGGCTGTTTTATAACCAGTGTCACTAGAATATGCAAGACTCAACAAGATACTTGCCTGTCAGGGGTGCCGTGGGATTAGTGAAATTATGCTACAGGAGGCTTGGATTTAGGTAGTCCTTGAAATCCTATTGACAGAAGCCTTTCCAAACCCAAATAGTTCTAGGAACACATTGTAAGAGCTGCTATGTAGTGGGATTAGCATTAAAAAGAAAATATACATATTTTTCAAAATATTCTTAATATTTTTATTATTTATGCTTTCTTGCAAAAGAGGTTCTTTTCTGCCAGCACGAATGTATCTTGCATAGTGTCTGATATTAAAAATAAAAAAGACCAGAATAATTATACATGTGGACAGTTTTATTGTGGAATTTGACTACAGAGTTTTATTGTGGTTAACCTTTCATAATGAGCATATACTGTTTTCATGTAGCAGCAACTCTCCATAACCACTTTTCCTGGAGAGGAATAGGTGATCGGAAGCATTTTTTGCACCAAAACAGAATAGTGCACCTTCACATGAAGGATGGCCTGGCATTTCCTGAGAAACATAATTTTCACAAAAACTTCTGTGCCTGAAACAAATCCCTTAGGTAGGAAATTTCTTGCTGTATAGGACCCCAAGTGTCCCAAGGGTTTTTCCTTCACAGCCGTGGTTGGCATTCTTGGTTGTTGCTTCTGGGCAATGTGACTGTCCTTTATCAAAGACATTGGATTCCTTAGGGCAGTGCATTACATTAACCCAGCATAGAACCTGGTCCAAGGAGTGTTTAGTTTCTGGGGCAGCAAGATAAACTTCCCAACTTATTAAATTGGTGAAATTTAGAGTCTTAAAATCATTCTAGAATCATGGGATAATTTAGGTAAGAAGGGACCCCTGGCATTCATCTAGCACAAACCCCTGCTGGAAGCAGGGTCAATGTCACAGTTACACCTTGTAGAGAAGAATGAAAGAGCACCAGAATAGTTCATAGCTGATAGGGCAGAGGAAACTTATGACCAATGACTCCTTATGACTCCAAACTTATGACTTATGACTCTTCAGTGAGTCTTAAAAAGGCAAAATGGTTTTTTGCATGCTGAATTGATGGTTGCTCCTCAAATATACTGAACACTGCTCATGTTATCTATTTTTATTGTGCTCACATATCCTAATAATGCTTAACTTTTCCACTTCTATCTGGAAATTCATTCCTTTGTTCACAAAGCTATCCTTTCCTTAACTTTCCAATTTTTTAAAAATCAATTTTTGTCTGACTTTCTTTGTTTATAATCTATTGATAGATCATCTGTATTAAAACGTGCAGTTTTGTCTTTTTTTCAGAGGTCCTGTGTAGATTTTGGAAGTGGCAGGGAACTCCTCCCATGACCACATGCTCTTTCTCATTTTTGAATGAGCCTGACCATGTGAGTTTTGGGATGGACTGTCAAATCCAGGTTGAATTATACGTGGAGCAACTGCTCTTTCTGTTGAAGGGAGAATATCCCATGATGGATAGATTAACTTTGAGATTGTCTCAAGTTACTGAAGCTACTAATTTATACTTTTCCCTGTTTTGAATTAATCTAGAATTTTATGAGATTGGTATGACCACAGTTTGTTTCATACAACTTTATACATTTTGCCAAAGCATGCCAGATAAGAGTAAGGTAGGTAACTCTTAATGACAGATGAGCACCTGCAGAGGGTGAATCAGCAGACCAAGGCTGACAGTTGGCAATACAGGATTTCTGTGTTACAAACCACCTCTAAGTCACCCTGACCTAGCAAAACATCCTGACTGAGGGCTTGAGAATACATTGAGTTAGTCAAGAACAGCCATTCCAGAATTCTTTCTGAATTGTTGTGTGTGCCTATGTATTTATCCCAGTTGTATCTCCCTATACTCTTGGTTATTCCCAGGTGTTTGTAATAGACACTGGTATTTTATATGCTCTTTTCATCCCAGTTGAAGCATAAACAGGCTCTAGAGAAGTCTATAATATTAACATTAAGCTTTTCCTGAAGTTACATTGCTTACTGGTAGGTGTTTCAAGAAAAATGTTGTAACTTGGCTTTGTCACAGCTAGTTCTAGCACTAGACTGAGGTATCACTGATAAGAATATTCTCTTTACTCCTCCCTCTGCAATTAGACACCTGTGGATCAGGATTACACAGAAAACCAGCCAGCATGTCTAATGTATGTCTGTGACTCTCTGTGATAGCAGAAGGCTCCTGAGATGAGACACTACTGGGGGATGAATCAGGACCAGGGTCACCAAGACCTCTACCTGCCCAGAAGGTGGTATTCAGACTTATGTATGTTTGTAACCTCTAGGACACCACAAAATTACCCAGGTCTTCTGGAAAAATATTATTGCGTAGTTTGAATATCACCAAAGCAGTAATTTCTGCCCTGTGATTTCAATTTTATTGTAGCGTGGACTTCAAAATTCCAAGGATTTTCCGCTCCACCTAAATTTTTAGTTAGTATATGGTATCTTGGATGGGACAAGTGAGTGTGTAAGGAGAATGAAGATACATGTGAAGGAAAGTTCTTATAGATAAAGAAATGCAGGCAGACAAGACAGACAATAGGAAACCAAAAGAACTGATTCATGAGAGTAAGGAAGCAAAAAACAAAGACAGTGCCCTGAAGCTGGTAGCAATTTTACAGAGATATGCTGAATAGTGAGTTGTGGTGTCTCAGTAAACTCATTCTGTTCCTACTATAGATGTGATAGAAGTTGAGGCAATGATGTCTTGATTCAATATCTAGATCTGATTGAATTTATAAACTCAAGACCTAATTTAAACACAATGGTCTAACTTGGTGTGAAGAATGAGTGACTGTCACCTGGGGAATGCAAGGTGTAAGGTAGCAGTGAACTGCATCTTCTGAGGACATCTGTTGGCTTTTGTTTATTTTTTTTTCTCTGTAAGGATATACATCAAAGTGATAGATTTCAAAGACAATCCTTCTCCAAGCTCCCCATCTCCTCAGTAAATAGGGACATGACTTTCAGCAGCACAACCAATACAGTTAAAAGCCCCTGTTATAATTCAATGACTTGTTGTGTATATTCATTCTTGAGAGCCAAGGACTGAGCATCTTCATTACAAATCTATGAAACTCATCTGAATTATCTATTGACCTATAACCAATCCAGAAGGTGATAACCATTCATTTCTGCACACAAAGGGAGAAGCTGAGCGTGAACCGGAGGTATGTTAGGAAAGTGAACTTTCTTAGAGCGTTTCCTACATTTATAAGAACCATTTGTTAAGTAATTTCAGACAGGCCCATTTGCAGCTGATGCAGCTGGCTATGGTTAGTTTACAGAAAGTAAATTATTAAATTAGAGAAGTAAATTCATCAGGGTAAATTTACCCACACTATCTGCGCTTGCTCCAGTCCTCTCTCAGGTGGAAAACTTTCCTGTTGGATCAAACTTTATCACTTACCCATATGACATTCCTTTTATTTACATAGAACCAACAATGTTACATACTTCTGGCAAAATTCTGTTGAAATTAATGGTGAAACTCCTCTAGATGTCCATCAGAATTTCTCTCTTACAAAAGAGCCTTTCAGAGAAAAGTAAAATACATTTAAATTTCTGCTTTATGTTAGATGAAGTAAAAACTGTGATCATACCTATTTAGATAATGTTCTCCTTTATCATGTTTTCCTCTTATTTTACCTGTGTTTAGTGAAGGAGTTACCATTTCTGCTTGCATTGATTTCCTAATTGCTGATGCTGATGGGTTTAGTCTTTTAATTCTTTCTGTAAATTATTAATCAAACTATGAAGAATAGCTATCTGGTCTGAATCCCATGCAAAACAAGTATGATCGTCCATATTATGATGAATGGATACTTTAAATTCTCATTTTCATCTTTCTGTCTATAAACCTGATTTTCTTTATCCAGTCTCAAAAATTTTCCTTAGGACAGTTACTATTTAACACCATCTGCACTGATCCATCCTGTAAAAAATTGTCAAAGGCTTTCTGAGAGTCTGCATTGCTGCTGCTACTATAGTTCTTCATGTCAATGGCTATTTTGTTAACCCTGAGGTCAAGAAAAGACGTTTTGATGTAATTTGATTAATAAATCCAGTCTGATCTGGTTTTATACGTCTTTCTGCAATTAATACATCTTTTATATCTTTAACACTTCTGCTACTGGCCTTTTTAACCATTTTAAGGTGATCCTGAGGCCAAGTTAATGCCACTGGAATTGAAAAGTTCACCTATTTGAGATTATAGATCATAGAATATTCTGAGTTAGAGAGAATGCAGGAAGATCTTTGAAGTCCAGCTCCCAGCCCTGCACAGGACCAGATCTCTGTGTGTTCTGGAGAACATTGTTGTTTGCCACTGTTTTGCTTTAGAGCACAGGTATATTCAGATTCTGTGGGCCAGTATGCTTGGTAACATGTTATCTTGGACCAAAGTTAAATGAAACACAATTTGGTTTTCTGTTAAAATAAATTTTTTTAGGTTTGAAGGTTTTTTAGTGTTATATATTCTTGGAGAGATTATTAATGTGTATTGTAACATATATATAAAAAAATGTCAGTAGAAAGCAGCAACAATTGCTTAGAACTGGAGAGGAAGCAGAAATCACAAAGGTCTTAGCAGCTGAGAAATGGAGTGCTAGATACAGTAAATGCAGATGATAAAATAGAATTGTAGCCAATAGTAAGGGTAACTGTTATTCTGTTATTGCTGAGTTTGTATGGATGCTTTTTCTTTCTCAGATATTATAGATGCAGGGGCACTTTTTTCTTTCTTTTTTCTTTTTGGTAGGTTTTCTATAATCCAGCCATTCAACAGCCTCAGGAGCCAAAACATCTGCCTTGGAGATGTACTCACATTGGGTGACCCTTAAAGCATCATGGGTTTTGACACAATGTTGAAATGAAATCTTTGATGCTTGACAGCTGTTGGCTGCATGGAATGCTTTTTTTTTTTTTTTTTTTTTCTTTTACCCCTTTTAGTATGATGTTTACTACACATTACAAGAATGTGCGTCATTTTAAGGAACAGGTTTAATTCCCTTTGTCCAGAAAGCTTTCTGTAAAAGTGATAAATTCATAGGAGTTAATGTCCTTTTTGTGAAAGATGCTGGCAGTTTTAACAGTTGTAAATGTGTGTGTAAAAGCAGGGTCTTGGGATAAAAGGCTGTGTGAAGTTTTGCACATGGTAGCAGAGAGATGCCATCAGATGAAATGCTGGAGCTGACAGTGTTCTCTTGGCATCCCTGACCACTGCTCACTGTTAACCAGAGACGAGCTGCAGTTGGGAGGCTGTCAGCTTCACAGAAACAAAAGATGGCCCACAGAAGTAGTTACAAATGCTATTTCAGTGCTGCTAATGTATGTAGGCTGTAAAGCCAGATGGGATGGCTCATGTGGCTCATGCAGGGCAGGAGCACTCCCATTGCTGCAGAGTTCCATGGCCATGGGGGCCTGAGGGGAGGAGAATGGTCCTGCAGCATAGGAGTGGGCAACTCCTGTTGGCAGCAACAGCTGCCTTCTCCAATCTGCAGACTGATCCCTGATCCAGTTATGACTGATAGTTCACACTGATGCTGTGACAGCCCTTAGGGCAATTTCTGTGCTGCATTTTATTTTGTGTTTATTAAAGGTGGCATCTTTCCAGCTGCTCTTCACCAGCAATAATAACTTTTCACTCATTCTAAATGGAAAGAACAGTGACCTCTGTCTTTATGCAGCAATGGTAGGAACAATAAGAAGCCAATGCCCAAAACTGCGGAAAAGCCAAAATTGAACCAAAACCAATGGGAAAAGAAATTCAGAGAGAATGCTGCCTACCAGGGAATGTTTTGAACTGCTTTACAGGTGTCCATGTGTGAGGGACATCAGTGAATGAAAAGGTTAAAGAATAAAGAGGAGTAAACATGGCAACAAGGATTGTGAAGGTGTTCATAGAGCTTAGGTCTACAGTGCTTCATGGAAGGGCAGATGTAGATTTCAAGGTAATTGCATTCACCTCTGGTATTGATTTTTTCCCCCTTTCTGTTCAATAGAACAGGACTTATACATTCTTTCCTTTCCGGATAGAAGCAAGAGAACAAGGCTATGACTACTGGCAAACTCTCAGACAAATGGGAACAAACTTCCTTTAATTTTATCAAGGTTCAATATTTATGGAAAGTTTTCAAATGTGCCCAGGTCTCATCACTACCTTTGGGATCACTCCTGTGAGCTGCAGAAAGCTGTGGCCCTGAGCCAGCAGCAAAACAGATTTTCCATGGGACAATTGACATGTTTAAATTAAATGTGCTGAAGTGCTTTGCTGCTGCAGAGCCAGAGTGCCTGGCACTGTGTAGGATTGTGTTCTTGGAAATCTAATCAATACATTTCAGTGCCAAAAAAGGGACAAAGTTCCTTTGAAAGCCTGTCTGCTGAGTTAGATGTCTAAATGTTGAATGCTGAATTTTCCTGAAAATCTTACCTTTATGTATCAACAGTGGTAAGTTCTACTGATGATCAGTTTAACAACACCATGGGGCCAATTAATCCAATCCTACATACCATTACGCTTCCAAAGGTGAAGGACTTAATGTGAACTAAATAATACATGTGCTACTGTGGTTGTTTATTTTTTTGTAGCTTAGATACACAACTGCAGGTCTGTTCCAAACAATGTAAATCTCATGTTTAATTGAATTTTATCACCATGCATTTCTGAAAATGTAGTTGCCTGGTTTTGATTTTTTTTAAAGTTAGTTTTTTCAATATGTCTCAAAATCAATTTGCAGTAATAGTCAATGTGATACAGATTGTGTTCATGCTTGTGTTCATGCACACAGACCTTGGATCTGGTGCTAAATCAACATTAGTTTTTGCTCTGCTTGTGTTTAGGAAACACTGTTCTGCTAACTGCTATGTTATAGATGTGGCTAAGGCTGCTTTTATTTATCCAAGGTTTATTGGTTCTCCTATACTTACAAATTTCTGTAGTTAAGACTGAAAATTCCATAATTGCAGCTTCAAATGAGAACAATTTTGCCAGAGCTTAGTTTGACTGTTGTTTACAAAAGGGGGATTTTTTTTTTTTTTTTGGTGCTGGGAGGAATACCACTTCAGTTACATCAGATTTCTATTGGTCTAGCTGAATTCTTTCCTCCTTTTAACAAAGCTGTGGCAGTGAAAAATTTCCGTTTTAGGCAAGTTTTCTGATTTGCTTAGTTTTTCTGGGATTCTAGCTGCTACCTTGTATAATTACCACCCGTTGTGGACTTGGAAACAGAATATGAAACTGCATTTTACTTGATTATCCTTAGTATATACTTAAATTATAAGCAAGCTGGAATAACTTTATGGCTCTTTTATATAAAAAATAAGGAAATCTTAATATTATGCAGTAAAATCATGATTATAAGCAGTTTAGGCAATTCTTGTTTTTTCCTATGTAAAAATATTCCCTCAGAGTATGAAAGATATTTATGAGCCTTATTAATCATTAACCTATGATTTGTGGTTTGTGACACTCACAGAAGTTGACTCAGTGGCATAGGAATTTCTCTAATGCATCAGAAGCAGTTCAGGCTTGCATTTTTGCCACTAACCAGTACCATCTTTGGTATTTTCTTGAAAGTTTTCCTCTATTAGTGGTAGTCAAAAGTCAAAAAATGAAGAAGAGATGTTTGGATAAATCCTCAGCATGGCACAAAATATATTTCAAGATGTTATTACTTTTCATGCTGAAGAGATCAGGACAAATTTAAAGTTTGTGTCCTGTGGAAGGAAAACCCCCTCATACTGTAGTAATATTTAAATTATAAAAAGAGAAAGCTTCTTGAAAAAGAGCACCCAACAGGGTAAAATGATTAAAAACCCTACATTAGAGGCTCAGAGTAACAATGCACCTTTCCAATTAAAAATTAAAAAAAACACCTCCTTTTCCTAAACCTGGCTTAGCCAGCAGTACAGCAAGATGCTACTCAGAAGTGCAAATGACAGATCAGCAGGATGAGATGAATTGTGTCCCAGGATTCATGGTGCTATTGCCAGAGTTCTAGAACTTGAATATGAGATTTAAAATTATTAGCTGTAGTGTAGAATTTATGTTCCAATCAGCCTGAGGCTGACAAATGAGTCAGATATCTTTAAACACTATCTTCTATCTTCGTGTATACTTTCCTGAAAAAATAATGAAAAAAAAGTGATAAAAAACTTGCCTGGTGATTCAGTCTAGCAAACCATACATATCTCAAACACTACAGACATATGCACCATTGATTCTCTATTTAAATAGTGCCCATGTAAATTTAATTTAAAAGGTCTGAAGCCCTGCAGTATTGGTGAATAAACATCCAGCAGTAATAATATGTTTGCTACGAGTGCCAGTGTTAACTTAATTCCACTTTAGGATATCAAGAATCACAGACACCTTCTTCCTAGTTAATTGCTATGTTTAATTTGTTTGCTCAAGTAACACAATACTTTAGATTATAATAGAGACCAAAAGGTCTCAAACTGCTCATTCCCCTGAGCAAGCCAAGAAATGCAGAAGAGGCCCAAACATGTTGAATATCCATCATAAAGAACAGCTTGTTTTTTTGCAATTTTTGATAACAATTTGTTGACATGAAAATTGACTATTATGTAGTTCTTTTGAAATGCTCCTGTTCTGGGAATATATTAGTTTGCATGAAGGAAATATCTAATGGTAGCAAGCTGCTTATTTTGGACAATGTAAAATAACCTTCTATAAGCATCTTAAATGAAATGCTGGCTGAATAATCATGAGATTAATTACAATTCTGAATAATTTTCTACTATGTGTGTCACTCAGTTGCTTGCAGTCAGGGCAGACATAGTGTTTATTGGTGACTGGTTTTGTGGTGCATCCTCTGGTTATTATCAAACTTTCCAGGTGGGAACTCATCATCTTTTGGAAGTAATTTTAGTGGATAAACCTCATCTCAATGATATTATAAAATCTCAGGGTACTGGAACTGTTGAAACTGAACCAGTCTAATATTAAAGACTTCTGCTTAGTGTCAAGTAAATAGGTGCTAGTTCTTTTCCTTTCTGCCTACATCTGACTATGTCAAAACTTTTTGAGTTTATGAGCTGTCTGATTTTTTCCTTCCTAAACTGAAAAATCTGTAACTTCATAAAACCAGTGTAACTTTAAGTTTCACTGTCCCTGAGGATCTTCAATATTAGTTATCTAATCCTCAGTTGGGAGATTCACCATCTTTAAATTAAACTTTAAATTAAGCAAAACACAGTTGCTCCAGCTGAATGGAATCTTGGGAAGACACATAATGAAACTAGGAGTTTTGCAACTTACTTTTCTTGCATGACTCTATTTCTTTGCTCTTTTTTGATATCTACTTTCAAGATTTCTCCTGTGGCTGGAGTAAACAGTAGGTAGGATGTAAAAGATATCTATCAGCTCCAGAAAGAAGCCATAATGGCACAGATAATCCCCTCAGTAAGCAATGATTTCTTGAGAAGATAATTTATGTGACGATTGTGTGTATGTGGTGTGTGTATTTAACCAACAGAGCTAAGCATTTACAGAGGGTGTATGCAATTTGCTTGCAGGTGTTGAATGTTTTTCCTTTCTGTTATTTTGGATGAATGCACTAAAATCTCTATTTTTATTAAATTTCATACACCAAACATGTTTGTGCCTATTTTCTATTAATTTGAATTCCCAAAATATTCTTTAAAAGCATCTCATTCACTTTGGCCTTGAAGGTTTCTCTGGAATTCATGAAGAGCACTGGCTATCCGCATTGCCCAGTCCCTTGTAAAATTTTAGCTCACTGTCATCAATTCAGCAAACTAGAATGATGCAGCATAACTTTGGGAAACAGCAGCATTAATTTAGAGATGCAAACTGCAGACTGTGATATTAAAAATGTGTTCTCCTACTGTGGCCTAATTTGCCTTTTTCTTTTTATGCAGATAATGTATCTGAACCCACACTGTGAGCAGTGTGCAATAAGTTTCTAGGCTTTTGGCATCTGTTATGGACAAACTGTGGATTCTTTGCAACTTCAAACAGCAAGTGAAATGAGAAGATCGATGGAATTCATGTCTAGATGTGTGACATGGAAATGTGCCTAAACAAATGTAATTTTGCAGCAGGAGCACCTAAATTGTGTTGAGGCTAAAAAACCAGATCTTGCTTAAAACATGAATTAATTAACTGCAAAACATTTCTTACTCCTGTTGTTACACACACAAAAAAGAGCTGGGGATTTGAGTCCTTTAATTCAACATATAGAAGTGCTGTCAGAACCTCTGGCTTGGGAAGCCCTGAAACTGCAGAATGCTGGGAGTGTAATGAGGGGAAGGATCCTGATGTGCTTGCCTTCCTTCTGTACTTTTTCTTAGGCATCTGGTACTGGTCAGAGCCAGGATATCCAACCTGGATGGACCTTTGTTGTGACCTGGCATGGCCACCCTTATGTAAGAATACAAGTGATCTGGGTATTTTTGATTTTCAGCCCCTTCCAGGGCTGGATCACCACTGAGGATGAGTGAAACTGTGACTGGAGTTCATTCTAGAACATTGTTATTCGGGTTTGGAGTAATTTCAAGGAATGTTGTGCTGTCCAAGAATATGAAAATCCACTGGATATGCAGTCCTACTCAGAAGGAAATGGTATGTGTTCACATATTCTGAAAGGATTTGAGGTAAAAAAGAAATTATGACCTGACTATGTAACATGAGATAGCTTGATGGGTGTTATATTTTGTACACCCCTCAGGTGGTAGGTGTGTGCCTGACTTATGGCAATAATCTGGAAATAAGCATATTTTCTCTTTTTCCTTGACTGTTTTTGCTTTTTGTTTTTCTTTTTATTTCTTTCTTTGTTTGTTTTTAATAGTACATTCTTTGTAGCAATATCCCCTGGCATTTGTGGTTGAAGTAACAGACACAAGGAAACCCAAGTTTACTTGTGGTATTTAGGTGTTGCCATATGGCACACATGCCCATGCTTTCGGCAGAGGTGGTAAAAGCCAGTTTGTCTGAGGGGATATACAGTTTGCTTTAGATGCACCTTCTCTTTCCAGATAATAGAGGTTTGTGTAAGGCTGTAAAATGTAAGTTAGAATTCTTCGAGCAATGGAATAAATAATTCATTCTTTTGTTTAAATGATACACTCTTGTTCCTGAATCTCTGCTGTCAGGAAAGCAGGTCTGGCCCCATGTTGTTGTCTCTTGGTGAGTGCACAAGAAAAGAGGCCTGAATTTGACATGGTCAAATTGCCTTCCTCAGCCCCATGGTTGGGGAAAACTGCCCTGGAAGGAGGCAAGTGAATTCAGATGTGATCTCCATTGCTACTTGAATCGTGGCTGTTCACATGGCAGCAAGCAAATAGTGGGAAAAAGGGGTGAATTGCGTTGTATTTGAGCCTGTAGCTGTTTCCAGTCTCTGGTTTTAGACTGCAGAGTGTTTGGACAGAAGCAAGACATGTCAGGTAGCTGGTGTCTAAAATGGATCTCTTCACTGTGAGCATGTATTTTTATTGGTATTGACCTTTCATACGTTTAAAACAATGCTGCAAGAGTGTCCAGATGACTGAGCTGTCCTTTTGATTAGTGCTGAGAAATACCTGCTAGAATTAAAAATACAAAGAATAGTATGGAATGGTTTGTCCACTGTGAAGAACTGCACAAGACAAGAAGAACTTCTTGTCCTGTGCAGATCCTTAAGTCTGCTGGACTGACTGGACTAGGTGCAGTTCTCCTTCAAATGCTCTTTGGAAAGCATGAAGGTGGCAAGTGAAAAGGGAGATAAATCCCTTGTGTCTGGAATATGTAGACCAGAAAGAGAGAGAAAAGGAAGCAGGAAGTCTGAGAAAGCCTTGATTTAATTTCCATAAATATTTGTTCTAAAGATACAGCAAGTACCGATATGAAAAAAACTATTAGATTAATCCCATTTCTCCCCCTTTTCTGGAATTTTGCTGGTTACAACTCCTCCTATAACACTTTTTCTTTCTTTTATTTTTTTTTTCTTTGAGTCCTAATATTCTGTGCAGTTGCATAAGTCTGCATTTAAAACTAATGCAAAGGGTAAAAGAAAAGTCTTGGGAGGGCATATATGAAGAGCCACAGTTGCTGGTGAAATAGTTTTTAATGGAATTAGAATTACAGTGACATATTGTGAAAGGCTTCTCTCTATTACACCCCTAAGATTTATGTAGGAAATGGTCCAGACTCCTACAAATTGTTATGAAGAGTGAGGAATATATACATTAGTGTGCCAGATGACATATCTATGTTATATATGCCAGATTAAAGCAAATGGAGTTTGAGTGAAGATTTCAGCTGAGTTGGCCTTCTGGAGAAGTTCACAATTTTTCTGATTATTTTAAAGTACTGTTTTATTGATCAGATGTTTGAGAGTGAGAAGTTGCACTAATTCAGCCTGCATTAGTTTAATCTGAATATTGCAAGAGTGAAATCTTTTCTCACAGCAAATGAAGGACATGAATTTAAGCAGTTGTCTGAAGTTTTCTCTTCTGGTGTTTATTTCGTATGCTTACAGTCAATATGATTTAGAAAATTATGAAATATAGTAAATTTCTTTTTACATAACTTTAGACTTCAGGCAAAATACGAGACTTAAAATGGAGTAAGATATTATTCTTTGTAGTGATAATGGAGGCGTTGGTGTGGTAATGATTTGCTGGACCCCAGTTAAGAGTGGCCTTTCCTATAGAATTTGAGTAAATTGACTGGTCAATTTGTAGGAAAATAAGCTGTTTTGTTACACTTTTTCCAGAACACTTATTCCTTTGCAGAGCTCTGTTATAGAGTAAAATTTATTAGTTTATTAGCAAAATTATTATTTTACAATGCAGTGTTCTTGTGTTATTCAGCAGAGGATATGTGCACAGAAAGGTATTCTGAAGGAGAATACAAAATTCGTTGTCCTGAATCTTCAAGTGGCCAAGATGCTAAGGTTGAAGGGGTTAGTTCATTCCTATTTTGCCTGTAGATTAAAATCTCCCATATGTGTCCCAAGACAAGAAGGTGTCAGAGACAGAATCAAATGTCCATTAGGATGTGGAATAGGGATTATACTTTTGGAGAAATTTTTGTTTGTTTGTATATGTATATGCTTGTTTGTCTTTTTAGTAAAATATATAGGAAAAATAAGGAACCCAAGTTTTTAGAAGTTTGGTCCTGAGTTTTAAACATTATTTTATGTTTCTGAGTTTTTCTAAAAATGAAGCCCATATCTATCTTGAGCACTTTCATATTCATCCAAGGCCATTAAAATTAGGTTTCTTAATTTTGTATTATATTGTTCGTTGAAAATAGCATTTTTCTGTTGTTCAGGATAAAACATGAAGGCCCCTCTTTTTTTTCTAACTTGGAGAAAAGCTTGAAGATTTTCATGGCATGAAAACTCTGAGAAATCTAATTTTTAAAATTCTGAATTACTGTAACCTGATATTTAGGTGGTTTTGCTTTTTAGTATTGACACAGGCTACATATCAGTATTTTATGGTAAAGGTATGGAACAAGTGAAGTGATAAAGTAAAAATATAATGGAAATTAAAAAAATACAGCAGCAGTTGCTTATTAGAAACTATCATATTTAAGTTTTCATCAAAATTGACAAAAACTTAGTATTATGTTAAAATTGCTTTTCCCAGAGAAGAGTACTAATCAAATTTTCTTTCATCTAAAATCTTCCTGCACCAGTATGGTAGCTATTTTAAACACGAAGGGAAGAGGTTGCTTGCTATTAGGTGCCCCAGTCTGAAAACTGTGCCTCCATTAATATCAATGAGGATTAAAGGTGAAACAATAACTAGCCATTCATTAGTCATCAGTATCTGATGGTCCCTCTAGCTTGAAGATCAAGTATTTGCTTTAAAAAGGAACAACAGCTGTACCAGGTGTAATGGGTTTGAATAAAAAGTTTAAAGTCTAAATTGGCTATATAGTTGTGCAAATACATAGGTGAATTTTTGTATTCAGTATCTACAGTCTCTAGGGCATGTCTTTGCAGTGGGACTGGGGGATGGAGGTGCTGAATTCTTGTTCATTCAGTCCCGAGGAAACATCTGTGGATATGAAAGAACTGTCTCCACCAGATACAGGCTTTGAATCTTGGTGTTGCAGTAGGTTACCACGTCTCCTTTCCTGAGGCTTGGTCTCTGAAACTGATATCAATATCAGACTGATATTTGTGGTTAGAAGAAGAAAAAAAGGACTTTCGTGGCATTTACTTGTGATATTTTAAAACAGTGAGAAAATTTGGTATGAGTAGTAATAAATTTAGATGAGGCTGTGGAGGGAAACATCAAGATTGTGAAGGGAAAAGGAAGAAGGGAAACTTCAGAGATTAGATAAGCACCCGTACTTTTCATGGCACACATGGTCCAAACCTCAGAAGACACTGCGGTTCATATATCATTGGATTTTGACCTGTGCAGGAAATTCTTTTTAGCAGAAATACTGTAATGAATTGGCAAACCCCATATGCATTTTCTTTGAAGCCTTTTGTCTTTGTGCCAATGTAAGCAAGAGAAATGCTTTTACCATAAGCCTTTAGATTTCTTATAACCCATGATCGTTGCTTCATTCTTAAAACACTTAAGCAGTGGATTAAAGATTTTTCCTTGATTTTTTTTTTTTTTTTTTTTTTTTTTACGAACAAGTCTAAGGGGTTTTTCTTGTAATTAGGGTAAGGGAGGGGGGGAAAATATCCCACTGGACAATTACTTTCTGCATATTTTTAGGTCTCTTACATTCAATAGAGCTCATCAATGGGCAGCGCTGAACATTAAAATGCATGAAGTTGAATTAGGCTGTTCAGCCCCCAAATGGCCCCATAGGCAGACACCTTGAAAGAACTGTCATTTAGAATACAACTAGCAAATAGCATGTATTTTAGGCTGGAAGCATAGAGGCATTTAAAGTTTGAATCATAATCGTAAACAGATGAGTATCAAAAGCAGTTGTGGAATGAAGCCAGGAAATTATCAGTTTTTCAAAACACTGTTTACAAGAGGCATTTTTGATTTTTCTTTGGTTACATATCCATGGATATATGCAGGCATCATACTGAATCATGACAGAAAGATCTTTAGTGTATGAGGTGATGGGGTTTGTTTCTTCAAGTTTTTCCTTTGCTGCTGTTTAATCTGGAATCAGTCCCTATTCCTGTTAATTTTAATTATATGCTCTGAATTTAGAGGTTTTATGTTGGTATACTTGGCATGCTTCCATTTTATCCTTCCTTGCCATGCTGAAAATGGGCTCTGGATCAGACACAGCAAAGGATGAGCATTAGCAATGATGTTTCTGAAAGCAGGCCTATCCCCAGAAGCACACATCTGCTTGTTGGTACTGCTTCACAGCCCAGAGTGCTTGTCGTAGGTGCAATCTTCAGTGTCTAACAATAGTAGGAGAACCAATGCAGTGAGAAACTCTCTCTCTCCCTTGCTTGTCTTTTGTAGTTGTTTTCAGGCTGTTTGTGACACCCAAGGGATTGAAAATGAATTCTGGAACATTATTCAACACCAGGAAAATTTGGATACTGCAGAAGAAAGATGGCTTTTTTTTTTTTTTATTTGAGATGTCTCTGGCCAGATAAAATGTATGCCTTCTTTCTTTATTGACTAACATGTTTTTTCTTCATAAATCAAATAGAACACATCTGGAGACACCTTCTGCCAGATATGCTGCTGTGTTTTGTACTTACAGAGGATCAATGATGAGTTACTTCACTTCAGGGGACAATTCTTCAGTGATAGTTTCTTGAGTTTGTTGGGTCCCGTTTGCACAGAGGGACACTCTGCTCTCTGGAACACAGGAGTGGTGTCTTCCATAATGGTTCTACACTCGGGTCTGTGCATTTTGTTACTCTGGGACTGCAGTGATAGAGCATGACCTTTTGCATTTTGGGGTTTTAACAAAATTGCATCAATTACATTGTCTTTAATGCAGAAGGTCTTTCCAAATGTTTGTGGAGACCGATCTTTAGTGGTATGGTAGGAAAAGAAAATACTCTAATAGAGGGGAAGAAGATTCAGGTGTGAAGTGCATGTAATATCTCCCATGATATGCATTGGCCTCTCATGCATATTCTAATAAATAATCCCTAACTTTCAGAAATAAGTCAATTAAATGGATTTCTCCCACATTGGTACAGCACATATGCATAACCTGATGCTATTAATGCACATCCTCCTGAATCCCACTGCACTTTTCTGCCTGGAAAGTGGACTTCAACAAGACAGGAAACCTATCTGTTCAGTCCTGCCGTGTGACTACTTGAAAGTGAATCAGAATTTGGCTTGTCCTGAGAATTTTACCAGTGATACTATAGAACACATTGGACAAAACCCAAAGTTTTCTGCTTGAGTAAAATCTGTTTTGCTGATGATTTCCATGGAGCTTTAAGTGGAAACCCTCTTTGGTGACTGAACAAAGCCATCAGGTATGTTATCTGACTTGACAGTCTGGTGTTTGATTAATCAAACTGTTAATTTGATTTTAAATGACTGATGCTCTTTTAGTACATCTGACTTAGGTGCCTGTTTATAATTACGGTACTGAATCAAAGGCTCTTCCCAACCATTGTACAGATTAGTTTGAAAAGATGTGTTTTGATTTTGGTAGTCGTAAAAAAATAGCATTGGTGTTTACTTTAAAGCACAAATATGTTCAAAGAAACACATAGTTAAAGTGATAAAGCAGTGCCCTCACACTTTTTATCTGAAAAAGGAATGCAAGGGTGCAATTTTTAATAAGTTATATAAACAGCACACTTTATCTTCTAAAGCGATAACCAGTTTGGGGGCATTCATAGCAGTTTGATTGGTGGGCACTTAGCTTTGTGTAATGAACATACATCATGCAAAACTTTTGTAAAACTGCTGGAGGTAGGGGATTTAATCCTGTGTGTAGCTGCTTGCATCTTGCATTTTGCTGGGAATAAATTCCTGTGGAACTCAAAAACCAAGTAATGGCATATAGTGATACAGTGTGCTGTGGTATATTTTCAAGTGGTTTGGAGTAAATGTTGAGATACTAGCATAGCTACATGTTTTTGGAGGTTATGGGGAAGGTCTTAATTCTATAGACAGCCAAGCACATGCTTCCTTGAAATAATCTGTGTAGTCTTATTTGGCCTGATAGTTACATGAATTATAGGAACCCTTAAGTGAAAATTAAACCTATCAGTTTCTGTAGGGTTTGCATATGGTTGTAGGAGAGTATCTGCACTTGGAAAAAAAGGCCACAAATTTCTGGAAAAACACTTTTTTGAAATAGTTAAGATTATGGCTAATCACTAACATGGTAAATTCAATCTCTAGTATAAAGTACTTCGAGTGTCATCTTGGTGTAGCAAATAAAAAATGTCCAAAGGCATTATTACTGCCTATTTTTAAACTCTACATGTCTCAGATAATGCATTAGCATCCCTAATTTTCTCACAATCAGCTTGAATATCTCAGGGGTATGTCTTGCAACACTGTAATTATATAGCAGATAATCTGATCACTTCACAATGACACTATTTTTTCCAAGTGTGTTTTTGGGTATTGTAGCTAAGTGGGTGATTAAAAACAAATTCTAAATGTAAAGAAAGTTTTCCATGCCTCCTTTTTTTGTTTCCCAACTACTACTGTTTCAAGGGACTTGATTTGCAGAGGAAAGATACTCAGCACTTTCTGGAAATTAATAGCCACATAGGCAACTCAGACAGTGTAAAAGCCCAAATCATTAATCATTCTTGGAAATCTTGGTTGAAGAACACTAGACAATGCAATCTCTGTTTCTGTAGGGCTTACTTTTTCCTGTTTCCTTTTTCTCATATCACAATTTCCTAAACTCTTCAGTTGTTGCAGCCTTTTCAGAGTACACAGACACAAATTTTGACCATAAAACCCAGCTAAAACACCTCCTTGATTCTTCCCTTTAGTTTTTCAGGTATCATGTAGAACAGTATGAAAGCATGAAACAGCACTGTTTTTTTCTTAAGAAGGCATTGTTTTTGGGGAAAAAAATTAGTCTCTAAAGGAAAGTATTGGGAAGTATAGTTTTGTCTCTTCTCCATCCCCATCCAAACCCTTGAAAGCTGAATATTCTCACTCAGCATTCCCAAATGACTCGTACTTTGTTGGCATGTCACTAGCCTAGATTTTTTAACCTGGTCTATAGAAAGTATACTGAATTTGGCTGGCTTAATGGAGCTTATGTCCCTCAGATGAGGTAAAGTGTACCCTGAGAAGAAGTTATATAAGCATGTGGATCTGACTTTCAATTATTTTAATTTTTCTTTCCTTTTTTTTTTTTAAATTTTTTTTTTTTATTTTTTTTTTTTTTTAAATTTCATGGCTCTATGTTCTTCCTGTGTCAAATTCACAGCCAGGTTACTTAGAGAGCAGAGTACCTTAGTGAGAGCTGTGTATCCTCAGGATTCCAGGGTGCACTGAATCCTGGATCATGCACGTAGAGAGTTACTCTGGGCTCTGTTTTACTTTTTCCATCTGTGTTCAAAAACACTGCAGGTTTGCAGTGGGGAGCCACACCATTGTTCTTTTTTATTCAGCCTGAGACTGCTGAAAACCCTTCCTGGGGACTGGAATGGCTTAGAAATGGGGTGAATTTAAAGTTCAAGCAAGATAGCTAGAAATGTCTATTGGGAATACTGAATACAGTCTAAGGCAGTGGCAGTGGTTATGACTTTGTGAAGCCATAACACCAGTGAGAATGGTATTTTCCATAGGTTTTCAGAAGCCTGCAGGGCCAAGTGAAAGACAAGAGCATCTGTCCTATGTGTTTCTTGGGTTTTTGAGTTTAAAAAAAAATGTTTCTTTTTCTTTCAGAATGAAAGAAAAAAGGATTTTTTTTTTTTTTTTTTTTTTTTACTGTAGGAACCCTAGGGATGGGGCCAGAATTAATTTCAACTAATTGTAATACCCAGCTGAGATTAGGAGCCCTGTTCTATAGAGCATGAGAAGAGGCAATTTTAGAGTAGCAACACTGAATTATCCTTTAAAGCTGTCTCTCAGCATTGACTTATATAGGCAACCTTTGTTGATGTGCCTCCTAATTAGGCACCCCAGAGAAATTCCTGCAGTTAGTGAGATGAATTTGGATCTCAGTGAAATAAAACTTCCTCAAATTTATCTCCTGTCCATAGCAAAAAATTATATAGAAGAACATACAAACATTTAAATTTTACAGAAAATTTTATTTTTAATCTGGAGAGTTGATCACTAAAACTTAGTTTGATTAAATGCCTTGCCTTGCTTGGCTAAGGAGATGAATCAAAACCCAATTTTTTTTTCTCCAGATGATTTTTGTTTCCACCATCTTTATTACTTTTGAGCATGTTTTTACAGCCTGAAGTTCAAAATTTCCATTTGTGTATAACAGATGATGAGTATATCATATTTGATGATGTACTACAGAAATATTGTTTAATTTGGATGACTCTATTACAGAGAAATAGATGTAATGGTACCATGTACCTGAAATGGCAGCTGCAAAGTGCTGAAAAAATAAGTAATATTTAATAGACAATAATATTACATGTGAATAAACATTCTTTTATAGCCAGATATGAATGGGCTCTTTTCAGCAGTCCAAAATTTGACATTAGGTTTTGGGCATACTTTAATCACTCTCATTTTTCTTCTACCTAAACTTAAAATTTGAATAGCAAAGAGCTTAATTATACTTTTTTCCTTTTAATTTGCATGTTTTGTATGGATCTTTTGCTAGAATTACACTAGGGCAAAACCTCGATTGTTTTCAAACCAGATGAAATGCAGCAGCATGGCAGAAGAGTTCAGCATAGAGGATTTAATATTCTTAAAATAATGGTATTACGATTTATTTACAGAAGTCTGTGCAAGTTATCCAGAATAACTCTTGGAGCCTGAAATAGGCATTTTCTTGCAGATAGTGCTATTCCTTCTCTTCTCTAGCAGAGACCTCCCAAAGAAATTCCTTCATGAAGAAGACATTTCTGTGGGGAAAAGGAGGAATGTGAACTTGTGTATCCTGATAAGTAGCTACTGCTAAATTATTAATTGAATATCTCAGCCTCAATTCTGGCAGTTCCAGCTCTTGTTCTCCTTCAGAGCAGATTCGTCTTTAAGTGTAATAATTGTTAACCATAGCAGGAGGACTGAAAGTGAAGGGAACAGGAGTTTACACTAATCAAAAAACCTTGCTCCAAAACTCCCTTGTTAAGCTGTCCTGACTTAGTTATAAATAAATGAATGTGCTTTATTATGGTTGCACTCAGATGTGGGTGGGTTTAGGTGGTGTGGTTTGGCGGGTTTTTCTTCTCTCTTTGTTGTTATTGTTTTGTTCTGGTGGTTTTGTTTTGTTTTGTTTTGGTTTGGTTTTTTTTTTTTGGTTGTTGGTTTTGTTTTTTTTTTTTTTTTCCGGTGAGGGGAAACAGATTTTTATATATGTGATTAGGTGATTGATCCTATTTTTATATATGTGATTAGGTGCTGCCTATGAATTGAAGTCAGAAGCTATTAAGTTCAAGGTTTCACAGCTTTAAATGCACAAGGCAGAGTACTGACAAGAGGAAAAGAACACCTATATGGATGCACTGCTGTGTGCAGAGAGAAGTTACGGGCTCTAGGCCACACTATTTGAATTTCTTTGGATATTTTCTTAGCATTTAATGGTGAGGTTGAAGCGTATGTCCTCCTGCTGCGCAAGTTCCTAAACACTTTCACTCATGTCCCAGTTTTGGCTGGGAGCTTGTACTGGTTTTAGCACTGGACATTATTGGCTTGGGTTTCCCAAATTGCTGATGTTCACCTCTGGTTTGGTCACTGGTGACAAGCTCAGCTCAGGTGAAGGAGGATTTGCAGTAATATGGAAGGGGTTTGCTTGAACCCCAGAGATCGAGGAGAGTATGTACAGGGTGGACAGGGAGTCCAGGCAGCTGATGACAAGGGACTTCAAAGGGATTATTTTTATGGTTTTGTTCTCACATTTAATCAATCTATTAAAGATCTTCGCTTTCAAGAAGTTGATGCAGAATGTTCAGGTGTTTAAACTGGTTTTAACTGAGCTAATTTCTGTACAAGGGTTAATCCAGTTTAGAGCTCTGCACAGGTTAATGTTGTCCTCTCCCAAATTAGCTTGCAAAGTTTTCTGCTCTGGAGCAGAACAGTTCTTGATACTCATACCAAACTCAAACCAAAGTTTTGAAACAGACAAAGCTGCTTTGTTTATTTTCACACTGTAAGTAGGTTACACATATGTTTGTGATCCTCCTCTGTCCCCTTGATGTATTTAAATCCTAGGTAGGGAGCCTGGAAATAATCTTGCCTAATTTCTAACCACCAGATTTTTTTTTAAAACATCTAGGTTTCCCCATATAAAGCAAGTCCCTGAGCCTATGAATCTCTAGATTCTTCCCTTGTGCTCGTGTCTCTAATAGTTACTCATTGCAATATTCTGTATTTGGGCACAAATACTTTTTCTTTCTTTCTTCTTCTTTTTTTTTTTTTTTTTTTTAATCTGCATTAATGAAGACTTTGAAAGACATCTTGGTGATTCTTGGAGCATCTGGGGAGTGAAGAAACAAGAAGGTGAGTGGTAAGAGAAATACTTCATTTAGTCTGCAGGCACTCCTGAGCAAACTATACTCCTAGTTTTCTAGATAGAAAGAAGGAAATATGTACAAAGTTAGTGGTGAGTGACTGTCACTCTACAGTTCAAGGCTTGTTTAGATTAACTGGAAAATTCTCCTTATCTCATATATAAGTTGGAATTTGATCTGTCAGGAAATTTTTATGAATGGCATCTAAAATGTAATATTTTAAAGCCTTGTTAACGCCTGATAGAAGTTTCTAAACTCTAACAATATAGGAGGGAGAATATCCCATTGAAAACTGCTCTGCTGAATATATTTTCTTAATAGATCAGTAGATGAAAGTAAAAGACTATTATAATTGTCTGATCTGAGGTTACTGAGATTTACTGAGAACAAATTTTAGTCACTAATGTTTTTAGGAAGCCTCCTACTTCTCCTTGAACAATGGTGTACAGTACAGGTTGTATCATAAATATTTATACACAAATATAAGTACATGTGTCCTAAACTTAATGAATGAAAATTTGATTGTGGTCAAATTGAAGATGTGGATTTCCAGAGGGATTACAGTGTCTGAAAGGTAACCTTAGCTAGAAAAGAATAATGTAATTAAAACAAACTATTGCAGATTCATTGATAATGCTTCTACTTCAGAAACAGAGTTGGCATGTCTTCATCTATATTGTTTATTAAAACCTCTCCTTTTTGCTTTGATTCTCTCATGCTGTGCTTAGAACTTCTATTTGCTGAGGAATTAAGCATTCACATTTGCTTCCTGAGTCTTTTCTTAAGCTTGTGTCAGACAAAACCAAAGAAAAACAAAGATTGTCTGGAAATTCTAAAGTAATTTAGTTTTATAAATCCTTTCAGGAGATCCTGTGTTTACTAAGTGAACTACGTAGGGTTAATTTACTAAAGTGTTCTGAAGGACTTGCCCAAATGAGAAAAGAAACGTTATGTGGAGTTGCTGTTCTTTGCCAGGAACAAAAGTAAAACAAATCAGTGGCAGGATGAGTGGATCCGGTTAAATAATAATGTCTCTCCAGCAGGAAGTCTGTCTGTCAACTGAAAGGTGAGACAGCAACATAATGACAATGCCCCATGGATCAACTCTGAGAGTGAAAAAAAACAACATCCCACAACACAACCCACCCCCAAAAACCCGTCAATGAAAATATAAGATGACAGAATTCACAACAGCATTTTTTTAGGCTTTAGGCTCAAGTGTCTGGAAACACATTTCTTCTCTCGGGTTATTCACATGCAGATTCCTCCTTGTGGTGGAATGCCCCAGGGTAAGGAGAGCAGAATTTGGCCCTTTCTGTTTGCTCACTGAGGCCAAGTGCTGCTTTCTCAGTGGAATACCTGCCTTAGAGCTGTACAGCTGTGATATGCAAGAGTAGCTTTGGCATTTCCTTTTTTTTTTTTTTTTTTTTTTTTGGTACAGGAGGTGAGTCCTGTGAAAGCTGAAGACTTTGTGTGGAAATGAAGCACGCAGGGGTAGGTGACATGCACCAGTTTTGGCTGGGGTGGGGATGCTTTTGACTGCAAAGATAGAAATAAGGCCTATCAGAATTAATATCAAGTTAAAACATGCACAAAAGCTTTTCAGTCTGGTGCTCTGTTATTTGTATTTCAGTTCTGGATGAGTGCAATGCTCCTAGGACACATGAGAATTCCCTGGAACCAACAGTTGCAAGTGTTCATTGTCTCTGAGAGAAAATCTAGTTATTTAATGTGTTATTTAAATATGGGTTTAAAGGCTGACAGAAGTTTGAAAACTTGTCTCCGTTTCTAGGACTTTTCAGCACATAGTTTTTCAAAATCAGTGTATTTTTTAAAAAAAAAAAATATTTGAAGCCTTCTCATACTGGCACTGAGAAATCCCAAATTGCCGTTTGTGTGCTTAAAACATCTGCAGGAAACAAAGGTGTTGGGTTGCTCTGCAGTGATGGGTTCAGATCTCATTTCCATTTGGTAATTGCTGTGAAAGGTTTACCTGCTGTAGTGTAGTTTATTTTGTCTGGAAACGCCTGTGTCTCCGTCTGTGGCTGCTAAGCAACAGCCCAGATATTTACTGTCAAACAAATAAAACAAAAGCCTCATCTGCCACTTGGAGGCCCGACGTCATTGTCACTGAGCCACTCAGCTGGGTCATCATATTTGAGAGTAGTCAGCTTTAAACTTAGTTTTTGACCACACAGTCATTTAACTGTAGGAATCCTTTCAGTCTTCGCGTTAAGGAGTGGGATTGTAACTATATGGAAGTATTCTAATGCCTCATATATTATTTATTTTTAATTGTTATGTTTTTTCTCCATCAAAGGGTGAAAAGAAAACTTACCTTGTGAGACAGCTTAATTTTCAAAAGTAGAATTACCTTTTTTGGTTACCCCGGAACAACGAGAGGTTTCTTTAATGAATTCTCGCCATGATTAGAGCTCAGTCCTTCCCTTCTATTACCTCCCTTGCCTGACCCAAGACAACAACCAAAATGTATTTATTGGAATTGGTCTGAAGAGAAAAAGGAGTATAACAGAAAACACAATTCCCAGAAGGTGCGGTCAGGCAGAAATGTTACTGACAAAAGGAAATCACCATTGAGGCAAGTGGGTAATCAATAGTAATCAAGTTGGTGGCTCTAAAATACAGAAGTTTCCTTCAAGACTTGTATTATGTTCATCTGCAGTGGGTCAGAGGCCAAGACAGACTAATTGCAATTGAGGTAAGCTTTTCAGAGAGATCCAGGGGACCTGAAAATTTCAGTTTTTAATAGCTGGAGCTTGTCCCCTTCTCCAAGGCTGTGGTTGCTAGCTGCACCCTCTGTCACTATAACCACAGCAAATGTGTCACTCCTTGCTCTTTCGGCAGGTGTGTTCTGGTCATTCTGGGAACTGCAGATGACATTTGCCAGGTATCTATACACATACAGTCCTACACAGGGAGAGGCCGCAAAAGCACAGAGAAGTGGGTTTGGGAATAGCTTCAATAGTGTTGCTAAAGCCTGTTGCCAAAAGTAGGTATCTAAACATCTCTAGATCTCATGTACTATATACCTCATCATAGGGTTACACAAATATTTTTGTGTAAGCTAGTTAAATGAATTTTGGTCTTTTCATCAAGTGTGTACTGGAAATGGGTGCACCTGGAATGGTGAAAGAAATATTCAAGGAAGCCATTGCACCAAAATACCAAAGCGTTCCAGAATTACCTTTTGCTGTTGCAGGTTTCAGTATTTGTGGGGGAAATAATAATAAAAGAGGTGTGAAAAACAAAATCCACTAAACTGACTTCATGGATTTTGAAGCAGTTAGATCCCATACAAAGTCCTGCTGTGTATGGGTTTGGAATATTAATTTTACAGGCTAATCCATCTGGCCATCTGCTCATCTGAAATTCAAACAAGACTGTGTACTGCAGGTTAGTATCCTACAACAACCAATAGCTATAAACGATCAGCAGAATATGTCATTCTGTCTTGCTCCTCCATCAGTGAATGACTACGACATGTCATTTAATACTTCACCTACTGATTATTCCTGATGGGAGGAAAGGTGAGAAAGCAAATGATTGAGCTGGTAGTGATGTTTGGCATGCATCTTGTGGATCCACTTTTCTGCTGCTCTCTCCCATGGTCCAATTATTATGGGTTGTGCCAAAGACTAGAGGAAAGACTGTGTTTAGATCTTTAGATTGGAAGGAGCGTGACAAATAATTTCCTCTGAGAATTACTTTCCTGTGGAAAGAATTGGTCTTGACTGGATAGTCAAGACCAATATTTCAAGCTCTTGACTAGCCTCTGGAAAACATGAATATATGCAGGGTTTTTTGAAAACTAGTAAAAATTTGATTTGATGTGGTTCCAACCACCAAACTGAGGATTTCTGTGCAGAATTGAGAAATATGCATTGAGCTTTTTAATTTGTACCTGACTTTATTAAACATTCACTTAGTAGCTCATACTATCATACTCAACATCTTTAAATCAGCGATATTTGCTTAATAATTTTTAAATTCTAACTCAGATACAACAAACCCAGTATTTTTCATTGTCTTTTTTTTAAAACTTTAAATGTAAATTTTAATTATTTTGTTTGAGAAAGGATGCCTTTGCAAACCATGTGACTTGAGTAACTGCAAAAGTCTGTCATGTCAGTGGTATGCTTGAAACGTTTTTTTTCGGATATTATGATAATACTCTTCTAATTTCTGTAGCTTTTTCATGTGACTATGACTTCAGTTATGTAATAAACATGAAACTCTAAGCAATAGTTAGTTATTCATTCTTTATGTTCTTATGGTACAGTACCACAACAGGAAGAAAAAAAAAAGTGATGTAGCATACAGTTCTGAGGCTTTTTGGTAATGGCTTTGTAGCTGACCACCTTTGGTGCCTTTAGAACACTTCACCAGAGAGGTACTTAAGAGTAATAACTTCATTTCTAAAGAGAGAAATCTTGTCTTTCCACTATTTTGTTACATAATGTCTGGGTTTCCACTTCCCATTCTGCAAAATGCATACAGTTAGAGTTCATTGAATTCTTAGAAAAAAACCTGAATCAAACCCCAAATTTTGCCGGAATCTAAATGTAATTTTCTTTTGGAGCAAGTCCATTAATTTTCCTAGTCTGTGTGAGAAGTGGTAGCAGGAACTGAATCATAATGTTTGGAAAGGACTTTAAAGTATTTAGAAAACTATAAAATATTATTAAGTGTGTAATTAATTGTTCAAATTCAGTTTTCCTAATGGGTTTACTTTGTTGTTGTAGTAAAAAGAGACGTTCAATTGCTCTAGGAAATACTTTATTTTGGTGGATTTTGAAACCACAGCAATTTGCATAACACATTTTAACCTACATTATGGTTATGAGTTGCTGCATTACAAGGATTCCACGTAAAACCACTTCATACCATCAAGGGTAACATCTTTATATAGGTGAATCAAAGAGGCTCAAAAAAATAAAAAAAGAAGGAAGAGGAGTGTACGTGATGGAGATGATATTTTTGTTTTCTCTGCTGTTAGTTAATACCGAGAGAAAAGAAAAAGAGTCATTTATTTTCTCTATTTGATATTGAGGAGGAGTCAGAGAAAGAAACCCTTTTGCTAAGAGCTCTGAATTAGTTTTGTTTGGCACCACTCAGGTGCTGTAGACCAGGATAACAAAGAAAGCTTTCAGTTTGCCTTGTTGAGGTTCACTGAAAGGAAAGAGTGTGACTTTGGGAAGAGTTTAGGTAGAACCTAGGGAGACAATTAAGTAATTTAAATATTTCTGTTAGCTTTTCACTGGAAGACAACATAGAGTTTGGAAAACACATAGTCAAAAATATTGTGCATTTCCCAAGCAGGTCTGTCTTTGGTCTTTCTTGTCTTGCCATTTACCTAAAAGAAAGAAGCAAATTGTGATATATTTAAAATCAATACAAAAAATCTAAGTGTAAATAGGGTTTTAATTCTGGTGAATAAAGAATGATAAATGGAAGAAATACTAATGATGCAGATTTTAAAGAAATCCCTCAAAATATTTAACCTTTTCTGAGGCTGTGTGCACAAATACGTGACTAGGAAACATCTCATTGTAGATATTAGTGAGAATAATGCTAATCTGATAAACTGATTGTATTGAATATACACTGTTTTCTTCCAAAATATACCTGTATTTTCTTCTCCTTCTATGAATACTTTTTGAGGGTTTTCTACATTTTAATGTGGCCAGAATGATTTTAAAATTGTGTACTGAATACTTTCTGGGAGTGTGAAAGTCCAGGTCTAAGTCTGAGACAAGTGAACAATTAGCATGTTATTTGCAAAGCACTGATACTGTGTACATCCTCTTGACTGTGTCCCAAGAAAATTGTAAGAACTCTGTTTGTTACTGACTTATTTTCCATTTTTCTGTTGTTGCTCTGTCTAGTGCCTATTCTGACAACTCAAAATGTTGAACAAAGAAAGTAAATAAGCACCATGGAAACCATAAATCATAAAATATTCATATGCTTAGGAAAACCCCACATATTTAAGTTTCTTTTGGTCTCTTCAGGTTGACTTTTGTCTCACTGTTTCAGTTTCAATAAAGGAGACAGCATGCACTAAATAGATAAAATATCCATTTATGTTTGTGGGTATCAAGCCAAGTTTTGCTATCAGCTGTACTACTGTAAGTGCTGTAACTTAATTGGAGTTACTGTGGTATTATCTTGACAGAAGTAGACAGTAATTAATGAGAAATATAGTTGCTGTATATTTTAGGAAATCTTGAATAGGGATATTGAACCACAGGCCAGATTTCTCTCTTCATCTCCAATAAAGTCAGACTCAGATTCTAGACGGATTCAGTGGATATTCATGTATTGTTCTGTGACGCAGTGCAGAGCCATACTAGGGCACTCTGATCAAGCTTTAATTTAGTGGTTAGGGCAGTTTCTTTGAAAACAGGGGATGAACACCTTTTATCTCAGGAGAACATATTACCCAAGTCTCCCAGGATCTGATTATATACTTTACTTGCTCTACTGTCATTTAAAGAAGGGCACTGACAGTTTTTCCATCAATGCTGAAAGTGTGCAGCATTTCTCCTCATGGGAGAGAAACAGATAATCTACTTCACTGCCTATGTGGGGGAAAGTCCCACCATCCACAAGCTGTGGCATTTCTCTGGGATTTCAAAGAAATAGAGTCGAGAGGTGTGAAATATTTCTACATGACTGAACTTGTATTATTTATTCAACTCTCCCTCACCAAAAAGGCAGAAAAAACCCTTAGAAATGTTATGATCAAAATAGTTAGGTCTATTTATTGGGTTGCAGATTCAGACCTATTAGAATACAGTTACACACCATTAGACACATGGCACAGAACATCAATGAATTTGGCTGCCAAAAATTGTGTTTTTATCAAAGTGATTTAACCAGTAGTTCTGTACCTGCTGGGTGTGTGCATGCAAGTATTATAAACAATAAGGAAACAAAAGACTGAAAAATGCAGTGATTTTTCCAGGTGCCATGAAACAGACACTCCCAATAATAAGAAAAAAGAAGAGGGAAAAGGCATTGTAGAAAGTGAGATTCCTTGGCCATAGACCTTGCTGTATTCCAAGCTGAGAATACAGGAAATATGTACTTGCAGTGTAGTCAATTATTGGGACAGGAGGATTTACATCAGTGGAGCCTGTGCTGCTGAAATGTCATCACATGTTCTACAAAAAAGTTCACCATTTAAAATGTAAACAGTCCTAAAATGTCAAAGCTGATGACCAGAAAAACCCTAAATTAATGCAGGAGACGTGGAGAAAAAGGAGCCAGAGGTCAGCAACGTGGCAGCTCCTGGGCAGACGGTAAAACTGCTTTTGTAGTGATGAGTTGGTTTGAATGTGACAAGAGAAAAATCCTTCTCCCCTACTTGCTGCATGTTGGGAAAGAAAGAGAGTACTTTAAAATCTGAAAAAGGACACCTTTAGCCAGGCAGAAATATCCCTCAGGAAAAAGAAAAAAATCTTTAAATATAGCAAAAGTCATTAGACTTTTTTTTCTATTCAAAGTTGTTATTTCTCAGGTAATCTTCATTATTTTTATTGCATGGTGGAACACAATTTTCAAGTGCTATGCTGTTTACTAAGTTTAAGAAACCTATTTAGAGAACAAAAGTTATATTGTCTGACTGGTAGAACCAGTCACGTGGCTAGAAAAGTGAAGTCCAAGTGTTAGGTCTGCAAAGGAATGAAGAAAAGCTCATGTGCATCCACACATTTGTTTTGTTTATAAGCAATGAAGGCTAAATTATTATGAAAGATTCACAAAAATTATATCTTATTGCAAACAGCCTAAATGTGAAAATTGACCCAGTCCCTTGTGATTGGAATTTAACCATATTTGAGTGTAAGGAACAGATGTTCTCTATTTATATACCTATATGTTAAAATATATTAGTTTTCACAAGGGAAAAAAAAAAAAAAAAAAAAAAAAAAGAAGTAGATTTTGTTATTGTTCACATGCAGTCAGGAAATCCTGAGTAAAAACTGATGACTGATTGTCTCCTCTATCTTGCATCTTATCCAGAGCCTTTCCCTGTGCAAAACAAGTGTAAAATGCTGCCACAGTGATACAAACATAAACGATAATGTTAGACAGGGAGGAACCAAAGAGTGGTGGTTGGATTAGCAATGGTAGTCCTTGGGCCAAACCAAGTTTTATTTTTAAAACTATGACTTTCAGCCCAAGTTGCTTAATTATTTGTGATCCCTCTGTTAAATCTCCAATGGTTGTAATGAAAGAGCTAAATACCAACACTCTCTTCACTAAATCCAACTTCAAATTTACACATCACTTGTCTCACAGATCTAAAAGAAAATTACAATGTCAGTAAAGTCAGGATTTCATTCATTTGACAGTCATCTTCTCTGCTAGCAAGTTACTAAAACGGAATAAGAATGAAATAATCTGTGGATGAGAATTTAGCAGGAAAGGGCAATGCTCTGCACTGAGAATGAATCTGGATAATCAGCTTTAATTTTAGAATTCCTCATTGCTATCGATGTGTGTCAATAGGCTGTCATTACTCATGCCACTATTAAAAAAGAATCTATTTTACTGCTGGGAAAAAGAATCCCTCCAGGAAGAAACTTCACAAACTTTTAAAGATATTTCTTTTTTCATCTGAAATGTTTGCTCAGAGGATTGTTTACTTTAGTAGTTAAATGGAACAAATACTGGTGCATTAATTTCTGCTGATTTGATACAACAGCAGTATCTGCTGCAGTGTTGTTTGCAAATTCATCATCCATCTGTTGATTTTTTTCTCCAAAGGAAGCAGAAATCATTGTGCCTTTTGTTCGAGAATATGATAAATATGTCTGTGGATTCTTACATTACCATAAACCTTGTTTCTTCTTCAAGGTCTGTAGCAAGTGTATGAAGGAAGTCTGTGACGTGATGTACAGCAGGAAGTTTCTTGGCTGGCAGCTGGGCTCTGGCAATGGTTACACAGCCATGTTTAAGATGATGAACACATTAGAGGTTGTCAGGCTGGCCTCACCATATTTGAGAGATGTCTCCACTGATGTGGATTCTATGGGTGCATGGGGAGGGAGTAAATTTCACTTAGGGTGAATTATTTTTCCCCAACAGTTTTGTGTACTCAGCAGAGTGTGCTCCGTCCTTTAGCTAATACCTGCAGTAACTTTATATATTAAAACAAAGCTGTGCAGTTGCTATTGGCAGCTTAATCATGTGGCTACAAAATTAACCTTTGACCTTTCTTAGCCTAATCAGGAAATTGATTTCAGGAGCTATTCCTTAACCCAGGATATGCAGTTAAAGTTAAACATCACTAATAGGAAGTCTAGTAACAGGAAACGTGTGAATGCTAATCCATGCAAACATAAACAAACTTTTGGCTTACATACAGTTTTATTGGAATTTTCCCCTTGACTCCCTTGCCTTCAGCAAGCCAGAAAAAAATTACAAGCAGCTTGTTAAACTCTGAAAATCTTGAGGGTTTTTGTTTGCTATGGGTTTATTAGATTTCTGCTAAAGGAGACTTTCAAACTTGGGTAGAATTTTGTGAAGAACCATCTCAGGACAGTTACATGCAATTCATCTTCACTGCAGTTCTGATCAATGAGATTTATTACCAGAAGAACACAAATTTTTAAGCAAAGTACTAACTGGGGCAATTTCTTTTTGTGTAACAGAATTGGGTGATTTAGAGAAAAGGGACTTACAAAAATCTATTTCCATACGGTCATTTTAAAATCTTTTTATTAAAAAAAATTGTCAGAAAGTCACTGAAATGAATATAATATCAGAAAAGAAAGTAACTTTGAGAATTTGAAACACTTTTATTGTTTTCATTGAATTCCAGCTACATATTTTTAGGAAGATAGGCTGGTGTGACGCAGCTAAACACAAGCCAGTTAATCACCATAAATATAAGTACAGGCCTTACTGTGGAAACCTATGACTTACACTTTTCATACTGAAGCGACAAAACTTTTGTGTTCATATTGAGCTCCACTGAGTTCAGTGGGATACTGTGCATGTCCATTGACACTGATCAGCTTTCAGGATGAGGGCCAAAGTAACTTTTCTGGGAGGAGTTTCCTTGAAGTCAGAGAAGGATCTTATGGGAACAGAAAAAAATGTCAAGTCTGACAAAATTCTTTCTCAAAACAGGAAAGAACAAGATAGCTGTAAAACAGTAGCTTTACAATCTCTGTAGTTCCTCTTTTGTCCTGTCCAGATTGAATGAATCAGTGATATTCATAAAATAAACCCAGGCAAAGCATTTACTATTCATATTAAAACAGGGGATATGTATGGCATTAGAATAGTATCGTGATGATATGTGTTCACTTATTTACAAAATTGGCTAACCCATGAGGCATACAATTCGTGGCTTTACTTTGCAGATAATTTTTTTCCTAAGGGAACATTTTCAAAAGAGTTCTTAAGATGTACTATAATGTTAACTTCAATAAAAATGTTATTGCATGTAAAATGAATATCTGATGACTATCTAAAATGTGTGTAATGATTAACAGCTGTGAAGTAAACTGTAAAAGAATCATATCAGTCCAGCCTTGTTAAACAAATTTGGGATTAATTCAATTTGCCTTAATACAGTGTCCCCTCTAGAGATCATAAAAGCTTCTCTTTGGGGTTTGAAAGTCCTTTGAGTATTTGGTTATTTTTCCATTTTTGGAGCCCAGTTTGCAGGCTAATGTATTGCAGTCATTCACTCCACTGTAGTCCAAAAGCTCTTTGCTTATGATACTCAGGCAAACTTGTAAAATTGATTTTGATCACAGCCTCATTAAACACATGTTTTGCAAACTGGGAGTGATGAATGAGGAATTTGCAGCCTGCAAGAGCCCTTGTACTTAAATATAGTAATGTTAAAAACTGAAGAAAAAGTTGCTATGTAGAGGCATAACAATATTTATACAAGCAACACTTATAGCCTGATTAACTCTTTAGTCTGATTCTGTTGGAATCATTCCTGAATTCAATAAATTTAAATGTAACTCAAGGTTTGATCATAAGTTAATGGAATTTAATGAAAAGATATAAAGAAGAGGTGGAGTAAGCCTCAGAGTACTATTAACTAACTTTTTTGTTTGTTTGCTAGCAAAAATCAAAGATTTCCCTTTTTTATGCATGTTACTGTTTGGCAAGGGGTTTAATCAGTTCCCTGGAATACCAGTTTTATAGTGAATTTCAATCAGGCAATAAATTTAATATTTTAAAATCTTTGAACCTTGTGACACTAGTTATTTTCTTCATGAAAAAACTCATTGTTTTTCTTATAAATCTAACTTTTTGTCCCCCTCGCCCCATTCAAATATGGCTTTACATTTTCTGTTAAAAACTGCTGGTACTCATAAGAAAGAATCTGTCTTTATGATGCTTGTTTTAATAGAACAGAAATCACTGTCAACATGAGGCCCAGTCCTTTTTTACTTCAGTGCCTTAACAATGGCATTGTAGTGAGGAAAGTAATTTGCCTTATCGAAAGGTTATCTGTAAGATACAGCTGTCCCTCATGCTGTTGGAGTGAGCACAGGACTGGGCAGGTGTACCTGGTGAACCTGGCAATCCTTTATTTCCTGCAAGAAGGAAAGGTCTGGTAACTTACCTGAAGAGGCTTTGTAGTTGTAGATCCTGGAAAAAATTATGAGGAACTGTCCCAAGTTCCACACTTCAGGCACAAGATTATCTGCTGATACTTCAAAGGCTGGTGCTGCCATCCTCAGGGATCTGGATAGGCTGGAGAAATGGACTGACAAGAACATTACAGAGGTGGACAAGGAGAAGAGACAGGCCTGGCACCTCCAGAGGAACAACCCCATGCACCAGCATGGGCCAGGACCTAAATGGCTGGAAAGAAGCTTTGCAGAGAAACACCTGGTGTCCTGGTGGATGCCAAGTTGTCCTGAGACACAAACGTGCCCTTGCAGCAAAGGCTAAATGTATCCTGGACCATACTGGGATAAATGTTTCCAGCTGGTCAAGGTAGGAGATCCTTCCCATTTCTGAAGTACTGATGAGGCCACTCTAGAGTGCTGTGTCCAGTTCTGGCCTCCCGAGCACAAGAGAGACTTAGACAAGCTAGAGAGAGTCCTCTGAAGGGCCATGAAGATGATTAAGGGACTTGAGCATCTTGCAGGTGAGGAAAGGCTGATGGAGCTGGAAGGGTTGGCCTAGGAAACAGAAGGTTCAGTGAGGCTCTTATCCACATAAGTAAATATATAAAGGGAAGGTGCAAAGAGGATGGTGCCATCCTCTTTTCAGTGGTGCCCAACAACAAGACAAGAAGCAATGGGCTCCCTCTGAAGCAGAAATTTCCTTCTGAACATGAAGAAACACTTTTTCACTTTGCGGGTGGGTGAGCACTGGCACAGGGTGCTCAGAGAACATGTGGAGTCTCTCTCCCTGAGGATATTAAAAAACTGTCCAGTCATGGCCTGGGCAGGTGTCTGTAGGTGAACCCTGTTTGAGGAGCTGTTTGGGGTTAGACTGGAGGATCTCAAGAGGTTCCTTCCACCCTCAACCATTCTGTGGTGCTGTATTTGTTTTCCAGACTTTCATGGGCAGTGAATCCACTGACAGATCAAATGAAGGCTATGTCAGTAGAGTGTGTTGTCTGAGCAGCCACTTATTGGTCATGTGAAATAAAAGAGTTGCTCAGGCCTTGAGTAGAAATGGAAACCTTAAGTAGAAGAATATGCAATTGTGTGGCTGTGGGGCTGCTAGCTGTAGTCTGTCTGTTATTTCTTCAGATTTGTGTAGTGGAATGAGTTTACCTCACATCTAATGGACAGGTATCCTAAAACTGTAAATTTAGTTCCAAATCTCATTTAGTTCCAAATGATACTCCTCCTGGTGTTCTCAGACTTAGATCTGGTACTAGAAAATCCAGTGTTCTGTTAACTTGCCTTCCATCTTTAAAGAACATTGTAAGAAACACAGTTGCTTATGTTATATTTTGTGTATAGGATGCCAACCTCTAGAGATGGCAGTCAAGGAAATCCTTTTATGGAAAAAAACAATCAAAAATCTAGTTCAACTGCTAGATTCTTCAAAGCTTTTTATCCATCATAATTCACAAAACTGAAGCCTTGAAAATGACAAGCCAGCATTTTTTTATAAGTTACTATACTGCATGACTAGGTAAGCAATGGGCTCTAAATGAACTTTTTCCCATCAGGAGTGTCCTATAGCCAGAGTTCTATCCTATACAGACACCTGCTGCTTCAACTGTAGGGTAATTTCACACTTGCAGTGGTATCCTTTTAGAATTAAAGGCAGTTAAGGTTCAGTAATTTCAAGCTGTTCTTATGATCATAATGGCTGCACAATACATACTTGAAGTAGTTTGATTAAATGTATATATAAAGATGTGATGAGTTCCTGCAGATTTACAATTTTAGACATGCTGAAGGAAAAGCAGCATTTTGTTGTGCTCCAATAAGGCAAAAGAGTGTTATAAATGGTTATTTCTTATCATAGCATTATGGTGATAGCCAGAAGTAAATGTGTGTCAACGTGTTAACAAAATGTTCCATCCTTCTTAGCAAAATCAATGCAACCCCAAAGAACTGTCTTTTGGTTTTGGATACAACAAATTCTGTTCAACAATATCAGCACAATGCAAATGAGTTTGGAGCTCCTTGACTACAATGGTATCTTGGGAGAGGCCTATTAATACCCAGGGATATCTTAGGAGCTCTGAAGTGGACGGTGGCTCCACATCATTATCTCTTCCCCATTACTAACCACCTCCTCTTGGTTGAAGGTCTACAGTACATGTATTTGACAGCTGTTTAAAATGAATAGTACTCCCAAAGTTTCACTTGTAAAAAAAAGTAAAAAGATTTTGAAGACAGAAATTGGGAGCAGAAGCTAAAATTCCCTGCTGCTTTTCATTCTGCCTTAGTCTCTGATATTTCTTTTTAAAGCAAGTAGTTTAAATTTCGGGGCATGGTATTTAGTCAACCCAAAATATTTTGCTACAGCTCCCTTGATTTCCAAGCCCTTGTGGTTGAACTCAGAGTCTCTGTATTTTGCTTGTACATTTTTTTTCTGATTTAATATGTTCTCTTCTCTTTCTGATATATTTGAGGCATCTCTGTGCTGAGCTGTCTCATCTGAAAGAGGCTGACAGCATATGAAGGCAGAGAAGTATCCTTTGATGAGAATATGCAAATCCCAAACAAAACATTTGCAGAACCACTAATCACCATTTCCATACAATTGAGCAGTGATATGGTATTTCTTACGGAATGACTCAAAGGTAAAGCAGACTCCTTATAAGAAATCCAACAAGTAACTTCATACACACCCCCTCCACTTCTTTCTACAAAGGATAATTTTTACTTATTACAGTTAGTGTCAGGATTCCCTCAGTGTTTGGTGGAACTCAGAGGTTTGATCTCTTTGGTCTCAGGAATGGCTTGTGAGTGGTTTAAGGAGTTTCATAGTGTAACAGGAAACTACTTTGGCAAATACTGCTAAAAAGGAGTTTCTAAATTTGGAAGAAGGTGTGGCTCTGAATCTGACATTCAGATATACTGGGTAACCCCAGCTGTCATTAGTTTTCATGGTTGTGAATTCAGTGCTTTGAAATGAGGGAACTGGCAATGCAAAAGTAACTGAAGTCTTGGAGATTTTGGAAAGCATTCATCTTGTTTTAAATTTTACTGCTTTGACTTTACTCTTACTTCATTAATTAATTTTCACAATACCATTTGATAAAGAAAAATATAGATCTGTGATCTTGGCAGGTTTTTTTGTATTTTTACATGCTTTCCTTATTTAGTTTAACTTATATTTTAAAATAGTTTAATTTAGCAGAAGCCGTTTTAATTCTGATTGAACCTTAATTTAAAGCTGTGCATATTGTAATTACATTTAATTAAAGTGAGCATGGTTTTTAAAAAACCCTAGTCAATCAGGTTTGGATTTATAAAAAACACATTAGGTTATGGTGTATTCAAAGTCTGGTATTCTACTATGTTAATCCTGTTTATTTCTACTAGTAGAGTTTGGCTGGGAAAATGAATTCAAACCAAAGTTCAGATATGGCATTTTTCTGTATCTAGGAGAATCTATAACATCCAGACATTCAAGAGTGAATGTCTTAGGCACAAATCCATTTCTGATTTGGATTCAAAAAGGTTGGAAAAAAAAAAGATACAAAATATGATTTTACTTCTCTGCATTGCAAAAATCAGATAACGAAGCTAAGATGGAAAAAGCCAAAAGTCCTTTTTACTGGTGGAAAACAGAGTAGCTTCATTGTAGGGTATATATGGAGTGCTAGGAGAAGAAGAATTTAGGTGTACTGAGTCTAGTAGCCTGGAATGTCTTGTCTCCATTGTCAGCAGAAGATTGCATTTTGTTCAGAATTTCTATGCCAATAATTATATTCTATTTATCAAGTCAGACAGGGGTTGAGTCATTTGACTTAACAAAATTTTAGGTGTGATTGATCTCATTGTAGTGTAGATCAGCAAAAATAAGTCAGATGAATCATCTTTAAATGCTTGTTTTTCTTCTTTAACTTAAAAAAATCACCAAACAACATAAATTAACAAGCTCAGATAGAAACATCTACACTCTAGGGGATTAAAATCAGATGAAATCTACCCAAAATGTTCACAGTTTGGCTCCAGCTGGATAAAATAGGCTGTAGTATACTTGGTCTGGTTCAGTCTTGGTCTTTGCATGTCATGTAGCTGAGACTGTGGTCTGTACTGAAAAGCTAATTTCCATCCTTAAAAGCTTAAGATTTTGGGGTGTACTTGTGCTAAGTGCATACCTGCAGTGTGGGCAGTGTGTTTGTAGTTGGGCTCACATGTTGGCACAGACCTACCTAAAGCACCTCGTTCAGTAGGAAGAAAGACTCTGTCCCACCAGATTTGGTTTCCCTTCTGACCACCACTGGCCAGTGGGTCAGCTTTATCAAAGACACTGAAGCCAGCAAAAGCAGAAAGTGTTTCTTAGAGACTATGACCAAGGAAAGAAATACCTGGGATATTGAGGTGTCTCCAAGAGAAAACATCCCAAGAGAAGGATGTTTGATCTGGGAAGCTTTGGGTTTACTTTTATGCTGTAGGAAAGTAACTCAGGAAAGTTCATGTCATACTGGAGGGGTGGCAAAAGGGGGATCCACAAGTTGTCACGTCTGTTTGACAAGTGCTGCATCTGTTGCCATGCCAATCATATAAGGAGATCTTTCTGTAGGTCAAGTGGCTCTACATTATTAATCGCAGAGTGAATGTATCTGAAAAAGCCAAACACTGAGAACATGGATAAAGTTCAGGTGTACACGTTTTATTAGGAACAGAAAAGGTGTAGGAGTCTCTGAGTGTGCTGAAGAGATTATTTCCTTAGGCTTTGTGTTTTGCTGGTTCACTCCTTTGGATTTTGAATATTCTTTTTATTTCTTCCCTTCAGTTTCATACCAATTCTTTCACTTAAATTTGTTATCTTGCATTGTTTCGTGGAAAAGAGCTGAAACTGCCCTACAATATTCTAGCTTAGTCCTCTGTGTAACTTGCTTTTCAGAGTTTGACTCAGGATTTACCAGTAAATGACACGAATTCAATTTTTTTTATCAAAGCTCTTTTTGAGTCCTGTTTTGTAGTTTCCTAAGCTTGCTATTGTTGCATTGATTATATATTATGTAAGGAATTGAATTTCTTGGAATTAAGCTGATTCTTGATTTTGTTAATAGTGAATATCCATCAAGTTAGTTTTATTTTTAGACTCAGTCTGACTAGTTAGTCTGACTTGTTTTTAACAAGAATTTAAATGTGCACAGTACCTAAGGTAATGAATGTTCTTTTAATTTGCTTCCAAAGTTGCTACTAAATTACTTCAGAAGAAGTTATTGCAGATTTACAGTTTTAGACATGCTGAAGGAAATGCAGCATTTTGTTGCGCTCCAATAAGGCAAAAGAGTGTTATAAATAGTTATTTCTTATCATAGCATTATGGTGATAGCCAGAAGTAAATGTGTGTGAACATGCTAACAAAATGTTCCATCCTTTTTAACAAAATCAATGTGACCCCAAAGAACTGTCTTTTGGTTTCTGGCAGCTGTTATTAACCTGCAGCCATTTCTTATGTCTTCTATAGCTTTGTACCAAAAAAACCCAGTTGAATCCCTCTGTGGTTCTCCTCCAGCCTCTGCTGCTCTTCTGTCTTTCTTCTTGACTTCACAGCTCGGATCCATGTAAGGAAGGATCCATGTAACCTTCCTGCCATCAAACACTGTGCTGTTCCAGTAGAGCATCTTTTACTTCTCTGCTTCTTCCTGTTCATCTTCATACTGTAGGTGTGGGAGAGGGATTATTAAATTATTTATATTGGCAATTATAAATCTTATCTCCTACTTTTATTTGGGATATAATTGAAGCAGTATTTTAAAAGGGAATGAAGTTTAAAACAAGGTTTCGTGACCTAATGGGGTTATGCATATTTTGAAATTGTCTACAGAGAAGCAATAATTTTCTAAGTGTTGTAATTCTTTCAGTGATGGAAAGAGTAATTTCATGACAAATGCTATTATACTTCAGAGGTAGAGGGAAGAGGTGAAAGTGAAGCTACTGCTTCACTAAAATTGAAAGTCACCCTACCAGTGCTCTTTATTTTCAGAGTAAAACTGAAAAATCTGAAATATCTAGTTCAAGCATTTGCCATTTACTAGCAGGCATTTGTTTCTAAAGCTGGTAGAAGCAGTTTTCATTCTTTCTGCCTTCTCAGTGATTAATCTGTTTCTTTCTGGTTTTCTTTCAGAGAACTTAATTGCCTGATTTTTTTTTCAAAATCAAGCACATCAAATGTCACAACAATAGCATGATCATAAAAATGTCAGGCATTTAGTGCATTTGCAATATGCTCGAGCTTACCAGAGAACGTATTTTTTTCATGTGATTAATCTGAGTCTCAGGAACATGCCTTTGAATGAACATCTCTTAAAAAGGTGACTAGTGGTTGCTACAAATTATTCCCATTAGGGAAAAGAATACTTTTTCCATAAAGAAGAATAAAATTGGTCCTTAAAAGCAGTAGATCCTAAAGAAATAGACAGATATGAAAGGTCATCTAAGAAAAGTTACTGGTAGAATCATAGAAAAATTTCAGTTGGAAGGAACCTTAAAGAATATCTAGTTCCACCCTCCCTGCCATGGGCAGGAACATATTCCACTACACCAGGTTGCTCAAAGCCCCATTCAACCTGGCCTGATGCTGTGGTTGTGTTCTCTGCAGATTTTTCTCTGTCTGTCTGCCCATGTTGATCTCCACCTGCACCAGAAATTTTGGTGCCTGTCATGATCTGGATACTACCATCTGTGCCATGGGTACTATTGTTTTTTAAAATATAGGTAGTTGATCAATCCTGTATATTTAAGATGCCTAGATAAGGTAAAAACCATCTGGTACATACTAATAAATGTACTTTTTTGATTTCATCTAAACTTGTTCAGAATCTAAACTTTGTTCCACTGCTTATACTAATAAAATAACATTATTTTGGTCAGTAGTTTAATGGAAGGATTTGGGACTGTGAATCTCAGTTGTAAGGATGGAAGTGTGGGAAATGGGAGTTTCAGACACCCTTTGTAGAGCAAGTATTAGACCCTTCTGTGCAGAGTTCCTTCATCTTTCTTCGCTGTTACAGAGGGAAACAGCCACAAAAAACCAATTAAATACATTAAAATTTGTACATAGGAACCCAATGTGTTGTCAGTGTAGTAACTCGCTTCCCAACATCCTCTTCTGGATTGTGTCCAGAGCTCTTCACTTGATTTGTGAAAGCTACCTTCATTAAGCTGTTGACTGCACTTGGTAAGACTGTTATCTAAAAGATTCCTTGACATTGTGTTTTCCATGCATAGAAAGCCAGTGTGCAGTGTTCTGGTATGATCCAGGAGAGGAAAGCAGGCATGCTGTGAGCAGGGGGCTCCTCCTCCTGCTCCTCACAGCCTCTGAACCTCCTAGCAGGTTTTTCTGAGGAGTACCCTTTGGTGTCACAGGACACCTCTGTCTTACTCTCTTTGTTCAGATGGGCACGTTTGCCTTTTGCACATTGCACTTGTGAAAATACAGTGGAGTATAAATAGGTCACACAGCTGGCAAAATGTGCCAAACTGGTAAATATGTTTATGGAGAGCAAAGGCCTTGTAAAGCCCTGCATTTATGCTATGGACAGAGTCATTACAGGTAGCTTTTCCTAATACTCCCTTTAAGGAATAAAAATTGAGTGTGCCTGCTTGGTTCACTCTTCTGCTCTGTGATACACCTGAAACAACGCCAGCTGGTGTTGGTGTGGTGGCACCAGGTCATGCTTCCTGGATATGGGCTGCAACAAATGGGTCACTTCAGCAGAAGCTGCCAAAGGGCCTTCAGGGAATAGATACCACTGGGTAAAACTGCCAATGAATGTCTGGATGTGCATCTTCTGCTCTTCTGACCTCTTCTGTCCTAAGAAAGTACTTTTATGCTGGTGGGTGGTGTTTTTTTTGTTGTTGTTGTGTTTTTTTTTTTTTTTTTTTTTTTTTTTTTTTTTTTTTTTTTTCCCTACAGAAAGCTTTCTGAATCTCACGGAGTGTTTGGTGTTCATTGACAGAGATGATGTGAAGCTCCATGTCGCTCTCCAGGAGCAGAAAAGCAGAAAGGAGATCACACTGGCTTCAGTCTGCAAACTGACTGTGAGTGGAGAGATGTGCCCATGCCCACATGAACCTGCTGCAAGAGGGCATTTTGTTCCTTCCTTCTGCTTCATTTCTCCTCACATTCTTCTCTGCCTAGGAAATTTGACTTCATCTCTTGTAGTGTTTGAACACCTGTATCCTTCCCTAGGCAGCTGGGTATCACTTCGTATTCCTTGAACTGATGATTCTATCAGAGGTGTCAGAGGACATGGATTTGGCAGTGGTAAGAACTGATAATAAAACCATTATAAGTCAGATTTCTTAATCTGTCTGCTGCATATCCAGATTCCAAGGATGGACTCAAAGATACATGTGAATATTTCAGAGAACACTCCACATAACTGTGGTACAGAAATAACTTCCTTCAAAATCCTGAGCACTGAAATATTTGCAATTGCCTGTGTAATATGTACTTTTTTGATCATTAAATTTTGCTCTGTGCTAGTTCTCAACATGCAAGAACAGGTCCTGTCTTCACTGTGGGGATGTGATGAGCTAGCAGCAGAGAAGTGCTTGCCTGCAGTGCAGTAAGACCAGTGGAAATAGTCAGGATTTGGGTATTGAAAAGCAGAAAGTTATGTGTGTGTATGTAATAAAAATAGGCAGCTTTCCAAATTATTTTCAGATGTCTTATATAATCCATCTATAAAGATAAAAACAATGTCAGATTTTTCCAAAGTGTCTTTTTACAATGAGTTTTGAAGGCAGTTTCCAGGTAATGTACATTTTCCACTCAGCAACTCATGTGATGCCATCCAAGGTTCCCATCCTGTTCCTGCTCAAGGCATTTTAAGATTTGACATTGATGTCATGAAGACAGTAGCAAAGTATTTCAGGTGTACACTCAGACATCCCGATCCATCCCTGTCACATGGAACTGTGTACAGCTAGGGATCGTGGGGGAGTTTTAGGACAACAGTCTGCACTGCCAGGAGCATTTTCTGGCCGGATGTGGAGATCCCCATGGGACTTGCTGCCTCTGAAGCTGGTTGAAGGTGTGCAGTGTGTAACAAGGGGACAGCCACAGCTCCTCTGCTCTGCAGGTTGAGGCAGGGCAGCTCACAAATCACTCTTATTCCTTCTCTGTTGTGAATGAGAATTGCAAATGGAGTGTGTGTTGTCCTGTCAGCACAAGTTGTGTTCTCCTCCTGAATCTGTAGATTTGCACTTAAACATCCCCTATGTGCTCCCCATGGGTTTTCCAAAATAGACTTTTCACATTAAGTCTGCAGTTGATCTATATTCCCTTCTTGTTTCTTCCTCTAAGAGACCACTGGATTTCATTCCTTAGCTAACACTGTCGACCTTCAGAAAGCACACACACCTTTGCATTATGAAATTGCATTAGAAATATTATATATTTATCTTATAAAGCTGGTAACTTTTGCATGTCAGGAATGAAAAGGAAATGTATAAACAAAATGGGAAGTGTGGTAAGGTGTCAAGGAAAAAGAAACAAAAGAATGTGATCCAGGACATTACATCTCTTTGTGAGTGACTTCACTGAGATACAGATTGAAGAGACAGATCTTTTTGTTATTACTCCTCAGAACCAAAAGAGAAGAAATTGCTTTGCTGGAGGCCACTTCATCCTGACTGCATTCATATACAGGTGTTTTGTTTCAGTGCTCAGGGTCTTATCCTGCAGTGTTAAAATCAAGGGAATGTTGCTGCTGAAAATAGGAAAAGCCTTTTGTCTTTTTGTTTGATAACTGATGTCACAAGATCTTGGAAGGGGTTTTACTGCTGTTAAAAACAATCTCAACTTGTGTTTTATTCCTAGTGCCTGATGCCTCCATTGTAAGTGGCATTTCAACTGGATCCTGTGCCTTGTGAATTCAGGGAGAAGGTTACACACTGGAAAGGCATATGAAACCAGCACTTAGTGAGAAACAAGTAATTAAGACATCTGGATAGAGGACGACACATCAAAAATAACAACTTAACAAAGTAGGTGTCTGAGAACAGGAAACAGGAACTGGGGAGGTGAAGTTTCAGGTGAAGTCACAGCACAGAACAGTCATGGTTATACTGGATCCCCAACTTGTTGCACTCTCAGCTGCTCTTTTCTCCCTGGAGTCTTTCCAGGGCAGATGGTGCAGCTGAGGCTGCATGGCCTGAGGCAGAGTGTTGGAGCAGCAACATGTTGTTAGCTGGCTTAGCAAAAAGTGTCTTATTTTCTTTTTCAGCCCATGTAGTGTAAGCTGAGGTCTAACTCTGGACTTACTCTTTTCCTGTGCTTGAATCCATAGAGAACTGGACTGTAATAACGGCAGCAGATTCTATATTTTCTTGTCCTTGGATGGTTTGACAGCAGGTCAGTGATAGCAGTTTTCAGAGAAGAATTACCTGTCTGTTATTTCCCTTTTCCCACTTACTCCTCTCCCCAAGACAAATTATATTTTTTTAAACAGTTGGGACTTCTTGCACAAGTTAACTTGCTAGAGCCTGTGCAGTCCTGGGTTCTGGTTGTTCCAGTGGTGCGTTGTCAAGTCTATGCACAGCCACAGTTTTCTAGTTTCTTTCCAAATACTGCATTCCAAGCAGACCTAATCTGTATCTCTGGGAGGTTGGTATTCTCCCTGTAATATTTCTGTTTTCATTGTTCTGTTATATATTGCCATGGAACCTTTGCATCTTCTCTTGAAGTTGTTTTCAATTTAGGTCTTCATTAGAGGAGCTAATTTAAGATATGTATTTATGCTTTTTTCTCTCATAAGAGTCTACTAAATAGAAAGTACTTTTCCACAGTATATTGTTCTGGTTTGGATTCCACATTTTTTCTTCTTTAGGAGTGTTAAAATGGTGTCACTTAATTTGAACAGTAGCAAACCTCAGCCTCCAACAGAGAAATATGCAGTCTTTCTCAAGACATGTTGAGACATCCCCCTGCAGCTGTAATGGGTTATCAGCACAGCATCTCCACCCTTTCACCAGATGCATCTTCTTAGAGGCAACTTTGTCTTCAGACTTCAGTTGTATATCATCTGATCTCAACTAGTGTCAAAAGACCCAGGAGCTCTCTGCCTGGCTGCTGGGAACATTGATCCACTCACCACAACTATTTACAAGAAGTAAAATCTTTCCTTCCCTTGCACTCTTTCTCTCTTAAAAAAAAAACCAAAAACAAACCCAAAAAAACCCCAAAAACAAAAACAAAAAAACAAAACCAAAAAAAACAGAAAAAAAAGCTGTCAGTATTTCAGAAAGTGTGAGCAGCAGATCTTTGTGTACTTTAATCCATAAATAAACATTTCTTCTTTTGAACTTCATTAAAATTGGATGTGTTTTCACAGTAAAACATTTCAGTATCTCTATAATTTAGACATATTTGGTGATGAATATTGTGATTAAGTTTTGTCTGTAGGAATAATTGTTGTCTAGAAATACTTAATTTATGCCAAAAAAGTAGATAAGAATCAGGCTACAAGATACACTGCTTATAACAGTAATTTTAGAACAAGATATTAAGCTATGCTCCTGCTGTTTTAACAGATGGGGCCAAATGCAGCTTAATTTTTATGACCAAGCTTGCAGGAAGTTGTGGAGATGTGAGTTTGGTTTGACTTCTGCACAATTATATCTGACTTTCTTTTGGTGAGACTTGTTGATGTATCACATTCAAATCTCCAGCTTTGCCTTCTCTGCATTTGACCTGAAGAAAGGAATTCCTGCTTTAAAATGCTCATCAATCAGTGCTGTGTAGTTAAGCTGATAACAAAGCTATGGCTAAGCCAGTGCTAATTTAGCCAACTGTTACATTACTGACAATATTTGTCAGCAAATGATTTTAATTAGACCAGCATAATGAGATAAGTAGGCTAAAACTAAGCAAATGACTAAAACTAAAGAGGGATTCTGATGACAAACAAGTCCTGATGAGAGTAAGAATGATTTTTTCTTTTTTTGCCACCGATGTCTGAGTAGTAGTGGGAATGGAGAGACAGCGCTAATCACATGAGAAATCACTTAAAAATGATGCTGGTGTGCTGGAATGCTGAGCTGGTGTCAGGAAGGCTTGCAGAGTTTGAGCAAGTGCTGTGTAAACTTCCTGAGCAGCCTTGCATGTGGGTGACACTCCTCCTGCCCTGGCAGAGCTCATTTGTGTGCCTGCATTACGTGCCTCGCATGGAACAGGACAGGGAAGGCTCATGAAATGTTACAGTGAAGAGGCAGCAGGCACTTGTGCTGGGAGATAATACAGTGCAAGGCGTGTGGAATAGGAACTTCTGAAGGTAGTGGCTGTAATTAAGAACAGGTAGGGAAAAAACTGGGAAGAGTAGGCAGGGAAAAAGGCAGCATTTGTTTTGGGAAAGAAGTAAGAATGGAGAGTCAAAAAGAAAAGCATTGTTTGGTGTTTGAACAAGGAAATGTTTGGCGTGAATAACCTGCTGCTCTATTTGTCTCTTTCTCTCCCTACATAGTTTTTTGTTATGATTTCTGGTGGAGTGTTCTGGCCCCTGTGTTATTTCCCCCTGCCTGCCCATGGTCTTCCTGAGACCTGCTGGCAGAGGGAGGTTTTCACAGCCTGAAGTGTTGATTCTGAGAAGTGTGAAGGAAACAGAACCGTGCTGCATGATGTGACTCACCTTGGAGAAGTTGATGTTTTCCGGCTGAGGGAAAGTGTAAAGTTTCAGCTTCACTAGTCCAGATGTTTTAATAGATTTTGCTGCAGTAAGAGAAATCCTGGTCTGCAAGTTTGACTCAGTCCTGAATAGGAGAATAAGTTACATGCTACCGTAAATGTGGAATGATTTACGATTAAAAAAATTAAATTAGATGGTGAGCAAAATACCAGGTTAATTGACTATGGAGTCCTAAGTTCCCCCAAATGTAGCATTCCAGCCAAATATGGCTGAAATATCAGCTGTCATATGATGAATATTTTAAAGAAGATCCTATTATACACCTAGGGGTTCATTCGCTTCAGTAATGAGGACAGTTACCTCTAGGGAAAGGAAGCTATATTATGCTTGCCACTTAACCAGGGGCTGGTTTGACAGGCATCAGCTCAGAATATATGTGTATATATAGGGAATCACAGCAGCTTGTCTCAAGCTTACCAAGCAGGAAATGTTGTGCTGTACAATACTTTGGCTTTCTATCTATGGATTTGTGGATGGCACTGAGTGGGATTCAGACTATTTTTATTCCTGAGTCTGATTGTTGAGGTGGAATCCATCACCTACTAAATATTAAATCAGCAGGTTTTTTAGAGAGTAGCACTGTCTCTGCTGACTTGAATATCCTTATGTGGCCCAGAGGAAAAGAGAAACAAAGACAAGATGAGAAAAATATCATCTTTGGCATTCTTCTTAATATTAATGATTTCTCTAGTTCTCAAACTGTTGAAGGCAAAAAGTGAGTTAGTAGAACTTTCACATGGGTAAGAAATGACCCAGGTGAAAAAAAAAGCATACATTATAAAAACTGCAGTGAAACTTCTGGAGTTGAATTATTTGTTGGAAGAGATGGGGAAAATGCCTCAACAGATAATTTTTTAAACAAGTTTTGTTTAATTGTTTCCAAACTAACATGGCAGGCAATTACTAGGAATGTATCAATTCCAAGTTACTTGAACAACTTCATGTCAATGTCACTTATGTCAGATTTTACTCTGAGTGTGGTTTCTGAAACTTAGTGTTTGCAGATGCTGAAGTTTTGAACTAACTACCCAACTTACATGTTGTTGTTCATCTTAGCAGACTGACTGGAATTGTAAATAGTTCCTTCATGTTTTTCTTTTTAAAGTTGCACTTCATAGAATTTATCCAAAGACAACTGTGAGGTGTCTGAATGAGTACTTCTAGTATACCCATGGTTGCCCATATGAACATTAATCATGCACCATTGCACAAGTAAAAGCCCATCTATGTCACTCTTAAAGGATGCTTTAAGACTTCTAAGGACTTTTTTGGATTTTAGAAGTTCCTTTTCTGATAATGAGCAGGCAGATGAAAAAACAAAAGTATGACAAATGATGACTTTTTTTTTGGTTTTACATTTTGTAAAAGTTACATTTCAGTTCCAGATATCAAAATGAAAAATTGCTACATCAGTCTTCTAAAAGCAATAAAGATTCTTAAAATGTTTCTGCTTAGTGACTGCTAAGATGGAAGCTCACTTCTTATTTCACCTTTTTAAGGCCTTAGATGACATATCAATATGTCCTAGATGCCCTGATATTTAAACAGCACATCTGTATGGTCCTATGGTAGGAGAATTCTAGTCCTTTGTTTAATTTTAAGTAATTCTACTTGTTTAGACCAATGAATTATCTAGGTTTCAGAGTACAAATGATTTATTCTGATGCTGTTTGTTAGATAAACTGACCCTTCAATGCAAAAAAGGGACAAAATGAAAGTACTCATTAAGTGGATGCCTTTTTATATTCCACATATATTTTTTAAGATCATGTTACATATTCATCAGTTGTAGTCATAGAGTTGTTGTGAATACTCTGTGAATATGTGGGTATCTGAGCTGCTTTGTAGGAGTGGAGGAAGTAAGGAAAAAAGGGGGGAAGTAAGGAAAAATTTAATATGAAAATCAGGAGGGAATAAGTGAGATGAGGAGTTAGGAGGCACTCTGATCTATATTGTTCCCATTCTTTATGTCTGAATCTTTAGAGGTTGAAGGCTTTGCTTTCTGAGTATAACTTGATGTTCACTGGGAGTTTAGGTCAAATTCTGATGTTATTTAAAACCCAATATTATTATTTTTCAAGTTGAGATGAGGGTTGAATAACCTTTAATTGTCCAAAGTTCTTTGTCATCCTATCAGTTCATTCATTGTCTACATTTGCTTTAATTTTGTGTGAAAAAGAGAATATCTGAATAAAACCAGCCTTTCTGTTTTGAAGAAAAGTTGTGTTTCTGGAGTTTGTTTAAGATTTGTGCCCTGCTTGATGTGACATCTTGTTACATAAGACCACAACATAAAAGCTTTATCAAGACTTGGAAAGTTTGGGAAAAAATAAATGGGTTTGTTGGGTTTTCTTTAAGCTTTCAATAGGATATAGGCTTGTATTTTTTTCAGATTTGGAACCAAGATAGATGAATATTTCCAACATCACGTAGCTCAGATTTATTTTTTCCACAGTGATAACAGTGAATTGTGAAAAAGAGTTTGGAGTGATAGTCAAGTACCTGCACAAAGGAAGTAATTTCATCCCATAAGGCTATAAAAAATTTGCAAACTTGTGCTTCGTTTTAAACAAGGTCTAAATCGACTGGAGCTGGACGTTGGTGCTAACACTCAAAATCCTAGCCCAAAGAACTTTCCCCTAAATTCTGCCCTCCCACCTAATTCCTGTTCTCCTGTTCCTAATTCCTTTGTCATGTCTTAGAATTGGTTTGCTATAAAGAGGTAAGGGAATCAATTTAGTTGGCATAGAGCAGTCAGACACAAGTTCTCCACCTCCACAAGGCTGAAGATCATGTCCTGTCTGCAGGTCTGGTTCAGAACCGTCACAGCTGCCTGCAGTGGCTGAGGCAGAAATGCGGAACTCATCCCAAGAGGCTGGTCCCAGCCCCTCTGTTGGTTATGCCATTCCAGCAGCTCTTGTGTGTGCACTTGGTGCGGGCAGATCTTGGCTACCAACAGGCTACCCCACTTTCAGTGAGGGCTTTGGATTTATGGTGCAATGGGTAAGAGTGGGTGACCTTTAATTATCCAGTCTCCAGGAGATCGTGTGGACAAAGCAAGCCCGTGGCTAGAACATGCTGCTGCAAGTCATGATGAAGATTTCTTAAAACACTGGCTGATTTGGGAAAGGGAGCTGTTTATGTGACAATCTGCCCTTTAGTAAGCTGTGGAGGTCAAAAGAATGGTGTATGGGCATGAACTCAAATGTTTTTTCCCCTCAAAGGCCACAGCATAAACCTGGCACTGCCAGGGCTTTGTTTAGGAATGATATGACTGACATGTTCCCTTGCCTGAGATTTGTAGAAGGCTTATTTAATTGCTACGTGTACCTACCCCCCGTTTTGCTCTTAACTCTCTGCTCATTTTTCTTTCCAAGTCACTGTTACAACCAGCGATTTTAGCCAGAAGCAGCTAAAATGACAGAAATCTGTGAAAGAGGCTCATGGTTGGAAGTAGAGCACTACATGCTGAGTGCTGCCTGCCAGCGTTTTACTTGGATTTTAAGTGAGGGGGAAGGAAAGTAAGAGTTCTCTTCCTCATTTTTTTAATTAATGCAGACACCATTTTCATTCTGAAGTGTCACACACTGAAAATCAAAGGAGCCTTGTATAAATAATAAGAAAAAAAAAGGGTTCTCCCGATTAGTAATGGAAAACATTTTCAAACAAGATCTACAGAATTATGATAGGGCTGGCACTTCCTCAAGGTGAAAGTCTCTCAAAATCATAACATAAATTATAGATTTGTCCAAGTCTCTTCCCCATAGGAGATTTACAATCTCATTTTCATAGTTGTCTTAAGAAGGGAAGAGAAAGAGATTCTTATCTAGGTCAGAATGAAAGCATCTTTTTTTACAAAATAATAATAAACTTCTATTTTAGATAAAGTGAATAGCTATGCCATGAAATTATAGGGCTTTCTGTTCATCTCAGGAAAATCTCCATTTAAGAAAATATATTTATAAGGCTGTGCAAGTGTAATCAGAGTCACACTAAATGACAGATACAAGGAGGAATTGTTGTGAATTGTGACTCAGATATGTAAGGAAGACACCTGGCCTTCTTTGAATTTGGCTGATGATAACTGTCTTCATGGAAAGAGAACTCTCCAGATAAAGAGCAAAAGGTGGAAAGTATGAAGATGCTACAAATTAGAAGGGAGCAAGATATGAATCAGCCCCCTTTTTCTGCTGCCGCCTTAGTTCAAATATAGCAGGATGGGTCTAGCAAATAAAGATCAGGAAAATCAAATGAAAGGCAAAGATAATGTGGCATGTAAGTGAAGGTAAGCCTTTCTTGATGAGCTGACTGGCGGCAGCATTCCAGGTCTATGAAGAAGGGGTTTCATTGCTGAGCAACGAAAGAAACTGAAACCCAAGAAGAAAGTAGTCATCTCTTAATTACCCCAGGCAAGAGAAGGGGATACCATAACACACAGAAGGATATAGAAGGTGATGAGCAGAAATGCACTGAGCTAGCAGGAGAGGTGTTTGGGCAATGTCTGACCTTCTCTGGCAAGAAGCAACAGACTTCAGATGTTTCCATCTCATTATAAGCATGATGGAGAGGGTTAAAATTTATTCTTAAAATCAAGAAAGGGCTGGTGGGGCAATGTACTCCAAAGACTAGTGTTATATGTCAAAGAAAAAGAAGTCTTCAAATGACAGTCTGAAGCCAGTGATCGTAAGTGTTCGCTGATCAGGGTCTTAAAAGAGAAAAACATGATATAGAATTTAGTTCTCATCTGCTGTGGTAGCAACGAAACACCCAAAATAGTCTCTAAAGACTATTTTTAATAAAGAAAACTTTATTGTGTTATCCTGGAAGACTTCAGTGTGAGCAATATGTTAAAAATACCATAATAGAAAAGTGAATCCCACTTTGGTTTTCGACTGGTCATTTGGTCCCTGCTCCTGGTACTCTCTTCCTGTCCAAGAATTCCTCTTCAGAGGGTTACTTTTCTGGCAGAAGAACTTAAATCAGTTGGCAGAATTAGTAAATTTTTTTACTACCTATTGTCCTAGTTTTTTCTGCCACATACAGCTATCAAAGGAATAAATATATTGTAGAGGGCAGTATTAGATTGTCATATACAACTGTTGTCAGGCATCCGAAATGGTCTTTTTTTTTTTTTTTTTTTTTTTTGGTCAGTCTTTGAAGAAGAATAATGGCCCCTAAATATGAATATTTGAATAGGTGTTTGCAGATCTGTCTTTAATACTTGGCTTTTTCCAAGATGTCTGGTTTCAAGATTGGCACTGTTTGGTCAAACCATTGCAGATATATTTTCAGTATGCAATGTAGTCTGAGGTTGAAAATGGAATTCTGGGTTGTAAGGCAAGGATAACTCTACAGGGACGCTTTCTTCCATGCAATGTTGTAATAAGAAGCAGGTAGTTACTACAGGTGATAAGAGCTAAGTGAATACTCACTTGAAAATTGTAGATTAAGTACCAAGATGAGATCTGTGTCAAACAACAGTTCAGGAACCAGCTGGACCTGTGTAGGCTGTAAGTCCAAAGATTTCCTTTTGTACATGCTGTTTCTCACAGTTCCTCAATAGCTACTATCCTGCATAATGTTTCATATAAATTGAAGTTCCTCTAGAAAGTATTTTGCCAGCATCGATGTCTATTTCTGAGTAACTTTTCCATCAGACATGTGCAGATAGAATTTTTATTCAAGAGCTGCAAGTGCTCCTTTAAGTGCAATCGTGTTCTTCATATTCTGTGCTGTAATTCCATCACAACTCCTGCAACTGCTGTTTGGGCTGCGAGTGAAACTTCACCAGGATTGTTGCTGGGGATGTAAAATAAGGTTCAAATTGTGCTTCAAATTTGTGCCAAAAGAACATCCAGCTTGCAAGCGACTAAGAAAAATAGCCTTTGCCTGTAAAATAAACAGATTTCCTTCAGGTGTAGCGGAAGTGAGTCCAATTGATGAAGAAGGGGGAATTTTTTTTACCAGATCATTTTTTCTGACCTCGACTAGACATTGTCTCTTCCCAAACGCTGAAATTTTCCTCTGTGGAAGAAAAATTTTCTTCTTCATGATTAGGTGTTTGGTACATACCAAGTGACAGTTTTGCCAGAGGACTGGCAATTGTCATATGAAACTCTCTGGGAATCTGAGCCCAGACTATCAGACCACTTTAAGTTTCCTTGGGACTCAGCCCAGTGGTGACTTGATGTAGTGAGATCAAGCTTTGATCCAGGGGTCCGAAAAGTAATTCTAATATTACAAAATAACAGACAATAAAGGTGTCCACTGTATTGGACTGAACCAGATCAAGGCAGTAACAAGGGGCAAAAGATAGAGTTTAGGGTCCAGTGGGAGTACTTGTACATCCCAGTGTGGGTGGGGAGTTAAAGTGGGGTCTCAGGAAGGGTCCAATACGGGAAAACACTTAAGAATATTAAAATTCCTGCACCAAAAATCAACCTATGGTAACACAAAGAACTGAGAACTTTCTAGTAACAATTTGTGTAGAGAGGATGTGAATGAGCTTCTTGCTTATGGCATTTTTGGATGGAGTTTCCTAAGGCATATTCCCAGGGTTCTCTTCTTCCCTGGGGAAACCACCTCTAAAGTCATATAAAAAATACTGCAAACTAGGAATCCCCTGGGCTGGTGGGTTTGTCTAGTGTGGAGACCATTCCTTTTCTTCTCATTCTAAGGGTGCCCCTGGGGCTCTTGCCTGGCTTTATTCTGGTGGTGTTTGTGTTGGTGTAATTCAGGAGTAACTCAGCTCCAGAGAGCGCAATTCAGGTAAACGAGATCAGGCTCCAGCATGTGGTGTTCAATCACTCTGTTCTGTTAAAGGAGCTACAAATGAGTTTTCATCTAGTTATGATTTGCATACATCCTCTGTTTTGTAGATTTGCAAACATCGTTTCATCAGGTGTCCTTCCATTTTCTACTCCAAATGACTCTTTCTTGCTTAAACTGAAGCAGCTTTCATTTAAAATTCGGTAAAGCTTTTTACAAACTTCAATTACCTAAGTTTCATAACATTCCTGTTACATCAGTTAATCTTTAGGGTTGTACAACTGCTGCATCCTGTCAAATGTAGCTCCCAGACCAAAAGAAAAAACCCAACAAACCCAAACAAACCAACCCAAAGGCATGTTAAGACAGGATTAAGTATGCAGTATTAATTTAAAATGCCTTTGGAATTTAGGGCAAGATGTGTTATCTAGTTTACAGGAAGCTTTTGAGAGAAAAGAAAAGTAAAAAAATCAAGCAAATATGTTTCTTTCATATAGGACACACAGAAGCAATTTCAGACAGAAAGCAGACTTTGTGGACAGATTGGAGTGATATTCAAAACTCATTCTGTTTAGTTACAGTCCATTTATGGAATTTCTGCCTTTTAGTTCTCCCTAAGGGTTTTTCTAAGATATTTAGAAATCTATCAGGAAATCACAAGGCTTAGCTTCCTAATTAGTGTTGTGAAGCTGTGTTTAAAGCACATAGCAATTCAGTTGCAAAGTGTATAACACCTCTGAAAATCCTCCTTTCTCTTCTCCCAGCTTTCCTCCTGCTGAGCAGTGACTCTTTGCATGCCACGCACTCTGAGCACAGTTTATGGGCTGTTGTGAGGGGCTTACTCTTTATGAAAATACCTGTGCCTTCCATGAGACAATTCCCCCTTTCAGGCAGAGGCTCTTCCTTGCAGCATGGGAGTCCCTAGGTATGAGTGCAGGTGAATTTGTCCAGGGATTTTGGCCCAGCAAACAAATGAGATCATGACATGACCACAAGACAGTGCCCAAGTACATTGAAATGATAGGACTCAATTTTCAGTTATAGAAATTGAGCTTTTGAGCAAGTAAGTCTTGACAAAATCTATTTTGTTTTTCTGAAAGGAAACAGATGTAGTTTGCTGTTAACTCAATTTTATGTAGCAAAAGTTAAAAGGAAAACATTTCCAGTAATCTCTTATTGCAAGTCAATATATACCATTAGAATGTTCCCTACTGCAGTAACAAGGAGACCTTGAGACCAGGCTGTTACTGATTGATCCTTGTGAGCTCAGCTGGTAGTCCTTGGGCCTTATTAAATTCCCCTCATCTTATTTTTGCACACTTATTCCCTTGAGCTACGGCTTAACTGCGTAACTTCTCTCACAACTTGTCCATTCTCAATAAAATTTGTTGCGCATTAAGGTTCAAGGTTGGCTCATCCCTGTGATTGTCTGTTCAGCTTTCAGAAAAGTCAGTTATGTTGCACTTAGCTTGATTTGCTTTGCTTAAGGCTTTCTGAACAATTGGTTTGCTCAGTTGCTAACCCCAGTTCTAGCCGTGTGATGACCTTTCTCCAGCTCTGATTATTTATGTGCATCCTGCAGTTCACTGGGGAAGTGTGTGTTGGCTTCCAAACAAAGATTGCTGTCTATTATATATAACCTAAAAATACAACTGTGAACATGTGTAGGAGCTAGGAAAAGGATTTTTTTTCTCTGGAGCTTATTAACATACTATTGTATTTTTTTCAAAGCCTCCAAGATGGATGTTTTTAGAAGTTTAATTTTTAAAAGTTGCTCTAATTATAACAACAGACAGACTGATAGGTGCAAAGTGGAACCAGTTACATTCATGGGCTTTATAAAGCAGTTATATATTGCATTTCTTTATTGCTATCTTCACTGGAAACCTGGGGTTGCAAGAGGAAATGCCTGAGCTTTGGTAGCTACCTACAAATACAGTAGAGTGGTAGACAAAAATGAATAAAGTTATGGGTGTTGAAAATGTCCAGCTACCCAGAAACCATAGAAGTATCCTAAATTTTTGTGTTCATTAAAAAGGGAAAAAAAAAAAGACCAAGCAAAAAAAATCTGTTTGATTACTAAATATATCTCTCTGCTCCATCTCCCCATCTTTCATTTGTTTAGCCAGATTTCTTAAGATGAATCTTAGGTCCTCATCCTTTGTGTGTGTTTGTGTGTGTGTGATTGCAAGATGACCTTTCCACATGGAGTGAGGAAAATCAGAAGAGAAAATTTCTGAGTATCTCCATCATTCAGAAAGCTGCATCTGAAACTCATGCCTACCCCAACACCCAATAGCAATCACATTTGTGATGCTCTAAAACAGCAGGCTGCATTAATTTGGGCTCTCACAGAGATTTTATTAACTTTTGGGTAATAAAAAGACAATTCCACAAATTTGGTGTTGAGAAATCAGACATAGTTTATTTCTTTTTCTTTAAAAAACCATAACTGCAAAAGCCAGTAATGTTTGATTGCGTGTTAGAGAAGCATAAAATGTGGGGAATTGAGAAAGCCCTCCTGTGCCTGTGAGTGTCCTGCTACAGCTTGCAGGAGCTTTGTTCATTCTGCTGCAGGACAGTGTGCACCAGGGCTGTTTGGTGCTGCTGTGCACCAGAGCAGGGGCTGCCAGGGGTCAGGCTCAAAGGAAGGATGACTTGGAAATACAAATATATCTCATTACTTTTACTCCCTCATGGATTCTTGTCTGGTCCTGTGAATTCCTGCAGTTTGCACTTACCTAACCCTGGATATTCTGTGCTGTTAAGAAGTTTCCATTATCATAAGCTATAAATTTTATTCACCACACCCATTCCCATGAGCATCCAAGCACCTGGTCTGACACACCATCCAAACAGATGAGCAAAATTATGCAGAAAGTGGTAGCAAGAATTATGGGCATGAGAGATACATGTGAAACCCCTAAAAATGGCAGGTGGGTGCTCTCCCAGGCTGGGTGTGCTAAGAAGAGAGTGGCTGAAGCAGTAGCAGAGTGGAAAACCAACAGAAATTAGAGCCTAATGCCAGTTGCACAGGAAGAATGGAGAGAGGTTAGGGGGAGTTCAGAGGGCAGTCAGGCAATGTGGAGGAAAGAACAACTTCCAGCTGTAGAAAATTGCAGGGAGGAGACCAAAAGGAAGCAATTCTCACAGACAGTAAACACTTTTGCTATTACAGTAACTCAAATTAATAAATATTTATGTTATTAAACTGTCCAAAGGACCTGGACCTCACTGGACTGGTCTCTGAGTAAATGTGAAAACTGTCTCATTGGGGCTTCCTTGAGAGACCCAGTGAGTTTATTAAACAAAGCTTGTGACAACAGGTCAGTGTAAAAGAATGCAGGTCTCCTGGGCAAACTGCTGTGCTGGCTCTGTTTCCCCTGTGCATAATAGAGCCTTCTCTGCCCTGCAGTTACTCCAGCAATGTTTGATGCTGTTCAGATACTGCAGAAGAGTGGATGTATAGAAGGACTCTGGCCTAGCTGATCCTCTGAAAGTGTTGCTGCGTTCTGCTGCTGCTGCACTCAGTCTCCAGAAGGCACCTCTCTCTTGTGCTTCCATTAGGCATGGCAGAGGGACTACACACCATCTCCAACCTTTGGAAGTGGTAGTACCCATAAGATGAGTTGGGGGTCAAAGAGATAGGTTGGAATAAGCCTCCAGAGGTTACACTGTCCAAACCAAAGTTAGAATAACTCCAGATTTAAAACAGGTTAACCAGGACCTTGTCCAGTCTTGTCTCCAAAATCTCCCAAGACAAGACTCCACCATGTCCCTGGACAACCTCTTTCAGTACTTAATCACTCTCAGTCTACATTTTTATCCTATTATGTCCAATTAGATTTTGTCTTGCTGCAACTTGTTGCGACTGTTGCCTCTTGATGAGCACCCCAGAGAACAGTTTGGCTCCACCCTCATGTCAAGTCCTTTTTAATTGCAGGAGGCTGCAATTAAATTCTCCTATACTCTCTTCCTCTCCAGGCTGAGCAAACATGTTCCACCAGCTTCTCCTTGGACTGAATCTGCTCCAGCCCCCAGCTAAATGACCTTTCTCTAGACTCTTTCCAGTTCAAAAGTATATGTCATATACTGGACCCAGATGCAGCCTCACAAGAGCTGAGTAGGAGCAATTTTCCCCTTGTCTTTCTGTCTATGTCCCCTGCGAGGGCAGCACTGTATTCTGCATCCCTGCCTAGGCCTCTCTTGCAGAGCTACAAGCCAGGCTGTCTGTCCTGTTTGTACTGTCACAAGGGACATTTCTGTTCCTGGGGTAGTACTCGGCATTTCTCTGTGCCAAACCTGATGTTTCCTCTCTGTCCAGCCCGCTGGCTTGTTGAAGCCCCTCTGCATGGCAATGCAGCTCCTCAGCATAGAAACTTTCCCCTATAGCTGATGGCATCAGCCTTTATTATTTTTATTTCTATTTTTTCTCATCTTCTCACTGATGAAGATGTTAAACAGTATCATACTCCACATTGGCTCCTTGGGTACACCACCACTTATTAGTCCTCACACTTTGAACTATTGCCTGCTACCCTTTGAGTGTAGGCGAATTTTCATCTACTCTGTTGTATGTCACCCATTTTCCAGCGTGTCCTGCTAATCTTTGGGGAAGCCCCCTAACCAGCTAGAAGAAATGAGGGGTGCAATTAAAATGCTTCAGCCAAACTTTTTAACTCCTGGAAACATCCTTGGAGAGTTGATTATGGATCAGAATAACAGTAACAAAACTCTTCCTATTCCCTTATAATATTAATAATCATCATCACAATCATCACTGTTATCTTAGACTTTAAATTGCATTAAAAAAGGTGTATCTTTGTGCTTGAAAGAATAAGAACTTTTTCCATTTGTTTATTTCTATCTTTCAATTGATAGAATACTTCAAAATGACTAGAGGTCTGCATACATTTAACAAGAAATTTTCTAGACTTCATCATAAACAATAACTTCCTTTTTATATATATATATTTTTTCTAAATGGTGGACAATTGGTGCAGCCAAATTTTATCACTTTTGCCATTCACCCACTGAAATCTTAAGCAAAAGAAAACCTGTTGCCTTTCTGCAGCTCCTGAGTATCAAGCAGTTTATACTCTGAAAATCTACCAAATTCACTTCATTTAAAATTCAGCACAGTGTCTTCCCTTTTGGCAGAAGGAGCAGTTGAATACAGTGATCAGTGTGTAATTTTGTTTCTTTCTACCTGTGCAAAATGAATGTTTCATAGCCAAAACAGAGGCTGAAGACTTGGAGAGCCCTCGTCCCAGCGCAGCACAGGAGAAGGAAGTACATCCTGGTTCTGTCCACTGTGAAATATACCTCAGACTTCCATTTCCAGCATTTGTCTCTCTTGTGCATGTGGAAATAAATGAGATAAGACTGATATTTATGGAGATGTAATCCCTCTGTTTGTGTAGCTGCAGGGATGCTGTTCATCAAAACCAAAAGATGTACCAGATTGTCTTAAAAAATTTCCATTGGATATTCTTGGTTGAGTCTTTTCTTTTTATACATAAAAAAGTTAAATATTTCAGCAGATACATAACCGAGAAATTTTGAACAAAAAAGTTCTACAAGGACTCAAGGAAAATCTTGCACGAGCAGCTAAAGGTTTGAGGAATGGGCTGCTGGGATGCAGTGCAGAAATGGTTCACACTAACAGCCTGGGTTACAAATTCATGTTTTATACCATAACTGACATGATCTTATGGTCTTAAACTGCTTGGCTAATCTGAAGGTTTTCACTACCTTCACAGAAAATGTGGGAGAAAGAAGACTACATGTGATAGAATTTTCAGTTAGCAGCAAGTAAAGCAGACCCATAAATTTTATCTTGAACCAGGCTCTGTTTTCCAGTATACTTCACAGGCTGTAAATGATGTTCTCGTCTTGTTACTGTTCATTAATCCAAGGATGTGAAATCATTTTCTATATCTGGTCTCTCACCACATCCCCCCTTCCCTTTCTCCTTCTCTCCCACCCTGAATTCCTGTGTAAATAGTGCAAGTTCATTCATCACCAAGTAATCAGAAGACTGTCATGATCTACTGGCTGCAAAATTTGAGAGTACTTATAATTTCATTTGTAATACAGAGAGACATATTTCGGAGACTGCTGGAAAGAGAAATAGAAAAGAGATGTCTGTATTTCAAAGAATATTTAGTTCCTGTTTTGCACTAGATTTTACATCAATTTTTTTCTCGGTCATGTGGACTGTTTCTTTTCCGTGCCGTTGTTCACATTTGGCCTGCTTTCAAGTGAAGCTTTTAAATGGGGGCTATTGCTGTAAATGAAATATAGAAAACATGCACAATTATATACAGGAAGAAAAAATAATCTTGATACTATTAATCTCGTGAAAGTTAACACAAGTCTGCCTTTAGTCATACAGATTTCAAATGTGAAGTATTTATTTAATTGAGTTTTCAAGGCAAGTTTTGATAGCTTTAAATAATAAACATTTTGTTTAAGAAAAATCCCAAGAAAGCCCTGTGTCCATTTGAATGTATGTTAACATTCCTGTGCTTGAGACCTCCCTGAACTGCATTATTCTGTGATTTTTATGCTGTTGACTTTTCCTTTTTTGCTGGTAATGTCAAACTTACTTGCTCAATTTAAGTTGTGTGACTGAGGCACTTGGCATTATCCATTGTTTGAACAAGGTCTTGTTGTGTGCTCTGACTGACTGATTGCTTATTCTCAATAAACAAAGACTTGCACTCAAGGTCTTTGAAACATTTCTTGCTCAGCTAGCCAATTCATATTCAGAGAAGGCCAACTGTCCCTTTCCTATATTCATTTACTCAAATAGATAACTTTATTTTTTCTCAGACTCACTATTTTAGAAAGGAAGAGAGAACAGTTAAGAGGAAGTGTTATATTTCTAGTCCTACTTATCTTTCTGTTTAAGAGGTTTTCTGGGTGCATCTTTAATCTGAAGTCACAGCACAAGATGTTTTTTAAAATGAGCACCATTTATTTTGAAATGGGATAAAGTGAAATCCTAGTAAAGGTAGAATAGGAGCAACACTGAAATCCATTGTTTCCCTGTGAAAAAAGAAGGAACCTGGAGTTATGCTGTGAATATCTGCAAAGGGTGATGCACAGGTTGGAGCTTCAGTTGGGAGGAGTATCAGTTGTCAATATAAACCCTTTGCAGGTGATTTAGTTGCTAGTTGTTTGCATAGTTTTCCCTCCTTCATTGACAATTGATCAACAAAAGTTTTTAAAAAAATCCTAATACTGCACTGTCACAGTCTGCCCTGTTGTCTTTAAAAAAATTGCTATGGAAACAAGTTTTTTCCTAGACATACCATTCTGTATCTCTAATATGAGAAAGATAATTGCTAAGTAATACTTTCACTGTCTACTCCGATGGAAAGATGTAATCTGGAGATGCAGATCTGTTTTCATTTTACTGTGAGGGGCAAAGAGAAACCTCCTGCAGATTGCTCACATTTTGCTCTGGTAATGACTCCAGTGTGCTGTGCAGACACAAAATAACATAACTGTCTGTCTTCAGTATTCACCATTCCCTTCTATCTACTCCTATGCAAGGAAAAGTCTCATGTAAAGGTGAGACCAGCAAAGTTCCTTCAAATAAAATTAATGATGTCGCTATAAAGGGGATCATTTTATAACATATGGTATATATGCAACTGACATGTTTTATGGCAATTCTATAGTAAGAGTCAACCACATTTAAAAAAAAAAAGTGTGAATCCTAATATATTTGAATAAAGTTCTCCATCCATCCCCTCTTAGTTTCTTTATTGGGATTGGATTGTATTTGAGATGGAGGAAAAATATTGTATAGAATTTTTTTCTCTCTTTCTTCTCTCTGATCATAAGAATTGTTTTATTATTTACATAAATTTCAAGTTCAATGCACACCTGTATTGCTATGTACATAAAAATGTGCATGAAAGATGTGAAACTTCCCTCATACTCTGCATTCCTTTGCTGCATAGTGGAAGTTTATTCTTATGCTTACATTGGTTAAGTCATTCATTCTTTTGAAATATGACATTCTATATATAAACATCACTTTGTAGTTTTTTGGTTCTGTATACCATTAATATTTGGAGGAAAATATGTATCTTGAAAAGCAGATCAGTCTTCTGCTTGCAATGGCAGATCACATGTAGAGGCAGTGATGATGCTGGGTGTTCCTCTGGTCCAGGGATTTTCCAGATGCCTTCTATCCCGTCTGAAGTGCCAGAACTGATGCCTAAAGAGGCTACCTAGAACAGAGGCTACACAGAGTAAAAGGAATAAATAGGAACTTATTAAAAGGCCTTCAAAGGATGCACCTTGGGCAGTACAAGAGTCCTGCTGTGACTCTACCCAAGAAGGACACAAGATGGACACAACACGGATGACTGGTCACAAGTTTTCACACTTTTATAGGTTTTGGTCCATTTACATATTGGGGTTAATTGTCCAAATTACAGCTTCAGGTTATGAAGTCTCATCCTCCCAGTTTGCTCTCCTCAATTCGCTGTTGTTTGTACTTTTTGAGCCCTAAGGTGTTCTTGGTTCTTGGCTGAAAAAGGCTTGTTTGTCAAACTACTCTGTGAAGAGAACTTGCTACCACTTTATATGAAGTTCAGAGTCACACACTAAGGCAATACAGAATCCAAGAAACATGAAAGCTAAAACTTAAGGCATCAGTGAGATGAGATCAATTCAAAACAGGTGTTAACATGAGGGAAGAGTCAAACTCCATTTTTCTTGTATGAAAAGTGTGACTAATACAGGAGAGGCTAATTTAGTAGGAACATTTAGTCATGGCTTCCTGTAAATGTACCACTCTGTGAAATATGAAATTACACAGCTGTAGTTCTAGGTAACTGTGTGCTGGAAAAAAGGGCACTAATAGGAACAGAACCCCAGCTTTCTAATCCTAAGAAGTGAAGAGCAATTTGTATGTAGTCTGTCATTTTACACACACACATGCAAGCACACACACACAGTTAAACCTTAATTTGATTGGAAAAGAGAGGTTCTGAGTGATTGGTGAGGCTTCATTTCTACTGCCTGTAAATCTGGAGACAGGAGTTACTGCTCCATTCCTGTCAAAGAGATTCCTGATACTTTCACATACCTCTGTCTGTCTTTCTGCATATTTGTGCCTCATCCATTTCCAGTGGATTTTCACCTTGGAAATTCTCCTCATCCAGTCAATAGGCAATTTCATTGCTGTAACTGGTACCTCAGGCTCTACTCCCTTCTGTGCAGCTTATTTATCAATATTTGAACAATGCACACTATCCCCCTATGACCCTCATTCTATCTGCTTTTTTTTCCTTGTCAGAGACTGTTATTTTTGACTAATCATTTTGGCAGACTAATCACTTTGTCTCTTGAGACAGACCCTTATAAACTCATTTCCATTTAGACTTTAGCATCCTATACCTTATACTACCCAGCAGCCTGGCTTCCACAGCCACATTAACCAACATAAATAACACCTGCGGCATTTCACCTATTTTTTTTCTAAAGATTAAACTTTTGCAATAATGCATCCTGGATTCTATTTTTAAATTATTTTTTTAAGTACAGGAGCATCCCTACACATGTACACATACAATGCTAACTGTGTGAAAACAAGGTTTTCAGGTGGTGAGGTTTGTGAGTTTTATCATGTAGTCTTGTGTAGCCTTCAAAATTTGCTCTTTTGATGGAAGTCCCAATGTGCCAAATAATTGACAGTTTTGGTTTTAATCAATATTCTAGACATAAGTTACCTTGAATATGTTTCATTGTATTTCATTGTTTTAGCTATATTCAGTATTATGTGGGATGTTATTGTAGACTCTGGCAAACATCTGAGTTAATGCAGCATTTCTTGTTAAATACTGCAAGATGTAGTGCAAGTTTTTTAGATTCTGTAGACATTTCTGATGCTGCAGGACAGCATTGGTATTTGAGCTTGAGGACAATTTGCAGTTGATCAGGACTAAGTAGTCTACTTATGTTGAAGATGTTAAACAACACTGATGAACTCATGACATTCTAATTCAGCACCAGTATATAAGTCACTACTAATCAATCCTTAATCAGTAATTCAATAGTATAGGTCCTCTGTCGTAAGGAGAGTGCACTAGGGCTAAAAAGTGCTACAGATTGCTTTGCTTCATTTTGTCACCAGAAACCTCACTGGGGTCAGCTTCATCTGGCTGCTCTTTGGGTGGAAGTTATTGAGAGTGGGAGTAATCAGCTAAGCAGAAACTGGCCACTGACTGGGAAATATGGGTTGATTTGTATCATATTTTAGGGTGTATAAATTGAAGTGATTAAGAACCAAATTTCATACCAAATTCTTCCTCTTTATATGATTTCAGTTACAAGCAGTGAAGTCAATTAAGAGAGGTATCAATGTGCAGGATTTTTAAGGGTTAAAGAATCTGAACAGGTGTGAAAGATTATATGTAGCTGAGAGAAGGAAGCTGGTGGAAGAAAATCCCTTGAGCAAAGACTGAATGTAATAAACATCAGTATAAGAAGAGATATAAGAAGAGAGAAGAAATCACCTTGCCCAGGAGAAAAGTTTTAGAATAAGTGTTTGCTTTTTTTTTTTTTTTTTTTTTTTTTTTTTTTTTTTTTTTTTCCCTCCAGTAGACTCTATTATTTTCATAATTAGCAGTTCTTGTGTGATTATCTGAGGAGGGTGTTTGTGCTTTATGATTAACTGAGTACCTGTATATCATATGACTAACTGAAGTGTCCTCAGCTCTTTCTAGTGTCACAAAAGGTTAAGAACTAGTCTTTTTGATGTACAGTAAATGCTAATTGGCATCATATTTTACTTGAAAAGCTCATCCTCAGTCAAAACAGAAAACTGCATTTTTGTAATCAGCAGTTGTGTCTGTCCTTGCTTGGTAAGTCATAGCCTTGTCCAGGCAACCTTGTTTCTATCCTGTTCTATCCTGTAAATTAATTGTTGGGGGTTTTAGGGTGGTGTTGTTGTTTTTTCCTTTTTTTTTTTTTTTTTACTCAGGAGATATTAAAACAGGGTGCAGAATAAAAGGGGATGTGAATTCAGACAAATAATTATTTAACATGAGTAAAAAACCCCATCTTTCTAAACTGAAGAGGAGAGCACTTCATATGTAATCATATACTTTCTGTTTTGCTCTGTTTCTGTCCATGTTTCATTTCTGTATATTTGATTGGAAAAGAGCAAAGGGATGTAAAAATCCAATATTTTTCTCAAATTGCTAAGAATTTTGTCTACACTGACAAGGTTTTTCAAGTCTCAAATGAATGGTCTTCTTTGACCTCACAAAGCCCTTGATATGTGCACACACAAATAACTGCAGCAACTGGTGCCAGAGTGACCAGGCCCAGCCCAGGTGTGAGTACATAGTTCTGCAAGTAAGCACATAGAATTACAATCATATCTCTCAAACTTAATTGCCTCATAGAAAATAAACACTCCCAGTTACATGATCTCTCCTATTGCCAGGACAATACAAATCACTAAGATGTGTGATAAGACCCTGCTTTTAATGAAAGAAGATTGTATTTCTCCTCAAATCCCTCTAAGTCTTTGACTTGATTTGAGAGGAGAAGCTAAATGAAATTGGATTGGAGAAGTATGAAGATTAAAAAGCCTCCTAAGACCTCTGTTAGGATCAGGGCTTGAAAAGCTTTGTGGATAAGATGAGAAAATCTTCACCAGGGCAGTCAGTGTGGTCTGGAGCTGCTCAGTCTTGCTCATACTGTGAGAGGTGCTGAGCACCCACTAATGCTCTGCTCTTGGGGGCTGCTGAGGCTGGGTGTCCTCCAGAGTATCACCTGGGGAAGCCAAACTTGGTCACTGCATCAAGGCTGTGTGCTCCTGCCCTGCTAAAGGGATTTTTTTCCTACTGCTTTTCATTACTAATGTCAGCAGTACTCCTCTGAAGAAGCACATGTTGTTGTTTGTTATCCCAGACAGGTGAGGCATGGGAAAGGTTCCATTAATGCAGTGGTACAATGAAGGAAATTGTAATCCATACCAAAGTATTGTGAAAGGATACTTGACCATTTCAACTACACCAAGGTGCCAGCACGTACTGTGGGTTTGTACACTTCATACTGGCTGCCGTTTACAACCTTTCAAAACTGGTTAGACATCTTTTTTAGCTCTATGAAAAACAAGATTGCTTCAAAAATCTAAAAGCTTAAAAAAACCCGTTTGTTTTTTGGGATGACTGCTTTCAGGCAGTCATGAGGGGAGAGTTCCCTGTTCCCAGTGGGGACGTGGCTGTGTCCTGGGTCCAGCTGTGTGGGCTGCCACTGCACACACCCCAGGACTGTGGCACCTGCCCCACAGCACAGAGAGAAAACTGCTCTTCTTGTGTCCATCTGCTGCTGTATGGTTTCCTGACTGTTTCTGCATTAAGCTGATCATCCAGATGGGTGGAAAAGCCTGCCAGGATTTCCAATACCTTTGCTCTGGCCAGTCAGTGAGATGTGAAGGCTTTCAGCTTCCTTTTTGCCTGTGGCTGAGCAGCTCCAGAGAGAAACAACCTGGTCTGCTGAAAGGCATTCCTGCCTGCAGCAGGGGCTTGGAACTGGATGATCTTCATGGCCCCTTCCAACCCAAGCCATTTTATGATTCTGTGGAGAAAAACAGTGAATGTGACCTGTTCTCAGTGGGAATGGGTCTCTCATGGTGTGCCGAGGAGAGTTGAGAGGTGGGGAACTTCCATGCAAAAAATCTGTCCTCGTTTAGCACACAAAAGAGAAGCCCTATGAAAAATTCAGAGCAAAGGAGCAAAATGACCTGCTCATTGCCTGCATATATTCTCATGGGGCACTACAGTCACTGGAAGTTTTTATCAGATCCCTGGTAAGCAGGATATAACAGAAATCACCTTTCTAAATCCACATTTATTAATTGGTATTGTTATGGGCTATGACTCTGGCCTTTGAGAGAATGTCCACCTGCTAATAATGTGATTCAAATAAGGGCATTGATGTAGAATTCTGAAGTGATTTTAAAGCAGAGTGCAGAGGGCCTGAATTTCAAACACAGAAGTAGGTAGCTGCTGTGCTTGCTAAAATGAATATTGAAGTGTGCTGTCTGGCAGGTGTTACCTTGCTTTGAGAGTAATTTTCAAAGATTAAGTTCTGCTTATAATCTAGATATCATAGGTTAATTTGAATCTTCACAATCACTGAATCCACGTATCCATGTACAGGTATATTCAAGCCTAACTTCCAAACTTTGCATAATTTAAAAAATAAATTACGAAGTCAACAACATTTAGGATATCAAATAAAAGTGAAGAAAAGATCTTGCCTGTGGGAGACGTTACAGCCAACTCCTCCTAACAAATAATACGTGTATATAACTATATAATGAGACTCCCGTTTCAAATGTGCTTTCTAGTGATTTCTCAGTGCCTTTTTGTTTGCTACTTGGAAATTCTGTGAACCTTTTTATGGGGCAACATTGTTTTCCCTGCGGGTGCCTGAGAGATATGCAATGTTTCTTGCTGCTGTAGCTCTGTGGCTGTCAGCAGGCAGCTGGCCAGAGAGCCTTTATTTAGCAAATGTGAACAACTGGAGAATTTTTGTTTGCAAGATTGACGCGACTTGCCTCAATTTACTGAGAGCGATAACACTGGTTCTCCCACACTGAATAGATCTAGCCTGAAGCTCCCTGACATTAATAAATTACTAGATCAACCCCTTTTCCCTCCCTATCCTAGCTACAACTGTGAGGTATAGAGACATAAGTAATACTAACTGTAATTTGATACAGAAGTTGGAGAAGAGCCGGGGAGAAGAAAAACTCTTCTGGTAACTTTTGTAGAAGCTAATAGTTAAAATGCAGTGAAATATTTCTCATTAGCTGGATATTGCTATATTGTGTTGCCATTTCTTGAAGGAAAGAATTAGCAATCCAGCTGTTAATTTGCATTGAAGATATTTGTCAAATAAAATATTTAATCTGTAAACAAAGTAGAGTGAAACTTTTCAGTGGGAGAATGGAAAGTGGGAGTTGAATTCACAGGAAAGACTTTATTTCCAAAATGGTTGTAGTCAATTTTAGCTCAGCAAATTTACTAAGAAATTTGTGACAGTCTTGGAGCAGAAATAGGTTTCTTGGTGGAGCAGATTCTATCTAGGCTCAGACTGCCAGCAATTTTAGGAAGTCTTTATCCTGATTAATTTAGTAGGTTTCTCCCTTTTTTCACTTACCTGCTTAGGGTTAAATACTAGTGCTAGGAAAAGAGCAACTACATTTTTGTAGAGCTTATTTATAATGACTTTAGCATTTTGCTATTTATTTAGAAATTACCAGTTTCTCTACTTGCTGATGAATCTTACTTTCCTCCTTTGTTCATTTTGCCATGATTAGATGCACAATCTCTTCCTCTGCAAGGTGGAGGTCTACCTAACAAGTGTGAGATTTTTCTTCTTTTTTGGGTTAGATGAGACCTATGAAAATTTAATGTCTGTTTTGAGTACATTTTCCTTTGACAATTCTTCTGGTATTCAAGTGAATAAAAGGAATTGAGTTTTAAAAAAGGTTTAAATTTTATTTGACTAAACATATGAAATGACTGACTTCACGTGTAGACATGAAACTGGAAATCTGTGTAGGTCTCCTTTTGTTTTGAAATATTTAAGTTTTTATAGTATGTTTCGACAAATATCAGATCTGTTTGTGGATCATAAAGAAACCTGGTGGCAAGTGATAAACATGTTTCACTACAAGACATTTGGGCTAAGATTTGAACCCAAGTTTTCTGGGCTTTGGACTACTTCAATACCTGTGTTGTATTAATAAAGCCTGTATCTTTACTCTTCAGAGAGTCATAGAATATCCTGACTTGGAAGGAACCCATGAGGGTCATCATGTCCAGGTCCTGACTCCACCCAGGGCAGACTAAAAGTTAGGCTATCTAAAAGCATTGTCCCAGCACCTACTGAGCACCCACAGGCTTGGGTCCATGGCCACAAGCTGGGGAGCTTGTCCCACAGATGAGTATTGGTTGCCTCACTATTTCAGTATGCAGTAGAGCTATTTTCATTGTTTATGGCTTAGCATGTCCTAGGTTAGACAATTACAAGCTGATGAACAGAATTAGTCACTTCTAAAGCTTTTGCCTGGCCATGAAACTATCTCAGTTCCAGATATGGGAATGAGAATACAGATTTCAAGGGTCCCAGTCACTGCCTTGAACAAGATTATTGAGGTTAATTCTTAATTGCTTGTATATATGTACTACAAGAACGGATTACCATCTGAGATTTTTCATTTATGATATTCATCTACAGATTATTGAAATTTTCTATTTAGTAGACCTGATGAGGAGGAATAGGTAAAGCTTTAATGGCTTTCTTTATTTTACTATAAATAATTATTCTGTTTATGCTGAAGGTTCTAAACTGCGTATATTTTGCTTTCATTTTTAAGCTGCATCCAGTGTATATGGAAACAAACTCCATTTCTATGTTGGTTTCTGTTCCATGATATTTTGCTTCAAATAGTGCCCTCATGATTTACAAACATAAGCCTTCTCTTTCCCTAGTGAGTGAATATGTCACATCCTGGTTATGTATGTTCAACAACAGGCCTGCTAACATTACCACTTCATATGAAGAGGGTTAATTATGAACTAGACTACAGAACTCAAATATATCAGCAAGCTAAGTAGCTGGTGACTGCTGCAATCAGTCTAACTGCAAGGAAATGAAATAGGACTTATTTACATTTAGAGTGATGCCTGAGTTCTTAATCACCTCAAAGCATTTAAAAATTAACTTTACTACCAACAGCTCAAGAGGCATAATAAACCCCAGGGGGGAGTTTTCTTCTCTTTCATTTCCATTGGAGCCATCTATTCATTTACATCAGACTACTCGCACTCCAGTCTCTTTTCCTGCTAAAACCTCAAAAGTTTCCTTATTTCATTTTCTTAAATAACTTGTGGTTCATTTGGTATGCTTCATCATAAATTAGTATTAAAACTGTGCAAGAACTCTTGGCAACTACTGAAGTACATCCAGCCACAAATCCTTTAAGGACAGATAGAAGAAAACAGCTTAGTATTTCTGCGTTTTGTTGTAGATGTAACTATGTATTTAAAAGGCAACAAAATACTTTAAATATCATCTTCATGCTCTCCCAAGCTTTTGCACCTGCACAAGCACATTTTGTGATCTCACACACAGACAAAGCCGTGCTCCAGAGAGGGATCTATGCTGTAATCAAATGAGCAGCTAACATTTGATTACTGAGCAGTAATGACATTTGACAATTGGCAATTTAGAAGATGGAAGCAAAGGTATTGAAACTAGTACAAATTCTCCAAGCTTTCCACCATAACTTTGTTTTGACTTTTATTTGCCCTGAATCTCCTAACAGGAGCAACCCTTTCATAATAAACTCAGCCAACTTATTATTTCTATACACTATTTTTGCCATTGCTATAAACATGAAGCATTAACACCTCCAAAAGTGTCCTATTCCCTTGGGAAAGGTCTCAGTTATGAGGAAAAAAATAAATCTTTCTTTGGAAGTTTCCTTTTAAGGTTTGAACTATTTTCTTGGGCTACTTACTGTTGAAGTGAAGGTGATATTTTGAGAGACAAGAGTAATGAAGGGTACAGCAATCCAGCAAAATTTAATAGAGGTAAAAACCTAAGAAGAAGTTTTTTTAAAATTTTGATTTAATGCAGAAATTGAACTAAATTTTTTACATTTATTAAGATAAGTAAAAATCCTATCAAGGCAGAGTATTATTATTGTTTTCTTAATAAAAGAGACAATATAATAGTACCATGGTAGTTTCAGTAAACAGTAGATACAGAACTGCAGTAAATATGGATGTATTTATTTAGTATAGTTCTTTTAAATTTTTCATTGAATCTTCTTTCAATTCAATTTTAGTAGACAACTAATAAACTTATAAATTAATTGTTGCAGCCTTTGTTACCTGATCCTTTTACAGAGCAATTACATTTGCAACTCAAAATCTCAGGTCTCTAATTACTTGTGCTTCTTATGGGGCATTGTCATCAGACTGAACTGAGGTATTTTGGGGTTTTGGTGTTTAGCTGTTGAGTGTGAGGCATCTGAGCCCCTCTGGCTGCCAGTCACCCTGCCCTGGCTACCTCCCTCTCCCCATCTCTGGCCACATTAACTCTGCACCCCGATCCACTGCAGGTGCTTGGTAAATTGGATGGAGGAGTTGAACCTTTGGAGAAATAGGTGGTCTTAGCATTTGTGCAGCCTGGGATGGTATGGAGGTGGAAATAAATTACAGCAAGGGAAAAAGAAGTGTCATAGTTTAGCTCCAGCTGGCAACAAAGTACCATGCAAATGCTCAATTTTCACCCCATGCTCCCATTGGCATGGGGAGGAGAATCAGAAAAAAAAAATCAGACCTGTGGCTTGAGAGGAGTAGTTTAATAATTGAAATAAAATGTAATAACAGGGACAACAATAATGAAAAGCAAGACAACAAAAACAGAAAGAGAAATAAAACTCTTGAGGGACAAGTGATGCACAATGCAATTCCTTACCACTCACTGACTGGAGTCCAGCCTGTCCCTGAGCAGCAATCAGCCCCTCCCAGCCAACTGCTCCCAACTGATATACTGAGCAGGATGTTCTGTGGTGTAGAATATACCTTTGGCCAGTTCAGATCAGCTGTTCTGGCCATGCTCTCTCCTGGCTTCTTGTCTCCCTCCTCACTGCAGGGCATGGGAAACTGAAAGTTCCTTGATTTAGAGTAAGCACTATGAGCAACAACTAAACCACTGCTGTGTTGTCAATATTTTTCTCATACTGAAACCAAACCCACAGCACAAGCAAGAAAATGAGCTCTATCCCAGCTGGAACTAGGACAGGAAGCTAGAGTCTCATTTTTTTTAGATAACCATATCACCTCAGTACTGTCAATCTGCAGCCTCAGAAGAGAAAAAAGTAGTGGGCTTGTTGCATCCAAGTGGAGATGAGTGGCTTCATTTAAGTAACCTGGCCACTGATGCTGCAATTGTAAGGACCAATTGTATATATTTATGAAACAATTACAGTCTTGCAAATCCTTTTTCAGTCATGAGGGTAACAGTTCTGCTAACGAAATATCTTTATCTTTTAACTGAGATGATAAATACTATGGCTGGGAGACAGATGGATTTTGCTGTGTGATGTCCTGGGAAAAGATGTGATTGCTGATGGCTGACACCTTGGGGGAGGCTGGTATGATATCTGATCACCTGCTGGAGAAGCCTGAGAGATTGTTTCCTCATTAGCCCAAAGCTGCCTAGCTGGTATTGCTGTGTTTCTGCAGAGGAATGGAATATGGCACGTGGCAAGGCTGGGGTCCAGTATGGCTCCAGCAATCTGTTTTGGAAAAGAGTTAGAAGGTTTTTTATAACACTTTTAAGCAGAAGGGTGTTGTTGAGTATTTTAATGTTCAACACTTCAAATCTGCAAAATGATTTTCATCTAACTTTCTTATGATGGACCCTGCTGCCTTTTGATGTTCTTTCAGAACTAACAGCTCATTTCCTCTTTCAATGCCAAATTGTCCCGACTCTAGGGTTTTCTGTAAATACCTTACTTAGGCTACAAAGAGGCAGAGTATGAAATTAAAATAAATAAAAAATTACTTACCATTTTCTTTCTTATTTGTTTTCCTATCCTATTTCTAACTCACCTAATTTAAATTTCTTATTTTTAATTTCTTATTTTTAGTAGCTCCTTTTTTATGACCCCTGCCCAATTTAGAAAAGTTTAAAAAGTATGCTGTCCTCTTATCCTACAGTTTCAATGCATTTTGATGTAGATGGCTATGCAGCAAGCCTGGCAGGTCTGAAAGACTGAGCAGAACTCAATCCTGTATTAAACAATATTGTGAGTAGCCCACTTTCTCTCCATAGCAAGAGCCTCTCACCTCTGCTATTAGTTGCTAGATAAAAGCTCTGAGAGAGTTTTTGTCCTTTGGTATCTTCCAACTGTTTTCATAACTAAGTATAATTATCTCCTCTCTAGACACCATAGTTGTCTCTGGAGTTTACCTCTATATTCTTCCTTAAAACCAGTTATACTTTCATCTTGATTTATATTTGTTGAATGAGAGATTCAGATCTGTCTGTCAGTTCAGTCAAACTCTTTCAAGACATTTACCCTGTGAAAGGATTTGATGGAAAAGAGTAAATTTAATTTTTTTTTCAGAATAATTTCATAGAGATTAGTTTTTCTGGTTGGTATTATTTATAGCCAATGATGCCTGGATCCCTTTTGGATTTAGCTTTAAATGACTCCTGATATAAATACTTTCAGGATTCCTGCCAAGAAATATATTACTATTTCCCTGTCTTTTATTTCAGCCAGAGGCCTGTAATGTTCTTTTATTGTTTTAATAGTTTGTGATTTTGAAGGATTTATAATAATATAAATAAAATAATTAATATATAATAAAACAATATACTTATAAACAATATAATATACAAAATGAATAAAATTTATATTCATTCAGAACATGAGAAACTTATACAATAAATGTTTCTTTATATATATGTCTTTTCATGTGGCATATAGATACTTATCTCTGTCTAACAATGCCAATGTTTTCTGTGACCATGTTTGATATAATACATAGTATTAAGTCTTTTATACAAATTCTGGTAGTTATAAACTTTATGCAATACTTTTAAACTTTGTTCAGTCTGGTTTTTAATCTGTCTTCATGGTTTCAGAATGTGGGACAGAATGTAAGGTAGATTTTTAGCTCATTGTATTGTCTTAGACCAAAAGCAGCTAAAATTAAGCTGTGGCTCTTACAGGACTTTGGGATGACAAAATGCTGTAAGTGTTCAGTCTCCAAGTGTAACTTGGAGAATTTCATTCAGTCATTTCTTCTTTAGCTTCTGATGTTCCTAAAAGTGATTGTATGCGGAGCATGTTTAGATACTGTGGTTTTGTAGGAAATTAATATCAGGTAATAACAAATTGCTATGGATGAATTATCAATGAACTGACTGAATTGTTCAGATCCAGGTACTCCTCAGGCATTGCCAGCATAGACAGAGCTGGAACTCTAATTCCTGAGTGTTTCCTGCTAGTGCAGATTTGGTGTTGTGCTTTACATAGTTTGCACAGAAGGAGCTAGAAAAAGGCTGTCTGGCAGCTGATCCTTTGGGAATCCCTGCTAAAATCAAATGTATATTTCATTAGGCCATCCCAGGGAATAAAATTTTAAGTAAACATATGTTTTAAATGAGTAAGCAATTGTCTATTGGGAAACTGTGTATGGAGCTTTAGTTTTAGATATATATACTCCTCTTTCAGATTGGGGAATTACACACATAATCCACAAATAGAGAACATGCTGGTTAATTCTTAATATCCCTCTAAACACAGTCTTGCAAGCTAAATTAGTAAACACTATAGCAAGGGTGTTCTCTGCATGAAGCTCAATTTCACTGCAGTCAAGTCAAAGTTCTTCTGCCATAGGAGAGTGTTTTATTGACATGTAAAATTTGCAATGAGCCTGGCTGGGTATTCCCAGAGAGTGTATTTTAGCTAGAATTGCCTGCAGTGGCTTGAAGGTAACAGCACATTTAGAATATTGAATGCTATTATATATTTGTCTGACGCTGTTTTTGTAGTCAAAATTCAACTAGTGTAAATTGGTTTATCAGAGACTGGAGCAAATTTTTAATCTCTCATGATTTTAAGCATTTGTGTACATATCCATACCTGAGATAGTTATTTGGGCTCCTCTCATTTTTGGTGAGAGAAAGAGACACTTTTGTTATGTAGTTAAATGGCTTGTTTTACCTCACTGCTTAGGATCAGATCTCTTAATCACTGGACTCTCACCTACACTGACTAGGGACAGAGACAGGGATGGCTGCCTCACATCTGCATGCCTGCCTCTAGCTGAAGTCACAGAGACTCTGCCAATGCTGACTAACAAGTCTGTTTTTCTTTGGGATGAATTCCTCTAGCTGCATCTCTAATATTAATAATTTGTTAGAATTCAGTTTGGTTTTACATGTTTATGTGGGAAAATTGGATCTGTGTAATGAAGGAAGAAAATTTGATGAATTATTCAGTGCTTTTCTCTCTCTTCACTTCTGTACTTCAACAGAGATATAAATAAAGACATTTATGTGTATATATATATATTTGGAAAAAGTCTTTAGGACAAGGCAGAAACAGTGATTCTTTGTTGTTTTTTTGCAATGCAGTTCAAGCTTGTGACTATGATCCATTTTCTGAATGGATTGCATCAGTCTAAAAGAATGAATTGTCAGATATGCCAAAGGAAAAAATAAGAATAAAGTGAAAAATAATGTCTTCAGGTTGGGACCTTCATTATTCTAAATCTTCATGTATTTTTCACAAATCATTCTGATCACTCTGCTGTCTACCAAAACCAGTCACATTAAGATTAGCAGCACTCAAAAGCAAGTTAGAGGGTGATTGCAAAGATTTTAAGGTACACAGCACACCCTGTACTCAAAGAATCATAGAATGGCTTGGGCTGGAAGGGACATTAGAGATCATCCAGTTCCAACCCTCCTTCCATGGGCAGGGACTTCCACTAGACCAGGCTGCTCAGAACCCCACCCAAGCTGGCCTTGAACACTTGCAGGGATGGGAACATATAAAACTGGTTAGCTAGTCACTGTAGACTGATTCTTTGCTAATAAGACTTAGCAGCTGTACTTCTTTTATATATGTGTGAAGGTATTATTTACAATGAGAGACATATGTAGTTTCAAATGTATTAATTGCCCTTTGTCCTTGCCTTGCACCATGCTGTGAGTAGAAAAAGAGGACACTTGGGAATTAGATGCAGCATGGTTTGACAGGGCTGCATTTAGTCCATCTTCCAACCAGGAAGAGTCAGGGAAGAGGTTCCTCTGCAGTGTGCCATGTGCCTGCTACATGACCACACCATTGCCCCCCTTGTCAGAATTTGGTGAATGGGTCCTCATGCAATTTGATGAGGGATTGAAAACAAAGCCATGTAACTACAGGAAAAAACACAGAAGAGATAAAGGCTTCATGGTGCCTTGATCATACATTTTCTTCACCCATCCCATTTATTTTTTTGCATTGCTTGAATCAATACCTAAAATTGCATCAATATTTAAGAAAGGATTAATCCCAAAGTCAACAAGCCAGTATAAAGTTAGAAGATTCTGTCCTATGACAGGAGAAGGGAGTCAGTATTTAAAATATATGTTAAATGTCAATACAGTTAAAACTCATTAAAACTCAGCCCCTGGCTCAGTGTAAGTTTGGATGATGGACTGTTCAGATTTGGACATGCAAACAGAAGCTTGCTTGCAGAAGTGAAAGTAGAAGACTGATGGTACAGGAGTGACAGAAAACAAACAAGAAGATACAACCTGCTTCTTGGACAGTTTCTATTTTCCTGATATTTGGTTTCTTTTTAATTTTTTTCTTTCCTCCCCTTTGCAATACGCCTGCTGCAACTTAATGGGATACTCAGGTGGACAAAGGATGCAGGTCTTACTGGACTTAATAGTTTTCAGTTAAAAATGAAAGGAGATCACTATTGCTCTTATATTTCTATTGCAATCTTTTTCTGGTTGTGGGCATATTTTTTCAAGCACTTGTGTAATAATGTTTTAAAGAGGTATGAAGGGTAGATATAGGTAAGCATTAATACATTAATACAGATTATTATGTAAAGTGTAAAATTTGTATTGAAATTGATGTATAAAATAAATTTTCTGTATTCTAATCAGTGTAATTTTTCCCCTGATACAGAAACTACATAAATTTAGCATTTTTAACAAAAAAGAACCCATGTAGGTCATAAGATGTTATATCTCCTTCCTTTCCTTGCAATGTCTTTTATTTCTGAACAACATGGCAGTAACATGAGATCACAAGAGCCTTTATAAAACGTGTGCTTTAGCAAACAAACAAACAAAAAGATTGTGAATTTTCTGATCAATGCTCTTGGAGGTTGTTTTTTTCACTGATATTGTATTACAAATTATGGATTACAGCATAAGTTAACAAAGGCATGTCTGCTCACTTCCAGCTGATGGTGTCAAAAATAACTTTCGGTGGCAGCACTTTGAATTGTTAATTTTACTGTTGTTCTATGCTGAAATCTTTGACCTAAATATTTATGAGTAATTTGGTTCTACAGTACTCTACATTAGTGCCCTGCAATAGGACAGTGTAATCAAGAGTAACCATGATTATTCACATGCTCCTAGAGACAGTGGTAATGCTGGGGAGAGGGAAGTCTGAGCCTCTGGATCCTGGAGGTTTCTCACTTGCTCATTTTCTGTGTCTCATCCTCTCTCTGCAGATCAAACATTCCCTGACATGTGGTAGAAGACAGGAAGAATGACACTTGCTAATTTGAATTTCAGAAAGCACCTAAACTTCATTCTGATCTCCAGGTAAGTGTCTGTGAGCCTCTTGGTTTTGACACTTGTTAAAACTTAATCACGTATTTTTTTGGTGCCAAGCTACCTTATGCAGACCAAAGAGAGAAGCATGCATGAGCATGTGCTGGTGTTTGTGGGGGAAGGGATACTTCATTTATTTGTTCAGATGATGTGAAGTGAAAACAACACTACTCTGGAAAACAAGAACTGAAAAACTTAAACTACAGGTGATTTGATATGGTTACTTCATGCAAGACCTCAAGAAGGAAACATCTGGGAGCATGTAAATTACTAATAAATAAATTAGGCTTTATTTTCATGTATTCATTCTCTTCCTCTTCCCCCAAACTGCTTTTTAAAAATACCCCCAGGCATGTCATGGGCTATATCAAAGACTGTTCTTAAACTGTAGCTGTCAAAAATAAAGGAAAAGGAAAAGAATGAACATATTCTAAATGTCAATGCTAACTAGATGGGTCCTCTCTCTGAAGATCTGGATAGCTACAGAGAAGTTTGTAATACGTTATCTATACTGTGAAACTCAGTATTAACTGCCTAAAGGGCGTGTGTGTGTACCATGGCCAGTGACCCAGAATGAAGACTTCTTTAGATGCCTCTCATCACTGCTGGACTGACTACTGCAAAACACTTTTTGTGCTTTCACTTATATTTGAAAAAGAATTAATTACAGTCAGGACTGGTCTGCTTCTTTTGGGAGTATTTGAGGCATTGCATTTTTCCAGCCTGAATGCCTATGGGAGGTCTGTTGCATGATTTTACTCAAGTATTGCATATGCCTTAAGTCCTTTGCTGAGATAGCCACCCATGTAGATGCTGATGCAAGATTGACTCACTGTCCACTTTAGATATCAGACTGAGATGTGATTTGGTGCACCAAAAGCCAGAAGTCTGTGTTTCTCATGGAGTCACTGGAAAGGGGTGGGCAGATCTTAAGGATGACTTGTGCAAACTTTCAAGGGGGATGGTATGAATACATCCCATTGTGTCTGCTTGCCAACTAAATACATTGGGCAAAGAGTATGTCTGTTTTGTGGTGTGTTTAGTAACAGCAAAGTCAGCTGGCATGATCTATGCTTGTGTAAGAATGGCTTAATGAATGAAAGGGAAAACATTCCCAGGCTTCCTGGCAGGGGTACTATGTGGAATGTTTGGCACAGTTGCAGTCAACACTGTGCATGTGATTGGTAAGGTGGGAAGACATTAAATGCTGTGCCATCCAGGTGCTGGAGATTTGGTGTGACGCTGCAGAACAGAGCCGAGATGTGTGGTACCTCAAACATATTTTCCATCAAATGATTGCATGAAACAGCCCTGCTGCATCCCATGTACTTTCTGGAACAGGATGGTGTATGAGCTCTGAGCAATTCTGAGCTCTGAACAATTCTGAACTGTGTGAAATATTGTTAGCAGTCACAGTGACCTTGTCTAGGACATTCAAAAGCAAATGGAGGAGGGTACAAATGAGGATAGTTTGTTCTCCATATTCTTGGTGAACAGGAAAGAAAAATGTGCTTAAACTGTAGCAGAGAAGACACTAGTGAGACATAAACCTTTCTGAGCTTCTGAGCAGCACTGAAAGAAGCTGCCTGCAGGCTGGGAAGTTGTTGTCCTCAAGAATCTCTAACTTGGGAAAATACATCTGTCATATCTGCCATGTCGAGCTGGGCACTGCTGAGCCTGTGGTGAGGGCTGGCAGGGAGATGATGGTATCAACAGCTGAGATTTGGGATGCAGCAAACACCTGGGCCATATCCAGGAGATGGCTTCACAAAAAGTGCAGCTTTGGCTGGTTTTTTCTAAGGCTGACACTAAAAGTCCTCTGTTTTTGTATCAGCAGTCTCAGCCTTCCCTGAAATGCAGCCTTGCTTTTTTAGCAGGGAGGAGTGAGGCAGATTTTGTCAGCAGAATGAACCAGAATTTGTGCTCACTGCCAGATATTCAGAGAGCTATCAGGAAGGGTTTGTTTACCAGAACACTTTTCTTCAGTGATTTCCCACCTCGGAATGGAGCATAGTGGTTTTCACATACGTTGTGAGCACTATTTATAGCTGAGCAGCAAGAACTGAGTTTGCAGCAGAACTGACAGAGTCATTCGATGCAATGTATGATACTTCCCCAACTCCAGACATAATAAAACACAATATATGATATACATTTTACCTAGAAGCACAATTAGTCACAGTGATTAATTCTCATGATCTCTCAACCTGTTAAGAGGTGAAGAAATATTGCCTGACAGATAATGTGTTGAAGAAGGGTATTTCTGAATCACTGTTTTCCCTACTGTGGACACATCACTTTGCCTCTTTGAGCTTGGTGAAATCCCCAGGGATTATTCCATCTTTCTGAAAAAGCTGAATAAAGATAGATTCAGGTCAGGATATTCTGGAGATAAAAATGTGATCCATACTGTGCAATATCACTGTCTTTTCATAATGGCTCCTAATGTGCATTTTAATATTTTTGAGAAGATATTTGTTACTATTTTTCAATTCATCAATGCATACATAACATTTTCTGTTATCCCTAAAAAGCACAGGTTTGTTCTTAATGTAAAAACTGGACTTAAGGAATTTATGGTGTAATATGTCTTGTCACTAGAGAAAGACTGTGCTTGTGAACTGCAAGCTGGTACTTGATAGTGGGGAGCTACTTGGATGGAGCTTGCTAAAGATGTAATTATTAAGGATGTAATAAGGATGTATCAAGGATGTAATACCTCCCCTTTGATCTGCTGGATATGTGTCCAGTGTCCAAGTAAAGGAGATTGTAGGTTCATTCCCTATTTCCATAGGTCACAAATCACATCACATTGTGATCCATAGATCACCGAGGCCAAGTGGAAGTGGTGGCATCTCCACAGGTTGCCTAACAAGGGGCCCTTGTGCTGATGAGCATCTCTGTGCCCTCTTAACCTCACTCCAAGCACAGGCACAGCGTCTATTTGCAAGTTCAGACAATGTCAACACTTGGGAAGCTGTGGGGAGGGCTGACACTGTGGGGCCTGTACCTGGCTGTGACCCTGGATTCTTCCTCTCCCACCCAGCCATTTTCTGAGACCCTTATGTAGGGCTGCATGGTGGGCTCACAACATCTACACAGTGTGGAAAAATGGGAGGATGAATGATAGATGGCTTATTGAACACCACAGAAGCTGTCCCCCAGGATTTTCTTTGTGCATTCTTGTGGGAGGTACAGCTATAAGAGGCCAAGAATGACTCAAACACTTGTAGTTTTTGACACACATTCTGGATGCTCTCAGGAGTTTTCTGTCTGAATGTTGTCTAAGCACCCCCCAAAAAGTAAGAGTTCTTTTTTTATCTCAGTGTCGGAATACAAAATTCAGATCAAATCCAACTCTGTCCTTAAAATGCTTAGAGACAGCACACTCAGGTTTTTGACTTGACCAGGACACATGAAATATGGCACCAAGTCTGTGTTTTCCACACTGAGGCAGGATCTAGTCAGGAAAAGAACCCAACATTGTAATAGGAAACAGGTACTCGACTAAGGGGTGTGTCGTGTATTTGTGAAGGCTTCAGACTGTGTGCAGGCTGTGTTTCAGCAGGAAGGCTCCAGGTATGCATTTCCCATGTCAGTAGGCGCGTGCTTCCTAAATCTACCTGTCCACCTGAGCAAAACTTGCACTCACAACCTGAAGGTCCTCTAAACACATCTTGTGTATTGCAGGATGCATAAAGGGTTTGAGTGGAATGTTGCTCATGAATGGATAAACCCCAGACAAACTATGGGGAAAAAGTGCTGAAAAGAAAAGAAATAGACTTCTGGAGGATGAGGAAGACTAGCAACAAAGAGACAGGCCAGCAATGTCTCAGATCCAGAGGAGGCTCTAAACCTCCAACACAATTTTGCCTGGACTTTTTCATCTTAGCTGCTTTGGCATGTAGTCCAATGACTGGGAGCTGGGAGTAATGATCAGAGCAGCAGGTTGTGGTTTTGTATATCTTGCCATAAAATGTCTCATTTTTTGTCAGAAAGTATGTGTATTTGCTTTTAAAAATAACTTTAAAGCCTCTCACAAATATTATTTTTGATGACATTGATTTTTGAGAAATTCTGCTGATAAAGTAAAGATACTTTCTGAAATAATCTTTTCTCATAATGCTATATTTTATGAGGAGTTTCTAGTAGCTCACTTTTATTAGAAAATATGTGCATACATAGATTTGTTCTAAGTACAAGGATCCATACTGGCAAATATGATCTTGTGAACAATTTTTCTAGCATGTATTTACCATTTTGAGTAAAGTTCTGTGAAAGATTTGTGAGTTTTATGAGTGCACAGCAACAGGGACATTTGCAGCTTTTAGCAGCAACTGTTCTTTGCTATTCCCTGTTATTTTTTAAGACTAGGAAATGTGTTTTATGAAGGAGAAAGACTTTCAGATGTGGTGAGGGTAAAATCAGCACACTGCCTTCTCTCCATTCTTGGACTTGGTCCTCTCCAGCTTTGTGTGCAGAATTTCTCCTGGCTTCAGCGGTACTTTTCCACCCAGATGAAGAGGTCTGTTTAACAGTTCACGAGTGCTATTAAAGCACTATGAAGGGCTGGATATGGAAAATATCACAGGCTTAATTAAACATTCACATGTTATTTCTCTCAGAAATATAAAGGTAAGAAGGGACAAAGACTTGGAGGCTACAACAAAGAAAGGAATATTTGAATCCAGTTACGTCAGAAAGGATGGGGACCTTCCTTCTTAATGGCTCAAGATGTAATTTTCATTATTTCATCTGTCTGAGAAATTTAGAGGAGGGTCATCCAGACTGCTTAAAGGATTTGCCTCTGTATGATATACTGACACATATATCAAACTTTTAGGTTAGTCAATAATCATGCTTGTATAATGTAAATATCAACCACTGTATTACATAGTGACCTACTGAAAAGTTCAGAGTGGGAAAGAAAGTGATAAGAATGGATAGTTCTGAAATAATGGACATGTCAGAGCTATAGGATAGAGAAATTGATTTGATTTGATTTACTTTTTAATATGAAGAAACAGACAACTGTTAAGCATACAGTTACCTTAGAATCCAGTGCGATATGGACTACTCACAAAGGCATTCAATTTTGTGGGTGTGAGTAATAACTAAACTTCAATCTTTTTGGATCAATTAAATATTTGGACAGAAAGCAGTGGTCTACTGTGAGAAATCTGTGAGAAATGCATATATATATATCTTCAGTTTCAATTCCTCTGCTGCAGTCCTTAGCATGCTGCTTAGTTAAAGAGATTTTGGTTCCTTGTTTAAGGCATTAATTTTACTTTCATTTTTCATATTCAGCTCACATTATAATGCTCTCAATAGAGATATATGTTTAGCACCACAATCTATGCAACAAAGCAAGAGTAGAAAGTTGCATACTGTTTGATAATAATACTTTTTGTATTTAATATTTATGACATCAACTAAATAAAAAGTTACTCTGAAAGAGGAACAATACAGAAAACCAGTCCTCACTGTTGTTTGGCTTGCTCCTCCTTAAAATTTCTAGCAATCAGGAAAAATCTCCCTAGGTCTATTACTCATTGCTTAGTTGGCCTTTCACACTGTATTATTTCTCTCACCTCTAACCTAATTCTCCCTTATTGCAATCTTTTCTGTTTTTCAGAGAGTATTGAAAGCAATTCATTGCCTGCTTTCACAAAAAATCTTTCTGAAAATTTGAGAACTGGTATCAAACCTTCTCCTAGTCTTTCCACTCCTGGATTAAGCTCTGCAAGCTCAGTTCTTGGAAAGTTTTGTGCTAGAAAAGTTTTTTAAAGGTTATTGTTTTTTCAGGTTCTGTGACTTTCTCCAGCTGGTTCATGTATTTTATTGACATGTGATTACCTGCAGTGGTCACAGGGATCCAGGTAAAGAATTACCAGTTTTGAGTAGAAAGGAAGGAATATTTTGTATGTTTAACATAAAATGTACTACTTTTATCTAATGCAGCATGATTGCTTCTTAGGCAATTGTACAGTTTTATGGCTTGTTTGTAATCCATTCTAACTGCCAGACTCTTTTTTGCACTGTGTTTAGTTAGTCATTCTCTTTTTGTATTTGTGCAGGCAATTTTACTTGTATAGGCATATGTGAATTCACTTAATTGTTTATCTGCATTCAGATTTCTGCTGTGCACCAAGACAATTTAAAATGTACATTCTGCACTCTGATGGGTTTGAAGTCTTTTTAGCTTAGTGTAATTTTCAAATGTAAAAAGCATCTTAATCATCTACCAGTTCAATAATGAACATGTCATGCAGATTCTTTCAATACCTGACTTGATGCCTCTTGTTTACTTAAAAATGACTCACTCATAACTAATGCTGTGAATAGGATTTCCCAAATAACTACCTACCTCAAATCTGTCTGTCTATGCAAATGTCCTGTGAGATGTCAAAAGCCAAAATCCAGATGCATGACAGAGGTTTTCTTTTAGGTCCATAAAGCTTATTATCTACTGTAGAGAGAAATAAATTTGCTCTTACATGATTTATTTATTAGAAATTAATTTGTCTCTTACATCCTGTTTATATTCAAGATTATTACAAATAGACCTTTTCATTATTTGTTCTGATATTTTTCTGGTTACAGAAGTTAAGCTCTCTTATCCCTTTTGGCAATTTAAAAGTAAAAGTTTGCTCTTTCTAGACTTCTGGAATCTGTGTCCTTCAAATTGCTAAAGACAATTGCTAATGGCTAATAAAATATTTTCAGTGTTCTCAGAACTGAATTGCAACAGTCTTAACCAACATTATCTATGTAGAGCCTACTGGCTTTTTTTTAATTTTTTTTTTTTTTTTACCTTATTTTCACCCTTCTGTTTATGATTTTAATGGGGCTGGCTCTGACATTAAAACTGATCTTTTCAGCAAAGGCTAAAGGAAAAAGTTCATTAAAGGCTTTCAATATAAAGTGATAATGCTGTAGTATGATAGCCTAAGAGTATAAGTAAGGAACTGTTGTGGAGAAAAACAATCTCTTCCACTAACCCAAATGATATAGTTGGAAAATGGACAAACATCTGCCTCTGCAATGGGGTTTGTGCGCCTTAAGAGATTTTTGGTTTCAGTACTAAATTAGTCAGTTTATGAAAAGGTGTAACTTCACTCCTGTAATCCTGAGTCAACACTTGAGCCTATTTACTAGTAATTAACTGTATTTTGTTAACTATTACCTTTTCTTCTCTTAATAAAGCACTTAAAAGTGTCTTCTTCTCATGATTATTTTTCCCTTTCAAATTCTGTCACAGACATGCTCCTGAGCTCATGGAAATATTTCTGCTATGAGTTTCTACCATCCTTTTACTTTGGCATTTAGTAATTCGTGCTACTTCCATAGTTAATTTGATTGTACATATTTTAATTTGTCTTTCTTGGATATTGGATCATTGAGGAATGCATGATCAGGCCAGGCCAGTGTTCTAGAACACACTGTATGTGTCCTCTAGACATAGATAACTGGCATTGTACAGATGTTGCTATACCTAGTGTACAGGTTGATTTCCTCAACTAAAGAAAAAGGTGAGAAGGCAAGAAGTACTTGCAGTTTAAAAAAGCAAATGGGACATGAGGGTTGGTATTTTGTAACGAGAAATAAGAAGCATGCTGATGGTTTCTCTTTTAATGTATTTAATTTTGGTTCTCTGTAAAGTAATACTAAAACAATAGAGAAAAATATTGCTAAGTACCTGGAGCTGTCTGTAGGCAACTTATTGATTCCAAAGGCTTTATTTGGCTTTCTTTCTCTTCTATATGAAACAGAAAAAAGGACTAAAAAATTTGCCTCGATATGTTCATAGCATTAAGTACATATGTGGACTTTGAGACATACCTCCATATGACACAGAATTTTTTTGTCTATAGAACTATAAAATTTGTGATCATGGGACAAAACAGTGTGTTATAACAAAAGATCATTTCATAGCTGTGTGTTGTAAAATCATCCTCTGTGCACAATTAAAAATACATTTAGGTAAAAGTTCCATAAGCGTAGAGTTACTGATGGCATCATAACCAAGTGAAGAGAACAGCATATAGAGACACAGAATTCTTCTGAGCAGCTGTCAAGCTTCATTGCTGAAATGGCTGTTTTTCAGCTGTGTGTAGGACATAAAGGGTTGTATTTTAAAGATAACATTTTATTACATGCTTCTTTTTGAAGGGCAACTGGCCACTTAGGTATATTGGGCTAGTTTCAAACCCTCAGTTCATTTTTATCAGGGCTAATTGTGATGGCATCCCAAATACTCATATATACTGCAAGAGCCTGCTGGAGCCTCAACTCTCCACAAAGTAATTTGTATAAATCTATAATTTGTATATATCTGTACATATGAATATGCAATTTTAAATGTGCCTGTAAACATAGAATCCATAGAAATTCTCTTAAAGCCAGTGAAACAGTCTACAAACAGGAATCAAAGTGCAAAGTCTGCTTCAACAGTTATAATTATTTATGAAATCTTGGAGGCATCTTACCAGTGATCTCTGTTCATTGTACTGGTTCTCTCCTGCTGCCTCTCCAAACCTGGCCATCTTTCCTTTCTTTTATATGTGAATGGAGAAAGAGAAAGAGGATTGTATTTCCATTGGTTTGTATATCTGGCTCTGCTCTTCCTTTCCCCTTTCTCTTTCCAAATTTAGCCTCAATTTCTTTTCTTGTGCTCAGTCAGTGATTGTTTCTTGGTGAAGCACTGGGCATCAAGACTTCATGTTATGCATATAAAGCATTATATGAACTTTAATACATTTTAATGTTTATTGTAACACACTAAACCAATGCATTCCTTGAACAGAGGCTCAGGGTAGAATGATGTATAACTGCTTGGAAAATGTTAACATGCTCACTGTGATTTACAATGTAATTCTTCATGAGATTGGCTCTAAAGAAGCATCACACTTTGCCCATAATTTAAACTTGTTCATCTTTGACAAACAAGGAATAAAATATATATTAGGAACAAGAGCACGTTTCAATCTACTGCAAACATAGATCACTAAAGAGAATAAATCATAAACCAGCCAACTGTGTTTTTCTCCTCCTGCTTCCTCTCCAAGCTCAATTAAGACTCAACATGTTTTTCTTCTTCCTAGTTTCCTTTTATCTGTTCTCCTTCTCATGTTTCCATGTCCTTCCCCCCATACTCTTTATCTGATGAGGGATAAAGAATAGTGCTGTGGGATAATGAGGTAATTCCTGGTAGTGTTGGAAGTCCCAGACACCTGGAAGAGATTTTTTTTTTTATCCTAGGCTGGGTCAGATAAGACCTTGGGTATTTCAGTGGTATATGTTCAGGTTAAGTCAGTCCTTATGGGACCAAATAAAATTTCTTTGTTCTGAAAAATATGCAAATGTCCATCTTTAGGTCTGGAAAAGGTGATTTACACGAGTGGCTAGGAAATAGCCTCAATGTGTAATGAACCTTTGTCTTCATCCCATCCAACACTTTACAGATGTCTAACCCCTGGCTCTCTTTCCTTGGCACGTATCCAGTTCTGATTTGGCACTGACTCACTCTCCATATGCAATGGATACTCCCAGTCTAGTGAATTTTTAAATACAACTGCTTTGCATAGACAGTGTAAATGAAATATTAACCCCTCTCATTCTTGAAACTCAATGTTCCTGCAAACAAACCATTCCCAAGACTAATTTTTCTAACAGAGCCTAATCTGAATTAGTTCTCAAAGGAGTTTTCATATTTTTAATTTTATGTAGCCATTAGAATTGCATGATTATTTCTTAAAAAAATTGGATTAATTTAGATTCAATAAAAAAATTATAACCAGCAAAGGATTAACAATTAAGAGACCTCCAAAAAGGCTAATTACAGGGCTAGTAATTTAGCTGACTGTGTGATGATTCAACTCAGATTCCAATTCCTTTAGCTTTTGTGTACTTACTCTTCTCCCTGGTGCTTTAGCAGCAAGCTTGCGTGCAAGTACTTGCTTCTCTGTGACTGAGGCCTGTGCTGCTTTGGGCCAAAATTGGTTGCTGAAGTTACATGAGTGAAGTGCTTCAGGTGAAAAAAAAAAAAAATCACTACAAGTAAAACATCCAGTAGACAGCTCTGTAAAGTGTGCAGCCTGAGAATCACTAATGCTCTCAGGATGGAAGTCCTGCTGAAAAGGTCAATAGAATTAACACTCACCCTTTGAATATCAAAGACATACTGCTGACAACATTTGGGGGTGATCACCATTGCAAACCACCTGCTACATGTGCATGTGTGGTCAGATGGCTTTTGTCCTTAGAGTAACTGCTCTTCAGCCAATATTAATGAGTTTACTGAGTAATATTTCATTGAAGAGCATGGATGGCCATGGCTGTGTAAAGTCCCTTCTCCTCTATTGCTCAGATCTCTCTGCTGACATTCACTACTCCACTGGAGTTAGTGGAGTCCTAAGGTTTTATGCCAGTGGAGGTCACACATGTTTATGCAGTCAATCAATAAATGTGGAAACAATGATAATACATTTGTATGTTGATTAAATAAGTAGTTTAAATTTGTTTAATACATGCCAAGATAAATACTGCCACTCTCATTTCCATAAAACACTGAGGTTTAGGTTCTTAAATGTTGAAATCAAGGAGGTTTTCACTTAAACTCAGGGGCCTTTGGCTTAGAACCACAATCCAACTGTTGTGAAATACAGCTCATTTCTAGCCTTTTATAGAATATATTCCAGAAGTATTTTCCCTTACTTAGACCCTAATTCTGTTTGGTTTCCCATATTTTCTCTTTGAGGGAAAAAAAATCAAGCAAGACAAAGCAGGATTACAAGTGTCTGAAGGGGATGTCATACAGTCAGTCATCATTTAGAAGCTCAGCAGTGCAAAAACTGACTCATGTCTCCCTTTTTCAGTTTTCATTGTCCTTTCCCCACCCTAAGACCTTGCTATCAGCCCCAGCAAGTAACTAGTATTAAAGACCTCCTCTTGCTTTTAAAAACCAGAAGAAAAAATGTTAGCTTTTTAATTTTTTTTTGATTGTCCCAGTTTGGTCCCTGAATCTCAAAGGGGCTGTGCAATCTGAAATTTGACCTTTTCAAATTCGATTTGAAGAATGAAATAACAGCCAAAACCCCTTTATTCACATTTTTGTTCATATGCTTTGTGGCTTGCAATCCTACAGTATCTGAGAGTTCAATTAGGCAAGCGTGTGATTGGCAGGTTCCTGAGTTAAATAGCTGGGATGGAATCATATACTTAAAATAGCTTTAAAAGAAAACCTGTAGACAGACAATCAGTCAGACAATCTTTTCAGGCACTTGGAAAGCCCCTACTTTCCTAAGCACTTGCCCTGTAAACGATCTGGAAGTCTTGCACACAAAGCAGTTTAATATAAAAGATTGCTTGGAGGCAGTTAACATGCAAACATACCCCTTGATGTAATATCTAGGGGGCATTTTTTGAAGTTGTTTTTTTCAGAAGCATTGTTGTTGCTCATTATGAGTGTGACATCACTTCCCCTGACCTAGTGATATGTGTACTCTCTGAGCTCTGACTTTTAACGTTTTTAAAGATCAAAGCTTCAGCTCTTCTGAATTCAAGCCCACCTTTCCTTTTGCTCTGTTCATTTCCAATATCTAGAGGAAAAAATTTACTAACAAAGCAAGGGAAAAAGAAAGGTAAAAAATTCAGGTCTTTTCCTGTAGCTAAATTCTGCAACTTGTTGGCCAAAACTTCTCTACTTTTGTGCTGCTATACTGGGTCAGAAATCACAGATCTAAATCTTGTGTGTGTACGGAAAAATGGGAAACAATCTCTTGCTTCTATGTTCTTGAAAGAGTGTCACTGTCCATGTTTGTTCATACAAATGGACAGAAATTAAGCTTTTACACTGGGAATTCAAGAGTAAAGAATAACTTCTGATGCATGCTCCCTCGTTTAACAAAGCTGGAAAGGATAAACACTCTTTGCCCTTTGTATAGCGGCTCACAAGTCGGAGCTTTTGACCAGCATGCAGAAAACCTCAATTAGTTCCTAAATTCTGCGGATTTAAATCCAGGTTTCTTCCCTTTGAAGAGTGCCCTGTTACTCCTCTAGACACTTTCTATCCCTTCCTTTAAAGTTTACAAAAAACTTACAAAACACCCCCTGGGACCCTTTGAGGGGATGTTGGATGCTTTCCCCACCAGTCCAGGTGTCACTTGGGAGGAGATGCACCTGGAGGTTCACATTTGTGGGTGCTCCTATGGAGCTGAGAAGGATGGTTTGGAATCATCAACAGCAGAAAGGGAGAAATTGGACCAGAGTTCTCCCAGATCCAGTGAGTGCTCTGTACACAGTATTATAGTATAGTGCAAATAATAGAGTACTTTGTATATGATGCCATGGAGTGCTCCTCATGAGGAGATTTTTTACTCCTGATCTGGAGCTCATGAAATCCCAGAGAAGTGTAGGATTTAGTGGTTGTATCTCCTTGCTCTGAGCATTTCCTACCAGCTAGCTTTGGGCAGATCCTCCTCAGCATGCTTTGCAGGTTTTCTGTTGATTTCTTGCTGTCAGGGAGGAGGCAGAGACCAGAAGATCAGAACACAGATGTATGGGGATTTTTTCTGTAAATCAGGGATGAAATCACATATTAAAAACTACCAAAAGTTGTGATATCCCTCCTGGCAAAAATGTATAAACCAGCAAGGATATTTAGGCAGAAGAACAAGAAGTTTGGCAATAAACATGAAACAGATCTCTATATGAACATGTACTAAATGAATTAAGACCTTTTATGTCAGATAAGATGCACTGAAATAAAGACACTAGGAATATGAGAGAGGACTAGGAAATCACAATCAGAGAAGGGGATGGGACATTATTTTCTGCCTTTTTTTTTCAATACAAGAGCTGAAAACTACCATGTAGCCAGAAGCCAGCAAAATGATATCTGGAACTTTTTCACACAAAGTGTTATGGAGGCAAAAAATATGAGTGGATTTTGAGGTTCTTATGCCTATATATGTGCACCTACATGGACATGCACACACACACTGACATACAAATATATATATATATAATTAGCCTGATTCAGTCTTTAGTAGAAGAATTCTCTAAACCTGTGCTTGGAAAATGCTGCAGGCACATCACAAAGTATTGGTCCTGTACTGTATCTGTTTCTGTACTCTTTCCCTAAGCACCCCATGTGCTCTTTGTGACCCTCTGTTCTCCCCTACACACTGTGATAAAAACTGAGTCACATAACAGCAGTTTCCTGGGATGTGTGATGGGACGCCAGGAGAAGGGGCTAGCACAGACTGCACCTGCCAGTATTGTGCAGACCTGTCTTTAGAAAGGACACAGGAAATCCATGAATGCAGCAGGTACTAAGGAAAACTGAGTCTGCAGGAACTGAATCTTCAGGCTGAGCTGAAGACCTATTATTTGTAAAATCTGAAGAGAAACTCTGCTTTTAGCAAAAGGAATAGGAAGATTTATAGGGCAAAAGACTGGGTGTCTAATCCTCCAGGGTAACTGACAATATGCAACCCATGGAGGATGTATAATTTTACTATTCTCTCGCTTTTTCCTGGTTGAGGAGTTGTTTAAGCGTAAGTCTAAATTTCTTAACCAGCACAGAAAAGCAGACTGTGCTTGAGACTTTCTCTGAAATTAAAGTTTTTGAATTTGATACTTTTTAGACAGGAGGACCAGGAATATGGGATGAGTATCCATACATCTCAATTTTCAGTTTAATATGATATTAAGATATTAACAGCTTCAAGCCTATGACAACTTTCTGTGTGGTACAGAATGAGTTAGGAAGATCCCAGACATTAGCAGGAGAATTACAGAGGCTTATGAAATATAACATGCAAAGCTTCCAAGAAAACCAGTATACAAGTTTCCCTACTCTTTCTTATTCAAAGAACCCACTCTTAAGATAGATACTAACTTCCAGTAGACTTGCAGGAAAATAAGCGTATGACTTCTTCTGTAATCTGAGAACCAGCATGATCTTCACATTTTGTTAGAAGATACTTCCATGAGACTGCAGAGCCCTTAGTGAATGGGAAGTTCTTACCTGTCCAAAACAGTGATCTGTGGTTTCATGGAGCTTAAAGAAAAAGGTCTGGGTGGTGAATTTTTAGTTGGCTTTAGTTGGATGTTTTTTGCTCGTTCTGATTATAAGAGAATATGACACTATTGAAGAATTAAAAAAAACCCACCCAAAACCCATGAATCATATAGAGATTATAAGTATTTTGTTTTCCATCACTAGCAAGATTTAAAATATGTTCTAAGATACTTCTCCCATTCTCTTAATGTGTTCTCTAGTGCCTTCTTCACTTACTGATGTTATTTTTCATTACATGGTGTTGTTATTCCTTACAGAGGACTGTATCTTAAACCATCTGGGCAATTAATACAACCCTGTCATAATCAAGAGGAGGAAATAACCCCCAATTTTGTAAGTCTTCTAGAAGTAAATATCTGCCATTTATTTTCTGCTTTTGATCCACTTATATCTGCATTGCTTTGCAGAAATCAAATGAATATTGTGCTCTTAAGCAGTCCCCAGCACCCAAAGTCTTAACCCTTAAAAGTAAGATTTTGTACATCTCAACCTAAACCAAGCATTTCAAAAATTTTAAATTAATTTCACTCTTAAATGCCTGTTTCCTTCTAGCTTATTATGAAGAAAGCTTTTTGCTATCCATCCCACACCACTGCATTGTGACACCTAACAACACAAACTCCATCCAGGGCTCATAGACAATGTCAGGTCACAGGTGGGAATCCTGATGAAAGAAATATATTATTTTGTTCCATACCAGGGACTCTGATACAGCCACTTGGTCTGTTTGTTTCAGTTTGTTGTGCACACTCTGTGTACTCTAATAATACAAAGGAAAGCAACTTTTTGTTGTTCTGCCTGCTTCTGGAGCATTTGGGAAGAAAATAAAAATTACACTCTTCCCTAATAGAAAGGGATGAAACACAGCTGATAAGGAAGCAGGGAGTTGGGACAGTAGTGCAGGGTATGATCTACAAGGATCAGATTCAAAAATAGCATTTAGAAGTGATGAACAGAAGAATAATTGTCTGGAGACAAAATGAGGTAGGGCCAATATAATCCAGGAAGTCATTGCAAGTTGCTGGCTTGCAAATAAAGGCTGTTAAGACAAACCCTCATTGAAACAAAACACTACAAAGGCATCCTCTTCAAAATCCCTGTGAAGGAATGAAGCAGCTTCCAAAGCTTTTGCTTTACTTATCTCACCCAGGAAATATGACTAATTTTCTTTTAAAAAATATCATTACAGTTTTTTGTTGTTGGAATAAATCAAGCTTAGGGTTATATACTGGAGTCCTGTTGGAATCACAGAATTTTCTAGGTTGGAAGGGACCTTCAAGGCCATTGAGTCCAACCCAGCCCTAACACCTCAACTAAACCATGACACCGAGTGCAACATCCAATCTTCTTTAAACACATCAGGGGACGGTGACTCCACCACCTCCCTGGGCAGACAATTCCATACTTTATCACCCTTTCCATAAAAAACTTTTTCCTAACATCCAGCTTGTATTTCCCTTGGCTCAGCTTAAGATTGTGTCTTCTAACAAATCCCATTGCAAGACAAAGTGTGAAGAGTTCCATAGCAGATCCTAACACCTGTGATAATTAATTTATCAGCATTACTATAATTTTACTTTTCTACTGAAAATTTTGTTCCATAATAATTTACCAGATTTTCGTATTTCTCATGTCCTTACTATGAGACAAAGTTCTAGCTGTTCCTTGCTTTTGCATGTGCTGCAGGTTAAATACATTTCAGCTCTACAATCTGCAGGTAGGGCAGGAGGTTTTGTGATGTGCCATATTATGGATAGACACTGCATACACTAAGTTCTGAAATTCCTTACTGTGTCTGAAAGGTTGAATGAATTCTGTAAAACATAAGGTCATTTCTGAACTCCCTAGAAACCTGAGCAGGGCTAGAGCAAAAGTCAGCTGTAGAGCAGGTGATCTGAGATGGCAGAGACCTCTGGATGAAAAGGATGCTCAGAGCTGTCAGTGAGGGAGGAAGAAGAAAAGCTTTCACAGGGCAGGTCAGAGGACTGGTTCACTGGGAGAGGAGTGAGATCACTGGATGCCTTGGTGCCAGTCCCACTTTTGTTCACATATAGATACATGTTTATACTCACCTTCACTTCAGTTATCATCCTTCAATAAGTGAGTGGTGTTTAAAACTCAGGAGCATAACGAGCTCCTGAGAAACATTATTGCTGAAACTCAGTTCACAGTCTACGTGTCTGCCTTTTGCTTATTCTTGTCTCATTAGAGCCCCTTGAGTCCCACCAGCCTGAATGGAACAGGAATAGGAGAATGGATTATTTTATGTGGAAAACTATTGCACAGTAGACTACACAGCTACACTTTCACACTTTCACACAAGTCTATCCGCAGCTCTCCTGATTTTACAAAGGTTTCCCTGTCTTCCTCTCACAAATGATACGAAGCAAAGTTTTGAGGGAAGAAAAGAGCATTTAATTGAAGATTTTCCTTGTGGTGAGGGTTGGCCAGTGCTTTTAATTTCTTCTGGACTGATGCAAGCCCCCCCTTGGTGCTCTCCCATGGCTGCTGAGCTCCCCAGCATGGTGCTGTCGCTGGCCCAGTGTGGCTGTGTGGAGCTGCCCTCTGGATTTAGTGACATTCAACACAGGTGAGGAGCTGCTCTGCTGGGGAATGCTGGGGAAAGAAGGGACTTTTTCTTATTGCTTTTTTTTGAGGGAGGTACCACTGCCAGGCCCCTTCCACTGTACACACCAGAGCACGTAGTAACTGCTCAGGCTATTGATCAAATGAAGAAATGCTGTCAGCCCCTTGAAGTCGGAGCCATTAAAAGAGATACGTATGGCAGGAGAATACAAGTCCAGCCATGCACATCTCTGCAAGTCAGAGGGAAGCTCTTCCAACTCCATAGACTTTCTGAATCAATTTAACTTTTAGACATCAAAACGTAGGCAAAAAATACAAACAGCCAGAATATATGAAAAAAGTAATTGAATCACAAGAATGCATCATATTACAGTATTTCAGTTACATTCCTGCCACACAGGGAGCCAGTCAGAAAATTTTCCGTGTTTTACAACTATTACATATACTTTGCACTTCAAACTATTCTATGAAGCAATTGATATCCTGAAAAATGTTGCAAAAATAAGATCAGGAAGTGAGCTTTTGCAGTGGGTTTTGGAGCTCAGCAGTGGGAAGAGGTTTGTTGGTGTTGCTGTACCTCGGGTCAAATTCTTAGGAGTGGTAAAAATGGTTCTTGGAGCTCAGTGCGTATTATTTGTCTACAACTTGTGCTTTTTTTTCTCATTTACCCTTTCAGTACCATTCTGTCCTAGAGTCCCTGTACATTTTCCCCAGCAGTTTTTTGACCACATCACAAAAATCAGCTCCTTTTCCATTGTACCTGCTGCTATTTCTCAGCTCCACTGCAGCTTGCTGTCCTCTCACTGGGCTCTTTTATTTCTCTTGTCTGTCATCTCCCAGATCTCAACTGCTGGGATATGCAGGCACCTGGCTTGCTACCATCATATCTGTACTATGGAGTGATCTCACATCACACCTTTTCCTCAGCCATCAGTTATATTTGGGGGACTAGTCCGTACTAAAAATTCTCTACAGTCTTTTGCTGGTCCTTATATGCCAGTACCATCATAAAATTCCTTCCTCTCAATTTACTATTAATATTTTTAGTTTGGCATGGGAATCTGCTGCCTTATAGCTCCTGTTGTCTAAAAAGAAAAGCATTTTCAGCTCACATTACACATTAAAAACTGTTTTCTTTTCTATCTATAATTTTACTATCATCAAATTGAATAACTTCAGTGTTCAAGTTAGAACATCATTCAGGGATATATTTTGCATGAAAGGCACAAATCAGAATTCATTTACAAACTCCAATATGTTATTCTCATCTTGAGGTTGGACTCTTTCAGAAACAGTAACATACACCAAAGGCTCTCATGTTATCTTGTTACTATGGAAACAGTGATGCAGAGCAGTTATGGGTGGAGATCTGTGACATTTGAAAGCACAGCATAAAACTGAGACACTTCATAGCCTGCATTTTTATTCACCCTTAGTGCTATAGAATAGCATAACATAAGAGTTGTGATAGTTATCTTGCTCATGTATGGGTAAGTAATATTCATGTGGAAGAGGAAATAATAAAAGAAAGGAAACTTTGAGACTGTAAGACTGTATAGGGAATAAGGAATCAGTCCTTTTGCCACTGATTTATTGTATGTCTTTGGAAAATACTTTTGAGAAAATCAGTCTGTCTCAGTTTCCCAGCTGTAACATGCCCTCTTTTTTCATTTTCCTCTTATTTTCTTTGTTTAGGTAACAAAGCTTTTAATGTAAGAATGCTTCCTGCTGTGGTTTTAAACTGAATGGCACAATTTTGGGAAGGGTTTCATTAGGCAACAGCAGTATAGAAAAAATAATGTATCTATAGTAATAGAGATATAACAAGACTGTGCTGGAAGAAGCAAAGCCTAGTCTATAAACAAAAATTTTAACACGGTGGATGGCATTCATTCTAGGGAGTTGGAATGGTCAATAAAATAAATATTTATGCCCTGTGGAAGTAACTAAGAAGAACAGAAGCTGATAATGCAATATAATATGTAACGACAAAGAATAACATTGCATTCTGAAGTTTGTGTGCAGAAAAACTCGTCTGTTGATTTCTAATTATAAAAATTGGTGTAATGGCAGAAAATCATCTTCCCCTACACAATTTACCATACTTCTATCTCTAGACCATCCTAATTTCACTATCACAGCTTCTCTAACCGACTTTTAACATGGAGAAGATATTTCTGATTTTTTGTGTTGCAAGAACGGACTTTGTCAGCTGAATCTTCCTCTTGGAGCTGGTTGTTGAATATTCTTTTTATTAAGTAAGATATTAATAGAAGTGTTTGTTTATTCACATTACTATTTAGTCCTCCTCATAGATTTTGTATTTCTAATGAAGTCCCTAGCTAGCAGATATAGAAAAATTTTAGTAAGAGAGATTAATAGAAAGAATATCAACTTAATGAACGATTATGTTTACTGTTTGCACATTTGTATTGTAATTCCTGGAAACCGGAACCACAGGCCAAGCTGCATTTTGGTAGATGCCAGACAAACACTCACTAAGGCAAAGAATCAGTGTGTTCCAGTGATTTAAACTTAGAAATTGCAATATTAAAGCAGGGCAGAACAGAACAAAAAAAGGACATTTGGACTTCAGCCTCTCACTTTTCTTGCTACTGTTAGTTTACATGAGGTCTGTGCCAGATTTGTGTTTTCCATGCTGATAAACCTTCATCTCCAATTTCTGGCAGCAATTCTGAAACGACACTCTTTGAAGTACTTCAGTTACTTTCTGTGATGGCAACTATGAATTAACTGATGACTGATGGTTAAAAGGATTGTTGCCTACATAAAGATGTTTTGTTACCTTGAATTCAGGGGAGACCTTACTATCTATACTAATTTCTTTATTTAGACTGCTTGTTAGTTCTCATGGTGTAGGATTTTCCACAACTAGTAGATTGTTGGCCTTTCCCAGATTCTTCATTCCTGGAAGAGAGTCTGAGCTCTTCATGTCCCCACATACCCCATCCCATTTCCTCTTCTGGTGAAGCTTTCATTTTTAAAAGTGTGTAAAATTTTCTGACAATCAACCTAAAAATGAGCAACTGTGGGTTTTTTTGGTATTTTTTTTAAGTGGCTGTCCTACCTGTTTAATTATTATAGGTATTTTTCTCAATATCAGCATCTAAAAGTCTTGGGGAAAGTCCAGCTCAGCCTTCTTAGTATCAAAAATCTATAGATTTCTGATGTAACACACAGGAATAAATCCTAAATGAGAGATACTGATAAGGTCAGTGTGGTGAGGTTTGGATAAAGGTGTGATATGCAGAAGTAATTTTGATTAAAAGAAGTTCTCATGCTTGGGGTATGGGACCAGTTTATTACTCAAAGTCTGCTGCTGCCCTGCATACCTACAAATTGTCTTGTGCTGTAGAATATTAATTTATAAATTTCATACAGTAGCTTATTCATCACAGGAGAAGGAATAGGCACACTGGAGAGCTGTACATGATCTCTCAAATAAATTATTTCACTAAATGAATGGCAATATATTATTTTCTTACAAATCCCTTTTGTTACCTGTCGTCAGGGAACCTAATTCTCCAGGAATGACAGGGAGTATTATATATCTTCTGAAGTTTGTAACAAAAGCTAGTTCACACAGGTGGTCCCAGTCCTTCCACATTGGCCCAAATCCTTTGTCTGGGTCTTCCACACAGCAGGGGACCTTCATCTTCTCTAATTTCAGGCATCTGAATGTTAGACATCTAGACTGAGCCAAATCAGCCTCATTACAGTTGCCTTAGACACCTATGATAAAAGCACGTGTGCTTTTTTTTGAACAGCCTTAATTTGAGAGCCTGTGTTTTTGAGTGGATGAGATGAATTCCCACATTATGCTTGATTACAAAAATGTTTATGTTCTATGCTTTCTTTGTATGTATATTTACAGGTGTCTGAAATGTAAGGGAAACCAAATGAAACACATTCCTTGTTTACTCTGCAAAAATTTGTTAAGTAATACCCTGGAATAATGCAGAGACATAGTTATGATATTGTTAGATTTCTTTTTTTAAATACAAAATCTTGAATGTATATATTTTGCTTAATGGCTCATATTATGATCCTGAAAAAGGCCATGAACTCTAGGCAATTCTACTTTCCTGAAAGTAAGTAAAATGTAATGCCTGGAGAGATAGCAGAATGTTTTGGTTTAGAAAAAAGCTGAGAGGCAGAGATTGATGTGCTTATGCACTAGGTGTTCAGCCCTTGACATCTTTGGTGATGCTTTAATAGGAAACCTCACCATATAATCTTCATTTTCTCTCTTCTTTATTGCTGGGAGATAAGTTTCCAGTAAAAGAGTAGGGGATGCATTTTTTCTATTGAGCTTCCAATTGCTGTGTCAGCAATATGATCTATTTGGCATTGATTCTGCTTTCAGCTGCACTAATAGTAATTGAAAGAAAAATAGAGTAACTTTGGTGGATTCAGTGCAGAATTGTCATGACCGAGCTCCTGCAGCAGGGCCTACTCTGGAAGCAGCCAAGCTCCATCTCAGTCTCAGAGTATCTGCTCTGGAAGAAGTGAGCTGATCTCTATGCTGGTGAATGATTTCTTGCACTTGATCCATCTTCACGAGAAGGAGCTCGGACCAACCCCAGTTTACAGAGGAGCTGCTGACTCTTCCTCTCCAGAGAGCTGTGGAGCTTGAGCAGGGCAAGGTCAGCAGAGCATTAAGAGACTGATTGCTATAGCAGTCTTGGATTGAGTCTCAAGTGTCACAGGAGACATATGCTGAGTGTTTCTGCAGGCTGTTTCAATGGGTCTCAGGAAATGCCATTTTTATGCATTTATGTGCTTTCCCCATCCTCTTGTTTTAGCTTAAAGCTAAAGACATCTATCTGTTGTCCCAAAAGTGTTGTCTTATGTTACAGTGGCAAAATGCAAAAACATTTTGAGATAGAAATTAGCCACTTGAATAATGGGATAAACATCACAATTGTTCCTTCAGAACCTGATAAAAAATTATGACAGGCTTAGAAAGGGGAAGGATGAAAATAGACTAATGAGTAGCCTGTATTTGAGTACTCAAAATACTGTACTCTCAGCCTCTGTCAGTACTAACAAAGATCCAGCCAGTATTTGAGAATAATTAGTTTCACCAAACCTGTGGTAAATGGCAACCCAAGATCCATGCAGTTCTAGATTTCAACTGTAGACATGACTCTGGCACAGGCCAAAAATGAACCACAGGGTTTCAAGACTTAGCTAACTTCACTAATAACTGCTCCAGAGGATGACTGGCCTCTGACAGAGCTGCTGTGCTAATTTCCCAGGCTGAGCACTCACCTCATTTTTCTTTAAGGTAATAGATGTAATGCCTTTCAAACTTTTGCAAATCCATGGCACTTCATTACCAGACCTGGACTTTGGTGATTAATTTGTTGCAGCAGTGAGGTGCTGCCTGAAAAAAGGCTTCTGAGGAACAGAGCAGCCCAAGCAAGTAGCAGTTGACTGTGGAAGTTTTTTGTCTCTGTGGTATTCTATCTGTGTAACAAGAAATTAAGAGAAATGCAGTGATAAATATGAAAGATAAAAAGACTTACAGTCTTGAAAATAAATAAGTAACTGTTCTTTATAGCATCTTGAAAACTTTAGGACTTATGCTTGTCTGGACATAAACAGATTCTTATGACTTGAAATTTTAGCTCATTGGCTTGGGAGTGGTGATTGCCTTGCACAGTGGCACTTTATTGTCTCTTCAAAGAGCATTGCTTTAATTTGTCATGTTTTCTTTGTGATTCCTGTACACAAAATTATGTAAATTCTGAGGTAAAAACATTCTGTAAGGCACTAAGGTCAATGAGATTCAGATAACATACAATAGCTATAGCCCAGCAAGGTACAGAGGAAATGAAAAGTTAAGGTACATCCTGGACACTGGCTTGTGCAAATGAATTGTGTTAAATTCCTTTGTTGAAGTAGGAAACACTATGGAACAATAAGAGTTTTGAATGCAAAGGGGTTATAGTTATTTCTGTATTTACATTAAAATATAACCTGTTTCTTTAGGATGCAGAAAGTTTCAGGTGTTTCACGGTGTGCCTGAGAGCAGCAACAAAGAAAGGACAATTTAATTAAGAAGGAACTTACGTTTATTTCAGTAGAGTTATAAAACAAATATCACTGACCTTAAACAAGAGCAGTCTTTGAAGGACAAACTTTGTTCTCCTCCCTTCCTGTGATAACCTCTTGAAGAAGTCATTAAATATTCATTCCAGAAGCTATTTTTTCTCCACTTTAGACTGTTTTGCCTTCTTGCAGGTGAGAATTCAAGTACCAAGGATAAACTTTTTATTGTTTGTGTGTATGGCACTTCCACTGAGTAGTAATGGATGGAGAGTACACTGAATGGCAAGCTAAAATTTATTTTTGTTATAGGCTCCTGGGACTTCAATTATTCTTTGCTATAACCATGTCCTACAGTTATTTTCATGCTATGACTTCATCTGTGGGCCATTTGGCATCAGGGTGGCACAGAAGCTGTGACTCAAAAGACCCTTGTTGCTATCAAACAAAATTATAGGCAGAGAATAAATAGAAAAGATGTGTTGCCTGATTTAAAATGCAGATTTTCATATATGGCTGTGTGCCTTGGTTTCCCCTGCACCTGGGAAATTACCAGCCTGGGATGAGAAAAATCTGGTGTAACCTGAAATCAAATGTAAACAAAGAGAAAAACTTATGAGTTTTTCAGTCAACCTCTTAAACTTAAGTCTAAATATGTAAGGTAATACTTAAATGATTTCATGGGCAAAACATTGAATATTTCTCAATTGATGTTGATTGATCATATAGAGAATTGGACCAAAACTCTAGTCTGTACATCACCTGGCATATTTACTAATTATGATCTTTTTCAGACAGCACAAATATTCTGCCTGTGATGATGGTAAGTGGACTTTGGAAAGTCTTCTCCATTAGAAAAGAAAAGCATTCATTTTTTGTTATATCTCTTCTCAGGGAAAGAATACCGAGAAAGAGTCTACTCTTCAGAAAGGTGGCTTTGTGTCCTTATTTTAGACTTACAGAGCCAAAGATAGAAGGAAAAGAGTTACATCACTGTAACAGTTCAAATTTTGTGTTATTGAAGTCAGCCCTACTCTCTGCTGATAACTTCTACAAGTACGTGGCAAATCAGGCCACACATGCTCACTCTTCATGACAAGGTCCTGCAGAAGGACCCCAAACCAAGAGGTGGTTCTGTATTTCTGAAGAAAAGGAAAGCATTGCATCTTTTGGGCACTGCCTTGCCCTTTTTTGGACACTGGTGGAGGTCCAAGAAACCTTGTGCTTCAGTGTTTTCAAAGAAAAGGCAAAAGAAAAGGTGAGAATATCTTTCTGCTAACTTTTTTTACTAAAGGAGAGGTGATGACAGAATACCACAAATAATTTTGAGGAACACCTCAAAATCATACTGAGAGTGTGAACGACACAAACATGCCTTGTGATAGACCCACTCCTGAGATTTATGAGTGTTGGATGTGACCTAAGTCTTTCATAATGTGGGCTGCATCTCAATACAGATCCTGCCCCCTCCCATCCATGGACACACAGCCTTCCTCGTTTCCTCCCAGAGATCAAATAAGAGCTGTATGGCAAGCTCAGCAGTTCGTGGCACGGAAAAGCACTATGTAATAAATAAGTAATAAATTAATATTTAATTAAAGCTTCTCTTAATGGATGTTAGCACCTGAAAGGAGGTGGAAAGACAAATGTATGTGACCAGGAAGCTCTCTGTAGGTAGGACTGCAGCGACCGCTTTTCAGAGGCTTATGTAAAAAGCAGAAGCTTACATTATAAAAAAGACCTATTATGTGGTCAGTGCAGGACTAACACTGCTTGGAATGCAATTATGTGGCCTGAAATCCTTGTGTGACAGTGTAGACTGCAGTCCTGTGGTCCACTGGCCAAAGGTGCAACTCTGAAATGACTATTTGACTTCACTCTTTCTTAGAACTAGTGTGCAGTTTTTGTTAAATACAGGTCAGGAGATCATTACATGAATGATTGCCTGTTGGGACTGTTCCTGACTTTTCTTTAGGCAGATTTTTTTTTTTGCTACAGTTGGTTTCTGTCTATTTATGTTTCTGTAACATAAAGGCAGGTATGCTAAGGTAAGGGCAGCTGCAAGCTGTTCAGTTTTTTTGACTGCTCTCTGGTTTCTGAAAAGTTACTGGAACAAAAATCAGATATGTAAAGGTTGTATGCTCCTTTCTTATTATTGTCTAATTTTGCTCAGATATTCAGTGAGTGGAAGAAATATGTAGGATTTTGGTAGGAAATCAGAAGGTATAAGTGGTGAAATTAATTCATGATCTTCCTTTCTGCCGATTTGCCTTGCTCTGTGAAGAGAGGGGGTTTAGTGCACTCATAATGGTGTGCTTTTATATAGGTATATGTCCAGGTGACTGAAAGAAACTTCACCTTTGCACATTCAACCTAGTTCAGCCCATGTATTAATATTCCTTTCATTTTCTTGTGCATCTCCTCAGAGAGCAGATTAAAATTAAAATTCTGCCAAGGTTAGGTAGCAGAAAGGATTAGTGAGCTAGGTCTTCACCTCTAGAGAGAAAGGTGACATGAAAATGATTGGACTGGACACATCCTTATTCTGGAAACTATTTGTATGGATAAAAAATTCTCTATGCAACTGACAGCTTGAGCTGAAGAGATATCCAGGACCAAAACAGCAAAAAGGCTGAAGGTCAGGATTGAAGTGCAGCACATTGAGAGGGTTATACAGACTTTGTGTATTTATCTCAAGCTATTAGCATTTCATTTTCAAGATCAACTCTTTACTGGAAAAACTTTAAAAATTATTGTGCCCAATCCTCCCACACAAACATATTTTCAAAAGCTCTGAAGCAGGAAAAAAAACCCAAACCCAAACCCAAAAAATTGGTCAATGAAATAAAACCCTCCCCTTTCTTATATCTCATAACTTCTTTGTAATTGAAAGGCTAAATATAATACTCATTTTTGAGGAAGAACTTCAATGGGATTTTCTCTTAGAAGAGGAGAGAAATATCTGAGTAATAAAAAATGAGCACTGCACTACTTAATTTCATGCCTGTGTCAATTTTAGGAATTGAACATTTGGCCTAAATTGTAAGGATGAAAATAACTACTGTAAGTACAGAAAGGGGACCAGTAAATGTAATTGAAGGAATGTCCTTGCCTGTATAACTCACCTTGCAAATCTTTCACAGAAACGAGCAGAAAGTAAGCTTTCAGAACTTGCCCTTGTTTTTTCTTGCCATAATGTTATTGTATGGAAAAACTGAGGCATTCACACACATTGTGTACACAGTATATTAAACTTAGGTGTACGTAAATATATAGAAATGATACACAAACACAGCCCCAGATCATCATCACCCTTAAGTACAGTATCTCCACTGTTTGATTGCTATTAGCAGGAGAACTCCAGCAAGAGTGCAGTAATCTGTGCTTCTGAAAAATGTAAATGTCAATTTTTGGTCTTTAAAAATTATTAAGCCTAGCAAAAGATAGCAATTTCCAGTGTTTGCTTGCTTGGTAAGATGCAGGAGAGTGAGCATTACTCCTGAGAGCTGCCATTGGTTAGCTGGAGGGAAAATGGATATCAATTATACATAATCTAAGAAGCCTCTGCATAATAATCAGGCCCAGTAGGGGCTTTGGGGCAGCTTCGTTATTCTCTTGTAAACACAAGAGCCCAGATAGACATGTCAGTCAGGAGTAGCGGCTGCAATTCTTCCTTTTTAACACCTTCACATTCTATTGCTTCAATATGCAAACAAGGCTGTTTAGCTGAGGGTTGAGGCTGTGCTAATGAGCTCCCTGCACTAACCCTGAAGTAAAAAGGTTCTGTTTCACAGCTGCTCAGAGACTAGCTCCTCTGGGCATGCTCAGGTATTGGAAAATAATTCCTTTTAAACAGAGAAACGCCAATCAGGATTTCTTGCATTCTCTTCTCTTTTCTCAGCGTGCTAATGCAATTACCTCCTAACTTGTGAACTTTTTATGGTGGTGAAAAAATGTTTTGTCTTTGAATTATGTAATTTTGTCACCAAAAAGAAGAGACGACTTGGAAAATTTAGCAGACTTAAAAATCATATTCTTCTTTTGTTCCTGGAGGACCATAACTAAGGGTAATTTTCACATTTCCTTCTTAAAGATGGACAGTTCTCTTATCCCCCTCACCTCCATGCATTTCTCCATTTCCAGCATGATTTCCATTTCCTTTCAGCTGGTTCATGTAATAAGCGACAGAGGAGGCTCCTAGGGCAATGCTGCCAACTTCATTCCTGCTTGTCACTGAAAAGGCCAACTCCTGTTGGTTTAGGACCTTGACTCTGTCCTAAAGCTAGGTTTCAGGGCATTGCTGAACTTAACCAACTGTATAATTGCCTTGGTAAAGAGGCACAGACCCCATGATAATCCTTTATGGATGAGCCAACATTTACAACTCATGGCACAAAACATGACGGTCTCTCGAATACCCAATTATTCTCATGAATAAAGTTTTCTGCCTGGAACAGTCAGAAATCCCTGCTGGGTTAATTTAGTGTCTGATGGAAATCATTTAGGTTTTCTGTTTAAAATAGGGCAGCGTATGATTTCTGATACAACTTTGTGAGATGCTCCCTGTCTCCCTTCATTCATCCACTCACTCTTCCCCAGGACTGTGCCTTCTAGCAACATGACACCTGAGAGCAGACCTATAGGCAGAGCCACAAAATCCCTGTCAAGTGAAAGTTACAACTATCTCAAACCATAACGTGTTCCTATGAAGAGAGACAGCACATTTGTAATATTTAGCAGTCAAATATTGTGATCTACTTTTTTTCACTTTGTTTTTGGTTGGATTCCTAATGGCTGTCTCCATGTGTGACAATCCACATTACTGAGTCACTGGGAAAGTCTTAACTTTGTAATGTTTCGACACTTAAATTATTCATTATGTTAGCTTTATGGCATATTAAAACCCTGGTTAGACAGGTAGAGCCAACTCCCTCCTGCCTTGCTGAAGCTCATTAAATGGCCATAATAACTGGACAGACTTAATTGTGCTATAACCAAATAATTCTGTCATTTGGATTCAAATCCAAGACAAATGGCCTACTCAGAAATCTCACTTATTTGAGTGTGTCTGGCAAATCATTAAAGTATGCTGCAAGCAGTTTACTTATGGCATGTTGGTGAAAATTTACAAGTAAAATTAAGAAACTGAAATAGGATGAGACTTTGCTTGTTTCAGAGTAATTTTAAATTATACCATACCATTCTAGTATTAGTATCCTCAAACAGCAGAAAATTCATTTATTCATCCATTTTTAAGGTATTTTAAAAATAATAATTGCCAGTGGTTACATTTAACTGTAGTTTAGAATTCAAATTTTACAGCTCAGAGAATAAGTAACTAGAAAAAAAAATCTGTTTTCCATTCAGGTCACCTTTCCAAGTGTCAGTTTACAACTCTTCAATTCAGTTTGCAAGGTTGAAATGATGAGCTTTTAAGCACTGCTATTATGTAATTATTCTATTGCCTTATAGCTCCTGTTAAGGTGGAAGGCTGAGGTAATTAAACTACTTTTCTGGGACTCAGAGGAGCCCCTCTTCTTCATAAAAGTGTCTGTGTCAATTTAGACAAGTCACTTGACACAAAAGTTTTACAAAATACATTTAGGAATTTAGATACTTTTGCAAAAACTCACTTGGTCCTTCCTCTTTATGTGTCATTATCTCTTGCAGCAGGGTTACAGGTGTCACAAGATCTGTGAGTCAGAGGAGTGCCCAGCTCCAGCAAGCATGGAAAGGTTTGACACTGAACACATCATTTTTCTTTCCTTAATTTCACATTTTGCTCTAATTGTACTTCAAGCAATTAGGGCTAGAATGCCGTATAATTTGACTATGTGGTAAAAAACTATCTGAGGAGTAAAAATACCATTCTGACTACTAAGTTTCTACCATCTATCAGGTAAGGACATCAATACCCAGTAGTTTTCTTCCCACAGAATTGAGATTAATCTCATATATATATATTAAAAAAAATTTACCATTGAAATTTTTCATCCTGCAAAAACCCCAATAGGGTTATGGCACTAAAGTGAGCAATCCCCCCTTAAAAATAGCAAGTGAACTACAATTATGATTAGGGGAATTGTGCAGTGGTTTTATGTTTAGTTTTGGTAGCTCAAAGGAGAAAAGATTAAGTAATGCAAAGGTTCACCTGTAATACCAACTTGTTCATCATCACCACAGAACCAATACTTATTACTTCATTCCATTAAAAATATCTTGCATTGTGATTAAAGGAAATTATTTCAAATGAACTGACTTAGAGTCCCAAAACCCAGACAGTTCATACCAGTTCACTGTATAATTTCCTAATTCACTAGGATTTTGCAGAAGATTTGAAAGCTCTAATCCATGTGAACTACTTGTTCTAAAGATTAAACATTAAAAAAAAAAAAATGGTCAATAGAGCACATTCAATCACTCTTGGGACACTTTTCTCTTTTAAAAATCACGTATAAAAACCTTACTGTTTATTCTTTTGACTTTATGCATTAGGTGTAACACATAATAGGCAGTAATGACCAGCTGGATACTAATTTTTTTGTATTTAATTTATTCTTGTGTGTATAAATCCTGTTCTAAAAATTGTGTACAATTATAACAAATACCCTGCTTCCAATGCAACTGGGCTATTGGAGGCAAGGCACTTAAACCAGGTGGACTAGGAGCCTGCTGGGAAAGAGCAGAGCCTGTTGTGGAATTCTGGGCTGGGGTACAGATGCTTAACTTGATACAACTTTGACTTAGAGGGCGCAGATTGACTTAGAGGGCACAGATTGTCACACATCAGGGCTACTAGCCATAGGCTGAATTGAGAGGTGGGTGTATTTTGTTCTTTCCTCTTGAATATACCTGAAATAATTGATTCTATTTGGCCACACAAAGGATTGTCCACCCTGACTTTGGAAATGGGATCGACCTGTCTTGTGCATTTGAAAACAGAATATTCTGATGGTGGGTTTATCCAATTTGCCTAGGGAAATAAGCAGAACTCCCATCAATAAGACAGGCAACAAGGGAAACAGAATAGTGAAATAGAGTTTGGGGCAAATGTAGTGGCTGCCTGCATCTGGGGTGGGGATGGACACAGATTTGGCCATGATACATTCCAGGGTGAATCACCATTTCTTTGGTGGGACGTAGACACTGCCATGTTTTAGCTTTCTACTGGGATTCTGGTGAGTCTGACTTTGTTATAATACAATCATTAAGATTATTTATTTATTAGTATTGTTTTCCTTCTATTGAAAGGAAAGCAATTTGGTTCCTAATTAGGTTCATTAAATACTTCTGGTTGTGAATATTTTAAAATTAAGCACTGACTCCATAAAATCATTCCAGGTACTGTTTTTGCTGCAGGACATTAATTCTATTTTTTAAAGTATTAATACAGATAAAGGATCTTTGTTCTTTGTCTGTCTACCAAAGTGCCTGAAGTGAACTTCTTTCCCTCTACTCCTGCTAAATTACTAATTAGTTCAATGCACCTAAGAGATGACAGCTTTTGAGATTGGCAAAACTTGTGTTTTGAACAAAAGTTTTTAAGATGGTAGTTGGTGCTCTTGATGACAGATTTGTAGAGAAAATGATATTCTTCCTATTTTTTTTTCCTTAAGCAATATGAGAGCGAAGCAGTTGATTAAAACTGATGAAGTGTAACCAAATTTGTGCAATAGTTTAACTTTTATAGGAAAACATTGTTTATCTTCTCATGGGGAAGTGTCATTCGCATGTGTTGTTTCAACTCCTACCGCAAAGTTTTACCTCCAGAATGGAGTTGTAGCTGTTGGTGACAAACCATGACAGGTGAAGCTGTATAAGAAATGTGCACACCACCACTTTGGCTCCTTCCCTGCACAGAGAGGAGAAACAGGAGAGCTGGGACTGAACCTGTTGGGTTGGGCTATTAATAGTGTTGGGGTGCTTGAGCTCAGCCTGTCTGTCCTGGGGTAGATTTGCTAAGCCATGGTTCACAGCACACATCTTAAAAGCAGAAATGCTTATTCATGCATTTGAAAAGGTGGAAGGTGGGAATATTAGAAATAAACTTTCCCATTTCCTTCGTGTTCCCCTTCAAATGTATTGTGGAGACTGAGCTGATATTTTGAGTATTTGAACAGGCAGATGTACGTTGTCAGATACAGTTGTAATATAAATTGCTCACTAGTGTGTAGTGATTACTGTGTTTTCAGCTATGGAGAAGGTGGCATAGAGGCAATTAGGGATAACATAATACTTTAAAAAGTTTTCAGGTACTGAATAATTATTAATGTGATAGAGTGACACCAAAGAACCTGTGAACTAAAGAGCCAGACAAACTAACCAGTCTCATAACTTCACAATAGAATTGCAATTTGTACTTAAAACTGGGAGTAGCAAATAGCTGTATCAACACAACGACAAAAGAAACAAGTTGTTGTCTTTTATTGGGACAAAGGTTATTATATATTTGCCTACAAGATTTTTAATGAATTTTGTTAGTGGTTATATTTTTCTTCATGTATGGCAATTCCTGACAAAATCAAAGAAAATCCTTACACAAATTTAGAACGTATTTGGTACAGTGATGACTCAATAGCTACAGATGTGGAAACAGAAAACACCAGGAACACATAGAAACAGACAATAATAGCTGTTGGTACTCTCCCCACATCACATATGAGGAGCTCTAACCAAGAGATTGAGCAATTTGTTTTATATTATTTGATAAGGGATCATATATGTTGAAGAACAGCTGAAAGCCAAGGCAGGAAATTCTGGCTTAATATCAGAGATCTATTAGTAATTTCAGCCTTTACCTGTAAAGAATATTTAGCAGTTTTTTGTATTTTTAGACGGTCTGTCTTCTTCTGGCAGTTTTCCTCATTTAGCTTGGTTTTTTTTCAATTATTTCCTTAGTAAGCCAAGGGAACTGAGAAGGAAAGATAGTAGAAACCAAGGAAACTCTTTAGTCTGTGAGCACAAATATTTCAGATATTGAAATATTCTCCTTGCATGCACTCACCATTGTTCTAAACAATCTGAGGAAGGAAGCAATAGCAGTGTTGGAGAGTGTTTGAATCCCTCCATGAACCTGAATTTTCACACAGAGAACAATAACATGTATCCCCCAGTGTCTGTACTCACTTTAGAAAAAATGTTGCTTTTGGGCAATATAGCAGGTATCCCTTTGGTTTTGATGTGTTTTGTAATTAATTTATTTAAATAAGTAAACTGAAGGCCTTTACTTAGTGGTCCTGTCATACTAATGCTTTTAAAAATAGGGACATGCTGAGTTACAGAAAGTCTCTCAGCTTTTGTTATTCTAAAATTTTATTTTTGCTGATGTGTCTCCAAAACTGCTCTTAGCCACTAGGAGAGCTCATGTTAACATCTTACAGGGCCTCCAAGGGAGGGTCTTGAGAACTCTTCTAGTTTTTTTGTGATTCTTTCCTTCCTTTGTCTGCTTTTTAGGCCACTGACAGGTTGCATCACAAGGTCAGATTGTTCTGTATCCCTCCTGGGGATTAATGGTGGAAGAGAAAAGAAAATAAACAGAAGATTATTTCACAATTTCACATTATTTCACAATTCTGATCCACATTGGAATGATATCTTTTCAGTGGTTTGACTGTATATGGACAGAAAATTATAGGGGAGCAATGAGAAGTGGGAAAAGAGAAAGGCCATGGCTGCAGCTTCTGAGACCCTATAAACTGCAATATCTCCTCCTAGACACTAATTCCCATCTACCTCCTAAAATCCCAGTGTTTCTGTTCAGAGGCTTCCAACAGAAATCTCACTGTTCTCTGAGGTCCTTCCTAGCAGAATCCTTTGTATTGAAAGTGGAAAATTAAATTTGCCTAAAAAACTGGATTACTTTTACCTTAGTCTAGGCTGTAGCATCTGTTATCTCTAAAATCATTGTCCCAGTCTGCAAAATGGTGTGGGGTCCCAGAATGGTCCAAGACTAAATCTGAAGATCTAAGATATGATCCAAGAAAGCTATATTTTCAATAATCCTCTTACCCAGTGCCATGAGCTATTCAGGACTGACAATCCTGCAATTAGCTGTGTTCAAAATTAAAAACAAATTTTGGGTTTTGTTTCTTGAAAATTTCTTCAAGTAGGTTACTGTGATTAGATCATCAAGTGAGAGCATTTGAACTCTCCAATCTTCATTTTACCTTTCAAAATGATACCCTATGGAGACTTAGTTTTCCTACATTAAAAAATTCTGGATTTTTAATATCTTACTGTGTTGTCTGGATTTTTTAATGTATCTGGATTAAAAGATCCATCTGGATGCAGTGCAAAAGAGGGAACATTTACCTTCATGTGTGAGAAGGGAGGGTTTTGGAAAGTTAATGGAATGTGGAATTGAACTGAGTCACATTTTCACTGTATATAGTGGGTGAATGCAAGTGAGTGGATGGAAGAATGTTCCCCAGATAACCCTACAGACAATGGGAACCAGGGCCCAGTTATAATAGTTTTTTATCTCTGATGTTACCCAAAATTTGCTAGACTCAGTACAGCCATACTTTCCAACTGCAGGGATTCAATCTGTTTACTGAGACAGAATATTTTTGTTAAGGACAGCCTGTGTCTGGCAGGACCTTTTTGTTACCTTACTCTGTGTTTCTTATACAGAGGTCAAGTAGACCACAGTGAAAAGGCTTAGGAGGCTCAAAAAGTTTAGGAGAAGTTAAAACTGGGCTACTGAATCCAGATGGGAAATCAGAATTAGGCAAAGAGAGTGTCTGAATGAAGTATTTTCCTCCAAACAGATGACATTGTTCTTGTGGGGTAGAGTTCCTACAATCCCTGAAACAGAAGCTGCTAAAAAGTTTGTACTGTGCTTAAATGACCTCTGAAAAAGAATCAGGAGAGGAGTTACCCTCCAGTAACTCAACACTTCAGAAACTCAGCAGTGATGAGGATGTTTACCTGGGTCTCCAGCTACTCTGAGAACTAGCCTGGAGTAGCCTACAGCACTCTAGTGAGTGTATGCTCTGCTATGGACTGTCAAAAACTCTGATCTCAAATCCCAGAAGTAAAAGCAAGAACTGTAGTTTGGAGGTTATAGGATGTGCACCAGTGATTAAGTTAGAAGGTAAACCAGTGGATATTATTTTGCAGCATATTCATGAACCTAATCCTTCATTTTCTTGGATTGTTCCTGACAAGTACATTTAGATGTTTCGTGTTGTCTACATGGGAACATCATGTACAAATGGAAAATAACATATTTATTTTTGATTTTGGTATGGAAAACAATTCAAAGTATTTTCAAGTATTTTCAATTCTACATTTTTTTTCCTATTCTGTTGTTTCCATGTCGTTTTGGGTGGGAAAGGGAAAGAATGGGTTCAGCAAATGTAGGATTCAATTGTCTACAGAGCCATACTCTCAACTCACATAAGCCCTTTTGAAATACCATGCTTTGTCCTTACTGAAATGAAAAGTTGTTTCTTCATGTGTTAGTTAACAAAGGTTAAGTAAAGCATATTACAATCTGAATTATATAGGGCTGTTGCAGCTTGCTGAAGTGTTAGCAGGTCAAAGAGAACACTGTGTCCTTGAAAATGTTTTAGTTTGACCTGCTAACAAATGTTAATACATCTGTCCTGTTCAATGTGGTTTTGTGTGTGAATGTGCATGTATTTAAGGAGTAGAAAAGAAATGTTATATGTCAAATGAAAGTCCCTCAGAATTCAGCAAGTGTCATTCAAATGGGAATCAATCAATCACTATCAGAGTATACTGCACATTCCCATACATGACATGATGTTTTACTGTAGGCTTTGTAGAAAATACTTCTGCAAATATTTTTCATTTTTTTTAGCATTTCCTTACATAAATCTCTTAAGAGATGGACAACCCTATAAATTGGCTAGCTTTATCACAATGTTGATAAAAAGCATTAATTTTTGATCCAGAGCAAGTTAGCGTTTAAAAGACAGCCCTATCACTTGTTAAATTGTAAGCAACTATTTAAACTGAGTCTTATTATCTTAAAAACTTTTCACTATTTTTATCAAAGAAAGCAGCAAAATGTACTACTTCTGATTGATAGCTTCTTCTGAGCAAATATTTTTCTATTACCCCTTGAGTGTATGTTACTATTGCACTAGCAATGTTCACTGACCAAGCTGAACTACATGGTCTGAAAAAACTTGGAAGGAAGAAAATCCTTCATTATACAACTCACATCTTATAAGGATGAGGTAGACACAACTTCTGGGTCCATTGCAACCATTGCATCCATTGCACAGAGAAACTGCAAGACAATGCAGAGCTGCATGCGTGGCTGCTATCTCAGGCCACTAGCTGCCTAAACACTGTCAGGAACTTGAAATGTGAAAATGTGTGTCAAATTAAGATGTGGGCAACATTTTGCTAGTCCTTGTGAACTAGCAGGCGTGGGCTGTTGAAGGAAAAGGTGAGGAGTTCATGGCTGATGAGATAAAAAGTGTGAGTGTTGGAGGTACACACAGAAAGGAGCAAGGTGTTAAAAGCAAAGAGTCCAGGAAATGGTTGCAAGGCTGGGTGCATACAGAATATTGTAAGCAGTTATAATGAGATGATATTAATGAGTGTTCTGGCAGTATCCTAATATTGCAACTTTGCTCTATGGTGTCTTTTCCATACCAAATTCATCACCTCTAAATGCCCCTTCCCCCATATGGGTCTTCTTTAAAATGCAGAGGAAAATAAAGGTCCTCTGAAGGAGAGAAATACATTTCTCTGGCTGTTGCAGAAGTCAGTCACAGCATATGACCAGAACATCCAGCTCTGGAGTAGGAGGGAAAGGGAAAATAAAAGGATTGCAACTATAAACTGAACAACTGTTTTTGAGGCACCCTGAAGTTTTGGTTTTGTTTTGTAATGTTTTTTACTTTATCATTCCTTTTTACAAATTACTAAGCTTTTCATCTTGCTATTAGGAGGCAGAATATCTTACTGTGCTGTCTGAATATTCTTTCTTGCATAGATTTGTAAGTAAAAAACGTCTGTTTGTTAAAGCATGTGATACTTTCCACTTCACTAAAGAGAAGAAAAGTCACAACTGTGCTGTGATGTTTTATTTAAATATAAAAAATATCAAGCTATCAGCACAAACCAATTAAATAATCCTCCTTGTCTCCAGATTAGCCTACACACAGCTTTATATTTATACTTTTATTTGATTAAAAAATCGATCTGTACTCAGTATTAGAATCAATATTCCCAAAAGATTATCTCTCCACTGTTGCTGGAAGCACAACAAAATTTGTTAAAAAACCCAACAAATCAACAGTTCCACACATTAAACATTTTTGAAACCTGTAACAAGTCAGAACTCAGATGTCTGTAGATTTTAACAGTCCACAAAACATCAAATATGTTAAGTGTGACCACTTATTAAGACTGACATGTAGGGCGTGGTGGTGACCACTTCAGTTGTTGTTAAGTCCTTTTACTGCTGCTGAACCCTTCATGCTCACAAGAATCCTTTCTGAACAGGTGAATTATCTAATAGATCATCAATGTCCAGGGCCTGTATATTTTTGTAAGAGTGTGGTCTCTAGCTAAATAGGAATAGCAAGCTGTTCAACAGGATTCTGTCCTGTAGAAGGCATTTACAGTAGGCCCTATTTTCAGCAGGAATTAGACTCAATGACGTTTTAAGGTTATTTCTGAAATTATTTGTTCTATGATTTTGTATTGGTGTGCAAAAGATTTTTTGGAAAACAGCAACGTCATCTTGCCATAAGCACTCAAAATGAACCACCATAATGCCATTGTATGAAGAGATTGAAATCTTTGGTATATTTTTCTGAGTTAATCTTAATAAGCAGGAAAAATATTCAAAGTATTCTAGAATAGTAATTTAATCTTGCAGCAGGCTAAAAAACAGGTATAACACGTCATTAATATTAATGTATGTGTACATTACTATCATGGACTTACAACTATAACATGACCAGGGCCACTTTACATATTAATCCAATAGCCAGTTCACAAGTGTAAAAGCAGAAAACTGAGCAGTATAAAGGTCTGGCAAAACTACACTCAGTGGTGCTCAAAATAACTTCCACTGGAAAACTATTGTCCCTCAGTGAAACTAAAAGCCAATATTGGACTTGAAATAATCCTGATTGGGTGGGAGTCTGAAAGTCATAGCCAAGAATCAGAGAACACAGAGTGGTAATGAGGAACTGATGGTTGGTTTTCCAGAGAAACTGAGGTTTTATTCTGGTTTTAAGTTGTACAGTACTTTTAATATACAGTTATTTGTGGTTTTTCTTATTGAACTGTGCCTACATGACATCATGGAAGGATTAATTCAGTGCCTCCCAAAACCCAGATCTAACAGAAAGTAAGTATTTTTCTCCTTTACTCATCATGATTCTGATTTGGTGAAGAAAGAGTTATAAAAATTTTATTGGCTTGTAGCCCTGTAATTCACTCTTGGAGAACCATGTAATTTGAGAAACTCCTGGCAAGAAAGTCTGATTATTTTTTAGTTTTTAAAAAGCATGTTATTTTAGGATAAAAAGGAAAAAAGGTGAAAAAGCAGCTTATTATATTATCATTTAGATTGGATTCACCATAGGTTTGATTGTAGTAAAAATCATCTTCTCTGAAGACAAAAATTTACAGAAAATAAGTAGAACACAGACTTGTTGATAGTTTGCATCATCTCATAAAATCCTCCTGACATGAATTAATACTTTTGTGTTAAGTTGGTGCAGTACAGTAGAATGCATTGTCTAGGTAGTCGATCTAAACCTTTAATGGTGAAATAATTTGAAATCAATTCCAACTAATCATGTTAAGAAATATGTATCTTAAGAAATACCTTATGCTGCAGTACATTTATGTATATGAAAAAATGCATTAAAATATATCTTAGTTAGAATTTGTCTTGATTTTTTGTCTTTCTTTTATGCTATGGAGTATTTTATAATGTGTTAAATGGAAGGTAAAAAAAGTCATGTAGCATTCTTACAGTGTTGGCATGGTTTGATACAACTGAACCATATTTGCTTGGATATTTTGCTGAAACAAAATATTACCAAAATTAACACATTTCTGAAGAAGTCCAGTCGTATTTTTTGAGGACACTAGTATTCTCAGATATCTTTTAAGAGGGTAACCAGCAAATTGATTATCTAGGAGCCCTTATTTATGAAACTTTTTTAATGTTTAAAGGGACATAAGTATTTTGTGTTCATACACGTTAAAATCAGTAAGAATGAAATATTTGAGAGAAAGGATGGAGCTCAGGGGTTTTAATCAATGTATCTTTGCCAAATGAGAATCCTTTTGAATTTTACTGGCACAGTATCAATTTGTTTTTCACAAACTGATTCTCTTTTGAGAGATCTACAGCCTTATTAGCAAAAGTGAATCAGTATTGTCCAACTGACTTCTGTGAAATTGTTTTACTGAAAGCCAAGCATGAACATGGTCCATCTCTTCCATTAAAATTAATGGAAGAAATATGTGTCCAAATGACCTAGAATACTTTGAATCTGCATTTTCTTCAATTGTGTCAAAACAATGCTTTTAATAGTATATATCTTTTTATGCATTGTATGTGTAAGTGCATATTAAATGTGCTGAATGGCCTAAATGTAAACTGTGATTGAATATTCCCATATGAGCCCAATCTAATTCTAATCCATTGGTTGGGATATAATAAAAGACTGTTTTCATCAAGGACTTGGCATCCCCTTGAAGATTGGATTGCAATATGACAGCAAGAATGAGTATAGTAGAAATTGGAAAGTTAATCAAGCTTAGCCAGAAGTCATTGCTCACAAGAGCCTAGGACTCCACAGTCTTTAAAAACAAAATATAGAGAATTGACATCTGGTGTTAATTAATAATGTGAAACAAACAAACAAAAATGTTCTTGAAATCTTTTCTTTTACTATTTATTGCATTTACGTTTCAGAAAAGGCAAATAAATTGACCAAATTTTTCATCAGTATTGTAAATCTGGAACCTACAAACGTGTGTTAAGTTGTCCTTTTCTCTATGGGAAGCCTGTGAGTAAGGCTGCCAGGTCTCCTTGCATCTCTGGGCATTTCTGGGGAATCTTCTTTTTTCGTAATCTTCATCACAGAAATTAGAAGGCAGCATGATATACTTCTGCTCATATGGATTTTCTAAAAGGTCCAAAAAATGTATTTTCCCTCTTCTAGGCACTACACATGTGCTAGAGCAAACTGAGTGTGCCTTATCCAGTTATTTGAAAAATATATGGACTGAGATGACTTTATTGTGTGAAAATCCAACAGATGTTGAATGAGACAGGATGTTTTTTAGCAATTTTGCTGCAGATAATACTGGCTTACCTCACAAAAATAAAGGAATTGTGATGTTACAAAAGAATTTGTGGTTTTTACATTTTAGATCTTCATAAATGAGGTCTGGACTCTTGCATATGTCTTTTCCTATCCTGAGATGTCATACTTCTGGCAGAGTGTATTGTGGTTTTGTCCATACAGAAATTCCTGTTGTCTCTCATGAATGCATCTGTGTATTGCTTGGATGGCTCCTAGACTACGTTCATTCCCTTTGTGTTTGTAAGGTCTATTTCTCTTCATCTGATGTGAAGCTGCTTTCTACTGGGGCTGGCTGGCTAAGTCTGGAGAGTTATCTACTAACCAAAATATTGGCCTGGTCTTCCTTTCAGATTTCATCACCCACAAATTTTGAGATGCCCATCGTTTTAAAATTCTCTTAATTTCTCTGGAAGTAAAATAGGAGGTCAGAGTTTTTCCCACGTGGAGCAATTTCTGGACTGATGCTTCTCCTGGAATCCATATCCCTTTCTGTGCAGCAGTTAATGAACTGAGATCCAAGAGAAGCTCGAGTTTCTGTTCTAAATGATGGCTATGATTAGCATGTAAGAACATTTAAATGGAAAATAATGATGAAAGCATACAGATTTTCCACTGAAAGCTTCTTTATTTTATATTCATGCTTTAGAGAACAGAACTCTCACTATGGAATACTTGCATAATATGAATACTGCAACATTTCCATCACGAGAACCTGGTCTGAGTCTGGCCACCCTCTACACCTGGGAGAGATCTCTCGGAGTACTCACCGGAGCTACACACTGTGCATTTCATTTTCTATAGTTTACTTTATTTTCGTAGTATTTGTTAATCCTGCAGGCTTCAAGAAAACTTGGTTTTGTTGGGGTTTGGATGCATCCAGAACTTACTGATGCACATAGATTTTGTGGGGACTTGCACTGATCTGAGTGAGAGAAGCATATGCTGCATGAAGTGTGTGAGCATATGAAAATTTATAATCTTACCTGCACTTTGATCTCTTAATGAAAAAATCCTGCATGTTTAGAAGTGGGGTGTTCGCAATGGCTGATTTGGCCTTTTTTTTTGGTCTCAAACTGTCCCTGTGCTTGGTAACAAGAGAGGCTCTGGCAGAGGGTATTTCAAAGCAGGAGATATTGCATAAGGAAGTTAACCCCTGAGGCCAAGGATGGCCTTTATAAATACCCTTCACTAGGACATTCATATTTTTACTGAAGGATGTGGTATACAAATCTGGATTCATCTTGCTTAGGAGCTGATTCGATACCTTGTAAAAGTTGGAATTATGTAGCCAGTTAAAGTATTTGTTTGTAAAAGATGTTATATTATAACCTGTTGGGAAAATCCAAGAGTCTGCCATGTAAGGAAACACAAAAATTATCTAATGAAAAGCCAGACTAAAAGAATGTCATATTTTTTGAATGTTGTTCTTTTTGAAAGTAAAACAAGAATTAGGACTTTTTATTTTTCAGAAATAATATTTAATTCAAAGGAAGTCAGTTTTGGGGTGTAAACAGTTGTCATCTCGGTAACTATGAATTTTCATTTCTGTTTTGATTGTAGTTCTAGCTGAAAAAATCTGGGAAGCTGAAACATTTTCTCTAGCACAGATACAGTTGAATCCAGGAATGTCCTGGCACTTGTCACTTTTCCAGTCTCTAGGCAATTTGGAGCTTTCTTGTTTGTAATTTACATGTAACATGGGCAACTACATCCTTCTGTTTTAAGGAATTTCCAGGGACCATACATCCCTGCACTGCACTAAGGTTTGTGCGCTACTGCTGACATCTCTGTCACTCAGGCCATCATTTTCTTGGGAAAGAAGATACCTGAACTTCTGGTCCTTGTTCCCAGTGTGGGTAACTTTGCAGGTTAGTTTTGTCTCAGCCCACTCCGACTTGTGGAGGGAGAACGTGTGGACAGCTGTGGGCTCAGGAATCAGGAGGTTTTTGTTCCATCCTGGCTGCCACTCATTGCAGAAGCAGCAACTCCTGTTATCAGTGGTACTTCTGAGTGGGATAGCCCGAGGATATGGTTACCAAACCCAGGGATAGCACAAGTTCCAAACAAGAAATACAGAATAAAAGATCAAGGCAAAATTATTTTTTACAACTTAGTGATGATAATACTTATGGCAAATTTTTTACAGATGAGGAGGGCTTAATGCTTACAAAGTTTATTTAGTTAGTGATAAACATTTCTTTTCTTGAGTATAGTTTTTAATTTTGAGCACAAATGAGTACTGGCCTCACTTAAAACACATGTACTCTTTCCCATCCCCCTGTATTGTTGTCAGGAACTTTCCCAGCTATACATGCTTTTTCACATTTGTCTGCTAAATGAGATATTAATGCACAAAATGTAGCATGCAGGAGTATTCTTTAGATTTTTAGCATTTTTTGAGGGCATTTGGATCTGCAGAGCACCAGTTTTCATTCTTGATTTTTTTCTGAATTTCAGAACATACATGAAATTTCCAGGCAAATCAGTCCTATTTTATTGATACATTGTGGGAAAGAGTTTTTCACCAGCGATTTTTATGCAAAACAGAGGTTAACTAGATATTCTTTTTAACATGACAGCCTTGCAAATGATTTTCACATTTATTTAGCCATATGTTGGCAATTCTAAAGACAAAAATATATCATTGAGAACAAACAGAATGTGAAATCTAACATCTTTAAAACTTTACACTTCAAGGCTGAGAAATTTCAATGAGTTTTTTTCCAATTCTTTTACATAATTTTTAATTCTGTGTTTACACTTAAATTGAAATATACTCAGAAAATAAAAACTGAGCATCTATAATGAGATCTCACATACTTCCCAAAGAGGAATGTCAATGTGTATTTGGGCTATCTCAGTATACAATGTTATTATGATATCAAAGTTTTGCCTTATTTTAGGCAAAGGACAATCAGATGGCATATTCTTAAACACTTATGAAACCACCCCCATAGCAAATACATCCATTCCATAATATTTCCATACAACTTAATGAAGCTGTAAGTACACATGAAAGGTATCATGAGGTCTTTAAATACAGCAAGTATATTCTGCATTTTAGAAAAATACAGTCTACTAGGAGAAATCCACATGCATATTTTACCTTCTGAAAGAGGTAAAAAATATTTGAAGGTATATGAAATATTTAATCAACAATACACATCAACATAATAATAAAAATGCAAGGACAATTTGTGATGTAAATCAACAGTGCCTATAGTGTTCTAGTGCTTCCAGTGTGTTTCAGCTTAAGTTCTTTAAACAAACACTAGAAATTTAAAATTTTAGAGGAGTATTTCAAAGTAATTCAGACAATGACTTGTTTAAATAGAGTTGGTCTGCCTTTTTTCATTAAGAGACTAGGTTAAAGGAAAAATAAAAGGTGTTTTCCAAATACGTAAAAACATATTATATATATTATTACTTTAAAATATATTTCAAATTTTAAAGAAAAATTTAAACCATGAAGCATTCCTCACTCAAACCTTGACTAACTGTAAGAGAACCAAGTGATAGGAATTCACTACAAGAGAAAAACTTTCTTCATATCTTATTTTCTGAAAATAAATCAATGAAATTATGATTTTTTTCAATATTTTCAGTAAACTTATGCGCATTTCTTCCAGAAGAATGTACAATGTAGCAGTGACAATTACAAGTGCTATGTGACATTCTGACAATGGGATAATTGTCCAAATTTCCTTCATATGTCCAAGATTCTGTTCTAATCCTATTTCAGTCAGTCTTGCCTCTCTAAAAGTCTTTTCATGTTAATGTTTTCAATGACTAGTGAGTCTGTTTTGAATTTTCATAAAGCATTATAAGGGCCAGTTATGGTAAGGCAGTATGGTAGAGATATACTCCTTTTGATAAGATTTCAAAATAAATGTTCTAATGAATTAAAAAAAAAATGTCTGATGCCATCTTCAAAACTGGCTTATTTCACTGTTCTTGCAGAAGAAAATAAAGTAGATCAAGCTGAAATGAAGTTATTCTATATTAAATATTCTGATATGGGAATGAATGAATATTGCATGGAGATTTAGGCGATTTACCAAAGGTCACTTGGGAAACTGTAAGAGAGATAAGAAAATAACTCCTGAGCTGTTAAGTACTTAATTGTATTTTGGACCACTTGGTCTTGTCTTCAGGTTTCTCATGCAAAGATTATACACCCAGGTTGAAATTAACTCAGTTTTACCGTAATGTTAATGTGTCCAGATAGAATCTTCTACTAGTCTCCACCATGAATTAAGTAACAAACATTAATAAAATAAAATGAATGGAAATTCTTCATATGTTTCTATGTCAGTAAGTTTTTGGAATGCAAAATAGTTTCAGTAGAGTTATACAAGAGAAGACCACGGACCATTAACTTTTGGAATTTCCTGACCTGTGTGGTTGATTGAGCAACCTCAATGCTACATTTGACTGTAGACTTTGCATTTGACTGTGTATATATTTTATATACTTTCACATTTTTTATTATAATCTGTGTGGGGTATTTTCATTTCTGAAATAGCTTGAAGGCATGACCTTTTTTCAGCAGGGGAAAGTTCATAGAGAATGTATAGAGTGTCTATCTAGTTTGCCAAAGTGTATTTGACTGAAATTTTCAGCACAGATGTCTTAAAGGATTTTCTTCTGGCATTCACTTTGCATGTAAGACATGTCTGGTTTCCCATTATATTAAAGAAAAAAAAAATCTTTGTCAACCACAAGTTTTAAACTTTAGCTCTGGTGCTATCGCATGCTTGTGTGGGGCCTCCTAGGTAAGTGCAAACTTAGGCTGGAGTCAGTGGGGTTTGTGCAACCCATAAATGAGCACAGCTTAAGTATCCCACTCTGCCTCTTCTGTGTGTGAAATGGTGATGGTCTGTACCTCACAACCTTGCCAGTCCAACTGTACAGATGCATGCCTGCTGTTCTGGTGGCAGGTTAAATTTAAGGTAAAGAATCATCATGTGTGTGAATGTACAGACACATTCAGCTGTCGGCCTGAGGTCAAGCTTTCGAAATTGTGTGTTGGAGGTAGAAATAAGTAAAATAACTCTTAGAAGGTCCAAAACTCAGAAAGAAGACACTAAAAATTCTCAAACTCACAGTCTAGAGGCTGCAAGAACAGTGCCTAAACAGAAAATACAGCTCAGCTTTCAACTCTGTTCTGGCAGTTCTGCCTTCCTATACCAGCACTGACTGTTTTTGTGACAATCAGGAGTCAATGTTAGCTTTGAGCCCTGGCCCTCAAATCTTCTTTTAACTATACTTATGTTTATTCATTTGATGACATGCTTTGACATGTACTGTTTTTCAGTGACCACTTGGGAAAAAGCAATTGATTTAATTTTTTTAATCCGGTGAACTTATCATCTCGGCTCTGCTGAGAACTGTTTTTGCATTTTATTTACCTCTCGCATGTTAGTTTTTGAGTCTACGAACAGAGACTGCATAGAAAAGCATCTTATTTAGTCTAAAGCTTAAGATGCTGTTTTACCAAGTCCAGCTTCCCTAAGAGTTATAACAGGTGAATGTGAGCCCTTTCACTCTCTGCTCTTTCTGCATGTGTAAAGTGCATTATACTCAGCAAAATAGGACATATTGGTGAGCAATTTAGATAACAATCATGAGATCTGAGTGCATCTAATTTGCATAACCCAAACAAAAAATAGCAAAGAAAGGAAACCTTACAGCATATCAGTCAGGGACTGAAAAAATCTTCCTTGTTGGCATGGAATGAGAGGGCACAGAGGGTGAATCAAGCCATTGGACATACATGGTTTTGCCAGCTTCATCCAACAAATAAATCAGCAGTGCCTTGTTGGATCAGCATCCAGTCAGGGTGGAACAGAAAGGAAAAAGAGCTTTTGAGGAATGCTAAGGACGTGGACTATGAGACATTCCTTAGCAGCTTTAAACAGCTTAGCCTAAGGCTCAGTGTAAGGTTGGCCATAGCAGCTAAAGAACTCTGGGCTAATTATTGAATATTTATTTTATTTCTTCATGTTTCTATCCCACAGCCTTTTGTTGCCCGTGTTGTGCTCTGTGCTGCTATGCCTGTGCCTCTGGGATTATATTAACTAGGAGTCTTGAAGACAACTACACAAGCTGCAGCATAGATGTCCCTCAGCATGATGGAAGAAGGGCTTATGCAGTTCACTTAGGATTAGAAAAAGCACCTGCTCATAATATTGAATAAGAAATGGCATATAATTGGCCTGCTCCAGGAGGTGCCCCTGTTGCACAGAATTAGCAGTTGAGATAGAAGGGTTTTCATTTCTTCTTTTTTCCCCAGATGCATCTTGATCAATTGTTGCTAAAGCATAACACGATAGCTCAGGCGCACAATCCTGATAAATATCTTTTCCCTGAGAAAGATGGTTTGAGAATTATTAAATCTCACCTAAAAGAATGCTGACTTTTTTCACTCAGTTCTAATCCAAAATGAAGATTTTTCTGGCATCCTCAGGTGAATGTCTCTGAGCAGCTGGGCTAACATGAGCTCCAGTAGGCTGGGGAAGTGCAGAGAAAATAAACCTTTAGGGGAGAATTTAGAACTGTTATTTTGCCACTACCTGTCTCTGATTTCTATAGATGCTGGAATAATTAGGTGGCTAGGAGAGGTGTTTCATTGTAAGGTACTCCAGAAAACTGCTTTTAATAAGAAAAAAGTTCTAGCAGTTTCTTTTTGCAAAGCAAAATTCTTCAAGGAAGAATCATATTCTACCCTGGGAAAATTACTTAGGGAAGGATGCAGCAAAAATGTGTTTTGCTCACAGCAAAATTTGTAAACCTGGAGTGGATGAGAATAACAGATTTCTGTGCCTTTTTAAAAATGGCAAAAAGCCAGGTTTTTCTGCCTGACTTTATTTGAACATTTATGCAGTTGTATAGAGCATAGTTACGTTTATCTTGGGAGAGGTAAACTACTGGCATGAGGCTTCCTGAAAGTGGGTAAGACTACAGAATGAAATACATCATGGATCAAATTTTTCCTGTGCTAATTTATTTCACTTAGGTAAGCTAAGTGCCACTTCAGTGCCAGAGAGTGGAGATTAAAGCAGAAGGCTTTAGCATGGCTGAAACGTGATGTCACAAGAGACTTTTTGACTTCGTTAATTACTTTGAAAGTGCCAAAAAATTTTAGTGGTGTAAGGATTTCAAACCAAGGCAAAATATGGAGTTACACATAACCTTGCCTGAAGTTTGTTTTCAGGGAAGAAAGTCCTCAAATAAAATCATTAGGAAACTGCCATACCTTAAAAATCAAAGATTCATCATAGAAAAATTAAGGAATTAATGCAATTAATTTCTCCTTCCAACATTAAAGAAGCAGTGAAAATGAAGATTGGTAGTGTTCCATAAAAAATTGAAATGGAATTTATGAATATTTAGTTTTTCCTGTTCACTGATCTTAAAAAAAATGTAAATAATTCTCATGTATTTATTTTTCAATGGCTTAGCTTAAAGGAAGGTCAATGTATTGAGTACACATTAATGCACGTTGCAGCTCCTCTGAATTTGCTGTGCTTCACTGAAAGGTAAGTGGAGTTGTGTGGAATCTGTTTTAACATTTGTGCTGCAAAGTTATTTCGAAGAGCTGTGCAATTGTGCTCTGCCACCTGTTTGAGCTACTAGATAATCAAATTACTGGATATTTAATATCAAAGAGATGTGACACCTAAAGCCTGAGAAAATGACTCTAAAATTTTGACACTAAGCTACATCTGTAAGCTTGGCAAATCCTGTAACGTGTCTGCTGCTGTGCTGTGTGAATTCCAGCTTCTAATGAGCTCCTCCATGCCCCATACACACATCCATGGCAGTCCAAAGGGGAATGTGAGACGCAGTGTGAGACTTAGAGGAGCTGAGAATTGCCTAAGGTAGCGCTTGGAAGATGCTGCAGGCAGACACACAGGCAGAGCATCCATATGTCAGCTGGCTCCTGCCCGCAGCAGTGTGGGCAGTGCTGGTGGGGCTGGAAGGCAGCAGGAGCTGTGCCAGCAGTGATGGAGGGAGGTGGGTGGCAGTGCAAAGCTTCCCTGGGTGTGTGCCACCACTGCGGCAGGTCCGCAGGTGCATGTCCCACACAGGGGCAGGCACAAAAATGGGTTAGGGGTGTGTATGTGTGGTAAAGTGCCCCACACCCCCAGCAGGTGCTTCCAAATAGGGAAAGAGTTTCAGTTTATCTCTAGATATTTTAGGAAGTTTAACTAGAAAGTTCTGGGCCTTTCTCGTAGTAATTGGCTCAGTGCCAGCATGAGAGCATAACTTGGGCTCCAAGAGTGTAACTCAAAGCCTGCTGTGCTCTCATTGGACCAAGAGCCAAGTAGCCCACCTGAACTATTGAGTACTAAAGAGAAAGAACAAAAGTTTCACCCTTTCAAGGTGTTGTAGCAAGAAGGAGACTTGTCTCTATACTGTGTTTGTCTTTGCCTTTGTTTTTGTATTATTTTATTTCTTTATTAAAACCTTTTTGATTTTTCGAGTCACACTCGATCATGTTGTCTCACTAATTGATTTTTGCCTCTTCTCTGCAAGGGCTGGACCCTCAGAGGTGATGGCAAAACCCATATGTGTGTTTGCTACATAAAGTCTATGGAATGTTTCTAGAGTGAGCAGGATATATCACAGGAGCTAACTGCTCGTGGACTGCTCTCTGATTTCTGACTGCTGAATCTGTTTCTTGAATAGCTAAGCGTGGTGAATAACAGCATCAATGCCTGCAAAACTTCTGTCAAAACTTCCACCAACCCAGTATTTTGACAATTGCTTATAATATATACACATAAAAGCTTTTAATATATAAACATAACAATTGCAGAGCAGATCATTGCTTGGAGTAAGAACATCATGACAGTTACTTTTATAATGTAGACTCAGAGACATTTTTAATGCTGATAAAAGTTTAGGAACCTCAGCAACTAACTTAAATAATTGTATTTAGTTAATTAATATTTTGAGAAAAAAAAGTTTTAGATTTTAGGTGTGAAAGCTTATATTTTATTCCTCACTCAAACCAGGTTAAGAAATGATGCAGTATTTTCTGTGTTAACCCTCTTTTTTTTATTTTCTTTTATTCTTTATTTTTTATTTTGCACACAGCTGGGATTAGACAAGAAAAATAATTTGTGCTATGTGTCCACCTCAGAAATCATGGATGTAGAATTCAGTAATTTTGTTTTTTTTTCATACCCAGGTAAAACTAGTGAACTGAAATACCCAAATAATATCTCATAGCTAAAAGGAATAGTAATTTTTCACACTGTGATGATTAACTACCAAGAATCTTTTGGAATCTGTGGAGAGTTTTGAGATATCCTTGTCAGATTGCAATTTTATCTATTCCCATTTCTCTGGTGAATTAAAGGACTACTTCTCAACAGCAAAATAGAGGCTCTTCTCTTGTCCATCTATGTCTAAGCACTGCCATCATCCTCCACCTGTGAAGGGATAGAGATTTTTGAAGTTTTATCTGATTTAAAACAAGGACCAGATTGACGTTACTGTTTTCCACTGACTGCCCTAATAACACTGGTGTGGAATAAAAATTCATAACTACCTCTGTGTTTGCTGTACAAAGTCTGGATCTGATAGGTGTGATCAAAGACTGAGGATCTGGGTTAGACATGTTAGCTGAGCAAAACCCAGGACTTAGCTGAAAACTGTGTGTACTCAGAGCTTAATATTGCAAAGACTGGTGCAGTTTTCAGTGAGCTTGCAGACTGAAGGTGCTGAAGTACTGTCTTATGCACCTTGCTGACAGTCTAATAAATAGGTGTCTGATTCCTATTTTGGACTTTCAGACTTTATAGGTTCAACAGTTACTTATTTTAGTGGATTTCTCGTAGTAATACAAAGCGTTGTACATGTGAGGTATAGCAGATATGGGTGTTTCTCTTCTTAATTTAAAGTGTGTCACACCTGCCCCTATTTCTGCCTAAAAGTTTCATTTATTATTTAGTTGCCAAAAATAGTCATATGCTCCTTTAAATCAAAAGTTCCAGCTGCTTCATATCTCTGTTGACTTTTTGAAACAATCAGCTTAGCCAATTTCTGCCTACAAGCACAATTTTCAACATGAGGTTATATAGTAAGCTGAAAATATTAAATTATAGAGTAAGAATTTTAATAGGATTCGTTGACATGAGTTTCTAAATAATAATTTATTTTTTCTATGCTATTTGAGGAGTCATCCATGTGCATGAATTCAGTTTTGAAAAGCTAACACATTAAAGTGAAGAGCAAGCATCATCTAACTAGTATAGTGTAGTCTGTGTTGTTTGTTCTAGAAATGAAAGAACCAAGGAGAAGTGTAGGTAGTGCCTCTGCTCAGTAGTCTGAATAAAATATCCCCTTTATTTCTAACACTCAAGTCTTGTGTCCCCTGCAAGAAATGCCAAAGGGAGTCCTTTTGTTTGGCATATGCCTTATTATGGGTGTCCAGAGGCTGTATCAGTGAAAAAGCATGAATTGGTAGTACTTTACAGTTCAGGCAGCAGAATTAAACAGGTCAGCCCTGCTCATACCAAAGATATTTTCACCCTCCAGCTGCTTTCAAACACAAAACAGTTCTGCAGGTATTTCTTGAATCAAATGGCTGGAGCCATTTTGCTATGTGAAAAGGGTATAAATAACAGCTGCTGGTTTAGGAACATTATTTGCAGCTTAGAGAACTAAAATCCCTGGTTTTTGATCCCCTAATTAGACAGAATTTGAAAAAGTTGTGTTTAATTTGCAATTTACTTTAAAATCACAGAGTGTGTATTTCAGAATGACATTAAACAGCTTTTTAATACCCTTCAGAGCTTAGTGTTCCTAAATTGGTCCCCAGTGGTAGCTTTGGAAGTGCAGTAGATCATAGAAGTTTACAGGGTACAACCTAGTCAGTGCTTTATTCTGCTTTGAGAAATCCTCAGGTGGAGGCATGTGGGCAGCCCAGGACTCGCTGTGGGCTGCAGGAGGACAGGAGACTGATCACATGCAAGGGAGATCTTTTATGCAGGATGACTTGGTGAAAATGGTTGAAAATTGTGTATTAACAGGAGATGTTTCATTATGGAACACTGTTCCATAGTGAAAAGAGTGGTAGCAAATTGTCATAGTTGTTTACCCACAACCTCAAAAGAATTCACATAAAGAATGAAACATGACACTAATGTCTAAAATTAATTCCAGAGAGTTTTGATTAATTGTCTGATCTTTGTACTAGGAAATCTGGTGTAAACAAAAATAAAACTGCAAATGAGTACACACACCAATTCAGTGGAGAGACACCATCAATGCTTTTGGAAAATTAAATATCTTCCCATAAATCCACCTGAGTGGTTTGACACCGTAAAGGATCATGTGGATAGGGTTGCCCTGTTGATATTGTGTACACAGAGTAAAAAATCTCCTAACTTTTTCAGCAGTCTTTATCAAAACTTCCAAATAAAATAAAGCTATCATGGGGGGAACATTATCAAAAAAGCAAGAAGTATAAATGATAAGTTTTTAGAATGGCATGGGATTAGTGTTTGAATGTCACAGAAACTTGTTCCAGAAATTATGCTACTTAAGGCATTACTAAATATTGTGAGAAAGGAATGAAGTATGACTTGACAAGGACTGACAATGATACAAAATTTTTCAGGGTCATAAAAAAAGAAGATAATCTGCAGGATTATCTGATAAAACTGAATGGCTGGGCAGAAAAAAAATTCATGTTGTTAGATGCATGTGGGCAATATACCATCTAATTATACAATTTGGTGGGCTTTAAATTAGACTCAAGCTGTCCCTAAACTGCTGACAGAAGCTGGGAGGTTTAGCAGGGAATATCATGGTGTGTGTGCCCTATATTTTACATGTCCTCCCTAACATCTGCTGCTTGCCACTGTCAGAGGGGCAGGGAACTGAGCTAGATGAACCCTTAGTCTGACTTAGTACAGCTGTTCTTATATTCTGGAGAGTGCAAGGGAAAGAAAGGAAACGTGATTTTAATTTTTTTGACGGTTGAGGTTGCAGCTAAAATTAAATGGAATTTCATAGAACAAGGGGAAATCACTTTTTTAGCTCAAGGGCTTTCTTTTCTGGATTGCTAAGGTCTGCAGCAAAGGCTTCTATTGCAAACGTAACTCGGGAAAAGGTCATAATCTTTCATAATTGAAGAGCAACCTAAACATTAGGGTTGCTTCTATTGTATAATGCTGTTTATCTTGCCTTAGTATTGCTTCTCACAACATTTAAGACTGACTTTTTTTTCCCTGATGAAGGCAAACCTGTATTGATTGCCCAAATGGAAAAAAAGCTGGAAGAGCTGAATGTGTAGAGCTGTTATAGAGCTAAGAAGATGATAATGTATAGAAGTGTGCTCACTGGTTATTTCAGCCATGAAACTGTGCACTATGACCCAGAAACCTTATTGGGCCCTTTCTTTATATGCTGTGGACTTGAAATATAACAAACCTCTTGATCTTAAAGAGCTTCTTTTAACTTCTATACTCTTGATTAGGCTGCTCTGTGTGACATGGAGTAGGTTGATGGATAAAGGCTTGGAAATGCATAGTCTGTCTTTGAGGTTCTTGGACAACCTATTTGCTGAGCTCTATTCAGTTAGGTAGAATGATAAAACTGTATGACCTTAACTGCCTGATAATTTCCTGTGAAATCGTTTTTCCAAATGATGATTACATCTCTATTTAAACAAGAGGAATAGCCATCTTTCAGATAAATCTAAACTGCAAAAAATGCTTATACAAGTGCCTGTAGTTCACAAAAAGGCCTTTTTCCTTTTTAAATCTTATAAAATATATAACTGGAGTGGTTTCATTCTTTATATTTGCAGTCAAATCTAAAAGACTGAGGCATTAATTCTGTCAGCTGGATAAAGCTGCTTTTTTTTTTTTTTTTTTTTTTTTTTTTTTTTTTTTTTTTTTTTTTTTTTTTTCCCAGAAGCTTTTGGTTTTGCAAAGAAACTCAATTAGAAGAGTGTGCATAATTGTGGGCATGGCATGTATTTCTTCCTTGGTGGGTCTCACTGATGGCGGCATCAGATAAAAGGATTTAGCAAGAACTGTGCCATGGCAATGCAGATCTTATTTACCTGGAGAAAGCCTTCTGCTCTCTTGACAGCTCTGTAAGACTGTCAGCCAGGGGCGAAGAATCCTAACTTGTTCTCTAATTTGGTTGAAACTTGAATGCATGGGAGAGTGCAGCTATTACCTCTAGCCAAACAGAAATGAGTCAACATGTTGATAACTTGAATGAATAAGCAACTTTTAAAGAAAAAGTGTTAATGTAAGACTCAAATTACCATTCCCACTGCTACCTTTCACAAACCTGAAACTCCACTTCTCACAGGAGTCTTGTCTCTGCATCTATGTGGAGTTATGTATGCTTGCAAAGGAACTCTATCATCTACTTACTTTTTTCGTATAGTCTTTTATTATATATGTTCTGAAATCCTTTAGTAACCCGTGCAGCACAAGCAGGAATTGCAAGCAAAGATCAGCACACTGTCTCTCACTCTTGGATGAGCACTGGACTGGGAATGAGGTGTTGGCTAGCTGTTTGTCCATATGCTTAGGCCTAAATTTCTCTGCTTGATTGCCAGTTTAAAAGTTCACTGTACTGGTTTCTGTGACATTTGTCTCCTACTTACTTAGAAAGAACCAACAACTTTGTTTGTGCAGCGTTAGTGACTTGGTCTGTATTTGAATCAGCTGTCACAGGAAAGTGCAGTTCAGCTGTATAAATGTTATGTGTGCATAGTGGGGGAGGGATTCCTTAGCTACTCTGAGAAAATAATAAAAATTTAAAGAAATCTTTGGAGGTATTTTCACTGTGCTGGTGGCACATGCTTGGCATATGAAATACTGGACACTTATGCTAGTGCATGTTCCTAATTGCAATCTCCTTATCATAAACAATTACTGTTAAATGCAGTGCATGGTGAAGGGGGAGGAGGAAGAAACCCAGGTAGGATTGTTTGGAGCTGCATGAGTCTGTATTTGCCTCAGGCTTAGTTAGCTGTCAAGAAAACCCCTGGAGCACCCAGAATTCACAGACTTTACAGCTGATCATAATCAATAAAGGCAGATGCTGAAGCCAGGGAAAATGGGCAAACACATGTTGTCCTCTTGACCATTGCAGGCTAGAACTGTGTGCAGCTGAGTAATTGTGGAGAGGTGTGAGGGTCAGAGACCCTCTGGCTTTAGGCATCTGTAAGTGGTGCATGAAGCTCTGATCAGACTGAGGAGATCACTGTGTGAGGTGATGTCTGCTCTTCCGTGGTCAATAAGGATGTTTTGTTATTTGTGTCCTTGGGGTTCCTGTGTTTCTTTGTGTGGGGGCACGGGATGCTCCACGGGAGACCAAGACAGGACAAAAGGTCAGGCTGCTGCTTGATGAATATCAGCTAACAGCATGGTTGGCAGTGTTTTCTGCAGCTTATGGTGAGAGACAGGAACACAGAAACAGCAGCGACTTGTGTTTATCAGTGTGGAAACTATCACCTGCCATACCACAGCAAATCAGTCTCTTTTAAAGTGGCTTGGGAGCACACTAAAATAAAGTTATTTGGTCACTTATCTACTAAAGTGAGTAAGATTCTGCTGCACTTTGCTACCTAGCAGGATATTGCTCCATGCTTTGGCTTAATGAATTTTGGGGAAAAAGAAACACAATTGCCATCATTAAACATCTCAGTACAAAGGCCATAGTGCATACAGCATTAAATACTGTAAGAGAATAGCTTTCTTCAGAACATGATCCAGATCAAAGGTTTTAGGGTTGTAAGGTTTATACTAACTCTAATATATCAGGTGAGGATGCTGCTGCCTAAACAGTCTTCACAGTCGAAAGTTTCAGCATAAGTCAGATGATTTAGTTGAGTATAACATACTGGGATCTAATGTAAACTTCATTAGTTTCTCTGTTTTAAGAATGCACATAGGGTCAGTCATGACAGAGCAAGTGATATGTTTGTCATGTGTTCAAGGCTTGCATGTTAGAATCACTAAATAAATATTTCCTTCATGGTCTCACTGTTTGGATACTTCCTGTCTTCACCTGCTTCCTATTGTGGAAAAGAATTACAAGGAGCCACGCAATTCTGCTGGTTTGGGACAAAAAGTAGAGGATACAAGCTCAGGCAATTGATGCTTTGTTATGCCAGGAGATGGGTGGATCAGTACCTGGTACAGTGGATCTCCAACAGTTCCTAGAAGCATTATTTAAAATGGCTCATTCTGTATGGTTGGAAAGGTGTTAGATCCCATGAGAAAGGAAAGATTTGGATGTTTTGACAGGTAATCATAATACTTCTGTTTTAGAAAATATCTCCTTGCCTACAAAATTCTACAATTTTGTCTTTTCACATGCAGAGGTAATTTTCTGGTGCTATTTATTAGTCTGTACTTAATGGATTGTTATTTGGGTACTTTTGGACAAGACCAGGACTCTGACCCCAGCTGAATGAATCCTGCAGTCCCAAGTGTCTGCGTACCTGACTGACTGAGTTCTCTTTGAATTGTGTACTCCTGTTCATCACTGCAGGTCATATGTTTGCTTAGCATTTCTGCCCCTCCTCTCCCAGCCACGCAGGATGGGCTCACAGCCAGCTCAGTCTCTGCTCTCCTGTTGCAATGTCCGTCCTCAAAAAGGTTGGCAGGATTGAAACCTTGATGATGGGGAAAGTTTGCTTTAAACCTGTTCCTTAGAAAAGATAAACATGCAAAAATATGAATTTAGGTGGGGCTTCATTCTTATCAGCTTTTTTACAAGAATGAAAAGGGTGACAGTGGAAACTGCAAGGAAGGGCAAGATATGGAGAAGATCCTAGCCAGCTTTCATTTAACACAGTGTTTGTGATTTTTACTGATTTAATTGAATAGCAATTTACAGAGTCAGACTTCTTGGTTCCCTGAGAAAAGAACTTGTAAAAAATTAATGTTGCATCATTTGATACTATGTAGATAGTGACTGTAGACATGTAGGTGGTTTTGAACAGTCACTGTTCCTTGTGAGAGTAATAGACAGCATTTTGACTATCTTAAGCCAAATCTTTGTTCCTGTCTGAAGACAATAGATTTTTTTTTTTTGAGAAGTTTCTAAAGGAGGAGATTTCTTGTTTTCTCTTCTTTCCTGGAATAATTAGGATCTGTCGTAAACAGTTGGATTGGTGATCATCTGCCTTCCAGTCCTTTGAGGGATGTCTACCATAGGGATCCAGCACAGACAGAAATTACTTCTGGTGCCTTTCATTCTATGATAAAAAGCACTTGCCACGCAGTTCAAACCTGTTGCATTAGCTGCAATACACCTTCTTTACCTTGTCTCATGATAAATATGTATTTTAAATTAAGGAAGACATGGAAAATAGATAAAGTCTTGAAGAAATCTTGAATGAGCATCTGTCACATTTCTCAGGTTTTACAAGTATAAAAAGGCTGCTGCAAAAGGCTTCTTGGTAAATATACTGGAAAAGCAGGTAAATAAAAGTAAGAACTGAGTGAGTATGTGGAAAGAGACCACACCTCTCTCCTGCTCACCAGTTCTGCAGTCACTTACTGTTAGTATTTGGGAAATTTCTCTTACACTTGTAACACTGCAACCAACTGCGACTGTATGTATGGAAATCAGGGGCTTTATAGGCCCTCCATATGTTATCTTTTGAGAGGGACTCATGGGTTTTAGGGTTTCCCTCATTTAATCTCTAAATGTATAAAAGACTAATGCAGGAATATGCTGTGAGCGTGTTCTAAACTTGCTTCTACTTTATACCAATGTTCTGGTGTGTTTTTTGCTCTGAGGATTTCATTTAGATGGCAACAAAATTTAAACTTTATCTTAAATATTGATTTATCTTAGTTCCTCCAGGACTTTTTCTTCTGCAGGATCCCTTTTACCCAACTTTATTTTGCTTTGATATTACCATCTTACTCATATCCTGAGATGGAGTTAATGGTACAAAACCAGTGATAAATAATTTCTAGCCCTTTGTAAACTTTTGGTGGTTATTATAGAACCAGAAAGCTTTAACTTGAGCCCAAAAGTAATCACTCAGAGTCAGAGAGTCTGAGAGAGCTGTCTTTTCATTCAAAATTGTTTAAAATAAGCCACTGCATAGTGTTACAGCCTGTGCCAAATGCTGATGTTAGAGACTGGCAGGAACCATTTCCTGCAAAGGACACTGTTAGATTTGAAATGTGACTCTGTGGCATTTATGAATTTTTTTTTGACAAGGCTTTATTTGTTGTGTGCTTCTAACCTGTTGAGTTATAAGGGTAAAATAAACAGTGACTATTTCACTGAAATTCTGTTTACTTAAACTTTTCAATATTTCTGCAGAATTGACAAAAATTCTGTCTTCAATCTTATAATTAGAAAATAAATCCATAACTTTTATCTACACTATAGTTGTCTTGAAAAGGAAGAACTAAGTTAATTAAAATACAATTAATTTTCCTTGGATTTCTTTTGATTTTTTTAAAATTGTGTCCTAGTAAAAATGTGCTTTGAAAAGTGTTGACTAAAAATGAACTTAGAATTTGGCAATTTTATGATTATTTTCTCTCTTAGATATAAATATGCGGAGGATTTATTCATATGGGAGAGCAGAAGAATCACTAGATGATAAAACTTCTTGAAATGCAAAAGCCCATTGCCTAATTCAAATTTGCCCCTAATGGAAGACCTTTCAAACTATACGTTTTATAATTGTTCAGGAGCAGTAAAACCTTATAAGGTGTTTTTGAATGAATAACTATTTCAGAAGTTAGCCAAGTTCAAGGGCATTCTTATCTGCTGTACAGTTCCAGACATAATTTCACATAATAACTTCATATAGCTGATGTCTCAAAACGTATTTCTGACCACTGTCAGGCTGCTTTTCAAGTTCAAACATGAAACCCCCTCAAGTGCAATGCATACTGCAGTAGTTTTCAGCTGATTTAGTGTGGAAGGAATGTAGCCTTTCTATCTATAGTGGAATTTACCTTATTACTGGGTGCTTTTTCCCTGCTGGGACCTACTCAGGCCTCTTTTCTCAGGCATAACTCTGACAGGGAGTAGAACTGAACATTTGCTTAGGTCAGGAGTGCTAAATTAGGCAAATGTGAGATGGAAGAATTGCTACAAAATACCCAGGAGAGTCATAAATCTTTGACTGCAGAACATGACAGTTCTCTGTTTTCTTATAAATCTTGGAGATGTAGCTCTGGCAAGGCAGTTAGTCTTTCTAGAGACTGGTTTATGACTTGTAGAGTGTTGAGGCAGCTGATGGAAGGAAACTTTACCAGGCCCAGTTTGGTGAACAGCACAGATGGCTTGCTTTCCCCATAAATGAACCTTGTCTTTTTTGAAGTTGGCAGAATTTGTGCTAGAAAAATTCCCAGCTCAGAAGCAGCAGTTCTGTGTACAGCTGTGGCTTGCATCTGTCAAAGCTTGTCTCCAAGCACTGGAGGCAGCTCAAAAGTTCCATCAATAGCACAGGACATAAACACTGGGATACCAATACATTATGCCTCATAGCTTTTGACCCATTTTTATGCTGAAGGTAGCATACAGGGCACTCAGTATTACAAATACCTGTCAACATGCTTAGAGCATTATTATTTATCATTTTATTACCATGGCTGTCAGTTGGACAAGTTCCTTTCTGGTTTATGTTCCTACCATGCCCTTTTAGTTACTTTTTTTTTTTTCTTTTAATTGAAATGCATGAAGAGAGATATGTGATGTCAGTGCTGGATATTTCAACCTCACCAATAATAAAAGTTCTCTTGTTTCAAGCAGCTAGGCTGTTGTCTTTTTGCTTGCTTTGGATACTCAGCCCATGATTTTGAGAAATCAAAACGCCTGTACAAAGCTTTAATGGATGGTAACCTACAAGTTTGTTCTCTGTGTTGTAACTTCCTGAAGGTAAGCAATAAATTACTTTGTTAGGCAGTCAAAAATGGTGCAAGAAGCCTGTTAATGTTATCACAGTTATGCCAGCCAAAATGTCTCCACCTGAAGCTGTATTTAGAAATGAAAATCAAAGAGTCAGTAAAATACAGCAGACATCACTGAATGATAGATTTATAATGAATGTCTTGGATAGCTTTCTGTGAGCTTTAAAGCCAATGAATATATTTTATCTGATTGTAACTTTTCCAGGAAAATAAAAGCTATGCATACAGTGTGTGCTGCATCAGACTTTACAGTATCAACTCTTTTTGGCATAGTTACTAACACAAATGAGTTCTTTTTCTCCTACCTGATGAATACCATAGTAATTTCTGTGACAAGAACACTAGACATTTTGATTATATGCTATCAGTTCACAGTTATTTCCTGCTACTGAAAGATGCTTGCCAAATAACTTTTTACAAAGTAGATACAGAAGTCCTTGTTTTGGAGGTTTCATTATACTACTGAAAGCCACCAGGAACAGAAAAGAAAAAGATTTTCTAAGTCCTTGCTGAGGGATCAGTACAGCTATAACAAAAGGGTACATAGAACCATGGTGGAAGATTTGAATCTATTGACAATAGCGACACTTGTTTTTAATTCTTGTTCTTATCTGAAATTTATCCACTGGTGAATTTAAAATATTTTACTTGAATTTCTATTCAGGAAGTATCTATGTCTCAAAACAATTGCCAGACATGGTGTACAATATTATTTGTTAGTCCAACTAGAGAAAAATAAAATAGTTTAATAGCTTTATAACTGACTGAACTCTTCACTTTTGAAACCAGATATATCATGTGAGAATTGGGCAAATTTAAGAGATTAAGAGTTCAAGAATGAGTTTATGTACGACTGTGCATGTTTTCTGGCTGGATGCAGACATTCAGCCCTGCTTTCCAAATTACATTTAAAAAGTATTTGTAGTTTCTAGGTGCCAGTGTCTTTGACTGAGAAATATGCCTTTGGTCTGGGGATCTTGGATCAGTGACGTTTCAGAATGCATCTCGGTGTATTGCTGATCCCAGCTCACTGAGCAGTTCACTCAGTTTGTATTTCTGTTCTGCTGTACCACCGCATCTCAAGGCAGGCACCAAGTGGCTGGGCAGTCTGCTGCTGGTCCAGGTAAGGTCCCCACATCCACTTCTGCAGTGGGGCTGCAAATCCGTATGTCCTTGGCAGCTCAGGCTCTTGTCCATGCTTGAGTTCAGTCCCTGCTGGACTCTGCTGAGGTTGTTTTTTGGAAACTACTCAATTCCTTTTGACAGTAGACAGTGAGGAGAAAATGGGGAAGGAGGGAGGAAATAAAGAAGTAGAAACTGGCAGGGAGCCTGTGTCTCTCATACTTGCTGCTGATCAGGTAGAGAGAAAGTATTCATTATCTGTCCCTCACCCCAGGGCAACCAGCATGAGTTCTCCACCACATGAAACAAAGCATCAGTCTGATGGTACAGTAGACTGATTTTTGTGTGTGACATTCTTCTGTGACCAGGTTTAGTTGGGTATGTTTCTTACACATGGAACAAGAGAAGGGACATTTGAAATGAGTTTAGACTTTGTTCATCAGTTACACAACTGAGCACGGCTGAAATTCAGGAGTCCTCTTGGTTGCAGACAGTTAAACACAAGATATTCCAATCAATGTCATTTTCATAGGGTTTTCTACACACTCTGTAGCCCCAAGTGGTCAATAATCAGAAGCAAACTTCTCAAGAGGTCATGGAGTGACTGAAGAATCACTCTTTCAATATAGCAACCTAATTGTTTAGGTATAGCAACTAATTATCACATTTCAAAAACTATTCTCAACTAAGTAGGTGATTTTTATATTTTTGTTTTTCAACCTTATGGAATTAGGTTTTCAGGTTTTTCCTGCTAATTGTTCTTTGTATGAAGACAGAAAAAATAAGGAAATACACCAGAATATCTTCTGTAACTCCACGAAGCCTGGAATGAGTCTCTAAATAAAAAGATAACAATGAATTTGGCTGTGGACTGGGGACCAGATGAGGGGCAGTAGATAGGCTTACTGAAACAGAAAACCTTGAGAGTGTCCTAATATCCACAGTATTCATTCTAACACCGTAAAGTTCAGAACTGTAAGAGACATTGAAATGCCTGAGTATGCACACATGCACACATCCCTACCAGCTCAGCAGCAGAAATGGCTGCAGAGGGTTTTACAGGCCAACCCAGCAACAGCTCGAATATTTTCACTGGGGAAGGAATATTCTTGGAAAAAAAAGGAGTATTCTTTTAACAGGAGTAATACTTTGAGTGAGAGTGAATTATTTTTATTTCTTCATGTTTATTTCTCACAGATGCTATTCTAAAAATACACTGATTTTTTTAGTATGTTTGAAAAACAGCAAGTCAGGGATAGGTTTGCTTTTAGTTTCTGAGTCAGAGTGAGCAGATCTGAACTACTAACCCCTTAGAATAACACAGACATGAAAGGGATGTGTGTATCCTTTCACTGTGGTGAGATAGCAGGATAATTATCCAACATACAGTTCCCTCTCAGTGCTTTTCAGGGCATTTTGAATGAAGAGACTGTGAGGATAGTGGATTTTAATCTGAGAATCCACTTTAAGGGGGCTCAGGAGATTCAGTGCTAATAGAGGAGCTAAGTGATACAGAAGTATTACTTACTCCTCAAATGGGAAGATGAAAATGAGAATCCTTAGATAATACAGGATGGAAATAGATACCTGCTGATCTTCCCCCTGGCTCAAAAAAGAGACTGAATGAAGAATATGGAAGGACTCTGATGCCATGTAGGACTGTCCTTTAGCAGCTCTTTTCATTCATTTCAGTAGACCTGAACTCCATATTTTAACTCTGAGAATATGAAAGAACTAGTACATCTATTATAAGGGAAAGTTTGGTCCCTCTGATGCAAAATTAGTTTATTGTACAGAGGAGTGCAACAGGTAGTAATGATGCATGCATGTTTAGATGTAGCTTGCATGTGTCTGAGTGTTTGTGGCTTTTTACATCTGTATGTTTTATCACACCATTCTAGCCCCTTCTCTTGGAATTTTAGGCTTCACCTGTCTTAATTTTGCACCCAAGAGATATGCCAGATTCTTACTGAGGCTCTTGGAAACCAGCTTAATATAAACAGCAATATAACAAGAACTTGACAGAAAGAATAAAGCAATCAGAAGAACTTTGCTTTGCTTCTCTTTAATTTCCTTTGCTGTTGTATTTATACAACAGGTTTGCAATGTTATACTGCCTTTCCAGGAAGCAGTACTATCTCCAAATTAACTTTTTTCAGATTGATACCTATTGAGAAGCAGCAATTTGGTTTTGTAGGACATAAAACTACAGGTAGCTCTGAAAATCTAAAAATAATATCTGTTAGAAGAAAATTACACAATTTTTATTTCTGACTTGACTTTTAACATTTCTTCAAAATTTTCCATTTACTGTCTCCATCCCTCTCAAATTACAAACCACCTGCATACTAATATTCTGCTCTGCCACATATTGTGTTTCTTGCCTTTATTGAAACTGTGTGCTCTGCTTTGGGAAATACACAATGCAAACGAGGCCTGTACTCTTTTATTCAGCCAGGAATACAACTGTTCCAGCTCATATGTCAAAGTAATAAAAGGTGAGCTAGATTTAAGCACCTATTAATGGAACCTTTAGCTACATAATAATGTAAAAATAAGAGATGATTTATGAGAACAGAGGGAAGAAAATGAATAAACCTTTTTTAGCAGAGAACAAATAAAATTCTTTGTGATCATTTTTTTAGGAGGAACAGTATTGAAGAGAATACTGGCATGAGCTATATGATCTTTAAGGTCCCCTCCAATTCAAATAATTTTATCGGTCTATGATTCTGTTTTCTCAGGGTATTTTAGTACAAGAACTAAGGAATTAACCTCTTTTGGTGCTTCAGTACCTATGTGGTACTAGAGGATGGTATTGTTTTGGCTCAGAAGGTTAGGAATCTGACAGTATCAGGAATCATAAGGAGAGTCTTGTTTTTCCTAAATGACATTTCTGGAACCAGAGTCCCCTGTGGAGTTCTGAGCTTGTGTCTTCATTTCCTATCCTCCTGTGATGCAGGGAATAAAATATTTCTTTGAATGCTTGTTCTTTGTTGAGTGCAGCATGGAGATGTTTGAGAATCAACAGTCCCTTGTGTTTACAGAAGCAGTCACTTCCCCACTGCATGCTGTCTAGGAATTACCACGCTAGTCAATTTAGGGAAAATTTGCAAAATGGTGCACAGGGAGTCACACAGTTAAATCCCATTGATGTTAATAGGAGTCATGCAGCTAAATCCCTGCACATTGCTTTGTAATTTACCTCTTTGTGTTTCTCAAACCTGCTGGCTCATGACTAATTTGTGTCTCTTATAGAAAAGCTTGAATGTGTTTTGGTAGTGGAATGGGCACAGCCTATCACTCACATTTTATCTGACATATAAATATAAATTCCAAAATACAGACATTCACTCTAATGATTGATGTCTTGATATATTTGCCTGGGTTTATACCTATTTATACCTATTATACGGGTTCTTTATAAGTTATAGAGTAGTGATAAATCAAATTAGCACCAATCACCACAGTCCTCAGAACCTCAACTTCTTTAAGAAAGAACATAGCATTACTAAAATTTTTGAAAGCCAAACCCCCCTCACAGGAAAAAAAGTTTCAGTGAAAGCATAATGTCTTGAAAATTTGCTTGATCAGTTCTGAAAATGCTTTGAACTTGCTCTTTGGTCTTCAGAATGGTGTGAGTTAGACTTTCTAAAGTAATTTCAGTTTTCTGAAGAGAAGTGCTTTTAGGTTCACTTGTGGGAAAGAGGAAATTAGGCAGTGCTTCTAAAACTGAGGTTAAAGAATGGTGAATTGACTAGATGCAGACATGAAAGTGCTTTGCCCTTGTGCATGTGGTGCTGTGGTGATGAGTATCATTGGATGTATTTACACCATGACTCCAGCTAGCCATGAGATTGTCAAAATGTCCATAACCATGGCATCCAAAGTAAAGCAGCTGTGCTGGAACACTGCTGCACCGATACCAGTGAGCTCTGGCTCCAAGAAGGTTATTAGTTCAGTTGCAGCACCCTGCTGATGTGGCAACACGGCTTCTGGTTCAAGAGCTGGCCCAGGCAGCACTCTCCAAAGAGTGTTAACACCACCCTGCACTGTAAGGCACTGGCATACCCACAGAAACACTCATAAGATAATAAGTGACTCTATTTTCTGGGGAAGGTTTGGATGATTCCCAGTAAATGAAGCTTAAAACTGCACCATGAATGCCGAGAGGAAAAAGAAAATATTGCTTCATTCAATACTGCTGATTCACCCACTGAGTGGAAAATAAGTTATGAAATCATGTAATAAAAGCCCCTGTCAGCAGACATATATGCAGAGCAGGCATATACGAGGTAGAATAGGCAATCTGATATAAAAATCCTGTAACTGCTCTGTTGGTCTGAGACATACAATTGGGCAACAATTGTATTGGGCAATTGGGCAAGCTGGTTTTCCTTGCCCTCACTTTGATTTCCTATGAAAGTTGCCAAAATGTCACATGATTTTTACATGGGGGTAAAGGTGTTACCAGGACAAGCAACTTTTTAGTTAGGTTTAGAAGCTGTTGATAAGAATACATGCACATTTCTTTTGCCTTTGGAATATGGAAGTCAGACTCTCATGTAGTCCTACTATGTGAATACAAAGAATATCAGAATCTTTTGTGTTTTAATAAGAAAATTGGCTGTAAAGCTGTGTATTCTTGGCTTTATCTGGCTTCAGCATGGTTGCAGGCAAATGGGAATAGACTTTCTCGCAGTGTTTTGATTTTTCTGCATGACAGTGTGGTACACTGAGGGGAGTTTGACATATCTGGGGCCCTGCAAACATCTGGATAGAGTAGGCAGAGCTATTATGGCTCACCAGAACCTGGCTTCCATATGTTATATCCTTCCACTTGTGTCTCAGGATTGCATCATGGGGTCTCAATTTGTTAATCTCTGCAGGCATCAAATCTATTCATAACAAGTGGTTTTGACTGACATGTGAGCAGCTGGGGTAAACTGAAAGGAGCAAACTGAGATGCAGAACTGCTGACTGACTGCGCTTCCAGCTTGTTTTAACAGTGAAATCTGCTTTAAGAGAAACAAACAGCTTTGCAAACTTCTGATTCAGTATTTTGAATAGAAAGGCAATGCTCTGATATGTTGCAATCATGGCCAAAAGGAAAGGAAAATTGCATTTCGATACTTGGATCACACAAATCATAATATTCTACATTTCAGGACAAGTTATGAAAATATTTTTAAGCTGATATTAATGAATATTAATAACCATTATTGGAAAAGCAGAAAACCAATCGGAGTTTCAGAAAAGAATTTCCTAAGTGTGCCAGGAACAAACAAGAGTTTAACAACTGTATCAGTATGACATGAGATAAGGGTAGTAATCCCAACATAGAAAAGGAAGTGTACAACAAATATTTTTTTTTATCTGTTCCTGAAGAAAAGCAGGATGATGTATTTCTATGATAAAGTGTTAAGGAAATACTTTCTATTGAGCTAGAAGATAAGGAGGACCACAAACTTAAACAGTGAAAGTTAAATATTTTTCTGAAATCAGCAAGACTGGCACCCTTGGGTGCCAAAGGAGTCAGAATCAGGAGATTGAATTTCTTTTACTTGCAAATCTTGCAGCACTGAGGAACTTAAAAAATCCTTCAGAAATCAGTCTAACATGACTGGTAATTTATTGGTAATGGAGGAAAAGTCACTGCTCTTTGGCAAAACTGATGTAAGGCTAATCTGGAAAATAACTGATTGAAAAAATTATGAAATTAGTAAGATTTGAATGAAAAACAGGAAGATGTTGAATTTGAAATTGCAACAATACTCAATAAAAATAATACGTCTAATGCAGGTATCTCACTTGTGCATATGTTTAGTGAAGATCTTGTTGAAGACTGTATGCCCCCATGGATTTTCTCTGTGTAGCACTGGAAGGAGAAGGTGTGCCTTGTAAGGCTCTAGCAGGAATCATTTTACAAACAATTGATTGTTTAATACCAACTAATAATTTAGTCTTCTACAGAGAGACATAGTTGTCTTCAGAACACAATGCCTTTCTAAAGTTGTTACCGGAATTAGGTAATCTTAAGTGGTTTGAAGGTGAACATCTCTCCTTGCACAAGGAACCTGGAAAACTCTTTTAGCCTAAATATGCTGGCTGAAGAGAGAAATCTACCTGGAATTAGGCTGGATCTCCCCTCCTTTGTAGGTACCTTCTGTAAAATAACTATGAATACACTGTAAAAAGTAGTGGTTACTAGACACAGACTGTAATCTTTTGTTAAGTATATTGGACATCTGGATATTTCACAGGCCCTTAGAGCTTTTTTCTTTTAAATAAGAAAGTTTTGAGTAAACATTCAAATACATGTTAGATATAAGTTCCCCCTCCCCACCTGTTTAGCAAAAGAACAATGTGCATTGTGTCCTGGAGTATTCAGCTTCATTCCACTCTATTTTTAGACTCACGGCTTTCAAATAGAAGTTATTTATAGGTTTGTCCAGCCACAAAAGAAGGAAAAATGATTTAGACAATACACAGAAGTTTGGAAACTGTCAAGCAGAAAAGAATGATTATCATAATATAGTGTTCTAAATTAAATAAAGGACCGGTTTACTGATAGATCTCCAAGTGTTACGTATGAGAATTAATCATCCTGTGATGCATTTCTAGGTTAAATATTATTTAATACTTCAGTCAGTATTATAAAAGAAAGTATAAAATAAATGCTGGTAAGACATATATATCACAAAGACTACTAGAGAAGTTATTAATAGGATAAATAAATAACACAGATCAGTGTGAATTATTTGGCTAAAAAACCTGAAAACATTTTTTTTTTATACTGCCAAATAAAACATCACACATCTGGAAAGGAAAGCCACAGTCAAGTTTAGAGTGTGTCAGGCAATGCTCTGGAAGGTAAGAAATGTGCTCAAGACTTCTAAAGACTTGGCTGATTTTACCATGCACCTAGCATAAAAATAAAAATCTCTGGATAAAACTGGAGAAAGCTGTGCAGGAGCAGGGAATGGCATTCTGCAAATACAATAAGTAACATCTGAGCTACTGGGTAGTAATTCTGAGTCTCATTTGGGCATCTATGTTTTATAAAGGAGATTACAGGAGTGATGGAATGATGGGAAAAATGCAATGATAATCCTCCATCTCATAATGTCTATGAGACATACATATGCAAATGAAGGGATAGAAACTATTTTATTGCATCAACCAGTATTTTCATAAGGGAGGTGAAATTCAATCATAAAAATGATAACAGTGATAAAAGAAAGCTAAACGTAAAAACTTCCCTAAAATTAAAAGATTGATATATAAGAGAGAAATTAACTGAAAATATTAACAGTAAGAATAAGTAAACATAGGGCTAATACTGCATAAATTTTGACATATTATCTATTAGTAGGGTTATTTTTAAGTTATGAAAATATGCTTTTTTAATCAATGCTTTTATCCAGACACTCGGAGTCACTGCAGAAATTAGAGGATCTGCTCCCCTGATATGCAAGTGTCAGATTAGATAATGACAAGAGTTTTTGTAGGCTTCAAATCCAATAATACTAATAAATATTTTGCAAATTATCATGTTTTGAGTTACCTCTATCATTAACTGCTCTGCTCCCTCTGAGACCTGCAATTCTCAAAGACTACAATGCTTTGACAATGTAAGGCTCTCAATTTTAGAGGAAAAAAATATTTTTTCTCTATATTTGTTTTGTTGGTTCTTTGATGATTCGTGTAAATTTTTGTGTGCCTTGTTCTTCCTACTGTAATAAAGAACACTGAATTTCTGGGGAAATAATGAGACCTATTATGTAGTAAAAAAACCTTCTCCAGTGTAAACACCACAGTGAATTCCATAATGTGTTATTTGGGACTAAGTTTAAGCACTTAATGACTCCTCTTGCCCTTATTCAATATCAGTTTGCCAAAAAGAGCAGACTCTCAAGGGAAAATGAAATATCCAGTGGGCTCTACTATATTTTTAATATCAAAAAACTATGGAGTAAGAGATTTTAAAAAAGAATTTATACAGTAAAAGAAAGTATGAATACCATTGGAAGAATACAGAAGATGCTAATGAGAAAAGATAAAATTACAAAAATTACAGAAAAGCTGCTGCTGCTACAAGATAGTAACTAGTGAATCTGCACGTTCTCCTGAGACCAAGGTGAAATAGCTCCTTTAAGGCTGGTCTCCAAAAGGAAAACAATGTAACTGAAAAATGTTTAAAGTTCCATTAGTACAAAGGCAATAAATTTCGTAGCAAAAGAAGAAGCTTTAATAGTGATGACACAGACCATTGGACCAAAAATAGTAAATAAATTACCGTAATTTACAAATTGTTTGACAGGATTTCTTTTTATGGCATGTTTATCTTTACATGAATATTCAACAGAGCCCAATTTGTCTTCCTCTCCCTGATTTTACGTGATGCCAAGGAGTTTCTCTGATCATTAGGACAAGTGTCTCCAGCACAAGAGGTTGTTTAGATTGTTTCTCTGTCTTCTTCTCTGCTCTCTTTGCATTCTCTGCAACTCTGAGGTTAAGGACTGACAAATACTGTACTTGCCCATCTTTTACACAGATCACCAGATGCTCAAAAAGAAGAAAAAGAGCTCCTATCAAAGATGATGGTTCACCACTAAATTTGCTTTGGGTAAATCAAAGCAGAAAATTTGTAGTTGAATTTAACAACTCTGGCTATCCATTGATTTCTGTGACTTAATGCCAGCTCTTGTAGTTCATAGTCTGTGCCATGATATAGGGAATGGCTTTGCACATGGGTGTTCATCTTTGCAGCACAGACAGGCCATTGGTTTGTCACAGTAGGTCTCCTTTACAGGCATTAAAATTATTAAAATCTGGCAATTACTTTCAAAGAGTTTTATTGTGCTAGTCTGTGGAGTGGCTAAAATAGCAGTCAAAATTGAGCTGGCTGCATTACTCCTTGATGGTCCTTAGGTCTAGGGGTGAGGCCTGTTGAAAATGTTTCTGCATTACCTGGTACAAATGGATGCTGGCTTGGGACTGTGGATTCTAAGTAGTGTGGTGCTCCAAATCTCATTGCTCCTGGTGTGTGTCATGTCCTGAGAAAAACAAACAAATTCCTTGTAAATAAATCCTTGTAAATTTTTGGAAAGAAAGTAAAATATGAGCATAAAGATTTTTTTTTTTAAGATACAAAAAAGTAATTCTTGCTTCTCCCTAAACATGGTGGCATTTTTTTTATTTTCTTATACATCTCTCTTTTTCTGGATTTCAGCCAAGACTGAAAGCAGGAAATACAAGTATATTTCCAAGAAAGTCTTGTAATTTTCTATTCAATTGTTAACACAACAACAGGAGAGTCAATTTAGCTCACCTTAGCGTTTTGGAGAGAGCTGATGGTACATAGCCTCTACATGTCAGGAGGAATGCAGACTGCTGGGGAGAAGTGGTGACAGGAAGAAAGCTCTTGCATGGTACAAGAAATAACAGTAATTCAAAGGAGAGGAAAAACAAGAAAGGAGTGAATTTCTTCTCTTTTGTGAGGCAACACAACCTGTAGTCCTAATATGTGTGATGGTTCTGGCTTCTTTTTCCCTGCCAGGATTGGGATTAATGTATGTGAATTGAAGTTCATGTTTGGACTTGGATGTTTATTATTTCTTATCTATTTACAGACTCATGAGCCATGAACTCTAGCAAGTCAGAGATATGAGGTACATGACTTTACCTCTAACTCTTTCCAAGGTTGTTTAAGCACCAGTTACCCAATAAGGAGGTGACACCTACATTATTTGTATTTCTGACCCAATAATTACCACCCAAAGCCTGCAATGCAGACTTTTTCACCCAATTACAAGAAAGCACCTAAACCCATGAAGAATAAAGAAGAAAGTGAAGAAAGACAGAAGGACTTATACAATGCCCCAAATCCTCAATCTTAACTCACATATATTACTATATAATAAAATGTCAAAATCTTAGTTTCCAGAATTCTGACGAATATATAGCATCATTATTTCTTATGTAAGGTCTTTACACTGTGATTTGATGCAGAGGAATTGTGAAAAAAAGGAATAGAGAGCAGTCTACCCCAGACTCCATTAGGGATGACCTTAATGCAGAAATGTCCTCACCACACTTGTGTCTGGCTCTGCAGCAGCTTTGTGCTCCTCAGAGAGTGCAGTGGGTGGAGAAGGGGCAGGATGAAGGTGTGATGATGGAGCCCTGCCACACCCATTCTGGGGCAGCCACCAGAGCAGCCAAGCAAGAGCTTTCCTCCAGCCTCTGGGAGGGGTAAGGGCCTGTGCATGAAGGAGCACAGAGGAAACCAGGCAAAGGGATCCAGTAGGATTCATGTCATGACACCAGAACCCAGTGCCACAACTGGCAGGGACAGGGTGGGCTTCTGCACCAGAGATTGGGAGAGAGAAATTCAAACAAAACCTCAGGCACCAGTCACCTACAGTGCTGAAAAATTAGTTATAATTTTGTGTCATTCAAATGGTGGTGTAAACTCAGAGAATGGGGAATTTCACCGCATTGCACTAGAGATGTGTGAAGTGAACAGGCACTGGAAAAATACGTGAGTTTTGTCTTTATGCCATTGTTTGCATAAAGGGGGAAGACACCTACACTTGGCTCCTGCACCTTCCCTGAGAAACATATTTCTTCAAGCAATGTTTGAAAAAAAATGAGGTTTCAGTAGGTGGGATATGGTTTGGGGAAAAATGAGAAAGGGGGTGAGGCAAGTGAACAGAATTCAGAGAAAGGCAGAGAAGAAAACTTAGCTGTGTGTGGATACCCTTTATTTTTAATGCTGTGATCCAAAACATTCAGATGAAGTAAAGAATCTGACACTTCAGGCAAGAAAGAACAGGCAAACGGGATATTTAGTCACATCTAAAAGGAAACACATTTTTGTGAGCCATAGTGTTACTGAACTTCAGTGTTGTTCAGTGATTTCCCCCTCACAGTAGCAGCCCATTATTCAGAATATATGTCTTTACTTTTCTAAAGATATTGGGCAAATTTTAAAGGTATGTGTGCACAGGAATGACAATCATTTCTAATATTTCTGGAGGTATATTTCCCTTTGTGAAAAGGAAATTGGAGACAAAAAATCCCAATCAAACAAGGTATGAAACACTTAAACATATTACTTTAAAGTGAGCATATTGAAAATGAATGCACTGAACTTTTGAGATTGTAGGTTCATTCTGGGAAAGGACTTGAGAATTACAAATTTGGCTCCATTCAGAATTGAAAAGAAAGTTTTGATTTTTTTAACTGCTGCTTGAAAAATAGTTCACTTTAATGCTGCTTTATGGTGTAATGGAGGTCAGACAGCTGCAGTGGAGTAGGGCCTGTTTTTCTCCACTTCCTGTGGTGTTCGGGAAGGAATGACCTTGCAGACTCAGTTGCCTAAATTTAGGTACTTGTGTGTGCGTGTTCACCTGTAAAATGGATTTATAAAGTTCTGTAACAGACAATGGAATTTTAATCTGAAGCACACCTGGAGCTCTGGGGTTGGTTGGTCTCACCACGAGGCAGCTCCTACACTCAGGCAGCTGAGCTGTCCTCAAGTCTCTACTGACTGCAGGGGCTTAAGGTGGGATTCAGACATTCAGGTTTTATGTATCCCATGCAGTAATTTTAAATGTCTTAGTTTAGCTTTCAGGCATCTCTATTTATACTTTTGCATCTTTCTCCATGTTGCTCTTTTTTTTTCAAAAGCTCTGTGGGTGCAATTTGGTATCATTCCATTGATATCAGTGTAACTTGGCTGATTTACACGGGCTTTGGCTATCCTTCAGCTTGGAAGGCTTCTTTTAATGTCCCATTTCTGTGTCCATTATTGGATTATACCTTTCACTAAAATTTCCAGTGTTGTAATTAATTTGGAAACACTGAAACCCAACATTCTAACTTCTAAAGAACACTAATCAGCACTTCTGGCTTCTTTTTTTTTTTTTTTTTCCACTTTAAGTACTGGCCCATAAACATCTCATTAACAAGAAACTGTTGCAAGTGTTTTCATTGTTTTCTCTTTGCTTTGTGGTGAGCTAAGTGTTTCTAATTTTCCTGGGTGGATGCATCAGACTGTGACATGCTGAATCTGGTTTTATCAGTTTTATTCTGTTTAAGTGATTTTAAATGCAGCTTGAGGTATGTAGCTATATCATTATTATTATTATTATTATAACTATAATTGTTATTATTATTACTGTCACTCTTTTTATTGCTGCTATTATCAACATTTGGAAACTACTGATTGTTAGTTCTGTATTGAGAATAACTGAGCATAACTCCAACCAGTTCAGCCAGGAGCAGACTCATTTTTGCTTTGGTTTTGGTTTGTGGGGCTGGTGGTGACAAGAATACTGTGGGGTTTCAGCTGTTGCAATGTTTGGAGCTCAAGCACTGTTTGTCCAGCTATGGGACAAAGATTTCAGTAGGAGGACAGATGCTGTTTTGTAAGTTGAACAAAAATTGAAAGGCTTTCACAAGACCTACATGTTCTTCTTGTTCTGGAAACTCCTGTAAGCAAAAATATTTGCTGTAATATTCTGTGTTATGATAGCTTTGCAGAAATCTTGAAATATGTAGTGTGGTAGGATTTTCTCTTCTCATGAGCCTACATTTATAGATAGGTTCAGCAGTACTTAATGAAGAACATAATAGACATTATGAATCAAAGGTTTTTCTGGTTCTGGGCCTCATAATAATGCAAATTATTACTTGGTTACATTTATACTTGGTTTAACAAATGGGAGAAGGAAAGGTTTCAGATGTAGGTAGTATTAGTTAAAGGAGAAAACTCAGTGTATGATGATTTGAAGGACGATCTGGGAAGCACTCTTGCTGTGGGCAGCGCCATCTCAGTGGCCATTCATGGGGGTCCCACGGAGCTGCTCAGGCAGCTCAGGAGGACAAGGCAGCACTGATCTAAAACCCCCATGATCAGGTTTGCACAGAGCTGCACCTGCTCCTCAGGCAGTGCTGGCAGAATGTGCAGATCAGCTTGAGCACTCCAGTGTGTCTGAAGAGATATATCTGTCTGCAAACCTCAACTTCATCAAAGCTGTGAGGGGTGGGAGAGGTTTGCTCCATCTAATATTGGGCTAACTTGGCCCTAGAGCTCTAGAGCAGAATTAGGCATACACAGTTCTGCCTTCCTCTTCCTGCAGTCTACTGCCAAACCCAGGGATTTTAGAGATGTTTTCAAGTGCTGACTAAAAAAAAATCTAAAGGAGTATAAAGGAGCTTGTATTTGCATTTAGTTGAGGAAAAGAATCAATTAATATTAAAGTTTCATGCTTGAGTATCATGACTTTTTAACAAAGTCTTTCTCCTATACCTTGGAAAGGGTTTGGGATGACTCTTGCAATGTCTTAAGACTTCCATGCTTAAAGACTACTCACTTTTCTGGGCTGCTGAAAAGGCTAAATCATTATTACTTTGCAATCCTAAACTATGAAACACTGTGTAAATATGTGCTTGTAACTACATCTATTTTATTAAGGTCAGGATTTGGAATTGTTCCAAAACCAAGTCAGTTGCACTGGGCAGATTTGATTTTGTGATATTCACCTATAAGTTTGAAAGATACATTGGGGCTTTCTAAATAGCCTTGGTCAAATATTTACATCAATTCTATTAATCTTTCTGTCAGCTTTGTAATTAATTGAAAACTGATTTCTCCATGTAGCAACTTATTCTTAACTTATCAGCAGACATTATTTCCATCATCAGTGTATCACAGGCCAAGGTTAGAGTACTCAGCAATTTTAAAAGTGTTATCTCAGCTGTGGGCTCCTGAGCCAGATTAGCATGTGTGTAGTAAATCAAAATGTATTCAAGATTCCTGCATGTGCTAATTTTCTTTAGGTGTAACTCAAATAGGATGAGAGAGCAAAAATAGAGTGGTAATCATCAACCAAAACAGGATTTCCCGACTTGTGGACAGGTGTGTTACTGTGGCCCTCCTCAAACAGAGATGTCACTGTGAGGTTAAAATGCCAAACTCTAACAATAGAGACATAAACAGAAAGAAAGACCAAAGATAAGACATCTGGTACTTTTCTTAAAGATTCTGAGACTGAGGTCAATGGTTTGCTCAGTTTTGATAATTTATGACATGACCGAGGAACTTGTGTGGTCCAACACCATGAGTGAACTGACTTGAGGTAAAGCAATACCTTACTGTTGGCTTTCACACAGGCAGAAAAAGGAGCCCTTTTCCTGCATTGTGAGATAGTTTATTTGGCTGCATATTGTGATTTGACTGTGTCTCTTAGCTCTTGTGGCAGCTCGCCTGAGTTTAAGCTGTTCCCCTTGTGCATTGCTCTGGCACCTGCGTGCTCCCTGCTGAGATGTGTTGGGAATGTCAGCAGTCCTGAAGGAAAACCTCCTGGGGATGCCCCTGCACAGACTCAGCAACTCCACACCTGAGAGGCTGTCCTGCAGCAACTGACCTCAGCATAAATGATTCCTATAAAGCTCAGCACTGGGCACAGGAGAGTGTGATCTGCAACAGAATTCCCTTTACCACTGATGGCACATTGGGCCCTGCTTATTTCTGTGCTACAGAAATGGTTCTTGCTCATCAATGGGCTGTATGAGGTTTATTTTTAATTCAAATTTGATGCAGTTTGCCATACATATCATTACACGTGTGTCTAGTACATTAGATGGTTAAATAAATACATATTTAACTGTGCCTGAATTGTCCTTCCGGCCCAACTCCTAAGGTTGGATTGATTTTCAGAAACATAATTGTTTGTATCAAAAAAGTTATTTAGTCTCTCCTGGACCTCTTTAATTGCTTTAGGAACATAGCACTGGCTAGTTCAGTCACTGACTACATAAAATTCCCAATTACTTAGTCAAAATGAAGAGCACGAGGAAGATGACCTCGAAGTTTGTAATCAGCTGTAGCTACTGACATGGGCACTGCTGTGAACTTGACAAGCGGTGATACCTGCCCTGACGGTCAGAAAGATAATGAGCTGTTCATTTGAGTCAAAACAGCAAGAGCAGACATGATACAAATGAAATAAGAGCTGTAAAACTCGAGTATGTAAGAATGACTGTAAAAATTATAGTCCTGATCAAAATGTTTCTTTTTGTTGGTATCAACTTTTGTCACTTGGAGAACAATTTTTTTTTTTTTTGGTGGGATTACCAACTAATTTTGGGGGGTGAGGGGGGTTTGTTGGTTTCCTCAGTACTTGATGGGTTTTATAAACCTCTGTTCAGCAGATGGCAAATTGCAGATATTGTTACCAAAGATAGTTTCTAGTCCTCTTCTTGTGGAGAAATTTTACAAGGCTCATCCAAATCCACGTCATGGGTAATTGAGAATCCAGAATAAAAATACAATGCAATTGCCATTAAACCACTCCAAAACGTGCATCATTGATAATGTGATTTTGCAATTTTTTGAATAGCTACAATTTTAGACTCTCTGGTTTTCAAGGCTGACCTTGCACCCTCTTTCATGGTGTTTTCTGTGGCTTTTTCTCCATTAGTTGCAAATAATTCTGTACCATTTATGCCTTTGTTGGTGTGCCTTTATATCCAAATCATTCACATCAGAACAAATGTGAAGTAACATGGTTTAAGAAAAGACAAAAAAAGGCGTAATTCACCTTTTCTGTAAATCATTTGCCTTCCCTTATACAAGACACAAGCTGCATAGAATATGAGGTCATCACTGACAACATGACTCTTGAAGTAGTTACAACTTCCAGTTAAATAATCAAATACTTCTAGACACTGGATTATAACTTAGATTAATAGACATTTCAAGGCATTTAAAAATACCTACTGGTGACCTGCTAAGGAAGCTTTATATGCCATGGTGCTGATGAAGAGTAACAGTTTCAAATTCAGCATACTAAGAACTTTGTAAATCATATCATCCATCTCAATAAACCCTACCACCTACTAAGAAATCTGCTATGCTCTCTGTTACTTCTTTCTCAGGTCTGACCTATTACATCTAAAGTCTTGTACAGTTGAAATAGGACTAAAAATATTTTAATACAGAGAAATTAAGAGGGAAAAATGCTGAATTGTTAAAAAAACCTCTTCTCTTTGTGTTCATGATGGTAGTCACCTGCATTCCTGACTACATTCTTGTAAATTCCTTTCTATTATTTTGAGATAGGAAGATGAATTATCTTGTGCATTGCAGAAATTAGTAATAAAACTTTCACTTTGTTACAGGTGACAGCAGAATAAAGGGGAACCAAACATGACTTTCAGGTTGAGCTTTCAGAATTTCCTTCTGCTCTTGGTCTTGTGAGGCACAGGTCGAGGTCTAAATGGCATATTGGTACCCCAGGTGTTCTCCTTGGGTATGAAAAGACTTAACAAAGCAAAAATAAAAAGAAAATTATTATCACAGAGAGCTGTCTAATCTGCATTTCAGTGGAGTTTTTTTTTTCTCCAAAAGTGAAATAATCTGATCAAAAGAAGAACAAAAAAATTACTTTGTATAGATTACTGAATTATACATAGATATACTGAATTATTAGGGCATGAAGGGAAAATAATTCTGCAATTACAGTAGGCAGAGCAGAGCTTGTCAAAAAGATAACGCTGAAATAAGCTAAATATTGCTTCTTTAAGATTCAAGAACAGGGTTTATAGCATTGCTATGTTTGTGATTTATGAAGTAGAAAACAGATGCTCTATCAGTGGAGATAATATCATCAGTGTTCTGAGTAAGGAATAGTTTATTATTCCACAAAAACTTTGTGCCCTTTTGGCCTTGCTTAGGGATTTGGCAGGATATGAAATGAAGATGAATGATAGTTTAAACAGAGTTCACTCTTCCTCAAAAGACCTTATTAGTAAAATAAGAATACAGAACACCATCCTGCAAGATTAGTAACATGTGAAGCACCTCTGTTATATACTTCTTTTTATTTAAATAATTGATTAGGAACATGTAGGACAGATCTCATTATCAAGGCCTATTGATTTTTCTACTCACAGCCTGTTGCTAAATAATTTTCCAATTATACAATAATGTTGTAAGTATAGAGGACAGATCTGGATGGAAGTCTTAATAATTCAATGAGCAGAGCAGGTTTTTTGAAGTTGAGAAAGACAGGGAGGTAATGTGGAACTTGAACAGAATGGCTGATCTAAGCAGGACTCTAATATTCCGCCTCTCAAAGGAAATACCATGGAAAGATTTATGTTTTAAGGTGGTTTACTAGAAGACTGTGTATTTGTGTATTTGTTAGCCATAAGAAGACGCAGCACAAAATGTAGCCACTTAAAATTTGTAAGAACAGAAAAACTGTTCTGTGTTTCTGACAAGATAGAGGCAATTTCTGAATCCTTAGACTATAGGAGAAAAACTTTACAGTTAAGAATCAAGTATAATAGTACAGGGAATAGGTTGCAGCAGCCCAGCTACTTAGTCATTGACAATGACTGTGTACCTAAAAAGGATAGATACCTCTGCAGTTTTTGACAACATTTTTAGGCCAGGAACTCGAAACATCTGTAGAAAATGAAGGGATTTTGCTTCTTCAATTTTATACTTTTTTTTCCTGATGCTGAAAACAAATATTACATGGTAAGAAACACAATTAATTTAATCTTAATTTTGCTTTCCAAAAGTCTGAAGTATATTATTTAGTATATTATTTAGTTCTCTATAAAGAATGGAAACTAATTCAGATGACCTGCTTTGGGTCTCTTCTTTCAAATGGGTGAATCTCACTCTAGAGGAGCTTATGTTGGTATTGAGGGATCCCAGTCAGTAGCTTCAGACCAAATAGTGAACTTTCAGGTGCCTAAAGAAGGCAAAGTTTGACAAAACTTTTCTCTGCTGCTAAGGAACTCCACCTTCTTTTTTTAATCTCATACATTTAGACTATGCACGGTTAGATGTATATTAGAAGCAGACTAATAAGGTAATCTCCAATACACTACATAAATGCCAAAGTGTAGAGTGCAATAATCATGGGAAACCAGTTCCCTGAGATGAGAAAATGTATTTGTACTGGTTTGTAAGAGTGCATGAAAGGGAATCAATAAAGGCAGTTCTTCTTTAGCTATCTTAATCTATGAAATTTCATCTGCAGTTGTATTTTTAAGCAAGGATTTTGTGACAAACTTTAGTAATTATTTATTTTTACCTTATTCTTTAGCTTAAAAATATCTTTGCTTACTTGCAATTAACTAATTCCAGTTCCATATTTATTTATGTTCATTAGTAACTAAGTTTTTTGTTTGGATGACAAATCTTTGCAATTCTTCTTGATAAAATAAAATAATATTAAACAAAAAAAAAATTTGGATTAAATGAAGCAATGACATTATTCCCCCAAGCTTATTGAACCCCTTAAAAATCCATTTTAATTTTGATACAGAAAACCATTTCAAATACTGAAGATGAAATACTTAATTATGAAAATGTTGTGTAAAGCAGTAGTGGAAAAGAGAGGAATGAGTCAGTAGTGTTCTAATGATCAGACCTTTTCTGATCTGTAGCTGCACAGCAAGCAGACCCTTCTCCTGAGGGCTGCTGTAGCACTGAAGCAGCCTGTGGGAGCTGGGATTTTCCTGTTCCTCACCATCCAAGTGCTGCAAGACCACCTTCTTCCAGCAAAGTTTAGTTCTGCAGGCCTTGAGATTCCACAGGTGTCTCCTCTCTTCCTTTCACAGTTCTGAAATTCAAAAGCTGTTGAAAGTAAATGCACTGAAGTGATTTTCAGAAGGTGGTTGCAGTGACAGCCTAAACAGGCAGTACCAGGGTCTATTAGACAGGCAGTGATCCGTATTTAGATTAAAGATTGTCCAATTCTCCTCACAGCTGTCTCCTCACATTCATCAGCCCTTCAAATTGTGTTATAAGATCATTCAGGGAAGAGTTTTGGCTTTACACTGGGAAGAACCAACAGGTCAGCAGCCCTGGGCCTCAGACAGAAACTTGTAACACACATGCATGAGTAACCAAGAGCAACACTTTTTACCACTTGGGGAAACACTCAATAACTGAGATTGTATTTCCAAGTGTGAAACAATGTGATTTGCAAGAGAAGCAAATTTAAAAATAACTTCTTAGAAAAGGCAGGGAAAATAACCTACAAAAATCCAAGAAACACGTAAGGTATTTTTTAACCCACGTGATTATTTTAAAGAGACTGCAGCTTCTTTTCTCATATTCCTTTCACCTTTATAAGATGCAAAGCTTGTAACACCACAGACAGTGCAGGAGATTGATTTCATACCACTACAACAAGTGTGTGGTCACTACTGGGGCTGGTGTATAGCAGCCAGCTCACACCCCAATTTATGTCATTGTACCAGCATTACACTGAGTTAAGATTGAGGATGTCTCAAGTCTTCCATCACACCCCCAACACTGGAGAGATGTCTAAACTATGATGAATGGTACCTGATGTGGGGACAGAAATCATTGTGGATCTCATCTGTTCTGTGTGTTCAGTCTTGTCCAAAATTTATCCTATCTACATGATGAAAACTGGGATTTTTTTGGATGGGAATTAGTCGTTAGAGGAAAAAACTAGGGTTGAGGAACCAAAGAACAGAAATGTGGAAAGTCTTCAGTGTCTTGTGCAATAGAAGCTTTCTGTGGCAAAAGTAGAAGATGTGAATATTGCACTAGGCAAGGCAGGTAGCTACCCAAAATTGCAGGCATGGAATATGAGTGTGTGAAAGTCAGAACCTTGAGGCCATCATGAGTGTAAGACAGATAAATGCACAACACCTGGCTGTAAGCTTGGAAGTCTCCTACCCGCATCTTGTGGTGCCTGTAGTAGCCTATGTATCACCATTGTAAAAATGGTAAAGAACGACTATATCTGAAAGACATGGGACTCTTTCAACTTGCATATTTTATTTTCTTGGTGTTTGGTCTGTTTAATTCCTCGTGGAGAAGGGCAAAAAATAAAGGATCACATAGGTGACAAGATGGCCCCAATAGTTCTATTGACATTTGTGAAAGCACGAAAACACAGAGAATAATATTCACTTATTTGTCATTATACTCAGATTGTGGTGACATCTGATATCTTGGATAAATTTGGATAAAAGTGAATGAATAGCATACCTGAATAGGACAAGCCAGATGGTATGTGTGATTCTGACATTTTCTGAAACCAAAATGTATTTCATTAAATAAATTACTACTTTTCATTTTCCCTAAATAAATTATCATTTCAGCAGCACAGAATAGCTACTTAAAATAGCTATAAAAATATTTACTGACATTCACTTAGTTTTTCTCTCTTTCTTTTACTTTTCAGGTAGAACTTTCCCCATAAATACACATGAACAAGAATCTTGGAGTAAGAAATTAAATATGTATATTTACATATATAGTTTTAAAAATATATTCTTAAAATGTTTACAGGTGTTGTTTGTTTGTTGTTATTGTTGTTTTTTAAAAATGTGTTGTTGCTTCAGCCAAAATCTTCACAAGAAAATATATCCCATCGTCCCATTTCAAATAAAACACTGGCATGAGTTTCATGTCTCATTGTATCTAGCAACAAACTTATAAGAAATGGTAGTTTACTTTCTTGTCTGATGCAAGTGGTGTCATTTTTTTAAAATTCTTTTTGTGCTGATAATATCTATTCTCTAAATAGTGTTGCTTGGCTTCAAGCAAGACAGAATTATTTTTTCATATGGGAATATATTAAAAAATGAAGAATTAAGGTTCTCTATTATTGATATTAAATATTAGTTTAAAGGAACCTCGATGAAGGCTGAAGCTGTGTAATTCTTAGTGTCTCACAAATATAGAGCTGAAGATGAGCTATTTATGCAAATATCTGGTTTAAGGGGTAAGTGGTTTCAGTGTCCCTATATGCTTCTACTCAGTGAAGATAACTTCTTTCCTCCTGCAGACTTTAACTTCATGTTCTCACATATAATCAAGGAATTTACCATGTGTTCATCATTTGGCTGCTCAACTCTGCTATTGCTTCAGACCCATTATTTCACTACTGCCACATACTAAACTTGCCAAGGAACATGATTTCATCTGTGACTAGGCATGTTGACTGATCCCAAAGAGAGAACAGGGGACCTGCAGGAGGGCACATCACCATAAAAAGTAAAGATGTGTGAGGCCTTCCCCTGTTTTGTTATTTTGGTGGAGAGCTGAACAGGCTGACACGTGTAAGTGTTAGATGGGAGAGACCATAAGGGAGAGTTTGTAAGGAAAATTTCTCAATGGGTAAAGAAACTAAATCTTAATTTTTTTTTGGTCAAATTAGGAGCTCTGAATGGTTGATGAGTGTAGTATTGGAAAAAGCGTGAACTTTTGTGTTGAGACTTATGTATAGGAATATTTTGAGTACTGAGTAAAAATACTTAAGTGAAAGAGTAAGAAAAACTGAATTTTTGGTGATCCTGTCTCCCTTTTCCCCCACTTTGTCTGCATATTCCAACTAAAACTGCCTAGAAGGTCCCAGAATCATATACATTTTTTCCAGTAATGCAGAAGCCTCTGGATGGAGGAAAGTCTAATCCATAATAATGGCAGGTCTGTTTATTGATCTCATAAATTGCACTTTACTTGACCTGTCAAAAAGCAGAATTCTCAGCATGTGCTTTCCTGTTACTCTAAGAGCCTCTCCTCACCTCAGGCAGATTGCTCCCCCCAGCCTCTCCCCCTGTGCTGGCAGCTGTTGTAAACCCTGGCCTAAATTCATTAACCTTCTTCCAAACAATCAGTTTGAGTTCATCCTTGAGAAAGTGCAGATAGAACAATAAACACTCACTACTGATCTCTCTTCCCTGACTTTCCTAACACACCCATGCACAAGCTGCCTACCTAATTTTCTCCTAAGAGGAGGAAAATAAAAATCAAAACCAATAGGAATTGAAATCAGCCCACAGACTAGAATTTCCTAATTAGGAATGCACTCATAATGAGCAGTATTAATGCCTGTCTAATACCCAGGAAAACTGCACAGAGTAATCTGAATGGTACCAGACCAATCAATAGCATGTATCTGTAAGAAACAATCAAAGGGAAAGCCAGTGCTGAAAACCCTGTTCAGTGTGACTTATTGATTGCACATGGCTCCCACCAGAACAACTACCTGAAGTGCAGGGTTGTAGCCCTGAGAATGCTGTGAGTGGGTCTCCAGTGATTCTTGCCTGGGTAAGAAATTTTGTTTTGCTTTAAATGGATAAAATTGCATGCAGCCGCATGACTCAGATGGTGGTGTTACTGCATAGAGTTGCTGAGTTGTATCCAGAGCCAGGACAATCTGGAAGTACATTCCTGGGTATCTTTTAAGAGAATGCATTTTATCTTTTAAAAAACTGTGCCTTTGAACAATGCAATTTTTGATAATGTAATGTAAATGCTACAGGAAACAAAAAGGGAATGCTTTAAAGGAATCACTGACATTTAAATGCCTGATTCTCTTTACTAATAAAATAGAGGAGAGTTTTAGCTCACATCTAATTTTGAATCATAGGTGCCCTACAATTGACTGGAAATACCCTCTGGTTTTATTGTCTCAGGAAGAATACAAAATCTGAAATTGACTTGTAGGACTAAGGTAGACTAACTATATATATATTTTTTTTACCAAAATAAGAAAGAATGCCTTAGGTGAAACATTAAATTTCTAGGTGGCTAAATGTAGCTATGATGAATCAAGGCAAAAAAATACTGAGATAGCAGAATGGAAAGTTTGAAAAAGTTTTGCTAAATTTTTGCAATTTCTGCTCTCCCTTGAGCTCACTTTAAATAATAATTTCCAAATATTGTCTTACATAAACAGTTCTAAAAAATTCTGTGTCTGACAAATTGTCAAAATCATGTTCTTGTAGATGGCTTTGTGAAGTATGGCTGCAGGTCAGATGTGGGTTCTGCCAGTTGTGCAGGGGTTTGTGAGCATACTAAGTTCTTAGACTGCATTGAAATTTTTTGAAAAAAGTATTAAAAGGGGACTCCTCAATGTTGTTCTGCTGCACCTAACAGCATTATTTTAAATGTAGAAACATTCAGGTGTTGCAGAAAACTCCAAAAGGATATCTTGCATTTTGAGATTGTCATTGGGCTTGACATTTGTCTCGGGCTTGACATTTGCCTGAGAAATCAAAATTTTTTGATAGACTGATGAGCAGAGCTATAGGAAAACAGAAAGAACAATAAAATTTCAGTTTGTTTATTTGTTTCCCTAGCCTTAGTAATGTTTTTGTGAATAAATCCAAACTAGAGTCAAAACATTCCCAGCCTCCAGATCTGAGAAGGCACTTTAGGACACACTGTGTTTGTCATGCAGCCTAGAAGGCTGTGAAAATTTAAAGGCTTGCCATTTGGATAATGCTATCTTACTATTTTCCTCTATCTAGGAGACAGTGGTGAATTATAGCATTTTGGTCCAGTAGATGATAGGACCATGTATTGGTTTTGGATTAGTTACACATGTATTTGGAACAGAATAGGAATATTGTTTTGGTGGGAAAGGATCAGATCTAGCAGCTCCTGATGAAGGGACTGTTCATTTCTTGGTGTTTCTCAGGAAAAGCCATGGGTACATTAAGGCAGCTGGAAGAAGCAGTGTGGTCGGTGGAACCCATAGACTTTTCAAAAAGCAGTCTCAGGCAATGTCACTCTGAATTTGTTAGAGAAGGGGGAATTCTTGGAATACAAACTCAAGGGTTAATTTGAGTCATACTAGGTTAGAATAGTTCAGACACCGTCTCTGCTGTGGGAAATCACTGAAATTTTGTCTTAAAATTCCTTAATTTCCAACAAATTATCATGTAATGATGGAATGGTCAGCCATTGCAGCAGCAAAAACAGTATATTGCTTTACAATGTTCTTTCTTGGCTCATCTGTAATATTTGGTGAACAGCACCTGATTGATGGGAATGTAATGATAACCCAGCTCCTCCACTTGACAAGCCAGAGAGAACATCCAGATAAAATAGCCTGTGCTTCTGACACCCAGAAATGCCTGAAACGACTGCCAGAAGTTATTGAGCTGGAGAGAATTTAAAATGAATGAATTGGGCATGAGTCATGTCTTTCCACAGAGCAACTGTGGGCGCTGGCTGCTGGAGCACTTGAGAAGTCAACAAGGGCCCCTTTTGAGGGAGCTGCGGGAAAATTTCGTAAGTGCCTTGGATTTGGAATTCTGCAGTGCATCTGGGATAATAATACCCCACAACAGCTAAGATTATTTAAAGACAAGCAGCTTCAAATTGTCAATAACTCAAAAAACCAGCAAACTTGGGTGGGGAAGGGTGGCAGAGTGTTAATTGGTCTGGAAGCAGTATAAATACTTTCTGAATTTATCTCACTTACAAATGTTCACTGGTGATATGTTATCAGTAATTTATGATGTGCCATGACAGTCGCTTACATTTCTGACAAAAATAGCAATTAGTAAGAAGAATGAGGATTCTCCTTGAATTTTTTCATCAAGTCACAAAGGGGATTTCTTTCCTTCAATGCACGAATTGCCTGTAGAAATCCTTTTAATTTGGCAATTATCTCTCTTGCCTGAATCCGGTCCAATTTTCAAACTTTTCTAAGAATCTTACAAATGCTGTCATGAAATTACATGTATTAATTATGTGCATATCTAGTGCATACATTGGCATGCAATCATGGTGACAAGTACAAAAGAAACTCATCAATTTAATCATATACTTTCTTGATACTTGATTCTTACATTGCTACTTATTTGATTTTGATTTCTCCTTCACAGACATTATAGTTATTAAAAAATGCCAACTTCCAAAAGAGAAATAAAAGTGCATCAAAATTTTCAAGCGTTGCCTCACATATGAGGAGTCCTCTATTGCCCCAAAATTTCATGCAGGATGCTTATCAGGTGCAGGAAAATGAGTGGAGGGGTCCAATTTGTTACAGTTGGGTGTCACAGTGCAGATAGGTACTGCACTGTGTCTTCACTTTCAACTTCAGGGAAAGGCATTTGCAGCACTGTGAGAAAAGTCATATGCTTTCTGAAGATGGTGACTGCCATGAATCCAGAACATCTCTGTGATCTAAGTGGTTTGGTAGCTGGAATAAAAATACTAAAATAAAAATAGTAAAATCCAGGCATCCTTGATGTTTTTAAAAAAAGTTTCTGGAAAACATTATCTTTCTGTTTGCAAAGTAGAGAAATTTCAGTCATGTTGCTAAGTGCATTTACTTGTGTTATTCAGTGAATTGTAGTAGAGTTTGGAAAATGAAGAGTTTACTTAATTCTTGATGATTTAAGAGATTCCAGAAATATATTTCAGAATTCAGAGGGAACCTGAAAACACAGATGTAATATTATACTTGTATTCAAACTCCACAAAAAACAAAAAGACAATGCTGGTGAAGATTCAGGTCAGAAGCAATTCACTTGCAATTCAAGTACGTTTCCTCTTTGCAGGAGAACTGGGGAATGTTGTAATGAAACTCCCCTTAATAAGTTTTATAAACAGACATATTAAAAAATTATTGGAGCCAACTGAAAGTAACTGCTTAGGAGTCTTGGGTAGGTCCTGGAACCACCAGATTTTAGTTGTAAATGTAGTTATATTTAGTTATGTGCATACTCTTCCTTCTAGACTCACTTGTTTTATAACTCAGATTTAAAAAAGCTTCACCTGACAAGTCAGTTTTTAGCTGTGGATGGAAATTAGGATCTGAGCATCAAGGGTGGGGTGTTGAAATATGACAGAAAGTGGGCTTGCTTTTAAAAAATTATATTCTTCAATTATTTTCCTTATTTTTTAATATAATTTGGAAAAGATGTAGGAATTGAACCTCTTGGACTCCCTGTATCTTCTCTAGGGTTAGTGTGTGAAGTGACCACAATCCCAAGTGACATTGCTCATTGCCTGTGGCTTTAGAAAGTCATTGGAATAAACCTACCACATCACTCCCTAGGCACTGTGGAGGTATGAAACACTGCAGCTGAAATGGAACAATATTGCTTAATGTTAGAGAGCAGCCAAATGTTATATTCCAAAAAAAGGGCAGAATGTGGTCAGTAAGATCAGTCAATGGAAAAGGAGACTCCATCTGATATACTACAGAAGCAGTTCTGTTTTTTTCAGAAAGTTTCTTTTTTAAGGATGTATTTAATCTTTTATTGAACTCCCTGCACTGCATTACAATGCAGTGGTATGAGTTGCTATACTCAACTATACATATTTTCCATTAGATCCCAAGGAATAGACCAGAAATGCCTGCAAATCAGATGAATAAAACTAATTGCAATAGAAGGATGCTATTTTTTTCCCCAGATTTTCTCATTATAAGTATAGAATATATTTTTTCACTTCTCGGAGAATAGGTAACAGGCTTATGTCAAGGGTGAAGAAGATACTGCAGAAATACTGTGTGGCAACACTGTGAATCACAGGGCTTGTTGCTTCTGGAGGAGTATTTGGCTTAGAGGATTCTAGTTTTGGTGAAACTGCTGTTATCTCCTAAACCCTATCCTCAGACTATTATGTCTGTGGTACTGAATAAAAATGATCCAGAGTTAACAGATAGGAAAAAAATCTTCGATCTAAAAAAAAGGCAACTAGTAATTTAAAAACCCCAAACCCAACAAAACAACATACTATGAACTATCTAGTTTTTCAGTTAAACTCATCAGGAAAAGAAAATTTTACATCTGGAAAAAACATTCCTTCAGATCTCGTCTCTTTCTGTGACTTTGTGCAGGAACACAATGTGTGCTAGAAGAGGTGGCCCATTCTTTTACACCACTTTGACAGGAGCAGTGAATTTGTTCCCAAATCTTCTCGGGTATGGAAACTCTGAGGCACAGTTCATGGACCTGGGCTGTCTGCTGGAAATACTGTCAGGAATGATAAAAATGATAATAAATTTACTTTTACTGCTCCTTTCTGTTGTAGTAAATTTGTCCTGTATATTTACACAAAAATGTGTACAGACCTTTTTTATAAACCCCTGGGGAGGATTTTGTGCACAAAAGTAACATTCTCTTTCTCTTCACTTATGTCTGTAGTGTCTTTTCATATTTGTGGAAGGTGTCCAACAGGTTGGAAAATACATTGAAAACCTAAGCCAGTCAGTACAATACTAGTTCTAGTTTAAACAAAGACCAAATAGGTTTTCCCTTTTCCAAAGCAGTGTCTCCAAAAATACTTCTCAGGTTCAGAGAGTACATTTTTGTCCCAGTTTAACTCCTTCTGTGCTGAATAACAATCAAGGCTATTTTTTGCATAGCATAACACATGTCCCTTTCCAGGGAAAATATATTTCACAGGATCATGAAATTGGTAAGGTTGGAAGAGACCCCTGGAGATCACCCAGTCCAACCCACTTGGCAAGGCAGGGTCTCCCTGGAGCAGGTTACACAGGAATGAGCCCAGGTGGGTTTTGAATGTCTCCAGAGATGCAGAATCCATGAGCTCCCTGGGCAGCTGTTTCAGTGCTCTGCCACCCTCAATGTAAAGAACTACTTCCTCATGCTCAGCTGAAATTAATTATGTACATAACCAGTGCAATCATGGTGATAAGTACAAAAGAAACTCATAAATGTAATCATACACTTTTTTGCATTTTAGGTTATGGACATTGCTCCTGGTCCTGTCACCGAGAACCCTGAAAAAGAGTCTGACACCTGTCCTTTCTCTAACAGCAGAAGGTTTGAGCAGAACTGTAAGAATTTCTTACATAATTGGCTCAAAAAATTTGCTAGTACAAAACGAAGTTAGCACAATAGCATTTATGTCTAGTAGTGTAGAATTTGGACCATAGTGCATGAATCAAGGGCAGTGAGAAAGGAAATGTCATAATTCCTCTGTGATTTTTTTTGTTTTATTTGCCTAGCAGCCTGATGCCTTCCTTCTCCCTTCCTCTAGAGTAGGATCTCCTCTAGAGGGTAAAACTGATGGCTACACTCTGGATTCACTGAGAAGTGGACAGAATATCCATCACGTTTTGTCCACCCTTTGATCTGCAATGCTCATCTGCAGGAAACATTAGGCATTTTTGGAAAATTGTTTTGTAAAATTTCACCTGAATTTTCCAGCATGTTTTCTTGCTAAATGAAAATGCCTTGTGCATTTTATTGCTGAATAATGAGAAGCAGGATTGGTAAAATGAAAATATTGGTAAAATGTAAGTAGTAAAAAAAAATTAATTATAGTCTTTCCCAGCTAATTCCCAGAATGTTATATTTTCTGGGCATGGTCTTTGTCATTCCTGAACTTAAGACTTAACAACACACCTTTCAAGCTCCACAACACATTTAAAGTATAGCTCCATACTAGCCACTGTGAAGGAAATTAACTTTAGCCCAACCAAAACCAACACAACACTCATCAAGGACAGCAAACCAACAACTAAAATCTTGTCTGAATAGGTTCAAGCTCCTCCAGACATGGTATGAGGATGCAAATGACCCATTTAAGCAGTCAGACAAGAGATGTGTCTGGATGAGGGAAATGAAAGAACAATTATCTTAACTGACTATCTATGAATATTTTTCTCTTTTTCATCTCAAAAATCTCCCCTTTCCAGTATTTTCAACATTCAGTGTTGCTGCAGAAAGATTCTGATAAATGACCATTCTCTGGAAAAGCAGTTTCCCTGCAAAATACCCAACCAGTAATACTTTCACTTAGGGTCCAGTCTGGTTTCTGTAGTAGACAGTGTGCACGATTCAGAGCATCTAAATTCAATGAACAGATCAAAATGACAATTTTTTAGCTTATTCTCCATGTACAGTACGCTGTAGAGGAAAAGTGTGCCTGGACAGTTCAGACTTGTATGTAAAGCAGTGGTCCTGGTTTCTCTGAGATATAACATTGTGCTACCCTCAATGTGAACTATAATTCAGGGTTAGCTAGAGCTCAAATGCAGCAGGTAAAACTGCTGTTGTGAGATGAGGTGAGATGCACAGGTGAGACAGGAAAGGGGAAAGACAAATGATGTAAAGATGAAGAGCTGAGGGGAACAGAGACCAGTGAACAGCGCTGAAAGTGACTGGGGAGGAGTGGGCAGCTGAAGGGGAGAGCAAAGAGGAATGGATTTAAAAAAAAATACAAAGAAAAGTAATAGAGTGGGAAGGAGAATAAACCTGAAGGCAGTGAGGGTGAAGAAGTAGAACAGCTTCCATCTTTGCAATGCTTCACAGAGTTTTAAGAACAAAGAGCCATGACAGCTCTGAATTCAGGGCAGAGTACAGAGCTGAGAACAAAAATGGCACTGATTTTAAATGACCCAAGACGCAATGTGCTGTCTGGATTTTTATTTTATTTTATTTTATTTCAAGAGTCATGAAGTCCATACATTGCATTTTTTTGAATCTCTGGCACCCCTGTTTCTTTTTTCCTGTCAAGAGATAACTTTGTTTTGTTGCATAAAGTCATGATTCATTTTGTATAACTCAGGCAGGAGCCTCAAAGCAGAAATCTTTCTCCTCCATTTGGAGGATCTGTAAAATTCAAGATGGAAAAAAATCTAATAGGTAGAGCACGAGCATCCAGATTCTTGCTGTCTTTCACCTGACCAAAGAAAAAAACCTGCCCTAGCTTTAAAGGCAGTTAATTTGCAGCCCTCCTCTCTCCCCTGCATATGGAGGGGTTTACGCTGCTGGCTGCCAGGGTAGCTGGTCAGTATGCAAACTCTCATCTGAGGGTAATCCTACATATTAACCCACTGTGCAGATTCAGATGTGCCTTTTGTTCCCCCTCACCCCCTCAGTCTTGTCTAGGCAAAGTCCTCTGTCCTTCAGTAGGAAGGCTTAGCCAACAGTGGCCAGTGACCTAAATTCTGCCTCTCTTCTCCTTCTTATCTCACAAAACTCAGAACTGATCATGTCCCAAGACATGTTCTGACTGTGTGCAATGTTAAAAAAAAATCCAAAACCCATAACATGAAGAGTAAAAGAGAAACACAGCCACTTTAAAGGCAACTAAAAGAACTTGGTTACACCTTCTTTGCGTTTCAGGAGTTAGTTTCTTCTCAAGAGAAATATGAAATATTTGTCTGGCATCCTGATGCCTTCCTTCTCCCTTCCTCTAGAGTGGGATCTCCTCTAGAGAGTAAAACTGATGGCTACACTCTGGCTTCAGAGAGAAGTGGACAGGGTGTCCATCATGTTTTGTCCACCCTTTGATCTGAAAGGTTCCTATGCAGGGCATTTACCCAGCTGGATCCAGTTTCTGCTCGGGCTTCCAGAAGCAACTCGTGCCTGAGGTGCCTGAGGACAGACAGAAGAAAGGGGCTTATATACCTTGTATTTCTTGAATGTAATTTTGGATGCTCACATAAAGTTTCTGCATCTCTTCTTGTGTCTGCCTGGAAATCTTTCAGGACAAATTCTGCCACGAAGAATTTTCTCAAAATATGTTTTTGACTTTGCCTACAGATGTGTTTTGTAGAAAGTTAGAGAGCTGAGATTCAGAATTCCCATCTTTACAGTACAGCTTCATTGCCTGGCAACACAAACCCGAGGTGAGGCTTCCTCTCTGTCCTGAGGGCTGAGGAAAGAAGGCAGAGAGGCACCTGGAGAGGAAGAGGGTTGTTCTCAGGGGTGTATGCAAGACTTCAATTTCATTTTACAGATCTAGCTCTTATCTTTTGTGATCACTACAGAAGTCACTGCAACTATCTGCTACATAATTGTGTTTCGTAAAAGGTTATTGTCACTGACCATGTTTGGGACTTTTTTTATTTTGCAGAAAATAAAATTATTTCTTCCTCTACTTTTTAATTGATAGAGCTGATAAAGGTATATTTAGTATAATTGTGTTTGTGGGGTCATCCTCTAATTTTAGCTTATAGGGAGCACCAGAAAATGGAATTTAATTTTTTTCCAGTGAACTTAGCAATAGAAAAAAAAAATTATAAATATATATATGAAGTGGTTTTTTTCTTTTTTTTTTTTTTTTTTTTTTTTTTTTTTTAAGGACGATGCCTTCTGAGTGTTTCCACATATGGCCTTAAGTGTCATATAAGTGCTTGGTCTGCAGTTCTGACGGTGAAAGAGATCGTAAAGGATCACCTACTTCACTGTTGGTGTGTCAGATACAATCTGGTGATATTTAGACCATAAGATGTATTGAGGTCAGGCTCTTACAGGCTGGTCAGGGATATCATCACAGCTCACCAAAGTGAAACAGAAGGAGAGAGGTTTAAAAATGGAGAGAGGAATAGCCTATTTAGGAATCCTTTTAGCTCCACTCCTCCATGATGAAGTTTTTCTTAAGCTAAAATATGGGTAGGCTGATTAGATAAATATGTGTACTGGAGGAAAGGAGAGGAGAGGAGAGGAGAGGAGAGGAGAGGAGAGGAGAGGAGAGGAGAGGAGAGGAGAGGAGAGGAGAGGAGAGGAGAGGAGAGGAGAGGAGAGGAGAGGAGAGGAGAGGAGAGGAGAGGAGAGGAGAGGACTGCTGATTACTGCCACATGAAGGTTAAATATGAGAAGGCAAAAAGAGTTCCTCTTTGTGGTAATGCTCTTGAAATGTATAAATGACAAATATGTATGTATTTAAAAAAAAACAAAAACAACAAAAAACAAACAAACAAACAAAAAAAACCAAAAAAAAAAACCCACACCAAAAAACCCCAAAACCCCCCAACAACTATGCTCTGAAATCTAGGGAAAGCCCTTCTGGTGATATTCTTGAAACAACATAGAAGTCTCCTGGTTTAGGTTACTCATCCATCATCATTAGCTGCTCTATGGAAATTACTCCCATTGTAGACTGAGAAATTGAAAGAATGACAACGTCCTTGCAACATGTGTAACAGAATCTCTTAATACTGCCTTATAGAGAAATGAATAATTGGCATTGATTATGTGGGGACAGGACACAGTTCTGTCACATGCAGGGTGATTTTACTAGAGAGGGTTTTGGCAGTCTTGGGTTACTTCTGGGTCTGTTGCCTGGCTCTCTGCTAGAACTGAGCAATTGTGACTATACAAAGGGGACTCCCCTAAAGCTGGGGCTACAGAGCACAGTCATGGCAGAACAGTGGGAAGAGACTCAGCCGCAAGTTTGTGCTGCAGGACCAGCCTGTGTGGGGAGCAGGGACACACTAAATCCCAGCAGCTGGCTCGTGTCTGTCAGTGGGGGCTGCTGTGCCAGCTGTGAGACCTCTGGCTCTGCACTCTGCTCACTCCTGCTGGGGATGACATAGGCAGTCTGCAAAACAAACAGCAATTTGTTAGAGCCCGATGACAAATTCACACGTTGGCTGGGAGTGCACATGTAAGAGGCAGAAAAAGCAAATTCCAGCTGGAAAATATCATTGGAACTTGTATTGGCCTAAGCTGGAAAAAGCTCCCTTGTATCTTATCTCATAGAGTTGTTTCTTAAGATCATTGGTGTATTCGTTCTGTCTGGAGATAGGGAAAAATAAAATGCTGTCGTCGGGTGAAGAAATCTATTGCACAGGTGATGTCTTCTTTGTGCCTTCACCTAGCAGCATATCTAATGGCATGACAACACACAAGTAGCTTTGTGTAGACTCTGTCAATGGGTATAGGTGCCATAAATCCCACAAACTGATTTGTTTTAATAAGGAGCTTCTTGGAAGCAAAAAGAAAATAAACTCTTCTCTCATAGAATAATACATTTGAAGCTTGACCTGCAAAGCCATTCCAGGTGGTATATAGCTTGGTGAATCTCTGTTTTCTCTCTTTTGGAGCAAAGTCAGATGGTTTTCACTGTGATGAGCTTTTACTGCTCTCTCTCAGACCAGATCTGGAGAATGTCTGCTTCTGTAGTGGTAGATGTGTATCCCAAAGCGACAAGCAATGGTCTTAGAACTGAACTTCTGCCAACCATTTTCACTCCTTAAGAGAACTTGTCTGGAAGCACTCATCCTACTCATTTTATTTTTCAAGTGAAATGCAAACACACTACAAAATCATATGTATTTTTGCTGAAATGTCAGCATTGTGTAAGGGAAAAAGTCCTGACTTTGCTGAAATTGGAAGTTTCACCCTTATGCTATGTTTTATGTCAGTATGTCTAGGAAACATTGCCTCATGGTATCAGTAGTTCCTGAAGTTGTTTTACTGGGAATTCTCTTTTCCATTGCATTTCCCCTCTAAGACAAGAAGGTACTGCTAGACAGTACAAAAAAGATAGTAACATATTTTTTGTTACAATGATATAGACAAAATATTTCATGGCTCCTTTTTGTGTGATATATGTCAACTTTTAGGAGGATCTGGATAACTCTTTGTGCTTAATGGGCTGAGAAGAGATTTTCTGTGGAAGTGACTGTCTGAAAGAGAACTCCTCTATTTTCGTAATCAATACTTTTCCAGAGGAAAATAAGTGGAAATTCTCTGACTTCCCATATGAACTGGCTTTGCCATGTTCATTTGCTATGGAAAACTTTTATCAACCAGGAAACAGAAAAGCATTAATTCCTCATTTTTTTTCCCAGAAAATTCCTTCATGAGAACATTTTAATTCAACTCTATTCCGGGTTTGTAAATTTTTCAGAATATGAAGATTTTTGTGGGAGAGATGGACATTTTGAAGAATGCTGAACCTTTTCATTGTGCCAAGGTTAGGAGAAAGAATAATTAATGGGAATATGAAAGGCATCTGCAATTTCTAAGGATGCTGCAGTTATCCATACCCATGGGATTCCCAAACTATATCATGAAATGTGCTTCATACCTGAACACTGTGGCAAAATACGTGACAGAAATTGTTTAAGAGTGGCAGCTGAATGAAGCCCGTTACTTTAATTCACTGATTGAGTGTCTGGTTCCTTATACGTTTCTGAGTGATTGCCATTGATTTATGAATTTATATATGATTTGGAGGCTTCCTAATTAAGATGCTGCTTTTCTTTTTCATTCCTCTTTGACAGTAGAGGTCAGCTGACTTGACATTATATTGTTTGAGTAGTCTGCTTTATGAATGATTGCAGCGGGGGGTTTCCAGGAAAGGATGTGAATTTTTTCCTCCTGAAAGTCTCAGATAGTTCCTGTTCAGGGAATCTCTATTTCCAGGAACTTTCTTCAGAAAAGAGGTACACATAATTTGTACAGGATAGAAACAAAAGATATTGATTACTGACTGATGCTTAGGAAACTTGTAATTTAAAAATTTTATAAAGTTCATTAAAATCAATAATGTTCCAGAGGTCCCATTGACACTAGAATTATGTTTTTATCCTAAACAATTTCATTCAGAAAGCAAAGAGAGGTAAAATTATTTTTTTAAAATAGAACTTGACTTTCTTTTTCAAATAAACTTTTCTGTACCCAAAGTCTCTTTGGTGACAGTTTTACTGGCTTTGCATAAGGAATGCAATGAAATCAGAAGTCCCCTCAAAACAACAAGTATGTACAAAGAATAGTCAGGAGTTGTGAAAGTCAATACCAGTGTACTACACAGTTTTTCTTCTGCACTGGAAAAGACACCAATAAAGAATAAAGTCCCTTTTAGTAGTCAGAAGTCTTACGTCCCGATTTTGAAACCATAAGCATGGTAAACCTCTAAAGGGTTATTCCATCTGAAGTATAAATCTGTTAAATATGTATCCACATTGCACCAAAATACTTTAGCAGTTCCCTTCAGCGAGGGATTCTTGTTTGAGCAGTCTATCACATTATATGAAATATATTTTGGGTTGGATAGGTAAATTAAAGTGTTCTTTTAGTCATTGTGCTGGAGGCACTACAGGTCAGCTTCCTCATGTATTCATTTAATGGGTCTCTGTTGCACAGGATTTTGTCTGATGGAAGGAAAATGAGTTTCTTTAAGAGGCCTGCTTGATTTCTTTACCAGCTCTTCAGTTTGCTGGCCTCCAACATCTAGAATTAAGTTTTCTATTCCATCTTGCAAAGGACTGAATAGAAAAGGGTGAGAAACAAGGAGAGTAAAACCCTGTCACCTAATTAGAGCAGATGGATTTTGCACTAGACTGTGAATTATCTTTACCTAGACATGACTGAAAGTTGGTCTGTGCTTCAGGGAAAACCTCAGTGTTTGGAAATCTTATTCCAGGCTTATTTGTAAGACAGTTACAAATAGGATTCTTGTGAAGAAGGTGCTTTGAACAGCATTATGACAATGACATAATTTGAAGTTAACTCTTTAAGCTAATTGTAGCAATTATTGAATGAAATGTCATTTTAATTTCTCCTCTAAAGAGTGCTATAAACTGAGGAAGACAAACAATAAGATAGCCAACGAATGAAAAAGTTCTATCTTGAGTTTGAATAGGGCTACTTGAACACTGTATCCTGCAAATCTCAGCAAAGCTTCAGGAAGTCTCAAGTCTTACAGAAGTGTGCTTCTGGTCAAACCAAATGTCATGGACAGAAAGGTCCTTCTGTGATGTGTTTTGGGTCAGTGAGTAATCACTTCCATAAGAAATTCCATTTCTATGAGAATTCATTTTCCCTTGTTTTATCTCTAACAAAATCTCTTGGGAGCTGAGTAGAAATGACTGGGAGGTGGGGAGAGGAAAGCAGAATCTTATGAAAATGTGTCTCTTCCATCTCTGCATCCCTGGATGGGGATGGATACGCTTGTTTTCTGTTTGTTTTATTTTCTTTTTTTTTAGATAGATGCCGCTTTGAAGTCTCATTTCTGAATTTACTTCATTTCTTTTAATTTTATCTTTTTTTTTTTTTTTTTTTTTTTTACAGACAGAGGGACAGAAACATATTCTGGTATTCTGGAGAAGGCAAATTTTTGAGCTGTTTATCTCCAGCAAGGTTGGGTGCCTGCCCATCACTGGCTGCAAAGTGTGTAAGTGGCAGGTCTGTTCTCTGTTTTTGCCTCCTTGCTGCTTCTGTTTGATTAACTCAGCAGCAGTTGGGTATTAGCTGGATAAAACTAGCTCTCCAAATAAACATGTTTATTGAGGAGCACAGAATTAAGTTCTGATGCCAAAAAAAAATTGGTGCTTTCCTGGAGTGACAACTAATCATTGAGTGAAAAAATCCCCAAGAAATCCAAACATTAAGGCAGATTTCTGTTGTATCTGTTCTATAGGAATACTTCAGAGGCTTAGGTTCCAATAGGTGGTCAATATTTGTATCTCTGGGATACTAAGGAGCAAAATCTATAGAAATGTTTAGATATGCATTAGACTGCCCCAAACCAGGCACAGCAGGTTGGTTGGACCATGTGAACTGGGCTGGTGCTGCTGTTTTTGCTTTGGCAGATGTGCAAAGTGCTGCCAGAAAAGGAGGATTCTTATTTAGGTTACACTTTGTACATTTCCTTTCTGCTGCTGTGCTGTCAGCAGTCCAGCATTAACAGTCTCTCACAGGGAAGGATTCCATCTTTCATGACTACTGTAAAAACAAGGCACTTTTTAAACATGACTTAGGAAAATATGGGTTGCAAAGATGGAGGAAGAGAACAGAATGAAATCAAAGTTCATATGATGCTAATTCCACAGTTTCACAAAATTAGATAAGATACTATATGAAGGCTAATGGAAAACCCAGAAAGCAATGAAACGGAGAAAGAAAAGCAAAAAAGGGAAAGACACTTATAAACAAATTATTCTGAGAAACTTTGAGGAAGATGGGAAAGTTGAACATGAGATTTATTTACAAATGAAATTATATTTGTATCTTGTGTATTGTGGCAAATAAATAATTCTTTCTATCTTTCTGCAAGTGGTTCAAAATTCAATCAGGGAAAAGGTGAACGGGTAAGTAAGTGCAAGCCTAAAAGGGCTTGAAAACTGAGCAGAAACTCTTTGGAAACCTGAATCAATCTGCTTAATATATGAAATGATCAAGTTTTTGACATATTTTTCTTAGGAGCTAATGCAATATTTGTTCTTGACCTTAATGGGGAAATACAGTGACTTCCAGCATAAATGGATAGATAAAGTTAGCTGTATGGGTAAGCTTCTCTTCAGGACAAAAAAAGAGACAGTTTTGTAAGGAAAATAGCTGTAGCAATTGTTATAATTTTAGATTATTTTAAATTTTGTTAATGGACAGGGGTTTTTTCAGTTGTGGGGAGTTTAAGGAAATACGTGCTATAGTGTAGGCTAGCTCAGGGTTTGTCTCCATTAGAAATCCCAAGGAATGCTCCCATTTCTTTCCCACTACTGCATGATTTGACCCAGCAAGGCAAACTTCACTGCCTGGAGGCTGAGTCAGATGAAGGCTCCTACAAACCTCGTTTGAGCAAATAACTCACATAAAGAGGAAATTATTTCTGAGTAAGCAGCAAGCAAGCAGGACACAAGTTATCTTGACCCTAATTTGATCTTCCTGACATTCATTACAGTCATCTATTGGTCAATGCTTTGGCTTGTGTGGTGAGACTGGTATGTGTCTCCCCACGTTCTTCATGGCTCTGGCAGAAACAAGGACTCCTCTCTGGCCCACCAAGGTGGTGAACAGATGCAGCTCTGACAAGAGAAGCTGTTGCTGTCCATGTTTTTCAGGACACTAATTTTTTCCCATTACCAGTAAGTGTAACTTTTACACCATACAGATAAAAATTGGGGTTGACAGATATTCAGTACTACGACCTTCTTCCGCGTTAACCTGTGAGCTTCTGCTAGACTTGTAGGTAGTCTTGGACCTTGGCTAAATGGCTGTTTAATAATTCAGAAAGTTTCAGCTTGACTCACCAAGGAATTATATTTTCAGTTCTCTGAGAGAAAGCAATCTGCATTTATGACAGTAAAAGAAGAGGTTACTTACAGGAGGGTTTGCAGTACTAAGGAGTGAGCAATAAAATATTCTCTGAGATTTGTTGAAGCCTTGCCCTAACTCCAGTTATATGACAGATTGAGCCTTGTGGAAGAGGCCCTTAGTCCTAGCCTGGTTTTAAGACTGTGAATAAATATATTTTTATTTATGCTGACTAATCCAAACAGTAGTAAATTATCGCAAACTTCCTTTGAATTATTCCTCATGGAACTTATTTGTATATTCATCTTGCTCACACAGAAGATTTGTTTCTTTTTCATTCTTTTGTTAAAACCCCAGCAGATTAACAACTGTTGATGCCTCTTGGATCCTGCTGGGCTTGCACTCTTCTGCATGTTTTGTGCTTGTGTCCAGCTTACAGTCAGGCTGGGGCTGTGGTGGGGTACAAGGGGACCCCACTCAGTGGGCAGGGACATCCACAATCTAATCTTTTTTCATTTGGCTTTAAATCTCTGAAAGACACAGTGTCACCAAACAGGAGATTTCCATGTAGGCAGACAAAAGATATTTTCAACCAAAATGGTGACAAATTTAACTAATTTAAGTTTACCATCTGCAGAAAGTGATCTACTCTTTGGCACATATATGTGCATAAGACAAACCTTTGCTTTACTTGCATGTAGTGGATCAGAGTGCATTCCCAGGCACTTGAGTGCTTGATATATTGAGAAGAATAATGGCCTGGATGGTGCTGAGGGTACGTGAGGGTTATGAGAGCAGCACTGAGTCCCTGGGGAGGGAAGCTGTCTGTGGAGCAATGAGAGTAATGCTTTTGAATGCACAATCTAATAAAGAGAAGTAATCTGGGGTGAATGTGCTGTGCAGTCCAGTAGGCTGGCAGGAAGGCAATGCCTAACACACATCATGAGGTATTGAACAGCTGCCTGTGAGAGATAATATTTCATGGGGACTTTTGGAAGCACTTTTGTTAGTGACTGGTTTGTATGGATGCCCCTGCTCTTACGCCTCTCTACTTTCAGACCTAAGACACACTTGCATAAGCTGCTGCTCCAGCCTAGCAGTGGGAGGAAGGCAAAAATCCTAAAATTGGCTGCAATGCAGGTGATTTACATTCTTAGCAAGTCAGGGCACAGGTACTTATTTTTGTCCCCATCTTTCTGCTTCTGCCTTCCTTCACTGCACTCTGCTCCTCACAGAAGTGACACAACCCATTCCCCTTGAGCACTGCAAACCATCCCACACACTCTGGAGATGTCTCCCAGCATACTGCTGAGAAAAGCTGTTGTTCTGGCTCAAAATCACAGCTGGCAGCTGTTTGACTACACAATTTTCCTCTGAATAATGCAAGGTTTGGGATCGGTCACTGCTTGATACTAAACTTGATTTTATGTGATTCTGTGTGATTTCCCCCCACTCCTCAGTGGTAAATTAAAAAGAATGACTGTTTTAAGTTGGTGCTATGTAAAACTCAAACACTAATAAACTGGAACAGTATTCTTGATACTAATAATTCTTTAAAATGTGGACTTTTTGTCTCATTTGAGATGAATATAATGTCCTGGACCACTGGAATTTCTACATAGGCCCTTTGACTCAGCATTTGTTGCCCCCAAGGAAAAGCAGCAATAACTTACCAGAGCACTCATTTTGTTAGACTCTTTTAACAACATAGATAGAGCTTGAAATGTATGAAGAAAGAAACTGCCAGTTATCAAAATATCTTGGAGAAAGATAGATATGACCATACAATCTTGATGATTATATTTAATAATATGCTCAGCAATATTCCATAATGTTATATTCCTGAAAAAAATCCTTATTATGAAAGATAATATATTAGGAGCCATGTAAAATATCCTTGCCCAGGCAACTTGGGAAAATAAGGGAATAATTTGAAACACTCATTGACTATTCTAAGTTTTTTGACTTATGATTCTTGGCATCATATAAAGAAGCCTCCAGCCAGTTTCAGCTTGAAAATATGACACTATAACTTTATTTGGATTTTTTTACACAGAATAATAGGTGTGTAAGGTAATTCCGAGAGAACCTTCCCTCTCCCCAGATAACACTTGCTTTTCCATGGGAATATGCAATCTCAGGCCATGAGACACTCACACTCAAAAAATCACACTCGTCTTTAGTTTAACTACTGTGAGGAGTGGTATTGATTTCTGTGGGACCACACACAGTAAGAAAGCTGAGCATGGGAAAAAAAATTCGCAGATTCAGACCAAAGAATCCAGACTATCTGGGCAGACCTCATAAAACCAGATAGTTCACTGCAGCTTGAGGCCTAAATTTCATGTATCTGTAAGTATGAGGAAAGCTGACATTCTATTCCATAATATATTTCAAGCTTTCAAAAATCTGTCATTGTTCTAAAGTGGTCCCAAACTCAAAGTTTTACAGTTTTCTGAGGGAAAAAAAAAATCTGCATTGGTGTTTTATTATTGCTATGTTTTAGCTATTAAAATAACAAATAATAAACTCACATTTTTTTAAAAATAAGATATTGAAACACCTTATATTTTTTGCAAGAGAATTATATGTTATTTCAAATTTCCTACCCTAGTTACTCAGACTGTGTATACTGCACCATATGACCCAATTTTTAGGGACGATGGGTATGAAAGGCTAATGAAAGACTGTCATTAATATTTTCAATGGCTGTACATGCTGTACTGTTAAGAATAATTAAGAGCTTCCTTAGGGCAAGAATATAGATATGGGCATAAAAAGTAGTAAACTATCATAGACAGAGAGCAAAATTTGGGCCATGTTGGCCTGTCTTGATTTGCAATATGTAACCAAAAATGTGTATTCTATTTCCATCTGTTGAAACTGGTTGGGGAGGTCTATTCTTTATCTCTTGTATAACCCTTTCCTCATAACTCCAGGAGGTCAGGGCAGGTGTCTTTCTGTCAATGGGCCAGCTGGTAAACAACAAGTGGGGCAGTGCTCTTATCTCTTCCACAGCCCATCTTCTCTCCAGGGGGTATCTGCTGTAAATGGGCCATTGAGGCTTACCACATGACTGATACAATTACATCATCTCATTGTGAGATGCTCCACCCAGTGGGAGGGGCCAACCATTCCTACCTGGATAAAAAATGGGAGTCAGAAGCACCAAGGCAGCCTGTTTCCACTGGATTTCCCAGAGGGAGACCATACCCCTCTCACCATCACTGGTTTCTTTCTATAGGATTATCTCTACTCCAACAGAACCACGTCTGTTACTCCAGGAAGATTTATTTGGCTTACTTCCAAAACGCTGACCAACAGGGTGTCAAGTCGTTTTCTGACTCTGTCAGGCTTTTCTAGAATTTTTGTTTGTTTGCTTGCTTTTTTCTTTGTACTAGTATATTTGTATTTTTTAATATTCCTGGAAAAAAACTGTTACTCCTATTCCCACATCTTTTGCCTGAAACTCTTTAATTGCAAAATTTTAATATTTTGGAGGGAGGGGATTTGCATTCTCCATTCCAAGGGAAGCCCTGGCTTTCCCTGGCAGACACCTATCTTTCCAAACAAAGTCATAGCCCAAGTTGGGTCATCCATGAAGTGCAGTGCTCTCACAGCCAATGCTCTTGAGCTACTCAGCACAGCACACTTGTAGCTGTAGCACTCTTCAGGTGTCTCTGCACAGCGCAGACACCTTCAGAAAAACCCATACCCCTCTTCAAACACAATATGGGTACTTGTAGGCTCATTTTCCAAAGGTACTCTATTAAACCCTTGTCATTAAAATCTAGATCCACATCACCAGCCTGTTTCTTCTAAATCCAAAGAGAAAGTACCATCATAGCATCATAGTACATCACACCATCTGTGCTTCTTTATCAAAATGCCATCTGGTTTTCCTTCTGGTTGGTATATAGACCTATTTAAAATACTTGCAGTAGTAGTGCTTTGGTCCATGTAGCACATCCTTAAATGTATCTTGCTTTTCCTGCTTGTTTGACGTACTTAGTCCAGAGTCAAATTTCCTACATGTCCTTTAGCATCTCTCAGCTGCAGGAGAATGGTCGGGTTAGAAAATGTAGCCCTGAAAAATGGGGTTCATCCAACTTTGTTTCAGCTCCAGGTGCCCTACTTCTCAGGGTAGTGTTCTGTTTGGCGAGTTAGGGGGTGTTTTTTCCTTCAGCGTTTTCCTTTATTTAATTTCTTGCTTTCCTCTCACTACCCTAAAAGGCAGACTACTTAATTAATGGAAAGATCTGAGGAATTGAGAAACACTGTCCCCAGATACCCAGAAGTATATGCATAGGAAGCTTGGGCTCAGATTCAATTACCCAAAGAGGAATATGAATGTGGATCTTTGAAATAAATATCCCAGTCATAACACAATAAGGGAGGTTTTTTACTTCTACCTTTCCCCTCCTTCTCTCCAATTTTCTGTGGAAACTTCCTGGCTCTGCAAAGTTCGTGGCTGTGAAACACAAGTGGGGCCAGGAGCTTTGCTCAGCTTGTGAGTTGAAGCCCAACTCAGAAAATATCCTCTGGCTCAGCCTGGTGGAGCAAGTCTCTTCTGATTCTGTGTCTGCTGATTTACTGGATGAGGTGCTCATGTTATGCACTGTTCCATGTATTGTACAAAGAATAGCACAATTCAAGTAGCTATATTAGATCTGTAATTTATAAAACTTACTAGGTTCACAGTATCTGTGACAAATATAGTTATAGTGGCCAAACAAATGCAGCAGCTGAAGAGAGACAAACTAAGCTGATGTCAATGAGGAGACAAAGTGTGGCATTTCCATCTTTAGCATCAAGCTCCTTCTTGGGGTTTCTGCAGGTCCTGCCAATGCTTCTGAGAGCTGTGCCTCCAGGGTCATTACCAGCTGGGACAGTGCAGTAGGAACTCTGAGCCTTTGAATAAAATTCTCTTGTGAATCTTGTCTTAGGAGCCCAAAACTCACTGAAAATCAGTAGTATTAGCTTCTAAATATCTCAGAGTTTTTTGAAATATCCTTAAACTCATGAGATGTGAGATTCTGTAAGGATTTGATGACTGTTTTAAAGTCTGCTATAGAATAAGAGCTGAAGCAGATGTAAAAAGTGGGGCAGTAATGAATAAGGCAATTTTAAAAGGGTTTAGAAGCAGCTGAAGGAGCCTGTGGTTTTATGCATCTACTATTTCTATTTTACCATCAGGAAATTTCTATGTCACCTTCCCAAGTAAATTTGCTTGATTCTACTCCAGTGGCAATCATCTTGATTATGGCCTGTCCAATGCTTGCTTTTTCAACACTGCTAGTGTTCTTTTTTTCCTTTGAGAAAAAAACATTCTTTAATAATTGGAAGCTCACTGTTGTGGAAAACCAATTCAAAGTAGCTGTTTTTCTCAGATGGTACATTCCTTAAAAAAAAGGGATGAATCTTTTCTTTCACAGTTGCTCCTTTAATAAACTATTTGTTTAAACCATATACTTGTCCTCCTCAGTGGTGAAGCTCATTCCTTATTTAAAACAGGATGACGGGGCTCTTCCACTGTTTAGAAAGGCACTGAAGCTGGTACTCCAGAACAGAGCCACCCATTCTTCTGCTGGGAGCTAATTGATTAGCCTTAGAGCTACAGATCTGTACCCAGGGACTCAAATAAGAAGACTCCGTTTTTCTTTTGAATGACTTATTTCCCCAGGCTATCTACATTAGACATGTCCAGGTGGTCTCAAATTATTTACAACTGCAGGAACCTCTGTGGTCACAGGATTATCTGCATGGGGAAGCACATTTGAAAGTCAGTATTTCCTTCTCAGAAAACAGGACAGTCTTTGTTAGGACATATTCTCATTTGGAAGACTTTTAAACAAAATTAAGAGAACCTAAATCTATGTTTCTCTTTGCAGTCATTTAAGAGTAGCACTTTCCTTTAAAAGAGTATCATTATAAGAAAAAAAAAAATGGTGGGAAGGGACTTGCATGTGTTATTACACATTTTATTAAATTTTTTATGATGTGCATGTATCCAGTAAGGAGATGAACTTAACACTGTATCTTCTGATCAGTCTACTCATTAATTGTCAGTTCAATTGTCGAACTTAATTGTAAGTGTCTCCACAAAGAAGAAGCACAGTATATAAAAGAACAGTTGGTGCCTATCCAATGGAATATCCCTTCTCCAACATAGATGATGACATTGAGAGCCCAACTTTCCTTCTGTTCCTTGGTTTCTTTTTGGGTTTTTTCTTTTGGGAGGGTGTTATTTTTTTTTTTTTTTTTTTTTTATTTTTTTAATTTTTTTTCCTCTTTTCCTTTTTCCTTGATTGTCACAATTCAAACAGGGTTCTATCTCATAGCACTCACCATAATTGACTTTTTCAATTTTAGTGATTATTTCTTTCCAGAATGTCTTAAGGGTTATTCTTAGGTCTATCTCTGAAGCTGCTGGCATCTGCTCAGCCTGGCAGCCAGATGAATGTTTTAAGAGGAAATCTGACAGTCTGCATATATCTCCTGTAGCACTAGTGCCAAGACAGTCACTATTTTAAATATCAATAGAATTGTGTATATATACATTTATAAAATGTGGTAGTCAGGTTATAGACTTGCTTCAGTTTTTAATTTCACAGTTTGTTTTCCTTGAATCATAGAATCGTATAAATTAGAGATGGAAAAGTTGCATTAGGTCATTTAGTCTATGCCACTGCCAAAGAGGGATTGTTCCCTGCAGTATATTTTCCAGTGTTTTATCCAGTACTTTTCCATTCTCTGGGTTGGGCTTACGTTTCAGTCTTTTTTTCAGTTAAGCTTATGTTTTGACGTTTTGAGTATTTTTCTCTGGAATTCATTGAATTCTTTTACCACCCCGTGGCCATAAGAACAGCAATGATGCGTGTTGCTGCTTTTCAATTGTTACAAGGCAACTAAAGTTATTAACCCATGACTGTGTTGGAAATAAGCCCCTCTATCACATAGCCGGGAGTGACGTTGTAAATTTGTGCTTCAATGAGTAAAGCTGTGGATTATATCTGTGAATTGCTAACAGCACATATGCTGTTTTTTTGCTATTTTCTTCTAGCTGGCATAAGTTCTTCCTCTTTCTTGACTATGAGTCATAAACAAGGTGTATATTTCCTCGGATGTCTCTTTAACTAGTTAAAATTTCTTAGTCAGTCAGTCACTTCCAAAATAGCACTTCATTAATATAAATCAAATACCTTTCTAAGAGTAGGCAAAGTTTTAGTATCTGCACATAAAGCAAGCATGTGAAAACCTTTTTCTCTGTGGCAATAATAAAAAGAAAACATAGTCAGGAGTGGTCATATGATGATAGGAGCAATACAAAGAAGTCTGTGTTCAGTAAAAGGCAGAGATCAGTGCTACATGCCAGCTCTACACTTGGCACCACTTGTGAACAAGGCTCAGGCTGTGCTGGTGCTGTGGTACCTGTGTCTCCTGGAACTGAGGAATTCTGGTGGCACTTATCCCTGATGATGCTCAGCATGTGTGCCTGCAGGAGTAGGACAGACAGCTGGGTCCACAGGAGCTCTGAACAGCAAAGGATAACACCATCTCTTCCAGCAGGCTTGGTATTTCCCTCTTGGTGACAGCAAGTGCAACAGCTCTGTCCTGGGACAGAGTGTCTGTGGTGAGACTGAGGCACACTTGTGCTCCCTCTGGTTGTGTTAGACAGCACAGAGGGTCTCCTGTGTGGCTGTGCAGGAAATCTGCAGAGCTATGTTAATTTAGGTCAGAATGTGAGTGCAACTGCAGTGATTAGCAGTTCTTTAGCCTTTTTGACAAAGACTTTTGAATATAATATTCCTCTACAATGTTTGCCAGCAGAAATAAGCATTAAAATTTTTTATATGTAGCAGATGTATAATAACTAACCTCCTTGTTAATGAGATGTTAACTCGCATCGGTTTTAAAATGTGGTGGTTTCTGAACAGAGAGGCTCTGTGGGATTTAATTAGAGTGAGTTAACCTTTTCCCACTGAAATGGTCGCCCTACATGCTCCTCATTTTGAGCTTTCTTGTTGCATCTCCATCTCAAACAAATCTCACTGACGCATTAGTTAATGGTTGAAAAATGCCGTGAGGATGTAAGGGACTAGGAAGCAGAGTACTGTCATTAATACACAGAATTGCTAGTCAGGAGACCTGTGCTCCCTCCCAGCTGCATTGCTGATTTCCTGTAGCTGTGTGTGAAGATGTTGTCATGCCAATAAAGTCCAACTGAACTATGCATGACCTGACCATGTCAGCTACAGCCAGCCAAAGTATTCAGAACTGCTTGCTAAACTTTTAGACACTTTTGTTTAGCAGGATAATCTGAAAAATTTGCCTTACCTTCCTATTACACTTTTCTGGTAAAACTTTCTTGTGATTTATGGCACCAGAATTGACATGAGAATTGAGTTTCTATTTTCCTCTTTTTCTTGATTTTTGAAATGAGAGTGATGAATCATTTGGTGTCTTATCAGGATTAAAAAACAGTTTGTCTTAATTCTTTCATGCATTTGAAATAAAAAGTGCTGGGAAATTGCAAAGCAGATTGTAAAATGCTATTTTTCCCATCTCACTTCGTCTCTGACACACATCCTGTGCATTCATGAAGATGATGCCCGTCTCTGTAATACATGGTGGCTCTGCTTGTTTAGGACATATCCTGGCTTGGGCTGCAAAAATGACTTGTGAATAGGATTAGACCTTTACCCACTGCCATTTCTTTGGGATCGGTGAAGGATTTGACAGTGATTAGAGCTGTGTAAAATGATCTCCTATGTTGTCACCTGCCAATCTAGAGAGACAAGACAGAGCCTATTTGACTCAAAATTGTGCAAAGGAGACTACTGGTAAACCTACCAACCCTCTCAGTTAAGCCCCTCAAATCCTGTGCCAGGAAATTTACAGAGGAGATTAATTTTGATTTATTTAATTTCTCGGACCCTACTATGTATAGTTCCTTCATAAGAATCTTACCACTTCTCTTTGTATTTTCTGGGGTAAAAGTGAAGGAGCCTGAAGGGTTCATGTCAGCCTCAACATGACTTAACTGAACTGTCTTAATCTGTGGACCAATTTGCTCTACAGGCCCCTAAGGAAGGAACTTGTTGATTTTGGCAGTGTTTACTTTTCCTACAAACAAATCCGTCGTTTTCCAGACCGGCTGGCTCTTAAAAATCACTTGAGAGCTGAGGAAAAAAAAAACCTGCCCCAGGCTGCATCAGTATTCTTTTTCTTATGTTTGGGGAAATCTTTTGTGTTCTCCACAGATGCTTCAGGATAATCCATAGAGTCAAGATTATTCACAGAGTCAATAGAAAAGCCTGTAAAGTTCTCTGAGTTTAGTTTCCCTCAGTGGGGGGAGTGAAAGCCCCTGTCAAAATAAAAAGGAGAAAAAAAAAAAAGAAGATTCTTGACTGAGTTAGCTGTGTTCTCAGCTACAGTTGTGGAGAGGAAATGAAAGGGATGGCTTGAACCTGCTTGCCTTTCACCTTTGGGAACAACATGTCTTATTTTTTTGTTTTGCTGGATTTTTTTGTTTTTCATAGATTCCATACCAATAATATTTAGTGTGACGGATAAGTATACGCTTTTAGATATTATGTATCAGGAATCAAATTCCCTGTTTGTAACCTAAACATGGCAGGTTCAAGTTTTTAATTATTCACACATATATCACATGAAGTGATGAGAACCATGTAATACATTGCAGAGCCATGTCATTCACCTCTGACTGCCTGAATTGCACTTTCTCAATAGTTTATTTCCACCAGAAGCAATCACTTAGCAATCAGATATTTAGTGTCTTCTTACATGAACTATTATTTAAAAAACCCACCAAACCCCCATTTTTTAAGAAAAACTTTTTCATGTACTTTGACTGCCTTAAGGTTCTGGCATTCTTTCTTGTGTGTGTGTGTGTGTGTGCTCTATTCCATTGCTCTAAAGAAAATGAACTCTAGCTCTTATGTGAAGACAGCAATCAGTAGACTTTGAGAATTATTTTTTGCTTCCTTTACAGTTCTGAAAGACTCATGGTGTTCCTTCAAAGAAAAAAATATTATCTTTAGAAGGGGGAGGTGGGCTCTGCAACTTCAGGCTGCTCATCTCTGAGCTGGCTGTTTTGGGTCCTGTTTTGAGCTTCTAGCCCTCTCTTTAAGGAATTTTGGCACCTAAATCAGGTTCTGCTGTGGAGATCAGTCACCTAAAATATTTGGGACTTTAACTCTGTCAATGTATACAGCCCCAAATCATTAAATTGATGCCATTAAGTCACATTTAGAGGTTGCTAGCACTTATTAGCTAGTTTTATGATCCCTTCAATGTCTATATAGTTAGACTCAATGAACCTAAGGACCTAATTTTACATTCTCTAATGCATAGGCTGCATTTTGCTGCCTTTTGTCTGATAATGCCTCTCACTGAGGAGCATCACCCTTCACTGATTAGTCCTGTCCACACACCCTGAACTGTAGCAAGCACACTTTGGCCTCCCTAGTGCTTGGTTTGGGGCACAGTGCCCACTGCTTGCTGGAAGTATACTAGCGCTAACATGCCGGGGGGAAGGATGGAAGTCACTTGTTACAGGCAAGGTCCTATCCCAGCATAACCCACCAGTTGGGGTCTGTCAGCACTTGGAGAGACCTGGCCTCCCTTCCTGCAGTTTTACCCTCTGATGTGTTTATAGGCAGCAGCCATAGTACCCCTCTGCAGTGATTTCTGCTGACTTAATAGTTCTTATGTTTGCAGTTTCTCGCTGCTGTTCTTTCACTGCTTTATAATGTCAGTGCAAATAACACATTGGACAGAAACTGAGTGTTTGCTTGTTTATATAAATTCTCTGTCTTCCCCGAAGAGCTGAAATTTATTTAGATGTAGGAAATTTGGTAGACCTCAACCACTATACAGAAGATATGTGAAAAAGTAGATGAAAGACAGTGGTTCAAAATCTACTGCTTCAAGATCTTTTTTGGGCTGATTTTATTTGTTTTGACTGATATAGGTTAGTGTGGTAATGACAGTGTGATCAGTCACTTCAGTCAGAAGGGGGCTGAGAGCCATTGTGGCATGGTATTAGAGACAGTAGCCTCTCAGATCAGCAGTCTTTTAATGAGATTTTTATCACCTACTTCTCCTTCTTTTCCTTTTCTTTTCCTTTTTCCTGCTGTGTTTTCTCCCATATCTCTGTCAGCTGAGACTTTATTCTTGCTATAAATCAAATGGTTTCACCAGATTATCTTTTTTTCTACTCCATAGTTCAGATTTTCTGTTTACCACACTCCCAGCCCATAACTGCTACTCTACTTTAAACCTATTCTCCACATGTTGATCTCCTTCCATATTCATGGCATTAGATCTATTTGGCATATCCTGGACATCAGGCTGAATCACCACCACCATTCACCACAAGCAAACAGGTATTGCCACTCACCAGCAATCCCTAGGCAGTGCCAGTCTCCTGTAGCCACAGCTGAACTGCACAGAAATCCCCAGGAGGAATGACAAGTCATGATGGTTATTTTGAAACAGAGTGGTTTTAAATATTTCCATAAAGCTGTACTGCTATTTAGCTGTGTGCTTGCAGACCCCTCCAGCTGCAGGCCAACATTCTGTTCCAATCACAGCTCAGCTGCTTTCAGACACTGAGGTCTCTGTCTCTGGAGCTTTGTCATACCCAGTTACCCTGCTGCTCCTGTTAACAGATGTTTGCTCTGCAAAGAGCTGGTTCTCTAAATGGCACCACCGCTTAGAAATGTGGTTAGGCTAAGTCAGATCATTTTGGCAGGTTAGGAGGTGACTGCACAGGGAGGTTTGGTTTCACTCAGTGTGTTGGGGAAGAGCAGCAGGAACTGCAGCAACCTCTCTGAGCGACTGAGCTGCAGTTTGAACCCCACAGCCACGTGCACCACCCACCCCCAGTAACCACAGCAGAGCCTACAGGGCCCTGTGACCACACAGGACACAGACTTGGAGGATGTGGGACATGGAGTGTGCCTGTGCCTACCCAGGAATAATGGAAAACAGCTACACCTGAGTGTGCCTGCTTCCTCAAACCAGCAACAGGCTGCGTGCTCCAAGGGCCGCAGCCTTTGGCAGGTGTGTCTGCAGACACACTGGCAGCATTTGAATAGGGCTTCCATGCAGACAGCTATTAGCAGCTGCACAGAAAAACATTCTTTAAAAGTCAGGTATTAGATAATTCTGGAAGACTTTAGTAACTGAGAGGAAAAATATACCACTTGAATATACAAAGAAAAAAATTTGGCAAATGAAGGCTAAACTAATTTCAGAAAATATCTAGTCAAAGGCACAGACCATTAGCAATGTCCATGCACAGCCTGTCATAACTTGTTTTCATCTCTGCCTTGCTTTTGCTTTTCCTGTAGGAAAAACTGCCTTCAGGAACTAGTGTGCTTAAAATTTTCCACAATTCAGTGGTCTAGAATTTCAAATCTTCACTTGTATTTTTCATAAGTTTGGAATGAATTTTTTAGAGGTGGTGACACTAGCCAGTCATGAGATGTTTAGCAATTAGATAAAAATTTCATTTGAAATAGGTAAGGCTTATATTTGTCCCCAATTTATTAAATTAAATATCTCCTACAGTTATGAAGTAAGATATTTTCCTAATATTTAGATGTACCATCTTCCATGATACTTTAAATTTTTGTCAGGAATCAACCTATAATATTTAGCAAATGCACGTACAGTTTAATTCTAGATATTTCATTAATAAAAGGATACCTGTTTAATATAAAATTATTTTTTCTATTTAGCAAATAAAGATATTAAATTTTTGGACCAACCCCAAAATATTCATCAGGACACTGAATCATCAGGGTCAAATAAATGTTACAATTATATTCATGAACATGAGGACTTTACATACATTTTCAGGTTAATATTTAAGTATCCTTTCAGATTTCAATAAAGTGATTGAAATTTAAGGATGGAGCATGTGTTTTTGAGAGCCATTTCACTTCTACATGCTTAGTTTATAGTCTCTGACAAAAGATGTGGAATCCAAAATGCTGACTGTTGCACAGCCTAGCATCTGCATGAGGCTCTTCCAAAAAATTCCTGGTTATAGTGCTGACGATATGCAATACTTGGACTCTATGCCTAAAACAGGACTGTGAGCAGGAACTCTTAATTTAATCACAAAGAAACACTAATGAGTGAAGTGTTTTGCATACTGGTGTTCCCTCCCCCCTGAATTTTAGTACTTTTTCTGAGAACTATGGAATAGTGTTGTCACTCGTGAGCAACTCACAGCAAGGAAGCTTCTCCTGTGTGCCAGTATCTGTAAATTTTCTTTTGAAAGTGCAACCAGGATTGTGCTTTTTCTTTCTAATAACAGCACAGAGGATGTGGAGGGAGCAATTTAGCCATTAGTCCTGCAGTTAAACTGCAGGAGGCTCATTCTCTTTGCATATCTCAGCTCACTGGGGGTCAGTAAATGGAGATCCCACTTTCTCAGGGTGGCAGCTCAGACAGTGGTAAATGGTCTCTGTTACCTTTTGGGAAAGGGAGCACTCATTCTCCAGGCAGTTGGGGAGTTCATTTTGAAGGAGGAAATGGGTCTTTCCAGTCCCTCCATCATGGCCTGCTTCTCTATCTTATCCTGTGGAAATTTAATCCAGAAAAAGCCTTGAGCACTCAACAGCCATGAGTTTTTGTGCCCTTTTGCAAGCTGAGTGCTCTAACAGCAAGATTAGAGTCATCTTGTTCTTCATCTTTCTGCTTCACTAGAAGATCTTTAATACTTTTATAGAAAATGGAAAACCTTTGGTGGGAGGACTTTAAGTGTACTCTTCTCTACCTGGGTAGCTTAAAATTTAGAAGAGCATGTAGAAAAGAGGTTATGTAGAACTCAGTATTCTCATTTTTTCCATAAGTTCTTAGCCTCAAAATAACAAATAGGAGAGGTGGGTATAAGATCCTGCTCTGCTCATGTTTAAAACAAAGGGAAAGATGTTTGTGGAACTGTTTTTAAAATATGCTCCTGTGTCTTTTAGGTCTTGTGAAGAGGAGGTCCTCATTTGTGGATTTAGAGCTTTGGTGGGACTTTGACGGTTTCTTTGGCTGAGAGACCTTACAAAGTTGTCTGCACATAATGACACAGACTTTGAAACACTTGGGGAATTTTTATGATAAATGTCTGCATACCTCCTGATTTAAGTACAACAAATATCTAGGACTTGTGACAACATCAGTGTTGGACATGGCATTCAGGATTTCATAGGAGCCCTGCTCTTACCCCTTATATCAATCCCAGTCACAGAGTGAATGAGATCTCAAACAGTATGTGAGGTTTTTTCTGCAGTACGCACACCTGTCTTAGGGGCAGAAGGATTGAGCTTTGACCAATTTCTGTTAAAATAGATAATTTTAACTCTGTTTAGTGAATGGTGAGCTGGTCTTCCACACTTGCACCCATAGCAGACAGATGGACACCATTTCTAATGAGAAAAGAGAGCAGGCTCACAGGCCAGGAGGAACGAGTACAAAAAAACCCCCAAACCCAACAAATCAACTGGGAGATTTTGAAAGGGGGTAGATGGTGAGAGATAAGTCTAGGCTACACATCTGTCATTGTTGGTGGACGCATGAGGCTGATTTTGGTTTTTTGGTAAGATGTACTAATACACATGTAAATCAGGCACTGAACTGAGGTTCTTATGCTCTTCTCAGCCACGCTTACAATCTTGAGCATAATATTGCAATACCTGTTTGTTTTGCAGCTGGTTTGTGTTTGACTATCTGTCTATCTGTGAAGGTTTGTAAGACAGATGCAAAATTGTTAGCAAAAGATCATACATACTCTGACTATCCTCACAGAAGGATAAACAAAGATATATCAACAAAGCCAGATATAAAAAGGAGCTTAGTCAGGACAGGTCACAGCTTTTGTGCTGTAATCATTCCTTCTGGCTTTGTCACTTCTATTTGAAGAGAATAGTTGCTTATGCCAGCATATTTGGTCTATAAAAAAATCCTAGAGAGAGTGGTTCATTCAACCATGTTTCCAGCTGCAGTGTTTTTATTCATGAGCCTTGCAACATTTGATGGTTTTCTTAAAAGATCATATACTAGAGTAATGTGGTTGAGTGAAAATCACCGTGTTCACTTTTAAAAAAAATTAAGTTTCCCAGGCCTTACAGTGACAGAGAAAAAATTGGAAAGAAGGCAAGAACAAAGGAAGGAAGGAAAGAGAGAGAAAGAAGGAAAGAGAGAGAAAGAAGGAAAGAGAGAGAAAGAATGAAAGAAAGAGAGAAAGAAGGAGAAAAAGAGAAAGAGAGAAAAAGAGAGAAAGAAAATGTAAAGACAAGCATAAAGTCTATTTTTATGATCTCTTTTAAAGTTTTAATCATGAAACCTGAATGTCAAGAGCTGGCGATATTGCAGGTGTGGAAGGCTTCTAAATGGCCATTTTCATCACTATTTGGTCCCTGGGAAAGACCATTTTTATGTGTGTGTGAGGAAGCTTTTACTCTGTGGCAGCAGGAGCTTCACCTGATGTCAATTTAAAGAGACAGGTGATTTCTGCAAGTTGCAAACTAATGTGCCATAATTCCCCAAGGTATAAATTAATACAAAATATATGTCTAATAATATAAGGTATTAGACACAGAAAGCTCATCCTGAGCAGCAGAGCTGTAGTGTTGAATTCTTCTGTAATCAAAATATGCAGGCACCTTGAGGGAATGTCTCCAGATGGCTGATTATCCATTAAAATCTCAAACCTTTGATATGGGCCTATAGAATGGATCACCTCCCATGAAGAGAGTACTATTTTCAATTTCCTTTATATTTATGGATATTGGTTTGGCATGAAGTGGAGAGGGGATGATCCATGACAGTAACTCTATCCTTAATAGGCTTGGTTATTTTCATTAGGAATGAATAAATGGGAAAGAGTCCACCCTGAATTATTTTTATTTAATCAAAACCCTTTTAATATTGCTATTTTCCTGCTAATAATTCTCTGTAGTTCAGTATACAGTTATTCTTATGGAGAGCACAATTTCCCCTACTGTTCCATTTCCACACAACTGATGTTAGAGCATTTGGCCTCACGTTTTCCAAAAGGATCCCTGCTATTGCAGAATGTACTGTGCCATTTAGAGCCAAGTGTTGTCTGCTTTAGCTGAAATAAACCCTTAGAGAACAAACCCAACTGCACTATGAAAAGCACGATAGTCACAGGGGATTTAGATGTGGCTGGGCTTAGAAGATCCTCTCCTTTCTCCTGTTCTTCTGTAAATGGCTTTTCATACATGGTTTTACTTCCCCATTATATGCATGTTTAAACATTTCTTGTAATTTGCAGCCCAGTCAGGAAGGGGTTGTCCCTGTCTGGCACTTGCTCAGCGTCCTGCTCCACAGGAGAACTGAAAATGAGCCTTCATTGGGATACGGGCGTGCTATGAGGGATTGGGGATGTGCCAGCAATTCAGACATAAGGAGTTGAAATTAAATAAAACTTAGAGGTGTCCATTTTTGTTTCTATACAAAAAAAATGTAGAAGGTGTGGTTTGTTTTTTTTTTTTTTTTTTTTTTTTTTTTTTTTTTTTTTTTTTTTTTTTTTTCTTTCTTTGTTCTGTTCACCTATATTCTGCAATTTATTGAATCGGGAAGTGTGGGGAAGTGTTACTTAGAGAATTGGAGTGGAAAAAAATAGAAAAAAATCAGATTCACAGAACTGGAAGCACTAAAAGTAAATCTGTGACAAAAGGACTCAGCCAAGGTGATCTGGGCTCCTCAGAATTGCCTGATGGCAGTCCATATTTCCTAGGTGCTTCAGAGGAATGGTCATACACGCCAATTGACAGATTTTGTCGGTGAAAAGGTCTGTGTTGCCTATGAAACTGCAGTTTTCAGATGGAGCTTTTCTGTAGTTGGAACATTTACAGTCTCCTTTTCCTATGAAGACTTTCCAGTGTCTAATATTAAAATCCAATATGCCACTAGTAGACTTTTTTTATCTAGCCACCTATTTCTGGGAAACACATTTATTTGAGATTGTTATCCCGTGGATGGGTAATGGGTTAAAAAGTCATTAAACACATTCACATGCAGGCAGTGCCATTATAAAAGCCTTTTTTTTTTCCCTGGGCTTCCTAGAATAAAATCACCTTCAATGAAGATAATGCAAGAGATTAAAGGCCTGTTTGTTCAGGATAGATTTGTTTCTTAAATGGATTTTCCTGTCAGTGACTGAGTAACCTTAGAAGTGTGACAACTGTTAGTATGAAATATTACCTGTAAGTCTGCTGATGATGAGGGATAAACTCCTCATGACTTTCAATAGAGATTGCATATTTTTGTAAAAGATCAAATTAGCTCTGAGTTACAAAGTGAAAGGGTGAAATTCCTGGGTGAAAATCTATGGCCTTTGTTATACTTGGGGTCAGACAAGATGGTAATTTCTGAGTTTAAACCTACAAGTGGAAATTCATTAAAAAGTAATGGTCAACTCAATCCAGCCTGCTTTTTCATGTAGGCTCTTTTTTCCTTTCTCTTCTCTTTGGAGCTTAAGCAAATGCTTATGAAAACTTTTAATTAAGTTTTAGCTGCACCCCAAACCTTGCATAATCCCAAGATCAGAATTGACATGTTCATTTGCAACCACAAGATCTGGAAATTAAAGTTAGTCTTCCTTGAAGTCAAAATCTTACTACCACAGCTGAAAGGCAAGAATATCTAGGTAGTCTAATAATCCTTTCTAAAATGAAAGAAAGAACATTGAAGGTCTTGTGTCCATAAAGAATATTCTACACAGAATTCAGGCAAATGTTCCTGTTGGCAAAAGCCAGCATACCATATTTATTCTTATGAAGAGCTGCTTTGACAGGTCTGAGTTTGGAGGAAGCTGCAGAGATGATCTGGGTTTCAATTTTGAACTGGAATTTTAAAAATAATTATAAGCTACCACATCACAGCACAGTACGCCTAAAATTTTACATCAGACTACATGTTGGACTCTAATCTTGTGATACAGTGTCAAGAATAGTAGCTTTATCTGAAATTAGATTATTTTAATCTGAAATTAGCCTTACCAAATATATATTGGTCCTGAGACTACACTGCACTCACGGACACAAGTCTTTATCCACTCTCAGTGTCCTCAGGAAAAGGTCAGGTACAGGCAGACCCCTCCTCCTGTGAGGTGTAGTGAGGTGTCATACATTTTACCACCTGCAAGAATATAACACAAGGGATAAGTCTCTTTCTTTGTGTTGATGGTATAGAGTAATGGGTTTAGGGGTCCATGGCAAAAAGGAATTATGAGTTACTGAAAAAGAATAATGTTCCTGAAGTGAAAGGTAAAGCTGGATATAAAATATTCTAAGAGGAACTGACCACATAACCCAGTGAGAAATATTTAAGGAAGGAAAGAAAAGCACTGGAAGGAAAAGCAGAGGGGAAACTCAACTAGAATTCAAATTGGAGGAAAAGCTTAATATAGTGATGCAGGGTTGGATTGAAACTGGGACGGAAGATCCAGCCAGCCATGCCAAAGACTCTTTAACATGTCCTATGAAAGTGCTATGACTTCTACCATTTTTGATAGATTTACAATACCAAAAAATTCTGTTCCGCTCCTTGTCCTGGTTTGGAGTAAATTAGGGAAGAACCTCCAAAAGGAGTCCCCTAAACCAAACCTCCACCACCCCTTCCCCCCCAGCCCTGGGTTCGGGAAGGAAAATACCTCGGAGGAAAGTGGAAAAACCGGTTTATTGACAAAAATACACTCCCCAACACCAAATAGTGGGAAAAGACAGGTTACTGTGACGATGGGGAGGGTGCTGACGCGTCTCTCTCTGGCCCGGGTCTTCTCCAACTTCTCAGGTCAGGTCAGGTCCGGAGCCGGTTCAAACCTTGGCGGGGGGTGGGGGAAAGAATGAAGGAGGGAAAAAAACCAAACAGAAGCAGCGAGGGGGAAGAAAAACTGCGGCAGGGGCAGCCAGAGAGCAAAGCAAAGCGAAGCGAAACGAAGAAGGCAAAAGCAGCCGAGCTAGCAAAAGCAAGAACCCAAACAGCCAAGAAGGAAAAAAAAAAAGAAAGAACTGCAGGCTCCCGCCCAAGAGGGCGGGATTCAGCTGCGAGACATAACAACATATCCAAGATATGGGATGGATATATGGGATAGGAGGCAGCTCAACCCAGAACACTCCTGATGAAGGAATCAAACTTTTACTGTGGCTTCAACATTTCATCACAGAGATGATTATTGTGACTTTTGAGCTGTAAAATCACTTTCACTCCCTTAAAATCTGGTTTAATTCTTTGAGTTGCTTCCTGAGATGGTTCCACCTAGAAAACCTATAGAAATTTTGATGCAGAACAGCACAGAGAAAGAACTTGGGAAAGAACACATTTCAAAGGTAAAATGGTTCTGAGAAGGAAATTCCATTTAAGGAAGAACCACTGCCCAGGATTCAGGGTGGGCAGTTAGGGAAGGGAACTGAACTGAACACGAACTGAAGAGGTCCTGGTTCAGACAGATACACACTGAGGGTAACCATTCATATCAAGCAGATTGATATGAATGCTCTAGCTTGGCCTTCCACGTTTTTAGACCTCCTTCCTTCTCTTATATCAGGTGTCTAAAAGAAAACACATATCTAGCAAAATCCTATACTTTAGGAAAATGTTAATAATATTTTTTAAGTCTAGTCTGTCTCTGCCTATGGCGGGAGGTTTGAAACTAGATAAACTTTAAGGTCTTTTCTAAACCAAACCACTCCATGATTAATCTGGAACACAAAAGAATTTGACAAGTTTCATATTTACTGTGAGTGGAATTGCCATTCTCCATACAGCTTTTTTTTCCCCTTTTATTTTAAATGTCCTTACCACATCAGAACATTTTTAGGAGCTATATTTCTAAATTACCATTTTCATCCTTTTTCCCCAGGAATCTGAACCAAGCAAAGGTGGAAGGAAGCGGTAAGAATACCACCTGGGAAACTCTAAGAGTTGAGAGACCACAGACTTCCCAGATGCATACAAAACCTCAAGTTGCATTCATGAACTGTTGTAAGCATTGCCCGAGGGTCAGGAACACATCAAACTAAGGTTTTATTCCAGTGGTTTTGAGGTTTGAGGTGAGTGTTGTGCTGCTCTGGTAACATCCTGAGGGGTGGAGTGTGGGCAAACTGTGAGCAGGATTTATTTGCTCCAAGTGCATTAGTATACTCCTGAACAGGGGAATGATTATAGGGCAACTTTACAGGATAAATGTTTTTTGTCTTTTAAATGCATAAGTCAGTGATACATTTGTTAGTAGCATTAAGGTCTAGGGAATAATAAGTAAAGAAGGACTATATTGTATTATGGGTTTCTATTTCTCACTGATCTATTATAAATAAAATGTCATGAATTATTTACATAACAAACAAAGAGTTGTAAATGCTTAGAGGGAAATGAGTTAATTCACCACTCACATAATTTAAGCTCTGTTATATAGTAGCTAATTCGAGACCACCCATTTTTTTAATTGTGGTTTAGATAGATTAAAAAAATCTTAAGAAATTGAATTTAAACAACCCAATAATTATTCTGGTTTGGCTCTTGTATTCATTTTTGTATGAGAAGGCTCACTGATAGCTGCCAGCTATTCAAAATAGTTTACTAAAAAAATCATAGCAGGGTAAGTGAATACCTATAAGTAATTGATCTCTATGGTAGACTTTTCCCTATAGAAGGCTAAGCACCCAAGTATGTTATTTGTATTGCAGACAAAAAAAAATCTATTTTTAATTAATATAGTGTTTTAAATACAGAAAAAAAAAAAAGAAGCTAATTCTTTTATCTACATATTTATTTGCTTTTTCTATAAACTTCATATGTATCTTCTGCCCTAGAAGCTACATGGAAGAGGTAGAAAAATTTCCAAGTAGGAAAGGAGATTTAGTTGAAAAAATATTTTTGGAATTAAAAACAATCTAATGAACATATAAAAATAAATATTTAACTGGTTCAGTTTCATATGGAAATTTAAAAATACTTCTTGTTTCAAAAATTGCAGAGTGACATTACACTAGAGAAACAGTCTGATGGATATACCATATTAGCATGTCTATTTTACTTCTGGGATGAAAAGACTAAGCTACCTTATTGTTACATACATCTCCTGTGAATGATAAATTCATTCAAATTTCTTTCTTTAGCTCTTCTTCCTAATTGGTTGCCCCAGGTTTTCCTTGTGCTGCTGAGATTTTAATTTTTTTTTTAATCTAACATTTATGTTGATATACTCAAATGAAAGTATTTTTTTTTAAAGAAAAGTATTGTTGCTCTAAAAACATTTTTAGAATGAAAAGGAGTTCTTTCCTTTTTGATAATCTCTTCCTTCCTTCCTACAGTTTTTATGGCATCCCAAATAGGCCTCAAGTTGACAGTGTGAATAATCCAAGACTAGGACTTTGAACTGGTTTTTAAAACTAAGAAGCTCAGTAGCTTTTTAACACCTCCTTATTTTTCCACATGCCCCAGCACATCTTAGCTTTGGAGCTATGCAATAAAGAAGACTCCCAATGAACTTTGGATCTAATATCTAAGCAGTTCCCTTTCTTCTTTTCTTTTCTCCCCCTCTCTTTTTCTTTTTTTTTTTTTTTTTCTTTTTTCTCTTTTTTTCTTTTTTTTTTTTTAATATTCTGCCAGAAGTCTAATCTTATCATGCTAACGGCATGGGATGTTCTACAGTTTTTACAAGACACCTACAAATGTGATCAAATCTTGATACCCTTGTTCTCTGCACTGACAATCTTTTTTTTCTCCTCACTTTCCCTCTGAGTGCACACCCCACGCAGCCCCCGGCTCGCTGTCAGCATTCCCGGTGCTCAGATCACACCTGGGACCCTCTCACCGACCCCTTTCAAGATTTCTGGGGAGAGATGAAAACACTTGGAGCAAAACAGGAAGTTCAGCAAGTCAAGACAGCGTTTCTGGCTGGGGTTATCCGTCTGTCAGGGTGCGTGTCGTTACCTGTGCTGGCGCTCAGGCAGGCAGGAGGTCCAACGCACCGACCGCGGCAAGGGGACAAAGGAGGGGAAGAGGAACCTGCCAGGAGCACTGCTCAGTCAGGAGATGAAAGGGGTGAGCTCCTGCAGCACACAGGAGTAGGTGTGCTGGCTAGGGCTGGGCAGCACTCAACGCTTTTGGGGAAGAGCAGGAAAATACCTTTCAATTGGCAAGAGTGAAATGGTTGGCTAGATTGCCGCATTTAGAGCTGCCTGGGAGTCCTCTGGTGGCCCTGTTCTGCCCATCAAAACTCTTGTGGCTGGTGTGGTTATGAAATGTTATTTATTTTGGAGAGAAAGTTTATCTGTGTCCACATAAAAGGAAAGAAACCGTATGTGAGCCCTGCAGTCCATAGGGACATGACTTTCGGGCCAGACTATTTTAGCATAAACACTAAAAACCTTTTTAAAAATAATATCCTGTTGCTTTTGCACTTCCATTATATTAAACTGATTTTCTTTACTCACAGTGGGATTTCAAATTAATTTGTAATTATACACACTACGATGGGATGAGAAAGAAATGACCTAATTATAGACCAAAAGGATGCCCTGCAGCTACCATCCAATTACTCCAACCATCTGAACTCTTAAGCAAACTGATGGGCTTAATCCTTCCTTAGTCACATCTAGTTGTAATTTGCCACTGAAAGCTATAAATTCACTTTCAATATTCATTCCCATTTTATAAAACTCTCTACTGATATAGCTTAGAACAGAAATAAATCAAGAAAATGGGTCACAATTGCAGATATCCTTCTAGACTTTGGTCTGCCTCACATGCTCTGTGACCATTGAGTGAGGAAGAAAATCATGGCTTCTCTGCTGTGTCCCTCAAATGGTAATAATTAGCTACAATTAAGCAGATAGAAAACTTAAAGTAACAGAAAGACCAGAAATGCCCATTAAAAAGTGCCCATTAACAACCTTCCAATTTCAGCCTTAACTTTCAGCACAGGCTGAAGAGTTCATGAAGAGCAACAATTGTACAGAAGTACTCCTTTTAATAGTGTTTTCACTAAAATCTTGAAGTAGAACAGGAATAACAATTAAGGTGAAGAAAGGGACCTGATTACAGAAGAGGTCAGTTCTCTATAAAGTATCTGGTTGTTCTTGGTTCATTGACAGTCGTGTCAACCATTTACACATGAACACAAAATTTATTTTCTTAGTTTTTCTGCAAATTGAAAAAGCAAACCCAAACTGTAAGTGAAATTCTAACACAAACTTCTTTTTTTAAAAAAAGAAAAGACAGCTTGGAGTGGGGTGAAGCATATATCCCTAACTGGAGGAGGAGGAAGAGCTAGTAGTCCAGTAATGAGGGTGTTCACACGCAGTTTGGGTGAACTACACTCAAAAATTTCCTTCTGTTTATGCTCACTAAAACTGAGTGCTGAGGATATATTTCAGTCCTTTGTGGAAGTTATAACCTTTTATAGAAACGGAAATGCCCACTGTACCAGCAAACAAAGTCAAGCAGTTCTCTTGGTCAGGTGAATTTCCAAGCTAACATGTGTATATTATTTTTCTGATCCATTAGTTATTTGCATGAAATGAATCAGGTGCAGCTGGTGGCATATGGAGAAATTTACTCCTGTGAACAGGGTAGTATTTGAGGGAGGTGAAGCTAACTTCAAAGATCAAGGTAGTGCAGTACGTGAGCATTTGGTGAACAGTGTGCAGCTTCTGGGATATACTGAGTAAAAGGAAGCTACTGTCTTCTCTTAATTTTCCATGTGATATTTTAGACCCCTTTACTTCATCCTGAAAAACTCTATTAGAAAAAACATGTATATAGGAAATACCAAAATGAATTGTTTGATAGCTTTGGCTTTTAATTTTGTTTTGTTTTAAGCACTTATCATTAAGTGATACCTCACCTGAATTTTTTTGCTCGGGCTGATGATAGAGCTTTGTCTTGCTAGCTCTTGTTGCTATATTTTTTAGAGACACAGTAATCCTTTACAGATGAATTGATCTGCTAACTGGCTGAAATGGGAGTTAGCAGTTTTGTTTAGTATTTAATATTTTGCTATCTTCTCTTCAGCTGTCTCTGGAGATAGAGCTCTTCATTTTGTTTTTAATGAAGAATGGCTTTTAATAATCCTGTTGACTACTTTAGCAACACTTCCTCTGCTTGTCTATTTGTAGGCACACAGTTTGCATTTATTTCTGTTTACTTGTCAGACTGGAAGTATACTTGTTGTACCTGAGTGAAAGAAGACATAGAATTATGCTTAAGCATCTATTTACTTTGCAGCTATTCTGTTTGCAAGATTTCAGTCAATACCAAGTATTTAACAAGTGTCCTGTTAAAACTGACCTGTAGACTGGCAGACCTTGTGTACAGTTACTAGCTCTTGTTTGCCATCGCTGCCTCACTCTGTTTCTGGATTGCTCTTGATATTGTTGTCTGGTACAAAATTTGGAAGTCAGGGTTGTTCCTCTGTGAAAGGATTGAGGGTGAAGTTGTCTCCCTTTGAAGCACCTCTGTTCCAAGCCATATTTCTTTGAACAAAAGGGAACTCTAGTAGCTCAATTCCGTTTCCCACCTCCCAGCATGAAGGTATTTTTGAGACAGCCCACGCAGTATCTTTCCAAAGATTCAGAGAGGTACATCCCAGCCAGTGTGACTGTTCTCTCCCCAGAGGAGGAAAAGCAGGAAGCGAACATTCCTGTGTCTCTCCTGGTCTGTTTTCAGCCCAAAGACAGAGTCGAGTCTCCAGTGCAGATTGGGGGCAAGCAGGGCTCCTGCAGAGAATGGGGGCATTTACAAAACTCTTGGTTTTTTTCTTAGTGACATAAACCAAAAGTCCTGGGCTGCCTTATTGCTTCCAAAACTAAGATTTTTAGGAAATAATAAGATTGGGAAAGAGAGAAAAATACTTTTGCTACAGGAAATACTACAGCTGGATGAAAATACAGTCTTTTACAGCATGCAAATTCTTCTGCAGCTTGTTGTTCACCCTATAAACCATATATATCCCTGTGCTATTGTGACTACAACTGCATCCATTTACACATACTCTCATGGTCAAAAAATATTTAGTGAAGAGAATGAATATTACTGCTGGCTCTGACTTTGTTTTGGCTGAAAACATGTCTGTGTTTTGAATTTTTTAGGCTGAAGTTACTGAATTCTTTCATACATGTAGCTAAAAACATAGCAGATAACTATCTTCAGTGCAGAATAGTAGTGAGTTTAGAGGAGTTTAAACTTGAATCTGGACTAGCAGAATTCATTGCTTCTATTCACAGCTAAAACTTCTGTCTTTCACTGGTAGATGCACTGCAATAGCCATAGTTTGCTTAAGTTATATTCTATGGCTTTTATAATATATGGTTCCCATAAGCAAATATTTCTGTGTTTGGACTGGGAAAAAAAGTCTGGAAAGGATATCTCTAAAATATGCCTGAAAGAGACAGTGTTTCTCTGACTAGACTACAGTCCTTATTTTGTTAATGGTTAGCTGTGAGCAGGGTTGCACCAGGTCTATTCTTGAACAGCTCCAAGCATTTTCCCTTAAATTCACTAAAGCTTCCTCTGACTGTTGTCCCTTGTGTGAACAACCCCACTGATTTCAAAGTAATGTCTTGCATTAGGAATTAATTATTTGAACAATGAAGTGATTTAAATTACTCTTGTGAAGTGGTCCCAGTTTTGTCCCTTTCTGTGGATTCTGAAGCAGGTATGTTCGCCTGATATGTGCTGATATTATTCCAGAAGCATTTTGTGTTTACTGAAGTGTTTACTTCTCTCTGCCTCAGGAAAGGTATACCTGTGTTTGTATAGGTCTGCCATCTGCCTATAATTTTTATTTCTGATAAGCTATGTGAATAATTCTTTTAAATTTCACAGCACTTTCTGCCTCATCCCTTAAAACATTATCCTCTTTAGGCATTAAAGTATTATTCAGTCACATTCTGTTCTTATATATTTAAAAGCATTTTTGTAGTTTTGTAGCCTTCTCTAAAATCTTAATTTTGGTTATCTATTTTTCCAACTCTCTGATTTATGTATTAATTTTAGTGGATTTTTTAATCCTCTAGGGGTTCTTTTTGATTGCTCTTCTATTTCCTTCTGTCTCACTAATAAACATTTAGTATTTTTGAACACTCAGAATTAGGTGTAATGAAATTCTGAGTGTACTTGATGCATGCTCATGCTTTTTCACTTAATTTTATACTCTAGAATTAATTGCTGTTCTGTGCTACAACATAGCTCCAGTTGTAAACTTCTAGCTGTGTCCTGTTCAAAAGCAATGTCAACTTTAATTTTTTTGAGCTCTTTTATGATGATATGCAAAAACTTCTTGAAAGGTTAGTTTATTAAATATAACGATATGCAAATTATGTATAATTTGCAGAAAAGCAAAAGAAGGAAATTCCTGAAAAAGAAATTCCTGGTTTATTCCCTTCATTAAATCTTTACTTGAATGTCATTGCTGGGTTTATTTGTTCCTGTGTGTTGCCACTGCAGAGATGGTGAGAAGAAAAAATCTCCAAGCTGCGTTTGTGTATTCTAATATTCACCAACTATAACTCATGCTGTTATTTGGCTCATCCCAACCATAACAAGAATCAAAATGCCTATAGTGGCAAATGGAATCAAGTTTTCTAGTGGGTCAATACAAACCCAGATTCTACATGGTGCAGCACATGTCCCAGAGGAGGATGTTTTGTGTTCTAGCAGCAAGAAAACTTTCATTACAGCTGCACCCTTTAGGACGGCACGAACAGTGGCACAGAGCACAGCTCTCACTGGGACATGAGAATGAGGGACAAAACTGCAAGTGAAAAAAATGTAGTCTGGGAAGTGTCTTTACAGTATTTTGAAACTTTAAGGGTCTCCTTAAATGATACGGCAAAAAAAAATTCAGTTCTAAAACTATGAGAGAAGGTATACTCCAAAGCTAACTTATTTGGAACAACTTAAATATCCTGAATTTGTGATGGAAAATGGTAAAGTAAAACCAGAAGTATCTCTAACAGGTTAGTAATTGTGTTTCTCTAGCAATTTTCTTTCTACTAGTCTTTATTTTTATAAGAATTAGAATGTTCTTGGGAGAGTTATGAAAAACTTTCAATGTCTCAAATATTTGCGGGTTATCATTTTTACTTTGTCTCTCCATCTTTCTGCACATTTTTCTTTAAGTCTTAAAACAGAAATGGAAAAAGAAACGTACCCTTTTATCAAAATATTACGTATGCTTATGAAAGTCTTTTAAAAACACACAAAAAAATCTGTTATTGGCATTTAATTTTAATTAAAAGGTCTATCATGTTATTTATTATACAAACAATCATCTTCACAGGCTACACAGGAAAAAAGAAGAAAAAGGCAGTCTCTTATACATGGAGTCTGACTGTTTATTGTCACTATTGATAGAATACAGGACTCATTTTATGTCCAACAAAAGAGATAAAATGGAAATTGATATATCAGATGTTCAAATATCTGATAGGGCCTTGAACAAAGTTGCACTACCAATTGCTTTATCAGGTATAAAAATCATGGTCTTACACTGGACTGTGTGTAAAAGAACTGAGGAAAAAAATTAATTTTCTTGTAGGAAGATATTTTATCAGGAAATAAAGCCTACCACTGCTTGCTGAACTTACTCCCTCCTGTTCACAGGAAAGTGTTGCTGCAGTTCCCTTGGATGCTCACAGGGATATTTCAAAAGCTCTTCCAAGCAAGTGCTATTATTGACCCTGAGCTCCACAGAAGTGTTGGCATTACTGCTCGAGTCTTGCAGTCCTCTGGTGACTTCTCCTGTCTCCTTGTCCTCCCACGAGCACAGCCTCACAGAGGAGCAACTCTTCCAAACTGCTGAGGTTGGAAGGAGATGGCTGATTGCAGAAAATAGACGTTCACTCATTCTGGGAAATCTGTAGGTGTTTTTTAGGTCACTCATGATTAGAATTCTCATGTTCTTTGGTTGGGAAAACATTGTTTGACAGAAGTTCCCCAGGAAGCAAACGTTTCCTTAAGGAGCAATGGGTTATCTAAATAATGAAAACATACTTGAATTTTTTTGGAGGGACTGATTAAAAGGAGCAGTTTTTTGATCATAATGTTTTTGACAAGAAATTTACCAATTTACTGGCTCTTCTTTAGGAGTTAAGAAAACAAACTGATTTATAGTTCTCATCCACTTAATGTCTTCAATTTAGCAAAAGTATCTGACGTGGCAGGTTTAATCATTGCTCTGACAATTAAGAGATAGACTTTCCCAAAGGCAGTGTCATAATTTTACCTTAATCTTCTAATTATATGGTGTGTATGTGTCTCTGTGTAAATTTTGACTCTGATGCCAGCTTCCCAAGTATTCTCTTGCTTGAGAGAATGATATAATGCCTTGGGGGTCTTGATATCTAATTACTGAGAACTTTCCCATCTCTGCATTGTCTAGACTTTGGCTGTATCTTACACCAAAACCTTGAGGAACCCCAGATAAATACAATACTTTGACTAGCCTGATTTGCAGGAACAATTTTATGCTATAAGGCAGTGAACTTCCTTTGGTTTTCAAGCACGTTTTTTTTTTTTTTTTTTCAAGCAGTGTAATGTGAAGATGACATGAGGGTGGAATTCATTTGACTAAATACAGAAGTCTGTGTCTGTAGACCTCTGGTAGAGTAGCTTCATGTGAGATTGGGTTCTGAGTGTCTTAGACATTGCTCATAGTCATTGTAGTCACTGCAGTGACTCATCTCATTCTGAGGTACCAATCTAAAATAGACCAGCTGGGTTTTAAGAAAATTGCAGAATCTAAAAGTTAGGTAAAATAAATGCCACAATGACTTTTGGTGCAGTAAAATTACACTGTGTTGTGTTAAGAAAATCCAACACAAATTCCAAAAGAAAAGGGAGAATAACTTGTAATATCCATTAGTTTTATTTGGGTATGTTTACTATATACTGAAATCAATAGGAAATGTTATTATTATACATTATTATTTACTTGTTTCAAACATTTTTTATAATATTTGGAATTTCCCTTTTGATCCCAAATAAATTTAAAATGATGACCTTTTTAAAGCAAGGAATCTAAAAGAACAGACAAAAGCTATTCATACTGGAGAGAGCTCAGAAAGGAGAAATATGCATGATTAAGGGGTATAGAAAAATTGATTTATGAACAAAGATTAAAGGAGCAGAAAATATATACTGTAAGCTAACTGAGGCCTAACAAGGAACAAAATAATTGTCTTCAAATATTTGATGCACTTAAACACTAAGAATAGAGAGGAAATTAATGTTTGGGTTATTTTCATAAGGAAAATTTTCCAACATTGAAGTTAGATGCATTTTACTGCAGTGTTGCCAGGAAAACCTATGTGCTGCAAGAGAACTAAAGCTGAAAGGTAATATTTATGATTTGTAAGAGGTATGAAGCCAAAAAAGTCCAATAGAAATTATTTAAAAACACTTTATATTTTATTACTGAATTATGAAAGATTTTCAACCAGAACAGAATGATAAAACAATTGGTACAAATTGACAGTGTATCCTAGTTTTTGTGAATATATTTTCTTTTCCCACAAAAAAATAAGATATACCACGCAAAGATCCTTGCTGGAAAAATGAACAACTCGGTGACCCAAGAAGACAAACTAGTTCCTTTTCATGTATAAGTTGGATGCTCTTCAAGTGTCTAAGTTGGCCAGCAGTTGCTGACCACAGAAAAAATGGCTTACTCATGAACTGCTGCATGTCTTGACACATTGCACAGCTTTTAATAATTAAGCAAAAGCAAGTTCTATATCAAGAGAGTTGCCATCATATAGGAAACATAAATTATGTGTTCCAAGACTCTACATAGCCTCCACTGATATGGCCATGAGTGGTACTTCATTTCACCTAATTAAGTGGGTGGATGAAATATCAGGAGATTGTATGGTTTGAGAAGAGAATCTCCACAGAGGTCAGGTAGATGGAATTGAGCTAGGAGTAGGAATTGTAGGACTGTGCTTCTGGATTTACAGGAGGAAAGAAAAAGAAGCTGTGTACTAGGTGGTGTATGTGTTTTTGCTTTCTGAGCTGCAGTGCTGGCTGCATAGCTGTGCAGGGCCCAAACCCTTGCCTTTGCCATGGGACACATCTAGTAATGTAAAAGAGTCAGCTGAAGAATCCCTCTTCTTTAGTCATTTGTACAGTTTGTCAGAACAGGATTCAAATATTGTCAATCATCTTGAAATCGAACTAGTTTACATCTTGTGCTCTGAACCTATCTATCCTTTTGATCTTTTTGCCTTAAGAATGCATTGCATGAGAAATACATAAATAAACTTTAAAGGAAATGATGCATGTCAGAAAGTCCTTCTAAAAAAACCTTGAAGAATTCAGAAGTGTTCCATGTTAAAAAAAAAAGGAAAGAATTCCTTTTTGGAAGTGGAACAGCTTTTGAGCTCTGACTGTGTTAATTTATGTGGAAAATTTAATTTTAATTGCTTACTTCTTCATAAGCAATGCATATGCAACATCAGACGTGGGAAATATATCTGCATACTTTTACATTTCACAAACCTGCAACAGGTTAGGGTCAATAAAACTGCTTAACTAAAATAGAACACAGAGTTTAAAGTTGCCACATTGAAATTGTTGCTTCAAATCCCTGCATTTATTGGTTGCCTGACCTCAGTGTCATTTAAAAATTATTGACCCCTCTGCTTGCTCTGAAGCTTTTCTGGTCATATAGTCTAGTTTTGGTTATTCTCAAATAACCAGACAATTTAAGTCTAATTTAAGCACTCTTGGAAACCGGAAGAGAAGTGAGATAGCTTCCTTATCTCTGAGACCTGGGAACTGCGGTAAAACACATATAATTAATAGACAGGGAGAATTGGGGTTGTGTAACCTGGTGAACAGAAGACTCTGGGGACACCTGGTTGTTGCCTTTCAATATAAAAAGATGGCTCACAACAAAAAAAATGAAGAAAGAATTTTTACCAAGGCCTGTAGTGACAGGACAGGTGCAATGATTTTAAAATGAAATAAGATATATTTAGATTAGATATCAGGAAGCAAATTAATACAATAAATGTGATGAGATTTTGGAAAGATTGTTCAGGGAATTTAGATTTTGTAGATATTTCCTCTCTGAAAATGTTTAAAGTCAGGTTGAATGAGGATTTGAGCAACAATGTTGGTTGGAATAGATGATCTTTGAAGGGCCCTTCCAACCAGAGTGATTCTGTGAATATACTCCAATAAAAATGTGATTTTTTCAGAAAAACTTCACCCCTCCCCACATTTGCTTTGATGTCAGATATTTGAACATCTCATTTCTGAGGCAGCAGGCCTTACCCACAGGGTCCTGGCCTCACCTGTGTAGCTGGGAAGGTGGTGTTCACTCCAGCTGCTTGTGACTGAGTCGTGGAGACAGATGAGAGGAGGGAAAATATATAGAGCAACCTGTCCTTGCTCCACAAAACTTTTCTGTCTATTTTTCATTAAATGGTAGAATTAGGAATAATCCTTTGAGGGGTTGTTGCCATCTCATTTTTGTCAGTTTTACAGAAAGCTTGGACATTTGAAAGGCAGCTGAATAGCCCTCATGGTCCATAGCTCCTGTCTGGATGGAAGAGCCACAGCTTTTAGCTGTGACACTGAGTGCCTGAACTTCATAGGGTGATGACATCATTTGAGTTTCAGAGTTGTGAGACAGAGTTACATGTTTCTTTCCACTTACTTTGAGTTACTGTCCTAAACTGTCATATGTTTCCTGTAACAAATATTTAATCTTGGCTTTGGATTGCAGGCTACGATGCCTGAAGTCTAGGCAGATGTTACACTGTTTGGGTCTATGAGCCCCATGGCCCATTCTAGATCTTTCTGTGAGCAGCAAGGTCTCTTGTTGAGGCGCTTAGACAGTGCTGAGCACTTCTGCTGTAACTGCAGCGTGTTTTGTCCTCCTGACATTTCAGGAGTTAATTGAGATTTACCATGCAATTCTTAAAACCAGAATCAAAACCTTAGTCTCCACAGTGGACTATGATTAAAGATTCAAAATAATGCATCATATAAAAGTTCCAGGAGCTGAAATCTACAGGCTTCATTCAGTTTCAGCTTTCAGGCTAAGTAGAAGCCAACAGCAGCAGGACTCATGTTCCAGATCTCAGACTGAGAATGTGGTCTTGGCACTTTGACCCAGTGCCATTTGTGCACATATAAACAAAGAAAATATTGATAGTGAAATAATTACAGATACATAAACCCAGGACATTAGGAAGCCATGTTTATAGGGCATTTCTCAGTTTATAACCATACTTTTAAGAATTTCCTGTCTTTTGTTTTAGCCAGACACATGGGACTATTTTAAAGCCGTTTTATTTGTGTGCTCTGTTTCCTTCACGCTTTTGTTTGAGCAGAAGAGGATGGGGATAAAAAAGCAGTCACCAAGAAAGGTTTACAAAGTTTATGATGCTAAGCTATGGCAATTCCTTTCTGCACATTTAAGACAATCATAAAAAATGAATACACCATATTTTGAAATGTCATTATGACTTATTATGTAAACAGATGATGATAAAATATTGTGAGTCATTATTCAAACACAGTACATTATAATTGTTTCTTTGGAGACACTGCATTTCTGTTGTGGGCTTTATTTACAGAATTCATTGTAAAAACTTCACAAGGGTACTTAGTGTGTCTTCCCATCATCATATTTCAAAAATAATGATCTCAGTCTCTAACCATGTAAACTCTGAAACAAAAGAAGATCCAATTGTCTTTTTTGTAAACAAAGATTGTTTACAATGTTAGATCTTCACCAGTAAACCTTGATGAAATATGCATAATAATTACACGTATTTTCAGGTTATAGATGTGAAATCATAATCATCCAAACCTAAATGATAATTTATTTGATATAAAACCTTAAGAACCAATACCATTATCACCTTTTTCTTGTACTCTTGGAAAAGAATAAGTTTACAAGTATCTTGACTTGAAATTTTATTAACTTCTATCTGCAGTTACTGAATCACAAGCACCACAGAATACTGCAAGTGAAGAAAGAACTCTCAGATGAATCCCAAGGGTCTCCACTGGGCTATGTCCTAGTTTCAGAGCCTCTTACTCTTGGTCAGGACTCATTGCCACAGATTGTAGAGAATTCACTGCCACAGATTAAACCCAAAACTTAGGTGTGTGCATCTATGCCATCTATATATGCATTTGCTCCTATCCAGGGTTGAGATGGATTGGTGAAACACAGGACCATGAAATGTCATAAGACACCTGATTTTCCTTCAGCTGTCACACCTGGGAGTGTCAGAAAGAATCCTGTGTTCTCTCTTCCAGCTTTGTGTATGCTTCAAATAGCAGTAGAAGTACAAGTTTAGGCACTGTATCAACATGATACATAACAAGAGTGTAGAGATATGTCTGGCTTGCCAGAGAGTGGGCATCTCTGTGTGGTCAGCAGAATCCTGGGGAAAGATAAAGCAGGAGATTACAAGTTTACAGGAGATTACCACTTGCCTCAGCAAATAGATGGATTGGGACAATGCTCTCTTAATAAGACAATTTTGGTTAAAGACATAAATCTTGGATACCTGTAAACATCTCAGATGTCTCAGTAAGATAGAATTTTGTTGGAGTCTTCCTGATCTTCAAGACTCCTTTCTAGTTTCTAGCTGATCTCATCAAAATTTAATTTTCTGTAATTAAATTTCTCCAGAAGAATTCTAGGCTTGCACAGAACTATTCATATCTGCACCCATTTGGAAGACAGGACTGTGGGACCTCAGTGTTTTCCCAATAGCTTTGCAAATTATAGAGACTCTCCAAATCTCTATATTTCAGCTTCTGCTGGTGTCTCACTGTATAGTTAAATCTGCAAAGGGAAGCAAAGGGGATATTCTCCCAGAATCAGATGCACTTATTAGAGATGTAAGTCTCAGGCTTTTCTTAGAAGCAAAAGCTCCTTTGAACCCTACTTTTCTCAAGACTGGGCAATTTTCTATTCACTTAGAGGGGGGAAAAGGAAAGGAAAATCTCAGAAATTCCATTTCTACTTGAAGAAAGGTCATACTCATAAGGGTAGGTGAGCCCTTAAATCTCTGGGTACCTGCTTCTAATGGAAGCTTAGGTACTGAAACAGGACTTGGAAACATAACTTTGGTTGGATTTACAATTCTTAGCTCAATTTTTGGACAGAAATCGTAAAGTCAGGAAAGAGCAGGGTCAATGGCATTTCTCTGTCTTTCTAGACTTTGCCTCATTGGCACTTGGGCCAGTGTTAATTTTGCAGCAGGGGCCAGAGAGAAGCAGTTTATTCAAGAAGAAATGACACAAAACCACCAACTAGCTTCCTAGCAAGGTGAGTGACCTTGCAGAGCCAGTGAGACACTGGCCATGTAGAAATGTCAGTGCAGAATTACCCAGGAGCCTTTATAGAAGGCCGCACAACACACTGTGGAAATGCCTAGGCAGAAGTTTATTGTTTCATAAAGAGTTGAGATTCACCTATTGCTTTTTTCCATTTTTTCCCCATTTTTTTTTCTGTATAAGCTTATAAAACTCTTCAAAACTATTTGTAGTGAAAACATCTTCATTTACTTTTCTTTATTAATATCACTTACAACAATGTAATCTAATGAACATTGTAAAATTTGTCATAAGTTCTGCACTTCTGAAAGAAAATTTAGCATTTCTTTCCACAGTAGAGAGAATGGGTCTGATTTGTCTAGTTTGGGAATCTGAAAAATCTCATCCAGTGCATTGTAAAGGCAGGTAATAGATAACAAATCCATGTTAAGAGATAAAAAAGAAAATGCAAGGAAAGAATTCTGGAATTCAGAAGGGCAAGTTTATATTTACATGCATTCCAACAATTGTCTTGAGATTAATTTAGAACACCCAGCTGTACCTTGAACTTGAATTGCAAGAAATTTCTGTATTTTAACAGAGGATAAAGGAGTAAATAAGTTTCATTTTTTATGCATGCATGCATGAGCACAGGCACTCAAAAGGGCACAACAAACCATTTCAGAAATGGTAGTTTCTTCTCAGTCCAATTAGGTGAACTAATGCTGCTGTAGTTCTCAGGGCTCTAATTGCTCATAAAAACTTCCAAATCATAACACATGTGGTATTTCCACCTAAAACAAAAGGACAATTATTAAAACGTGGTGGCATTTCATGTAGTATTGGCAGGCAGCTTAGATGGCAATAATTTAACATGCACCATGAAATTAAAATTTACATTCCCTTGGTGCACTTCTGCGGACCAACAGCAGACAGTTCTGTCCTTTTAATGAAAGCTGGGAGATTTAATTACTTCAGTTTAACTAAAAAAGCCTTTCCATTGCTTGATGACAAAGGCAAGAATGCTGGCACTAGTTTGCAGATGCTTTGTGAGTGCACTTTCACAGTCTGCATAGCTCTGCTTTTAGGGAGTCAGCTTTTTGAAGGACATGAACCATCCTATAGATTCTTCCACAGATTCCAAACAATGTCTGTAAATTCCAGCTGTCCATAAATCATTTTTTTGAAAGGCAAGTATTATGGCTGCTATAAACATTTCAAGTAAGTTGCCAAAATTTTCAGCATGGTGTCTTTCTCCACAGAATGTATACAAATTATAATACTTCTCACAAATTCTTCCCTTTGCAATGATTCCTGCTGTATTGTGTTACTGTCTACAAAATGAATGCTAAAAAGTGAGCTGTAACTCACCAGACACGAACTGCAAAAATACATTTGATTTATGTTTCAATGAGGACTGGTGGGACAGAACTACCAAGTGTTCATCCAGAAACATATTTTTTGCTGACAGTTGAGAGAACCTTGTAGCTAGAACGCTACCCTGAGGCTACCTATATGTCCATACAAGTAATCAAAATAAGAAACTTTTACACTTGGTCAGACCAGGCTGCAAGGGGACAGTTTGAGGGCCTCTTTTATATCCTAGCAGAGTATTTTGATGTGGGTTGCTCTATGAAAGTTGGTAGGAGGGGAGCAGGGAATGAGGTTTCTTAGACTGGTAACAAACAGATGTGTACTGGAAACAAAGACTGCAAATGCTCAAGAATTGTCTCTGGGCAAAAAGGGAAATTAATTCTAGGCAAATATTATATCATAAACATGATTTTGGCTAATTGACTGGTGAGCTTTTAAAATATTTCTCCCCGGAACTGAACTTTTGTTTCCTTTAAGAAAGACTAAGCAGTCTAAAAGGTCTTGATTTCATTATCTCAGTATTACAGAGGTGTTTTACCACAGTCCAGGAATACATCCACAGTCCAGGAATACATCTTCCCTTTGCTGTCTGTATGGTACCTCTGGAACAGTAGATCTCAAATTCAGTGCAGTGGAAATTATCCACATCTCTTTATGCTTTATAATCCTGCACTGCTCTGAGTTTAATGGTGAAACACAACTCTCAGGGGTGAGAGGGAGAGGAGGAGAAGGATAAATCCTCCTACAACCAACCTTTTTGTATTTATTCTTGAAATGGAAAATACAGATGTTGCAGAAGTACACGTCTGGGACATTGTTTCCATATTTTTGACAGAGACTAATTCTCACTGCTTTTCAGCTAAGTGGCTTAAAATCGACTTCTTCTCCCTGCCTGAAACTCTGAGAGTTTTTTGAAATAAAATCATGTGGATACATTTGCTGATCTTGCAGACTGTGCTGTTGTACTTATTTCCTTTCTCTTCTCCCCAGAAGCTTTGCAGGATTCTTGTCTGGGTTATAGGGTTTAGGTTATTTTCTTCTTTCACCACTGTTCCAATGCTCCATTTGCAAAGTGTTTAGATTACAGCAGACACGAACTTCCTCTGTTTCAGAGCCAGCCATGAATCAGGCTGAGAGCTGAGACCACTGGCTGTCAGAGGACCTTGAAAAGCTGCAGCTTTAAAATAACAAGTGTTTGAAAGCTCAGTTTACAAAACAGCAGATTGTGACTGTATTGTACTGTGGGGCTACATATGACATAATAACTAGGGACTTAAAGTTATTTAGTCTTTTTCCTCTTGCCATAATTTCCAATAAATAAATCTCTCTGGGACAGGAGGTCTGGTGAGTTGTACAATGCTTGCATTTTCCTCACCACAGCTTATCCCTTCTCTTCTTTATTTCACATGTTAAAAAAACCCTCAGTGAATGGTAATCACAGTTCTATAATGTTTCCTGCTGAAAGAGACGGGCTAATGTAAAGATAAATACATATGTTTTGGTTTTTTTATTAGTCAAGGTATTCATTATAAGTCTTCCTCTCAAAATCTCTTTAGAAACTTCTTAATGGACAGAGCTTAATATTGTGTATTTGGAGTGTAACACAAGCAATTACTTTTAAGGTTCTAAATGGTCCTTTTAAAAAACTGCTATGCTCACAGGATTCCTGCAAGTTTTATTTTTCAGAATCGGTGGTCAGAGCTTGCATAAATGTGGATTCATATCCTCTGAAAAAAAGCTGAAGTGAATAGAATGTGACTACTGGAATGTTCCTCTTTCTCGAGTCATAAAATATGATGAAATGAATGAATAACAACTTTACATTAACCTATTTGCTAAAAGAGAAAAAGCTATTTTTTTGCATTCTCTCTTCAATATAGAAATGGTAAGAAATGCCAACATTTTCTTGATTTTGTTTTCCCTTTACTAATATTTAGGCTTCCAAAGAAACCCAAGAGACATGCTTACTCAGTTTCATTAGACATTCAAATCCCTTTGCTTTTGAAATCCTAGGTCTAATTTTTACTTAATTTTTTCCTTTGAAGACCTTGATTCTTTAGATTCTGTTTACACAAATTTTTACCGTAACATTAAAATAGATATAATAAATTTATTTTACAGGCAAATCTGCCAGGGTATCAGCTTAAAAATATTTATTGTTGAAAATTATTTTTCTTCATCCTGTTCTAGGGAAAAAATGGTATGATAGACTACATCCAGAAAGGTTGTGCTGCATAGTACAGGCATGGATTAGTTTTTACTTCAGCTATCTTCAGTTGAGTTCATTGTCTTAGGCTTCATTTGTAGTCTATGAAGAAAAACAGGCCTTATTAGGGCACAGTTTCACTGACCTATTTAAAATGTACTTCAGGATGAGATGAATCACAACCTGGACTCCACTGTCTACACTGAATAGATCTCCATTGACTCTCAAGGGAACTCAGAATGATTAATTGTGTTGCCATCTAAACTGAGCCAGATTATTTCTACCCTTAAAGCCAAAGTGTCCCTGAAGTCTATGAGAATTTTCAGCCTCGAAGAAGACAACGTTTTCAGCTTCTCGTTGTCCTGAATATCAAAAGGAAGGACACCTAGAGGTGTTAGCTGTCCTTGTAGAAGAACCACAGTGAAGCATATGGTTTCAACTTTGTCTGTTAGCATTTTTGAGGATGATACAGAGCACAAAAATGTCTTATGGTTCTGATGCCTGGGTTTGCTATCTGTATATGAGGATAGTACTGTGGATCTGGCCTTCAAATTTGATAGATGCAGAAGAAAAGAAAATAACTCTTTATGTGAAGATAGGAAGCCAATTTCACTTGGGTTTCTCACCCTAAGATATTACACAAAACTAAAAATCTTGTCTGAGGCTATGGACTAAATGACATTAGAAGGGTGGGACTGAGATGCCCTTTCTTTGGCACTTTCAGCTTCAGGTAGTGCTTGCTTAATGTGATGGCTTCTGCACATCCACTAAAAAGTGCCCCAAAGTATTGCTATTATTGCAGGCTTACATACTAAATCTGACTAACTAATTAGGACCAGCTATTTTTGCAAGTTTAAGAACTGCAGTACTTAATCTGCTCTTGCAGTTTTTATAGCCATATCCTTAAATGTATTTAAGCATCCAACTTCCACTAAAATAGCAGTTGTGATTAAGTGGCCTAAATACTTTTGCAGATCTAACGTCTGGATTCTCTTCCTGGCTAAATTCCCTGAGATTTTTTTAGTCAGTACCTCTGAAAGTGATTTTAAGTACTTGTCTACTAGATCCAAGTTCTTGCACTTAATATATTGGATATAATTTGCCTATATCTGATTTTTTCAATATTTACTTATGTATATATATATAAAAAGTTACCTGTATTTTTGCCATCCAGTGAGGGCTTTTATACACTGTGAAATGTGATAGTAGATGTTGTGAATAATGTGGATACATCAGTAGGAAGCTACATCACAACCAAGAGGAAACAAATAGTTTTTAATATTAATTTTTTGCCTTTCTTGCTAAGAATAACATTAATTTTAGAATACACTTTAAAGGTTCACCTTAAATAAATTTTTGAATGATTAATTTTTCTGAGATTTATTAAATAGTTTGTCCTTTTCTGTCTTTGTCCAAATGTTGTCTTAATTTTTCTATAATATTTTTGGTAATGAGTTGATTTTTCCCCCAAAACTTTATACTTGTGAATGTGGCTTTATCCATTTGAAGAGAAACAATCTATAAATATGCCTATGCATTCTCAGGGTTTTAGTACTTGACAGTTTTATTAAAAGCAACAAGTACACACAGTCAGCATTGTTTCTGTGATGTTACTTGCCCTTGTCTGTAAAATATCAGCAAATAAAATGAGACATTGGGGTTTGAATTTGCCAAATGTGAGAAGTTATAAAAACAATTTTCCTATACAACATATTTATGAAGAAAATGTACTACAAGAATAAGAAAAAAACTGGCATATTTAGAATCAATTGCCAGAGAAGTTAATTTTTGTGAACCTTCAAGCTCATTATAGTTCTTGTTTTTGTCCCCAACTTTTAATAGAAAAGGGATTTCTGCTTCCCACAATCTTTTTACTGCTTTTACACACCTTTTGTATTGCCAGATTTAACTTGGAAACGGAGAGTCATAAAATTATTAGAATTTATTTAGCTGACCTTTTTTAAAACTAACTTTAGTGATGTAAAAATAAGGTTTCTGGTTCCAACTGTAGTCAGAGAAGGCATCTAGAGCAGTGCAATGTGCTCCCAGGTCTCTGATAACCCTGTGCAGACTGGGTCACCCAGCCTCTGACCCACCCTAGGTCAGAAGAGCCCAACCACTCCGACAGTGGAAAGTAAATGCAATAATTCCTAGGAAACAAAACACCATTCAAAAAGAGAAATTCCACTGAATTTTCTGCTGATGGATTGAGCACTAAACCTAGCATACATTGAATGCTTTCTCCCTTCCTCAGAAGACAACCTTAGGATGACTTGTCCTCCTACAGTGGCTACCACCCTCAGCCAAAACTTAAATGGTCCACTATCTTTGCTATTCTAAAGAATTACTTTATATTTTTCTCTTTTTTTTTTTTTTAATATAATTTTTCATCTGTAAAAAGAAAAAAAGGTCTCAAGCCAATGAATTAGGAATAGGAGAGTCATCTTTAATCTTCTGATTTTGGAAGCGAGAATAAACTACTGTAGAAATTAAAATTTTATTGTTTGTTTGTTTTTGCTAATTTATTTGGGTTTTTTTTATTTATTTCCTTTTTAAAATAAAATCAAGGTTATATTAAGTTCTTTCCATTTAGGAAGTTCATAGGAGCATTGAGAGGAAAAAAAAACCCTAAATGAAAAATAAAATTCCAAGACTTTGAGAAGAGAGAAATGAGGAGGAAAAACTAACACTAAAAAGAAACGACTTTAAACTCTCCCTTCAGTAAAACTACTCTGAAAAGTGTAGGGGGAAAGACTGGTTGGAGTTCTGCTAAATTCATTAACCTTGAGACTGTCCACAGAAGTCATAGGATAGGCTACCCAGAACACTGAACCAGGCTTCAAGTCTTTCCCAGGATAAAGCTTTTCCAGCACTTGCAGCACGATGTCAATGCAAAGCTTTTCCCAAACTTCCTGGAACAGTTACAGGCAAATCACTGGAGACATAAAAACTATCTGGGGCCTCAGCCAACAGCATTCCTGTATGAATACTGGTATCTCAATTTGCTCTTTATTTTTCTTAATTGGCATTATGCAATTTCAAAGATTTACAGCCAGCTAGACTAGGAAAAACAAAATAAAGCAAGACCAGAGCTGAGAGTGACAGTAACCCTTTACCACATAGTGGACATAATTTTCTGCTGCAAACTCCATTTATTGTAAGCTAGTTTACAGCAAAGTCTCCCCTTCAGTCTTCTGAGATGTTGTAAAAAGTCATCAACCCCCCAGTTTATATCTCATCTGTGTTTTGAAGAATGAATGTTTTAATTCACTGGAGCAACAGAATAAACCACAATTGCATATATTTTAGACTGAGGGTATGCTTCCTTAAAAATGTATCCTATTTTAGCATGTAAATGTCAGCTTCTTAAAACTATCCACAGACTACATGATTATTACTCTATATTTTGTGTATGCTGTCAAAACTTCCAACAGCATTTTAAAGAAGTACCTCAAAGTACTGCTGTTGTGAAACCTTTTGTAGATAATCTCTGTAATCAGGAACATCTGACTCTAAAAGAGGTTATAAAAGGCACAGAGGGTAGTTTAGGATGTAATTGCCTTTGAGAGATAATGGGAATTGGGCATGTAACTCCCATTTGTACCTCACAAAACCTCCCCTAGAGACAATCAAGAACCTGTGGTTATGTGGGATCTACCAACAGAACGAGAGGGTTGCCTTGGGAGAACTTTCACCTCGACAGCAAGTTTCGTACAAATGAATATGGCAAATGTGTGTAGATTTGGCCTCATGGGAGCAATTCCTTAACTACTTTCCTGCACTTTGTGTCCCTGATATTATCAGTCATAAGAAGTGAGTGAGGCTAGCAGAGTTGGAGAACTTTCCTTGGGCTCCTTACACATTTAAACATTAATCAATCTGTGTGTAGTCAGCCCCCTGCTCCAGCTGGTCATTTGCTGCATTTCTGCTTTGGAATACAGAGTTTCTGACAATTGCAGTTACAGCCAGACCTGGGGCTGATCCCTTTGCTGTCTTCCCCTGCCTTGTGAACTGTGCTGGAGAGTGACTGTACAGTTGGCTCTTGTGTGGCCACTATCAGGTTGTTTCTTCCAAGGGGCTGAACTCTGTTTCCATCCCTTGGCACTCTTCAGCTCACGGCACATGAGCAACTGTGGACTCCTTCTTTTTGCTTGGCAACATATGCAAGCTTTAGGTTCTCTGCTCTTCTCTGCAGAGGATGCTTCCAAAGCCTGAAGGTTTTTTCAACTGAACTGAAACCCAGCTCAATATTTTTCTTGGGATTTGTTTGTTTTGTTTTTCTATCTTCTACTTTTCGGGACTATTGCCACCAGCTGTGTTCAGGTGTTCTAAAATACTTCAACATTAACATTTTAGAAAGATGGTCTTAGTTTTGTCTCAAAATGGCAATCTTTGCATAAACAATAGCAGTACTGTGGAGAAAGATGCCAGATGAAAGGATTTAATCATACTGGATGTTTTTTTGGTTTTGTTTTGTCTTTGTGCTGCTGACCTGCTTTATAGTCTCAGATGTGGAGCAGCACTCCACTTCATGAGGTACTCTGTACACAAAACAAGAAAGTAGGTCTTGATAGATTCAGCAATACTTCCTGAAATCTTAAATAAAAGAAAAAATCTTGTAGGGACAACCTCTGCCCTCATTCACAAGCAGTGATTCATTGTGATCAGTTACCAAATTTGGCCTTAAACATTGTCCATGTATTATGACTTTAAATGTCTGGTTTATGTATTTTAACTGTGTTTGCTTGACAATAAAGGCAGAAAAGTCTTCCTCTTGAATTTGGTGGAAGTGTTGGCTCTGTCCTCTTTTAGAAAAGAAACAGACCAGAAATAGAAGATTGTTTTCTGTCTCGAATTCTGTTATTATTCCTAACTCAAATAGTAATTCTTAATTGCCCTGGTGTAATTGGACTGCATGCACAATTATTTTTGTGGAGGGAGAAAGCTCACAAGGTCCACAAATCAATTAAACTTCTGTGAATGCTGAGGGAAATGTAAATCTAGAGAAGTCAATACACCCTGTCACTCACTGCTCATTTTTTTAAGACTTGCTTGCCTCCAAGTCTTCTCAAATGCATATCACAATAGAAAACTTGGATGTGAAATTAAAATGCATGGAAGTGACAGGATAAAGAGTGAAAGTGGCAAAAAAGCTGGAATATATGCAAAACCTGTAAAAATATGAGCAGGGAACTGTGAATGAGGGAAGGAGTTGAAGGAGCCACAGAACAATTCAGCTATTGCCTGAAAAAAATGTATTTCAAACATTAAAAAATGTTTCCAAACTTTCCTACTTACTGAAGGGAGACCCCAAAACAGAGGACAAACAATGAGGATTGTTGATGAGAAAAAAATCAGGGATGATTGGGAGCTAGACCTGCTGTGGGGTTACTTCCCTGCCCTCAGTGTGACTGTTCCAGCCTGCAGCAGTTGGATGTGAGCCTCTCCCTGCGCCAGGATTGCTGCAAACAGCTGGAGGGACACCCATCCCCCTTCCTCTCCTTTGCCAGCAGAACAGTCAGTTTTAAATTCATTAAATGTGTGTGAGAGAGCAAAAAATAGTTTTCACTGTTCCTAGGCTGACATGCAGATGTCTGAATAGGGAGGTTTTTTTTAAAAATATTGAGCAGAAAAATGTAGTGACTGATAAAGAATATTCTTGGAGTTAGTTTTGCTTCGAGTGTCTCCTCCAGTGTGGAGGTTTGCAGATGCATGAAACTCTGAAGCAGTAGATTAGAAACATTGTAAAAGAGGGGGTTTTGTGGAATAAGAGTTAGAGGATGAAGTGAACATTACCTATTTCAAACAAATATGTGTTATGGTGGCATTTCTGAAGGCTGAAAGAAATGTTATCTGGTGGTACCTTCAGCTGAGGCTTAGTGATGGGGAAAATTCCCATCTTGGCGTGCATAGTGGAGAATAAAAACAGTTGTGCTTTAAATCACCACTTATGGTCATATTAACACCATAAATTCCAATGCCTGGTAGACATATGGAGATCCATGGGTGAGTGATTAATAAAAAAATAACTGCCCACTCAATTATTTTCTCCTTTATTGTTTTAATGGCTCATCTATATGCTTAACGCAATGCTCTGGGTGAACATTTACTTTTTTCCTTAATTAATTTATAATAGGAATTTTTATTTTCAAGTTCCAAAGTATATTCTAAATGGATTTGAACTCCTGTGAAACCATTAGAAAGCATGTGACATTTGAAAACCAAATTGGTGAATTAAGCATCAAAGTCAAAGCAGAACATATTTTAAATTATTTTAAATTATTACCAGCCTTATTGTTAAAATTACATTTACTATGAGTATATTAGTAATCATACAGGCATATATTTTGTGAAATTCTATAAAATCCCTTCAGAAGTCCAGTTTTGGTCTTCCTTGTCAATGCAATCCTAAATTCACTTGTTCTGAAGTCAGAAAGGAAACTGGATGACACACAGTCTATGCCATTGTATAATGTTGGACATAGGCTCTTTATCACTAATATTTCTCTGGTGAGAAGTTTCCTGTGGAGCTGTAACACATCTTCTAGAAAGGCACGTTGCCTTAATGTCAAGATAAGCAGTAGAGCAAAAAAATTATAGGCAATTCTTTGACTTTGAGAAGCTTCATTTCACTTTTACAATCTCCTTCTTGGTAGCACCAGGGCATTCTGGTGGTTGGTGTGTTCAGGCTGCCAAATGACCTGAGTCAGGAATGTTCCTTGGGAACAACCCTCCCAGTGACACCTGTGATCTCAGACAGAGTTTAAAATAGGAACTGCACAGGACTAAATTCAGTGTAGAAACCCACAAGTCAAGGAGGTTTACACTTAAAACTCTTAAAAAACGAGAAATGCATCCTAGTGGGCAGAGTCCCCAAACAAGCACTGGGTTGAGCAGAGGATTTTGCAGGGTATCCTTCTCCTTTAAGCTTTTTGGCACATTTTGCACTATTTTTTGTTGTTATCTTTAGTTTTTTTTCTTTCCTTTTTCTGGTGGAAACATTTAGTATCTTTCCTCAAGAGAGCTCTTTCCCTTGTTATTACTTCAACTTACAAATATGAAGTGAATGCTGCCCAAATCCTTGTATGTACTGGGTTACATTGAACTTCTAGAGAATCTTGGTATGTGTGGGAGGAGATAATTCCATTGTTTGGAGGAGAAAGTATTTTGGTAGCATAAGAGTCAGAGTTGATTCTTTGGCACAACTTAAAGCTAGTGTCAGTTGAAGGTCAAGACACATAAGATTTTCTTAAATTATACTAATTTTACATTTCTATTTTATCCTTTGTGCTTTTGCCACAAACTTAGAGTAGCTTGCAGCAATTCTAACACTGAGATACCTATGCTTTCCTTCTCCTGTGCTGTTTTGCTGCCTGTTGATTTAGACATGCATCCAATTGTTATCCACAGTCAACTTTGCTCACTCACACAGTTATTCATGCTTTAGGCACTTTCACCTCTGGACATTGCAGATATGTTTTCTACCATTCAAAGATAAACACAACCCTTCAATCCAACCTTGAAACCAACACATGAACAGAAATTTTGAAAAGGGAAGTTGTTTTCTGCATCATACCTATTCTGACATGAAAATAAATCCATGGAAATATTTATTTCCCTTAAGATCCCCGAATGAATATTGCATGTAGTATGATCTCTGTTTGCCTTTGTTTTCATACATAAGACTCCATATGCTTTCTCACTTTCAGCATGCAATCACATTTTTATTAAAATAATTTTTCAATATTTTTCCCCAGGTATTTGATATTTGACTTAAATGGGATTCTGAAATTATATAAACCATATCCTGCAGGAAAATGTGCCATAAAATGTGCCATATCATCTATATCATGTCTCCTACAATTGCTGTTTAAATCTAGGATGGGAATACTGGGTGCTCTATTTATTGGTGCTCATCCCACTGTGATCTATTCTCTCTCAGTTCTGGAACATGCTCAGTTACCTCCAAGGTTTGGTGCCTTTCAAGCCAAAATAAGAAAGGCCAGAGATGAAACCCTAGAATACTTGTACCTCTTGTGTCAGCTTTGCTGATATGGAGCAGGTAACTGCAGAGTTCTACCAGAGCTACAGGAAGATGGGGCAAAGTTCCATTTTAAAGATGGAGCAAAAATTCCTGCCATAGTTCAGGCAATAAAAAAAACACTAGAAATTTAACAGTTGAGCCAGGAATGAAGAGAAAAAAAATTCAGATTTTGCACATCTCTTGGATATCTTGAAGCAGGTAACAAAGACTGAAACTATGCAGATATGAATCACTAGTTTGGTGGCATGGAAAAGTGCCAAAACCAGGAAATGTAGTCTCATTTGTTGCTGCAAGAGTCTTTGTTGTTCAAACAAGTGTGTGTGTAATGGAGACTTCATTGGTATTGCTGGCATTTAAACTGACTGGATTTATTTTCTGACAGCCTTTAACAAGGTGTGATTATTAGTTTGATCAGCAAGCAAGGCTATAAATGTTCAAAAGATTTTCCAAATAAAAATTCTGGATTTGGTCATCATATTTTTTACGTGACCTGGACCAATACATTGGAACTCAAATTCAGTCAGCTCATGCTAAATTGCAGTGAGTGATCTTCCAAGCGGAGCACTCACACTACCAGCCCCATAAAACACTAGGCACATGACAAACATGCTATACTCAACAAAGGACTGAAAAAGTAATGTATTTTTGAATCCTGTTTTGTACTTGCACTTTAGAAAATGTATTTCTTATTACTTCTTTCCTCTGTCTTATTCAGTCTCACTTGGACATTCATGTTCTTTTCCATACGCAACTCAGCAGATTTTTGGGGTATTCATAACTCCATACCTATACCACAGAAAAACACTGACCTTCATTTTAACAGCAAAGTGTGCCCTAAATGCTGGTTCCTTATGTTTGTACTGTATATCTCACAGGTTTGAAATTTTTTATATATCTATGTATATATGAAATGATGAATGTTTTTATTCAACTTTTCCACTGAGAAGATAACCTTGAAGACTCTGTTTCTATGTTTACTCTTTAAAGCATATTTCCTTCCTGGGGAAATTTGTCGGTGGGTAGATTATTACTAAAATGTCTATCTTAATGCTTACCCTAACTCATTTGTGTATCAATCTGCCAGCATGGAAGTTATTACCTACAATATAATTTTGACAGGCTAAGATGATGCTAGTCCTGGCTTGAATCTTGTTTCCAGACCCACTGTAAATTTTTTGGCAGTTAGAAGAATGTTTGTATTCAAATAAGTTAGTGATTGGTAGAAGTTTGGAGATCTCTTAAAGTGACCAGAATTCTCAGCACATTGGATACAAGACAGTGAAATCAGTGGAGTACTGCATACAAGTCAGTTACTTACTTCAGCTTACCTGAAAATTAATGAGTTATAGGATGGGAAAGTACCATCAGAAAGCTCTGCTCTCATCATGCAGTCCAATTACACCAGGGCAATTAAGAATTACAGTTTGAGTTAGGAATAATAACAGAATTCAAGACAGAAAACAATCTTCTATTTCTGGTCTGTTTCTTTTCTAGAAGAGAACAGAGCCAACAGTTCCACCAAATTCAAGATGAAGACTTTTCTGCCTTTATTGTCAAGCAAACACAGTTAAAATATATAAACCAGACATATACAGTCAAAATACAGTCCTCAGCTGAATGAAGGGCACAGCTTTACTAAGAATATGTCCTACTGCCATGATAGGAGGCAAACTTTGACCACAGAACTGAAAATCAGCATCAAAAAGTCTACTTTTACCCATTTAGGTGCTCCATGGAACTCCCTTCTTAGCAGTGTGGAACCTCTCTCTTACCCCTTCACAATTTTCAAGGGGTAGATGCAGATTTACTTCAGCCTTTATCAGTTGTATATTTTAATTTACAAAAGACTATCTGTTTTTACTTTTTGGCATTACTTTTTGGCATTACTTTTTGCCCTTCATTATGCCCCCTTTGCTTGATTAAATGTTCCATGATTTTATATGGTCTTTACAGAGCCACAGCAAAGGAGCATTTAGATTTAAATAGTTTTGGAGAGCAGGTTGGCTTTCTATCCATCTGCTCCTTCCCACTGGGCCCACTGTGCTGCCTTCCTGCCTGAGGGGGTCTGCTGTTAGACTTCTGGCAGAATCAGCTTTCCATAGCTGAGTTTCCCATGGAAAGTTGACTTCCCTGAGGAAACTGGGAGAGAGCAATAACAAAGTAGGGAAACCATGTCATTGTCTGATGAAGCAACTCAGAAGAGTGACAAGTGCTGCTGGTGTGGTACGTGGTCAGCTTGGGTTTGCCCTTTTGGCTGCACATCCTTCAGAAAACTGTCCTCCTCTCTCAGGTGCTGGCACAATAACTCCTGGCACAGGGAGCTGGTGCTGCTGGCAGGTGTATGGTAACATTGCAGCAGGCCCCTGTCAGAGACACCCTGTGCCCCTGCAGGGGCAGAGCAGAGATTCAGCACTCATCCAGCCCCAGAAGTGAAAGGTTTCCCCACAGCAGGTATCCTTTCTGCCCTGCTGCCTCTTCCTTCTCCCGCCTCATTAGGTTTGCTCACAAGTACTGGAAATTTTGTTTTCTCTTGTTGTGTGCTGGTGTTTCAAGACATTGTCAAGACAATAAGACTTTGCATCTGCTTCCTTAATTTATCTTGTAACTTCCCTTAAGGAGACAGTCAGATTTTAATCAGAGATTCAATTTGCAGCCTTATTGTTGGAAACTGGTCAGTGCTCAAGGATTTCTGAAGCTGAGTATGGGAACTCAGGGATATAGTGAACAGATTGCTTCAGTATTTCTCTATTTCTCTTTGCATTAAAAATACAAATGCCTTGTCATTGTCTGTGCTGCTTGGGTTAATTTTATTGTGTTTGGCACTATTACTTGTTCTTTAAATATAAGGAATTAATAAGTTTTATAGGACTTGTCGCATATTATTCAGCCATAAAAGCAAATTGGGTCAATTCAAGAGACAATAAAACACATGAGGAGAAATAAAAGTTTTTCTTGAGAACGATTCTGAAAGATAGGTGGTCTTTACTGTACGAACTTTTCTTCAGCAACAAGACATCTTTTTAGATCATTTAACTGAATAATATCCTAAGTGGTCAATCTTTCTATCCCTTCAGGTATGTGATACATTCTTAAGGAGAGGTTCATTTTTGCTTTTGGTGACAGAAAAAGCAGGCTGCCAAAATGGTAAAGACTGAAATCACATGGACCTACACAGCAGTTGTTTTTTTCCAAACATTATTCCCCTGTGTACAAACTCATATGCTGAATAGTTTGACTTATTCAACTCTGTATGTACTGCAGGTGACTCTAATAAAACTACACAGCTAATGGCTAAGGCAGTTCAGAGATGGCTACACAAACATTAATGAACTGCTGTGGCTAATTACCAGTTTCTGGTACCCATTTCTCAGCCTCCCCTTCTCTGTGGTGTTACTGTCTTCACCTAAGCAAAATCAACACATACGCTGAAGTGACAACCACAGGAGCAGAAGCACAGCCACTTTCAAATGTAGGAGGTTTAATATATGAGCCTTTAAAGAATCATGGTTCCCATCAATAAAAAACCCAAGATAACCCAATGCTTTATGAAGGAATGGCTTTGTTCCTAAAGTAAAGTAAAGTATACAGAAGCCCATCTAACTATGATCTTCATGAGTTCTTCACTCAGCAAAACTATCAAGACTGGCAAAAGTCAGTGTGCATTTTCTTAGGCTAATTCTGAGCCACCAAAAAACTGCACCTCAAAAGCCGTGTACAAATAAAAAGAAGAAATTTTTGACGTAATGCATACTAAATATGCGAAAACACACTAATGACTCAAAAAATATTAAACAAGAGAGCCTGGGGCAATTCTGTTCTTAAAAGAATGTTTAAAAAAAGCAGTTGTCAGAGAAGGTGACATAGGTGCTTCAGTATAGTGCTGGCTTAGCAGCTATGACTCCCATTGCCTGAATCTCCACTAGTGGGTGGTTTCTCTGCACTTTTGATTTGCAGACTGTGTAAATGCATGACATGACCCCAGAGCCAGAGGAGTAACACCTGCCCATGCTACCTCTCTTTCAAACAATGAGCACAAATGAAGCTGAATAGATAAATGCACTTTATCTCATGTCCCTGAAATGTTGGTAGTCAGCTGGGAAACCAGATAGAGGTTTTGGGTGATGCTTACCTGTCAGCTGTGAACTGTATCATCAGATGCACTGCTGTTAATTACATAAATATCTGTAAACAGCTATCAGATGATTGTACACTTAAATCACTGGTATTGAGCAAGGAAAGATTCAAACTAATGGCTTTCATGTGAAAGGGTACAGCCAAAAGAATGATTGTCCTACAGGATGCTAGTTCTGTGTGTATCTTTTCTCCTTTTTATTGATGGGTGGAATTCCTGGAAGGTTTAATTTTTTTAGGAATTTTAGAAGAGCTGTTTGTTGGTTTTTTTTGCATTCTATATTGTTTCCTTTTCAAAATTACAGCAGTTGTAACCCTGGCTTATCTTTCTTTTTGCAGTTTTTGAGAGATAGCTCTTGCATTATCACTACAGCTATTGACTGTCTTGCTTTTCTGCCTAAAAAAGAAAAAAAGAAAAAAAGAAAATAACTGCTTTTCTTTCTTTTACTGACCATCTATTTCTTTGACTATTAGGCATGGAATACTTTGAAAATTAAAGTAATAATATACCATCTTATAGAAAGCCATATGTTAATAAAGGAACTGCTGTTCCTATACTTTAAAATCACAAAGAAATTTCTCCATCAAAGAAATAATTTTAGTTATATGCCTAGGACACCATTCAATATTTAATGGCACTCTTGCCAACAAGTTTGTGAGTACGCATTTAAATATACAAACAAAATTATTTCCTGGTAAGAGAAGAACTAGTTTTCTGACTTTTATTTTGGAATATGTCTTTTTACTCTGTTATATCTCGCCTGTTCAAAAACAGAGGATTATAATGTTAATTCAAGACAAGCTGTAGTGATTAAGACACACAGTCACAATGCTCAGTGGGCTAAACAAAGAATTATTGATGTTCACCCTCTAAACACTCCAAAAATAAACCAACATTTTTTGAAGTTACTCATAAACAGCTTCCATTAGCGCTTCAGTGGACATGAACTCCCAAATATTTTAAGTTCCAAATATGTGAAAACAAATCCAAGATTGACTATGAATGATAGATTTTGACTTAGATATGACTGAACTTGAAAGAGAGCATCTGTTATTGTTTAGTGTTGTTATTGCTACTTCCATCAGTAGCAAATAATCTACATTTGAATACACAGAATTATTGTGTTTCAAAAGAAAGATGAAAGGAAGATAGGAACTATGAACACAGAAAACTGGTTCTTCAAATCCATAATTCTAACTGGTAAAATCCTTCTTTAGCACAGTATCATATACCAAGGCTCATTTGAAATGAATAGTGTAAATCTGACAAGAAATAATTGTACATTAGTAGTATGTTATTTAAAAAGTGTTATTGTCTATATCTGTGGAAATATAAAGAAATAACTTGTTCCTTTAGTGATGTGAGACTAGAAATGGAGTATTACTCCAACAGCACTGCAAAATGCTGCCAGCACTGGGAATGTGTGTGCAGGACAAGCATCAAGCCTCACTGGTCCCATGGACCAATTCTGAGCTGTTTCTTAAAACTTTTATTGTGAGACACACATGACAGCAGCAGATAGTGCTTTTGTACACACAGAGCCCAACATCCCCAGTCAGATTTTTTTCCAAAACTTTTGTAAACAAACTTCAGACACTCTTTTCCATGCTATTTTGTTTTGTTTCTTTCATCACACACACTTCTCACACATACTATCAGCTGTCTGTGTGGCTTGTCTTTGGCAGTGCTACTGGGTGTAGGACTGTGATCACTCTCTGGAAGGGAATTGCCATTTCAGGCAGTGGCACCAGAGTGACAGTCACAGGGAGCAAATATGTAACTGCTGCAGGTGGCAGTGGAGCCAGCATGAGCGAGGAGACAGACTTCATCTCTGAGATGAAATCTTCTGAGGAGAGAGTGTCTGTCCTTCAGCACATTGCTGGTGTGCTTTTCTGCTTATCTTGTTCTGCAGAAAACACTGTATCATGCCATTACTTTTTGAAAAACAAGAAAAAAAATGACTGCAGATTGTGTGATTAAGAATCAGAGTACAGAAAACTCTCACAACCCCCAAGAAATTAAGATTTAGCTATAAAATGACTGAATTTTGAGAGCCTAAACACAGGGGAACCCTCTCTCTTCTTTATGGTGACTGGATTTAGTCTTGATTGGGGTGATGAAACTCACTATCCATTCCTAGGGAAGAAGCAGTATGGAAGATTCAGTATTGAGTAATACGGTTTATATATTGAATGTAATGCTTCAAAATCTATACTCAAGAAGACCTTTTCAGATTAAAAGTGATGTGCCCATAACATAGGCCAGGCTGAAGATTTAACATACAAACCTCCTCTTGTCAGTACTTCTCAGTAATATCTATCAAAATCTTCAGTTTGCAATGTGCCTACTGCGTTTGTACAAGGAGAAAGAATAAGAAGTATAAAACCAATAGAGAACCCCAACAAATTTCTGCAGATTGTAATACTGCTCTTCTGCTAACCTGGGTCATGTATAATTTGTTGCATTCTTTTGCACTGTAAAAGCAAAGGGCAGAGCGCGTGTTCTTGCAAATGGGATGCTTTCTTCTATTTTATTTCTCCTTTGCCTCCCATCTTCACTCCAAACAATATTGAGATCTCAAATCACATTTATTCACTTTAAATCTTGACCAAATCTGAAAGGAGTTGGGGGAGGTGTAGGGAGAAGATCTGTTATCCAAAGAATTTTTCTTTGCTGAGTATCAAAAGCCTGCAGCAAGCAATGTGGGAGAGCTTTGAAAGAACAAGTCAGAGCAATCCTTTTAAACAGAAAGTTTGAGGCACTGCTATCATGTTCTACAGAAACCAAAATGGTGCTTTCTGTCTGAGAGGAATGCCTCAAAGTTGTACTAGAAAGCAAAAGGTGTGAAAAACAAAACCTTGAGGGTTCGAAGCTAAAGAGACAACTACGATCCAGTAACTTGGTTAGTTTTATAGTGCAGGTCTCAAGGAGCTTCTCCATCAGATCCAGTTGTTACTACTGATTAATTTCTGTTCTGGCCATTAAAATGAATGGGAGGCTGAATTTAGCAGGAACACAATCAGGCCAGGCTGAGTACTTTTAAATATCCTCCTACCTCACCCACTCTGAATAGCACTGAGCACTATGTTAACAAACCTCTTCACTTCCTCTAAACCTAAAGGGAATTTCATGTCGGTAAAAGCTCGGTGTATTTATTAGGGCTGTTCATTTTGCATTTGAGGAAAGAATTTCACAGCTATATTTCTAAAGAATTCAAGTTGACTAAACTATGGCAGCCACTGTTGACATCAGGAAGCACTGGCAGCAGACATTTAGCAACCAGAGCTATATATTATGTATGCTGTGTAAATCTTTACTCTCATGCTAAACAGCACTTAAAAATGCCATCAGTGTTATACCATATATTTCTCACAGAGCTCTATTGTGTGCACAAATGCCTTCCACAGCTTGCACTGCCATTCCTGGAACAGTCCTGGACAAGACAAACTTTTAGAAGAACATTTTATCAGTGACCAGATCTAGCAAGCTTAGTAACAATAATTCAAGAGAGGCAAGAGTTAATGCAGAAGGAATGGCACATTTCCTGAAAGGCTTCTGCCTTCTGCTATGGACTATTTCACTCAGACCTCCCACAGAGTCAGCTTTCTAAAACTGTGGGTTTCTTTTTATTCCTAATTTAGAACCCACAGAACACTGAAAAGCCAGATAAAGTATCCTCTCTCATTTTTTTTCTCTGTCCTAGCACTATGAGCACATTCTGAATTTGGTCCTTTCTTGCAAACTCCTTTAAAAAAGCTTGCAATTTTCAGTGGGATTTAAAGACTTAATGCTTTTACCAGCTGCTGCTGTTAAAAGAGCAATTAAGAGCTTCCTTCTGCAGTCTTTTCTCCAAGCAGTGAAAACCATGATGATTTCTGAGAACCTTAATCCAGAGGAAATACCTGCCAGGAAAAGTTGGGTAGCAGTGAGGGGGAAAAAAATCACTCTGAAGGGAGTTGGAATAAAAACTCAGACACAGGATTGAATCATTAATTCTTTATTCATTCACTGAATCTGAAGAGACAACTTAGATGAGCTTCAAGATGGATAAATGGGACTATATTTCACTTCTCTAAAATGTTCTTCAATTTTTCAGTGGAATAATTCCATGCTCCTGAAGAAGAGCTACCTAAGGAATCACAATATTTTACTGCTGGGTGAAAAAATAATGACACATGTTTCAAATGTTGTTTCTAGCATTTAAAAGAAAGTGGTCTACATTAAAATTTCAACATCTGAACTCTGAAGATATTTTCTGTAGTGTCATGAACATATTTTTAAAGAAGAACATATCTTTACCTTAGGACTGAAAGGAGTACAATAGAGAGAATGAAAAGAGTCTTAGTAAGAACTAATCACAGCCATATTTTGGTCTATTATCAGTAAGATAAAATAAATCCACTGGGTTTGTATCATTCATCACTCAGTCTGTGTTCCTATGCTATAGGTCTTTCACTCTATCTCCCCATTTCCAAATGAAGCTTCATTTTTTTGTGAAGCAAATGGTAGAGGAGTAAATGAAGAGGCAAAACACTTTCTTGGGCAGAAACAAGTTACCCCAGATTATCTGATCTGCCTGAATCTGCACTAGAACTCTTTTTGCAACAATACAAAAGCCAAGGTTAAAAGTAGGACTGTGTTGTTTAACTGACCTTTACTTTGGCTACCAAGCAGCAAAAGCCACTAAGGAGGGAAATTTGATATGGATTGGTTTAATAATTTCCTTGTCCCCATCTTTTGCACTTTCCTGAGCAACAACTCTTGTCAAACACAACAGTCACTCTACAAGAACAAGCAAATGTGACTGAATATCAGAGAGGACTTTCATTTCACTCTGATCATGAGCTGCTGTATCCTTTTTTTTTCCATGTTGTACAATGTGCTAGGACAGGTTGTCTGAGCACATCCAATTCAGAAAGAAAATGAAGGGTCAGATTTACCAGTGTGTTAGAAGAAATCTAGTATTCAATAAAAGCAGCATATGTCAAGTTCATGGTTGTGACTGCTATGCTGCTGTCTGTGGAAAGCTGAAATAGTACATAAAATTCAGCATTGCAGTATCTACTTACTGGAAAGCATGCAGGGTTTGTAAGATGATCTGTTATATTACAGAATTCAGGAGATCAGGGCAGGAGAAAAGACAAGACTAATGACAGATATTAAAAACCAACAAATTTTGTGTTAACAGCAGAGCTGCAACGACAGTGTATGTGAAAATGAACGTTATTGAGGGTGCTTCAGAAGGAGTGATAGATAAATTCTGAACCCTTTGGAGAATCTAGAGAACTTGCAAAAACAACTTAAAAGGTAGGCTGGAAAGAGGGAGGAATGCATACATAATCATAAGGGAATTATACAGCCTCCTGGCAAAAATCTTTTGCTTGGCTGGAAAATATCACAGAATTCAAGTGGAAGTAAAATAAACTTCATCAAACAGCAATTTAATTTAACAAGAACCACAACAACAACAAAGACAAAATCTAAGCTACTAGAGAGGATCTGAGCTGCTTCAGCCAGTGAAAATTACAGAACTACCTGATATCCATAGAAAAATACTATAATGACACCTGTTTTAATACACAAGAAAAATATTTTTAAGTCATATTATCAGGTATGTAGTTGGGTGAAAGTCATGGTCCCATATTTTGATAGAAAAATCATTGTTAGGCTTACAAACCTATTCTTTAAAGGGTATAAAAATGGTAATGAAGGATGTCATAACAAGAACAGTGACAAGAGTTGCAGGCCATGAAAAAAGGGAAAAGAGAAAAATAATATAAAAATTAAAAAAAACCAAAAAACTGTGTGAGTTAATAAGCCAAATCTAGGGCATGGGAGAAGCTGAAGTCTGCTCATGGAATTGATTGTTGCCTTTTGTCTTTAATAAAGAAAAGGCACTCCTTATTAGATCCCACATCTCCAAAAAGCAATCAAGTCCTAATGTATTTTCTCCAAAAGAAAAAGAAAAAGGAAAAAAGAAAAATAAAAAGAAAAGACTTTGGAAACCCCTTGTTAACAAAGCTTTATAATGTGTGCTGCCTGAAAAATTTCATGCATGTTTTCATATTAATTGCTAAACCACTGAGTAGCTTCATTTACAGAAACACGGTGCTCATGGAGGTACTTAAAGACAGCAGATACACAAATATATGGAAAACCTGAAATTGAACTTCAAAAGGAGGTTACTGTGACTTTAATCCGAGTGTAGGAATTACCTGCAAGACTGTTTGAGTAAAGAAAATAGTATTAGAATTCAATTAATCATCAAGAGAATAATCAGTGACATTATATAATTTTAGGAAGTATTTGCCAGTGATTTAAGAGGCAAGAGGTAAGTTCTTCTAAATCAATGACAGTGACAAATGCCAATAGCACATGACATTGTAAGAACAAGCAGCCTCTTCAGAAATATACCTGAAAAACCACCCAGTCACATACTCTGCTTTCCTGTCTATCAGGCATATGCCAGGTTTGCTAAATAGAAATTATAACCTCTAGATACTTTTTACTTCTATAAATAATTTTGTCAGGAGATATCTCCTAGTTATTTTGATAGTGTACTTGCCAAAGCAGTGTACAGTTAAAATTTAGTAAATTGCTTGTATTTAGAATGTGACAAAAAGGTTCATATATACATTCAGACAAAATTTCTGCCATCTGAGGAACTGGAGTGCTTTAATGGCTGACAAGGGCTTGGGATTCATTGGCACTTCCCATTTGCATTAGGAGACAAGAAAAATAAGGCTAAGTTGTATGTGGGAGATACAGCCTTAGTGGCAATGGGACTGTGAACTTGGCAAGAGCTTGTTCAAGCATCCAAGGGATATTACTTTCCCTCCTGGGTTGTTGTGAGAGGGAGGTGAACCAAAGGCATAGGCAATCATCTGAGACAGCAGGTAGCACCAACTGGCATCTTTAGCAACACCTCTCCGAAGTTCACAAAGCTGGACATTGGATGGGGGCCAAGAGCACCATATTCTCTTCTCTGTGTAGCCTTCAGGGTGAGGGCACTCGTTGCTCACCCAGCCATCTATCCAGCTGCTTCCAGGGACTAGAGCTCTCTCTGGGAATAGTAGGTACATGTACTGAAGCTGCTTGGACAAGTAACAAGCAGTTCCTGCTTATTGTATTGCTCTGGGGGTCACCCCTGACAGAAAACAAGGTTCCACTCTCACCACCCCTGCCCCTACAGGAAGGCTTTATTCCTTGTTGCTGAGGAACTCTGCCTCCAGATATGAAGGCCTTTTGGTTGGAGTTGTGAAATATAAGTAAGCCAGGCTTCTCTGGGTTTTAGCCTTTTCATTCTGTTTTGCTCTTTAAAGAAAATATATCTTTCTCCAATTAAAAAAAATAAATACTGACTTTCTGATAAGAATAGTTTTTTATTCCTACAGTGCACAAGTAGCCTTTGCAAACTGATTCACTGCAATTCCAGGAATTTTCTGGGTCCATATACGTAGAGGACTCCATAGGACTCAGGATTATGATCATAGGAGCTTGTTTAACAGTTTGAAGATTACTCATCTAAAGTTGGTTCCTGCCATAGCCACTGGGGAGGTACAGTGACTTTGGAGGGTCACCCTAGAAATGACATAAATCATTCTTTCCCGTGTCGAACTTTCTCTGTTGAGTAGAGATGGCAGGTTTACACTCAATGCTGAACTTTGAGGTGGCCTGGCATGTTAGCTGACAGGAAAAAAGGGAGCAAAGCTATAATAATTTGCAGTTGCAGACTAAATAATATATATCACTTTTATGTTGGAATGATCCACCATCTGTGACTTAGAAGGTGATATTAGCCAGGTTCTTTCTGAGCTAATAGAACTTACTCCAGCAACTAAATTTTAGACAAGACTTGACTTATAGTAATGCCATTGGTTTTTCTACATTGCCAACAGAAATGTCTCCAGTGCTTCCTTCAGTGATTAAACTGGTGGTGGTGAACACCATCTACCTGTAGAACCTTTCACTTCAGTGCCAGAATCTCTTATGCAAATGCTAAATCCTGTTTTTCTCAGGTCCTTTTTTATTGTTGAATTTTTAAAATGCTCTTTTGTGGTTTCACTGGGCTTGATTTTGCTTAGTTAGAACACTTCCCTTTTTAGGCCATATTGCAATTAGCAATTACCACTCTGGTCATAATCTTTCTACATACCTTGCAGTGAAAGATTGCCTTACCTTGCATGCAAGAAAGTCTTTTTTCCTTGCAAAAAAGGAAAATTCATACTAAATTTTGCAATCTCAACCTGTGTTTATACTCCAAAAATTAACTCTGTTTCCTCCTTCCCCCCAGAGCCTCCCCCCTGCCTCATAGCTAGTTTACATTACCAGATTAATTTTCATGGAAGTTGAAGAGCTGTTGGATTCAAGCTAAAGTAGTAAAATATATATGATGGAAGGAAGTTCTCTACTAAACCATGGCCACATAGTCAATATATTTCTTGATGACTTGTTTCTCTAAATCACACTTACTATAAATGCAATGCAATGCAATGCAATGCAATGCAATGCAATAAAAAAAAAAAAAAAAAAAAAAAAAAAAGAGAGAAAAATCACAAGAAAATAGCAAGAATTTTTGTTATGAAATGAGAAATATATAATCCGTTCTGAAAGAATTCGTCATGCTACTTTAGTTCATAGTGGCATGAATGCAAGTCAACATGCCACAGTGTGGTGCCTCCAGTAATACCTAACTGTGGGACTCTGGTCCCACTTTTTTCATCAGTTGGAGACTGGAGCCCCACACCTGCTAATCTGGCACAAAGTCATGCAGGCATTTGCTTTCACTACTCATTTGCTTACAACTGCAAGATTTCAGACTCAGGGTTCCTGTAAATCACTGTCCAAGCAGCTGGACTCTCTGCACTCTGTTTCTAACTAGATTAATGTCTTAGGCACATATGTTCATTATATTTGCTCTTATTTCTCTAACTCTCCTTCCTCTGCTGTCAGTGTCACCATTAAGTTCTCTCTTTCTATAATCTCTATCTATCATCTCTACAGCTCTGTACCTCTTAGCAATATCATCTGTATGTAGATCTGTAGGTATCCAGTGGATCATTACTGGCAGTTTGTAGTCACCTGCTGTCTGCAATGACTTGTGGGATCCCTGCAGTGCTGATTTGGAACCTCTCTAAGTAGCACTGCCATTACTCAGTAGGGATTTTGTACAGTACAGGAACCTATAGACTGGCTGAACCAAAGTATTACAAGAGAGTTTTAAATAGAGTGCAGTCAGTGGGTGCCTGTGGCCTCATTTATTTTTGAAAGACTGTATTGATGTATCTCCTCCCCAGAATTCAAATGGAAATCTGGGAGAAGATCCCTTGAAAGACAAGCCAGAGAATGAGGGAGACCCTCTTTACCCCCTACATTAACATTTCAACCTTGCCTCAAGTGCTTAGTACTGAGTTTGAGAACAAGGGAAATGGTGTCCTGAGGCTTCAAGGCACTTCTTCGCCTTTGTTCAGACTCAGGCCATCCTGACTGCACAGATTACTGTGCTTCAGCACCAAAGGCTCCCTCATGTCCTAAGGAGGTAATAACTTCTCTTCCCATGATCATTGTCTCAGTTCAGCAGTCATATTGCTAATTGACCTCTGGTATCTCAGAGTCAAGAGACCATGCTAAAAAAGACACCTGTGCTTACCTCTAAGTGCCTACCTGTTCACCATGGCTAACTGTGGGATAATGAGCCCTCGAATCTGAGGTGTAGTGACCAATAAACAATGGACTGTGGGTTATGAGAGCAAGGTTAATAATATACAACTTGTGATGGATAGAAAGAATTTTTTTTTTTTTGCCAGTCTCTGTGCAGTATTGATAAAACAGCAGCAGGAAAAACCTGAGTGATTTGCAGCATTCAAAAAAGTGAAACTCACAGGAAATTGATAACGGATAAAGTTTCCAATCCAGCTCCACATAATGACTTGGCAATTCAAGCCTGAAAAGTTTTGGATTTCAAATGTTTGTAGTTTTTCAGTGGGAGTTTTTCCCCCAAGGCAGTCATTGTCTGAGCTGATAAAAAAGTTCTGAGGCAGTCAGTTGTCTAGGTGGGAACCAAATACACTGACTTCTATTGAGGAGAGATTTATATGTAAGACTTTCTGAAAGTCAGGGAGGATGGGAAAGTCACTTATGGATGTTCCAGCAATATCTGTCTGTCCCAGATCACACATAAGGAAGGTGCAAGAAACTTGCAAGATATACCTTGGTAGATCTGCTCTTAAATATGAATGATCCCAAATTTTTGGTTCTAGTTGAAGTGAAAGTTTGCAGTCCTTAGAATTCTCAGTTTGGTAAACCAAAGAACTAGACGGAACTAAGTTGCACTAAATGTTTCCAGGGTGTACTGCAGTGGCACAGGACAGGTCTTAGGCAGGAATAAGTGCACAAGAGGAGTGGTAGATCAGGCATCAGCATGACCAACCTCGTGCTAACTTCTCTGCACTGCTAACAGCAACCAGCACCTTGAGATTAGAGCACCTTACATCATCTTAATCAACTGGACTCATTACTAGACAGCTCTAACAGCAGTGTTCAACTCCTCGTTAGAGAATGACAGCTGTGTCTGATCAGGAGCTACAAGTTTTGGCCCTGTTGGGTGCTCATTTTGGCAAACACACACACTGAGAGGAATCAAGGAGATAAAAATATTAGTGGTTAGAGCAATCACTTATACTTTGGTGTCTCAAACTGAGCACCTTCCTTTAATAGAATACAACACAGAAGAAATTAGAAAGCTGGTTGTCTGTGGATAATTTTACAATCTCTGAGAAAATGAAATACTACTTGATATTATCTGCTATAATAAATATAGCTTTATTTTTGAGTTAAATTCTCCAGCTAAGTGACTAGAAGTACAGAGATTCTGTAGATTTCTGTGGTTTTGTATCTACATGTCTGTCACCTGATTTATAAAATGTAAATGTGACTTCAGCTTTTTGCTCATGTTGCATAAGTCAGCAAGTTTTGGCTTGCCCATTAATGTGAAGAGGCACCAGACCACAGATTTGATGAAACACATTCCCTTATTCTTTTTTTTTTTTTTTAATTTACCCTCAAGATATTTCAAGCCATTTCGAAGTTGAATAAAATAACAGACACAAACCAAATGTTTTATTTTCCATTTTGAACTAGCTTTGATTAAATTTTCTTCATCTTTAGAATTACCTGGATTATAAAACTGCAGTCAGCTCAGACTGTAGGATCAAAGTATCAGATATTTGTTGAAAAGACTTTCCAGTAGAAAATGATAACCTGGATGATAAGCAGACATCTTGGTGATTATCAGTCCACCTGAGATTTAATTTCAGTGTGCTGACATTCTCTGGTGAGTCAGTGTCAAGGGAACTAGAAGCATGAAACTTATTTTTAGTTCTTTGTCCTTTTTATTTTTCACTTTACACCCAGATACACAGTAAAGTGAAAGATAAAGTTATAAGATACTATATAGAGCAGAATCTAAGAATTAATTTATCATATGGAAAAACTGTGATATCTTTCCTCTTAACAGGTACGGTATTTCTTCATAACATTAGTGTAGCATAGGACAGTGGTTTTATCAACAGATATGGAGTTCCCATATGCAAATCACCTGCTTGTATCTTTGGCTGAGATAGTAGTGTCTTGCTGTAGAAAAGTACTTGTTCCAATCTTACAGTCCAGAAATTCAACAGGCTTTGAATTCAACAGTCATCAGCCTCTTAAAGTCAGTGGAAGTCAAAGGTCTGGTTTGTTGTGAGACTTTCGGTGGCAAATATGAAGAGCCCAACTTTTAATCCTTTTCAGAACTCACTGGTAGGCATATCCACATACAGAAAAAAAGATATGTTTCAAGTGAAGTGAATTGTGGAATTGATAAGGTTATCAAGTTATAATCAAGTCAAACTGTAAAAGGACCCCAACAACCCTCCCTGAAAAACATAAAGCAAAAAATAAAAGTTCATCATGGTCCCTGGTCATTTAATTGTCCCTGTCTGATTGCTTTTTTTTGTTTCCATGAGCCAGTAATTCCAAGAGCAGAATTTATGACATGCATAACTGTGAATGTCATGTGGGTATTCAGAATTTTATTTTACAACCTCTAAGAGAGTTTCTTTTTTAAAGAATGAATGTATCTCCTCCTCCCTGCCCCTTATTAATTGAATGATTTCTTGTTGCTGGGGTTACCTTAAGCAAGCAGTACACACCAAGTTCTTTTTGTATTCACCATGTGTATTACATGTACATGTGTGTGTGTGTGTTTGTTCTTTCTTTCCTTTTTTTTTTTTTTTTTTTTTTTTTTTTTTAATGAAGAGAAGCTGTGTTGGGAAGGTGGGAGGTCAGAAGTTCACATTTTCCTGAAGAATCATTATGAAAAATGAGTCCATACAGACTGGTGTGGTAAAAAGCTTTATGAATGGTAAAACAGTATTAGAAAGCAACCTGTTGAAAATCTTGTACCATTTTCGGAATGTTTCTCTCATATTAAAAATAAACATGGAACATACAGTGTATTATTTTACATGCCTAATTGAAAATCAGTTTCTCCTTTCCCTAGTTGTTAATCTTGTAGTTATACAAAAATCTTTGTGTCCCCTCTGGTGGTGATGATAGCTCTGGGGCTATATAAAGATGCAGGAAATTTAGCTCCTGGTATAATTTTAGGTGTTACTAATCAAATGCTGTAAAAGAAACACAGAGCTGCAGAGCTGTAAGCATGAATTCTTGCTCTTAAATAAGCCTGCTGTTAGCCTTGAATCAAAAAATCATTTGCAGACACAGAAATAGCAGTGAATATGTAAAAGAAATAGTTTTCTACAAATAAATTTAAGTAAAATAAAACATTTCTTACAACTTAGAGTGATATATATGCATGTATGTTAAGAGTGACTAACTGATACTGGTTAAACATGGGGTTTGCATCCTATTGTGTATAATCCAACTTTACCAAAGATCCCTGCTGAGCTACCTTTGTATTAGACAATTCAAAGACACACAACAAATTATTAGAGCATCTTTGCAATGAGGACTTTCACTCTAATATCATGAATCACGGAGAATTGAAATTCTGTCCCTTTTCTGAACAGATAGGCAGCAGGGGCACAGAAAGATTAAATGGATTTTTCTAGAACATATTGAAAAAAAAAAAAAGAAAAAAATAAAAAAAAAAAAAAAAATGAAGGTGATTTTTTAATTTAGCCCTGAATATGATTGTTTTTATAATTAATTATCATGACTTTTTTAAATCGATTACCTCTCAAGACGTGCTGGGATGCTGCTGCTGTTATTCTGTTGGATCACAAAAGTGTTAGCAACATCCTGGGAACTGGATCTCTGGGAACTGGCTCTAATTCAAAGTACGACTGACCACATTAATGTTGACAAGTTTGCTATTGATTTCAGTTCATTTCACATCTATCCTGGACAAATCTTTGGGCTGATATAAACAGACATTTTAGGAGGTAGGGTTTAGTGTGATAGCATCTGAGTTTCAGGCATGCACAACTTCTTTTTCTGGCTATACCATTCCTCCTGTCATTGTTCCACTGACCAGGTTATTAATTTGTCTAAGTGCAAAAATCTATAATACATAAAGACTGTTCAGAACCAATCATTTTAGTCTTCTTTTATTATCAGAGAAGAGACTGTGTTAATACACTCTAGTGTTGCTTTATCCTAAAGTTAACTTTAAAACTGGACAGCAGAATTGTATCCTTAGAGTAACAACTTCTTTCCCTCAATTGGAAACAGTAAACAATAGTATCTGATTCAAATATCGATGTCTGGAATATGTGATTTGGCCATTTCACACCTAAGAGCTATGAAACCTATGAAAAGAAAGTATTAATTATAAAGACAATCCCTAAAAGTTTGATACAGAATGAATTTCATGCATTGGGAAGACATCATCCATCTCTTATTTCTATGGGATAGATGAACCTTTCAATTGAAAAATTCTGTTTTCTACAGCATAACTGAGGAGTGACTATGATGTCTGTACTGGCCATGTTTATGCACATATTCAGTATATAAAGGATGAGAAATGTTATCCCTCTATTAAAATATCACCTATATTATTGATGAATGCTTCATCATGCCACGAGGAGATAGAAACAGGGACTTCCCTGGGGTTTAAATACCCCAGTACTTGAGTATATTCATAAAATGTTATCCTCTAATAACATTCTACAATGACATTCTAATAATGTATTCTGTATTCATAAAGTATGATTCCTCTAGCAGTTATAACACTATTCTGGCTATTCACCTCTTTTCTCTTTCAAAGATACAAAGAAAAAACATGAGGGCCCTTGTCAGGTCAACCTGCACCTTCTAACAATTTGTGCAAGTTATACAATGATGGTTGAATTGTATAACACCAGAACAATAATTATCCATCATTTGGAAAAGAATAGATTTAAACACAAGAGCTGCACATTATGTAGAAGTCTGACGTTTTTGTGTTTAAAAACTCCACAAATGAACTTGAAGCAAAAAGAAAAGAAAATGTCAGCTTTGCCTCTTAGACATCACTGTTAAAGGTCTAGATATTACATTTTGCATCTCCAAAACAAATATAATGGCCTCTCAGGATATACACTGTGGAGAGCACTAAATGCTGAAAAAAGTGCTGTAAGGGCATGAGAAGGATGCAGACTGGCTGTAGTCCAGCTCCCCATTTGTAGCTTATTGCTCTAAAATTTCCATATACTTCCCCTGAGTACAATGAAAAACTGTGTAAAGTGATACTTCTGGCTTTGAATGAACTAACAGCACCAGGGAATTCTTACAATAAAATGGAAGAGGGGCAGCTTATACAATTCAATCACTTTTTCCTTGGAAAAATGGATACATAAAAATATTGCTAGAGGTCTGTCTATAATATTTTCTTGGTATATTTAAACCTTGTTTCCAGACATTAAGCAACTTTGCAAAATGTGGATCTGGGTACTGGCAGGACTGAACATGCTTTAGACATTATTGAAGCTTTTAAAAGGTGTGGTATGCAAGGAGTCCTATGCAGACCTGCATTTTAAGCTAAGGGTTTACTCAATGCTAATAGCAAAACCTTACTAACAGCCAGGCCTTCCAGCTGAAAGTTAGAGGAAGTCGTGCTCTATTTACAAAGTTACAGTCCTCAAACAGTGGACAGAAATAGTTAGCTGGATTAAAAACAAAATGTTTTTTCCAAAGACAATGTATACACGTACTTAAGGTTCATATTTTTTGTGGATGGAAAAATTAAAGTTCCTGGAACTCAAAGAAATCCCTCCAACTATTTTACTAAACACATAGCAATCCTTATGTGCAAGGTCAGCGCCACAAAAGTGTTTAGATTTTGTTACGTTTTATGCAATGCTTATGAAGCAAAATACCTGTATGGGCTGGTCCTGGAGGATGTGGGCACATCCTGTGGGATGGGTAGCTGAAGAACAGTTCAGAGTGGGTGTGAAAGGCTGCACACATCTCGTGCACAGGGGCAGCTCAGACATGCCCCTGGTGCCTGGGGACCTTAGAACAGTGACATATGACTGGATTCCTGCAAAACGAATTAAAAGGAAAAATGCTGGGTTTAAAAATCTCATCAGTTTAAATTGAGAAGTGTTTATTTTACCTTGCAGACAGAAGATTTAATTTATTCAAATGCATAAAAACAAAGTTGAGATGAATAAGAAAGTCTTCTTCGTCTTCCTTTTTTTTTTTTTTTTTTTTGGTTGTGAGGTCATGAAGAATCTGTCTTTCTCATACATCAGAGCAAAACTCTATATCCCCAAAATGCCTAATTACAACTTGAAATTGTGACTATATTCCTGTAAGAGAGAAAACAATGAGGCTTCACCCCTGGTCTGTGTCCACAGCCAGCGCTCTGCTCCAGAGATCCAGGACTGTAGGATGCTGTTTCCTGAAGAGAACATTTTAGGTTTTATTCTGCTACTCTTCCACAGCTTAATGTTAAAGTATTTCCAGCTCTAATGATTTTTTTCCTTCATACTTATGACCTCAAAATATTATGAATGAGGAAGTTCTTTTAAAGGTACTCAATTTAAGGGAATTTAGGGCTCCTAAAATTCTGAATTTTTTTTGTTTGTTTGTCCACTAAAAGTAAGTAAAATAGAGAATATTTATTGTGAGAGGCAGAATTATTAAGTGAAAAAAGACATATGTTGCTTATTTAAATTATTGAAAAAGTTCTCAGGTTTGACTTGCTATGCTGGCTGGAACATAGCTTCTTTTTTTTTTTTTTTTCCTTTGAAAAGTCTAAAATTATGTTGTTGACATTTTCCAAATGACATAATTTCATACTGTGCAATTTATTGAAAATTATGTGTTTTTAGACATGTATATATTTGTGTGAAAGGGTAGTAACAAATTCTTATGTTATGTATGGGAATTATTTGTGCAGCCATTTATTTCAGCATTTAAAGTTACAAAGAAAGAGAGAGATCCAGAAGCTTTTGCTTTCACTTTAACAATGAATGTGAATTGTGACTAGCAGCAGATACTGAGATTTATGTATGAAATATTTAAGACATTAACAAATGAGATATTTTAAACCATATATTAAAAAAACCCGACAAGGCACCTTAGAGGACAATGAACAGCAGTTGTAAGTAAGATTTTATGTTGAGCAAAAGACTTTTAACCTGACATGAAATAAATGAAAGAAAGTGAGAGCTGGGGGGCACTGCTGGGCACTGGGTGGGTGCTCTGGGTATGGCCAGGGACAGAGTCCTTGCAGGTCTGCAGGAAAAACCCTTTGTCTGGTTTGAAAAGCCCTGACCTGCCACTGAGATGGAGAAACTGAAGAGGAGATTGAGCATAGGGCCCTCATCCACAGGTAGAACTGAATATCTGCATCAACATTTGAGCTGAACATTCTCAGGAAGGCCATTGGTGTGGGGGTGCTGGCACCCAGGGCAGTGGACATCACTGGGACAGTCAGGGAAGCACAGTTTAGGCTGTGGGGTTAGAGCCATCAGATGGACATGACTTAAATGTGGCTTCCTTTTAAAAGCTGTTGGAGGCACAAAGCTGTTTGGGACATAAAAGGCTTAATAGCTTAAAAGCATAAAATATAATACATATAACTATATTAATACAATTATTATTTGCTGTAGGGATAAGCCTTTGATTTGCTAAATTTCACTCTAGAGTCAAAATTTACAGCTGAGTCATAACCCCTTGAAGATGGGGATTGTTGATGGAAACTCTGAGACAAGTTTAACTATATTAGGGACTAATGAGGGATGACCAGAGTAAAAGATCTGGCCTCTGTGCAAGCCAATTTTGGAGGTATTTTTACAGCATTAAATGGGGTTACACCATATGGAAGCCAGAAATAATTTTTTTTACTCAGGGAACTTTATAGTCTTCTAATGAAGAATCATTGTGTAATGTCCTGGAAAAGTTCCCTCAATTTTCCTAACCAGGGCTTTGAACAAAATAAAATGAGTTCCCATAAAATCCATCTCAGTTTCATAGAAGAACCACCTCATGTTTCTGTGATAGAATACACTTATTTAAAACATCAAGCTTTGTATGGTTAAAGTGGGGTTAAAATGTTTGGAAGTGAACTTTTAATAAGATGTAGTTCCTTAGCAGACCTATTTCCAAAGGACACTGCAGACCAATTTTTAAGAGTCCTTGGCTTAAGTTATGAAATCTCAACAATATGTGCTTTTATTAAGTTTTTTTTTCTTTTTTTTTGTAGACAGTACCAACCATCTACCAATACTGTGTAAGATTATGTTATATCATTGGACTTACCGAATTATATTTAATTATTTAAATATTTAAAAATTTAGATTGGTAATGAGGTAATGAATATGGAGAAGACTGAGCAACACATATAAAGACAATTCTAATTTAAATCTGTCTCAGGTAAAATTGTAAAGAGTTCTTCATGTAATCTCATGTAGAAGTCTGAAGTCTTTGTGTCAAAAGTGCAGAGCACAAATGAGGCCTTTCAAGAACATTCTGGGTTGGCAAAGAGGGTGCTTTAGGAGGCATTTAGCACAAGAGGGAAAATTTGTTAATATGTGAAGAACAACTAATTAGTAAATGCTTTACAAGGAGTTAGATAGAATTGGGATCAGCTAAACTCAGGCAGTTGCAGCAATGTACAGCTTACGTTACAGAGGCACTTATGCAATCCTTCCACCTACTGTTTGAGGGGCAGAGATTATTTTGGATTTATGTGTGACTGTATATTTTATTTTCTATTGGATTCACCAGTCATGCTTATTGTTCTGAATATGCAGTACATGTGGGGCAATATAAGTGCAATATTGTTGCTTTATAGGAGGCAATTTTGGTGGTGAAGACAGTGATTTGTCTGACAGAAACATTGGGTTGGACCAGGGCCTTGTGCTCAGAAGGAGTTTTGAAAAATTCTACAGAATTTTTAGCCGAATACCAGGCAAAATAGAATTTTCTGCAAATGAGAAACCTTGGTTATAGAGCACATCCAACTAGAAGGGCCCTAGATAATTTTTATCTGTGACACTAGACCTCCATAATAATTAAGATGAATAATTACTACTTCATATTGCATACATGCTGACCCACCTCTTACCTTTCAAGCAAACAAAGTCACAAGACTGATATATTGTGAGACTCTTATTACTGAAATTTCTCTGATTAGCCACAATATCTAATTTTTTTACTGAAAATGATAGTTTTCAAATATCCTTGGGATTTAGATTTCCATAGTTCAGAAATGCATCATCCTTGCCAAAACTGAATGTCATAAGTAAATAGCAGAAGTTCTAACTTCCAAACAGTTCAGAAGCCAAAAAAAATATTACGGGCAGAAAAAAAAAAACCCAAATCCAAACATAATTATATAGCTGCAGTTCAGGTTGTTTGGACTTGGAACGAAACTGCTTGCCCAATCCTATCAGGGGTTCTTTACAGTTCCAAACCCACGTATGCCTCAAATTTACTATTTCTATTCTATACCAGCCTGCTATTTTCTGCTCAGCTGGTAAGCAAAAGTTACTTTAAAATTTTTTCTTTGGTCTGTACTTATCGTCTACGGTCAGACAACAATAACAGCCGGAAGAGTGTGCTAGTCCATCTGCCATTCAGGCAATCCCTCCAGGAGAGGATTTCTTTATCTGTGTGGATATTTCAATCTGTTTCAGGGACCTACCCAGAAAGAATGGTTCTCAGTCATCCATGAAAATAGCAAAGACAGCAACTAAAATATCCTAATGTTTCTAGAAAATGTTTATATTCACACCGTTGTGATTAAGGTGACTTGGAAAGACATTTATTATGTGTATAGAAAAAAAATGTTCCTGATTTCCATTTGAGCACTTGAAAGAGAGTATAGAGGCAAGGAAGTTATAATTTGATTTCTATTTGAGTTGATATCCTCTGATATTATTTGTATGTATTTAGGTTGAGATACTATACTATAGTATGGTGTAGTATAGTATATTATACTTTATATATGCATCTCTTATGAGAGTATATTATAAAATGGAGAAAGGGACAATAGGATTCACAGCAGCTCTTAGAACTATTCTAACCAATTAAGGAAATGGTTTCTCTGAAGGGGAATCCCTGGACTCAGTATTTCCTGAAGAAACAACAGCTTTTTCGACTGTAGTTCTGCGCATGGTACAAAATTGACAGCAACTGTTTCTTCCTTCAAGGATATACTTGTTTGTGTAGGAGTAGAAACGGCTACTCCACTGTCTTTTGAGCATTCCCTGGGTCCCCTGGAGACACTGCATATTCATGTCTCTGGTTTGGCCATGAAGGATCAATGGCCAGGTGGACTACGGGGTCAAGAAATATTTTTCTGTGGGGAATTTGGGGAAGAGGAATTGCCAGTGGCTTTCTAGGGGAAAACCTGAGCCTGTTAAGCCAACGACCAGCACGCAAACTGGGGAGAACTGATGCTCATCAGAGTGGGCACCTATTTGAAGAGGAGGAACAGCTCAGGCAGCTGATGGTGTCATAATTGGGGCTGGATGTGTTTGTTATATTTGTCTGCACAGGGCACTGCAAAAGGGAGGAGACTTTAGAGCTACCATTCTCACCCAATTATCTGCTGTGTTTTGCTTTCTCACTAGAAACAGCAGTCTATCTCTTCTGTCAAACTGTAATGTGCTAAATCAGAAACTATTAATGCAGTGTAATCCAACAAATTATTTCTTGTGTAACCCTTGTTTTTGATGACAAATACAAGAGGACTCATCATGAGTTATGTGAAATGGTGTCACAGGTATTAATTTAACATAATTCTAGATTACAGAGACTAGTGCCACTGGAAAACACTTTCTCTGAATAAAGTATTGTGAATCAAGAACAGGGAGTGATATCAAACAAATAAACTAAATGCAAATATTATACATTTGGAAATTTATGTAAAGGCTTTTCCCATGTCAGAGAAAACAAAAACAACAAATTAAACCCTACAAAGGAGCATATATAAATATTTATAAATTTGCTCTTTGTTCTATATTGTTAATGATTATCAGAGAATATTTTCTGATTAGAGAAAAATGATGGTCCTAGCCCAAAGGCAGAACAGGTACTACTGAAAAATGAATAGCACAGAAGGTTTTTGCTCACAATTTGCAAACTTATTTTTCAGTCCTCTCCTGTGCTACAAGGTCTTTTTTCATGTTTCCACATGAGTGCCTCTCTGTATAAGATTTTTTCTTGCTATGTACACCATGTCCTGGCTATGGACCCTTCTTGAGATGTATAACCCAAGAAAAACTCCTAGAATCCGAAGCCTGCCTTTGCTCAGCCTTTACCATTGAGAGAGATTTTTTGTGAAAAAGCTTCTGCTTTTCATGATACTGGATTCTGTAAATGTATTGGCTTATTTTTTTCTATTAGCTTGAAAGAGAATGGGAGAGATATCCTTCATTACAACCAGGTTTGGAATTAATAGCTGTCACTTATGCCTTTAAGGAGATCAGTGTTGGGGGGTGGAAAGGGTGGTGTAGAAAGATTTAAAAAAAATTTCAGCTGTTACTAAAATTGCCTGACATGTCTCATAATAAATATATTCATCATACATCAACTGTTTGGACTGAACTTTTCTATACTTGCTGACTGCCTCTGGCTAAATTCTTTAGAAAAATTTTAAACAAAAATCATTTAGCTAAAGAAATCTTCTCTCAACTGGCTGAGCTTAAACTCTTTCCAGTAACTAGATATAAACCATTTTCCTTAACTTCTGCAGCTGAAGATTCCTGTAGCAAAATGCTTTTCTTTGGAAATGCTCAGCAAACTCCTTACTTGGTAAAAGGAAACACAGGTGATAGTAATAGGGAGGGGTGATTTTGCACCACTAAAATTTTGACCTACCACGTGGATCCACAGGTCTCTGGGAGAAGTTAAAGAATGGTACAATCAGTTCAATGAAACTGTGGGGAATAGAATGCTTGATTATTTTTGTTTTATTTTGTTTTCAAAGTGAAGTAACAGGCATTGATCTACAGATATGATTGTATTCTGCCTGGCCACAAGGAAAAACTGTTTGATTTCAGTCTGACATGGACTGATGAAAAACTTTGATGTATTTGCTAGAGATATTTCTAAGAGAAATACATATTAAAAAAAGTTAAATTTTTATTTTTGTATTAATTGATCTCTACAACCTGATTAGTGAAGATATGAGACCAGTAAATGTGGCTTTGTTCTATTTTATCTTGCACTTCTAATAAAAATTTAAAAATCTCTCTGACATTACTCTGCTAGAAGAAATGAAAGTGAGAATCTTCCATACTATTAAAATGGGTCTTCTTTCATGTGCATCTTCTACAAACATTCACAGCTTCTGTGATGGTGGTACCACTTAACCCTATTTTGAAACCTCATTAACCTCTTTCTTGATGCTTGTGAAATGAGATTTGTTAGATACTCCGCTCTTTAAATATTTCTCTTTTGTAAAGCTGAAAGCAAAACAAAATAAAAGCAGAATAGAAAGACCTGGAAAACATCTCATCAGCAATGTGCTATTTGTTTTTCAGTAGAGTAAGTGTAGAGTCTGGACCTCCAGATTTGTTGCTAACTTAAGATCCACTGATATATATTCTGTACCAATTCTTTGGTTCTTTTCTTTCAGATAAATGTAATTTTATAGACATTCTATTCAAATGTGCCATTAAAAGATAAACATGAAAAGAGGTTGTAAGATATAACAAAACCCCACCGGATTTAACTCTAAGAATCCAATCCACTGATAATAGATAATTTTCTCACAATTTGAGTAGGTGCTTGTTCTCTCTAATGTGCCATTCCCAGTATTTGCTTAATTTCTCAGCCTCCTTGCCTTTCTCACTGTGTGTTTAGACTCCTGCACCAAAGCCTCCATGCAAAACATTCTTCCCCACCCCACCTTTACTCGAAATCTCCAATGGAAAAACAAAGAAAACAAGGTAACCTCTTTGTCTGAGTATGTGGGTTTTTGAATCTTTACAGAATTCTTGCCTCTCTATAACAAAAATATCCATCTTTATGGAATACCTAAACAACATAAGACATTCTCAGAGATGCACAGCTTGCAGTAGTCTCACCTCAGGTATGTGTTTTACCACAGGCTCTATCAGTGCCATGATCAGGTAAAAAGCCCCATTTCTAGAGTGAGATGACAATAGTTAAAGTTCAAACTGGACTTTTCCTTTAAAATTTTAAGTCTATTTTATTTAAATATTTTGAAATCTGAAGCTCTGCAATGGACTCTTTCCATGAGTATTTTTCCTGGCTAAGTGATTAGGTCTCCTGATATTCTTGGAGAACAGGACTTTACTAAATGCCTCTGAAGAGAACTGAATGGTAAATGTGCAGCTGATAGATTTATGGAGCTGCAGGATAAGGAATACTAATTTTTCCTGGTATTACTATATTTGTGTGATATCCTTCTGAGACAGGGCTGAAGTGTGTAGCCTGTACCTCATGCTCTAGTAGAAGACCTCATGACTAATGTACAGTCAAATACCCTTAATATTGTGCAGATGATGTGAACACCAATTACAGAACACTGGCTGCAGTGAAGGGGTTAATGATTAATTAAGTATGATGATATGAATTAAGTATCAGCAGGGTCTAGGGTAATTGATGTCAGGTGAATGGGAAACTCCCCAGGATAATGTCAGTGCCAGAGGGAGTGGTGATTAGTGGGGATAAATGCTGGTGTGATCTGCATCTGATGAAGGCAGAGCTGAAATGTTTGTGGGACTGGGCCCAGCTGAGAATAATAAAGGCTTTTCTGTTCCCAACTGAGAATAAAGGAGATTCTGAATCAAAATATGTAAATACAGGTAGAACCCTTTCCATCTTTACAAAGTGCAACAAGACATATGACTTTAATACATTTCTGGACAAAACCTTAGAAAGTAATTCTAAACGTTCATTCTGAGCCATGTAATCCCCGATTTTAAGAAGTTTCAAGAAAGGAAGAAAATTGAGATCTATTATTTTTCTCTGTTCATTTCAAAGAACAATGCAGAACAGTCTTCGGAGTACAGATGAAGACTTTGCTGTGCTTCCACTTATTTCCTTTTCAAATTAGATTCCATATATTCTGGTAGAACTTTGTAAATCTTCTTGGGGATCTCAGATGAAAAACACTGGTAAGTATTGTTTTTATTTAGTTTTAGATGCATATAACTTCCTATTGTTGTAAAGGCTGTCCTAAGAAGGGTTTCTTCAGGTAACAATAGATAATTTTGATTCATTTGCAGAAGAGAGAAAGACTATTGTGTGCATTGTAAAATGCAATATGGGATTTGTAGTACATAATCACTTGAGATTATCTCATAATGTAGGTACTTTACTGAGATTAATTAAGGTTGTGCAAGAAAGCTCAATTACTCCATTACCTAACTTAGATGTGCTTGAAAATGCTCTTTATTGAGTAACCTCTTACATTAATCAAGACAGAAAATTGTGCATCTTGTGCAATTATTTTACTTTAATATCTCTTTCCTTCCATACTACCTACAAGAGCCACAATAATGGTACTTTACTTACTGTAGGCAAACCCTATGAACTCTTGGTGTGAATGTGGGCCATCACTTTAGCTTACATGCCAAACAAGAAGAGCAGGCAGAAATTAAAACTTTCCTGGGATATTGACAAAGGTTTCCTATGCAAAAAATGACAAAAGTCTAACCAGGTTTGTGGACACTGAAGCCTAAACACAGGTCAGAAAGAAGGAAAGTAGATTTTTTTACCCTGTGGTTTTCCAATCATAATTTTAGCATGAATCTTGGGTGGCTGGATGGCTCATTATTTACAGTACACTGCCAATGTATACAGTATCCACTTCTGCATTATATAGGATTGTATCTTTAAATGAGAAGGAAATGTGAAACAGGGGAGAATCTGCCATGTTGCTACTTCAGCAGCAATTGTTCTAAAAGCACAGCTTTACTGCTATTTATTGGAAGGGATTCTTGTTGATTGCTGTACATCTGGATAGTAAGATTAGAGTGTAAAATGTGCAATTAATATTATTTCAGGTTTTAAATAGTTGTATTTCTTAATTTCATAGATAAAATGAATTAGTTTAAAATTATGAAGGGATTCATCTTGGCAGTGTGCAAAACTTACACACTATTGCGTGAAAGGTCTAATAATATGGGAAATATTTGTTTCACTTTACAATAGATTGTCCCTGTACTTCTCAAAAAATACATTTTTTTTCTAATTATGGATTAATTTTTACAATTTGCATAACTGTGAGTTAAAAAATTAATTTAGTATACTGTATATAATGCTATAAATGAAAAAAATCTGTTTTCGTTAGAGGTGTAGATATTTTGCAGTGATGCCAAAATTTGTCACTGAATTAATCTCTTGCCTTAATGTTAAAGTCCTTAAAGAGCTCCGTGCAATAGAGTGAGTAACATTCTCCATTCCTTTATAAAAGGGAAACTTGAGGAAGAAATTGCTTGGGGAATCCACGTCTTTGATGTGTTTTATTTAACAGATCTTCCATGGAGGTCAGCTGGAACTCCCACTGACCTCTTTGCAGCTACATTTATGCCAACACAAAGCAGCTGATGCACTGGAGAGCTAGAGAACCTGGTCAGTAATTTAAAGCCAGGCCTTGTACTTTTAAATCCCACATGTTAAAACAAGAAGAAATATTTGTTTTTCTGACTCTTTCCCCCTGCCTGTGAACACATAACTGCTATGAACTCAGCTTTTTGGATTCTGCGACTGTGCTGAGAGTGGGCTCACTGTGGCTGGGCTCCACAGCTGCACCAGGCAGCCTCTCCAGCAGCATTTATTGCACTTGTGCATGCAGCAGGTCTTGCTGAGCAATGCACAATTGTTATTTTCACTGCTGGCAGGGTCTGTGCAGTTTGCCCTTTCAGGGAGTTCATTGCAACTGTCATTATCTAATTTTCCTAGAAAAGGAAGGGGAAGACTTTCTCCTTTGCTGAAACTATACCGAATGTAGAGATGTTTCCCTGCTGCTGGCAGTAAACTGCAGGAAATATGGGACAATCCTTGGGAGAGAACGAGAGGTGACTGAATGTGCAGCCATGCAGCTAATGCACCGAGTGGGCATTCCAGCAGCCTGGAAAACGATTATTTATGGTGTGGTTATGTCCACAATGATCTGGGTGCTTTCCAAATTCAAGGGAAAAAACAATCCTTGCACTCGAGAACTGGAGTATAAGAAAACAGAGAGTGAAAACAGTGAAGGCTGTTTGAGGACAGCCTCAGCAAAGGAACAAGGTACTGAAGCTGAAGACAGAAATAACTAATTTTCTTAAGTTTGTTGCTTTGTTTAATGCCAATACTTGCCACCACACTAATATCAGTGCTATTGCTACTAAAATCTCATCTCTTTTTTCAAGTATGTTCACTGTTTACCTTCTCTCTACAACCAAGATCCCTTATATTCTCCCTTTTACCAGGTCAAAAGCTTTTTTGGTAAAAAGACAAAAAGTAAGTCATATAGCTCTGAGCTACAAAGAGGTAACAGTCTGCAGTTTTAGCTGCTGGGGCAACTTACAGCCACACAAGATTTATTCACTTTCAAATCCTGAAATCCAGAAGTTCACCCCATGTTCTCAATCCTGATGTCTGGAGACAGTCTTTAAAATATAAGGATAAACTGAAAATGTTATCACAGCATGAGGTTGTGGAAAGTTTGAAATTCTGTTTGTTTTGCCTGGTGCCCTAGGGACTACAAAACAATACAGCCTTCAAGTGTTCAGCAGAGTCAAAATATAGAAATTAAAATATCCTTTGTGATAGGGGAGTGGAGAAATACAATGAATTGGAATGCCTGGTGAGTTATTGCAAGCTGAAATCTGTGAGAAATGTCACTGATGCCATTTCTAAAGCCTTATGAAACAGTCACATGGATGATTTTGGTCAGGGCTGGATTCTCTGGATAAATACTTGGATTAAATTCTTGATGTTTTCTAGCTCTGGGCAACAGTGTAAAGGTGCCATACAAACAATTAGGGAATATTTTACACAGACATACAACTGTAACTTTATAATCATGTGGTTCTAGATCAGATTCACTGCTGTAGCCAAAGGGAAGGCAGTGCAGTGACAGCCCTGGGCCATGCAGGGATGCTCTTGGTCACTGTGTGTGCTCAGTGGGGCAGAGGCAGCCAGCACATTGAGTGGGCAGCAAAGGACTGGTTTGGTCTTGTCTCTAGGGAGTAGGTGTTTAACCTGCAGTCTGGCAGACACATCTCTCTTTCTTTCCTTCCAGTTTCTTGGTTTCCAGTGCTTTCCTGGGGACAACTGATCAGTTTTTAATAAGTGGAGATATAGCCAAACCTGTTCTTCCAAACACAGCCCTAAGAACCTTTTGGACCTTTCCTTAGGTGCCAAAATTGTTTCAGACAGCTAGGAACTCCTACTGTTACAGCAGATTTGCTATGGGTTTTGAGAGTCCTAAATTTGGTTTACTTTACTAATTTCTGCCAATCTCAATCTAGGTTAGGGATTTGGATCTCAGTTTGGACTCTGGCTACAGAGTGATTTTGTGTCAGAATGACTTCTGCATCAGGTGTCTTGCATTTCCCTTTAAAGTTTAATGGTTAAAATTCCTGTTGGGTTCAAAAGTCCTGATGAGAGAATAGAGCACAGACTTGTAAGCTGAACAGGGCTGGAAGGCAGTTTAGAGGAGAGGAAGGGAACTAGTGATGTTGGGCAGAATGAGGTGTGAAGAAGAGATTTCTGAAGAAACTTGAAATTTGTACTCCTTTGAGGCTCGTGTGTATAGTTTTCAAGGGAAAAGCAAAGGAGATTGAAGGCTAAGACTGAATTAGCGTTCAATTACAACTTGGGTGTCAGATTTATTTTCTCAGCCTTTTCTGAGATAAAGATAACAACCATGAAGTTTCTGAGTATAATTTGCATGGCACAGACTAAGTTTGGCCAAAAGAATGAAAAAATAAAGGAAAAAGAATAGGAAAGCAGAATGGCATGACTTCATGGAGGACAGTGTGGGTTGTGATACACTTGGATTTGTCCTCTGTAAAGGCTCATCACAGACCACATTTCTCAATTCATGCAACTCCTGCCTAAATAAGAGATGAGTAAATCAATCAGTGGAAGCTTTGCAGAACAGCATTAAGCAAGGTCATTTTAAATTAATTATTTCCAGATTTCAGGTGTGAGTCTCAATGCTTTATGCTTTCTCCAAGCAAACAAGATACTGTCCCAGGACTCTGCAACCCAGTCTGGTTAATGTCATGACACAAAAGAGGCGTATTTTAACTTTTCATTCATCTTTCCAGAAGTGTTAGGTCACATCCAAGCACTGATATATATCATTGCAAATCTCCTGGGTGAGGCTTTAAAATGTGTTTGCCAGCAAACTCCTGACAGCTTTCAGGTAAAGGCCTTCTTACAGGTCTCTGAAAATATTTCTCCAGGTGTAAAGTTTCAAAGTAGATCAGGTCATCTGTCTGTAGAAAGTTGCTGTGCAGTGTGTCACTGTGGTGGTCTGAGATGCTGAGCAGGTGGTGGGCTGAATTCAGAGCTATGATGGTGTAAGAATGAAATGTAAGCTCTTCTCACATTGGATGGAGTTTTCAAATGAGACTGTGAATTTCGTCTGGGAATCCCTTATATCCTGGAATGAGACTAATGTTTAAAGACTGAGAAGTTGCCATAGTAAGATCAGAAAATGTTTCCTAGTACCCAAGGATCCTTTCTAAAATAACAGAGTGCTTATATTTCTTTGTGAACTCTAAAGAAAAATCAGCTACCACTGAAATGCAAAAGAGCTACAGTTATTTCTACAGGACCAAAATGTCATGCATTGTCAATAAAATATATTAGCTAGTTTCCTATTTGAGAAAATTGACAGTAAAGGAAATGCCCTTTTATGACTGCTGAAGAATAATGGGAAGATTTGGGCTTCTTATTTAGCACAACTTCGGGGCTGAGCTGTTATGTACTGGAATTTCAGTATGTCAAGACAATTATGTGAAAATATTTGTAAATATAAATAATTTTTATATTACTTGATGCAATATAAGTTTCTGCTGATAATGTAAGTGGTGATTTCAAGAGAAGCACCTTGGTTTCTTGAGGTGCAAAGAAAATTGAGTATTTGCCAAGAACTAAGTACACAGTGATTTGCCTATACTCAAATATATGTAAGCAAATATATGAAAATTCTCATACACTACTGTTTGATTGCTAACAGATAATATAAGTTTTCATTTACCTTTTTCTTATTATCTAGAAAAATAGCATTAGAATTTTAAAAAATATTCTTGTTTTCAGTCTGGCATATTTAGTAATTCTGAGGAAAAAACTATACTCATAAGTGATATTGATTGAAGTAGAAAATATCTTAAAGTGTCTTTCAGCTGTTAGAAATGGCTTTGGACATTAAGTGAATACCAATCAATTGAAACTCTCTAAGACTGTTAATAACTAAAATATTAAGGATGATTCAACAGCTGCCTACCACATTTCTATGGTGGGTCTTAGAAAAAGTTGATATTGTATAGTTATGACAATCTGATATTATTTCTAATAAAGTATTATACCATAACACAATCAATAAGAAAAATATTCAACAAAAAATTTTTTTGCATAATAATGTGACAGAGCTGAATACACCTTAGGAAAAAAAAGAGATATTGTTCAGTATTACATATTAATTTTTATCTGCTTTCTCACTCTGATTTCAGCACACAGAAATGCCTTAATAAATTTCTCTAAAAAATATCGTGACTTTATAGATAATATTAAGCATTGCTGAAAGCTGAGTGTTATTGAAAGAGGAGTATCTAAGTTTTCATTCTATTATTTGTCAGTGCTTTAGGATCTTGAATTAGAAAAGGATAAAATATTCTAGCATTGATTTTGCTACTCTCAGTTTCTTAATGTGTAGAAGGTATTATATCCATTCTTACCTCAAATGAATAGGTATAATATTATTTTACACAATTTGGACCATTTGCAAGAAACCTCCTAAATGCTATTCTGATATGGCTGAGGTCCAAATTAAAATTAATCAGTTTTACTTGTTAAAGACTTTATAAATTTTATAAAAATATAAAATTAAAGGTTTAGAAAGAATTTAGAAGATAAGATAAAACAATCTTAAGAAGCATCCAGTGTTGCAAGGTGTTCTCGGTGATTTAACATTTCTCTCAGTAACACAGACATTACTTAAACATAAAGGCAAATTGAAAGATAGCTGTGATTCCACTGACATGAACCTACTTTGGATTTTAACCAATAAAAATCAATTCTGCTGACCTTTAATTGAAAATAATATTTTATATTTGTTAAGGAGCTGTTTCTCTTACAAACTGTAGGGTGCTGTAATCATATAAAGAAACTGAGAAGTTTTTTCTTATATTTCTTTTTAAACGTTGATGAGTGGATATTGCTAGAAAAATAATTGAAGTGTTGTTGGTTCAAATATTGACAAGACAACACAAAATAAACTGTATAAATCTGATCTTTATCTGGAATAATGTTTAGAAGAGGGGTCGTTTGCTATAATGAAAGAATGTAAAAAAAATTACTTTTATTTGGAAAATATGATAATGAAGAAATGAGCTATATCCTACTTACCTGGCTAAGCATTTCATTGTTTTATAGCTAAAATACTTTCCTAGTGTCCCATTGGGTTGTTTTTTATTTTAATCAATGTTAATTATTTTGGAGATAGTTCCATTATTTCCCTCAGTTTCAGACCTCACATGGAGTTATTACACAAGTTGCATATGTGGAACAGTTATATTTGCCAAGGCTTTCTATCTAGAGGGTTGCTGTTTTATGAGTACTGATTTCACACATAAAAGGATAAAAAAGGCAAAGTCAAGGAAAATTTTGTTTTCCAAAGTGGCTGCAGAGATGTAGCTGTGAAACTGAAGGCACAGCCTTAACTTCTGAGAGACAGATATTAAAGGGTTTTGTTTAATTTACTGTATATATGTCCCAAGTATTGTTGTCAGATGGTTTTAGGAAAAAAAACCTTGAACTTCCTAAACGTAGAGGAGAGGTTTATAGAGGCCCTTTAGCATAAATGAACACTGATGACACTGAACAAATCCCATTGAAGGTGTATGTTCTGTTCTAAGTGCTGGACTGAGCAAAAGACAGAGTGGAAAAAAACATTTTCCAAGTATCATTCCTAAAGGCTTGTCTGATCCTGACATGGGAGCACAGAGCAAACAGCTCTTACCTGTTGTGAGCTGAACTGCAGCAATTGGAGCAGTGGAACCAGCGCAGCTCTGGGCAGGTGTGTGTTTGCAGCAGCCTGGGCCATCCATGGCTCCAGCCCTGCAGGCTCAGGGGCCAGGTCAGCTCTTGCACTTCTTCTCCCCAGCAGAAGTGCACCAGCTCCCTGGGTGCTGGCTCCCTTTGCTCTTCCCTGGGACTGCAGGTGGTGGAAGCACAGATGTGCCCTTCCTGCAGCTGATAAATCTGTACCACTGGGAGTTGCTGGCTCTGACCCCACCATCTGAGTTCTGCCCCTCTCCCAGCCCTCCTGGAGATTCTGGGAGCCCCAGGGGAGTGGTGATATGTGACCCTGACAACGCAGAGCTGTCTGAAAGCAGGGAGCACAACATATTTCTTATTTTTTAATTTTGCTGAGAACCATACCTGTGCAGGAACCATTCTGTTGGGAAATCAGCATGTGATTGTGGGAAGTCCAGAAACAGAGAGATTTATACTCCAGATGGTAGAATGGTAGATTTCAGCTGAATGGGCTGTGGTTTTCTGCATGGACCTGTGATGTGCCAGGAAGACAAAAGTGAAGGTTTTTGTGTACAATATGACTACTTTTTCTCCCCACTTGGAGGTTATCAACTGGGAGTAATGAGTGGGAAACACTCTTGATATCTCAACGGCTTTTTTTTTTTTTTTTTCTAGTTTTATTACTACCTGTCTGATAAAAGGCAAAAAGCCCTGTGTATGGTTAAAGGATAAATAATTCTTACCTCTGTAGCTAAAGAACTGCCAGTAAGTCATCTAACACATTACATATCTCTATCAAAGACTGACTGTGTAGTTAAGTCTTTCCAACTACATGAAAGATAAAAGAACTCTAAATAGGAAAATATTGCAGAGTATGATTTTGGTTATGAAAATCTCCACGTATAGGATATCTTTCTAGTTATCTCAAGGTGGCTGAACTGAATAATACATTTGGATATTAAAAGCTCTGTTTTAGGATAATATTTTTCTTAACTGGTTTTGGTCCTGAAAGACTAAGATTGTCTAAAGAGATATTATGAAAGTGTCTAGGCAAAATGAATGCTTAATTTTACTTAGTTATTCAAGTTAATGTTATTATCAAGTTATTTTGAGTATTGTTAAATATTTATATAAATATGAAATGATAAAAAAAACCCTATAAGTCAAAATACTCAATTCACTGAAGTTTTGAAACCTAAGGTATTATATTTCTGGGCTGTTTTCCAGCTTTTGGAATAGGATAGTGCATCTGTGTGCACAGCTGCCCGTGTCACATGCTGGCTTCCATTCTCCTGTGTTCTTCAACAGCAGTATAATGGGCTTCATTTGATAATAATTTGCAACTATTTTTTTACATTGAGGTGAATTTTCACAGTACATTATTATGGCTTTCACTTCATTCATAGTTTCAAACTTCAGGTAGTTATATATAGAAAGGCTTCTCTGTGGGTGTTTATTAAACAAACCAAATGAAAGGAATTCAAATCTAGAAGAGAAGGTGTCTAAGGAGATAATACTGAATCAAATTTACTTCAAACCTTTATATTTCTGTGGCTCTTGGGGTACTATGGGGAATTTTTAGGGTTCTGTGGTGTAACAGGTACCCCAATGGTTAAGGCACCACTCAGAATATTTGCTGCAGTCACCCTTGATATTGAAACAGCATGATGAGTGAATGGGACTGTGTTTTCTGGGATTTGACATTTTAAAGGTGTAAGAAGTTTAAGAAAGAATTCAGATTTACTTAGGTGCAAGTAACTTAAGAAAGGATTCAGATATTTTACAGGGGGTTATCTATCAATAAGAGGAAAGAAGGGAGGAGTGCATGCTGTAGTGAGGAAGGGTAAGGAAGAAGATGTTTGCAGAAGGCTTGAGGTGGCTCAGCCAGCCCCTAACACAGCATAACTCAGGTCCTGGGCTCTGTGATCAGCTCTGATGAGGTTCTTGTCATCACTGTATGTATACACTGTGTTATGGGAACTCTTTCTGTCTTACCTGGTTCCACTAAGGCTCCTCTACCCACCTTTGAAGGAGTGACACAGATACACTTAACAACTGGGAGTGCTTTTAGAACCAAATATAGCTTCAGCCCTGTTGCTAGATGGAACTCAGGAGGAAAGAGTGAAGATCCATGGGGTATTGAATCCCCTGAAGGTAGGCAGGTGTTTACAGATGTTTACAGGTCTTTAAAAGATATGCTAGATGAAAAGATTTTCAAAAGTAAACCTTCACCCCTGATTAATGATATCCTCAAGTACAGATGTTAAATTTTTCAGATATTTTCCTGTGCCATTCTTTTTGATGACATTTTTAGAAACTTTCTTAACTGACAAAAGTATTTTGTGCCAGGACTCTGGTAGGATCTGTAGTAAACTCTCTGTTTCACTATATCAAAGAATATCTCTTTTTATGTCATGCAGATAATGTATGGCATGAATAATGAAGTGTAAGGACTTGAAGTTTTCTCTGCTCATTGCTCAAGTGTGTGCACAAAGCAAGTATACAGGTGACAAATTTGTATTGGATAAAATTGAGAATTTTTTTTTTTTAGAAAATCTTTCATATCTGTATGGTTTTCTTTCTACAAATCTCTGTTCCTGAGGATGGAAGCGCCTTCATGAACCAAAAATGTAATTTTGTATGCCTTTTTATTGTTTGGATTCTTGTATATAACAGTGAACATTTTGACAGAAAACCTCTGTGTAACACCACCCCTCATGTTTCATATTTCCATTGGTACATTTTTACATAAAAATTATTCAATGAGATTATAAGGTAACAAGAATTGCTGTGAAGAGAAAAAAGAAAGGCTCAGCCAGTTCCCCTCAAGCTTTGAGCTTGTCTTTTTAACAGTTAACTCTTTTCTCAAGACCATATAAATGGAGATTTCAGATTTTGAGAAACCTTTTTTTGTATAAACCCATAGAATATTGAACATAGAACATTGATTGCTCAAGAAATTATGGCAAAACAAATTGAGTCAATTTTATGAAGTTTTAAGACTGATGAACTTGGAGAAGGCTGAAAGAGCAGATTAATTAGCTGACTGAAAATTGAGTTCAAAACTGAAAATTAAGAATTCAGCCACCTGGAGAAACATGTCACTGAAAAGAAATTGCTGAATAGCTGTCTGCAGTTCGGTTTGCTGCCTACAGTTTGTCGAATGTATAAGCCACAGTAAAAAATTTTTTTAACTTATTTATGGTCCTTTTTTGCTGAAGACCATATGCTGCTTAGTCTTGCACAGATTGTTGTTGTCAGTCTGCTGTGTTTTGCCTTTCTACATGAAGGAGAATCTAGAGTGGAATTTTTTATAAGTTTCTGAGAAATTGGTTAATAGAATGGACTTAGAAATGAAGAAGATAATTTCATAACAGAAACAACATAAAAATTAAATTAGCCTTTAAAAGACAGTGGTTTCTTTTGAAAGCAATGTAGCAAAACACACACAAAAAAGTGGAATTTTTGTAGTTTTGAAGCGATATCATTTGTCTCTGTCTTGTCTTTGAATGCAAGAGATAGAATATGGTAAAAAGTCATGTGTCTTCCCAAATAATTGTCATTCTTCTCCTCTCCCTCTCCTCCTCCTTTTCATTTTTTATTTTTATTTTTGTATTGTTTAGATTTTAAAAGAAAATAAAGATGAAAATCAATAAAGAAAAAGGGAGAAGTCAGAAGAAAATACAGACAATATTGGACATTTCATGTAAGGCTGATGCAGATTTCCAAAATTAAGTTTTTAATTTAATTTAAATTAAAATTAATTTTAATCTAATGATTTTCCACCACAAAATTTAAAAGAGAACACTCTGAAAAAGAAAAGCTCTCATGATAATCTTAAAAGTTTTAAATATTTTCTAGCATTCAGTTATGCTTGTTCTGTCAAATGTGGATCTTGAAAAAAGTTACCCAACAGATGTAGAAATTGCTATCTGATAGTAATGGCTTCTTCCATTTGAAGCCAATGACAAAAATCCCATTTCCTTCAGACTGAGATTTCTCCCCATAATATCACATTTAAAGAAGTGATCAAAGTTTCGTCAGTGCATATTCTCTGTACTCCATGTATGCAGTGGGTCCTTTCTCTCCAGGCAGAGGGTCATATTTAACATATTTTGGTCTCTTTAGTGTGAACATAATAGGAGAACCAATAAACCCAGAAGATTTTCAAGTTACCCTGTAGAAGTTTTCATCTCTGACAAAAGGTTTTACTTTAGCTCTAACAAAAACAGATAAACAGCTTGTTTATTTAATGTGAAAAAATAAAAAGGAAAAAAAGACAGAAAAGGGGAGAAAAAAAACACTCAAGAAAGTTTATTCATATTTTTCTTTCAAAGTTTTCTTTGAAAGGCAGGAGATAATTGTAAATGCAATTCCTAAGGAAGTAGTTTTTCTGCTGGTGAGAACCAGCGTGTAGCCAGGTTAGAGCTGAGTCCTTTTTGCCTACTGAAGAAGTGATCACAGGGCTGCCAGCTGGAGTTTACTTGACTGTACAATAAAGCGTCCCTATAGGTACCTTTTGTTGTATTTAAAATGCCAAGTGTAATCTTAACACACTTTTTTCTTTGCCTTCCTTTTTTTCCTCTGTTGAGTATTATATCTTTAACCAAGGAAATGAGAAAAAGAGAGAGAAACAAAAGAGATCAACATGTCACCCCAGTTATTTAAGACACTCTGTGGGGAAATGATATCTTTCACTTATTTATGTTTTATTCTAGTGTTTTGGGGTTAGCCAGTGAAGAGAAAGTTCAGTGATTAACTTGAAGTTTTGTGCAACAATGATAGTTTAAATGAGTAGAAATCTATATGACAACCACTTCTCTTGATGAGATTTCATGTTGTCCTTCAAATTCCATGCATTAACACTTCTTGAATAGAGGTAGAATGTATTTAACTGAAAAATAGGCCCTAAAATATTGAAAGTTTTCCACTTACTTGTGGAAATAAATCCACAAAACAAAAAAATCTCAAATGCTATCAATGGACTAATTAAATAGAGGTATTTTCTACAGTTTTGGAAATGATAATATGCTTAAATATAATTTGAAAACCCTTTTTACTATCACTCTAGCGGGCAAGTGTTTGACAGTTTATATTCTGTATACAGTTTCCAGTCACAGGACTTGCCATAATAATCATTCACTGATCATATTTTGTTAGCAATTTTTCTCCAGAATAGGACAAACCTGTGGCGTCTGTCTTGCTGTTGAAATGAAACAGTCTATAGACAATCACAGTGCTTTGTGATGCCTCTGTTTTATGACACAGAGGGAAGATACATATGAGTGAAAACAGGCACCTACTGCCTGGAAAATCACCATGTGAACTTCATCTTTTTGAATGTGTACTGTCACACGAGAATATTGTGGATGACAAATATTTTGTCATCGTGTTTCAGAGGATACAAATCATCAACTGTGTGAAGTTTAACAAGGAAAAATGCCAGATTCTGCACTTGGAAGATTCTGGACATCTGCACAGACTGGGGAACGACAGGCTGGAGAGCAGCCCTGTGGAAAGTCATCTCAGAGTCCTCACTGATGGCAAGTTGAACATGAGTCAGCCGTACCCTGGCAGCCAGGAGGGCCAACTCTGTCCTGGGGACATCAGGCACAGCATCACTGGGCAAAGGAGAGGATTGTCCTGCTCTGCTCTGGGCTGGGGCAGCTTCACCTCGAGTGCTGGGAGCAGTTTTCTGTGCCACAATACAGGAAGAATATAAAGCTATTAGAACGCATCCAAAGACTGGCTACAAAGATTGTGGAGGCCCTGAGGGGAAGGATTAAGGGAATGCCTGAGGTCACTTGGTCTGTTCATCCTGGAGAGGAGACTGAGACCTCACTGAAATTTAGAGCTTCCTTACAAGGAGAAGAGGAAGGACAGACACTGATCTCTCTGGTGACCAGTGGCAGCACCAGGGGGAACATCATGAAGCTGAGTCAGGAGATTTAGTTTGGCTATCAGGAAAAGGCTCTCCACTCAGAGGGTGGTTGGACACTGGAAGGGACTCTTCAGGGAAACTAAACCTGGCAGAGTTCAAGAAGATTTTGGACACTGCTTTTAGGGAGATGATATGAATTTTGGAGTTGTCTTGTGCAAAGTCAGTATTTGGATTTTGGGATCCTTGTGGGTCCTCTCTTGATCATGATATTCTATGACTCTCTGTTTTATTTTCAGCTTTATTCTGGAACTTTGTTTTAGGTATTAGGTAAAGAGCTTCCAATGTTCTTTGTGCGACTTGTGATGCTCTTTGCTATTTTCCAGGGAGCTCGCATAGAGCATAACTAAAATTTACAGGTAACATTGCTCTTGCTACCAAATTTAGTAAGCATTCATTTTTGCTTTTAGACACCAGGAAGCCAGGATGGTGCCTTGACAGACTTTGACTCCAAAGAACATACAGAATGAAATGAAACTTCTTGTTTAAATGCAGAATTACATTTTGGGTCAGCTTTTCTTCTCCATTAGCATCAAATGGCAGGGTTCCCTCTTGCAGGACCTTAGTCATGCAAATACAGAATCTCTCTATTTCTTCAAAAGCTGTTTCATAGGTGGGTATTTGTGAATGGAGAAGTGTGAATTATATCTTATCTATTACTTTCTTTTAAGACAGTAGTGTAGGAGTTCTTGAGTGTCAGACAGGAAAGGTTCCTGCAGAAATAACTCTGCTAGTGAATATGATGGCCAGGAAAGGTCTGCCACAAAGGCCCATAAAAACCAAAGTGTGGCTACCGAGGAAAATGTGTGCTAAGGCCTGTCAAAAAGGGTAGTATGTTTTATTGCCAAGCCACCCAGTGAGGAACTCAGGTGAGTAAGGCTGTGCCAACAATTTTGGGCATGTATGCCTCACTTATGCCCCTATTCTTCAGATCAAAAGGTTTAAATTCAAACAGTTTACTTCTAATAGAAGCGAAAAACAAAGTCACTTTGTTTGTTTGTTTCAAAAGCAGAACTGAAAAATAACTTTCACTTCTAAAACCACCACTGATTTGTTAAGTTTTTGAAATTTAGCCAGGAGATGTGCTATGTAAGAGATGGACCTGAATGATCATTAAATGTTTGTTATCTGCAATAGCTGTTGGGGTTGGGTGAGTGTTGTGAAAACCCCATGAGATTTTGACTGAGCCTAACATGCAATTCTTTCATGAGCTCTAGATCATAAATATTTCACATTTCTTGACAGCTCACAAGGCTCTCCTTTCTATTTGAAATGGGTACACTTTAACTCATCCACTGAGCCCCCTTGCACTCTTGGCAAATATGGATATAAACAGGATGCAAAGGGTTACCTTGACAATTATTCTGTCAGTACCCTTTAGTGTGTGGCCTTTTGCACGGCCAGGACAGGCTGTGGCATCTGAGGAAGAGCCCTGCAAAGGACTGGTGACTTGGAGTCCTGCACCTCCATGGTACTGCATTCACTGAAGCTGGCTCTAAGAACAGGAGAGATCAGATTATAGAAAATGCTGGGTTTGTCTAGTGTGCAGTGGTCAATCAGGCTGGCAGAAAGTGCTAGTCTGGTATAACCTCTCTTACCATCTTGTTCAGCCTTTGGCTTAAGGCACAATCTATTTTAAAAACACAGTATTCCTGTAACTTTCTTCCCTAGCTCCCATTCTATTCAGTACACTTACAGGGTTGAGAAAAAAGCCCAGCAAATGGCATTGTGGCCGATGTTTGTCTGTTATAACCCGAGAGGAATGTCTTGAACTTAATATGTTTGGTTTGGGAGATCTGTTTTTGTCCACTATAACCAATTGTCCATTATAACCATGTCCATCATAAGTGTAGTGTGCACTATATAATTTAACAGCAGTGGTTAGTACAGCAAAAACCAACTGTTGAGGCTGGGTGGGAAACCTGAGATATTTTGTTAACCAAATATGTCCTAAAATAATCTTAATTTTTTGAGAAACTATCAATCTCTGCATTCTTGGCTAAGTGCTGTTGTTGAAATTTTAAAATGGTCTATTCATCCTTAAATATAAGCTTCACCAAGAGAAGAAAAGAAATTTTTTATTCTTTCAAAATATCTGATGCTTTATGTACTAAGAAGAGCCCTGACATCCTTGAGTTTGAGGAAAAAAGGTTAAAATGGGTGGGGAAATGATCCAATTAGTTTTTATGGAGGAAAGAGGTACCTTTAAAAATTTGAAATGTAATAATACATTGTATCTTATGAATAGAGAACAAATATGTAAGACTAAGATTTCTCATCACAGTTTAAATAAATTTTATGTACATTTCAGGATCTCAGTAATAGTTGTCACAGTTTAAAATTTTTAATTTAATAAGTCTTGTATAAAAGGCGGGAAATGGCATAGGGATTAATTTACAAAACAGTGTATTGTACCCTTTTAAATGTCAATGGTCGTTAAAAAATGGAAATTAGCTTGGCTTGAACTAAGTCTAAAGAGACATGTCCTTCCTTGCTTTTACTATGTGAAAATAAGTGAAATTGGTTAGAAGTAGGTTTTTGAAATACAGAACAAGATTTTTTTTCCGTGAAAAAAAAAATTCAATTTTACATATTACAACTTATTTTCATTAAAATCAAAGCCAGAGAAATAGCAGGCTGGACTTGTACACCACTAATAAAGCCAGCAGGTGATGCAGTCAGTCTTGCAGCCAGCAATTCACTGCCTGGGGAACTTGTCTAAGGGATTGGGGGAAGAAGGCTCTTCTGCCAGTGGAGAACCTCTGTCTCTATCTTCCAAGAAATATGCTGTGAAGGTATGTTTATTTTATCTTATTTTATTTTTTAAATTTCTTATTTTGTAGTCATAATTTGCACATGATACAACTATTGTTTTACTAAGTTTTCTAAGGATTTACTAAGGATTTTCTAAGGATTCTCCCAACTTAATAATAAGAGCTTAAATCGTGGTTTCCTTCTTGACTCCTGGCATCCTGAGAGCCTCAGTTCCCTGGAGTCCACCAAAGGTCCTGGTTGGACCTCATGGTCTGTGAATGTCCTGGAGAGGTGTCCTCTGGAGAGCATCATGGATGTGTCCCCATCTGAGGGAGCAGGACTGACAGTGGGCTGACAGAAGGGAGCAACTTGCACAAACTCAATTTTTGAGACATACAGAGGCATCTGCATGTACTGAGCAGTTGTGGAACAGAAGAGAAAGCCTCAGGCATAATCACTGACTGGGTGGCAGCCTGTGAATTTGACAGTGAGGAACTGCGAGAGCTTCTAAGAGAGCTCTGCTGTTCAGGGGTCACTAACCAATCCTTATGTAAACTCTTCCTGAGGGCTCCATTCTACCAAACTATGACAAAAAAGAATACTGTCTTTTCTAATCCCCTGTAAACTGCATATTGCATTTTTCACTTACTTTTCCCCCCAGTTTTTCTGCCCTTACTTGTGCTGGTAAGGTAAAATAGATTACAGGCAGTTTACTACTGGAGACTGAAGTTTTTGTTTTTCTTTCAGTCTCCGTCTTCTCAGTCTCTCCTGTGAATGGAACAAAACTCCTCTTCTTGCTGCAAAAATGCAGCTCCTTGATGAGAAGTATTATGCAAGTTACTTTAATTACTTAGCCAGAGCACCCTAGGGAGCCCTTCTGAACCACAGCCTTCTGTTCTTGCAGGCAGGATAAAGTCAGACTTGCTCAGCACTGAAAGTAAACTTTAGAACTGTGAGTTCTGCCCTCATCCTGACTAAAACAACAAAAAACCTCACTGCAGTAAGCTCCAGCCTGTCTCAGTCCACCCAGATATAAACTAACTCATCTACTGAAAGTTTATGACAAATGAGATGCAAACAGTTCCACTTTGGCCTTTAGGGCTGAGGAGAAGTAAAGGCCTGTCTTTGTCTAGTGATAAATGAGATGCTTATTCCAACATTTTACTCTGCCAGTGAATTATAGTTGGAACTGTTGGGAAAGGAAAAATTGTGGTTGGAAAAAGGAGTGTATTATGTGTGAGTGACACAATGTTTGTGCATGTATGTGGGTGTTCTGAGCAGATCCTTATGATGCATAAAAGAATAAGGATGAAAAATGCTTAAGTGTTGCCAAGTTGCCAAGTGTTTATCTTTTTAGATATATAGTAGTATTGACAGTGTTTCTTACTGGATGACTCCTACACTAAGGAGAGAGAAGGGAAAAAGTTGATGGAATCCCAACAGAATAATATGAATTTTCTTAGTATTAGAAAGTAGTATAAAAAAGTCAATAAACACAATTTGTTCTAGGTCATGACATGAGAAAGAATCTTGCAATTGCAAAATTGTACAAGCTTGGAATTAAATCTTTAGCTGAGGTTAACCTTCAGAGTGTCAGATCATTTCTTCTTTCTCCTTGTTGAGAGATGATTTTGAACCTCTGAAGATCTGCATGGCTTTATCTCGATCTAACCAAGATGAAACAACTGAATTTCTCACCACAGAACACAAACCAGCTAAGTCCACTTGGCTGTTCTAGCTTGTCTGGTGTTTGGATGTCTGCAGACCCCAGAGGGTCTCTCCCTCATTAAGAAAAGCACTTGCAAACCTAATAATTTGGCTAAAACTGGAATGCCTCTATATAGCCTACCAGATAGGGAGCATACTCCTAGTTCAGTGCTCCCTGTCACTTCACATACATCCTCATGAGACCCTTCTTGGGCTCTCCTGACACAAGCTGTCAGTTCTTCAAGGAATAATTGTCCCACTCTCCTGAATTTGGAAACTCGGGTATGGTGACCCATCACATCCACACAGGAAGATTTCTGAGTATTCAAGGGTGGTGTTTGGGACAAGTTTTGAACTTTGTATGACTAATATCCAATGTATCCTTTATAAAGGGAGCACCTGGGATGCCTTCTCCCCTTGGTATTCCCTTGGCTTTTGCAGTAGGTGTGTATATGCACATAGGCACAGGCAGCAGTAGGAAAGCTTCTGCTCACTGTATTCCATAACACTGTACAGATGGTCCTCTGGATTACAAAGGAAATGCCTCTGGCAAGCTGTGCTCTTCACTGTGATTGATTCTATGAGGTATAAGCTTAGAGGTTCTGCAAAATATCTTCTTTTCTCATCTTTTTTTATTTCCTTTTTTTTTTTGTCTGCTAATAGAATGGTGTAGCAGAGTATACTTCTAAACAATTGCAAAATATTTGTAAATCTTTTTAGATACCTCTGACGTTTGCAATTTGTAATGACTTCTTTAACAGTGACTTGAAAGGGACATCCTAAGACTATTACATGTTTTAAATTCAGGAATGAATAATTAGTGGTTATTTAATAGCAAAACAATAATATGGAATCCTCTGCTCCTATCTTCTCCATCTCACCTCCTAACTAGCAAAACATATTTTCTCCCAGTTTATTCTTTCTTCAAAACAGATTTCAGGGAAGAGTGAGGTATCTTCTCTGAGCTAGAGATAAAAAGCTGCCTACTTCATATTTGGGATCTGCCTTTATATGCTTCATATTTATTTTACTTGCCATTTTCGTCACTTTCCAAAGTGTCAGATACAGCATTCCTCACCCTTTTCTTCATAAAGATTTTCAGTTTTAAATGATAAATTGGTTGTCATTCAACTTGAAGGAATATCTAAAACCCACACTGCAGTAAACATAAGGAGGGTCAAAATAATCAGGCTACTTTAGTTTTAGAGTTCAGTTTTTATTGTAAAGCTTTGACTTTTAGACTGGAAGAAAAAAATATATTTTTCCTTTTATAAAATTGAAAAGAAATGTACTCAAACAACAAATTAATTTAGTGGGCTTTTTAGATCTCTGTATGTCAAATTATCTAACTCCCTAAATGTCATACTAGCAGTTAATGGATGCTGGTTAAGACCATGAACCTGGAATAGGGTGATTGACAATTATGTCTGTGAGTTTTATTATAAGATCATAAAACTTCACTAATTAAGCATGTTCTTACAAAGGAATATTCGAGAAATGGGTGTGAATTTTTTAAGCAGGTGTTTTGCCAACTCCATCCCTGCTCCCACAGAACTGGATGAAGATTTTTAAGAGAGTATAAATGAGATCTATGCAAGATTGTCCAGCTTTATAAACCCTGTCTTGCACTTGTTCACTGTCATTTGAGTGATGTTACAGACATGGCAGTAGTAGAACTGCAGGCAAACATGAGACACAGAGTACAGAATATTATTTTTGAAATTACCAGTGGCAAAATTCTTTTCCTTCTACTCTTAGCCAAGTAATCCAAATTCCATGCATTCTTGCCAGCTAAACTCTCAAGTCAAGGACTTATTTGGGAATAGGAAGGGTTGGGATTTTTTTTGGTATTGATCTTTTATTTCAGAGATGGTTAAATGGACTGATTTTTATATCTGATCAAAGGCCTGTTTTCTCTTCTGTTGATGTTAATGGCTATGCTCGTATTGATTTCTTAGAATGCTGGATATTCCTCCAAATTAATTCTGTGCTAAAATGGGGCAATCTGTTTTTTCATAAAAACTGAGATTTGTGGTCAGGTCTAGCTCAGTATATGTTGTTGAAGACTATGCAGGGCTTCAGCAATCGATGCAAAATAATAAAAAATTAAAAGGGAGAACCATTCTGTCAATAGCACTCCTGTAACAAAGGGAATTCTTGTTTTATATTGATTAGGTCCTGTTAAATAATGCATCATGGCTTCACAACCATGTAGGCTCTTGCAGGGTTGTTTATTGCAAGCAGTGGCAGTACAGAAATGCTCTTAGTGAGCAAGGAAATCAATACTGTATCTGTAAACACACTTGCAAATATAATCCCACAGCTCACCCTCCAATCTGCAGCTCCCCATTAAACCAGAATAGTGTGAAATAAGACTGGATCTTAAATTCTGTTTTTCTCTTTCTACACCTCTCTGGGCAGCAATAGGCTGCTGAGATGCTTCAATTAGAACTTGATCCACAAGGAACTTGTTTGGTATACTTCTACTCAGTTGTCAAGTGTATGAGAGCTGTAATCAGCTAAGCCATTTCCAGCATGCCATATTTTCATATAAGGACATTTTTTTGACAGCTTTAATTTTTCATACATCAAAACGTTCTGAGAACAATTTATTTGTAAATCTACCAAACAACCCCAGTTAAAAATAGGACATTTCCAATGTAGTTTATCAATCTTCTCCAAGGAGTTAGCTGCTCAACTCTCATTGAATTAAGGTCCCAAAACAGTGACATCTCTGTAAATCTTCAAAAGAGATTCTTTAGCATGGCTAAGGAAAATGCCCTATTCTTTGGAAGAGTGTTGTGAGTGCCAACACAAGAACCAGGTGCCTGAAACTGTAGGGAGTGGGGGAACCAGTGAAATACACACCTTCCATTCACATCATGCACTTCATGTCCTTCAGTTTAACATAGCCCTGGTGAGGCCCACTGTGGATAGGTCTGGCCCTCCCCACTGCCAGGTCAGTACTGCAAAAGAACTGAGTCAAGATGAACTTTCTGTTTAGCAAGTGCTTGTGCATTTATTTACCATTCCTCTCAATCTGAGATCCTCTCAAGTACCACAGTCCAGTCCTGAGCCAAACTCCCAGAATTTAGGGGAGCTCATGATGCTTTTTCCATCCTGACTTTGATTATCTTTAATAGGCTATGACTGGTCCAATGACTAATGCAATATTATCTTGGTATTTCTTTGTTCATATTAAATGCAAGACAAAATAAGAGTTACTTCTGATGATGAGCACTCATAGTTCCCTCAAATATTACCAGAAAGAGAGCAACATTTGCAGCACTGGACAGTTTTGAGAAAAGATAAGCAATAAAATATATACTGCTAAACATAGCTGATCATTTTGGACAAGCTGCATTTGAGTGAATTTTGGTTTATTTTCATAGATTGGTTCTGTAAGATTGTATCAGCAGAATTTTATGTTATGATCATTACTGTAAGATATCTTATCTGGAAAAAGAATGGGATTTATGTAAATGGATTTTAGACACCTAAAATCAGGTGTGTAGCTAATAGTCTGTATTTCCCTCGTAGTTGATGGGGATATACAGCCTTGTCCATGAGACAGTTATATATTAAGATAGAATGACGGAAGTTATTAATTTATTTGCACCTGACTTTTTTTACTGCCTTTATAGAGAGCCTTGGCAGCTAATCTATACCAGATGTCACATTTTACAACATTAGGGTAACTGAGGGAATCCTATTATATGAAAAATAATGACCAGGAAAGGTGTGAGGAGAGCTGGAGATGAGGGATTTCAAGTCAAAAATAGATGCTATTCAATAATTAGTAACAGTTGGAGGCACAAACTAGCACTGAACAGTGCTGGTTCATTGGTATAATTTTGAATTCTCCCAAAAATGAAAGATTATTTTTGAGGTTAACTCTTAGTTCAGAGCCAAATTTCAGTCAGACAGTTCCAACTCATTTTGCAATGACTCTCAAAGTATTGCTTCAGAGGAAACTGCCTGGCTATTTAATTGACAATGCTTCACAGAAGACTGGTGAGTGGGAACTGGAGTCTGGAATACTTTAGTGAGGTCCATTATTTTTCAATACCTATATAAAGGTTTATTGGAAGTCACTGATCTTGTTCCTTAATTTCTAATGGGGTCCATATGACAGACATAAAAAATTAGGGAAACAGGGTGAACTTTACAGTTCTGACATGTGCTCTAAATCTCTTTTGGACTAGGTATGCAGGGAAGATCTGGCCCTGAGCCTGGTGGAATAGTATCCGGAATAACATCTCAGTGGCCCCAAGCCATGGACAGAGCAAGGGAATGACATCCATCTTCTGACCACATAGACATGCTCTATATTTTCCTCTTTCTCTTAGGAATTTTTCCAGATGGGGTCACTGATATTTAAATTGGGTAACCAGCAAACCACAGCTGAGTGGGGAGTCAGTTTGGAACCTTTTGTATAGCACTTTCAAGAACATATTTTTATTTTTAAAGTTTCTAATAAGGTGTATTCCTTTAAACTCAGTAATATATTTAATACCCACAGTGCACTTTGCTGTCATGACCAGACCTGTTCATGTTCCTGAGAGAGTTTGTTAAACTCTAGTTTATCTATTGCCATATCACACACAGGATAGAGAAGGTTTGAAACATGGGTAAAGACTGAAACTGCAACATCATCCATAGGTGAACAGACAAGAAATCATGCTTAAGAGAAAAGATATCTTCCTAAGAATAGCTTTAGCTTATTTCTGTTGTAAAAACTATGAATAATAAGGCCCAGATTTCACCCAACCCTGGGCTTTACTTTTACTCAGGCCATCCAAAACGCAAATGGAGTGAGCTGAGGGGCAGCATCTAGTATTGAATACATACTTCCTCTGAAGTTATTTTTCCATAACCCAATACGTAGATAAAGGTATATAGCTCACTATATAACTTTCAGAGAATTCTGCAACTATTAAATGCATAACTGAAAAATGTTTTATTATCTTTCTAAAAATAACTTAAGTTAAACCTCACTGTGAATAATGTGTTTACAAAAGTCTATCTATGTTAAGGTCTCATATTGCTAAATAGCAGACATTAAATTATCAGTTACTGGTGTGGTTTATTGCAAATCAATGAGCTGATCTCTTGCCTTGGTCCAAGAGCAAAAAAGCTGCTTGATAGCTCTTTACCAAAAACTAGTTATGGGTTTTCATCTAGCAGAAAGAAAATAGCGTAAGTCTTTCATTAAAGCATTCTATAAGAGAAGTGTGTTTTGCTCATTTGTTTCTCAACTCCTGGGTGCAAAAATGAAGTGAATTGTTCATTTCCAACATAGCCTTCAAATCAAAACATTTCAGCATTCCTTACTGACTAACATCAGTGCATCGTGTGAACCAGAACTCTGTGTTACAATAACCTCATAATTTTTAGGCATAAGGATCCTTGAATAATATTTCAGTCTCTGCTTTTGCCTGGAAACTTCCTTACTTTCAGCAGTCCTCCTCTCCCTGCCAGCAATGACCTAACTCTAAAATTATTTGCTGCATTTGAGCAAGGAGCAAAATTAACTCTTCAGAAAATTGGTGGCCTATACCATCAGCAAAGAGTGAAACGGGTTCAAACATATGTCCCAACCAGTGCACTAGCAGGGCTTATGGTCTTTGGGAAGTGAAAAAGCAGCATTTTTTCCAGAGAAGTCACTTTAGCCAGATATTACTGTTATAATGTCAAGTTAATGGATTCTTTTTCATGTATTTCAAGAAACACCAGAACTGTGCTTTGTCATTTATTTGCAAGTATAAATTTTCAAGGTCGAAATTAGTCTTAAGCAGATACAGAACAATGTGATTCCTACAAAAATAAGTTTTAACATAAAAGACAGTAATTTTTAAATGTCCCTGTTATATACACTTACCTAAGTGTTTGTTTTATTAGTACTGGGAAAATAGATCGTTTCAGAGGAAAGGAAAGAAGGGAATTTCTTGCTACAGTTTGCAGGGCACATTTCTTAGGCTTGAGAACTGCTCAGACATTCAGTCAACATCATCCTCTGAAGCTTTTAGGTTTTGGCAGGTACATTTATCCATGGAACAATACACAAAAAGAAACCCTGATGGCTTGGAAGGGGTCAGTGGAGGTCTGAAGGTTAACTTAAGCCAAAGATCCTGAGGGAAATTATTCTTAATGAAAACTGACACATGCATGCCCCTGACAGATTTAGAAAAAACAAACATATATTTCATCTGATTCTCAAATATTTAAGCTCTGCAACAAACCCTGAACAAAATTTGCACTGAATAGAGTTAACTGCCAAGGAAAAATTAATTCACACACTTTTTATTCCTACTGCTGTGGTACCCAGTGGAACTGTTTTACATTTATCTGACCCCATGCAATACCTTTCCTTCAAAACCATTACATTTAATAAATTTTCATAAGTAACAATTTGGAGAGTTGCCTAGTCATTGTCTAAAATGAAGTAAGAACAGAACTTTTAATACAACATGTGCATATACTACCCCTGCACTGTGTATGAATGCAAGAGCAAACACGCTTTAGAAGCAGTAAAAGCTATGTCTGCCTAATGAGCTCCAAATGCCATTTCTTGCTGTCATGGCTTAACCCCATTCAGCAACTAAGTCCCACACAGCTGCTGGCTCACTCCCCACTCCATTGGGACATGGGAAAAGTCAGAAGAGTAAAAGTGAGAAAACTTGTGGGTTGAGATAGAGACAGTTCACCAGGTAATGCAAAAGCTGCATACATGAGAAAAGTAAAACAAGGAATTCATTCACTACTTCCTCATGGACAGGCAGGTGTTCAACCAGCTTCAGGAAACCAGGGCTCAATCATGTGTTAACAGTAACTTGGGAAGACAAATGCCATCCCTCAAAACATCCCTCCCTTCCTTTTTCTTCCCCCAGATTTACTGCTGAGCATGACGCTGTATGGCTTGGGCTATCCTTTTACTCAGCTGGGGTCAGCTGTCCCAAATGCGTCTTCTCTCAGCTGCCTTAAGGCTGGTGGGGTGGGGTGAGAGGCATAGAAGGCCTTGATCCTGTGTAAACACTTCTTCTGCAGGAGCTAAACCATCCCTTGTTATCAACGTGGTTTTGGTGGAAAATCTGGAAGATAGACCCATACCAGATGCTCTGAAGAAAACTAACTCAATTCCAGTCAAAACCAGCACATTCTGTACCACTTACTCCACACCATTTACATCATGCTCAGGTCTCGTGCTATCCAGTACATCAACATTTGCCATCATTTTCCTTTCCATCTTCTGGTGTAGAACACAGGTATAATTCTCTTAGTTGGTGGACCACCCCTGTGAAATGTTTGTAAAATGTCCATTGAGTTCATTTAGTCCATGACTTTGAGCTCCATTTCTAATAGTGATCAGTCAGGACAGGGGAGGTTGTGTGTTACGTGGTTACTGCCACCAAAGGCAATTCAAGTTGACTCATGACTGTATTTGCGCTGCTTCTTGTAAGGCTTCTGCTCCATTTGTTCAGGCAGTTCCTTTCATAGATATTCATAAACATGCAACTCAAATCCCAGGTTACAGCCATTTAAAGATACCTCTACTATTATCTCTACCCTTCATTCTTTTGGACAGACCACAGGGTTTATCCCTTCAGAGGTACACCAGCTGTGGCACAGACATAGCCACCGCCACAGAGGTTTTTAGTCCATAACCTGGACTTATCCATGGCCACCAATGCTCTGGAGTGTCCTGCTTCCACATGGGTACAACTACAGGCCACAGTCCCTTTGGCTCATTCACACTGCAGTTCCAGCCTGTGCAGTGCAGCAGGACAGAAACAGCAGCGATGCTGTGGCCGTGTGCCAGCCCAGGCACATCGCCACTGCTGTTATCAAAATGTTCCCAGGCACAGCAGAGTAAGATGATAAGCAGTACAACAAACACTACAGCAAGCAGTGAAAACAGAAAGCAGCCACTAAAATGTATTAGGTTCTACTACGCACTGGGGCAAGCAGGCCCCATGGCAAGCACAGAAGCTTCTCAATTCATGGCTAAACAGCAATAACAGATATAAATTCAACTTAGCATATTACACTCAAATCTCTCATTTTCTTGAATGTTTCTAGCCTCACACTGGGTGAGGACTGTTGAGGTTTAACATCAGCTGACAACTAAGCACCACACAGCTGCTCACTCACTTTTCCTTATGTTTGGGGGAGCTAATCAGAAAAATAAAAGTGAGAAAATTTGTTGGTTGACATAAAGACAGTTTAATTGGTAAAGCAAAAGCTGTGCATGCAACCAAAATAAGGAAAACATTCCCTTCTTTCCATCAGCAGGCAGGTGTTTAGCCATCACCAGGAAAGTAGGGTTCCTGTCGTGTGCAATGATGACTTAAAAAGACAAACGGTGCTCCTCTTCCTTCTTCTTCCTCCAGATGTTACTGCTGAGAAGGATGCCATATGGTGTGGGATACTCCTTTGGTGAGTTGGGGTCATCTGTCCCAGCTGTGTCCCCTCCCAGCTGCTTGTGCACCCCAGCCCCCTCACTGGTGTGGTGTGGAGAGAGGCAAAAGGCCCTGAACTTCGTGTAACTCAGTAGTAGTGTAGCTCATGCTCATTGTGTAGCAAAGCTGTGACAAAACATCCCTGTGTTTTCAACAGTGTTTCCAGCACATAGACCCCATACTAACTTCTGTGAACAAAATTTACTCTCCCACCCAAATTTATCCTACTCATATCCCAGTCTGAGTGTCCACACTTGCATAGTCTAATTTCTAAAGCCCATAGTGAAGTTGATGGGCTTTATACATGTGTAAAATGAGAATGGTAAATTTAAGTAACAGCAGGTGCACATATATTAAAGTATGGTGTCCCCCACTGCAGAACTATTTACTGTAACAAGAGGAACAACATGGAGTTTTAGAGATGCTAAACAAAGAGTTTTTGGGTGTATGCTCTCACTGAACATGAACTGGTACTGTTCTTACAAGTTTCTTAATGAGAAGTCTGTGTCTCCTCTAACTAAGACGAGTCTTTATTATAAAAACAGATAAGCTAAGACAGGAAGGAGCTTGAGAAAGACATACATGTCTTTCAGTAGGTATCTATGACAGAAATGACTCACTAATTAAAAGAGTTTAAGTGCTTCAGGGATGTTACAGTTCAGCCCAGACCTTAAGAGATCAGACAATCTTATGAGATGCCTATCATATTGCTCAATATGCCATTACAGACCTCAGACACATTAAGCAAACATGCCAGTGATTAAAGCCAATGGCAGCCATAATACACTTTTTCATAGGGAAAGCAAGAACAGTTGAGTGTGATGTCTAATAGGAGTTACACAGGTTTGTACCAGTTGAGATTCTGCTTGTAATCAGCATGATGCTGGTGGCTGACAGAGGCATCTTAAATGGCTGGGAGCTGCACAGTGTTTGATCAGCCCAGCCTGGGTTAAAAGGGAGCACTGTAAATGTTTGCATCACAAGCATTCCCAGAGACCTATTCTAATATCAGGAGTCCATTTTGCTGCCCTATTGAAGAGTTTATTTTTTCCATAGACTTAAGAAGGGTGTGAAAAAGCAGATTATTGTTTGCAATTGAATCACAAGTGGAAGCTGAGAGAGTTTAAAAGCTTTCTACATCTGATTACAGAAGATCAGATTCTTTCTCACTAGAAAAATAAAGAACTGTTGGAGTAACTTATCAAGACTCAGTTCTTTATTTAAGAGTGCCATGTAGCAAATGTAGCAAAAGAAGGAACAAAAAAATTGTAGGAAACTAATGACCAAGAGAAAGAGCAAGACAGAACAGCCGTCGTTCTATCTGGGGGAAAGAATTTTTGATTCCTTGCCTATAATTATTTTTGCATTTAAAATAAATTGCGCTTGCTTATGATTATTTGTGAACTCAAATTAACCATTAAGAGCCCTGAGAATGAAATCCAGGATTACTAGTCCTGTGTGGGTCCTCTAATCAAAAGGCTGCATTATTCAAATTCTCTTTCAGTTCTGAATTCCTTTCCACACATTAACACAAATTCAGATGGAGAGGTAGAGTCCCTCCTTTACCTGTGATGAGCACTGTAACTGCACATCTATATTTTTTTGGTGCTAACCTCAGGTCCTTTTAAGGGGACTTGGATTCCTTTTCTGAATACAGAGAGAGTTAAGTAGTACTTCACAGCAGCATTGGAAGGACATATCCTTTCAATTATTGACATGATTCATTTTACTCACAACAGTGTACTGCAGTGCATATATGTATGTGACCTGTAGTAGATCTCATACTAATTCCCGATGGCACAGTGTAAATTCCTTTAAAAAAATTATGACTACTTGGAATTTCAGACACTGAATTTCAAACATCTGGAAATATGAATTTGTGTAAGTATGTAGCATTTACAGAAGAAGATATGATTAAAATAATGTTACTAATTCAGATATTTTTGACTTCTTATTTAATCTTATTATTAAATCAACTTTATATTCTGCACATACCTGTCAGTAATTCCAACCCAATAACAGTTAAGGCCATCTTCATCTGCTCTGCTCTGAGGATGTTTGTGGTAAGGCTTACGTTGCTTCCCTGTTAAACAGCCTCTTCTAAAAGTGTGAGCTGGCACTGCCCTTCACTGCTGCAACCAACACTGTTCCCTGGCATGAGGTAGGTGGGTATAGAGCTAACTTCCAGCTTGGCCCAAAGCTCTCCCCATGGCCAGATGATCTTTAAGCTCTTTCTGACCCAGACCATTCTATGGTTCTGTTATTTTTCATTTGGCTGTGATAGTTCTCACCAGTAAATGGGGACAATGCTGGGGAATGAACTCCATCCAAAACATTCTGAGGCTTGGAATACTTTGTTCTAATGGTAGCTTGACACATGCTAAAGAACTTTATTAAAAATAATATTTGAGGAACCATGGAATGTGTAGGTGATTGAGGTATTTCAGCTTTGTTGCAGACATAAAGGCTGTTTTCATTTAAGCTGTGAAGTTGGATGATGCTGTTTGCCATTGTAAATAACTTCTTAAAGCCTTTCAAATTAAATTGAATTTGAAAGTATTTTCATCTTGTCTTAGCAATATAGTCATAGAAAATAGGGCTGGAAGGTGGTCAGTCAGGCCATCCTACTTCCTGACGAAAAAGCTGACTGCCTCTCAACTCTTCCTGAGAGATGTTTGGTAAATCAGTTTATAACAATGTCAGTGATTGAGTTCCCACAGCCATTTAAGGTGTTAATGAGGAATTTCTAATTTTAGGTATCGTTGTAGTTCAGACAATTGCATATCAAAAATTAGAAGCGATGGTTTAAAATGAAGTGTTTTGAAAATGGGATAAGGACTCCTTTAAAAAAATTTTTCTTGGAGTGAAAAATATTACATCTAGTTTTGCCACTATCAAAATATTTTTAGACTGTAGAACACCCAGCTACAATTTTGTTTCTTACTGGATAACAGCTAAAAAAAAACCTATGGGGAAAATGTGGTGCAACTTCAAGACAGAGCTAATGGAGTGTACTCTGCCACATTGTTCTGAATGATTATTTTGCTCTTCTGTATTCTGAGGGACCACAAGTTTCTTTAGATATTATTCACTGATGTATAGATGCGAGCATCTTCATTTAGCAGCTCCTCACCTCTCTGGTATTAGTGAAGAAAGTTGATTGCATTAATAAGCCTCTGGTAAACATGGGAAAAGAACCTGTAGAGTTAAATAGATCATCTAAACAAATGTATGTCTGTTTCCTGAATTGTATTTCCCATAAAAGATGGATCCTCTTTTACCAAAATCAAAAGAAAATTCTATACTAATATGTAGGATAAAGGAGAAGAAGTAATATTTTTCTACATTCTTATATCATGAGCAGCTGTAAATCATCTACGCATGGCATTAGGTTAAATATAGGTGAGAAGACAAAGAGAAGTTTTCCAAGAAACTGAGTAGTAGTAGTGGAAATAATCAAATCTATTTCTTGCTCTAAGCCTTCCCTGAAATTTTGCCTATCATCTTTACTTCAATAAAAGTTTAGCATGTCCTAGGACTTCAGGTTTTCTTTTCACATCAACTGTCTAAGAATAAGATTTAATCTGTTCTTAAGTATTTATTTTAGCTTTCCATGTGGAATAGCAAACTATTTTAGCAAAGCTGAATATGAATTTTCACCTGTTTGGATTTTTAAAGGGCAAAAGTCATAAATTTTCCAGTCATCTCCACTGACAACTTTCTATAGATAGAAACTGAAAATATTTTTCAGAGGTGTGTCCAAGCAGGCACATAACCTGTTCTCCATTGAAGCTGTAATCGCCTATTAAATAAACACAAATCAAACACCCTGAACAAGTCCTTATCCTCTTGGGTCTCTTCCATTCTTTGGTTTGGCATTTTTTTCTTCTTTCTTCTGCATTTGCTGTTTAAAACATACCTGTCATTTAAAGCATATGAAAAACAGAGAAAGTCAGTGGTGTTACTGACAGTAGATTAGAGACCCATATTAGAGAAAAAAAAAAACCTGAAATAATTTAATTTGTATTAGATAGGAGAGATAAGAAAAAGAGGTGTATACGGTACCCTTAACCTCTCTACGAGGACTTTCTGTTCAGATAAGTAGGGATTGAAGATATATGCCATTACCAGTTTGGATGTGCTATTGCTTTTTCAATAAGAACATATCTCTATAAAAAAGACATAATTATGAGGGAGTGTGTTGTCGGGGTTGAACATCTTAAAACCCAGCAAGGAAGAGAGGATATGGACGTTTCTGAATTCTCTTTTTTGTTTCTGTGTTTAGTTTTCTCTTTTATGCCAGGCAATGAGCTGCTGGTGAAGCCATGGAGCAAAAAATCGGAGAAACAGTAAGAGCCAAGCTAGCTGCTAACTCAAGGGAAAATTCAAGCCAACTATCAAGGGCTGAATATTGCAGCAAGAGAGGTAAGCACCCAACAACTCCATGAGAATACCAATGGGAAACATTTATTCTTGATTACTAGGTAGATGTTAAGGGATTAATGTGAAAGGGAACATTTAATTAGGAAAAATGTTTTGCAGAACAAGTTAGGACACATGAATGGATGAAGAAGGAGAAAACAATTCACCTTTAAGGCGTTAGTTTTACGTGCTGCATGTCTATAATGCTCTAAGTGCATAACTGTGTAAGAGTCTGAGAGAACCAGAGAAATTAAAAACGAGGTTAAGGAAACAAATTCCTCTTGAACCTCACCACAAAGGTAAAATAAGGTCTAACCTGAGAAAACCCTTATGTATCTTCTTTAGCATTGCAAAATAGATGAGAAAGAAAAAATGGCTATATAAATGGATATATAAATATTTGTAGAAAGTAAAATAAATCTTAATTACAAGAACTCCCTTGGAGAAGCTATACCTTTATTTCTGCCTAGTCCAGCAGACTATTAACATATATCCACAAGAGCAGGCTTTGCTTCTCATGCCCATTCAAAGTGATAGCTCTCAGTGTCACTAACACTGGCCACTCCTCATGGACCAGGCAGTGTCAGTTGTTTCATTCACAGTAGGCACCATGTACATTGGATTTTGTCACCTGGGCAACAGTGCACATATTTCTGTTTCCAAGGGCACTTCAGAAAGCACTGTCTGCTGCTGCTGTTATAAAGGACTTCCCACTGGACTTTCCCCTCCTGTGTTTCACCAACACATGCTGCTTCCTGTAATTCATATTCTTATATTTTCAGCACTATTTCACTTATCTTGAAACATTTTGGAGGTGTAAATCAGTGAATTCTGTTCTACACCACTTCTAAGCTGAAACAAGGCACTACAGAGCTAGGTTTGATGTCTTTTAAAAATTTTGGTGATAAGTTCATGCTGAGGTACTGTCTGTTATGAAAAGTCCTAGAAAAACTGTCAGAAAGGAAAACAATATGCTCCAATGGAAAGAATATGCTATAAAAAATATTGTACAGCTAAAACTGTCCAGTTCCAATAATACCTTCTGGTGATGTTTCTTAGCTATCTCAAAACAGATATACTCAGTACACAGGATGACTGTAGCTCCTATTATTTAACATCATGTTCTGATAAAGCCATAAAGCCATGCTGAAATTGTTTTAAGACTTATTTAAACAAATAATCTGAATTTGTAGGCTAATGCAGAAAATTGCAGAAAGTTTCTCATTCTCTACTACAGTTAAGAAAGTGTTTCCATGAGTGTTTTTTATCCAGATGATGCAGAGTGTGAGGGTGAACTTTTTATGTTAGCAATCTACTGCAAGGTACATTCAGTGTCTCCTTACCAGACACTGAATTAAGGCTTGCAGGATTCAGCAGCTCATGCCTCCCTGCCCTCTTTGTGGCTGCTGCATGCAGCTAATTCCTCCTGGGAAAAGAAGCAGGCTATCAGTTTGTTTACCATCCAGTAAAGATATCTGGCAGTTTCCTTGCACAAAATGAGCTGCTCTCTTGTCAGGAAGGTGTTTGATCCTCTCACAAGCTCTGCCATCTGTTGAATAAATATAGGCATGTGAAAGTTCAAAGTGTTACTGTGCGTAATAACAGGCAGTGGAACAGTGCATAGGATTGACTGGTGGAATTAAGACATATACAGTACCCAATTATGCCATAGTAACAGTGCTCTTAGGAAGAAGACAAACTCTTTCAAAAAGTCACCCCCTCAAATTTCTTTACAGTAAAAAATAAAAATCAATATTCTCTGCTGGTTATCACACGCACTTTATACTTAGCCACTAATTTACCTCTGCCCACACCAAATTAATTCTCAGTCTGTTTAATTTACTTCAGGACTGGATTGACCTACAAAAATTCCTTAAAATGCAAAGTTAAATAGACACAGAATTACAACGAGTAGGGTGGGATTTTTCAGTTTGTTTCTCAGTGCCAGGCAGGCTGTGAAATTTTGCACAAACTCTTACTGTTTCATGGGTTTGGTTTTCTCTCCATTTCAGTGTACAGAGAGAAAAATGAATATTATTTATATACAGAGAGAAAAATGTATATTATTCTGCTCATAAGCAAAATCACCTCTAAACTATATGTTAGTGATTACAAATATTCAAGTTGACTTTTTTTTATGCTTGATATAAATTTATTCAGTATTATTTCTGTAGTACGTGGAGCAAGATCATCAATGTGTGATATAGCTTACAAAGGAATTTTCAAAATTCTCCTGTGAGATTATGCTACTATATTATCAGTGTTTGTTGTTCTAGGAAATGCCTTTAACTTTGAAATATTAATTCAGAGAGACACTTGAACACTTGCTTTCTATACTCCAAAATGAGGACATGCAGTAGAGATCTCCCATGGCCCAAAAGCTGTCACCTTTAAGCCATTATGATGTTTTTTCTTATTGTATTAAGAATAGTAGCAGACTAAGGTGAGATAAAAATTATTATTTATTATGCCTCTTGTAATTAATAATACGATATACTAATGAGATTTTCATTGTCCTTTTGCTTCGTGGTTTTGCAGGAATCCTCAGTTTTGGGATGGAGTTGTTGAAGAGGTGATGGCAGTAGGGTCTGTCTTGGGAAAGATTGTGATCTCATTATTAGTCAAGAGGAAGCAGGAAAGGGAAAGCCTGCAACAAATGAGGTAGAAAAGTAAAACAGGGGCTAATTATGAATTGAATTACTATTTTAAGGTGTGGCCACGCACTACTACAAATAGAATTTGTCTGACAATGCAGAAATCTGTATGAGTAACACCTAAACCGTCCAACTGATGAAATACTTTAGTGTCAGACTTTGCTCAAGAATTTTAGTCATATGTATTTACATAGTTTCTAAATTAGCTGCTTGTATGTCCTCTATTCTCAAGACAAGTATCTCCAGAGGAAATTTCTTTCAAGACTAAAAAATGTGTAAAATAGGGATCATGGATTGCGCTCAGCAGCTGCCAATCTTTTTCCAGTGACTTATGAAGAGCACAGAGGACTTATCTAAATTTATCTCATTTTAGATAAGTTGCAGACAGCTCATATTGGCTCAGCAGAATCCAACACTTAAATGTTGCAGACAGCTCATATTGGCTCAGCAGAATCCAACACTTAAATAGTAGATTATTTTAGTGATCTGATGATTGAAATAACAGTGACTACTCTGTTCTCCAATTATTTCCTTGTCAGAGGAAATGGAGACCTGAGGTGTGCTTTCAGGAATGGTTCAGTCATAGCTCATCTATGATCTCATGATAGAATCTACAAGTTGTGACCTGTGGAGTTTTATCAGTTATTTGCCAATGGATGAGGAATAGCAGACAATAAGAACTACTAATAAATTCAAGCAAGAAGAAAAGCTTCTGCAGTATAAATCCAGAACAAGTTTTTGCTTCAGCTCAGTTCAAATTTACAAACTCTTTCCTCCAATCTATTTAACACAAACATTTCTGCAAGCATCAGAAACCCCTGGATGTAACCTGCCTTCTGTCATTCTCTAAGTACTACTCATGAGAGGTTTGTAATCTCAATTTAAATATTAGTTTGCTAAATGACTTAACTATTCACTTCCCACTGCACATTTTCTTTTTTTTCACCTGCACAGAGGAAGTAGGTGTCATCACCTCTGCAAAATGCCTTAAGTTTTTTAGCTAAAAAGTGCTTTTAATGCATCACTAATATAACACAAACGTCAAACTTTAATATAAGTCTTTGCCCCTCTGGTGTCACCAGTGTCAGGATGAGGCCCATATTTTTGATTCGGGCATAAAATATTGATAGCGGTTGATTGTTAATGTAATTTGGTCAAGCAGGATTTTTTTTTCCTCCTTCTCAGATTAAAAAGCTAATGGACCTTTGGGAAAATTTTATTCCTCTGTGGACTGACTCCAGTATTTTTCTCTTGGCCAAATTTTATTTGTCTGCTGATGAGACACATTTTTAAAAAATGATAATGATGTTGATATTCTTGCAGTAAAATCTTGCATGCTGTTAACAAAGTAGACAAAGAGCTGGGAAAACAAGGTTAGTGTGAAGTGAAATATTGTAAAATATTAAGCTGTGTTGTTTTCTGCAGCAATTTTTAATCTGGTTCATACAACTGTCAACAGAGATGACCATCCTTGTATTTTTATTGTCCAGATTGTTAAAAGTGGCTTCTTGGTTTGTGGCTATTATTTTGAATGTGTGCTTCATTATGCCAAATATTTGCATATGCAATTCACTGAGGTACTTATACTGACCCCAGGGAAATGCCCAGTGAACAATCACTGTGACTGAATTTGAATGAATAATGAAATGCTAATGGAAAAAAATGTGGGCCCACCTGATAGCAACTGAACCTTGTTCATCATAAAATAGGCTGGATCAAAGGTCTCATTAAAAATTCTTTCCTATACCATAATCAGAACATATTAAGAATTGAGTGTAATTTTACATAAATATTACAAGTAAGTCTCCTAAAACTGCTTTCTTCAAATTTTATCATTTGATTCTTATTCATAGGGAATGAGGGTGGTGGACAAATCATTGGGTTTCCTTCTCCTTTTATCTTTAGGAGACTAGCAGGGGAAGTGTAGTGCCACCCTTCCCTTTCCTTATTTCTTCAAGATTTGTGAGCTGATAATAATTTAAAATTACTATATTAAAATTCAGTTTACTCAGGGAGGATGGAATCTAAACATTTCCCAAGTGAATTTCTGACTGAAATAGCAATGATGGTTATGCATGGCCAATTTTGTAATTGTCAGTGGTATACTATTCAGACTTTTGCATTGCTTTAGAAAAAATAAATAATGTATCTACGGGCTTTTGCAACCAGCCTGTTGGTTGGTGCATACATGTGGGCTTGCTGTTCTTCCACACTCAGTTTGCCACGGTGTTGTTCCTGGTTGCACACAGCTGCATTATCTGAGAGCTGCGGCCAAGCTTGTGAGTCCTGCCATGGGGTTGTGTCCCCCAGCTGAATGCAGCAGTGTGACATGACCAGAAGACAGCATAGCTGCTGTCTTCGTACCTCACAGGCGTCCCCTTCCAAGCACAGGAACAAAAAATTCTCCTCCCACCAACAGAAATTCCCCTTCAGTGAGCATCACGTGAAGGTGTGTGTTTTAGCTGCCTTGACCTTATTCTGCTCTGTCCCCCACAGATTGTGTTTAGGGGTGTTTAGGTGTGTTTTGGTGGGAATCCTGAGAAGGTCAATATTGAAATATTGTTGCTTGGTGTGGTAAGGAAAAACCCTGAAACAGCATGAGATCAAAAACTTTTCAAGATGATTACAAAGAGAAAACAAAAGGAATACACCGTTTTCTGAAGGAGAATTAATCAATATGCAAAACCATGAAGCACAAAGGAATTTGTTGCATGTGCCAACTACAGGCATAAAACAAGGATTTGAATGGCACAGGTTGAAGGAAGGACTTTAGTTTCACCATACCAGACACTTTTTTCAGCAAACTCCCTCTGAGGCCAGGCAGCAGAGGGACAATAATGGTACAAGCAGCCCTACAATACCCAGGGTCAGTAGATGTGACCTTCCATGAAAGGAGTTAAAAGAATATCTGCTGCATAGTAGCTTTTAATTTTCTTTGCCATATGTTACTTAGGTTGTATTTTCTTTAACTAAGTAGCAGCCCGGTGAGAATCTGAAAGCCCAGGACCTCTGGAGAGAAAGCTAAACTCTGCCCTTTCTCCTGTCCTGACCCACTGGGGTCTGAACTGCTGAGCCATTCTGTCTTCTGCAGAGACACCTCCAGCAGCTTCAGGCAAGGCATAATACAGTAGTCAGTTTGCAGGACAGAATAGAGAAGAGGATCACTGAGCCCCACAGTGGGCTTTCAGACCTCTGGAAGTTGTGTTTGGTCAATTCAAAAAATCCAGAAAATAACTTTAAACTACTGTGTCTCTGTTGTGCATGAGCCAGAGTTTATAAATATATTGTCCTTTAGGTTCTTAGGTTAAAAGATTGACATTTTCTGTGAACAATATTTAAAAAGGAAAATTATGTCAGTATAATTTTTCTAAAAATTAAGTGCAAAAGCTTCATTCCCAAACCACCAGGTCATGAATGAAGACTATTTTGGATTCCATATAATTCAATATTTATTCTACAAAGACTGTCAGGGATGTGTTATTCCGCCATTCTGATGTCTTCTCCAGAAAGTAGAAAAGGACAGTAGTCCAAAGTTATCCTGAACATTATCATATTCAGTATATAGCATGTACCATATAAGTTCAGTCAGTGGCTTGTGGTGATTTCTATGAGTCATTTTTCTTCACAAGAGTTGAACAGGCTGCAGCAGCTAAGCAGGTGATCCAATGATCTCTGGGAGGTTTTTATTATTCACAAAACTCAGGGAATAAAAGAACAAAACCAAATTGCAGCTGTTTTTAACTAAGTATAATCTAAGCATTGCATAACAATAGTGTAATCTGTTTTACAATGAAAAATAAAAATTAATCATCCACTTAAAGCGTACATTTCTAATGTACATAATGCATCTGCCTAAATACCAGGGTTAGCACATTTCTGACTAAGGTAGTCATTGCCTTTTTGAGGAAGTAGTATCAGGCCCAGAGTCATTCTTCTATGTGCTCTAGACTTCGTGTCTTCCCTCATTATTCCACCAAATAGCATCAAACACCTCATTAAATGATGTTATTAAGCATTCCCTTAACATAGGATTTCTTATGCTCTAAGTACTGTTTTCTGAACTTAAGCTTCATGAATTTACTGCTTACCTGTAAAGGGTTTTTCTACTATAGTACAAATAGTTGTAAATGTTGAAGATGTCATTAACCATCATCTGAATAGTTTTGACTTATCCCAGTGAATTTAGATTGCTGGGGCCTTGCCCAAATATTTTCTGATTTGTCAATGTACTTCTGGCTGCTGTTGTGTTCAGCTGCATACATAAAATTCTTGTCAGTAATTTTTAGCTCTCTATAGTTGTCTTTGAGTTATTTGCAGAGCTTGGCTAACTGTGCCTGCTAAGGCATCAAACAGCCACTCATTTGACAGTCCAGTAGACAGTGGCCATTTGTTTTTGTTCGTTTGTTTGGGGTTTTTTGGGTTTGTTAGTGTTTGGTTGTTTTTTTGGCTATTATATTTTGATTTTGTTTTTGTTTTTAAATCAAAACTAGGCTACTTTTCACTTTCTTTGTATACTGGGACAGTTGATAAAATATGTGCTGTCTGTTAGTGGAAAGATATTCCTTTGCAAAACATAATATTCTCTTCATTTTATTCAGGCTGTTGTTAGGGGTTCCAAATATAGCAGGTCAAACATTAATTTCAGCACCTCCTGGTTGTCTGCTTTCTCCCTCTATAAAATGTTTACATGTAATTACTTTTAATTTATGGGTTTTCAGATCCTGTAGTGGGTGATTGAAACAGATTATATTAATTTTTCAATTATAATTTTATGCAGGCATTTTATTCACTCTCGGAGTGCATCTGGAAATCTTGGTAGTAAGTGAGATGTGACTTCAAGTATCCTGATATTAGGGAAGATTCATGACAGTATTATTTGATCTACCACAGCAGAATAGTGCAGAACATCAATCATAAAGCACTCTTTATATATTAATGATATAATGATAACTTTGGTTTCTTCAATTTTGAGCTTCATTTTTCTCATCTGGTGTTACTGTGTATTGCATTGTGTAAGACAGGTGGTGTGAGATGTAGTTATTTTTAAGCAATGTAATGTAAGAGCAGGATTGCATGCTATTATATGCAATAGGAGTTCAGAATGACTGACAAATTAATGCCTTTTTTCCCACTTCTCCAGCCACTTGAATTACCTGTGCCTTGTGCTCCAAAGTCAGGAAGTGAGAGAAGAATATGACCCTCCTCCCTCAAACAGTGAAAATAAATGTACTCAAAGAGTAATTCCACCAGAGTGACAGGATTTTTGTGGCCAAACCAAATGAAATGCATAGTCTGTTGCCTAAGAGCTGATTACAAAATGTGGTTCTCTGTTAACACCTATCTACATACAAACCATATTAAGTTTAACCTAGTTCTCTCTCTGGGACAAAGGACAAATTATACAAAGCACACTGTTGTGTAACAAATATATAATGTTCTCTAAAAGCTGCCAGTCTCCAATGCAAGCTAGGAAGAATGCCATGCAGTACTTCCCCTGGAAGAGTAATAGCATTAAGCATCCTTTATCTTCCTAATTTTAAAATATATACTAAAAAACCCCAACAGACATAAAATAAATACAGCATCATATGAGGGGTGTATTGACATACTCTTCATTTAAAAAAAAAAAAAAAAAAAAAAAGAAAAAAAAAAAGAAAAAAAAAAATATATATATACAAAAAACTTCGGGTTTTGCAAATATATATTTTCCTTACCACTAAAGCTAAGAAAAATATCACTGTCCTTATTGAAATTTAAAAAAAAAATAAAAGAAAGAGAAAACAGAGAAAAAAGTCCTGAAAAATAAAACTAATAAATAGAAAAGAACATAAAACCTATTAGTTTTTGAAAATTCATTCTTTAAAATCACATGTCAGGAACTCATCCTTACCTGCAGTGAAATCTGATTCAGAACACAGGATTTATAAACTTAAGCCAGGGTATTACAGAAAAAAAATAATAAACAGTCTTGCTTTTATCATAGCTGAAAAACACAAAGAAAACTTTAAGTAAACCACCTAGTAAAAGGCATTGATGTAGGAAAGTTGACACAAGTCTACAACTGTTTCAGTCTGGAACAGTGGTGAGATTTTCTTTCCTGAAATCCCTCTCAATGCAGTCTATGTGAATTGTTGGGGGATTCACAGCCTAAACCAATCATGAACCCTGGATGCAGGTAACAAAACTGCTGAAAAGAGCTCACGTGGCTTCTCTCCTCATGGAGCTTAAATAACCCATCCAAGAAAGTGGTGCCATATGCTTCCAATTCTATTTTAGTGGGTCAGAATCTATCTTTCAAGAAAACTACCAGGCTACACATTTTTACTTTGGAAAAATGTTACTGGAATTTCTTCAGTGAAAAATCTTTTCCATTCAAATTCGATTTGAATTCTTTTGGCAATAAAACACATGAAGAAAGTTTCAAAGGTGATGAAATACATATAACCACAAGTTAACATCATTATACAATTTAGAACTGCTAAAATGATTACTTGCTGGTTCACTAAAGTATTAAGAAGTGTGGACCATTTCCTTTAGAAATGGGTTAAGTCAAAGGAAAACTCAAAAGTATAAATAATCGTCAACTGGGGCCTTCATTTTCTCTATTATGCTCTTGTCTTTCCCTTTTTACTTGTCACCATTTTTCTAAATCACATCAGTTTTCTCACACACTACAATGTTTTTAATCATAAATATTCTACTACTTGTACATTCTTTTGATAAATCAATGCATATCTTGACTTACATAAGGGTGGATCTCAGGGTCTAGGTTGGATTTCCAGACTCATTCTGTCCATTCATAAATAGTTTGATATTTTGTTGTTTCTTTAATAAGTATGACATTTTTAAAATACCTGTGTACCCTTCATAAAGTAAGGACATCCACAGGTTATGTTTTTTGGGGTTTTTTTTCCCAAGTCTTGTTTTTGCTGCCCCTTGTCAGATCACTGTGCACTGCAAAGATGAGTATGATCTATGTTACCTACGTCTTTGCATTAGGTATTTTGCAGACAGCAATAAGATCTCCCCTTATCCCCCTTACCATTCCTCTCTGAAGACTGAGCAGATCCATTTCTCCTCTCCTCTAAAGACCTCTGTCTCCTAACCATGTCTTGGGTCTGCATTATTCTGGATGCTTTGTGCCACGTTTCTTCCACAGAAGCTGTCCAAACTCTGAGCACAGAAGTGTTCCCTGCCCTCTATTACACAGTTCCTCTGAATTTCTTTTAGAAAACAGTGTTTTTGAAAGAGGTGACAGTGCTTGGCAGTTTTGAAATCTTCCAGGATTTTCTTTGCTGGAATCCCTTGTCCATCATTTCCTTCATTGAACCTGAAATGTCTTTAGGACCAGCTGTAAAAGGTCTGAAATTAAAAGGTTATAAGAAATTCAATGAGACTATTTCTCAGCCCATGGAAGATAAAACTCTTCTTTAAGCAGCTAGAAACAGGGAGTGCTTTTTGCAAAAATACTGCATAGTATAGAATAACCCCAACTGTAACACCCACTGTAAATTCTAGTCACTATACACTGGGGTTCTAGTACCTTCTTTCCATTGTGTCTATCTTAGACAAGTTTGTTGACTGTATTTTCATGAAGATTTTAACTAAAATTATTTTTTATTTCCTTTTTTCTTCCTTTCTGTTGTCCACATACTGCTATTATTCTACTCATTGTGGGATCATAACGCCATAACCTCCTATCTTATTAACAATAGAACTAATAATTGTTAATATAGAACACTTACAGGCATAATTACACAACAAATAAGTTCACATTTTAATCCCTTAACACATAATTTATGTTACTCATTTACTAATCCCCATTTCCCAACACAACTTACATATACTTTTATTAGTGAGTTTGGGCATGAACATTTTGGGTATTCACTTAAACAGATACCTGGCATTTAATAAGCCTTACATATCCTTTTCAACGTCTACGAGTCTGATGATAGAGCCTTTTACTAGGATACCACTCTTGCCAGGCTGTATTTGGGGTGTGGAATTTAGTCCATTAATCAAGCACCCATAATAGCAGTACTGACAGCACCAGAGCAGAGAGAGATAAACATCCGAATCACTCTCTGATTTATTTAACAGGAATATGTAAGCACAATGGGAGATCTCCAAAATTAATTTTTGCCTTTTGTTAAATTTCTCTCATTTTTCACCACCTTTGAATAGTTGTCCTGAATAATGCACCAGAAATTGTTCCAGATTTTGTACTGGAATGAACAAGACAAGTAGGAACTCGAGGGATTCAAGGTTAAGCCCAAGGCAAAGATTATAAGAGAAACTTTGTTTTTCATTTACATTTTAGCTCCATCTCAGCAGAATCAGATGGAGCAACCAAGGCAATCACCTACTTAACAGGTTTAATAATCAGAAAGAATCTAGCTTACTCTGCTGTGAGAATAAATGTTTCCACATCTGATCCAACAGAGGTGTTTTTGTGGAGGGAAAATTTTGAGAACTGGAGAAAAAAAAAATTTGCTTTTTTCAAAATGTGACATTGACTCTTTATATTATGAGAACTGAAAGATACAATGAAGCATATATTTCATGGCACTGTAATTTGTAGCTGGAATCTTAGTAACCGGTAACTTCTAGCACAGACTGATGTCACTTATTATAGCATAAAAATGGGATGACTATGCAAGTTTGGGTGAATTTTTGCTTCTTGCTTTCCTGTCAGCTAAATATTTTAGTCCATAGTCAGGAGCTCAGTGAAACAAGGTAATTTGTTCTTTCCCTGCACAGAGATCCTACATACACTCAGATGCTGTACATGCCGGCTTCATGCATCCTTTCTTCATGTCCATGAGTAAGGAGAAACACACTCACACACCTGCAGAGTGTAGATAAGGAGAGTGTGCTGTACAAAATATGCCCCTCTGTGCCCTGATCTCCTCAACTTTTTGGCTATCAGGACTGCCCAGACTCATCCTTGTACGTAGAAGTAATCAAAGTAAGGTAGCACTAAAGTATGGTACATGTCTACTATAACCCAGACTTTGTGTCTGGGCTTAAGGCATGCCACAGGAGAAGAAACCAATGGGTCTGCAGTTCTTGTCTCTGAGTAGATCTGAAATATCCAAATTTTGGTTATGTTTTTGCAAAGGCATTCTGGTTTGGATAATCTTCTAATAATTTTCACAAACAAAGAGAACTTCAAGAGAAAAAAACCAAACAAAACAAAAAAAACCCAGCAAAACTAGGGCAAGATATTTTAAGCGCAATTCACCATGACCAGCCATGTGATTCACACTAGTAGCTGCATCTTCCATCATTCCAAGGACACAGAATCTAAATTTGTCAGCACTGGGCAGAAGTAGTGTACAGCCATAGCCAAGTCATTGGGAAAAGTAAAATTGGCAATGTTAGAAGAGCACAACCCATTCTAGGATCTTGAGCCATGTAAATACATCCATTGGTAAGAAAGCATATAATTTTAGCTAAAGATTATATATATATAGGGGAGATACGATTTTCAGTTAGTTCTGTGTAATCCAATTCTTCTTTCCTATGGATAGGATGCCAAAAAAGGATTAAATACACAGAGTGGATCTAAGATTTCATTCCTAATTATTGGTTGACGTAGGGATGATAAAAGCTGATACCACCATGAGCCAGCATTAGCATTTGCTGAGCTCTGGTATGGTCTCTGGATGAAAGCATCTTTTGTCTTTCAGTCCTAGTGAGAAACAGTATGAAAGCATAAATCACAGTGGACATATTCAGAATACTTCCATATGGTCTTAGACATAAGAAAAATACATCAGGCAAAGTGATTTTTTTAAAGTTATCAGCTTTCTTTTAGAACCCTCCCCCCCAGATTAACAGAGACAAAACCAGTACAATCAGTATGAATATGTTATCATTTCAGAATATACAATATTCTTTATTCTTTCTTTTTGCCATCAGTAGCAGACACTGTTGCACTGACTTGCTCTTTGTTTTGCCAATGAAACATTGCATTGTCATCTGCACTCCTGCCACCGAGGCACAGTGGTAGAAACTGTACTGTTATGTTGAGATAGATGTCCTGCATGGGTGCAAAACTCCACCAGGCAACCTTCATGCATATATTGAAATGATAGGAATATTTGCAGTCTGTGTAACATCTCTCAGAATCTGTCTGAAATATAGATTTTTAGGTACACAACTTTAAGAATGAAACAGTTATTCTCACACACTGCATGATTTCAAATTCCCTCTACATCTCTACTAAACTAAAATGTGCATTCTGATATGAATTCAACCGAAGTTTGAGATCTCATAACTTCTCCAAATAAGTTAATTAAGCAGTTTTTCTGTTGGAGAAGTGTACTTCATTTCGACTTTTAATTCCTCAGGCTGCTCACCTTTTGCCCTTGTTAAGCATGATGGCACAAAGGTAAAGGAGAAGCATTACTCTTAAAGATAACATCAGCATTGCCAGTCAGAGTGCAGGAGGAAACTGTAGCTAGAGAAGAATTTGTAAGTAAGAGTGATTATTAGTCAGACCATGAAATTCAGGTTGCTTTACTTATTCTATTCATCCAGTTCCCAGGTAGAGTCAAGAATACAATTTAACTTTTTAATTTAATTAATTTAATTTTTTGTTTTGTCTTTAACACTTAAATATAATTCCTTTCCTATAAAATGATAACAAGGGTTCCTGAGTTCTTAATGTAAATAATGTAAAAAAATAACAGCATTTAATTTTACTGTTTTTAAGCAAACTGGAAAATGACTGCACATGTTTTTTTTCTGGGACATGTGACAGTTTTGAATCTGTTTTTTTTCCCCCAAGATATTGAGGAACTTTTTAATATAATGATTTATAGATAAAGAATTTGACATGGTGTCAATTTTAACTCTTTCTCATTTTGATAATCTAAGCAGCTTTTTAAAACTCAGCTAGGTATGGAACAGAGACAGAACTTCAGAAATGTGATCAACTCACACAGTATGGCTTTGATATAGTTGGAAGACTTCTAAAGTAATCCCTGGTCAAGGCTTTCATATACTCTTCTTGTCTGTACAGATAAAAATTAATGAACAACTCTAGCACAACTGGGATCAGAAATAGCACAACTGTCTGCATTACCAATATGACTCTCACTCTTCAGTGTAATATTTTTTCAACTGAATTTTGAACAGAAATCTCATCAGATTTATAAAACATGTTCCTGGAGGTGGTGATGGGTGGTGATGTGACACATGTACTTGTGTCTGCAAACCCCTGAATTTTACAGTAAATGAGCACAGATTTGTATCTGAAAAGTGAGGATTTTCTGGACTTTTACAGCGAGTGTCTGACTGCTGCCTTCTTCAGTGTTTGCTTTGCAAAGACATGCACAACATGACCTAAAGATTAAAGGAGGAAGTTAAATTAATAACATTTTAAAGTGGTTTCTGATTTTTATTTCTCAAACAAAAAATCAAGTTGCTTGTTCTTTGAACTTCCATCAATTGTCAATGTTTTAGTAAGAGTTTTCCAGGACAGTCGAAAAGGAAGCCAGACCAGAACAATGGATAACGTAAGCATTTATCTCCACTACCGTGCATGCTGATAAGGAAAAGCCAAGTAAGTGTTCTCTCTCATCTTTTTAATTTTCTGTTTATTACCTCCTGAAGTAATTTGCTCCATTTAACACAGAAAATTAGATATTTTGATCTGTAAATTTCCCCTTGTTCTCATCTTATTATGCCATCTGCTTATTCTTTGTCCTGTACAGAAGAATGAAACATATTTTTAATTGGTAACAATTTTCTTTTACATATTTTACATCTTTCTGACCAAACTTTTTCTGACTCAGGTGCCAATGGAAATTTCCTTACACAAAAGACAGTAAAACTTCTTCCAAGAGAGACTATCTCAAGTTCAACAGATATTTCTTGAATTTAAAAACACAGTATTTGGACGCTGGTTTGTTTTAACTGAACCAGAATACTGTTGTCTTCATTTTTAATGAGTTTTGACATACAATAATAACAGCCCTAGGTGCCTTAACTTTTAGATTTACAATGTCAGATATAATAAATGGACATGGGTCTCAGAAAGTGGATATGCAGCACAGCCTGGGCAGAAGTCTCTGCAATGCCACCCAGGCACTTGTTATACTGAAATACCACCACTGAAGCATAAGAAAACATCTCTTCATATGCTGGACGCGCCTTGTCCTCTCAGGTGATCTCAGACCATATAATCTTGACAGCCTCAAGCTTGATTTGAAATACATCTGAGTGCCTGCTGTCCTTTGGCTTTAGTACCCCAGAGGAAATCTAATCTGCCCATCCTCAGCATGTGTGGGCCTAAAGCACAGTCTTCATGGGTGGGGCCAACTTTAGTCTTCTTGATATAACCTTTAATTCATCATCTCAGCTCTGAGATATTCAAAGTGTCTACTCTTCTCTTTGAAATCTATGTCAAAGAAACCAAAACACAGTTGTATCTCTAGATCTTTCTTTCTATTAAATATACAGATGATGATATTTTGAAACTAGGATAATTGCTGTTGCAATGTAAAGTATTACTAAACTCCAATAGATTTCATAGGAGTCTTGTGTCTGTGACCATGCTGTCTTGAAGCAAACATGACATGACATGTCATGTCAAAAAGCTGCTCAACTTTGCTGCTAAGTCCCCTTTTCTCAGTTACTCTAAAATGTCTTAACCCCGTCCAGTGCATAAAAGACATGAGAGATGGTGTTTGGGCATTCAAAGTTCATTGAACAGAACCAGTGTCAGGGTTTCTGGAAATCAATGTTTTTTTTAAAAAAGTAAGGGCTGTCTAAATAAACCTGAAAGTGCTGCTTTAATCAAAAACTTTTAGAATATAAAACTACTGAATGTGGCAGCATCAGATTGGTATTTTCCATATCAAGCAGTGAAAAGTATTATTTAAAATTATTAAGAATTTGTGTCCTGTGTACATCTGAAATAATTCTGGTTATGTAAGCCTAAGCAGAGATGACAGCATATTTATATGTTGGGAGCATTTTATGCTTTCAGCTGTAAAATACTAGAGACACTTAAAATTGTGGGTTTTCATGCTGCATGACTCTGCTCCACAGCAAGAAGATAGAGAAATTTGTAGACCCAAAGGCAGAAATTCTCATTTATTTCTCAACTCTGGGCATCCTGTCATCCAACACTGTTGGACTCTGTCTTTCTCCTTTTTGTGACCACTAAAGAAGGTTAAACAGCCATTCATTAAAGTCATGAAGTAATGACACCATTTAGGTAGACTAAGCTGTTCTGAGGTCCCCTGAGAATTACCTTTTAAAATAGCTGTGACCACATTACACATGGTGTAAGCCATAGGACACTTCTCCACTGAAAAGAAACCCAAATAAAGTTTTCATTAGAAAGCCATAAGCCTACACAGGCAAACTCAACTAATTTAATCAAACAGCAGGCCATTTAAAAATGTATTAGGTTCTTGAGGGAATATGTATTTTGGTATGCAGTAAAATTCTAACACTTTTAATGTGGAATTTCTAACTTTGAGTCACTTTAAACACTCAAAAAAGTTTTTCAGGAATGCATATTCACCCCATTTGTGCAAATAAAGAATGAAGGAACTTCAGGAAAGGCATGGAAAGATGGTGATGTTCCAACTTCTGTTTTTGAAGATGTTGATATAAAAAATTGCAAAGTTTGCTTGGAACCCCTGGTCTTGCTCAGGTTTTATTAATTTCAATCCGTGATGGAAAAAAAAGAACACACAAAACACCCCACTCCTGTAGAGACTCCCTCTCCTATTGTCAGAGGTATATCTAAAATATTAAACTGAGGGCTGGAGTACACTTTCAAGCAGTCTCCCACTTTGTTGACTCATTGATTCTTAGTGGTCTGCCTGGCACAAAACTTTGCTAAGACTTTCTCAGATGTACTGGGGAGCAGTTTAGGGCATAGTGCAAGCCATATACTGTTTGCAGCACACAGCGTAGGTGAAGGTGAGAGAAAAGTCTTTACCTGCACAGATGTGAGCAAGATCATCCTCTTTGGGATAAGAGAATCATCAGATGAGAGAATGTCCTTCCTCTAATTTATTTACCCAACCACTGATGCCCGGCAGGGCTCTCACTAAAATTTTTCAATCTGGGATTAGAGGTCTTCTGTTAGTGGAGTGCATCCTTTAGCCAAGAAGTCCTGTTGAGAAGCTGTAAGAGTGAAACAGAGAGCCCTCAAATAAATTAACTTAGGTTTTATAATACTACTTTCCATACCGGAAATGTGAGATGCAACAATGATTCAAAGAAAAAGGCTAAGCAGAGAAAACCTGAAGGAACCAGCCCCACCTTATTCTTTGGCTACAGAATGAGCAATTGTTGAACCAAAGTAAACAGATTGTTCTTGCCCCATCTTGCTGTAATACAGACTGTACTATGCAAATTATCTTTAGGCCCACACACATACACTAATAAGAGCACAGGAAATATCATCTAGGACAATTTAATTTCCTGTTACTGCATTAGCCTAAAATTTTCACAACTTTTAAAGAGTTTCACATCTGGGAAGTGATGTTGGAATATAAACAAATATCTGATAACCTGATGTAAGTTTTATTCATACGTAATATTCTACTTCCAAATTTGCTTTTAAAGGGGTTTATATTTTATAGGTTAGATGAGAAAGGTTAGAAAATAAGGGATTTCTTAGCTTTTTGAATCTGGATATTTTATCTCACTGACTATGAATGTAATCTGTTAATTGCCTGCAACATGTTAGCTTTCAAAAAAAAAAATAGTTTGGTTACAATAATGTAGACTCACTAAGACATTTTTACCTTTTCCTGTAAATTTGCTCACACTTTTAAAAATTCTCTGAGGACTTGTTGGGGCATATTTGGGCATCATTAACTCTGACTGTGGGTTTTATTGCCCACTCTCCATGCGTCCCTGGAGCATGGATTTGGGTGCACACAAGGGAGCAGGTGCAGCTTGGCAGGGAGTGGTAAGGTGGGTGGAAGGTCTTGCCTACATGGCATTTCGAAAATGATGTAATTTTGGGCGTGTGAAATTTGCTGAATTGGTTCATTCCAGCATTAACCTAGTACTCAGGTGCCTAAATGACAATTTAAACATGTAGATCCAGGTCACTTACTAAAAAAATTCCACTTAATCTGTCTAGGTGCCTCAAATTGCAAAGGTATTATTTTGGATCTCAGGATAAATTCCAGCCTTTCAGACTGAAGGGAAGGCACAGAGAAAGTCAATCTCAATGTCATGCAGCAAGACAGACACCTCAGAGGTAACGGCAAATGCCTTATGCAAAAGTCTCAAACTCAGACACACAGATTAGAAGTAGATGAATATTTTTTCTCTTTCACAGTCATGCTCTCATTTTCTGGCACAAATTTTCTGGCAGGAAGTTTGAGAGACATTTTTCTCACACATTTGGCTCAAATATTCCTCCTCTAACTTTCATTCCAGTTCTTGAATGAACTTCCTCTAATTTCCACAGATCTTTGTATATATGGAGCACAAGAAGCTAAATGTCTAATTTCTTGTGCTAGCTAAGTGGGAAAAACCATTTATCCCATCATCAGGTAATCATCATAAAATAAATACCTTTTTGTGAGGGAAAAAACCTCAGTAACTACATGCAGAAATCCAAATACACAGGGCCCAAATGAAAACATAGCTCTGGACCACTCTAGTTAAAAGAGATGATGGAAAGATAATTATGTGGGAGAGGAATGTTTCCTTGTAGAAGTAGATTTGATGGACTAAGTTCAATAACCTAAAATTAGGACATGGTTACAGCTGGAGGAGAAAGAAGAAAGAAAATTATATTAAGGACAAAATTAGAGTGTGGAGAGTATTCAAAGGCACTGTGTTTCTGCAGGAAGATTGTTTTTTCATGGTGTAAAAAAAAAATAGTCAATAAATCTGTAATATCAGTGGAGAATGGAATGGAAACTATCATGGAGGGATTTTGGATGCACGAAAAAGGAACTGATTATTGTCCAGGACTTTGTGATGAAAAGAGAGGGAGAAGTGCTCAAGCTTTATAACCAGGAAACTACAACAACATGTGTTGGGTTGTTTTGAGGAGTCCTTAGGTCAGATGGCAGATTCAGAGGGAAGGAAGAAGGGAAATGATCTATCATCTTGTGCTGCAGACGTTACATTCATTTCTGGGAGGACACACGGGATGTGAATGAACTCCAGTGACAACTGTGTCTTTGTGTGCTCAGCTGCAGTGGTATTTTTGCTATTATTTGACACTGCAAAGTAATACACATATTTCATCCTCTTACATTTACACAACACATGTGTGTCTACACACCCGGAAATTTATATGTACACACACAGGTACACATATATGTGTACAAATATAGATATCTGTATGCAAAAACCACATAAACATAATATGCTTTCTCTCTGGAAGGCTTTTTTAAAAATATAATTTAAAAGATTTTTATCCATATGTATTCTATCTCCTAAACATGTATAATAATTTTTGATTTTTGAAATCTGAGTAGAAACATTTAATGCACATTTTTTGGTTCATTTCTTCTCAGTAGGTCAATGACATTTGTTCTAGTCCCCATTTGATTTTTTCTACTTAGTCTTGCACATTTTTTCACATTTAAAATATGTATGTCAGAAACAACAGCTAACTGATTCAGAATATTCAATTGTTAAACTCAGTGGAATTCTTGAGGTGCAGAAATATCCGAATATGCTACTTGATTTTACATTCACCATTGGTGAAAGAATACTCTTTCAGGGAGTTATTTCCCTGTTACTGTTTTTTTGAACCAGTTTAGTTCAATTAATCTAGTTTTTTTATGCTGAAGAAGATATTCCTCAGTAACCACAATTAAAACAATAAAATAAATTAAGAGAATATTCTCTAGAGTACCAGTCTGAGCCAACTGTTCTTGGTGAAGTGTATGAACAGTGCTGGCAGTGGACATATGGAGGCTGTTAGAAAGGACTTTTGGAAAAAGCTTACCACTACTATTACCTATCACACTGAGACAGAGATGGATTTGGGAACTCTACAGTGGTCATATGTGGGCAGAGGTGGAACACTGGATGAATCAAATCCCACACTTTATGTGATGCAGGGGGTTTAGGCAAGCTGCAAATTCCTCTGTGGTGTTACACGGAGTCATGATGCCACTAGATGTAGAGGGACTTGCTCCTTAGCCATGTTTCCAGGGTGGGCTTCTGTGCAGACCACCACACATGGCACTGAATGTCGTCCTGTGGAAATTCTGTTCTGTCACATGAATGCTGACAGTGACACAGCCAATCTTCTGCTGACACAGCATCCTATGCAATGGTACCCACAGTGAGATGGGAAAATTATCCTTCAAGGTACTACCATAAATGAAACTATCCACTTTGATAAGGCACCCCCAGCATAAATGAGTGATTGACAGAACAGCCTCATATTGTATACAATAAAAACTAAAAAAAAAAAAACTCAACCCATAATCACCCCCCCCTTTTTTTTTTTCTTGTCTAAGTGTTACAATACAAAAATACAAATACTATTAAAAATGTACCATTAACCTAACACAAAATCATATTGAGGGAGTGAAAAGCATATCTATGACTAGTAAAGGAAAATTAGACTTTTGACTAGTTTTTTAACAAGTGTTTAAATGTAATCTATAGTTTTTCAGTAAAAATTGTTTTTCAACAGACAAGGACTTCCCCTTGCACTGTTGTGTATCTGGTGGAAAGCTCACATTGTTTCTATTCTGATGTTAATTGTTAGGAGAAACGCTGTTTGTATTTTCACTGCTTTAGCTGGAATGTCTTGTTCTTCTGTAGGAACTCCTCAGGATTGTTTGCCTGGCAGACTCTTGGGCTTTTCAACTAATGCACAAGTTAGATAAGAATAATCAACTTAAATATTTGCATTGGACATTTCCAATGGTTAGTTCCAATTTACAGTTTTCCAAGGGGCTGGAAAAGACATTGCACGGTGGACTGAAGTGTGTATCTTTAAAGTCTTTCAGTTGTTACTGTTCCCATTCAAATTGTGATGCTGAAAACCCTTAATATACTTAATGACATACCCCAAAAGGCAGGCAGATTTGTGGGTCTGTATTTGCTGCTAATAGCATTGGTGAGATCAGAAGTATTGGCAGCTTGGTGCAGCACTTGCTTTTGCATCTCTATACTGATTTCTTCCTGTGAAGGTTATTACCCAGATATACCACATCTTCCTCATGAGCACCTTAAATGGGTTCAAGTAGCAGCAGACTTCACACCAGGCACATTCAGACTTTCAAACTGCTTAAACTTAGACTAAAAAGACCAAAGATGTTTTATTTTTTACAATTTCCTTATTAAAGAAGAGATCACATAACAGACACTTTATGCCAACATTCAAATACCCCATGTGTGAAGAAATCAGCTTGCAGAGACACAGGCATTGAGTGGTTGGCACCTAGGACTCTGAAAAACAAAAGACTGCTTTCTGGAAACTATATAAGATCTGAAATATTTAATACTTTCAGCATTTTTACTGCTACATACAGAACATTTTCTCAAGGTAAAAGCTGTCAGAAAGGAAAGGAATTTAATTATCATATAAATGGGAATTGGACACACATCGCTAGATGGTGCATTGATGTCTATTTGTTGATAAACAATTCAACCTGGGCACATAACCCATCTCCAATCAGAAGTAGTCTATGTTAAACTCTACAGTGGAATAATTATATGACTTTTCTCAGAGTGCTGTTTCTTAATACTCTTGCTCATTCTGACTGCAGGAGGGGGCTGACAGTGACAGTGCTCAGTCACTCTTGAGATATTTTTCCGTAATTCTCATTGCCAATTTTGTGAAATTTGGGAGAGGATGAAGTAAATTAAGGGTTTGCTTCAGCAGAAATAGATATCTCAATAATTACTTCATAAATGTTGTTTATTTCCATTAATCTCAAACCTTTCTGAGCATTCATTAATATCTTTAGCTCTCTCCGAAGGTGCAATTTCAAAGCTACTGTCTGACACTCAGCTGTTTTCTCATGTTGTATTTTTTTCCTCTGAGAAATTAAATTTATTCTTTTATACAGGACCTCTGCTCTCCTTGCCTTAAATCATGCAATATATGGTCCAATCATTTGTGAGTGAATCAGTCTGTATTCCTGTGAATGTTACTTGATACCCATTCCTCCCAAATTACAACATACAAATACAGTATGTCAGTTCCAGATTCTGCCTTCAAGCAAGAGCCAAGCTGACCCATCACAGAAACATTTAAATAATTTATAGTGTTCTGACTGAATTCTGACTTTAATATCCCAGTTAGTAGTGGGTCAGATTACACTTTGTGAAAGAGCTGTTGGTTAGACTTTTGTGTGCCAGCATGTCCTTAGGTGAGGTGTCATTGATGTTACTCCTCACAGTTTTAGTCTGTTTATAAAAGTTTAAATTTTGGTTAATTTCATTATATTTTTCTCATAGTCTCTTTCTAGAGATCATATCTTCTTCAAGTTGTTTCTCTCTGGTCCCACAAAAGAGATTCTTATAATTTCTCTATTCTAGTATTTAATGTTTTGTTTCCTCAGCAGAGTGAAATTAAGTAAAGAAACATTCTTTCTATTACCATATCCACAGAATGTTAAACTTATCAGATTGTTAGAATGAATCTTATTAATTAGGTGCTCAAATATGGCAGTGATAAAGGTCATGAAAGAAGCTAGAGAGAATGATGGTGTCTAAGCAATAATAACACCAGAAAAATATCTTTTAATTTTAAAAGACAGGTATAAAACTAAATATGTCACTGGCACAAGCTTGTGAGTGTTGATGTGATGTAACTGAGAACCCAAACATTGGACATTTGATTCAAAACCTTTGAAGACTTGCTCAATCAGCTAAAGTGATCACATTTGTTTTGAAAGAATGAGGAGAATGTCACGTAAAGTAAGGAGCAAACCCCATTTTTGAGTGACATCTTTCCATTAAACTTCTTCAAAAGAAAATTCTTCAGTCTGAATTAAGTTTCTATTTCTTAGACATATACCCTGCTTACATGTGAAGCACTGCTTGCCAGGCTTCTGACAAAGAATAATGCCAAATTTGTATAGAGATAAAGACAAAATTATATTGTACTTTTTTTTTTTTTTTTAATGAAAATTGCTTTTATAGAGTATGTACGGATGATAAAGCCATGTAGTGACCCAAATTTAGTTATTGACGTCTAATACATGTGCAGAGTTTTAAAGCAGGAAGCCTGACTATATGCAGAAAATCCAACCAACCAACCAATGAACCAAATACTTTGTTTTCAGGGCCAAAATTTTGTCTGCTCTGCTGTCTATGAATGCAGTGTTGTCTTTGCTGAAATCACTGTGGGAGATTCTTTCTCCATGTCAGAAGTTGTGATGCAGAACAGATGCTGAGACATAGTATATCCACCCATAAATCCTTAAACTAAGAGCTGTGACCAGTAATACTCTCTGTTCAGGAGTCTGTGCTCATATACAGTTTCCTCACTCTGAGGCCAAATCTGTGTCCCATTTCTGTAACCTTGTGCCTGAAAGGTGGAATGCAAACCTGAACTGCTCAGTTCCAAAGGAGTTCTGTAGTACCCCTGAAATCCTTCTTTGTAGCTTGCTTCTACCCTTAAGTAGTGAAATCAGGAGAATCCACCTCCTTTCTGGATGTGGACAGTTGTGCATGAAATGCAGTTATGTGAATTTGTTCCTGTTTGAATATAAAACTCTACAAATTAGGTCTATTCCCTAAGCTCAAATTCCATTATTAAAATAAGTCAGCTGGAACAGGATCCAGTGTATTAATATTAACATGAGAACACCAGGCCTTCTGTGTTGTGTCCATATTCCCAGAGGTGCAGTCTGTGCTCTCAGCACAACTGACAGTTAAATAAAGTCCCTCCTCCCCATTTGGTTCAGCTAGTTCACAATAGGGAAAATGGCTGATGTATTTAAGGATGAACTTACATAGCTGGATAATGATGACACTCCTGTCCTAGACTGTGATCTCAGTGTGAAAGACTCTTGTGGAAAAGAGGATCAACACTCATACACAATTGCATGGGATGACTGATGACAAATTCATTTGGATCACAATGGTGTTGGCACTCTCACATATGAGTGAGTTTCTGAAAACCTAATCATCTGGCCATCTTGGAAAAAAAACCAAAACCTTAATATATCAGTATATGGTTTCTGCAGGTGAAAATGGTATTAAAAAATCCTCCTGGTTTAAGGCTTATGCTGCTAAGCATTAATGCTGATGATGATTTAAATGAGTAATCCATTGTGAGAGAGATGAGAAAAAATTCAGTAGGTGTGTGTGGAGGTGGATAGGTGCTGCTTCAGAAGGTGGGAGAAGTATAGTGTAGGAGGAAAGGCAGAACAGAGCAGCTTTGGACTGGCCTCTTTCACACAATGCACAGTTTTGCAGCTGCTTGTACAAAAAAATAAAAAATCCATGTGTTTTGCTGTAATATGTATTTACTCAATTGAAAGTACCTATAGTGATTGTATTATAAGGATGACATTAAGGTTTTATGTTGTTGTTAAAGAAATGTTTGCCAGGATTATTGAAGTGAACAGCTAAAGATAAAGGGTAGCATTAGCAAGGGTAGTCTCTTGCTATTATTTTTTCTGTTAGGTTACTGCTTTGCACACAACACTCCTAAATCCACCTCATAAAGATAGTTTTATGGGCTATCTCTGAATTTGGCCTATTTTACCTACTTAAATATTTCAGTCTTGTTTTAATTTATCCCTTTAAACCCATCTAACAGGTATCTAATAAATATCTGCTAAATATTAAGACTTTTATTGACAATACTTCACCTGCTGCACATATCCACAGCATTAATTTGGCATAATCATCCAGCCTTGTTCAGAGAAAAAAAGCTCAGGGGTAAAGAGCTGCTTTCCAGATCATCCAAATGATAATTACAACTCCCTTGATTTTCAGCATGGCCTCATTTTACCCTACATCTTTTCTAGAAGAGACTGTTTTCAAACCGTCTTGAAATATCCATGACCATATTTTTCAAATGCTAAAAGCAGTTCAGTGCTAACATAAACATGTTCTTATCTAGGACTGCTGAGGATGTATGTGATTTCCTGAGCATATCCTGAGCTTGAATCCGCTCACTCACCAGCTAATAAAGTAACATGGCACTTTTGAAATTAACATACCAGCATTAAAATAGATTCCTTTAAAACAAGAATGCTAAGATATAAATTTATTTGAGATCCTTTATTGATTTTTATCTGTGTCAAAAGAAATCTTTGTTGCATTGAAAAATCAGGAAAAAAAGAAAATGCGCACACTGAGTTGGAATAATGCATAGGCTGAGCTGACATATCTACTGCTGGGCTAAATGACCACAGTGAAAGACACAGTAGTTTGACAAAATCCTATCTAAACATTAAAAGTGGAGAGGAAATATTTAACATGGTAAGAAATGTCATAATTGGGTAGAATTGGAAAAAAAATTAAGAAAAGTATATATGGAACAAAATTTCAGTAAGAACTTGCTGCTCATCAAACCCATGCAAGTGTTTGCTTTTGCTATTTTTCAATGGATATTTCATTAAGGTCAAGGGAATACAATGTATTTGGGTTACCTTCTGTATTTGCCATCCAGCATTTTGTGGTGATTCCTACACAGAGGTACAGAAGAGAGGAAGCATAAGCAGATAACTATTCTCGTGGAAAATTTCAAGTCAAATATGAGTGTACATACCTATTTCCACCAGGAATCTAAACCACTATTTGCCTCTGAATCACCAGCATCCTGCAAACTTTCTCATGCTGGCTGCTTGTCCAGCTATGCAGATTATTCAGATATTCATTATCAGCCTTTTCCTACATAGATGGCTGGAGGCTTTGACATATCTGCACACAGACATGAGAGGGAAAATTGTTATGAAAGCAGTTTAAAGATTAGGATTTCACCTTACTACAATATAATAATAAATGTGATAAGAAAAGGCTCCAGGATGGTGTGAATACATTCACAAATCACTCTTCAAGCATCAGTAAACACAAACATGAGTACCACATAACGAGCTGCTGCTATTCCTGAAGGCATATGTTGCATGCAATTTTTCTTTCTTGAGCTCAACATCCTGCTTGTCAGAAGCTCTTGCGAGACAGAGCCAAGCAAAACCAGCTGTGGGTCTTTCAAATTCAACATATGGGGATAAGTTTGGGAGCATCTAAAATGGAAATTAGCGTCTTACCTTTGCAAAGAAGTTAATATGGAAGCTGACATCAGCCTCTTTGCTAATTTACATGTCAAATTCCCAGTTAGCCTCTTTGCAAGGAAAAAGTCCTATTTCTGTTTGAAGGGCCCCTGAAGAATTCAAACCTTCTGTTTTTAAGTGTTTCTGATGATTTCATGTTAGAATGGAGAGAGACATAATACAGCAAATTATATCTGAGATATGAAAGTAAGATATGGTTTTGGTTGTACAATACTATAAACATCACAGACTAAATATCCTTAATAAAAATTTTGGACGGGTAAATTAAATAAGTATAATGACTTATTAGTACAGACAAGCACATGGCAACTGGATTTGTTCTTACCTTGCTCTGAAAGCTTTGGATCATATTTCTAATTGAGGCATACTTCACTTCATCATATTTATTTAGCATGATATTTTATATGTAATAATTTCTTATTTTGCTATTAGGTAAATGTGGCATTTCACAAATTGTGGGATGAAAAGTTCTCTGCTTGGGAGAGTGGGCAATACACATCAGACCCTTTTCTTGAACAAGAGTCTTATTGCAAAAGGAGAGAAAACACAATTAGAGTGAAACAGCATTAGAGCAAGGGACAAATCAAGCAGAGATATGGGGTAAAAGCACTGATGATACATCAGGAAAGAATCTAGGATCTTATATATAAAGAATGGGGCTCAGTGTCTCAAAGACAAAAATCCTTTTAGGAAAAAAAAAAACAAACCATGCAAAAGACAGACTTATATCTCATAATCAGTAACCTTGGAAGAGGGAGTTTAGAAGACTAGCTGAAGAAACATATCACTTAGTGCAAATAATAAATTCAGCCAAGGAGAAGCACTGATTGTTAGAATATGATTGGCACTGGCTCTGGAGGCAGATGTCCTCCTGCCCTCCCAGCTGGAAAGGCTGACTGGGTGGAGCTTCTTTAGAAAACTGCCTGCTGCCATTGTACAGCTAGAAGAAGAGTGGACATGCAGAGGTAAATTTTCAAAGCAGTGTGTTTATAAACTACCCTTTGACAAATAGAGGCAATTGTTAGTGAACCTCCTGCACATTCTTTTGAAAACTTTCCCAGTATGTCTGAGGTGATATCTCACCATTTATGCCAGAAAAGGTGGCTTCCAAGATAGAGGTAGGCCTTTCTTGACAATGGATAAAATGGGTGATCTCAGGAACCCTTTGCCTTTTTAAAAAGCCGTGTGAGGTCTCTCATACTACAGTTCACATTCAATTTAGTTTTTTGTCTTCTCACAAGATCAAAGAATTTTTTGTTATGTCGTCACACATGACATGGGCAATGAAAGCTTTGAGAAGGTAGAACTGACGGTTTCCAGCATGGCCTCTAATTCTGTAGCTTTTCAGTATTCTCATTTATATGGGGGCAACATGGGGGAAATGATTAAGAATCCTTCACCTGACAATCCCTGAACTCTCGCCATTGTGAGCTGAGAACAAGCATAAGCTCACTATTATTATGCCTTACCCATGTGTATTTACAATGAATAGATCATAACTCTTAAGTGTTTCTTCAGTACAGCTTTGCAAAGTGCTGGAGAATTTGTGAGCTAGTTATAAATCAAGTAAGTGTAAAGTTTTGAATCCCATGCAAAATCTCTGGAGTAAACATCACACAACAACAAAAAAAGGATTGAATCAAAATTTTAAACAATTCCACTAGCACGTTCTTGATTACATTGCTGTCTGAACATGTCCTGACTGTCTGTCTGGAAATTAGTAACATCAGATCATGGCTAAATCTCAGATGAAACATGACACAAGAATTGATATTATTTATTATAAATTTTTTGGGTTTTCCCCCCCATTTTCTTTTCCCCCTTCTTTTTCTTTTGTTCCTGGTAGTCTCTCTAAGGTGTGGGAACAATTATACAAGACCGTGCACAGCAAAACAACAATCATCAAGGAATGAAGTAGTTGTAATTGTTGCTGCAGTTAAAATTGTGTGTTACACTGTCTGACAAGGGGGAAACAACTCTCTTGCCTCTATGTGCATTCTTCTTGTTCTCAGTGTCACAGGAGAAAAAAATTATGAGGTTATACATTTTCACAGCATCCACCAGCTTAAATGTGATTCAATCAATTACATTTTGGCTATGGTTTTGAGGTGTGTGTCTAATTCTGTTGATGAAGTTTGCAGTGGCACAGGTGCTACTTCAATTTTTACATGTGCAGTGTTAAATTGTTTCTGGGCAAATCTCCAGAAAAAATGGTCTTTGTGTTTGTATTACCTGGAATTGAGCCAATATGAGGCCATGAGTGAGATGCAACTCAGAAAAGGAGACTGGGTATTATGTGCAAATACAGTAGAAAGAATTCTATTTTGAACTCAAGAATCAATATTGTGTTTTATGTCAAGTAGGTATATGCATTTCTATTCAAATGCCTACAAATATTTAGAACTCTTTTTCTTTCATATCGAGATGGGAAATCAAGTATCAAAATACTTGTTTGAAAATAAACAGAACAATTTAAGAACTAGAATGGTAACAAAATGGGAATTTGAGTGCCATGACACTCAACTTTGACTTCAGTATAAAATATTAAAATATTATATACTGATATTCTGCAAGCACAAGCTTTTGCTTTGTCTTGATTTCTCCATGTCCCTCACAGCTGTTGTAACATGGAAATACAGTTTCATTGCTTCATGGCTTGTTTTTATCTGCACAAGTAGTGTCAACTTCCCATGATAGATAAATTTCTGGAAATTCTGTGAATGTAACATGTAGGAAATTTGAAACCATTATGGGAGAAGAAGAGTAACAGGAAACCCACAGGGAAGACATCTTTGAACAGCTGAGAGCCAACTTTGCTTAACTTTGCTTACTTATAAATATTTTTTGAAGGAAAAAAATTACATCCTAATTCTACATATGTACAAATTCAGTCCAGAAAAATATCATCTTTGGTAAGAAATATATGAACTATTTTGAAGGATTGAGTTCAAAAGTTTAGGTTGCTTGAAACAGTATGTCAGTGCACAAAGAATGCCAATTAAAAGCCAAACAAAACCTGTCTTTTGCAGAAGTGATGTCCTGGGTAATTTGAAAATACAGCATAGAAATCTTGGAAATACAAATGCAGAATTGTATTTTCAGCCTAATTTCTTGCTTCACTTAAGTCCTTCAGTGTCACAAGATTGTTGGCACAGTTGATAGTTTCATATTGTTCGCAATACGAAAGATACTTTTGAGATGTAAGGAGCCTGTTCAGTCACAGACCTTAAAAAATATCCTATTATTACATTGAAGGAAGGAATTGTTTTATTGCAGGTTCATAGCTGAAAAGACATTGGGTGTGCTGTTTCTCAGCAATCTTAGAAGAAGCTTGTGGGAGAGAGAGGAGAAGCTGAGTGTATGTGATAAATTAATTTACCATATATTATTGCCGTCTGCAATATGAACACAAGAAGTATGAACAGAGAATAGTTTTATTCTTAACATGAGAATACTTGGTTTATCATGTTGTTTAAGAAAAGTATTATTAGTTTGGGGGATGAACATAACCAGAGAATCTTAATTATCTCTTTCCTACTTTTCATCCCATTAAGCTGCCTCCAACAACCTTTCATTACAAGTTTAAATTTCTTTTACAGAGGCTAAATTTGGAATCATTGAACAGCTTCCAAGTCCATGTTTTTTAATGCCAGTTCCTCTGTGAAAAGAGTTTAGCTGCATAATTTGACATAGCCTGAATGTCAGTGCAAACATACCACAAATACTGAGTGACTGTTTAACCAAAAAAAAGTGGAGTGTACTTTGAAAAATTTATTAACAATCTTTCACTCTCGAGTATTTTTATAAACTGTTTCCCAGTGAAAATGAGATGGTCCCTTAAATTGAAAAGTGATTAATTATACAAACTATGTGACAGAAATGTTTATCATTATAAAAGAAAAACATTTACAGAGTGATTTCAGTAGTTTATAGTAAGGAAAGATAATTAATAGTTTGTTGCTATTCTATGATTTTTCAGTGAGATAATACATAGCTGGTGGCTTGGGCCATAGTTTCTGTTTTTTCAGCTCACCAAACATAAGAAAGCTCAACTGGCTGGTTTATCTTAAAAGCAGATATATTTTTGTTTTACGTTATTCAGAAGGTAAAGAGAAAGATCTTTGCGTTCTATAGGAAAGTCTTAATGTAGCATATAGTCCTAAAGTAACAGCAGACACTGCAGAGAGCTTTTACACCACTTTTATCTTGCACTTAATGCACACAGAGTTTGCAGAAAATCCCTCATAATCATGATGTGTGTTGTGAAGAAGGATTTTGTAGAAAACAGCACTGTGCTCTGAAAAGCTTCAGAGGGCAGGACTGTCTTAGAAGGGACAGATGCCAGCAAGCAGTGTGCCCTGTGCTCCCAATATCAGCTGACACAGCTGTCTCCCAGGGAGTCCTAGGTGTCCCTGCCCCTGTGCTGCAGAGCAAATGCCTGAGTGTGCTCTGGTGCTGCTGGCCAAAGTAACAGTAAAATTCAAGTCCCTGGCCCTTGCACTCCAGGTATTCAGACTCCAGTGTGAATGCTTTTTCAGAAGATAATCTCCATGAGGATTCTTTCTTCAGGAAAATGGGAAGGGGAAAATAGCTTTCAATGAAAAATAATAATGATTTTGTCAGTATATGTCTCAGCACTTATCCATGCTGATGCCATAAAAAGCGCAGTAATTAAAGGTTGTTACTTTTTCCTTCTCTAGAAATGTCACTGTGCAGTGTGATGAGGTGACATGACTCAATCTCCTGAAAACAGTTGCATAGCCGCCTCATCTTCACTATCCCTTGTTCTGACTGTGCCTGAATTTAGTCCCACTATGATTTCAATTTAAACAGATGGAGTTGGCTGAAACCCCTTTGAAGACTGGCTTACCTATTCTAGTGGAGAATATAATGAAAGGACCTGCTCATAGGTTCCAGAGCATAACAATTATGTGATGGTCAACAAATCTATGATGTCACATCCATTAGTTTAAAACAATAGACGAAAAATGGACAAAATTACTTGGATGTTAGAGAGAGCTCACAGGACAATGGAAAACTGTTAATGATCTGCTTTCAACTACACAATTGACTGCAGTGCTGCCAATACTTTTGCATACAGAAATGGATAGCAAAAGAGAGTTCAGAAATGAACATCAAAAAAACATAAGAGGTTCAGAAGCTTTCAGTAGAAGGAAGTATTGAAAATATTCAAACTTGTTAGAAAGGTGAGCAGAGAAAGGTGAAAAGGTGAATTATGTAATGAATCATATTGAGGAAATAAATTGGGAGCGCTTGTTTAGTCTTTGTAATAAAGTCATCTGACATAAAAGATCAAGGGGCATTTAATGAAAGGCACCAGATCTAACACTTAATAAATAAAATACCTTTTCTTTATTACCTTGTAAACACTGTTGTAACAAAATGTTATTGAGGCCATGGGCTTAGCAGAATTCCAAGAGGAAGTAGATTTCGTAAGGGAACATATGAATATGCTAGCTGGGAAGACTTATTTTGAAGGAAGGCAACTGTTCCACTCCTCATGACTTAAATAAAGCCATTGGAAGAAATTTTCACTTCATGGTCTGACATGGGGCAGATTTGTCAAACAAATTTGTCATGGAGTTAGCTGTTTACTCAGTGATCAGGCGAATACGTCTTGTGAAGTCATCACCTCAGATGGGAGATACTGACCTTCACGTTACACTTGGTACTTAGCTTTTTTTGCTTCTAGTCCAGTACAAAACATGGCTTAAGAGAAACAGTTTTCATGTTATATTTCAGCCAACCTAGGGACAGTGCTAGGTTGCACTAGTGCTTCCCACATTGACTGAGATGTGGTAAGCTGTTTGACTTACCTCTTTCCTCTTTCAGAAACACTTTTATTTCCCCAGTGGTTTATCAGTTAGAAAGTACAAAATCCAGACTCTGAATAATTCTGAGGTAATCAAATGCAGACTTGTTAATAATATATATGAAATTATTTTGTAATATATGTATATAATATATATTCTCACAGATATACACATAGCTATGTATATACAAATGTGTATTCATTCATATATATGCATATTACATGTGCATGAGAATATATATACACCCAAAACTTTACCTTCCCTCCAATTTCTTGCATGTCATTAATAAATACAATGAATTTATATTATATTTCAACTTCATCAATGTGAAAAATCACTTATGACACATTGACTTTGTAAGCAACTCCTTTGAACACAGGACTGCAGACACCAAGTGTTGTTTTACAGAGATATGGTGTGGAACTTGAATTCACTAATATTTTAAAAAAATAACTCTGTCCCAGAGGAAGAAATTATTTCTCTTACAAAATCAGCAGTGTCAAGAAAAAAATGTTGAGAGGTGACAGCTACATAGATTATTTGTTATGTGGTTTATTTTGAATGTCTGTATTTTAATTTTTCTATTTCTCTAAGGCAAGTAACTACATGCTAGCTGAAATGGAAAAACTGGGCTTTTTGGAGTAAGAGCCTAAAAATAAACCTCTTTTTCCCCCCTTTTTTTTCATGCAATTACCTGCAGAATTTGTACAACTAGTAAGATGCAGGAAAAATTACACACTTATCAAGTCATAAATACATGGAAGGAGAGTCCTTGCTTTGACTTCATTTTTGGGTTCAAGCCCTTATTTCCCAGGTGGATGAAATTCAATGAGACCCAAAAGAGTAAAAAGAAAAAGTTTGCTCTTAAAACAAACAAGTATCAAGAAGCAAAACAGTTTAACATTGAATCTCTCTTTCAGTAGCAAAAAGCACATGCCCAGAGTGCCCATGACCCCATTCTAACAATACAAGGAGGTTTTGAAGGATGTTTATTATTCCCAGGAACAGAGGGCAAGAAAAGATTGCTCAGAGAGACTAAGACCCACTGTGATAATGACAATTTGGTTAGATGGGAAGGAAAATGGGAACAGGAAAGCGTACAGGTATGGCCAAGTACAGTACATCAAGCCTCTTTCTAGAACCCAGGGATTGGGCAAGTGCGTGGTAGAACAGAGCAATCTCCAGGTAATGTTTGTGTAGAAGGAGATGTGAGCCCTGGCAGGGCTGTAGGACTCATGGGCAGCTGGGAGGACAAGGAGCCAGGAGGGAGAGGAGCAGGGGTGCTGGGGGGCAGGAATGTAGAGGAGCAGGGAGCTGAGGAGCAGGAGGCTGGCAGGCTGGTTACATCAGAGGAGGATGGTGTCCCCATGTTCCAGCAGAAGGCCAGAGAGGATGGCAGCAGGCTGATGGGGCGCAGACTGTCATCTTTCAACTCCACATAACCAAACACTCTGTGCCTCGTTGGTGCCAGGGTGGTGCTTGGTGCAGACTGTGGGGATCAAGCTCCCATCTCCTGCCCAGGTTCTTGAGGGTGTCCCTGGGTGGGCTGGGCTGGGTACCCCTGCCCTGTCCATCCTCCAGCAGACCATGGCTGCTGCTGCAGGGTGTGAGCTGCAGGAGCTGAGCACTAGCACCAGGAGCTGGGCAGCTGTCAGGGCTGTCCCCAAGCCCTGCTCTGGAGTGTCCCTGCTGCCCTGCTCCCCCCCCACCCACCAGCAGGAGACTGTGGCTTTGGCTCGTCTCACACAGCCATTCTCCCCTGCTTGGGCAGAGCCTCCTGCACCAGATATGGTAGGGCTTGTCAGTCTTTGAATTTTGTCTTTTTTTATTCAGACAAACCCAGACGACTCCTCCATATGTTCTGTTCCGCTTCTGTTTCCTGGTATAAAATATGACCTTGTGAATCAGTATGTATTAACTTTTTTAAAAAAATTCATTCTCTATTTCTCTGTGAACCTGCATCCCTCCATTTCCTCTCAAACTGAATAAATAAAAAAATAATTAGGCCAAATTGTCCTCTCCTCTGTTATTTGTTTTTTATCAGTTTGAAGAGAATAATTGAGTGGCCATGTGGTTTGATAGCTTGAATTTACGTGTGTGGGCAATGCACTGTGTCAGACACCCAACAGCTCTACCTCTTGCAAGACCACCTTACAGCCTGATTCTTAATGACCAAGGGTTATTCCAAAAGCTTTCCAAAAGTCTGTCTGAGCATGGACAGTCCAGCTAAGAAGCTGCATTTTCATAAGGCTCTGAACTTCAACTCAGTGCTGAATTTAATACTTTGCACACAGAGAAGGACCATGTGCTGGGAATGATGGAAGACCAAAAGCAGCGACAGCTGTGGTGACTGCCCTCAACCCCTGTAGGTCGGGTCATTGTGAAGTCAGGCTGGATGCTTCAGAAGCAAACCAAAATGTGAACAACAACGGATTTCAACTACTGAAGTTCCTGATCTTGTTTCCCAATAAATTCATGATGTAGTGGCTAGATAATACAGCAGAGGAAAGATTAAGGCCTAGGGAAAGAAATATAAAAAGTGCATTGGCATTTTCCTGGCTGCTTTCTCAGCACAAGAGGCAATGAGGACTGAGGGTATTCTCTGTTGATTTTCTCAAGAACTTGAAGGTATCCCATGTTTAGGCATGTGAAAATAACCATGTTAGAGTTGACTTTGTCTCTTCTAAAGCCCAGTGTTGAAAAGTGATGGTGAAAAAGGATGCATACAAATCTACAGGAGCTCAGACCCTTTGATACTTTGGAAATTTTTTTTTTTACTTTTTATTTTTTAAAATGTCTTTTATTATTTTAATACCAGTATTTTTTTATGTTTGTGACCCACAACATAAAAAATTACAGTCTTCTTCCTTTACTGATTTCTTTTAGTAATTCTGCACTTTTTTAAGACAAAGGCCACATCAGTGGAATGTATGATGATATAGTGTGAGCTAAGTTTATCATGACAAAAAATACATCAGCTTGATGCATTAACCCAGCACTGCCTCGGAGGCAGTGAATAATTAGTGTAACCTGGCAATGAACAATATAAACTGAACCACAGAGATGGTTGGTGTTATCATCTTATGTTTCTCCGATGCAGAAAGAACACCAGGTTATCATGATTATAGCAGCAGGAGAGTTTGTAGAGTGAGCTCATGTGTAAATAGTTGCTCAAAAACACTGTGAACATTTATGAGGCTCATTATTTATCATTAATTATTTAACTGCAGGTCCCCTTGTGGGCAGTGAAATCCTGCTGATTTACTACTTATCAGGAATAAATTATCACTTACAACTTGGGGTTTTCCTGCTTTTCCTTTTGTCATCATAAAAAACCTAAACTAATAAGACTGTTTCCTTCTTCGTATTAAACTGACTGCTGGCAAGAGGCTTTTTGGCAAGTGACCTAATGTGAGACAAAATATCGGATAAGTGAAAAAATGTGTATTTTTATGAAAGCTCAGATTGTTTGCTATAGAACTGAGAGCTCAGCAAGGGATCAGTACTTGCTTACATTTACAGTGTGTTTGCACAGATTTTGAACTGCTCATCAGCCACAATTAAAGCTAGATTTTTTTTCCTGAGGAGCGGTTTCAAATTTGGCATCTAACTGAAGTTATTTGAGTACTTAATTGAGGACCAATAGCGAATCTGGCATCATTCAGATTCTCAAAACTGCAGCTCAGCTGCAGTCTAACCCTTCAGGTGCCTCTGTTTCTGCCACAAGTCACATAAATGCTGCTGGGGGCCACAATAGAAGTAAATCCTGATATCCTGGGATAGCTTTCAGCCCTTCTTCATGCTTCTGTCTCAGAAGGATTCAAGCCCTACATAGTCTTCAGTGCATCTTTGGTAGGTAAAGATGCCTGACTCGACAGGCATGACCTGGGAGATGACAGTGTTCCACAGCACTGTACCCAAGACACTGGCACCAAGAGCTGCACAGATCATTTAGTCATTGACACATACACACCGGATGCATGTGCACAGAAATTTGGGTAATCCCAGAGCCCAGAAGCTGGTGCACTCTGCAGCCAAGAAGGCAGCACTGATTTCCATAATTTGGCCATGATGGCTCAGTAGTCAGCTCAGGGCTGAGCCCTGTCAGGACTTGCATCTCACCCTGAGAGCACACCTGTATTGCAGAAGTGCTGCTGAGGTTGGTAACGTATCTCTAGACTTGGCTGCAAACCTTTGCTAACCCAGAAAGGTGTTTGAACAACTAAACCCCACCTAAATCTCTGACCCTCTACAGATGGGCTTCTCTAATATGGCTACAACCCCTTGTGATGGGTTCTTTGATACATGAAATAGGCAGGCTTTATAAAGAGGCTCAGTTTTGTCTCTGTAGAACCCAAGAGTGTGTTTTATCTGAGACAAACATTGTATTTGAAAATGTGATTTCATCTACTGTTATTTTCTTTTATATATTTGAAAAATGCGTATACCTACCATGTACACAGAATACATATATTTTTACGTGTGCATATGTTGTGTATTTTTAATTTAATTACATGTACACTGACAGGTACAAACACATACACACAACTGTATGAAATCTGATCTATCAGATTTAAACCTTTTCCAGGCATGGGTGGAATACCTTTTTTTATTCAACTTCAGCTTTTCATGCACAACTTTATAATTTGTGTCAACTACTGCCTATTTTGATGCAATGTTCAAAAAATTCAGGTCACAAACTAATCTCAAAGAAATTTTCCTTACCTTATAGAACTTGAGAAATCAAGGAGTAACCCAGATGTTACATTTTAATATGTCATTCACACATAAATTATAAAAGATGTATTTTTAGTTTCATAGATGTGTTAGTAATAAATTAAATATTCTCCAACTCACTCAGTGGCAACACTTAGGACTGAAACAGCAACTCTGAAAAAATGAGTGCCTACTTATTTAGGATAACTTGCAGGATACTTGCAAAATATGTTACTCAAAACGACTTTTTTCATTTGTGGTTGGTGTTTTAAAATCTAATTTTATTATCTACCTGTAGGAGGAAGTGGCTAGTTTATGTAATTGCAAGAAAAAATGTCATTCTTGGGAGTAATTATGTATATAAAATTATTTGGGCCTTCATCAAATATGTGTCCATAGTGTGTCATAGTGAATATTGGTAGTATCATCTTAAAAGAAAAATATATCCCCAAATTGTATTGGAAAATGAGATTTTTACAAGCAACCTTAAAAGAGAATTTGCGATATTTCTGTTGCTGAATTTCATCTATTTTCTTCATGTTGATCAGAAAGTTTTGGGGCCCTGCTTTCTTCTGCTAGATTCAAAATGCATACACAGCTAAGGGAAAGCAAAACCGGATATATGTGATTTTAGCCACTTGCAAATACAGGAGTTTTAGCCCATTCTGTACTCGCATGCATGCTGATGTGGGTACATCTTTCTCATCTTTCTTATTACCTGTGAAGACACTCACAGGGCATCCCTGTAGAGTTTATCCTCCCACCACAGTCAAATTGATGTGAAAGGTCTTGCCAGTGGGTTATTTAAATCCTGATATTCTGTTCTGGCTTGTCAAGAATGCAGGGTATAAATCTCTTGGTACTTATCTTTCTACACTGCCCACTAACATTTTCTACTGCTTCTGTCTGTCCTCATGACATTTCCTGGAGAGCTTAAACTGAAAGTGCTAATTATTAATTTAGGGCTAGATTCTGGCTCCTACAGCCAGAGGCATGCTGCAGGGAATGCAAAGGGACTCCAAATTGTTATATGCACGTTCCCTACCACTGAGATCCCCACACAACCACTCCTTGACTCACATTAGGAAACCCTCACAATTCTTTTTAATCAAACCTTTCTACACCAGTTGTTATTTCAGATTGCAAACAAAAAATCAGATCGTTAAAGTTTGAAATGATTTTTTTTTCAAACATATAAGGACATTTGCTCAGTTTGAACAATAGATTGGATTAATCACTGGTGAGGAGTCTTTTTCACATCACAGAGGGGATTTAGCTCTATGAAAGAAATATTTCATCATCCTGAAGCCCAGTAAGGCTCAGTGTTATTATGTCAGTATACCAGGTTAACTGAGGCATAAAGGTGAAGTGACTCGCCTAAGGTCATCTGATAGATCAGTGGCAGAACTGTAAATCACAGAATCCCATACAGAGTCATTTAAATCCCTGAAAAATGCCTTGTTCCATAAGATTTTCTTACTCCCTCTTGTCAAGTATAAATAGTTTAGTCTTTCCTTGGCAGGCAGAAAGCACTCTTTCACTTAATGGATTCCCACGATAAAGTGTATTCACTGACCTGGCTCTAACAGGAAAACTCTCAGGCCAAACAGAAAAAGACTGTTTTGTTCAAAACACTCCTTGAATTTCCTGCAACTTTGCCATGGATTGACTTATACATTTTTACAAAGTTACTTATTTGTTAGGTGGTCAGTTGTTGTTTCTCTTGTCATCAAGTCTCTTCCTCCAGCAGTGCCCCTTCCTACTTCTCTGCTGTATGAATTACTCTCTCCATTGAGAATTTATCTATAACAGACTCTTTTCTTCATTTACAGCCCCACTCTTAATGCATGCTATGGTAAATCAGAGGTTCTGGTTATGCACAGCATATGAATTTTGATAGAATACATTCCCAAAACATATAAAAAAGCCCTCTGGATTTCACCGTCTCCCTCTTTAAATATTTTTCAAGTCCTTCCTCTGAAAACATGTCTGCTCAAGAATTGTTTGAGACAGGGAAGAGAGACTAAGGAATCTACTGCTGAATGCTGTTAAATTTATATTACCTCAAATGACAAAGGTTTATACAGTTGTATATATTTCACTGTATTCTCTCTTGCTTCTACCTTATGAACAAGCCAGGCACCTGCACTGAGTTCACTAATTTCTTTTTCAATTTGCCCAAAAGTTGATGCCATAAAGTGGAACAATATGTCAACATGCCAGCTCTCAACAAAAATGATTCTTCAAATGGCAGTGAGAAGAAAGACACAGGAATCTTCTCTAGTGTATAGTTATTGCTATGAACTAATGACATCATGGTGGTGTAGAGTTTTAATTTTCTCACTAGGAAAAGGAGGGGTATAAACAAAGCCTTGAAGAGGTCAAACAAATGTAGAGTAGGTATCAGAGATGTTCACCATTCTCTCAGTCGTTCTGTCCTGATTCAAGGCCAGAGGCTGATGGGTCAAGGGCACCTGACAATGCCAGGCTCCACCAGAGCACTTTTAATGAAGTCCAGGTTATCTGAACAGTGAGTGTGTGTCTGTACCAGAGAGGTTAGGTACTAGGAATGAGCTAGAAGAAAGGTTTGATTACCCTTTGCCAAAATTCAGGTTTGATTCAGAATGTGGGGATCATTTGATTTGTTTTGCAGTTTCTGACTGCAACAGAAGAACTTTGAGTGAAATGTTCAGGTATTGTTCTTTGTCAGCACAATCTGATGTTTGATTTTCACCCTTGCTGTATTATCACCCTTGCACTTATTTATCTCTTCAGGATTAGTCTAATGACTGTATCTTAGACCACCTGGAAAATGAAAACACTGCATAATGGTCATACATGGAACTTACACTGATGGCAGCAAAAGAAACTGTACTTGGTGGAGTTGACTGGAAGCCATGCAGTCCTTAGTATTTTGAAGCCAGCTTCAGGGACCACATCTCTCCTACTGAGATAAAGTCACAGGTATAGACCGCAGAACTCCTCAAACTATCATTCTTCTGGTGTGAATATAAATGGGCATTTTCACAAATAATTTTTATAGGAAATTATTGACTGTGGAAATTTGCCAAGACAGGTCAATCACAGAATGCATTTCTTCATACACTGGTGAAAATAAAAGAAAAGTAGACATGGAAAAGAGCCAATTATTCTTATTCTTCTGTGTGACTGCTGGTGGGAGCGAAAGAGAGAGAGAGAGAGAGAGACAGAATCGTGATAAAAAACAGGAAGTATTTTTCAGGTGCCTGGTATATCACAGAAATAACAAATTGAGGAAATAACTCACATTAGTAAGCTTGGCACCACATGCTTAACTATTCTTAAAGTTGTTTATTCAAGCAAACAAAGAATGAAGTTTATATTTTTTCTCTTGATAATGTTACAAAGGTGGGCTTCATTCCCTTTTTGCAGCCTGAGCCTTACACAATGAAGCCTAATGAAACTGTAATCCTTTATTCTGTGTGGGTTTTTTGGTATCAAAAGCTGCTGGTTATGGAAGGAATTAAGAAATGTCTATGCCAGCCGAAGAGGTTTGCATGAAAGTGCACCTTGCAGCAGACAAAAGGAAAAAGTTTGGATCACTCTCCAACCATCTCAGCCGTGGTTGAAACACATTAGATGCAATCACTGAGAAATTGCTCTAGGTTTAGATACAGTCAGCTGCAAAGTTTACAAGGCCCATATAAAAAAAACATGTACTGCTGTACAACATGTGCACCCATTATTTGTCATTTTGAAAGAAGTTTAAATTTTCCTGAGCTACTCCAACAGAGCCAGGGATTCACAGCTCAAAAACTCCCTATTTTAATGTTTATGAGGATCATGAGTCCCAATATTTTTTTTCTAGTACTTAATATTTATCAGTGCTGTTTAATGACTGAAGAATTTCATATTAGAGGCAGAAAACCCTGTTGGATCATTTTTGTCTGGAATTCAGCACTTTTAGAACAATTTGCAAAGCTAGCAGTCTACGGAGAGGAGTTCTCCGATGTCATATGCTCAATTCCACTAGCGCTGTAAAAAATAATTACATATTGACCTGATTACTATTCAATCTTATAGAGGGCATACAGTATGGAACTACCTGTGTTTTTAGGAGCTATGATGAGTCAGAAAAACATTTTGAGAAGAGTAAAATTTTTGAAAATTCAGGCTGAATTAGAAAAATGTAATGTCTGCAAAATATTATGAAAAAACAGTTTGAATTGCTACTCTTCTGCAGCTTCTCACATATCACTGAACATTTTAGACTGACTACATCCTCTACCCCACCATGAAGGGAAATATCTGTTTTTTACAAGAAAACTTAGTAAATTAAAATTTGAGAGGTGTTATGTTTTTATTTAACAACTTAACCACCAAAGGAAAGATAATAACTTATTCTCATGACTTTAAAATCTCTAAATTTTGCACTGCTCACCAATGTTCTGTAAAATAGTCCTTTGCCTCTTTTCAGATACCTGGTATCATAATAAACAAATAAAAAATTAATGCTCAGAATTCATGCATAATGATAAAGTTATCCAGACAGGAAATGGAGGCAAGCCACTATTTGTACCAGAACTTCAGTTTCTCATGCAGAAGGATGACAAGTCATTATATCTGAAATCCCAGATGGTTTCTCTGGAGCTACTACTTGCACTAAGCTTTAACAAGAGAAAAGCAGAAAACCCACTTTAAATTGCAGGGTTTTTTAGTTCCCAGTGGATTTACTGTAATAGAAATAGCAACAATAATAAATTAGATTCTCTTAGTGCCATGTTGGGCATTGACAGAACATATCCTCTACAGATGCAGTGTGGTATTTGCATCATGTTGTAGTCAGAAAGAAGCTGGTATGTTCTTTAGAAACTAAGCTCTTTTCTATATACATATGTGTGTAATTAATATCTTTTCCTCAAGTATCTTAGATTAATCTGTGGTGAGGCCTAACTTGCAAAAGTCTCCTTATGAAAGACTCATTACTGGTATGCCTGGAACCCTCTCACCTCTCTCCTCTTATGACATTTCTATTCACTGAGTGAGAATTCTAGCTTTCTTCCAAGCCACAGCTTCACATGTGTCAGAGCCACTGGAGGGTAAACCTCACCCTCTACCCTCAGTTCCAGTTTTGCCTTTTCTTTGTTCTTGTTGGGATGTCTTTGCACCTTGGTTTTCTGAATGGCACAAAAGTTAAATTAGTAAGTATCCCCCATTATACTGCTCTAAAGACACAGAGATGGTATTGCTGTATTTATGATGGTTTAGTAGGTTTTCCTTAACTTTCAGCTCCTTGTACTTTCCTAGGAGTTGAACAGGAAAAAAAGCTGTGGCCCTCACATGTGTCTTAAGTTGGGTGATGACTGTTCCTTACAGGTCCCCATACTATATGGTTGCCATTTATAAAAATTTCACCTTGTGGTTTCTATCATATGGAAAAACTGTTCCAACAGGATTAGAGAAGGATTTTTGTGGGATAGGAAGAAGGAAAGAATAAATTCTTTTCCTTATCTTATAAAGAATAGGTCAGCTACAGTGTAGAAACAGTCTGGAATTTCCAAAAGGAAGGTAGAATAGGGTGTTGTCTTTTTCTGTGCCTTGAAGCTCCAGAGGAATTTTATCTTGTCAGAGCATGATAATCTCAGTTGTCCTACACAGCATGACTGAGCCCTGATGTTCAAAGTTGCTCTAAGCAGGGAATCTGTCCTCATTCAATATGTTAAATGTTGTGCCCTCTGCATTTTTCTATACATAATTGACCAAGTTTTAAATAAGAAATACTTCGCAAACTACTGGGGAAAAAAAAGATAGGAAAATACTAGCAAGAAACAAGGAGCAGTTTAGAGTGGTTCTGCACAGCTAAGATTTATGAAATACAGTTAATAATACTGCATCTTGCACAATCAACATATCATTGATTGACTGGCTTCTCTCAATCTGAGTTGGGGGCCATAGAGAGTACCTTTCTGCAGACAGTGTGAAAAATAAAATGTCAAATAATTATAGTAATGATGCAAAGAGCTGGGGATGCAATGTAAAATTTCATATTAAATCAAAGTCAAGAGTGCCTCTTGGCCTGGCCTGTTAATGCTTTCTGCAACCGTAAAATTTGGCTGCACTTGTGCAATACAATACTGGTGAGAAAAGGCTATGATTATTACCATGCTCTCAGAAGACAAATCCTAAAGCTGAACAACCAAGGTATGTAAAGCAATGGCAATTTATTTTCCTAACCAGCAGAGAAACACAAAAGTACAGAAAAAAACCCCACACTCCCAGCCTCCTATGATTAAGAAAACAAGAGAGGTGTGTTTATGTAAATGATGGAGAAATCCTAAAATGTTTCACCTGGCATTTGTCCCAAAGAGGAAGTCCCAGAAACCATTTCTTGTCTGGTTCTTGGCAGCCAGTTCCCTGGCTTTCATTTTGCCCCATGGAGATTATACTTCATTTTTGGGGAGGCCATAGAGCAGCCCTGCTGATAAGAGAAACAAACGTCAACCTCATCCTCTTGACATACGCCACAAGATGTACACAAATTAGAAGCCAGAGTAATGAGTTCAAGGTCTCCAGCGTCCCTCTGACCTTTCTATTCACCCTCTTCCTTTTTCTCCTACAGTTCAGACAGGTAGAGTCCAAGTTTTCACTCCACCCTCATCCACTTTTGTAAAACCCAAAAACATTGTCCAAAATATTGTGGGTTTGTTTCCTCCAAGAATGGATTTAAATATAAGCCAATTAGGTATATAGAAAAGTTGCCTGCCTCTAACCTTTTTTCGCCTTTTCTAATCCTTTGCTTGTACACAGAAAATCACATATAGTGCTTTCTGGATGACAAAATGATCCTGGAGGACACAGATTTTCAAGGAAGAGCTTGGTAGTTTCAGACAGAGATGAGCTACAGCTGTAGTCCCTCCATCATCTCTTCCTGGCTTTGCCTTTGACTGTATTACTGTCTCAGTGAATCTAGGCAGCTGATGTAACCAAACAAAAAAAGGAAGCTGTTTTTTTCCTTTTTTCCTGATAAAATTGATTAACTTGAAGTCTATGCTTTTCTGAATGATTTAAATTTATGGAAGTCTTAGAGATCTTGTTGCTGGTATGATTGTTGTCTAAAGACTATCCCTCTTAACAGATTAGTTTTTGCCTGAAATGTGCTATAACTTCAAAGGCATAAATACCTGCCTGTTGTCTTAAAGACACATCTCTTTAAGTCCAGAAGTGCTTGTCAGCCTCCCAGGAATAAATTGTTTTTAATAAATACCTATCTTTCTATGTGTGTTCCAACAGCATATGGCCTGACCGAAACATGTGGAGTTGATATTTCGTAGTGGTTGTGAATGGGCATGTGAACCTCCTGTGAAATACTGTATCATTAAATGCAGTGTGTCAAAATAATGCAGTTGTGCATAGCTAGTTATTGGTGATATGAAAACCAAAGGGTGCAACTGCTAAATTTCCTCCCTGGTTTACTCTGCAACACTCACTCTCTCAACGCATGAATAATATTTGCTGATGTGAAATCCCTTTCCAGATTACCAGGAATTTGACATGAAAGTTGCTCTAATGAGCTGTTAATGACAGGCTCAGCAGAACAGTATAAACTGAAGCATATACTGAAGTAATTGGATCATCAGCATTTTCGTTTTATATTATTATTGATACAGACTGATTAGGAAAGGAATGTGCTTTGAGTTATTCACATACACTATGTACAGAGAGCAGTATTTATTTTTTTAATGAATATACTGAGTTATCTGTCTACAGACACAAACAACTACACTCTAGCTTTTTTTAAAATAATAGAAAAGGGCTTTGAGGAAAAGAGATTGAGACGCCAAAGATGTTGTACCTGGTCACATTTGGAGGTTGGTGGTCAATGGCTCAATGTTCAGGTGAACAAAAATAATGAGTGGTTTCCTTTTGGGGGTTGTGTTGGGACCATTACTGTTTAGTATGCTCATCAATGACACAGACAGTGGGATTGAGTGCACCCTCAACAAGTTTGCAGAAACGAAGTTGAGTGGTGTGGCTGACTCACCTGAGGGAGGCAGTGCCATCCAGAGGGATCTGGGCAAGACAAAGAAGTGGGCACATGCTTACCTGAGGTTCAACGAGGTCCTGAATGTGGGTCAAGCAACCTCCAGTATGAATACAGGCTGTGGGATAAAGCAATTGAGAGCAGCCCTGCAGAGAAGGACTTGTGGGGACTTGTAGGTGAAAAACTGGACTTGGGCTGGCAATGTACATTTACACCTCAGAAAATCAACTATCCCAGATTACACCAAAAGAAGTGTAGCCATCAGGCTGAGGGAGGTGATGTTCCTCTCCTTCTTTGCTCTGGTTTGTTCCTGGAGTACTGCATCCAGCTCTGGAGTCCTCAGTCCAAGAAAGACATAGACCTGTTGGAACAGGTCTGGAAGGGCTCCATGAGATGATCAGGAAGTGGGAGCACCTCTTCTGTGAGGAAAGACTGAGACAGTTGGGGCTGTCCAGCCTTGAGAGGGATGGGTTCTGGGGAGACCTTATAACAGCCTCCCAGTACCCAAAGTGGATTTATAAGAAATGAGGACAGATTTTCTAGTGCAGTCTGTTGTGATAGAACAAGTTGTAATGGTTTACATATACAAGAGGGTAGATTCAGACTAGATAAAAGAAGGAATTTTTCATTAATGAGGGTAGTGAAACATTGCAACAGGTAGTCCAGAAAGCTGGTAGTGATCCCTCTTTGGAATCATTCAAGGTCAGGCTGAGCTGGGCTCTGAGCAACATGATCCTGTTGGAGATGCCTCTGCTCATCGCAGTGGACTTGGAGAAACAATCTTTAAAAGTCCATCCCAACCCAAACCATTCTGTGATTCTAGTTCAAAAAGGTGTTTCTGGCTGAGTAACTACTGTATGATTACTTTTGCCTCTAATGTGGCCTTATTAGAAAAGATCTCTTAAGGGAAACAGAGGGTGCAAAGGATCTGTGTCCTGACCATGGGTTTCATGAATATTGATTTCTAACCAGTTTTAATCTGAACTTGCAAACTGAATTCCCTTAAAGTGTGATTAAGCGTGATTTTTTGGAACATACCTTCTCCTTTAGTTTTATCTTCAAGGAATTCAGATTGCATTCACTCATAGGATATCTTATTGAAATTAAAAAAATTGGATAATTTTCAGCTGTTTGCTTCAGAACCATCCTATTCATTTGAACTAATAAAATTATTGGACACACCTATGAATAATATAATATAATATAGCAATATGTGCACATATAATATGTATGTAATATCTATGTATGTGGCAACACAGAAGTGTGTTCATACGAAATATTTATCATGTTCCTGACCCTGATTTTGCTTCCTAATGAACCTTGTGATCCACTGTGTTTGCATTAGGACACTGCTTTAAACTTGCTGTCTTTTTGCTGAGACTGAATCTTTGTGGAGGACCTGTGCGACCTTGTAGAGGACAGTAGAGAAGAATGATATCTACCAGAGTTATTTTAAACAAAGGTTGAAATTTCTTCTGACAGGTGACACTTGGCAACAATCAGCTGTTTGCAATTTTTGTGATGTTCACTGCTCCAGGTGGGAAAGAGATCAGGCTTCCAGAGGGGAACAGGTTGCCTTCTGACAACTGTCTTTCCAGGGATGTCCAGGGACAGTCAGAGGAGGCACTAGAACAAAACTGGAAGCATTAAGTCAATTACCCAGAAGTGGAGACTGTGCAACCAAAATACAGAATGAATTTACCAAAAAAATGGAAGCTACCTTGACACTTCACTCTCCATTCCAAACTTTTGTTGGCATTGGTTAACCAGTAAAAGTTGGGAAAACTTCAGTAGTTAAAAAGAAAAGCATTCAAAATCTAGGATGTATTGGAAACCACTACCTTAATGTAGATCTTTGAAAGATAATCTTAACTTACTTCTGCTACAAGTAGTCTATATATTAATTTATAATTTTACCAAACTTTTCAACTGTCCAGCAGATAATGTTTATGACACAGACTGTATGATACTAGGTATCACATGTATGTATCCAGATCTTTTTTTCTCCTACAAAATTTCCCTCTAAGTGGTCTGGAAAATATTCTCCCAAATACTAACTCAGTAATGGACACAAAAGTTAAACCTCCAGTGTCGGTAAATAATTCAACATCTCACAAAACACCTTATTGCAAACATCTCGTGAATTCCTACTATGGCAATGTTTAAGATTTGGTTAATTATTGCAGGAAGCTGTGGGGAAGTTTTGTGGCCTAGTAAATAAAATTATCCTTTTTCTTATCAACTGGGTGCAGTTAATCAATTGGAAAAAACTTGGGGGAATCTAAAAAAGAAATCTGGGTTTGAGAGAGTTTATATTAACTGTGACAAGAGACCTGCAGTTGCTGATAATTTCTGTTTTAATGGATGATGATCAGCAGTTTGGGAATCATCTGGCTGATGAAACAGAGAGGGAAAAAACCCCATGGATCTATGTTTACTATATGATTACCCTCAAAACTGTCAGTTCAAAACAAAACTTTCAGGTAAGTTGCATTTATTTAAGGTTCAAATTTTGTTGAGAATGGACACAATATTTTCAAAAATACTGCAGAATATTATCAAAAGACTGATCTAGTATCTAAACACTAAGACTCATCCAAACATATTTAAATTTCTGCTTTACATTTTTTCCACATCTGAGACAGTTTGTATTTTAAGTCTTAACATCAATTTTCTAAACTGAAAAGTATTTCTGTAAAACTACATATAGTAGATCACTGTCACCTTTACAGAGACTTGTGCTTCAAAATTACAACACCTGTAGGTTGAAATGCACTCCTCCCATTATATATCTTGATTAACAAAACATTTTATCTTAAGATTATCCCCGAAGACTGAAGCAATAGCATTTACTTCCTTAAGTAGAAGATGAGCAGTGGTTTTTGGGGACCACTCCTTTGTGAATGTTTGTACAAGGCCTGTCTAGGGACAGTTTTAGTTTCCATAAAAAAATAGATGCCCTTTAAATTTCTTTCTAATGCCTCTTTCACAGCTTTTGCAGCACCTTTGCATCACTGTGCTTAGATGTTGATGATGATCCATTATTGCACACATGCCATTAATTACCCCAACTCCAGTTAACATGGTCGACTATTTGGTGACAACACCAAGATTGTTTGTAGTCATAATACAGAATCAAATCACTGAAATGAGCCAGTGCTTTATTATAGACTCTGTTCAGGCTAAGGAACATCTCATTAGTACATCAATGTTAATTAGCAGAAGTGAAATAGAGAATGTAAATCTTGAGTGCTGAGTTAAGGGACAGTCAAGGGTTTATCTGACTGCATGTCAGGAAAGATATGATTAAATAAGTGTTGCTTCTGTATACCAAAAGTTCTTGTAGTTAAAAGACTTAGAGAAAAATTTGAAATTAAATCGAAAACAATAACAGAAAGTTTGTTTTTCTTATTTTTCTACTGGGGAAAATATAGTAATTATTGTATAGAAGTCAAAAGCTCTCATACCAGTAGTAAATGTTAAAATCAGTCCAAATATGGGAAGAAGTCAGTGGAGAGATCAGAAAAAACAATATTATGTTGACTATGAAGAGATAAGTAGTCTGGCTTTACCAGGTTCCATGACTCTAGTATATAGAATATAACTAGCAAAGAATAAATAGGGCAAATCAACCATTTTGCAACCTATATGAAATATCAACCTTACTCCTCTGATTGCCATTCTGGAGAGTAACATATTTTTCAAGTTAAAAAGCAAAATATAACAATCATGTATATAGATCTAGACAAAACACAATGTGCACTTTTTAACATCCCAGGAACAAATTATGAAACCTATGGTGAGCCAAGAAAAGACCCTGAGTAATCAAGGACCTTGTGTCAATACAAAGCTGCTGTAGGAGTTAAGTTAAATCAGAGTGAAAAAGGCAATTGTTTTTCACACATAGTCTGAAGTATCCAGATAAAGCTTTTCTGGCATCCTCAATTAAGTGCATTTTGTGCTGTTAATATTTTGGTTTTCAACATTTCTTTTGTGATCTGAATCACTGACAGGCCTTGGGAAAAGCTGAAGGGGACACAAGAACTTTTGGACAGTTTTTCTGTAGTGTAATTATGTCTCATTTAATCCAAAGATCATTTCTTTCCCCTACTGCAGACTTCCTTTGTAAAAGCAGATTGTCTCCTTCTACCTTAGATTCCCTCCACTGCAGCTGGAGGTCCTCTTGCCTTACCAGGCAATTAAAGGCATGAGATTTGAAATGTTGAATGCTATATAGCAAGGAGGACTTAGGACTCAGACAGTAAACCACAGCAGCAAGCTGTTTAGTGCTAGAATGAAGGAAATATGAAATTCACAGCTGCTACAGCATGAGTAAATACCTCCCTTGCCTGCTAAGGAAAGACATGTCCTTTTGTTGTTGGAGGATGTGACCTGCTGGTCACAATGGGATCAGGGATGTGTGTGGGTCCCATGTGACAGGAGGGTGGGCAGAACACATATCCTGTGCAAAATAGTTACATCACAGAGGAAGCCTGAGAGCACCTCATCACTAAAAGCAGTATTGCCTCATGGTTAGAACTTCCACATGTTGACCAGCAATGAATATTTGGGTCCTGTCACCTGCCTCAAGAGCCCGTACTCCAATTGCTGGGTAAGGGAATCTGGGGAGGAGGGAACCATTTTACATTTCTGATTGGGAAAATGCACTTGAAACCTCATCCTCTGTGAGCCTGGTTGATTTAAGTTTGGCACAAAATTTGGCAGCTGCCCAATGTCCAGGAGCATTGCATTTAATGGTGAACACCTTCAGAAATGTTATATATAATGTTAAATATAATATCTTATAATGTCATATATGAGGACATAGAGATATAATTCAAATGTATAGCTATAGAAGCTAAAACAAGGAAATACAAAGAGTTAGTCAAACACATCTGCTCAAATAGTTTGACAAATTTAGATAAGCATAGTGGAAATAATCAAAACAATTTATATGTATGTCAGCTCATGGCTGCACTTGAAACAGTTGAATAAGACAATTGAACTCTAAAAATACCTTATTTTTCTGCAGAGTTTGTTTCAAATCAATCACATTTAACCACTGAAGAGGTATTAGTATGAACAGATGGAAATGCGTGATTAATAGCTAACAAAACCCCTTGAAACAGGAAAATGATTTTTCTTCTAGTGAAGAAATGAGAGTTAACAATGGTCAAGCTACTTTTATAGCCAGACATGGTGGATTATATTACAGCAACATTAACATGAAAAATACAGAAGAATTCTTCATTTCTCTTGCTTTCTTCACCAGGGAGGAAATTAACTATTTTCACAAACTAGCAAAGGATATACTGGACTCTTCGTATTTTCATGGTAGAAATGGTAAGAAAAAAAAATTAGGCTAGATCCTTCTCTGACATTACCTTTAATGAAAGAGAGAGAACTGGGTCCAGGACAGGGTAATGTTATACATCAGTCTTGGCATAATGATCCTCCCTGGCCCTAGAAGGCCTTGAATTTACCATCTACTGTGGGTGTTTTTTGTTTTAAATTCCCTAATAAGCTAGCACTTCTCACTCTTTAATGAAATGGGAGAAAGCTTGCAAAACCTGTGGCCTTTTGACATGAAATTAGCACACAGGCTTATTCCTGCAGTTCCTAGATGAGATAATTCTTTTATATCAACGGTTTTGAGAAAAAATACTCTCTTGTCTAATCGCTAGAGCTTTTACCTTAATTTATGGTTCAGATTCTTTCACACAAAATTGAAGATAACCTCAGTGGCACAGTGAAAGGAAGTGTGTTGGCCACTAAGCTAGAGAAATAAAAGCGAATTCACATTCCCAGTTTTTATAAGGAACACTGACCAGCCATACTAACTTTTGGTGAATCTAGGTGAAGTGGAAATCCCTTCAACTCCAGTCAATAACAATTCTTTTTGAAATATTACCCTTTAAAAATAATTGATCTAAGATGATTATTGGTTTTTAAATCAACTTCTGTGAATTACATTTTTGGGCAGCTCTCCATGGCTGGTGAGGTCCACCAGATCTGGTGTGCAGCTCCTTTCTCACATCCCAATTTGATCAGACATTTTCTAGCTCTAGTACAGGATGTGAACAAGCAGAAAGGTGGGAATGAGGGGCACAGCTGGTGTGTTGTCCCTCCTCAGAGTGACTTTTTTCTATCAGTATTTACACATTCATCTGCTTAAATATCCAACAATCCTCATCCATCGTTCCACATATGGAAAACTTGGCTTATTTGGCAAATTCTATTCTATTTCTATGATGGAGGTAGAACTTCTGAAAGTTAAAATCTTAAATTGCTGCAATTCTTTTGCAGAAGTAGGGTTAGCACAGTTTCCTCTCAGAAGCAGGATTCTGATGAGCAGTTGTGTTTGAGGTCATAGGTGAATGCTCTTCACACAAAAATAGTGGAAATATGTCTGCTTCATCATGAAAAACAAGGTGTATGGCACAGGTTGGAATTGGTTCAGTAAAATTCCAGCCTAAAAAAGGAAAGGACAGATCTCAGCAGGATTTCTGTAACTGAAGCTGATTTAATTAAATTATTTGTTTCATAATCAAACTAAGTTTACTAAAAAAAGAATTGATTACCAGTAGAAAGCCTATAATGTCAAAATTTCTACAGAAAATGTAGGTGAAATTATTTACAACTGTAGATTCATTCAGTCTCCTTGCAAAGACCCAGACTTGGTTTAAAGAGAGGTTTGTGGCAAAACAGGGTTTCCAGATGGACATTGGAAAGATTATTTCCAGGTGGAGCACAGAAGAGAAAGTGAACAGGTTTGTTTTCATAACTCTGATCAGTATTTACCTGGAGCATCATTACTGCATGTTATCCTGCATTCCAGAGTAAGTTTAAAATTTTTTCCACACATATGTTCTTTTTCCCAGGATGTCCACGATAACTAGTATTTTCAAAGACCTCTCTGCTTTAAATTTCTTTTTTTTCCTGAATTTAGAATCTCAGGAAAGGAAGGTGGTCATGATAGGATAGAATATAGTACACTATTCTGTGGTATTTTTAAAGAAAAAATATAACTTTATAGCATTGTTCTTGGACATATTGCTCCTCAAAGGGCCATGCAGAAAAAGCAAGAAAGGCTTAGTCTTCTAAAACATTGGTCAGTTTTTCCTCTGTAAAGTAGATGAAAGTGTCTGATAAAGGACTGCTTGTAATGTCCACTCCTGAACTTGTACATTCTCTAACCTGATTTCTCAGCTGGACTGAAGAGCATTGGCCACTTCTTGAGTAAAAGGCTTCTAAGATCTGAAATTTTTCAGAGCACAGAAAAGACCAGTTAGAACTCCTGAGCTTGCCAAGCAAAAATACCATTTTTACTTGCCTTCTTTTTCCACCTTTGAGTATGTATTCCTTCTTAACATTGGCTTGTTCTAGCAAGCAGTGTTTCTTGCCTGAAAGCAATTCTTTTTCTGCTTCTAGGGTTACCAGAGAAATATATAAAAAAAAAAAAAAGAAAAAAATAAAAAGAAAGAAATCAAAAAAGAAAAAAAAAAAAAAAAAAGAAAAAAAAGTAGCAAACAGCAAAACAGACCAATATTCAGAAGTTTCCAGATCTGTTTTGCAATACAGACCCCAAGGGGTTTTGATAGGGTCTAAATTTGGCGAAATCAGCTTTCCCATCCCTCCCTAACTTTATTTTTCTGGCCTCTAACTATTTTTACTCCAAGTTTCTCTCTGTCTCTGTGGATGTAGGGAAAAGATCTATGGATAGGAGTCTGGGAATAGGATAAGAAAAATAAAACTTCCTGGAAAAAATTTAATGCTGGTATTCTGAAAGCAAAGCCAAGAATCTAACACTGCACATTAATATATATCAGCATAAATACATGGGGACTATATAATCCACTAATTCATGTTGGTGAATAGGTCTACTATATTATCTAATTCACAGACAAAACAAGAGACCATCTGTCTTCCATTATCTTAAAGAAAAACTGAGGGTCTAAGTCTTTTCATTAAGATGTAAAAATGAAGTTAGAAAGCATCAGTAGTCCCCTTTTTCACTATATCAGTACTTTGGAGATGTATTTTTTACTGGGCACTATGGCTTCCTACAACACTGCAACATGCAAGCTCATATGCAGTAACTTGATTTTTTTAAAAAGGTTTTTTTTTTTTTTTTTTTTTTTTTTTTTTTTTTTTTTTTAATTTTGTTATCAGCACTTAAATTTGAAAATCCACAAAGTATCATGAGATGTAAAAAATGGTGATGAAAATCAAAGTTGATGGCCACTTGCATATTTCCTTGTCCAGCTGGACTGTACTTTGACTTGATTGAATATAAAATACACAGAAAAATCTGCAAGGCCTTCAGCTGCTCAGTGTGATTCTAAATGCAAATTAAACCTTTTTTGTGTATTATGTTATTATTTTCTTGAAGGGGTACATTCCACATTAATAAAAAAGGAGTGGTTTTCAGATACAGTTGGAGAAGGACTTTCTCCTTAGAAATATGCTGATGCTGTATTGTTCACATTATTTCTACCAATGTTTGGAAACATAAATTAGAAGAAATACGTGAATTTATTGCATGATCTTGATTTACTATGTCACAGTTTTTAAGGTTCAAAAGAAATGTTATCAACAAATTTTACCTTCATACACATTTTAAAATAGTTTCTACTTATGATATAGACTTATTTTGGAAAGCACGTTGATGTTATGACATCTTTAAAAAAATCTTAATTTTTCCACTGAAGGATATACAGGAAATCCATCACTACTCGATATCTCTGTAGAATTCTTGTTTGACTGGAGTCAAGTCTCCAGCTGCTGTGAGATTTAATAACACCCTGGTTATGATATCATCCAATAGCAAAACCTTCTGGACAGCTGGAACAATTTTTACACTAATGCTGAAATTAGATACATAGAATTGTCTTGGTACAGAAAATTACTTAAGGCTCAAACACAATACAATGCACCACTTACTAGCCAAAGGTCAAAGAACTAGTTTCCAAATCTACCAGCCTGTTCACTAGAAGAATTGTCTGGGAAATCCTGGTCCTTTAGTCAAGCCCCAGTTTAACTAAATAGCTTTTATGGAAAGACAAAAATAGAGTTTCCAACTGAGAATATATTTCCTATTGTGCCACCATATATATATCTTAAGCCATTAGTTCAATGTTTTTTTCCTAGATCTAAATCGTTAATTTGAATTACTTTCATAACAGACTTTAATATACTTTTTTCTTTTTCCTGAAAGCAAATACAAAATATTTCAGAAGAAGGTGCTTGTGACCAGAAAGACTGAAGGCACATCTGCTGATTGAAGGCATATCTGGGCTGATTATACCCATGTGGTTTGCAAACCTGGTCAGTCCATAAGCTCCACAGCAAGTGAGAACTGGGTGATGCCCTTGCAAGTAGGTCACACTTCTCAGATTGCCATGTAGAGAAGTTGATTCATTGTTGAATTACTGATAGTTCTTCAAATATATTTGATTATTGATTCAGATTGATGGAAGGTACTATTTGGAATGTGAATTCTTTTAAGACCAAAAGTTTTACATAGCATTATTATTGACAAACCTGATTTGGCCCACAGGTAAAAGATTAACTAAGTAGTCCTTGAATGATTTGAACAGCTGTAAAACTTTTCAAAACTGTAAATTTTTAGGAGTTAAATCTATAAATGTTTGATAATAAATGGGATCTCAATCTGTCCCTTGAAATTCAGAAGAACAGACATGTCTATGATAATCTGAGTTTTTAACTGCTACACTGATCAGAAAGGAAACTGTTCAAGCTTTTTAATGCACTACGGTATTATTTTTACTTAGCCAATAGCTACTTGAATGAATGTGAAATGAGTTAAAGTGATTTGGCTGGAATTCAGTAATGCATGGGAAATACTTAAGATGCAGTCAAGAAGGCTACAATCAAAATTAATCCAAGCAAAATAAATATCCATTCCCATAAGTGGCAGAAAACTTAGTATAATAGTGAAGAAAAATATGAGTGCAAAAGATTAACAGGAGAGCCTTGAATCAGCTAGCTTTTTTTTGTGCAAGGTGGTGTACTCAGGCTGAGGAATGGAGACTAAAATCCAGCAGCATTTTAAAACTGACCTTTAATTCTCTCCACATAGAGAAAAAGAAACTTCACTTCAAATTAACAATCAGTTTTCTGAAGGACAGAGAACAGGGTGATGGAAGTGAAAATGGTTGATTTCAAAGAAGATAAATCAAAGAATTGTACCAAGACAGATGATTAATTAAATAAATAAGGTATTTAAACATGTTTCTGAAATACTGCACTGAGGAACAAAGGGATACATCGATGTTAGATGTGTAAAACAGAAAACTTCTGGCAGCAGATAGCCAGCCTGGTGAATTTGTGACATTGTTCATAATATAATGTGAAAGTTTTGGGGGTCGAGAAGATTCATCAAGATTTTATTAATCTTTCACAGACCTCTTAATTGCACTCTGTCTCCCACCTAGTGTCCTATCATTGTTATCATGACAGATTCCTGAGCAAATCCTGCCCTGTTTGTGCTGCAAGTGCCAGAGAAAATGGCTTCTGAGAGGATGGTGGCTCTTGACAGAGAGTTTGTAGATGAATATGAAGCTGGGTATTCTGTGTGGAAAACTCTGTGCTATAAAACCAAAATATCATGGTTTGATTTCTGACAGCTGCATAACAACCCAGCAGTTTTTTACTTTCCCAAGCTACCAGCTGTCCAACTAAAAATGGAAATGATTTATGTTCCCCAAAACCCAGCTGACTGACAGGCAGTGCAGAAGGGGTGGTAGAGCCCCACTGTGCTATGGCTCTTCTAGAGCAACAGGAAGGAAAGAGGGCTGATCACAGGGATGCTCCTTCTGCAGGGATGCTCCTTCTGCAGGGATCAGGGAGATTTCTCTACCCAAAAGTTGAGCTGTGCATGCCTGGGCATGGAAGCGAGCTGGCCTGTGATTTTTAGTGAAATTCAAGAAGAAATGCACTACCCCAAAGGGTATATCTTCCCCTGATTCGTACCCAGAGGTAGATGGTGTGGTGGATTATATATGTTCATCACAGACAAAGCAATCTGATAGTTTTTTGACACAGTGTATATGTACATTATTTTCAGGAGGGTAAAAATATAAACCCACTGGAGTCACTGATTTCCCTAGGTAATAGAGTTATTCAGAGAAAATTAGTTGACAGCTACACCCACTTGCAGTCATCAATCCTGCAAGGGCTGGTATGGAAGTCTAAAATGCCAGTATTCGTCTCTCTCCCCTAAGTCTTCATTATAATGTATCTCACTAGTTTTTAGAAACTTAGTCTACTTTTTTTGGCAGATGTGACAGCTGGTAGTAACATTGATACCATCAGTGCTGTTCATCCTCCTTTTTCTTCTTCTTACAATGATTCTTAGCACATATGAATCAAGAGAAATAGGAAAGGTGCAATCAATTTATTTAATGTAGTTAATTAGAAAGGACTAGTGAGTTACTATCAGATAAAATATGGCTTGGGTAATTGCAATTTGACAAATTTTAATTGATGTTTTAGTCCTTAAAGCATAAATGTGGTTTTCAAAGTTTTCTTTCATTAACCAAAATATTTTATGGCACGTAGGAGGGAGGCTTGAACAAATCTTATTTAGCTTATCAAAATATAAAGACACCCTGTAAATCTATGACTTCCATTTTTTAAAGTTTCATGTTTAGGCCAGGGGAGGAGAAAGGATGCAGAAAAGGTTTTAGATGCTTGTAAGAAATGGATTCCCTTTTCATTTCCTTACCTATTAGTAGCTATTAGTAACATTTTAAAATATGGTTTATAAGATAAAATATTGAAATATTATGTGCCATATGTGTAAATATGCCACAAGTTAATTAAATCACATGTGTAATTTTAAATAATTGAGCTATGTACAGCCAGAGAGTTCAGTGGGACTCTTAATGAAATCCTTAGCAAAGCATTTATTACATCCTTGTGCAATGTAACAGAAAAATATTTGGCCTTGCAAAATGATCTAAAGTTCAGGAGATTAATCCTGCATTAGATGACAGCGGCAGGCAGGCCAAGCAATACATGTAAAAATAAGGAGGTAGTTTAGGAAAATGAATTCTTTAGCTGATCTTGTGTGGTAGGGCTGGGAGTAGGAGAGAGATTTTGCTAACGATGTAAGTGACCATTTCAAGACTTTGCAGTTCACCTGCAAACAAACTGAGGTGGGAGGTGTACACTTATATCCACATAAAAGGAAAAACACCTTGAACTGTGTGTCATAAGAGCTGCTCAGAATTTTAGCTCATTTCTCTTGGGAAAAATATTTTGAAAAAGCTTAGGTCCCATTTAAAATAGTCTTGTCTTAAAATTTAAGGGTTTGTTGTTTTTTTTAATCCTTGGAATTATGGGAATTAAAGTTACACATTACAAAATTTGGAAAAATAGATCTTTCTTAAGTTGAGAGGAGAAGACATGAGCAGCAGGAAATCCCCGAAGAACGGGGAGTGTCTGAAATTGAAGGATTATTGAGTGCTTGCTGCCTTTTGAAGCAACATAATTTTCCTAGGTTCCTACCCATTTGCAGAGCACCACAATAATGCATCTCATTGTATCACAGACCTTATTTTCCCAGGTGTGAGAACTTTTTAATTCTGTGAGAGTATGTCCACAAATTCCTCAATGTCAATGAAGGAGCAATGTCTTTGCTGAAGACATGAATCATGGAAATTTCTGGGCAGGAAGGAACACTGAGTTCAGCTCCTGGCTCTGCACAGGACAATCCCAAAAATCACACATTTGCCTAAGGGTGTTGTCCAAAGGCTCCTTGAACTCTGTCATGTCTGGTGCTGTGACCATTTCCTGGGGAGCCTGTTCCAGTGCTCAACCACCCTTTTGATAAAGAATTATGAATTGACAAATTACTTGTTAACCAGTGGAGATTCTGCATAATGATGCAAATTTGAGGACAATACCTTTTTCATCAAGGGAATATTTTCTGCATCAGACTTTTTATTCTGCTCATTACCTCCTTTCTACCATGATCTTTGTTTTTACTTATTCCGAGTTTCATTGAATGTTGGACTCAAGTGCAGTGGGAGTTGGTAGCAGGGCTGAAAGATCATCCTCACAGAATAGTTGTGAACCAGGATAATCATCAGTTATAAAAGATTACGCATTTTTGTATTTCATTGTTATAAGCTAGCAAACAAAGAAAAAAAATTCTCTTCTAAGCAATTCTGCAGATTCTTAGGAGGCAAAAATTCTGTAATTGAAATTGTGCTTATATTGTCCAGTGGAGAAGAGAAAATCTTATACATTGCTAAATCTCAGCTAGTTTTGCTACCTGCTGATAGCTCAATGATTTCAAAACATGCACTAGATTTGCGACCACCATAAACAGAATTTCCATATACTTGTATAGTACTTAATTATAAATACATTTCTTTCATATTAAAATAACAAAGGGAAAACAATGACTGCTTTATGGCATAACACAGAAATATTCTTCTGTTCATGCCAATTAATTTCACCCAGTATGTATAGAGTGTCAGAAAAAAAGTTAATGAAGGATTTCAGAAACAATTGATTAAAGACAGAAAATTTATTTAGATTCCCATAAAATATACTGTCTATGATAAAGTTGTAACAGAAAACAGAACAGAAATTAGACATTTTTTATGGCAGAAGTAGAACAAAATCATGGACACAGAAAAAAAGAGTTTGAATTTTTGCACGAAAAAGTATGAGAAATTAATTCAGATGAAGATGAATTTGAAGATGAAGTTTTTAGAAGTGAGAAAATACTCTTTTTCTCTTGAAAAATGCTGAGAAGTAGATGGCAAGCAACAAAAAGGTGAAGATGGCGAGGTGGAAATTATTAATTCATAAGTGCAAGGAAAGGGAAAATAAGATTAAGTGATAACAGCTTTGTTTCCTTATCTAAATTTGTAGATGTGAAATTGCTACTGAAACGGGCTTTTAAAATATATCTTTAATTTCGCTTCATGCTTATTTCTTATTCTACTGAATGGAAGCTTCTAGAATTAGGAGTGCCAGCAGTTTCTTTGGAAGTGCCTGCTATAACTCCAGGTGTGTCCGTGGGCTCTCGTGGCAGGAGGGTGTTGGCACGCAGGTGTGTGGCTGCCACATTGCCACGTCGTGTGCACCAGAGCAACTGCTCTGCAATTAGCAGGACTAAGCTGGTCTAAACCAGCTGAAAACAGGATCCATACATGCATTGCACAGTTATGATGTCTGTAATAACGTAGTCTGCTTTAGGCATGTTTTAGCTTGATAAACAAAGCTATGAAGGGAAATGCAAAAGTCTATTGCCATCACAGGCTTGGAACTACTGAAAGGCTGTTATATTCCTTGCATCATGAATATCTCTCAAATACTAAGCTAATCCCTTTGGACTGATGCAGTACAGCAAAATAAAAGGACCTTTTTGCATTTAGTTTAAAAAAAAAAAACCAACACCTTAAATACTATGAAAAAATACAGCATTACTGTTGAATTTTCTGTTTTTAGAGTCAACAAGTGAATTCTGTTTTTTAGAATTTATCCTGCTACTTTATTGCCTTTGGAAGCAATTTAAAAGTGTTGGGTGCATAATAGTCAATAAATCATATGAGGAAAGAAGAAAAGTGTCTTTGTTCTTGAACAAAAATGGTAAAGGCCGCAAAATTATGCCATTTTTAAAGGGGAAAAAAAGAGAAAAGAATATACCAGAAAATAAATAAAAAATAAATAAAATAAATATAGATTTGAGATCTGATGGAATCAAACTGTAATAAGGTTAAAGAAGAGAAAAATTATTCAAATCTGACTGTCATAAACTGCTGATTTCAGAAACAGACCAAGGTTATATTCACAACAGACTTTTTTCCACTTAACTCTTATCTTTATTTTACGTTATGTCACTGATGAAATACAGCAGCTTATGCAACAGTCATCAGGAAAGCAACATTTTAATTGCAAGTAAATGCAAGTATGTTAAATCTAATCTCCAAAGAGCAAATATTTACCAAGAGTTTATGACCATGGATAGAATTGTAGAATAAACAAAGCATACAGTATCAGCTTATCTACATATGTACTTGACTATTTTGTATTTAAAAAGCATTAGACTACTGAATTCGAAGTACAGCACTGGCTCAATACAAACCTTAATTTCTCTCCTGTGATGCTAAAGACCACACACAAAAATGCATTCTTATAAGGGAGGATCATTTGCAGAAGAGACTTCAGGATTTGAAGGCTTTATAGGGCTTTGTAACATTTTAAATAAACCGTGTACATATTTTTAGTTTTATTTCATTAGTTGTGATCTGTGGTTTGTTGTTGTCTATGTGGATGGATATACGAATTTCATACTACTGAAAGAATTAAACAGTTCCTTTTGTCATTCAAAACAGAAACAAAAATTGTACGAAAATTATATGCTTTTTGAGTTGTTAAAAATTGTATGACAAAATTATTAGTATTTTGAAGATAAATTTCAGTACTGACTATCATGTATCATAGCCCAGATGTTATACAGTACCTAACTTGAGAAAAATGGAAAATAAAAGCGGGCACAAAGAGAATTAAATTGTATATTTGAAAAATCTGGGCTTGAATGTCTTGTACAAGCATAAAATCAACACAAATTTAAATGACAGGAATTTGTCTGTCTGCATTTAAAATGTTTGGAATAGAAGAAAATCTTGAGACAGCAGGAACTACATTCATCCCTAATAATGATATCATAAGATAATCATATATTTTGGGAAAGAGAATTAGTTCTATAAACCCTACTGATTTACAGAATAATAATAATAATAATTTACAGAATAACATTGAAAATGTGCTATTAGAGGAAAACACAGAGAATTTAAGAACTTAAGGGTAACTGCTGTGATGTAGTCCAGTGGTTTCTCTGAATGCTTTAGGTAAAGTCTTCTTCAAGGATGAAAAATCACAATTAAAAGTTGCAGCTTTCTCTTTGGAAAAAACCCTAAATCTTTATCAAGCTGCTATAATGAAGCCTTTCACCAGATTAAAATATTTTTAATGTAATTTGACATTTGAAGGACAGATGACTCAGGATCCTATTATTGTGTTATATGGAAATAACCTAAAATACTAAATTTAATAAAAACCAGATATTTTGTAACTGATGTAAGAAAAACACTCTGTCCTATAACTTGGGAGCATAAAATTACACGACCTCACTCAACTCAGCAAGACACTCAGGATAATATTATTTATGTGACCTCTCTCTGATTCTTGAACTTAAAGACCAATCATGGATGAGAATAAGAAGGTTTGAGAAAGAAATAGGCATAATTTACATTTTCTTTTCTCCATCAGCATGTCCATCATTACTATTTTCTTTCTCACTGGACTGAAATTTTTCTATATGGTAAAAAAGCAAAAATTCGGTAACAGTGAGTAAAGAAAAACTCTAACAACTTCTAACATCAACTCTTCATAAAAAACGGTTCTATACTAATTTACATGCTAAGGAGGAAAAAAAAAAGTGAGAGAAGTTTTTAAAAAAACCCTATTTCAATGTAACAGCATCCCAAAGTGAATTTCTCTCCCCCTTGGATGCATTATATGATGACTATGCTGAACTGTGCGCCTTTCACTCAAAAGAACACAGGACCTTTTAACTTCAAACTTTCTCTTAGTTGCCACATCCAATCCATAGAACAGATTGGTAAGAAAGAAGAATGTCTCAAATTCTGCTCCTCCATGGTAACAGGGGCAGCTCTCCCTTTAGCATGATGCAGCCCCAGCCACGTCTCAGATCCTGCCCCCAGTACAGCAGCTGGTGGTGTTTTGTACAACCAAGCCCATTGTCATTGTGTGATCCAGGGAATGGCAATGCCCAGAGTATTTTCTAGAGCATGGAAGATCTCTAACAACAGGACTAGAAGTTTCATAAACATGACTGTTTCCAATTTGAGAATAAACTGACATTTGAGATCCATGTCTTTCAACCATGGGCAGTCATACCTCAAAGACCACAGTGTTACACCCACATCTTTTGTACACATCATGTTAAGAGTCAAAAACACCTGCCAGTTTCTTCACGTGTGCCTCATCAGATTACCTGCTCCTAGTGATGGAAAAGGGGGTAATACGCAGCTTAAGTTTGTTAGGAAATAGAGGCAAGACATATGCACTGCCAGTAATGCTGCTGCTATAGATATTGTGTTCTAGAAATCATTATGCAAGACTCCAGGTTGTGCTCACAACCCAGAAAGTGATTTTAGGAAAAAAAAATCAGTAATAAATGTGTCAGGATCTCAGGACCTATTATTTTGCTGTGGGGTAATATTTTCATGATGGTGTTCTCACAGTCAAGAAATTGTGTTATTACACAATACATAGTTATCATAATTGAGGAGATGCCTTTTGTTACACAATCCGTTGACTGTCTTCACTCAATACCTGTGAGAGACAGAGTTAATTGTTCACTTTGACTTCTTCCACAATGAATTACTGTGGGCAGCCAGGAAAAGGACAGTGAGATTTCTACTTCTGTCTGAAATACTTCAAGCTACAAATTTAAGCTAAAAATCCTCTCTGTTCTTAATTTACCTATTCCTAGATAAGATTCCCTCTCATTCCAGCTGCTGCTGCCTTCAGGAAATTGCTGTACCTTGTCTGTGCAACCAGGCTGTCATGCTGGTCAGCCAGCAAGACCAAATGAATGCTAAACAGTCACTGGTGACATCAGGAGGTTTTTTAGCAAGCTTTAGACTGTATTTTCCTGCATGGTCAGTCACTCGGAGCGTTTCGTGTCCCGGCAGAGAACAGCGGAGCTGGCTCTGCGCTGTGTCCCGGGCGAGGTGCCGGCGTGGGCTGGGGCCAAGGACCGGGGTGGCAGCGGCATCCTTCATCCCTCATCCTTCTCTGTCAAGGGCTGTCGCTTAAACCACACAAACTCCCAGATGATGGAAACCAGAGCGCGCCGTTTGAAGGCGTCTGTCGCTGCTCTTTATCTCCACCTGCTGGGGTTATTCCAAACATTCCCAACTCCAACCTCTTTCCCAGAGGGGGAAGGACAGAAGAGGTAGAGATGACAAGCAAATGCGAGTGATGATTATAACGACGCTTAGCTAAAGATGTGGATATCGAAAAGTTGTGGATACCGAAAAATAAATTGAAATTTTAGAATGCTGCAGATGGAATTTTCCTGGGCCAATACACTGTCCTGCACTTTGAAAGGGGCTTTTTATTTCTATTGTTATGTTGCTATGTCACAAAGTAATAGAAATGATAAGTATTTTTAAAATGAAGACTACTTCAAAGAAAAACAGTCCCAAAAGGCAAATTTATTTTTTTATTCGTGTTTTAGAGGGATGCCAGTTTCTGTTAGAACTTAAAATTAAAATTCATCTTTCTTAAACTTTAGCACTGTTAATTTCCTCCTTAAATGATAAAAGATAATGTTCATTTATAGGGATTTACAACATTTAAAAACAAACAGTAGAATCATAAAGTCATGGAATGGTTTGAGTTGGAACTGACCTTAAAGATCATCTGATTCCAGTTCTCCTGCCATGGGCAGGGGCACCTTCTGCTAGATGAACTCAAAGCTCCATCCAACCAGGCCTTTGAACATTTCCAGTTATCCTTAAACACATGACGGGATGTCAGCAACTTCTCTGGGCAATGATAACTTCAGAAAACTATTTGTGTAAAGCCAATATTTTCTTTAACAGATCTCAAGGTTGGATAACTGGATGTACAGGAGTGCCAGTATTGCTATTTAAAAATAAGAAGGTGAAAGATTTTAATTCATTAATAATAACGCATTCCATGTATGGAACTTTGTGTGAAGAAAAAGTAAATGAAAAGAATGAGGTTTTCTGAGAATGACATACTCTGACAGTGAGATATCTGTGGTTTCTTTATCTCTTATAAAAAAGCGAGTTCCACTGCATAGGCTCAGTGCTTTTGAATTTTCCTTCTCCTTTGCTCATACATTTTTTAGAGCACAGTTCTATCATTGCAGCAGAAGATACCTGCTATGAAACATGATGGTCATAAAGGAGAAGTGATTTAGTATTGATGGCTGGGATGAAACGAACCCTTTAATCCAACCTACATATTTTCAGCTAGTTCAGTGGTGTGGGATAACACCAATAGGTTCAATTGCTTCCTACCTGGGGAGGCCCAAGTTGCTTGCTTCATGGACCCAGGCACTAAGCACTGTGCTGTTATTCCTGCAGGCAATATCATCCCTACTCTGTTTTCACCTTGACTGGGTGTGAAAAGTGCTCTGAGGACACAATGAAGGGCTCTCATGGCTTTGCACTTGTTGATTCTGTCAGTTTTTAGGGTACTTGGGGTGGCACACTTAGAATTATGATTAGAGATGTGGATATCTTCAGAGCTGAAAAAATGATGGCACAATTAATGTATGCATTAACAAAGTCTGGAAACATTGCAAAACAAGTATTCTGAATAACCTCTTTAGTCATGTAAATAATATCGGGTACCTATGGTTTAAATCCCATAGGAAGTGACCTCAGTTTGGCTCTGGGACTCTTGCAGAGTGTTCACATCATTTGTTCCTTTGTTTGTTTCTATGAGGGGGGAAGGGGGGTGGGTTTTGTTGTTTGTTTTCCTTGTTTGGGTTTTTGATTGCTTCCCCTTTCTTTTTTTTTTTTTCTTTTTTTTTAATCTCACTTAATAAGAGAGATGTCAATGATCCTGGTTAAATAAAAGCAGTTTTCCGAGGATCAATACATCTTTGATAAGGAAACACAGAAAGCAGACACTATCAGTGGTTAAGATATCAACATAAATGAAGAGATCACAAATACAGATTTTTATGGAAGAAAGAAGGAGAATTTTCTGAACTTTTTCATCTTGTCAAAAAAGAGAAAAAAACTTGTGTAGTTGAGAGACTAAAGATTAACAGAAAGTAGAAAATACTGTTTTCTCCAAAATCACAATTTGGATTAGCTCATAGACTAGGGCTCAGGAGAGCTTATCAAATTTTTTTGTCTCGGGATCTGAATCTGTAGTGAAAAAAACACTTTAGCTAATACAGAATAAACTGTATCAATCCATCAATTTTCTGTGATCAAGAAATGTATTATGTTGTAACATTCATGTATGAGATATGAAAGGGTATTTTTTATAGCACATCATTCATACACCACAGAACATTTCATTTTGGTATGAAGTATCACTTAAAATCCAGAATTTGTAATGTGACACTACAGAGATTCTATTAATTTAGATGTATTCACAGCTGTACAATGACTTGGAATCTTCAGAAAGAAATGTTTAAGTAAGTGCAAAGTTTTCCATTGAAACCACTTTATCTTATATAAAATACACTCATAATTGTATGAAAATGTTTCAATTGATATAAATATTTAGAATTTCTAATAAGGTCTGATGTTATAAGCTACTTTTATGGGACATTATAAGGTGCATACATTTCTTACAAAACTTAAACAGCTACTGTAGGAGTACTAGGAGTATTATTAGTTTAAATATATGGAGTCTGTAGTTTAGAACTTTTTTACAAAGTCAGACTTAAATGTGTTAATTTTGCCCACAGCTAAAAATAAGACTAACCGAGTCTGCTCTTATTTGAATAAAAATTGGAAAATGGGTTGAGCTTCCTGAACTTAGGCATTCCTTTATTTAAGTCTTATGGTGTTTCATGCCTGGTATCCATTAGACGCTCTCGATTCCTTATTGTGTCCCTGATGTCTTGTGTTCACCCTACAAGATCAGGTTTTACAGATGATTTAGACACTCTCATATAACTCTGGTGCTCATGTTTAGGCAGCTGAAGTCACTGCTGTGTGCACTGTTAGGCCATCAACCAAAGAAGAAGGATTCAGTTTAATACAGCCACACTTGGGGCATTATTTGTAATCTAAACTCCTTGTACAGTCCACTGGGATCAATTATTCAGTACAGTTGCCTAGAAATAATCACCTAATGTCAGCATGAAATGCTTCAGGATCTCTCACCTGATTTCCCCATTTTTGCTCTAGAAGAACACAGGTTTCCCATGAGTCTTATCTGTTGATCCTCCATGGATATCTTGGATTCTCCAGGGCATCTCAAATTCGGCTAGAAACCTTTGTTTCAGCAGACTTGTCCAGGCCTTATTCGTGTCAGATGATAGAATCTGCAGTCATCTGGCTGACTGGATGCTGGTGTCCACACTGGTTCTCTATAGCTCTCCAGACACCTATGAGTACATTTATCTGCCTCCTGCTGTGAGCTGAATCTCACCTCCTCTATTTCTTTCAGAGGTAATGAGAGATCAAGAGACAGTAGATCCACACGGCACTTCATCTGGAGGGACCTTGAGTGGCTAAAACTAAGTGAAATGAATCACACTAAAAAGTTACAGTACTCAAATTCCTGTTGCTGTTTCCTTTCTATCAAGAAACAAGAAAGGAAGAGAGGTAGACAGAAAGGCAGGAAAGAGAAAGTGTGTGGGGAGAGAAAGAGAAAGGAAATAAAAGAAGGAAGGAAGGAAGGAAGGAAGGAAGGAAGGAAGGAAGGAAGGAAGGAAGGAAGGAAGGGAAAGAAAGAAAGAAAAAAGAAAGAAAAAAGCAAGCAAACAAGCTTCTAACTTGCTAAGCATCTCTCCAAACATGAACACTCGTGCACATGTACATGTGTGAATATGCATGTGTGTGGTTATGTATGTATGCTTGTGTGAGTGTTTGAAGTCACCATTAATTCAGGAATGCATCTACTGTTTAGAAATAGAAATAAACACTGTCAAATCATTCAAGATGTGTGAAAGCACTGACCCTGTGTTTGTGCCCTGGAGCTATTTATTTTGTCTTTATCCTAAGCTCTTTGTTGAATAAATGTCTTCTGCTTCCACAAGGAACTAAAGACCACTTAGCTAACTGAGATCTAAAACATTCGTGTTTTTATCTGCACCGTGTTTATTAGAAGTATTTTAGTGACAGGAATAAATTTATCACTTGCTACTCATACTATAGTGCTCATTAATGTTCAGGATTAACTTTTTTTTTTTTCCCATTATAACTTAAATGCATTGGTATTGAGAAGAAATGGAAATTTGTTTGGGCAATTGTGCAGATCTACAACTAATAAGAACATCTGGGATGTCATGAACATGATAGATATTGACTAAAACTAAGGTTTGCCATGTTGGAACAGAAAAAAGAGTAGCTTTGCTGAAAGGTAATCCAGAAAGGGCAGATGCACAGAGACAAACACATATAATCTGTCCTTCAACTATGCACATACTCGAGCTTACAAGAGGGAGACGCTGCTGTCCCATCTCTGTACAGGTAATATTGACACAACTTCTTCCATCCTGTAATCCAGACAAGTAACCTTACAAAAAATAGGAAAAAAGAAAGATATTTTGCATCAATAAGTGACAAATGGAAATCACATGCAGGTTATCAACCTTCCTTTCTTTCCTTTATCAATTACAAGCAATTATTCTTTTCAGTTATTATATTATTGTTTTTACTTCCTTGCTTTGCTACAGTGCAATGTTGCTGTAGGTGTCAAAGGTGGCAGGTACATGAGAAAGGTAGCAGTAAGGAAGCAGTAAAGCTGAGATGGTATCACTTGTTCAGGCACAGTTATAGTTGGGAAAAAAAAAAAAAGAAACCCAAAAAATATATTTAAGAGATGCTGAGAACTAATATTTATGTCTCATGATAATCATGGGCTCTATAGAAATATTGATTTTATGGCAGAGTAAATACTCTATTCTTTTGCTTCTCTTTGCCATGTTCTTTCTCTATTTTCTTTCTCTTTTCTTCTCTTTTCCCTAGGCTGAAAGAACCTCACCATCTCTCTGCCTCTCTTCTGCCTTCCCCTAATTACATCTCCTCTACTCCACAGTCACCAACTACCTTTTCTTTCAAAGTTGATCTAATTGATACATATATAACTAAACTCTGAGTCATTGGTCTCTACTAGTATGTAGTTTTTAAAGTTCTTTCAGACCTAAAGAAGGGCCTATGTGCCTGAAAGCCTGTTTAATTTCTCCAGCCACACCAGGTGGTAGAATAAAAGGTACTGTGTCTGCCTGCAGCCCCTGCCTTGCTTTGTTAGAGGCCTCCTATGGAGCACCGGTGTGAGTTCAGAATTCCCTCTACTTGAACCTGAAGTGCTGGGGAGCAATTTTTTGACAAAGCATTATGACTCATTAGTGACTCAGAAACTGAGCTGGCTCAGGCAATCCCTGGGGGTTTTATATCAAGGCATTCAATATGATTGATTCCCCTAGTACTGAAAGCAAGAAGTTCCTCAAGGTACCTGGCGACCCCAAGAATGGCTTAAATTGTCATCCCATATAGCTCAGTTCTGGGTCTCGTTTGAGGTAGTTGCCATCCCCTTAAATGCCAACTTCTTCCCATTTTCAGCTGGTTTTTGAGATATGGAAACTGCAGAGAGCATAGAAAATAGCAACAATAAAATCTAAGACTGAAATTGCTGTCAAAAGTAAATGTTCTGTGGGACCTAATGAAGAACTTCTCAAGAAAAAGTAAGGAAAGCGTAAGGAATTTATAGTAAAAAAATAAAATAAAATAAAATAAGGACTGCAGAATACCATAGATCTTCTTTCCTTAGCTTTAAAACATAGACTAGTTGTCAAAGCCTAAATGTTTTCTGTTTTCTTTCAGAAGCTGTCAGAACCTTTTAACTTTTTTAGGGAAGTGCTTATTTAGCAAGGAGAGAAAGCTGAACAACTAGCTTTATAACCAGGGGAACAGTTATAAGTTACACTTCCCTTAGTAATGACCTTTTTAGCTTGTTAGTAAAGGAAAAAAAAAAAAAAAAAAAAAAAAAAGAGCATGTGTGCATTAAGTAGAATAGTACTCATCCCTTTCTACTTAGAGGAGCAATTCTTAGTCTGGAGGCCTCATCTACAGGTTTTGAGTTTCCTCCATGTTTAGACCACAACTACTGCAGACTGCACGTCTAGGGCCCTTGTGAGTCCTCTCAATCCTCATAAACTGGCTGTGGCTGCTCTGTAGAACTGTACTGTGAATCCAGTCTGAGTGTGTTCCTGGAAAATGCAGGAACAGAAATACTGCTAACTTTGTTCTAAGGGACCTGCCAAAAAGAAAGGAAACACAATCACCATTTCACAATTTCTTTCCCGCTGTAAACTCCACCTCTGTAATATTTAGGCTGACTTTTCTGAAAGGCTTTTGTGAAGGGAAATACAGATAGTTGAAAGGGTTTTAAGCATAGAATTTCTTCTTTTGTTTTGACAACAGCAAGTGGACCAATAGCTAGATTCATTTTAAAATGCATGATTGTGAGTTGTCTGTGTAGATATGCATATTTTGCGCATTTGTCCGGAGAAAAAAAATCAATAAAATATATAAGACTTCATAGGGCTCAATGTACATTGGACAGCCAGTGAATGATGATGAATCTTATGAAAGTACTGATATATGTGAGTCCTGCTGCAAGGTTTCCATCCCACCAAGATGCATTAGTTCCATTAGGCACCAAGGTTTCCATCACAGCCCAAGATCCGTCTGAGATCTAGTTGAGACAAAAACTATCACAGAATAAGACAAAATAAGAGGATTGGTTGAAATAATTGAAAAAAACTGACACTGTTTTCCACATAAATATCACATGTCTATTTTATTATTTTTTATTGCTGTTCTTTTTTAAAATAAATTTTAATTAAGAAAATGATAATAAAAAGATTAGCATTTTTTCAAGCAGCAAAAATATATAATTTTTTTTTCTCACCCAAGGTTAACTTTGGTTGACCTTGTGTTGGTTTTTTGCCTTCTTATTAGTTGCCTGTGTTTTCATTCTAAGGTGTTCCTTGAAGGAGACTGCCTGTGTTTCTCTTCACTGCATCATTGACCTAACTCCCCTTGCCAAAATTAAATTGATGTTCCAGCCACTCAAAGCTCCATTGAAAGCACACATTTTAATTCCTTGCCACCTCTAAAAATCAGATTATAAATTTAATTTTGGCAAAGTCAACTAGAACAAAATAAAACAAAAGAAAACAATGCTATAAGATAATGAAGATTCAGACAATATTCTTTGAAGACTGAGATGCCTGAGAATGTGGTTCCCCTCCATCCATGCTTGCCTGCATTAATGAACTAAATGAGGTCAGGGCAAGAAACTGAGAAATATTCACGCTACACAGTGTTTAACTATTCATATTTCTTTGGCATAGTTTTGGTGAGGCTTATTAACCCTATCTCAGACAATGCCTGGGTAAGGATAAGGGGACAGCATTCCTCGAGGACAAACCAGTTAAATCATCCTGTTCTGGGATGTGTCACAGCTGGTGACATGTTTCCTTTGCCAACAAACCTCTTGAGCAAGAGGCAAGAGATCCTTCTGCCAGAGCAGCTGAGCAGGAGCCGCTCCCCCAGGGCAGCCTTCGAGGAGGGGGTAGAACCAGCAGACGCTTTAGGGCCTTTGCAGTCAAAGAAAAGTTCAATTTCCTGCTTTTCAGGAAGCTGCCCAAACCATTAAGGGGAAGATTTTCAGAAAACGAGGTTTTGGATTGTTTTTTCCAGTTCATCCCATACACTGAGGTAGTCAGGAATGGAATTCAGTGGCTGTAGAAGATCTGATACTCCTGCCTGTTGTCTGGGGAAAGTCAAAAGGGTACTCTTGGGACAATTTCAGCTTTTGTGGGTTTTTTTTTGCTGTACTAATTATCTAATAGAATTTGTATATAAAAAACATATGGAGAAGGGTTTAAAATCTATAGCTCACCACTCAGAGCTGTTTCTTACTAGACTACCTACTTTGTTCTTGCCCTACTGTTCTTGAAATTTCTGTATAACCTTGAACTGAAGCCTGTAAAGGGCTATTTTAATATAGAGAGCAGAAAACAAAATGAAATATAAGCAAAATGTGCACAGTTGTATGGGTTTCTACAAACCCATACATGACTGGCTGCTTGATTTTTCCAAGTAGGCTGCTGGTTTATTTTTATTTTCTCTATTTTATTATCTTGCCTTGTGTGCTGGGTTGCTGTGCTGTCTCTCTGCAACAGGTTACTTTGTCATGTTGATATAATGTTGTGTTAAAAATATCCTGAAGATCTGCATAGTGAGAACTCCTAGAGGGTGGAGAGGGGAAAAATACAATCACACTTACATAGACTGGTGAAATGAAGTCTGCATCTTCTGGCTTAGGGTTTATTTCTCAAACAAATCTGCAGTAATAATTTCCATTCTGAATGCAAAGCAATGTAATTATTGGAATAATTTTAATATGCATTGAACACTGATTTTTAATTAATATTTTATTACTTTTTGATACTTAAAACCAGAGCCTGGAAGACTATTTTACTGTGGTAGCTGCAAAAATATATCTGACTTTCTGAGGTCATATGATACACACTCAGACACTACAGTGACCTGTAGTTTGTAGTTTTGCAATGTAGAAATGCACTGTGTCATAATTTTACAAGTGGTAAATGGTGGAAAAGTTTGCCAAAGTAATAAAAAAAATATAATCTGCAATACAGGTAGACAAATGGAGGGCTGGGCAGTTACTCACCTAAATCCAGTTAATGAACAGAGAGGTTCTGTACTGAAGAGAGTTTAGACTGAAGTTAGTGTGCAAATGAATTGCCATAATATGCCATAACCTGCTGTAAGAGTGTTTAATTTCCTTCTATGAAATGGAGAACCTTTTTTTTTCCAATGGCTGCTTAATTTCTGATTTTAGTGTAAGTATAACATCTGTGCATTGAATCAGCATAGTTCACCACATATTGCTGTCTTGTTACTAATATAGCCAGCACCATTTCCTATTTTATTAACCCAAGATTTTGATGCTGTTCAGATCAAGGTGGATCATGCAAACTGGATATACATTAACTTATTTATAGATGCATCCAATAATAAAGAGTAAGAGAACCTGGTGGGACTGAAGGAGTTAAATAGGTGCCATTATCCCTGTATATCATTTGTATTGCTGCAATACATTGATATTACACAGATCTAAATTTTAATCCAGCAACAATTTGTCTTCTTAGGTTGACAGGCAAAGAAGCTTTCACATATTTGACTGAGAATTAGACCTTTTCGTACTATAATATCTAATGTATGTGAAGATACAAAGAAAGGCCAAAAAAATGCTGCAATGTGACTCTGGAAAAGTAATAAAGGGGCTAGCTAATCACCAATATTTTTTCTGTTAATTAGGAATGAAGTTATAAATAAATATCTTTTTTTAAAAAAAGGTGTATTTTCAATAAAGAATGTTTTTATTTCAAGAGAGTTCCAATTTTCAGCAAATTACAATGTTGTTTTTCCATGCTCCCTCCTTCTAGTAAATTTCTGCTTCTCAGATGGTGCATAAATAACAAACTACAAACTACTCTTGTGGTCATATTTAACACATACACTCTTAAGAAAGTCTTGAACTTGTTACTTTTGTATGTGTGACCACAGTGTAAATGCTACAGTGCATTTAAACTATTTGCTTTACAGTTGTATGGGTACCCTTTAGATTCTCTAACCCCAAAACATTGGGTGCAAAGTTACATTTCAGTTTTTTTCCTGTCACTGAAAAAGAGAAAATAATGTTTTGGAATACCAAATGTTGCTGAGTTTGACTTACTCAAATCCACTGAAAAAGGAGAAAGATGATTTTTTTATGTATAGGCCTTCACCACGGAAATATTTCCCCTTATTGCTGTAATCTTCCAGTTGAGTTTCACTGATTTTGAATTCTGAATGCCATTTTACTTTTAATCTGAGAAAATTCAAACAGTTGGACTTGACTTTGACACACCCTGAATTTAAAATCAAGCATTTGTGCAGCATTATTTTTGCTGTCAACTATCAGGCAAACCAGCATGATGTTACACACTGCTCTGTGCTCCACACATATTCACATTCTCTGCAAAAATCACCATTCTCTCTACTTTGTGAAAAAGAGCAGAAATTCACTCCTACAAAAAAACACCTGAGTTTTGCAGTACCAAACTTAGAATTAGCAGAGGCTAAAACACAGCGGGGTTATAAGAAATTTTTTTCAATAGTTTTTTTAAACAAATTAAATAAATGTGTTCAGATATTTTCATGAAATTTTTTCCTAAAAATTTGCACTCTGGACTTATTAGGAAAGATCCAGATTAGGAAATGTATTTTTTGTTTTGTCTAACAAGTTGAAAAGAGCTGCCTCAGAAGTGAGAATAGTAAACTTTGCCACTTTATTAAATTGTTTTGCTTCCTACTCCTTCTTCCTTGGTATAACAAGCAAACCTTATCCAGCATAATTCAAGTTACTTTCACTGGGATTCTTAAATATTTTCACAGGACTACAGGGAGAAAGAAAAGTCAATTTTTTGATAATGATTGAGATGCCAGAGAAGATTAGAACATGAGGAAGAATGCTGGAATGGAAAATTAATTTGATAGCATTATAGCACTTTGAAGAAGAAGTTAGGGAAAAAATACAATAATTTTGAGAATAAAGCCCTCCTTCATAAGTTGAATAATTCCTTGTCCTACTTTTGGCTTCATATATATTACAAATTGACTTTGACTGCTGCATAATTTTTAGGGTTAGAGGAATTTTTTCTGCTCCCTCTTCTATCACTTTCTAATAAAATATTAAGAAAATTGGACTCATCACTGTTGCAAATTTGACAGTTATAATAAGGAAATATTTCTTGCCTCTAAACTCTAATTGCAGCAAATTGAGTTTTTACACGTGGCTGAAGACTGAAACAAGTTGCCTGGAGAGCTGGTGGATGCCTCATCCCCAGGAACCTTCAAGGTCAGGTTGGACTGGGATCTGAGCAACCTGATCTAGTTGAAGATGTCTATGGTCATTGCAGAGGGAATTGGACAAGCTGACCTTTAAAGGTTCCATCCAACCCAAACTATGCTGTGATTCTATGACATATATTTTTTTTTGTCATATCTTGCATTTCTTCATGGCACCTTACTCTGCCTACTCTCAAAAATTCCCCTTAAAACTTATGATTGATGATGATTTGCCAGAAATATATATTGCTTTAAATGCTGTGCTTCGAAAAATGTGCGGGAATTTTGGTGTGCTAGTCACCACAATTCTTCCAGCTATAAAGGGTGTTTGTTGAAGGGTTTTATGAAGTATTTTGCAATATATGAATATCAAGATTTTTTTTAAGGGAAAAATGGGTTAATTTACTTGAAAAAGAATAATTGTTACAATGTTTATAAAAAGAAATTGCAATGTTGGTTTTGGAAAAAACCCATGTTATTTTGCTTATATTTACTTCTTTTATATGTATGGTCAGGACATCTACATGAAACCACTGGTGTGCTCTGTGTAAAGCAAATATATGCTTTGGTTCAAAGGATTCCTGATTAGAAATTCATAGAGGGGTACGGAAGTCTTGGTATGTGCCCCGAGCCTGGGCCTTAGGGATACAACCAGAAAAATAATTTTTGCCTAAGATTCATTTATCAAATATGGGAAATTCCCTCAATTATTCTTGCTATTGATACATTCATTTTCTGAGGGTAAATTACCTGTCATCATTGCTATTAATCCCATACATGTATCAACCCTCAGCTAGATTTAAGATCATATAGGATCTCAACACTTATGCCAGTTCTCTCCTTTGAACAGGAATAATTTAAATGTTTTTTTGCCTATTAGCTTGGTCTTGCTGATATCAAAATCTGACACTTTCTAGCACAAGCAATTTTTTTTTGTCGTTTGCCAGAAAAAATAAACAACGAAAGCAAAATTTTGGCAATAGCAGCAGCAGCAACTGGAAAGAAGCTAAAAATAAGTTTATCAGTGTATAACTAAATGGCCTATACAAAGAAACTGTGCTGACAATGAAGAAAAAACTCTACTCCAAGTAATTAATACTTAACCTTTTTTTTACCACTTAACATCCTCTTTGCTCTTATTTGGAGCTTTTCTAGCACTAATAAATATTCCTTTAAGGTGTGTGTCAGATTCAAGATGTGGGCAAACACGCAACATTCTATTTAGTTCTCTATCACTTTTTAAATATTTTTAAATATTTTAAAATATTTTCTTTTGAATAATGCATTTATATTTTTGTGGGTTGATATATCATACAGACAGGTTCGTAATGATCTGCTTAGAAATAATTCTATCAGCTGCAATTTTTATTTTTTTATGTGCATCATTTCCCATTTGTCTGAATTGCACTTCTTCTGTAAATGCCCAGTCACTGAATATGGATTTCTTGTAGTCTGACCTCATTCTTACTATCCTTAGTACCTACTTGGTGTTTTCGGCAAATGGTGATTTTTCTCATTTTTCTAGAAATTCAGAACCTTCAGAAAGATGGTCAATACCAAAGCGATTGTGGTCTTTCATTTCAAGGACAGAAAAGAGCCATTACTTCCCAACTTTTGTTTCTTACCTTTAAATCAGTCTGTTTTGGTGGTATTGTTTAGTCATTTTCTTTCTTGTTCTTGCTGTTGTCTTTTGTCATTCTTTTGTGAAAGTGTGCTTACAGAGTATGTTTCAATTCAGTGAGGAGCATCCTAAATTATCCTGGTTTCTCCTATGGAGCTGAAGTAGCTTGTTGAGTTTAAGTTTTATGATGTTAGAACATTAATATTATTCTGTATTAAGGTTTTCTATTGTCATACAGCCCAAATGCTCTTCACAACAGAACCTTTCTTTATGCCTGTGCTTTATCACAGGGAGTCTTAAAAATGACCATGACAAAAGTGGCAGGAAATCCTAATACTGGGTTTTCCTTTCCCTAATTTGAAGTCACATCTAGTTTTGGATTATTTAATTCCTGTTTCAGTTCCCTACAGTCTCCCATTCTCCGAAAGGCCCAGAAATCTGGTGTCGATCATGTGTCAGTCAGAATCCAGCTCCCTCCTCTATATCCCCCTCAGGGTCTGGGCCAGGCTGGGTTTGCTTAGCAGGACAAGGACACTTTGTTTTATGGCCACTTGACCTTACCTGTACATATTTGCAAAACCAGAAAAGTGCAGAAGGAAATCAACTTCATTCTTTGTAACTTAAGGTATGGGATAAGAAACGAGATAATTCCTTCTTCCACACCTTTTTCTACAATTCCTTGCTGCTATTCTCATTTTCCATATTTCCTTCTCAGCCCAGGCACTTTTATTTCCACAATACACATCTTATGTTATTTTTCCCTCTGCATTCCTACACTTACAAAAAAAATTAACCTTTGTTAAATTAAGCTGAAACACATAACCTCTCCAAATCTGCTTTGCTCAGTTAATTTCTAATTATTTTTTTTTTTGCCTTTTTTAGTGTTTATAGGTGTCAGCACCTCTTCAGCAGTCTGTCTTTTGGCACACTTTTGTGTCTTTTGCTCTAAGAAGAGGGGTGCTGAATGGCTCCTCTTTCACCAAGACTAATATGAGAAGTTATTATGTAAGACCACGTTGGCTGAAAATTTGGCTGTCTGGGGAGTTAGAAAGGAAAAAGCCAATTTGACATTATATTAGAGACAAAATTAGTTTCAAGATTCCAGAATGGATTAAAGGCTGGAAAATCAATTTACTTGGATTAGAAGTAATTGTTGTGAAAAACATGTATTTCTAAGGGGAAACCTTTGTTTACTTTTGACTAATGAGTTTCAAACCGTATTAAAACTTCATTATGGTTATTTTAAAAGAATGATTAGAAAATCCTGCCTAAAGAAAAACACCAGGCATGAAAATATCAAGCAATATCTGCAAAGGCACTAAGCTACTATTCCATCCACTCACTGAAATCAGAGCTGACAATTAGATTTTGCTGAGATAGGAGCCACTTGAAATTAGAGACAGCACAGGGACATTGCCCTCTGACAGTGTTACTTTTACAAGAAGGGAATTTGGTCTGTTAGTGAATCAAGAATCCTTATGAACATAACTGATATATGATCACCCTGAAATATTCACTGCTTAGGAGACTCTCATACTTGCAGCCTTGCCAAAGTATGGAAAAACAGACCAAAAGAGCCTCCAGTAAGGACCTCTGCAATGGGCTGCTGAATTTGTTGAGATCATGCACTCAGCACTTCTTTGATGGAACTTTCTGTGGATGTCACTGAAACTTGAACCCATAACTTCATAGGATGTGGAATCAATCAACTGTGAAACTAATTGTAATTAATGACCTGCATGGAAAAGAGAGTTGCAAATGCAAGCAACAGTCAGGCAAGGCAAACTGCATCTCTCCTTTGATGGTAAATTTTGGGGAAAAGGTTGCTAGTGAATAATTTTGATCAGCTGAAGACATTTTAGAAGATGGAATAATAGGGCTTAGTGGAAAAAAAGGTTAAAGATTTAAAGTGGATTAAATCAGTTGACATCGCATATGAAGGCTTTAGCCTATAAATAGGTGTTTATCTTGATCTGGAATGTCTTTGTGTGCTTTGTCTAAGTAGAATAACACAGGATAAATGCATGTGGGGGCACACCCTTCTACCACTTTTATTATGAATCATGGTTAACTGGACAGCAAACCCCACATTTGCTATGAGGAAACAATATGAAAGAAGGAAGAAAAACAACCCTCTCCCCCAGCTTTAGTAATAATATATTTGGTTTATTTGCTCCAGGTAGGTAGAATTTGCCACTTGCCAAGCCAGAACACTGCACATCTGCCCCAAAATTTACATTGCATCTGCCAGCCCTGGGTTTGTGTCTGTGATATCCTACATATCTGAGCACGAATTGTTGCCACAGGCTTGGCAAGGTGACACAATTATTCTGTAGTGACTTCCTGATTTCCCTATTCATGTATGAAAGACAAGTGGAGAATTCCTTCTTAACACATGTTAGCATTAAAAACACCTGAGTGTCCTCTTCCTTTCCAGTTTGAGGTTTACAGAAACGACTCAAGGCTGTGGGTTAAATATGATGTCATCAACATGAAAATTTGCACTACAATGTCCCTGAAGTAGACTTAACCCTGGAATACAAGGTTCTCATTTTATTACTATTAATTTATCCAAGATATTTAAAGATCATTTTTCTTCCCCCCACCCCCACCTGCCCCAAACAGTTGATAAGAAAAGGTCTTTTTTTTATTCTGTAATATATCTACCTCTACAGAAATATTTTCTTCAAAAGTTCAATGTATACAACATGCTAGAGACTTTTTTTGATCCTTTTTTTCTCCCTCAACACATCAGTGTTCATAGTGTCATTTAGCAATGTACACAAGTGATTTTATTGATTTTCCAGCATAAATTCACCCTAAAAAGGAAATTTCCCTAAATGAATAATCAATAGTTTTAATTAGATATTCTGACTTTACAAAAATTTTCAAGAGGAGATTTTGAAGATACTCAGGGTTCAACATACGATATAAACCCTATACTTTTGCATTAGTCATTTAAAAACCATGAGCCCTACCCATTTACCCCAAAGTGTGTCACATTTGCTTCTGCAAATACTGAGCAAAATGGAGCAGCTAGAGCAAAAGAATTCCCAGAAACTGGCTGATATCTTCATGAAGGTGGTATACCCAAAGGAGAAAGTGAAAACCAGAGATATTTCTCATTTTGGGAAGTGAGAACAAAAGAAAACAAAAGGAGACTGAGAAGGCATGGTGAGTATTAAAATTAAGCCATGTTGTGATGAAGCCCTTAAAGGACTGTGACAAGCAATGGAATGTTAAAAAAGTTAATTCAGTGAAGTACTTGACATTTTTTCCTTTGAAGATGAGAGACTTCTAGAGCAAATAGGATTTAAAGTGTTCTGCTGCTCACAGAGAGACTTGCCTGGTGGCATCTGTTAACAATGACTTGTTCCAGATTCAAACCCAGCCATTATTAGAATAGAAATTTGTATTAACTACTTTTTCAATTAGAAAAAAGCTTTCTCAGTGACAGAGAAAACAATTGAATGCAACCTTTAATGGGACAGTGTTTTCTCTGAGAACACCATGGGATATGAGTTCTCTTTCTGTAGCTTTGGGTTAATTGCACACAAAACACTGCAGGAGATGGTATTTATTTAAAATTGTAGCTGGCATTGCAATAAAAGCTACCACTACTAATTAAATTGGAACATGTAATTCTGCATGGAAAACTGGTTATGCCAATGCAGATCTTAAAATATCTTGGGGTGACAAATATTAGAAAGAAGCCGTAAGTGTAAGTAGCTCTTGGGTTCGGTTCTTCACCCGAGATTCAGGTGGTGGTTCAAGAGAGTCTTTTGCCCTCTGAAGACCCTGGGCCAGACACGAGAATGAAATGGAGTCTTCAAGGTCTTGTTTTTCAATGTTTCTCGTGTTGTTTATTAATTCTTATCTTACAATGTTCTCTGTGCCCAGTTGAGGTGTTCTGCTGCTCGGACACAGGATGACTCCCCCCTCGATGGGAGGTCACTGTCCTCTTACACAGATAATTATGTGTGTCTTATTTACAGCTATGTGCCAGTACCTGTCACCTGTACTAACAGGGTCATCTCTGCTCTGACCCAATCCCCTTAAACTGCTTTGTGACACTGTCACAGCAGAAAGTGGAGACCAAGGGAGAAGAAAAAGAACCCAGGGCACCACCCTAAATCCTCCATCTTGCCCCCATGCACCCACATTCTAAGAACCCCAAAATTACAAAATTTTCCACCTGGTGATAAACTACACTACTGTCTGTCTCACCTTTGTGACTTGTAATTCTTTTCTCAATGTTAGAAGTTTTTCCCATGGGCTGAAGTCAAAGGCTGTGTGTCCCTGGGCTCTGTGCCAGGGTCTACAACCCCCCTGTACAGATTCCAGATCCCCCTGTCCAGGATTAAAACCCTCTTCTTTGGGTCCCAAACCTCTCTGCCGAGGTCTGTGACCTTCCAGGGCACCCAGAGGAATGCAACAAATAGCAAATAAATGAAAGAATTCTAGTTCATATCAAATAGATTTCCAAGAATACATTTTCTGAAATAGCTACAATTTTACTTACCCTTAGTTAAAAGTCAACTTGTTTGACCTTATGTTTAAGCAGATCTGAACATTCTTGGCTATATTCAGCTTTGGTGAAATGACCTAGATTTCACAAGAAATTAATAAAACAAGTAATTTGTGTCCTTTAGGCATCCGTGAATGAATGCCCAAAATCACTGTCAAAATTTATATGTACAAAATGAACAATCAGTACTGCTATTTTAAGAAAAGCTTACATATTCTCCAGCCTGCAGCATAAGTAGAGAAGGTTCTTTGGGAGCTGATACTAAATTAAAGACCAAAATTCAGAATTAAAGTAGGTTGTATCTAGTCTAAAAGCAACATATTAGCTTTCACATCTAAATGTTTTCTTTTGGAAATAAAGGAATTAAAAAGAAGAGTGAACAGAACATTTCTTTTTCAGTCAGGACATTTATATTATAAATTTTTAACAGAAATTGTGTTCCTTCAGCCAAATAAGAGAAATTACCCTCCTCATCCTGAAAATTTAGCAGGCCAGAAGCCATCCTTGTACATTAGTAGATGATATAAGTGTCTAAAGTGAAGCATGAAGGAAAGATAAATGCAGAAATTATTTCATAACATTTTGTCAACACATCAGTAAAAAATGTTTTTTCTCACAAGAGCTCAGAAACCAACCTCCAAGTTTTTTGAGGGTCTGATCAAATTCAGAACAGTCATGACTGTCATCAAAAACTTTCATGATTTCCTAAAACATGCAGGAAGTTTTATTGACAATGTAAAAGGGTACAAATAGTAATATTTTTACTACTAATAATGATAACACACATAAGAAAAACTATTTAGATACAAAAAAAACAAATCTTGATTTTGCTATGGAGGAAAAATGGCTTGGATATACCATCTCAGGATTTCTATTCCTGGAACCCATTAAGCCGCTAAATTTAATAAATGTACAACAAACTTCCATCTAAGCTTTCCACCTGGAGCTCGGTCTTTCCTTCACAGTCTCTCTGTTCCAGATATTATTTCCCTCTTGCATCTGGTGTAAGCTCCTCAGAAGTTCACTCTGCTCCTGGGCTCTAATCTGTTTTGTTTCTATGAAGTGACATTTTCAATAAACTAAAAAATCTCAATTAACATAATCCAAGATGCCATTACTTATTATACTTTGACAATCCACTGCAAGGTTTAGCAAAAGAAAATAGACTGGTGAACTCACATCAGCTTTAAAATAATATTTTTTTTCTCTGTAGTTTGCAAAAGGTGATGATCTACTTCACCACTTTCCATATTAATATAATTTTAATGAAAAAAAATGTAAAAAGATAAATGCCCTCATAGGTATTGTGAGACTTGCTTATGTTTTCTTCATATAATGAGTGCTACATTTCTGAAATTATAATCATGAAACTGTATTTATTCAGGCCAAATTTTTGACAGGACAGACTTTGAAATGGACATTCAATCTTGTGGGTTCTCATGTCCCACATCCCCACCACTAGCCAGTATTATGTACTGTCCCATCTTAAAGTCAGGGCAAAATGTGCTTCATTGACTATTTCAGTTTAATAAATAATGAATACATTTCAATAATCTTCTGTTTAGAATCACAGCTTTTCTATCTCCTAACTTTCTAGCTCCTGTTATGTAAGAGTGACCTGGAGTCCAGCCCCATGGCTACTTGTCTACTCATTTTTGCAGCTGCCATCCCTCCCAGTCAAGGCTTGTGTGCTTTGCAGATCCATTTTATTTGTCTTCATTCATTCCTACGGTGAACAGACCTTCCTGTACTGAGATAGGTCTTGCACCTTTCTATCAGTATTTTTTGTTCTTCCACATCTTGCCTCCAATTATTGAACATCAAATTTCTAAAACATGGGCTCTGGATGATAGTTCTAAAGATCCTCTATGAAAATACTGAGTTTAGCAAATTAAATCTTCAGGCAACTTTGAAAGTCACAGGTTGATCTGACAACAATCCTGAACTGCCACTGGTCAGTAAGAACACCTCAAATTATTTACTTTTGTAGGTCAGTGTCTTACCTCCATTCTTCTCCTCACAAACATCTGTGAGAACAGATAGATCAGAAAGCATGTGTTTATGTTTTAAGTATGTTTTCAGTCTGTCTCCTGACCAGCCACACTGAGAAGGGGATCCTACACCTGTTTAACTCCATTTTGAGAATGTCCTGTACAAACCTGTTCCAACCTCTATCCAGACCTGGGGAGAGTTAAAAAGCATCAACTCTGTAAAGTGTCAAAGAAAGAGTGAGAAAAGCTTCACTGTGATAATGCTCATTACAAAATCACTGTGATCTTTACAATCCCATTTACCCTGCCAGGGTGCCTTTGCTTCCTCCAGTTCCTGTTAGAAATCACTGAGAGCCAAATGAATTCACTCATCATTACACTTGTAATAGGTGGAAATACACAGTGTTTATTTGTCAAAGGCTTTTATAGGGAAAAATCTTTTGTCAAATGATTTTGTGTTTTGACAAAATATTTTCATCACCTTAAGAAAAGAGAGAAGAAATATAAATTCTTTGAAACAATTAGAAAGACAATTTTTGTTTCTACTTGGAAACAGCTTTTCCCTCAGAAATGTGTTTTATGTAAAAAATATTTTCACAACTAAACACTTTTATCTGATAAGATGATGATAGACATATATCCTGTCTCTTCAAAAAAGATAATTTTTTCCTAAAACAATTTTTTCTCCAATGCATGGAAAATCTATTCTTAGACCAGCTGTCATGACCTCAAATTTGATGTTTGCCTCTGTTTTTCCATTATTAGATAGATTCTTGATTAATATTTCTTATTTACTTTTGGTTTTTTCAACAATTATCAGACTTGTTGTTTCAGGCACTGTGAGAAGACAAGTCACTCTAAGAAGACCCTGTATAGGTATCTCACAATCAGTTTTATAAAAGAGTTAAAGTTTCCAATTATACGGCTCACAGAATTCTATGGCTCACAGAATACAGTGTCAGAACACAAGAATCCCCATTCTTAAGATGATTTAATATCGTTGAAATAACCACACAGAACAATCTAACAGGCAGGAAAAAAAAAAAAAGCAATCAGTACAAATCTGTGTTCACGTGTGTAATTAATACCTCTGCCAGTTTCATGAGAGTTGCAATGTACAGTGTTATCTTGTAAGTAAGAACAGCATTTCCTTATGGACAAATTTATTTACTCACAATTTAACAATTTATAAATTAAAGGCTGCTACAGGATTGTCTTCTACAGGACACTTCACTGCCAAACAGAAAATACAAGCCTACATCTTTTGAAAATATAGTTTCTGCGATAAAATACAGTTGTTATTTAATTTATCTTGATTTGAGATTTCACATAAAACAGCTTCTGTAGTCCTCAAGAGCTTATGTGCACTTCCTAAATAAATGCACAAATGCATTCACAAAATGACTTTTTATGAGCCGAATCATCATCTTTTTAAGAGTGCTCATAGGCAGAAAAACAAATGGGTAGAGCTGAATCACCACACATTAATAGCAGACACACACACACAAAAAAAAAATGTGCAAACTGGTTAAATTAAGGTTAAAAGAAGACTGGTTAAAATGCACTCTTTGGAGCATTGCAGAATATATTATGGTCAGCAGCACAGTGGCTTCTGCTTTAGGTATTTTACAGTACAGCACAATATATACCAGTAAGGCAGGAAAATGCTAATTATGGACACATATATACTGAATTAATTTCTCAAGGGACAAGTCTGTTGAGCCCAGCACACTCAGGCATCATTCCTTCTAGACTTCAGCTAATTAATGTAGTGCAATTTAAGAAAAGGTGGAAAGGATCATATTGATAAGTGTCAATAGTGTACATTCAAAACATCTATTATTTCTCTTCTGTGTCCTTGGAGGCCTGAAAAACCCCCCATGTCCAGCAATCACTTATAGTTAATTGCTAAGCAGAACACAATTAAAACAAAAATATTAAAACTCCTCTTCTCTTTTGTTGCTGTTTTATCCGTGCTCCCTCCCCCCCACCCCCATCAGAATATCAGAAGCATAGAGAAAACCAGGACATACTTTTGTTAATCTATTAATTACAAAATTGTTTCTTTGGTAGTTGGAGCATGATCTGATCCATCTAGATGGTGTAATAATTGCTATTTTTAAGTAAGTATTTTGTGTGTCTGATTGAAAGATGATGTTGAAAACAATGGTTTCAAGTAGGAAACACTTTACAAAATTAGGACATCCAGGAACAAAAAACTGCATAGCTGTTCTAAATTTTTCTACAAACTCTATGAAAACAGAAACTTTACTTGAGACTTAACATCTAGATTTTTTTTCCCAAGGTTAAAGAGTCTCCTTTTGTCCTTTGCTTTTACTGTGGAGATTTGTAATGCTTTTTGTTTAATTAAGTGACAGAATAAATTGACCAAGGCGATCAGGAAGTGTTTTGATCCAGATTATTGGAATGGAAACTATACTCAGCTTTCCCAGTAACTTGTAAGCCAGCATCCTTCTCCATTAGATCTGACAACTGCAATTTGCTCTGGAGCTCCTGATGCAGCTTGTCACTACCAACAGGCCAGTATGTACATGGCCAGGGGTTACAACATACTGATTCATTAGGCTGCAACCACGAATCTGCCACTTCAGAGAAAAGGCCCATCCATCTCTGTACATTTAGCTGTCATTCCTACCATGAATGTAATGCTATTATTGAGACAGCCAAGTCCATTGCTCATGCCAGATGTTGTTAAGAATTCAATCCATCCTATCTGTGAACACTGGTCCCTTCAAACAACAAGATGTTGAGTGAATTACATATTGAGTGGTGAGGTTTTTTGGCATTTAATTATCCAGCTGAAAGGAACATGCTTAATTGTTACTGTGGTTACTGGTCAGCAACTAAATAGAGGAATTTTATGAAGAGATGGTGGAGCAATGGCAGCTGAATAAATGTTTCACTGCACTGCAGTGGCTATGGCAAAAAAATCTGTGTGTCTTTACTGAACACAGATGCCTCTCCTGTTGGGTAAAATGAACATGTTTTATTTTGTTTTAAAGTGAGAACACATGTCATTATTTCAATAAGGCAAATGTATGCTGCTCAACCTCCAATTTTGACCCCAGGATCACTGCCAGAGTGTTCAGGGGTTGCAGCACAGTGCCAGTTATTCAACACCTTCAGAAAGCTGTGCTCAGATATGCAGGAAAAATGTCTGTGGAACTGCTGTGTTCAGCAAAAGGGGTATGTAATACACTTGGAGATGAGCTGGTCCTACACAAGTCCAGAGGAATAAGGCACCAGTCATCTCGGCTTAGGTTTGCAAGGCAGGAAAACCCAAGACCACTTCACACACCACTTCAAAGCAGAGCTCTGAAACTGGAACATAGTTAAGCCTCATCCTTTCATTAGGCTGATTAAAATTGTCCACATTTGAGAAATATTCTTGTGCTTCTGTACTTGGCTCAAGCAGAAGAAAGAAATGTTTCAAATATATGTGATATTTTCAGTCTAGGCAAAAATTCTGTGTAATCTCCATGAATGTTCAGTCTTGTGATACACCCAGCTACATTTCAATGATAAAGATTTGAGGAAACTGCATCAGGGCTTGAGACTTTCTCAATTTCCCTATGTGAAGATTCATTCTTATTTAGAAAAGTAAGAAAGCAAAACAAGCAGCTGAAAATGCATGAGTTTATTCTCCTGGATTTTAACTGTGAAATAAGACACATACACTATTACAGAAGCAAAATAAATGTAAGGTTTTCTAAGAGTAAACATGCACATTACTTTTGGTTTGATTTTGTCATTTTTTCTTTTTTAATCTGGCTTAATGATACAGTCTTGAACCCAGGAAGTACTTGTCCCATTCATTCACTAACATGCAAGTGATGACTTTTAATTTCCTAACCTTACTTTGTTGCCACATAGAAAGAAATTACTGATGACCTTCATACTCCTTTGATGAGGCCAGCTTGTCCAACATTGTTGAAATGACCGTATTTAAAAGAGAAAACAAGTGCTCAAACTGACTACATCTGAAGATTTTTCGAAAGTATTTGAACTAACATTATACTGTATTTAGTGATGATTTATCACAGCTTGTCAGAGCTTAGACTGAAGAGGACCAAGCATCTTGTGGATGATTTACATGTATTTTTTATATCAATATCATTACTTGCAAGGACAGGAGAGAATTTTTCTGCTCCTGCTTTTTATTTGATGAGACCAACAGCCTTCAAAACTCAAGGACTCCAATTAGCAGCAATATGTGGCTCTGTTAGATTGGCATTCTTGCACATTCTGACCTAGACTTAAATAATTTCACAGATTCCAATGGATGTCACTCATATCAGCACAGGGAATGCTATTTTTTCTTTTACCCCAACACTTCTTTCAGAATCTTTCTACAAACAATAACATTGCAGCTAGTTGTGTCTGATACTATTGTAATAATTCTTTTCTTCTAATTTTTCTCATTTTAAGCCAAAGCAGGAAATGCTTGAGGCTGGCCATATCTAAGGGCTCTGGTTGCTATATGTCAGTTCACCACAGCCTTGTAAATATTGAAACGCTTGACAACTGACTCACAGGTCCCCTGCTAAGTATTTAAGACTTAATCTGTTGACAGCCTGATCCCTGACAAAGGAGTGGGAACAGGTATTAGTATAGGTAATTATTTAGGGTTAATAATCCATTTATACAGTGCCTTCTGCAAGACCTGATCTTGCAAGTATGAACTTAAACCTTAAACTTAAACCTTAAACCTCTTTTCTTTTATGGGGTTTAGACCCATCAGGTCTTTGTACTCTACACAACATAGTCTGCAGTGCTAACTTTATATTTCAGTTTTAAAAATCTGTAACAAAAAATCACAACACCTTAAAAGAATTTGGGTACTTATATAACCACAACTCCTAAATAAAGTGGGCACAACCATTTCCACAGATTCCTCAGTGTATGAAGTACAACAGTAGTATCCAGTATGATCTGACCCGGAGTTTGTCTTCACTGAGGGTCACATACAGGTATTCGCCTATTTCATATTTAAGGTAGAGACAGAGTCACAGTAAGAAGATTTCAGTTCACAGCAAAAAAATTATGAAGGAAATTCATAAATGTTTCACTTTCACCTCAATACTTTTTCTGCAGGGTGACTATTAAAACAAAAATAAAAACAGAAGCCCAAAACCCAACAAGCAAATCAAACTATTATTGAGCATTTCTTCTTTTTCTTTTTTTTTCTTCTCAGTAACTCTTTCAAGTGTTTAATTTTTGTGTAAAATCTGTTTTCTGTCCTGTACTCTATCAGACATTCTGTTAGCAATTCACAAACAATTAGAAATAATAATTCCCCCAATAAGCAGAAACATAATTAAGTCTTTTTTATATAATAAGGCAAATATTGACAAAAATATCCCACAAGTAAACGAAGACTAAAGAAATAGAATGGAACAACCATGTAGGAAAGTCAGGTAATAAGCCTTAGTGAGAATCTAAACATGATTTATGAAAGTGATATCATTGAAGGGAGGGAAGATGTTCTTAAGCTGTGGACAGATTCAGCCAAGTAGGTCTAACCGGTTTTCACAGGATCTCAAATTCGTAACTTTCCTAAATGCTTTAGTTATTCTTACATCCAATAAATTATTTACAAACTATTCACTCTATTGCAAATAATCTCCCAAATATAGGTATAATTTAACTAATATTAGTGTCATTTGAAATTGGTTTTGGGAAGCTTGGGATTTAGATTTTAAAATAAGACAAATGATGATTAGCCATACTGTTTTTTATTAACTAAGGTATTTTCTATAACATTTTCTTAAAAAAGATTGGTTAATCTGGTCAGCTTTGAATAGTTCTCAGGGAAAATATTAAAGTAAGATTTTATTAAAATTTATTAAATTCTGTGTTACCATGCAAATACTGTTTCTGTGTTATTCCATGCAAGACTTTATTTTCTGGTTACAAGGAAAAACACTTGAACTTTATCAATCCTTGAAGATGGAGCCATGGAGAAATTTATCCTCTCATATTTTGGTTGACACTAAGGAATGATTTCTGAGGGAACTGAGAAGTATTTCGGCCCATTTTTTAAAAGCAGTGTGGAAATAACCAATGTTATGCCCGAGAAATGCCTTGAAACCTTTTGTGTTGTGGGATGAAGGATGCATGTAGGATGCATGTAGGATGCATGTAAGATGCATGTATAGATGCATGTCTGGCTAGCCTGTAGGAGCCCTGTGTGGGAACATGGCCTCTGCAGGAACACTGATGACAACCCTGATCCAGCAGAACTCTGGGTCGCACCTTAAACACTGATCATTCTTTAGGGTTAGTGAAATTCTTGCACTGTTTCAGGGTCAAGTCTGGTCTGATACAAAGCTCTGAGGTGAACAGGAGAATTTAATTGGCTCTGAAGGTTCAGACTGTGCTTCAAGCATAGTCAGCACTGGTTTTATGTGTATTGAATAATCTGACTATCCTTCTCTAGGTCCTTGGGACTGATGCTTAGACTGTAGCTTACGAAATGAAGTCTGTCCCTGTTGACAGCTGCTGGTGCAAGTAGCAGAGGGAAGACTTGTTTTGGGAAAGACTGCTCCATCATAAAGCATTCCTCCTGGCCATCTACCAGGTCTCTGCAACTCCTGGAGGAAATGTATTTAATGAAGCATTGGAATTAGCACCTCAAGTGGAATGTCAATGTGGAATGTTCAGTAAACCTGTTTTAGCTGTTAAATTCTTGAATATTTGCTTTATTTTCTTTTTACTGCAAAGTGTAGGGGCTAAGGTTCCAGCTATTAGTGAAAAATAGGCCAGTGCATGAAGACATAAATGAGAAAAATTGGTGATTAACCCCAGTCCTACAGTTATGCATTAAGGAGGGAAAACTGGATTTGTATATTCCATTAATAATAGTGCTTGGTGTTAATCATGATGTCAGTTTAACTCTCAGCCATTTGTCACTTCATTAAGGCTGCAGCAGGAATACAGTTATGGTTTTCCATTGCCTGACACCACTGTGGCAATTAAAACATGCTTGTGGTGGAAAAAGCCTGTATTTTCTTTTTGTTATAGAGTTCATATTAGCAAGAAATTGTTGAAAAAAGAGCAGGAGGGTGGGCGGGTGGTGAGTGAGTCTGAGGGCACAAAGGAAAGAAACCTTTCAGAGAATTTGCAAGGCGTGAGAAAATATATTCAAATATATTCAAGGTAGCTGTGGCTAAATGGCTACAGCCCAGATGACAGGACGGCAAGTGGTTCCCTTGGAAACATCCTTCTATTCAGAGAAGTAGAAGACTGTAACTGGCTTTTAGGTCATGCAGACCATCTTCCCACTTTTGCAAAAATAGAGCTGAAAAATGCAAAAACTTTAATCTAATAGAAAATTAAAATAATAGATAAATTAATTTAATATTTTCCCACTTTAAATCCCAGAGTCTTGCATCATAGGATGAAGTCTTATTCTGCCCTCCCCACTTGGTGCTGTACATCACACAAAATAAGAACATAAAGGCAATTTTGAGTTAGGAACTCTTATCTCTCCTTTGGAAATATGGAGGTTCACATTAATACAGGCTCTGTTCCTCTGATCTGTGGATTGTACCAAATATGTTCTTTTTCTAAATATCAGCTACTGTGTTTAAATAGTCATAATAAAAAATTTTAAAATATATCCCCAGTGATATGTTTCTGAATTTGTCTCTGTATATATATTCTAACACTTTGACAATGGTGCAAGCTGAGATAGAAGAAAAACCCCTTGCATTTGCTGAGGTAGGTTTGCTTTGAGCAATCTACCAGCTTTCTCTTCAAGGCTCTATGAATACACCTCAGTTCTGAACTCATTGAACAGGATATTTATTGAAAATTAATTCTACCCTTTTTAGTAAAAAATTATTAATAATCACAAATATTTCATAAATAAGGTAAACTTCTAGAGTGTGTGTGTGTGACAAGTTGTTGTTATTTATTTAGTTGTATTGTTTCTGAAAAGATCCATCCTCTGGGTACAAAGAGGGGAAGAAAACAAAAATTCAACTCTCTCATATCCTGGATGCATACAATAAGTTTTTCTAGACATGACGAGATACTTGAGGACTGGCTAAATTAGCCACTATGGAATTCTTTGCGGATGCAGCTGGGCTGCTGCAACAGACACCTGAACTAGGTCAGGCACCTTCCCCATCATTGCTGGCTCATATCTCACTCTTCAGCACCTGTAATGTCATTATACTTTTCATTTTGAGTTTTTAAGCCTCACTATAGCTGTGTAGACTGAAGGAGGATTGTTTTCCACTCTGTTTTATTACTTCATTGAAGTCTCACATCCCTTATTTATACTTGAGTTCCTAATGATTTCTTTTTCATATTTGAATTATCATCAAACTAGACCTCATTTCTGCTACCTTTACTGTATGTGAGCATGTGGTTTGCTAAGAACACAAAACACCTGTGCTTCCTTCAGAATGCTATGCCTTTGATTTTTCTTGCCTGAGTACATCGACTTGAGTGATTATTTATCTTGGCTCAGCAAAGCTCTCTATTGATATAAAATTCATCCAGAGCATACTGCAAAGCAGAAGGATAAATTCCAATTATAGCATATCCTTCACTATTTTTTTCTCTCCATCGCCATTTGACAACCACTATGTTTCAGGTCTAATTTCTTTTCATGAGTTGTGTATGAGTAACAAAACACAACACCAGTAAAGCCAGGGACACCAGGGATAGAAATGCTTTCTGTGAAAGTCAAACCTTCATTTTCTTGTGGATATTTATAAGGCCAAGATCCATCAAAAAGCTAAACATGGTTTGAGTTGAACAAAATGGTTGATACAAGACACTTCTGATACTTCAGTGGAAAATGACAGTTTCATTAATGTTTCAAACATGTCAAGACAGCAAAGGAGCAGTCCAGAAAAGACAAATAAATGTAAATGTCATACGTGGTAGAAAATGTAATCAGTGTCTGTCCCAGGGTGAAAAAGAGAGGTTTTATGCTAATGTCTCTCTTGACATTGTCCATGAAAAGTGTGTGCTGGTCACAAAGATCTGAAATTTCCTGGCCTCTCTCCTCTGCAACTACTTGTTCCCAGCCTTTGCAGTTTGCTCAGCTCCTTTAATGCAACTCTGTGGCACCACTTTGTAGACTGGATAAATGATCCGGGATAGTTAAGACTGCTTTTTGAGGGACAAAGTACAGGGCAGGGGGAAAGAAAAATAACCAACGAGAGAAATAATTAAATTTAACCCTCTTATAAAATGGAATTGCATCCTGACACAGAAGCAGAATTCTGTAAATATATGACAAGCTAAAAAAGCAGAGTTGCTTGCTAGTGAAGTTGCAAGATCACACAGCTGAATAATGTTCATGGTCTAGAAATGTCCTTCCAGTGCTGGCAATGAGAAAGGTCAAATGTGGAGCCATTAAAGGTTAAGATGGCTTCACAGTGAAAAAGAGATTTTCATACTGAGCCAGTAAAAAGAGAACAGATTTTCTTTTCTCGGGCTGTGACTTAATATAAGCATTTGTAGATTCTTGCTGGGTGAAATCTTAAATTCCATCTAAATGAAACATTCATCTACTTGACAGTTTGTGGTGAATTGCAGCTTCTGTTTTCTGTCAGTATGAATTATGCATGTTTGGAAAAAAACCTTCCAAATTTCAATTAGTGAATCTTAATTTTCTTTCTAAGACCAGATGGACTTTGTTAACAAAAGGATTGTATCTATATCTAATGGAACCTCAAATTGTTTTAATCAATTTCAATTGAGATAAATATTTGAAGCATTAAACCTGTCTCCACTATTTTTTTAACAAAGTCATTCTGGATATCAACAGCACACTGCTCAGTTTATTACTTTTTTATCCAATTAGAAAGCAGAATCCCCATGCACTAATTGGCAAGTGCATAAAAGAATCTACATGTTGCTTAAGCAGCAGAGACGCAAGGAAGTTTAATTAACTTGTAACAGGCAATTTGTAACTAATTACATTTGGTGTTAGATGGTGCTGGTTCACTGGCTTAGAGGGGGGAAAATTCTTGTGCAGCTTATTCTAAGTCCTAAAATAGATAAACCATTTTTCCTACCATAATGCCATAAGTCTTAATACTGAATATTTTATAGCCTTTTTGACCTGGTTAATGTCTTTGAAACACTGTGGTACTGGGCATATTGGGACTCTGGGTTTGCATCCATTCTCATTGCATTCATCAGGAGTCAAATACTTATTTTCAGATTGAGCAATTTTATCACAGAGTTCAGTTACTTCAGCTTGTTAAATAACCTCAACACCTTCAGCAGCTCTCTCTCTTGCTTGTGAAATACAATTTAGAAAATGTGTATGGAGTTGTAATTTAACATGCATGCCTAATTTGTTGACATTTTGTTAAAGCACAAAATTTGTTTTATTTTCTAGAATTGATTTGGCAGACAATTTGGAAGATTGTGGAGATTTTGCTGGTACTTCCATAGTCAGAATATATCCATTTTGACTGGATATATACTTTTAAATATAGCTTGATGGCACTTCTTAGATTTACACAGAGTCACTCTTAAAATGATATTTTAATGTGAATTTTTAAACTTAAACATTAATTTTTTTCACTCATTCATTGCCCAGAAATATACTTTTTGGTTTGGACAAGGGCAAAATTTAATAGCTTTGTAACAACATTTGTTTGTGTAAGTGACCAGCTAAACATTTATTGCATTCTTTTGGTAAGACTGCAGAGTTTTAGCATTGGCTCTAAGAGGCACAATGATTCTTATGTTCAGTAGTGGCCTTAGCAAAATGGGTTTATGAGTCTAATACACCTCCTTGTGTGTCCCTCACATAGACAATAAGTCTATAAAGGACATGAATGACAAATCAGAGAAATCAGAATAATAAAGATTAGACATATCTAGGAAAGTAATTAGACTGACAGTTTTTTTAACTATGAGAGTGTTTAACATCTATAAACCACATACACGAGATTAAAAAGATTCCTTCTCAGATTGTTCCCTTCTGCCCTGCTAAAATAGTGCAGCAGATGAAGAGGGATGCTTGCACTGCCAAAGCTGAGCACTTTTAGGTTCCCTACACAGTTAACAGAGAAAGTCCCTGCATTTGGGTCTGGATGAGATGGAGTTCACAGTGCTGTGCTTTGCACTGGCAGCTAGAAAGGTGTTGATAACACACCAGTTACCATTAGAGGTGACTCAAAGGGCTGAAGTGGGAATCCAAATTGCTGCTTAGTTCAGGTATTCTGAATAGCCCCTTGAAAATATCCACCTTTCTTCACATTTTAGGGAACCGAACCACTGAGGTCAAGCTCCTGAAGTCAAGGGATGTGATTTCTTCCACCTATTCCTAATAACTACACATGGTGACAAATACTATAATGAACAGGTGACAGAAATATTTCTCTGGGTGCACAGCAGATGTTAGAACATTATTTCTCATCAGGAGAATGGTAAAACCACAATGAAATACTTTTCTGTAAAACATGTAGGTCATCTTTATAGTATTTATTTTATATATGCATGTATAATAAATCAATAACTGCATCTATTCCCCTCAGTTTGTCATGGCTGTGTGGTTCACTTTGGTTTCTTAATGGGATTGTTGCCCAGATTAGTGTAATATTTTTGTCTATGGTGAGAAAAAATCTCTAATCCTTTTTGAAGATTAATAACATCTGTTACAGTTTGGGATTATATGGAAAGATATTAATGGATGCCTAGCATGAATTCCAGTTAAGTATCAGTTTGTGTAAACAAAAATGGGACAAAAATAAAAGGAACACCAGGAGCAACACATCTGTTTATACAGCTAATGCAAACTACAAGTACTTTAGGACAGTAATTTAGGCTATTTTTCAACATTTTCTGCTTGACACAGGACCATATAAGACATGACAGAAGCTCAATCCAGTTGATGTGATGTATACCAGCCCTTTCTTTAGGGACAACAAAGCCATGAAGCACAATCTTTCAAGGTCTGGGGGGCTATGAAAGGCTCAGTGTGGCTGTTAATTGTGATACATTACTTCTCTCCTCTGTACACAGGCTCTGAATGTCTTGCACTATTAACCACTCTTTTATTTGCTCAGTATACATCACCTCAGGAATTAAAAGTGATCTGAAGTCACTGAAGAAGAACACTTCTCCTACCTACTGGACTATCAAATGGTAACCCACCCCTGAGAGTGCTGTTTGTAACAGAAGCAATTACAGATTGCACAGCCATAGCAGGTACAACCAGTCAGAAATAAAGGTGCTCGTGTGTGTGGCCAGGCACTCACTCAGTAACCTGTTAGGTTTGCTGACTTAGACTTAGTTTTGTGAAGATATGGATCTGCTGCTTCCACAGTCCTCAAAGTTGTACGTGGGAATATGGAGACTCTTGTGTGGAACTCAGGCATGGGTTCTTTGCTGATTTACACCTTGCTGCAACTGTCTGTGCAACTGTAGTTATGCATCCTAAGAATAAGTTGTTTAAAAATATTACTTAATATTTTATGTTGTTTAAAATTTTACTTAATATTTAAAAATATTAAGTAACAAAATGTTAAAAATGGCTTTTGAGAAATAATTTTTAACATTTTTACTCGATAGTTTTATTAATTAAAAATATTTTTCTTTTTATTTCCCATTCCTAATACACATACGAGTAATCAACCTTTTAATTGTGTTTCTAAGAGAAAATTGTGTGCACAGAAATGCTTCTAATCTTATTTCTCCCTCTTGTATATTAGAACATTTTGTGTGTCCAGATCTCTTCAAATGAAAATCTGATGGGTTTATGACTTGGTTTTCCATTTTCCAAAGTAAATTCATAGTAAATCTAGGGTGAAAGGTACAGCCTATTTTTGGATTTATTAATGTCACTATTATTACTGTTATTATTATTTTGTTTATTCAGGTACCGAGTTTTTATTTGTGCAGCAAATTACTAAGCATAAGGTAGATCAAAATGAGAAAAATATTTATTGGGCAATACAGTAAATAAAAGTGGTGATATTCAGATACCTTTTATTTCTATCCAGCATGAAGCCAGACTGCTTTGTGAATCTACCTACTCAGAGTTCTTCTATGCATATGTAAGTACCTAATGTAACAACAACAACAAAATCCTAATTCCTTGTCATTAAAAACCTTAATTATCTAAAACCATGATGCCAAGTTTCTAGATGAGCCCCTTGCCTGTGACTGGGGAGCATTTAGCTTATTCCTCCAGTTATTTGAAGGAATGACAGAGATGAGGCCCCCAGTGTGTGCAGAGCACCCTGTGCAGAACAAGGATTTGCACCCAACCAGTGCAGCTCCATCCTGGGAAGGCCTTACAGGATATGATGTCCACAGTGTTGAAGTTAGGCCATGTGGTTTTGATTGTAGGTTGTATGTAACAATAACTGATAGCCCACTGATTTCAGACCATAGACCTGATGATAAAACACTACATCCAATTTTCAAACAGCTTTATTTTCTTGGCCACGGGCATTCTGTGTGACTTCCCAAGTTTACTTCCTTTTTTTCCTTTCATTCCTGCATTTAACTGTTGACTCAAGACACAGAATCACTTAATTGAAATATTTTATATAAATCTCTCTTTTAATACAAGTTTGCTTATAATTCTCTTTTAATACAAATCTGGTCCTGATTAGAGTTTCTAGACACTACCATAGTGTAAATAAATAGTACAAGGAAAAGTTAGGATTTAATTGATTGCAGTTTATAAACCCATTTTTTGTGACTAAATTTTGCCAGGATCAACATAAGGTAGCGGTGCCAAATCCATCAAAAGTACTGACATTAATTAGAAGCAGATTTTTTTTTTTAATTTCTTGAAGGAGAAAACCATGGTTTATTACACATTTTGTATCAAATGTACAGCATATCTATTTTCATTATGAAATCATCAGATAAGCACAAGATATGAGCAAGGTTGAAAAAACACATTGAATGTATTTAAGTTAACTCCTATTGAATAAAATAACAATATCAGAACTGGAATGGCTGATCATGTTCTGGCCTCTTGGTAATATAAAAATCAGTCTAGTACAGAATTTAATATTAGCCAGTAGCTTGGGGTATTGGTGATGTTAACTGCTAGGAATCCTGTTACATGTTGGCAATCATCTGAATTTTCACACAGGCTAAACTGCAGAGACCATTATGCATTTATTTTGCCAAAAACTGAGCTAAACAGAAATTCTCTTTCAGGGAAGTTCATCTCCTTGGGAAGTGGGAAATGACAAGGAGGGAAACTGTGTGATGAAGTTTGGTGTGCTTCTCTGCCCTTTGAGAGTGTTTATCATATTGGCTCCTTGGGGAGGAAAACTGTCAAAGGACAAGCAGGGTTTACCAGCAAGAATAAAAGCAGTCATAAAAAAGTGATTCCATATATAAATAAAATAATAGTTATATAAATAAAAAGTTATTCCACATGCTCACATTAGCACAGAACATATAATATTTTTCCTTAAAACAGGAACAACTTTGAAAGATCTGTCAGACAATGAATCTTGTACACAGCAGAAGTAGTAGAGAAGTTCACATTTTTACCCGGCCAAGAGCAGATCTTACTAATTTTTTAGGCAACAGCTGACTGAGACCTTAATTTTGTTTGAAAAGCAGGAGATAAAGGGCAAGGATAGAGAAAATACCTCTTTGTGGGCTTCCAATGCCCACAGGATCTTTTCAAAGATGTAAACCTTTAATATCTCAACTTCTGCCACTTCCTTTATCAGCCATGTAAAGAGGTAACTTGGAAGGTTTGTCCTATGTGAGGAGATTCCCCTGTTGTAAACTCAGAACTTCATGGAACTCCAAAATGCTGTTTTCACAAATGTCTTTTCAAATAAGGCACTTTCTCACAAAGATTGATACAAATTAAAGAAACTTCGATTCACAGGAGCTTCAGGAAAGACAGCCAGAGTGGGCTGTGTGTATTCTGTTAACCTTTCAGCAGATTGGTTACAAGACTTGCTGTAGCCACTCTGTCCAATTACAAAACAAAGCAGAGCCACAGTAACACTCTCTGCCAAGTGTTGGCAAGTAGAGAAATGGAAGAGCCAAACCCACAAAAATCCCTCAGGCCATACAACATCCAGGAGAGACAGGTACACAGACATCTGGAAATTTTAGGAAACATGCCTTTAAATTTTTTGAATTTATGACTTGATTGAAAAGTAAATTAAAAAAAAAAAAAAGAAAAGAAAAAGCAAAATAATCGAACATTTTCAGAGTATTCAACCTATTTATAATTTGAACAAATTGAAATATATTTCAGCACAACCTGAAAAGTTGCTAAGTAGCTTCACCTTTAAAGAAGAATGAGTGAAAATTAATTCTATTTAGATATGTTGGATAATTGGCAGTAATAATAATAGTAATAATAATAATAATAATAATAATAATAATAATAATAATAACAGCATTGCCTTACAGTGAATATATTTATATTCTATTGCAAATGAGTGTGGTGTCCCGTTGATAGTAGAAAAAATAAATCAATCTAGAAGACATTTTTCCCCTAATTTATTGAAAGTTTTGTCTCTTCATGGAAGAACTGTCCCATTTGTGAACATAAACGGACAAAGTATTGTAAATGTTTATTCCATGCAATAATTCTGTTCATCCTGTAAGTTATTCCTGAAAAGATGTTCACTGCTAACTTTCCATTAGATTGTATGCTTTGGATTAAACATTTTAAAAGGGTCAAATTACTTACCAAATTACTTACCCTGGAACACAAGTGATATTAGTAAGGGCAAACCTGGACTAAACTAACTACTCTCACTGTGTTGGGCAGTGAGGAGTGCTAAAATACCTCAGTGATTACTCAGAGCTAGTGAATGTAAGAATGAACACAAGAACAAACCCCAAGCAACCAGGTTTTAAGTCAGCAAGTGTATTTTTGTCAACAACAATTTAAAGTAGAATTTTGTAGGGATAAATAAATGTGGGTTGTGTTTCAGTAGCCTTCCTGTGGTCAGTCCTAAAGTGGAGAAGTCCCATATCCTCTTTTGGAGTAATCAAGAATTAGTCAACATAAACAAATCTGCAACAGAGAAGATAGTTCAATATGCTGTAACAAATGTGATTTTTCTTAGTCCATAAAAGTTTTTCAAAACTGTAGATAAATTCCTCAGAAATCAATAAAAAAAAGTTTTGAGAACAGCTGAGTGAGGCCTAAAACTTCCCAAAAACTACTCAACTTTTTATGTTAGCGTACATAACAATGTGTAAAACAATGATTTATCTTGTTCTCATGAAATGTAACATATGCAAGACAATTAAATGTGTTCCTTTCATAATTAGATTTATCAATCTCAAATATATGTTCTTGAGTTGTTGCTAAAATAGTTCCTGTGCAAGAAGTTGCGTTCTTCAGTTGCATGGCCTTTTTCTTAATGCAGATAAAGATATTCAGCTTGGCTACATGGAAACACAGCAGTCCTTGATCCCTCCATGAATGAATTACCTGGAAAATTTCTTCTTTATATTTTACTTGGCAATTGTCAACAAAGACAGCAGTAAAAGTCAATTATCTTACAATGCTTGCTTACTCCTGCTGGAAAGTTTAGCATTTATTTAGAGAGTCAACACGCTTTCACAAAGACTTTTGGGTTTATTTATTTGAGATTATGAAAACTGGTAACATGCTTGTCAGAAAAAGTGTAGTTACCATTTTCTATCTTGTTCAACAGGCTTGCTGTTTCTTCAGATTCACTGTGGGCTATGGTAGAGATCAGTAAAGAAACATTTCAATTATAGCTCGAACTCAAGCCACTTCTTCCTTGAGGTACCCTGCAAAAAATTCACTGCTTAAATGTAAAAATTGTGAATTACCTGAAAAAGTTATTCTCTCTAAGCATAAAATGCAATCAGAGACAATGCACATTATTTACACTGTAAATCTGTCGGTTTGTATTTACATCTTGGATTACATTTTACTTCTTCATATTGAAGAAACACCCTGATGATTCAGATAATACCACAGGAAATATTTTTTTTTCCCTGTACTGTTCTTTAAAAAACCAGAAATATTACTTGGGGTTGTTTGGTTTTAATTTACTCTATAATTTGGATCTGGTTGAATCTGCTCTCCTTGAATTCTCTGCTAGTTTCATAGTGATTCCCATCACCCAGCACTGAGTCCTCATACAGGACCCAATACCTGTGGATAGGAGCCTGGCTACAGAATTTGAAAATTATGTGTTCAATTAGTTTTTATCATACTTTTGTCAGCAGCTGGGCTCATGACCCCTTACTGCTGACATGTAGGTGTTGTAAAGACGATGAGGAATGACCAGCAGGCCTTTGGCAAGATTCATTGAAGACTGGGACTTCAGGAATCCAGGAAGTCCAGTTTAAGAGGAAAAGATTAATATTATTCCACGTATACTTGGCTAGGTTAGATAAGTGGATATAGTGGATATATTTCTTTTTTTCCATCCTTACTTAAGGCATTTCATACAAATTCCATGGAAATTTCCATATGGTACAATAGGAAAACTTGCAGAAAAACCCTACTATTGAGAACTTGTTGAACTCTCCTGTAAAGTGAGAAATGAAGAATCTCTAAGAACAGTTTCTTTTAGTTTTGAGGCCTAGTGGATGATTTACTTTTGAAGAAATGAAACAAAATTTTGCAACCAAATACTTTTGTCATAAGAGAGATTTTATATCCCCTATTATACGTGAAAAATAAGAATAATTTCTGAATAACCATTACATTTGTTTCTTGCAGCGTTTATGATCTTGCAAAATTTTTACTATCTTTTGGAATTGCCAGTTACAGGAATAATTTCAGTAATTAAAAATGATAATAAATTTTGAAAATTGAACTTCCCAAAACCTCAATGAATTTTCCAAAATATTGTCAAAGAGAGTTTGAAAGTGAACAAGTAAAATAGGCTGAATTGTAAAGATTTTAAATAATTCATCAAAAAGGTTGTAACCACTTTCTCTGACTCTACTATTCATGACAGGCATCCTAGAATTAACATAAAATCTTCAGGACAGAGCAAAGGAACAGCTGGATAACACTTCGACCACTGAATTAGTCCTTTTTTGTTGCTTAAAGATTTAAATTTTTTTCTCTTTGCCAGATTATGTCTGGAAGTCTACAGTTAGCCTTAGCTGATGTTCAGACATTCTGTAATGCAATAGATAATTTCTTGCTTTAGTATGGCTATGGGGAACTTGAATTATAGATGAATGTCCAACCAACATTTGGTCCAAGGGATATGGAGAACTGTATTTTATAACCTACACAGTGCTAATACCTACTAAGTTACATTTTCTGCCATGCAAATTATATTTAGTTTTAGATTACCTCATAACTTTAATATATGTTCTTTGTTTTGTTCACTTGAAACTGGGGAAAAAATGTTTTTACTTTTAGTCTCTTTTTCATCACCTCACATTTTCTTTAATTTTCTTCATTTATTTAATCTTATATGGCTTAGTTACAAAAAAACCTCACATTGTTACCTTTTCTTCATGATTCTGCCAACCCTGATTATTCAAAATTCAAGGTTTTTTTTTTTCCCCCAAGTAATGTTATGTGTTCTTGCATATATGCATAGTGAAAGGCACAAATAGTCTCTCTAGGACTAAAAGACATATCAGTAGGTTCAGGATAATGAGGCTGATTCAGTAAGACTAGACCTTCAAGCTACATTTTCCATTCACATTCTCCTTAAAACTACAATGACACATGCATGAATGAACAGCAATGAAGTGGTTAATTCACTAGGAAAAGAAAGAACAGCTGTGGGCACCTTATGAAAAACTATGTTTGACCTGTCCATCATGAAGACATTTGTTCTTTAGTGCTGCAGGTGGCAGAGTTACTAAGAAAATCAACTTAATTCAACACAATCTTTGGAATGACTTGTTTTCTTGATAGTTTCTGAACAGTGCACCTCTATGTCAAGTCATGATCGCTGCTGCAATACTTAAAGATCGTGACTGGGAACCAAAAGATCATTGCAAAGAGCATTGTGAAGGAGACATTATGCTCAGCATCTTTTAGCATATGCAAATACAAACCACAATGTAAGATTAGGACACAAGTGAAAGAAGCATTTCACCATTATAGAAAGTAGTACCGATAAACACACCGTTGTTACTGGTTCTAAGCCATTATCCATACTTTCTAATAAGTAAATTACTAAAAACATTTTTGCTGACATATACTTTCTATAAGTTTAAAAATTGCTTACGGATTTAATTTTCTTTATGTTGTATTTCACTGAAAATTAGGTCATTCTTGCTATATTAATCTACAGGTCCTCAAGCAGAAATTCTTACAAAAATCAGTGATTGTGTAGTAGAAATAAGATGGTCAGTTAAATACTGTGGGAAATAAAGCTCCCAATTATCTGTAGATTTGGAAAATGCATGTTTGGAGGGCTTATATATTTCAGACAGGAAAAGAGAAAATTGTAATTTTCCTTGGCCATGAGGCTGGTAGCAGAGAATAATGTGCTTCTTTGAAATGGCTCCAAAAGGGAGCAGTGACAACTGGTAGATCTTTTATTATTATTTTGCTACTTAAGGTTGACTATCACTCTCCTTTCTTGATCTGCACAACTAAAATAGACCCTCTAGCAGTGGTAGCAGGGAGAAAATACAATACATCCATTGCAATAAGAAGCCAGGACATAGGTTGTGTAGGCTCCTGAATCCCGATCCTCAATTGGTTCTTTTAGACCAATGATTACTGTTACAGATCTGATCTCTTCTGGAACTCCCAAAAAGCGTCCAGGCACCACTGTGTGAGTTACCAGTGTAGTGTGGCCTTAGGTGATCTGGTCAAGAACAGAGGAAGTCATTGAATCAGCTGAAAATGACGGTGAACTGAAATTTTGTACGGTAGTTGTACTTTCTTGCCTCTCACTCATGAGAATTTTGTGAGTTTTATTTTGAATGAAAATAATTATTAGATAGAAAAAAATTCAATTCATTTGAATACTTTGCCTTGACCAGTTTTGGATGGAACAAACACACAAAAATATCCTATTTTAAATAGAAATTAATTTAGTGCTCTTTACTCCATTATACAACCATGCCAAGAGAAATATTTTTAATAGTCCAGGGTTATCCAGCTGGTAGAATTATCCTGAAATATCTGGAGAGACATAAAAGGCATGTTTTGAGCCAAATGGATGCAGTTCAGTTATTGCTTTGTTTAGTATTTTAACACCCAAGGGAAAATCCAGATGACAATCTTTTATTCCAATGTGAAAGGTGCCTGTCCTAAAAAATGTGTTATATAAATTGACCTCACAGAAATAACCATTAAAAGTTTAAGGAGTCTAATTTTTTTCCTAGGCATAATACACATGATATTATGTCAGTCCCCTAAAAATTAGAAGTTTTAAATTTTATTTAAAGAAATGAATTTGCATTTTATGACTTTCTAAGAAAATATTTTTATTTTGCTGCTACAACTAGGGTTTGTCTTTTGGTATTAAATTATGCTTCTGCATCTTTTGGAACTGAAACTCTGAGAGGAAAACAGAATAAAACTGCATAAAGTGGGACTTGTGTATTGTAGTTGCTGACATATATTCAAAGAATAAAGTATGCTTAAAGCTTGGAAATTATTGCAATTTCTTTGTGGTCATATGCACAGCACTGATAATGCTGGGGCTAAAATAGAAAAAAATAGATGTAGATAATAGGGGAAATGTGCTGCTTTCACACAGGTGATAATGAAATTCTTTAGACCTCTGCAGGTGTAATTTAGTCAATTAGAGCACAAATTGAACAATTTCCTAATTGTAAAAGCAAATAACTAATATTATGTCTGTCCCCTGAGCCATCAGTTGAAGAAAGAAACATATAATTATCAGCTCATCAACCTAAGGGCAATTTACCTGAGCCTAGAATAAACAGGTTGTAATTCTCTGTATTCTAATAGAGACCAAGTTAAAAATAACTTCTTTTGTGTGAGTAATGGGCAGTCATTTGTAAATAACAGTCCTGGACAACCTTAGGATTACCTTTCTTTATTCAAATGGAGACACAGACAAATTGCTTAGAATCTAAGGAAGTGAGGATTTTAAAATAGTGTGAAAAGAGTTTTTCTTTTCAACTACAGGTGTTAATCACAGCTGAACAAAGATCTTATGAAAATCAGATCTGCTATCTATCAGGTTTAGAGAGACAAAAAGGAGCAATATCAGGTATCTTTTTGTTCTTTCAAAATCCTGCTTAATACTTTTTACCTTAATATTTTCTTCATACGCTGGGAGGGAAGAGTCTCTAGCACACACACACTCTCTCAGATATATAGATATAGATATATATATATAGATATATAGATATATAGATATGGATTTATTTGGTCTCCAGGACTTCTGGTGTAACCACATATTCATCTATTAAGTCTATTTATTCGGTATGTTGCATAGAATTTTCATATAATGGTGTATATCTTTCCTGAATATACCTCAACTATGTTGGTTATAACTGAGTGTTGAGATTCTCTTCTCATAGGATTGTTTAGGATAACAGTTGCATAAATATAACGCAATATAAAGTAAGATCTACCATATAATCTAAAAAATAAGGTTTTTTCTTACCTTATGTGAAATATCTATGATGTAGAGGCCTTTGCCATCCAGTAATCTTTCATTTTTGGGGGGAGAAATAAGCTTCTGTGAGCTTTTATGTATTATATTACATCAAGGACAGAGGTTTCAAGCTGCAATGAATGCATGCTATCTATTAGAAACTTCTAAAACTATCAGTTCAACTCTTATATGGCCCTGTCAGAAGCAAAAATACCCATGGCTTCAAGATTTTATATGTTGCAAACATCATGGGTCCAGCATTCAGCCATGACTACCAAGGTCATCAAGCTTTCTCTTTTTCTTTACTCCCTTTGCCAGTATCATTTCCTTCAGCTTTATGCTCCTGGGTTTATGCAGAGAAGTATATTTGCACAGTAGTGCAAAAAACCCATTATACATGGAGAATTCCAGATAGAAGTTCATTATATTTTCTTCATTGATTTTTTATACTATTTAAGGAGTTGATAATGGGTATGCTTTAGACTTAGAGATCAAATAATTTCTCAGTTATTTTCATGTCTGACATATATCAGTAACAGTAATAATCAAACAGATAATTCCTGAAATAAAAGGAAGAGCAGATAAAAGGGTGAAAGGTATCTTATTTTTCTCAATTCTAGTGAAAAAATGGTATATGCTGCCACATCCTATAATACAGCTCTTCAGTGTTGAAATCAGTTCAAATCAGAACTAAGCTGAAATCTGACCCTGATTAATCCTTGTTTGTTTCTGGAACATTGTACTTACAAGTCTCCAAGCATCTTGTAATTTAAAAAAAGAGAGAAATTGAGGGTGGGGTTTCATAGACTCAGAGAATCACTGAGCTTGGAAAAGTCCTCCAAGATCATCAAGTCCAACATTTGACCAAATACCACCTTGCCAAGTAGGCCATAACAGCAACTGATACAGTCAGCCATTTCTTGAACAACTGCTGCCTACTGGGCAGCACATTCCGTGCTTAACCACCCATTTAATGAAAGAATTCTTCCTGATGTCCAACCTGAACCTTCCTTGGTGCAGCTTTAGATCATTTCCTTTTATCCTGTCGCAGGTTTCCTGGGAAAAGAGGCAGACCCTCACGCTTTTTGCAGGCATCAGAATTCAGGTACCTGTATGTCAGCAAGGTGTCTAAGATATCTAGTAAGGTGTCTTACAAGGTGTCTTAACTCCTGTTGCTATCAGTGGAGCTCTAGTCAGTACAGTCACTGGGCTGGTAGAGTTATTCAGATCACCCTGAAAGAGAAACCTGGGCTGGCTTAGACATAAACTCTCCTATCTATTGTACAAAACACACTCTGGCCATTTACTGAAAGATATGAAAACTACCACCTGAATCTTAAGCCCAATTGGATCTTGAAACCCATTTCCCTTGCAAAAAATGGGAACAACTGCATGTTGCATATGTTGAATGATGATGGTGAGTTTTTAAATCACCTAGTTCTTTACTAGGATTTTGAAATGGCACAGTAATGAAATGAATGAAAGCACAGGTTAGCTGAATGGCACACTGCTTCATTTACACTTCAGTTCTCCTAAAGATATTTTAACTACCTACTCACATTAAGTAACTAATTGCAATTCCCAATCTACCTCATTGGCAATTCATTTGAAATGCAAGTTGGTAGTGTATGCTCTACTATTCACTAGAAAACAAGGAAGCATTAATCTTGCTTTATTTGTACCTGTGAGATCTCATGCCAACATTTTCAAGTGTAAAAACTTGTGGCATATAAATTAAGCTTAGCAGAAATAAAAAGCCACCATTTGATGGAAATTTGACATTTCCTATACATGCTGGTCCCCAGGCAGTTTGTATAATTTCTTTGTCTCAATGCATTAAGTAACTGTATTTTCAGCCTGAGGTTTCAGATGAGTGCTTAAAATACAGAATGTTAAGGATGTTGATTTCAAATACCTAAATGTTGAAAAATTATGTTGTCAGATTTACTACCATTCTGCTGCCAGCTGTTCTTCAGCTGAACCTGCAGAAGTTGCTTAAGCAGAGCAAGAAAAGAAGCGGTGGGGAGAAATTTAGTGTCATTAGTGTTTTTTGAAATCAGAAGGTTGCATATTTTTATTTCCTGACCACTATGAAGACAGGGGTTTTAAAAAATAATATGATAAATTCTTCTTTTAAGCTTCACATGAATTCACAGAGCAGGTATTTAAATAGACTTATTAAACTCTCCTGTAGCATAAAATGGAGGAACTAACTTACCTTTATTGTAACCCTCTTAATATTCTTCATGGCACTAATTAATTCAGTCACATTGATTTTCCCATAGTTATTCTGCCCTTTCCTCACCTGTGACAGCAAAGATGTGCTCTTTATCCTAAAAATAATGTTGAAACTTTTGCATGTTTGATTTTTCACACAAGCTTATGGCAGTAACTGCTGAATCAAAGATATTTATTTTACACAGGACAGAGAAATAGAGACCTAAGAATAAAAACCTTCTGGATTTTTTTACCTTTTCTTTTTGCTTTTATAATTATTGCTCTAATGTCATAATTAATTACCAATAGGCAGAATAAAGCAGTGTAGAAAAACACTTTCTCCCCAGTAACAGTAATTAATACACTGGAAATGCAAAACAATGCCATAACTAGCAAGTCTTTCCTAGCTCATAAGCTAATTATTTTATTTAGACTTGATTTCTTTGGTGTGTGACTCACATGGGTAATACAGACTATTCTGGGCTTGTATTTTGAAGTGTTAAGAACTCAAGAAGTTGAATAGTGTCCCCTCCACCAATTCTCTAAACTTTTTTTTTTTTTTTTTTTTTTTTTTTTTTTTTTTTTTTTTTTTTTTTTTTTTCAAATGCTTTTCGTTTAGTACATTTTTTAAAAGTTTGCCTGCACAATCTTAGGAATCTTCCTCTAAAGTTTCTCTGAAAAACTTTTTCCCAAATGCAGCTTTTTAGGAAGTCCTTAATTGTTCTATCACTTTTCATTCCCTTGGTTTATTCTTCAAATTTCTTTCTTTGCCTGTCCTATGAGTCTCTACAGCCTAGATGAAAAACATGATTATTTCTCCATTTTGACAGTGATACTGTGACAATGTATGCCTTCTAATCTGTGAGTATATGAACATTCAGACTTTAAAAAAAAAGAACTTTAGAAAGATCAGTGAAACAATGCCAGTAAAGACGTGTAATGTTGCCAGTGTATGCTGCCAAGAAACTGAATTTTGCTATGAAGGTTTGAACAAGTTCTACTGGCCGCTGCACTTACTCCAGCAGAGCCTGTGCTTATCTGACAAGTCACTGAACTATTGATTGGCCTCCAGCTGGACCTTGTAGGGCTGATCACAACCCTTTCAACTCAGCAGTCCGACCAGTTTTCAACCCACTCCACCATCCTTGTATCTAGCCCACACATCATCACCTTTTGAATGAAAATGTTATGCCAGACAGTGTTGAAAACTGAAACCTTTGCCTTTTTAAGGCAAACAATATCCACTGCTCTACATGCATCCACCAAGGTGGTAATGTTTTCCAATTTCTAATCCATGTTAATTGTTTCAAATAACCCTTACAACCAAAATAAATTTGGAAATGGTTTTCAGAGGTTCCATCCTCTTCCCTGGGATAGAAGTGAGGTTAATCAGCCCGTAGTTCTCTAGATTCCTCTTCTTGACCTTCCTGCAGTTAAGAGTGACCTTTCTTCCTGTCCTCAGGAATGTGCCCAGACCATTGTGACCAAATAAAAATTACAGAACCATGAAATGGGTTAAGATCTGAAGGGACCATGAGTGGGTTGTCTGGTCCAACCTCTCTGCTGAAGCAGGGTCATCCAAGAGAAGAACATGGTGCAGAAATAACACCAGAAGGCCCTTGAATATCTCCGGTGAGGGAGATTCCTCACCCTCACTGGGCAACCTGTTCCAGTGCAATCAATCACACAGTAAAGAAGTTCTCCCTCATATTCAGATGAAACTTCTTGGGCATCAGTTTCTGCCTGTAAATTGAGAGGGGTAACTCAATGGCACTGTCCAACTCCTTATGGGCTTGTGTACATCCAGTCAAGTTTTGCTCATTGTCCAGGCTTCCAAGAATACACCAGTTTCTTCTTTGTTCTTTTCTACAAAAACAGCTTGACTGATCACAGTGTTGGAATTCCACGCCTTTTCCCCTCATTATTTAAAATTGTATTTGATCTCAAATAATTTCTGTTTAGGCAACACATTGTATTGTGTGCATCTTTTTATGAGCTCCAAAGATGAAATTTATTAATTAGAACCAGCTGTATTTCAGCAGGTATCCAAATAGCTAAGAACCTGAGCTCCACATCAGCATTGTTTAATAAAATCTGGTTATTTAATATCAACATATATTTTATTTCATTATAATTTTCACATACAAACCTAAGGTATTATTGCTATTATTAGCTGTGACAGGACACGAAGTTAGAAATCCTGAGTTCCCAGATGCTAAGAAGAACATCAGCAACATAAATCATCAATACTATACCAAAACTCACAGCTAAGCTGACTCTTCAGGCAAGTAATGACCAAGGGACCACCAAATATGTAACCACAATAGAAGCTTGTAACCAAGAGAAAAGCACTTATTTAGATATTCAGACTGTACAGGTAATACAGAGCTCAGGTTGGTATGTGGTTCTAAGTGAACACATTTCCTGGAATTTTTTTGGGAAAAAAGCATTTTTTCCAGGTAATTTTTAAAACTTAATATGAAAAGACAGTTTTTCCTTCTGAGTAAGTCAAATCATACACTTGGTTTCATGGAGAGCTTCTACCGTTTGTTATCTTTAAACATTCCTTTTTAAGTTTTCTGGTGGCCGGGAGGAATCATCCTTGGGATTAATTTTTTTTTTATCATTCTCTTTTGCTGCTGATGAGAAATGGCTTTGATTAGGGGAACACCTTTGCTCCTCACTACTCCATCATGTTTGCTCAATTATTACCACTGGTTTGAGAAATTATACCTTCTTGCACCATGGTTTGTAATTTAGGATGCCTAATCCTGTCAATGCTAAAAAGAATCAAATTCTGCTGAGTGAATCACCAGGATTATTTTTGATTTGAATAAATCTTGACAGTTACTGGTTTGCATGTCTAATCTGATTCATTGACTCTACTCCGGTTGCACATGCTCAATTAGAAACAAAGAAAGAAACAAACCACTGAAGCTCACCATTAAATATGTGGAATATTCCTTCAGAGCAGTCATAAGACTTTGTGTGGTATTTTTGTAGAGCTGTGATAGACCATAACTCAGCCCCTTTTAAAAATAACTCTGAATTAGACAAAAGCAAAATGATAAAAAAATAGAGTCTCCCAAACCAGAATTACTTTTATGTGCATAGTCCCTTAACAAAAGCTGATCAGACTGGCAATGGGAGTGTGTTCTTGACATGATCAATTTGATTATGATAGCCTCAGGACTAACAGGATTTGTTTGCAAATTGTGAGGCTTCAGGATCAGGTGATAAACTCAGTTGTTATAAAATCGTGGCAACCACTGAAACCCTTTTAATTTTCTTAGTCTTCTCCATCTTTCTTTTTCTCTTCTCTGACTTGAGTTACTCTGATGGTGAACATTTTGTAGGAAATCAAGTAGGATGATATTTTCTGGCAACAAACAGAAGAAAATAGTGTAATAATATTAGAGTAAGTAAATAAAATTATCAGTATGCAGGGCTATGGATTTTTACTCATATTGATTAATATACTACCGTGGGAAAGAGTTATTGATTAATGGGACTGTAAAAGTGAAAGCACAATGCTTTAATTAAATAAGAAAGCAAGGGACACAGAAAATTAAAATGCATAAAGAAGGTCATGGATATATTTGATATCCATTCATAGTTTTCTGCCAGTGGAATAAGGCACAGGCTCTGCCGTGTTAATGCAAAGACATTTATCGGTTTAAAGTGCTTTTATTTATACTTTTCAAAGGTGTGATAAGATTCTCCACCTCATGCTCATTGGTTACATGTTCCTGTGCTCACCTGGAGAGCAGGGGGGTGCTGTGGTTACACTGTGGTTACACATGAGCAGGACGTGGTGTTTCATCTTCTGGGACTCAGTCCAGCCTCAAGGCTGATGCTGCACCAGCTTCAGCCAATCAGCCACACTGCTCATGTCTTTTAACCCATTCTGCTCCACTGTTGGCACCCTGGATGCCAAAAACATCGAGCTTTCTGCTTTGACAGGAGGTGACCCTCAGAGGGGTACTGCCTTTGACTTGAAGCTGTGGGAATGGCTTCCAAAACTGAGTGATAGCACTGAGAATGTGTGTGTGTAGACAGCGTGAAATATTTAAGGTCAAGGGTTTTAGGATATAGAATAGTAATATGTATATAAAAGACAATATGGAGGGATTTGGGTCTTGCTTGGGTCCTTCTTCACTTTCTTCTTCCTCCTTCTTCATGGGTTTGAGTGATCTTTTCTAATTGGTTAGTGAAAGCCTCATTGCGGACAATGAGTGATCTTTAATTGGGTTATAAATAAAAATAACTTAGGTGTTGGGTTTTAATCGGTTTTGCTTATTGTTTAAAAGTCCTTGAAACAAGTTAGAAGTAAACATTTTCTTGTCTTGTTGGAGAGGGCTCACACTTTGTGAGACTGTATCTTAGATAAGAAATAATAAACAGCCGAGTCCGAACGAGGTATCATCGTGTCTATTGTCATCTGTCCAGACCTGGCTAGAGCTAACACCTCCACACTCTACAATTTTTCATGCCTAATCACAGCATAACAAACCAATGTGACAATGTGATAAGATTGATTAACATGAGTCAAAGACAAGTATGTAAATTCAGTCTGTACAGACTTACAGATGAGAGTAACAAATTCCTTCTTGGAGTGTTTCCTTGCTCTCATATGAATAAATCAATAGCTGTGTTAGGTCAAATTAAGAGTCCACTTCAACAATTATTTCAGTCTCCCATACTGATCAGTAGAAGAGGATTTAAAGCAGGAATAAATTCAGTTAAGTGGTGCCCACAGGCACCAGTGAAGCTGACACTGATGCCTGACACACAGACTGAACCTTCCCTGAGCAGATAGGAAACTCCACATATGGATCCTAGTGGTCTGGAATTGAAAGGCAAGAAGTACCTCTGGGGAAAATTGGACAGAAATGTGGGACATTGTGGGGAATTCTGGCAACTGTGGGAATGCTTTTGACTCCCTGGTCCTAGCCCACCTCCATAAGTGGCCAGCACATTCAGTTTCCCAGACACCTTCAGGGAGCCTTGAATGTTGGTGGTGGGGTGTCCACTGCTGGCTGTTCCCTACCTGAGGAGTAGGAGACCCCTCTGATTCCTTGCTTTTTCATTCTGTCCTTTGATTGTTCCCTTTTCATGTATTGTCCTCAGTAATGGCTTATTTATTATGTGATATAGTTGATGTTTTTAGCCTTTGATGATCTCTCCCTTTTGGAGGTGGATGGAAGGGGCATCTATTGTTTCAATGAACTAAATGGCAGCTTGTTCTTGCTAGAAATAGATGTGACATTTTCACATGGGCATAACATATATGAAAGTGTTTCCTCTTCCTGAATATACCTTGTTTCATTACTGCACAGGTCACGGAACCTTGATTTTTTTCAGCAGAGTTGTGTTCAGGGTGTGAATGTGATGGTAATTCAATGTCAGTAGTTTAAGAAGTTTTGAAATGATGCAAGCTTACAAAAATACAAAGAGAAATCTGTATTTTCACTCCAGTAACATTTCCAAATCATTAAAATAAAAAAAAAGAACCTCCTCATATTTCAGAAATTTTACTCTTTTTTTGTTAAAAACAACAAGAACAACAGCAAAACAATAGCAAAGTATCAATACTAATACACATTTATTAATTTTATTTCATGAAACTGTTACCTCCCAAGCAGAATTGTCCAAAATATTAAAATAGAACTACTTAAATACCAGCCTATAAGGTGACGGTTCTTCTTTGAAAGTGTTTGATTCCTTTACAGTACCAAGATTTGAGAAGGGTTATTATTATCCTAGATAGATTAGAAAAGACAGCCTATAAGGGCACTTGATATACCTTTTTTTAAGGTCCAAACAATATTTTTTAAATCAGTGTTAGCATATCAAGAGAAAGTCTGATATGTATTTCAGAACCCCTGTAGGTAGTGATTTTGACTCAGAAGGCAAAAATAGTACTTATAAAAAGCAAAGGAAGAATGTGAAGCTTAGAATATCAATTCTAAAATTCCATGTAGGAAAAAAAAAATTCAAAATAATTAAATTGAAAACAATTAAGTCTAGAAATCTCTAAATTTTGATCAATTCTTTGAAGATAACATTATAATTAATTTTTTCTGGTTTAATTTACCAGCAAATGAATTTTAGTTTTGAAGACATAAATTAGAAATACTGCTATAATCTGGGGTGACTGAAAGCTGAATGATGCCTCAACATGACTATGTCCAGCTTGTCCCCATAGCATCTCTATGTACCTGTGGTTGGGTGAAAACTACCATAAAATTATTTCAATTTGGCTGATCAGTTTCACTGATCCATTCGTTCCCTCTGATATTAAATAGCATGTCACACATATAGTGACTCCCAACAAGCCCAATGGATGATAAAGAAAGACCATGATTTTGACAGAAGAAAGATGTGGTAGAGAAAGCTAAATCAAACTTAAGATCAGTGGCTATGTCACCTAAATTTATATTTCTCTAATCAGAGATTCACAGATTTGCTTAAACTGGAATTAACTCTGTGCTGATCTAACTTTCCCCCCTTAATAAAAAGGATAGTCATAATCTACAATTATAGAGTTCCAAGAGTGGAATTAAACTGCAAAAACAGGTCTCAGTCAGCTTTAGGACCATGTCAGGCACTTATGGCTTGTGGCAGATGTGCAGCCGATTTTATCTGCCTCTTTTTCTCATGGATTCTTTTCACCTACATTTCTCTGTCAACAAAAGCCACATCAAATTTTAGAGTTTAAAATGACTGTCTGTAGGGAGACCCAGAACTTACAACAGTTAATTATAGGTAGAGGTATGCATATAGGTAATTTATAGAATGCAGTATGATGGAAAATGCTGGAAAACACATGATCCAAGCTTTCCAGGGGGCTTGTGGAGATGCAGAACCCTGATTGTCATAAATTGATCACTATAAAATCATTATGTATGGTTTATATTTTAAATTAAATGTCCTGGATACTTTTTATTCGATGCATGCATTGTCCTTATCTGTAACACTGGCAGTGATACTTCCCACTTCAATAAATGCTATAAATGGAAGCTGCTTCCTGAAAAGAAACTTCACCAGGGGACTTTATGCCCTAAATTTTGACAAAAAGAAGTGAAACAAATGCTTTTTACCTTGAAAATGTTGCTTCTTACATTAATTTCTCAGCACATGATTACAACTATAATTAATTTTCCAAGGGATCACAGGATAAATCAAAGAACTGATTAAACCATATTGTTTGTTACATGAAAATCCTATTGAGAGAAAATCAGATGTTGAAAACAAAAAGTAATTTTGGGTCACATTGTTTATTTTCAGTTACTTTCTCTTACCAGTTCAAAAGGAGATTTGAGTTGCTTATTCAGCCTTGTTTCTTAATAAGCTATCACTCTGATTTTCAATAGGAGCAAACAGATCTTCTTAAAGAAAACTTTCTGAAAGTCAGACACAAGCACAGAACACCCAGAGGCAAGAGGTCTGTAGAATCTTTAAAAAGTAGCTGGAGGCAAGAACTGAAGCTCTGGAATCTGATAATCAAAATCTCTAGCCTGACAAATAAATGTTTAGGGGATAGACATGTACTCCACAAAAACAACCAAACCTAAGGTTGAGCCCTCCCCCACAAACCTCCAAATTGAATTTATTCTATATTGTTCTTAGTATTAATTCCTTGTAATATGATTGTTCCAGAGACTCCAATTTGTATGAAAACATTGGAGAAAGGGTTTTTTTTGAGCCAGTGAGCTGGATCATCACTGTCTTTTCAATGCTTCCCTCAAATGATGGTGCATTTACAAGTCTGATTCAGATCATGATTTTTGTGAATTGAATAGTATGACAAAGGTAAATTGCTTGAAGATCATGAATTTGCTGCTTCTTCTACAAAAATAATGAATTCATTTATGATCAAAATACCTTAATGGTCATTCTTATAACAGGGATTTAGAGAGTTTGAGTGGGTAACAATGTCATTAAGAAAGTCACAGGAAAAAGGAAACTAGGATTAAACATCTGGTGAACACCTTTTTGTGATGCCTGATGAAATGGTCAGTGCTTCATCCTCCCTACTAGAAATACTCAGGAAAAGGCTGACAGGCCGACATTTGGAGGCAAAGCTGGCAAAAAAATTGCAGCAACTACCTCTGCTCTATATCTTGCTTTCCCATATACCTTTGTGAAAGTTTCCCAAGAATCTTCAGATCTGGACTATCTTCCTGTTGCCCGTCTTTGTCAGAGCTCAGAGCTGGCACTGTGCTGCTCTCAGCAGGGATCTGTCTCAGCCTTGCCTGCTCTCCCAGTGGAAAGTTTTTTACTCTGGATTTGGACCAATCTAAAAGTCCATTTGGACCAATCTAAAACACTAACTGGAGTTTTTTCAGGTCACTTACTGAGTTTTATCGAATTGCTGCAGAAAATTTTGCGTCTAATAATGGCAGGGTTGAATTTTCTGACTTTATTTTTCTTAAAGATAGTTTGAAACTTTCTGTCCTTATAAGTTCAAACTTATCATTATTTTAATCCAGGAAACAAATCTATTCAAGAAAACATGTCTGAAGATCAGAAGCTAAAGGTTATTTGGATGACAGATGAACATATGCAATGTTGAAAGTACCAAAATGTATTTTTTTCCCTCAAAGTTAAGCTGTTGTGAAACTAAGTACACAATTCAAATAAGTAGTAAGAAATCTTTTTTTATTTGGACATCTGATAGAAAATATTATTGCCTTAAGAAGGTACTTCTATTTAAATAAACAAAATTAATCAGAACATGCTAAGAACTATTTACTGAACAATTTTGCATACCTATTTCAATTTTTCATGAGCAAGAAATGCTCTTTTACTGCAGTTAACATTCTTTGCAAAAATGGGTCAGCTCTAACTAATTTATCAACTGATAAAATTTGAAGAGATATTTAAAAATTTTCAAGATTATTTATGATACTTTGATGAGAGTGCAGTCTGTTACATGTCCAGATAAGCTCTTTATAATACAGTATTATAATCATGAATGGCTAAAACAAGATAAGACATTAAAATCCTTCGAGAAATATTCTAAGTAATTTGAACTGAAATATTCATTACTGTATTTTCAGCCATTAAGGGAAATAGTTACCACAATTGATTAAATAAAAATAGAAGAGAGAGAAGTACAAGAAACTTAAAACCACAATAAACCAGTGAAATACAGAATTGCACAGGACTGATGACAGCTGGAACAAGTGTGGATCCAAGAAGCCATATGGAGCTTTTCTGTTTCTGTCTTTCCTGGTAGCACCAAGAGAGCTACTGAGGAGCAGCTGGTTTGGTTCTGCTGGAGCCCAGCTGATTACAGACAATATCTGCTGATAATGTCTGTGATCCTGATGTGGGGCCCAAGGGAGGGAGACATCACTGAAATCCTGCTGTCCTGAGCAGACATTTATGCATATAGGAATGAGAATATGGTATTTAGATTGGCTCCTTCTGAAGATTCGTCCTTTTCTTGTCCTGTCCTTCTTTTCTCTCCAGCTTGAATCATCATGGTATGAAGCAGATTACTTTTTTCACCTCTTTTTTTGCCTGCACAAAGCACAGCACCTTTCACAGCTCCATTTGTTTTTCACATGCTCACCTTTCTCCACTTTGGGGGAAATTTGAACCACAGTACACTGCATAGGTTTTTCCCATGAAATGTTTTCACGGGTGAAATACTGATTTGTCAAACCTGAAGGCTTTTATACAGATGCATATTTATCTCAGTGAGAGTTTTTTTAGGAAATTCTTGCAAAAGCAATTGTGGTTAGATAAAATATGATGTCCAGCTGGATCGATTGAAAGAGAACTTTTATTTATATCTTTGTTAATACTTATTTAATTTAAATCTATATTAATTTTATTTATATCATGTTAATCAGATGATTCAGGAGTGAGATTTCCCAGTGACTTCATGATTTATTTCAGACTAGGGTATTTTCATTCCAGTGAAGAATTAAATTAAGTTAAAGCAGCAGCTTAAAGTCTTGTACTTTCTAAGGTTGAATCTGTGGTGCTCCTATGCTACTTGTTTATTACAAAATAAAGTTTTATCATCTCAAAAAGCAAGAAACTAAGCATTGTTAATATATATTTGAAGATTTCAAATGTATTTTTCTTCTATTTTACTACTTTACCAGCTGAATTATTTTCTCTTCAAACCTTCTAACTGCAGAGACGTAAAGACTAATTGCTGTGATATTGTTAGAATAAAAGAAATACTGCTTTGCTTTGCTTTTCCCCAATATTAAATTATTTTCACAAGCTGAATTCCAAGAGAGTGACATTCAATGTCAACACTGTATAAACAATAGCTGCCCTGCAATTGCTAATCTATTTCCTTCATTACTGCTGATGTCCTGAAATTTGTGGAACACCAGAACTGACAGAAAAACAACCCATTTCCTCCAAACTTTCCTGCTGAATAATTACTTCCTATGTTTATCTGATATAAGCTTCCTGTGGGCAGTTTCCATAGGTTTTTCCTGTGAATGGGTTTTTTTAAAGACTCCAAGAAAAACCAATTTTGCCAAGTACCTCCTCAAATGAAAAAGCTAAACAGATTAACAGGAGACAGAAAGAGCTTTAAATATCTTTGAATATATTTTTTTAAGATATTAAGACTATTTTTGCCAACAGTATGACCATAAAAGTTTACATTGCGTTCAGTTTTTACAGGTGAATCAACTTTGCCCATTTATTACTGCTGTTGTGAACAAAACAGTTTTTAGTCTTCTTCCTTGAGTACACAAACCCTTTATTTCAACCAAAGGATTCTGAAAGAAACTATTGTCATATTTAGATATGAGAGAGACTTTATCTTTATATGAGCCTGAAGAACTCAACATGTTCTCTTCAGCTGTGTGGGATGACAGGAAAGCTGTTCTCTTCTGCTGGCATACCCTAGACATTTTTGTTACACAAAGCCAGTGTAACAGGGCTTTGGGACATAAATCCTCCAGTTTTGCCTATCTCCGGAGGCACCCCAAATTACACAAAATACTTCCAGTGCAGATTTGGTGCTTCTGCACACCCTCATGACACCAGTCATTTTGTCTAGATGTCATCTAGTCATTTTTCAAGAAAACTGAAGGATTTATCTCATTAGGTAATCCTTGTTTTATGTATCTTGCTGCTGATGTTGCTAGCTGCTGAGTGGGAAGAGGCTTTTCAGTAACATTTAGCAGAGCTTTCTTTGGTATATATTGGCATCCAAAGTTTATTGCTGTTGTTTGTTTGTTTAGTGTTTGTTTTCAGGAGCTATGGCTCCATAGACAAATGTGAAAAGTATATGAACTCACTACTGATATCAGAATCTCTACATGAAAAAATTTCTTTGGGATTCTCCCAGGAATTCTCTGATAAATGATTACATCTTCCAGTTGGATGAATCTTTATGAATGGTAGAAGGGTAATGGTAGACTTGAATGTTTCCAAACTCCCAGATATCAGTATCTTCTTAGGTGGGAAAATTATGGTGTTGGTTTATGGAGATAAATTACAGACTCAGTAATTAATTCAGAAATTTATGTTCATCAGAACCAGTTTTCCAAGTACATGTAGTCCATGTAGTGCATAATTTATCTCATAATGGAACAAAAAGGTAATTTCTCAGTACCTTGGCTAAGACAGAGGTTTCTTTCTTGATGGAAAGAATAATTTTCAATTGTCAGAAAGATGTCCAATATTTGGAGCTGTAACATATATTCTAAATATATTTGACTATGTGTACACTCAGTTTAAGACATTATTTGAAAGTAGTCTTTTACAGTAAATTAGTAGAGCCTCCTAAACATTGCAAAAAGCCCTGTGTTGTTAAATATGCAGTGATATATTGCTTTATGTAGAAGAAAAAACATAATTCCTTCAGCAACATTTCCCTTAAGTTTCATGTTTTTCCTAAATTGTGCTTTCAATAAGGAAAGCTTGTGTCTGTAGCAGGGAAGATTTTCTTTGTGAAGGAAGCTCTATAATAAATGGGCAAAGCTGCAGCAATTATGAGAGATGGCTGTGTTTCCAGGAGTCAGCCTTCATCTGCTGAATAATGAAGGAGGCTGGAAGTTTCTATACTGGGAAGAGAGGGTCACTTATATGTTGAGCAATGACAATCTGACAAGATCAGCTCCCAAATGCTTCCAGCAGTGGGTGGAACTTCAGCAGAGGCAGTGACCTATTAGATTAGATTAGATGACCTATTCCACCCTCTATCCAGTATGGACTGGAAAGTGCTTCAGGCATATGAATTTGGGTTGTTCTGCACAGGGCCAGGAGTTGGACCCAGTGATCCCAATGGGTCCCTTCAACTCAGCATATCCTTTGATTCTATGATTCTGTGGAATCTTGAATATGCAAACTTCTTCAATTAACTTCTGTTATGAAGTTAAAACTTCTGTTGAGAAGGGCATGTAGGGGGGGGGGAATCTCCTTCAAAAAATGTTTTAATTTAAGAAATAAAATCTTAGTGTAAATTATTTTAATTAAAACTCAGTTATTGCCAGTTCTTATATTTGTACTTTTATTAAGAGGGTACAGTGAGATATTATTGTTTCAAAAGAAAATTTAAACTCTTGCCTAATGTTAGCATTGTAAAAATAAACAAACATATTTTAATATTTTAAGCATCCAGACTTGAACAATGAATGAATCTCATTAGTATCTGGAGGTTTTTTCTGCTATTTCTCTTGGTGACATTTCTCCTTATGATTTCATTTTAGCAAACCTTTATCTTTAAACACAAATCCCCAGGAAAAATGCAAGAGTGGCTGGATTTGATACAAATCTAAAAGTACACAAAACTGTCATTATGGCTGAAGCCTGAATAAACAATACAAATTGTATGGTGGAACATAAGATTAATTTCTGAGTTTCAAGGTTCTACTTTGTTAAAATACTTTGTATAAAAAAATAAGAAAAAATCAAACAGAATTACAAAAAATAGGTCAACTGAATCTGGGATTTCAAACATCATTCATGGTTGCATGGTTATTTCATGGGGTCATTACCTTGTAAAACAGCAGAGCTTATGTTGTTTTGACTGTCTTTCTATCTTAACATATTTGGAAGTCTTTCAAATTCGACTTTAGGCCTGATTTACATAAGTTTACAGTATTTATTTCAGTTCCCTTACATCCTGTATTTTGGCACTTTCGTTTGAGGAATATGTTGCCTTTTTATCAATGCTCACACAAAATAGCTTAATTTCATCCTTCACTATGGTCTTAAATGTGTCTTTCTTGGATTAGTAGCTTTTTCTGCCTTTCTCTAGCCTTTAGTTCTTTTTCTTTTCTCTAGTTAAATAACAAAATGGATGTTCTGTAAATATAAATCTGCTTACACTTTACCATCTTTGCTGTGAAATCCCTCTCTCCACAGTACAGAAGCTTCCAGCCTTCATTATTCTCCAAATGAAGCCTGCCTCTTAAAAACACACCATCTGTCATAATTGATTTACTTTTTTCCATTTATTTCACAATACAGGATCTTTCACAACCATTACCTAGTGGGATTTTTGTGTTGCCTTGTCTAAAATGACATCCAGCTTGCATAGTTACACAGCAACTATATCTAGTATATGTATATAGTAGATAAAGCATTATATATAGCATTATGTACTAGGTATTCTCACACCAATGTGCTCAGACTTTGTTTGCACCAATGAAAGTATTGAGATGGAAATATTGCAGTGTAAAGTGACAGAATGATCATGATGTTGTCAAGAAAAGTCACTAGTGGCCACCATAAGTGTTACAGAGCAACTGTGCACAACTTTAAAATCCTACTCTACATGCAACATGAAAATAAACTCTTCTATTCATTAAGCTACTCCTATCTCCAGAAAAGAATGACCCAATCTATGATTTGGGTAAATCATGATCAAAGTTTTAATGACTGAAAACATTTTGGATCTTCAGTTAAATTTATGAACTAATAGTCGATAAAAAGGAGACTGGAATTATGAAAAGAGTGAGTGGGATTCAAACATTATGTGAACCACTGGGGAAATGATGCTTTGCTTCTGTTTCCAAGTCATCAACACATTGCTAAACAAAAAGCAAACCCAAGACAGTTGTGTGCATCATGGTAGATGTAGAATGTTCACTGTGTTTTTACATAATTAGTCAGACTGATACCAGACCAGATTTACATGACTGCAAATGGAAATGGATTTATTATTTTCACAATTGTCTCAGATTCTTTCATACACTGGTGGACATTCTTCATGCCAATTATGAACCTGACTAGGATCAGAGGTAAGGTGACAAGATAATTCTTGTGGTGTCTGGGGACACAGAGATTCACCAGACCATTTTGCCAGCTAGCACCCACAAGGCTGTACAAGATTAAGAGACCATCAGCAAACACTTTTACATCTGCCTGCAAGTCTCCTGCTTGAGCCTGACATGTTCCCAATCTGAGTCTGATGGTCAGTCATTCATAAAGTTTGTATGATATGTTTAAACTTAGTAACTCTCCTCTGTCAGTACACAATAATTCGGGACTAAGAAAAATGTGACAGCAGCTGCCCTTCTCTACCTCCAATCATAAAGCACCTTAGGAAACACTGAGACTTGGACAATGTAGACCATCATGTTGAAAGACATTACCATAAAAAGGGTCTGAATTTAGGTAGTCTATGTTCCAGACAAGTTCATCAAACTAGGGCTTTAAAACATCAGTGTTTTCTTCTCTGGAAGGTGTTTGGTAGGAGAAAATAATCTTTTCCTTTGGGTAGACTTCTTCAAAATATTCTCTGAAACACATAAAGGAAAGTTTTTGTTTGGTTGGTTGTTTTTGTTTGTTTGTTTGGGATTTTTGTTTGTTTGTTTGTTTTTCTGAATGGTTTGATTTAATCCTATTGGTACTAGCAACAGTTTAATTTAAAATCCTACAGGATCATGATTTGTGTCTCCCTCACTCTGTAATTTGTAAGGAAAAAAGGAAATTTACAAAATGGATCAGATCTCAATTTCTTATCAGGAAACATTTAATACATTTAATAATCTTGCATTGCTAACTCATTTAATGTAGGTAAAAGTTGGAAAAATTTGGCCTGTATATGAATATGATCACTATCATTAAGTTCCTTCATTATCTGTGGCAAAAAGTCATAGATTTGGGGGAAAAATGTCTTGAGAAATGGACCATTCTCTTGTCTTTTTGATGTTCTCAGAAGTTGAAAGATCTGAAGCATTGTTTATTTTTATGATAACTGCACTCTGGTTGAGAAACAAAAGCTAAAACACATCCTTTGGAACACCATCAAGTATGCAGTGTTTTCTACTCATCTAAAATGTTATTTGATATGTGGATATGTTTCAATGCGCTTCGTCTCAAGGCCTGTGTGCTGTTTGATATAGCATTATGTGGATTGCAAAACAGCTCTGAGCCAATGTTTTAAACTGTGGTAGCACAATAACCGTGAGTTGAGCACCAAAGAATGCGGCAGGTAACCACAAACTATAATTCTGGCAATTACAGCAATGATATTTTGAGAGACTGGATGGCTTCAGTGGTATTTTTATGTTCCTTCTTAAGGTCTCCCTTCAAAGTTAACTACACCATTTTGCTTAGCTGGGTTGGAATGAATCTTTAACTAATACTGGAAAACCCAGCAGGATGTTTAATTTCTGCCTCTTCCCTCTGTTTACTATGTCAGTGCATGGAAAGGGCACACAACATCAGTAAGATTATATGCAAGGCAACTAGAATTTAACAGTGCTTTGCATTTCATTGTATATTTCTTCTAAAGATTTTCATGATGGTTTATTAGCATGGACAGACTAGGTAGATACTCTGGATTTTGCAAAAGAAAGCAAAAGAGCTAGTGTTTTTCTCATGGCTGCACATATACCTGGTAGGAAAGGAAAAGCAAAACAAGTGTTATCACTTGAATGAAAGAGAACTTTGTACACTGTAAACATATTTAGACAATCAAATCAAACTGGCACTTGAGGAAGAGGTGCTGCTGTCATGTGTTTAAAGTGGTAAAACACAGTTTAGCCTTTTCATGGTAGTTTGGCCATTATTAGGATGTCTCACCTAATTTTGGCTTCAAATAACCAGACAGAATAAAAATGAAACTGCACAATGACGTAAAAGCCTCATTTAAAGTGATGTGAGTCCTCTCCTTTGAATGCTTGTGTAATGCATGTGGTTATTTGTATCAGCCGTTTTATTCATGCTGCACCTACTGCCACACTGTGCAACCACCATGCCCTCCTCTCCAGTTCCATTTACTGAAAAAACTCATGAAAAAGTGCTGCTGCCTTCCACCAGCTGCAGTTACAAACTTGCTTTTGTCTCATTTTTTTTCTCATTCAAGAATTGTAGCCACTAAATTTGAGCATTTCTCCTAAATGAAAAAAAAATTAAATCCTTAGTGAGTCTTCATCGACAAACTGTTAAGAATGATACTTATTCTTAACAGATTTAAAAAAAAAAAAAAAGTGACATTGATCTATTAATTGAATATCTTAACCTGATGTTTCATTTTTCATTGAGTACACTATTAATAACTTCCCATACATGTTGGATTTTCCCCCCTGAAGCTTGTTTAAATAAAGGAAACATAATATATTTTGTTATATTTATTTTGACTACTATTTGCTGTTTGATGGTCTAGTAATTGCATGATGCATCATTTTTCCTGAGAAACATCTAATTTTTTTTTCTCTTTTAGTATTTAGTATCTTTTTCCTCTGGTAAAAATTATTGGATTCAATGGCACGAATGTATGTGCATACATATGAAGATGAAGCATAAATGATAGCACAGCTGAAAGAAAGTAAAATGTAGGATTCATACTTTCCATGCAAAAGCACAGATGCATTTTTAACTGAGGTGAATTAGAAGATAAACTGGCTTTTCCCTATGTCTTTTGTACTGTATATTCTTCTAACTGTCTGTTAAATACAGATATATGATTTGCTTTTTACGTAGTTTTCATACCTTGTTTTGTGGAAGTCTGGGAAATATCATGTGGAAAACACTAGTGTTCCCTCTGTAAAATGGGCTTGAGGATTTGAAAACTGCTGATTTTCTTTCCTGTGATGACAATAGGTTTTATATTTAATTTTATCATAGCTATTTTCTATTTAAAAGTGTTGCCTGAGTTGAAATAGAAGCAACACTTCATTGTAGGTGCAACAATGCTGTAATAATTTCCACATGCTATTTTGTTCAATGTTATTTCTTAAAATTACTTAACTCACAACGAAACCTATCTGTGTTGAATAATCATAAAAGATTATCATAAAATCACAGATCTTGCTGTAAAGTTTCATGTCTTAATAAAAATACAGTCTAGTGTGTTAGAGCTCTGAACTCTGATGCAAAATATCAGATAGACAAGTGTGCTTGCCTTGAATTCTGTCCTCACCTGAACATTTTGACCTTACTGAAAAATCCTGTAAAATTTTTCAGAGCAGCAATCCGCCAATAGAATTCCTGGAGCAGTCTTTTGTTTCTAAGCAGCTTTTGGCTTTTAAGAGACAAAAATTCAGAAATAGCTCTAAGTTCTGTTTAAAACAAACTTTCCCCTCTAATACCTGTGAGATTTATCAGTAAGAGTAAACAAACTGAAATTGTCTTCAATGTCTGAAGAGAGTAACCCTCCCCATTAATTTTCTTCAGTGCTTTGAAATTTGGAGGCTACATTTAGGATCTCCCATTGTAAGAGAACAGCCATATCTTCTCTTTAGGTCTACAGGAAAACAAAAATTTTATTTTTGGCCAGAATAATGAGAAGTCTCTCGTTTTAAATACAACAAAAAATATGGGGCAAATCTCATGAATAAATGTTATTTATTTATTTGTTCAATTATGTATTTTTAGTAGTAGCAAATACAAAGGGAAGAATCATATTTGTATAGAGGCTTGATTTTATTGAAAAAGTCCTTTGTACATTTATGTAATCCTTCCAAGATCCTCTTGATGTGAATCAGCATGGTACTGAATTTTTTAGACAGATAAATTTATATCCATTGACATTACAATCCATTATATATCATCTGGACAATTCTATAAAACTTGGCAAGTTCTTGTTAAGTGTGTAGAGTACATGACTTTTTAACTGTAAATTCTTCCTTGGAATGAAATACACCACAGTTAATCCATCTGTCTTTATTTTGCTCACCCACTGGATCATATCCCTCACACACAGATTATTTTTTAAATAAGCAAACTCGCGCTGACAAGGGAGATCCTAATGGTTCTGCAAGAGACAATGTAGTCTTCTGTGTCAATAGTCCATGTTTTATAGCTACTATATTAAACACTGAAAGAGGTTGTTGCCTCAGAGGCCTGAAGACTGAACATGACAATAATAGCTGCCTGCATTTAGTGAAAATTCTTTTATTTTCTTAAGAAAAGAAAAAAGAAAAAAAGGGAAAATATCAATAATTTGATTTTTATTACAAACCGAATTCAACATTCTTAAAGATATACATATAACATTATTCTTGGATATAAGTTATGTCTTTGTTAGTCAGATGTTCTATTTCTGATTTATTTTGAATCTTGCATAATAACACTGTAACATTCCAAAATGCACTCAAACCATACCACAGTGTATCAGCAGCATTTCATATCTACACCAGAAATCTCCAAGAAACACACAGCGAAGCCAGACTCCAGAGTAGTTATTTTATAAGGCAGTTTAAAATAATTGGTGATATTGTTTCATCTTTATAGATCTGAAGCTTGATCCGTTTAATTACTTATAAAATTCTAATAGAGTTGCAAAGTAAGGTAATCCTTACTAAACTATATTTACCTTCATTCGATTCAATCTTTCATTCTAATTTTTCCTCTACATTCCTTCTTGCTTATAATCAATTTCCAAAAGTCTCCTATTTAATAAATTGTGATTCATAAATGTTTCTCCTGAAGTCACAGGAGCTTGACTGGCAGTGGAAGTTACTGGAGTAAACCAGAAATAATTTCAGATCTGTGGAAAACGGTGTTGAAATTCCCAGTGGATACAGGAATCTGCTTTGTTCCCAAGCTTCATTATCCTCCTTCATCCTATCATTCAGGAGCATGCAGACTGGGGAAGGTTCTCCCATGTGGTTTTCAGAGGCAGCTGGAGAATTAGGAGCAGTTTATTCTCCATGAAGATGCCTTTCCCATTCTGGGTGAGGGAAAGAGTCAGAGGTTCCCTTTCAAATATAAGCACTGAAATCTGTCCAGTGAAACTCAGTTTTCAGTAGGAGAATGAGAGGGAGATGTTTCTTCATGTGTCTGATTAATGTTTACCTCACCTCCCTTAAGTATCAGAAGTAGACCTCAACTAGTAGAAAACACTTGGAAAAAAACCCCCATAACCCCATGAAACAGCATAGGATGGATATTGGAAGAATGTGAAGTGGAATTTGATCACAAATATTTAATAGTTTGTTTAGAGAGTAAGGAACTTGAAAGTTCTGAAAAATTCCAAGCAGAAAGTCATTAAAATATCTATTTCTTCTATTAAAATATTATTTTCCCAGCCCAAAACACCCATTTACTTTATGCCTTCAAATTTTTAAGAAAATATGAAAACACTTTTCAGGAATTAAATCATTTTGAGAAGAAGTAAGTCAGATAAAATCAATTGTTCATCTACCAGTATGTAGCTTTTTAAAGAAACAATATTGATGTCCTCTTTCTCATGCGAAGTCACTCAGAAAAAAGAGAAGTTTCAGCTGGAGGTAGGAAGGGAGATGTTTTGGGCTTAGCTTCACCAATTAAGCAGTGACTAGTGCTCACTGGGGTTCATAGGTGCTATAGCACCTACAAATTAGAGAAGCTCTAAACAGAGAAGCTCTAGTCAGAACTGGATTGTGTCTGTCTCTGTGTTGGTTTTGAAATGGATATAAATTTCATGTTATTGAAATAAAGCCTATTTCCATAAGCTGTGAATATCTGAGCTTAGTATTGCTTATCATAGCAGAGGCCATTACAGTTCATGGCAGCAAATGTACTGAGTGAATTTTTTTTTTTTTTTTTTTTAATTCATTCTTGGCACATTTTGTTTTTGTTTGAGCCACTTGCAGAATAAGTTATGTGGAAATGCAACTTATCAACATCCAGACAAGCACGACAGGTTAATTTGTAAGGTAGAACAGCCAAATCAGCTTCACTTATCTATATTAAGCATTTTTTTAAGAAATGTTTTTGGTGGATGAAACAGTGTTTCTTGTGAGTTGCTAGTAGGGTATCAGGTGCTATGTCTGAAAATCTTACATTTTTCTAATCCAGTAAAAAATGAAAATTCTCCATTTTTTTGTAGCACCAACCTGGGTAGTAATTTGTTAATTTTAGTCTAAACAGTATTTATGCAATTTGTTCATAAAGACGTTGTTTAACATTTTTAACGTCTATGAACAAGAATCGCTCATCCTTCATTTTTGTTATAACTTATCTCAAAATGAAGATGTGGAATAGAAAGAAGTAATAGAAGAAAAAATTTTACCAGACTTTAAAAGAACAGGAGGTAATTTTCCATATGAATTACTGTAACTGTTATTCATTTTGATTTCACATCTATTTCAATTTATCCCCTAGAAACAATCCTGACCAATACATTGACTTAAGTAGCTGATATTGTAGACAGATGTTAGCTTGAATCTGCTTGGATTAGTTTTCTTGCAGAAATTTACAGATACAGACACATTATATGGACATCTAAGTTTTCAGAAACTAATGTGTTACAGATACACTTTAAGCTTTTCAGGCTGTGTGTTTGAAAGTGTTTCTGCATTGTGTCATATCAATTTGCCACTTGAGAGCAGAAAAGGGGAAATGAAGTGTTACTGTCACAATCAGCTACTAGAACACATGATTTCATTTCATTTTTATATTAAAAGGTTACATTCACAAATGCTGATTTTTTTTTTATTTTTTTTTTAACTCAGAGGAAATAAGGGAAAGGTGTTATGAGTTCTGGGCATCTGTTTTCTGTTTCTGGCTTTCCTATATTTCTAAAAGTCGTCATGTACCAGTTTATAGGGCTAAGGAAGAACAAATGATATGGCAGAGTAGCCAAAATGAATCATTATGTTTCCCTTCTAGTTCCCATTGTTTTTGGAACTACTGTACGGTCCAATTACAATTTCACTTAAACACTTCTGGCTTTTCTTGTTCTCTGTTCAGGAAAAAGATGAATAAGGACACTGTTCATATTGTTGCAGGGAGGTAGCAACTGATCTTGCACAAGGCTACAGTGACTTTGCAGATCCTCTCCCCTTCCTCACTCATTTCCATCAAAACCCCACCTTTCAAAGAAGCAAGGAATTTAACAGCAGAAAAGGGTGGGAAGAAGACACTTTCTAGTTTCTGTTTTGATTCTATAACTGTTTATCCTAATTAATGTATTTCTGCTTTCTGTATCAGAGTTGGATAACATTTACATTCAAGCAGCTACAAAGAAAAAAAAATTGAAATCACTTCATATTTTATACTTAAATGTTAGAAAATGTGTGTATTTTGTTCATTTTTCTATGTTATTTGACTGCTACTTGGCTCTTAAGCAATCTCATTCATTTCTGTGGAACCCACTTTGGCTGCAACAGGGAGGGCATGAGCAGCTAGTGAGGTCTAATGCCCATCCTTTTGGATCTGCTACACCAAAAGCACACACACTATTTAGTTTGTTGTTAATCTGCTTGAGGACACTCAGCCTCTTGCCTCTCCTCAGCCTTGTTCACTACTTCAGGTAGCTCAGCAGGCTGGTTTTGCATACGCCCCTCTCTTAGACATCAATTATTTTCATTCACACTGTGGGTAACAGAGGCTGTCCTAAATAACAACATTATTAAGAATAAGAAAATAAAGTGCTTACCCTAGTAGCATGCAAATCAAATTGCACTTTTTTTTTTTTCTAAAATCACATGCTTTTAAACATATTTGTATATACTTCGTGTTCCACCATTGACCAAGCCTTGAATTTGCAACATTGCTTATATAAATAAAGTTAAGAAAATTAATAAATCCTTCCAACAATCTGACCCCGGTTTAGAAATTTAATAGCCAAAGTTCAGATGGCTACTGATTAGGTAAATTACATATATTCTCTCCTTTGGAAAGAACACATTCCTTTGAAAGGAATATTTACCTTTTCGTTTTGACTATTTTACCCTTGGGTAGTTTTAGTTAAAGTTCCATTTTGACTTTACCAATCTAATAACCAAGATAGGATGGTCCAAAGCAATAACAAAAGGGCAATATCCTGAGTAAAGAGTCTATATGGGGTGTGATGCGTTTTCTAGAAAGATGACCATGAGTACTCCTCTTCCAACAACTGATCCCCAAGTTCATCTGCAATCATGTACAGACTGTGAGACTTCTTTGTTTGAGTTATAGCTGACATGGTTTGTGGTTACTTTACTTACTCAGTCTTTTTAATTTTTGTAATTCTCCCACAGGCTAAAAATCTCTTGCATCATATACAAGCAGCCATCACATGCAATTACAACACTGTTTTATAACATTTAGAGTGAGGGTTTCAATGAAAAGTTCGGCTAAATACAGGGTTTAGATTAAGTTCTAACATCCTCCAAAACAGGCTATGCATTGCAGCAGGTCTGAATGTGGAACTGCAGTCCAGTTAACACTCTTTGACCTAAGAAGTGACTCAGGAAGATTTTAGGAGGTCTAGGAAGAAAAATAATGTATCATGGCACATCAGTGTAGCAGAGGAACAAACACAGTGCCTCAAAAGCACGCACTTGGCAGTAGCTGAACTTCCTCCCCTTTTCTGCGTGTGAATGTGACTGCACTTACAGCCAGAGAAAGTCACAGCAGGACATCATCCCATGTGTGCTGAAATACCTTTTCTGAGGTTTTGAGGCTGCTGCAGAAATACAGCTGCACATTTTTGGCCCAGTCAGGCAGCTTTTCTCTCAGGCAGTTCTTCCTGAGATGGTATTTAAGTAGGAGCAAAGAGACATTTTCCTGACATCACATCTAATCTGGGTTTGTGTATTTCCCCATCTTTAGTCTGTTCTTGCCCTAACAGTCCTCAGTTTTAATGTGATATTCTAACAGCCCTCTATTCTACCAGGTTCCAAATCTACTCACTCAGCAGACCCCATGAGACAACTGAGATGTTGGCAGGAGAGGTCCTGGATTAGAGGAATTTATTTTCAGGCATGCCTGTGAAGTGTCAGTCATGCTGTTAGCACTAGATAATCTGAAACTGGCAAATGTGAGGAAATTAAATTTAAAGCTGGCACTTGATCTCTAATTCACTGTTCTGCATGTTGTAATAATATAATTTTACAGCAGTGTGAATTAAGGCTGGAGTAGGATCAGACTTTAATCTGACTTATCTGGTTTTTGTCATTTTAATCTAGTTTAACAGCATGTTTAATTTGGAAGACTTTTCTAGTCACCTTGGAGAATTGCCTTCTAGTACATTGTAGTATTTGATACTGAAATCTAAAAAAAAAATTCATCAGAATCTCCTTTCTTTGGTCTCATAGTACTGATAGTAACACAAATGTTGAAACACAGTTGAAGAGCTGAATGGACCTTGAATCTTCAGCACTGCAAGCAAAGGCTTCAGGTACATTGAAGAGAAGTTTTTTGAAATAATTGTTAATGTTGTTGATGTCAAAAACAGATAGTGAAACAATCACTAGCAATAGAGTAATGTATTATATACTCACATTTTACAAACATGATTCTGCTCATATTGTTTTCATAACTAGAGTTTATTCATGAAGTAAGGGCTCAGTATATTTTTCTAACTGGATATTTTCCTGGACAGCCTTTCATCTGACCTCAACAGGCATTTACTTCACTTATTTACTTACCACTACATTTTTTTCCCCCAGATCTCACTGTCAGCACAGTAATTTAAATCCTTAACATCCTTACCCTCTGACTGCTCTGTATTTTACTGCAGTTCATTTTTAGATAGATAAAGGGAAATCTGTACATTATCCATACTGGATTTCTGTCTGATTAGGTAGTTGTAGCTGCAGTAGCAGAAGGAGTGTGATAAGCAATATTCTAAAGTTCAAAAGTTTTATCATGTGTCTCGATCATAGATCTTGTAAGGGAATGTATTTTATCACTTATAGACCCAGTGTTTTACTTGAGCTTGAATAAGACTGATGTCCAAAGGGACCCCATAGCAAAGAGTTGTAAGAAAAGCTGTGCCTCTTGCCAGAGCCCATCATGCTGCTGGTCTTGGCTTCTTGGCTGCTAAAAAACAACATGAAATATCAGCACTGCTGGAGACTGGAGCCAGGGTCACTTATGATCTTGCACTGGAAGTAGCATGTGAGAAAGGATCTTTGCACCTCAGAGGAAGGGAACTAACAACAGGAGCAATTCCTCTTTGGGCTGTGCCCTAGAAGCAGGGACATAACCTTAGAAATGGACAGGGATTTCATAGACTTCACAGACTGAAATTATTTAGTGAAATTTTCCAGGAATATCTTAAAGCTACAGGTATGCCTTTTTAACTTGAGGGTTAGTTCCCAAACAAAAGAACGGAACAAAATTTTCTTTATATATAAGCTTGGAATTCACCAAGGCAAAAATGGCTGTCTGGTTTCAAATGAGAGCTACGACCTGACATTAAGTTGTACTACTTACCTCTGAACACAACAAATTAGTAATTAAATGTAGCTTCAGGGGGCAAGTATGGGAATGTTGGAGTACATCTTCCACTTCTATGATACCAAAGGCATTTTGTGCCCTCTGGTGACCATTTAGATCTCCATTTTTCAAGGGTGGCTGCAACATTTTGGGTATCAGGACTGTACCAGTACTGTTGATAAGATTTTCTAGTCATAGCTTGTCTAAAGAAATAGTTTATTAAAAAATGATAAAAACCCCAAAACAGAAGGGGGTTAACTGTCTATGCACTCTTTTGTACACTAGATTCATATACATGTGAAAGATTTTCGTCTGAGTGGTCCTAGGTTTCCCAATTCTATTTTGATCTTGTAATCAAAGCATGTAGAACTGATCACGTGAGGTAAAATTGGGAAAGAATTATTAAGTGAGCTTTCTAATATATCCCCTCAACATAAAAGGAATTTCGTCAAAGTACAAAAATTGTGCCATAATAATAGCATGTCTTATGTTATAAAAAGTAAGATAATTTCCATACCAAAAGATCTTTAAATATCTACTCTTTTTTATGTATCAAAATTTGAAAAGGATAATTGGTCTTTTGTATCTGAAAATCTTGTCCTACTGTGTCTCATGTTTGCAGATCTCACTAGAACCAATGTGCAACCTCATTTGGAAGTGAATCATTGCTTGCTTCAAACAGTATGCAGAAAGAGAACAGCAAACCAAATCCCTTGTGGCATAGATATGGAAAATATGAACAAAAGAGTGAAAAAATAAATAACTTAGTATAACAGTTTGAAAATTTTGAGGTAGTATGAAGAAGCATAAATTATATAGAACTTAGGTGGATAGTTGGATTTATCAATACCTTTGCAAAGTTGTCATTTAGTAACAGGAACTTTCTTATTAATTTCTTAGAAAAATAATGAAAAAGTGTATGGCATGTTGTTATACCACACTGAGACACTGATCCAGTGCCAAAGTGGACTTTCCACCTGAGATTGTCTTTTGCTGTCCAAACACTACCCTAAAGTAGGTGGAGGATCAATTGGTCCTTACCCACAACACCATGACTTTTCTACCACTGCAGTGTTGTATTTTACTGGCAGTAGCCTGGATTAAAAGTCTGATATGTCTCTCCATGGGAAATTCAAAGCCCCTAAGGTCAGCTGCATGGCTGTTGCTGATTCTGTTAGGTTTTGGATCATGTGCTAAAGGAAAGTGGTCTGACATATTAAGACTAAGAGAAAAAAAACAAAGCAGGCAATATCTGTTCCCCAGTCTGCCATGGATAGATATTTTGCCTTCTGGGAAAGTTTCTCAATTTTAAAAAGTGCCAGACTATTTAGTTGGGATCATACTTTACTGACTCTAGTAAAATGTTTAGAACAATTAATTAATGTTTGTAGAAAGTTGGTAAGTGAGTTAAAGATGTTAGAAAGTGCACAAAATTTTAGTATTTTTAGCAGGTTCTATTTTTAATAAATCCCCCTTGATCATAATTCATTATCCCTCTGAGATTTCATCCAAGGCTTTTTAGTCAACACTTTCTCCTGTAATCCATATTAATTAACAATATTGGTCTGTTGGCTCTACGGTATTTACCATTTTCCCTCTGGTTTCAGAGCACTGTAATTAAAGCATTCCTAGGAGAACTGGTTAATGAATTGACCTGAAATGCCTTGTTATAGATCCTACTCAAAACTTACTTTTAAAATGTACTACAAAGTTTTGTAGAGTTTAGCTAAAAATCCACTGGAGCCTGAAGCATGATTCCCCAAAACACAAAAGGCAAAGAAGCACAAAGCATAAAATCCAAATTTCCTTCTACCTGTGTTTGTAAATCAATCTCAGAACATGCAGCATTATAAAAGGTGTCTCATGTTAGAGTGGCTCTTGCTTATGCAAAAGATTACTTTCTGATCCTAATATAAGGGGGAAGAAAATATATTTCTACTCTCATCTGAAGCTCCAGTGGTTTCATTAAAATTCTTATTATGGAATTAACATTTCATTCTTTATTTATATCTCCATTTGTGATCTTATTTACTCCTACCCCTATCTGCTGATTGTATACAAGCAACACAAATATGAAACTTTTAGAAGCAGCTTTCTTTTTCTTGTCATCACCAAGACTATTTGCTATTTTGAAAAACTAGAACTCTGGGTGTTTTTGACGAAAGAAATCATAAAAATCCTGACAGAAATCTTTTAGACTTACATACGATTTGTGATGCAAGCTGCTTGGTTATGCAGGTCTTCTTCCTTCTGACAATTCTCCAACTAAAATGAATAAACCCCATTGTTTTCAAAATTTTTCATATTCTGGATTCCTCTTTTAGGATAAGTAGAGCAGCAAACAGATGTTTAAGGAATTGCAATGACAGAGAAGAGAAAGGGCCATTTATGGATGGATTAGGAGAGGGGTGAAAAGGGTAGTAATATGTGGAAGTACATTCTCTTTATGCCTTGGACAAAGAGATAAGAGAAAATTAAACTGAACATGGGAATTCACGAAGTCTGCTGATCTATTTTATGCACTTATACATTAAAGTTTGAAATAGTTATTAATGTCAATTGACATTAGTATTGGAACTGGTGTTGTTTAAAACTTTGTCACAGACAGTGGGATCGAGTGCATCCTCAGCAGGTTTGCTGATGACACCAAGCTGTGTGGTGTGGGTGGCACTCTGGAGGGAAAGGATGCCATCCAGAGGGAACTGGACAGGCTGGAGAGGTGGGCACATTCAAAACTCATGAAGTTCAACAAGGCCAAGTACAAGGTCCTGACCCTGGATTGGGGCAGTACCAAACACAAATACAGGCTTGGTGAGGAATGGTTTGAGAGCAACCCTAGGGAGAAAGACTTGGGAATGTTGGTTGATGAGAAGCTCAACATGACCCAGCAGTGTGTGCTTTCAGCCCAGAAAGCCAAACATATCCTGGGCTTCATCAAGAAGCTCATTAACCAGCTGGTCGAGATAGGTTAGTCCCCTACTCTACTCAGGCTTTTTAGATGCCACCTGCAGGACTGTGCTCAGCTCTGGGACTTCCAAAGTGAGAAGGATGTGCTGGAATGAGTCCAGAGGAGGCCATAAGGTCATTACCAGAAGGGTGAAGCACCCTCTTCAACAAGAGGATTGGGACTGTTCAGCTTGGAGAAGAGAATGCTCTGGGAACACTTTATGGCACATTTCAGTAGCTAAAGGAGGCTCACTAGAAGGACTTTTATCATGGGCATGTAGTGACAGGACAAGGGGTAATGGATTCAAACTGAAAGAGGATAGGCTTATGATTAGATATGAAGAAGAAATTCTTTAGTGTGATGCAGCGAAACAGGTTGCCCAGAGAAGTGAGTGTCCCATCCCAGGAAGAGTTCAAGGCCAGGTTAGATGAGTCACTGAGTAACCTGGTCTCTGTGTCTTTGTCCATGGCTGGGGAGCTGAAACCAGATGATCTTTCAGGTAGGTCCCTTCCAACACAGACCATTCTTTGATTCAAATATAACTTTAAATATTATTCCATTGGACTCTACTCAGGAGAGAATTAACTTTCATTTAATTATGTAGTTATTTAGATGGATCACTGTGTGATAAAATTCATGTGTAACTAACCAATACATTGCTTTGGTTGTATGGAAAAGTGGAGTTTGACGAAAAACTGGCAGATACTTGAAGATGACTTCTCTAAGCAATAATCTGAAAATACCACATACATTTATGGTAGTCTACTGAAGTGGTATCATTTTTGCATTTATAGAAAAATTCTATAACAGTACCCAAGAATTGGAGTGTGTAATTTTTCTTAAGCATTATTAGAAAGAAAGCCTGAAGCTTCCATTCACTCTGGATGACTGTCAAAAATGTAAGGATACCTTTTTAAATTTTCCTAAGTCAATGAATTTTAAAAACTGGACATAGATTTCAGAAAGATGGATGAGATGGAGGTATCTATCTAACATCACATTCAGAGATGAAAATAATGGAGTGTTTTTCCTCCCCAGAGTTTAAACATTTCTTGAATTACAGGAATAATTCAGCAGAGTAAACTGACTTTAACTGGGAGTTTGGTGGTGAAATTCTGGTAAGGTAGAATTTTGTATTCCTTGATTTCAATAAAAAAGACCCATATACTTATCGTTAGATATAAATTAATTGTGGTGGTGAAAGCAATAGTTTTGTATGAAGGTCTGAAGACAGCATTACATGATTAATTCTGATCTGCTACAAAATCTGTTTCATATCTATGCATACAGTCTCGTACTGAACTAAATTTTATGTCCCAGAAAAGCATGGAATGGTGACTGCGAGCAGAAGTGCTAAGACCATAAACATCACATATTAGACAATTTCTTAATTAAAATATGCTTTTCATATTCAGCTGGCACTCATTTTCTGAGATTGATTTTGAAATATGTGGAAATTTTTCTTTTCATAAAAACAAAAACAAACAAACAAACAAAACCCCAAAAAACCAAACCAACCAAACAAACAAAAAAACCCAACAAAAAAAACCAAAAAACCAAACCAACCAACCAAACAAAAAAACCCCCAGTAAATCCTACCTGGAAGTAGAACAGACGTAATAGTAGGGGAATATTTGAGATATCAGGGTGCAAGAAAGGATTTCTTATCTACCCGTGCCTTCTCAATATTTTCCTAATAGCCCTAAGATTTTGTTCTCTAAGCTCCAAAGATTAGTAACTTTGTTTTAAGACATAGCAAAAGAAGGCCCCAAAGCTAGAAGTCAGATTTCAGTTATCAGATTAAATTTATTGTCAATTTTGGTTTACCATAATCTTTTTCATGCTACTGAGCAAGAGCTCAGTATGAATATTCACAGTTTAACACCCAGCAGTGCTGAAGTAACCAAGTGTGGTATCCATTAAGTAATCCTCAGAGTCTATGTTTTCCACATCTGTACATTAAAAGTATTTGGTTTTACAATGTGGTAATTCATTTTCTTCAAGCTATATGGTGATAAGCTTTGCAATTTTTTTGACCTACTGAAGAAAAACAGGGTCATAGATTTCAAGTTCATGGGAGAAGCTACAAAAGGAACTTAAATAATTTAGTATGAAAATAGTTTAATGATGCTGTCACTATTTTTTTCTGTCTCCTCCCTTGGGAAACATTTTTTTAAAATAACAATTCAGCTGGGGAAACTCTGAAATTCAAGATGCAGGAATAATTATTTCAACTACATTTGGAATATTCATTCTATGGCATTGTTAAAAATTTTTCATTTTATTAATTGGAATGACCCCAAGAAATAGAACCAGTGACTCCTGAATTTTCCAGAGAATGAATCTTTTCATTTGAACTAATGGTAAGTTACCCCCAGAAAATTGAGTTTGTGTTCATAATGAAGTTATGAAATCTACTGCTGAATTCATTAAATTGGAACAACTTTTATTTCATTATAGTAACAAACACAGCAAATTAATTTTCGCAGCGAGGCATCAGTGTGTGTTTTTAATAGAGAACACTATTATGTGTGAACAATTAAAATAATTTACATTTGGAGAACATTGATTATGAATGATGTTATTATTCCATTAATACAGCAAAACCAATCAAAACTGAATGTTAAAGAGTTGAAATTGTGCATTTAAACTAATAAGCAAATTACGTGCAGATGTAGACAGGAGTCTGGAACTTTGGTATGAAACGTTGGCTGTGACTTGCACATACGATTAGAAAATTTGCACTGTCCCTTAAGGTCTAATTAAACACTGTGCACTGTAACACAGAAAGCTCCATACACATAATTACCCATTGTGAGCTTGCTTATCCATTTAAAATATTACTTTTGTTGTATTTAATTATGTGTGAAAAATGATGAGCGTCACTTTATCTGTGTAATCTTATCAAATAATCACCCTGCCTATCAAGAAATGACAACATTTTAATTCTTTGTGGAGGAACACAACTCAAGGATGTAAAATTACATTTTTCAGGAAGCCGTGGTCTTTTACATGTTATGATTTGTGTGTGTGTGTGTGTTTTTGTTTTGTTTTCTTTTCAGCAACATCTTTTTGGATAAATAAATATCTGCATGCCTTTGGATTTTTTTGTTTTTTTATTAAAATAGGAAATTAAAATCAGGCAATTCTACAAAGTAATACGGATACACTGCAGTCAAGAAAGGGCAGGTCTCCCTACAAATAGGGTTCTTGTTTCCTATCACTTTCAGATTTATAAAGTTGCAGTGCTTCAGACTCAGTATGACTAGGGTTAAAAAATTTGATCTCATCTGCAGGCAGAAAAAAGCTCCATAAAATTATGCATTGATCCAGTAAGATTTCTAATAATGTCCTTGAGGACTTAGCTTGCCTGAAGGTTTTCAGCATAGGCTTGCAACAAGACATAGTGAAAAAAATAAACCAATCAAAGCACTGCTTAATAAAAATTGTTTACATTTGCAGTTATGAAAATAACCTTCCCAACCTTGATGGATAACTCTGCAGAAAGGCTGTGGCTCTACCATCTGATGCTCTCAAGGGAATTTAGGTCTCATCACAGTATCAGTGGAAAATGGGGCTGGAAATAAACTTTTGGAGGTCATTTTGTGCACTGCTTTGCCTGAAGGCAAGATCAATGATTCCTGACAGATGTTTGTCTGACCTAGTCTTCATGAAACGGGTACTAGAAGTTTTTTAATCTTTGTGTGTTCTTAACTCTTGCACTTGCCTGGAAGTCAATAAGGTAACTACTCCTGTTTCTTGCCCAAGCTCCCTTGCATCACTGTGAGATTTCTCATGTGTGAATCAGACTTTTGACTTCTTCCAGTGGTGGCATTTAAGTCTAAGAATTAAAAAGAATCCTCACTTCATTAGTCAAATAAAAAATGATATTGTGATGTTAAAGACTCTCTAAACTCTGTTTCTAGCAGAAAAGGATATTCAAACAAATGAACTGTTATGGGTGGACCCCAATAAATAACAACAGAGTACCTGAAGCAAAGTAAGTATATGAAAATCCCTTTTTCATACAAACCCAATATTTATGGTTTAGTTGCTAAGAAAGTATTAATAATTTATTCTGCCAAGAATAACAGTCCATTTTATACACATTTAGCCAAATTATAATACAGAAAATGAAGAGATTTGTCTGCTGTCTCTAGAAAAAGCTGCTTTTGAAAAGCAGGTCTTATTTTCACAGATGTGGGTCCAGTTTGCAGAACATCTGTGCTGGGAGCCAACAAGTGCTTATGGAAGTTCAAGAAACAACTCACGTCCATAAACCACAGATATGTGTGCAAGTGCTAGTTAGGTCCTTCATTTGCTCCTCCATCTCCTTTTATTTTTTTCCATTTTATATTCATTTATCCACTGCAAAGGTATAATTTATTTGTTCAGAGCATTGCCATATTCTTCCTTCAAGCTGCCATGGGATGAAGAAGCACATATGTTGCATGACACAGAGCTATCTAGACCCTTCCTGACTGATGCAGGTGATATTTATCATCTCCTGCTTGCATTCATCTGCACGTGTCCTGAGAAGCATCATTTGCTGATGCCTTTGTGACACACAGAGGATGGTTTTAGGTCTAGATAAGGTGAAGCACATTCTGTTATGAGGAATTATGTAGTACCTGGAGTGGAGTTACCTCCCTGTCCCAGCAGCTGCCTGTCCATAACATGGGTTATCTTCAGGTCCTGCATGACCTTCCCTTCCATCACCAGCAGTGGGTCAGCCCAGTCAGTCATCATGTCCTACAAAGACAGAAAAGGGAGGCACATTCTCAATGGGGCAGATGAAGCCTTTTTTTTTTTTTTTTTTTTTTCAAATAGAATTTAGAGCAAGGTCGGTCTGTAATCACTTCATGCAGAAAATGTTCTTGGCAACACTACAATTTGTGTATCAAAAATGTCATTTTTGCATACTGAGTGGACTATTAGCGGGGCTATATTCTGACTAGCTCTGAGATCATGGTAATCACAGAATTCAACAAATTACTTTCATACTCATTAACTTCAGCTTTTGCTGGGATTAGTTTGAACCAGCTGTAATTCATCTAGGCTTTGGTCTCCTTCCTGCTCTGAGAGATAACTGGTAAACAGCACCATCTGCATGGAACAAGAGAGTTGAAACTTCACTTTCAGTTAAATACTCTGTTTTGTTTTGCTTTTTTATTTTTTCTCTGCAGACAGCAAAGCAGCACCAGCTGAAATTAATCTTTATGATGAGCAAACAATTGATTCAGTCCTTGTGAGCATCCAGCTGGATTAGTGGGACAGGGAAAGATTTACACTAAGTAAGCAACTGCTCTCTACACCACACAGTCAGAGAAATCACCATGGCTTGTGTGTGATGCTGTTGGCACTTGCTTGCCTGGTGGTCACATCTGCACCACTTATGGTATTGTGCCAGAATGTCAGCTGGGCCAAATTAGTGTCCTGCCACTGTGTCAAGCACAATTCAGCTCCCTGTTTGGAATGTTTCTTTTCAACAGGAAAATATACAAATTAGTATAGTCAAAATGAGCATAGAGAAAACATATACGATAAGGAAAGTTTTTTAACTTCCTAAATCTGAAAACTAAGCAAAAATAGCTCTTCACCTGTTTCTCTCTCAGATTAATAGTTTATTTGTTACTATGAGTTTCTCTCACATTTTAATAGTGTATTTGCAACAGTGACTGAGACCATGCAGCAATGACAAGAACATTCTTATGTCAGTGATTGCCTCATAAACCAACAAGGAATGATTTTCTCCCTGGCCCAGATTACAGTTGAATAAATTCAATAACAAAGTGGGTCAGACAGATCGACTCAGAAGCTGATGCCAGAGAACCTCACAATGTAAAACAGAAATAAATCTCTTTCAGAATCTGTAGAATGAATTTAAGATAAGTTTTTATCCTCCAGTTGTTCCAGCTGAAGATCAAATTAAGGATAACTAAATAGTATTAACTCTCTTTGCTATTTTTAATCCAATTTTATTAAATGTCTAAAATTTTCTGGTTGAAAAGAGAATTAAAGATAACTAAATGGTACTAACTCTCTTTCCTATTTGTAATCAAATTGTATTAACTATAATCTCTAAAATTGTTCATAATCTCCCAGTTTGTATGAATAATAAAGTTGTTCTTTAAAATTGCAATTTGAATTTTTAAGAACTTTCCTAAGGTCTTGAATTCCAAGAGAGTTTCTGTGACTAAAGTTCATTCACAAAAATTCTAATTATTAAATATAACAGTGATTACATATGCTATAAAACTGGTAAAAATTACTTGCATTTCTCATTCATTACAAAATATTTACTTACCCAAATTCAACAATTTCTATCTTCCCTATCCTTCCTAATTGACATATATAAGTAACTAGAGAAAAAGGTGATTTGTTAAACTCTAAATATTTGTCCAAACTAAACCAAATTACATAAAGTAATCTCTTTAGTAGATTTCAAGGCTTTTTCAGAAAAATTTTAATCAGTCTTTAAGTGTAAACCATTATCAAGAAATTGGTTTATTAAGGCAAGGAGACTTAACAGGAAATAAGATTTTTTTTTAGTGAAAGAGCTTCATGAAAAAAGCTAAAAATAGTTTCCACAGGAAAAAAATCTCTGTTTAGGACAACCTAAAGTAAACAGCTATTCTTTTCTCTTAAGTCTTTAGTGTCCTCAGGAGACTGCTAAAACCATAAATTAATGTTTTTAAACAGAATAAATAGGGGATTACGATAATTTCTGAGGTCACATTTCAAATTCTGTGTTCATTTTTATACCCCTCACTACAAGAAGGACATTGAGGTGCTGGAGCATGTTCAGAGAAGGACAATGAAGATGGGGTAGGGTCTGGAGCACAAGTCTGATGAGGAGCAGTTGAGGTAGCTGAGCCTGTTCAGTCTGGAGAAAAGGAAGCTCAGGGAGAAATTTATTGCTCTCTACCACCAGCTGAAGGAGGTTGTGCCCAGGTGGGGTCTGTGTCTTTCTCCACGCATGAAGTGATAAAACAAGATGAGATGACCTCAAATTGCACAAGGGAAGGTTTAGATTTGATATTAGGAAAAAAGTCTGCACTGAAAGGCTGGTAAGCATTGGAACATGCATTTTTAAAGATGTGGTGCTTAGGGACATGGTTTAGTGGTGGACTTTGCAGTTCTGGGTTAACAGTTGGACTTGATGATTTCAAAGATGTTTTCCAAGCTAAACAAGTTTATGATTCTATATTTTGCAGACAGCTAGATCTTTCTTTTCAGCTGGCAGTTAAAAGAAAATTCTGCATCTCGATATGTAAATGCCGTAATAGTGGGCCACTTCAAGTAATCATAGAATCATTAAGATTGGAAAATATCTCTATGCTTGATGGTTATCAAGGGATATTCTGGCTTAATACCAGAATCCAGAAAAAATTTTCTTCTTTTCACATTTCTACCACTTTCATAGAAATTGTTTAAATGACAGTTGTGTCACCTTGTCCAGCTCATTGCTCTAGGAGAAACTTTGCAGTTGCTGTCTGCAGAGGTACTTTCCTCCTTGGATGAGATCATGATGAATACATGTTTGTCTTTTTAAACTTGCCCTTGCTCCTTTTTACCTGACATTTTGAAACCATATCATCTCTATTTTAAGTCTTCACATTGTTTTCCTGCTGTCTTTGAGTGCTTTTGGCTCTTGTCTCTCACAGATTTTACACACTTGTTTTTTGTAGTTCTCATAATCACATCAATTTTCATACAAATCTATGTGTTTAACAGTCTTTGCTTTTATTTTTGATCTGGAATCTTAGTCAGACTTTCAGTTCATGAACCTGATATTTGACTTGAGTCCTCATCTGATGCAGTTAGGGTTCCTAACTTCTTCATTAGAAAGGTTGTTCCCTGACATTTTTTTAAGAAAGTCTTACCCTAATGGGTCCTTCACAGATAGTTTCCAGATGTCTTCTTTCAAGCAGTTTCAGATGATTTAAGCTGCATTCCTTGTATCCTGACTTTGCTATTTATAGTCTCAGTTGTGCATTGGAATGGCAACTGTAAATAAATTAAATGCAAAATTGTGCCTTCAGTCTTGCTAAACCAAAGAGATGAGTGAAGTGTTCTGTGGCTGCTGTTAGCCACTCTTCTTGTCTCAGCCTCCCATCCGAGTTCATGTGAAGCGCCTCAGTGCAGAATGAAAGATAAAACAGGAGGAGGTCCAGTAAGAGAGGCTGTAAACCTTCCTTCCTGCCTGAGCTCTCTGCTGTGGCACGTGTCTTGTTCACACCATGGAAGAGCAGTGGGGCAGTTGCCTGGCTCTGGCAATCCTCGGGAGCACATGAACATCCAAATGTATGTGGGAGACCAATTACTTTATTTGAGCCACTGCGAGGTGCTTGGTGACAATTGGAAATGTTTTTGGCAGTACTGGAGAAATACTTGGATTTGGATAAAGACAAGATGCTGGCAGGGGTTTGGGCTTGTGGAGACAATGACAGGGTTGTCTCTAATTGAAAAAGAATCAGGATTCCTAATCCCTAACATCCCTCACATCCCTTCCCTGCAGAGAATTGACAGCTGTGAAGAAAGGATGTCCCTCCTCATTCCCACCAAGTCACCAAGCAGATATTCACTGGAGTGCTGTAGTAAGATCCCAAAGTTGCTTGCAGCCCATAAGAACATCCACATGATTCTTCAACAGGAGAATTCCTATTTACTCCAGAGAAATCTGGGGAACTTCTCACCAAACACTGTAGAAATAGTTTGTCAAGGTTTCAAACCCAACATACAGACTATGTTCAGAAAGATTTTAGTAGTAGTTTGCCTTGCTTAAAGGGATGAGGAAAACGTTCTTAATTTGGTGGCTAGATACTTTTCTATTTTCTTTAGGGAAGGGAAGCCTTGACAGATAAAATGAGGGATTATCTGTATGTTTCCTGTCACTGATTCCTCCTTTACTAGAAAGATTCAGATACCAGTTACCAAAGGACAAAGGTTGAATTGCAGTGCCAGGTTTTTTATGACGAAGAATAAATAGTATAAAGAAAAAAAATTCTTCAGTACTCTGCTTGAATTTGACCTATAATGCACAATATAAGAACAAGAAAAATATCTAGATTCAGAGAGAATTTGTCAGGGTTGGACTACTTCTTCTATATAAAAGAATCATATATTAAATTTACAAGTGGAAGAGGATATAACCACAATAGGTAGCAGATAAGTTAAGGCAGCTAGTTTTGAAATCCTCCCCAACACGACAAGCTTAGATTATTTTAATTTTCCAATGTTTGGAATAAGAGCATCCCTATCATCCTGATGACTTTTGAAACAGTGCAGTTAGAGAATAGTTGCGTTTGTAGGCCAGGTGAGCTGATAGACAATTTAGAAAGTGTGGGAGTGGAAGGAGATGGGAAGCATTATAAAATTACTGCTGCACCCTGCAACCTGTGGTGTGAAATATGGCATAGTGACATGGAGGATAGATTTCGTTTATAGACACAAAAGTTTTCTCAGTGGGGCAAGAGTCTTGTATGGGGTCAGTTCTGTGATGCCTTCATTGACTCCATCCTCATAATCCCAGAGACAGCTTTGTGATCAGTGAGACCTTGCTTGTGGACTAAACACTGGAAAATTTGGGTTTAGTTGGCAGACTGACTATACTTTTTTTTTCCTTTTCTTTGATAAGAGAAACAAAAATGCATTTTAAAAACTTTTATGGGTAAAATATTTTTCTATGTGCTTTTTTTTTTTAAGTCTAATTTAATGCTTTCTTGTATGAACTAGCAAAAGTTAGAGCAAAATCCTATGTCAGCCTTTGTTTGTACAATGAGTTGGCTAAAGCCTAAATTTCCATGAATTCAGAGAAAAATCTCTGCTGTGGGATAATCCATATTACCCCATAGCATGAAACTTATTTGTTATGTGATTTTGAAGATCAGATTATATTTCCAGTTTTTCAGCTCTCTTTGGAGAAGAAAAGCTCAGACTATAGAATTACTACTTTATGTCCAGACTATTTCGCAGCATTTTCATCACAGAAACTAAATAACTTAGTGTTCAATGTTAGATACAGATATTCTCTATAAAATGAGAACATACACTATTTTTGTCTAGTTCTAATGGCTAACACAAACAAGAAATATAAAACTATTCATAGACTTTAGTTTTCTAGATTTATCTTATAGTCAACTAGCACAAGAACCTCATCATCATTTTCTTAATAAATAAGGTATCCATTCAGACTCTGAGATCTCTGATTGTAGCCAATATATAAACACATAATAAAGATTTACAACTGAATAGGCAGCATTTCCTTGATTAATCAATGATTTCATGGATGTTTATTGATGATCTCTTTGTTCAGAGATACGGTAAATTATACTTTTTTAGGTAAAGGTAACCTGACCTTACAAATATTAAGAATCAAATACAGATGGTCAAATGTCCTGTAAATTCACACTTTAATAAAGATGGTGTTTTAGGGGAGGTAGAATGTAGGAAGTAAACCTGTTTAGTACCAATCCAGATCACTAAAACTTCTGAATTCTAGTCTATATTTTATTTAATTTCTGGCCTGTTATATTTATGAAGATATGAATTTGTTGTTGTTGTTGTTGTTATTTCATTATGCAGTCTTCCTTAGGACAATTACACCCTTTTCAATCTTTTTTTCTTGTTGGCTTTTTTTTTTTTCTTTTTTTTTTTTTTTTTAAATTATTTCAAAGATTTTTGGTTTGGTAATGACAAAATTACAAGTTAACCATTATTCCAGGATTTAGGAAGCAATGACACATTGTTGACACTGTGCTTGTTCTCAGAGAAATAAGCAGCAAGGAGTCAATAATTAGCTAGGTGGACTCTCACTAATGTGATAGATGAGGCACCACATATCTGACAGATACCTTCTACAAGCTGATCTATTGCACTTTCCCCTCACCCCCCCAAGCTGGAATTATAATATAAATAAACCTGCAATCAGGTGAAAGCAAACTCATTTGAGGCCTTTTTGATACTTAGGAGTTAAAAAGGTTTGACTGTTTAATTTAGCAGAGTTTGCAAACTTCCACCTAATTAAAATGAAATGGGCTGATGTAGAAAGTCTGAGAAAAAAAAACGTACTTCATAGCTTATGTTCTCAACTCAAACCTACACAAAACTTACCAAGTCAGGTATAAATTCTCCTTTGTGTTCCAACTGTGACTAAAAAGCCAGATTAAAAATACAGAATTTATCCCATGTGATGCAGAAATAAGGAAAAATTGAAACTCATGGAAACTGAAACCAACCGTTCTATTTCTGTTCACTGAGCATAGAGTGACAAATGACATTGATTGTAGAGGCCTCATCCATCAGATTTAATGACCTCTTATTAAAACTGCTTAAGTATTCAACAATAGGACACAGTCATCATATTACAGCACTTTTCTCAGGAAACAAATTTCACCCATAAGTAAGAGGGAAAAAAAGCCAGGAAATTAGGACTCTAGGAAAAATATTGATTTTAGAATATTGTAAGTGAAGGCAAAAGTTGTATTGGTACCTGTGATTATATCTCCACAAGGTTATTCTATTATAGCTGTAGTTGTTGTGTGAAAAACTTAGTTTTTTTTCCAAATAACATAAGTGCAGTTTTTTTTTGCAGCATAAAACTGGCCACAGAAATCAGTGGTTGTGGGGGAAAGAGCAGCAGATTTTGCCAGTGACTGTGTCACAATCAAACTTGATTCAGCATAGAGTCACCTTACCAAAAAAAGATTTTTGATATGTTGATACTGAAAAATGTCTTGATTATACTAAGTAACTAGTATAGTAACTATGCATCTGTACTAGTTTCAGGAGTATCATAGGCATCAGCAGGAATATGAAATTTGTACTCATATTATAAATGCCTCTGCTGTGCTTTGTTTTCTTTCCCTGTTCAGATTCATGCCTTCATTTCTTGCTGCTACTTTTAGCCGTAGTTTCAGTGAGATCTTAATAATTAGCCATTTTCTGTGATCTTAATCTTATTTCATTTAGAATTTTTATTTATGGATGATATTCTCTCTTTTCCTTCTTGGTTTTGTGTTGTTTATTTTCTTGATTTTGGTTTTGTTAGCTTCAGTTTTCTTTTCAGGGTTTTTTTGCATGTTTTTTTGTTGTTGCTGTTTTTTTATTTTGGTGTTTGTTTTTTGGGTTTCTTTTGGTGGTTTTGTTAGGTTTTTTTTTCCTCTTTTGGCTTCCAAAGGAAGTTAAGAATAGAATAATAAGAACTCAAAATGTGATGACAGTAGGACAAGTGTATTCTGTAGTTTTAGCCTATTTAGTTAGCTGCAGTCCCTGTAGGAGTGAACTTTTTTCCATTGTTTTCTCTTTTCTAGTTTCTTCTTGATTATTGCATTTAATTAAATTTCATGAATTTTAATTTTCTTCTGTTATTCTTACTTTTTCTCATATTTTCTTTTACATTTATTCAGGTTTTAGGTGTACAAGTTTGAATATGTCAGAAAAGCATTCAGCACTTCACTCTTTTTGTTTCCAGAATAATGAAGAAATAATCAAAGAAAAGGTCAGATGATATGAAAGGCCTCTATTTGATTTTTAAAAATAATGGTCCTTCTAGAGGAGAGCACAAGTTTTCCTGCTAAGGCATGATTTTCAGGCTGTGTTGAGCACCTGCAGCTCCCACTGACTTTGGAGGAATGTGTACATCCTAAGCACCTCTGAAGAATTAGCCCAGTGCCCTTCCATTGCACTTCTCCAGCTGCCAAACACAACAGGAATCTGGTGGATGTAAAGGGATTTATCTTGAAACAGGTGCACATGTGGATTCAGGAGGGAGAAGTAGGAGACTGTTGACTATTTTATGAGGGAAAAAGCAAAACGTGCTTTTCCACTTGATATTTCATCTCAGGTTATATAAACTGTTCATTTCACATGACCAACTTGCTGGCTATGCCTTATTTGGAAAAATTACAATAGATGATGTAAAATAAAGACAAAAGGAAAAAAGTGCAAGGAGGGAGTTGAAACTGCATAACACTTATTAAACCCAAACAACCCATATAATTTGGTACAGAAAAAACAGGGTAGTGTAAAGACATTTTATTTTCAGTCAACATTTTACTAGGGATTTGGTCAGTGCTTCTGACTCTGCAAGAAATGATCCTAAATATGAGATATATCAGTCATTAAGGTGGAAAAACTTGCCAAAGAATACCTATTTTTCAGGAAAAGTCAGCAGTTTTTGCCTTGGCATTCAGGAATAGAACTGCAGACTCTCCACTGACTATCAAACAGCAAGAAAAACAAATAAAGGTCTACACAGCTCTCCCCTGCCAAATCAGGCATGGCAAGTGGGAAGGTGGGGTGTCTTGAGAGAGAAGTGGCTAAAGCTACTGTTTTATTTTAATAGTTATTAAATTGACATGCAAGGAAAAAAGAATTCAGAATTCCTTCATTAGAACTATCCTATTAAAATCCATTTTCCTACTGGTAGAACTGTGAGACTTGCTGTCTTTGAAAGCCAAGAGACTGATAAAAGGCAAGGTGTATTGCACATCTTCAGCTAATACAGTCATGAGACCCACATATTTCCTTATAAAGGTATCAGAAATGTGATGGCTTCAGAAGCACTAAGCTGGGTATGACAGAGCAATTAAATTAAGGAAAACTGGTATGACAACTTGCCAGACCTTGCTTGAACTTGTTCTGGCCTGTTTGGAGTGGTTTACTTCCTTGTTAAGCCATAACATCATTCCAAAGAGCAGCTGTCTATTCCCTGATGTGCCTAACATGATATTATATGATGCAACACTACTTTTCGTACCTGTATTTTTAACAATTTTAGTGCGGGTTGATTTCTATTAAGTAGAGAATTTGAAGTAGGAAAATGTTAACTATTTGATGAGTCTGATGAATGCTAATATAATTGCTACAACTGGACTATTAATTCTGACATTTTCGCATTTTTTCTAGATTTTGGAAGGGCTAACAATAGATTCTTTCCTTTATATGTTTGGATTCCCCTAAAGAGAGTTAGAAATTAACACATAAAAAATTGGTAACTTTAGTTGCCAATTATGGTAATTTAAATCTACTATACAAATCTGAGGAAACTGATCTCTATTTTTAACCAAAACAACAGTGAGCCAGCTTGATTTGCAGTGAATATGAATTAGGGTCACGCTCCATAGTACAATTTGCTTTTGCAGATACTGGTCAATGCTTGTAGGACAAACAAACAATTCTGCAGCTCAGCTGATGTCTGATAACTTGGTGAACCAGACTAGCTAGAGGATTAGGTATCAAAGTAATCAAATTCTAAACCAAATCATAACAAAAGAAAGGTAAGAAAAGGTATCCAGTGTACCAAACTCTGTTCTATTAAGCATTTACAGTTAATCCAATGGAATGTTGGTATGACTTCTAATGTAATTTAATTTTTATACAATAAAACTCCAATTTAAGGACCATTCAAGGGTCTTTACAGAAGGTTTTGATTAAAGAAATGTAATTATCAGTATGAAAAGCTACATTAACATAAGCAAATCTCAGAGCAGCTCTATCATATTTCAGATGCAAGGTATTGAGCTGAAATACTTTACTTCTGAATTAACTTGCACAGAAATTGACAGTTAGATAATAGAAGGCATTAATTATGAATGAAAAAAAATTTTTTTGCACTTATGTTTATAAATTATCTTAATCACTCCTACCAATATTAAGATAGAACTGTAGAATTGGCTTTCCTGAATGGTAGAAAGAATTGTAAAAAATAAAAACTTTTTCCTCTAAAATGAGTTTGTATTTTGAACCAGTATTTTTTATAGCAAGCTTGTCCAGCTGTCCTGTGCAGGGCGGGGAATTAGTTTGATGATCCCTGTGAGTCTCTTCCAGCTCAAGATATTCTATGATTCTGTGATTCTAAAATGACTAAGCCTGACAGTCCTGAGCAGGGATAGGTCATATCACCAACACACTTGCTAAAACTCAGACAAAAGTCATTAAAAGTCAAGCACAGAGAAATGCCCACAATCACCTTAAACAGTGCTCCCCATTTCCATAGAAGTCAATTTCTACTTGAAAGTGCAAGAATCAAGTGGCTTAATTGCTCATTTTTCTGTGATCCTCTGGGATAGAGAATGTTAGTTTATTTAATTCATAAATACTCCAGAGTATTTTACCTCGTATTTATTTTCCACTACTGCATCAATCATACTCATTTGACAGGGCTCTGGAAAGCATAATCTTTTGGACTGACCATAAAAAATTAATTATGCCAACCTTCTCAGAAGGTGATGTGAAAAAGAGAAATCCCTACACAACTAAATGCAAGGACTCTGTTACATATATTTCCATGTGCATATTTCCTTACAGATGCAGAACTTAGTAATTCCCTGTTATTCTCATCCTCTTCAGCCCTTTCAGCTCCCAGAAAGATGGAGATGGAGTGAAACAGAATCTTAGACTCCAGACCAGTGTTCAAATGTCCAGCATTATATAGCAAAAATAAATTATATAACAAGGAAAAATAAAAAAGATAAATTATTTCTGTAGCCAAAATCAATCAGGATAACCTAGTTTAAAACAAAATCAAAAACTTTTCCCCTACAAGAAACAGTAAAAATGGAAGAGAGAAAATAAAGGGACAAAATAAATCTGGATGTTTTTCTATGGTTCTGAGGTTTTTTGCTAAAAAAATAAAGTCCTATTCTCAATTGGGTCTTTGTGTTCAGTCTTCACAGTTAATTTTATTGTGTTCTTTCTCTTGATACATTAGGTCTAAATACATACAACTTTCAAATAGCTTCTGAAGGATGAAATGTTTGTAATGTTTGCCATATATTTAGGAAGTTTTCTTTGTCAAAATTTAGATGTTTTTAATTTGAAAATTTAATACTGTTTCTTTTCCTGAGAAGTTGATAAAACTTGTGAAAGGTAATAATCATCTTCTCTTCCTATGGTAGCACTCTTCCTATAGAGTTTTGAGATCTCCTGGAATATGTTGTTCTTACTTTCAAACCTTTTCTCTGATAAGGACTGAGGAATCTTTCAAACCTACGGAGTAGCCATATAATTTTTCCAGACTATCTAAATTGAAATCTATACTCTGCAGACAAGCTTATTATCAGAAAACTGGGCAAATTTGGTGTTGGCAAGACCTAGGTCTTAATTTTTAATTTTAATATTTTCTAGATTCCTACAGACTGTGGATCTGCACCACATCAATTATGCAATTAGTCAAGGCCTTGAGCTGTAAACCAAAAGCATATGTGGCAAGTCCAGGTCCTCAGCAATGACAGAGGTCACCAGCAGTGAGAAAGGCATCTCCCCTGCCAAAAAGCCATGATGCTGCACCTGCACAGAGCAGCTTTTGAAGCAAGGGTTAATCGAGAGGTTAGTGTGGTGATGCACTGAGTAGCTGAAGATGATATTGCAGCAAAAACAGTCACATGTGCAACTTATTTGGTCTAAGCCCCAACAAAGAAAACCATTAATAAGAAAGCAGAGAGCGTGTCATTATGTGTGCAGTTGGAACCCTTTTAATTATGCCACAGTAAAATACTTCCTCTCAGCTATAAGCTGTGTGCAGTAGACTCACTGTCAACAGATTTGTTGCCTAGAGAATTAAAACCAGATTAGGAAATGCTACCATTGCTCATTCTTCATGTTCTGGTAGGACATAATAAGGGTTAATTTGATCTGCTTGTTCATCATAGTGCTACTGGAATCTGTGTGCATGTGTGTGTGTGAGACAGAGGGAGGCAAAACAAATAATCAGGACAAATTTCATGCAGAGCCCCTGATTTGGCAGTGTGTGTCTATTGCCTGAACGTACAAGAGTTTAGGAGGCTTTCCATTTGACTGAAACACTGATGTCAGATTTCAACAGATTTCCAGGTACTTACACGTGTCCAGAAGTGTTTCTAGAATTCCTTAAGCAGGATAAGACTACTCTGACTTTGGGAATGGGGCCCTCTGACTTTATCTGCAAGTTTTGGTGCTTAAATACTTTAGGAATCACATGCAGCTTTATGAGCTGAGATGCAGGTGGCTGCCTTTTGAGAGCAGCTTAGCCTGTCCCACTTCTCTGTCCTGCCCTGTCCATGCACTTCATCTTCCAGCTTTCTCAAAGCTGGCAATCCTCATTCAGTGCTTTTTCTCAATTCAATGGGGGCCCATCACTCTTTCCAGTTCTATCATAGTGTTTTAAAATCACCTTCTTCATTCTGTTATGCCTTAAAATACAGGATGGTGAGTTCACAAAGAAGATGTAGTTAAGATTAGAAGCTGAAGGAAGAGAAATATCATTCTTATAAGAAGAGCCATACTTCCTCCAGGCTGACTTCTTTACTAAAGTTATTCAAATTTCCTAAAGAGTATGATAATTATTTTCAAATGTTTGTCTGCAGAATTTCAGACAAACATAGAATTTTTCTGCTAGGGAACATATAAAGAATAACTATTTTTGATGATTATTAAACCATACTTGTCAGTAACGTTGGAAACAACTCTCATGAGTCTTAAATTTACTATTCATGCCTTTACTAGGAAATATTTATGGTGCCTACAGATTAGTAGAAAAGCATGAAAATCATTACAATAAGGTATGTATTTTTCAGAAATGATTATGATCAGTGAGTCTGGTGTGTCTCATTTTAACCTCTTCTTAAGCTATAAGCCTACTGGCTGAAGGTCCAGGCTCTGTGTCAAAAGGTTCCACAAGAAATGCACAGAAGATGTGGTTCCCAAGAGCAATGGTTTGCTGTTCATGCACCACAGAGCTGAAGCGGGAGTCTGCACAGCAATATGTGTGCACTGCATGTCACATGCAGTCAAAATAGACTCTGCATCATTCAGCAGAGAACTCTTTTGTTAAATCTGAGGTATAATTAACAGTATGTCCCCATGAGCTGTTTGCAAAGCATTCCGAAAGGATCTTGGCTGGTTTTGATGACTTTTAAAGTAAAATATGATAAGAAAATGAGAGAAGACTCAATATTCTTACTACAGCGCAGCTGTGCAAGACAGATTTTCATTTAAGGTTGCAAAAAATGTCATCTACCCCAACATATATAAAATGGTCAGAGTACACACAGGCCTGGGGCAGCTGCCATGGACCTGTTCATTACTCAGATGCCAAGTGGCAGAAAGGGTCAGCGCTGATGGATGTCTGACCAATATTTGGTCTTACAACTTTTCTGGTTACCACTGCAGGAAGCTGAAGACAGAGGATTTGAGAATGAAAGATGTATGAAGGTCTCTCTGCCTAGGACCTCTCTGGTGGCACAGAATGGTTTCCACTACAAAATGGCTGAGTTTCCTACACGCTAAGAGCCACATCTGTTTGTAAACAGGACATTGTCAGAAGGGAAATCATGGATGCCCTAGAGTGCCCTGGGTTATTCATAGGATATCCTCACACCATATGAGTTTTTTGAGATTTTGTTCTCCTAAAATAGTTTATTGGCTCCATCCACTGTGGTAGAAAACATTTCACCACATATTATGTCACAAAAATTTATTGAAGTTTGAGATTCAGCATTTCAGGGTCGTGTTTCAGGTAACCGTCTTTCAAATATCAACCATTTGTGACTCTATTTATTTTATTTTCAGCTATATTTTCCATGTAATCTTCTGATTCTTTGGATGATACTGAAAAGACAAAAGCAGTAGTTGGTGGGAAGGACAACATATGTTGTTTTTTATAAATTTTTCAACCTAATTTTTCAGATAGCAGATAAAAATTTCATCTTCAATATTAATGCTTGAAAGACTATTTCTTTTACTAAAAAATGAGAATGCTTATTTCATCAGATGTGTGCTGTCAACCAGCCTAATTTTTTTTCCAACTGTGGTATTATCCACCGTCAGTTTCTGAAGGTTTCAGTCCTACTTAGAATTTCCTTTAAACCAATCAGGACGTTGGAAACATTTCACTGAATAATGCCTTAGGGTTTTTTCAGTGTTTAAAAACAAACAAGCAAACAAGCTTCTAATTTTCTAGTAGCCTTGGCAGCTGTGGAGAAACCTGGACTACCTCCCTAGCTCTTTGCTGTGCTTGAGGGCAATTAGTAAATCCCATGGGGAAGGGAGGGAAGCAGGACAAGCAGGAGGAAGGCAAGCAGGGAGGTGCTGTCGCAGCAGCGTTGGTGGTATAGTGGTGAGCATAGCTGCCTTCCAAGCAGTTGACCCGGGTTCGATTCCCGGCCAACGCAGCATCATTTTGACTCCTTTCCCAGTGGGGTGAAGGAGGTGCTGCCATCCATCCATCCCTCCATCCATCCGCAGGGATGGCGAGCGCCGGGAGCAGCGGGACCCGCGGGGATTTCACAGGGACAGCCGGGGAGGCGCAGCGCCAAGGGACAGGGCCCGGGAGGTGATCCCACCTCAAACAAGAGCCAGCAGGGATGTCCCTGCCGGAATGACAGCAGGGCTGGACGTGGCCTCAACTGGCCGAGGACGTGTCCGTAGGTGAAGGGAGCTGCTTTGTGCTGCTGAGAGGGTGCCCAGGTGTGTCCTCAGCACTGAAGAGGCGTGGGAGTGCTGGAGAACAGTGAAAAGGGTGTAAGGATGGTTGGAGGCTGTGGCATTTCTGCTGTGAGGAAAGAAGACAGGGTAAAGAGGGGGGAATGTTATTATTATGGGAAATAGCTAAAGGAAGGGTGCAAACAGAGTGGAGCCAGGCTGTGCGCAGCGGTGCCCAGGGGCAGGACAAAAGGGAATAGGATGTAAACCAAGGCATGGAAGGTGCCCTCTGAACATCAAGAAAGAGTTTTTCACTGTGAGGGTGACTGAGCACTGGGTACAGGTTGCCCAGAGAGAAGGTGTGGAATCTCCATCCTTGGAGATTTTCAAAAGCTGTCTGGACATGTTCCTGGACAAACTAAGCGTCCTGCTTCAGCATCAGGGTCAAGCAGGTGGCATCCAAAGGTCCCTTACAAGCTCAGCCATTCTGCCACTCTGTGCATCAAGCCAAGCAGTCCAGCCAAGGTGGGAGTGGAGGGCAGAGGACCATGCAAGATGTCAGTGATTCCCCGAGGGGTGGCAACAGCACCAGGAGGGTGGGCTGAGGCAAAGCAGCCAAGGGAAGATGTTTTACTCCAGCAGAGCTAAAGCAGTGCATACAAGCCATGATTCACTACAGAGACAGCAGCTGGTGCCTTCAGATGACACATCACAGTCTAGAGTCAAGTACCTCCCAGGAAGCCTCCACTGTCTGAGTGCCCAGTCAGGTCTCTGACACTGCCAACCAGTTTTGGTGATGCAATTAATCACTGTCAATCCCATGGCTCAGAATCTTGTTATTCTTGAAACCTGAATCTTGACAGCTCTTTCAGAGAAAAATGTTCTATCCCAAAGCAATTTTGAAATAATTTATATTATGTTTCCAAAAGCTGTTTATATGACAATTGCAGACAGGACCTACTCACGTAGTAGCCTACATGGTAGGCTGCAGTGAATGGAAGAAAATGCAACTATAATGAAAGTCCACTTCTTTTGTTTCAGCCTCTCTCTCTCTCTTTTTTTTTTTTTTTTTTTTTTTTTTTTTTTTTCCTTCCTCAGGTAGGAGAAAATGCACTCATAGGTTTACAGAAATCAAAAGAAGGAAAGGGCTAAAGGAGCTGAGCTAGCCCAATGAGAAGCTCTAGCCATTTCTACTTCACAGCTAACTAAGAATGTGTAATGTCTAGAGCTCCTAGAATGAGTGGGAGATACAGGCTGTGAAAATGTAGTTAAAATAGACCAGATAGATTTACAAAAGCTTGATGTTTGGAAGAGAATTAAATCCTCTGTCCTTCTAAAAGAGAAAAGGTTCTGGAAGCAGTGGGTGGGTGCAATTCCAGCAGGAGACTGGAATTTAAACCAGAGGGGTTTCATCTGCCCAGAGTCTCATTGTAACTTTTTTGTTACTAAACTACTAAAGCTAAGGTAACAGGTCTAAATGATTATTTGCCCTACTTGAATCATATTACACTTCTACAGGGGAAAAATAGTTACTTGCTTGTATAAGCCTGGATCCATCTAGAGGGAAACCCCTCACTGAAAGCCCAGAATAGGCCCCAAAAAGGGCTGCTGAACCACCAGAGTAGCTCAAGGGAGGCTCCACTTTAGGGCAAAGCCAGTGGCTGCATGTAGTAAGCAAGGCAACACCCTCTGTAGTACATGGGTTACTCAAGGTCCACTAACAGCCATTCCTATAAACATCAGGTACTAGACTGAGCTCCCAGGTGACGTGAGAAAATGAGACAACAGCAATATGAAACTGCAGGAGGGATTTGGACTCAGTGTCCTATAATGCCCACAAATTATAAGTTAATACTCTATGTGTACTTGCTCTTGCAGCAGTTCTCATAGATATGACTGACTGTGCTTGCCAGTTTTGTTTCCTGCAGTTTCTTGTATCTGTGGTTTTCTGTAGTAAATGGAAATACAAAACTTGATATTTTCTCATGGTGTAAAGGCAGTAACTTTTCTGAAAACCTGTAAGCTATGAGATGCTTCTGGATTTTTAAATTTTTACTGCACAGGAAGGCAGTGACACATTTTGTTGTTCGGCTCTGTTTTGACACGTCCATTGGAGTTGTGCAAAGCCTTGAGATGTCCTTGTAGGGGGCACAGTGCTAGCATTCTATGCTAGCAATAATCAATTAGTAGGGTCTCACAGATGATTAGCAATGGGCTGTAATGCAGCTTTGCAATCAGCTCCCAAGAAAGGTAAATGCCATTTTAGAAGAAGGATGAACACCACATTCAGATACAAATTCATTCACAGAATTGTATCTTAGAACCAGAGTTTCACAGAATGGCCTGGGTTGGAAGGGGCCCTAAAGATCATCTGGTCCCAACAACCTGTCATGAATAGAACCAGATTGTTCCAAGTGCCATCCAATTTGGTCTTGAACTTCCAGGGATGCAGCAACCATAATTCCTCCTGGCAACCTGTTCCAGTCCCTCACCACCCTCACAGCAAAGAATTTTTTTCTAGTATCTAATCTACACCTACTCTCAGTTTGAAACCACTCACCCTTGTCATCTCACTGTATGCCCTTGTAAATATCTCTCTCTGTCTTGTCGTTATTTCTCTTTGATTTATTCCTTCTTTTGAATACAAGGAAAGAGTTTACCTATTGCTATCATGGATGGCTTAAAAACAGAAGGGAAAACTTTCCTTGGAAGCATTTGCTTCCTATCCACTTACTCACTGCAGGAGCACAATATCTAAATATTAATTTCGCTACAAAATTTGCAGCACTCTTCCTAAAAAAAAAAAAAAAAAAAAAAAAAAAAAAAAAAAAAAAAAAAAAAAAGAAAAGAAAAGAAACTGAAGTCCTCAAGCTTTCTATTCACAATAATCTGAGATTTGATATTTTAAATATTAAAACTTTAAAAAAAACCCAGACCCACAATTGTTTAAACAGTTAATATACTAACTGATATAATTCTACTGCTTTCTGCAGCTTCCTGCTCTAATTCTGTGTATTCACATTTTGGCATTTGCCTTACAATCAATTTATATAATTTTAGAGTATAAAGCAGATGTATTAATGTAGTGTTTGCTGCACACTTAGTGAAAGTAAGCGTAAAAATACTGAGGATTCTGCACTTTTACATTCTTGGTGCCTAAAGGAAACAGGGAGGGAGCGAGGAAAGAAGGAAGGAAGGGAGGAAGGGAGGAAGGAAGGGAGGAAGGAAAGAAGGACACCTATATACACCCACATGTCTTTCTGAGTGCATGATTTGATCTACATAGCCATAGCATTCTTTCTGAAAAATGTATAATAACACAGTGTATTTTTTTTCCATTTCTTTTCTTCTTCTCCTCCTCAAAATAGATTCAGGTAGCTTTTATGCTCTAGCATATTTTTGGATTATCCAGAAGGAAAAATATACTTCCAAGAATCTTATGAAAATTCCATTAACACACATCTTGTACTGAGATTCCTTTGAACATCAAAGTAAGCTACAAGTTAATTCACTTGCATCCAGCTGCATTTGGTGGTATGCTCGTCATATTGAGGAGGCCCTTTTTTGTTTCCATCTTTCACTGCTTATGTCAAACAGTTTACAGAGAGGCAATATAAATTCAGACAGAGTGCTAGGAATGCCATCAATGAGTTTGGGAGTTTACATTGTGTTTGTGTGAGGTCACTGCATGTTGTCTTCAATGATCAATGGCGTAGTGAATGCTTTTAAAGCCTGGGGCTGCCCTCAGTGTCTTTAGTTACTCCATGTTAGGTTATGTTTTATTAGAAGGGCTGAGGCAATTCTTCTCTTGCATTTTTTATAATGGATTTGTGACTGTTCAGTGGTGGGTTTTTTTTGTGGCATTTCCCTGTACTCATAACAAGAAGTCAGGTGACCAGTAAGAGATAAATGATATTTAACCTAGCGGTGACAGATGTAGCAGAGGTGAAAAGGTTATATCTATTAATAAACAAAGTTTGAAAGCCTTTTAGCACCATCTTTCACATCACGTTTATCTGACCTTTTGCACAAGATGACTTTCACAGGCTTATGACAATGAGAGGGAAAAAACCCAACTATTTTTTTAATGAAAAAAAAGAAATTAATCATTAAGAATTTTCAGTTGTCTTCCTGAATGAATGAATGAAGTGCTGGTAGTTCTGTAGATAGAATTTCACTTGGATGAAAAAATATGGTAGGCTTATTTTGGTCCCAGTGGGTGCTGACATTTTAACCCACTTATCTCTGATTTATTCAATCCTTGACAGTCCCAAAAAAGTGATGTGTTTTGCCTGAAGGCTCTGTAGGTGAGGCAAGTTGACATATGCTTTTTCTTTCTGTTAAGGGGGTAATCTCCTCTGCAGTCCAGTTGGTGAAGCAGGGGGAAATGGAAAAGAAAAATGTGTATGATAAGAAGGATTTTTTTTCCTCCCAAATTCCTTGTGTTTATTGTATAAAATAACCTGTAGAATTTACTTCATATAAATGCAGACTTTAAAGATCAATGTCTGTGTGATCATTAGTAATCCACAGGTTGTTAAAAATAAAATTGTAGCATGGTAAAGCTAAAAATAATCTGGGATATTTTTGAATAATTGTTTATTTTAACTGGTATTCTAATAAAGATACTCAGAGCATACCTAGGTAGACACTATATGGCTTAGGATCAGGTGGACATATATTTTATTATTCCACACTTAGACAAATTCCAATACTCCTCATAGACCTCCAAGATCATCACGTCCAAGCTTTGTTTCAATACCACCATGTCAACAAAACCCTATCAAGAAGTGCCATGTCTACTTGACTTTTGACAAGTTTGACTTGCTTTGACTTCCAGAAATAGTGACTCCCCCCACTTCCCTGGGAAGCCTGTTACTTATCCATCATTTAATAAAATTTTTCTTAATATCCAACCTGAACCTCCCCTGACACAACTTGAGGCCATCTTCTCTTGTCCTATCCCTACTTGCCTGCCTCACCTTTCTGCAATATCCTTTTGAGAAGTTGCAGAGGATGACAATGTCTCTCATCAGTCTCTTTTCTCCAGGCTGAACAACTGCCTTGGCAATGCCCCATAGGATTTATGTCTGACCAACTTCATTGCTCTTCCCTGGGCACCTCAGGAGAGCCCAAAACTGGACACAGGACACAGGACTCATCAATGCTGAGTACAGGGGGACCGTCAGTGCCCTCGTCCTGTTGGTACAGACCAGGATGCCACTGAATTTTTGGCCACCTGGGCACACTGGCTCATGTTTAGTGGGCTGTCAACCAGCACACCCAAAAACTTCTCTGCTGGGCAGTTTTCCAGCCACTCTTTCTCCTGCCTGGGGTTGTTACCCAAGTGTAGGACCTGTCGCTTCACCTTGTTTAGCCCTGTACAATTGTCTTGGCCCACTGACCCAGCCTGCCCAGGCTGGGCTGTATCTCTCTCAAGCTCTGAAGTTAATTTTGGGCTGTAGCACAGACAGATCCTGGTTTTAAACTAAGTGTGATTATTACCAGGGAATTACCAGTAAAATCTGATCCTGCATTTCTGGGTTGGCCACGAAGCTGAAGGTTGAGGAATCCAAGTGAAAGAAAAATGAGCTGGGTATGGTCATAATGTCTTCATGGAGGAATTTCAGGGATTAATTCTGGGAGGAAGGACAGGGTCCCACCACCCTAGCTAACAGTGCACAAAGGAATTTGTTTGCTTTTTCATATCTTGAGGAGAAGAACCTTGTGTTTCCAGCTAGCAATTGCAATGCTTTAGGATGCACTTGGAGCTAAATCTGAGGAAACTCACCTACACCTGACTGAAGAAATGTACTCCCAGTGAGTTTCCTTCCAGGGGGTGAAGCATCAGCTGCCTCAGCACCTGATCTGGTCTCCAACCTATGGATTCCTGGGAAGATGTGTCTTCTTGTCTAATATCAAGATGTGCCAAATGAGAAATGCAGAATCAGGAAGGTTATTTCTTCTACAACAGGCCATCCTAAGATTCATTAAAATACCCTTGCCCTTTTACCTATATAATATTAATTTTTGACTGGAAATCAGTTGAAGTTTTTTTTAAAAGTGAAATAAACCTAATCCTATTCTTGCTGTTTCCTTGTCTCGCTTTAGTTTAGGGGTGAAAAACAAGTGAAAACTCCGACTTTTTTTCATTTATTCTCATTTTTCTTGTAGACATTTGTAGTAAAGAAATGGCAATTGGAGAAAAAGGCCATCTAGAAGAAAGAAGCATTAATTAATGTTTTATTACAAATAAGTTGCTTTAGGGATTGTCGCTTTCACAGTCATGCAAAGATAAATAGTGGTCTAGAATGACATAATGGGTCACTGCCTGGTAGAAATGATCAGTAGCACAAAGAGAGCAGAAATCCTGATTGAGTTTTCCACTTCATATTTCTGTCTCTGCATTTATGTACTTCTTTTCCCTCTGAGGCTGTCAAAGTACTTCAGAGCTATTAAACTGCACAATCCATTTTCCAATAGCAAAAGTGCAAAATTCACTGTTGATGTATCCCATTAATTTAAATGCCTAAGGTCTGGTCCAAGTCTTCTTCAAGCCAAACAACACACACTGACTATTTTAAATTGGCTAACACCAGTAGCTGCAAACAAAACCAAAACAGGAAATTTTCTCTGTTCTGCATGCTCAGCAGACCCTAATATGGATCCTCCATTTAAGAGACACTTTAACATATTATTCAATTAGCCATTATTTTTCATTCCATCTCAGAAAGTATTTTTTTCCTCTCTTGATAAATAGAGATGTCTAGACGGTTTTCCAGAGAACTAAATACCTCTTCCATTATTTTATCTACAATTTCTATATGATGCTTCACAACAGTTCGATAACTAGCCTAGTGCTCTTTCCAGACTTGTACTGAGTCTTCACAAACAGCTAAGAAAATGAAATGCAAAATCAGGATTTATATGACTGGATGGCTTATGATCATTTTTTTAGATTAAAACAACCCAATCAAAACTCACAGTGTGCTTAGTTGTTTCATATTCCCAGGCACACCACTGCTTTGTGGCACATATTTCTCTGACAGTTCAGACTGTCCCAAAGCAAACATCACATAAATCCTTAGATTCTTTGCTCGTTCTCTTATCTGTTCATTGGAACTGAGACCTTTCTGTGCTCACACTAGAAGACTAGAAGCTTAAATAATGCTGTTGTCAAACCATTCTCATTTCTCTTTAAGAATTCTTGATAATTCTAGAAAGCCTTGAGAACAGTCACCCTCGGCAGCTGACATTGAGAAGGCAGCATTGGGAAGCTGCCATGAAGAGCAGCATGTTCTGTCATCAGCAATTTCTTACTTTCAGAATCTGAATTTTGCGTGTACAACACAATATTAAGAAGAAGTTTATGTCATTTCTTTATATTAATAAATTCTTTATATTAATAAATAATTTCGTATTATTACAGTTTCACTTTAGAACTAAAACTTGTACTCTGCAGGTATTAATGAGCACTGAGGTCTCTTCCCTTGGAAATTCATCAATAGGAAATGAAAAAAGCAGCTTTCTTAAAAAAATTATGTTTATTAATAAAAAAAAAAAATCCATGTTGGATTAGGTGCTCCTACAGCTCCTATTACTATAAAGTTAGAGCAATTTAAAGTCTTTAGTGTTCTCTGTGAAGTAGTGAAGAGCTGTCCTTCCCAATTCTGCAGATGGGTCAGAAAAGGCAATGTAGCTACATTTTGTGTCTGAGACATAAAGAAGCCAACTGACAGCCTCAGGAAAATCTGTGGCAGAACAGCTACTTGAATCCAGGTTTTCTAATGGTCTGACCAGTGGGCTGTTCTTCCCATCCTGCTGTTGGAAAAGTTATTTTAAAACTGCAAATAAACCTTTCGGTGCCTCAGAATAGTTTCCTCTCAACAACTTCTACCAGCAGCTTGTATTCTGGTGCCTCTCTCCATTATCTTAATTTCTCCCTGTGGCTTTGTAGACAACTCCTTCCACTTCTTTCATTCTACCCATTCTACTTGGAATCTGGCCTCGTGCTCCCCAGCCTGCCTTTCAGTGCTGGGAAGAGGAAAGGACAGATCATTAGTGCTCTATGGTTTTCTCAGCAGGTAATCCTAGCCAGATAAATTAGTCCATATTTAAAGCCCTAGGTCAGAGGGTTTTACTTTGTGGACAGTGGGAGGGTCTGAGTTTCTATGCAGTGAAGACAAGCCCTTAGAGAATGCCTCAGCACAGGCAGTGCTTTTGCTGGCAATTAGAGCCAATTTGGTATAAAATTATAGGTCTCGTGTCTTTGAACGAGTATGCTGAAACAGTTATCTCTCCAGCAATTTTGTGGTACAGACATACAATCACAACAAAGCCCTGTGAATCCATGAGAGATTTTCATGGGGAATCAGGGTTAGAAACATCCAGCCTCTGGCACTCCAATTAGGTATAGTTTGTTTTGCTGACTGCAGTTTTTACAGCCTCCAGTTATCCTTCGTATATGGTAGAACTTGTAGACCATTAAGGTCACAGTGCTTCTGTGATGTGTGACCCTGTCTAGATTCTGCTGGTTTCATACCAGAGAGGATTGTACTGCCTGCCTGGGCCTGGTCATTTGGGTTGTCACCACAGTGTCCCACTGTGCTTCAGGAGAGGGACTGAGGTGACATGTTAAAAAGGGGAGATCTTCCTTCTCTGCCCTTCTTTCCATCTTGTGTGAGGCCTCGATCCCGTTTCTGTCCATCTGAAGCTCTTACTCATGACATATAATATCAAAAATCACCTGGGAGGTGCCGTGGCATAGCTTGATCAAAGAAGGGTTAAAAGAGGTTAGTAGCATGGCATTAGGCAAGCTTGAAATGTCTGTCACAAAATTCTGGATAAACACCTAGATCGATTAGACCTCACTAAGCTTCATCCTGCCAAAGCTGACTGGCTGCAGTATTTTTGCTGGTTAATTTAAGATCATATCATGTATGGATACACTATACTGCTTTTTCAGGAGGGTAACCTTAGCCATAAGTGTTTTGTGTTGAGAATCTCTCCAGATAACTCAGTCTGACCACCAGTATGGAACAACTTTTCATTCAGAGACTTTTGTTTTACATTCTGTATTAAGTTTACTTAATATAGATTACCAGATACTCCAGAGAGAATCAGCTGCCATCACTGTTTAGTTTTTTCTCTGCAGAAATCAAATTAAGTAATGTATCTAAATCCTTAAAGCAAAGCGGCAGTGTCTGTTCTGGCTCCATTTTCACTTGCACAGCACTTTTTTTAGGAGAAGAAACCTCTTCATGCTTTCTCAGGAATTCACTAAAGATTAGTTTAGAATCACTAACAAGGGAGCCTGGTGGAAACTCCATAATGTTCCAATTTTCCAGTTCTTCACCACAGATGTATTTTCTACCTATGGCAATTACATGCATCAGGATGGATCATAAAATGGTATTCACTAAATTTAATTTACAGTCTCTTGTATGGTTCCAAGTTAACTTTTGATTTTGATGGAAAAAGACATTGCCTTTAAACCATCAAACCCTTAAAAAAAGCCAACTACTCCTTTTTAAAGCAAATTTATCTTCTCACTCTGAAATATGAATTGAATCTTTGTGGAGTCAGCAATGCCAGGATTTCAGTGGTGCACTGAACTAAATACATTCTTTTTATATCACATGAAAATGAGTTTAGCCAGGTCTCATCCTAAACTTGTGTATAATAACCAGGGACATTGTACTAGAGATATCCAGATACAGTAGCTTCAGAAGAGGATTACTATACCTTCAAACTAAATCAGTTTTTATTGGCTCACAAATTGAAAAGAAACCAAGATTTCTTGGCTGATATTAAATGGATACTCTCAGAGCACAATTATACTATACTGGACCCCATCAACTGCATGTCCATGGGCACACTCTTCCCTGGGTCTCCTGAAAACTGCTTCCTGCAGAGTCTCTTTAAGATACACAGATTTGTAATATTAATAAATTATATATATTCTGGTAACCTATTTACCTTAATTCTTACACCAGGCTTCTGGATTTTTTTAATTAATCCATGGATGGATTAACTAAATCCAGGGTGGACCAACTAAATCCAGGTTGGACCTCTGTCGAATTTGTCACTGTAGAGAATCCTGAATAGTGGTAAAAAAATTATGGTACATATGTAAGATCAATGTTTGGAATGCATGAATACACTTTAATTGGTTTTCAAGTGATCAGAATGGAAGACTGATGGGCTTTTACACATAATCTGGCAAAAAAGTGAGTCTGGAGATTTCAGCAGCAGCTGGAAAGAGAAGCAGCATGTGCCCAGCCAGCTCTGGAGCCAAAAAGCAAATTTTCTATTCAGCAGAATCTAAAAATCTTTGGTTTAAATACCCTTAGTGACCTCTGTGAAATGAGTGAGTAGACTCAATCAAGTTAGGTAATGGCAGATTTTGCACTCTAGAATGCACAGTTATCTGCCTCAATTTTGGCAGAGAAGTGGATTAACATTTTGTTCAGCAAATGGTAAAAAATAAGTGAATTCAGTGGAACCATGAAGGCTTTGGCACCTGTGACACCTGCCTTCAGCCTTTATGGACAAAGTCACTGACCAGTCATATTCTACGGCAAATAAAACATTCTCAGTCATTCTCCATTAGCCAGAACAAAGTCAGTCTATGCCATCAGATATAAATTTATTTCTTAAATAGTCAGGAAAGCCATGGTGCATTATGAAGGGGACCAAAAATGCCTTAAGATGTTGACTGTTGCTGCTGTGAGGCAGAAAGCAGACTCTTTGGGTGCCTGCCTTTGATGTAAAACTGAACTGCGCTTTTACCAAACTGTTTGGTAAAAGGGAAAGGAAAAAGAAACAAAATAGCTATTTTACTTTCTAAAAAATATGGATATCTAATTAATGTTTTTTCAATGATGAACTAAGTTTTGATTTTGGAGGGAATGGACATGTTTGAAAACATGATGTACCTATTTGTGTTAGATCTTTGGTGGGTTTATATATGTGCGGATCCATGGAATTCAGCTGAGTGTCACAGACTTTGTAAGAACCAGCACTCCAATTTTAAATCACCAGCAAAAAACCTGCCTGGTCTCTAAATTTATAAATTATTGACACAGAATCAGTGAGACTGCAACAGCTAATTGGCCCCTCTGGTCAATTCTCAATGGTCTTGAGAAGTTCATTGGTTTCAGATAAAGGTTTTTTGCTGAGCTGTAGGCTGAAATATTCCCAGAGTTTGAACAAGTTCATGCTCTTTGTTTGCTTTTTAAATAGCATATATCAAGGCCAAGTCTTGGGAAGGAACAATGAGGTTGAGATATGTCCTTGGTAAGGAAAAATGTGAGATTTAGAACTGGCCTCTAACATGGATTTAGTCTTGAAATACTGTATCTTAAAAAGCAAAAGTGGAATTTCAACATCTGTGGTTGTAGGTCTAGGAATTTATCTATGAAGTTAAGAGTGTACATATTTGCAATTATCCAACTGTGTGTTTTTGTGTCAATTTTTTTATTATTTTTGTATCAAGTACTAATATCACACTATTATTGTTCTTAAACAAGTTACAATGATCTCTCTTTTAAATTCAGGAATAAATTTTCTTCGCTGTTCAAATTTCAAGTCTTGTCAGGGGAACATTTCAGAAAAAACAATTCAAATTGGCCAAATATTTCCTCACATAAAGCAACTTAAAAATAAAATTATGAACAGAGTCTTTCACTTTAAAAATGGAGGTGTTAAATTTTGCTTTCTGTTACCAGGGAAACCTATAGATTATATATAGGTGTGCTATTTTTACAAAATGAGGAAATCATTTCTATTCTGTATTGTGTATGTGAGAAGAACTAAACACTTCTAAATGGGATCCACAAAGGTGATGCACTAAGGAGGTACTAGTTCTAAGTACAGAGAAAAGTGGGAAAGCTTGTACCCAGCACCTTGGAAAGGGTCAGGGTTTTATTACTAGGCCACCTTCATCTTTTTGAGAGTCAAGTGGATGAGTTGCCTCTAAGAGTCACCTTTAGCAGCTTAATCTAAGCTCATCACTTTTAAAGTTGAAGGTTGTTAGAGGATATATTCCAGTAAAGACCACAGATTGCTGCAGAAAGACTGCTTACAGGCAAGAAGTATGATTTCTATAATAACTTTTAATAATTTTCCTAGAAGTGACTCTATAGTTCTTCAAATTGAAAACATACAGTCATTAAAAAAAAATTAAAATCTACTTCAAAGAAGAAAAGGGAAACATGGATTCAAGCACTAGAAAAAGTTTGCTCAGTTTAGAAAGCCTAGCCTTATTATTAGAAGTTATGAATAGTTATAAATATTTCAGAAGCCAAATACTAAACATTCTCAGAAGACCCTGGTCAACTAATTCCATATTTACTATTTATAATCTTTCTCTGACATCAGTGGGACTATGCATAGCTGTAAGCTGATACACTAGTGAATTCACTGGCAGGGTAGATACTTAAAAAGAATAAGGAGCATGATGGCTGCTTTGCTGAGAGAAGAAAAATAATGAAAATAACAGTTAATATGTGGCTTGATTATTGTAAAATAATGAAATTATTAATAAAACCCCCCTATTTTGTCCAATTTAACAAGAATTTGGTAGTATATATGTTATTCTCAAGGCTGCAGTTTGGATAATATGGATATTCCCAGTCCTTTTCTGTCACTATTCAATATGTTGTCCAGGCTTGGAGTGTCAGGTTGTCTCTTCAGTAAGGATGAGCTTCTCCAGGGGCTTGGCAGAATCAGAGGCACCTCTCTGTTGTTGTTCTTCCACCTTACCCATATTATACCAACACTTCCACAGGAATTTCAGGTCTGTAGGCCAGGCCAGTACGCAGGGAAGCCTCAAGGAGAAACTTCATCTGATAGTTTCATTGATGTCATGATATGCAATGAGCCAAAACAATGAAAGTTCTATAGTAACATTATGGAAACTGGGTTTTCTTTTTATTTTGGAGCTGGCAGACAAGATATGAAGCCAATATCACAAACATTTTTATTAAACAAAGAACTATCTCTTTTAAGCAATGAGCTATTAGCTTCTCTTATCCTGACCTCATGCCAAATTTGGCTAAATACATTCTGCCAGCCTAAATCCCTTTGGCAGTTTCAGGTGCTCCAGTTACTCATTACTCTTTCCTTCTCCTCCTGGGGCCAGAGTCTACCACTGAATGTGCATATTTCCACTGACTTGTGTCCAAGGGCAGATTTTGGCTGCTGGAAATGGTTGCATACTGTAGTGCTACTGGCCCTGAACTGATTTCTTCCATCCAAGGGGTAGCTGCATTCCACTGACATGATGATCCTTTTATTCATACAGGGTGTTTGGAAAAGGAATAGGAAGAGAAATAGAGAGCAAAGAATAATAGAGGCTTGAATTATGAAGCCTGCAGAGAACATTTGACTGTAATAGGGTCCTACTGACCTTTCTAAAATTGAGAGGCTGTGGTGCTTTTACAAACTGCTGACATTTGCAGTCTTCAGAATTTGGACAGTCATAACCTACAATTACGGGCATACTAAGGACCTCCTTATGAAGACAAATTCTTGATGAGACACAGATGTTTCTAGGGACCATAACCATGTTAAAAAAAAATCCAAGCAACTGAATTTGTGTTCTTCAAGGCATCGTTAAGGTTTTTGGTGTTCCTAATTAAAGTGCTGTGAGGCTATAGACAGTATAAATGAGACAGTAAAATTATTAACATTTCATAGGATGCTTGTAACATATTTTGCTGTTTCCCTACTAGTATGTGCTTTCTCATATGTTTTTAAAGGGGCAGAATATTCTTGCACATTAGGTTATATATATTTTAATGAAGCTGAGGGCCTGCCTTCCCTCTCACAGCTGTAGAAAGTCAATAATCCTAAAACAACACAACATTTTGTAGTATAAACCTAGACTGAACATAGATGGGCTTGATGTGATATAAAAACCAATAAAAGGTGAGAATGTAATAATTGTTACTAGGAAGCTGAATAATGGAAAGGGATTAGATAGCAGGTGGTGGTGGGTGTAGATGCAGGCAACATGAGAGTGCTGTAGCACCATCTGTTCATGCTGCTCTCTCACCATTAGCTGGGTGTTTCTGTTGCAGACCTCTAAGCATCTGGCTGTGCTGCTGGGGCTGCAGCCTCCCTTCCTGTGGAGGGGAAAGTGTCTTGGAACCACTTTGCTCTCTTTCTCCAGACGTTCCTTGCTCCCATCTCTGACCTTTAAACTCTGCCCATGAACTAAAACACATGAACAAGTCATGCAAAACCTGTGCTTGCTAAAGAGAATAGATTGGACAACAGCAAATACAAGTGTAGCCTATGCTTTCTTTTTATTAAAACCACATGGAGATTAATCCATGACCCGACAAAATGGTCCATCTTCTGTTTGCAATGACCCTGTTGATAGATATCACAGCGGTATACCAAATTGTCACGGGCTGAGACTTCAGAGAAAGTGGGTGAAACAGCAGAGGTGTTCCCTGTCATAGAGAGGTTACACAAGCATGATATTCACCTGGGAATCCATTATTTTCATTCTCTTTGTATACTCAAAATATTTGGGGTTTTTTAATTGTAATAATAATAGCAACAACAATATACATCATTAAAAGTTTAAATCTTTGTGGCATTCAAAATTTCTTGTAATTTTCTCCTTTAGAAATACACAATTTATGGAGATTGAGACACCTTTATTTCTTTTCTTCACTATTTCCTTAGCAATGGCACTCAGCTTGTCTCCTGATCTCCATGCAGTTTCCTGTAAAATGGATATATTACCATAACCTTTGAAATGTAGTGGAAACCAGGAGTTTATTTCCAGACCTGGATCCAAAGTAAAGTCTTATTTGGGAGCTAAGAAATGTTTCAGTGTTGAAACATTTCTTTGATAGCTAGGAAAAGCTTTTCCATACTTTTGTGATTTAAAAATACCTTCTTGTCTCCAATTTGGCCATTCTATAAACAGCATTGCCTCTTAGTGACATCTGCTGGAAGAGAAAGCATTGAAACATGTTCAGGTTTTCTCCACGCCTGCTACCTGCCAGCATTTTAGCTCCTAAGGGGAAGAAAACAACTCATTCTGTATTTCAGAGCACTACCTGGCCAGTTCTGCTTTTAACTTTTCGTTATCCCACAGGACAACTGTTCTTCACCTTCTTCTTGTCCTGACATAAAGGGAATGACCCATATGCCAACATGACAAGGATCCAGAAAGTTATAAAAGCTCCATTGTAAGGCTAAATCCTTAGCAGGGATTAGAGCAGTTTGCACGAAGGAAAAGAGAGGAAGTGCATTAGAGCAGGAAGTCATTAAAATAATGAATCACTTGGCAGAATCCAGTTTTTTTCTATAGGGTTTATGCATTTTTTTGCAAGCAGATTTACATTTTCAAGATTGTCAATTTAAGCTGCATCCTCCACAAAGCTTTTCTTCTGCTACTTCTTGCCAAGAAAACCAGCTGGAGGGGGTTAGTAATAAACTAAGATGGGAATATTTTTCTCTTTTTTCTTCCTGAAACTGTTATGATGTGCATCTCTCTATTACTTAGTTTTGGCTCTTGTTGTAGCTGTAACTCTATCATTGCATGTTTTGATATACCTTGTACTTATTGTAGACTAGAACATGCATATTACTATATAAACTAGAGAGTGAATTGTTTCATAAGTATATCTGGGCATAAGTGACTAAGACTGTAAAGTCACAAATAGAAGATGAAGTTCTTTCAAACTTTTTGATTGGCCTAAGTTTTCATGGAAACAGCATAATAGACTGATCTCTGGGTAAATAAGTGAGAAGATATAGAGTTTAGTAGAGAAAGTCAGGAATTTAATCTCCAGAAACAAACGATCATCTTCTATTTCACCACTTTTTCAGATTTTGTTTAGGACAAATACCAGTTTAGAGCAGATATCTAGATCTCTAACTCTTTGCTGGCTAATGTTAGGTGAGGTGAGTAACCCCTCAATGACTAAAAGAACTATCAGCTTATAGCGTATATACAAATTTTTGGGAAAGAACCATCTTTTTACTAGATTGTTTTCTATATCTGGGAAAAATGAACCAACTTTTGAATATGCAGTCTTTCCTCCAGTCTGAAGTACATACCAGACCTCAGACTGATCTGCATCTCTTTGTATTTGCTTCCTAGAGCATCTCTTGCTCTTTATATATGGATTCTAAACTTAGAACTCATCACCTTTTGGAAGTGAAAGCCAATATTTTCAACCTCCTGCTTGTTGTCACCTCACCTGGAAAGATGCATTCCGTGGATTTTTATGCTCTAATTTTTTAACAGCTGCAGTTCTGATCTGAGTAAGTCACAGTTTGTTCACAAATAAAACTTTTTTTTGTGTTAGCAGTCAAATCCATCAGTGATGTAATCCTCTAGACTGCATTGGCATTGTGTTTAGTTGATTACATCCCAGGTATTTCATCTGGAAGTTGAAAAAGTAAAACATGTCACCATCTCACTTGGATAATTTGCACTGTGATTATAGAATATTTAATCCCTAGAAGAGGAAGTAATTGCTATAGGAAAAGCAACTGGATTTCAGTTATATACACATCATAACAAATGAAATGTGTGACTAAACAGATGCATTTTTTTGACAATATAATTTGAACCCTTTTATACAGTTTCCTGACCCTTAGCCCAAAACCAAATTCCCTCCCACCTATTTCCAGTGTTCAACTGTTACTGATTTGTCCTACTGTCATATCTTTATGCTGTTGTACTGTGTGGGATCATTTTGCCCTGAGATAGCCAAGGCTGAAAAAAGACTCTCAGGATTTTTTTCTTGGTTGGCAGGGGGAGAAATAACCACCTGCAGAGTGTGATTCAGTGCATTGCAATGCAGGCAAGTGCAAGCAGTGAAGTGACACACCTCTGGATGTGCCTAGGCTGCGTGGGGAGTCTAAGGGGATTAAATTTGGACACTTAAAATTAGGTGAGAGGATCTTCCCAGTGTTCTCTCATAGTAGCTGGCCCTTTCAGTATCAAATAAACAGTAGACTCACAGTCATTTTGCTGTTTGTGAACGCAATGTATTTTTACCCCAGGGCACAGCTATACTGTAATTGATTTAAACAGCTTGGGTTTTAGTTGCCAAATACATACCCTGGATATCAAAGTTTTGCAGTTTATGCTGAAGTCCACTTCCCACATTTTTGTTCCTTTCAGTATCTAAGCTACTGAGGTTTCAATGACACCTAACTGCAGAGCAGACACATGTAAAGGCAATCCTGTGTATCACTAAATGCCAGCTTTGTGCATCAGCAGCACAAAGTCTGCTGTAAATCCCTTCATGGAAGACTTACCCAAGTCCTTTTTGCAGCTATTGTAATCTGAAAAGGTAAGAATATTCAGAAGTTAGTGTAAAAGAAGTCTAAATGATGGTATTACTGTTTTATTACTTTTCATTACAGGCATTTTAGTGTAAATTTTAGTCAATCTCTTTTAATTTTCTCTTCCTGAGACATTGGGCACTCAGGTAATATTTTGTACTGCTTTATTTTTGTTACCAAAAGCGACTATTAAGCATGAAGTGTGTATGCTATACATTCAAACCAAATACAATGCATATTTTTTATTCTTTACAATATTGCAATTGAATTATAATTTTTTTGCTTAGAAAATGTCTGGTTGCTCTCTCAGTGTTTTTTGATTTTGGTTTTTTTTTTTTGCTTTCACTTTAAAATGAAATATAAGAACATTAGTTACTTTTATTCTTTCAAAAGCTGATGTTACAGTTATTGATAATTTCTCACCTTACTGATTGATTCCCCTTAGAATGACTGATATGTTTTTGTGTTGACTGCAGAACTGTGCTGAATACTCTAAATGCCTTGTACTCCTTCTTCAATCCCAGCAGAATTAATTTACCAGCAGGAGGTCTAGAAAGTAGCCACTAGGATTGTACAACTGAAAACTTCCATATTTTCATATTCAAGCTTTCCCTGGTTTTCAGTTTGGACACAGCTTTTCTATTGGAAATCAGCAATTTGGCATCCATGGCAGGAAGCCATGCAAGTCCATTTTGGGCAGGTGACAGAGAATTTCCAGAAGAATATAATTCTCAAAGTATCATCTGGCACGCTGAACAGGACATTAAAATCAGCATGCATCTCTTTTTTTTTGGAATAGTGTTTCCTTTTTATTTTTTTTTCTTTAGCTTTTGAAATACTAAAACATGTCTTTTGTAGGATTTAAAACACTTGCACTTCCTTTGAAACCTAGCTTTCTTCTTTTACATCCTGACTATCAAGGCAAATGCTGAAGATCTCCCTGGATATCACTAATGTAATTATTAGAGTTTCAAGAAAGGGCCTTACAATTCATGTCAGTGAAGGTGTGGCTCTGTTCCTGTTGAAATTCAGGCAATGTTTCTTGTTCATTCAATAGAAGGATGATCAAACTTTATAGTTATGATAAGTTTGTGGAGTCTTAAGAGCACTTGCTTTTTTCTAAACTATTTTCTAAAGCTCCAAAAGCAGTTCAGTGGCAACACCTGAACAACAAAGTTTGCAGAATATTATATAAAAGTATATCTTACCACAGATGATTTTGCTTGACTTACATCCTTCTCTCTCACCAATATATTTCAGAATTTCTTATGAAACAGGAAACAAAAGTGATAAGGCACATCCACATTTTCATTTGCTTGGTTTGTCATGTTTTGGACGAGAGCCAAAGCTCAGAAGTGAGGAAAAATACCTGGCTGGCATTTTACTAAACAATATAACCTCCTCTTTCAACTTCAAAGAAACTCCTGGATTTTGTTTCCTTTGCTTTTCTAAATATCTCCTGTTAAAGGGGACAATATCAAAGACAGGAAATCTGACTTTCTACTGGATTAAATGATTTTTTGTTCTCCATTTCCTTCAGATACATGCAGAAGCTTTTCTCAATTACTCTCTTCTGGCAAACCTGTTTTCCTACTTTTCTCTTTGCATTGTAATCCAGCAGGTATGTTGTTTTCTCAGGCTGACCAAAACTTGCCATTGCCTTCTGTTTCACTAATTTTAAAACTACCTTTATGAAATCAATGATGAAGAGGCGCACATAGGATGGATTAGTAATTATATCAAAATTAGTTTCAATAAACCAGTAATAGGGTTTAATGTTTTGAATTTAACAAACAAATAAACAGACAAAACAAAACTAACTAAAAAAAGAAAAAAAAAAAATCCACCCCCCCACCAAACATCCCAAAACCAAACCAAAACAAAAAATCTTTAAAAGCTTTGTTAGAATCAAGTTACCAGTAATTGCCAGTAATCAAATTCTGTTGTGCACCATCTGAATGTTCAGAAGAGAAAATTAAGATGTACACTATATGAATATTTAGACCTGCTTGCAGTCCATAAAAATGTCCTGTGCCTTACAATTTCCATATGGTACTTAAGAATGCAAGGATTATTTATGTAACAGTGCAACGATCCTTATGTAATATCTATGATAGGAATCAGTGTCTGAACAAAGGACATTAGTTGACTCATCTTCCCAAACTGAGAAAACATGCTTTCAGTCACCTGGCAGATATAAAAACAGATTAAAAACCAGATTTCACAGGGATTTGTTCTGCACACTTTCATCCTTCATTTCACCAGTCCAGATCTGAAAGAAAAACTGAAGTAAAGACCTTTTTTAGCAGTAAGGAAAGGGAACAATTTTCGTTTAGCTACTGGTAATTAGACAGTTCTTCTGCTTGCCATATTTCAGTTTTTGCACAGGTCAGAGAAAAGATAATAAAAATCAGGGATGTTTGAGTAGTTATCGAAATCTGTGGAGATTTCCAGACTAGACCATAAAAGGAGAAGGTTTTCTTTCTTTTGGTCAGACATTCTATTGTTAAAAAGGGAACAAATGTCTCTTCTCCATCACTCTGGGCCAACTTCATCTCTGTGGTCACTCCACTCAAACCAGTAGCTCTTTATCAATACAGATTAATTTGACACACTCTTGTCTGTCTGCAGCCAGTAAAGTGTCTTTTAAAAGCTATTACTGTCAGTCTCACTATTTTCTTAAATGGATAGTTTTAACCACTGTCACCATAAGCAATAAGAGTTGGGATGAAATATTTTAAAATACATGATTGTCAGAATTTACATCAAAGCCAAGCTTCTACATAATTGAAAATTGTAACAATTGACTTTCTCATCCAAAAATGTATTACAGATACTAAAGAAAGTGTTATGACATTTTATAAAATGCCACTATATAAATGGATGTTTAAAGAGGAAAAATCTAAATCACCAGGTGATTTTACAAGGCCATTACAAAATAAAAAAAATATAGCTTTTTAATTTATTTATCTTATCACAATGCCAGGTGGTCCCATTGCTCTTAAATAAGGCTACAAATTGCACAGTTTATCCTTCTTCCTTTGCAAAATAAATACATTTCTCATGTTTTTGCAAAACCTGGCAATCCCTTACATGTACCTTGAGTCATGGTATATGAGCTGTATGGCCAATGTAGTTTGCTTTCCCTAAGTCCAGGGTACATCTGCCACTAGAGAAAGTGAGTGAAGCATAAAATAGTTGTGGCTGTTGTGGGACAAATGCTAATAAACAGCAGGTTATCTAATGTACATTTCCAGCACTGGCTTCCTTATATGATGATCTGCTTCCTTGGATTGTTCACCTTCTTCAGAATGTCACTGGAATGGAAAGTTTTTGAGTATTTGTTCTGTATTTAGTTATGAAATGCCTTAAGCAATTCCAATTTCTCCCAGGATTATTTCAACCATGTACACTGTTCATCAGCTGATTCAAGGTCTGGATATCATTATGGAGTGCGAGCAATGTACAGATATATTGCAAAGGAAAGGATTCAAGAATAAAAGGTACAAAAGGAGAAAATGAACAGTCCTTACCATTGAATGAATGCATTTTTTTTACATGCAGAACTAGGATTAAACCCCACAAAACCTGACAAATCCTTGTTGCTTTGTAATGGTTCATTTTCTCACAAATTTCTATGAACCGACCAGACTCCCTGAAGCTGGAATATCCTTTGTAATTGGGATCCACAGGTTTCTAACTTTGCATTTTCCAGACGAGAAAAAAATAAAACTAGCTATCCAAAAATTAATTAAAACCTATAATCTCATTGATGGTAACAAACAAATTGCCAGAAGACTTCATAATCTTTGTTCATTTAAATTAGAATGAAAAATATTGAAAGATCTCACAATGGGAAGGAGTCATTCAAGATATATTAGAAAACCCCAGATACTTCTGATATTTACATGCCTGCATTAAAAAATATTTCAAACAACAACAAAACCAGCAAAATTTCCTTAAGTTGTTCTAATTCACCCCTTAAAAATTATATGCATAAGGTTCAACTGATTTTGCTTGTTTCATGGGTCAGTTTTGCTAAGACAGAGTCTGATTTGCTATCCTGCAAAAATTTCTGCTTTATATTTTGCAGTCAATGTTGAGGTGGTTCTAACAGTGGGTTTTAAATCCACATATTTTCCCAGTTGTTGCAGTGTTTTTCCATTCTACACTGATGAAATACAAAAGAAAAAGTGTTTTTTCTCAAAAACCATTATTGATTTCTACCTTCAGTACTTCATGATTTGCTTATGGTGTAACAAAGCATTTATATTTTTATTACAGGTCAAAAGTATTACTGTGGAGGTAAAATAACTTCAGACAGAAGATCAGTGTCCTGAAGGGAAACTGTATTTTTAATTAGAGAAATAATTTTGAGCTAAATTGTGGTCTAAAATCTGGTTTCTAATATTTAGTTAAAGGAACAGTGCATTGTATTGAAGTCAGCCATGATAGTGGAAGAGATGTTCATCTCAGCCTAGTTAATTATCACTTTCTTTTATTCTTCCTGCCTTCAGTGTGTGAGTGTTTGACAGGAGAAAACTCCATGTAATCCTGTGGAGACATTATGTTTTATCTCAGATTATAATCTGAACTACATGTGATCAAATACATGCTCCATAGGATGCAGTCAGAGGTTTGGGGAGTTTTCCATGTGCCTTATTTTGTCCTACTGATATTTTGCTAGGCACGTGTAAATGCAGGAACTTCTATACAGGGTCTTACTCCATCATTCCTAAATCTTATCCACATAAACTCTATACCATGTGCTTCTGAGGAAGGTGACATGACTTCACAGGAGCATAACATTATCTCTTCCCCACATTAGATCTTAATTTCAAATAGTTACATTTGTGAAGCACAAAGATAAATGCTCCTTTTATTGTTTTTGGGGCTAATTATCAAAACCCAAGATACTGCTCATATTCCTGTACCTTTATTTTCTCAGTTTATTCAAGTGCACTTAAATATATGAGCTCCACAAATTTCCTGTCACAGAAATTCTGTATTTTTGTCTCTTCCTTAAGAAAAACAAAACTAGTTTATATTTTATGAGAACTTTTTTTCTTTAATTTTTATTGGCATTTTTTATTCTGCTTATTTTTTAGCAGTCTGAGATGGGATAACTAGTGTGAACACAGTACATTAGCTGGAGATACACCTCTGATATCAATAGAATTATATTTTTGTTTATTCTCTGCTCCATTTCTTATATAACTTAATGTTTTGACAACTCAACAATTCACACCAAACAGAGGGTAACAGGATTCAAACAAAATCAATTAACACTTCAAATTTTTCCCATACTCCATCTGTTCATGTTGTACAGGTACAAAAGCTGATATTATGATAAGACTATAAATTTAAGTTTTATTTACTTCTATGCAGTGGGAACCAGTAGTTTGGCTGAATACTTTTGTAGTAGAAAAAAGATTGTGGTTTGTTCAGTCCTACATATGAGCCTTGCTTAAGTCAATAAGGCAGCCGAGATCACCCAATCCCTGCAGCACACTGAAATATTACTTAATTTCCATTCCTTTCGGGAACCAGTGTATGGGTTATTATGTTCCCTAGCAGACATAGTTTATGTCTTAGAATCGTTGAAAGAAAAGCAGAACCACCTGATTATGCTGGCTGATGCTGAAGACAGAAGATTATCTTTCTTCAGTATATTAGTAAAAGTCAACCTGCTTTTTAAAGCATCTCTGGACTTTCATCTACCAGTTTTAAAACCCAACATGTCAGAACAATCAACACTAAAGATTAGTGTTAGGATTTCTTTCCTTCCTCACTTTTCAAACCTCATGAATTCAATATGTATTGAAAAGATCAGGAGTTATTCTGTATATTTCATATGAAGTATTAACCCCATGAACTGCACATACAAAGCTTGCAGTTTTAAGAAATGCCTTTGGAAGTCAAGCTAATGTCCATAAAATGTCAGATGGAATTTTATTGCTTCTAAGGAGGGTGTTGCAACCCATAAAGAATAATTTTCAATGTGAAAAAAGAAAATATTCCTGCAAATACAGAAAATATTCTTTTTGTTTCTTATTGCTTCTTTTGTGACTGGTTGCTTATGACTAAGATATTGATAAAATTATAACAAAATGCTGTCTACACTTGGATAGATTTTCACCCTGAAACAGTTATTTATCACTTGCTAAGTTATTCATTATATGCCTGACAGATAAGAAATACAGGGTAACTTAAGTATTTGCCAAAATTCCTTAATTTTAAATTAATCTTTGACTTAGTAGAGCAGAAGTTTCTTTCCTGTGGTTAGGAAACTGTCTTATCCTGGTATCTCTCCAAGGTTTAAGGATAAAAAGAGACTGTGATGTGGCACCACTTAAGTCAATAGAAGTTTTTATTGATTTTGCAGGGCTGGATCTCCTTGGTTTTCTGGGTTCACATTTTCTAGAACCAGTTGAGGAAGCTGATCCATTATGCAGTCTTTTCTCCCATATCTTTTCCCCTCTCCTTTATCACAGTCTGATTTATGTTCTCATAATAAGACATCCTGGTGTTAATTTTTTTCCACTCGCTCTTTGAACTGCCCTTTGTTCAGAAGGAGTGAAAGATTGTGATTTTACTGAAGTTTTATCTAAACCCACAAGACTGATGAGAAGAATTATTGAAGAACATCCAACAGTGTTTCTATTGATGGAAATGAGAGAAAAGGGGATAGAGCTCAGCTCTCTTGCAGTTCACCATAACTCAGTGGCAGGCAGGAGCTTTACCTCATAAGCAGAAGGACATTCAGAGATACTCCAAAGAAAAGAGCAGGGCCTGGCAAATATAGTACTTAGCTACTATAGTGTGTAGCTTGGTGAGGTAGGTGAACTTTGGTTTTGAGTAAAAATAATTTTTGTTCAACACCATCATCAATTAGTGCGATGTGACACAATGAACACAATGGAGTCAAAGGATTGTTATCTGGCTAATACACCAAAAAGGGATTTTCTCTTCTATGTGGTTTATTCTGACATTTAAAGGGAGCTTAAATTCACCTAGCTTTACTCACCTAAAAGTACAGCATCTATTGATCCAAATCTCTCAGGAGACAAATCTAATGTGGAAAAAAGAAAATCCTTTCTATCATAAGCATCTGGCCACAACAGATAAATGATTCTGCATTGTCCTAAGGAAGCTTAGGGCACCGTCTTAGACCCTGTGACTCGGGTCTTTAACAGGCCCATGTTAGACCAACACTTCAGTTTAGATTAGTCCTTATCAGAACATAATCTTCTGCCTAAAAAGGTACAAAGCTCCACTGACATGCTTTTGGGACTTGTGGGTCAGTGTCGTGGACAAGCAGAGAAGTCACCCTCACAAGTGAGGAAGGCTTGCCAGCAACCTCCCCAAACCCTGCAGTTTACCTTAATGGCTGCAGCTGCTGCCGGTGGCTCCTGCATACAGCTAATGATTATCAACATCTGTACATTAGGACATAATTAAATAACCCTCCAATCACTGTTTATTTCACTTCCAATTTGAAAATAAGTAGAAAAATATTTGACATTCTTATGACAAGAATTATATTTTTTTACATCTTTCAACGTTCAAGAACTTTTTTTTTTCTAAAATATAAGCCAGAAACCATGTCATTTAAACATTTTAACTTCCCCCCCCCCCCGCCCCCAACTCTGGTTCAAAATAAAATTGTTTCTGAAGCTGCAAGTCTTTCTGTGGAGTGGAAATTTTAATGTATATATATTTCTAGAGTTTTCTGAACTATACAAGCCTTTGACAATACTTTGCCTCTGCCATACAGACAATTAAAATATGCAGTCTTCAAAGAAGTGTGATTTACAGTTTAATCCATATTTTACTTCTATAAAACCACAGCGAATCAGAAATACACTTTGTGAAACAAATGAAGCTACAGACATTTACTGGTTTTATAGCCCAGAGAAGAATCACACAGAAATTTTAAAATCTTTTCTGTTTTAAATTATACTCAGAGCTTGGAAGGAGAGTTTTTTTTTTTTTTTTTTACATTTATTCATCTTACTTTAAGCTGCCAGAAATGAGAAGGGACAAAAGCTCCAAGTAAACTCTACTGTTCCATAAACTAACAGAAAATTAAAAAAAATAAAAAATTGGTACAGCTGTTTTCACAGTCTGCTTCAGCTCCTTGCAAAAGTTATTTACACTCTTGTGTTCACAACTATATTAAATCCTCAAAATAATTATGTTGGCTGCCTACTTTAATTCTTGTCATCAAAATTACTTAAAAGCCATTCTGGTAGTATAAACAATTCTTCAAGGAATTTACATATTCCCCAGTTTGAAGAAATCCCTTCAGCGAAAGAGAACACAAGACATCAACACTTTTCAATCACATGCTAATTAAACTGAACTATACGTTAGCAGAGTAAATGTGAACAGCACGCATAAACAACAGCAGCCTCCACTGCCATTATCTTTCAGAGTGTGGCTACATTTCAGTTCTAGTCTCTGATTTAGTCCATGATAATTTAAAAAGGACACTTCTAAACAGCCACAATTTTTTATGGAAATCCATGAGCAACATTTTGCTTTGAAACTATTTCTGTGTATAGCCCATCTTATTTTTCTTCATAAGCATTTTTTTTACTGAAATAAAAGAACCTTTCTTGATAATAAGTGCATATATAAGCACTGCCATTTCTTTAACTCATTCATAATCTTCTGTTTGTATTTGAAAAAGACCCTTTTAATTATCAGGTCTCTAACAGGCTTCTCTTTCATCCTTCTATGCCTCTCTAACTTCCTCCTCTGCAAGGTGTAATTCTGTGCTGTGTAAGAGCTGTTTATTCCAATAAAGTGATGATTTACTTGTTCCTGGGACCTGATTGTGTTGACATTAAAGTTCCTGTTACTCTACTTTATTATATAAATTTACAGAACTTAGACTTGGTTTAAAGGAAGCTTGATTTGAGATCCTGTTGAGTTAAAGCTTTGCCTTGGCTTTACATCCACGAATAAAGACAATTCACTGGTATGATTTCCTCCTCACCACATTCAGTTTATGTGCCTTTACATAGAATTTTGTATTTGGTTTGGGGTTTTGTTGTTGTTGCTTTGGGGTCTGTTTTTTTATTTGTTTGTTTTGGTCTTGTCTTTGTTTTTTAATGGGCAGCCAACTTTGGCAGCTTGGCCTGTATTTTTGCTTATGGAGAAAAGCCAGGTCTTTGGCTTGTCTGAGTTTTGATTTATCTGCAGGCCTGCCCAGATCTACTTAGAAATGCCCATGTGCACTACACTTCAGGGTATAAAAAAAAAAAAAAAAAGAAAAATGATTCAAAGCTTTTAATTTACAAGTTGGCAATGTATTCATAATCATATTGCTGCTGCCTCCTTTTACATTTACTCTTGTCCCTGGTGGAGGTCTGGCCATTTGCTGAAAAAATCCTCTATTGCACAATAAGCAATTGCCGACAAATGTTCACTCTATGCTTATGTAACTAGAGAGGTCGTGAATTTTCTCTATAAATAAAAAGCAATAAATAGGACAAAAGTTCATAGCCAAAGTCCTCTGCTGGGCTATGGGAACCCTGGGGAAAACAAAAACAAAACAAAACAAAACAAAAGAACAACAACAAAAAAAATCTAATCTCTGCAAACACTGTCCTCTTCTTAAAGGCCATAAAGCCATGGTGCAGTTTAATTGTGTGAAGAACTGCTGTAACACTGTACTCAAAGAAATAAATAAAAAGTATGAGATTTTATGCCTGACAGACTCTGTGTAGTAATTATTATGGAACACATAACTATTTATATTAGAAGGTGAAACACATCAAGGTGTTTAAAACTTCTGGAAATTGTCAGCAATGCTGACTAGTAGGTCTTCAGATACACATGACTGAGGGCAGAAGTCAGGATTTTTGGCTTAGAGAATATCTATCAGTGATTCACTGTCAAGCAAAAGCAAACAATTAGCTGTTCTGCTGGAGTCTGTCCAGATTTGTTTCTACTGAACCTTTATTAATGACTTAAGTAGACAGAAACCTGTGGTAAGCCCACAAGTGGCATGAAATTGAGAGGAATTTTAACGTACATCGGAAAAAATAGACTGGAATTCAAAATGGCAATAGCAGACTGAAGGAAAAGAGAATGAAATGGAATAGAGCCCAGAGCCCAGTAGAAAATGCCCAGTTTAGGAATCATTTAGTACACAATATGGAATGAAGAATCAGGAGTTTATTTAATTACTTCAGGAGAGGAGAGGAAAGTTTCAATCATGAACCAAATATGAGATATGTGGAGGAATGGTTCCAGCATGAAGAAGTGAGGACAATAGTCTTCAAAACTGTCGTACAATGGAAAATAATACCCTATGAGGGCTATGATAGGAAAAAATGTGCTCAAAATACATCAAGAAACAGACATAGTAGGTGTCAGAAAAAATCCAAACAGTATAAAAGCTTGGAAAGACTGGAAAGGATCTGCAGAGAACTGTAAAGATTCCAGCAATGGATAAAAAACCTGACTGAAGACATAGTTTTTCATATCATGAAAAGTGCTTTCTTGTACAGGTCCAGATGAAGTAAAAAAGTCACTTTATACAATTTTCCTTTTGATTTTATGTCCATGTGCAAATATTTTTTTCCCTAAATAACTACTAATGAAACTTTAAAATAGAGAAAATACTTCCATATCAAATTGTTTGAATTTTGAGCATTGCCTATGTCTTCTATACTTTGAACAAATTTCTGTTAGTCTACTTAAATTAGTCTCCAGTTGAACATTACCTCAAGGTTCAAATGTTGACCTAAAAATTTAATTTCTCAAAGTTTTTATGCTTGGATAAGTTTTTTCATCTCCATAAATTTAGCATTGAATGAACACAAACTATTTAAATACAGTGCTATATAGGGTCTAAATTTCTTGTGGATTTTATCATGGCTGCTTAAAGCATGATTTTGACTAGATAGAGGTTGAAGACTGGATTCATAAAAGTTTTACAGAGGTGGGGTTTTTTGTTTTGTTTTGTTTTGTTTTTTACATTACTGTTTGTGGCCTAGTTAAACATTGGTTTAAAATTATGAGACCAGATTAAAGCCCTGTGCTACGGCACTCACTCCACCGAAATTACACCAAGTGTAAAGTTGGCCCAACATTGTTTGAATAGCCCCAAATGAAGATTCCCTCAGCTATCAGAAGAACCAGGAGGGGAAGAAGGGGAAAGAACAGATACTGACTCATTATTGTTTGGGGACTTTGTTTTTCATGAGATCAAAAAATTATGGAGAATTCAGCTGTTGTTAAGGTAGATTTACTTTAATTAAATACATAATTACATAGGCTATTTGCTTCGAAGTGGCATTGCTCTTCGAGAAAATATTAAAAATCAGCAGGATGGTGGAAGCAGAGTTGACAGGTAATGAATGCTTTTTATTACTACAATGTTTCTGGAAAAATAAACAATATGGTCTCTTTTCAGAAAAATTCCAATTAGCTCTTTTTTCTTTTTCTTTTTCTTTTTCTTTTTCTTTTTCTTTTTCTTTTTCTTTTTCTTTTTCTTTTTCTTTTTCTTTTTTCTTTTCTTTTTCTTTTTCTTTTTCTTTTCCTTTTTCTTTTTTTTTTCTTTTTCTTTTTCTTTTTCTTTTTTTTTTTCTTTTTCTTCTTTTTCTTTTATTTTTCTTTTCCTTTTTCATTTCCTTTTTTTTTTCCTTTTTCATTCTTCTTTTTCTTTTTGTGTGTAGGATTGACAGAAAGTCTTTGGATTTCTGCTGGCAAAGAATCTTATGCATGTCCTACTGACACATAAAAACTACCTTTGTGATCCTTCTAAAATCGGCTCCTCTCCTGGATCCAGGCCAGATCTCTCTGTGTTTGATGTTTCATCCATACCCTTGGGGAATACCTCTCATTCAGACTATGGCTACTTCTAGCATTTTAAAGGAGCTTTAAAATATCACTCATCGTGACACTTTCCTACGTCTGTGTAGTGAAAAGTGGCCTTAGTGCCCATGAGAACTTAATTCTAAATACTAATGAGGAACTTTTCCCACACATCCATGGCTAGGCCTGGGAGGTGTCTGCTCCACAACATGCAAAGTGGAAGGAACATGTTCCTTCATGACCACATTGACAGGGCTGTAGCAATCAGCCTGTGCCTCCTCAGTGGAAGCAAATGCGCTACTCCACTCACAACAAAAATGAGCAAATGAATGTTGCAAGAGATCATCTATTATGTGACTGGTACCACTGCACAGATTTCCATGGAAAGTCGAAAGTCGAAATGTTCTTTTCCAACAGGGAAGAGTATGTCAGGAAGTGTTTTATGGGAAAAGTACTTGGGAGAAAAAAAAAAAAAAAAAAAAGAGAGAGAAAACAATTCTCAATTCTTTTAAGTCACATTTAAGTTTACAGTTTTTTGAAAACGGTCTGCCACTAGTTAATCTTCCATTGACAGGAACCAACTGACTGGTTGAGGTCTTCCTTCTGCAGAGGATATGTACCTGAAGGTTAGGGGCTCCTGAAGCTTGATAACCCTTCCTGAAGTGTTGATAAAAGTGTTGTAAAAACTGACACAATTTTTACCTCCAGCATGTGAATAGGAGGCCATGATAGCAGACTGAAGGTTCTTGCTATTTAACTCTTCCTGACAATATTTCAGGTCACTAATACATTTTTGTTTTCAGGACATTTTAAACAATAATAATTCTAAGGTATCTAAACTACCTAAACATTTCTTTCAGACAGCATGTTGCTGATGAAACTTGAGAGTTCTTTTGAGTCCAAAATAATGTTTAAAAAATTAAAAATCAAGGCTATCAAGACCACCATGTAAAGAAAAGTTTACTTATGCCAAAGCAGAATTATCAAAAAACCTAAAGGCTGTTTTCACAAAGTCAGCCTTAAGAAATCTCATAAATTTCCACATTTTGTTATGAGAACAGATACATGCATGCATACCAGATAAATATGTGTTTTCACACATGCCCAAATAAAAGTTGTCTGTGAATGCTTTGGATATTTGAGACCACATTTCAAATAAGCACAAAATGAGGATTTACTTTGGGATAACTGGCTAAAGAAGTTCATTAATTACTTTTCCCCTAATTAACCAGCATACTTACAAAACAAATAAACATGGTTTGTTTGACTGGAGCTAAAGCAAGCTTATGACAACTCCTCAGATTTTTACCTGGTGCTGCTTCTCCCCTTTCTTATATTTTGTATTGTGTGATCTTAAGTCGGATGGCAAAGCCTGTGATCTGCTCCTGAAGAAGTTAAACCCCAGGCAGATCTACAAAGTATTGGATTCCAAGTGCATTAGTGTTAATGCTAAGGAATAAGCAAAGCACAGAACATGCTGAGCCCAATGAAAACACCAATTACCTCAACCAATAATTAAAGTAAAACAGTTTGTGGGAGTGAATGGAGCATTGTTGGAATCATAATGACAGTGAAGGGAAGTGGGAAAAAAAGCTTATTGTAGGATGGTTTATCTCTTAAGTAAAGAGTTTGAGCTTCTTTGCATTTCTTGGGTTTCAGCTGACATCTGTGTTATAATCTAAATCCAAGATTCCTCATTGATTTCATCAACAACAGCCTATTTCATGACTGGTATCAATAACATTGCTATAAGGCCTCTAGGTCAGAGCTCAAGGACTACAGATAATTCCTTAATTAGACACTAAAACACAAAACCAGAAACAAGTATTTCTTCAGTCCTAAATTCTACTTACAGTTACATGTGTGTTGATTCTCCTGTAAGCTAGTAATGCAAAACATTACATGAGTTCACTGCTATGCTTCAAAGAAATGTCCATGATTTCCCTTCATCTTTCTACTTCACAGATTTAAGTCTGAGGCTACACAGTGATATATTAATCAGATAACCTGATGGCTGCTTCAACTTTTGTTGTTACAACTTTCTTTTCTTGCTTTTTTCCTATTAGCCATCTACTTGAATGTTGCTGGAGTATATCCTTTGAGTCAGGGCATGCCTTCAGCTTCTGTTCCTTAGGCTTGCCCTCCACTGTTCTAGTGGTTTGTTTCAGAGATCTGTTGTATTTACCTAGGACAGACAGTGACCAGGACTTTCCATCTAATTTCTTTCCACTTGTTCTTCTCCTTTCTGCTTTTAACTCATCCCAAATCTCTACACTATGTCCTTAGTATGTGTTTTGTACTTTTATTTCAGGAGTGTGTTTGTATTCTTCAAATACAACACACTCCTGTAAATAATTCACTTTGGTGGACAAGAAAGCAGGTAAATTTCTATTTCCATGTTGCTATTCAGAGACCAAATGCATGACTTCACAGCAACCTCTTCCTTAAAAAAGAACCAGGCCAACTATTCTTATGGTTTAATAACTGCTCCATGCAGTCTAGAGATCCAGTAGTCCTTGTTCCCAAAGGCATAAGTGTTATTCAAATGCACAAGAGAGGACAGATCTGTCCCAACAATGGGCATGTTATTTTACAAAATAGATTTACCAGGGCAGTGTTCAGCAAATGCTGTAGATAACTGAGTGTCTTTTTTGTGTATATTAGTAGAGAAACCTACCAGTAGCACACGAATTTTTGTTGCCGCTATGCATAAAGAAGCAGAGTTTGTCTAATCGCAATGCTCTCCATCAGTTTTTCTGTTGTTTTTTACTCCTACAATGGAAAGGATCAATAAATGAAAATGAGGCTGGTACTGATCTTGATTGCATCTGTATAGGCAGGGAGGAGAACTCTTTTTTTTCTGAAGCCCCTATATCTATGAGACATGAGCACGACCTGGAGTTCAGTTTTTTGGGAATGTTTGACATAAAAAGTTAGCACAGAATTTGCTTCAGGTCTATTTTCCTTTACTTACAACTTGTGAAGGCTAGTAACAGTGTTAGGGGGAAATAATTTTATAAGCAGAAGTGTATTGGAGAGCCTGAGTTTCTCCCCTTTGATGTGCTTCTGGATGCAGAATGTGAACTTGATTGACTTGAAATTATAGCTGGACCCCTGCACTGGAATGTCCTTCAGGCAGAAAAATCTGCCTTTTACAGCAGCCCACAGCCCTTCCCTCCAACTTACTTGATTTTAAACTATTGCTAAAAAATCTAAAGAGAGCCCCCTTTTGGTTTAAACCCCTCTCAGTTGTATATTGTGTTTCTGTCATAGGAATGATTCTGAGAGGGACTAATTAAAAGTCCAATGAATGTGTGAGGGTTAAACTCACAGGCTCTGCTCATTAACAGTTGCTCACCTAAGAATATTTTGAGACCTCTTTTCTGTGATGGGAAAGGGAGGAAGAAGACTAGACAATACTTAAGAGCTCACATTTTATTGCACAAACACACAGTTATGTTGCATTACTAGGTCTGCAGTGATGACAATGTCTTATTTAACAAGAATATTCCTCCTTTACCTCTGTGGTTCTTTTAGGAAAATAACAAAAGAAAACAAAAAAATCACTAATGAACACCCCTTCCCCCAAGAAATAAGGAAAATCAGAACCATTTTGTTAATTGTCTTTTTCCTGCTGTTTCCATGGTAATACTGGCTACTAGACTTCACTGCAGAGTGACAGTCCAACAATTCACACACTACACCCTTTCAGGCACAATGAATGGCTGTGAAAGAGGCAGAACAGGCACTATTCAGGAAACATGTGATATCTACTCAATGCACTACCTTTCATCCACATTTTCCAAATTGCAGCTAATTTAATTCCAAACAAATGGCTAAGGGGTACAAATGAGGATTAAAAGGAAAAGAACATCTTGAGCTCTAATGGGGACGGTTTGTGTGAAGAACAATATAGCACTTTCTTCTGATGCCAGGGCTGCCGAATTGAAAGATGCACTTTCCCTCTTCTTCTGAGGCCTTAATTATACTCTACATCAATAGTGAAATAAACATCGCAGATATTTTATTTTTTTTTAACAATTTAGGTAGATTTTGTCTTTCCCTTCAGAAACATTTTTGTTACATAGAGATATAATTTTGATTTTCTTCAAATGAAGAAGAAAACCTGTATTTTTCAAGAAAGACAGCTTTCTTGACTAGGCCTCTCATTCGATCTGTCTCTGAAGTTATTGTTTTAAGTCTCATAGAAAAAGCCATGACAAATACTTTCAGGTCACCTTAAGAAACAACAATGGACCTTTTGAGAATGTTAGTGCCCGGAAGGAAATTATTATTCACATTAGATTTAATGACAGTGAGACTTTTTTCATGTGATTCTTTTTATTTTAACATGTAAAGTGTATTATTTTTGCTTAAAACGATCAATGAAAATGTTGATTTTTGCCATATTCAGTTAAGCAGGAGGCAAGATGCTTAAAAAACTTCCATATTTGGTAACTTGTAGTATGACATCATAAACACCAACAATGTGTAAGACCTGCTAATGACTGCACTGAACCACATGCAGCTTATATTGAGAACACAGATGATGTAGAGGGAAATACAGCAGATTAGCAAAATAGCTTTAAAGATTAATTGTGTTTCACTGATTTCCCCCTTTTTTATTTTAAATCTTGAAAATAATTTAAACCAATAATCTGTGCAAAATACTTCCCACTCAGAAGAAATATTCTTCATTGCAGCCTTCTTTTTGTTGAATTGATCTATTCAAAATGACCCTTTAGATATAATTGCAATCCATATTACTTTTTAATGTACTTATTTATTCTTCAGTTAAAAATACCTCAGCTTTTATGAATTTCTTACACAGAGGTACTATACGTGTCAATTTTTTATCTGTAAGAAGCAGCATTTGATACTGTATTGCCAATAAACAAAAGGATTAAAAAAGCTTGTGAGCACTTTTCAAGTTTTGCTGATAAGTGTGTCTTGATTTGCAAATGTTTTCTATTATTAGGTTCAAGTGAACATTCTCACAGTATTGACAAAAAACATTTCCAAATCAACATTCCTTGCTTAGGCCACAGACAGAGCTGATCTGTCATTATGAAACTGATCTCCCCTAATTTAAGAATATGAAGAAAAGCTGAAGACTTTTAATGACTAATTTTGAAGGCAAAATAGTGTTTTTAAAATCCAGCTACCAACTGCATACTTTTTCTTGTAGAAAGATAACACAGCAGTGTAACATTTTAAAAACCTTGTTGAAATCAATTCTTAGTAATTAGTGATAAACATTCAATATATTACTTAATTTTATTTTTATATGAAGGGACAGAATATTACTATAAAATTCACTTAATTATGGGCAATGAAGTCGCATGAGCTTGGGTACCAAAAAAACTCTTCAGAGATGTAAATTTTTTTAAAAACTGTTAAATCCTGTATATCTACACTGACACTAACAAGGTAGATTGACTAAGCATCTTTCAAAAGAAATCAATGAATGGTGTATCAAAATATCTTGGGTACTGTTGAATTGCTGGTTTTAGCACAGAATAAAAGTTCTTCAGTGGTGTAATTTTGCTTTGCTTTGCAGCTCCAAAGACTCTTTGTCTTTTAAGGGGTGTTAACATAGTTAGAAACCTACTATGGTCTATGAAACTTTACACTCCCACAAAGAGATACTACATCTCTGATTTGCAGTCTGCACTGGTTTTGGTTTATTATTATGCAGTGTTCAAAATACCAGAGGGTAAGAGGAATAATTATAGATTTCCATACTTAGTGCAGTAAGAGCAAATTTTGGATTGAAAAGGTACTGGAATGGTTGTACACTCCTGTAATATATATTGCAATTATGTGTTGTTTTGTACACCAGAAAACAACCTTGGTATGCCTTTTGAGATCTTTTTAGAACATGTAATCCAGATTTTAGTATGTGTATTTCTGAAAGGGGATGGAGATAAACATGCACAAAACAGATAACCAACTCTGAGCCTAGAGGCTTCACTTCTTTACTCTGGTCTGGACAGATTCTTTTCTACGAGTTTGTGGCAAATATATATTCCAATGAAAGGCTGATGCTGACATAGTTAGACCTGAAAACAGGTGACTCTAGATTTCTCCTGGTATACCTTATCCAAGTCATGAGGGGATAGCACTTCATGGCTTCCTTTCCTCATCCACAAACTTCTGGTGCCCAGGACTCTGCTTAGATGTCTTCTCCGTGCAATGCCTTGGAAGGAGAATACTAAAGATATTTCATTCAGTTTCAACTTCTTTACAAAAGAAAATACAAAATTTTAAAGTAAAATTTAGACTAAATATTTCAGTCTCTTTCACTGCCACCACCAAAACTCTACTCACAACGAAACACAAAAGATTCATCCTCTTTCCCTCAGAATCTGGTTCACAGTCTTGCCCACAGTTAGCTAAATTGCCAAAGTTTAGAGGATTTCTGAGAAAGATTGGCTGAGTTTGTAGTGGAACCTGAAAGCAAGAAACATTATCAGGCTCTTGATCTTTTAGGGAAAACCCCCACACATTCCTGTATGATATGCGTTGCAAAACTGGTTTGATAATATTAGAGTTTCATCATACGTGAACAAGTCTTCTCTTTTCCTCTTTTTAATTTCTGCTGGAAATGGCAAAAGTTTAATATAATAAACCAGATAAGTAGTGAAGCTACAATAAACCAGGTAAGTAGCAAAGCTACTAAAAGCAGCACTGAAAACTAAAGCAATTGACTGGTATTATATTGACAAATCCTCTACGTTTTTGCTAAATTTACATTAAAGTCATTGAAACACATTTACATGTCAATAAAACAGTGAACAGACAGAGAATTTCATGCCTCTAGCAAAGTGCTGTATTCCAAATTTAGCTCCAAATTCTTTAGCAGTTCAGGCTTCAGTAAGTTTTACAAGATAATTTTGTTGCCTGACCCCAGGTCTTGGTTTCTGTTTTTCATTTCTACTATGGCTTATTTATTCTTGATAGAGTGACAGACATGCCGCCCTCTCCAGGTCACAGCTCTATCAGTGCATGGATCAACCTGCCAGGAATATCCTTAGCACAACCAACACATCCATCGGTGAGGTAACCCCATTCCTGTGAGAGGTCCTGGGCCAGCTGCACAGCTGATGTAAATCTGTGCTGTGGAGCAATAAAGATTTGCAGCAGCTGAGATACTGACAGTACCATTCCCAGCCAAAACAACTCCAGCCATCCATTGATTCCAGTATCTCTTTCCAAATGGATATTCCTATATAGAATAGAAGTCTCCTGTCAGGTCATTCAATGTCCAATTGCTTGTTGAGTGTTTCCCATTCCTGGAGTATCTTCCCCTTTTTTACAAAACAAGTCCTGTGACTCTTACATTAAAAGAAAGAGTTCTATACTTATTTCTAAATATGGAAACATTTTTATAAAGATGACTCGTATGACAAAGAACAGTTTTATTTTTAGTTTATTTTTTATTAGTTATGCAACAAGAAAGACATATTGATCAGAAAAATTATGCTTTCTTCTTCTGTCTTCCACTTTAGTTTGGGAACACATATGTAGATTTGGGGATCTTTCACTGCCAAACCCTTTATCATTCTCAGAGGGTTTTTTTCTTGACTGACTTAAGCCTCATCCTGGTTCTAATGCAAAACAGATGAAAACTTTCTACTCTGAAGGGAAAAACAAAACAAAAAAAACCCAAAAAAAGAGAAACAAGGCAGAAGATATTGTCACTAAACACATATTTGTTGCTTGTAAAGTAGTTATATAGCTCCCTAGGCCCACTTTAAAATCAAGGCCAAGATCTGACCTCAGTGTTTTCCTCTGAGCAGATGCTTAGCTACGAATTCACTTGTCACATAAGAAAGGAGCCCTTGATATTTTTGCCTTCCTCTACCCTCATAACAATTGCTCCTTTTAAACAGTTACATCCACATTTTCTGTGTAAAGATTTTCCTACATTATCACTGGGAGCAACACTTCATGTGATGGATTTTATTTAAAGACTGATGCTGTAATTTTCCAGTAATTTGAACCATTTTTTCTAGATTGATTCATTTGTCTTTTCCATGGATACTTCCTCAAATGTTTTCACCTTTGTGGTTAGGTATTTCTGTGCCTCAGATCATGACTTGAAGCCAGCTGTAAAATGTCAGACAAAGGTGGAGAGAAGAGATGGGTGGAGGATGCACAGGACCCTCTGCATGCTGTCTGTGCTGAACAGAACCTGAGAGAAATGTGTGAAAGCAGAAGTTCAGGGACCATGATGCAGCAGTAGTTTACCCAGTCAGAAACCTGGGCATGACTCTGTGTCACCACATAGCATTTGTAGACTTTACTCATCAACTTTTTACCCTTTACAGCTCTGTAAAGCATTCACAAGGAAACAAGAAACTGCTCATGGTTCCTCAGGTTTCAGATTTCCTTATAAATTCAAAAATGAAGCAAAGTTCATTGTGATTTGATAATGTTTGCTGTTCTGTTGAGAAAAAGACTCACATTCAATGATTTGAAAGTGTGGAAAAGGAGTGACTTTTAAAATTATACTAAATTATATATAAATACTAGATACCGTAATTCTAATTTTTCAATTTGGATTAGTCTGAAGTTTAACACTTTGTTTAGCACACAGACATTAAAATTAAAAAGAGTACTGCCAGAAATTACCCTAAAGGAGAAAAAAAAAAAAAAAAAAAAAAAAAAAAAAAAAGAGAGACCCGAACAGGATAATAAAATGCAAAATTTTAAAAAAAGATATTTGTAAACGATTTGGAATTAAACTATCCAAAGTGATGACCAAACCTCATAAAGCAATAATATAAGTATGGAATAGCAATGAAGGGATGCTATCATGGAGAGAAATAAGAAGACTCAATTGCAACTAAAATATCGAATACATTGAATTTAATAAACATGGAAAGGTCTGGAATCAGCAGCAGAAACAAAACTGAGCCAAAGTGGCTGGTTTGTAATAATGAATATTTAATTTTTGTACTACTGACCCTCTCAGAAAATTTCCATGAAAGCATTAGCATTTTCCATGCCACAGGAGAATCAACTCTTTATTTATTGTAACAGACAAAGAAACTATTTCCAGTGTGAATGTTCTCTTGTTGAAAAACTTTTAAGATTCCAGGAAAGTGCTTATAAGCCCTTTATCTTGGTGAAATCTAATGATTGACTGCTATAAACATACTAGATATTATACTGGACACCTTTTTTCTAAACATCAATAATGATGTCAGTCATTTATCAAAGCAGGAGGTACCCTAGTCTTCAGAATAAGACTACCTCTTATATTGGATTTTCATGTAGGATGTTACCGTGGACAGGAGGTCCTAATTTGTCTTATTTTAAACTCTTTCCAGCACTACAACTTGGCTTAACTTAGACTTTTAGAAAATACTGACAAAATCACACCAGCTGTATCAAGGACAGAAGCTGCAGGTTCCCTGGATGATCTACAAAGAAGGTCCCCAAACACATCCCCTGACTCGGGAAGGATTTCCATGAGTAGCATTAATGGCAAAAATGGCTCTGGTTGGGATGACATGTGCCAGTTCCATGAAACTGCTCGAAGATGCATGATTTTCATTCGGTCAGAAAATTGTAAGGCTCCAATAACATAATACAATCAATACAAGCAAGAGTAGCGATTTTGTAAATTTTATTGTTGATGTGCTGGAAATGTTGGGACTCCTTGGAAATGAACCGTATGTTTAGATGAGGAGCAGGTTGGCATATCCAGGCTGAATATCTCTCTGAACAAAGTGGAGCTACTTCAGTGTTTGGAGATATTTTCATAGAGAATACTGACTCGGACAATTTATCACCTTCAACTGGCTGGCTCCTACTGTTTTCATAAATTCCTAAATAAGATGTTTAGGTAAAACAAGCCTTGTATATGATTATATATATATTGGTTAATACAGCTAAGACACCTGAGGAATAGAAAATCTGGCAAATATTTCAGGTTTTTTAAAAAAGTAGGGTGATTGTGCTGTTGCACAAATGTCCAAGTTTTGATTTATTTTGATTTTATTTGATTTATTTTCCACCAAGCCATTCCATCATAACAAATCTTAGTTTGGGTTTTTTTGGGTTTTGGTTTTGTTGGTTTTTTTCCCTCCTCTGTGCTGTTGCTTTTAAACACGAAGTTAAGACATGCATTTCCCGCAGCGCTCTGCCAGGCCTGTGCTCCGCTTCGCTATCTACAGAGCACACGGATGCTGCCGAATAAAGGAGACTTTATCGCTGTTTATTTGCTGTGCTCTGCTCGTGGCTGTGAGGCCGACAGGCCTGCGCTGTCCCCGCGCTGTCCCTGCGCTGTCCCTGCGCTGTCCCTGCGCTGTCCCCGCGCTGTCCCTGCGCTGTCCCCGCGCTGTCCCCGCGCTGTCCCCGGTGACCCGCGGTGCCCGGCGCGGCCTGAGGGCGCCGGCGGCGGCCGGGCCCCGGGGAACGGCGGCTCCACAGCGCCCCCGCGCGGCCGCGCCGGGAACAGCCCGGGCCAGCGCCCCCGCCGGGCCGGGCTCCGGCGGCAGAGGGCTCGTGTTTAACTCGGGGATTCAGGGAAACATCCGCAGCTCTTTTGCCCTGTGTGCTTTCACTTATGTGCTCATTTCACTCACACACCGTCCCCTCGCCGCCCGTCCCAGCTGCGGCTTGCAGCTAAAAAAGACACCTGACCCGCTCTCCGTTTGTATTTTATTATCCGCCCCCCAGCCCCTCAAGCTGTCAGAGTAAAGAAGGAGATGAAGGGCAGCGGGTGAGGTTTTCGGCACAAAGCCCCGCACGGCTGGGGAGCAGAGGGGCTGTGCCATCCCTGGGCCAGCACAGTGTGCCCTGTGCCATGGGAGCGCCGGGATCCCCGGGAACAGCCATCCTTCCCACTCCCGCCGCCCTCTGATCTGTGGGCACCCCGCCTCTCTGCCCTACTGGCCTCGCGTTTTTCCTTTGAGACGTGTGCTAAAGCAACCACAGAACTTGGGCTGAAATAGGGTTTGAACTTTTCTGTAAGTACTTTAAGGTATTGTAGCAGCTCAGAGTATTTACTATAACAGATAGAAAAAGCACTGCAGAGTAATGTTCATAATGTCCTTGGCTTATTCTTCTGGACACCGTGGCTGCTGATATGTTAAATGATGGAACAGCACCAGCTGACCAAGGTATGCTTTAGTGTCTACCTTTGCAGCATTTGCAGCGTCACATTTGCTGCGTCGTTGCCATCAGTTGTGTCTCTCAGAAGAAAGCTTTGTTTTCTTCATCACTTTTTTACAAGACAGCACAGTAAGCCACACACTGCTCAATTCGTCAACAGGAACAAGATGTAGAAGTTTATTGCTGCAGTAAAAATAAGCATCAATCAGCAGACTGGTTTGATTTTACTGCTTTATACTGAAATTATCTTGAAAGCCTCTGCCTCAGTTGCTTCTGTGTCCATGGGAAACTTGCCAAATACTATACTGACTCTCCCACTATCATTTGCATACATTAAAAAATATAGGCCAAACTCCTCCAGTGTGGAATAGAAACTGTGCCCACATACAGCTCAAAGAAGACTTGAGAGCAAGGATTTGGTACATTCTTATCTTCTTTAACAGTTCCCCTAGAAGTTAATGCTCTCGAACTGAAAAGGAGTTTTACATAAACATCTACTGTTTGAGAAACTTTTAAATACTGCTGTTTAAATACTGAAAGCCACATGATGACTTTGGTCTTCCACTAAAAGTTTTACAACTATAATAGAATAGTTTTGGTTTTTTTTTCATTTCTTTGTAAAAAGGTCAAAAACCTCCTCATCTGAACATTTTCTGACTCTATACAGAAATCATGGTTGCTGCCTTTCAGTGTTAAATGATACATTGTGTATAAAATCTAATTTATTCTAAGCCTTCTGAGTTATGTGCAAGGAAAAGACAGAAATTTTCTGTTGGTTTAAGCAATGAGGTGCTTAAGTGATTTATTAAGCGAACTCGTATGTATTGCTGCTAACTCTTCTGGGTTTGTCATGAGTTTATAGTGTTTCTCTTAAGCAATCATTTCTTGGAACTGTGTAATTTCATGATACTCCTCGCTTTTTTAAACAAAAATCTATTATGCTTCAGACATCACACAAGTATAAATTGTTTGTGAATATAAAGTAAATTTATTTCTAAGACTGAAAAAACCTAACCAAAAAGAGTAATGAAATATAATTCTTATTTATTTTGACCGGTCTATATTCAAACCCATCTTAGGATTTTACTGGATCTTATTCTTAGTTTTCAGCTGTTTCAGTATTGCAATTTTTATTTACAAAAATATAAATAAATTAAAAAAAAAAAAAAACTACCCACTCTATAGTTTCTTAGTTAACTCTAAATAATTTTGAATAAAATTGGATAAGTACCTATAATTTAACTTTACTTTTAGACAAAAAGCCCCAATGTAAACATTAACCCTTCTTGAAACATGGACTATCACTCCCCTGTGCCCCAGGCTTAAAAAATACCCAGTAGAACAAGAGACAAAACTATGCAAATCACTATTTCTGGGGACAAAGTTGCAAAATAAAAATGCAACTCAAAACAATATTTTTTTTAAATATTATATATGTATAAATACAGTCTTAAAAAAGTTAGGATTGCTTACTTATCTTACACAGCTCATCAGTGTAAATCAGTAAATATATATCAGCTTTTCATTGAGTAACTATTTGTGCAAGAGAAGAAAAGTAACACAATTAATTGGAAATTTATAGTACTGAATTACCACGGGAGGTTTTTCATTGAAGGCAAATATGATTGCTAAACCTTGACTTAGACATTTGTAGGAGTGGTTTTGGTCAGACTGGAAAACTTCTCTTGGATTTTCACTCTCCCTGTAACTGAGAATGGCTGCAGCTCCTTGGTGAGCACCACTGGTCAGCTCCATAGTCAGTGGTTGTTAGTATTGTTTTCTCTGTGCTAGAAATACCAAGTTTTTCCATTGCCAGAGAAAAATATAAGGGTTTTTTTTTGGTAAAATAATTTTAGACACTTTTTCTTTACAGGCAAAGAAAGCTCTGGAATTCAAAATGATCTTTGGAAGCTAAAGCTAAACAAAAGAGTAAATCTTTAATGAATTTGAGGTGCTGCTGTTATATTTGTGTGGTCGCCCAAAGAGTAACCTGTGAACAGTCTTATGCTAACAGATAATCTCAAACATACAAAACCAAAATATTCTTACATATTTTGGCAAAACCCCTGTATGTCACAGCATGTGACACTATAGAAACCTTTAGGTGCTGCTGCATTAAATGACTGGTTAAGTATGTGGCATAAATTTTATAACACTTCATATAGCCCTATGCTCTGAAAGATATAAGATGTCCAATTAATCCTTCATGTCAAAATTATTTAAGTTGGATTTCAAATTGTGACTTTCTACTCAGAAACAAAACCAAGGCAACTTCTCCATCTGAACCAGATACGAGACTGAAAAATAAAAGCTCCAGTTCTAGGTGGATGTGTTCAAGTTCTAAGATACATTTTTGGGATTGGCAATGGTTTGGCAGGCCCAAATATCTGGAAAGGAGTAATTAACAAGGAATTCTACTTCTAGAAGGTAAGGCCAGAATTATTTACCACTGAAAAAAAAAATTCTCAAAGGAAATATTTTTCAAAGCAAGCCCTTCTTAGATCTTGATTCCTATGCTTAGAAATGCATAAGAATAACACAATGCCTGCCATCAGGGGAGAAACTCCACCTTTTTTAGGTGTCTGTCCACCCTTAGGGATTAATGTAAACCAAAAAAAGGATTAATAATTTCCATAGCAGCTCTCTCCCAGTTATAAGTCACAAACTTTGAAGATGTTTATGTTCCCCTGCCCAGGTCACGAGTAACTTTCTTCTGCTGCTGTGTTAATAGGTGAATTATCACACACTGAGTAACAACCAAAGCAATAAAATTGTATTCATCCCTGTCCTGAATAATGAAAACAGGTTTCAAATTAAGATTGCCAGCAGAGTAAAGACCCCAAAACCATATCCTACCAAACTTTCTTTATTTCATTTCTTATGGTTTTAAAACTATAGACATTTTAGTCTTATGGTAGGTCTTATGTGAAGCTCTAAATTTCACTCTAATGGTGATTTAGCCTTTAGTCACCCATTGCCAGGAGATTTAGTGTTGTAGTCTTGTTGGCTGACTGACTGAAGTGGCCTTTACTGGACTGTAAGCATGACTAATTATTAGGAAAGTGAAGTGCAGAAACAGAATTTAAGAGATTTATAATATTTGGAACACACATTTCCTACAATAACAACAGTCTTGGTTTTGCATTCATGGCCATATGAGGCAGAGAACCATAAGAAAGAGAGAGAGAGAGAGAGAGAGAGAGAGAGAAAGAGAAAGAAAGAAAGAAAGAAAGAAAGAAAGAAAGAAAGAAAGAAAGAAAGAAAGAAAGAAAGGAAGAAAGTAAGAAAGTAAGAAATGAAGAAAGAAAGAAAGAAAGAAAGAAAGAAAGAAAGAAAGAAAGAAAGAAAGAAAGAAAGAAAAAAAGGAAGAAAGAAAGAAAGAAAGAGAAAGAAGCAATATTAACTGGAAGAGCTGAATGCCTAACCAAAAAAAAAAAAAAAAAATCACTAAGGTTAGCAGTCTTGCAACTTCAGTACGTAGTCATATGACGAGGGTGTGCTAACTGAGGTACTCCTAGCCAGAGGACATAAAAATGCTATAAAAATGCTTTCTCAAGCTGCAAAGTGCAATTTTAACTAATAAGGCTGGTAATACAGATGGGCAAACCTCAAAAGGTTCAGAGTTTGGACTCTGTTCCAGTAAGCACACATGCACATTTGAGTGATTATCTCCTTTCGTGTTTGCAAAATTGGACTGGAATCCTGACAAAAGTGAGCTTTCTTCTCCTGGGATAGTTCAGCACTTTTAGTCATGACTGCAAAGCAAGCTCTCTTCTCTTGGGGTAATTCAGCCCTTCTAGTCGTGACTGAAAATGCAGACATGCAATTAAACCAAAAAGGACATACACGCAGAGAAAAAAATTTCTTTCCTTCTGAAAAAGATTGGTTCTGTATCTTTTTTTTAATTCTCTTATCTCTAGTCTAGCAGCATAAATACTGTGGAAAATTAAAAGAAGCAGCCTGCAACTTGCATTTTCCAAAATGACATTTAAAATACATCTATACAAGCATGTACAATATAAAAAACAGAAATAAAAAGAAGGCTTTGGAATGAAGAGGGAAGAAAATAATTAGGTGTGGGGTTTTTTTTCAAGTATTCTCCTAATTTTTGAATATTTGATACCTGAAGTTGCATCAATTATCAAGACCAGTAGACTCCTAAATATACACCTATATATATGCCAGGAGAATTTTTCCATTAAGAAAGAAAAGTTATTTTCCAAGGTTTTTCATCCAAACTCACAATAATAAATGATAAAGTTAATTGAATGTTGAAAGATTTAGACTATCATATAAATTTTACTTTAGCTGAAGCCAAAATTTCTAGGCAAAAGGGTAGAATTGTGGTTTTATAGAAAGAATGAAAGAGAGAAAAAATGCTGTACAGATGCAAATATTCACAAACCCAACAGGAAAATAATTATTATGGAAAAGCAGCACCAGGTAGGCACTGAATCCCATTCAATTAAAACTCAAGCAACACACTAATGATAGTTCTGTATGCAGTAACTTCTGTCTACGGAAAAAAGAAAGCAATTCTGACTATTCAGTTTTTTCAAAAATATTTTATTTGTTTCGCAAAAAAGCAATGAAAAATAATGTTTGATACCAGTTCCACAGAAATCTGTAAGATCCAAGACGTTCACCTAATTGTAGGCACTTAACTAAGTCAGGAAATTCAGGTGCAAGGCTTGCCAGAATCCCTCTGTCCATAGTAAAATCATGGTAACTGAATGTCTCTGTACAGGCACTTCCTTTTCTAGATAATTTGAAAGGAAGTGTTTTCATATGTTAAACAATCAAGTGTAATTGCATATGACTATGATGTTTATGCTGTTTGAATGTATGCTGACATATTTGTATCTGGTTATATAAACCTATCCTCAGAGGAAATTTGGTATTCCTGCCCTGAAACTAAACACATGTAAACCAGTCCAGTCAACATGGGTGCTTTATTTATCTTCCCTTCTGTGAGATATAGGTGATTCAGAAGGAGTGCTTAGGAAAAATGCATCCACAGCATTAAAAATCTGTCAGCTTGTGACCTCAGTGATGCTTGCACAACTTCTATATAGGTCATGAGACCATTACACACAAACAGCAAATGCAGTAAGGTGGGACAGATGATTTGGAAGAAGTTTCAAAAAAATTGAACAAAGCTGCAAAGCCAGAACAATGTCTTTTGTGGTTAAAACTTGAAAAATACTTTTGGGATACTGGTATTTTATGAGGACTTGAGGACAAATGGCTCATGTCTGATACAAAACAGGCTGGGAGTCTGGCAGATGTAAAAATCAAAATGGTAGCACGGAAACAAAGCAGCACACCAGGAAAGTCATCTTTGCAAAGTCATCCTGTATTGGTATGCAGAGGCATAGCCTGAGTGTGACTGTCTGAGGGGAAAATACTAAGGTAAAAGAGAAGGGAAAGAGTGAGAGTCTGGGTGGAAATGAGAGGATATGAAATGCTGTGTCTTTGAGAAGTTATTTAGAAATGAGTCTTTCAGAATTAAGCATATCCTGGTAAAGGGATCTAGTGGAAAACCTACTGGAGAGTTTTCCCAGACTCCAGTGACTTGCAGGATGGTTCACTACTCTTTAGCATGTTCAAGCAGAAATGAGTCCAAGTGAGGGCTTGGAGTAGCACATTTTTAGCCCTGCTGTGCATAGCTAAATAGCTGTGAGGAGGCATCAGAGGCTGAACTGAACAGGAGCAGTCCAAACGAGAGACATGTCTCTACAGATCATCAGCACAGATGGAAATCAAATTTGTGTATGAGATCATCCAAGGAGGTGTGAAGCATGAGCAGGAGTCCAAAACCAGAATCCTGTGCAGCAGTTTGTAGTGAAAGGTGACAGGAGGAATTAAAACATTCAAGGTCCAATTTGAATTATAGATGGGGACACCAGGGAGAATGATGCTAAGGATATTACTATCCAACAAGACTTTTGTGTCAAAGTCACCAAATGAAAGTCTGAATTCAGCATCAGTTGTGCAGTTTGGATATGAAAACTTGGTCAGTCTGGGAAAAATGATGCGGTGGAATATATAAAGAACAGGAATTGGGTTACTGTTAATTTCCTCTGGCGGGAAGAGATGAAGAAAGGAGCAGCAAGGAAGGAATGAGGGACAGAATGATTTTTGGCAGTGGAAGGCTGTTGAGCTTATTTGTAATATAAAGTTGAAGTCACAGAGGCAAGGAGGCCTCCCTGGAGCTTGGAGGGAGCTGCTCTTCTCTCATGTAAGGGGTGAAGAAGAAAGTGAGCTGGTCACTAGCAAAGAGGCAGATGCTGAGACAGAGGGAGCTTTTTGATGTCTCTATAGGAAAGATACTAAAAGAAGTATTGCTTTTTCTGTGATAGTTCTGTGAGAAGAAAAACTAAACATGTACATGGAAAGCAAAGATGTCTCAAAAAGACTCTCCAAAATAAGATACACATATTTGGGGAAAAATTTGAAAATGGCAGATAGGTTGGTATATTATACATGCTTCTGACTGGTACATCACTGCATGCTTATGTGAAGTCTGGACAACCTGGATGCTTATTTAGTGTCTAGAAGTGCCTCCCATCCAGAGCCCAAAATTTCTAAAAAATTCTTGGGGGACAACTTTCAAAAGCAACTTGGTCAAATCTGTGAATGCTATATATATAAAAATTTGAAAAATAGGGTTCTGATGGCATGAAAAGCATATGAAAAAGAAATCAACTCTACAGATGTTTCTTATTAACACTATCTTCATGAGTTTTTATAAGCTGTAAAATAGAACATGCCAACATTAAGTCAGTTATAATTAAGCTTCCATTTCAAGATTCCTTTAGAAAAATAGACATAAAATTCCTACACCAAAGATGAATAGTAGTCTTTTTATAAGCCTTTCTGGCATAAAATGATTTTGAGGTTTAAGGGCACACTATTTTAAGGGCCAAAAGAACCCATGGACTCTTCTAAAGTTCAGTGTCATGGTGATTATTTAAAATATCCCGTAAAACAACATTTCTTACTGTATATTAACATAGATGACCTAAAGTTCATGAAATTACAAGAAATTACATCAGTGAATGGCCTGGGCTTTTACCTTTACTATTCCTTCATTCCTATCTTTGTTTCAAAGAGAAAAGGATTCCCTACTCCAAGGTAAGATGTGTCTTTTGTACATTTCAAGGGTGTTTGCTTTTTTTAAAGCATCTGTTTCTTTTAGAAGGGTGAATTTTACTTTTGGAATTGCATGGGGAGAGAAAATTTATCTTTAACCAAAGACTCATTACTCCTGCATATTATTAAGTACAACAAAATGTAAAATTTTTTTGGCTCACCTCACAGACTAATTTCAAGACAAAGTTCAGCCTCTACAGAAGCATTTTTATCCTGTAATTTTAAACTTCAAATTTTATAGTTTTCATCTGGCAGAAACTTAACTGAAATAGAATTTTGAAATTCCCACAGATCTCATTACAAGAAACTCATTTTGTTCTGAACAAGAAATAAATTAAGAATAATCACTACTCTAAGACTTGCACTGATTTCACCCAGTTCCATTATAAACCTTTCATTTCTAATTCAGAGTACTCAAATCCAAAGACTGACCTTTCTAAATACAGCCAAGGCTTCTTTCTAAGGTCTTCCTTGCATCTTCTTATTCTTTAGACTTTTTTTATAAATAATGCCTATTTCCTAAAAAAAAAAAAAAAATTAAGAGATTGATAATCCAAACTACACACCTCCTGGAACCAAAACATGAAACTTTTCAATTAGGGTAAAAAAGCATCTTTATAATTCAGACATGAATCCCAGATGCAAATGTAGGAAGCAAACTGAAATTTTACTTGAAGTTCTCTTTTTCCACTTCTGTAACCCATAAACTGTCTAGATGTGCATGTGTATACTTAGACAGAGAAAAAGAAAAAAAAAAAAAAAAAACAAAAAAAAAACAAGGGACTTAAATGATCTGCATGATTCTGTATTTCCAAACTTTTCCTTCACATATTTGTAAGTGACAATAGGGACAAGAAGCATCTAGATATGCTGGCAACTGATGAAGTGAAGACAACTTTATTTTTTGTGTGTTGCTTACAGTTTTTAGTGTGAACTATTAGGCAAAAAAAAGAGAGTTACCTTAAAATACTTGAGGCAGTGTAGGAAGAAAAGGCAGTTCCTGATTTTAACACAGAATTCCCATGCAAACTCACTATTTTCCTGTGTTCCTGTAAGCCATATGTTACGTGAGATGATTCCTGTCCAGAGCATATGTTTTGAAATGAGACCATTTTTAAATGTCAGACAGAACCTATGGCTACAGACTACACATATATCAAAATTAGGTAATTCACTGCTGATATCTAGTAACAAAATGGGGAAACCCTCTCCCCACTTTTATACCTCTGGTCAGTCATATGTCAGGAATTTTTTGTTTTGATTTAGTTTTTCTCTTTTGGAAAGAGGAAAAGATAAGGCCAGATTACTCTCTGGGAGTAGTCTGTTTATTGCAGCAGACACCAGATTTAAATCAACGTGCCCCACTACAGATCTGATTCCCAGGCTTGCATTTCATACTAAAAATAAAAAAAAAAAACTTCATTTGAATTACTATAGAGCTTTGGGGGTTGAGCTGGATCCACCTTTCTCAGGCCATGCCTCCCCAGCTGGGCACTGTCAGATTCAAGATTTTAGTAGAACTAATTAGCTCAATCACAGCATGAGTTAATGCAACTGGATGGGCTTCAAACTGAAGGTACCTCACACCCATCTGTCTGGAAGAATGGGCAGAGGACTGAGCTCTGCCTGTGTGTTGCCTTGCCTTAAGCCTCCAGCATAGGTTTGCTCCCAGCTTCACACTCCAATTCATAGTGTGAAATTAAAAGTGTGAAAATCTAAGTAGGCTACAAAGGTATAAAAGTAACTTGGTGTTTGGTGGAACAGCACTTGCTGTCCAATATACCACCTCTCACTCCCTGTTTTAGATTAATTGAAAGTACAAACTTTCAATAAAGCCACTCTCATAACTGCATTGCACAGCCAGTGATTATTTCTATGCATGATTTTCAAAGTCTACATTTGCTATGAAGTGAGAGACGGAACAGGTTTATTGCAAGCAGACGACAACTGTAATGACTTGCCTTGAGCTAGAGAAAAAAATCAGTGCATGTTAATGCATTAATTTGAGTGGCTGGGACTAAAGCTAAAACAAGTATTTGCAACTGTACTAATGGCTGGATAGCAGTTCTTCACTGAACTAATTATACTGCCAGGGGCTTTAGTCTCAGGAGGGTCAAACAGAAGTCGTAAACACAACTAAAATGAGGAGCATAATCAGCTGCTACTGTAGATGAGAAGAAAAATCAAGAATTTGATTCTGCTGGCTCTTAGAATTTTAGCTCTATTGGCTACCTCAGGTTCTTTTTTATGCCCCTGGGAATATGTCATGGAAATGGAGCAAGGAGGAGGGGAGCAAGGGCAAAACAGGCAACCTGAGCTCCATCGAGGGCTGTAAGAGCCCCCCACTATATGAATGTGGGCAGGGCTGGCCATGCTGGGAATGTGCTGACTCCATCTACTGTCCCTGGTCAATGTAATGGGGATCTCTGATATTCCCTTCACATTTGTCAAGGTCTCCAGGATAAGAGATCAGTAACTTCCTTCCCACAAGGACCACGATGCTCTCTGAACAACAGCTGCATTCATAAGTGGAAGTTATTTGAGATTTAATTGAGATTTGTAAAATTCTCTGGAGTCTTAAATCCATTAGCACAGCTTATGCTGAAAAGTAATTGACAGCACTTTGTCTGAAAGCTCCAGTCAGGCTCTTCCTCCTCCTCCTCCTCCTCCTCCCCCTTGCTCAGGGCCATATCTCAGTGCAAACAGCAACACTTGCCATGGCCTGCGGTCCCGCAGGGAGCAGCGAGCGTGTCGTTCAAATGGCCGTGGTGCTGCAATGGCAACTTGCTGCAGCTGCACAGCCCTGACCACAGCTCCACCGGAGGGGTTTTGTTTCCCATCCTCCTCCTTCCCTTCCAGGAGTAGCTGGGCTGCAATCTGAGACAAATAGTTGCACTGTGCCTGCTCGCTGCATGAGCCGAGGTGAGCTGGGGAATGATGGCTGCCAGGTTCCAGATTGATGGCGTGTCGAAACCCCAGAGCAAGATGTGTTGGCAGCAAAGTGATCCTCCATGGGGAATCCAGCATAATATGCTTTCCAGATTTCTGGGCCAGCTTCCAACTTCTCACTCCTATGTAAGCAACAACTATCCCTCATGAGGGAGAAGAAGGGCCCTTGCACTTGCTGCTGCTGATTGCCCTAATAAATGTGTTTAACATATGTATGTTTATAAAGCAGCCATAGGGAAGCAATTTGACTACCTCTTTCCACATATATCTTCCTTCTGCCTGCCTGAGGGCTGGCATGATGCCAGCCTGAAGACAATGCAGTATAAACTTGACAGCCATCTATTCATGTGTATGGTCAGACAGAACACTGTTCCTTTGAGATTACTCCTCCTATGCTGAGCACGCTGCCAAAGGAAATTACAATACACTTTCCACTTTATGATGCAGATAATCAACATTATAATATTTGTGTTATCCCGGAATATTTGATTCTTTTTATTCTTGAGAGAAACTGAGCTATTGTGACTGTTTTGAACACTGTACATATGAACCAGTTCCCCTGACTGCCATGCAAGAGCTCAAAAGGCTCATTTCATAGTTACATTTCTCAGAATACTTGGTCTTGGACATTGCTATGTTCAACCAAATTTAAATTTCTCTGACTTTTAAGCAGCTTTTTCCAAAGCTAAATGAAGCTTCTATCCAAACTCTGCATCAATTTGACCGAGTTATGACAACTGCCTGCATTTGGTTTTGGCCTCCAAATGATTCTCTGATTAAATATTAAAAGAACAAAACTCACAAAGTACATATTAGTACATAATGAAGGGAAAGTGATTTTCATTGCCTTGAAACTGGCAGTTTATTTTTTGTAGGTACTTAAGGTGTTCTGACTAAGGAATTTAGGCCTGTATAGACCCTATATGTATATTTAGACCCTAAATATAGCGATTAAAATGTGCAGCCTGTGCTACAGTCACCACAGAGGTACAAACATCTCCAAAAGCTGAATCAGACCTCTTTAGATGCAAGTCTAAAATAGATAGGATGAAATATCTTCTGGGAGGAAACTTTTTCCATTGACTTCGGAACAACTACCACCGGAGTCCTGTATTTTTGACAAATAAAATTGTTTGAGACTAATTCAACCCTAGAGCTGTACTAAATTTGTAAGAGTTGCTTAAATTTAGCAGATCTTGATAAATCCTGCTTACAAATAATCTTTCCATTATTCACCTTAGGAGCTCTTGGGATTACCCTACAGGTAGCCCCAGGGTTGAGTAATGATGCAGCATTTTAAGAAAGCAGTCTAAGATGAGTCTATTTCTTTAAAGAATTACTTGCTTAAGCCTGCCTTCCACTGTTGCATCAATTTATCATCATTCATTAAAGTAGTGATGGCACTGTATTGGAAAACAGCCCTACTAAGTATATCAGTGGGAGAGGTGACTGAAAAATAAAGAATAAATACCAAAATCTGAGCTGGAAACTTGATCTTGGATCATATTAAGAGCACACTGAGAGACTTGTGGACTTGTTTAGCCAGGAAAAGGTAACAACAAGAACACATGAAAAAGATCTACAAGAATGGAATATCTTTTTTTCGCTCTGATACAGAAGTTAAATCCTGAGCCTATATCATGAATTGATACTGTGTTGTACTTAAGGCCAACTGTGCTGTATGTAAACTGCTTTCTTTAAATTCTTCTTAAGGGAAAGGACATTTGCAAGGTAAGTATATCTCTTCAGGTAGGCAAGATACCACAATCAACAAATGGGTACTCAGACTGCAAAGTCAGAGGGAGGTTTCAATATGCCCTGAGATATGACTGACCCCTTGGAGTTATCCAAGAAGCACTCACCCTACTTTTCTCTCTTTCTCTGCCTTCTGGTTCCATGTTTTCATGAAGCCTTGCATTCAACATATATATGTATATATATATACACACACACATACTGTATATATACTTTTCTCCCCTAGTTTTCAGGTTAAATTTAGAGTTCTTGCCTTCCTCTTCAGCACACCTGGGAGTGAAGAAGTTCCTACAGAACAGCTGATGGACCTTTGTAATACTTGGGAAAACAACATTCAGTGAAATGAGAAAGCTGCTATAGGTTAGACATCCAGCTCAATTCTGCTGTTCAAATTCCTACAGAGAACAAAAGCATGGAAAAGATATTTAAATATTGTATTTTTCCTTGGTCATTTAATACTAAAGTCTGGATATTGTCCTATCACTTTCCATGCTACATGACAAATGGTATGGAGATGTTAACAGGAATGACAAGTCATGGAAAAATAAGAATAACTTTTATAGGCACCTTTCCTGATTTATTGATTTCCCTCACAAATCTTGAAAATTTGTTTGCATTTACTGTTTAATAATGAGCAGTCTCACTGAGTGTTATGATTTAACCCCAGCCCCACACAGCCTCCCTTCCTCCTCCACAGTGGGATAGGGGAGAGTATTGGAAGGGTAAAAAAGAGAAAACTGGGTTGAGGTAAAGACAGCTTAACAAGTAAAGCAAAAACTATGTACACAAGCAAAGCAAAACAAGGAATTCATTCAGCCCTTCCCATGGGCAGGCAGCTGTTCAACCATCCCCAGGGCAGCAGGGATCAGTCACACGTAATGGTGACTTGGGATGACAAACCAGCATTCCGAACACACACACTCCCAGCATACACATGGCTTGCTCCTCCTCCCCTCAGCTTTATACAGTGATCATGAAGCCATATGGTGTGGGATACCCCTGTCTGTGCACAGGTGGGGTCACCTGTGCCAGCTGCCTCCCCTCCCAGTGTCTTGTGCACCCCCAGGCCCCTCCCTGGTGAGGGGCAGTGAAAGGCAGAGCTCAGTGTCACTCAGGAGTGGTGAAGTTTACTCTGTAGCTCAGCGGTAACCACAACATCCCTGAATCATCAACACTGCCTGCAGCACAAATCCAAAACACAGCCCCACACCAGCTACTGGGAAGAAATTTACCCCAGCCAAAATTAGCAGGCTGTGTTACTCTGGCAAAGCTCTGCTGAGTCAAATGAGAAATGATTTATATGTACTGTGCAAACCAACATCATCATCTCACAAAGAAAGCCACCTTCCTGTCTTACAGTTATTAACTCAATGTCCTGAATATCTAAAAAAAAATATAATTGCTTATATATATATACATATATACATATATATATATGGTGATGATACCTGAAATTCAGGAGAACTATTTCAAAATGTGAATTGGAAATGTTTTTAAAGAGAAATTGAGACACAGAGATGTGAAAGTAAATCTGGCCATACTGCAAGAAAATTAATGAAGTAATTCATAATGTGCTTTACTTTGAATGACAGGTCATTTCTTTTTGACAACTCAGTCTTAAGTAATGTTTTCAAAGTATTCACTAGTGACACAGAGCTAACTTGAAGCTTGAAATGAGGTCTTTACCCAAATTATGCTGTTTTGAGCAGTGAAGTAACTAATAAAAAGCAAGAAAGATGAAAAGGCCCTATTTGTAGCCATTATTAATGGCAAAATCTGTTTCTGTTTAAGTATCTCTCACTGCATATTGTATATGAAAAAATACAAGACGATTATTCCACATTCAGAAATGTTTCACCTCTGGGAAAACACTCAGCAGTGGCCATGTTTTTGTACTGTGTTTTTGGTTGTTTTTTTTTTTTTTTCTTTAAGAATGTGAGAGATATTTTCCATATTTTTCAAAACTGTCTGTATTATTTTTTGCTGTACTTTTTTGCTGTAATACTCAGCTATTTATTTGCCACAGAAAGATTCTTGACCTTGGGATAACATCCGAAGGCTAAACATTTTTTTAAACCATTTGGAAACATGAGTATTTTCTGCTATGAAATCTTTTCTTTATATAGCATTGAAATCTACAGTTATTTAAGAATATGTAATATTTGTATTTTAGTGCAAACCTAAAATTCGTCTAGTTTCCAATTTAAAAATTCTTTCATGACTCTTTAATTAAACAAGCATGAATGCTATAAGCTATTACACTTTCTAGTGAGTCTAATATATTGCATGGAAAAAGAAGAAGTTTTCTACATCTTTAGGAGAAACACAGACATTTGCAGAAGGATTAGAAGATCTGAAGTGACGGCCAAAATATGTTGTGTTTCAGTATACAGAGTATCTTGAAATCCTCCTGGGTCCATGGAAAACTAGTCGATGGGACCTTACTAGATTGGCATTTCTGCAAAAAGGGTGCACTGGGGCTGATTTCTGTGATAAACCCCTAAAGAAAAGTCTGTCATTTAGTCATCTTGCACCAAGAAGAGCCTTATACTAAGAGGCAACAGCAGAGTTTTACTTGCTCAACAGTCACAGACAGAGCAACCTGGAGGGTCAAAAAGGAGTTTCTCCCTTATACTTTATCCTGAACTAACAAATATCAGTGTGGCAAAGAGGACAGGTTAAGCAAATGTATTACTTCTGGCATGCCAAAATTCTATAATCTATAACTTAAACTTGGGGTCTTTATGGTTGATTGTTTTTCTTTATTGGTTAGAAGTTTTTTATTTTATTTTGTTGTTTTTTCTTCCCCCCCAAAAATTATAACAGAGAACTGTATCAATGCTTTACAATGTAAGAATTTATTTCTGTGTAAAAAGCTGCTTTGCTTTTTCAAAATGGTGTCTACTGGAGTAGAAAGAGTGGGTTTCAGTTGACTTATCTTTCTACTAAATTGAATGTTGTCTTTCACTTCCTATGGAAATGGGCACCAATTTATTGTTCTGTTGTATTTCCTTAAAGGAAAAATTAATTTGCCAAGATACTGAGAAAAAAATAGAAGAGGAAATATTATCTATTTGATATTTCTCCTTTAATCTTCATTGCTTTCTGAAATTATGCTATAAATATAAGCTGACAGGTGAACGTTCATTGAGAAATTGGAATAGACAGGGAGTGGAAGCTAAGGGGAGGCCATTCTTAAATTTACTAGGAATTATGGGCATTTGTCATTTTAGCAAGAATTTTAGCATGTGTTTTAAAGGTGATATATAGGGGAACTCGTTTGGTGTAAAGGTAAGAAACCAGAGTCCATTTCTGCTGTTACATAAACCACTATATATATCTCAAATACCTAATAAAAAAAAGCTGTCAGCAGAATCACAGCCAATGATATCTATATTACAATTGTCTCATGCTTGGCCATTTTAAATTAGATGAATAGTAACCTTCAAGTCTAATGCTTTTTTTGATGTCTTAGAACAGCCATAAAATATGGAGACTTACTTTGTATAAAAAGAGAAATAAATCATATTTTTACCTGTGTGGGCACTTGTTTCATAGTCAATCACAACTAAACTAACCTTCTCTATTCTCTTCACATCTAATTGAGTTTTCCTGAAAAAAAAAAGTTGAGTTGGGTCTGGATGACATATATTGACATTACACATGTGATATCGCAGGAAACAATACAACATCCTAAGAGAAAAAATAAGAAAAGCAAAGGGCTATACTTAGTAACTCATAGAGCCACAATGAATTCTGCCTCTCCACCATATAAAACAATTCTGTCTAGGTCATATTTTATCACGTGGATTCAGAGTTTCTTCCTAATTAGTTTATCCACACAAGCACTACTGATACAGCCCATTGCATTTGCCTGAATTAGGCTGGGGATGACCACATGGCTGACAGACATTTCTTGCAATACTTATGTTTTTTGAAGTGAATGATAGAACTTTTTCTTTCTCACATTCTGTGCTTCAAGACAGCCAACAAAAATGGTAATTCTAGGAGAGCAAGAGGTGTTTGTGTGCAAAGAAGCCACAGTTCAGTGCAGAGATGTGTTGGCAGAATGAATAAATATGTATTCACATAGCTTGCACAGTGAAATACAGGCTTCAAAACAGAAAATCTGAAGTGATCTCTATATTCAGTTGGCTGAATATAGAGATCACTTTTTCACTTCTAAAAAAATGTGCAGCTTGTACAAAATATTTTTAAATATTATTTTAAAATGCTCAATTTGCTCGAATATGAGGTTAGTCGTACATTTCTAGGAAACAAATTATTTCTATGAAAGCTTCCTGTCTTGTTTCTTATTTATACTCTACGCCAGATTTGATGAGACTGTCAAATATTTCCCTTATGTAAAATAATTGACAAAATTTAAAAAGAGGAAAGTAATCCTGTAATAGAAACAGAATTCCTCCTTTAAGTCCCATGTATTATATGATTCTAAGGTTCATATTTCTATAATCATCTCTCTTTTTCTGCATTTGATTTTTATGATTGATGAAACAACTTAAGTTACACAAAATATTTCTTTCTCTCAGTTTCTAATTTCAAACTTCATATTAGAATGAGGGAGGATGAAGGAGAAGAAAAGATATGAATGATGTAGGAAGACAAACCAACCAGCAGCCCCTGGAGTGTTCTCATGACATCCACATTTTATTCAGTTATCTTTTTGTTTTCTATAAAAGGCTTTTTTTACTGGAATAACTGCCTGTGTGCCTTTCAGCAGGCAAATGGCATTGTAGCCAACACACAAAAGCCTAATCACATTTCTCCTCTTGTTCTTTAGTGAGGTCTTAAGTTGAGATAAATATGATCTGTGGCAGATGGCTGTAGAGCTAACGAAGCCCAGGTCAGTGTGAGACTGAGTGAGAACTGACACCAGACAAGGTCAGGAGCCTGGCCCCAATTCTGCTAATAGCAGCATCGAGCTCTGCTGCTGTTCTGGCACAGTGGCAACACTCAGCCTTCAGCTCAGGCACATATGCTGGGAAGAGCTTTCTTCACCTGAGCTCTTTTAATAACCCTCCATCACTATGAAATATCTGACCACTGGGGACTTGCCTGGCAAGTCTAACAAATTAGGGCTGCCTTTACAAGTAAACAGCTATGCCTGCCAGTGATTTCCATCTGTCCAGCACTGCCAGGTTCATTATGAGCATCAGGAGATGGAGTTAAACAGATGGCAGGAAATGTGCTTGGCCCTTGCACTCAGGAGAAGAGGACAAGAGGCAATTGCTTTGCATAACATCCCTTTCCCTTCATTACTTCACATTATAATATGTAAATAGTCACCGCAGGAGGAATTTAAAAAGCACTTAGCATTGAAATATAAGGGTGCTACATGGAGAGAGAGAGAGAAAGGAAGGGATGAAGTTTCCTCTGTTTGCAAACCAGAGTTTGCTTCCCAGCCCCCTCCAGCCCCAAAGAGGTTTCAAGGGCTGCTTTTATTTCTGACACACTAAATACAGCTACTTCTAAAAGTGTCTCTCTCATTCTCTTTCCCTGGCTGTCTCCAAAGGCTGCAGGAAGCTGTCAGGCAGCAGCTTGCAGGGAGGCCCAAACGTGTGTGTGAGACATGCAGGGTGTGCAGCACCAGCCAGGCTCTGCTCAAAGCCTGCAAGCTGGTGGGGAAACATCATTAAACACTGCCCCACACAGGAGTGAAGAAAATCATCCCATTTCATATGGAAATTTTAGCATCCTTGGATTAGAGTGAGAACACAAACAAACCTGCATAGGACTTAAATCTCAAAGTAGGAAACTTATTTCTATGCCGTGCCCTGCTAGAGAACTCTTAGAGGATGCGAGGCCTTTGACTTTCTGAGTCTATACCAAAACAAATAAAACTTAGAAACACACAGTTGAAATCTTTGGACATGAGGATTGGGGTGGAAGTTAGGCTGTCTGAATATGGTTCCAAACTTTCTGGAAGACTGGCAGTCTTTTTTATGCATTACTATTATGCTAATTATTTTGAGAGCCCCATCTCAGCTGAAGCCTGCAATTGCTGGTGTAAAATAAGAAACAAAAAGAAAGAAGCAAGAGGATAAGGCGAGCACACAAGAGAGGTAAAATAGCCTGGCTTCAGTGGACTGATATCAGTTATGGATCTGATAACCTGACCCACCAAGTTATATATTTTCATCACATATTAAAGGAATAGATTCCATTAAAAAAAAAAAGAACCAGGAATACAAATACAGTGGCAATTATCTGTCAACATTTTCCTCTTCATTGAAGCATCTGGAGTTCACATAATGACTGGAAGATACAAGAGATACAGTAGTGTTTAGACAGTTAAAATGTAATCTGGGCATCTTCTCAGAGGAAGGGCACTGTGGAGTACTCTCATCAGGTCTGGGACGAGTCCAAGTCATATTTTGAATCCTCAACAAATACTGGAGGATAAAGAAGTCTGTGAAAATGATGCATGTAAATACACAAGCCAGGAGGGTACCATGCAACAGCTGCCAGTACACTTTCTCCAAAAGGGAATTATATACCTCAGCTAAATGCCCTGTAGTAGCAGTCTGGTGCCCCCTCTGCTCCAGCTGAGACCAGATGTTCAGAGGCCAGCAAGGAGTGCTGTATTTTGACAGAGTTGTGAGAAAAACTCTCACAGAAGGAAAGAAAAATCGTTTCACATTTGCCAACTTTCTGATGGTAGACTGCTAGATTTCAGCATGGCCAGAAGCCTGGACTACCAGATGTTCAAAAATCCCAGACAAAAGACCATGGTGTCAACAAAGAAGGGCTCTCCTGCACACCAAGGACAAAGCTGTTCTGCCTTGCACAATCTAGGTTTGTCTGCAATAGGAGGCTTGTCACGTACGTGCAGATCTACTGAGTGTCCAAGATATGTCCAAAAATGAGACTCATAAAACCTACTGCCAGTGGACCTGCCAGTTTTGACAGGTCTGAGTCTGGAATCAGCATACAGAGTGAAAAGCTCCTCTGTGTTTGTAGTGGCAGGAGGTGGTACATCCAAACTTTAAGACTCAAACCTTCCATGACTTCTCCCCAGTAAAATTCATAAAACACTAATGTTTTCCCCTTGATCATCTTTATCACCTTAAATAAAAACCACTCCACATCCTGTCATGAAAACATGGTGTAAGTGTATTTTCCATAAAACTTTTCTCCCCTCCTCCTTGGTTTCTTCTCTCATTATCCAATTTCCTACTTCTGGCTCAAAGAATTCATCAAACTGAGTTTCTCTATTTAATAGGTATGTTTACTATTTTCTTTCTGTTTGCCTCAGTGTTTTGCTTGTAAGAATTTAACTTGCATTTTACTGTCTCTTACCAAACCATATTTCCAGCTTTTGAAGCATTTCTGCCCAACGGCTCAGGCACCCTGCACACCCTTGCTATTAAGAACACTAGTGAATCCTTTCACATCTTCCTCCTTGCAAGGTTAGACATGGTTTCTGGGGATCTCTCATCCCACACAGGAATTGCCTCCACATTATATACAGGGATCAATTGATATTCTTGCTTCTAATTAGTGTAAGATTTCTTTGGACCTTCTAGGCCATTCTCTTTTACACAGCCTAGCATCCTGATTAATTTTGGCATATGCTGCTCCCCTTGTCAAACCCAATTATACTGTAGCCTCTGTTACTTAGGGGTTTGACAGCAGTTCATAAAGCAATTTTTATTTGGGATGAGGTTAGACTCTCTTGCTCTAGTCTGGAGATGGTGATTGCTTCCCTGCAGCTGCTTTCTGTGCATTTTTCCCCCTTAATTTTCTGGCAACACATTGGTGCATGGAGTTATTGAATTTCAGGCTGAAGTGAAAAGGAGTATCTGGACTCATTCTCCAGCCATCCCAGGGGTGTGCTCCGAGTGTGTGAACCTAGACAGGGAGGCTGGGAAAAGAGAATAACACCAAAGAAGCCATTCTTCTCCTTTGCAGTAGTGTTCACTCCTTGCCCTCAAGATCTGCAGCTTTTCCTCTTTAACAGACAAAAAACCCTACAAACAAGAAAACAAACAAACAAGCAAACAAACAAACCCCAAAACCCCCCAAAAAACTCCAAAACAACAAAAACACAGAAAAAAAGGATATGGATTTACAGGCTTATTTAGCTGAGCCAGGCTCAGAATGTGCCTGTACCTATAATTTCAGTGTGAGATCTGGCTGCAATGATAGTGTGGTTTCAGTTTGCTTTCTCTGCCACTGCTCCATGCCCTTTTGCACACCTTACTCCAGTGACATCTTGTATCTTATCAGAATCTCCTGGCAGGGACATGTCTGTGGTCCTCTTCAAAGGTGGGCAGACACACGCAGAGAAAAATACAGACACAGATAAAGTGAACAATAAGTAAGGGTAGGGATGCGAAGAGACTGCTTAAAACCTTTATAGTGCATCCTTCAGACACACAAACACTGTGTGAAGTTTCAACCACATATATCCCCAAACTCAGCTCCAATTAGTCAGGCTCTGTGAAACAGGGTTTATATAATATTTTCTCCAATGTCTCTTTTATAAAAAATGGCAAGGGTTCCCCCAAGTGCTATATCCTTATTCAGCATCTCCAGCTATGAAAGTTTATTTAGAGTTCGCAGTAGTAAAAACATTCACTCCCTTTTTAAGGTACTGTACTTTTTCTCTAGTTGCAGAGGAATTGTTTGCTTCAAGGGTCTTGAACAGACAGCAGATTATTGGTTTGCCCTTGCCAAGGCGTCAGGAACCTGTGGGATCACCTGAACTGTCTTTGCCCTGCAATTGCTTCTGCTACACCTTCCACTGTAGCACCTTATTCAGATCTTACAGCAAAATCCTTTATCTGTATTTTCTTAGGCTTTATTTTTATTTCACATTAGGAATTCACTAAAGAAAATGAAGGAAACAACTACTTGGAGAAGGGACCAGAGCACATCTACCCCTTCCTGAAATGAAGGAAACTTTTTCAAGGTTCAGGGGGATTTTAAAATTCTGACAGCACTTTTGATCATCTAGTTAGAAATAAACTTTCATTTAACACCAGTGAAATTGATCTAGGTAGCTGAAAGTATTTATTTATTTTATTTATTCACATGAAGCTATTTAATATAGGTATAAGTCAAGACCATTGAAAATATAGTTTCTACATATTTTATATTAACTGTGGGCATTGCAGTTTGTTCATATAGAAATTTGAAAAAGTATAAATCATGGTTCTTTAGCTGGTTCTAGAGATGCGGCAGCCATATTATTATTATTATTATTAATTTTGTGTTGTTCTGCAGCTTTATGGTTCATGTCAACATTGTCCCAACATTCCTTTTCATTAGCAGGCTAAACCACCTTCTATTTCCTGGAGATTAGACACTCCAGAGAGAAGAGGTTTTGCTGTATCCCTCTCTGTCTGCTGAGACAGCTGTAATGGCTACGTGCACCTGTGGCACAATAGCCACCAGCAGCCAGCTAGTATTGTTTATTGCTAATGAGGCATATAATTGCTGCAGTTAATCCAGCTTCTGAGGTTACTAGGTAAAGGGAAGAAAACTGCAGTGAAACTGGATAGGGTTGCAGAGTGAACAGAGTGTCTCCAGCATTTCATTTAGCCCTAACAAGGCAGTTAGTGTTAGATCTCAACTGATTGTTAAAGAGCACTTACTGATGTTAATAACCATAATAATCAACTATAACTGGCATAAATTAATTCAGCATTACAATACAGAAGTAATAAAATGGGTAATCATTATGCTCTTTAAATTATATTAATGTGCACATTCAACCATATCAAATGGTTTAACTGTTCACCATTATAGCAATAGTAAATTAATTTGGAAGAAACGCAATGCAGCAAACAAACCCTAATTGCCATTTAATAAGTATGGTAATTTCTATTTAATTTGGCTACACTGTCCTGTTGAAAGAGAAAAAAATGAAGTATGTAGAGTTAGAAAAAATATGCTTAAGTGGTTCAACATGACTAATTGAAAGAAAGATCTACAGTTCTGTGGTCTCATTTCTGTGTTTGGTTCTTTCTATATTACAGTCTCCTCTGGCCCTCCAAAGTCTGCCTTGCTCCAGATTTGCCTTTGATATTGATCTGGCCAACAAGCAGCTGGCTCTGAGTCCCCAAATGTCTCAATACAATATTGACAGAGTGTGCCCAAGTGTTTTATTAACAGATTAAGGGACAGGAAAAAAATACAGACGTATCCTATGCATCCCCTCAACCCAGAAATCTCAAAATAGCAGCACAAATCTTTTTACGAAGCTGGAAGGAGGTTAAATTTTTTATATAACTGAATGTATGTGGTACCCAAAGGTCAGAGTGAATAGAAAATGGATTTCAGCCTTCACTAAATGCTAAAGCTGCAGCACACTTCCTTTAAAGCTTTGCTGCTGTGCAAATAAACCAGAGGCAGGGAGATATTAATTAAACAGCCAAGGCAAAGAATCCACAGCTGCTCCTGCTGCAGTCCCACAAGGGGTCTAGATGCTGCTAATCCTTTTTATGGATAAATACAAAGGTTCCCATTTCAAATCCATGTGCCTCAGCTAAGAGTTATTTCCTTACTTGTGTATTACAGTCAAGACGTAGGTGGCAAATCTTTGTCTGCGCTTTTGTTGTATTTTGTTTTCACATATCACCATTACACTGTCCTGCCTCTCTCTCCACATTTCAGCATTTGTATATCAGTGGAGGAAGCAAAGAAAGAAGTCTGAGATAAGCAATGCAGGGACAAACCAGCCAAGACATTGGAGCACAGCTCTGTGGATGGGGAGAGAGGGGCAAAATTCTGAGCTTTCTGTCACTCTGTTCCTGCCACCAATGTCAAGACTGGGATCCCCCTGAACTCTGAATTGGTTGCAGCACTGGATGCAAGCATTTAGAAGCAATTTAGTATTAGCCCATTTAAAAGGTGTGAAGAAAACAATAAACTTACAAAAAGCATTTTCAAAAAGATTGGAATCACCTCCTATTTACATCTACTGTTTTCAATCAGCTGAAAAAGATGTTTTTAAATGTCTTTTTTGCACAGAATTCTTGAAATTTCTTGAAATTTTTACTCTGCTGCTTTCTGCTGCTAACCCAGGAGATGCTTATGGGATTTGAAGCTGCTGATTGTTGCTGGTTTGGAAGCTAAACACCAGCCACTTGGCAAAGTGCTTTAGCAGTCAGGTAGTTGTTCCTCTGAGCTTTCTCCAGGAATAAAAATCAGGGGGGATTTTCTTTCAGTCAACAGGATGAGCTGAACAATCAACCTTGTCTCCTGGGAGAGGGGTGGGGGGAAATATATATAAAAAATCAGTCAGTTCTGGAGACAGTTAATCTGCCTCTTTTCTACTGGGGAATTAGAAAGCTGGAATTGTCATTATGTTGTCATTTTATATGTTCAATAAAATACATCTTAATTCCCAGTGCGAGAATCAGTATTCTCATTGGATCCTTCCAATAGGAAGACTTGCCCTTTTTGAGATGAATCAGATTTTTCTTTAGGAAAATAGCAGCATATAAACTTCTAGCATTAAAATGAGTTCATACTACTTATAAGAGGAGAAATAAGTCTAATACTCTGCTTTAAAATCTCTCCTAGTTACTTTGCCTGATGTCAAAGCCAAACACAGCTGCAATGGAGCAGCTTCTCTGCCTGTTTGTCTGAGTCTGTCCATGAGCACCAGACCAGGACACAAAGACATGTGGGATGTTGTCAGTGTGGCAAATCTGTCTCAGTTGTAAAGCCATTTTGTTTAATTTATCTTGAACATTTTTCTGCTGTTGTCATTTTCTGCTGGGCCATAGGAAAGGAAGTGGGGCCTCAAACTGTGATCCACTGTGGGAGTGTTCTCACATACCTGGCCTAAAGCACTTCCTTGGGTTGTCTTCTTAATTGCTGATCATTGACTCTGGGAGGAACTACCCCATTGTTCTATATGAATTTTTCTTATCAAATCGTCCTCCAAAAGGACTGAACGCTTCTGTGAGAGGCAGAACCAGGATGGTCCTTGAGGAGTGGCCATATCAAACTTCATCAGAAAGTACAGCAAACAAAAATGTGGAAAAACTCATAGTTACTTTAGTCACAGATAATTTCTTCTTTTTTAACCAGGGTAGAAGAAACTACTGTTTCCAAGAATTGAATTTTAACTATATGCATTTTTCTTCTAGTTTGTATTTAGGTTAGTTCTTTACCTTAATATATATCATAAATGTACTGATCTAATAATCCAAACAAAAACATATAGATAAAGAAATTATTGACGTTTGACTAGTTCAAAACCGAGTAACTCCATCAATATGAATCAGGAAAAACGGAAAGAGAATAAGAGAATAAGTAAGAGTGAAATCGGTGTGAGAGAGCAGTTTCACGATGACGTCAGCGCTCCGGGAGATGACGTCACGCCGCTTGTTGCGCACCTGACGCTATCCGCGGGTGTTTAGCGCCATCTTGTGGCCAGACGCGGTACGAATCTGGCGTTTCTACTGTCTTCACCTCTTTTTGTTTCTCTTTTTGTTTTTCTTTTTGTTTTTCTTTTCCCCCTTCTTTCCCTTTCTCTTTCCTTTCTCTTTCTCTTTCTCTTTCTCTTTCTCTTTCTCTTTCTCTTTCTCTTTCTCTTTCTCTTTCTCTTTCTCTTTCTCTTTCTCTTTCTCTTTCTCTTTCTCTTTCTCTTTCTCTTTCTCTTTCTCTTTCTCTTTCTTTCTCTTTCTCTTTCTCTTTCTTTCTCTTTCTCTTTCTCTTTCTCTTTCTCTTTCTCTTTCTCTTTCTCTTTCTCTTTCTCTTTCTCTTTCTCTTTCTCTTTCTCTTTCTCTTTCTCTTTCTCTTTCTCTTTCTCTTTCTCTCTCTCTCTCTTTCTCTTTCATGTGCTTACTACAATGCTCGATTCCACTTAATGAATTCTCTTTGAACTGTGATTCTGTAAGGAAAACTGTACTTTCCTCTTCAGGTAACTTCACACATTCCTTGTAAAGAAGTGCATTTCAGATACTATGGTCTTAGGTACTCAGAAGAAATAGGCTCGAAATATAACCTGGTTTTTTTTAGAAATGGCTAAGGAGAACATGAGATTCTGACAAGTACCTGCATCAATTATTTATGACAAAAACAACTTTACCTTTTTTAAAATTTGTTTTGCAAAACCTAATACTTACCTACACCAAAAAAGTCTCTGTCACCAGTAGCCCACAGATTCTGAATTAAGATAGAATATTTACTAAAAAATATTTTTCCCCACTTATTGGGACTACTTTTCTCAGAAAACATCCTTTGTTTACATGAGAGCTATAAAGTGGTTTTAGAAACAAGAGGAATCTGTAGGAGACATCAGCTGAGTTAAAACTCTTTTTCTATGCAAAGACAACCAGTTTCTGTAGAACAGCCCCTGCTTATGCTGGCTACCTCCTGAAGAGGTTTTGTGGGCAAGTATCTTCTTGGTCAACTTTTGCACTTGCATAGCAGAAGTGTTACTCCAGCACCCTTTAAGATTTGGCAAAGCTTATGCTACAAGGAAATAATCATATAGTGCACGTAGCAGATTTTGCTATCTGCCTGCTTCTCCCTACAATGGGAGATGCACAGGATTAAACCTTGTGGCCAGGAGCCAGTGGCAGAGAGGAATATGCATATTTATGGCCTATTATCATCAAAGCCTCTTTGATTTAACCCAAAGGTTAAGAGATGAGCAGTCCTTCATGGTTGTAGTTTATCACTGCTTTTCCCTTCAGCATTCAGCATGGTCACAGCTGCTGATTCAGAGGGATTACACTGGTAACATTTCAATAAACACTGAGCACTGCTGGCAGTTTATAGAGCTGTTTCCTGTGCTGCTTCCTGAGAAAAATAATTCCCTAATTAATACAGCTAATTCCCTGTAACAGTTGGGTTGTAACTATCTTGGCAGAGTTTTAAGCACTTTGATACAGTAGTTCAGCATCAAGCCACACAGCAGTAAGCCTGCAAGGTAAAAAATTTGGGGCAATTTTTCTCCATAAGGCTAGCTTACAATTAAAGTCAGAAGTTAGTATTCTTATCAAACATAAGTGATAAAAAGATTCTTCAGATCCTATAGAAGCTGAAGACAGAGGCTGAGCAAAATTTAGCAACTACATTTTTTTTTTAGCCTAAGAGGTTCTGAGATTTGTTCCCTTCTCCTACGTACCTGAAAATGTTTTTCTCATTTCAGTTTCTATGAAAAATAATTCTGCTTTTGGACTGTACTTTTTTTTTCTTAGAAAAAAAGAGAACCAAAGTCCCCAATGGAAATGTTTGCAAGAATATTTGGCCTTAATCATGTCGGCCTAGCCTTATTTCTAAAAACACTCAAATTTTGCTTCTCTTTATTGTATTTGAAACCACTCAGACTTACAACAGCAAAAGGCCTTGTTGGCCCTAATTCAATACACTTTTATGCAATCTCTTGGACTTGTAAAAAACACACCAGAAGCCATAACTCTCCTTATGTCCTAATATGTCCTCTGTGCAAAATAAACTAGGGACTGAACATACTGGGGCCTTTTTTATGTCCCTTAAGAAATTCTTACCTCTGAAATTTCCTAAGAAGTTTCCTTTTACACTCCCATCTCTCCATCCATTTTAGACACCAATAAAACAGAATAAAAGTTTGTGACAAGTCTCAGCAATCTGTGATTTTGTATCGTATATACAGTGTGGAACTACAAATAAATAGTGTGTCTTTTGAAAGACAATACTCCAAGCACTATATTTAAATCTGTAGGCACTGATTGAGTGAAAAACTACATCAAAATTATTTCATTAATTTCAACTTAGGGTATTAGCAAATCAAAATTGGAAATCCAAAATAGGAAAACCAATACAGACAAAACTAAAAGGAAATCTATTACAGTGCTTATCTTGGAACTAAATTTATTTTTATTGAATATATGCATCCAGTTTGTTTCTAATTGCACAACAGGAAAGCATGTAATTAGATTGTCTAAAATAGTGCAATATGCAATATTTCTTCTTAGTCTAACCTGATTGCCTGCATGGCAAACCCTAGAATTATGAACTTCATGAGTTATATAAAGTTATTATTTTCTAACTGATCATGTGAAAAAAAATAATAATTTCTTCTTTAATCTATAAGAAGATGACCTTTGTCCCTCTACTTTTCTTTCAGGAGACCTCACCTGGAGTGCTGTGTCCAGCTCCAGGATCCTCAGTACAGGAAGGACATTGAGCTGTTGGAGACAGTCCAGAGGAGGGCCACAAAGAGGATCAGTGAGGAAATAAAAGATTTCCTGTGAGGAAAGGCTGAGAGAGTGGGGAACTGTTCAGCCTGGACATGAGAAGGCTCCAGGAAGACCTTACAGAACCTTCCAATACCTGGAAAGCTGGAGAGGGGCTTTTTTACGAGATTGTGTGGTGAGTGGACAAGGGAGGATGGCTTTAAATTGAAAGAGGGAGGCATTAGATAAGATAAAAGAAGCTTTTTACAATGTGGGTGATAAAACACTGGAACAAATTGCCCAGAGAAGCTGTGGATGCCCAATCCCCAGAAACATTCCTGGTCAGACTGCACAGGGCTCTGAGCTGCCTGGCCTAGTCGAAGATATCCTTGTCTATGGCAGGGAGGTTGGATTAGAGAGCCTTTAAGAGATCTCTTCTAATTAAATAATTTTATGATTCTATGATTTTCTAAGTCCACTGATCTTGGATTAGAGTGGGCAATCCTATATTTCCAAAACATTTCTTATGTAATAAGAGAGGTGAAGCTCTAAAGCCTATAAATTCTTCTATAGACAAATAGAGAGAATGATGTAAAGTTGTATCTGGGGATATTTCTGTACAATCTAGCACACATTAGAAGTGAATTTTAGATAGCTAAAATAAAACTTCTTTTAAAGTCTTCCCTGGGCAGTCTTCTCTTCCATAAACAATTTTTTAAAAATATTTTTTTTAATTCTAATTTTTAGAATTAAGGCACAAAGAATAGGGAATGGGCTTTGAAAGCCAACCTGTTCTCCGTAAATGCACATCTATCCATAGGGCACATAACTTTAGCACTGACATGTCGATGTCTGAGGAGCAGCAGGAATGGTCAAGTTTGGAAACATTAAACATGCAGTTTGTCACTTCAGATTATTTCCTCTCTACCAATTAAAGAAATTAGGATAAAGAAAAATATTGCACATTTTTATAGATGAGAAAAAAAAAAAAGTAAGAGAGACAGTCTACCCTCAGGCTTTAGCAAGATAGGCTTGCACAAATTTATGTCTCTCTTGAGAGGTGTTCCTCTAAGTGTTTCAAGAGCTTCACCAAGAGTCCATTAATTCTCTCAACAGCTTCTTCAGGTTTGAGGTTTCCATCTGTGACTCACAGATCTGATTCCTGGTTAATCTCAGATGATGGACATGATGAATTAGCTGCAGTGCAATGGTCCTAAGCTGTAAGCCAAGACCATCCTTGCAGGACAGAGACAAATTCAGACACCCTCCCCATCAGCCACCAGTTTTCTCATTTGAGCATACTGCCTTGCACACTGAGGAGAAATCAGAGGTCATTGTCACCTCATCCACCACTCAAGTCCCTCTGTAAACTACCTTGTCACTTTGTGACAAGTCAGTACTTCCCAAAGGAAGACATTTGTGTTAGAGAAAACTAATCATGGTCACTTTTTTTGTCTGGATAAGTCCATGTTACTCATCTTAGAAAAAAACACACTGTGCCTTAATAAACCTGTTGCTTAGGTGACCCTCTTAGTACTGAATTGACCACAGTTTAAACACATCACTGGTGCTATCTACCTGCTTCTTTCCTGGACTAATTTCCAGCCGCTCCTCACTAGCACTCCTGCAGGTAGCCTTAATGCTCCAGGCTGCAGGGATAGGATACGTTTAGCAAACACACATGCTAAAAAAGCATTTTAGGACTTCACAGAGTTTAAGACAAGTTTTTGATAGCTGAGGAATTTAATATGAGGATATTCAGCTTTCAATGAATCGCAAGGAAGTGTTTCTGTGTTTACTTATCCTGGTGTTCCCAGCGTATCAGTGTGTTCAGAGGAGTCTCTCTGGGAAGCCATCTGGTATGTCAGAGCACAGTATGTACTGTCTTTCCTTGTTGCCAAATACATGCATTCAATTAATGATAATCATCTGCTGCTTCTACACAGTGATACATTTTTTTTCCCCCTTTTCCTGAGTAGTCTTAGCCAAGCTTTGCATAATCACCTTAGGAAACCTTGGTGCTGAGGATTTGATTTCCTTCCCAGACTGCAGCATCCCGGTGGGGTCTGACACAGCTCTTGCTTGTTGATGAGGAGGAAGTGGAAACACAATAGCATTGCTTTCTCTCACACATCCACAGCTGGGCTCCCAGACAGAGTCAGCAGAAAAAATATTACATAGCCTGCAGAAATGTCATCAGGACTTGAGAGGTGCTGATCTAGGAGTAACAATTGCTCCAAGAACAGCTGTTTCATCCGCAGGGATTGAGCAGTGCCACCAGGGAAACAGTTTTGCCTATTTTCTTATAACGGAAAAACTTATTTCAGATGTGATTGTGAACAAAGGCAGAACAATTCTTATTGCTAAAGTAATGCACAGAAAAGTCAAATTGCATTCAGGACTGGGCCAATACTGAAATCATCCCTCAATCTTTATTATACTACGTACCACATAATAAATGGAAAGGAAATAAATTTGAAATGGAAAATAATTACCTATCAAACACTTCATACACATTTAACTTTATCAGTTACCTTTTCATTCATATCTCATATTAGAGGTAGATTTTGACCAAAGTGAATCTGCACTGGAAAGTAATTATATATTCCCCATCCTTGGCTGTGATCAGGACTGCACTGGGTGAAGACATGGTGGGAGTTCAGAGCAGCAGTACCAGACAACAGCTTTTCATGAGCACACATCAGAAGCCACAGAAAACACCTATAGAGAAATGCAGGTTTTCAGTAGAAAAAGTTGTTATATAGGTTGCCTTGTGATGATGTTTCAGGGCAGACAAACCAAAAGCTTTTCCAGCTTTTCCATGTACAAGCATTAAAAAATGTGACCTTACACCGACAGACAAAAAATATTTCTTTAAAACCTGTTGCTAAACTTGAATACAAAACATCTGCGTGGAGTTATGCTGGCTCTTCCACTAGATAAAAAAAAAATACAGAGGAAAAATCAACTGAATAATTAATATGTCTCAGTGTTGCAAGTCCCCTTAGAGCAGTGAGAGCTGTTCTTAGGCCAGATAACACTGACAGATCTGGAGTCATCTTTCCCTTCTGTCTGTGACACCTTTGCTGCACACTGGACACTGGATAAATGCTCATACAGGGATTTAGTTTTACAAACGTTAATTTTCTTAAGGTAACTCTCTACTCCCTCTTGTGGCTCTCTAGAAAAGTACATTAGTTCTAATTGAAATCCAGCTGAATTATATTTTTTCATAGAATATATTTGATGTTAAATAGATAGGTGATAATATTGGGTTGTGAGTTCTATCCATTAAGTATATTCCTTTGAAAATACAGATTACAGACACATTTACGTTCCAATATATCTACACATATATTTCAAATTTCTGTGGTTATATAAAGTAACTTGAGAAATATTTTGACATAAATTTGACATAAATGAAAATTGACTGTGTTTTAGGAAAAAATCCTCCAAATTTCAGTAGTATATTACTAACCTCCAAATAACACTTTTTATCAGTGTATAACCACAAAGATATCTTTTATATATGGAATTTTATTGTATAATCAAGTTTTCAGGATGCAAACACAACGTCTAGTCTGTCCACATGAGGCACAAATTCATTTTTTTTCTCATTGTGTACTGATTCTGGGTATATACCCCCTGAATGCAGAGGGAATAGAAATGAGCTGTGGCACTTGCATAACAAGGGAAGTGACAGAATTCATTATTCCCGTGGCACGTCAGTGATCACATTCCATTACTGTTGGCTGTCACACTGCACACATCTCCCACAGATGCAGAATACTGATGGGAGACATTTTTCAGCTTTATTTCTCCTTTTCTGTTTACCTAACACATTCCCAGTGGGCAAAAATCCCTCCAACTTCAAGGGCATCAAAACTGTCTTTTTCCCATGTTCATTACACTAAGTTATGCTAATCTTTTTCCATTTGTCATCTGAAAAACTTCTCAAGAGATCAGGGTGTAGCTGAAGAATCAAAGACCAGGAGCTTTGCAGAGCATGTGGGTAACATTTGAGTGCCTGTAACTCCACATTTGAAAACTAACAGTGCAGCAAATACAAAAAAGTAACTCAACCCTCTTTCCCTGAACATAAACCTTAAATTGCACATTTTCACAATTGCCACCAGGTAAGAATGTGCATGTGTTGATAGCATTTGAATCCTCTGTTACCTGACTGTGAGTCTCAGTTCTAGATCATTGATCAGCAGTCTCCACAGATGAAGTTGTTGCCAGTTTTCACCCACTTTTGTATCAGTTGTGTTCAGATAACTTGGCTGAACCTTAAGATTTTCCTTCTCTAGACTTCTTTAGTTTTTAATTCTGTGATCAAATATATGCTGGAGATGAGCATATGTTTGGTGGAAACACACAGGATAGTTATTCTGTGCTTCAGATTCTTGGCTATGTCTTTAAAAACTGAAAAAAAAAAAATTAAGAGCAGTCATTTGAAGGCATTTGATTTAGATGGATTGGTTTAACTGAAAAGAAGATTTTTTTTTTGCTTTTGTTTGTTTGTTTGTTGTTGTTGTTGTTGCTGCTGTTGTTGTTGTGTTTTTTATTATTATTTGGAGTAAATTGATTTTTCTTTTTGCCAAATATGAAATCTCTGGAGAAAGAAGAGACATCTGATATAAATAATCTGTACAGTAAGCTTGGAATTCTGTTCCTCCTTCTCTTGGCTTTTGCTGCTGAGAGATATTTCTTTGAATCCAGTGCTGAAAACTAGAACAGATTACAAGGTCTTAGTGAATCAGCAGTGCAGTCTATAAAGCCTGACTTCCACTGAAATACCCAGTCTGTGAAGTTTCCAGAACCCGACAGTGTTCATTTAGAGATAAAACCAGCTCTGTTCTGATTTTCAGCTGTGGGCATTGCACTAAGGAACAAGAATCAAAGGTCTGTTTGCTTGTCCATATATGGGTGACGACTTGCTATACACAAAGCAGGGAATGAGATAAAGTCATAGAATGAATTCGTTTAGAGCCTGAAAAAAGGGGAAAAACACAAATAAATGCAAGCACTCTAATTTGATTCAAAATTTTCAGACATTGAAGAGGAACTTCACCTAGAATGGACTAGATTACATATGTGTGGGCATCAAGAGAGTGTTTTTTTGTTTTTTCAAATCATGACTTGGCATTTACTTTCCAGTCTGCTGGGAGCAGGGTTTTGTAGCAATTTTATTTTAGAAGCTCACACCAACTAAATTACTCTATCACAATGAATCATTTAGCACAGGGCTCTCCTTCCCGAGTGCTTCTGCTGACAGATTCCTCAGCCCAGCAGTGCACATTTCAGAGTAGTCACACCACCAGTGTGGCAGACTGTAGCATCCCTTGGGTTATTCAGTAGAGGAATAGTCTGGGACAGATAAGAGTAGTTGTACATCAAGATGCTGAAATATTCAGGAAGATTTTTCCTTAGGGAGTTCCAATGTACAATTTTTGACAGGGCAGGTGCACAGCCACTGGGTTATTTATTAGACAGCACAAACATAGAAAACTAACTGCAGTCAAGGTTTATCTTTAATTTGACATATTCTTTAGAAGCAGGAATTCTATTGGGAAGAAATAACTGATCTGAATTCCTTCAGCTAAAGAAAATTAACACTTCGTGTGTAAGAAAGTTTTTGCAATTATTCTGAATGCAGAAACACAGACTCAGTAATGACTGGAGACAGGGGACAGGAATTTAACTAGGATTAATGCAAAAAGGATGAGATGGGAGTATCTTTTCTCAGCTCACAAGCTTTGCATAAGTCAGACCTGATGCAGGGAGCTAAAGTAAAAAGCAGTGGTGCCTTCTGCCTTATGTTCTTTGTCATGTGTGGATATTTATATAGCCACTAAATAGCCCAAGGGAAATGACACCAGTCTGGCCTCTTCTGTCCCAGTAATCTCTGGGTGTCCTTTCACAGGATGTGGTGAGAGACAGATTAATGGGCTGGACCCTTTGTATCCCTCTTCATGTCCCTGTTAAAATATGCATGGAGATATTTTGGGTGCCTGTTGTGAAAACAATGTTGCCATTTTTTCATTGCAGCTACACTCACTAAATTGTGTCACATTCACACTCTATTTTTATAAAGGTACCTTTTTATAAAGTTGCATCCAAATGCTGAAAAAAAGATACCAAATGCTACAGCAAATGCTACGTTCAATTCTTATTGAGTTTGGACTGCCAGGAAAGTGAATATTTAATAAATAGGGGAAAAAAATGAAAAGGAAAGCTGGACTTGACAAACAGGGCAAGTGGGGCAAGAACTAGACAATATAAACCTGATATACTTCCTTATGCATCATGCAAATAAGAGCTGCAGAAAACCTGAGAAATTGAATTTTAAAAGTCTATAGAATGTTATGAAAAAATAAAAGAGCTCCATCAACAAACACAGACTGGTGGGGACTGACTGCTCTCTTTGCCTTTGTAGTCTTCAGCCAGGAACACCACTCATATTCTCTTCAGTCATCTGAACACACAGCAAACTTAATTTCAGGCTAGGATGGGTAGTCTAGTTTGAGAAGATTTTTTTTTTTTCATTTTGCTGTTGTGTTCGAAATCTCCTCTCCTATGCACTCATACACAGAAAATATTTACTAGGACATACCGTAATAATTTGCAAATTTTGTCTCCCCCTGCAGCTCTTGATATATTGTTATGGTTGTAACAAATATAAATAAAAGAATGCCATTTACTTGCTTACACCACCATGTTTATGGCTGAAACCTCCTTTTCTAGCTGCTGACACTGCCTCTGAAAACTTGTAGACACTTTTTTGTTTGTTTGTTTTCCTTCCACTGCAGCTACTTTGGCAGAAAACCCCACACAAAAACTCCTAATGCACTTCACATGTGTTATTCCAAAACATTGTCTTTTGTGTAATACAAATATGCCACAAATTCTTCCTTATCAAGTCTCCTTATTTAAGTTTGGTTGACAAGAATGAAAATACATGCTGAACCAAACCCTGTGAGAAGTTTATTGTTTTTAATCCCATTTTCCTCAGTGCCAGAATTGCATTCTGCCTCTACTGAAATTTGTTTATATAAAGTTGTTTTTCTAAAACCGATTTAAATCCCCTCAACAACATACAGTTATTGCTCTTTGACTTTAGTAGCTCCTTTCTTCCATCCCCTCACAACACTTTCATGTTCAATGTTGTTTAAAATAAAGTCAAGAAGAGTGGACTTTTTACAACTGGATCCAATGAAATCTGAACTGGTTTCTGCTAGCCTCACAGTTGCACTTTCAGACTGTTATTTAAACCATAATAATATGAAATTAAACAGAGAATACAATTAGGTTGTTTCTTTTCCATCTTGTGCTCGTATTCTGTGTATACAATATATCCAAATCAACTGCACTGAGAAAACCCAAAAGAAAAAAACAAAATAGAGAAATCCAGTTTTGATGTGAGATGAGATGCAACAATTGCTTAAATATATTAAAGCCTCTTCAATTTTCCTCTTAGATCCTGGTGTCATTGATGCATTTGAATCCAAAATTTTATTATTCAAACTGTAAAGAAAAGTCTTCAGCTGAAATACATTTTTTCTTTACAAATCCTCAGATGAGCCCCCAGTAGTATTTTTTTTTTTTAATTATGCCTTCTCCTTGCCTGTCCCTACAGTGCATTTCATTTTTTTGTGTGGATTTTCTTTTGGTTCATCCTTTTTTCATTTTGTGAGTGAGGGCTGACACTTTTTGTGGAAAGACTTGGTTGGAGGAAAGTAACAGCTTTTTTATTCTCAAAATGAACTAATCTTGGCATCTAATTTTGACCTGTTCCATCTCCAAATGACCCCTACTATAAATCTTATTTGAATTGATGGAGCTATTTCAGCCTTGGGAGATGTTTTAGTACTTTGGAATCAAACACTTCAAAGTATTGAGCCAAGCAATTCTGAATTGATCCCTGAATTATCCACACTTCTCCTGACAACAGCCAGAAACCTGAGGAGCATGCAGACATTTGGCAATGCTAAGTTATGAGTAAGAGTCACTTTGAGAACTGAGGGCTCCCCTTGCCCTGCAGTGCCCGGTGGTTACATTTGCTTTATGTGACATCTTATTTTCAGGTGCTATTGTGTCGATCCTTTTATGCACAGTAACGGAGTATCCAACAGCAGGAAACACCTTGAATGTGCCTCTTGGATACTTTTCATGTTAAAACATACTATGGGTAGAACTGTTGGAGGTTTTTTGGTTAAGAGCAGAGATGTTAACAAATATAGCACACATGCACAGAAAAATTATCTGCATTTGGTACAAAGAAAGGGTGGAGATTATTTTCCTTGGATCATGCTAATTCCATTACTTTTTAAATGTCTCAAAAGCCCCTAATGACGGCATGGCTGTGGGTGTAAATAAGATTTTGACAGGAAGGTCACATTCTCTTGGCTTTAAAGCCAGATGCTCATAGCAGGACTGTCATCTGAGAGGTCTGAATTGCATGTTTCCCCATATACTTGGATTCACTAATTTCCTACTAGGAAACTAAGATTTCTTCATCTTATCTTTTCTTTGGTTATAACCTTCAACACTCACAGCTACCTCTAACATAGTGTCATTCTTTCAGCTAATGCCTCCCAAGGCCTTCTTGGATGGAATTTGCTCATTTGGTTCTCAGGAGTCTGTTCAGAATTTGGAATGCAATCACTGAACCTTTCATTTCTGTTTCTCATTTTTCCAGGACTACTCAAAACATGTGCAATTTACAACTCAATTGTCCTACATTATAAATTTGTCATGAAAGCTTCAGCTAAGTTGGATGTGACTTATGGTCCATGAAATTTTGGAGGTTTTGTGGATATTTTATTAATGCAGACAAATGTTAATCATATGCTGACCTACTTAAAAGCCCTGTGCTGACACAATCCCAAACATGATTGAGATTGATTATATCTTGCTGCTAGAGTTATATCTAGAATTATATATACATTTATAAAACTCTCTGTATAGAGTTATATGGAGAAAATTAATTGTAAAGCCCCCCTCCTAACTTCATTTCTTCATTTCCACCCCAATCTGAAGTAATTGTAATAGTTTTTATAAACAAGAATAAAAAAGCCTGAAATTCCTTTCATGGAGATACCTTTTGAAGGCTTTTCTCTAAATGTCCTTTCAGTAAATGCCTTATATTTTAAGATCTATTACAGGAATTTTAAAAAAAAATTAAAAATAAGCTACTAGCTTTATTGATAAGAAATGTTTTGTTGTTTTTTTTTTTTTTTTTTAGTTTTATACAGTGAGTTTGTTCAAATATTATTCTGAAGAAAATCCTCTTGATTCCACCCCTTATCCTAGCCAATTTCTGTAGGCTAGGATATTTCAGAAAACTTTTGACTGCTGTCAATTTATGGCATTATTTTCCATATTTGCCAGTGACCCTAACTCTCCAATGACTTTTCTCTTCCATCTTATATTTTTCTGAAGTATATAGAACTCAGAAAGTTTTCAGTAACAAGGGTGCTGCTTTAATTTGAAAAGCCCATCTAGTTGCTTTCAATTTTCAGGGCTGGACATACCACCAGTTATAATTGCTGACGAAAAAACCCAGCAGTTGAATTGCAGCACATATTCCAGAAAAAGGAAGAAGAAGCTGTGTATCCCATTTGATCATAAGCCTTTTTTTCAATATAAATAAAATTACCAATATTACCAAAAACTGGTCAATTAATTCTTTTGCCTAGTTTTCTCTGAAAATACCATTTCCAACTTCTTAGATAATAGAATATCTCTAGCATTTTCAAATCTGTAGAGTTTATTTCTAGGTTTAGAGGTAAAGTCATTAGGGTCATTAAATGGAGAATATCACTGTAACACTAGAATTTGATTTTGTCCTGTGTGCTGCTTCTTTTGAAAAGAGTAAGAAGAACTTTTAGCACTTTTTGCTGTTAATCCTCTAGGAATGGAGTTGAAACCAACTATTTTTATACATATATCAGTGAACAGCAGCCACAAAAGCAGGTTAATAATAAAATATCAGTCAAGAGATGATGGAGGTGAGAGGGTTTTTTTTTTAATCTCTGTGCCACTAAACTCATTTACTCTGAAACATGTCGAAATGTTAACACTAATACCATAATTAACAAAGCTCATCAGTTGTTGTCTGAGAAGTTTTTGGCAATCACAACTGGTTGGTCAGTATCTTCTGACTTCAGTGGGACTTCCACTTGTAAGTCCATGCTGGCTGGATAAGAAACCTGCCCTGGGTTAAGGAATATGTGACAGGAGAGTTACTCATTGGAGTTCTGTAGACATCTGAATGATTGCTGAATCATGGTCAAATTGTATGTTCAATCTATTTGAGGGTTTAGGTTTCATTATGACTTTGGATAGACATCTGAGCCACACTGGGTCATAAAGTTAAAGAATCATTTAAGCTGGAAAAGAAGTCGAAGATCATTGAATCCAGCCATTAACTTAACTCTGCAAAGTCCACCACTAAACCATGTTCTTAAGCATCACATCTACATATTTTTTTTAACACTTCCATGCATTTATTGAGAATGTTATCTTGATGTAGCAGATCTGCTTTGAATAGCAAAGCCACAGTCTAGTAAAGCCAGACTTACATGTAAAGCTGCAGTAATTAACCTACTTCACCCTATTTCACCCCTGAATCCTTACATTCAGCCCCTGAGGAATAAGAATTAATTCTCAATGAACAGAAGTTCAAAGGATAATTCTACAGACCATAAGGATTTCTTCCAACCTAAACCATTCTACAATTCTATGGCTGAATGTGTTTATGGCTGTATGTGTATGAAATTAGGAAAATTAGTCCAGGCACTTTTCAGTAAGAAGTAAGAAAACAAATTATCATAAAAATCTTACACTTTTCAGAGAAAATAAAATGAACTACCACATAAAACTGACAAACATTTAAAATACTGTGCTAAAAATAAATTATACAATCAGGGCACAATTCCTCAGCATTCTTTAAAGCAATGCTTTTGTACTTTGAGCCTGGAGATATTTTGGACTGATACAAAATTTTACACTGCTTTGTGTAAAGGCTAGGTATGGCTGACATTTGCAATACTTTCTGTCTGGTTCTTTCTACATAACCAGGAGGTCTAAGTCTATAAATATTTCCCATTATATAAACTGTCCTTTCTATAAACTTAATGGCTCTGGAGTATTTATATAATCCAGTTAGTTTCCTAATATGGCCAACTTTCAGTTATCCCCAGTTACATCATGTTTCCTTATTACACCCATATGTCTTCAGTGCTGTGTCATTTGATCCCTGTGATTTCTGTGGAAAAAGCTGATAGCTCTCTTTAGTTTATGTCCACTCTCAGTTTCACCTTCCCATCTTTGAACTTAACTTTGAGTATTTTAAACTTTTACAGCAGTTCCTCCTAATTTTTCATTTCTGAAAAGTATTTATCTTTTTCTGCCCCTGTTATTCAACTAAAATACCATTTTCATTTGTTTTATGGATTGATCTGGTGTGTTTCTCCACATCCTGCTCAGCATGGGTCTGGCTGTGCAGTACTGCCTTTGCCAGTGTCTGCCCAAAGTAATGCTGGTGACAGCCCTACTGCAGCCAGAGCTTCTGAACCTTGGTGCTGCTCTGCAGAGCTGACAGTGTACCTGGGGCGTGGATATATACCCAAATTTGCACTGCTCTTTGTGCAAAAGGGAAGTTTTGCTGAATTCTAATGACCCTGAAATATTTTTTTTGGCCACTTTTCCACCCTGGTGCAAAACACACTTACAGATCTCATGCTGAATTTCAGAATACAGATTTGCAAAAGGAGAAATAAACCTATTTGATTCCATGTAGTATTATTCTTCTCAGTGTGAATGCTTAGAGAAACCTGGAGGTAAAATCTGATACATCACTCTTGACATGTAACCAGCTTACTCAAAGAATTCTTTAGGAGCAAGAACAAAATTACAGGATTGCATGGCCTAAGGAATTGAATTCCAAAGATCAGTTAGACATCTACAATCTACACAATACACATATTCAAATCATTGTCCTCTGAATAGTTGAATATATGCAATATTTTGGACAAACCTCACCATTAGACAGTTGTAAAAATCAGTAATGTAAAAATCAGTAAAGTAAAATGTAAAACTTTATAGGAATTTACATATGTAGACTATGGGCTTAAGACATCTGTTAACCTATGGATCTCAAATATCAAGATCAAAGCTGTCAAGACAAAATCATAAAAAGTGCATGTTGTCTGGAAGGTAATAGAAAGGAAAATGAGCAACATTCTAAAATAATCCAAACATAGCTAACAAAAACTGGTAGGTGCAGAAAGTTTACAATCAGAACACATGTAAATGTGTAATACTCTATCACCCAGAGCTGAGTAAAATTTGGAACTTAGACTTGTAGCTTTTATAGTGTACAAGGTAACTTGTGAGCCCAGACATATCTGGACTGACTCAGGGTGCAAAATTCATCTTCTGGAAATGCTGCAGACCAATGCAGTGTGTGGCAACAGTTCTCCCCTGTAGTAAGAGAATGCTTCAATGAAAAGATTTAGCAGCTAATAATGTTCAGAACCTTTCTTATCTGGAGCAAATATGGAAATATGAGATTCTGTGTTGTCTGAAATGTGTGTGGAGTGAGATTTTTCCATCATGAGATGATAATTTCACTTTCATTCTTTGACAGTTACAGTGGTCCCTAAAGGACTTAATTACCAAATTACTAGCTGCCTGGAATTACACTGGATTTATTTTAGCAATCTACCATAGACTTTGCTTCCTCAGGTTTGTACTCTTTTCTGTAAATACCACCAAACTAGCATGTGTGTGCATTATTTTGGTGGATGAGGATTACAAGGATCTCGACCTCTAAACTGTACCAGGAAGGTACTGTTAGAGGTACTGCCTTCATGCAAAAATATATTTGTTTTGCCTGCTTAATTTCCTTGAAAAAGTGAACTAAGGTGCAAAAACTTTTGAAAGGTGTCAAAATTTCACCCTTGATGTAAAGTATTATTGAACTGGAGCATCATAACATGGCCCAAAGTAAATACATATTAATGGAATATGTCTAGACTAAAAACTGTGTAAAGGCAAAATGGCCAAGAAGAATACTACATTTAATTAAAAAAAAATAATAGGAAATTTATTTATGCTTTGGGTAAAGGGGTATGTGACATGCCTAGAGAAAATTAAAAATTACAGATAATATTGTTTGGTATGTTTGAGAAACTTGGAACACAGAAGTGCCAGAAAGGAGCCACTGAAGTCACCACATCGTGGCTCACCCCTCCCCTCTGACTGCATGGCAACATTGCTGTCAGCAATGGAAAATTGGAGGTAGGTGGTGTGTTTGAGAAAAAGCTTTATTTTTTGATAACTGTGCCTCAACTTTTTTTTTCCTGTATTTACAGTCACTGTGTTATGTGTAACGCAAAGTGACAAAAGAATTAAAAATCATATCCCTTTACTGCTACAGTACTTTTGTAAAATCTTATGTACTGTGGCACAGCCTCTCTGAAGTTATGAGATCATATTTATCTATGTTAATATTTATGCTGTTGCTCTTTAAGTGTTTTGGTTTTTAGTTTTTTGTTGGTTTTTGTTGGGTTTTGGTTTTTTTGGGTTTTTTTGGGTTTTTGGTTTTTTTGGGGTTTTTTTGGTTTTTTTTTAGGAATTTACAATGTCAGCTTTTTGGAGCTTGGTGAAGATTTGTGTTAGGTGTGGAATATTACATGGTGAATGACAGAAAATGCTTTGGTCCCAGATGAAAAGGAAAAACACATATTGATGAATTGAGACCAATGGAAGAGCACTACACTAAACACTTTTCCACAAATAATATTTATAGAGAACATTGCAATAAGGATGATGGAAAAAAGGCTTCAGATGAAAGCGCCCAACCGTTTCGGACTTTCCAGTGTCACTTTCCCATTTATGTGCAACAGTATAAAACCAGAACTCTTGGCAGATGTTTCTGAGGTTCAAAATTCAATGACTATTCCATCATAAATAGTAGAGGCATTAATGGAAAGATTTTTGAAGATATTTGTGAGACAGATTTTGCTCCCTCCTCACATAGTAGAGGCATTGTTTTCATTTCTGACAGATTAAGCTCAGGCCAGAATTTCCAATCTGTTGACAGTGCTTGTGATTGGATAATTTATTTTAGCTAAAATGTCTCCAAATGAAATAAAAATACCAGTCTATACCCCCAAAACCCAGCCTAAAATTTAGGATCAACCTTGGGCTGACAAAATGCATTACTTCATTCTTTTTAAGGAATCTACCATTATCATGTGGTGGTTTGAAGTGCCTTAGTGCTGTTATGCAGCAGAAAACCACACTCATTTTTGTTATCTTACTACTCAGGCTGCTTTGGTCCCAGTTCAAGAGGACATTTCAGTCTTAATTTCAGTGAAGTCTGGATGTTGATCCTTAAAAAGGGGATGTAAGCCTTTAAATATATGAAGGTGATGGCTGGTTTTAACTCTAAACTCTAAACTTTTTCTACGCTCAGCAATGAATCCTGCCAATGTGTGACAGCTGGGCACTGCTGGCTTTCTTTCTATACATGCAATTCCTACAGAAGTTTGCTAGCTGAAACAGATGAAAGGAAGGCAAAGAAAAGGTTGGGTGGTTCATTCTGCTGCAGCTGTTAAATGTTAGCTTCAAAATGACAATGCAAATCCTCCTTTTGGTGGTGAAGTATTTGGGAAAAGCCATTGCATAAAAAGAAATACTGGAAAATCAAGATAATAGAATGATAGACTAATTTAGGTTGGGAAAGACTGCCAAGACTCCATATTTGATGAAACACCGTGATATCAACTAAAACACAGAACTAAATGCCACATCAAGCTGTTTTTTGAGCACTGCTAGGGGTGGTGGCTCCACACTTTGGTGAGCAGCTCATTCAGATACTTGACAACCCTTTAGGTGAAAACATTCTTCCTGAGATGGATTAGTTCCTTCTTCTATTTTCTGGTATAATCAGGAATTAATTTGGTAATTCATCTTATGTTCTATTTAATACTAAAGTTTGAGCCATAAGTTCCTAATAATTCTCAATATTTTTTATAATATACAATTTAATGTATTGATATATGGAAAGCACAAAGAATTAACTAGGCTAATTTTCTTTAAATACAGGTTTCCTGCTTGGTGAATTCAGATTTAGGGTTTTGCTGAAGTTGTATTATATATAGGGAGTATGAGAATGAATACAGGGAAAAAAAGAGATCCCACTATATACAGTGAACTGTAAAAGATAGAATCGTTTTTCATAGTCTAGGATTAATGTATGTAATGTGGATAAAATTAGGCATACTTAATTTATCTGTGAAATATTTTTAATGGAATTAATCTACTTACCTATTACTGTATAGATTCATTCTATTATTCCCTTTGAAGGAGTACAAGTACAACAATTATATTCTTTGGTTGTTTCAGTACAGCCAGACAATTAAAAGAGTTTCTCTTAAATAAGCTCATGTATTTCACTTTTCAGCTTAGAAATTTCTTCTCTGTCTCCTCTACCATCTCCTGTCTCTAAGCTATTTTTTGTGTCATATGGTTATGTCTATGGAAATTAAAGCATCAGTTTTTTACTTAATTAGCTGGCTTTACACAGCCAGCAACTCTCAATATTTGTATTCCCAAGCAGTTTAATTTCAAAATCATTCTACTAATTGGTGAGCCAGAACTGAAAAAAATACATGCAATTGATGAAGGTTGTCTAGATTGAAATGCCAGATTAGTACTGGAATAAAAGATTAACCTTAGATCAAATATGAAGTGATGAAATCATTATTGAATGTGTTTCTTGTTGAAATCTATAAATTCTGTAGGTTCTAGTCATTCCTTGGATTTCTACTTCTGCAGCTTAAATTGTTACATCTCTTATTTGCTGGCACCCAAAGGCATATTTAACACGCATTAATTAGTCTGTTACTTGAAGACCTGTAAGAGACCAGGGTCTTTGGGGAAAGTCCTCAGTAGGTACTCTGTACAGTTTTCTTCTTTGAATACTGTTTTCTTGACCAGTTCCATCACTGACAGTTTTTCTCCAACCACACTTGTAGGAGTCAGGAGAAATCTGAAGTTCACAAGGTGTTGCATTAATGTGCAAATCACATAATCAACAACAACACCTCTCCCTTCATGTTCTCTTTGACAGGCCAGCCTCAGCACTTTTGGGACATTGTTGTGGTTCAGAGTGGCGCAGCCAGAATGCTGTCAGGCTTTGTGCTGAGCAGATGCACAGGCAGAGCATTTTATTATCTCCCTCTAAGTCTCTGACATATGGGGGAAGTTCGAGTTCAAATCCCTGCAGACAGGAAACCGAGGTGGTATTTTGTCCTTCCTCCCTTTGCATTCCCATTTAGGGAGAAGTTGTAAGGGAAGCCTAACTAATAAATTTTATTTTCAGATCCGGGTTAGCTATGCTCCTGTGGCCAATTTAACATTAAACACATTGTAGGTTCATGTGTATTATGCAATGATACTATCTTGCTTTTATGAAATATAGGGGTTTTTTTTATGCACTATTGATTTGGAAAAATGTGCTTGGTCTTGCGTTTATGTTCTGGAGAATATCGGACACATAAAAATTGAACGTTTACTTTATGTTAACTGTTTCCCAGTCCTTTCTCAATTCATTCTAAATTAAGGTTAGAACTCCCCCAAAAAACTAAGTCCTGGGCCAAATGAGAAATGAGAAGGACTGTTGAGGTTGAACACTGCTTTTTGGGAGTAAACTTGTGCATATTTTTTACAGTATTTTCCTTGAGTCTTTCTCTAAGGAGCAGCGCTAAACCTTTCCAAGTATTATTATTTCAGTTCAGTATTTCTATTTCAACATTTATTTAAAAGTCTACAACTCAATGTGATCTTCACTACAAAACATAAGCCCATCTCTTTGGAAGAAAAGAAAGACTAAATGGTTCTATTTGTGCTTCTGATTCTTTATGAATACTAATGCTCACAATCACAGATTAAATTAATGTCAGTTGCCTCAGTCACACTTGGTAAACGAATCATAAAAGATTCATCTTGGTATGGTAAGTTGTCCTTGACAGCAAATTAAAATCTTAATAAGTGTCCTATTCAGAAAACACATATATACACATACTTCTCATTCCTAGAAATCACTGTGAGAGTGTGGCTTCATTGTGCATTTTGTTTAGTGAAAGCTGCCTATAATTATGTGTTATTTCTTAAATGCCCTGCTATGGTACAACAGGGATTTTAAGCCTTAAAAGAAAATATTTTTTTTCTACTGCCTCAGCATTTTAGTAAGGACAACCTCAATAATATATTGAAAGTGAAAGCGAAAGAAGATGAAATACAATAATTTTATTTTTAGATTGTGTTTAAAAGAGTCTTTTTTTCTCAAAGGCACTCATTTTTTTTTGCAGCTTTTTGCTGATAAAGAGAAGTTCACATCCTCCTCTTGAATTAAAAATTGGCTTTTGTACACCTTTGAAAGCAAAGGGAATGCTTTGCTATTGGTAGGTTAGAGGAGCAGTCCTCACTACTCAAACCTAGTTAGCTCATGTCTATGTACTGCTAGGGACAAGGGAGGAATGGGAAAAGAAAATGACATCTTTCATTTGCTTTGGAAAGATGAGTAAATGAACAGCCAGAACTGTATATGATGTCAGACAGAGTACTTGGATTGACTTACATAAGTTATAAGTATTAAGGACTGAGTTCAACATGCTGGATCATAACATGTAAATTTAGAAGTCATAAATGACTTCTTGCTCTCTCACAACAGAAATTTATGTAATATATATAACAGGCTAATGAAATTTATTCCTAATGAAATAAAATGATACTTAATTCTATCTGTAAATATTTTGAAATTCAGAGTTGATTTTCATAGCTGTAAAGATAACTTCTCTATTTCCCTTGTCCAGTACAAGGACATTGTACAATTTAACACAAATGAAATTCCTTGGTAACAAGCGTGCTGTGTTTTGGCAATAGCAGGTATTTGAGCAGCTTTCTGTTTTTGCAGAACTCTTTCATATATTCAGTATATTTCTAGAGCTAATTCAGAGCTTTTAGGCTGCATAGCACTAATGTCCACACAGCATCACATACAGAATGTTCAATTATTCAGTGAAGGTCTGCAGATACAGTAGTGCTTATGAATTTCTACAGAAAATAATTATGGCACATGTGCAGACTATACTTTTCTACATGAAATAATCCTAGACTTTTAAATTCATTTTGTCAAACAACTAGCTCACATTCTGGACTAATGATCTGTAAAATTTCATTTGTAGTGTAAAACAATACTAGAGATGAGATATTTTGAAATCTTTGTAGAAGAGTTACTGGTGTGTGTTTCTATCACACTATCTGCACTTTATAATGGAACCAGTGACAATCCTTTTTAGTGACAGAGCAGCTGCTGAGCAAGTACAGCAGCTGAACAGACAAGGTCATCCAAAAAACCTCAGTATATCATGGAACAGACACCTTTCTTCAGACTCAGCAGTGTTGCCACACTTACAGTAATCTGTAATGAAAAATAACAAGGTTTTGTTAAAATAACAGAACGACAATTTTTTGCTGTCTTCAGCTGAGTTTGGAGAAACTGTAAGTGTTAAAATATATAAAATACAAGGATGTATATATGTGAAGCTTTTGTTTCCATAAGGTCTTCCTGGTTCAGTTCAAGAAAGATGATCTCTTGCTCTTGGGCAGCTGTACCTCTATAACCTTGTTTATATTCACCACAAATCTTCTGAATACAAACCCGGACACAGAATCATCTATTTCTTCATGGCATTCTTTGGATTTAATTATAGCTTAGAGTCCTGTGTGAAGGATAGTGAATGAAATGCCAACTCTCTGATGTGCTTCAGTAATGCTGCCTATAGTCATTGAGGCAGAGAAAGATGGGGATTAAAAACAAAGTATTAACTATGATAAATAACTGCTTTTAATAGCACTTCTATCTGTTAATCTCTATCAGTACTGAGAATCCTTTCAAAGTGCCATATTGTATCCTTTTTTAGATTTTATATTTATCCTATTTGAACTTTGGTTTTCCATTTTTGAGCTGTGTGCCTTTATATCAACAGAAGAAAACATAATGTATAGTTAAAGGCTAATTAATTCAGCAAATTTTAGACAGCATCTTTAAAATGAGATGAACTGTGTCTTATACGCCACTGATTATATTGACTATATCTCTGTTGACAGTGGAGGCAAGCTACTTTATAGACTTCTCTATTTAGTCTGATTAATCACATTTATGTATCAAGTTGAATTGTAGACTTGGTAATGTGCACATCTTCACATGGAGATTTTCTAGCACAGTAGCTAATCCCTGGGGTTTATGCTTTTATGGCTTGGTTGTGGGACCAAGATTTCTCTTCCTGAATTCACTCATCAACAGATTCCAGCTTCTGAAGCAAATAAATCTGAAGTTTTACAGGCAGTGGCTTTGTACATCTTGTCAGCCCTCTGAGGGGATGAGGCACAGAAGGAATGCCCATGCCAGGAGGTGGGTATCAAAGCAGTGGGGTGAGGAGCTGCAGTTCCAACACATGGACAATTCCTATTGTGATGGAACTGTTGGTTTAGATCACAGATTGAAAATTGCCAGTCTAACACAAGCTATTGATAAGGCATCTAGAAAAAAAATCAGTTTTGCCAAATCTTGGAGGTTGAGAAGACAAAGATATCACAAATATTTGCAAGTCTTTCAAAACTCATAAAACTCAGTTCCCAAGAAAGCAGACATAACAAAACACAATCATATTCAATGTTTAATGGAGCTCTTTCTGGTTTTACTTTTAAAAATAATAGAATTTTAAAATAGGATGCTGTTTCTGTGAATTTCATCCAAGTCTGAAAAAGACCACTTCCTTCTAAGCCTTTCTTCTATAGCATAATTGGGCTATTACTTGTCTTGTTGTCCTCTTGAACTTTCTCATCACAGGACAGGCAAATCTGTTGGCCTCATAATGCAATCATCTTCAGGCATAACTTATGTAGGAAAGCATCTGTCGGGAAAACATAAATCTTTTCTTCATTAAAAAGAAGAGAAAAAGGTACTATCTTCAAATATTTTGGGTGTGAAGTGTTCAAGGCATGTGCACTTCAGTCTTCAGTGTATATTGTACATTTCTTTGCATGGTGATGAAAACACTTCATTTTTGACTGAGGCACACTGAGGTTATATGGAGAGGAAATGGGCTGTGACTTTAATGGGTGCATCTTTGGTTTGAGAAAACTTTCCTTTTGAATTTCATCAGCTATCATCACTTATATCTGCAAGCATTTCTAGGGTTGGAAATCTGATCTTAATGGAAAGTGCTGGCAGACTTGGTGTGTTTTGTTGCAATAGTGCTGTCTGCCTTCCCCTGGCAAGAAATGCTGGGATCAGTAACTGACAGATACCCATTGCCTGTGCTGACTAATATTTCCTGAGCTGTGCTCTGCAGCCTGCTCTCTATGATTAATTGACCACATAAACCATATTTGTTAATGGGTTCATAGTATTTTCCTTAGTCAGTTGGCTAAACAAATACTCCATATCTTTGAAGGCAAGGATACACTTTATTGCTTCCACATATGGTTCTAAAAGGATGTGATACAGAGGAACACAATGTGCCTAAGCCAACAGGAAACTTTAAAAAAGAAACATGTACAGAGGCTCTAAAAATTTGTTTTTTCTTCTCACTCAGTTTCTTGCATTCTTCACTCCAGAAAAACAGGCCAACAATTTGAACAGTGAAAGGAAATCTGGGAGGAATATAGATAGCAGAAGAAAATTCAATAATATAAAATATTTAGGTTGTATAGAATAAGCTGTGATCTGAATTTTGACCAAAATCAAAGAGAATTGTTTGGGATATGCTTAAGCTATTAAGAAGAAAAAGTACTTCATAGTTTAGGCAATGAGTCATGAAAACCCCATGTTTGCAAAAGCTGCAGCTCTTCTAGAAAACTAAAAAGCTAAACTCTCAGCCATGGACAGGTTAACACAAAGTTCATTTGGCCAAAATGCCTTCATTTCACTTACTGGGATCCTCTGTGCTCAGATTTTTCTTCTATGAGTAATAATTGAGCATCTTCCATTGTTTCTCCAGCTATTTGCTCCCCACAGATATCTGCCTCCCCAGCACCATTGCTGTGCTTCCCTGAGGGACAGAGACCTGCAACCTTTGGAGAGCCTCTGAGTGTGTGAGAAAGATTATAAAGGAAATAGATTTCCTGATCATTTTTTTTCTTTAAGTTTTTAAATAAAGATGTTTTCTGTAATAGCTTGCTCCTAGGGGAAAAACAATAAAATATTTCTTTATTGTCTTTGACTTAAAACCAGAAGCAGGAGTAGCAGGATTTGACTTTTTATCTTTGTTGCAGATCTGGCAGAGTAATGATGACAGCAAAGGGAAGGCACCCAGGAAAAATACTGGGTAGAAATCTTGAATTATATCATGTCTACTGTCAGACAATTTTATAGTCATGAATGCAGGCCACTGAGGGGAAATCAGAAGCATGGAGCCAGATAAATAGTTTGTTTGTATCATTGTCAAATGGGGTGTCCATGGAGTTGAAATCTGGGCACTACGCTGGAGCAATTACTACAGAAGAGCCCTGTTTTATTTTTATTTTCTGCAGGATGGGAGGGTAGCTTTTCTCCATATGTGATTTACAGAGCTGTTAGCTGAGTCACCGGGGTTTGGTGCAGTGCTGAAGATCCTGGCTTTGATTAGTTATTCAATTCTGAATCCCAGTATTTGAGCTATTCTGACAGATTTTATTTGTTAATAGCTCCTATCTGTAAAGTGTATGCTGTGCTATCTAATATTATAATTTTAAATTTTAGTGCAAAAAAGTAATTGTCATAATTTGATTCTGATCAACCATGATGCCAAAATAGTTTTCTTTGTAATTCTGACTCACTACAGCCTGATTCAGATGGAAAACTTTGCTGCAATTTACCACAGCCAAGATTTAAGCAAATAGTGCCTTTACCAGCATACCATGCTTAATATGAATTTTGAACATGTTTCTTCACTGAACTATATCCTGAATATCTCTAATCATTAATCACTTTTCCCCCTGAATTCCTGTGCTAAATCCAGATTAACTTTTTTGTGGGTAATTACATGCCAAAGACCTTCTGATCTGACCCTGCTCTTATGGGTGACAGAGCGAGAGAGTGGAATAAGCAAACAGGAGTCCTCCAGGCTCTAGTATGTTCTGGGTACAACCACACTACTTGGATTATGCTTATATTTAGAAAGGGCTTCTGTCCAAGCCTACATGCCTGGTGTTCTCCCAAGCTTAGATAAAACAGGCAGGTTTCATCATGAGCTGAGGAAATAGTGTCAAGTGTCAAAACTCCGATGGGAAAAATAGATAAGTTAAAATTTGTCTAACAAAGTTAAAAAAATATTTTATATTTTAAATAAAATTATTATATAATGCAATAACAACAAGTTCAGAAGTGAAAAGGAAAATCTTCCCCTTAAAAATGATTTTGAAATGGAGTGTTTCATTGTATAAAGTTTCTCTGTTCTTCAGACACAAAAGAACAGTAATATTTACTCACGTTAAGAAATTATTTAGAGAAAATTTTCAATGAATATTCTAACAGAACACTGTTCTCTAGAAAGTTTTTGAACCTAAAGTGGACATGCTGAGCATGTCATAAAATATTCAGAATATTTTTTTCTTATCTTGAGAGGACCATCCAAAGTAAACTTTAATCCACATGCAGAACTTCTTGCATCAGGTCAGCCATAAAATAGTTCATAAGCACTATACCAATATTCCTTTGACTCTTAAGAGAAGATCCTACTCCAAAAGTGCTTAAAATGTTTACAGATGTCCCTGATGGATATTTCACTGTTTTGGTAGTTACTGTCAGAGCCACCAGTGAAAGCCCCACAAAAAGACAGAAATAAAATATATTTTTAGAAATATCTTGAGGAAAATTTGTAAATGTCTATTTATTAACATCTGAGAGGACCATGAACCAAATGGCAAACATTTTTTCATTTCCTCATAAAAATGCGTGTTAGCAGCAGAAGGTAACAGAATCATGAACCTTAAAATGGCAGTATCAAGCCATGCCTAAAATAACAAATTTCTTTGTTATCAGAAAGTGTACTGGATGAAGAGAATAAGATATATGTGCAAGAACACTTTTCAAGTTTCATCACCTCTAAATGGAGCTAATGACCTTTGAGAAATTCATTGATGATAAATCTGGAATGGATGGATGTGTATGGAAAAGCAAGGGAGAAAATAGTTTTAGAGACCAGCTATACATTCAATTTTGTACATGTCTTTCAAAAATGCTGCTTTTATGGTCCAGTGGCAGCTTACTTCTTGTATGAAACTCACATAATTGTCCCTTGCAAAACTATTCCTACAATTTGGTTGTTAACAGATAACTCATGGGCACTGTTTACTCATATGGAAGCTAGGAATGCTCTGAGATGGCAGAAACTATTAGACAGTAGTTAAAAAACAATGGGCAAAAACATCAGTGACACCATTGCAAGAACTGTTTGTACCTTTTACAATAAGATCTAATTGAAAATAACTATCCCACTGGTCAAAGTTCAAACAATAAACATCAAGAAATCTGCTTTGCTGCAACTTGGAGAACAGTTTTAGAAATAGAAGAAAAAGTTTTGCTCAACCAAACAATTATCTAAAGCTCTATACAGTCTTATACAGACAAAAGATTACAGGGATGGTTATATAAAAACAGCTGTAGTTCCTTACAACAATTTCTACCTAACTGTTTTTAGCACAAGTTTAAGTTATTAGGGAAGGAAATAAGTTATTAAGAAGAAGCAAGTTACAAATATATTTCATACCATGGTTTTCTTAAAGATATAAAAATTAAAAAGTGCTTACTGGAGAGCCTACTGCGTTTCAATTGTAGGCAAAATGTTCCCTGTATGTAATACCCAGCTTTAATAAGTTTTTTGAGGTTTATGCATTATTTGATCAGTTTTTGAAGATGAGCACTGGGAAAAGAGGGGCATAAACTGAAATATTATTTTTTACTCTTATCAAGCTATACTCTTTGAAATTATTTGTCCTCCAGTCCAGTGGACTTGTGAAACAAGTCTGGAAGAGACATAGTAAATTCCATATAACTATATTTTAGAGATAAACATGTCAAAAGGGATGTGCCTATTCCTTGTGGCACAGAAATGCTGTTTGCTTTTTAATATATGACATCTCCTGCTCTGGCAGTTTCTGAAAAAGCTTCTTAGTCCAAACTCACTCTGATGCAGCAGCTTTTAGATCCTAAGCTTATAATACAAAATATAGGCAGCTTTAAGAAAAACTATTATTTATGAACTGCAAGTAACAGTTCAATAATTCAGGTCCATTAGTCATTTACTCATATCTATTTTAGGTTCACCCAAGGCAGATTTATGAATACAGTTCACAACAAACAGTAGTCACTTTCCACTTCCTAAATCTGCTTAACATTTGTAGAAGTTAAAAAAAATACAAGTATATGCACTGAGGGGCTTGGAATCTTTATGTCTTTTATATAAAAATGTCAGAATTGCTAAAACACATTTTAAAAGAAAACATTTGTAACATTACTAGAAACTCTATTTTGAAAAAAAAACCTGAAGGCTTTTAATTATGGAAAAAAATGGTGAAAGAAAAGTGGGAGCTCTATTTTTTTAATTTGTGGTTTCTATTTGTTACAGCAAACATTTTTAGGGTGGCTTGAATTCATTCGCATTCTTAGAGCTTCTTGTGGGTCTTACTGAATAAGGAGAATTTTCAAAATCAAATTTGCTTGCCTTATATTATTTCCATTTTCAACCATTCAGCATTTTTGAGAAGTTTGGGAACATCAGGCTGTAATTAGTGCAATGATAGTGATTAAAGGCAGTAACGATTAGTAAGGGTGACTTCTGGCCACTCAAGCAGTTAAAATGATCAATGGGTCTCCAATGTGAACATTGTGTTTTAGGAGTGGGTGCAGAATTCCAAATGTCTGGGTGCAGGATATAAAAGCAGGGAGATAACACGGCTGGGAGGAATTACTGAAGCTGACATCATGTCTCTTACAGCCAGACGTGTGGAGCAGCACTGTATTACACATGCCAGATTTGAACAGTCTTTGGAAAGGTGCTGGCGCTCCACACTTGAAAGGAAAAATATCCTATTAATCATGGAATAATGTTTCACGGGAAGAAAAAAAAGACCAAGTACTATGGTTTTATCAGACTCCTCCAATGCTTGCCAGCACAGGCAAACAATGGTTCCCAGTAGCAGGAAACCACAGTCGGTTCCTGAGAATTTCCATCCTATTAGCTTGCAGATACTGGAGAAGATCTATCCCAAATTTCCTTAGGTATTAAAATATATAGAACAAAAAATCTACCACCTGAGGAAGGAGCTCTGCAGGCTTCTAAAATGCTTGTCATTGCAAACGCCTTCTAATATCCCTATCTTCCTCTTTCCAGGGTCTATGGGAATTGGTACTCAGCTCAGAAGGAATTTAGAGCAAATTTTAAGCTTTATCAAAGAACTACAATGGCTGTTAATATGAGTAATCTCATAAATACTTTTTTGGACTGTGATACAGAAGGACAGCCGCTCTGGGCTTTATTTCATGTCCTGTGTAGCATTGACCTAAGTACAAATTAACCAGGAAAGGGAAAAGATTGAAAGGAAGCAGAAAAATTCTAGACTGGGGTTACAGTTATTCACAAAACCTGATGATCTTGAAGACAAAGAAAGTTTAAAGTATTTCAGAGTCACTAACAATCTTAAAATGCTTGTGATAATATAGAACCAGGAGAATCATCAAGACCTCTACACTGATTTATTATTCTTGCTTCATGTTTCTTTTATAAACAAATGTCATATATGAATATTACAGTAGTTAATTTATATGCCAATTTTTATTAATTTTCACACTGAAAATTGTGAGCAAATTTTTGAGATTTACTCAAAGAGAACCTTTGAGTACATAGGTTAAATAAACAAAGCAGCATTTTATACTTAACTTTGAAATAAATCTAACACAGTACGCAAATAGCAAATAAAAGCTGAATTTTACCAGTACAAATCAACATTAATTTCACTACTGACAGTCAATCTTAATTTCTGAAAAACTGCAGACCAAGACTGCATTGGTACAAGTGCTGTTTTCATTGATTACTAAATCAGAAAATCAGAAAATCAGAAAATCAGAAAATCAGAAATTTTAGTATTCTTATGCACCATTTCAGCTGCAAATCTACTAGGACTAGTTGTAAAGAGAAGACCGCTGTAGGAAGATGGCTTTTTTAATGAGTTATTAAGGTTAATATGATAAAAATAGATATTGACTTTCGTAAGGAACTCCTGGGAATGTGCCACAATCCAGGTCAACATCTAGGCAGAATGATGATACATAACAGCTTACAAAAAGAAGTGTGGAGAAAGGAATAACATAAACGATATTATGGTGTAATGGCTATTGCATGGTTTCCTATGGGCTGCTGATCCATAATTTTTTTTCATTTCATTTCACTCACTTATAAAGATCACTAAGCCAGGAAAATAGTCTAGGAATAACGGACCTTCCAGTACTTCTACTAATTTGTCACTGATTATTCTATGCTACAGTTTCTTTCCTCCATGTCACCACTATTGATTGCAGTGTACTGCATTGTATTTTGAAATTTAGGATCAGATAAACTCTTAAAAAATTACTTAAATTTTTTATATATTTTCAAAAACACTCAATTTGGCACAGAAACCTACTAGCAGCAAGGTACTTCTGAACAATCGATTGATGAGACTGGATTTGATTTAAATCCAATGCTTACGGGTGAGTGACAAGAATGTCTTCCCATGGTTTTTACAATGGTTTTCTGGAAGCCCTGGAAGGAAAGTAATTGTGATTAGTTACCATAAAGCTAGCTTGGACTGATGAACTGCAAAATGAAGCCTTTTCTGTAATCCTTTCTTTGCATCTCCTTATTCAGTTTGCTTTTAAATCAGTGTGCAGAAAGTAACTGTGTAATAGCAAATCGCCAAATTAGCAGTGGACTGATAAAATGAAAAAAACCCACTGGTGAGGCAAAGAGGTGTGTGCTTGAGGAGGGTTCTTCAAAGTTGCAACTACATTTTTGCAGAGTTGCTTACCAGGAGAAGTATTTTACTGTACCTCTGTTCCCTCCCTGGCAATCCCCAGCTGCCTCACAGCTGGGGGATGTGCAGCGGTGAAAAAGGTTTTGAGCAACGAGAGCGTGTGCCAGCCCCATCGTAAAAGCTTATGTTAACCAACAGCCTCTCTGCTCTTTTAACAGAAGTGTATGTTCTATGCCTCCTGTCTGGGAGCTGACAAGCAGCTCCTGATTGCCAGGCATCTGTTACTGGCATGAATGGACAGTGAAAACCCACTATCCAGCTCTGGTTTTAGAGATGGTTGGCTCCTGTGTTTGTGGAGAACAGCTCCGCTTCCAATAAAAAATGATTTAGAAAATTTACTATCTCACATCTCTTCTGAGGACGGGCTGGCTGCTTTGAAAGGGAAATATCTCCAAGAGTGATATGACTCTCACAGTGGCTGTGAGGACTTGAATGCAAGATTTATGCTTAAATATACAGACTGCAAATCAAGGCTAGGCCTGCAATACAGAGGAAGTACAAGGGAAATATATTTTCCCTTCTGAAAAATCAGTCAGGCAGAGATGTTGGTGGTGAGGCAGTGGCTCAATGAAGAGGAAGCCAGCAAAGGTAAGGGATGCTTGGCAGGATCTGTCACATTTGCTCACCCTGTTCTGTGCATGTTGAGTTGGAGCCAGAAACAAAGACTACTCTGCGGTCAGCAGACTGCTGGACCAAATGCTTTTTTATTGCAGAAACAAGCCTCAAGACGTGCTGATCATGGCAATATCTACATAAAAGTTCCTTTTTGCATACATAGACACTTTTGGGCAAATTTTGTCCAGTTTCTAATAGGGTGGCAAGCAACAAGGCAAAATAAGGCTGCTCAAGAGCCATATGAACTGTGGGAGTAACCAATCATTCATGCCAATAGGATAACTTCCGAAATCAATGAAACCCCTTTGGCTGCCTTTACTGCACATCCAGCAAGTTCTCATCTCCACTGCCTACTTTGGAGTGGCTAAAGTACTGATTTGCTTAGTGCCAGCTGGATCTGCCGTGGAACGTCTATGGTCTCTGACCACCTCAGTCAGGACTGTAAATAAAGCTTCGCATGGAAGAATTGAAATCCTCTATTGCTGCTGTGTGAGGACACAGAAATTCACATAAGTGAACCATTGTTCAAAAGCAGTCCATATTCTTCTGTCCTGTTTCTACATTCACACACACAAATGTGTGTGTATGTATTTATTAATTTCTCATAAACTGAGCAATGGTAAGAGTGTGAAAAAAAATAAAAGTGTTTACATTTTAAATTACTCTCTGAGGAAATTCCAAAGTTGTGACAAATGGTTTCCAAACAAATATTTAGGGAATGAGTATCAAATTTTATAAAGCAATTGCATTACATGCCATAGCTCATGTCTAGGAATGGACAATGTGAATGGATCTCAAGTAAGACTGGAATTAGTTATTAATGGCAGTATTATTACCTATTAGTAGCAATTATTTTTGGTGCTAAGGTAGGCAAAGATTGTGTCACAAACTGAACTACATCTCCTGGAGCAAGATGGACTGCTGTAATTTTTTCCTGTTTGATGGTCAGCAATAAACAGAACCCATCGATTTATCAGAGGTAAAGCTGAGGCACTAAAGGTTCTGGAAGAAGCAGGAAGCAGGGTTTTGTCACACTGACAAATACTTAATTCTCACCTGCTTAAGAGATTTAGACCCTCAGCAAATATAAATAAGGGTGATCATACCAGCATCATCGACTTTCAGTTGAACTTGATCTTCATGACACATAGCATTTCTATTTCCATATATTCAGTCATCAGGTAATTCACACTGTGAAATAAAAGTATAATACAAGATTATGCTATGAAATGCAAATTTCTGGGCTGGTGGTATCTTCATCCTCAAATGAAAATCAGTCTCAAGACTGTTTCACCAGTAGGTGTCACATAGCAGTGCAGGAATTCTGGAACAGGATGAAATTATTGATAAAAAAAAAAAAAAAAATTGAATGCTAAAGCACAATACTTGCATTTCCCTGGACTTGTAAAAAAAAAAAAAAAAACTCTGATTGCCTGTGTAGTGTTCTATAAAAAGAGAAATAAATAAATGAAAACCGACATGCTGGCAAGCTGAATGAGCTATTACCAGAAGATGGCAGTGATGTCTTTTTGCAGCTGTAGTCACCATGCCATTTACCAGAATAACCTAATTGCTGTACAGTTATATCATAGTAAAAAAGGGACATTGGTATAGTCAAAACAATTACCTCCTGGTATCTTTATTGGTCTATCTAATGTAGTACAATTTCTTGGTAATTTTTAGTTCAGTTTTCTTTTATGTTTAAGAGTATGGTTGTTTTGGAAATCAGCCAAGCTCTAACAACATGTATATTTTAGTTGTAGCATTAACAACGCTTTGACACACCTTAAGTTCAATTGTTATTAGAAGAATTTCATTGGAGGCCATTTTCCCATCACTCACTAGATCTATGTAACCCTTATTACCTCCATCTTTTTCCTAATTTAAAGGTTCTTTGAAATAATAGTAGAAAATATAACAAGAGCAAATTTATTATAAACAAGAAAATTTGTTTTATTTTATCCACCTCATAGCTTTCTGTATAAGTTCCAAAATGCTAGACCATAGGGTGTTACATTTGAGGGGAATTCCCTAATCTCAGCAGAATTATGCTATGTTTGCAAAATGCCTTTAATTTCATGTAGCAATGAGAGCCTGAGAGTCATTCTCTATCCTGGATGATGCAAGGAGCTATATAAAGAGAAAATCAGGGTTTGTGCTTTTAATTTCATAGGTCACAGGATTATACCATCCCAAACTAGACAAATGAGTGATTTGTGGAAGATATGTGATGCCTTTTGCCATAAAGCCTGTCACCCCTACACACTTCATTGTCTCATCAAAAATGATTGTGGCTGCTGCTGCCAGTGCTGCCATGATCCAAAGGCTGTTCAGATCAAAGGTTCTGCTGCTTATCAACAATTCAGCAATAGCAATATCATCTGCCCATTTAATTTTTTTAGAAAAATAAAGGCTTTTAATTTTAATTGTACCATGAGCTTAAACACTGTTATTGGCAATAATACTGCCTTAAATGTTTTTTTCTTTGCCAGTTACAGATTCCCTAAGCTCCTTATTGCTATGTAAATGTGGAAAACCTCAAACCTTAGCAATGGATTGGAACCACTGATTCTCCTAAAGTCCCCTAAGCAAACTGAACACTGAGCTGCCATGTCAAGCCTGTTAAGTCATTTGAAGGAATTTGGGAAGTCAGCACACTGGGGTAATTTCCTGGCAATTCATCTATAATGTCTACTGCCTGCTCCAATTTCTGACACATAGATATATTATACTCAACTGTGACCAGCCTGCATAAACCGTAAACTCTCTTGAAAATATAGAATGTGAAGAAGTAGGCTTTCTTAGTACTTTGAGAAAGGTAGATAAATCATATCAAACCTGAAATAACAGATGACAGCTTTTGAGTGGCTGAATACCTGTGTATATTTTGTATCTAGGAACGGAATGTAAAATATGTCAATAATGTAACTGGATTAATATTTAAAATTATTTCCGAGTGCTTGCCAAATACCTGAGTACCTGAAGCAATCTTCAACACATGACTCAGTTTCATGTTTACCTAACACAAGCTTCACCCATTTAATTATAGAAAATGAATTAAGTTTTCTTCTAAAGTGTGTTGGATTTTACTTGAATTTGTGGATCACTTGTGGATGTTCCCATTCCTGTAAGTCTTCAAGGCTAGGTTGGATGAGATTTTGAACAACCTGGTCCAGTGGAAGGTGTTCCTCCCTGGCCATGGCATGGAACAAGAGGATTTTTAAGGTCCCTTCCAAACCAAACTAATCTTTGAGTCTGTGATTCCTTGAATTTAGCAGGTTACTGGTGCATATTTTAAATTATGCTACTTTATGGAAAGGATGGATATATCCAATAGATTGGTGGGGGTTTATAATAAAAGGGAATGGGAAAGATTTTAAAAGATCAAGGGCATTTAATGCAGAAATGTAGGTCAGCTGAAATTTAAAGTTCATGAAGTACTCTGAAGGCCTTTGAACACATCCCAGTAGGAAACCTGTGAGTAGGACTTCAGGTCCTTGCCATGTGGAAATACTTTTTTGTTATCGAGTTGTAGTGCTGAACTCCGGAACTGTTATATTTTTTCCTTTTATAATTGTCTGAAGACGTGAAGTTCTGTTAGGCTCTTCATCACCAAATGACAGTCATAACTCATGCCCAAGGAAATGCATAATTATTTTGTAAGTTTTGATACACTACATTTTGAATTTAAGAAAAATCATTGTAGATATTTTGTTTTTAAAGGTGAACAGAATAACTCAATGGATGAAAGAAAGCTGTTTTAGAAAGCTAAACATGTGCACGGCATTTGAAAAGCAAAGCACTTCCTTTTCAAATGGATTACAGTCTTTTTCAGCCTATTGAAACTAATATTTATTACCATTACTAGGGTTTTTTCAGACCCCACTTCAAGATCTTTTTCTTCCATCACAGTACAACATTGATTGAAACCACACAGATTGCCATCACACCACCCAAAGTCTGGTCATGAAATCTAAAGAACTGTTTCATTCTTATGCTCTCAGTCCTTTAATTTTCCAACTACATACAAACTTTAGAATATTTCAGTTCCTGGATAGAAAAGATATTTTTGTAGGTTTTTTTAATGGAAAGAAAAAGAAAAAAAATCAATATTCTACTGAAAACAAACATTTATTTATATCTCTTCTCCACTGAGATAACCAAAACACCTCAATTTAGATAGTGGTTTGAGCTGTAATTTCTTTTTTAAGCCCATATTCATCCTAATCTCCTTGCAACTGTCAGTGATTTAACTGAAAAGAAATATTCTCGTTGTTATGTATATACTAAAATCAGACCAAGATACTCTCTGGATAGGATTATTTATACCAGTTTCTACTGTGACTTTGTCTATTAAAACAATCAAATGGAAAGTTCACTCTAATGACTGAAGAATTGGATTGCACAGCAAATAAAAAATTGGCAAAAGAAAACATCTGAGCTGTAGGCTACAAAGGAAAAAGGAACATAGAAAAGATCTCTGTTAAAAAGAAAAGAAATGACTGAAGAATGATTTCTGGATTCTAGAGACCTCTTGAAAAAGGGTGACCCTGGTAACTGGGCAGACAAAGAACACATTATTAGTGAGCATTAACTTCAGGACTGCAGCCAAGGGACAGATATCAGAAAATGAATAAAGAACTAAAAATCTCTTTCTATTGCAAAACTGTGGAAATATAATGGCAAATTAATTAAGAGGAACCATACAATCATGTACTACAGTCTTGTCAATTCACAGGCGAAGAAAGATTGTATGGGGTCAACATTTGGATTCAAACCCCTCTTCGGAACAACCAGATCAACAAAGTCCAAGACTCTTAGACCAAAGGCCAAACACGTCATTCAGTAGTATCAAAGGGCTGACATCGTCTTTTTGGACAGATTCCATTATCTTTTCTTTAGGTAGCTTAAATGCAGCGCAGAGAGTTGAAAGCCTAAGTCAAGTTTTCTAGTGGAAATTCAAGTGCAATGCAGGAATATAATTATTTCTTATAGTAAGAAAAGATGTAAAGAAAGAATAACAGTCAAAAGCTTAAAATGAGAAAATCTTAGTGGTGACTGAACATTTCAAAAATCAACTGCAGAGCTTCAAAAAGTGGGACAAGCTTTTCAATGTGAGACTGGTTTGCATTAAAAAATATCTTAAAAGCATAAATATAAAATTTAGATTTTGAAAGAAATAATTAGACAGGATAGAACTATGATGACTTATGTTTGGTTAGAATTTCTCTCACTCAAATTAACCTCTAAAATCTTTGAATTTGTTTTCTATGGTCCTCAATTATGAATAGACTAGAAAGAAAAAATTTGAGAGGGAGAATCTGTTAGCATTTTTAGACACTGCCTTTGGAGCTACCTTCCAGATGTGCCTGTTTCTCCACAGAGCTTTGAAGAAGCTTGAGATGTTTTGATGATTAATGTGGAAATGTAACCCATCCTCATTATCCCCTTTCTCCTTTGACTCTCTGAGAATATGAATGATTACAGGATCATCTCACAGGAGCTCTGAGTTCAATAGGAAAGCTATAGGTGGTTTATAATCCAAACTCTGCTAAGACCCATGGAAATGTATTTACTGTGGTGGCTTTGTCAGTTCAGTACAACACATCACTTTGTCTGGACAAGAGCATTCCTAAGGCTGTGTAAATGTATCTATTACAATAGCAACCTGGAAGGAATTTTAGAATGGCAAAACTTAACCTTGTTTTTCATATTCCTATTTTAATACAGTCCAGAAATTCAGATTACATGCTCAAAATATCTCAAATGTCTCTTTCTAAAGCAGCCATCAGTCTGTCATTACAACTTTCATTTGGGAGGAATCTTTTGTGTGGTGTCTTTCACTATCACAGTAGTGATGGAAATGTGCAGTCAGTATAATGATTTGAAAGAAGAAGCATTGTAACATTTCAGTCGGCTTCCTAAAAGACACTGCTTCTTTTTGCAAACCTTGTTTTAGTTATACCTTTTTACTTGGAAAACACTGACCATAGCATGGAGAATAATAGTAAAGGCAGGGTATTTTTGACTGAGTCCACTGCTTAGTTTAATGAGGAAGACTCTCATTGTCTGAATTGTTACAAATCACTTTGACAGTTAACGAAAAAATGTAGGAAAAATTCACTTGGTGCCTCTTCAGTTCCCTCTCTGATGCTTTTTAACCAGAGTTACAATGGTATCCCGTTTCCCTGACCTGTATAAGGAATGTGGGCTCAGTTACCTTTTAGTTTTAAAAGTCAGAGATTCCAGCTGGTAACAGCAGCTTTTCTTTCTGCTCTTTGAAGTAGAGATAACAGATGATATTAGATTTACAAAAAGCCCAGCAACATTTATTAAATTTTAGAAGCCTTCTTTCTAAACACACAATATCCTTTAAAAACTTGATCTAAGGGGGGATTATGAAAGATAGAGTGCAGTAAGAGAAGAGAGAGACTGCTGCCTGGTGTAGTTCAGAAGCAGTAGAGAGCGCACTACAGAGTATTTTCTTCAAGTGATTTTCATTTGCTGCTTTGTTAGTCATTTCATGTACAGTGTTCAGTTTGAAACTGAGAACAATGTTAATCTGAGAAGATATATGCATCTGATATAACTTGTGATATTCTCTAGTTTGGCATCCCAGCTCTATGCAGTGAGGATTTTCCTTTTCTGCAAGAAATGATAAGGAGCACATAGAGAATCATTTTGTGGGACTGGAAGGACAGTCTCTCCTGAACAGGCAGGACAATACATCTTTACAGAGGAAATTCAATGGTAAAATATTTTTTCTAATTTAAAGACAAAACTGAGATTTAAAAAGTCTGTTCACATCACTTTTCAAAGGGTAGAGGTTCAAAAATAAAAATGCATTTGCACTGATGATAGTGCTCAGGTGGGTACTATTCCCCTAGTGAGATTAAGGACTAGCAATGATTAGCTACACAGACTTCTACTAATGTATTCTGTCAATTTATATGGTGATAAAAGTAGAATAATTAGAGTTAGTTTGAATCATCAGATACTACTCCATATAGGGAGAACATGCAAACAGGCACAGTATCTACTGAGACCTAAGACACTGAAGGTCAAAGAAGATTTTCTGCTATTCAATTCCAGCTCCTCAGGGAACTTTTTCTTTTGCAGCAGAAAGATTAAGGAGCTGAAGCCAAAGCTCTGTGAGGTCAAGGAGGATGTGGGATGGGCAATCAGTCCCAGCTCTTTTCATGCAGAAGAAACACACAAAAGTGTGTGGGCAGGAAGTGGAAGAAAGTGCTTCTCTCATACAATCACCCAAATACCTACAAATATGTGATTGAATATTCCATTTTAATTGATCTTTAAATATCCAAATTGTGATTTATTATAATTTATACTCAAGATTTATCCGACCCAAAGATGGTTTGTTCCATAATTAAATTTTTGAGTACTAACATGTGACGTGAGAACTCCAGCTTCCAGTCTTCAAGAATTGGAGGTGAAAACTTTCTTTTGATAAAGGAGAGAATGTCATCAAAGTCTCTCCAAAAACAAACAACAATTCTTACATAAAGTCATATGGAATATGTCTGTCCTACTGAAAGGACAGACATAAAAGCTTTGTTTTAGACTTTTTCTAGGGTTTTTGTGGTTGTTTTTTAGGGGGGTATTGGGTTGTTGTGGGTTTCTTTGTTTGGTTTTTGTTAGAAAGAGTATTTTGAAAATCTTACAGGCAGGTTTACTTTCATGGAAGCAGAACATTTTGTTGTATAAACTGCATTCAGCCTAAAAGAAAAAGGGGAAAAAAGTTCATAATGAAATATATGCACACACTCTTTTATAAAGAGCATTTACTAAGACAGCAGTTGTAAATTAATTGACTGATGTAAAATTCCTGGTGAATATAACTTTCAGAACACTCCAGTTTCAGAAGAACCAGATGTCTGGTGCATATGTGGAATTCCCTACGTGACCTGTTTATAAAATACTTGACACCAACAAAGCCACAGGAAAATATTTGAGTGTAGAACATTCATTGTGCTTGTGGGTTTATACTGCATGTTTTCATCTTTAGGGAAATAGCTGTAAATTTAAAGTAACTCATGTCTTTTACTTCACCTCTGTCATTCCAGTCAGTAAAATGAGAATATCTAGAACTTTTCTGTGTAAAGTTCTGTTATTGGGCAACTACAGCTGTAGTTTTTGGCCAGCTGTTGGACTAAAGGGAGAACATTTTTTTTTCCATGGAAATATATCTTCATCTCCTAATTCAGCCTCATTTGAATAGAAATTTGAATGCTACATTAAGTTCTTGGTTGAGCAGTGGAATATCTGCCAATGTGTCATGTCAAATGGTGGAATTCAGCACAGCAGAAAAGGCAGTGAGCAATGCATCACAGCCCAGTCACGGCACGTTGGAGTTGGATGTACACAAGAATACTCTGAACTCAGGTTTCCTTTTACTAATATTTTTGGAGATCAGCAGTGACATGAGCTTTGTGCTCTTCAGTTTACAGCTAATGTCAGGTTTTCAGGGAGTCACCTGGATGGATGCTGCATTTATGACAGCCTTAGATGCCTGAATGACTGACCACTGGTAACAAATCTGTTTTATGCTTTTCACCAGCTGTGCTTCAGCCATTGGTCACAGATCAGCATGGGCAATTAGACATGGAGCCATAAGACTCACTGATTCCTTTTCTCACAACTCCCATTTCTACTCTATTCCTGCTTTGAAGGTAAACGTCCTTTAATGTAGTTTATAAGAAATCTGATGCCTTTTGCATGAATTCCTCAAATTTCAATACCTACAAAGGACTGCAACATTCCTGAACAATTATAACTACTAGTATTGCACTGCATAGCAGCTTTATTTAGCATTAAAGTTATTTGAACTTTAAAGTTTCTAAACCTGAGTTTCAAAAAACAAATCAAGTGCAAAGTATGAATCTACGTGAAATTTTCTTGGATGTCCTACTTTTTTCGGTACAGTCAACACAGCTGTTCCATCCTTACACTCTAGAATTACACAAAGACATTTTCCAAAGCAGGTGTCCATTTTGTCTTGTAACTAAACCAACCCTAAAAATAGAATGCAAGCAGAACAAAAAGCTTGGAATTTTGCTCTTTAAATCTTTTCTGCAGAAAGTTGTGATTGGGTTCCTTTGCACTGTGCTGCATACCTGCTTCTAGCAGCCATGATCTATGATGCTAAAAATAACAGCACACAGAATGAATGTTAACCTACATCATCATCCTACATATAAGGATTTGAAGTTACATATTACATCTATCCAGAATTTTAGTATTTACGGAAAATTGTATTTGGAAATTGTATTTAGAAATGCATAACCACATTATCAATCTGAGAGCTGGGTAGTTTGCCCACAAGAAACAATGCACAGATGAACGACAGCATGTTTTACCACAACCAGTACAATTTTTCTGGGTGAATTTTTTTTTTTTAATAATTCACCAGATCATATACACCATCAAGACATATTTCATGTACTGATCTGTCAAGTGAAAACTGCAGCTAATGCATGTAGCTTTCACACATTAGACCTGTTATCTAAATTAGATATTCTTCAGGTTTTGTTAACTGCTTTGATTGTCAAAGTTTCACATAAAACTGCAGCTTTCAAATAAATCATAGAAATTGAAAGATTAAAACATTGTTTTTTAAAGTATTCTGAATTTTCTAGGTTTTTGAGCATAAAAAGGGAATATTTCTTCAGTAAAATGTCCCTTTTCCCCCTCAGCTTTGTTCATTTGCTTCCTTATCCTTATAACCCTTTTCCTTATGCACATGAAGCATTGCTGTAGTAGGCTACACATATGGGCTTTCCTCCTACTGCATCAGCTTCTTCTGTCTGGCCTACTCCTTCACAAAACTATTTCTGCAGAAAACGATACTCAGTGTATCACACTGCAGATTCTGGGTTTCCTCAGTCTCATACCCTGTGCCTTCTTTCTGTCAACTAATATTCCAGCTTCCAACCACAAATATCAAAATACAAAATATCAACCCTTTCTTTATGGAAATCCTTATACAAAGAGACACAAATGTGCAATAATTTAATCAGTGTTAGGGACCATGCTCATGAATATATATTTTTCCCCATTCAACCACCTCTTCCAGCAATGTCTGAATAAGATTAAGAAAATAACATATGTAAGTTGCTTACCAAAAAACATTTTATATTTGTCATTTTATGTAATATAAACATAAGCGGAACATCGGAGAAAATTTCCTGAGGTGCAGATTGACACTGAAATAGTTTCCCAGTGAAAATTGAATAGGAAGCCTTAAGAGACTTAAAGCTAAACAAGATAAAATAAAAGACTGTAGGGGAAAACGTTGCAGTGATAGAGTGAGAATATGTTTAATAGGTCTTTTTCCATCTCTCACCTCTGTGCTTTCATGATTATTTTCTTCTGCCTGAAAATTTTGAAAAGGCTTCTTTTTGATAAACAGAATTATTCTGTTCTCTGAAGCTATATGACTTTAGATGATGGTAAATAACTCAAGAGCTTTGAGTTATTGCTCTTCAGGTAACACTTGAATGATGATAGAACAAAATGGAGCAGCGATTAAATACATTTTAAAGATAATCACAAAAAATGTGTTTTTAATTTAAAATACATTGATGCCATTCTGCAAAAGCACATTAATGCTGAAGAACACTAAGCATGATCTGCTAAGCTCATTTAATAGAAATAACAGAATCAAATAAAATTAAACATATATTTCTGACTTCTCAGTGTGTTGGCCCATCTGTTCAAACTTGGGGAGATGAAAATTTTGTTCTGTATTTGAGCAAATCCTGATACAATTGAGTTTTATTTCATCACTTAATGTTATGACTACAAGTCCATAGGAAATAGCAATTTGATTTACTTTGCTGATAGCAGATTTAGCAAGGCCAGGGACTTTAAAAACATTTTGGTTTCTATAAAAAGAAAATAGATGTCTATCTACAGGTGTAGGGAAAATACACATGAAACATTGTCCTTAAGAAGGGATAGAACTGTAATTTATTTATTTATGGATAAGAAATTGCAAGACCCAATATGAATTACTGAAACTATTAGTAAGTTTTAGGACTTTGTAATTCTTCTAAGAATCTTGTTACACCACATAAAGTTAAAAGCAGGGAGACGATCAGAACAACAATTATACTAAAAAGCTCTGTGTTTTTTCTTTATTTTTATCTCTTTTCAAAAAATGTACTAATTTAAATAAGCTGATAGAAATGTAGTCAAATCCATACAAACTCAGCACTTGTAGTAGTTGAATCATTTTCCAGACTAAAATCACCAAGTTATGTGGAAGTTGTTTAGGCAAAGATGTAACTGGCTCACTTGTATCTGCAGTACAATTGGTTTCACTTCTCTACGATTGACAGGGTTTGAAACACTACCTGTAAAAGCCATCATCTCCATTTAAGAAGAGGTACTGTTTTCTGAAGTCACAAACACTGCTTATATTCAACAAGCTTTAGCGAATCAAAAAGAAAAATAGGTTGAAGCAAAATTATTTGAATGTACTTCTGATGTGTAAAACAGAATTAATTATTCTGCAGAGTAGAGGAGCAAAGAAAAAGAAAAAGGGTTGAGAAACTAAGAAAATGATTGAAGGTAAACAGTAAAAAGAGCCAAGAGGGGCATCTTTGCCAGCAGAAGGACAATGAGAAAGGCCTTTGAAATGTAAGAAGGCTAAAGAAGTATTAGAGAAAATGGGTTTAGTAATACGCTGGGGGAAATAAATTAATTACAACTCCAAGAGTTGTGATAATGGCTTTTTTCTCTTAACTTGTCTATACCAGGAGAATAATTAAGAAGCCAAATGAAGAGAATTTGACAAACTATTAAATTATATTTTTAATTACTGAATTCAGATTTACTCTAGGATGTTCTTAGTTAGGATAAATTAGTGTGAGGTCATTGACTGCAGTAAGAATTGTACTGGTATCTGTCAGCTGCCAGTTTGGTGACTTGTACACAGTTTTCCAAATATCCTAACCTTAAAAAAATACTTCTCATTGCTTGATACCTCTCTCTGTGATTTTCTTGTCAAGTTACAGGATCTGACTTGTTCTGTAATTCTGTAAAGACAGATGGCTACAGCTGTTCTTGCAGGAGTTCTGATTTGTTTTCTCACTTCTGTACCTCATTTGGGTAATTCTTTTACTAATTTGAACTGAATTTATCCTGTCCATCTAAGCGTTTTATAGAACTTGGATAATTAAATGGATGAGGATACATTAAAAGTCCAACAGAGCATAAAAGCGAAAGTCCAACAGAGAACATGATCTTTGATATTTTTATTTCACCTTTGATGGGTTGAAAACTTCAGGAGAATGCACTTTGAGGTGTGCTTTTTCTTTCACTTTTATTAGCTTAGACAGATAATTGCTGTTCATGTTATGCAGCACTTACTATAAAGCATGCAGTAATCTTCTGCCTAAAAATGAAGAGAGTGTAAATGATGTGTTGCCCATCATATTCAGGATTATAATTACAAGACAAATTGCAAAAGCTGCATACCTTAGTCCTGGTGTACACACCAAGTCATCAACTGAGTCAACACAGGGATTTATATTAAAGGAAATTGAGATGAACATTTAAGTCTATGGTAAGTGGTCTATGGGGTGTGAGGAACCTCTTCCAGCCTTTCCAACTTCCCTGGCAAACCCTTTACCTGTATATCTTTATATCACTAAATAAAATTAAATCCTTTACTTGGATTTTAAAACATCTGTTTGTTTTTTTTTTCAAATATGGAAAAGACATACATCTTGGTACTGAAATTTTAGATGTCTAGGGTAGACCATCAATATATTTTTACCAAAGTGTTCAGTATTAGATTAACAATTCTAAAAAGTGCGTTTTTATGATCAGTGGAGAGCAGTGGGGTACTTTCCCACACCAACTCATTTCGATACATTTATCTGAGATAGATCTGATGTGTCCATCTCAGATGCCTATTTCTTTCTGATGACCAAGGCTCAAGGCTGACTAATACAGATTTTGAAATATACCATTTAGAAATCAGGTATTTAAGACAAATTCTTTGGCACAGGGTTTGTCTCGAAATGCTTTTTCACAGCTGTAAACTTAAACTGCACTTGCTGATCTCCACAGGGCATTTGACCACAGGTCAATTAATCTGTGCATTTTCATGGGTGATGCCTCTCCTTTCAGCAACTGGTGGGGAAATGGGATTTTTAACAGAAGTAGAGTCCAGTAAGTAATGCTTAGTTAGTGTCAACTAAGTACCATTTAGTAGTCTCTCAAAAGGAGATTTTAATTAGGTGGTGCAGTTATTACTAAACAGAATCAGTTGAATATTACTGCAATCCCTCTATGATAAAACTGCTGTAAAACAGGGCCATCAAGAATGTCATTAAAAGTTAAATATCTTCCCTTCCCACCCTGCTGTAATGCAGTCTGTAGTGAAGCAATGGAACTCTGACAGTAATTGCACAATATGTTACTGTATTAATGGTACCCTGAATAAGGGTGATTACATTTTTTAAAGTCTTTAAAATAGCATATTTTCCTGATAATCTCTGATAATAGTTTTGCTTTGCCATCTGTCTAGCTAACTCCTGCTTCTTTGTTAAAGGCAAGGAATGTAAGCAGATGCAGATGGCATCAGAATCCAGGACATCTACAAAGATTTGCATGAGCAGAACAAGCAGCACATGGATAAGGTTACCACGGAGTGGATTTGCATACCAAATAGAAAAACAAAATAGGAAAAAACAGGAGGCTGCACAGTGTATCTGGTATATGCCGTGATCACACCAGGCTATAGTGTTTCATGTGCTATTAGGGCATGTATATTACATCAAATATTAAATGCTTGTAGAAACAACAGAAGGTACTGAAAGATACCTTTGTTTCCTGGAGCTCTTTAGACGCCCTAAGGGGTTAGAAGAACACTGGAAATCTGTTACACAGTTAACACTATCAGAAAGCAAAGTTAATACATTGTGCTTCTAAGAAATGAATTATATTTACAGGATTTTACCCAGTAGGACTTCAAGCTTTTACAGCTTTATGAAAATTAATGTTGTTACATGAATGGAAACTGTAATAATCTAATAAATAACAATTAACTAAATAAATACTTCAGTCTATTTGATTAGTTCCATTACATAGCAACATATAGTCTAAGAGCACTATTTCATGCTAATACTTGCTGACTATTTTTGTCATTTTAATTTGAAAATAAATTGGATCTTTTGATATTCCTTATAGGAATGACTACACTTGTTAGTGACTTCCATTCTCCAGAGAGAGAAGAAATTATTTCTGTCCCAGAATGAAACAAAAAAGCCAAAATAGAAACCTCCATATCAATAAACTGATTATGTTAGAAAAGAAAACCATATTTTATTTACAAAACAACCATGATGCAGCATATCTTTCTAAGCTGGTTTTCTGCCATGATGTATCAAAATGTATTATTTTATAAATCATAGGTTTACTGTCCAAACTAGTCCTACTCAAGAGAAAACTAAGAACTTTTAAGAGATCTAGGTTCTGACCAGATATTTTTGTTTTCCAGGATACTTTCTGGCTGGAGCTGTCTCTGTTGTTCAATGACAAGAACAAAAATACCACTGGGAGACATAGTTTTAAACCACTGACATCCCTTGAGACTTCTGTTGCTAAAGGTTTTAATTTTCCTTCTACTGCTGGTATTGTACTAACCAGCTTGCTCACCAAGAGGTATTTATAACATATTTTTTTACTTTCTTAGAACAGATTATTAGTTTATAATTATGCTGGGCAGCATTTTCTGATCCTTACTTAGGTCTTCTGCTGAGGTGGCAGGATCTGTCAATATTTGTAGCCTGCTGGATTTCTGCTTGTGAACCTGTCAGTATCATTCAAAACTTGGCCTAATTGCTTAGAACAGGTTGTGAAGAGATGTTTTTGCCTAATACACAAGATTTTCACTTAGCTGATAATGTCTCATTACCACAACCTGGTCCCAGATAAATGAAGAAGCCTTCATTTTTGACCTTTTTTTTTTCCTTTTATGTTATTGTACTTGCCCACTCAAGTCCAGTGCTGCATCCATCCCACAAGAATTATCTCTCTATGTTTAATAGTCATGAGACAGTTAAAATCTTGTCATAGTTTAGGTATGGTATCCCAATTTATTGTTCCTGCTGGAACACCTAAAACAACTCACTGCTCATTCAGTTCCTTGCCTTGTTGCAGGGTGAAGAGGAGAATTGGAGGAACAAAAAAGTAAAAGATGGGGCTGAAATAAAAACAATTTACCAGAAATAGCAATGAGATTAAAAAAAAAACAGTGGTGATATACATGCTAGTAAGAGAGTGTCAAAGGCAGGTGAATGATTCACAGGGATTGCTCATGTAGAAGAACATGGCACATCCCCCAGCGAATTGGGAAGAACACACTCAGTATGCCCTCTGGGCTTGCTGTGAGGTGATAGGAATAACCCCAAGGTCCTGGCTGTGCCCCTCCTGGGGGCTGCAAAAATTAGCCCTGTGCTGGCCAGAATCAGACCAGGTATCTCCCCCCTGACTGAGATACTGGTGGCACTACTCTCCCCAACAGAGTATACAACCAGAAATCTGTCACCTATGTTGAGGCAATTCAATCACTTTCATGTGCATATGGACTGTTTATCCTTTCACAACTGCTTTTCAACCTTCTTTTCCTCTACAGTGCCAGCATTTGAATCAATCACATCTTCTAGTTGATTAGAAATGCATGATTCTATTTGCTGTATTTTCACCAGACCACTTTCACCAGAGCACATCTTCATAATGATGTTATGGTACAGCTTGAAAAGCACTATGAAAAGCTTGAAAATTCATCACAGTTCGTAAGAAATATGCAAACCAACTATTCACAGCAGAGCCAGTTTTTTCCTTGTTTGAAGATGCAAAGCTATCTGTATGTGTCTAAATGAACACCTTTTTACTCTGACAAAAGAAATTTTGGCATAGACCTCATAACATGTTTTAGACATCCTGGTGTTGGCAAAATTACATCTTGAAACATATCTGAGTATTTCTTTCCCAATAACAGTAAGTTAATTAATTTAGTAAATTAATTACTAAACATGACATTCGAAGGTTAAGGTTTTTTGTGCTAATACATGTCCTATTAACATCTGATTTGACTGTATTTAAATGAAAGAGACATGCTTATCAATTTTATTTGATACAGCTCCGCTGAGCTGAAGGGAAGTGTTTTTTTTTACACCTGGTGATAATTTTGGCCCTTAGAAAAAAACCAGATCCAAGACAAATAATGGATATAAAGGTGAAAAGAGTGTCAGACAAAGCTGATTATTTTGCTTTACATCTCACTGTGCATGGTACATTGTAGCACTATTTCCTCTTACCTCTTCCTCATAACTATAACTGTGGTTTACACTCTATTCTGGTGGAAATTGCAGCTTCAGGAACACTGGGTAGCATATGAAGAATAGAAAATGTGTATTTTTTGTGCTGAAAATCAGTTTTGGTGACTTGAATACTGTGCAGAAGATGCTTGAAAATTATTTTTACTTTCCTTTCTAAAACCAGTGTGTTACTATATGTTCTGACCGCTCTGACTTCCGAGAGGAGGAGCTCTGTGTATTCACCTTTGTGCTCTCATCCCACAGGAGGCAGCCTTTATGAGCACAGATGTTATAACTGCCCCATTCCCAAGCAAGGAATGACTCTCCAGGTCTTTTTCTCGTTGTCTGTTCACACAAAAAGGCTACAAGTTTAGCTTCACCATGATCCCCCTGCCCTACGGAAAGAGGATGTGGCTGGATGTAACAGGATCACTGCTTGTTTGCTCTGCACTTAAGTTACATTAATCCCACACTCTGGGGCTTCCAGTGGGCTCTGATGGCTGAGGAGAGAGGAAGTTTTCTGGTAACTCCAAATTTTGTGGCTTTTGTGCCTTCCTGTAGGGAGAGATGTGCCATGACACAAAGGGACATGAAGTAAGGTGTGAAGAGAAGACAAAGAGAATTTCAATTTCTCAAAATTTAAGTAGCATATTTTTCTTGCATAATCAAAATTTAACTGAGCACAAGACTAGGTCACACTGCAGGGAACTGATGGTATTTCTTTGCTTGGGTCTCCACAGGAACACAAGTGATCCTGATAGTTTTCCTTGGACTCACTGCCCTTTCTTCCTTACCAAACTTTGTTAGCCCTGGGAACTTCCTTCTTGTTCCTTCCTTCTCTGTTTCCATGGGAAGTTCTATTTCTTTTTGATCTTTCATTAAAGGTTTCATATTTTTAAATGGATGGTGAAAAGGATACATGTATGGGAACATGTACTGCAGAAACTATTTGGATCTGCTGAAATTAATCAAGCACAGCATTTCTTGTGATTTCAAGGACATTAATATGTGAGTTCCTCATGATCTTGTCTGGTTCCACATTCCTACTGTAAAAGACTCCTGAATTCACTGTGAAACAAGAAAATTTCAGAACAAAAGACTGAATTTGACAGAGTACTAACAGGAATATAAGGAAGGGGAATAAAAGAGGGTGCTGCAGTCTCATCTTTAAATCAGTAAGGTTTATTGAACTTCTAAAGCCTTCTCATAGCTCTTTTGCTAAAACAAAGAAGACTTAAAACCAATATAATAATTAAGGGGATTTCTGCTTCCCTAAAGACATAGAGGGAATGCTTCATTCAAGCATTAAAATGGCACCAAAAATACAGGCAGATAAAGGACCAGTGACAGCCAGAGGTAAATTTTGTACTCCATTGTTGGCAGACATGAGCTTGCATGGTAATTTATCTTCTAGACTGGAACTATATTTGGACAAAATTTAATGCATTTTCTAGTCTGTGGCCCACTCTTTCCATTGACTACAGTATCACCTAGTAAAATAAATTATTTCATTTTCAGAGTGATTTTCATTTTCTTAGATTAGAGTAAATCACATTTAATTGTAGATTACCTGAGGAAAAGAAATAAATACATGAAATGCAAGGAAAAAAGTACACTTTCACACACTTTTGTTTTTTTCTTAGTTGTTCCATTGCAAAGACTTGAGAACTTGATACCTGATCAAGGAAGCAATGGAAATAAGGTTGTATACTAATACAGTTGAATTTAGCCTTTTCATCTTTATTCATTTACCTGTTGTGGTCATGTTCAAAGAACTGCAAGTAAGTGGCTTAAATGAAATAGCATATCAAGGAAAAAATTTATATCTAAGCTTCTCAGAAAGTGGTAAACAAATCTGTACAATCTGCAGAGCATCATCATTCTGCAGATACGTTTAGCTAAGCACAAGAAATTTAAAATGTCCATATGTATGCATTGCCATCCCATTCCTCAGCACAGATGTTTTCAGAGAAAGAATACAGAATGACTTAACTGGGAATTCAGCTAACCCCTTGACTCTCATCCAGAGTCTTTAGCAGGTGACTTGTTAGGCCTACTGTGGCTTAAATTTCCTTCCACCTAATCTTTTTCTCTAGTAGGTTGCAGCTGTAGATATGTGATGGAAGAGTTATATTAGAGTGGGATATCAGATTCTATCACTTCTGATACTCTAGCTAAAGAAATGAAATCAAGTCTGTGCTGGGTTTTTGCTGTGTATCCACCACCCTTTTTTTTCCTAATACTGCATGGAAAAATATGCATTTAAAAAAGTAAATACTGAACAGACTTTCTCTGCAATACCCTGCTGTGAGCTCTGCAAGAATAATTTTGTGTTTGAAGGATTAAAGATCTCAACAATTCCAGGGCAGTGACAGAAACTGAATTACATCTTCTGAAGTTTAGTATTCTGTTGTATTAGATATTTAGTCAGATCTGCAGCTATCTGAACACTAAACCCTAACTGGCTACTCACACAGAATTTTTTTCAGACATACATAATTTACATAAACTTTCTTTCTTTTCTCCAAGGGACCTGGTGTTAACTGACTATCTAGGAATGCATGGGATAGCCTAGCTGATCTTCCCAATGGAATATGGAGAACGGGATGAAACATTCAAAATCTGGAAATGGTAGGTAGCACACAGCATTTATGACTGGACTTCTTAATAGAGTAAAATCTAAGAAGCAGGATGCAAACTTCTAAATGAAGTGCATTGTGCTTAGGATTCCATAGCATTCTTCTACTCTCATTGTTTTTGCAGGAATCAACTAAATTTTAACAACATTTAATATTTCCAAAGTGCAATAATGCAGAAATTATTGAAATCTCTGAAATTACTGAAATCTCTGAAGAGCTCATGCTCTGTCTCTGATTCCCATGCTCTCCTCTGTTTCTGTCTCTGGGGATGGCAGAAAATGGTCTGGTTGGGAAATAAGCCTGCCAGGTCAGTCTCTGACTACCTTTCTTGATCTCAGAAGTGTAATAATTCTCTTCCATCTTTGAGTTTGCAGATTCCCCACCTGGTCTACTGGGTGTTCTTGCCCTAGAAGACCTGAACTAAGGTTAAATTGAAAAAAATAATTTGTGCTTGAAGTTATATTTTAGAAAATCCTTTGGATAAAAGGATTTCAATTTGATTGAAAATTGATTTTCAATTCCTTTATATAGATTTTTTTTTTAATAAGAATAGTGAGAAAAGAAAGAGGACTGAAATAAAAAATTAGTTCCCTACTCTGCAACTCTAGCTCTGATATGTGATTTTAAGGACAAGGAAATAAAGCAATGCTCTTTGCGACTTGCACCTAATTACAACAGTGTGTTCAAGTGGGAGGAAATAGAATGTGTGCTGGATTTGTGCACAGAGCCTGGCATGCAGCAATATAAAAGAGTGGGAGCTCTGTGATGTACAGTTCATCTCAGCAGCACAAGCAAATCCCAGTCATTTTCCAATAGCTGTGTTGTTAAAGAAGTGGTGTAAACGGAATTGCTGAAGCAAACATTCAGCCAACTGGACTTGTGTGGGTAGACACAGGTTGTTTTAGCTGGTTGTGATTTCTGTTACTCATTTGAAGTGGCACAGAGGAGATAAAGAAAATAATAAAGCTTGACTTTAAATTGGATAATTTAAAATATGTCTATGTGATGTGGTAGGAAATTATATTTAAAAAATCATAACCCCTCTCTGGAATGAAACTGAGCAGAAAAAGAAATTCCAGAAGCCTCAGAAACCTTCACCTATGTGGATTAAAAATGAAATGACAGTCATTTTTCCAAATGTGTGGTTACAGCAAAAAAGGTTCAATTTAGGCATAAGAGAAACCATTCTCTTTCTGTGTTATATTGTGAGCATAATTTAAATAAACTGGCTGGAGATGTGGCGGATTCCTCTCGGGAATTTTGTCAAAACAGGTTTAGGCAAACATCTGGTAGGGGAGTTTTCCCACTCTTCTAAGCACCAAAGAGAGTGTCAAAATATAGACTGTACAGAGAAACTTCAAATGAAGAAAGATGAAGAACAGAGCAGGAAGGTCTTTGGGGGGAGTGGTGGTGAAAATGGAGGTTAAGGTATATACTGAGGTTAAAAATGATGATGAGTGAAGCAGATTAAGCCAGTGCAGTTTCCTGGGGGATGATTTTCTCTGTTTTATTTTGAATTTTAAAAGGTGAAATTTTCCCCTGCTCCCTGAATAATAAAAGTACTTTGCAATTCTATAGTGTCTTCATCTTACAGTTTCAAAGGACTGTAATGAATTAGGCCTCTGAATTTTCCTCCAAGCAAGATAGATGGGCTCCAAGTGCCACCCTTTGTATGTCTGACTACCTGCTTTTGAATGTCATCATTCTCCGATGGAATGAGGAAACATGTGTAATGGAGGAATGAATATCTTTCAAATTGAGTACATGAAAGCATACTTTTCATGAAGGCAGCTTCCCATCCTGACACTTAATACAAACACAGTGACCCACATACATCCAGAATGGGACTGACAAAACTTACGTTAACTGCTTGATTTAAAACCAACAGCTGACTTCAAAAGAAAAGAAGTGACACAAGTGCTTTTTTCTAATAAGAGAGTATTGCCATCTTCTCTCATTAATATGGTAAATAGTCATATTGTGTACTTTTTAACACATGACTACTTTGAAGTCTGGCTTCAAAGTAGACAAGTAGAGTTACATGCTTTTGCTGTAAACTTCAGAGCAGGGAGCATTCTAGTCATCTGTCTGTTTATCTGCTGGTCTCCTGAGCTATCAATCTCTTAAAAGCAAAATATCCCTCAACATAATGTCACTAATTCACAGAATGCTGATATGTTTTATTACTAAAAATATTTGAAAACGACTGCATGTTCCATTATGAATAAATACAGACAGATGGAAACTGTACTAATAATAGATCCCTCTACAACAGACCTTTTTTATTAAGATGATTCCATGTGACTATAACTGGAGTAGGTCAAATGCTGATTTGGTGATATGTAGGATATTTTGGTATTTTTCAAAGCTTTTATTCTGGGCATGTATACAAACAGTAAAATCCTGACATTTTCTACAGAAATTAACTAAAAAAGGTTTTCATTTAAGAGCAGCCTAATTTCTATCTTTCTATTTCCTATTCCACCTTTTTCTCCTTCAGAAAAAGGAAAAGCCTGAAAAGATGATAGAACTAGTCCGAGAAACTTGGGACCAGAAACAGTATTGATGAGAGCCTTCTGAAGGTCAAATAATGATCAAACAGAGGGCAGGAGTGCAGCAGTCCTGGCAGATTTATGGCAACTGCTGTAGTGAACCCCAGCTGTATCACCAGCCCAGGTCAAACCCCTCACACCTGTCATGGTAGGAGCTTCCACTCCAGAACAGCCAGGGAAGGAGACAGTCCTCAGCCCCTGGAAATCTGTTCTGTGGCTACTTCCAGTGGGCCAGGTCCTTTGTCAGGAGGGGTTTCTTGGCTGAAGTAAAACTGATTGGCATATCTGAGTAGGAAATGTGAGTTCATGATGTCCAGCAGCCTGCCAGGACAGCAGACACACTGATACTGGAAACAGCTGGCATTTTCATGGGATGCCATCAAAAACATCCATATAAAATAAAATGTGGGGTTGGCCCATTTTGCCCTATTTGTGCTGCTGGACATATGCCTATGTCCCTTGAATATTTTGCCCCTGATATACTCGTGGTGTTTTTGACCAGATATAACTATTATAACAAGTCTCAAATATGCCACTAGTATTTATGGGTTATGAGGAATGTATAGCTTATGAGCTTATGTATTTTTGCTTACAGTGGCTTTAATTTCTCCTTCCCTTCATTTGTGCCATGTATCTAACTGGTATTCCTTTGGGATTTTTGCCTGGGACTGAGAGACCTCAGCATTTATTTGAATGCTGTTGATCTAGTGATAATGTTAAAGTCAATCTGCTAAGCTGGAACATGCAGCTCTACCACAAAACTCCACCCTATGAATCATTAATAGGACTTGCTGTAGTTTGCCCCTAAGGATGACAAGCATTCATGTGTGGTGTGTGAATCATCCTATTGCTATAATGCCTGCCACTGAAAGCTCTATCAGATTATTTAACAGTAGCCAGAGTCCTCTCTATTATTATTGTTGCTATAGTTAATTTTATCCTTATTACTTTTGTTAATATTCTGTACAAGAAATCCACACAGACTGTTTGAGGTTAGTTACTCATGTCAGATTTCTCCACTTAGCAGGACATATAAAGAAGAAAGCAGGATCAGAAAACCTCATATCATTGTATTGGGGGGGGAGTCACAAAATTATACCCCAAAATCAATGGGATTATTTGTGCCAGATAACCTGGAATTCTCTCTCTCTCTCTCTCTCTCACTCTCTCGCTCAAAAAGAGGCAATTACATAATGTGCTACTTGTTCAACAGGTGATGATAATAAAAGTACTGGACTTTAATTTAGCCACTTGAAAAGCTGGCTTCAGGAATGTAGCTGAGAGATATCAGAGGAGATGTTCAGGTCTCTCATCTCATTTGTTTTTGTCCCCAAAATCTGTTTAATGCAGCATTTATCTTTGAAAGAAGAAAAAGGGGCACCTAAAATGATTATACTCATTTGTGCTTTAAGGGATTGATTTGCCTGAGACTTAAGCATCAGAATGTCATATATGAAAAAGGGCTCTGATGTTTTATACAACAAGGAAGTACCATTGTATGAATACATAAATATTTCTTTTCAACTTATATTACATGAAGGCTGTGCACAGAGTATGCCATGAGGTTTTACTTTGCTTTGAAGCTGTCTTTAGTACAGTGCTAACAATCATAAAACTGAAAAGCTAACCACACCCTACATCTTCAAACTGAACAGATTAAATAGTGCTTGTCTTAACTCAGTCTGCTCCAAATGCAGCACCCTCCAGTAATCTGGAGCACAGAAGTGTGGTTGTTAACTGCCTCAGCTGCACTAATGTGCATGGGCAAACAAAATAGAAAAGACAGATAAAGCATGTTGCAGCCAAAAACAGATAAGAAAAATGAGAATTGTCTAGCTGAAAATGGGACAGTTGGCATGTATGAAGGTAGAGATGGAGAGCATTGCTATAGAAATGCAGTAATGAAAACATCAGTTAGGGAGAGAAAAAATTCAATGGTTTTCAGCATGCTGAGTCTGTGTGCTGCATGATTTCTGTAAAAAGGCTGCAAATTCTTCCTTCAGCATTTGACCTAGTCATTATTTTTTTTCCCTGCTGGTTCTGCAAGAATAGTGATGAGGAAGTGGCATAAATAAAAAAAAGGATGAAATCAACATGTCTTTTAGCCATACCTCAGGGATAGTATATTTTGTTAAGTAAATATTTTTTTAACTTGAAGCCTGCTAATTTGCTGGGGCTGTGAGCAAAAAGGCTGTATCCTGCTGTCCAAAATTTTTAAATTCAAAAAGATATAAAACACATCAGAGCTTTGTGACGGCACTTCAATTACAGCAGTAGTTTGCATTAAAGGATTAGGCTGGCCCCTATAAAAGATTTCTGCATTTCTGATTACTGTCAGCATATGGAGTCAGTGTAAAGGCTAGGAACATTCAAGGGGCTGAGGAAAACTGAGGTGATGGGTATCATTCACTCAGCTCCCCTTGTGGCTACTTATTCATTAAGGTGTTTATGTGAGGATGCTCATGTGAAGAAATGTGCTAAGCCTAGTCATGTCTATTCAAACAGGCCAACTGCACTGTCCTTTTACGGGAGGGGGGAACAAAGAAAAAGTGCTGGAAAGGTGTGCACAGACTGTCAAATGAGCAGTTCCTTATAGTATTGTAAGGCTCTAGAGAGTCAATCTATATAGTCAACAAATAGAGGTTTTGGTTCAAATCTAACCAGCTTGGAGATTTTGAAGGAAATCCCTCCTGTTTCATACAGCTGCAGTGAGCAGAAGATGGCTGCAAGGTGCCTGAGAATAGAGCAAATGTTGAGAACATTTTGAGAGCAAACTCCAGAGCACCTGTGAGCCCCAGTGATGCTGTCAGTCTTCTTGATAGCTGAGGCTTGAGGGACTAAATTGTTATTTCAGATCCCTGCAGCTTACTTATCCAAATCAACCCATAAACAAAAAAACCAAAACCAAACCAAACAAAAAAACCCCAACCAACAACAACAACAAAACAACCAAACAACAACAACAACAACAACAACAACAATAACAACAACAAAGCAACCCCCTTCCAATTAATTTGGAATGAATCTTTTAATTCCACAGGAAGAGCTGGATCCTCTGTTCATACTGATTGGGATGTAGGATGCTTTGTGAAGGAGCTGCATAAACAGCAGAAAGGACACTCTTGCCAAATTGACAATTTTAAGAGGACCTTACCCCTTTTAGCTCCACAAAATTTGGCTTTCCATCTTCTAAGCAAAAGTGCATTTCACACCTTATAGCAGCAAACAGAAAACTAAACCATTGCCTGAGATATTAAGCTTACTGTGTAGTGTAAGGCAGCATGCTGTGTCAATTAAGGCCACCTGTTTAATATATGAAACTCTAAGGGGCCCTTCTTATCCTGTGTAATATAAAAGTATATTTAATAAGGAATCTGAAGTATTGGCAAAGATTTGGTTTGGAGTGCAGAGAAAGATAACAGAATCCAGAAATGCTTCATGGTAATTTAATATGCATTACTTAAGAAAACCATGTGGGTTTAGAGTAAATCACAAAATATTAAAGTTGTATGGTGTAATGATACTGACATGGTATTAATGTGAGCTAACTCATTTTGTATTGTGTGCAGAGATAGCTACAAGTGAGCAGGGTGCTTTTTATGTGCAAAGAACCAAGGCACCAAATGTATCAGGTTTAAAATAAGCACAAGTCATATTACACACAGTTAAAATGAGGAACTTATTTTGCCGTTACTTTGTTCACATAAAATTTTTATTTATGTTGGAAAATCAATCAAAATTTCACCAAAAAACCAAAAAGGTGGAAAATATTAGGTACAACTACACCATCTGTGACTCAGCAGGTCTTGAAGGTGGGGAAAGGAAAATGCTTTGGAAGAGTTCTTCTTCCCCTCCTCAAATATCTGCTGATGGCCACCACCAGAGACAAGACAGTTGGTTAACTGGACCTTCTCTGTGTGATATTTGTCAGCCAAAATCATGTAGGAGCCAGATGATTTTTATCCTGATGAGTCTGGGTGGTGGAACTTAGCTCTTATAGCTCTAAAAAAATGCTATAACCAATTATAGCAAAAAGTATGCTCAATAGAAATATAAACATGTAATTAATGGAATTCTAGTCTAACTTAAACAAGCATATTTAATGAAGCACATGTCTTTATTAATTTTCCACTTTTCATTCAGAATTTTAATCCCATAGTATGCATGTGGAAGGTTATGACAAATCATCCCTAGATATGTAACCAAAAACTTGTTGCATTAGACATGAGGGAAACTATTCCCCTTTGAATGGAAAGGTTTAGTTTCTGTGTTTACCTTAAATTATATTATCTATTCTTGCTAATGAAAAAAATCTGAAAAAAAATAAAGTGAAACTGGAGTCCTCAGCCAGTGAGGAGAGATTTGCCCTGACTTGAGAGTAAAGATTGAAGAAGGCTATATCTCACAAATCTGAGATCCAAAGAGTTCTGAATTGTCAAATTTTAAGAATTTGCTTCCTTTTTCTCCTTTTGTATTTCCTCAAATTCCCAATAGGAATTTAAGACATGACTTATCACATTTGAAACGAGTTCCTGGCAAACAGTTTGCTGGATGAGATGAAGGAGCTGGTTATTTGAGATCGAACCCTGTGAAGAGAGACAAGAGAATATCTCTTCCCAAAACTTAGTCAGCACAAAGGGCACTGTGGCTTTGCTCTGAGTTCACTATTAAGCCACATTTTTCCATATCATGTCATCTAGAGGATTCTACACAGAGCACAGCCTCCATGAGCTGTAAATGTCTTTGCACAAGCCTTCTGGCACCTTGATCTGCAGAAAACTTACTCATCAAGAAAATACTTCTCTCTTGGAACAGTTAATATCTCACCTTGCATCCAGGCCCTATGTCAAGAGAAGTTTCACATTTGAGTGGGTTTGAGATTGTTTGATATGAGACTGCAACAGGCTCTGACAGAGGAAATTACATCTGACACTCAAAAGACATTTTATTAATGGAGGAATCCATAAGCTAGAGCAAATTAGAAGATGATGGTAATGATGATGATAGTGATTAAGAGAATTGTGATGATGAGTAGACTGGCTTCAGTTAAATGGGTATTTTGAGCTTAGAGTGTTCTTTGAACCTATTTTGAATCAAGTAAGTTTGTGGCTTGCAGACTGGAAAAAAACATTCTTAAAATAAATGCAAGTGTGATAATCTTACAGGACAAAATTAGGAGCAAATCCTGAGGTAAACTAAAAACCTGTGGAGCTTTTAAAATTTATTTTTAATGCCATTTTTTTTTTTGTGCCAGTACCTTTTTTTTTTTTTTCCGCCTGATGATCCATGGCACATTTTTTAGCCAACTAGGTTATTCTAGAGAAGGAAACAGATGCTCTGGTAAGAAGTGATATAATTTGTATGTAGAGAACTGACTACATTACAGATGTCAATAGTTTTAACAGAGTCTGGTGTTTATTTTCTAGCAGAAAATGAACATTGTTCATTTTCCAAAGGTAGGTTTAAAATCTCATAGTAAAGAAGTATCATTAGTATTATTTTCTCATGTTTTTTTAATTTAGTAACCAGATTAGTTCACATGAAAATACATATAAATGACCATCATGAAAGATAAAGAAGCAGTAAAACGACCAGAATGCTTAGTAAAGTGATATTTGAAAATATAATTTGATTTACTGTGCAATCTAAGGTGGACTGTCTGTTGTTCGGATGACAAACGAAGACATCTTATCTTGCATATTATTTTGGAAGATGCTTAATTTTGAAAATAACGGACATCTTCATGAATCCAAACTACCTAGAAAAATCAAATTTAAAATAAGACGAAAGTACTGTGTGGTTGGTTGGACTATCAGGTGTGATTTGCATGCTCTCAGTTTATTTTTCACAGTGTTCCCTTTGTTAGTTGACTGTAACAGCAGATTCTTCCCGGATTCGCAACAGAAAAGCCAAGACAAAAGGACAATGAGGACTAATGTAAAGCTTCTGATTCTGATGTCTCATTTATAAGCCTAACAAAAGATTTAGTGCATCAGCAAAATCTTTACATTTAATAATTTTTATGATTATTGCAGAGAATTTTATCATGCAAATTCTTTCATTCCTATATAGTATTTAATCACCATCATAACCATGAGAGATGCTAATTCTGGAAAGAAAGAAAATACAGTTAAAAAATTAAAATACTTTGTTACTGTCCTGACTCTGTTGACTATGCCAACATCTTTCTAGCATATGAAGTGCCCCTTAAAGGTCTGCTATGCACTGTTGGCAAATAAGTCCCTCAGGATGACTTAGAGTGCAAAAGAAATGGTAGATAAGACAAAGTAGGGTGAGATGTGTACAAAAAGTAAAGCTATATATCAGTAAATTATAGTAGAAAAAGTGAATTAATTTCCTTATTAAAATAAAGCAGAAAAAATTATTAGCATGGTCTTTTAAAACCCAGATGTTAGACAACAGGTTTTGTACCAACATTTGGTTATGACAGCAACCTAGGACGTCTAGAACAGTATTAAAAAGGAGCTATTTCAACCTTGCCAGATATTGTGGTAAAAAACTCTCCAATCTTTTCTAAATATTTTTTTGTGTTTTGAAAAATTTATCTCAACTACTTGTACATTTTAGAGGTTCAGATATGGCAAAGAATTCTAATTTAAATATTTCTCCAGAATACGAAGTTTATTTGCTAAAGTCTTTGAAACACATTCTGCAGTACTAACCAAGAATTTATGTCCTTTGTTGCTATTAGTTAGTTTTGGCTAGATCAAGTATTTACCAAGTAGGAGTTGTGATGACATGGAAATTTGGGAAGTGGTCTGCTCCTTTCTGCAAAAGCAGGAGAAAAACATAGATAAGACAGAAAAAGTTCCATTGCTCTCTAGAGGACAGCACAGGAAAAAAAAAAAAATCTGATTGTTGAATCTGACTTTTGGTGATGGTTTGTTTTATAGAAACATTTGAATTATTTTTATTACCAAAACCTGTAAAACTCCAGTGAGAATGCATGCAAGCATCACAAATGGACCTAGCAGCTTTTGCTTAAGATTTTTCCTGATTTTCAAAGGTCATACACCTTCTTTCTTATAAAGCTCCCTTCCTATAACTGTCTTATTTCATGTTATGTATGTTTCTTCCTGTAAACAAAAACACTAATAATATATTAATCGTTAAAGTAAACCTCTATGCTTTCACTCTATCAGTGAATGTCTAGTTTAATATTCTCCTTATTTCTAGTTGCTTTTAAGAAGCTGAAATTAAGTTGCTTTTGCATACTAGTTCCTCTGTTGTAAACAAGCCATACAACTGCCCCTTACCTGATTGATACTACTGAGAGGACTACCTTCCCTAAGACACAGACTTTTATTTCCTTACCTTTTTAAAAGAGATAAATCTCTTTTTAAGCCTGATTTCTATTTCTAAATATAGTGTGAGTCTGGAGAATGCCTAGTAAAATTATGTTTCTGGTTCTATTTCTAGCCCTGGAATATGTTAACATTTACTACACACTGAAGTATCGATCACCTGCCTGAAGAAATGGCTCAAAGTTCATTGCATTTGAAATGATTCTTCTTTGATCCCTGGCTCTGGAGAGAAGATGGAGCAGTTTGAACTACTTCTGGGAATGACTGCAAAATACACTGCATTTTAATATCTTTCTGCACTCAACTTGGCAATATTTTGTCTGTAAGACACTTTACATTTTAAAATACCATTTTGGAGGGAAGAGTAATAAAAGTAGTTCTAAACCAGTATTTACTAACTCAGAAAGATCAAACACATTTTAGAATCCTGCTTTCTTCATGCAGTACAACTCTTTGGAAAGGATAAATGGGATAACTATGGCAAACATCCAGTACTTTTTTTGTGAGGAAAGCATTAAAGATGGTTAATTTTCACATTTATGTGTTAAAAGACAAAAAAATAATTATCAAGTCTCAAACTTTTATGTCAAACTACATGTGTTAAATGTTATTGACCTGTAATTCTGGGATGAATTCTCTTTTTACAAATTCAGACCACCCAATATGTCTCAGAGATCTCTGTCTATCTCCGTAGACTACTTGGAGATAGTCACCTTTCTATTTCAAAGCCCTTTCATAGGAGTTTCCCTCAAAGACTCGGGTCTGTGTATTGTAACAAACACTGTTAATCATTCCTTTGTCATTGCCTTCACATTGTCTCTGTTTCTGAGTATTTATGAGTAATTAAATCAGTTCAGGGAAGCTGAATCAAAAAACACCTCTTTTCTTAAAACTTCTTTCTTCTTTGATATTGTTCACACCTCATTATCCTCTTTTTAGAGACTCAAACTCAGTGATTAATTTTGCTGAAATTGCATGTTCATATTGCTGAAATTGAGTGATTCATGTTTTTCTCACGGGATCAAGGAGTTACTATCCTTGGTCAATTAAATTGGTACTCAGAGTAGGAACATAGAGGCAGTCACCAAAAAGTGACTGCTCACAAGTTCAGGTCTTCCTAGTGAGGCTCAGTGATTCTCAAAGGTCACACCATGGCCTTTATACAATGATTCCAAACCACCAGGGGAAAGTGGTATCAGTTGTCTACATTATATTATTATTACCCCATGGAGAATCGGGGCATGTGTCTTATTTAGTATGTTTAAAAGTTGCAAATGAATAGTTAATATATTTTGACAAGATTTCCCTTTGATGTCATGCAAAAATCAAAATCAAATATTCAGAAATCATTATTGCATTAACAATTTTGGATTTGAATGGCCTTATTGATGTTTCCTGCAGGGAGAAAGGGTCACTTGTGTCTGATGTGGCATTTACTGAGAATTATCCACCATCTGTAATGTTAGGACTTCAAAATCCTTTGAAGTCTATGGGAGGATTTGCATCAACAGCAGGGGACTTTTCTTAGGTAACTACTGCTCTGAATTTTGAAAGCTAAATGCAGTAAATTCTAATCCTTAGAGATTTTGAGGTGTGGGTATTTTGAGGGGATTTGAACAGATGACTCTGTGAGTGGAATCACCATGATATGAGTACTGACACCACTGATTTTTCAGCCGGATACAGTCTTGTTTCCTTTACATTTTTGAAGGTAAGTTTTCCACAAACCAATGCAACAGCAAAAAAGATCAGATAATTCTCTTCTGTCTTATTTAACACATAATAATTACTACTTAAATCCTGAGTGTGTTTAAAAAGAATATGTATTCTTCAATAATACTTGAAGGACTTGTGAATCAGATCTAGGGAATCTAATTTTACAGTTTGGATGTGAAGTCCTGAAGCATAATGACATGTCAAAATTTAAAGAGAAGACTTTCATTAATCAAATTCTACTTTTCATAAAAGTAATAAATGAGAACACATTGTGTAAAATACTGAATTTAACATCTGACCTTGTATTTTCCACCAGGCTATCATGGTTTAACCCCAGTCAATAGCTCACTCCCACGCAGCCTCCCACTCACTCATCTGCAGTGGGATGGGGGGGATAATCAGAAGAGCAAAAATGAGAAAACTCATGGGCTGAGATAAAAACATTTTAATAGCTAAAGTAAAAGCTGTGCACAGAACCTAAACAAAACAAGAAATTAATTTGCTATTTCCTATGGGCAGGCAGATGTTCAGCCACCCCCAGGACAGCAGGGCTCCATCATGTAATGGTGACTTGGGAAGACAAACCCCATTGTTTGAACATCTCGTCTTCCTTCTTCCCCCTTTATACTCTGAGCACGATGCCATATGGCGTGGGATACCCCTTCAGACAGGTGGGATCAGCTGTCCCTGCTGTGTCCCTTCCCAGCTCCTTGTGCCCTCCCAGCCTCCTTGCTTGTGGGGTGAGAGGCAGAAAGGCCCTGACACGGTGCAAGCCCTGCCCAGCCGAATCTGAAACATCCCCCTGTTACCAGTGCTGCTTTTGTCACTAATCCAAACACACAGCCCCATACCAGCTACTCTGCAGAAAGTTTACTTTATTCCAGCCAAAACCAGCACATAGCTCTAACATTTTCTCCACCATTAATTAGCATTTCTCTGTGACTCTTTGCTGTGCCAGGTCAACATTTGATCATCTGTAAAGTTGTGGTTGTAGTGGAGTTTGATATCCATGCTTATTTTATCTACTTCTTTGCCCAAAGGAACAGAATTTTACATTTGCCCAGTCTTTCACAAAATGAAAATGGAATTTAACTAAGCCTAATTTGAAATGAAACAGCTGGTGTCTATTGAAAAAACCAGAAATCCCGGAAAATATCAGGAAATCATTCCATAATAAAAATTTATTTTCTTTCTAAATTGACATATCTGGCTAGAAAATAATTTCTAAAGACTAGTATGTACTGAATATTTGATGATTAAAAATAAAGTTATAATCAGAAAAAATAAGACTGTAATTTTATTCAAAAATCAAAATATAAATGTAAATAAAAATTGAATTTAAATATCAGGGATTTCCTACTTAGCTGAATAAAAGGTCACTTGAATAACAATAGAACTGCAATGAGGTTTTTTGACTTAAAACTTTTCTCATTGACACAGCTTTAGGTATGGCTCTACACTTTAAAAAGTCTTTCACTTCAATCAAGGGGATTTCACTTCAATCAAATCAATACTTAGGGATTGCTAGTGATAATGATGAATTTATATTTGTGAACTTAAATCTGGGGAAATGTTGATTTTAGATGACTGTTTCTAGTTACAATATCTTTAAAGAAACAAACACTTATAATTTCCTTGTTCCTTCTTATGTCATTCAGCACCTTTGATTACAGTTAATTCTTTCATGTTTCAGTCATTCCAAAGGAAAAAAGATTTTTTTTCGTGTATAGTAGTAGAATGCCTGATACTGGACTTGATTTATGGGACTTTAATTAACAAAGAATTAAGGAAAAACTAATTGATGCCAATCAACATGGGTTCAGGAAAATGAATAATGTCAAAGCAACTTAATATCTTTTTTGATGAGATTAAATATTTGTCTGATAAAGATAATAGTGTTCATGTAATACGATTATGTTTTTGATTTCACATCACATGCCCTTTTGATTAAAGAACTTGAACAATATGCTATCAACATGTTAAAAGGATTAAGACCTGTTAATTAAGAGAACTCTACATCAAATTGCAAATGACTAATCATCAGTGAGTGGATGTTTCTGAAAAATTCTCAGAGATTTTCATTTGTCATCCCATGCTATTTTGTCAATGATCTAGAAAGCTTAAGATGATCTCCAGTAAATCCTGCAAATGGCAGAAAGTTGGAAGACTGTTAAGTGAACAGAAAAAAAGCTTACACATCTGATGGTGCTGGGCAATCTGGATTGATTAACACCACTAACAGAGACAAAAAAAATGTGGGTTTAACACTGACAAAATCATATATGCAGAAGCAAGGACAGTATGAAAGAGTCCTAAAGAAGGAGATACTCTGAAAAGGACTCAGGTAATTGTGTTAATATATATTAAGTTAAAGATTCCTAGTCTTCAAAATATGTTTTCCAGATGAGAAAAGCCTATTTGAAATGTCCTCTTGCCCATGCTCAGCACCTGAACTCTGCCTAGAGATGGTTTGGAGGTTTGGATGATTTGAATAGACCAAATACACAGAGAGAGGGGTCTGATGGAGGTGAATGATCAGTTATCCACTAAAGCTGCCAGACTCTGTGTGGTGGCTAAAAGGACCAAGACTCTTGCCCATGAAAATGAGAGAATACTTGTAGCAGCAGTACTTTATGACTGCTGGCAATGCTGATGATGCAGGAGTTGTATGCCTAGAATTGTTATATGTGCTTCAAGAAAGGTGTTGATAAATAGGAAACAGCTGAGACAATCCAAAGTACTGATTAAAGGATTTAAAACCAAGATAAAGGTATGTGAAGAGTTTAATCTTTATTTTAGCTAGAGAAGGTTAAAAGTGTTCACAGACTCTGAATACATTTATGGAGCATATATTCATACATTCTGAATACATATACATATATAGAGCTTGGAAAAAATAAATATAGATATAGGTACACATGTATATATATATATATATATATATATATATATAAGAGATTAAATAAACACATATATTTAATCCAAAATTTAAAACAAGCTTCGGATTATTTTCTCTCCATGCCAATGCAAAAATTTCAAATCAAATTTGTCATATAGCTTCATTCAACACTAGTTTTCCAGCACAGATGTAGCTGTAGTGTCTCCTGAACCCCTACAAAGTCTTGTAGTTTGGATGACTTTAAGTAATTTCTTTAATGAGGAATAGGCATTCCTGCTGTGTTTTAATCACTGTACACTTCAGTATCTGAGCCAGAAGACAGAGATTGTAGCACACTATGAAACACAGTTGTTAGTCAGGGATCTCAGTAGAGAGGTGTTACTAAAGGAACATGACACCTTAATGCCATTTTTATGGTGATGTAGATTAATTTTGAACTAAGAAAAATTATAGGTTTCATGTAATTACAGCTGAAATACTTTCATTCTTTCATTAGCGGACTCTAAACAAATCTTTATATTTTCAACTAGTAAAAAAGAATCCTAATATCTTGTCACCATTAGTCTATCCCTAAAATATTTTGATCTGATTTATGGCTGAAGTTTTCAGAAACCAAAACAATTTAGCAATAATCTCCCAGTTTTGATTAATTTGCTTTTCTAGATGTATTTGCCCAGAATCAACTGAATTGTAATTCTATGTAATAAGCAATAAGTAGACATGAGAGAGATTTTAAAACTGAATTTTATAAATTAATGTCTTGTTCAACATAATAAAGCATAGAGGGTCTTTGCAAAGTAAAATTAAATTCAATGACTAAATAACTTTAAAGTCTGGTATTTGTATATTTTCAAATTATGAAAGTTCATGCAAAGGAACAGGGATTCTGAAAGATATGTGTGTCTGAAGTAAAATGTTCAAACCTTCTAAAGGTTGAACTTCCTGGGTTTTGTTTTCTAAAATAATTTTAAATATTTGCAGCAATACTGCACAGGTATTTGCAGACCAATATGGGAAAAAGTTAAGAGGAAAAAAATCTATAACTGATGAAATTAGGACTAAGATAAATGTAGAAATCATCTTGGAGCACACCATTAAAAGTGAGTAAAAATGTTTCAAAACTTGGCCACCTACATGACAGCTGATGAAGAGAAATGATAATACATTCCAAATATTTTTTGACAGAATACGCATGAGAAAAGGAGATACAAAAATGAAACAAGGTATGAAAGGAAATTATAAGGACATTATTTTAAGATTTAGCTTAGCTGAAATGGTATGGAAGTAGGAGGCAGGAGTAAGGAAACATTCAGGAAAATTCGAATATGAAAAAGTATTCTCAGTTTCTCTGATGAAAATGATAGTTGCTAATAATAATGATGAGATGCAGAGATCAGATGGTGTTGGCAACTTCATTAATTCATGCTCAAAATACTGCCATGTAAAGATGGAATAGAGGCAGACTTTAACCCCTTTCCCATCTCTGGCAAGCAAACGTTTTAGCAAATATGATATCTGGGTTCCATGTGCTCAATGTTCATACTCCCCCTTTCAGTTGCAGGTAGATCATTTGCAGCTGTGAGGTATTCCCAGGCCACAGCCCTGGGTACCTGTTCCAGCTGGGTCTTGAGTATTTACTGGAGTCAGTTTTCCGTGCTTGGATTAAAATCCTGTTTGGTTATAGCTTGCACAGAGAGAAAGCTCAGGGCATGGAATGAATGAAATAGTGGTTGCTCTAAGACATCCCTCCACTGGACAGTCAGGGACATCCCACTAAGCTCCCTTATGGCCCAGAACTGAGGAATCACGTGCAAATGTGAGGAATCTCATGTTTGTTGACCCAGAAGGGGCCCATGCAGAGTCCCGAGCACGGGCTCTTGGGGGTGGTTTGGAAGAGAGCTCACTGCAGACCTCAAAGGGTTCAGCATCCAAGATTGATCCCAAAGAGCACTTAATGCACAGGTAGAAATGCGATTTCAAGGGATCATGATCCTAAGACCCCTCACAGTTTAATTTATCGAACAGTCTAAATGTGATAGAAAAATGCTCGTGGAAATTAAGAAGAATTCATTTTCAAGCTACTTCAGAAGCTTGCAATCCTCACTTGAGCATCAGTGATGGCATTAATTAAGGAAAAGATCTTGTCATCTTACTCCAGTGCACATTCGCTTTGTCTATCTAATATTCCTAATGGATGTGTCTGTGTAAAAGCCCACAGATGGCTCCAGCAATGAGGAGGAGGAAAAGGAAAACACATAATCTCTAAATGTCAGAGAAGAATAAAAGCCAGCTAAACAAACCAAACAAGATGCTGACAATTGACACTACCCTGCAGCAGGAGGCTAAAATTCTGCCTTTGCAGGAAGACTATAATGCTTTTTGTTGTTGTTGTTATTGTTAATCACCCCAGAAGTGAGCTTTGCCAAGGAAGAAAGAAAGATCGATCACTGTGAAAAGTGCCAAGCTACACAAAATGAATTCCAGTATTTTACTGACCTGAGTGCTCGAGTGTTGGCAGAGCATATGAGTAACCATTTGTGTAATTTAGGGCTGGGTGTTCTCAGAAAAGTACAATTTATTGGCTTCATTGAGGCACAGCCTACGAGTCATAATAATTGGTTAACAACCCCCATTACTCCCTAGCCAAAAGTATTCAATGAATCATCATTGAATGTTTTTTCTTCTTGTTTACACCTTTTTATGTGAAATCAAACCAACTTGAAGAGAGAAGTAGTTGGAAAAATATCAATTTGGTTTTGTTATTCCAGTGAAGACTGGTAGAGCAGGGCATCTGGTGCAATTGTGAATCCCCTAATGGATTTGGAGGCTGGTACAATTGAGAATTCAGTGGAATGTCAAAACAGGACCCAGAATCTGGAGAGACTTTCAGAGGTGTTTCAGATGTGTGCTCTGTATTCCACTCATGGCATTGCAAAAGCTCACTCTGTTTCACCACATCATCATCAGATGTGAAATGACAATGTTGTGCAAGTAACTGCAAGTGACACATCCATAATAGTGTCTGCATGGGAAACATTTGCAGAGACTGTGCGTTGGATATTCACTTGGGGAATACTTTCTTATTTGTTCTCCTTAAGCCACAAAGACATCATCAAACAATTGGTTACTTAGATGCTTCCAATTATCTAAGTGATTTTGTTTTATTGCCTTGAGTGTCAAGCTAATTATTATTAGAGATGTGAGAAAATATTTTATTTCCCAATTTGCAAATGGATTATATAAAATTCTGGTAAAAACAAACAGCTTCTGATAAGCCATCATTTGCAGTCACGCAGGAGAAGGAAAAAAAATAAAACAGAAAACTGGTATATTCATTGCTCCTGAGACTATAAACAGTGTTTATAAACTACACAATTTTCAGTGTTCCTCTATAAAAAAGGAACATATTGCTATACCTGGAAAATCTGATAAATACATTAGTCAATGGATTTATACATAGCTGAGCAGGAGATACACAGTTCTGAATTCTTAAAAGCAGCTAAACTAGATTATGCTTAAATTCTGACAACAGATACAATATATTGACATTGCGAACAAACGTGTCCCAGATACTGCTGTGCCCAGAGAGTTTGTGAGTCCTTGAAGAGATGAACACAATGCAAAAGGACTGCTGGATAGAGTGTGGGATTACTGCAGGCGTGTAGTCATCAAGACTCCAAAGCAGCATAGGCCTGACAATATTTATGGCTCAATACTCTTTTCAAAATCAGTGAATTTTGGAAATTCCAATATCTAAAGACTTGGTTCTGAGCTTCTCCATGCCCATGTTCCATATCATCAAAGCAAGAACAACTGCTTCTCTGCCCAGTAAAAGAGCTGGGATTGTAAAGGGTTCAAATATCATGAAGATTGGAAATCTAAATAGACTAATAGAAAATTGCATTTGATTGCACACCAGACTCTGTATTGTGAATATGTATCAGATAAGTTGAACTAAAAAAGTCTCTTTCCCTTACTTTCTCTCACCATAGTCTGGGGGAAAACTTTTGCCAAGCTGGATAAAATCTTTAGAATTGCTTAAATATTGACTTTCTTTTTGATGCAAAAAGAAGACAGAATCTAAAGTGTTCTTTTGGGATTGCAGTTCATCTTCAGATTTCCTATAAGGAAATATTCTTCTTTGGGCAGTTTTACTCAACAGGGTTTGTGACATGGTCAAAAGGAAACCCTTCTTGTTCATGATAAATGAGAATTTTGGATACAGCATTCATCTGCTGCACAATGTCTGGTCTCCTTCTAAAATGTCCCTCCTTCCACCCTTTTGTATAACAGATCAGAACAAGCAGCAGCTCTGTCTACATGTCTCTTAGATGTCTTTCATCTAAAGATCATTGAAATTTCCAGCACTTCTTCCAAAGCCTTTGAAATCTGGCAGGCTTTCAAGAAAAGCAAACTTGAAAATTATTTTTGTTTTTCATATATGAAAAATGCGTCTGGATTTATTTAACTGCAAATATCATCAAGACTCCTCATTGGTGTGACATTCCTGATGTGCTGTATTCCACTGCAGTTATGTGCCTCAGTCACATTTACACTAGTTCAAACACATTCACAGGCCTGGAATGCTATAAAAATTGGCTATTTTTCTCATGGTGTAATGTCTCCATAGGCTATCCCAGGAGGTGTAAGAAGCCTTAGCCCATCCATAGAAGAGGGTGATCTTGAGTAACATTATGTGGACTTTGCCAGATCTTGATGAATTTAGGATTTTAGAGTACAGCCCAAAGTACATTAAATCAAACCGTAGAATTTCTGTCAGAAATACAAATAATTTATTCTCTAGTTTGTGTATGGAAAAACTGATCAGTAACAAAGGCCAACGTGTACTTTCTCCACATAAAGGCCATAAGACAGAAATAATTAAGTCAACAAAATGCAGACAGGGCAATAAAAAAAGTATATAATTTCAAAAAATCTTTTGCTACTTAGAGGAAAAAGAGGAAATTATCATTGTACAAAGAGAAAATGTAGGTGCAGAGTTTAGCAATACAGTCTCAGATTACTTAAGAACAATAACCATTACTGTTGTTAGCATGGAGTATTTCCCCCTTAATAATCTCAATTATTATTTACCTTCATTAGAATTTTTTATACTTTTTGATAAAAAATTACAGCATAAAAATCTTAGAAAGGACTCAGAAAAGTGCACTGTAACACAATTTTTGTAATCTACTAGATTGTGAACACTGTGAGCATAGCATCTCATGTGTCTATGTACATAGAGGCATCTATGTCTCTTTCATATTAAGACTTTTCCAGTAAGCAGTGACAACATTTTCACTACCACACTCTTTCTGAATAGTGTGTTTCTCTTGTTTGAAGACCTTATTTCAGAATGAAAAAATAAAAAAAAAGAACAAGTCTGAAATTTCTCTTAGATAAAGGGAGCACGGTGACCTCCTTGGCTGTATTCTCTTTTTGAACTGAAACGCAAAATGACATCTGCTCTGGCAATAGAAAGTGCATTTGCATTTAATGGCTTAGTACTAGAATAAGAATGTATGATATCTCCTTTCCCTGAGCTCTGCTTATACTGTATCAGGTGTTGCATAGAGTGATGTCCACTCCACTACTGATTTTGTCTTTTGCATATATCACGACTCCTGAAATCAATGGAGTTAAGAAAACTTTATCTGTACCTGGAAAATGTCATTATCAGAAAATGTTGCCATATGGTGCCACTAAACTGTCATCCTGCACTCTGAAGAACTTAAATGCTCTTTTCCAGGGGAATTCACAGTAGGCAAAGTTCCAGTGTAAGGCACAGACTCTGAAATGGCAGCTCCCAAAAGAGTGCTCCAGGGCTGACTCGTTTCCATGTACAAATGACAAGTTTCTTAGAGTGTCTTTAGGAACCTGTTGTGTCTGTGGCACTTCAGATGATGGAATTGCTGTGTGCTACAGCCAGGGTGGTGAGTCCAGATGAGAACTGGAGAGTGAATGATGATTTCCTTCCAGAAACAATTGTCTCTGGGGCACACTATGTAAAAATACCTTTGCTATCTGTATCCTTCTGTCAGGAAATGACTGTTGTGGCAAGGTACAAGATGAGTCAGTTTCTTACATCATGAAAGAATCCCATCTTATTCCACTGAAACTGATGTTAGTGACCATTGTTTCATTTTTGATCACTTGTTACTTCCACATAAGGGATATTTGCACCAGCTTTAGCTGTACTCAGTCCTTCTGTGATACCATTCAAAACACCCTAGACATTAAGGAAGTCCTTCATCAGCTTCTCATGTATAAAAGTCTGTTTATGTCTGTTTTTCGTAAACGAGAGGTTTTAAATCCACTTCTAGCTGTGAATTTATTTGTCCAAAAGTATTGGGAGTCCTGATAGAAAAACAAGGGATATGCAAATGTTGTCTTGTGAAAATTACACTTAATTGATGTGAAGGTGACCTTGGCAGAAACTTTAACATCTTACAGAAATGGTTATGCAAAAGAAGTGCAAACTGTGTAATAGCAGAATAGTACCTCAAAACTCCTGACTTGCAGGTGGTTTGCTCTGCTCACTTTTGTTCCCTCTGTCAGCTCCTAATATAAGATCTTTTCCAGCATACCCATTTGTAGTAAATTGCTTTGCCAGAGCCTCCCCTTTTCTGATAGCACTGAACATCTCTTTTTGAAATGTGTTTTGCCCTTAAATATGCCAGAGTACATAAGTGGCACCCTTCCAGGTAAGAATCAGCATTGCATTTGGAAGGCATTTCTCATGAAATATAGTTTGGTTCCTGGGGGAAGGGCAGTTACAGACTGGATTTGTAATGGTTTCTCTCAGCTCTACCCTGTATGCTTTTGAGAATTATTTAATACTTACACAGTTTTCTGATAGATGCTGGGGCAATTAGAATATTAATGAAGACAGTAATGATTTTTATTTTCATCCTGTTCTTAGATATATTCAAGCCATACAGAATATCTTTTGGTAGTCAGTCTGAAGTATGTGATTTTCTTTCTTTTTTTTTTTTTCCTATCTTTCTACCGACTGTGATCTGCTGGAGTGGAAGTACTCATCCATAAACTAAAATCATTCTCAGCACAATCCCATCAGGCAGAAGCCGAGTTTTGGTTAGGAATGTGTTGATGTGATCAGACTTAAACTTCTTTCCTTAAGAAACAACCAACAAAAAACAACAATAACAAGCCCCCAGTGAAGTGCTCTTGCAGCCATTAATATATCTATAGTAAAGTTAGGATTTAGTGATCAGTTATATGATTTCACTTCATACCCAAATGCATTAGTCCAAGAATGTGGTGTTTTGTCTGATTTCTATTAAAATAAGATGGAAAGATTTTTGAGCATGAGTCTGTTTATTTATATGAATTTTTCAGAGCCTTGGATCTGTTATCACTGTCATTGTACCTGATATTAAAAAAAAAAAAATAAAAAAATCTTTTGAGATTTTTAAGCGACAGAAGAAAAAACCCAAGGTAATATTCTGGTTAGGTGCTGCTTTGCTTGGAAGTACAATTTAGAAAGATACTGAAGCTCATCCTGTGACTTTCACCAAAGGACAATGCATGTTCAAATAGAATTAGGATGGTGATGGTGCAGAATTCATCTTTATAAGATTTGAAAATTTAGATGGTATCTCTCTTTTAGCTTAGTCATTTATGTTCTCTTTATATCAGCATCTATGGATGTCAGTCAAGGTATTCCCAAGGTAGTATTTGCACTTTTCTACAAATACAGTGTGTTTTGAAAACAGGTCAGAAATAGGAATTGCAGGTTTCGAGTTGGAATTATTAAGATGCAAACACCTAAGATTAAAGCTAAACATTATAATAGCTACATACTTCTGAAGTCATCTGCAAGATCTACCCTAAGGTCTCTTGAATTGGATTCATCACATGAGGATATGAGGTGTTTCAAAGCTTTTTAAAAGATTCACTGGAATCACTCTCAAACAAGAATATGTCTAAATATGTGTGGCCTTGATCAATCTTCGAAGGTGTCCTAAGGTAATGTTATTTGATGGGATCTTAAGCATTGCTATCACTTTTATAGCCAATCATGAGACTGGAATCCTGTATCACTTGTATATCTTCAGGAAAAGAGATTTACATGTATGATTTCTGAGAAATTATTGTTAATTTCTCAAAATTATATACATTTACTCCTTATTAGAGAGGTGGCAGAGGACACAAAACAGTTTCATTTGTAATCAGAGACAGAACATTGCATAGAATTCCCAGGCTTGGTTTATTTTATTATTATTTCAGCACAAAAGGAATCACAAATTTATAAATGCATAAACAACATCCACACCTGAATATGAATTAACTTATAAGGAATGCTGTGCTGACATGAGTAGCAAATTTTCAATTCAGAAGCAGCTTTGCTATTTCTGCTTGAGACAGCTGTATTCTTTAGAGACAAACAGAACAGAAAAGGGAGCCCAGAGCAGCCAAAATATCGAACCACCAATGTTTTGGAAAATCATTAAGAAATGTGAAATTCCAGATGTCTGGAAGAGAATAAAGCCTTAAGATGTAAAGAGTATTTAAAAAAAAATGGTGAATGTTTTCCTATGAATGTTATCTCAATCCCTTGTCCACAAAGAAGCTGATAGGAATCTTCAAGTAATTAACCATTTTTCACTACCATCGTTACAATTATTGATAGTATACCTTCAGTAAGAGTATAGAATTAGAACCTCTGGGGTTACATTCCTGTTCTTTTGTACTGCAGAAGTCAAAGTTTACTCTGGTGGATGTTTTCTGTTTCTTCTGAGACAGTGGATCTTTATTCTTTCATCTTACCAGTTCATGGTCATCTAAAGGAATCTGAATTTTTATTCCTGGTAACAGTTCAACATTTACTACAGCTCATTGTGCTTTTTGGCTCATGCAGTTAGCCTTTTCTATGATAATTTTCATCCACAAATGGCCTTCACAAGCAGGGCTCGCTATGTTCAAGTCTTCTCTCATCTGTTATATTTTACTTGTATGTCTAAGGTCAGCACTTGCTCTAAAATAAATTAAAATAAAATTTTAATACAAGGTGGGCTGCACATTGAGGAAGAGTGGGTAGAATCAGTGTTTGCTTTATGGGTATCTTTATCACTCAAGAGAAGAAATACAGAAAAATTTGGGAAAATGGGAAAAATATTAGAAATTAGTTAATTCTTAGCTATGGTGAGAATTTTTTTGCTCTGTGACTGTGACACCTGCATCAGTGATTGATGAGATGGTACCATGTTGTATTTAAATCATGTGGTCCAGAAAGTTTTATTAAGCTCGATTATTTTTTCAAATAATATTTTTAGAAGGTGAAAGTAGAAGTCCTGGGGAAATACAGACAAATAAGTCTCACTTCTGTGCCAGGCAAGACCATGGAGCAGAATCTCCTGGAAACATGCAAAAAATAAGGAAAACAAAGAAGTGACTGGTCAGAGCCAACATGGCTTTACAGATGAGAAATCATGCCCGAAAAATGTGGTGACTTTCTATGGCAGGGCTACAGCACTGGTGGATGGGGCCAGAGCAACTGACATCATCCGCCTGGACTCAGGCAAAGTGTTTGACACTGTCCTGCATGATTTCCTTGTCTCCAAACTGGAGAGACACAGATTTGATGCTCTGTGGATAAGGACCTGGCTCAGTGGCTGCACACAGAGTCTGCACACAGAGGATCCATCTGGACACCAGTGATGAGTGAGTGGTGTTCCTCAGGTCAGTACTGGTGCTGACACTGTTCAACACCTTTATCAGTAACATGGGCAGTGGGACAGAGGGCAAGTTTGCCGATGACACTGAACTGTGGTGCAGAGGGCAACCTTTGCCAAGGTTGCAACAAAGCAAAGGGCAAGGCCTTACACCTGGGTTGTGGCAACCCCAAACACACCAAGAGCTTGGGTGAAAAAGTGATAGAGAGCAGCCCTATCCAGAAGAACTTGGGGGTGATGGTTGATGAAAACTCAACACAAACCAGTGGTGTGGGCTCAGAGTCCAGCAAACCAGTGCAATCCTGGGCTGCCTCAAAAGGAGCATGACTAGCCAGTCGAGGGGTGGGATCCTGCCACCTATACTCTTTTGAGTGCTGGAGTACAGTTCTGATGACCCCAAGGTAAGAAGTACTTGGAACTCTTAGAGAAAGCCCAGAGGTGGGCCATGAAGATGGTAAGAGGACTAGAGCACCTCCTCCATGAAGACAGGCTGGTAAAGCTGGGGCTGTTCAGCCTGGAGAAGAGAAGGTTGCATGGAGACCTCATGGCAACTTTCCAGCAGCTGAAGAGGATGTACTGGGGAGATGGAGAGGAATTCTTTGCCAGGAATACCAGGTTAGACAACCCCTTGAGCAATGTCATTTAGTGGAAGTTGTCACTACGCATGGCAGGAGGGTTTGGAACTAGATGTTCTTTAACATCCATTTCTACCCCTTAACATTCTATGATTCCATGATTTTCTAAAAATCATGGATAATTCCACCTAGATATTTGCATAAAACCTGCTTGGACTACTATTTAAAGTCATTCCAAGGGTATTATTCTTGTGTCACTTAGAAACTAATCCATAATATCACTTACTTTTGTTTGCAGTTTTAGAGTATTAAACGCACTACATGTCATTATGAGGCTGGCTTATTTTGGCAGATGTCAGCATTTCACAGTAAAGTCATTCCTCCAAGAACTGCACATTTCTAATCTTGCTAAAGATGTCTCATGAGCTGGATTATCTAGTGTCTGGACTGGAAGAAACATTTCTGAAACAAAGAGGTATTTATGAAAAAGTAATAGAGTCCAATGATATGACAGTGTCATCTTTGGTGCTTCTGACATTGCAGCAAATTGAGGCAAGGGGGAACTGCAATAATTATTAATGTGTTCAAGTATATGTAAAGATTGTGTCTCAGTAAGTCTGAGCTGTGTTAACTGAAAGAAAAAACTCTCTTGAATTCTTCCATTAAGACCCTTGATCAAGACCCAGACCTTATTTTAATGTGAAAAAGAAAACAGCTGACTTTCTGTTTTGATTTTGCAACTCTGTAATTCTTTCTTTTGGAACAGGTTGGATTTGGAAATACTGAAGTACCATGAGAAAAGCATCAAATGCAATAATTTATACAGTATAAAAAAATGGAACTTTCTAGATGGGCTTTCTTGGAAGAAATGACCCTTCTCCCTAAGAATAGGATCTGTGTAAAAGTACTTGTTGCAAAGCTCTGAAAATGAAAGGTTTCTTTCATGACTAATTTCTCTTTGTTTCTCCATTTCACATTAACATTTCTTATAAAAATTCAGCATAAGAAAGCTTCCACAAAGCTCATCGATTCAAGGTCACAAGTGTTTCATTGAAATTTATTCAGTGCAAGTCAGACAGTTTAATATACTCTAAATTCTAGGATTCCAAGGGCATCTACTAAGTGTTTCAAGGAAATGTGAAAAAGCCGCCTGAAAAATACAGGGTAGTATTTAAAGACTATATGAAGAGCTGCTACATTATAAGACAATTTTATTGTCTAAATGATTGTAAAAATCATTCACTATGAAGATTTATTAGCCTTATGTCTTCTGTCACTGACATTGTTGCATGAGTTTACTAATTTTCCATCAGGTTAAATGCTGAACAAAGCTCCCTGTGCAGGACAGTTTATCCCTCAAACCCATACAAATGCAAGAGCAATATGGAGAAAGAAAGATCATACTGGTGTTTGAATGTTTATCTCATATTATACAGCAAGGGGAAAACATAAAAAAAATTAAAGGCTTAATTTCCACGTGCTTCATGTGAAATAAATAAGACCAAAGATGAAGAACATGAGAATATTACCATTTTAAAATGAAGTGAGAAAATTAATAAAAAGAAATTGGACAGTTCAGTAATAAACAGCACAGTAGATTACCACTAAAAATTAGCATAACTGGCAATTGGCATGTTCAATTTGTCAAAGTACTAGGAGGCAAGGCAGACTTTTGTAGACATTAGTGGGGTTCAATTCTAATTTGCTTGAATATGATCAATGATTCTTTAAAAAATACTGGCTGTAGATAATCACATATGAAAGCCATTAGAGATATTTTTTAGCTGCTTATAGAAATAAAAAGGTCTGCATATTAATTTACCATGCTACTTCATTAGTTTTGTGTCATTTATTTCATTAGTCATCTGCTGTTTCACATTGATGTCAATGATACAAAACTAATTTCTGGCTAAATTGTACTGGTGAATTGCACCCCATTACAGGAATAATTCCATTGTGCTCATTTGTATTTGGAATGAATGGTTACATCAAAACTGTTGGCTCCAACCACTTCATCCAAAACACTTCTGCTGTGAAAAGAGGAAACATTTACTACAAGTGGCTAGATGGTGCCTGAGATGGATTTTTAAAGCCAGACAGTGAGTACGCAAGTCCTTTTGTAGTTTTGGTTTTAAATGCCTTCCCTGGCACGTGTTTTATGCAGGATTCCATCCATGCTCTTCTAATGTAGGTATGTACAGCTATTACATGTGCATAAACTTAGGGAGCAAAGTCATTCAAACAAACCAGCAAAACTGGTCACCACCACCCCTCCAGAAACTCAGCGCTGAAAACCTCTTGCCAGAACAGCATAAGGAAAATGAAGCAACACACCTAATAAGGGCTATAAATCTTTGTATCAGTCATTAGTCAGTGGGTTAATGAGTCTCTGGGTGTCTCCCTCTCATTTCTCTGTGGAGAGGAAGCATTATTTTTTAAAATTCTTTTTGCAGACTTCTCTGTATTATTTCTGGGTTTGGTGGCTTTAGATAGTACTGATTTTGATAGGAATTCTTCTAGTTGACAACAGTGTAGCACTTTTGTTATACAGCATATCTGCTTCCAGAAAGAGACTCTAATTCCTACTGCTGTCTAGAAGATTTTCCTAACATCAAGTCTGTGAAAAAGGAGATACAAGAAAGGCAAAAATAATATTTTATGCTGCAAGAAAAAACCAAACCAAACCAACCAACCAAACAAAAAACACCAAAAAACAACACCGAATAAAACTCACCAAAAAACCAACAAAACAAACCCCCCAAAACCTGAGGTTAAATCATAGGGAGAAAAATCCAGTTCAAAAAGCCCCTGAATTTTCTCCATAGCACTGCAAAATCCACACACATAAACTAGATCTGGAGGAAGTACCTTATATAAAATGAAAAAATGGCACAAAATTTAGCCTGACACCTCCAGCTGAGACTGAACAGCCACAATCATATTCCCTTATTTTCCTTCTATTATGTACTTAGAAAGTGTGCAGTGTGCTACTGTGTAGTAGGAGAAATAAAATACTGTATCATTTGTGTTTGCAGTTCACTCTTACTATATCTGATTAAACAATTTTTTAAAAAGCCAGATTTTTTTTAATCTCACAGAATGACTATTCTTAGATGTAGAGAAAATACATGAAGAAATAGGATTTTCTGTGCTTCCAGAATTGCTACACTTTAGGCAGCTGTTATCAAAAGGAATTTGGTACTTCTGCAGTCTAAAGCAAACTGACAGAGCAAATGACAATGTCTTAAAAGGAGAAAGCTGCTTCATTCTGAAATGCATAGCACAAAATGACATGTTGTGACATATTGAAAGATGTCTAGCAGGCACATTTTTAATCATCTGGCTGGTAACCTTTGACCACTGCTGTGAGTGCTCTCAGGTAAGCAAATGCTGAAGCCCACCACTGTGCTCTGTGTGAAGTTACACTGTGCTGTGTGATTGATCTGCTAAAATAGTGCATTATGCTGTTCTGGGTCAGGGGTTCAGAGCTGTATTAGGAAGAACAATTTTTGTCTCTCCCCATGTTTGTAGGGTTAAGATACTGTTCCTGAATAGGTCACTTACTCCTTGTGCCTTAGCCATAATTTCTTTTCATCGGCAAGTATTAAAAATAAAAATCATGAAATGTTACAAATACAATCACCTGCATATGAATATGTTCAAGAACATATTTATTTATTTATTTTTCAGAAAGTTATTTAGGTTTCATTCTGACTAGGATGTGACTCTAAAATGGTATAAGAAGTCAAGATTAATTCCAGGGACTTAGGTGGCATCAAAAGGGCAACAGACTCTTGAAATTAGATTTCTATAAACTTTCTGCTCAGGAAGTCCAAGCAGAACATGACGCTGAACGATGAATCATATCTAAGGCTGCACTTGAGGTTATCATGTGAGATTGCCACACAGTAACAATGGTGAGAACGTAAAGAAACCCTCTAAGTCAGGCAGTTGGGTCTCACTCTTAAGTATCTTAATATTGAGAATTCACAGGACAAAATTAATCTGGAGTGTATCTCCTCTCACTTCAGGGAAGTTAAATCAGGTGATACATTTGCTCTAGTCTCTTGAAACACTGCTGTACTTGATGTACTTTGCTTTGTGTATGACAGAGAGAAACCTGACAGAATTTGAATGATGAAGTTTAATATGGTTATCAGATGGTCCTTTAATGACTATAATAATTCCCAAATCCTGAGCTTGTCAAGCTAACTGCCTTGCTTTCCTTTAATTGTAACTAATCATCATTCTCAGGGACAGAAAAGGAGAGCTAAAATACAGGAAGAGAAAGATGAGTTACTAGAAGGGACTTCATATGACCTTATACTGCTATAAACAATTAAAACCCCCAATCATTTTGTTTGATTAGGTGGTTTGCACTCATTCTGTTCCAACATGAGCTGCTTCTTATCATGCCATTAATCATGTTATGTAAGTGGACATTAATCTAATGTCTCTTCATTATGAAAAATGCTAAAGAGACAAATTTGTCTCAGTGATCAGACCAATGTACTTTCTCATTTCGAGGGTAATAATTAAAAAGTGATTTTTTTCTGCATGTTACACAGTTTCAGATCACAACAATTGTGAAGGTAGAGCATCAGAGCTTTCAAAATAAGAAAATTTACCATTTTTTTTGCATCAGTCTGCTTTTTTTATGGAATGAAAGAGTGATATGCATACCTCAAAAGCCTTCTGACTCACACGGGACAATCACTGTAGTTTGAAGTAATTTTATGGAAATCACAAAGCATAGTACATTATTATGAAAATGACTGAATAAAAATAATCCATGAAGCCCTTTATTCAGAATCTGCTTGCATGTTGGGAATTTGTGGAGCTTTAAATTTTTTTTGGTTTATTTTTGTTTTGTTTTGACAATCTACACAAAAACCCCCAAAGAATAATTACATCCAGTATGTCTTCGCTATTGCTCTTTTTCAACAATTACACATCAAAGATTCCAATTTAATGGTCATTTAATAAAATAAGAGGATTAATGCTTTCAAAATTTGTGTTTAATATGCAGATAGGGTGTTAACCTCGTTTTGGTTAGGCGACAACTGTTGCTACTATGCAACTAGGGTGGGAAAAATGTCTTTTTCAATAACAAAATGCATCTTAAAACCTAATGTTGTATGATTGAGTTGAATTAGAATACCCAGCATAAAAGACAATGCAAATGCCTAATTTCTAAGGTTCTTTTTTCTAGTGTAACTAGACAAGCCTCAAACTGAAATTCAGGAAATATTAATTAATGTGAAAACACTTGGAGCTGTCTTCTCCCTTAGTCACTGAGGGACTCTCTGGAGTAAATGGGTAAAGAAACTCAAAGAAAAGAGTCACTGAAGATATAAGATCATCTTTTAAAGTCACTCCCTGGTTTTATCATAAGCCTTGTACAAGAGGAGGTGCCTTTATGTCCCAGTTCAGGGTCAAACCAACTCACTGGACAGGTAAAGTAAGAACAGGAGCTTGGTTCCCTGCTCTGGTGAGGCACAGGAGGTGCTGCTGCCACTGCCTCCTTTTGCATAGGCACAAAAGGGCTCTGACAAAGGTTCTTTACATTAAAGGGTCTTACCTGGTATTTAAGCTGTTAGCAGTTGCCTGAGTTACTCTGACCAAAAGGTTTAGAGGAGAGATCACAGCAGTAATTTCAAGGAGAATGAGGCAGAGCTACAGCCAAAAGATGTGTATGTGTGTCCCCAGTACTAAAAATTTAGTCTCCAGGACATTGTTGAAATGCTTGCATTATTATCTGTGAAGAAATTAGATAAAATGATTATTCCTTGACCTCTTCCATTTCACAGAGCAGTGAGATACTTGCTGGGCTTCTCGACTCTCCACTCTCCTTTCATTTGCCCTTCACTTGTCTGAGAGTTGAATTGTTATACAAGTATATTATTTTGCATCAAGAAATACTTTTTTGATTCTGTCAGTTCAAGGCTTGGAATAGCTCTTTGGAATTATTTCACTATCCTTCTAAAAACCTGTAGTATACAATTGACCATGATATGAGAAAGAAAATTGAACAAAAAGTAGGAAATGAGAACAGCAAAGGATCTGACTCTTCTGGAGTCAACCACCGCTGCCAAGTAGGTGTAAAAAACTGCTAAACAGAGTTTACACTTACCAAGAAATAATGTTGGGAGCAGAGGTACATAGAGATAGGCCTAGATGCTTTGTTTCTTATAAATTTCATTGTCTTCTGCCTGGAGGAGTGGCTAGAATGATAACATCACAAAAAATTAACAAATCTCTTTTCATTATGATTAGTTAGCATCATATAACTTATTTAGTTGCAGCAATAATTAATTTCAACACCAAATGAAAGGATAAGTTTTGAATATATGCATGCATATGTATAGACATCTGTAAATGTACTGTACACACAAGAATTTTAATCTTTTATGGTGGACAAGTTTCATAATGAAATACCTTTAAATATCACATCATAACTTCCTGGAAATGATGTGATACACATCTACAATTTCTCTGTGCCACATTCTAGGACTTTCCTCTGGCACCTGCAAAATTCATGTTCATCCTGTTACTAAAAAAATACACACATGTGCACATATATATATATTTGTATGCACACACAAGTTTATCTGTGTAGTCACCATTTGTAAGTACATACCTGAACAAAATTCTCTAGCACGTATATTGTATAAAGAAAATCATTATATTCTCTATTTTATTCCTTGTGCTGAAATGAATTTCCTGTACTGTTTGCTATCACTGCTTCCCAGTAAACTCACAGTAAACACTGACAAAAAAGGAGTAAGGTTTTCAGAAAACCTTTGGGAGGAAAAGTGGACCCTAGAGATAAAGCATTAGATAAGCATAAATTGTTTTGAGTGAACAAGCAAGAACCACATTTCCTAGTAACAGCTGCATATATGAGTAGAGCAGACTTTAACACCTTGGTGTCTGAGAGCTTACATACTAAATATTCTCATTTCCTCTACATGCCTAGTAAAATCAAGGAAGAACAAAAGTGCCCAGAAAAACCAGGGAGATAACAATGAAAACAGACATGTAGAATTTTATTTATTAGTGGAAAGGGACTTTTTTCCTCCTTGGAGACATCTTTGAAATCAGGAATGAAAAGTACAAGAAATCTATTCACTATCCAGGTCCCTGCCATATTTTGCTGTGATATGGTGGGACTAACCTTTCTGAGGCTGTTGCCTGGCTGTGCAGAACATAGTGTTATTTCTGGGGCTCTCTGGAATCCAACATGGCCATGACAGGGCTGATCTGGCCTCCTGTGCCTCCATCCCCTTCTCTTGGGGGCAAAGTAAGGGTGAATGTCATCGATGGCTGTAAATCACGTGATGGTTGTAGTAGCTGCCCCATATAAGCACAGCAGATCTCAACGACAGGTTAGAGAGACAAAGCCATGTCTGGATTAAGAGACTGACAAGTAACATAAGAGTGCTGTGTTGGAGTCCTGGGAATTCCTTTGGATGTCCTGGAAGAGACCTCAGCAGAGAGGTTTGAGACACGAGCAAGAGGGTTTGAGATCTGTACAGGAGGGTTTGAATCCTGGCCAGGGGGATGTGGAGCCAGTCCAGGGGGGTTGCAGACCTTGGCACAGAGCCCAGGAGGACACTGGCTTTGATCTCAGTCCGTGGAAAAGAGCTTCTAACACTGAGAGAATAATTACAAGTCACAAAAGTGTGACAGACAGTAGTATAGTTTATCACCAGGTGAAAAATTTTGTGGTTTTGGGGTTTTAGAATATAAGTATATGGGGAAACAAGTTGGAGGATTTAGGGTGGCACCCTGGGTTCTTTTTCTTCTCCCTGGGCCTCTACCTTCTGCTGTCACAGTGGCACGAAGCAGTTTAAGGGGACTGGGTCAGAGTAGAGATGACCCTGTTAGTACAGGTGACAGGTACTGGCACATAGCTGTAAATAAGACACACATAATTATCTGTGTAAGAGGACAGTGACCTCCCATCGAGGGGGGAGCCGTCCTGTGTCCGAGCAGCAGAACATCTCGGCCAGGCACAGAGAACATTGTAAGATAAGAATTAATAAACAACATGAAAAACATTGAAAAACAAGACCTTGAAGACTCCATTTCATTCTCGTGTCTGGCTCAGGGCCTTCAGAGGGAAAAAGACTCTCTCGAACCACCACCTGACTCTTGGGTGAGCAGAGAACCGAACCCGGTGCTGAAAAGAAAATTCATAAAAAATGTCCTGAAAAGACATGGAAATCTGGGATGTCCAGTTAACAAAAAAAGAGATATACAAGCTGACGTGTGGGGAAACTGAAGCCCAGATCCCACTGGCTCTCTCTGTCTTCATGAGGTAGACCAAATCACTGGGCAAAACAAAAGACAAAAATCAGAATATTTTAGTATTTTGAAATTTCTTTATGAGCCTGTTTTGGTTTTGAATAATGTAGAGATATTTCTTCCCAGTAGCTGGTACAGTGTGAATGGCTGCATGGTACTTAGTTGACAGCTGGAGTTAAACCACAACGGAGTCCAACATCTTGCCAGATGTGCATTTCCTCTGGAAATCCCACTGGCCCAGGGCATGAGAAGCAACAGAACTGCAGGGTGCTATAGCACAGATCCATGAGCCAATTCAATTTCTTTTACTGGTACAGGCTCTTATACAGCTTTAATCCCATTCTCTGACTGACACCACACTGTTGTTGAGTTATTCTTTCTTTTCTCTTGACTGAAAGCAGATAACCTCTTTGTTATCTTTCTAAAACTGGTATTTTGAAGCAATATACAACACAATTGAGAAACAAAGACTTAATAATGAAAATAGTACATTCCTAATGCTTAAGAATTGCAGGTTACTACCAAAAATGTTTCATCATGATCCAGCATGCAGTGATGAAAAGGGGGAGCTGGCTACAATATCAGCTGGCTAGCTGATACATTCTTTTATGGGCTTTCTGCATAAGTTCCCTTTAGCCTTGTTAATAAATTTTCTTGTTGTATGGGATAGAAGGGGGGTTTTTCTCCTATTTATCTCCAGCGTTTGACTCCTTGGTGCCTGTGCACTTTTGAAACGACAAAGATGTTACATGAAAAACAGGGCTGGTTCCTAAACTGGGGGGAGGCTGAGGTCTCTATGACTGAGTGCCTTCCATGAAGAAGAAACTCAAAAGAAACTCTTGCTAAAAACAGCAATAAACAAATGAACATGAAAAAACTATGAAACAGTGGATAGTGACATTTTATTTCCTATTTCTTCACTGTGAATATGACTGGAACTTAGCATTGTCTATTAACATTGTAGTCTTCTATTTAAATATTTTTTTTACTTTAATTAACAGGAAATACAGTAACAGCTTTTTTCCTAAAATTAATTAAGTGTCCCTGCTCTTCAATGACATAGTTATAAATTTTATTTGAATGGATTGATATGAAAAAAACCCCAAACAAATAAAACACCCCCCCGCAAAAAAACCCCAAAAAACCAAAAAAACAAAAACAAAAACAAAAAACAAAAACAAACAAACAAACAAAAAACCCCAAAAACCCCACCACCAAACAAAAAACCAAACAAACAAAAAACCACAACAAACCACCCAAAAAAACCCAAACAAAAAGCAACCATAAAGTGCTTTTGAACTTTTTTATAATGTGACTTTCATTGTGTTGCTTTTTGAACCATGTTCAAATGTCCAAATTGTTCAATGGAATACAATATTTTGTATGTTTATCTATGTCCTTTTATAAAGTTATTTCATCTTTACATTTATTTCTGTTTGTAACATTTCCAATGCTTATTCTAATACCATTCATTAGAAGATTAATTGAGATTTTCAATTTAAAGAAACATGATAAGGCTGGGGCGCTAATTGTACTTAATTTATACATATTGAGTAGCAGAGTTATTGTCTCACAGTTAAACATTATACCGTGTTTAATACTTGCAAGATTTTTAAACGTGTGTTCCCATTCCAACCTCTGATTTCTCCTCAGTATTTTTGTTAACCCATTATTGTGAAAGACTCTGCTGGAATTTTAAAAGTTTTGTTTCTTTATCATCCATTCATATCCCCCTCTTCTTCAAAACCTCTTAAAAGAAATTAGCAGGGGAAAAAAAATCACTAATTTTATCAGTGTCATATTGGTTTTTCTTTGCTGAGAATAAAAGAGAATACAAATACATAGTACAATTTACATTGTAGCTAAACTTTCTTGCTATAAAATTTGCCTTTGACTTCAGTAGGCAAAAAACAGGACATGAAAGACAAGTGAAGCAGAAGTTTCTGAAAAGGGGTTAATAGCTACTGCACAGGTCTAGCACAGGGTTTATGCTTTGGTTCAGTTCACTGGTGATGGATATTTTGACCAGGTCTCTTTCTTTGACAGATATTCACTTCACTAACTGTATTTGCAGAACCAATTTTAAACATGTCTTGAACATATTTAAAATATGTCATGTCTTTCTATTTGTTGAGCTTTTTTGTTCTGACCACAGGTAATTGCCATTTTTTACAAATGACAAAAAGTGCATTTTTTTCACTAAAGTGTAAAAAATATTGTAACTTAAGGGCACATGTTCCATGAAGGACATTTTGCTGCTTTATTAAAAAAAAAAAATAGAAAGAAACGATACATATATATTATTTAACATTACATGAAATCATTTGAGCTATAAGCCAATTTTGAATTCTTTTTCTGCAGTCTTTTCAAAGTCAGCTGAATGTTGCTTAAGCTCAGACTCCAGCCTATCGTTCATTTATTTTGAATATGATAAATGTAATATATCTTGAAGGCTTGATTCAATTGCCCACTTGTTGCTGGCTAGTGACATTTCAGATGATCCTTTCTGCCATCTAAATGTCACAGATCTCCCACAGGTCCTGAGGACTATCACAATAGGATATCTCAGATACTATTAGATACTGCATTAAGTTCATACCTGTGAGCAATCAAAGCAGGTTGCAAGTGACTGCCTTGATCTTCTAGGTTAGCTTTAGCTCATAGAAGTGAACTCAAGCATCTTACATGTTTGAGTTAAAATTAAAAATTAAGTAAAATTTAAATTTAAAAAAAAATGCTTAAATATAAGCTAGAAAGATACTACAAACAAATAGTGAATGCAATTAACAGAAACTAGGGAAATTTCCAGTTTAATGCTAAGTAAATACTTGATGTTTTAAACAGCCCTCTAGACCTGTCTCAGTTAGATCTCCACTGGCATGCATGGAAAAAAAGCCCAACATCAGGTGAGAAAGGGGTCCCACGCTTGTGTGCAGTCATTATCAGCTGCAAATAGGTTCAAGCATATTTCTAATGCTCAGGTTAAAATGCAATGAGTGATGGTATCTTTTTACCTGAGTGGGGCTTCTACTTACAGAAGTATGGTAAATTTATTGTTTTAAAATTAAACCACAAAAAAAAGTTTATTTGTGCTAGTGCAACACTGGAATGTTCCTTCACCCATTTTTTTGCTATGTGTTTTCTCATGTCTTATATCTTTTACATGTATAATTTGTCTCTTTGAATTGAGTACTCCTAAAAGGCTTTTCCTCCTACCTTTTACTGATAATTTAAAACCTCTTTCTCTTTCATATAATTTTCTCATTAATCTGCCCAATTTGTCAATGAAAGTCTGTGTTTCATTGCTTGAACTTGGTTTCATCAAGTCCAACATTTGTTAGTTTTACAACTGACACAAATATAAGCACAGTCAATTGCCTTAGATCATTTGTAAAGGTATTATTTCTTGTCCAAACCATTTCATTATCAATTCTTCTTTTTTTTTACCTCTTCAGATTTCCCCTCAGGAAACTAATCTATAGAGTCAGTATCTTTTTTGCTTTTTGTATTTGAGCCTGTAAAACAGTAACTCTGTATGATACAATCATGACTTTTAAGCAGTTATTTTTCTATTTTAAGCAGTATTTTTCTAAAAAGAAAAATCTTTCAAAACTTACTGGCTTTTATAAATTCTACAGTAACCAAACTCCTTCTCAGGAAGGAAAAAACATTTATCTTTGGTAAAAACATTCTCTTTCAAAAAAGTTGTTTTTTCCTATCTATTTTAGTCCTTGTTTTTTTAATTTTTAATATTGTTTTATATTATTCTTTTCTGCTTCTTCTATTTTTTTTTAATTTTTCCTTGAAGTCTTCATTTTCATATTTTCTGCTTTTTCAGTCTCCATCATAAATTAATCTTGATAAATCAGTCTCCTCAAGTCTGTGATTTTATTGCCATCAGTGAACATACAGTTCCTCACAATTCCCTAATATAGCATGATTTCTATTTCACATCTAAAAGCTAAAAATATGACTCCTAGCAGTAAAATGAACATATCTTATGACAGTCAATCTTTTATCTTTTCTCACTGAACCCATCAGCTTACTGAAAAGGTAAACTACTAGCTTGATAGATTTCTAAAAAAATAATTTACATTTTTACAAAGTTTCCTTTTTTAATATACTATCAAAGGTCTATTTAGAGCCTCTCAAATTTTAGCAATATCCTAATTTCTGTTCTGGAAAATTACTCGGCATCTGTTCTAACACAAGCAGCCGAGCAGTTGTGTTGATCTAAACCTGGTCTGTCCCTTCACTGCCCCTGCTCCCACAGATATCTTTATTTATTCCTCAAATGTCATAGCAAATATTCTACCTCTCATATTTAATAAGCTAAATTTGCTGTAGCTTCTGCATTCCTGCCTACCTCATGGCTTGCTATTTTTAAATTTTCTTGGAGAGCTACTGAGTTGGTGAAGCTTCATGGTTTCCCAAGGTCTCTTTCTTTGTCAGATTTTCTGCTAAAGCACTTCTCCTGAGAAATCTAGTATGTGTTCTGCTTTGGTTACACTGAGAGGCTTTTTCTGTCCCCTAATGCTCAAAAGGATATTCTGTATCTTTAACACGCTTCACGATGTTTTTCTTATCTATTAGGTTTTTTTCAGACATCCTTTATTGTTCTTGGTGTGCATTTCATTGCACAAATATCAAAGTTATTTTTCAGCCCTAAGGTCCTGTTTCCTTTGTGTAGTCCTCTGAACAGTTAAACTCTTTGATTATCCACTCACCTCTGCCTTTTCTTCCTTTGTTTCTTATCTAATGACTCTGTAATATAAAATTAATGCATATGTGCAGCCAGTTGCTCTTGCTACATATTTAAGAGTTACTTGGGTGGTCAATCCAGGCTGCGCTGGATCCAATTTTTTCTTCCTTCTTGCTCTTAATTAATGCTGGGTCTCTGGTCATACTTCTGCTTTTACAACAGAATATCAACTTATAGTCAGCTTTTTCACCCAACACACAAGTTCACTGACCAAAAAAAAAAAAAAAAAAAGGACTACCTTCCTTTCTAGACAAAAGCTCACCCAAACCTCCATTCTTCCACCATTCTTCCATTTGGAAGGCAAATTTTTGCCAACCCTGTGTGTAACATTTTTCCTAAAGAAAAAGAAACCATTAAGGTTAGCATACATGCATATACATATCATATAGTGTTATAACTGAAGAATTGTTCTAACAGCTGGAGGGTTAGAAATTAATCAGTCATTTGATGCAAACTAGATATTAATTTTTATTGCCATGGAAATTCATGGGCTACGACAGAAATTGGATAAACTGAAATACCATAAAGGAGCTAAGAAGAAAGTGCATATTCTTGGAAAGAAAACTTGAATTCTGCTAATTCCACCAGCTAGTATAGCAGTGGAAATGGGATATGCTACCTGTATGAAAATACAAACTAAAAAGATGTATTTAGTGCTTCTTTCTGTTTAGAGAAACTCCAGGTTCTATACAAAGATGTGTGCCCTGCTAAATGTGTAGCTATCACAGAGAAATTTAATGGTGATAGAATTTGATATCTATCTTAACACTTTGTGTACCGTGAGTGCAGTGTTTGTATTCTCTAATCTGAATGAGGGATTGAAATGTTTTTCTTGTAACTCCTAGTTTATTTCTCCATTTATATTTTTTTCTCTGTCACTATTGTATGAAGACTTTATAAAGAATTTTTTTTTTTGGTCTTTTGTGAATTTAGGAGAAACTCTTTCATTGACTTTCAAGTACACAGAAAAATTAAGTTTCCTCAGTCAGGAAACATACCCGTGAAAGATGATCTAGAAAGTTTTGCCAGCATTATTTCCATAAACCATCTTTTAGGTCTATAAATATGGGTATATGATGTTTCCCAGCTTTTCTACCTATTTCATCTCTCATTAGTGCTTACCAAATGCATTTTGCCAAAGAGAGGGGGATCAGTAATTCCATTTTGCATATCAAGAGACTGGGAAAGGAGAGCTGAAGGGAATTTTTCAAGGTCAGCTGGAGGCTAGTAACTGATAGAGAGGTAGATGCAGGGCTGAGATCCCAATTGGTTTCAACAAGCATTTGGGAGTGCTGCCTCTCAGCTGGGAGAATAAAAGAATACTGTCTTCTGGTATGCATCTTTATGCAAACATGACTCTGTACAAATGCCAGGTACATAGATGTACTCATATAGGATGAGTATGTGATGTGTGATTTATTTCTTAAAGAAACAACTTTCTGAAATCTTGGAATTTTCTCCCTGTCTCACTCATCTTCTGCTCCAGCACACTGAAAAGGTCTTGACAGTATTTAATCTCATTCATGTGTTATCATTATTACTGTCAGGAGGTTTTGGATAACAAATGCAGTGCTTTACCAGCTAAAAACATTTTCTTTTTGCACTGACACAGACTCGTCAATAAAACCCCACGGCATGTTAACTTCCCATCTCTCAGATGTGGCACACTGGCATTTACAATGCAGAGAAAGGTAACAAAGTGTGAAAGAGATCATAAATCATTTAAAGAGATTTAAAAAGAGACTTAAAACAAAAGCCTTCAGGAAAGGAAGGGAAAAAAAGTGAAAAAGTGTGGGCACCAAAAATTATTTTATACAAGAATGAAACAATGACCTTTTCACTTATCATCATTCACATTGGTTTGCCTTTCTCAGCCTCTGGAGTTTAGAACAATTCAGTCAGTGTGCAGAATGCTGCAAGAGGAATGAACCTTTTATTTTATTATTACCCAGGGCATGATACCCTTGAGAGGAATGACAAAAACAAATAAGACCAAACAGAGTAAAAGGGAAAGCAAAGGCACTACAGGTTTGGGATAATAAAAGAAAGCAATGAATGTAATATAGTGAGAGATAGCCTTCAATTCAAAGTTCACAAGGCAGGCAAATGTGTTTCATTGGAAACTTTTACATTTCAAAATATGTTTTACAATCTTTTCACTCAGCCATTTAAATATGGGCTTTGCAGATGCCTGAAAATGTAGCAAAGGAGAGGGGCACACTTCATCATAGCTTGAAAATGTGAACGTACAAACAGTACTCTTCAAGAAGGCACACAACAGAAGGTTGGATATTTATATGATCAGCTTTAAATCGTGATGTTTTACAGGCAAGCTCTGTTTTAAAATAAGTACATCTAGGAAGGTGATAGAGGCTTGCAACCAAAATCACAGATGGTGATTGACACAGATGCCCGTGTTAGACTCCTCAACCCCCTACTTTGGCAAAAAACATTTTATAACACACAATTAAGTGAAAATGTTTTGATATGAAATACAAACGAGAGCAATTATCAATTGTGGCTAGCCTTTTAGAACTTTTTTTATAAACAAGAGAAATAAAGAATGTAACTCTGAAGTCAGCAATAATTCACCTCTGCACATGCCAAGTAGTTCTTACTGAGACCAATAATATTAATGAATATAAAGCATTTTTTATCAAATACTTTGCAGACATAACACATAAGCTAGTTTCAGATTTTGAAACACTAGTAGTCATCTGAAATCTAATTACTGCTAAAAAACACTGTGTAACAGGTTTTGGCAGGAAGAAAGGAATAATAATATATCCAATTAACAGTGTAGAAGGTATTTTAGGTAGACAGATTGACATTAGTAAACTAAAATTTGAAAATGACTTCACAGTAAACCATTAGCTTTGCTGAACAAATTAAAGAAAAGAAAGAGAAAGCTATTTCTTGGTGTGAAATAGACTGAGGCTTGATCAGTGACTTCTGTTTGGAAGTGAGGTAAGTCACAGCAGTAAGTAACACAAGCAGAGACTTAAATTTCCACTTCCCTGATCATTTCTGATAGTTTCTAAGTCATCAGTGATTTTCCAACAAGTTATTCCCAGGCGGAGAAAAATAATTTAGGTGCCTTCCTTGTAGAGCCTGTAAGAGAAAGCTTCTAGAGATCAACATGTCCGTATGTACAATCCCGAAAACTTTTTTTTTTTGTTTTGTAATTTAATAGAAAAGGCACCAAAAAAATTGAAATATCACTAGAAATCACTTGTGGGATTTTTTGCTAGCTCTCAAAGCTCTTCCAGCTGTCCATTGCATTCCTTTCAAGACCTGGAAATGAGCAGTACTGACTCATTCTTTTTTGCCCTCTAAAGTCATGTATGGCTTACTGTCTGCTATCATAAGGTGGTCATTTGACTTTGTTTTTCTTCTTTTTCCCTGCCACCAAGAGTGCATTTTGAATTGCAGTCACTGCCCTGAAATTTATTAGACTCTATTTGTCCATTCTGGATCTGACTAATTCTCCTGAGACAACATTGTCTCTCACAGACTGATTCAGACTGTTTTTGACTGACACAGAAAGTTCCAGCCATCTAATAACAAATTTTAATATTTTTCTAGTGACATGTGATGTTTTATATCTGTTTTTAAATCTGATTAGTGAGTTTCAATAGCATACTTGATTTCAATTTTTCTCTATTTAGATTGCCACAAAATTTTGGTCCTTTAACCTTGTCAAAGGAGATGTAAGTAGCTGGTGTTGCATGGGCATTCTAAATCTGTGCTTGTTTCTAAAGCAGTTGAAAAAGGTTGGAATACAGTCATGCATGAGGAAAATAAATGTGTATTTTGCATCTTCTCAATGTTCAGTTCTCCATCACTCTTTGGATTCTTCTGATGCTTCTCTCAGCATGCCTTATCCTCCATTTTACACTTGCTCTGGCAGACCCCATTGTTTTCTGTAGGCATTATGTCTGCATAAAAAAACCCTGGATCTGACTAACAGTTATCTCTTAGAACCTACAATATGTCACACAGAATACCACAGAAAAAGGAAACTGCAGAAAGATGCTATAAAAATTGTGAAGGAGAATACAAACTTACAGTTTCAACTAGGCAGCTTGCCACAGAAACTTTCTATATTCAAAGTTAAGTTTCTTCAGTTAGCATTCTTTCTTAGTTCTATAAGATTTTTCTTTTTTCTTATCCAAATAAGGCTTTAATGAAAATATTTATAATGGTTTCAACTCCTAATACAGCTCCAAGTGCTGGTAGAAAACACAGTCTTGTAATATTTCTTCTCTTACTGAGACCAATAGAAATGCAAAATCGGGAAAAATATTCATGATTATTCCTAAGGTTCATTATGGCATCTTAGTCAGCACTTTAATTTCTGGTTCTAAAGCATTTTAGTGGAACTGGAAAGATACAGAATATCTTTTCATTTTTCCTCTCCCTCATAAGTCAAATACACAATAAAATTACAGCAGTAATAAAAAAACTAATAGTGCACTGTGAATCTCTTTAACCAATTATCCCATTTCCTGCCTGGCTGTTAAGTTGCACTCAGAATGCTCAGAGAAAGCACATTTGCATTGTACAGTAAAAGGCAAGTTTAAATGCATTACATGACAGCTAGTGTATTAATGTCACTTGTGATCAGCAACATGAATTGCCTGTCAGAAATTCATGGGCAGTAAGACAATGAGGAAATTATTCAATGGGGAAGAAATCTGTGTCTTTTAGGATTCAGTTAAGGTACATAAACATAAGTAATAACAGTGACCCATCTTATAACATGGGAATGCTTTCTGATTGCTATTTGTAGGGGTCAAAACTTACAGTCTAGAATGTCAACACCTTTGAAAGTTTAGAACATGAATTCCAGGCTCAGAAACTAGTCTGTGTTTTCATTGTGTAAAAACAAAGAGTTTTCTATTGATGATGTTTATGTTGTATAGAAGAATTATACGGACATTCAGAGTGGATCTTCTTTTTTGGCTCTTTTGTCTTGTGTAACATTGTGATCATCAGTGTAGAGTAGTTCAGACTTGTTACCCTTTTTTGTTTGTTTTAATAGACCTTTATTTAAAGATTTAACCATTGGTCTGTGTGCATAACTACCTATGGACTTGTTTTAGCTTCATGATTTCTATGCTTAGATATTTGAAACTTTTCCAGTGAATACCAGTATCATGAATACATGCAATACATGTAATACACATAACTTTTTTTAAAAAGCATTTAATAAGATGTAGTGAGTGATGTGCAGGAAATATTTTCTCACGCTTAGAAATCCTTATTTTTAAGAATTATTATAATATCAGATACCATGATCATATACATCAGAATTTAGGATCTTAATGACTGATTATGGATTCTAGTTTGGAACACTCAAAAAAAGAAATCCTGCCATTATTGAGATTTAAAAGACTCTGAAAATTTATTCCAAGGAATTTGTGCAGAGTTTCATGTAACTGCTGATAAACACTGTTGCTCCATCAGCATCATGTAAGACAGTGATTCCATGACATATTATGTTTTCCCATTGGCTGGTTAAAGGGCTAAGTATGGGCAACATCTACACTTTACATTTCTTTGTGTCATTGTGTTTTGTACTGGGTCATTAAACATGCACACAGACATGCACTCATTTACTTCCTTTTTTCTGCTCAGACTGATGAGGGAATGTTGGGATTGGTGTGAGAGCCTGTGCAGACAATAAAAAAACAGAACATGCTGGAGCAGTGTTGGAGGTGTTCTGCAGAGACAGAGGCAGACTTGCTATAGTGGGTTGGAGATCAGAGCCTGCAGAAGCTCCAGAACTAAGTTGTTTGGCCATAGGTTTCACTGACAGGGAAAACTACCTGAGGAACCTCCAAGCTCACTCTATTTGGTGGTGTTCACTATTCCTTTCCAAGAAGTACAATTATCTCATTTTCAAACATGTAGTTAAGTTTACTGCAGTTCTGCTGTGAAACTTCTTTGATTATAGACCAAAATTCTGTCAGTACAAGACTGACATAGGAGTCATAACAGCTCAGTGGCAGTCAGATGAGCCACATGAACCAGATTCTGCACCTGGGATGGGGCAATCCTGTATGACAGACTGGAAACAAGAGACCGGGGAATAGCCCTGTGGAAAGGGCCCTGGGGGTCCTGGTTGAAGTTGAACAAGAGCCAGCAGTGTCCTGGTAGCCAGGAGGGCCAGCCCTGTCCTGGGGACATCAGACACAGCATGGCCAGCTGGGCAAGGGAGGGGATTGTCCTGCTCTCCTCTGGGCTGGGGTGGCCTCACCTCCAATGCTGGGGGCAGTTTTTTGGTGCCACGGTGTAAGTAGGATATAAAGCTGTTAGAAAGCATCCAAAGGATATCTACAACGATGGTAAAGGGGAAGCCTTATGAAGAGCAGCTGAGGTCACTTGGTCTGTTCTGCCTGGAGGAGGCTGAGGGCAGACCTCAGTGCAGTGACAGATTCCTGTGAGATGAAGAGGAGGGACAGGCACTGATCTCTTCTCTGGTGACAGTTTCAGGACTCAAGGGAATGGCCTGAAGCTGAGTCAGGGGAGATATAGGCTGAATATCAGTTAAATACTCTCCATGCAGAGGGTGGTTGGGCACTGGAATGGGATCCCCAGGGAAGTAGTCATGGCCCCAAGCCTGACAAGGTTCAAGAAGCATTTGGACAATGCTTTCGGGCACACAATGTTGTCTTCGGAGTGGCCTTCTGTAAAGTCAGACACAATGATCCTTGTGGATCCCTTCCAGCTCAGTATATTCTATAGTAAAATTTTAACATGACACATCATGCTGTCAGTGTGACTGAGAAAATTGATCGACATTATTCTAATAACTCATCAACAAAAAGCAATATGTAAAAACAAGGTTTATCAGGGTATAAATTTAGATTTATTTTGGCCCAGATCTTCAGATCTCATTGTTAGCAAAATTGTCTTTGAATCCAGTGAAATATTCTGGCCTTTGAGAAAGCTTTCCAGCTAGCCTGTATTGCATTTCTTTCCGAGTGTGCTCTAGTTGCTTTTTTAATGTCAATTGCTAGTTCTCTGAAAGGATCTATATTTTTATGTGCATTTGGAGAATGTGTGTTTGTCCATGTGTCTGCAAGGAAGGCAAACACCCAGAGTGCAAGAAAGATCTGTGGTAGTTTGTGTTTCTGTAACAGAGAACACAGAGTTCTGGATAACGAGCCAAATCTTTAAATACACATAAGACCAATTTCAGGAGAGCTCATGACAGACACACCTGTGAGATTGAGATCACAGATTCAATCTTGCAATTACAGCAAGCAGGATAAAGAAGCTTCATTTTGGAAAGTGAGACCAAATACATGAATCAAAGGATGTGATATTCATAACCATTAACTTTTCTCCCTAGAACTTTGTATGCAATGTGAGGCTGTTATAACCTTATTTCTTGTCTGATACTATCATTCCATCTGTAACCAGTCTAAGTATTAGGTTTGTAATAAAGCAATGAAAGTTTCACTTGCACTTCTGCAGAGCTGGCCTTAATTGTAACTACAGCTACTATATAAAATTTCATAGATCCTGGAAGATTAAGTCTAGTTGTTAATTTGCATAGTTATATGAAACATTTATTGGATTTTTCTTTAATGTCTTAACATATTACTGACAGAGATAGCATAATTTGAAAATAACAACAAGGGACTTGAAAGTTTTATGGGGAATTATAAAAGTATTCCCCTGTGGAATATTATTGTAATATAGCTTTTCAATGTAGTTGTTCTGTAACATTTTAGAATTATATGCCATATCTTTAGTATATGAAACTTATCTACATCTGTTTCTTATACATGAAGCCTCTTACAGCTACAGTGTTTCCTCTGTGCTTCTGATTTTAATAATCATTCTGAGGAAAGAGGGGGAGGAATACTGGTATTTTATTAGCAATTTAAGTTGGTGCAAACTACTTCCTTTAATTCCCCTGTGAAGTGCAGACCTTTTCCTTACTTCTATATTGCTAAACAGAAAGTGAAAAGTACAGTGCATACCTCAAGACCTAAAGAGTACTGCAATGTAAAGGCTTTTTTTTAATATGCTGTGAATCTCTGTGATGTTTCTACATTATAAATATGTCATAATTAATTTTATAGCATTTGGTGTTGCCTTGCCCCACAGGGAAGAAAAATTATAATCTGAAAATTCACAATTTTTTATTTGAAATTAATTTTGAATAATAGTAAATATGAATAAAAGAGCTACACAGTTTGTCCTTCAGCAAGACAGAAATAAAAATTTGGCAGGCTAAGTGCAAACTGAAACATTTTTTAGTTTCCTCATTACACAATGGAATGTTTTTGATAGCCCTGGATTATTGCTTCTACTGTTGTATCTGAGATGTATAAAATTACCTCCTTTCATCAAATATTGGGAAAGGATATGAGGTAAGACTTCACATTTCTGTGAATAAAAGGACCTGGAGCTCCTTGTGGACACAAAGTAGAATATCAGCCAGAAAAACTCCCTTACAGCAGAGGAAACCAACAACATCCTGGGCTGCATTGGGCAGAGCATCAGTTACAAGGAACTAATCCTTCCCCAGTTTGAGAGAAACATGGACAAACTGGAATAAGTTCAGTGAGGGTCTGGGATGGTCATTAAGGACTTGGAACATTGAGAAGAGGCAGGGAGAGCTGGAACCATTCAGCCTGAAGAGAAGTCTGTTGGGCTCACCTCAGAAACATTCAGAAATGAGAAAAAAAAAAAAAAAAAGCAATGGAGCAATGAAAATTTAATTTTTTTATTTCACCAAGACCTTGGTCAAAAGGGTTGTCCATAGAGGTTTTGGCGTCTCCATTCACAGAGATAATAAAACCTGGACAACACAAGAGCTGGAAAAAAACTGACCTAACTTTTGAAGATTGAGGTTTTGTCTTGGGAAATGGTTAGATCAGATGGTCAGCCAATGTCTTTCCCAAACTAAATTCCTCCAAACCCCCATGATTTTAATATCTTACAGTGGAAATTAAGAAAATAAAATTTCAGTTTTGATCTAGGACTGAATCTATGAGTGAAAAACCTGTATTATGTTATTCACTTGGCCTGACAGAAGGTCCTTTTATGTTATCCATTTCTCAAATTCTCTACATTCTAACTTGGGTTTAAAGGTCAAAAACAAGAAAGGAAAAAGAAAAATCAATCATTAACTGGAAAGTCATAGAAGGGAAAAGCCAAAAAATAAACAAAATTATGATGTGAAAAATTTGGAATTGCTCCTACAATTTTTATTCCTTACCTCAACTCCTATGTGCATTCATCACTTGTGTTCTTCAAAAGTGGCTCAGACTTGGAAACTTGAGTCCCTTTACATGTGCTCATCACTCAGCCAGTCTTTTTTAACCCTGCCATCAGCTCCAGTTGCATAATTTTTCACAGGATCCCTGACTTTTTCAGTCAGACATCATTCATCATATCAGTCAGCCTTTGTACTTTTATGCTTTTATCGTTATTGAGAATATTGTTCCACGGTTCACAGTATTTAATCTTGCTCAGAAAGAATGAAATTCCCCAAAAGAGAAAGAAATGTTACATTAAATTGCACTTGATGTATATTTTTGCTGTTATTTTAATGTATTTAATCAATTTTGTGCCACAATAAAGGTCTTTTATAGCTCATCTTTTCTCCTTTTAAACCCTTGTGCTTACAAGCATAAGTACACACTTAAATTTAGAGTGAATATGTATGTAAATATGCACTACAGACACATGAGGACAGACTTATACTGGAGACAAATATTACAATCTCAGATAGCAGTGGTACAGCTCTTCTAAGCTGATATCAGATTATATCACATGATATCAGCTCCCTCTAAAATCTTTTAGATCCAGCTTGCAAAGGGCTGTCTGTCATAATAATTAATATTACATGACTAACAACAGATTTTGTAGTCTCCTTTGCATTAGAAGGATAATATATCCAGTGTTGCTACTGAAGTGTCATGACCAAGAGAGTCACTGTGGGTTAATTCTAAAGTTCTCAGAAAAGTATGGAAATCTTATAATTTTCACAGCATGCTCCATTGCCCATTCGATTACTTATAGCTCCCTAAATATGAATTGGTTGTTTATTTCACACAGGTTTTGTTTACACTGGTGGTACTCTTTCATTTTTTCAAGGAGGCTGTTAATATGAACCATTCAAAAAGTATTCGAGTTACAATCCAGAATGTCCTTTCCATACTCTCCAAAATGCTGCTATTTGCAGAGCAAATGCTTTCATTTTAGAATTTGCTCTTTGAGGATTTGAACATGTTCAGTTCCCCATCAATATTAGGTTCTGACAATATACAGAGTGGATAATTTTCTCAGTTTCTGTAATTCCAGCAACCATGCATGTTAGGAACTCATTTAGCATAAAATAACCATAAATTTGTCTAACTTTAGGACTACTTTTGAAAGTCACAAGAAGGATTTAGGAACCAAACAACTCTTCAGGAGACAAGGACAAATAGAAAATAAGTAAATTAGGATTTGCAGCTCTTGGGTGCTATGCACAGCACAAATTATCTTGGCAGTCATACAGTGACACATTACTATTCTAAATATTCAGATCTCCTTAGTGTTAAAGGGTATTATGATAAATTACAGTAGACATCTCAGTCTTTCTATGTGTGAAAAGTATATCATCACTCATATTCAGTTAATTCAGCTGAAGATGGTTACACTTGTGTAATTCATTTAGCAGAAAAAATCCCAAAAACTTTGTTGTATTGGATTCCAATAAGAAATGTTTTATGGGTTTCAAATCACATGTCTAATCTTAGTTAATTAAACAAATATTCTCCAGAATTCAAGAATATATTCCAAATTAATCTATCATGTAGGTGAGATCTCTGTTCACTGAAGCAGGATTATGGTCTTAAAGAAAAGAAATGAATTAGGAGAATTAATATCAGAATGAGCCATAAGAGGATTTTAAAAGTAACGGATTTCATTTACTATTTAAGAAAATCAAATTTAAAATGTCTTTAATTAATATAAAAATGGGCAGATTTTTTTTTTTTTATTTGGGGCTTCATTTTGTTGTTATTTTATTTTAGTAATCTATTGAAGGACTAAAGAATTATGCCTGAAAAAATTGCCCTCAATAATTTATTCTGGAATAGTCCCAAGTGTTATGCCAGATCAGGTCCATTAAGAAGTGAAATGTGACCATCTTCAAATGTTTTGTGCTTTACTGATGCGAAAACATATTTTGAAGAGGTAGCTGAATATCAAATAGGCTTTTCTTCTCTTTGGCAAGATCTCAAGTAAGAGCTATATATAAAATCAACTGGGTGTGGGGGATTTTTTCATAAGCTGTTTCACTCAGATAAGTTTCATTTCTGTAGTGAAGGCAGAAGAGAATCAGTAAGCAGCATATTCTGCCTTTCACTAGTACAGCATTTCATTTTTGCTGCTTTAACATGAATATTATAGAGTAGCAGACATCACACCCACAAAAGTCCCATCTTCCTTTTAAATTCTTAAAATAAGAGTTAATTAGCAGGTCAGACTCCAGACAGCTTTCAAATAGATCCCTATTCCAGTGTAATTCTAAATGCTGGACTTGCTTGTTTCTTTCTTCTGTTGAGCTCTGGGGTTCCAGCCAGCAGGAAAAAAATTCCCACTGGTGATTACCAGCCATGATTTCATTGCCATTCAGAACTACAGTCGGTTTCATCTGGGGCAAATTTCCAATGTAAAGCAGTCCAATATTCCATGAACGTATTGTCACATTCAAATGTGAGCTTGCTTCCTTTATTCCAACATTCTAAGAGGTAGGGTTTTTTCCCCAGTCTCTTTTGTTGACTTTTAAATTCACTGTACCATTGTTTAGATCTTAATAACATCTATAATTATCTTCATTAAAGAACCTCTGGTTCTTCATTTGTTTCAAATTCAGAACAAGTTACACAAATTCTTAAAAATCTTAAAATGACATTTCTTTCTGAGTTTGAAAAATAATAAAAAAATAGAAAGGTAAAAAATGTATTCAGTGCCAGACACTCAAAAGTTGCTTCTTTGTCATTACATTTATTTTTCAATTTACTATTTGACATGTTCAATGTTTGTATTACAATGTGCGGACTCAACTAAGACATAATCAGTAATTCAAATTTAATAGAGGAAGATGGTCCTGTGATCTAAGTAAGTAATGTGGGAAAAGTCTTTGAGGAATTCACATCACACAGAAGGACTACTCTTTAGTACTTCTGCACTAAAGAGTAGGTTCTCATTCTGTAAGAAATGCAAAAGCCAAACTGATAGGAACCTTGTATTAGCGCAGAGCTCTGTGAAGTGTACCCATGGTGATGTCAGCATAAGTTTTCACTAGAAAATAATTTTGTCATGTAGTGGTGCACAATTAATATATCTGCAGATATATGTAATTAATTTCTTGCTCTAATGCAATAGCCCCATGAAAATTTTCAGTAGTAGTTAAGAACTTATTCCCTCTAAAATCTATCAAGGACTGATGGTAATTTCCAATGTGAAGCTCTGATTTTGAGCACTAGAGGCTTTAACCAGAAATATAAGGAAAAAATGGTTTGATGAAATCTCAAACCTACTGCATAAAGTATTTCAGGTTTTGCATGTTTTTGTCCAAACTGAGGAGGGGAGATCCAGCTGGGAACCTTGCAAGTGCTGCTTGCCCTTTCTCCTATTATTTTTTTTTCCAATATTACAACATGTCTAAAGATAGAGAGGAAATTTCAATTCTTGACTGTAAAATCTTGGGATTTGGTCCAAGAAATAATTTTCTGAAGCTTCTTTTCTCTTTTCCCAACTAGTCCTGATATACAAGAGGAAAGAAAGACCTTTCATAATTGAGTGTTCAGGGACTCAGGGAGCTAATGCTCCCAGCCCAGGAGTACACTTCAGTTGACTGGCAGAGCCCCCGCTGAACTATGAGGTGGTTACTTCCAGAGTCTTCTCTAATGTTTCAACCATTTCTTCATTTTGTATTCTGCCAAACTAGAAGAGAAAACGGGAACCTTATGAGATTTAAGAGGCTAAGTGCAAGGTGCCACACCTTGGTCAGGACAACACCTGGAACAAGCTGGAGGGTGAAGGGATCAAGAGCAGCCCTGCTGAGAATGACTTGGGAGTGACTTGGTGAATCAGAGACTGGACATGATCCAGAAATGTGTGCATGAAGCCCCAAAGCCAAACAGCTGCATCAGAGGCACCTTGGGCAGCAGGACAAGAGAGGATTCTGCCCCTTTACTCTGCCCTCATTACACCCCATCTGCAGTGCTGCATCAGCTCTGTGGTCCTCAGCACAGAAAAGACATAGACATGTTGGAGTGAGTCCAGAGGACAACACAGGGATGATTAGAAGGATTCAGCACTTCTCCTGTGAGGAAAGGCTGAGAAGCTTGTTCAGCCTGGAGAAAAGAAGGGTCCACAAATACCTTCAACCTTCAAGTAAGGGACCCTACAGGAAAAGATGGAGGGACATTTTACAAGTGACAGGAGAACTTTACACTGAAACAGGATAAGACTGGATTAGATATAAGGAAGAAATTCTTTGGCATGAGGATGGTGAGACACTGGAAGAGGTTGCCCAGAGAGGTGGTGGATGATACATCCCTGGAAATGTATTATTGTATGGTCAAAGCTGGGCAGGATGGAGCTCCCATCAGACACTGGAACAGTACAATCAGATCATCCCTAAGGCGCCTCCTCTCCAAGCTGAACAAACCCAATTCTCTCAGCCTTTCCTCAGAGGAAATGTTCTCCATCCCTCTGTTGGTGGCCTCCTCTGGACTCGCTCCAACAGGTCAATGTCCTTCCAACTTGACACCTAGTACAGGGTATTTAGAAAAATAATGAAATGACAGAGTTAATGCCCCATAACATGAAATTCAATTGCAATTATGCAAAATCTGAAATTTACACGGAAAGTGTGTTGAGATCATTGCATTCTTGGACAGAATGCAATTTTTGTATATGAACAATATATTATGCTATTGAAAAAAAATGAGAGTTTAAGACTTTCATTGTACTGATCAAGTCTTCAGTTAAAAGGAGAATATTTAAATGGAAGATTATGTTTAATTGTGCATTAGAATGAAAATTAAAATAAAATAAATAGTCCATAGTGTGCTATTTTATTAAATATTGAAGATATTTTTAGCATGTCAATGAGCTATAACACAGGAAATTTTTCATAAAAGCAGTTATTTAAATATAGCTTCTCCCTAAGTATAAGTAAACAACCCATTTTACAGATTTACATTTTCCTCTCACGCCATACAACCAATACAGAATCTTTGCATGGTCTCTTAAAGTTTTTTGGTTTTTTTGTTTATTTGTTTGGTTTGGGGGGGGCTTTTGTTTGTTTGTTTGTTTTTGTTGTTGTTTTGGTTTGGTTTGGTTTTTCTGTTTTTTACGTATGTTTGGGTTTGACACACTGCTAAGGAAGTATGAAGTTCAGAAGGTGGAATAACACTATTTCCTCTGACTTCAGAGATCTCTGGATGAGATCGGTTGGCTTAAAACCCCCTAGTACAGTATCTGTAAGTGTATTCTGCTGTTTGCCACAATTAAAATATGTACTTCTATTTTCAACTGTATGTGAGCTTCACTAATTCAATTACTTCACTGGACTGTATAATTTTCAGTCCTGTCTATGTTGCAGAGCAGGCTAGAGAGATTCTGAAGGGTAATGAAAGTACCAGTTCACAAAGTTCTTGATTTAGTTTGCTTTTGGGAAGTTCAGTGATTTTTCCATTGTAGGTACGAAGCTTTCCAGCAGCCAAGCCATACTTCTGAGGTTACCAAACCTCGTGGGGCAAAGACTCACTTTTAGTTTGCAAATCCCTTACAGAAGACTTGGTTCGTCCAAATAGAGTTCTAAGATATGTTTTCATTTTCAAATGTCTGCATGGAAGTTTTTTGGATAATCCAACATCTCAGCTACTTGGATCTTACTAATGAAAAGTCATTCCACTAAATAAATGGCTTTTCATGGTGCATATAATTATGACGCATCGATGCTTTATTTTACTGTCTTTATATCTGTATGACCCAACTCTTAGCATGACTAGACTTGGGTTTGGTTTTTTGATATAATTTATAACAATTTTGTTGATTTATAAAGATGTATGTAATGAAGTTTTCATAAAATTACCATTAACTTGTGTAATTTTCTGACTATTACTATATGGAGATTGATGCTGCCAGCAAACTGATTTCATGGGGCTGAGTAAAAGTATTTAGGGTCAGAATGTGAGATTTCTATTTGAAATTCACCACTCAGGATTAAAACAGCAAAGCCTGGAACATTCCCTTAAGGCAACTCTCTTCTCTAGAATAGCTGCCTGAAGACCATGTGGAAGACCATGTTGGCTTACCAGGTGCCTTATCTATTGTCTTCCTCTGTTGGCTTACCAGGTGCCTTATCTATTGTCTTCCTCTGTTGACAAGTGCTGTTTTCTAGTAAACATTAAGATTTAGAAGCAGATTCTAGCAATTGATACCTGCTTTCTACTGGATTTTGTGCTCAGTTTTTACCCTTGACATAATTGCCAAACAACCTACAATACATGGGGACTTCAACAGCAGCTGGGGCACCTGGACCTTTCTTCATTTGTCTTGGAATTCATAATGGTAAGTTCTCTTAACACACCTCGGGGTGCAGTCCCCTTGTAGAGGTTTCAGCATAGCATTATCAAGGTTTGTGATGATTATGAGACAATTCTCAGTGTAATTACTCTATTTTTCAGTCAGTTTTGCTCATTTCTTTGGCAGGAGATCACCAGTACTACCTTAAGTCTGACTGATGTAAAGTAGTGGTGCTGAATGATGCTGCTGTTTCCTAACACTTGCAAGGTCAAAGGTTCCCATTGTAGTTTATAGTCTGGAAATGTGAGGTTGTTTCACCATTAAGATTCAGCAACTGTCATGAGAAACCCCATGACAGTCATCAGCATAATTTTGAAGAGGACTTTCCACAACACAAATGTTAGATTTCTTCCTGGGGTCTGTAGCTGACAAACTGCAGAGGAGAAATGCAATGTGGCCAGTTTCAAATAGGATAAAAATCAGAGGTTATCTTGCAAATCCTTCTTAAAGTCTTTTCCATTGTGAAAGGTTTATCTATAGCACTGCTGGTAGGAATCTATCACTATCATGAAAACTGTAATTAAGTGGTGTCTTACTTTGAAGAGGCGACAGAGTGTGAATTTATGAGGTTTTTTTATTGCCACTCAATCCTCTCCTATACTGAAAACTGTGTCTCAGAGACTTTCCAGGAAAAGGGAAAGGGTAATTTCAGACCAGTCCACTACAGCTTCTCTGTGTAGTGGAAAGGGAGGATACTGCACAGTTGTAAGTGAAGGTTTGTAGGGGAAGTGGACTACTTTGCCAAATAAAATCTTGCAGGGAGCAAGGGATCATTTTCTATCATGGGATGATGATAGAAAAAGAGCCATGAATGAATGAAACAAAAAGAGATTAAAATAATACATTAAATCCCTTCATTTTTAAGCTAGATACAAAGATTTTGTCTTCCCAGCTTTTCTTACGCTGCAGGACAGATGTCTTCAAGTTATCCTGCCATACAGAGAATTCTGAGAACCAGATTCTCTAACGATTTATACATTCTTTGTCAGAATGGAAATTTTTACTTCTGAAAACCATACTGATCTTAAGGAACTGCATTTTTTTGTTGTTTTTTTGTTTCCCCTCTCTTTTATTTCTTTGGCAAGATTACCAGATTTTTCAGAGGAAGGAATGTATTAGTAAAAGAAGCGAGTGGGTGCAGCAGAGCAGAGTTCAAATCCAACAATTCTTTATTAGCACAGAGGCCATTAAAGAAAATTCTTTCCTAAGAATACACAAACTTAACCCCTCTGAAATGACATGCCAGCTGCACAGCTGAGAGCAAGTACATCATAACAGCAAGGGGTAACTTCATATAGCTGAGTCAATATTTTCGTAATGAAGGCGGATAAAGCTGCCATTACCAGAGTTAAAACATTGGCTGTAAAATTAGCAAATTTGTCATTTATTAATTTTCTCTCCTATTATTCATATATAATGGGAGGCAGTTGACTAAAACTTAAAAAAAGTTAGCAGTTCTAAATTACATCCTCTCAGATCTTTACTTAATTTAAACACCTTTTTGCTCTCAAACTGTAGAAGAATGCTTTATTTGATTACCTCTAGGTGGAAAACAAAGTTCTAGCAAAATTTATGTTCCCAGAAAGAACAGTAATGATATTTTTTAAAGAACGGTTCTTCCTTTCTTCCAGAACATGCACAAAAACTGAATGACCGGAAAATGTATATTTTGTGGTGTTTTGCTCTGGCTATCCAATGCTTTGTAAAGAGTCATCTGATGGTCCACTTAGATGCCAATATGCCTGTTGTTTTTAAAATATTCCTTTTAATGGATTTGTTTGCCAGGAAGTTTATGCCTGGCAAAAATGACTCAGAAAATGAAAGACCATCAATATTTTCTCTGTGGCAGAAAGAGGGTAGAGGTAGGTGAAAACAAAGATTTCAGCTGTTGATTGGGTATTGCACAATCTGGAGATCTGGCATGATTCAGGAGACAGAGAGGGCAATGGAAACATGCCTGCAGTCTGATATCCAGGGGTCACTGCTTTTTACTCTGGTGTCCCTGCATTTTGCTGAACGTCAAGTAGGAAAAAACACTAATTTTCTCTGACTTTCTAATTTAAATGGATTGGTGCATAATTTCAAAATGTCTCATTTTTCTTCCTCATGCGGTTTCAACTTTCCCAACTCTCAATCTTATTTTACTGTTGGGCCTCACCGTGTGTACAAAGTGTTTTTATAACCATGCATGTCATGAGCTAAAGAGAAGAAATATTTTTCTTCCCTTGCCTCTTTCTTCCCCATCTCTGTGATCCTATTTAACCAAATGAGTCTCTGCCACTCCCTGACCTCTTTCTTACCTCTCCTCTCCTTTCATGAAGGATCACGTGTGTGATTCCAGGGTTTGCCTTTCCTTCATCAAAGGGAAGATCTTAACAGTGCTGCTGTGCCCAACTGGGTACAGGGCATAGCAAATTGGCCCTTTGTGGATAATAATGGAGCTTCAGCGTGATCGAGAACTTGTCTCTGATTTCAGGTCATTCCAACAAGATCTTGCTGACTTTATTTACTGCCTTCTGCCACTAAAAGCTTGTAAACAGATTTGAGTCCAGTATTTACTAATATCTTCATATCATCCTCTGGACAGGATCTTGTGTCTGTTGTCGAAGCTGACAGAGACTGTGGCTGAGACGTGTTGATGATGTTTTGGCTGCCTTTCAAGAAAGAACAGATGCTCTGAACACCTTTCTAGAATTCTTAAGTAGTCAAATGTCTTCTCATTAAAATTTACAACGCAAATGGAGAAATAAAGTTTAATGTCTTTTTCTAAACAGATATGTCTCTATATAGACGGTGAGCTCCTAATATGTTCTAGTTAGAAGTCTTGTACATAGGAGTCAATATATTCTGCAAACACTAATATTCATATCCTGACTGACAATATAAATACACTAAAGACATCTGAAACAAAACAAAAGCCAACCAACAAAAAAACCCAAAAAACCCGAAAAAACAAAACAAAAAAAACAAACAAAAAATCCAACCAAAAAACCAAAAAACAAAACCACCCCAAAAACCCAACAAAAAAACAGACAAAAAAACCCCAAACCCTCCTGCAATATCAATTGTTTTAAATAAAGTTTGTAACAAAAGCAGAAATATTTTAATTATTGTTTCAGTATATTATATAAAGTAAGGAAAAATCTCCTGTCTGGTTTTGTTTTGGGTTGTGGTTGTTTTGGGGCTTTTAAAAAATGTGCATATTATATTCACCAGGTGAAGAAACATCAATCTTTACTTTTTGAATTTGAAGGGAATATGGCCTTTTTAATTTAAAAAAAAATCTACTAGCATTTTTTTGACAAAAGACATTAAGGGCTGAAATCAATCTTATTTAGCAAAGCCTTAAGGAACCACAGAAACCATCTATCTTTTCTTTAACTGCTTGTCTGGTAATCTCCAAGTAAGAGTCTGTCTTTCACTTTACATGGAAATGAAGTTGCAATTAGAAAAGTGCTTCAATCATTTACTGCTATCCTTAAACTAAGCATGGGAAAACTAGCATAGGTAAAAATAAGCACTGACCCCAGACTGACTGCAAGTTCAAACTGAACTTGAGCCAATTATTTAATGGGGTTTTTTTTGTAAGTTGAGAAGACACAATGAATTACAGGGGAAAAAAAGAAAAAGAAAAAAGCAATTCTTGCTGTAGTACCTAAAAAGTCAAATTGTCCTGAAAATAGCAGCTTTTGTGATGTTTACAACTGGAACCACAGGAAATGTTAAGCAAAAATATACAGATATGTCTCATTTCACCTAACTGCAGAATGTGGCTCTCTGGGCAGGTTGTTACCTGTTTAACCCTTTGAACACCATTTCAGGGTCTGGAGATCCATGGGCCTTTCTGGTTGGATTCCCAGCTGGTCTCCAGGTCTGCCACAACCCTGCTCCCTCTGGCCATTCCAGGCTGTGTCTGACCTGTCTGGGCTTTGCCCACAAACCTGCTCACAAACCTGCAGCAGGCATTTTGACTCCAGGTACCAACCAGTGCCTAGTGCTTCCTGACTAAACCCCTGCGTTCCCAGCAATTCCCTGAAGGAGTCGGCCTATCAGCCTCTTCCCTGATGGATGAATAATTCTTAAAGAGAAATCTTTCTGTGCTGCAGCTCCTGATCTGTGATGGTCAAAGGGCAGCAGTACAGGAAGGGCTTGCTTCTGTGTGGGGTGAGGCATGGTGGGGACGTGCCAGGGATAGGCCACCCCATGCAATATCCCAAAGAATTCATGGCTTGGAGGCAGCAGTTCCTGAGAGCAGGGTGCATGGTCAGCATCTGTGCAGGAGGGTCAGCCACTGCTGTGTCTCAGCAGCCCTTTTTCAGCCCTAGAAGCTGGACCATGCTGCAGCCCTGAATTGCTGTTAGCCCCGGGAACAGTCCACACCCAAGCAGGGAAGCAGCCTTTAGCCAAGGTTAGTTTATCAGCTTATCTACAGCCCTGCAGAGAGAGACTTCATGTGGGGATTCCTTCTTGTCTTGTTTAAAAGACTGAACGCATATCTTGATTTACCTTGTTCAGAGTGGTTTTCTTCCTCTCTAAGGGCTCCTTGACTTCTTCCAAAGTCAGAATGGTAACTTCAAACATTCCAGTTCCATGGCTTCCTGGCAGACAGGCTGTTAGCCCTTTCCAAAACCTTTCACCACTCACCTGTGCCAAATTCATTTATGCTTTTGTGAGCTTGACAATTATTATTATTTTAAAGAAGGATTCTTTTTTTGGTTTTATTTTCTTTCTTTTAGTCTCACTCTGATCTTAGTTCAGGGCTAATGACTGAAGCACTGGCACCATGCAGTAGCTCTTTAAGAAGCAATAGGTTCTGGCTTTCAGATTTAGAGTCTGGCTTAGAAACGTGAATATAGAATTGTACAGCTGAAGTGGAGATCCTGCAGCTGTGTTTTAGGTTGTAACAAAGTCTTTTTGCAGACATTTCCATCAATTGTAGTTGAGCACAGAAGAATCCCAGCTCCTCCTGGGTATGTGAAGCTAAGGAAAATCTGGCCAAACACCTTAACTCAAGTAATCTTTCCTTCTTTCTTTTATCCTAGTTTCTTATTTATTTTCTGGCGGGCATCAGCACTCCTGGGAAAACGTTCCTTGTATGTAATAAAAATAAGATTACTTTCATGTAGCTTTTGATTGCCAATGTTTTTCCAGCTTTCAAAGAGCCCTACTTCCATATCCTTTGCAGAGAAGTGTATTATTGTTATGCAGTTTGGTTTAACTTCATGATTTGTAGTAAACATGGTTAGTGTTTTCTTTGTTAAAGGAAATAGAATAAGTGCATGTCTTTAAACTACAATATTTCTCAGTTGCCAGTAGAACTGATGCAGAATAAAAGGCAAAAGAAAGAGGTAGTACCGGAATCAGTTATGTAGCTTTTTAACATATGAAGAAATTAATGGGTTTCATGTTTTTTGTTCCTGAAAGATTCCTCTAAAATTATGAGACAAAACCTTGGAATAGTTTATGCTAGTAAATTATAATTATTTTAAAATGTTAACTTAAATTTATATCAGTTGGGAATAATCTATTTAGTTCTATAATACAATTTTAGATACTCCAAAAGTGACAATATATGCAATTGGCTTCATAAATCCATGCTTTAGTGAAAACAAGGGAACAGAACTTCTGTTTTCCCTAAAAACCACAGTCATATCACTGGCTCATTGCTGATCAGTAACATAACTGACAATAAATGCTGCTGTTTTTCATGTGGCTGTGAGATCCACAGAAAGATTCTAAAATGAAAGTTCATGACTCTGCAGTGAGACCATGATTAATTTAGGTCAGCTCCTTGAGCTTAATGAGAGGGTTTTTTTTGTCTCATTGAGGATACTTCTTAAAAATAAGAAAAGATATAACTAGGTATAATTCATTAAATTCATAAATATGCATAACAGTATCAAGGCATAGATCCATGTGCACAATCATAATTCTGCTGCTGAAAGATTTGCAATAGCAAAACTTCAAGGAGACAATAAGACATGGTAAGACACAGCCAATTGTTCTGGGGTAAGAGCAGGTCTGAGCATATAGTTTGCCTAAAATTTTACAAATTTATTGAGTTTGAAAAATGTGATTGAGAACACAACAATTTTGATGTTATAGTCTCAGAATTTCAATCACTGGTGGAAAATGGCTTTGACTGGCACTAATACGAGACACATTCTAGCCAGGAATAATAACTAGGTTCTAGCCCATACTAGCTGGATATTTATCTGAGATGTGGAAACCATTTTTTCCCAAAGCTGCTTTTCTTAACTCAGACTAAGAAACCTAAAACTTGAGTGTCTGAGGTTATAAATCAAGCTATATAAATAAAAATACTAAATCCTCTAACTTCCAGTCTTCAGTTCTTTCTTTGAGCAACTAACTTCATGGCTAAATTATTTGGAAGTCAAACATTTCAGCTGCACTCTTGTGAGGAATGACTCTGGTATTATAAATTCTCATCTAGTAATCACCCCATTCTCTTGTTAAATACAAGTTTCAAAATAATTTCCCATACTCCAGCGAAGTTTACCAAAAATACAGACTTAACTGCAAGCAGCCCAGGAGATTAATGATGTTCTGCCTTTACTGCTCATCCTCTTCAAGCCTTACAAAAGCCCTTGGCACTTTAGCATGTTAACATTTACCAGATGAAAAGATGCAACAGTCTCTTAAGGAACGTGTACAACTGCTAATTAGAGACAGAAATTATTTTGTATCTAGCTACAGCTGAGCCAGTAGACTAAGTCTGTGAGTATTGTGAAACAAAGTTATGGGATTTGTATTTGTTATTAAAAAGTTGTATTGTTTTCACATTTTAAGGAAATTAGTCAGAATATTTGGTCCCTTTAACTACTGAGGAAATAGCCAATTTTTGATATGTCATCTACAAGAAATGTTGAAATTCTAATGAGCTCTACATGTGCAGAAGATGCTTTTCAAAGTGCTTTACCTATTAGTCATTCATCTACCAATAAAAAGCAGATTAAAATGACATTAGAAATACAAAACTGGCTAGCGATAATAAAACTGAAAACAATTAAATACATAACCATCAGTTCCTCAGGAATATTGTTATGATTAATTATGTCAACCTTGAACAAACTGTTTCAGAGAAATTTCCTGAGACTATTCTCTCACTAGATGTTAAGAGTTCAGTAATGAATTTTTCTTGTTCCATTTCCAAAGACTGCCACTTGGTTGTGGCTGATCTGTGCTGCAGTCCACAAAACATGCTTCATCCTGGGTGAAAAAATCAGCCACACTATAAAATAATGAATATCCATATTTTGATATTGTAAGATAAGTCTGAAACATACTAAAATAACCAGAATTTAAATACAGTCTTGCAGCTTGAAGATACTCAGTCAATATCAAAAGTGATACATTATAACCCAAACTATTGTAAAGTCAGCTAGGAATGACAACTGCAGAAAAAAATATGGCATTTTCAATGAAATAAGGAACTTAAAAAGTTGTTATCCAAAAGACCTTTTTTAACTACACGGAATTTACTGTAATGACCAGTCTTTTTCCACAAAGAAAGGTTTGGGTTTTTTTTTCTAAGATGTAAATTATTCCCCTATCAGGTTTTAAAATCTATATGGAATGGGAAAAATCCTTATTTGTGACTGATGAAAAACATTCAGATTTTCCTCTCTTACTTTTTAAAACTAGAGAAGCTCTCAATGTATTTTAATCTCCTATTTCTTAGTTGTGCTTTGTTTTTTGTAAAGTAAGCCTTCCTTTTCTGATACATTCTTCTTCCATATAAATCAATGCAAAGTATCTACTTTTTTCCCCCCAAATTAACACTTTTCTCATGGCATTTTATTTGGACAGTTTAGCACTATGGCATAAAACACCAAGCATATCAATATAAACATAAACAGAAAAGAAATTGATCTTTTTATCATCTCCTACCATGGAGCCAGAGTGGAAGTTGTTCTTTTCTATATCAGTAAATTCTTTCTGGTCTGGAATTTCTTGTCTGGGAGCACTTTTTCCCCCACCCCAGTTTTCCTCAGTATTCCAAGCTTAGCTCAAACATCACTTCTCTCTGTGGATAAATTTGGAAAGTGCCCAGATTGAACAGCAGAGTGGGTGGACTAATACAACTGAAAATCATTGCTTGAACTGATCCTGGCATTTTACTTTGCTCCATGATTAAATTCAGAATGAAGACCTTAAAAGCCAGGCAAGTTGTGAGGAGAAAATAAAGTCTGGAGGAAAATGTCCACAGTGTTAAAAGACCAGCCAGAGGAATGCATCTATGAAGTCTGGATTATATTTCAGAGTCTGGACAACTTTTATGTAGGTATAATGTACTTCTGAGCTTATGGCTGTTCTTGTTTGAACCCAGAATCTCTTCTTGCAAGGTACAGGTTTGTGTCAAATTAGGATAGTTGATGTACAGATGTATAAATGTAGGAGCACTAACTAGGTATATGTTTCAAAGGACAAGTCCCTCGTATTAAAGGTAATTTAATATTGATAAGGACAACTTTACTAATGTAAATACACACACCTTTAAATTATAAATTCCAAATTAAATAAACACACCAATACTGGACATATGGAATCCCACCTGCACTTGACTGTTCTAATCCCTGGAGTAAAGAGTTACATTCCTTCTGCATTTTCTCTCTGCATACAGAATTTTGAATCATATTCAGTACTGTAGGGAAAGAACAAAACTGAGAGAGTTGGAGAGCAACCAACAGCCTGAGTTAGGCAATACATTGCTTTAAAACACTCCTCAAGTAAGCAGGGTATATAATTCCCCTATCAGACTGGCCTGAACTGGATCTTGCAATGCTCTGACCATGAGGTTAACACAGACAAGAGAAGGGCACCTCTTTGTCCTAAAGTGAAATGATTAGAGGCAGGCTGGCTTGTCAGGAGGAAAGCCTCAGCTGTGTCATCTAAGAACAGAATGTCTGCTACAGCACTTATGGCACCTGAGAGGTAGTTGTTAAAGTTGCTGTTTGCCCTGGGTCCAACCTGCTTTCTGCTGAGTTCTCCAGTTGTACTGAACATCCAGACTACTTTGCTTTATATAAAAAAGCTGTCTATGCAGCCAGGTTCAGACTACCACTTCATGACCCAGCACTTGATTTTTTGATTGGGTAGTGCACAGGCTGCAGTCTGAATCCAGCTCTGATGGCCTTCTGTTATAGAAAAGTCCCTGAACACATGTAGGAAATCAAGTGTCCAATTCTCTTACTGCACTTGGTGTAAGGACTCTGTGTCTGCAGGAAGAGCCTAAACAGACCATAGGAGGACTCAAAATTTATTATTATTGCTATTATTGCTTCCCATCTGTATTCATTAGCACACCGTGTAAAAATCAACTCAACCTTCTGGCAGCTTTGTGCTGCAACTGCACTGGTTAGTATGGGATATTTTGATATCTTACTGCAGCCAGTCTGCTTTCTTCAAAGCATTCAGCTGAGTTTCCTTGTCTCTGTGCTTGACTCTGCCACCTCCTCACATAAAACCTGGCACAATCTTTGAATTTCAGAGCAAGATTGGACTCTAGTTTTTGGATTCTGAGTACAGAAACCTCCCATAATTGGAGTGTGTTCATGCTTTCTATTATATAAAATCCTCATATAAGAATTCTTCTGTCTCTTCAAAGTTCAGTGTTTTTTGGATCCTTCCACCTGATATCACATGATATTCTATATATGTAATTAGTGGCTCAAGAAACAATGTAGACAGTATTTCTGCCAAAAATTCTACAGACTCAGACTGAAGCAATCTGGTATAAACAACACCTAGTGTTAGTCAGTACAGTATCATTAGTTCCTTGTAGCTTTATGTAATGTACAGATGGGGCTGACCTACACAATTTGGATTAGACTGGATTCTATGTCTTCTTGGAAGTCTGAATTCCATTTTTTTTCTTTAGGTGATGATGTCAATAGTTGGCATTGTGAAATATAACTTACAAGAATAGGTTGTAAGAGAACATATCTCTAGTCCTTATAATTATTTATTATTTTGATTTTGGGCCATATTTGCCTTATTTATTGTTCTCAGTTTACTAAAGGCACACTCTTACAGATCTCTGTGGGAAAGTACCATTTATGAATAGTTATGGGCAGATAGTAGTAAAGAGAGGCTGTAAGGAGTAAAGGAAATAAACTAGTCACAAACACAGTGAAATTTCCCTACTCTGTAAAGTGTTTTCAGTGTGAATCCAAAGAGATACTTTAAGCTAAATCCCATCCATACCTGCAAATGTGTTGGAAATTTGATTGAAGATTCTAATTGATAAATCAACATTTAGAGAAGAGGTTCATTTCTGGTCACATGAACTACACATTCTGCATAGACACTAATTTATCCACTAATTCTTTTAGGCACTGAAGAAACAATAACATTTGCAGGACTTTCTTGAATCTATTGACTTTCAATAAAATTTTGTGACAGAGAACCTTCAGAAAGTATAATGTTCAAATACAGAAATTATAACCATTACATAAATTACACACACATTGAAGTAATTGTTTCATTTTGTGAATGGAAGCATATTTCTTTATATACTTTTTTCCTTTTAACATTATGTACAGCTGGCACTGTTATATGTTGTTTAATTTGTTGCTCAGTTGCTGGGGATATTTTCTCTATTTTCAGTTTTATTACTCACAAGGTGGTAGGCATGTAACAAATGTCTTGAAACAAACAACGAAAGAGATTAAGGAAACTGAATAAGAAATTTTAACTCTGTTAATGATCAGGAGGAAAAGGCAGGTGTGCATGTCAACCTGTAAAGACTTCTAAAATGCATCTGGAATAATGTTACATTGCATATGCTTCAGAAATATGTGTGGATCTTAAGGCAGGACACGGGTAACTGGTAACAAAACATCAGCCACAAATACTTTTATATAATCAGGTGTCAAAATTCCTTAAACCCTGCAAACTGTCAAAGGAACCTCAGGCACAGCAATCAGTTAAATTCCCCAATCTGGATACCATCAAGACCCTACTCTATGACTGGCTCATTTTATCTACAATATTCTGTGAACGTATTAGAAAAACTTTCAGATTTTTCTTAATCCCTGATGAAATATGAGTTACTTTCAAGTCTGATCTGCATGTTCTGCATGTCAGCAGGAACCATACAGGTTTGTTGTTGTTTTTTTTTTCCCCTCCCTACCTTGACCTTTTCTTTCTCGTTTTATTGAAGCTGGAAAAAGAATGTGGAATTTTGCTGCTTTTTTTTTTTTTTTTGGTGTCTCTCCTCATATCCAAATTTATGGAAGTGGGTAATAATTGATTGGCCTCAAAAGATTTTCTAATTTACCTTCAAGTAAATAACAATATTTGTACTGCAATTCTCCAGACTTATTTTAATTAAAAAAAAACCCAAGGCATTATCTCAAGAATCCAAGGCAATAGTCACTATATTTCACATTGAAAAACAATATTCTAAAATTTCTCAATTCTGTCAGATGTAGCTCTTGTTATTATCAATAATAGGTTGATTTGTGGCAGGCTTAACCTGGAAAGATAAAGACAGCCAGTAATGCCTGTATTGGGCTTTCAGCTTAATTTTAATGTTCTTATCAGGCAGTAATAGGAGATGAGGAAGTTGATGTATTTTTCAGATCAAATAAATATTGTTTAAAAAAGCAAATATAACATAATTTTCAGTTTGTTGATGTTGGCAGTGGATTGAGAAGTAAAAATTTTAGGAAAACCTACTGGCATAGGTTTTTGCAAGGAAGAAAAATGGAACTAAAAGAAGTTTTATGTAGTCATAAATGTTCTGCAAATAAAATATTGAAAAAACTATATTTAAAATGTTACTAAGTGTGAAAAAGCAAGATTGAGTCTTAGGATATGCCACAGTGAAGGTTTCCTGCACAGTCTGTCTCTATATTCATGAACTGTGACCAAATCATTAACTATCTGATCATATACTTCTTTTTTGATACTGTCTCTGCATTATTAAATTCATGTGAAGGAAATTGTTTTATGACTTGTTGCATTGTGTTATTCCCCATACATATTAAAACCTGTGCTGAAGAGGTAATTATTAAATTCCTTCTGATACTCAGATCCAATGAACTTCCCTAGTGCATCTGATAATTCTTCATTTTCACAATGGCCCTCAGAAATAAAGGAGTTACATTATCCTAATTTTAAAGATGCTGTACAAAAAATCTAATGCCAGAAATGGCTGAGTTATTGTAGGAGTACATGTGGCCACAAATGGATTCAGCTCACAGGTTAAGACACAAAACTGATTTTCTGAGGATATGTGTACTGAAGGTCTCACTATACACTGGACATTTGTTTAATACAGTTGGTGGAATGCAGAGAGCTATTGACCTCACTTTAAAGGAGATATCCAGAAGTCAGTTTTACTGCCTAAACACACAGGTACACAGAAAACATACTGTGCTGCTCAGCAAATACTCTTCAGTTGTAAGGAGAGTTTTACCACCTAATTCATGCATTTGACTAAATGTACCTGTTTTACTCAATGAAATGCTGAATCCTGCTCTGAGTGCTGTCTAAAATCCATGTTAAGTGGTTGTACATATAGCAAATGTACTGTAAATTAATTGTCAGCCAGACTTTCAATGAAATGTAAGCTGATGTATTTCAGGCACTCAGACTGAAGCTTTCCCAGTACTTCACTGTGAATGCCCAATCACTGGCTTTGTGCATCAGACTGGAAAAGTTACTTAGTGGTGTGCAGGATGTGTGAACACAGCATTTCTCACTACAGTGGTGCTTGTGAGCCTCTGTGTCTCAGGCCCTGAACACCATGCTGGATACACACAGAAAGAATAACATCTAATATCCAACCCCATCCTTTATTCCCCAGTCCAGGTTCATCATCAGATTTGCCATGGATGTGATCAAGTAACTAAAGACTGAGCCATGCCAGAGTGGTTAGAACTGAGGTGTTACCTGATGGAGTAACTTTCTCTGTCTGCCCCTACAACACCTTTAAAGGTCTTTCAGAGCAGCAACATATCACTTTTCCAGATCATAATTTTTAATTCTCTTGGTCCTGGTAACTGGGAACTGAAAGCCAGATCAGCAGGGAGAAGAGAATCACCCTGCAGTGATTTCACTGAATATAGTGAAACAGCAACTGATTGTCCAGGTAGGCAGAAACCTGCAGCATTTGTGCTAAGAATGACTTTGTTCTGTGGAGTGTAGGAGAGAAGAAAGTGTAGAGTTATTTGAGCAAGATAGTTTACCTGAAAGTTCAATGAGGGATTCTGCTACCTATGCTGGAAGACTTAAACTCTATTTTATGATCTGAATATTGTATAAAAGTTGGCTGTTTTGCTGAGTGTAATGGTCACCAGAACGATCTCCCATAGCACAGCATTATAGATGATATTAAATCAAAAGACAAAACATTTGCTGAGACTGTGGAAGTTCTGTAAAATTACCTGTCCCCAAAGCCACTTATGACTGCAAAGCATTTCTCCTTTTAAAGATAAAATCAAGAAAATGAAACATTTGCTGAATATGTGACAGGATTAAAGCAATTAAATGAGCTTTGCCAGTTTGAAAGGCGTTTAAGTGATGCATTAAGACAATGGTTAGGGAGTATTGTGGATAATAATTCAATGCAAAAGTGGTCTTTGATAGAAACAGAATTGACCCCAAAATGTGCATTAGAAACGGCTGTTTCACAGATGCCAGAGAGTTGCAATACTTTATGAAGCTCATACAACAAATAAATAAGATAGTCTCAGAAAGCACAGCACAGAGAACTGAAAGAGTAGGTGCCTCCAGTGAAAAAAAAAATCTCCTGATGTCAATTGCTGGTGGTTCAGGGATAAGTTCTGAAGGAACTGGAAATAACATACACATTCAGAAAGCATTTAGGTCAGTGCAAAAAGTAAAACTACCATCTCATAAGGCAATTAAAAAGAGTATCTGGTGCACTATCTTGTAAATAACCTGTTCAAGATTGCATGGGATAAAGTAGCATCTCTAATCCAGTTACTTTAGAGATTAAAAAATAAAAGTTTAAAATGCAGCCTGAAAAGGGCTCTGTTGTTTCTATCCTTCAAAAGCAGAATTGTAAAGACCTTGGCACTTCGAAGAATGTATACAAAGGAAATTCTTGTTCTCCTGGGTGTTATTCTGCAGCCATTAAGGGATAACTGTAAACAGCTTATGCTAATGCCCTGGTCTGCAATACAGTGGTCATGCATTCCTCAATAAAGAGTGTCTGAAATAAATTCAGTTGGACTGGCCAAGTGTAAAGCATGCAGGCTCCAAAAATAATTATGAGCTGTTGCCCAAAGCAAAAATTAACTGAGCTTTTGGGCAGCTGATATTTTCCTGATATTGTGCCCAGAAGTTTAAAACATATGAATGTAAAATGTTGTAATTGCTCTCTCTTCAAGCATAGTTTCTGCTAAGCCTGTCCAGTACCTTTGTTTGCAGGACACACAAATATATGAGGGAAACATCACCACTTTCCTCTCTCTGTTAGCCTTTTCCCCCAGGTCAAATGAGGTAAATAGTAGCAATAACAGAACAGTATCAGGAATGTGGTGATTCACATTCTGTTAACTGAGGAATGCATGGTGAGCTTCACCAGGCTAGCAGAGATTTGTCTCTTTGGTGGTTAGGAAGCATTTCCAAAGGGAAATGATCCATTGGGATCAGACTGGCTAAAGCCAGTTGGAAAACGGATATTAGAAGCAGCAAGCAGGACCTTAGAGCTCTTCCAGCCAAAGTGACTAATGTTGGGAATGGCACAGCTGCTTGCCCTTTGATGTAAACCATCACTGCTGGTTTCCATGACACGCCTGTTCCTCACTGTTACTCAGACGGTGTGTGACCATGGAGGAGGCAGTGCTGAACTCCTTGAACGTGTGCTATGATGGAGTAGAGTTCAATGCAAATGACGAAAATTTCCAGTACTTCAATAAAAAAACCCTATATTTGATGTTTCTCAGTAAACAAAATTACAATACCTAGTGAATTCTCTTGCTAAGTACTTGCCTAAGTACTTGCCTAAGTACTCTATTTTGGGAGTGTCAGTTAATTTACCAGTTTACAACAGTTTCACCAGTTTATGGTTTCACCAGTTACATGGTTGCAAGTCCCAATGACTTTACACTGAGATATCTGATCTCTATATAATCTCTATACAGACTTTTTTTTAATCTCCATGGTTCTCAAATAAATAAATAAGATTAAAGTTCAATCATCCATAAAGGTGGGATAGCTCAAACTGAGACAATGAGGATTGGAGGAAAAGAAGGGCAAAGATTCTTGTTTATTACCTTTTTCTTAATAAAAGACAAACATAAGTAATGCAGGCAGAATCACAGTTTTATTGGTTGAATAGAAATAGTTGATATCTTGATAGTAAGTAATTGTTTAATTATCGCATAAGAAAACATCTTCCTATTTATGATTGAGCTGATCTTTTAAATCTATTTTTACAAGATTCTCTCAATCATTTAAAAATATTTTAAACTCTGGATTTTAGTTTTTTACTATAGGAAGCATCTTATTAAATGTTTCATAACTGTCCTTTGACATAATTCAGTAATGATTATCACATAAATAAAGTAAGGTGTACAAGGCAGTTGTATGTAATATACTACTATGAAACCTTTTACTAATACCACAATGGGAATGATTTCCTGAGATATATGCCATAGCTCATATTATAATAACTCTACAATCCCCAGATATTTGGGTTTATCTCAGACCACCTAAATCAATAGAAATAATTTTGTCCCCAAGGCTAGGAATCAGGACCCCTAGGGATTTACAACAATTTGTAAATCTGTCTTTTATTTAAAACTCTGAAAAAACATAGGTGAAAATAAACAGTGCACCAGGTCTATTTTTCTGGCTGGGAGGCAACAACCACTGAAAGCACATCTGACATCCTAGGCCAGGATTTTCAAGGCAGGGTTTCACAACGTCTGGGTGATGTAGATGTCTGAATCAGCAGCTCTTTCAACAAGACAGATTTTATTATTGTAATGATATTCTGTGATATAAATTAACAACCACAGCGAGGAAGAAATATATCTCACAGCACAAGACATTGTACATACAAATTGTCCTTCCCTCAAAGTGCTTAAAGTCTTCAAAAATCAAGCAGCACAACAATTGGGCATGGGAAAAATAAGGAAATACAAGGGAATATATTGTCCATTTGATGGTATCACATCCCTGGACTGATTTAAGGCAAATTCTCTGGTTTTATGGCAAAGGAAAATTTCCAGGAAAGGAATAGAAAGATGACAGTGAAAAGACTTTTCAGCTAATTTCAAAGAGTTCTTAGCACTGTGAGTGGCAACTTCAGCAAAGCCTGAAGATGATTTCTTGAAAATCTAACCAGGTGACAAGCAAGGCAAGCACTTCCCCTTATCAGTTAGGGACAACAACTGAACCTAACTCTAGTGAGCATGGGAGCTTAAAGGCTGGATTATTCATGGGTGTTCTGCAGCTCAAAAAGCAGTCATTAACACTTCTCTGCTTACACTCCAGCTATGTCTATTTTTGTGAAATATGCAGAATTTTTGTGAATTAAAAATTTAGTTGTTCTACATGCAGAGCTAATTAAATTCAAACTCATATATTAATGTTCCAGGAGATGGACACACAGCAATACAATGAAAAATGAGATTATTTCACACAGAGCTAGTCATGAATAAAAAGCTCTTCCAAATACAATATGAGCAGGCATGCTGTTAGGATGCCAGTTGGCTTCATCATATGGAGATATTGCTGCCTTTAGTGTCTGTTTCTCCACAGACTGACACAATAAACTGAGGCTCCAAAAAGCTAAGGGCTTCTTAACTGCTCATTGACAATAAATAGTGGTCTCCAAGTACTCTTTCAGATGTCATTATGCTCTATCATGTCAGTGATCCATGGATAATAAGACCATCTCATGTAAATCACTGGGGGGTGTTCTGCTAGCTTGTTAGGTTCTCATATAAATTTAATAACAGATTTATTTCATTTCCCTTTTGAGAAATTAAAATGGCTTGAAATGGCTTAGATATAACCACAAAAGCAAAATTATCTCCCTTGTTTCAAAGTGATGTGTTTTGGTTCTCCAGCCTGTTTTCCTCTGATTCCCTTCTTTAAATCAGGATGTTCCGCCCCTGTTTTACCATCCACCAACATACTGCAGCTCAGCTCACAGGGCTCTTGCTCTTCCAATCAGTTTTCAATCTTTTCTTCACCTGCACCTGTCTGGAGGTTCTGGCACCACCCAGGTGCAGGGAGCAGGGCTCAGTCTCTAGGAATGGGAGGGATTTTTCTTGACACTCAGCAATGACATGAACACATTTCATGACACACCCTTTCACTGCTGCTCACAACTTTTGAGATATCCCCTTGGTTTTGTGTGGGCATATTGGTGTGCAAGCTCTGAAACTGTGTCCAAGGCAAAAAATCACTCTCATTTTTCTTCCATTAATATCAGGTCTTCAGAATGAAAATGTAAAGATCAGCTAAGAATACGTGATATATACAAGAAAGAACAAATCAAGCCCTTCAATTTGAGCAATTACCTTTCCTAAAGTTCCTATTACACATGTAGAAAGTATCTGTTCCATTCCATAGTTCTCCAATACAGTTCATTACCATTGAAAGCTCTATGTTATCTGTAATAATTTTATTTGGGTGTCTTTAAATGACCTTGAAACATTTGACTGTGAGTCAACTGCAGTTTTGAAAAAAATCTCTATCACCCCCACAAGAAGGAAGAGTTGCACATGCTCCTGACATACTGGATTTAATTATGCAAAAATCAACTGACTGCCAGATGTTTTGCCAACATGCAGAAATTTGGATATTTCAAAAAGTTTTAATGATTCTTTGTTCTTCAAATTACTGAATGATACTTTTATGGAGTTAAAAAAAATTACTTAGAGCTTGAATCTAAATAGATATTTTCATTCCTGAGCAATTCAGATTGCTATTTTTCTGAAAACAATTATCATAGGAGTCTAAATTTTAAGAAATTACATGATCAAGTAGGTTACATTTTTCCTTTTAACTCAATTTAATTAGAAATAATTGACATTGGAGTCCTCTAAAACAATTTAAATAAAATTAACTTCTTCCAAATTTTATTTCTAAGGGAAAGATTTGTGTTTCAAACAACTCTGAGTAGATATAACTACATTATAGCCTCATTAGGAATTGTCATAATAATACCAGCTATATCTGTTTATAGGCTAAAAAGATGTTGAGACTTGATGACTCACATGATCGAGTTAATGTGCTCAGAGCATTTGTGAGGTTTGATGATACTATGAAAATTAATTTCCTTTATGCTCGATTCTCTGTGTGTACTTAGATTCACCTGGTAGGAGCAAATCTCAATTTTGACATTATTCCACTATATAAATTATTGTGACACTGTGATAACCTGCTTGATTGTCTGGGAATCCTGTTGGGGTGTGTAACACGAAATATCTCTCTGGATGGAAATGTTGACTGTCCACTATAAGCCTGATGTTTATGATTCTCTAAAAGGCACCCATGAGAGGTAAATGCATTCATAAGAAGATCATTCTATCCTAAACCATGTCTATAATTTTGTCAGTTAATGACTCTGAAATTGCTTATCTCTCAGTGTATTACAGCCTAGATCAGAAAATTAAGTCTGCCTAAATTTTAGACAGCTGCAGTCAGATTAAATGCATCCCATCTTAAATTACCTCTCTTTTGTTTTTAATTTACTCTAAACCAAGAGGTTTAGGTTGGTTTCTGATTTTTGGATTTGGATTTTTTCAACTTGAGATCAATAGTTTCTAAAGCCACAGTTGTTTCCTTGCATATCATTGTTTTTTTCTTTTGACTTCCTCAGATCACCCATAAATATCTATCACTGGAGCTATCAGAGCTAAGGAAATAAGAAATTTGTTCCCAAATTGCACAGTCTGATCCTATTAAACCCAAAGACTCAGATGTGCTCTTTACTTTTCTTTCACTTTTCAGTGTGCCCCCTTACAGTAGGGAGGTGGGAGTAGCAGGAAGGTTCCTCAGGAAGAGCATGACACTAAAGACACAGGAACACTTTCGTGTCCATAGTGAAATCTGGTGCATCACCTGACTCTCATCTTTGCTGACTGCTGCTGCTTAGAGTCAGGGCCACGGTTACTGACACCCTCCTGGTTCCAGCCATTTCAGTCAACTATGTTCCCTTGTTTTGTCGTGCCATTCTAAACACCATTTGCCCACAGTGGGTTTTATTTGGTAATACGTTTTATTGCCCTGCTTTCAGTGTTTTCTTCCTCTAAAAATAGAGAAATTCAGGAAATATTTTGAAAAAAATCATTAAAAACATTAATTCCATGTGAATTCGTGTGGATTTCTAAAATATGAATTTAGAGGAGTGGAAAGTCAAAGGTGTTTGCAAAAAAACTCTCCTTGTTTTTATGTCTATGTATCATTTATTTGATGTGTATAATTTTAACGAGCAATCTCTCTGTGTGTAAGGATATGGTGCTGCAGTATTTTAACAGTAAAATAAGCAAAGTTAAAACCAACAGCACCTTGTTTTATTCTACTCTTCTCACATCTCAGCAGATCATATCCTGATTTATATCTGTGATATTTCTCTGACTGTAGAGGAGCTATGGAAATGCTAGATTGGGATTTACCTCTATTGTTTGCCTCTATTGTCTCAATCTGACTTCATCAAAGCCAATGTTGCTTCATAAATGTCAAAATAAACATGATTAGAAAATCCTGTTGTTCCACAAATTAGACACTTAGTTTATGGAGCAATTTAAAAAGTTAATGAGAAAAAGACTTGGTTCAATTACATGTAGTCAATTGTTTCCTGACATTCTATGCTTGTTAGAAAAAGGTGAGGAGGCTGTGTTTAATGGAAGATTAATTTGATTTTTAAGTCCTTAGTTAGGTCAAGACTTCCCTGTTCACAAAAACATTCCTAATCCAACAATGGAGCTGAATGAGCTTTTAAAGGCTGACAGAAATATCCTGGGCTGGCTGCACAGTATTTTTGTTGGAGCCTTATGAGGCAACTGGAACCAACTTTTTGTCTACAGTGTAATTACATGATGAAGAGGGGTGAGAGTTTCAGTGCTGCTTTCTTTCCAAATTAAATGGTCACTTGTAAAACATTGGCTTTTTTCCCGTTTAAATTTAATAATGCCATTGCTTTAGTGGTCATCAATCCTTTAGAGACACTGACTCCAGACTGAACTCCTTGGGGAACAATCCGAGCTGTCAGATGTAAATCACAACAATCTTTATTGTTCTGTGCTCAAACAGAGATCACACTGAGGGTGTGCTAATTCCAAGAAAGAGATGGATCTGGATTGCTGCAGAAGTGGTAAATGCCATAGATGCTAAATTTCTTATGTCCTATGTTTTCTCCTCCTTTTCTTAAACAAAAACCTTTGAACTCAAGTTTCCTCTTGAAAGCATGAGAAGTAACATATAGTAAACAGGGGAATGAATTTCATTAAATACAGAATCAGTTTCTTCTACAGAAAAAAATATTATTGAGAAAAATAATCTGCACTTAGATATACTCTGAAGTTAAGATCTGCAGAATTACTGTGCAGAATCACTGGGGATAGAAAGCATCCCTGGAGACCATCTAGTCTGACACCCTGCTAAGAGCACAGTCAAGAGCAGCAGCCTTTTGGTTTTTTGGGGTTTTTTTTGCTTTTTCCACAGATTTTTACCTCTCTTGTACACTCAGAGACCCTAACAGTCTGAAATGTGCCGACTCACAAGCAGTCTTGGTAACTGAAAAACATTACCTCAACAATATCCCATTATGGCAAAAGTCCTATATTTTTGTCTTTTTTGTCTGCACACCTGAGAAACATAGGAAAAGAGTGAAGGTTTTTTCTCTAATAAGCAGTGCCTTTAATATACTGTAAGCATGTTAGCTGCAAATAATATTTGATGCCATCAAGATTTCCCTTTTGTAAGTATGTGAGGTGATAAAATGTTATCAAAGTATCTATAAAAGTGATTATTGATGTAGCTATGAAGAGCAAAGGTACACTATTAAATTTTGCCTAGCTCCATATCTGTTCAGGAAAATAAACCAGACTTGCCTGGAATACAAACAACCTACATAATGAAATATTTAACTGTATTGAAGGATATCTCTGCAGGAAAAAATCCCACAGACTCTGGGAAAGACAATTACGTGGTAAATCTATTAAATCCAAAACAGCACAAATGCCATAAAACATAATTCTTTCAAATCAGATAATCTATTAACCCAACAAAAGCCCAAACCATAAAAAAGATGAGAATTGAGTCGTTGCCTTTGCAGGTTTATGAGCCAGTACAAAGCCCTGATATTGCTGTGCAGGCTCAAGAGAAGCAGACCCAGCCTGTCAGATGTGCACGTGGACACCTGGCACAGTTATTGACTTCTGGAACCAAAACTTCCCATTCATTTTCTTGCATGTATCAAAAACTTAGAGAGGCTTGTAAGCATTTACTTCTGCCTGCATGGTCAGAAGGAGACTGTCAGTGCAGGAAGCTGGAGAAGCTCTTATTTGGCTGCTAATACAGTGTGATAACAGCATGATGGAGCCTGTGTCAATCAGACTTTGCAAGAGGTGGGACTGGGAGGAAGAACACTCATGTGTGCTAAAACATTGCCAAGCTCTTGCTCTGCAGACAGGAAGAGGGAAGATGCAGTTATCTGTGTAGGAATGTGCAGCCACACAGTCAGGAGAAGATGCCAGGAGTGTGGTGTGAAAAGATACCTCAAGTCACGCTTCACATTTAGAGGAGTGGTTTTATGGCTTTGTCTCAGGCAGTTCAGCTTCCTTTCAGAACTGAAATCCACTACTGAAAAGAGGGCAAAGGAGGCAACTCTCTGGAGTGTAACCATAGGTGGCAGGTGGAGAGATGACAGCAAATCCCTGCCTGCAAATCTCTGGATGGGGTCCACAGCCCTGGCAGACTCGGCTGAAAGTTCCTTTACAGATGGAGTGCTCTTACATTGTGTCTGAGCTGCTTCAAATGCTGGCCAGCACATCACTTACTAGAGAAATTGGCTCACACAGGCCAGGCACTCTTCAGAAATGCAGTGGTCTCTTTTCTAAAAGAATAAAAGAAAGAATAAAAGAGTGCTTAACAAGAACTGCATATCAGCTGTGATGATGGGTATAGTCATCAATAACGCCTTTTGCTGACTGATTCTAAAATTCAAAAAGAATATTTATTCTCAGAGTATAATCTTTAGCTGATGTGGATAAGTGCAGTCATTTTCAAGTTGGAAAGAGCTAGGCCAAACTATGCAGCAGAAAATAATAATGAGAACACTATAATAAAATGCATTATTCATATTTTTAAGATAGAAAATCCGATCAGAGGAAATGAAACATATTTTTTGTTTCTTTAAATTAAAAAAAAAATCTTGCAATAAAGCTGTGCTGGAGAGGTTTGAACTGCACATTAGGAAGCAAGAGGGCTAAGCACTGGAACAGGCTTCCTATACAACTTGTCAGTGCCACAAGCCTGTCAATGTTTAAGGGGCATCTGAATGTTGCCCTTATTTTGATCAAACCTGATTTGGTCATGCAGTTGGACTAGATGGCTATTGTAGGTTTGTTCCAAGCCAAAATTCGTCTCTCCTCTCCTCTCCTCTCCTCTCCTCTCCTCTCCTCTCCTCTCCTCTCCTCTCCTCTCCTCTCCTCTCCTCTCCTCTCCTCTCCTCTCCTCTCCTCTCCTCTCCTCTCCTCTCCTCTCCTCTCCTCTCCTCTCCTCTCCTCTCCTCTCCTCTCCTCTCCTCTCCTCTCCTCTCCTCTCCTCTCCTCTCCTCTCCTCTCCTCTCCTCTCCTCTCCTCTCCTCTCCTCTCCTCTCCTCTTTTTTTCTTTTCTCTTTATGAAGACTTCTTTATGAAGACTATAGAATGGTGTATATGGGACTGCAAGAGTAAGATTGAAAAAGATCTGAATTTTTTTGCTTTTCCTAGATATAAAATTGTGTCAGTAAATAGAACTATTTTGGACAGATAACCATTATTTAAATATTATTACTCAGTTCATAATAGTACAAGAAATGAAGTCAATTAGTAATTTATGGCCCCAAAATATTGTGTATTGTTAGTTGAGGATTTTTTTCTGGATCAGAAAGCATAGAAAACAAACAAACAAAAACCACCCCAAACAAACAAATGAAGAAAAACATACCCACACACACACAAAAATACCCCAACCAAACCAAACCACAAAACGAACCAAAAAAAAAAAACCAAAAAAACCCAACCAAGAAAGGTAGGATATTTTCTCTTAAATCTTCTGTAGCTTCTCTACTTCGTTATGAATGACTGTATAATTTTCTTTGCTCAAGTTTAAAAGAACTCTCTGTCTTGTGGGGTTTTGGTGTATATAAACCGGACAATTGATAATTTTTCTAAAAAATAACTGGAAATATATTCGAAAATAAGCAACTTGATGTTCAAAGAAATTTTGTCCTGAATATTTTATAGTAAGCTTTTCATATCAAAACAAAATATTTTTTTATGAATGTCATTCCATCAATACACTTGTGCAAAATGCAGTTGAAACCCATAGGAAATTCAAGTCTTAGTAAAGAGATATTTAATACAGTTAGATACTTTGATTTTTGTTAGGAAGTTCTGTGTTCCTGTGACAGCATGTCTAGAACTTCTCCAAAAATAAGTTTTGTTCCTCTATCAAAGGCTTGTGACAAGAATGTGCCTTTGGAGTAACATAATCTGAATCATACACTTCAGGAAAATCTTTGTTTTCTTAATTTAATCACATTAAAGCAATGTACTTAAGTGATTGTTTTCCATCATTTACCAAACCATATTTTATGGCATCAAATTAGGTACTAGTGGCATTTCTTAACATTAAAACTATCACTTCAGAAACCAGATTGTTAATGCTTTTGTCTTTGGCATTGGGAATTATTAAGGGAATGAGTTTGCCTGCAAAATTTCCCACTCTGAAGAAACAAATTCGTTTCCAGTAAGAAAAAGTTATATCTTTAAAATTAAAGGGAAATATAGTTAAAATCAGACATCTTGATGTCCTAGAAATTATATAAGACATCCATCTCAGGAAGAAACATTTTTTTAATACTTTTTTTTTAAAATTAGAAACATTTTATCAAACTAAGAAAAGTCTGCTTGATCTTTCTTCTGATATCGGAAGTGAACTTGTGAAGGACTTGTTCTGTTAGGAGACTGAAAATTCATAACTCACTGTCTAAGCATTGATGCAGGGTTGAGACTGAAATTACAACTGTTCCTGAAGACAGATTGACATTCAGGGCCAACTTTACACCATCTCTTACAATTGATGGAAATATTTAACTGGATGGGCTCAGCCGGACAACTTGAAAAATTATTTCATATCCTGAGCTCAAATGATTAATAAATATTTGATCCTTGGCAATAAATCACAGCCTTATCAGGCAAAAAAAGAGCAGCCATTTTTGTGATCCAATACTGCATCAATAAAGGATATCATATATATATATATGTATATACACACACAAAAGAGAAAAAATGGACACAAAAAGATGTTGGACATGTCACTGAATCCTTGAAGTGATGGCATAGAGCCATCTTACCTGCCATACACTCACAGGATATATTTTCAAAATATTAAAATATATATCCTACTTCTTCATGGAACTTGCCTTGTCCTAATGTCAGACATAAAGATAGCAGAGAAAAACATCTTGATCATTTAATACAAAACTCACATTCTCATAATCAGAAGTTATCAACTGCATGAAATTCCATATTTACTTTAGTAAAAAAATATTTTAATCTCATGACATCACAGTAATTTTTAAGAATATGGGTCACATTCATTTTAATACTAGCAGTAGCTGTTTTTGATTACTGACTTGCTTGGCTGTGGCTGCCTCTGCCCCAAACAAATTGGAAAATGATAATTTTAACGTGAGGAACATGGGACTGATTTCAGAGCAGTTCATTCCTGGTCTGCAAGGTTCTGTAAAGATTCAATTTTTTTTTTTTTTTCATTAGGCTGGATGTAACAAAATCCCCTTCACAAGTATAGAGTATTTGTAGACCTGAACCCAACATTATTATCATAAAACTGCTGCTTTCTCCTCTATGTAAGCCCTTCATATTTCTATTTTAACATCTACAAAAACAAAAATGCAGCCTTCTAGAACAAAGGGCACCTTTTTCAAAGGGAGCAGGAGTACAGCTCTGCCGAAGGAAGACAGCAACCTCTGCGCAACATGTTGCAACCATGAGTAAAGCGTCCATGTGAGCAACTCCACAGGCAGTGGGTAGAATTTTATTTTTGCTCTTTTGTCCTTTTTGCAGCAGGCAAACAATCCTCTGGAGCCACCCTTGGTTTCCTGTGGGTGGTCAGTGATCTGCTTGTGTTGTGTTCCAGTATGTGCCATCCCTACATTTTGTGCCACATGGGACACATGGCAGACAACTGCACATCTCTTGGGCACCCTGAAACAGCCCAGAGCTGAGTTGTGTAAAGTCAACCTAGAGATCCTCCCTGCAGGAGGAAGAGTGGCCACAGCTCTGCCCTGCCACTGAGAGGAAATTTAAGGATGCTCTGTAACAGAAAGCAACACCCACAGCCTTATGGTGATCTCTCCTTTGCTCTTTGGCAGTCCTATTAATCTTGTGCCAAATAGCTGTCTACAATTACAAATATAATTTTTAAAATTTTTTTTAGGGAATTATTCAGGGCAACTGCAAAATGTATTCCAGCACAATAAATGGAAATAGTTAAAGAAAGAAAACTTCAGTCAAAGCTATAAGTTTGTGGTGTGCATACATGTGCACATTTATGTGCAGTACCTTCCAAATAGCTTTGTTTTGCCTCCTACCATCCTGTTTGCTTTGCTGAGAGCTCCATTTTTTTGGTTAGTTGAATTTTTTCTAATTTAAAATTATTACATCAGCCATAAGAATTTAAGACTAAGAGCCATGCTGACAGGCTGCAGAAGACAGTGAAACATCCTGATATGAGAGTCCTGTGTTTGGAATTTGAGTTTCTGTCGCAGTGAACACTTCCAGATTCCTAGCCCCTTACATAACTTGGTAAATCCTGTCATCTGTTTCTGATAGCATCTACTTGTAAGGCTGGAATGAGCAGTGCAAACATTCCTGAAATCCCTCCTGTTCATCATACCAATGGGTTCACCAGAATATCAACAGCATACCTGAAAAAGGATACAATGCTTTGAGGCTTAAAACATATTGTCACAGTAGCAAGAAGTGGACTGCACCAGTTGAGTTGGAGAGAAAATGGTCTGTCGAAACAGTGCTTTTTTATTATTTTTAATCAGTCTCTGATTTCTATAAACTTTGTCCTCTTTTTCTTTAAGTAAACTTGCCCTAATATCCTTATCATACTGTGTTTAGAATTGTTTCCAAAGTTTTCCCTGCTATGGCACTTAAGATCATCTAAAAATTATGACTTATGTATTTAAACTTGTCTGCATCCCTGGAAAATGTGGATATTCAACAGCTGAATATGAGAATTTACTCACAAATACCCTGAAAGCACACAGATGTTAGTGCAGCACTTCTGACAAAGGCAGCTCTAGTTTTTGAAGAAAAAAAGAGAGAAAATTAAAAATGGGGAGTCTGGGACTGTCTACTTTCTGCATGAATAAACACACTCTGTTAGTCTGTGTGCAGTGCAGGTGTAGCAAGAAAATTCATAGGATCCCACTGTTTAATGTTTTACCTGTTTACTGAGTGTTTTGGTATTTTGCTCCTACTAAATTACATGGAGCTTACAGGGATATTAGTAATCTCTAGGATTTCTAAAGAGGGGCTTTTACTTGATTTTTATGGGGCATAGGTAAAATTATCTATCTGCTTTTCTGTCACTGTGGGTTTTTTGAAGTTTGAGAGTGAGTGAAAGGCATTGTAATTTGTATTGGCATAAGCTAACCCTGAATTTGTTCCTGAAGGGTTTGTGAGGCTTGTTATGAAAACAGAAAATATCTAAAGTGTAAATTCTTCCAGCAGAAGAAAACAATCTAAGCATGATATGTGACGACAGTTCTGTATCAATTATGAAACCATCCTAAGGTATACTTTAGCACTTGCTGGGTCATTTTTTTTTCACTGCTGCACTAATTAGGAAATATTTCCTAAGGGTAAATGGGCTAAAAACAACCAGATGAAGCTACAACACAAGCATATAGGAAAAGAGATTAAAATTGGTAAAGTGCCAAAACAAGGATCAGGTCAGAGATGAAAATCATTGCACTCTTTATTGCTGCTACTATTTTTAAGTTTTTCACAAGACAATTTCATACAAACAACATTTTCCCTGCTCACTTCAATTAAGGTGTTGGTCACTATACAGCTGGAAATAAAAGAAGTATAGAGGTCTACTGGAAATATAGATGACTGTGACATAGTAAAAGTTGAAAAAGCTACTTTCCAGTACGTGTTTAGAAAAGAACAATGGGAAAAGTCACCCTCCAGGTGACAGCTGAGCTAAGAGGCCCTGGAGCACAGATATCTCTCTCCCAAATGAACTTTACAGACATTTGGGATTCTCTTCTGTGTGACCCTTAAAGGAAAGTTTTGCTGGATTAGAATTATACATAACTGAGACAAAACAGAACACATTTGAGGCAAAGGGATACAAATCTTGCTAAAAGAAGAAAGAGAGCGGCCAAGGGCATTTTCCAGCTACGTGGAGGGAGAAGAACTGATGGTCCAGCCCAGAGCATCAGGAACAATCCTGATGCCCATTCTCAGGAGCACCTTAGCCAAGGTGATTAGTGTCTCAATGCAATTTCAGTCCTGCTTTCAGCCCCTTGCATCCCAACAACTCTTTTTCTTTCTCATTCCTTTGCCCACAAAAACGGGGGTGTAACAAGAGAATTTCATCCCTTCTGATGTCAAAGGTGAAACAGAGACCATTAGAGGGACATGTTATGATGCACAGGAGATTGTAAACTCACTGTCCAACCTCGAGCAGCTTTTAGGATTCCAATCAGCCTCTCTGTGGCCCAGACCAGCTCTTTGCTAGAAGGCACTGCTTCTATGCCTCAAAATCCTGGCCACTCAGCATTTCCACAGACCACTCCACTTTGACTCTCTTGGACACATTTTTCTTGCTTTTTATCTTGAATTCCATGTCAGGTGAAGGCATTACAGTGGGATTTTCCTCCCAAAAAGCTGTTGATTACTTTCAAGATATGTCTTCCATTGTCCTGGAGCTGGTGACTCCTGTCTGTGATGCAGCAAATGCTCAGCTTTGCTCCTAAAAGTTTCTGCTGAGTGTACAGATAACAGGTCTTGGCAGCAGGAAGATCCAAAGGAAAGGAGTCAACTCATTTGAGGACTTTAAAGACCATCCAGTTTCTTATTCATTTGACATCACTTAGGAATGACCATGATCCTGTTTTTTGTGACTATGGACTGTTACAATCCTTTAAAGATTGGCATGAAACAACCAGGTTGAGAGAAAATTATTTGGTATTCATAGAGTCTTTGTGTTTTGAACTCCTCGACCACAGCACCAGATTGACATTTCTTCATCATTCAGGTTACCTGAGTCTCTGGCATGCTACTGACAGGCTCCATAAACAGAACTGTAACTGTGGACTGAGTGCAGTCCAAGTAAATACAGTTTTCAGATTATATCCTTAAAAAGGACTCCTAAACAATTAATTCCTTAGTCTTCTAAATGACATTTTCTGCACTTCAACTAATTCCTGACTTCTTGCATTGATCAAGATTTAGCTATTTCATCAGAAGTCATCTTTTTAAACTTCCTTGTTTTCAAACTTTTCTTTTCTTTTTGGATTACAGTATAATTCTGCTTTGCTGAGGTCTTACTTTACTAATGAAGCTTGAGTCCTTTATATGTCTTCATGTAATCCAGTCTGTTTGTTTTGGCCTAATTTTTGCACAGATTTTTAAGACCTCCTTTGTATTTTCTTTACCTAAGTGTGCAGAGGTAGGTGCAGAAGCACATAATATATAATGGTCTTTCATTTGATAAATAATTATCTCAAATTTGCTTTTACATGTTGCCCTTTTATAAATGGCAGGCAAAAGGAAATTAGTGACTACATTGCACTGCTCAGAAAACCTATTTTCAGGAAACTAAATATCAGATATGGCTGTTTTTGCAGCACTCTGATATATGTCAAGAGATACATCATGCATTTATTTGAAATTAAAAATATAGCAAAGATCTGCTGTCCACATAAATTATCATAAATAAATATTTTTACAAGATCAAGAGCAAGCTCATATTTTTCCTATCTGTAGGTCACTCTTCACCTTCCACTCATTAATTTGATGTATTTGGTGACCTTTTCCATAGAACATCCTCAGTTATCAGGTTGGAATCGTAAAATTCTTGGTTTAGATTTATATATAAGCATTCCATACTGAAGGAGATTGTTCTAACAAATTTCATCCGCTGATCTTAATAACAAAAAATCTTGATAAAAATCTAGTATAAACCCATTCATACTCTATCAGTTATCCTCTTTCTTCTTTTTTAATAGAAGAAATAACCTTACAAGAGGTCTTAGAAAACAAAACAAACAAACAAAAAACCAAAACAAACAAGAAAAAACCAACCAAAACCCCCACCACAACAAAAACTACAACCTGTTGCCTGAACCCAACATATGGTTTTCTGAAACTGTAAGGCAAATGAAATGTTTGTAGTAAAATTTTTGACACTCCTGCCAGGAGTCATGCTTTGTGCTGATTACTGAAGTGCATGGCACTGTTTGTCAAATGCAGCTATTATTTCTCAGAAATCCTGAGTTGCAGAGGCACAAAAAACCATGGTTCCTGAAAGATGCACACCAACAAATGTTTATATCTGTTCATATCTAAAGTCATTTTTCGTGTTTGTTTAATGAAAAACAGACAAGATACTGAAGACTTCATGATGATGTTGACTTATGTCTTCTCTAACTGTCCAATTAGTTGTGATGCTACAAAGGGAGATATTAGTGCCATATGGAATGCAAGATGCTGAAGACACCAAGATTTTTTTCCTCTCTCATGAAGAACAGGTAAAACATTCAGTGATTCTAAAGCATGACGGATGTGGGAATTTAGCTTTCAAGTGGCTGTTTCACATAAAAACTCATGAAGTGAGAGACAACAGAAACATGGCCCTTCTGTGCTATCAAGGAAAGACACAATCTGTGCATTGCATTTTCTTTTCCCTCTCAAAAGGGTTGTGATAAATCCAACAGGATTTACTTGCCTTGAAGTGAAAGATTTTGTTTGGATTTAGTTGCAGTGAGATTTAGAAACTCCTAATTTGAATTTTAAAATGTAGTTGTGAAATTTTTTTAGGTCAGTTTGCTCACATAGTGGGGTTTGTCTCTTATGTATTTCTTAGGCATGTATGTGCTACTTTATAGTTTACAATGATGCTTATATTTTATTAGCCTCAAAGTACTTTTATTTTTTCCTCTTTATATTTTATATACTTGAACATTAAACTCTTGTTATTATTCCAGTTGCCAGCTCTTCATCCATTTTGTTCTGAATGTTATTTTTTTGCTATTCTTTTGCTATTTCTGCAATGATATCTCAGTTTTGTGTTATTTTAAACATAGCCACCTACAGCTTTCTCTTTTTTTTTTTTTTCCTCCATTTAAGATATTAAATGGGGTGAGTTTTGGGTGATATTATGGATCTTCACAAGTAATTTCCTTTGGAACTTTCGAGTACCTTTCCCATCAGTCTTGCCAGTTACCTTTCCAAAGTTATAGTCCCTCCACAGTATTCATGCACATCACCTTTTTTTTCTCTATTTTATTTCCCATATGCCATCACACAAAATGTTATATTACAATCCAGGTGCATGAAATGTGAATTTTTGTATATATGGTTTTGTTTATAAATTACCTTAATGATGAGAATTAAAGCATTAGTCTTTGAAAGTCATTCTTGGATAAACAGGTCCAGTTTAATTCATATTCTCTTGCATAATGCTGAAATTTATATTCTGTTCCCACAGTGGCATTGAGTGGACAATGTCTGTTAAAGAAACAACAACAAAAAAGGAATAATCCCTCAGTGTCCCAAAGATACTTTAAGGAAGAGAGACAGTTCAGGAATAAGAATTAAACTTTTGGAGTTCCAAGATTAAAATCAATACTAAACTGTATTGAAAAAAATCCAATCTCCATTTTTCTTTACTGGTCAAATACCTTTATTTTATTTATTGATTTATATGTGAGAATTGGATAGAGATGAAAGAAAAAGGCTGGCAATTTACCAGTGATAAAAAATTCAAGACGAATCATGAGAAGTGAAATTTGCAAAAACCAAATGGAAGAACTTAGATCTGAACTTGAGGGAATAAATTTTGAACCTTCATGGAATTTTGCAAGCACAAATGTATGCAACTGAAATGATGACAGTAAATATAATAAATAGATTTATGTAATTATCAATAATGTTTGAAGCTTTGAAGAATTTGCTTCAAAATGCTTGTTATTCTTTGAATTTTCTTCTGTTAAAAAAAGCCCATGAAGAGGGACAAACCAAATGAGACAGTGTCCTCTGTGAGTCCCTTCAGCAGCAATTACTGACAGTAAGGCTTTTCTACACTGTGTGGTAGCTCTGTGCACGGTGCCTGAATCCACCAACTATGACCTCAGCCTTCCCACTGAGGAGCTGGGCAGCACAGTGCAGTATTTTCTGGAAGGCTGTTGGAGTTAACAGAGTCCTTAGTGCTCATAGAGGCAGAGGGAGGATGCTCCCCTTTAGTCAGATCAAGGCCTCAAATGGTGCTTTACCTGGGCCATCTGATGCAGCTTGTTTTGTGCAAACAAATGGGACTTCCAGGAGCTGAAGCTACAGATAATCCAGGTATTTTACCCTCAGTTCTTCCTTGTCTGTCCATATGGATTTGATTTATACTAATGAAATGCACTTTAGAAATATTGCGGTGTATCTGTCTTAAAATTAGCCAAATGTTCATCAAATAGCCTTTGCAATAATGTTTGGAAATAAGAGTACCTGCAATGCACTATTTATAGTCTCCCTTGGAGCCACTATTGTGTAGAACATAATTAAAGATTTTCTAAAATGCACACTACAGTCTAGGTCAGGTAAATACATAATCAGGGAGTTATTAATGGAGCTGCAATTAATTAATATGCCTCCATCGGAGCCATTAAAGCTGATTAATGTTATGGCACACAAAGAGAATTTGTAGCTAACAAATCAATGACCCAGTAGACCGTATTGTCTCCTTTGGAGCCATTACACTGTACCATATCAAAGCCTCATTAGAGAATTTTTAATTTACTGATCATCATCCCCAGTAGTCATTAGCTGTCCCAGGCTGATGATGCATGTGTATAGAAGAAATGTGAGATAGTGCTCCATCAGGAGATAGATCTCCTCCCAGTTACACTGCTGTAAATCAAGGCTTACACCACTGGAACCAATGAATATACATGTTTTGGTAATAGGGGAAAACAAACCCCCAAATTACTCTCCAAGAGTCAAATCAGTTGAGAATTTTCTAACTTCATTTATTTTGCTTATTCAATAACTCATTTCTAACCTACCAACTAAAATGTTTGATTTTTCATTTTTATCCTAGAAAGGGAATCCACTCCAGACCTGTATGATATGCAGGCAAGGAAAAGCAACAAATTACATATTTTCATGCCTAATATATTTGGATTTCATCTGAGGTTTATTTTGGGATCTGAATGTTCAGTAGGCATTTTACTGGAGACTGTTGATACATACTCCCACCCTTTGCTCTTTCTAGGCATAGATTTTGCCTGCACTCACTATTCTTCACTGAGGATAGCTCTTTCTCTGGCTTTCATGAACTTCAGTGGAACTATATCTGAGATAATTTTGTACTAAATGGTTTAATATAGCATGAATGTTCACAACTGCAGTAACCAAGAGCCCTTTGAGGACAGCACAGAACAAATATTGCAATCTTTTACAAAGGCTGGGCCCAGGTCTTTGTCTAAATTCAGAAACAGACTTTGCTGTGGGAGGTCACTGTGCCATCCTGAGAGTGCAGGAAGGGAATGGCTCTGAGTACAGGATTTGCTGGTAGACACTTTCTTTGTAGGTTTTGTTACAATGCAATCCCCTTCAGTTTGCCTAAGATTTAAGGACCACATTCTTGTTTTCTTTTCCTTTTTGAAGCAAGGATTATTGTCTGATAGTCCTGCTCAGAAATGTAGATAAGGGTTCGTTTCTTTACTTTTGATGTATTGTAGATGGCGTGTGTATTCTGTCTCACACTTTTATTTTTACAATAGGCAGAGCTTAGAGCATTGCTAAGAAGGAGAGGATTTACTACAGATTGTAGTGCTTTTGTTACCTACCTCAGACTTTCTGTAGTCATGGGTTTTACAAGAAGTTTGATTGAACTAGAATAAAGGCACCACAATATTAGTTTAGATTAGGAAAACTAAATCCACCTTTTGCTATAACTCAAAGTTGAAAGGAAAGAGCACCTCAACTGCTTCCATTTTCTTTTTTTTAACAGAGTGACAGTAATATTGGGCCAGTTATTTTAGAGACCATTCCTTTAACTGTCAGTGAATGTTTATGTAAATGCCCATTTTGACGTGTATTTCAGAGCCATAGAACTCAAATTATTTGAGAAATAGGTATTCTAACAGGTCCCATCAGTTAAAGTGTGCTTCTGATTTTAACTCCTTGCTTCATTTAAATCATTTTACTCCTATTGTCCTCAACCAAGCAGCAGATTCTGTCTCATGAAAAAAATTCACAGCAATGTATTTCATCATTACAAGTTGACCAAAATCTTGTGGTCGTAATATACTCCCAGTTTTTTATGTTGGCTAAATAAATCTGTGTGCCTGACAATGATATTCTTTTGATACCTCACATTTTAAAAAACTTAAACATTCAAGATCACTGGAAATAGGAGGGATTTTGTTGTGCTTTGGATAAAGTTCCATGAATTATGTCAGATGTGCTATTGCTAGTTTTGGCAGAATCTGGAGACACTCCCTAATGTCAAGGAAATTTCACATTTCTCAGTTCTTGTTCTTTCACCAGATTCCCAACACTTTTCTTAATTCTAGTTGCCTGAAATTTTGAGTGTATTCATACAGAATAAAGCTTTATAAGCCATTATTGGGATAAAATTTTAGCTAAAATTAGAGAGTTACACTGGGGTAAAAATTCTTAACAGGTGCAGTGTGATTGAATTTTGTAGGGCAGTCTTGGTCCACAGAAAAATACTTAAACTTTAGATATCCAAAGAAAATACTGAAAAAAACAAAAGCTGTCCAGCTTTTCAGAGCCTAGCAGTGAAACAGAACTATGGTATGTATTTATATATGCATGAGCATCAGCAAAGAAGAAAATAAAATTATATTACAAATAATTATTTTTCATAAGAATTCAAGTCCTTTAATAAAGCACACAGCATGCAAACCAGAATCAACATCTTTGGAGAAGTTTCTTTCACTTTTTAAAAAGTTGACAATTCTGTTTAATAGCAGTGGAAACCAGGATTGATTGCGCATTTATTCTTCCCTGGAAATTATGCAAAACACTTTTCCCCTGCCTTAAATTGATATGCTGGAGTATCTTTCAGTATATTTGCTGCAATGCTAAGTAGAACATTTTTGTGTGAATGTTTTTATTAGTATTAAAACATTTTAGACTCAAAATTAATCCTGGTCAAAGAGCTCTAGAAGAACTAAGACAAATAATTAAAGAACTAAAATTTCCTATTTTCTAAATGCACAGATCATTATAATTTTGATTTTAACCTCCCTGTTATGCTTTCTCCCATTTTTTTTTCTCTGTTGCTTTGGTTCATATTGTGAAACAGTTTTAGAGTTCATGAACAGGAACCTGAAAGGAACTGGAAGCTGTGCTCCAGGAATGCACCTAATGGACTCCAGCCACAGAAAAGATTATTCGGTCCAGAAGACCGGGTAAGAATTAATCCAAACTTAAAAACCCTGAAATGTCAACTGTCTTTTTAATGTTCCTCAGTACAGACTGGTTCTCTCTGCCTATCTATTCTCTTCTGGTCCCTACTAATACTCACTTTAAAAAAAAAAAAAAAAAACCAAAAAAAAACCAAAGAAACCCTCAAAAAATAAATGTCTTTTTTTTCTTTCTCTGTTTCTAGACTGCAAGCAGTTTTGGACATCTATTTTTCTATGCTGTGTGGAAAGTCAACCTGAAATTAACCGTTGTAAATTAAAATATTTGTAGAGGGGGGATGATAGCAATAACCATGAGAGGAAAAAATAGTAGATAATTAAATAATAACAAAAATGCTATCAAAACTGCAGACTTGACTAGCACAGTGTCAGGATTAGAATGAAGAGCACAAAATGAAGCACTTTTTTGCTTCATCCACAGATCTGTAAGGGTTTTACAAGTGAGGAGGAAGCTGGGGAACATCCTGCAGAAGAACTGGAAGTACCTGTCTGTTTTAGCGCAGGAGTGTTCCCATTTAGCAGCGCAGAACGGCGGGGTGCCCTGGCTGCCTGAATCAGCTGTAAGAAAACCAGACTGCACCTCTTCACACATCACAGCTCTGCCACAGTCCCACCAGCCATGTCTGACACAGCCCTTGGGTGTACACTGCATTCAGGGAATCGATCAACTAATCAGCCAAATAAAAATACGTAAACAAACCATTATGCTTGGTATTTAATCTCTCTCCTTTGTTGACCAACAGTAGCTGTATCATCTCCATGTCACCAGACTCTTCCCTCCTCACAGATCTATAATTTCAGCTATATTTTTTCCTTTTAGCCCACTTCATATAGCACAGCTAATAAATTGACTTCCCACTAGATGCCTCATATTTTAAAAGTGTCAAAATAATTTCACAGTTATAATTATGGTACTTTGGCAATGTCAGAAAAGCACAACACACGTTTTACCCTAAATAGGAGCCTAAAAGACACTTAATTGTTGTTTTTACTAAGCCAAATTGGCCACTAGAAATTCAGGTAAACTAAATTTGGACTTTTAAAAGGACAGCTGAACTGAAGAAGTGCATCAAATTCACTTTTTCTTTTTGTAATTGACAGACGGTCTTATCATCTGGGATTCTCCTACTTTGTGTAAATGCAGTGCAGCTGGAATGAAATATCTGAAAAGACTGGCTAATTTTATTTGCTTGTTATTAAAGCTTTGTTCAAAAAATAGGTTTGCATTTTCAGTGAGATTCAGCTGTTAGTCTACTTCTTCTGAGCTGTGTCAAAGGATGATGAAAAAGGCAGCAGGTGACTTGACCCCAGCCATGCAGAGCAGAGGCTTTACTGGCCTCCAGCTCTTTGCAGTTTCCATTAACAAGATGATCCCCCCACCCCCACTGCACCTTTGCAATCCTCTCTGTGATTTAGCGCCAAGGACAAATAAAAATGAAGTCATTTACTGTGTGCTCACGAAGAGTGAACATACCATAGAGCACTGAGAAGCTGCAGTGTGTTGGTTATTGACTAGAACTGAAGCAGAAATGCTGTAAATTCCTTGTCTTTCACCCAAAAATCTGATTACATGAGGAATATGTGTTTATTTTCTTATTTCGGCTTTATGGTTCAGAGCAGCATAGAATTGCTGGAAACAACAAGAAAAACTCCTGTATTTTAACTTTGGACAAGCTATGTTTATTTTACAGGCTTTGATATGTTTAGCCTAAACCTTCCTCTGGTATAGATAACTAAATTTACATAAGATGAGAACTCGCAGATTAATAACATTTTTTTGGTAATAAACTTATACACCATCACTTGCAAACAATTTTTTTTCCATTTTATTTTAACATGCTTTTTTTCTCCCCTCCAAATGTACTTTCAGCAAGGTCCACAAAGAAATGTAGAGCATAAATGGAAAACATAATACATTATTAATAAAACTTGAAAGCAACAGCTTAAATGGTAATCTTTAAGTAAACTGTAAATCCCTCCAATATATCCTGTGAGTTATGTAAGCACCCTGAGACAGAGAGAGGATACAAATTAGAGAGAAGTAAGGAGAGAAAAATCAGCAAAAAACATTATGAATTGAAAATCTATCCCATTGTTTCTTCTGCGGTTTTTTTGGCAAAGAAGAAATTATGTTCTCAGCAAATACAGCAAAGACTGCACAGAGCACTTCAAATTTTCATTTATGTTATAGTAATGCAAATCAGGAACAATTTTGTGAAGCTCCATGAACATTGTTGGGAGAGAAATGAAAAGCAAGCTCCAAAACTCAGCTTTTGAACTCAGTTGCAACAGCACAGATCAGCTACTTGCAAATAACTTGAGGGAAACGTGTATCTGAATCCTTTAGGCAACTTGCTAAAATACTGATAGAAAATTAGTTCTATAAAAAGAACAGAATGTGAGGGGTGCTACATGGCAATATCTAGTGCACATTTCTTCCACTTCCTTCCTTCAACAGTACTTTAGAGCCTCCCAATATTCATCATGTCTATCTACTAGACAAAAGCACTGGACTTTCTCAGGTAGAGGAACCTTGTCATCATGGAACTTGTCCCAGAAGTTTTTGAGCTTCAAACAAGCTTCTTGCAAAGAGGGGCAGGCTGGTTTTTTTTTTGCTCTAGGGACTAAGCTATCTTAGATATTCAGATATTTAAAAAAAAAAAGGATTCAGTCACTTCAATGTGTAACACACACATAATCTTAGCAACTTGTTGAAGACTCTGCATGACTCTCAGGAGGAAATTCTCCTGACTCTCAGGGTGATACTACAAGGCCAATGTATGGAGCTGCTATACTGTGAACTCCAATTTAGTTCTGCCAAGATTAGTTCACTTTATGTATTGCTCTGCAACACAAGTTTACATTTCTAAATTTATGAGTAAATAAGATTAAAAAGTGGAGGAATTCTCCATTCTGCCATTGAAATTGAGTTTTACAATTAAAAAGCCAACCAGAAATATATCACTACAGCCACACTTTGTAGATAATATTTATCTTATCTACTAATTGGCTATATTTAATTAATGCCTGAAATTTCAATTTACCCATGAAGCAAAAAAGAATACACAAGAGTAAAGTTAGAAAGGTGGTCCTTAATTGGTTTCAATGACTATTCTGAATAACAGTATTAAGTATACATATGCAGCCAGTCAACAACATCCAAAGTTACATTTCAGCCCCCTCACACTCAAAGAAGCAAAAAAACCCCAAACAAACAAACAAACAAACAAAAAACCCAAACCAAAACAAAAAAACCACAATGGTTGAACCAAGAATAAATTTTTTATACAACGACTTATGTTTCCCTTTGAATCTCTTATTTCTGTAACACAATGCCAGGACCCTGATTCAAACACCTGGGAAAACACTAGATAACCTCTTTGCTCCAGGCCAATGCTTCCCAATTAAATTCAGTGTTTGCTAATACTGTTCCAATTAAGCAGTGGTGGTGCTTTGTGCTGTCTTAAGGCAAACAATCCCCTGGGAACATCGGTACAGCTATCCATTAGATACACTCTGAAGATTTTATCTATCTTTATAAAAAGGAAAAAAAAAACTCTAGTACAATGGTTAGCAGGTAATAGATGAATCTGAAAATTTACTTGCCACTTTCTATACACCTCACTAAAACTCTTTCTGTAAATAAAGGATGCCTCATATTGCAGTGGTGATGTATTGCAATCATGTTTATCCACATTTGTATCAAAATGTTTTGTCCGTGTGCAGGTCTACCTTGCAAGTGGGCAGCCAGTAAGCGTGTTCTGGAGGAGAGGGATATGGAGGGATACAGGAGAGGATGAGCAGCAAAATCCCTGTGTCCCCATGCTGGAGCCCTTGGAGTCCTGGAGTCCTCCTGCTGGCAGGAGGAGAGAATTCTGCTGGCTGCAGCCTCCCTGGGGAGCCTCCTCTGGGAAGGCCAGCACACAATCCAGACCTGCTTGCTGCTGGCAAAGCAGATGATGCTTTTTCCCTTGCAGGGCCTCCCTAACACCTGTTAAAGGCTTCTTAATGTAGACAGCATTCCACCCCTCACTCCCCAACCCATCCATACCCTAACTGCACTTCTGGCAAGAGATTCTTTCCCTTCCTTTAATGATTTCTGAGACTTCGAAAAATGTTTCCTTCTTGTGACAGAAACCAAACCTTTTATAAATCCAGGGGAGGATTTTTTTTTTCTTTTTGTTTTCGTTTTCCTTTTTTTAACTTGAGAATAAAATCAGAAAACATAGAATTTTTGCTTTAAAAATTACAAAGTATAACATTAGACAGGCAAACCATTGTTGTTGCTAATGTTTTTCTTCAAATAAATTATAAATGGAAACAGAACTTTTCACACATCAGGATTAGGTTTTAACACACAGTTTCTTTGTTTGCAGTTAGTAGAGAACAGCACCTTGAGTAAAGCATTCATTCCATTTTTATATACTTGTGGCAATCTGCTCTTTGAAACTTCTATTTATTCTTCCATTTTCTGTAACCATAATTTTGGTGACTAGCTTGGACTGAAAAAAAGATCTTCTGAAGCCTGAGAAAATTAATAAAACTAAGGAAATTATTTCTGCATTTGTCTTTCTTTAATGGCAAACTTCTCCTAGAGTGGAGGTTTTAAGTTGGACTAATAGCCCCAAAAGATAATCTAAAGAACCAGAAAAAGACGTGCACTTGCTTGAAAATTAGATGTCTAAGAAAAAATAATTGCTCTATCAGAACATTTAATTACAAATTTCCCAGTTAATATTTCAGAGATTCCCTATTGAGATCTAAACTATCACCTGGAAAAGGACGCTGAAAACTTAAATACGAGCCAAGAGACAGATCAAGGTTTTCTTAATCTATTTTTATCAAGTGAAAGAGAGTATTTGCAGAAGCTTCACAAAATAGAGGGAATCTTACTCTCAGAGCTGAGAAGCAATAAAAGTAAATTACAAGCATTACTACGATTCTGTCCTGTAATATGATTCTTCCCTTTGGGTATAAGTGAAATGGTAATGACTTAAAATTATCTTTACAGACTACATATATGCACACATCACCAATTTTCTGATCTGCTTCACTGTTTCATTTGGTTAATGGACTTTTGGGGGAATATTTAAGATAAAACTGAAAAAAGCACCATTAATCCAGGATGCAAACTCAGGTCGTAGATTCAACTAAAGTGGCTGAAATCTCTGAAAGTCCAGGCAGTCCTCATCAATGTGAACAGTCAGATCTCTGAAAGCCCAGTCACAACCTGGGCTATACAAAAGAACTTGACTGACTAATGCTATCTTAACATCCCTCCCCCTGTCCCCACCCTTATCATTGCTATCAAATCTGTTGGATAATTACAGGAAAACAAAGCGATAGGGCAAGGTAATGTTCGCAAGGACATGATAATAATATAAATAATAGCATGAATCTGATCAACAACATCATTGTTCCGAAATAATAGGAACAATAATAGGACTCCTCTTCTGTTTTCCAGTAACACTAGAATTCACATTCTAAATACACCATGCAGAAAGACAATAATCCAGTCTGACTGTGATAGGGCAGAATTATATTATAAATCTAAGGACTTCAGGACTAATATATTTGCCATAAACCAGCACAATTATGTCATTATTTTTTTTTTTTTTTGGCCCTAATGAATCAAAGTCAGGCTAAAATATCATTGAAATACAAACCTCTAGTGTTGTTTAGTACAGATGAAATGTCTTTACATCAATTCTTTGGAAAGAAAGAAAGATGCCCATCAAGAGCTTTGGAATCTGTGGTGATATATCTGGGATTCAAACTTGTGACAAATCTAGGTAGAGATTAGGGCAAGAGCCTTCTTTCCTCCCTCCCACACATTTCATGCTCTGCTCCTTAACCTAGTGTAATTGCTTTTTCCCTTTTACTGCATAATTTGCACTGAAGGCAGCTGAACTGTCTGCTTTTGCCTCCAAAACCAACTGATGATTGACTAAAAATAAAATACTATAAACAACAGTTTACAACAAAACTATGTGATGTTTAAGAAGCATAGACTGTGGTAATTTTGGCAAAATTTCATTTCCTGGTTCCTTTTGTTTCCTTAATTATTAGAAGCCTTACCACCTTCTCATTAGTTTCTCACATAACTATTCATTATTTTGCTTCTGAACTGCCTAATAATGGTGGCACCTTGCAAAACTGCCCAAGGTACAATGAAAAAATTAGAAACTTGATGGGCTTCAGATGTGTCTCTGGAGTTCTTAATTTACTGTAATTATTTGTAGCTAATTGTTATAACTAATTTATTACAATTGGTGTATTGAAGAGACTATATTTTTTTAAAATCTTCTGACTTAATCTTTCATTTTCTCCAGTAATAAGAATATGCTTAAGAATATGTAATAAGAATATAAGAATTTACGGCTTTCGGTAAAGATTTGTCCAGTATTGTTTTGGTACTTTTTTCTCATTGTTTGTGACCCAAACCTAAGATTTCAGCAATGCTTACTCTGTAGAGTAATGAAATAGGGTAGAACTTTTGCAGACTCTAAATTAAATACCCACTATTTTGCATAAGACACTAATATGTTTGGTTCAAGCTGTCACATTCTGTTCTGAATATGCTATGAGATGCACTTTAAATTTGATTTAAGAAGTTAATTTAGTTCTCCTCCTGGAAGTGCAAAGACAGACACTTCAGGAATGAGGAAGGAAGCTACAGTATTTCTAATAATGGTATAAGTAGATTTTAAGTTACCTGAACATCGTGAGAAAAGAAAAGCTATACAACTCTAAAAGAGTAGTAACAGCAGGGGATTTTTTAAATCAAATTAATAGAAATTCAGGATAAAATTAGAAAGAGAGAGCTTCTCCTAACTAGTAGAGAACATTTCATTCTGTTTTGAGTTTTTTTGCAAATGATCATCTGTTACATTTCTTTTGCCAGAATATACCAATTTTATTTCTAAAAAAAGGGTATCTTTCCTGAGATAGTTTACTATTTACCTTGAGAACTGGGGTATTAAATGATCCAATCACTGTCAAAATGCATAATAAGTACCTTCTAAATAAAGATACAATTGTCATGTACTCTAAAGGATCCTTGTCTTCCACTTCTTTCTCTCAAAAAAACAAGTGTCTTCCAGGGCAGGTTAGAATCTCTCCAGTTGATTGCCATGAGTTAAGGTCAAGTTTTTAAGTGTGCCTACATGACTAGAGTTAGATGAGAATAAAACCATAGGAAAATTGTTGAAAGGTGATCTCCAAAATAGAAAGATATGGCAGAAATTTTTATCCTCTTTTAATGTGCAAGTAAAACTAAACTAATGGCTGTAGTTTCTCACTTAGGAATTTTTTGTTTCATAGTTAAAGGAAAATTATAGTTTATCTTCAAGGAATCATGCTGAAGAGAGCAAACTTTCCTGGAAATTGCTATTTTATAAAGGCATGATATCTGATATTGTTTTCTCTTTTGAATTATGACTCATCTGTGATTTACAATATCTGTGAAATTCACCTATAAAAATCAATTACCTTACTTTGCTTCTTTCAAGTGTGCTTTCCATAACATTTTTTATTTTCCCCAAATTTATTAACAAATAATCTCCAATCAAACTGCAAATCATTTGTCGGTTCTGATGTTTATCAGTGATCATAAGTTCAGAGGAAAGCACTATACAAATCAAAAGGTTCAGAGCCCTCCCTGACTGTTTCACTTACTGTTTTCTGGTTAAACTGGGTTAAATCAGCCTTATGATGTATTTGAATAATTATCTGTTACTTCTACAAAGAAGCTTTAATAGCTCTTTGAATATACAAATGTTTCTGCAAATCCCAACTTCTTCCTGAATTAGATTCTCACTTCATAATTCTCTCTTTGATCCTTAGACCTCAGAATTAGATATATTTCCTTGCAAAGTGTTTTCTTTAAATATTTTTATTAATATATGTTCTTTTTTCTAAAATTATGAAACAACATTTTATTTTTATTGTTGCTTTTTAAAGCTTAAATATTTTTGTATGAACTCCCAGATAATATGCTAAGCTTTTAAAAAATGTTTATAATGTTTATAATATAGCATAGTAATGTATAATGTTATGAGCCATTGTAACTGCTGAAAATTAGTAGTTGTAAATTAAGGCTTTTAACAGCTTTGCACTTCTCAGATTCCCATCTAACGTGTTTCAGAGTGTTAATCTGTGTCATAGTGGGTAACAACACGTAAGACATTCAGACCTTCACTTCTGTTTTCATTTTCTTGGTTTCCTTAAAGTGGAACCCTCGGATTAGTGGAACAGCTGCTTCCTTTTTATCCATACCCTGCCTTAAAGAGACCTTACCCACTTCCAGTTTGCAAATGGAAAGTGTTTTCTACAGAACTGCCTTGAATAGCAATAATGTTTTTGAATATTCTCATCATAACAACATAAATTTGGAGTAGTGTTGGCAAACCTACTCTTGACTTGGATGTCATTGTCTTCTTGTAATGGTTGTCATAATCCGCCTTGTCAGCCTGCAGTACATTCCTTGTTAAGCCCTGTGCATGGATATTATAGCTCAGTTTTGCCATTCAGTGTGCTAAGTGCACTGTAGGAAATTACCATAATGTATCTGAGAAAAAAGCTGGATTACACAATGGACTGTTCCATTGCTTTCTTTGTTACTGACTTGTTTTCCACTGGTAAACTTTCTCCATTAGGAAGAGTCCACCAAATTATTTTGAAAACCACAGCCAGAAATCCAGATTCATTGCCCTCCTGATTTTGGTAGGAAGCCATCACCTTTTCCAAAATCATGATACACCACTGTTCTGTCTCATGATTTAGTGATTCTCTGGATGAATGACTGTTGTGTCTGCAGACAAATCCTATTGTTTACACAAAACGAGTCTGTCCCAATAGTGTTGGACTCTGTGCATGTGTTGAAACTGTTCTAAATACACAGACTTATTTATTGAATTGGAGGCTCATGCCTAGAATTTAGGAAATAGAATTTAGGAAATAGGTCAGACACATAGCAAGATTTTTTTGCTTTTGGATCTGTCAAAATTACATGGTCTGCATATATTACATTGGACCAAGTTTGAATCTTATTGATGTTGATCAGGTGATTGTATAGTGCTATAAAGTATTAAATAGAACTCATGTAGTCCATAAAGGCTACATGGAATGATAATTTTTTTTCAAGCTGATTTAAATGTTAACTGAGTATATCTCAATGGGACCAGGATATTTCTTTCCACAGCTCAGTCATTTCCAATTTTCTTGCCAGGAGAGATTGACCAATCTACTTTTCACCTAGAACAGAATGTTTCTCGGAGAGCCAAGATGAAAAATTCAAGTCAGACTCACCAGTTAACTGATTTTGGAGACAGCACAAAATTTTCTTTCAATTAGACAACTACTTTATCTTTGATTGTCCCTATCATCACTATGGCTTGTAATATTGCCGGTTCCTAACAAGAGTTAGGAACACATAATTCCTTTTTTTCTAGTAATTAAGAATATTGTATGAATGAAACTACCTCTGCCAATATTTTATGAGTCTGCTTTTGGATTCAAAGAGAAATGCAAAACATTCCACACTACAGCTAAGTAGCGATCAATGGTGTTTTGAAATTTGCCTGTAAATTATTGTAAAAGTTCGACTTACAAATGGCATTGCATTCTCCTTTAAAATGAATGTTGCTTTCAGTCAAATGTAATGAAAATTATGGAAACCTAACTGGTCAGAAAGAAAACCGAACTTTATTGATCAGTGATTTAGATAAAGTGTATTTTTCATTTTTTATTGTTATCAAAACAAAGCTAATGTTTCTAATGAAGGTAATGGGTAAATCAGTCAGAATTATTAAGCAATGACCAGATCCCATTAGAAAAAACTGCTTTTGGAAGTAGAAAGTAAACTTAAGGAAATAATTTGTCCCTGCATTCCTTTTTCTTCTTCCTAAAATGAAAGGGCAGGAAGTAAATAGACAAACTGTTTACAGTGGCTTGTTAAAATCCATTTCTCAGGTTTTGCACCCTGATATGGAAGATCAAAGGTCTAAAAATCTTCCTGAGCTAAAGGAGTGCAAAGGTTGTTCTTGCATTGCTCCAGTGAGAAAATGAAAACGGCCACAGGCTGTTTTACATGTGTCTTTTTCCATTCCCTTAGTTCTAAAGTATGGGTTGCCTGAGGATAAAATAGCCAGATTCCTTCCTACTCTGTAGCAAGCACAAGTGACTGCTCTTAGATGCACTATGCATCAAATAGATGAACCCAGGGTCTCAGTCCACAGATGCCTGATACTAAAGGCAAATTATTAACTCAAAAATCTACACTGAAGGCAATTAAAACAACAAGAATCTGGAATAAATCATTAAAATAAATCCCAGATTTTTTTATCCTGTCATATCTCGTGACGTACTGGATAAGCAGGTGAAATGCTGATGGGTGCTTTAAAACCTGAAGGACTTAAGACCGTAAGCCCTCTTTGATTTGCACAGACAGAGAATGTATAGAAAATTCTCCTCCTGGTGAAGTAGTTTTATCACTGGTTTTGAGGGGAAAATGTTTTTGTCCTTCACTAAATGTGTATTTAATCATGTAGGGATGCGATTACATCATGGAATCATCCTGATATGGAAAAATTCTTGGCTCTCTGGGTACGTAGAAGAAAATTTGGAATACAAAGGCTATTGAAACAATACCTTTGAAGCGCTGATTGAAGGGCAGTGGTTAAACTGTGAGGGGGCTTTGAACTCCAAACACAACAGGAAGTTTTTTACTTTCAGATGTGATATTGTTACTGAAAAATATCTTTGTCCTTATATGAATAACCTTAAATAGCTATTCTCCCTGCTTACTACTTACGAACAATACTTGAGAAAATAGGTTTCAAAGCGTATAGATTACCGGAGCTCCCCATTCTGAGATTTAGATACAATTAACTCATTGACTGAAGAGGAATATTCAAAATCTCCATTTAACAACTCACTATGGCTATTCAGTCTGTGGATTTTTAAACAAACAAATTCTCCTTTTCTGAAATATGTGCAAACGTTTATCCATTGGCCTAACTAGTCACTAGTAAAATAAAAAAAATTAATACATGCAGCCACCTAGTCTGCTATGCTGAGTATGTTTATGGATGTTTTGAAAAGAGACTGATCATAGAAATTAATTTAAAAGGCATTTATATGTCAAAAGTGCAATGCACGCCATAAGAACTAGAATCTCTTGGCAAGATTCAGAAGTACAAATCCCAAGGTTTTGTAGAGTTAAGCACTTTTTAAATAAGACTGTTGACAGAAAAAAAAAAAAACAACCAACCAAACAAAACCCACAAAAAAGCAACCAGAAGGAAGTGTCTAGATAATTTCAGAAAGACAGAAATAATGTTGGTAGTTATTGTTTTTGGCTAAGTAGCCAGGTTTTTAATATGTTTTTCCTGTAGGTTTTAATGCGTAGGGGTTTTTTAATATTTAAAAGAATAAGCATTAGCCTATATATTTAAATTGTTTGTTCTCTTTCACAATTTCCTCTTCATACAATTTATTTCATCCCATAGAAAAGAAACAATGTCTGAGTAAAAAGTTATCAAGCAAATTTGAAGTTGCTCATGGTGAAATATAAGAGCCTAGGCTGCTGCACTGATAAAGAAAATTGCATTTTTACTTTTTGTAAGTATGTTGACCAGATGTCCTTGAATTTAATTTATTAAAGCCAACACTCTTGGAGCTGCTAAATAATTTATAGAGACATCATTGCAGAATTTTGCATTTGGTGACTTATTGAATCATTTTTTATTAATACATGACTTTTAATGAAATATTTAAAGCTTCACTACCATATATAACTTCTTTATGAAAAAAAAATCTTGTAATCAATATGTTTCGACTATTGTATCAATAATCACAACACACTGTGGTGCTATTTCATACTCACAGACATTTCTGTCATTATTCCAATGAAATGAAGTAATTTCTAAATAGCATTAAACATTGAAAACATTGGAAAATAGATGGACATGAATTTCAGTTTATTTCATAAGGAAATTAAATGTAAAATTTGTAATATTTTCTTTTCCTAGAAGTCTAGCTATTGAATTCTTAAATTAGCATAAATTGATCTTGTTCAGTTTTCTCTGGTCTTTTGTTTTGTTTTGGATCTTGTTTACATAAATCCTCCTATAGGCTCACATACTCTTTGTAAATGTTAAACTCTCATTTAAGGTTTGAATATGGAGTAGTCTGAATTTTTTGACCATAAAGAATTTGAAATCTCAGCATCTATTTCTTTATTCAAAAAGCTTTCTGGTTTCATTTCAAAACCTGCCCTACTTTTCACCATTACTTTTCACTATCAATATTATGAAAAGACTTTTGTTTCTTTTCAGGTAATAAAACTGTCCATAGAAGGTGTTAATTCCTATATTCAGATTTAAGCAAACCCTTAAAAGATAGAAGGGTTTTCAATAACACTGAATGCAAACTGATCACATCAAAACCAATTAAGAAACTTTACTATGACTACCAAGTATGCATTGAATGTAAAAATGTGACAATATGTTGGGTTTGCTCTAAGTAATTTTGTTTGTTAACCATGTTGATTTACTTTAAAAAATACAATGCTAAATCTAAAAATTGTACAGGTCCAAATCTTAAGGTCACACAGATGCCTGAACTTTCATTTCTGAAGTATTCAGCAAGTAAACACTACAGCTGTATGCTATACATTATTCAGCTGGCATGCCTGTTGGTTTGCCTACATATGATAATTATGCCTGTGTGGATTTTCTCAAGAACACTTAGCGACAACAACAAAAAATCTCATCTTTTTGTACATAGGTTTGCTTAGTACTCTAGTTTCCATGGAAACTCCTAGAAATAGCAATTTCATTCCAACCTTTACAAACCCACTCTGAGCTTTTTAATTTCAACTTTTTTTTCTTTTTTGTTTTAATTAACTCTTAAATTCTAACTAGTTAGAACAAATAACATTGTTGTGCATTATTTTTATTAGGATTTTCTCTTTATTTTTTTGCTCAAATAAAAAAATTCTATCACTGTCCTTTTACTACCAAAGAATATGAAGCAACATAAGTTAAAAAAAAAATTGTTTAAATTGACTGTCACTATGAACAGCTTTGATTAAGTTTTGTACTGCATTTTAGCTCTCTGACAAGATCTGAGTCACACAGAAAAATTATATACCTAATTCTTAGCTTTATTAAAATAGCTGCAGCTGGGAGGTGTAACTCCATCGTGAATGAATGACAAAATGAAAAAAAAAAATCCTCTGTAAGGAAGCTTCTCAATGAAAATGCTGGTAAACAAGTCTGAGAAAAAAGGAAACAGATGCTAAGTGATAAGAATGTGCCTGTTCTGACAGGGAACACCACCAGCGTGTGTGTGTGATGGGCTGAATGTATGTGTCTGCAGGGGGAATTTATTCAGCTGTTTCCTCCCTGCATTCAAGAGTGAACCATTAAAATAAGATTTGATTTTCAGCTGGGAAATGGCACTTTGATTCTATGTTATAAAGGAAGTGTCCCATTTGTCCTCTAGTGGAAATTACTCTTTAGGAATTCAAGACAGCTTGGGTGCAGCCAGAATCTGGAGAAATTATTTTTCAAGGCTTGGAAGATATGTGTTGTTGCAAAAACAAGCAAGTGGCAACTGCTACCAGATTAAAACAACTGAGTGGCCACCAAGGATGGAACTGACAGCAAATTTAGTGGAGCTTAATTAACTTTGTGGTTTAGTCAGGTTTTTAAGACCCCTCACAAAGAGATGCTGCAGGGATTCTAGTGTCTGGAAGCTGGCTAGAGAGAACACGCCATGTTTAACATAGTCTGAGTCATGTCAAATGGCAAAATAATTTTCCATTCTGTATTCTATATAAAACATGAAGTAGTTAACAAGAAAAGCTATAGGAATATTAATCAGACTGATATTGTCTTTACCAAGGTTGAAAACTTGGGTACATTTTAATGGGCAATTTCAACTTTGTTATGACTGATAGGGTTGAACTTGGATGATTTAGGAAGCACCTGTGTGGCATATCCATATCTATTAACATAACAGGATGTATCTTAAATCTTCACATAACATATATAATCTTACTGCAGAAGACAATTGCCACTGTGGATTACCATTTTCCTGGCTGAAAAGCAGTTTGAAAACAGTGTCCAGTTTTGACAGAACAGATCAGGTATTGCTTTTTGGATAAAATATTTTCACATTTTCCATTTTAGCAATGGCTGATACCTTGTTTAGTGAGCTTTTTTGATTGTTGCATGTGTTATCTTCTGCTTTTGATCCCTCTTAGAAGAAATCTTTCCAAGAATTTTATTGATGATTGTGTGGAAAGCAGATGTGAAGGGTTCATTCTATAATCTCAGAAATGTACATGTGGTGAGTATCTGCAAAAAGCCATTATCTGTTTATGGTGGCCGCATTTGTAATGATTTATCTTACATAGAAAATGAGAGATCTTTTTGCATAGTATACAAATACATCCATTTGCATATCGATCTCCAGATATAGAATTAATGTATTTTTCTCTTTGATTGAGTCATAGCAATGATAGTATTTTAAATCTGGTTTCTACTTTCTTAAGAAATTTTAGATTCTTCAATAAGATTCTTTAAAGAGAATAGGTACCCTTTTTGTCAGTTCCCAAGAGTTCTATATGGTCTCTAAACCAAATGGTACTATTTGATTTCCACTTTCTGCATTTTATTTAGCCCGGAGACCAAAGTTATTCTTCAGTCCATCCTGAGGTTGAAAGTAAAGCAAGGGTTCAAAGTAAAGCATATGCAGTGTGAAAGCTACTAGTGGAAGAACCACAAATTAAGACACAAAGTTTTATTACTTTAGAAGGCATATATGGATTTTTGACTCCCTTATCAGTATATTACCTGGATCAGCTGGGCTTCTATTGAGAACAGGATAACTCAGAGATAATAAAGAACAGCACTGAGTAAATAAATTCTTTCCTGCAGTTGTAAACCAAATATCCTATGCTTGGGATTAAGCTTCCTTGCAACTCTATGGTTAAATATGCTTGAGTCTTACATTTCAATCGATGGAACTCATCTTCTTTTGAGGCTTGAGGATAGAGATAGATGGTCAGCTTTTAGAAAAACTCATTTATTGTCTACTGTTGTTTCTACTTTTTCTTTTACTCTTTCTTGAGCAATGTGATATGCATCAGTTAACATCAATACAACTGCAGTAAATGGGGAGTAGGATCTCTCTCTAAAACATATATGGGTATAACTTGATTAAGATGAGCCAAAATTTCAGCCTGCTCTGATGTTACTCTTTACAGCTACAGGTTAAGGCACAGTTTTGTCATTTTTTTTATTTGATCAAAGTAAAAAGTTTACCTGCAGCTCCATAATAAAGTTTGAGTCCCTGAGGTACAAATTCATTCTTTTGTGTTAACAAGGCTTTGGAGAAAAGACTACAAGAAAAATAACATCTGTTGAACAGCTCTTGGACAAGGTTCATTTTGGAATGAAGTGCTAAAGTCCTCTCTCAACATTGTTAGTTTCTATGCTCAAGGCAGAAGAATATAGACTTTACGTCCAAACCAGAAAAAGGATTAAAACAACATTGAGCCTCAAGTCCCATATGTGACAAATTCCTTCTCTTATACTGATATTCAGTACAACCAAGGGTGCTGATCCCTCTTCAGCCATCTCCCACCAGGAGTGGGAATAAGAGCTTCTTTTAGTCTGTTCTCCACAAGCATGCTTTGAGAAGCAATATAGAAATGCTTGCAGAGAAATATGAAGGTGCCTCAAAGGCCTTTGAGGAGCAGTGAAGGCAATATTTCCAAGTTCTTTGCACTACTTTTGCCATCAGCAGTGATTTAATTTCATAGAGGGAGGAATGGGAAATGTGGTAAGAGACACTTTGGGGGTCAGTGTATAAGACTGGGGCACAACCATCATGCCTTCTAAACACATCTGTGGTGTGGGACTCTGTGGTGTAGATTTTCTTTCAGAACCATAACCTAAAGTTAACAAAACTGTACTTGTGATGGGCTAAATATACAAAAGTGTCCATTGATTTTTACCTTTCAACATTTGGGCTGAAAGTAGCATTGATTTCAAGTACCTTGTACTTTGAAAATGGTAACATCTGCACTGCCAAAATTTGTCACTGCTCAAAATGTCAGTACAAGATGTGATAAAAAGTTTTAGAGCTTTGAAATAATATACATTTTTGTGTGACTTTAACAACACACATATGAGTCCTGTAAAGAGATGAGGACAGAAGCAAAAACCTTCAGATAGAGACAGCAGAAGTTCCTTGTCATAACCTGCTATTGAATTATTTTTAAAACCCATGACTCTTTCAATAAAAAATTCTCCATTGCATTCTAACACAACTGATGCTTACATTAGATGCACATTAAGCTGGACTATAAAGAAATATTTTAGATTAACAAATCTCCTTGCTATAGTCAAATGACAATTTAAAAGAAAAGACACGGTTTTATATTAAGAAATCTCCATTCCTGTAGTATAGAATGCCCACAAAAATTACTGCAACAGTTATATAGTTCCCTATATATGAATTGTTTTCTATTTTAACTAAAAAACATCTCCAGTTGAAGGTCTAACTGAGACAGGAACCAGATCTTAAATAATAAAGAAAAGGCAAAAGAGTAAATTTTTTTAAAAAAATCTAATAATTTCTTTTAAAAAATTTACAGTGTTAGTGGGATTCAGTATTCACATAAAATTGCCCCAGTTTGAGGTTAACGCAGTTAGCTCCAGAAAGATGAGAATTTTCTATCACTGAAAGTCAGCATAAATGGACTTTAGTTTCCCCATGATAGCTGTGACAGAGAATGTTTAATGAGGAGCTTATAATAACCCTGTGAACTGTGGGACCTAGAAAAATGCATTCTTTCTGATTTTTCTCATGCAAAATGGCAATGAGGGAAGCAGAGGTGGCAGGATGACAGACCTTCTGAGTTTGTGGTGTATTGTTTCCGAACTTTATGCTTACTTTGATGAGAAAAAATAGTTAAGATGAAAAAATTCAGAGCTAAAAGAGATTTAAACTTCTCTGTTTATGTCAACTTCTAATGCAGAGACACCGAACCTCCCTTGCACTTGAGGTTAATTTAGCTTTGTGGCTTCGAGGAACAGTTCAGTAGTCATCTATAAAGTATCAATTTAGGTGGGAGAATTTTAGATAAGACAGACAATTATCTTGAAGTCTGATTTCACGGCCTGTTTGGGGAGAAGAAATACTGCTAACACATCACTACCCTGTGGTGTCAGATTGGTGCCTATAATGAATTCTTCTCAAGGTGTATTTGTCATATATTACAATTATCTTTCAGTGATGGATATATTTAGCAGTGAGCAGTTACTCCAACAAGATTAATGCTACAGATGTGGAACAAGGATGGGAAAAAAGGGCTGATCATGCAGAAATGCTGAGAGTTCTGTAAAGGAATATAAATGTAACAGGACCCTTTTAATCTTTCTGTTAAAAGGTATTACCTCTATTTACCTGAATGGGTTTTTTTCAAGTACTAAGTAAAGCCTTCCACAGGAACTTTGCTATGAGATTGTGTTTTCTTGAACCATTTGTATTGAAACTAAAAATGTATTTTTCATCAGCTATCAAATCTTTTTTTCTACTTCTATTTAGGACTGGCCTGGCCTGTAATATGCTGTATGGGCTTTGCTCAGGAAGATCAAAATTCCATAAGTTTCTGGAAACATTGATGAAAACTTTCCTTCTCATTACCTTGCCTTATTTCCTTTTCACTTCTTATTAATGTTGTCCCAGCTAAAGACAGTCAATACCACTATGTGCACTGCTCTAAATACAGCCTGTTTCCCAAGCACTTGAGAAAATGAACTTTGAGACAAACATCAATAGAATTTAATATTCCCCTTCCCAGCTCCTATGCTGATCAAGCAATGAACAGTGTGACATATTTCTCTCCAGTGTGAAAGCTGCTTATGTCATCATTGGGCATCCAGCTGTGGGTACATGACAGCTCTTAATATAGCACCTTTTAAAAATCACATTTTAGAACTGGATAAAAACATAAAAGCTCCTCCCTTTTGATCATCTCTTTCAGTTTGGGAAGGTCTTGGTTGCAAGAGTTGCATTTTTTTTTTTTTTGGCAGGGTTTAATCTACACAGATAACTGTAATGATATCTATTATATCCAGATGAAGGCAGTTTGACAGTTGCATGTATGCTTGATAACTTTGTAGGGACACAGCAAGAGATATCTTGTATTCCACAACAAATAATAGCTTACGCTGCTTTGTAATTTTTTCCATTGTATTTTTAGTGAAATTTATAACACTTGAATCCAGGGAGTTTTTAGCTAAATTTTTTTCAGATAATCCATCCTATTCTCTTCTGTATCTCAATATGACATTTAAAGACAAAGACTATATGAACTCTTTAACGGAAATTTAAAATAAGCATAATCTCTATTTCTTCCTAAGTACTAAAAATACATTGAATACTCTAGTACCACCACAGATTATGTCTACTGTTTCCAGCTTTATTCATACAACCTAACTAAAGTCCCTCTCCCTCCCTAGATGGTCTTCATGTGCCTATTCAGTTGTTAACGGCTCCAGGTTTAAGTTCCCTTTTAATTCTTCTCTCTGTCCTAATAGTGTTACTATTGTCGGACCAAACAAACCAAACTAACTGATAAATTCCTCTATGATTCTTTAACGGCTCAAGATTGCCTCTGACTACTTTCCAGACAACCTATAGCTGCAAAATACAGCAGAAAATCCATGTGCTTAATGTGACTGCAAGCAGTTTTCCTCTTCTTCAGTGTCTCTCCTGGCACAGCTGGTGCTTTGACCTTAGAAAGTGCAACTGTGCTTGGAACAGCTCTATTAGCACAGCTGGAAGATGGGTATAGTGCTGGAAGATGGGTATAGTGCTGCAGTGGAACTGCAGAGGTGACTGCAGGTAAACACACCTGTGGATCTGCTAACAAGTGTTAGCTCAGATGCACAGACTGGTCCTGTTTGGGGGTGAGGAGTGATGCTGCTGTATGCAATGACTTGTGTGAGATACATAACTGTGGGAATAGTAAAGGTAAGAAGGCTTTCAGAAAGCTGTGAAAGCAGGCCTCAGAAACAGAAAGAGCAGAGAACTTAGAACTAGGTGCAGCTGCAAAGCCTGAAAGCTGCAGAAGATACAATGATGTAGTAGGCAAGGACAGGAAACAATAGTTTGAGTTTTTATGTTTGGCTAGGATAGACCTTAAGACTGCAGAAAAATATGTTTAGCAAGATAGTAGAAGGTTTTAAAATTAATAATGGAGTATTGTGTATTGTTAATAGAAATTATACAAGCAAGCATTATTTGAAGCAGGTGTACGTGTGCTTTTAGTGATTGGCTAGAGCAATTGTGTGCAAGCTTTAGCAATATGCTATTGCCTGGAAAACTTTTTAAATGTCCTGTGACAAAGAGATCTTCAGCTGCTGCTGCCAAGACGTGAGCTATTGCCATCTTTCAGTTTTCTCAACCTTGTAATGAGCATGATGCCACAATAAAACTTGTGGAAATGCCTCCTGGTGAAAATCTCCAAGACACCTAACCCTGTTTGGGGTATGAAAATTATGAATCAGAATTCAGTTTGATTCTAGTCATTCAGTTTATATAGAAAGCAATGTTTAAAAGTCCTTCATAAATTTAAAGAATATTCAATATTCTTATAGTAAATATCCTTTAGACACTTAAAGAGTTGCAAACCATATCACCTTGCTTGGTATTTAGGTGGCATTTCTCTGATTTTAACTATTATTAGATCATTGACCCGGCAGAAGAGAAAACAATGAATATGGCAATGAAATGTCAAAAAACAAAAAGTACACAAATGGGGATTATAAAACTGACATTAAAAAAATACAAGAGAAAAAAAATATTTATAGATATAAAGAATAATAGAAAAAAAAATAGAAGAAGAAATCTTTTTTCTTTATTCCTTCCAGTACTGTTGCTATTGTGGGCTTACTGAACCAAGAAAAAGTTGAAGTATTTGTTTACTCTTAGATATATGATTATCTTGATTAGAACTTTGCTTAGGTTATCTGAAAAGAATAATGAGATGCTTAAAGATATATTTAAATCCTTTATTGGCTCTAGGCCATAAATCTTTGATCTTTTCACAAATCAAACTTGCAGCAAGCAGTGTCATCTCATACAAGGAAATCCTTTTAAATTCCATTTCCACAAGGTCACTCTATCTCAAAAAAAGAAAAAAAAATTGTAAAGGTGGGAAAAAATCATAAGATTACCAGACAAAGTATTAAATAGTTAAAGGTTTTTGGCTTAGAAAATACTGAGTGGGAAGCACAGTTTTGAAGGGGTTTTGAAGGTTGCAGAGAAGATGAATGCTTTATATTTCTAACTTTTTAAATCTAAAATACAGCCACCACTGACTGAATGCATAGACTCAGCCTATGAAATGAGGATAAGATCAGGAACTCAGTTACAGACATGAAGCTGTTTGCACGATGTATTTGATGGTCTTCTCCAGCTTTATCTTGTCCCAGGCTCCACACAGACAATTCTTGCACACTGTCCAGGGAATCACCTTTTTGACATGGGCTGTATCCCACCCTGTACCCGACCCAAGTGGGGGATTTGTTTTGAAAGATATTGCCTACTCTTGTCACATCACACCTGGGGGAAGACAGGGAATACCCTCTGTCTCTTGTTGTAGAGTACCACAGTACTGAGCTTCTTTTGCATTCCACAGTCCAGACGTTACCTTGTGCATTTTGAATCAAATTAATGCAAGAATAACTGCCTTAGTGTCATGGGGGATCACTTGTCCATAACCTACAATTTGTGTTATGCAGTAAGGATGTGATCAAGCTACTCATGAGGCTAAGAGCATGTCAAACAAACCATATTTGGCTTCGAATGAAAGTTTCTGACCTTTTTGTTATTTAGAACACATCCATAGAAACCAAATATTGCACAGAAAAGAAGTAAATATTGTGTTCAAGGACAAATTGGATCATTATATAAGTATGAGAAAAACAATGGTTGAGATTGAACTTTCATTCCAGAATCCCCTAAACGCATATCTGTTGGAAGGGAGAAGATATTTCAAAGGAAATGTCACTCTAGGAAAATGTTCCATGGCAAGCGTTTGATACACTGGCAGGGACCTCTGATCTGACCTAATGATATTAGACATAAGAATCAATGAATGTCAAATAAAAAAGCTGTTTCTGATCTCTCTCTTTCAGAATTTTTTCTTCTTTTTTTTTTCATTTTTTGAATGTGTAGGATTTCCCTAAGCTTTGTATTTTTTGAGTTTTACATTACTTCATTCAAAAACTCTCAGATCAAGTCATGCTTTAATTTCTTTGAACACATCTTGTTTTCTGCCAACTCAATATTATAAGCAGTTCCTATTGCTTTATTTTGTGCCAAGAAATTTACTGAAAATAATACCTTAACTATCAAATATCCTGTTCCTTACAAGATTCTTTTAGGCTACTGACTTCTGAAGATCTATCCTCCTTCAATGGTTCAATTAAATTATTTTTTTGGAATTATTATGATTTATTTTGTTTTTCTTTATTCTTTGTGCTGCATACCTTTGGATACAGATTTGCTACTCTGTATCACAAGGTATATTTATTCTGCTTTACACCTTGCATTTTGCATTCTAAGAATCTTATCTTTTTCCCCATGAAAACTTTTCATTTTCATGATTACTACAGCCCATTACCATGGTCTTTCATGTCACATAACATTTTGTGTGGTACTGTGTGGAGAAAAGCTGTTCTGTTTTGCAATATCAAGAATTCTTTTTACACTAACTCTAAAACGTTTGCAATGCCTCAAATTTTAATTCGAGCAAATCTTAGAAAGACACAACACAAAATCCTTAAGACTAGAAGCAGAATTCCACATTCCATTTGCTGCAATGATAACACAGATTAATGTATTATGAGTTAAGCTCTGCACAAGGTGTACATGGGCTGTACCTCTTAATCCTGTAGCCTTGGATCCCTAATTTATTAGTGAGAATTCTTCCGTTCAAATGTTGTGCTGACAGAAAAAAACAAGCAAACAAACCAACCAAATCCCAACCCCCTCAACTAACACACAAGTTTTCAGAAAGAAATGTGATATTAGGACCTAGATAGAGTGAATCTGGGCAAGATCTTAACTGAACAACTTGCTCAACTGTTTTCAGTAATGGAATATCTTGATATTCACATTTGATAAAGGAATTTTTGCTGAACATTTTACATGTAATGGGTTAGATTGTCTATTGATATCATAGAATCACAGGATTGTTGAGGCTGACTCTGGAGGTCATCTGATCCAACCCACCTGCTCAAGGAGAGGCACCTTCAGCAGGTTTTCCAGGATGATGTCCAGACACTTTGGAATTTTTTTGAGAATTAAGACTTCACAACTTCCTTGAGCAACTTGTACCACTGCTCTGTCACCCTCACATTCCAAAAGTGTTTCATTACGTTCAAATGTAACTTTGTGTTTTACAATTTGTGCTCACTGCCTCTCATCCTTGAGGCAGCTTGTCCAGAACTTGTTACTGTCTTCTTCACTGCCTCCCTTCAGATATTTTTACACATTTTGGGTTTTGCTCTGAGCCTTCTTTTCACACTGAGCTGTTCCCTTCAGTCTTTCCTCATATGAGACAGGCTCCAGTCCCTTAATCATCTCAGTGACTCTTTGCTGGCCTCTCTCCGTATCCCTTTGGCCTTGGGAATCTCAGAACTCTGTATTTCTGTATGCTTTTTTGTGTTTCAGTTTTGGCAGGAGCTCCATGGTCATCCACACAGGCCTCCTGATATTTTAGTCTCCTGCTCACTGGGATGGACAACTCTTGAGCTTGGGGGACAAGACTTTTGAATACAAATTAGCTTCCTTGGCCTCCTTTCTTTTCCAGGGTCAAGGGTCCATGTTTGTTACATGATCATGCTTATTAAATCCAAAGTTTATTTCAATGTTTACTTCATCCATGTTTATTTAACCCAGGTAGTCCATGTTTATATCATCAACATAATCCTGTTAAAGTGTCTCTCTTCCATAATTTTTGAAACTACATTGTATTTTTTCAATAATAGCCTTTAATTACTTTTTTTTTACTGGTTAACAACAGGTAATTAAGTTTGAAAGGACTATTGCTATATAAAGCTTGTACTTTATTAAAACCTTCTCTTCTTTCTGTTATTCATGCTGCATATAAGTTTTAAAGAGGAGCCTGGTGATTCATACAGAAGTAATTAGTGGTTTAATATCAAATGAAAATCTAGAGAGAGACCTTAAATTTACACCACAGTACATGAGAACAGAATTTGGCTTTTGGTATTTGTCATAAAGAGCAAGTCAAATAGCAGCCTTACACCAACCTAATCTAAAGATAAAAAGCATTCATTCCAGCCCATGATTTCAATATTAAAGCAGTGCATGGAGAAAGGTCATCACAATTAAAGGCATAATGTAACACCGAAACTCTGAAAAAGTGTTTGTGCTTCTTCTCTATCTCAAGATTTATGTGATTGACTCTTAATTGGAGACCTAGGGTTTCATTTCACAGCTTGGGCAGACAGGCTATTAGATCTCAAATGAACAGGGAGAAAATAGCAATACTTTTTGTGCATGTAATAGAGAATTAAGATACTTTTTGACCTTTTATGATGATTAATTAAAGAACAAAAAGAAGTTTTAGATGCAGAAATTCAATATATTTGGTACAGTTGTGTATTACTTTATGATGGCAAACAAGACAAAACTAAGTCTTTAACGTGTCCACACCACCAGATATGGGCATTGTGGGAATATGCCGATGGATGGAGAACACTGGCACTTCAGCAAACTGATGGCCCTTCCTTGCTGGTTTCTGGCTATAAAATAGCTGCCAAATAAAAATTTTATTGTGGATTTAAGCTTCTTTGGATACCACTGAGTATGGAAATATAAATGATTGCTTAGTTATACTTGGTAATTAATGTAAGGCTGGATAGCAAGATGTCGTTGGTCTGCCAAAACTGTGAGATGGGCGCCTTCAATCCAGCTGCCTGTCTCCTATCACCAGCAAGGTGAATTATAATGGGAGACAAACTGGTGGACATCACAAATCTCCAAGGCCTTTTCAGATTGCCTGTATCTTTATCCATATTTGCAGGAAAAGAATATTCCTTAGCAGAGTGAAGACTGCCTTTGCAACTCTGTTGATTGTATTGTACAATAAAAGCATAGTGGACAAATAAATATCTTACCACATTGTGACATATTGTGATATTGTACAAGGGGGGGGGGGGGGGTTGGTCTCCTTTTTTTTTTTTTTTCCCTGCAAGAAAGTTGATTTTATTTTGTAGGGAGCCTAACTATGAGACATAATATGTACAATCTCAGAATGATTTTTGCAAACTTATGATAAAAGAAAAAAGAAAATACCAGCAGCTCCAGACTACATCTGTTGTAATGTAATGAGGCCCTCACAAATCAGTCGGCCTGGGGCAAATGGCTTATTTTTCTTGCTTCTTTCATATGTAAGTAACTTCTTTCAGCTCAATAACTGAGCTTCTGGGCTTTTACTTTTAATGCCTTTCATTTGGTTTCTGAGGCTTCTATTTTCTTTCAGCATATTCCAAGGCCAATAAGAGAACAGCTTTCAGAAATGTAATGAGCAAACTTCTCAGCTTTGCATTTGCTGAACTGCAGTTGGGGATGCTCAACAGAATATTAAACTGGAGAGTTATTATTCCACTATATCATCTCCACTCTTCAGATGAGACATACAGACACAAAAAAAAAGACATATCAATGTGGCAACTGAACTGTGGGTGGATAAGCATAGTTAGATAGTGTGCAGCTGAAATCTAAATCCATCAATCAAATAAAATTAAAACCATAGTCAGCACCTTGTGTCATAATCTCTGTGAAGAGATAATCAAACCATTTGCTTCAGGTGGGAAGAAGGCAAGTGTGCTTAAACAATCTTGTGCTATCGATCCAGTGCAATTCTGAAAACAGCCCCAGCAGTGTAATCTCCAAAGCTTGACAGATTGCATTGGTAGATACACTGAGATCACTGAGATTACCTTCCACACCAGTTAAATAAAATATATCAAAAATAAAATAATAACATTCTTTAAAGTAGGAAAATTATGGATTAGAAAATACGAAGTGGATATGTTTATATCCTCCAGCAGTGAAGTATCTGAATACAACAAGATTTTGAGTGTAGGAAGCTCACGAATTTGGGTAGAATAGTGCTTGGCAGATGTGGAAACCGAGGCCCAAAAATCCATGTAGCCTCTCAAAATTCCTGCATCAAAAAACTGAACTGATTTGCTCAAAATCAGGGTATACCATTTTTTTTCCAATAGCCTTTTACTGACAGGAAAAGGCAAAATAAAAGGCATTATTGTGATTTCTGATCATTTTTATAATAATCTTAGCAAGCAAAAATCTTAACTACTTAACTTCAAGTTTAAATGAAAACATCAATAAAATGAGCCCACAAAAAATTCAGCAACTAGCTGCATGTACAGACACTCACATATCTCTAGGTTAAAATATGAGTTGCAAGTAGACTGGGAAAAATGATGCCACACACAGTTCTGCTGAGTTACCTTGCTATATGAACGGTGCAATTTGACAGAGCTTGGATAATTTTTTGTAGAACTCTGCTGCTTTATACAAGAAGAAAAATTGACTTTTCAACTTCACTGACTTTATATTTTATTTATTCACTGACTTAATTTATATCACCAAGTTCACAGCATCACTGGACTTTCAAAGTTGAAACTCTAATAAAAACTATTCACTTTCATATTTTGTGCATTTGCAGCTGTAGAGAACAGCAGTTAAAGATTTTTTCTTATTGCAGTTTCTTTATGTAGGCATTTATTATGTATGAAAATATCTTGAAAGGATAAATCAGTAAAATTTAATTTGGTCACTCATGACTGTAAGGGAAAGAATATCTGAAGTCAAGTGTTTCTTTCAGCTTCATAAGGTAAATGGACTTCAGTTTTCATCTGAGCAGAACCTGAGTTCTCTTGCTTTCCATTTCACCTCCTTATTTTAGAGACACCGTGGAATGAAGTTCATATGATCATTCTTTTAAACTATACCAGAGCTGTGTTTATTTGAGCTATTAGTAAATACTGAAACAGATGAAACTGAAAGACAACTAAAACATTAAGTAGTTTAAAAATATTTCAACCTTCATGCAGTTGTTGAAATTATTGCTATATTCTTCAAATCCCATATCCTTCCACCTTCCTATTTTCCTTTCTAATGTTTGATTTGAACATATGCATATTTGACCTAGAGGAAGGAGAATATAATACCACAAGCTTCATTAGTGATTTCATTGTGCGACAAATTCATCACCGCATTTATACCACTGTAGGCAGTCTCCCCATGGGGCTGATCTGAGGGAGAAGAGAAATTCTGGGCTGTGACTCTGACTCCATGCTCAGGGAAGCTCTCAGTGCCAGGGGAGGCAGTGTGAGGAAGTTGGCAGAAAGCCTTGTGGATGGGCAAGGGAGGATGTTGTCCAGTTGCCTTTGGGATGCAGTCTAGGATGCCCTGCAGATGCAGTCCTTGGGACACAGAAAACCCTGGAGCAACTGTGGGGAAGCAAAATGTTTCCTGATGCTACTTTTTACTTTACATTTTCAGGCTTGCTGATACTGAGGAGCTGTTTAAATCCTCATTCTGTATGTCATAATAATGGGCTTGCAAGGAACTTTTTCTTGACATGGGTGCACTGGAAACCAGCACAGAAGATTTCTATTAATTTAAATATTTTTATGATGCCATTTTACTCACTGTCACTCTCTACAGTGCCAAGCTCCTATTTCTGTCATTTTTTTCAGACCTTTTTCTGCATTTAGCAAGTCCTATTCCTTCTCTCAAGTCATCATATTAAAATTTTTCCTCTGTAAAGATATGTTTGTCTTCTAAATTTGGCAGAATAACTGAGGATGAACATGTATGGTAAACACTGAGAAGATTCCAAGGTCACATCCTCATGGGAAAAGCCAAGCTTGTCTCTTGGATTTTGCTATCAAATAGATGAAAATTAAGTAAACTGAGAGATGTTTTTGGTCCTTGAAAATGCATCAATAGGAATGGGAAGAATAAAAGACTGCACATGAAACAGTCTGTGTGGGAGATTTCACAGTACACTGATGATCCAGAGTCCTGTCCTTGATTCTCTATGAACACGCCAAAAGGTTTTGCATCCTAATGAAGTTTTTTTCTCTTATGACAGAATGATTTTCTCCAGGCAGTGATCAATCATGTCTTCCATGTTCAGATTTTCCACAAATTGTACTCTCAAACATATTAAACAGGATTGCTACTGAAGTTGTTGGGTTTTTTCTTGCAATTTCAAATGCAATTATTTCAGTTTGTTGTGGACATTTTGTCAATACGGTTATGTGGAAGTCCTGCTAAAATCTCTAGTATATCTCTGTAATTGAATCAGATCACGTTGTCAGTTTGCAAGGAGAAATTTCTGCCAATTTTGATGGTGAAAACTGCTTAAAAATTACTCATATAATAAGAAAATAATATTAATGAACTACTTATGCAGCCAGCTAAGCCTTTTTGGGAGAGGAACAGAGGGTGAAGTTTCTTTTCAGGTTTTCTAAGACTAGATCTGAATATCTGCTGTAATAGAATACAAGAGTAAATAGACCATTTTACTGATCCCATTTAACATCTTTTTTCTCTCTGGTATATTTTAGCTGGCCTGTGGTGCTCTATCACTTCTTTAACTAGAATAACTTTGCATAATGTGCTAACTCTAGCAAAATACTGAATTGTGTAAAAATAGCCTTACCTTGAATTACTGAATGCAAGGTTATATAAGTTGTTAAATATGGGATAATTATTCTACCACAGGATCATCAGCGGCCACATGTGCTTCACATAAGTGAATGGCAAGATATAAATTCACTGTGTTGAGAAAAGGTCTCTAATGAGCTCTTAAAATTTTAATACCTGAACAGAAAATGTGTGCTGCACACATATCAGCTAAGGACAAAACTGCTAAATTTGGTATCAAGAAACTCCTCAAGAGAAGAGGAAAGTGAGGACATGTGAGATAATTGGCTAATTCTGTGACTAATTTCCATACATAACTGTGAAGGGGGTGAGAGAAGTCCCCCTCCCCTCAAACTTCTGCTCTTGCAACAGCCCACAGTAACTCGGCCACACAACCTCACAAGGAGCTGGCCTTTGGGAAATTCATCATTTAACAGACAGGAAGGGAGAAGGTATGTATGAAAAGTCAGAAGGAGCACAAAGGATGTGATGATTCAACAAAACTAAACTCACAGATTTCCCTACCTACAACAAGACTCTGTTCTTTATTCAGTCACAATCTGCACAGCAAGTAGCATATGGGCTGGTTGAGGGGACATAATTTGTCATCTACTGACTAATTTGATATATCGCACTTTTTTTTTTTTCTATCTTTTCACTACATCCGAAGTTGAAAATTATTTGAGAATTAATGAAGGGGTAACTGACCCATTTCTTCTGGTCTTGCAAAACATGCAGTTTACTGCACCTGATTGGAGGGGAAAGAAAGTATGAAGCAATGGCAAAATTCTTAAAATTCTTAAAATTCTTGCACTTTCAGCTTGGTAATCAACAAGGAAAATTATCAATCAATTAAATTTTCTGGTAGGATGCCCTTATAGGAAAAAAAGTAGAGAAACAACTTGAAAAATGGTAAAATCTTCAAAGCATCTTTGTGATTATTTTTTTTCAATGCCACTGCACTTAGCTTCAGATTGTGGAAACTGCCTGGACTGTTTTATCAATCTGCAGAAAGTCTAGTTCAATGTTCCCCAAAGGGAACAGAAATTTGTAATTTAATTAGAGATAAATTTTTGCAGAGACTATATTTGGACAAACTCAACAAATAAAAGCATTTTTAATTAAAATTTTTGAGCAAATTTATTATCAAAATTCCAATTTTCTGACAATTTCCTAAACTTAAGAGTATTTTTTTCATATTTTAAAATACGCTCTTTTTTTAGTACAATATCAGCAAAAATATTCTTGAAGTCTGAGTTCAGTTCAGGACACATTTCTAGCAATACCTAGTCATGACAATGAAAGTGCAATTTAATCTGATGAAATTTGTTCACTGTCTGTGTGTTAACCCTGGAATTAGACGAGATGTTTAAAATACACATTTAAAATACGAATAAAGGGCTATTTCAAACTAAACATCTGTGTTCTTTTTAAAATGTTGTTCTTCTGTACATAAGTACTCTTATTAAATGGTATTTGGTCTGTAGTATACATGTAGAATAAAATTTAAAACTGGAAATAAAAAGGTTTTAGAATCAGCTATTGTGTTAACATAACTTGAAAATAAAACTATTTCTAGTACTTTGTGTGTCTTGGATTAAAGAGAAAAAGCCATAAAATGAAGGAAAATATCATACCCTATTTATATAGTAAAGAGTTATTCACACCTTAGCAAAGGGAAGGCATTAAGGTCAGTACACCTCTGTCATATTCTATGACAAGTACAAGTTCTAGCGTCCACACATAATTCTTCCACTCTTGTTGATATAATACATTTCTTAGGGAGAAGAAAGGATTACATAAAGTTTTATCACCAAGTTGTTAATCTGACTTTCAGCTCACCGATGGTTGCATAAGATTTTTATATTATTCCTTGCTAAATGTTTTAGAGTCCCAAATAATTACCTTCTCACCTAAAGTTTTAAATATGCATAGACTGGCATTATACTTACCTGCATCTGTTGGCTAAAATAAACATAAAAATATTATAAGAGGGTTTTGTTGTTAATTCTGACTACAATTTTTTGTGAGCTTTGGTCATTTTAACAATAGTAAAAGCACAAACAGTAGCATCTGCCAGAGAATATTGTGAGTGGTAACATGTCAAGCAGCAGACAAGTGTGGAAGAAATCTTAGCAGTCCAGAATTACATTTTTACATAATCATCTCACTTTGTTAAGTTGAAATCTTTGAGTCTGAACGAGAGTTCTTGAAATTCACTTCACTTTTATTACTGAATTCTGCTTTTATAAAATTTTTTTGTAGGTGCAGTTAAGCTCTAGATTTCCAACTCCAATTATTTAATTACTAGGTCTATCATATGACAGATATAAATTATGAAAGTAGATTGCATTTAATTATTCAGGCAAGGTCTATTCATTATAATCTTCTCAAAAATGCAGATAGAACCTACTTAAAAATTCGTAATAGTTGCTAAGCTCTTCACTACTGGGCCCATCTTGTTTTGCAAATTCAGGGGTTTTTCATTGTGTCACCTGCACCTGAAGTGTGTTCTTTTAGGGAGGGACAAACATCTCTTACACCTCTATGGCATGGAGGAGGCAGTCAGCTGGTTAAACAAAAGAAGAAAACAAACAAAAAGAAGCTGTATCTATGGATCTCCAAGTATGCTGGAAACATTCTCAAAAGGTTTTTTTGTCAGAGGACAGTGAAGAAGAGCCCCCCAGCCCACAGCTGAAGGTACTGGCCACTGAAATCAGTTACCCAGTGGTCAATACAAGGTAAAATCTGGAAAAGATTTTTTCTCCCACCTTCTACCCACCCTATTTAGGCACAGAAAAACACAGATTGGAGTCTTGCCAAGCTTGTTCACAGTGCCTCAAAAGACTGATGGACAGTGTGACCATGGTGAGAAGCTGACCCCATGGGATGACCTGCAGGCTCATCTCGCTGTAGTAAAGGCATCTCATCCTCTGCACTTTGGGCAGAACTTTTAGGGCAGGTTACCCAAAGCAAGTAAATTGGCAAATGTTGCAATACTGCCAATCACTGGCAAAATAAAATACAGAAAAGTGACCTTTGGACTTTTGTTAAAACATCAGTTCAAACAGAAAAGCTGGGGAGACGTTCAAGTGTGGATGCCACTCACAAGCCTTGGGGTCTCCATTTCTATCTGCATTTTATTTCTGAAATGCTAGTGCATTACATGGTTCAGCCTGAACTCATGGCAGTCACCTTAATGGGACAAAGGACACTAGGAAAAACAGAAATTGCAAGAACTGCTTTCAGTGACTGAGAATGAAAACAAAAATATGTCTGGCAACCTGCCAAAATTACTTGTGTCTGAGTGGAACTGGAGGGAAGCCAAAAAATCTGGCAGCTTTGCCCTGAACGCAAATATTATCACAGAGCTCTCATCAAAACTTTGTAAAAGATAAAGCCATACTGTGTGACCAAAGACATCCTCCAATTACACAAATGCCATGATCTTCTCTATTTTCCCTAGCAAAAGCTAGAAAGCAGAAACTACTCTTTTGAGTGTACATGGTTTTAAAAACAAAGCCAAATTCTTTCTCACTGGGATTGTATCTAGAGTGTTTCTTACCACATCTCTTCTCCTGCAAAATATGCGTCTGCTCCAACTTTGACAAGTGCAGTTAAGCCAACAGGTTAATGCTGAGTATTTTAGCTGATCACCTGTATTCAGCTCTCATTTTTGGCTCAGCACTTTAAAATTGAGTTGTGATCTTCTAGTTTGTAATCTGTGTGCTCAGTACATTTAAGAATGGTCTATATGGACTAAATCTTGATAAAACTCTTACTCACAAATCCTCAGAAGAACAAATAATACTTATCCCTGCTGCTTCTTAATATGTGTGACTATAAACATTCATTTCTACTAGATTGCAACTATGCTATCCATCCAGCTTTAATGTGCCATTTGTAATGGAATCAGTAGAAGCTGAACCCAAACAACTGAGAGTAGAATTGCTCCAAATTTCCTTAGTCTCAAATTGAACCAGATTTACCTATCATTTATGTTGCACAGTCAGGTAGCCCTATTTCCTAGCCCTGTAATCAGAAAGCTATTGACCAGCAACAATAGTTTTCACCTCATATTATTGAAATGAATGACCTCTGCAGTACAGGGGGACTTTTTGCTGGATTACTGTTTTTGTTGTTGAGGTGGTGATTTGTTTGTTATGTGGTGGTGGTGTTTTGTTGTTTTGTTATTTTTAATTTTTTTATAAATTTCAGATGATTCACTGAAATAAGAACGGTGAATTTAAAGAAGAGCCTAGGCATGAAGATGTCAAGCAATCTGTGAGAATTAGCTATCTTTCAGCTTTTCAAAAACTTTGAAAATGTTCAATTCCTTTCAAGAGTGAGTTATAATGAATTTATATTCTGGATTACAGAACTGGGAGCTCTTTAGGAGACTTTAGTCTTCTTTTCTTGCATGGAGATGTGCACCTTGGAGTATGCATATAGTTGAAGTTTGCTGCTTTTCAATCCTTTAAAGTAAAGCATCTCATGGAGATCAGCCCAGTTTCCATTTATTTGTTTGTTTTGTTGTATTTTTTTTCTTTTTAATCTCATGACAAAGTATTTCCTGGGCATTTGATTTTATAGGATCAAAGGTAGTTGAGGTGAGTCCCATGATAACTCCCTTTTCCGTTCATGAAATCATTTCTCCACTTTTCCTTTCTATTGTGGCTCCAGAATTTCCATCAACAAGTAAGGCACAGTCCCCTAAATTTGAAACTCTGTGTCACTCAGTGTAAGAGGAAACAAACTCAATTTGTCTTTTTCATTCTGCACCACAATTAGAAAAAACAATGTTTCAGAGAAAAAAAAAATAATCTAAACCAAAATGAAAGAAGACCAAAAAAAGAAATATTGAGGTTTAAGATAGTAATTTTAAGTGCCACTCATTTGTGCATATTGCAATGTATTACCCTTTGTGCAGAAACCTTTGTCAGATATTTTAACAGAGATGCTACAGGTTGTTTTACCCTTCTACAATGTAATTTAGTCCTATCATGATCTTCTTGTTACCTAGGGAACAGATTTATGAGGAAAGTACTGGTGATTGTGTAAGGACTGATTTGGATTTTTGGGTTTAGGGTGGGAGGTTTTTTCAGTTTTTCAGAAGTTGAAATTATATTTATATTGCTAGATGGCAAAGAATTTCCAAAATTCTTCTAGGCTTTCATATGAGTTTAGGTATGTTATACTACACTACAATTACAAAACATAGCAAAGAATAAGATATTTTAAAGACTCCTAATAAACTGTATAACCATGTCCAGATATTGAGCAGCTCATTATCAACACTCTTACGATGACATTGATTTATTATTGCCATGGTTATTTATGATACTGCAAACTTTCTGAAAGCTTTAGCTGATCTAGTCATAAAAAAAAAGAGATTTCTACCATAAAAACTCAGGTGATAAGAGATGTTTTGTATTCAGCTTCCAACCTGTGCCACATTAGATTTTGGTGGTTTCAGTACATCTATTTAGACCACAGCAAATTAGATTTTCTCAAAGGAATTCACATATTGTCTTGAGCAATGTGTCTTAGTATAGAAACATTTCCTCCTTCACTTGATTCAGAAAAACTAAAATTTTTATGCTATCACAGGTTGTTCTGCGAGTTAATAAGAAGTTGAACGCGAAAATTTCAGGGGAGAAATACACATCTTTTAAAGATGCATTTAAGGTGTAATACATGCATTAAAGAATCCATGTATTACACCTGTTTTAATTTTTAAAAATCTAAACCCATATATTAATTCATCAAAATATTTCAAGTAAAGAAGTATCAGATATGTTAGCATTAGTAAAAGCAAAGTATAGTATCTTATAAATTTCAAGTAAGATTTTGAATACTGAATAATTTTTCCATTGGCAAAAAAAGCCCCTTTTGTTTATAAAATTTCTTTATCCTGCTTGGCTATCGGCTTTCATTAACTCACTATCTACAATCAGCATGGAAAATGTGTCTATAATGCATTCAGACACAAAGCAAATTAGCACAGCAGTTATAATTTAAATTCGGTAAATTCCTAAAATAGCTTTCTACAAATGCTACTGAAACAAGTCAGAAAGGCCAAAAAAGTGTACTCCCATATGTTGAAAAACCTGTACATAGCTTTTATTTACTTTATCACTTGCCAATAATATGACTGTGCAAAACTTATGGTAATAAAAATATATAATTCAGGTCTCATGATAACTCTTTGAATTTTCAAATATTGCAAGAAATTACTGTTGTGCAGGATTGGAAGGTCACCCAAAAATATTGAAAATTTGCAGTCTCCTCCCTTTATTACCATTTATATTGAAATCTGGGAGATTTCACACTGCTCTTGTGGCCATTCCTGTGGTTTTACTTCCATTTCTCTCTTTGATATCAGTTTTTCATGGGTTACCTAATCAGTTTTGAATAAAAAATTCCAATGGTAGTGTCCATATGGTATTATTTCATTTTCTTGAAGCCTTCCAAGATATTTATGGTGGTTTTAGACTTCAGTGATAAAATGTTTGGACTAATTGAAATCTTTGGTTTTTGGCCTATAAATCTCAACTGAGATGCAAAACAATCTTGTATTATGAAAAGAAAATCAGTTTAGTGCTTATGTAACTTACAAGTATTTCAAACCCTACGCTTGAACAAAGACAAAATTCTTTTCTTAGACACTGAGATTTAATGAAGCAAAGAACTTGCTAATGCAATGTTTGGTGTACTTTTGTTAAGAACTGAAAATGAGCCGTGCTTATTTTATTTCTTTATAGCACTTTTTTTTTTTTTAATTTAACAATAATCTCCAAGGTTTAGTTCTATTATACATTTGGGTGTACTCTGGATTTACCCTTAGATGTTCACAGAACAGGACTGTGAATCCTCTTCCACTGTAATGTACAGAGGACACATGTCATTAACAAAAATAACCGGCATGTTTCTTCTATGAAATCTGTTACAGTTATTTCACCTTTCAGGCCTCCAACTCCCTTAAAAATACCAAGAAATTTAAAGCAAAGAAAATACTAACAAAACTGATGTGATTGCAAAATCAAGATGTGGAATGCAAAGCATTTAAAGGGTGGGAAATAATTTACTCTTCTTTTTAGAACATCATTACCTTGGGATTATTTAATTTACAAATATTTTTAGATATAAACTTTAGTGGTTTGCAATTTATTGTCTAATATCACCAGCCTCCATACACAGGATAATGAACACACCTAGAAATATTTTTTTCTTTGTTAATAATTTTTAAAAATAATTTTCCATTTTAAAAAGTGGTATTCTTTTGCCTTTACAATTCCATATATATGTTGTGCACTCAAACCACACCTACTAGGAAAATAATCTGTGTGAGGTTGGGGCTTTTTTTGTCAGGTTTTTTGAGTTAAAAGGAGATCAAGTTTTTGGATCAGTGTACACTGTTTATCACTTTTATGGGAAGGAGCAGAGCTCCTCCTAGAAGATTTTGCTTGGCTCCAACATTCCACAGGCAGCAGGGTTGGGCAAGGCACGCCTTGTCCCAGCCACTCCTCTTTGTCCTTCCCAGAGCTCCACAAGGATGGATTCATAGAGTCATAGGATCATCCCTGTGTCTTCTTCAGATGTCTCAAGTTGTGGTTTGGCCTGGCCCATCAGCTCTGGCAGAACTTTCTTCACTGAATTCTCATGCCAGAGAATCCTTCCCTGTAACCTAGACCACGATGAAAGCAGCACGGCTGTGTCTAGTAGCATTAAGAAAAAACCTTTTTTTTTGTTTACGACTTAATTCTAGCCATCAGATAATTTTGGAAGTTTTTCCATTTTTCAGTCTGAAATTTCTTTAAAGAGGAAAAACAGTATGTCATATTCACTTTTCCATTCATCTCCCTCTCCCACCCTCTTCTACCTTTCCCTTCCTTCCCCTTCTAATTCATACAGAGAAATGAATTTGGAAATAATGGTCAAAAGGGTAAGCACTGGATACATCAGAATTAAATTTAGCTGGTGCTGTCTTTCCCTTACAGAGGAGAGTAATGCTTTTGTACATTAAATTAAACTGCTGGATTTTGGGGTTTGTTTTACAATGGTGTACTGTTTAAAGGAAAAATCAAATAAAACAAAGATTCGACACATGTAAGCATGATTTTAGAAAGTAATTAAAATATTCTCTTTCATTTAATGATCTGTACATGAAATTAAATTTTATTCTCTGCTTGTTATTACTTCTAAAATTGATTATTCAGAAAAATAACATTAATTACAACTAGAAATACACCACTTGAAATGTTAGATCATTACTGCAGGAACCCTGAAATGCAGTGATTGCATTGCATTTACTGCAGAGTTACTCTTTTGTACAAAACTCAATCTGTTTTTCTGTTAACAATATATTTAACAATGCAAGAAAGACTATAGACTAGAACATTACACTCTATGAGATAAGGGAGTAATTTGCTCAGGTGTGTGAGTGGAAAATAACCCAACATATGAATTGACTGCTGTGTTGGTATGATTCAGTTCTAGAAAAGGGATTGCTGCTAAAAAAGTCTTCCTCTTTTTATACGCAGCATATAATAGAAAGAAATCAACAGTTATATCTGCTGAAAATCAGATTGCATCAAATACACCACCCCTTCTGATGTCTTTAGAAAAAACACTTTTAATGTCAATTTACATTTCTGGGAAGAAAACAGTCCCTGATCTCCTCTGCGCCCTACACTGGGCCTTTAACAAGAGTAGTGAGGAGTGACATCGAGTGGAATTAATAAACTGGATGTTACTCTCTGAAAGATTTTAGGTACAGACAGGTTTTTGGCTACCTTGTAGGACATTAAAAAGCTTATCTGTCTAGGAGACAGAGAGAAAAAAAATAGCTATTCCATAAGATCTCTGGATTCCCCAGGAAATGCATGCAAAAAAACAGGAAAACCTGTTTTCTATTTTCTTCCTTTTTATTTCATGACATAAAAAACTGCTGTAGAAAAACAAATGAATGCTGAATGAATATAGCTAATTACTATTCAAAAAATCAGAAATGACACAAACACTTTCTATCAGCATTTCTGAGAGATGTAAGAAGTGTAGATGTATTTTTGTGAATACTCAAAGAGAAAAACATTTCAGACTTGTGAATATCGTGTCTAGGTATCTTTACTTCCTTGAGAAAACTCCCTCTTCCTCTCACAGATAATAACAATTCAAGAACAGTTTTTTGTTTTCTTGGCTAATTTAAACTCTCTTGAGATTTGATCTAATTATACTAGTATTTTGTTCTTTTCTGCTTTTACTTTTTCTAAGCAAACTGTCCTGGTTTTTGGGTAAGAGAAGCTTTCTTTGAATGTTTTAAGTGGTTAAAAAGTTCAAGAGTTGGCTGTGTTGCTCTCCTACTCTCGTTTATGTATGTTTCTATAATATTTTTGATAAATTACCACTATGGTCAATGTTGCATTCTGCTGCAACATTTTCAAAAATTCTCAATTATACCTTTATTCAAATTTAGAAGGAGAAAAGACTGTTACTATGAGCAATCCAAAATATCCCTCTAGGTTTGCTTTCTGTCAGCAAGCAGAGTGTGATATTCACTCTTAATATTACCCTTGAATATAATGATCTTTGGGCCTGGTAATCTACATCTGTGGAGCTTTTCAAGACCCATCTGTATCAATCCTTAAGCAACCCCATCTAACTTTTGGTGACCCAGTTCTGAGCCACCTCCTGGAGTTCTGTAACCCCAATGACTCTGTGGTGCTGCAATTTCCTGAGCGAGGGCAAGACCCTGCAACTTCTCTCCCTGTAGTCTTTCCTTATGTTCTGAATAAAAAGAGGGCAAAAAGAGTCACTAGAGAACTCCAGAGCATATTGCTTGGTCAGTTTTCTTAGTTCTCCAAATTCCTCAATAATCATAGCTCCAGATTCTCCTATGGTTTGATTGGTACTCAAAAAAAGTAAAATGCTGTAATTCATCATCATGATTTGGACAACTGTAAATATTTATGTTAACTTTATTGTCTTTTTTCTTTTAGGAGACTTTCAACATGTCTGTCCCTCTTTTTTTCCAGACACAGGAAAAGCTATAAGTGAATACCTCTTTTTAAATTTTCTATTCCTTCATTTGCCCTTATAGAGTGACTGTCAAATACATTTCATTTGTTTACTCACTAATTTGAGATTTTTATTATACTTAACTTCCATTTTCTTAAATGCCATTGATAACAATTATTAAAAAATAATTTGCATGCATTTTGTACAAAAATAGTTACTTTAATAAGTTATTGCAGATTCCAGTAGCAAGCAACAAAATTGTTGAATATTTTAGAGGCCGCTTCTTGAAAGAATGAGTGAGAAAATATTAGATACCATAATAAATTAGGAACATATTAATCAGGGAAACAGAAAAATATCCAGCATAAATCTTCCAATAACAAAATGGAATACCAATTCAAGCATTAAAGACTCTTTCTTAGGATTCTATCATTCTAAGTTTAATTGGGTCTTGACATTCTTAAATTTGTCTAACATTACGACCCTTTGGGGATGTTTTTGTCTCCTGACAGGGAATCCTAACAAATATCTCAAAAACAAAAAAAAAGTTAGAAAACTCGTCTTCTACAAATGTATCTAATTTGTGTAAAACAAATATCTGCAGCTACTTAATTCTTGTAAAATGATTAAAATCTTCTTCAGTCCATTTGCTCTCATCATGAAAGAATTTTTCAACAGGAAGGCTCATGTAAAGTGATACCAGTTCTCTTTTTGACATTGAGGTAACCTCCAATCTCCACCTGCTTAGCTTTAGCTTAGTGAAACACTAAAGAAGTCCAGAACAGAACAACTTTTAACTTCATAAAATAATTTTGAATCATTTTTCCTCAGGAAACTACTGTGGATTCCATGTCCTTTATTGCTCCCCTCCTGCTGACTGGTTCTAGACTGCATCTGCACTACAGGGCAGCCACAGGTTGCTTCATGGCTGCTGTTGTCATTTCTGGTGTTTTTTCTCTAGTTACCCTAATTCTTTAAGATAAAATGAGCAGAAATAGGAACAAAAAGTACTTTTCCAGCAAAATATTGAGTCCAGTGTTGCTCTTGCATATTGGAAGTAAAATTAATATTGATTTGAAGTAAATTATTTCTTATGTTGTTGGGGGTTTTTGTGATTGCAAAAATATGATTTTCCTCCTAAATATCTCTTTGTTATTTTTAATTTTATGCTTTATAAATTCTGAAACTCAATACAATTTGAGACAACTTCCTTATTTAGAAAGCAGCCAAATATACCATCAAGAGAAGAAATTTGATGACATAATGAAGACTGACATCTGAATTCTTATAATTGTTCTAATCCACTGGTTGCATTCATTTTCTCTCTTGGATGTTGACACTCTACTACGCCATTTTTTCCCAAATTTTCCGTATTCTAAATATTATTGTAATCTTTTCTCCTTCTTCTTTTTCCTGTCTAGAACATTTACTGTTTACTGTCTGGAGCCTTTACTCTCCATCTTTCCGCACTTGATTGCTGAGTTGGGGGCATTGGGCTCAAAATGCAGAGCAAACAGATCTCTTTTTTTTATCTTGGCAGGCAAGACTGACAGGCATTTTCCATGGATGCTCTCCTTCTCAGTGTTTGCAGTGGAACAGAAAATGGTTTGAGGAGATGGGTTCAATGAAGCATAAAGAGATCAATTACTTGCCTCTGTTCCACTAAAGCTGAGAAAAACTCAGACCAGATCAGATCCATGTTGCCCTCCTGGAAACACTGACTCCATGACCAATCCCACTCTGTCCCCTATCCCAATTCCTCATCAGTTCTACCTTCATGTCAGAGACACAGCAAAAGCTTGGCCTCTGTTAGTAGCCAGTTTTGTGTGTATCACACATCCTTCTGCTCACTTCAGCTTCTCTTGACTGTAGCTTGAATCTTTAATTTTTTTTTCTTGTTTGTCAGGAGTTTATCTCTTCATCTTATTTGCTACTTATGTTCTAGAGGAAAAAGAATCACAGTAGCCAGGAGCACAGTTCCTTTGAGACTCAGCCAGAATGCTGCTCTATGATGTATCAATAATATTTTACCAAAGGACTTTTCCTCTGGCCAGCAGCATCTTGCTCCTGCATATGCTCAGGTCATTCAGCTGTAGCCAGCACTGAATTGCAAACAGAGGGTTCTTAATGTGCTGCTAACAGAAAAAGCTTTAAATATCAGTTCAATTTGAAAAGGTAAGCTAGTAAACTCTGACAAGGAAAAATAATGATTCATCAGGCAGGAGGGCATAATTTTTTCTACCCTGTTGTTTGCCTTTCTACTAAGAGCAAGTAGAAGTAGCAAATTATGCCTTAAAACTCTTTGGATTCCTTTTTTCTCCCCTACTGTTTAATAAGGCTCACATCAAAAATTGCTCCAAGTACTGTAACTTTGTAGCTCATTCATCTCATAGGAGAGAAAATGTCTTTGTGAGCTGTATTCATTGAGGTAATTTGGTGTTTTTCATGTATTGTTATATATTAGCATTTTACACTCTCATAATAATAGTTCAAAATCCATAATACTGTCATAAATCTAGAAAAAGGTAACTTTATCCTCTCCCTTTTTGTTACACACTTTGCTCCCATAAGTCTTTAGCGTTTCTTCCAAAATTAGAAAGAATATCCCGTTGCATTTCTCTGAAGCAGAGAAAGGCTGTGGTGTTAAAACTGTGTCTGTGATTTTGTCCATGGCACTGGTCCTTCTGCTTCAATTAAATGAAAGTCTTTGCTCCATTGGAAGATCTAAATTCAGTTTGGATACTGGTGAAAAGCTTTTTGCTCTCAGGGGAAAATTAATTTGGTGGCTGAAATGCTCAGTTGTAGTACACTGCTGCAAGCTGATTCTGCATATTTCTGGTTGTTCATATTGACATTATTTTCCAACTGGCAATCTCTATGTTCACAGTTCATTTACACTTGATGCCCCAGAGATTGTTTTCTTGAGCAGGCATTTTGTAAAAATACAGTGAATTAAATCCAGTTCTCTACTGTGCTCTGGTTTGTGTATTCTCATAAAAGCACTTTATAGACAAAGACTCTTTTTTTTCCTGACAATTAATCCCTTAATTCTGCTTCCTGTGCTTACCTCAAAATTTCTGTTCCCCTACAAATGAGAAATGTGATGTATCATTTAGGTTTGGGTTTTTGAAGGGTTTTACAGGCATTTGGGTTTTGTGGATTTTTTTTAGGGTATGTTAATGTTATTTGTTTTTCAGGTCTGCCCTATACCATCACTAATCACTTGAGACACAGCACAAGAATGAATTATTATGAACTGTCTTTCTGTCTCCTGACAGGTTTGCTTGAAAAGCAGCTTGCCTGAAGCTGAATTTGTCGCTATTCCACTTATCTCCAAGTCAGCCAGGGAGAGTTTTACAAATCTCTAACATAGGGCATGAAATGGAATTCAGCAGCAGCACCGATTTTCTTCTTTGTATTTGGTTCTGGCCAAATGCATGGAGGCTGATGGACTGCAAGGAGAGAGAGCACATTTTGGAGTGTTTTCTTGAAATGTTAATTTTATTAAAATCAGTCACCCTGTGAGAACAGCTATCTCACAGAGGATCAACTCTCCCTGATTTATTTATCTTTCCTTGTATATGCTTCAAAATACAACCTTGGGGTGAAACACTCTGAAAGCTGATTGCTTTTGCTGACATGTGTGAGCCATATTAATGTTTTTGACCATTATATCTCTAATACACTACTGCTAATAAGCTTTATTTTTTTAAAAAATATACAATTAGCTTACAACCACTAAAAGACATAACATTTTCTCAAGGCAGTACTTCCCTGAACCTTTCAGTGCACAGGGATGATCTCAAACACATTGCCCTAATAAAGGCATTGTTAGTAGTAATCTACTTCTACTCGTGGCTTGCCTCCCATCTTTACACTCAGGTGAACAGTAGCCAAGTTTTTCAAGGACATATCTATATTATTAACTACAGGGGACCAGGGTCTTGATGACACATAACCATACAATCACAGTGGACCCTAATGTGGTTCATCTGCTGTCCCAAACCTTGGGCAGGGGCCAAGCCAGGACTTATGCTAAAGCCCTTGGGGCTTCAGAGCCATTCCCTTGCTGAGTCTGAGTATGCTCACCACTGATCACAGTGAAATCTTGGTTAACTTTGAACATGTGAGTTCTGCCACATGCCCTCAGATGCAGAGAAGGTCTGTTTATCTGTATTTTTAATAGTAACAAAGCAGTCAAACTCTGCTTCCATCAGGGAAGAGTTCTTTCAGGCCTGGCCTGGTATGGCCCTCCTGCTTGCTGGGAACAGAGACCCAATAATGAGAACAGTCTTACCAGTTGACTTATTAATGTTACTGGTTTTGCTTTGGCTCTTGCATCTTGCCAAAGCAGCCCTTAAAAACTGAAAAAATCTTCTTTGTGCGCATCCTATGCCTCCTCACCTGAAGATTGCCTGCTGAAGAAATACTTCTGGCAATGAGACAGGACCCTAGACCTATCCCAATCCACAGCACAGCTTTCAGACCTATGTGTCAGTGCATAGAAATGAGCTAGAAGTGACTCTGTGCCTGGGTGTGCTTTGCCCATGCTGGAAACATTCCTGGGTCCTTGAACTGTGCTGTTATTGAAGAGAAGGTCAGAGATCAGAGACGTGTTTAAAGGGTGTTATCACGTGCTAGCATTCATGACTCTCCAATTAGACCTGCAGCCTTTAAGGGCATTATTGCCCCGATCCCATGGCAGCTAAAAACTGACCTCAGGCTGCTACAGCTCATTCACCTGGCCAAGGACTTTGAGATCCATCACAGACGGAACCTAACTTAGATCATTTTATATGCAGGCAGAGTGCACTGAAATTCTGTGGATATCACAGAAACATAGAATGAGCTGAGCTGGAAGAGACCCATCAGGGTCATCAAGTCCAGGCCCTGGCTCTGCACAGGACACCCCAAGAATCACACCATGTGCAAACATGAGTCTTGTCCAGACACTTCTTGGACACAGATACTCAGAAGCTATCTTTGCTCTCAGTTTGAGTGCAATATGAGACACCAAAAATTGTGGGGAAACATTTCAAATCAGTCAGGACACCCTTTTTTAAAAATTCTTTTTTTTTTTTTTCTCCCATAAATACTTGTAATTCTTCAGAGAAAATGTGGAAGTTACACTGGAAGCAACACTATTAAATCCAACAAGATGTTATTAGTACAGTTTAGGGTTTAATATCAGCAAAAAGGGCTGAAGTCAAAATGCAAATCTTAAAACTGTTTGCAACTGTAATATCTTCTAGCACTGTAACAGATTAAGAGACTGGCAACTGTAAGTTACAATACTGATCCTTAATGTAGTTTAACAATTTCTAATGAGCAGTAAGTTTTTTCTATTATTTTCTTTTTAGTTTCATCAAAAAGACCAGATCAAGTGCAACTGCTATTGTAAGGATTTTTAATCAAATGCAATTATATAATTAATGATACACTCCTAAGCCATGGCAGTCCAATTACCATTGATAAACATTTCTTCAGGGGACTCTAGCTCTTCATAGTGAAGACTGGCAGAGAATTGATTCCTATTAGGCAGCTCACAGCCCCTTGGGCTCTGTCATAGATAAATAGAATTTTACATGCTTGTACTACTCTTGTCTTATTCTAGCAGCTCCCCTTCTAGTCATACTGGATAAGTTAGGCTTATTCTGTTGAAGACAAATTCTGCATGAACACTATAACCAGCAAATGCAAATGTTGGAGCGCAGCAGTGTTACACATTGTGTTTTCCTCTCGTACCAGCAAATTTCAGGGTAGAAAATTTCACTGCAGTTAAATTTCACACTGTTATAAATTTTATTAAACAGTTTTTCGGTCAGATATCCCAGGAAAATTGTGGTTAAGCAGCCAATACTCAATGTTCACCCTGCTTGAAAGTGAACTACAAGAACTGAAACATGTTTTGCAATAAATATGTTAGAGATAATATCAGTGTCTCTTCCTCTCAGGTAAATTCTTTTAAAATAAACAAGATGCAGCAGCTTTAAAGAATCATGGAAATGCTGAGATAGAAAGCAAAACAAGAGAGGGGGGAAAAGGACAATTATCTAAAAGTAACTGACTATATGAACTCCCTCTTCCCAAATAACAGAAGAACTGAGAACATAGTGACAAAAATTAAGGCTTTGCAAATCATGGAATCATAGACTAGAAGAGACATTACAGATTATCTAATTCCAATCCTCTGCCATCAGCAAGGGCACCTTCCACAAGATCAGGTTGTTCAAAGTCCTGTTCAACCTTGTCTTGAACACTTCCAGGGCAACCTCTGACAGTGTCTTACCACTCTTAATATCGTTTTGTGGCACATCTGTCATCACTCCTGACTGCCATGGCTGATACTTAGGTTACTAGGGAAATGCTTTATAGGGCTATAGGTGTTGGGAGAGGGTTTAATTCTGTTTCTTCTCTACCTAATTTTGGGCTTAATCTAGGACAGAGCTATTCTGGTGACAAAGGAGGAAAGTTGGAGTGCAGCACATGTTTTTCGTTTAAAAGGCTGAACAATTGTTACTGCATGTGCTGCTAACAGCAGGGATTGCAGTCCCATTGCTGTTCTCCGGGAAGTGTCCTTACTCCTGCTGAGGATACAAAGCCACCAAGAATGATCAAGTAATAAAATCCTCATGTGTGTGCACGTGTGTGTGTAATTATTTATGTAAATCTGTATATTTCAGTTTAAATTGACCTCTGAAACAATCCATGGAGTTTATTACCCTACCTCCTGTCTTTTACCTTCTGCTGTGTCGTGTTGCAGCTACTTTGCTGTCTGTGTGTGCCAGTAACCATATAAGCCATTATCTCATCCCAGTTCTTTAGACAATAAATGGAGGAAAGTCAAGCAATTTGTGCTACTTTGGGGGGTTTTATTAGGGTTGTTTTGGTTTTTTTTTTTGTTTTTTTTTTCTTCTTTATTCAGTCTTCTCTTGAGATTAGGAATTATTCTTTGTAGTGCATTGTTAAACTTAGAAAAATTGTTCCATACAAGGAGAGAATATGTAACTCCTTACACACAGCTTTTCAGTCCACAATGTCTTACTCAGCTGAGTTACTCTGATTTAGTCCAAAAGGCATTTGTTCCTCCTGCCACTGGTACTATTGCACACATTGTTCCATTTACAGAGCTATAGTTTCTTTATGAAGCTGGCTTCAGTTTTTGCCAGCCAAAAATGGCTTGTAAAAAATTGCAAAATCAAATGTATATTGTGCCTATTGATTGTGTACCTGCAATGAGTCATAAAACTTAATCACTACCATGAAACCTCTTCAGAGACTTACTGCTTCAAAACTCTGAATAAATGAACTTGTCCCTATACAAATGCCAAATACATACATGTATTTTTCCAAAAGCATGATTTTTATTAACCTAATAGTGAAATTGCCTTAAAATCTGTTTTATTACTATTATTACTTTAAATACAATACACCGGTAGACCAATTAACACCTAATAGAATTTCTAGATAAAAATTATACTTGGTCACCAAGTTCTGGATTTTCAACATGCATTGTTATTGGCTATGTCACCAGCTACACAACAGTATTGTCAACAAAAAAGGAGGTTGTGTGAATCCTGGAGTCTCTATCTATTGACAAACATTAATATTGACATCAACATAGATATATGTGTCTCAACTGATGTGAGTATTTTCATAAATTTCCCTTAGCTTCTTTTTTTTTTTTAATTTAGACTTCTTAAATTCTGAAAAATAAAACAGTTTTATGTTAATACTTCTGAAAAACAACTTGATAATATTCAATTGACTTTTATGCATTATAATTTGAACAGGTTCTGTCCACTCTAAAATTTATTCTGATAACAATGTTGTATTGTTATCCAAATATGATTCTTTTTTGTTGCTAAGAATGTGAATAGTTTAGGCTCCCTATCCACTGCTACCAATTTCAGTCAGTTTTCTAGAAGGATATTAATGTATTTATGCTTTTTTGGTTTTGTTCTTACTCAGGACAACTAAAAACTTAAGAAAGGATGTGTAGATAAGCAATAACATTAAACCTTTAATGTTGGTATCTGTCTTAAACATCTGTAAATACATTGCTAAAATAAGGTCTATTTTGCAATGCTGTTTTAAACACAGGTGTTTTGAAAGCAAAACAAGTCTCTACATAATTCTCATGACAGGGCTTATCTTGTATATCTCAATGTATACACGTGTATGTATAATGCATCTGTACGTGATTCAAATTGCCTTTTTCAAAATTCCTCCTATTTCTTCCACCAAAGGCCAGAATGGTTGAGCTACTATGAATTCAATTTTTCTTCTTAGAGATTTTGAATGTGAAACAGTCACAGCTCAAATGACTATATCAACAATATCAGCTCAAATTTAAAATAAGAATTTTTTCCCTCTCAACCTTGTCTCCCAGATCAAGATTGTGCAATACAAACAAGGTGTGACAGACTATTCAATTGAGAAGTCCAGTTCTTGAGGTCTGAAGTAAAGACAAATGAAGACCAGAATTGTCTTAAGGGTATTTCTGTTATTCAAAATTGTCATAATTTCATTTGCAATTATTTTGTTGGGGAACATATTCCAATCAGTGGATGAAATGCTCTGTTATAGCCATGAGGGCACTACTACACTGCAGCACACATATCATCCATGGAAATAATATGTTTCCTCTCCTTCCCAGTAACCACCATCAAAGAACACCAGAGTAAAGCACCAGGGCCTGTGCATTGCACAGATTTAAAAAAACCTGACCTCATGAAGTTATAACTTAATCCCAGACAGACATGGTCAGTTTCATTTTGATATGAGCAGTGTAGACATCTATATCTGGTTTCATGATCCAGATTTCTTTTCTAGCTAGAAGAGACATCAAGGCATTTCTGGAGAAATCACACCTATTTTAAAGCACCTAATTGTCCCTGTGAGAAGTAGACAAGACGAGTTTATAGGTAGATATTCACACGATAGACAACCAAAGTTTGATGAAATAAATTTTAATCTTGGAGACTACTTTAAACCCCAAAATAAGCAGTTATAATTTCCAAAACTCTCTCATCCATCATGGAAACTAGTATGCACTTCAAGCCATTTTGTGTAATATGTTGATACATTAATACCACTGCTAAAGCTCTTTGAAGGTTAATTTCAGTTTAATAGTATAATCCTGGAAAAGCTTTCACTGATTACCCAGAGTGTACTGGAGAAATGGGTCACTGAGGTTGTTTATGGAGCAAAAGCTGACACAAACAGGAAAATACTCTCATCATCACCTGAGTATAAAATAACCATCAGCGCGAGCTTGTCTGTACATGATTCACTGCAGGAATTCAGCAGGTGATTGGTAGAGGGAGTACACCAGAAATGTAAGCAGGCTGCATATGAAAAGAATGTAAACAATTCAACATTCCTGCCTGCACTCACCACCATGGAAACGATTACAGCCTCTCTCTGTTGACATATTTTGCAGCTCAGCCTTACCACTCCTTTGCACATAGACAGTGTAGTGGCTACAGATCCTCTCCAAGCTCACTGCCCTTCCACAAGGGTGAAGGATTGTGATGCCTCCCACAGCGCCCCAGCACACCAGCATAAAGATGATATTGTCTATTGGTCATCCAGAAACTCTGACTGAGGAACAGAACTGATCAGCCACAGACACCAAAACACCTACACATTTTTTTGCAGACAACCCCAAAAACAGCTTAAATCTCTCTGTTTCCAGCTCAAGTGTTAATGTAAGCAAGTCAAACTGAGATGCCAAGGCAGACATGCAGAGGTATTTCCTTTTGGGCAGCTCCTTAATATCCTGCTGTCTAGATCCTCCTGCCTACTTTGAGGAGATAGAAAGGGACAACATGAAGGCTACAGATAGGAAGTGAAATGAATACTACAACCCTTTGCATAAAATCAGATTTTCAGTAGAGGATGTTATAGAACATAATTTCTGGAATAGTTGTACAGTATTACAAAGCTAAGACTAAGTAGGAATGTTGAGAAGTGACTTGGGTCATCTTTCCTTTCATATTGAAAAAGTCATAACTGTTAAATCTTTGATTTATGAGAGCAGATTGATGATTTTAAATCACTGCACATTCAGTTGATTTAGTACATTGAAAGAAATGAAAACTCCAGTGATAACATCAGTGTATTCTTAAGAATCAGATTCACATTCCTCATGTCTTGTCTCCTGTTACTAGGAACTACTTTGACAAATTACAGTAAATGGTTAAACACATGGACTCCTGAACCCTACTCATATCTTAAATTAATACTGCTGCTTTCATCCTGCTTGTTTTGTGAAATGACCCTGTTGTTTTGATGCAGTTGCATTGCATGAGATTCTTGCAGATTTATGTCAGTCAAACATCAGGTGACCATTTCATATGACCCTGCTCAGAAGAACAAAGTATCCAAGACTCCCAAAGTATCCAAGTTGTTTTAAATAGATTCCTCACATTTTCCTATTTAGCAACAACCAGAGTTACTCCAAAATTTTCTGACCAATTTTTTTTCAAAGAAGCTTGAATTTATTCTTGTTCATTCTTCCTTCTGCATATGGATGATAGTGCATAGATGTGCAAAGTTCAAAAAGGACTAAAAATGGTGCCTTGAGTAGACAACCCGTCTCTGTGTGTTGGCTCAGTTTGAATAAGTGTGATGAGGTTCTTAAACCTAATCTTTACATTCATACAGGAAAAGAGAATGTGATTCACATGAAGGAAGAGAAAAAAAACACTGCAGAATGCGTTAGCAGAGCCATGAATTACCCAAAAGTCCTAAACAGAAGTGAAGGCTGCAATAGGTGAGCCATAACTATGGTATTCGATCCTCCACTGAGAAAGGCTTTTTGCGTTGCACTGTCTATGTCTATTTCTGTTGTTCTTACAGCCATGCCACCCAGATCAGACAATCCGCAGAAAAGACTCAAATTAACATGATATGTGTGATGTATTAGGGAATAGCAAGCTGAATTTTCTGTATGTTAATTTTGTCAAAAGAAACCTACTCTAGCTCTTTGGTTAGCAGTGATGTGGATAATGGAGAGTTGCTTCAAAAAATCTACTTGAATCTCCAAAAATGCATTTGAAATTTAACTTGCCAAAGGTTTTTCTGAGTGAATAGTAAATGGACATGAAGAAGGTGCTTACATCTCCATCTGGGTTGTCTCCTCAAAGCACCATTTTTAGTCTTTTTTGAACTTTCCATATTTATGCACTATCATCCATATGCAAAAGGAAGATTGAACATGAAAAAGACAAACACTTCGTTGGAAAACGGAAAGCACATTACAGAATCACAGGATATGCTGAAGTGGAGAAGACTCACAAGGATCATCAGGTCCAGCTCCTGGCCCTGCACAGCACCATCCCCTAGAGTCACACCATTGTCCTGAGAGCATTATCCAAACACTTCTGGAACTCTGCCAGACGTGGTGCTGTGACCACTTCCCTAGGGAGCCTGTTCCAGTGCCCAACCACCCTCTAGGAGAAGAAACTTTTCCTAATATCCAACCTAAACCTCTCCTGACACAACTTCGGTTCATTCACTGGTCACCACAGAGAAGAGATCAGCATCTGTGTCTCCTCTTCCCCTTAGGAGGAATCTGTCACTGCAGTGAGGTCTCCTCTCAGTCTCTTCTTCTCCAGGCTGAACAGACCAAGTGACTTCAACTGCTCTTCATGCACAGCTTCCCCTCAGGGACTTTCACCATCTTTGTTGCTCTCCTTGGGACTCTCACTCATGGTTTAATGTCTTAGACTGTGGCACCCAGCAGTGCCCCCAGCACTCCAGGTGAGGTCTCCCCAGCCCAGGGCAGAGCAGGACAATCCCCTCCCTTGCCCAGCTGTGCCTGATGCTCCCAGGACAGGGTTGGCCCTCCTGGCTGCCAGGGCATGGCTGACTCATGTTCAACGTGCCATGGACCCCCATGGCCCCTTTCCACAGTGCTGCTTTCCAGCCTCTCCTTGCCCAGTCTGTCCATACATCCAGGGTTGCCTTGGTACATCGTCAGCACTGCCAGCAGAGTGAAATGATCAATAGCATACCTCTGTGCTGTTCACTTATCAATAAATTATATAGAAAGTTACCCATAAACTATCTAGAAAGGGAAATAGCTGAAGTAACAAAATCTGATGGGAAGCCTTTGAAAACCGAAGTTGTTCAAAGCTGCAAAAAATGCATGCTGACTGTGCAGCAGCATTTCATAGGAACCTAGGCAAATCCTGGCTGTACTGAATACATGACAAAAATAGCATGGAATGTGAGCCTTGGTGTAGAAAAACACAAAGTAATATAATTATGAGGAATTATGCTTAACTTAGGTTTACAATCTTGGTTTACCAGTACTAATGTAGAGTGAATTTTAGCACCAAATTCTGTGGAAATAATTTTCTCAGAACTTAGTGCAGCCAAAAAGCAAAGGAAAATGCTAAGCAGTGTTGGAAGGACATAGAGAGTAATCCAAAACGTGCATTTTGATAGTATAATCTTATATCTTATAAGTTTGCTGTATATTTGCAAAATCAATGTGAAAAAAGGAGTACTTCAACATTTTCTTGTAAGGTATTATTTATAATAACAGCAATACTTCTTTTAAGTCAATTTCTTATATTGAGGCTGCCTGAAAATCATCAGTTGCTAAGGTGTCATAATAGGTATTGATAGTCCTTGCTAATTAAAATAAACACTGGTTTTTAGTGTCTAGAAAATTAGTTTTGCAACTAATAGTAAACACTCAGTTTGGTCCCCCGTTATACACAAATGGATATTCAGTTTTTTCTACTAAATCCTTTGGTTTTTGTTTTGGTTTTGCTGGGTTCTTTTTAATGTGGTTTTTGGGGGGTTTTTTTGGGTTTTTTTCCCCTCTCTTAGATTTTCATTCTTGGATACAACACAGTAGGACACGCAGCAACTGGACCTGTTGAAACCAAGACACTGCAAAATAATTGCAAACGCATTAGCACCAGAAATTCTTTAAGACCAATTAATGGGGAGATTCGCTAAAGCTCTGTTATGTCTTTAAAAGAGCTTTACATGCTTATGTCATGCAGCTCATAAATAACAGGGATCTAAAAGGAAATCCCTTTGTAAATTGTTCTTCAGACTTTGTAAGACTAGATGCCAGTCATGAAGCTATTTAAACACAAGTTTATATTCCGAATAAAAGCACCACTGAATGAATCATGGTCTCATTTTGGAAATTACTGTGGGTGGAAATAGAAGACTTTGGCCAGACTGGTTATGTTACAGACACATAGGGGAGCTGAGGGGATTTGAGTTAAACAAGGGAGTGTCAAACACAGTTTACCGGTGACTTGAAGTTCTTGTTAAAGTCAGACACATTGGGCAAAATATCAAATGGAGCTCACAAGTATATATAAAACTATGTACATAAATGACAAAAATCAGAAAGAATGTAATTACACTAATGATCTCTTCTTGCCTTAGTAGCAGTCATTTAAGAAAATACATAATATAATAAATTGACCGGATTAAAAGTCAAGAAGCACAAAGTCAATCTGGCAAAACTGTACCCACAGAGTGACTGGGGAGGCATCATTGCAGGGATGAGGGAACGTTTGAGAACTCAGGCTTCTCCAGAAAGGAGGATGCATTGATTGTATTAGCATTTGATGTCAATTTGAATTACCTCATTGTTTCTGATCAAGACTGATAATTTCAGTAAGGCCCAAACTGACTCTCATTGTGTTTGTGACAGCTGGGGGGAACTGGCCTGTAATCTGTGCTGTGTTTTTGGCCTGATGTTTTGTCTCAGTGTAATCTTACAGTTTTACACAATCTTTGTGAACTGCTATGTGGTGATACTTGGTATTAACTATCAAGAAGGTATAATAAGATCTAACCTGAGGAAACTGTCTGGGATTTATCTTATTTAAAGCAACTTCTCACAGTGTTCATGCCAGTTAGACAAGAAACCTTACCAAGAACAGCTGCAAGTTAATCAGATGCAGCAAAACCTATCAGGAATGTGTTAACATGTGATGGGGAAGTGCAGCATCTTTTTTTTTACCTCCTTACTAATGTGAAATTATAACTTGAATTTTTGTAGGTGCTACAGCACTTTCAAAGATCATAATTCAGATGTCAGAGAACAAGACACAGGACCTTTATCACTACTGGTCCCCTCTATCAGGGGCATATGCATATCCAGTGAGCATATACTAGATATAAATGTAGATATTTAGGAGGTGCTTTCACTGAAATATAGGTTATAGGCAATTACACCCTGGTTGTGTTTTTACTTCCTGTTCTTTGGGAATGCTCCTAGAGAGCAAGGCAATAATTTTCTCTAAGAAAAGAGAATGGAGAAAAAGACCCTGAAATAGTAAAAACCTACTGAAATAGTAAAAATTCAACAGTGTGGTTGCTGTCCCCAGCTTTGCAGTGGTTCCCTTTTAGCCTTTGGGTGTCAGGCTTTCATTTCATACTACAGAACACTTCCTGAATTCATTTCTTCTGCATCTGTAACATGTCTTTACCTCTGTCTTTTTCTTCTGTTTTGCTGCCCTTGCTTCTTAGTGCCATGCTCTAGAAAGAGTGTTTACATTGAATTTGTGCTGAAGAAATCCCAAGAGGAATATCAGGTTGCAGCATCACTTTCATCTCATTGCCCTTTCAACAGACAGCCCTAACTCTGTTTTGCTAATTTTGACAGAGGAAGTGTTTCAAATAGAATTACTGAAAGGCATCTGGTCTCATTTTTGTCAGCACCTTCTTGGATGATACCATGGGAAGATGTTTGTCTTATGGAAATTAATGAAAGAACTATCTCTGCAGATGAAGGAAGAGAAAAGCAGCAAACCTTTCATGCTTGTTATAATACTCTTTCTTCTTTGTGTTAGTAGGCACCATTAGCACCAGAAAGTCTTTGGAGAAACATTCTCTTAATGTCATCTTGTTCACAACATACAGAGAAGTAGCAGCAAAGCCGGTGATATAATCGTGGATAACCTCTGTAAGGTTGCTATAAACACACAGAATCTGATGGAGCATCAGCTGTAAGTGTATCTGCAGATGGCTTTTTCTAATAAAAAGCTTCTAATCCTAAAATGCAGGTAAGAAATTGCAGAAAATTTGGCACAGTACAAATGATTTTCAAAGAAGATATAATACAAACTTAAATCCTTACAACTAGTTTTTGATGGAAGAATATTCAAGTCTTTATTGGTACATGTATATATATATATATATATGTAATAAATAAATTAAGAAATACCTGCATTAAGTTATCTGCTGAATAGTGTTGATTAGTTAGATCATTGCACTCAACATTTTATTTTTTTGATGCTTAAATTATGTGAGTAAATTGCAAGATTGCCTTTAGCATAACATTGCATAACAGAATTGTTAACAACTTCTGATTTCTGATGGAAATCTACTAGATCTGGGAACTTTATGCTGTATCTTATTTCTTTTCCTAAAAGCTAATGATCTGAAAAATGTGCTGTAATGGAAAGTAAAACTATTCACAAATTCATACTGAAACACTCATAATAAAGTTCCAGCCATAACTAGGAGCATGTGGCTGCCAAATATCAATACAGGATTAGGGGACTTGGCTTCTATTCCCTTTGCAAAGAAGGACTCAAACCTTTCTGACTCATGAGAGATGTAATAAGTGTTGTATTGAGATAGGTGTCTTCTTCCACTTCTGTTATTCTATTCCATTTTACATTTCATAATAAAATATTGATCAGAGCATTAAAGTTGCTATATAGCCTGATAATTAGGACAGTAATCTGAATTCTATTTCCTGTGCCAGCTGGTATTTCAGTATAAAGGCTGAATCAGCTTGGATTCAAATCCCTGTTTTAAATCAAGTGGTGTCCTAAACTACTAAACCATAGAGACAGACTATTTTGGCTCAATGAATATTTCATTATGTCCAAAGTGAGGAGATGGAGAGCAGCATTCTCTGAGAAACTGAGAATTATCATGCTGAAGAGCCGGGGCAGTGATTGTGAAGCTTTCAGAATTTCCAGGCCCCTAAATCCACATGAGCCCATCTGTTGACCTATGAATTTGAAAATCCTGGAAGCCTTCAGGCAAGTTGTAAAGGAGACACATTCCAAGGTTCTTTGTCCTCTCACCTGTTCATTTATTCGTTAATTGGGTGCTAAAGAACTCAGCAGGTACCTTGGCATGTGATTAAAGGGTTTTTTTGCAACATTTTTGGCATGAAATTCATCAAAATCCTATTTGTCTTCTGGTGTAATTTTATCGTGATCTTTGAAAAATATTTTTCTTTCACTCATTCAACATTTTTCAAAAGAAAAAGCAGAATTGTTCATATTTTCCAAACAGCTAAGTGTTTACTTTTCAGGCTTAATTCATTACACAATATGTAGCCAGACAACCCGTGACATAGGCTGAGGGAGAGCTCTCTATAGAGGAACATGACAGACTGTGTCACTGGCTTCTAATACATGTGAGCTCTCATGAAGATCGTGTTTCTGATATTTGCGTAGAGTAGGATGCCAGGATCTTATTGCTTGGAGTGGGAGGATAAGAGGATCTGATCTGTGTGCCAAGTTCCTGTAACTCATCACTTTCCATTCTCCATGAAGTGGCATTCCCCTAATCTGCCTGCCAAAGGCCGGTTTCTGTTTCACAGTCCCAAGGATGGTGTAAAATCTCACTTACTTATTACCATCCTGTTAGGCCAAGTGCTGCAAAACCTGTTTCTGATTTGCACTTGGTTTGAAGTGGTGGTCAGCCTCTAATAAACTCTCTTTCTCATTCTCCTTCTCTTATTCCACACCCACCCTTGCCTGTCCCCCCCTCATCTCCCCAGCCCTTTCCCCACCCCAGTTTGGGCAAACTTCCAAGTGTCAGCAAAAACTGGGTCTCCAGCCACATACAATAGGCAGTGCCTACTGTGTTTCAGTTTTGTTTCAGCTGGATTGAAATACAAGACACAGAAAGGATTCTGTCTGGAGTCAAACTTGCTGAAAAAGGTATGTCAGTATATAAGACTCTGTAATTTCTATGATATTGGCACATAGATTCATGTGATATTCACACATAAGACCAGTAGGTTTGGAAAAATTCATGCAGATTGCTAGTTGTGCCTGAAACAAGCAGGTGTAATCCTGGAAAGATAAATTTAATCCAGTTGCTAGCACTGATTCCTTTAGCATTTTACAAAATCCCTGTTGTAGCAATGGTCTTATTCTGTTTTTTCCATTCTGCTTAACCAGCAGATGACTCAGTCTACAGACCAAGATAACGCTGTACAATTATAGCATTCAAAATGGTTTATGTGTGACTACTCAGGGCTTGTCTTCACTCTGTTTATTGGCTACCAGCACACTAAGCTAAATGCAAGTTAACAAATTCCTAAAAATACCCCAGGGATGAATCATCCCTTTCAAAAGGGTTTCTGGAGAGTGTTTACCACTGTGATGGTAAGTCATGGGGTAGCAGGGAAGCCAATTTCTGTTACAGAAAGAGACAAGCTTGAGTCAGCCAAATGCTATGTTACAGTTTCTGAATGCTTTGCCTGGAAGATGGCTATTATGAGTTCATGTTCTCAAATTTGGACAGCTAGAGGAAACCGTTAAAGCAAAATTTTCCCAAAGTATCTTGCAAGCTTGATGTTAGCTGCTTTCCATAGGGATACAGGAATTAAGATTTTATAATTTTCTCTTTTTTTTTTTAACTTCCAAATCCTAGAGTGACTCATCATTGTCAGAGAAAAAAGTCTGTTTGCTGGAATTCAGAAAATTGCCTTTCAAATCTTATTGGACAATGTGTGTTCAAATTCATGGCATAGATGTGTTCTTGAACATTCTCTGCTACCTAGAGAGCAGACTGAATTATTTTTGAAAGGAAGATAATTATATGCTGCATTTTTTCCTTAAAAATGTTTGTGTTTGATAGATCCAAGATTTCAGAGAAAGTCTAAGAAACGGAAGGGTTAAATAGCAACAAAAATAACAATAAAATCTAGGAGAAATTAATATTGACATTTCAACCACTACCCTGTAATAAATACACAACAAACCATAACAAATTTATTCATTTACCTATAAGAACTTAATTTTATCCCAGTATTACTACTTTCCACTCTGATTTAATCTGATTGAACGTTATTTACTGTAAATTGAAGAAATGCAAAAAGCATAATTCATGGAGATCTTTCTATTTATTAAATAATTGTTTCACATTTACAATTTGATCTCTGATTAATGGCATAGGCAGGAATGCTCCCATGTGGATTAAGGAGTTATCTCCAGTTCTGCTCAGCTGTGCTTTTCTCATGGAAGCTGCTGTCCCCACACACCTGAGACACTCTAAGTGGCCACACAGCTGCATCATGGCATCACTTCTTGAGTTTTGGGCACCCTGATCATCCACTAATCCACAACTAAAGCAGGTGGCTTGGGCTCATGAGATGTATTTAGTAGTGCCTTTAGGGAACTCAGGCTTTAGGATGGAAGAATAAAGTCCTGAAGATATCATTCAATAAATTGATTACCAATTACAGTTAACATAAAAACGCGTCAGGTCTTCCACGTTTGCACCTTGGCAGGGTGCAAAAGAGGGCTGTACTCTTCAGACAAAAGTGGGAAATAGAGGATAAAAGTAATTTTAGAAATCCTGATTCAACCAATGGAATATATAGAAGGCATGTCATGCCCATTCCTGACACACGCCTGTGTTCATGCTTTGCTTGTCATCTGAGGAACAACAAAGGCAAAGGCAGGGATTCACCTTGGAAAATTTGAATAAGACTTGTAACCAATAAGGTAAATTAAACAGAATTTTTAAAATAAAATTTTGAAAATTGGGATAGTGTGATTGATTTTATACTCTGCCATCTTGTTCCCTGTCAGCATCCATTGTAACCAAGTTTGAAGTTCCTCACAGGGGACCAGTTAGATGTGTCGCACAAAGGAGAATGGACTGGCATCTTCACTCTCACAGACCAGAATCCTGGATCCTTTGCAGGGAAAATACTGACTGCTCAGAGGTTAATTAATTTGATTTCACAGTGAAAAAGTTCAGTAAGTCCTTATTTCAGAATTAAACGGGTTTTTTCACAATTCTATGTTTGCAATTTAATCATACTCCCTTTGTCCCTTGACTCCTCCCTCTCACAGTTACACTTTAATAAGTATTCCAATGTTTTTGTTGAGATTGTCTTATAAACCTTTAAGAAAGTAGCCTATGAAAATTCTCACTTGTGCTCACACTTCTCTTGTCAGAAGGAAAAGTGTTACCTGAGATGTGCTGCAGCCATGTTTGCAGAGGCAGATCTGGGAAATTGACTGCTGGAAAGAGCTTCTGTGAAGAGTAAATGAAGATATCTTTAGATAATCACCTGTGATGGAGACTTTGAAATGTACACTAGAAATGTTTGTAATAGCAAAACCTCCCACTTGATGCCTGTGAAGACCTGGAGGAAAGGCTGCTGCTGTTAAGTGATGTGTTGCCTCACTCTGGATGCCCTGTGAAAGTCCTTTGCCCTTAGGTTGATGTGAACTGCAAGCTTTTAGCTCCTGCATTTTTCTGGATTATGTACTTGCTGTCTTCATAGACCATACTTGGAGAGAGGTGCTCTAATGCAGCTTCACATAGTGAGATGCAAAATAAATGAGCCTGTAGCCAGAATGCTACTTAACAGCCTTCTGGGAGCTGTTTATCAGCGCCCAGCCCTGCCTGCCATCCATCCTCACCACCATCAACCCCCGGCTGTAGTGAGGGCTCAGAGCACTCATTGGAACCACTGAACAGTTGCAAACTCACCAAATAATCTAAATGCATGAGGGGCCAAGAGATGAGTGAAAACTTTCTACTTCAGAGTTCTTCCTCTCACTTTTTTACAACCTGACAAAGGTAGCAGACAACCCAGGACCTCTTACATGATTTAGAACCAAACAAATCTGAAATGTCTCATCGAAAATTTGGCACACCCCAAAAATGAGAGGACTAGGGGTTTATGTGATAGATGTGTAAGAACAGAAATAGATATTAATGAAAAATTCATAGTGATAAATTTGTATTACTGAACGCTTAGGCAAGAAGACCACTCCAAAGATGATTTGGCTCAGCAAAATAATTCCTGATTTGCCCTTTATCCTTAATTCAAATTCTGCTAAAGAAAGAAAATATTGATGTCAATAAATATATAGAGCAAAAATAACACACAGGCCTAATATATGAGTGAGCATCTGCACAAGCTTCAGTGGCTTGAGATGGTGTTATATTCCCTCCTCACAACTGGGAGGAATTTACATATTTCTATTTACGTTCACTTGATCCTGTAAGATGGAACATAAGAATAGACAAATCACAGAATATTTTTGCAAACAACTCTAACTAAGGCTAAGGATTATTGCAACAGCAAATTCACAGTTTTACACTAAATTTGCTTTCTTCTCTGCTCACAAATGTATGATAATATTAGAACAGTACTCAAACAACAGCAAAGAAAAAAAAATGCAACGAAATTATCCACATCTAAAAAGACAGTCCTCACAAAAGTGTTTGAAGAAGTCCAAGCAAAAATAATTGTCTTAAGCATGCATGGTTTTCTCAATTGCACATGCATTTTCTATAATTAGACCTGCATGAATAACAGTGTTTTTTCTGTTTGCTGGCAACTCTAAAAACAGACCCAAGCAATGAATGTACAGGCATCAAAGGACATTTAGTATTGATTAAAACCAAAACATTTCGGTTCAAAAAAATTTAAAATTAAATATTTCTCTTTCTTCTGATTTTTAACAAGAAAAATTAGCAAATATATGAATTTATGAAACACTTCGGTACAGCTGTACATGTATTTTTCCCATGCAAAATTCTTCCCCTAAAGGCTTCTATAAATCACAAATTAGGAAGTTATAGCCTGTTTAGAAATTGCAGAAAAAATGTCAGAATTCAGTTGTCTGTATAATCTCCATAATTTCCAATTCTGTGCCTTTTCCCCCCTACTTTTTTAACTATTTTTCATCATTTTAATATTTTTAGTCCTCTGTTCAGCCTCTGTCTGTGCCTAGCTTATTTTAGTTTGGATTCACATGCACTAACAGTGAAATCAGACCTTTTATGCATTCCAAATCAAAGAGAATGAGCTCTCTTCTCTGCCTCAGTGTTTCTGCTTTTCATATGGATGGCACTGCTAGGGTCTGCATCGGTTTATATTTTCAATACTTTTTAAGAATTAGCCACCTTTTTGACCTCCTAGAGCAGCAAACAGCTATGAAAACAAATGTAAGGGAGAACCTTGTTTGGAGCGTTGGACTAAGCAAACATGACAAGGAAATCACTTGAGTAGGCTCATACATATGCACTGTCAAGGTGCCATCCTCACCAAGTACCTTTTTTCACTATAGTCATACAATTTATAGCGTCAGCAAGTTTTGGAAGTGAAATATGTGTATTTCATTAGTAGAATTAAAAAGGAAAGCTTTAAAATCCTTCTCTGCAGCCTTTTTTTTTTTTTTTTTTTTTTTTTTTTTTTTTTTTTTTTTTTCCCAGCAAGGTATTAGGTAAAAATGCTGTTAATGCAAAAAAAGAAAAAAGAGAGAGAAAGCATGCAGGGAAAGGTCAGTGTGACAGGCTTAAAGATGTGCTGCTGATTACTCATTAAAGCAATTTTGCAATGAGGATTTTAAACAGTGTCTTTGCTTCCACTAATGTTCTGCAATCTCTCCAGCAAGGGTCAAAACCCCTGGGGGCTTGACAGGAGATAAACAAATGCAAAAAGTTCACGAGTGCTTGAATTCATCCTTCTTCACTGAAATGTACAATTACATCCTTTTAATTAAAACTGTCCTGTTGTATTGCTGTGTGTGCAATAGGAGTGTGAGTTAGGAGTGTTCTAGAGGCTTTGATCCAGACGATGATGTCAAGGTGAGCTGGAGTTCAGGCTCCCTGGCACTGTGGTTCCTGGTGGCCACAGAGTTCTGACCACTGCCAGTGGGTTCAGAGGTAATTAAGGGTTCAGTCTTGTGCAAGTGTTTTTCATGTGGCAGTACCTCTACTTTGATTACACTTGAAATGTGGTGTGAATATCTTTTTCTACAAAAAGAAGGAAAAAAATCGGATTGCTGCTTCAAAGATTTGTGTGACGGATGGGTATTGATACACCCATATACTGATGGTGACAGGACACAGCACTTGTGGCATGGATATCCTACCACTTCAGGTAGCTCTGCCATCATCCTTCTGCATGGTAAGAAGCATATACAGAGAAACCTCACACTCAGCTGACCAAAGAAACACAAAATTTAACATGATGAATTTGTGAGTTCTATATGTTGGATGAAGAAGGAAAAACCTGCCCACAGATGTTGTCTACCTACCTGGAGCCACTGGCTACATTTCCTTCATGTGCTGCAGACATTCTGTCACATATCTCAAAACTCCACAGTGAGATTGAAACAAGTCTCTGTACCTAAAAGAAGAAAAGAAGCTAGAGAGGAGGGAACAGGGAAAAAAAAATAGGAACATCTCAGAAAATTGAGAAATATTGCAGAAATTTCCATGTCTTTCAATCCAAACCAAAATCACAGAAAGCAAACTTCTGTCTGATAACATGTGATTTTAATTGTTTGATAGTAAAGGTATCCCTGGAGGAATTTCTAACTTCAAGAGTAATTACCAGCAATGTTTTGACTGCTGATGCCTTTGGGCAGCAATTTGCTTCTGTTTAGTTTTAAGATACTGTCATGTCAATCAGATCTGTGGCATCATTCACAGGGAATTGTGACACTTAGACCAAGGAAAATGCATGTTAGAAGGCACGTCCTCCAATCCATGCTCAAGGCAGAGTCATTTCATCCAGCTGTTTTTTTTCAGAACAGAAGACTGGAAGTGTTAATTGGAGAGATGAGACATTCATTAAGCATAAAGATGGTTGGAAACAAATTTCTCCTCTTTTCCTTTGCACAGTTTTATTTACAGACACTGATAGTTCTGTAATTGTTATTTATCATATTTCTTTGCACAACATTAATGAATAAGCATAAAACATTTATTTATGAAGTTCTGCACAATCTCTCACCCTCCCTCCTTCCTTCCATGCATCTGTTCTCTAGCTCATCAAAACTAGCTGCAATTTCCATCAGTGTGTTCACAGATATCTATCCAAAAAAAGTTAATGTAGATAGAAAATCTGTATGCTGGAATTTTGGAGGAGGTGGTGGGAAAATTTTGGTTTGTTTGTTAGGTTTTTTTATTTTTTCTTTTGCCAGCTTCATGTAGTCAGTCTGGCTGGCTGTGTAAAATGTTCATAACTGAAATTTAAGGGGTTTTTAATTAGGTCTTAGTTATATATAATATGCTTTGACTTTTTTTGACTGATTATGTCACTTAGAATTAATATTGAAAATATTAATTTAAAAATATTTTCATGGACATTCTATACACTGATTTTAAATATTTGAAAATGTTGCTAAAATTAACACTGATTTTAAATATTTGAAAATGTTGCTAAAATTAACAGTCTTCCTATTTTAAGTCCTCAAGTGACACAAAATCCAAGGCTGCTGTTTCTAACCCTTGTGGTCCCACCTACTAGAAGATAAGGAAATTAATTTCCCTTTTTCAGTGGCATGCTGGTCAACTCTGTGGACTTTGCTCAGTAGTTTCAGCTGTAGGATACAGAAGTGCATCTCACTCATGGAAAAAGTCTCCCATCCTATCCACCTCCTACCTCCACTTCAAGCCAAATTTTTTTTTCCAGTGGGAAGGAAACTCACAGAGCCTGGAGTCTCTCTGCAGCAGAGAGCACACTTCAGGTGTCTCCATAGGAAGTCTGCAGCAGGGGTGGATTTTCCTGTGTACAAAGAGACTGATCCAGTCTTTTTAGCAGAACTACAGAACACCAGTACATGCAAAAATTAATGCAGTCAAAAATATCAAAAAGCCGCTTCAAAAATCTCATTTTTATTACCATCTGTAATCACTGTGATTATTATAACTTAGAACCGAATTAACACCTAAAGACCCCAGTTCCAAGTTCCAGAAATTGTTTGGATATAAGGTGAGTGAAGTGTTCATCTACCAGCAGAGAAGTGAAATATTTTCCAGTGTGTTACAAGAGATATCATGCTAGATTGTGCTCCCAGGACTGGACAACCTGCAATGTTTGGCAAAGGACTTTATCACCTTGTGCTTGTTTCCTGTTCACAGATGTTGGCTGTGAGTATGTCACTCCATGTTATAGTGTTTTCAGATTTGCAGGTGCAAGGAGCTAGTATAAATATAAAAATAAAATTTAAAAAAAATAAAACCAAAGGAAATTAGGAAACTGTGTTGGCAAATGAAACGGTGTTAAAGAAAACATCTGTGAAGAATCTGGAAATACAAAAGGTCAATCTGTTGCCTAGACATGCATACAATTTTCATTTTTTTCCTATGAGAACTGTAAAGTAAAATCTTATATAATCTACCAAATGAATCATCCATGGGAAAGAGAGTTCTTGAACAATGCAGGAAAATCCAATTCAGTGATGGTGATTTTGAGAAGGTAGATAAATAGCCAAATTTTCAAATCCTAACAACTTCATTTCCCAAAAAAAATATTACTCTATTTTTAGAGCTTTTATCTGGATAATTTCTAACTCTTATTCATTCTATACTACAGATATGAATCCTGAAAGTCACTAAAATAAAACTTCTATTTATATTGGACTTGAACTCTTTCCTTATTCTGTCAGAAACCTTTAGGGTTTAAAAATCTTCGAAAGTCAAAGATTAATGATAACATTAGGTAGATCAAATTTAAGAGAGCGAAATACAACAATTTCAGAATAAATAAACAGCTCCCAGAAGGCTGTTAAGTAATAAATCAGAATTTTATAAAACTGTTGGGTTTTGCAGATCTCTGCTCTCTTTAACCTTTAAAGAATAATGAAAACATAGAAAAGGCAGGAAGGCTGCAATTTCCTACATATTCTTAATTTCACAGAGAGATCTAGAAGAAAAAAAGAGAATTAATGGAAAACCAGAGCAGTCACATGCTGGCTATTATGCCTTATGTGGGAGCACACAGAGTAATAAAGGAGCATTAAGAGGATATCAATCTGTGCTGAGTTTTGGATGATGATAACACTGCAGCCACTGGAATTTTTCAGCAAATGGTACAAAATGTGACACCTGCAGCTTCACTCCTGTGTCTGTGTATCAGCTCTGGATCTGAGGTCTCACTGTGTCTCAGGGAAGGCAGAGAAGGGATGCTGGCCTGGAACATGAATTGCACCACGGAAATACTGCCTTGGTCTGAAGGCTCTGCTTCAGCAATTCCAAAAACTTGCAAAAATTAATGACCTTCTGCTGGGGTTTTCAGGTGTGTTCGAATGGCTACACTATTCTGTGTGACTCTGTTGTGGTACCTGTGTGTGACACTGCCATGCCCCTTCCCAGCTGTGTTTTGAAGACACCACCCAAAGTGCTGAAGGGAGAAATCCCATCTCTGCTTGTGCAGAGCGCCTGGGTCCCTGCAGCACCCAGTGATGGAAACCTTGTACTTAATAGGTCACTCTCCTTGTGGCAGTGCTGCAGCCCCCAGCCTGACACAAGGCCTGAGACAACTCCAGAAAAGGTGTCTTAATAGCACAGGATCCATTCTGTGTTAACATAATTATATTCCAGTGTTGGGACAGCCTTAGCCAGTAGCAATTCAGGAATATCTGCAGTTTTCTCCATTACACACTGCAAATACAACCCCCATGGCTCTCATCTTCCCTCTCTTCCTTCTACTTATGAAGGCTGAAACAACAGGTTCAGCAATTGTATTGGGAGCTTCAAAGCAGGGTGACAGTGGTGCTGTTAAAGGGCAGTTAGCCATGCTATACTTTTGTAAAGAGAAAGACAAATAACCCCGTCATACAGCCGTTCCCACTGATGGGAAGGTGAGGTGGAGACACTTCTGCAGGTGGGTTGTGTGCAAGAAACTACTAAAGTTGAGAGGAACACCATGGGCGTACTCTGTGCTTGTCTACATAGACTTCAGAGCAGATTGACTTGCAGCAACATATTATCTAGATTAAAAATTACATTATATACTTGAATATAAATAACACTTAAATATAGCAAACTTAATGCAATGAATTATTTTTCTCAAGGGATTTCATTTTATAGTTTCAAACTGGAGGAGTCCAGTCTCACCACCCTCTTTGTGTGTCATCATTTCCCTTGCACAGATGGAGAAATCAACAGTGAAACAAAATGAATTACTTATTTCAAATCATGCAGAATTTTATAACTAAGCTATGATTATTTGGTTTTATGATTCTGCAACAAAACCATATAAGTGCCAACTGTTGCCCCTGGAGTTGCTGTGACTGTCGTTCTTTGAACCATTTACATTTTCAATCAGATTAAACATATGTTAAACTCTACTGCCCACCTACAAATCAAAGCCATAGCCTTGAAATGGGCTATATTAATTTTTAATACTACTCCATGGACTACTCTGACTTTACACCATGGATAAATTGGCCTCCAGTGGGTTTGATATTTTATGGGAAAGGTAATATACTGTGTTTGTTGCAGTCCCCAAGAATACCAGTTTCCATTGCTACTCTCCTTAAATAGCCCGAAGGTACATCTGTAGTTTTCTGTTCCATCTTTTACAACCTCACCTTTTAAAAACTGTGACAGTAGCTCTCTGACTAGTTTAAACACTTCTCAATTACATTGTGAAGCTGAGCAGCTCATTCATAGCTATTCTTATCCCTCCTTATTTCTTCATCATTTATCATTTAAAAGGCTGTTTCTCAGTTAATCCTCTGTGTTCTTTTGTTTCCAGTTGTGAATATTCATTCAGCTTAGGAAAGAGACAAATGTTGGCTATCCTTTAAACGGTGCCTCAAGGTTAAATTGGTTGGGAAAATAAAGGATTCCAAAAACCAACCAAACAAAAGAGTGATTTCCCATACCCTGCCCTTCACAAACTTGTCTCTTGTTGGCACTATAAATATGAGGCACTATCCAAGGGGGATTGAGTAGGTTTTTTAATATGGTAGTCTCTCTTGTATCACTATGGTTTTTCATAGGACACCAAAAACCCTATATTTGTCAGAGATCAGAAAAATACAGCTAACAATGTTGATTCTGGACTGATCATGAGAGGAGTTCCTAGCTAATATTCCATCAAGGTGAGAAAAAACAGTTTACACTTTCAGGAACTACTTTGTCTTCAGAAAAAGGCTGCCCTCAAAATAGAATGACCTCCACTGTAGCAATTCACACCCAGCTCAGCCTCTGAACGTCACCTTAACAAATAGGAGAATCTAAAATGAGCAGTTTCCTTTTCTTGTTATTTTTAATAACTTTTGAAAGACTTCTGAAAGTCTCTAGTTTGTTGTGTCACTGCCAACTGGCAGAGATCCTTTATCTGAAGTTTTCTTCTTCCTTACATATTAATCTTTACAGTGTAGAGAAGAGACTTCAAATGAAGATATTGTGGAGTTTTCCTTCCATCACAGGAATCAGTTTCTTTTTATGAACGAGGAGCATGAGACCAGATTCTTGCTAAGCTTTCGATGGCACATCTTTCTTTTCCAGGAAGGAAAAGCCCTGCCTTTATATCTTTAATTTTTCTTTAATTTTACTTCTTTAAGTTTTTGGGGGTGATGGCATTGTTGCTTTAACATGCCAGTATATCATTTTTGGGTGATGTGACAAGTAGATAAGGTTTAGACACGGCCATCAACAGTTCCAAGTTAAATAAATTAGATACAGACAAGGAAGACAAGAAATTGCTTTGCTCTCGATACAATGTCCATTCTCTGAGACCACACTTGGTGAAACATTATAAAACATACTGTAAAGGAGAGTTTTGCTTCAGGGACAGTGTTTTGCTTACTCTGTCTTTTTATGAAGTTGGGAAAGATGAAACATTATTTTTCAGGCAGAAGTTTGAGTGAAGAAGATCAAGAAGTCTTTCATCTAATGTTTTTTACTGTTGGGGTTTTTAATTCATCATCTATTTTTTGTGGCACTCGATTTTCCCCAACACATGAAGAAGAAGAACACTCAGGAAGTATCAAAGTCACTGTCTTTTTCTTATCTTTCTGCATTTCATTCTGTTTTCTCTGGCTTTAATCCCTGGGTAGTGGGGGAGAAGCTGTGCACAGAATATTGTCAGGAATAGAGAATGGAGGCAAATCGTACCTTTGCCTATCCCCATGAAGATTGTTGACAGAGTTTATTTCCAATAATCCTATGTAGTTCTTTTTCTTGAAAGGATATATTATTCATATATTCTCAGTCTTGTGCTCTTATGCTCTTCCACATTGAAAAGGAGTTTTTTATAGGTTAGTGAGGAAGGTCTGTTACTTTGAATGGATTTTGCTTGTTGAATTTCTCTCCTCCATTCCTCTTTCTCCCTCTTTGGCTTAGAACTGTTACTTTTTTCTGTCCAGCTGATGTAGTTCTATAAAATTAATTACTTCAAATGTATTTAAGTGTACCAAAGCTAGACTGGAGCAGAAGAGGGAGATTTACTTCCACAAGTCTGCACCAGATCTGAATTTAAAAGCTGGTGGACAGACACCCATAGACACGAATTCACTAATCCAAGTCAGGTTAAAAGTGCTAAGCTGAGACTCACCAGGGACACATTTGAATCACTGAAAATTTTTTTCAGATTTCCCACCCCCCCCAGGAACTGAATCAAATATTCCTGACATGAAGGTAAATAGTAAGACATAAAAAGACAAGTGCTGAGTGATTTTTTAATCTAATCCTATGGTGAAGGGTTTTGGGTTCAGATTTTGGCCATGTGCATGTCACCATTTGTTTAAGCCTTCTGAAACCAGAGGAGGGATAGGGGATTCTACAGCCTGCAGCACTCCTAGAAACATAACAAATCCTGTTTTAAGTTAGGTTTGCTATCTGCTAGGCTATGGAATCCCATATCCTTTTGTTATATATTACCTGCATTATTGATAAAAGAAGTGCTTCTTGTTTTATTTATATATCTAATTACATATATGTTTATGTATAATTTCATACATATATAGTAAGGATATTATACATATAATGGTTGCTTCCCCTTTCTTTTATATTTATGATCCTTTTCTACTAGTGCATTTTTTCATGTACTTGAAATGAACTTACAGTGGGAGATAAAATTAAAACCTGTAGCTGAGTACTAAAGTCAAGAAAAACTAAACACGTGTTTTGATACTCAGTACTTCAATTACTCTTGCACAGAACTCCTGTGCTCTGTTTTTCTTGTTGATCTCTTCAGGGGTGAATCCTCCTCCCTCTTGCTGCCAGCACCAGTGAGTGTAGCAATACCACCTGTGTGGACATTTGAGGGAGAACAGAATTTGGAAAGGTCATTGTGTTTAATTTGCACCATGAACACCAACTCCATGGAAACCCTTTCAGACTGTGATAAGAAAATAAATGAGATGAGTGTGAGGGTGATGCATTTTTTACCAGATCCTGTTCATTAATGCCATGGGCAAAAATACTTGCTTGTGCTTCAACTGCATTATTATTCCTATTTTTGAGGAATCCCATCTCTTTCTGTGGGAGAAAGTCTCTCTGGTCCCAACCAGGTTAGAAGCCTGAAATTCACTGTGGCTTGGGTTCTTCAGGAATGAAAGAAAACAATGCATATTGCCTATGCTTACCTTCTAGGCAAAATGGGCTCAGAAGTGAAGACATTCTGTACCCTGGGCTGGAGGCTGTCACATTTCTGAGCTGATTTCTTCACTGCTAGTTTAGTAAGCTTCAGTGCTAGTTTAGTAAGCTACTTCTGAGTGAAAATCATGTAAATTCACCTGTAGATCTGTTAAGTCGCTTATGGAAAATAAATTACTAAAAATATTTAGTGTGCCTCAGAGGCTCAGAGACCATATCTACTGATTAAGCTCAGGGAAATATAAACTTTGTTTATTTTAACAAGTGGAATATTTTTCTTTCATTTTCTAAAAGTCACTTGTAAAATCTTCCTCCACCTTTGAAAATGCAATTAGTCTCCCTGAATCAGCAAAACTCATTTAGCTTAATCTAGGCATACTGTGTGGTTAACATTGCAAGAGAAACCCTTTATTTAAAATAATTGTTTTGTAGGTTGAAGACATATTTAATATCAACAAATTGCATTTCCTTTCTTTGTGTTTTAGCTTTTATGAATCTGAATGAAGCGTTCCTCAGGTCTTTGAGACTTTTTTCTGAAACTGTAATATATGTCTTGCTTCCAGTGTGACCTTTAAGGTTTTATTTTTTTGATAGGCTGCTGTTCACAGCAGGGAAAAATGGCAGGAGGAGATTTCTTTATGGTAGAATAAAAATGTGTTTACCTAAAGAAAAAGCAATACAGAGCAAAGACTTTTATTTCTTTTAAAATGACAGGAAATGAGAAAAGGCTTCTCAAAGAGCTTGTGAGGAACTTCGTTCACTACATGTAGTAGATCTCATCAATGTTTGAGGTTAATTTACTCACTTCATTCTTTGAGAGGCGTGTATTAATATCTATTTACCCTTCAGGAAAGATATTAAACTCAGGTTTGTTGAAATGATAACTTTTTTCTTCAGAGCTAGCAATGGACTAGCAGCACAATTTGATTTAACCAGGACAGTATTCAATGGGTCTTTGTCTCCTTGAACTGGCTGGGACAGTTCATTTAGGAAAGGATTATAGGCCAGGAGTCACCACGTGGTTGTGTTGTGTTACACATTTAATATGGTGGTTTTGGAGGTCCAAATTAATCTGGACTTTGCCCATTTCTGTGAGGAATCATGGCAGAAAAAGACTGCTTAGAAGCAGAAAGAAGTAATGTGGTTTAGCATTGGCCTATCCATTTCATCTTTATTTTGGTCAAGGGGGACTGTGATATTGTGCTTCAGATCTTTCTGTGACCACACGTCACCATCTAAGTGGGCATTATAATGTTGTTCCCATGTGCCTGGATGCTCAGCAGAGTGCCTCGGGGACTGGAGTAAGAGATACAAGATATCTTTGAAAAAAAATTGTTGCCTAGGACACTGGCAAGGTTTAGGAAAATGTAGCTGGGGTTCACATTTCGCATGGAATTCACCATTCAAACTTACTGATCTGGTCAATAATGTGCTGAGGAAAAGACTGAAAATGTGAGTGTTTTTTCCAGACTTGTCCTTGGTTTTCTTGCTGACCTTGGTCCTTTTTTCCTGAGCTTATTTATTTGTCATTTCTTTGCCATTGAAACGTGAATGATGATGCTCTATCCACTATCTGGTGAAGCCTGTGTATTGAAATAAATACACATTTTAAAATAATGACCAGATTTACAAAGCTGCATTTTCAGCCCAGCTCTTAAATTACCTATGTATTTCTCCACACACCTGATATGCTGAGCTGCTGACCATCTCCATCAGTGTGCAGCACATTTTCTGTTTGTGCTGAAATGGGCAGTATTTGAGAGAGTGTAGCACCCACCAAGAGGAGAGCACAGCAGCCACTGAGCAGCAGCATCAGCAAATTTTCTGTCGTGCAAACATGGAACCTCCAGGGATGTTCAGAGTCGCCAACTATTAGATTCTGGGCAGGGAGAATTAGTGAGGTCACAGTGAGGAAAATAACGTGCAGACTAAGGTTCATATGAAAAGAGATAAAAGACATTTATTGCAGCTTTTCAGCAACTCGCATGACAGCCAGTTGGTGCTATTTTTAGTAACTTAGAATTATGCCTGTTATCTATGGAAATCCACAAAACACAACTTTCAGTAAATGAGTTTCAAATACCTCATACACAGCAGGGAAAGTGTAACTGCCAAAGTGGTTATTTAAAGTTACTGAAAACACACTGTGTGTGGATAAATACTGCAAGATGATGTAAAATTTTAATATTCCTTGTTCTACCCTTCTGCGTCTGCTTTAATTTACTACCTTAATTTAACTATTTTAAATCAGCGAACTATGTAACAGGAGTGTTTAAAATACAGCTTCTAAGTTTACAGAATACTGTACCCGGTTTGCAGTTTTCTAACAAATGTCCAGGAACATCTCAAATTACAATGACTTTGTGGCAGTTCAGCTGTCTCATTTTCTACTGTCCTCCTGCAAAGTTTCCAAACAAACCACCCTGATTTGTCTAAATTTCCAATATCATGTTTTTCCTTTATTGACAGAAACTGCATTAAGATTTTTAATATTAATTTTTAAAACAAAATGAAAAAAGAATTAATTTCAATTAATCTTAGTATAAATAGAAGTAGTACAACGAATGGCAAATCTGTGCTAAGAAACATTTGGGATTTGACCCTCCACAGAAAATTTTGGGCAGGTGTTTGGCCATGCTTATGTTCATTGAATTCAAAGATGAGCCTTTATATCCTTTGTATTGAAGGACAACTACAGAATCAATATTGAATATAGTTAACATCCTTATAAGGCAATTTCAGTTTCATCATTTCCACAGAGGTTTCATACAGAAATAGTATTACTATTTAAAGGTAAAACATAGAGTGAAAAATAGGAATGGAAACACTGCCCCTAGAGAAATTTAAATCCAAATGGTAAATATTATAAATATTCCATGGTAGGGAGATATTGGGATGGGGATGTACAGGATGTAAATGTAGTTTACCTTGACAGTGGGCAATGCTACTTACCTTGATGTTCACATTTTGCAAAGTACTCAAGAGAGAATTGTTATGTATATACACAGACTCTGAAATGTATACTCAATTTTTCTTCCAGTCACCCATGAGCCCTGTTTCTAAAAATGTTGTTTCCTCATGAACAGAAATGGTGGAGGAAGATACATCTGAACTTGAGATATCACAGCAAGTTCAAATCTGAAATTATATCACCCACATTTTGTTATTCAGAAATCATTCATAGCCAAGGAACCTGACAAGAGTTCATTATATTTAATGTTCAAATTTTAGCTGTTCTGCATTGCATAACATTGTTCTCCACATGTCATAACAACCACTACCAAATACTTTTTCCCAGAATGTGGTAAAGCTACAGCTGCCTGCATCTTTCCTTTTCAGTTGATAATAAAAATAATAGCAATATTAGCAATAGCAATAAAAAAGGGAGAAAATGTTTTGTAGACATAAATACATAAACATTTCTCATTAATTTATCTGTTCTGTATACATATTATTAAAGTTATCAGTGTTATTTTATAGGCCTGTCTTCTTTTGAGAGGACTGTAGGCAGACAATGACAAATCCACTGGTTCTGGCTGTATCATGCTCTGATGCTCAGCCATCTCAATCTGCTGTAGTTGCTGTCTCAGATCTTCTTGGGGGGAAGAACCTCAGGCACAACAAAATAACTCAAATGCAGAAATTTTGTTTATTTCCCATTTTTTGGAGATGTGGAGAAGGCTGTCACCCTTCTGTTCATTCTGTATGACTGAAGAGATATTCCCATGTGACTGGAGGCATCTTAGGATTCCACTGTAGTTTAAAATATACTGTTCTCCACTGAAGAAATGAATCCTATTATTTCCCCTGCATGGCTTGCCCCTACTCCTCATTTTACACCGGTTATTTTACCTTTTCATAAGTCTAAAAGACTCCAGAAGGTTTACCATTGATTTCTAAGGCTTTTGGCTTACTTATACGTTGAGACTAAATAAAATACAAACAGGTCTCAATTCCAGATTGAGTGGTGCTGCTCCCTAATTTAACATTTTTCAATACAGGTCTGAGTTCGATTTCAAATTTCTTGACAAGGCTTTTGTTAAAAGCTATTTTCTACTGAGTCAGTAGAAATTTCAGTATTGGAGATATTGCCATATGCTTTAAATTTCAGACCAGAGTCCATTTAAGTAGGTAGCATACTCTTCTTCTCAGGTTCCCTGACTCAGACTTGGAGGGCTCTGCATTTTAGGCACGTATTAAGCACATCTATCAAATCAATGATTCAGGAATATGGTTCCATCTTGCCCTATAAACTCATTAGGAATTGTGTGGGAAAGTAGCAGCAGAAATGGAGGCACTTGTGGATGTGTGAACACTGATAGTCTCTCAGGCCCTAAAGTGGATTTGGAGGGATGATTTTGGATGTCTCTCTCACAAATGAAGATATACAAGTTCCACCAGAGTTGCACTTTTGCTTATTAAGTGCAATTTTGGATCACTCCCTCAGTATCAACTTTCCTTAACCAGAGGAAGATTTGAACAAAAGTTGGCTTTTACAAAAGCCTTTAAAAGGCTCAGTTCTCCACCTATCTCACAATGTTTCTTGACCTTAACTGTGAAATGAACAGACACAATCGAAATAATAAGTATGTATGTACATAAAGTGTAGATGGGTTTTGGTGTTTGCTTAGGGGTTTGGTGCTGGTTACTTTTGCTATTGTTGTTGCTTTTCTTTGCTTTCTGTTTTGTTCTTTTCTTTAAGTCATTAAAAATATCACTTGGGAAACATTCTGATACAAACTTCTGTGTGTGTTTAATTTCATCTTAGCTCTTGCTGGAAATGGAATCACAGTGAAGATCTGTATTATGCTTTAATGTTTGTTGAAAAAGAGGACCTTGCTACATCTGTGTTGCCAGAACTGTACAAGTCATAGATGGAATCAAGCTTTTTAAAATCATGTGGTACAAAATGTAAATTTTAGGAAAAAATACATGTGTTTCTTCTTTACCAAAACTCTTAGGCATCAGCATTTCTATTGGAACAATCCATACTCTAGGAATTAAAATGTCACGTGTATGGCACGGGAAATCATTGCTGTGGGATTGTCTAACATATTTTGATATTAGATAAGTCACCTCAGAACAGGAAAGGAGAGAAGGGCTGGCTCCTGTAGATTCAAAAATAATCCTTTTTTCACCCCTTATTTCTATGAATCAGAAAACTCGAAAGCTTGCAGATAATTCTTTTCTGTTCCATTGGTGGAATATATTTACACTATTTGTAAGAAGCAGAAAGAAAAAAAAAAAACAATCAGCTGCTTGAGATTCCTGACACTGAAAGTGATTAAGACCAAAATCTGCTTAGGAGTTAAGTGCTATAAACACATAATTTCTTCAAGATCTTGAGATTTATACACTAAACTAACAATTTTGGCTTCCTTAGAAGACATAAATACCAAACTATTAATGCATTTCCTCATTACTTCAAGTGGAATAATGTTTCCGATTTTAGTTCACAAAATATATCTGGAGTTGGCATTACAGTCAGGAAACACCCAGCACCACAGCTCACAAAGGGCATTTCTTGGGTTCATCTCTGAGGGTGTGCTGGTGCATGGGTGAGTGTGCGTGTGTTTGTGTTTGCTTTCATTTTGCTTGGATACTGTAAATGCAAAATTAGTTCTGATTTTTCACAAGTGCTATTGAAATCACCATAAGAGCTGCAAAGTACATTCTGAGTACATTCTGTGAGTCACAGCTGACTTCTTTGAAAGTTTGTTTTTTCTGTCTGTAATGTTATATTCTTGAGAAAATTGCTACTCACTTTTTTTTTTTTTTTTTTTTTTGGTGCCTTTTTTTTGTGCCTTTTTTTTTTTTTTTTTTTTTTTTTTTTTCTTCTGTGGAAACAAAACAAAGTTCTTGGCAAGGCACCCTGCACTTACAGCCCCCTTCCTTCTCCTTTGTGAGGTGTGATGTCACCACTTGGCACTGGGAAAGCCATTGTCTCACTGAGACTCCCATAAATGGCCTTTCTGTGCTCCTGATTTACATGTTAAGAAATCGGATGGGAATTGCTTGCTGTGGTGACTCCCACTTTCCTTTCAGTTAAACATGATTTGGTAGTAAATATCCACAGGATACATTGTTATTCATGGTACATCCTGCCTACCACCTAAGCAGTCTTTTTTTATTATTTTTGGCTCTTTTTTGGAACTCTCAATTTGAATGGAATTTGCAAAATAAGGCTCTTCTTCCCTTCTCCCCCCTCTCCTTCCAAACATTACAAATGTTGGCTCTGATATTTGAACATTTCAATCCTAGAACAAAGGCAACTTGTTTCTTTATTTCAGAAGTAAACTCATAATGGTGGCACACTTCCAGAGTGGTGTAGTATTCCTTACAGAGTCGTATTTACTATGCTTTGACAAGTCATGGCAAAGCTATTCTATTTTGAAACTGCTCAGGATCGATTCGTTTCATAATGAAGCATTCCCTCCTGCATTGCAAAAATTCGTGGGGTTAAATTAGAGGATAAAGGAGGTTTTGTGATTAAAGAGCTCCCCACAGTCTTCTCTTAGGCTTTGGCAAATAACTTTATCTGAATTTTTCACCTGCAAAATGCGAAAAATATTTCTCTGTGCTTTTGGTTTGAGATTTGTTGCTTTTTAGTTTGTGTTTGTATTTGTGTTGGTGGGTTTTTAAATGTGGTTTGAAGATTTTAGCAGCCGAGGCTCCATGTATGTAGAAGAACTACCCCAGTGAATTCCTGATCTCAGATGAGCCCTCCATGGGCCATTGTGATAAAATAGCTAATAATAATTAAATCCCAAATTCTAAAGAACTTCAAGATTAGTGGAAGTTCATCTGAAGCATTTTCCTCTCTCACGGAATAAGCACATTGTAAACAAAGTCAAAATGCCCTCTGAATTTCCAAAACTCACCAGTGAACCATATTTGGAGCATTACTTAGATCTGTATTCAGGATTCAGGGAGTCCTCAGTTGCAGTAAAAAGTTCGATGATGTGATTTCTTCTGTTCTTTTAAGCTTTTAAAATTATGTCTATGATGAACATTTGCCATCTGTATTTTTTAGAATGTGACAGGCAGGATCCTTGGTTGATGCAAGTCAATGCTGCTCTGATTTACACTGTATTAGGTTTGGCTCCCTGCCTGTTAAATAAAAAGGGAGCTCAGATATTGTTGTAAGTACCGCTGTGAGCTATTTTTACTTAGTCAACCAAGAAAAAATATCACCTTCCTAAATAAAGAGAGTTTTAACAAGTCCTGGGTAGGTACTCCAGGGCTGTGAAAAATCTGTTTCTTCTCAGTGAGCATCTGGAACCCCCAGTGGAGCTCTGGCCTGTTCCCATACGCTTTTCTTCCAGCAATAACACCAGAGAGTGGCAGTTTCCCATCAGCTCTGTGGAGCAGAACTGTAACCTCAGGAAGGAGTGAATAAACATCATTGCCAAGCAGCAGCTCCTGAGGAGAAGGGTGAAATTTCACGTGTTTAGTTCATGTGGAGAAAGGAATGTTGACCAAGTTCATCCGAGTGATTGGAAAAATATCTTGGGCTTCACTAAAATTACTTTCTCCTTCTCAGGGCTTGACAGCCACTTTCTGTTTCATGACAGCAGCGTTTTTCAACAACAAAACTGCCAAAAAAATGCTGAAGCAACCTTTATGGAAAGAATTATTAAGCAATTGCCTTATAATGAGCCAAACAAAAGAGACAATTTTTTAGACACAATTTACATTGTGGGTGAAGGATAGGACTGCAATTTGTGTTTTATCAGACAGCATGTGTGCCTTAATGTGGTGCCAATTTAATATTCAAAAGCTTATTTAGTGCTTTGAGAGCAAGAACTTGATATCCTTTACAATTATGAAAATCCAGCTAATGCAATTAGATATTATTTAATTAATAATTTCACAAAGCAAGAGATATTAGTACATGGAATAGTATATCTTCTAGCATGTTTCCATGTGGGACCTCTGAAAGAATATAAATGAATTCCTCTGGAATTTGGAGTGAAAAAAATATTAAGACAACTAAGAGAAAAAGATAGACACAGTAACTAGTAAAAAAAAAAATTGGAGAGAGAGAACAGATACGGTAGAAAAGGTTATATATAGTATGGAAAATAAGTTACAAGGATTTGAAAACATCTGGAATACATTTCTGGAATGTCTCTGAAAAACAAAGCAAACCACAGGAGGAAAGTCACAGTAAGCATTACTCAATTCTTTTCTTCCTTTCCTTTTTATAGAGGAGGGGATGCAAAAAATGTTTGATGTTAATGGAAAAATTTCTTCCAGTATATGTGTTCTTCCTTCTTAGGCCTCAACTGAGTAAGCACAAACCTAATTTTAAACATTTCAACAGCTCCTTAAAAATCATTGGGTTTATACTTGTGTTAGAATTAGGGGTATGAAAGGGCCTGAGTGAAAACCTCTTTCCTGTGTTTTGGATGAGCTTTGGAATAATCTGGCTCCAAGTGCCTTGCTTTCCACGTCCTACACCTTGAAACTCACAGGTTTAAAAGTGTTATTTTCCAACTGAACAAGAGCTATATTAAGACCAGTTTTGTTCCAAAGTTCAGTGAAACACACTTTTGCCCTTGTTCAGCCTCAGTATACAAAAAGTAATGAGTGGAGTGGTTAGTAAAAAAAAAAATAAAAAATGTTGCAAGGCACCACTTAAAATAAAACTCAACTTCTATGGATGGATGAAGCACCCAAAAGTAAGGATTTTCTGATTCATAAATGTGATACAGATGACACACACCGGGCTTAATTTTACAGGTACACTTCTCAGTGTTCAGAATTTAACTGCTGCTGCTGAGACTTGTATCTATCCTTAGGCAAATGTAGCGATTCCAGCCTTAGCCAGAAGGCAAGGTTTTTATCTAAAACAAGAACTTTAATCTCCTCTATCCCACTGTTGTGAAGGGAAAAACAAGACAAAACAAAGAAAAACAACCCCTCTCCCCCTCCCTGCCCCCCCCCCAAAAAAAAACCACCCCAAAACAAAACCACAAGAAAACTCCACAAAAAAACCCCATAAAACCCCAATGTTATTCAGAGAGGCCATGACTGCATGAATATAGTTGATGTCATGAGAAAGGGATCAGGCCCAATATTTATGAAGTCTTCCAAGCTGGAATGTTTGTAAAATACTGTGATTTCTGGACCTGAAACCAGCCGATGTGTTCCAAAGACAGTCAGTTCTGAAAAACAAACAAAAGTAGTGCAAAAGTAACACTCGAGGGAGCTTTGGATCTTCTCACTTCCCACGCTCTGTTATTCCCAACCCAATTCCCTCATGAAATTGTTCAGCTCTCATGATCCCTTAGAAATAAGGATGTTCTGTTATCAGCACTAGGAAAGGGCTATCTTTGTGGCCATGCTTGCTAGGGTCATATTTTAGTTTTAGCCAACCTGAAAAACAGGGATCTGAGGCCTAAATATTGCAGCTGATCTTGGTGGGGATCCTACCCCATTATCTGTGATCTACCCCAAACCGCTGGCACCTTTTGTAAAAAGAGGAGGAATTCTTCAATACATCTGACTTTGGTAATCTTCTCCACTAACTGCCTTAAAATCACTACCCAAAAGAAAAAAAATGTTCTGCTTTTCAGACAATTATGTGATTCATCAAGTTTTCCTTTTTTTTTTTTTTTTTCATGAAATTTTTAATCTTTAATACTCTAAAACAGGACTCTATCAGGTGGAATTAACCACCTTTCATGAAACATGTTTATCATAAGGTTTTCAGGCCTTAAGAGAACCCAGAACTTACATTTGTGTGAATTCCACATAAGCATTGATATGGAAATGATGAAGTCACTTCTGCACAAGTCACTTCTGAGCATTAGAGAGCTCTCTCTCCACTCCCCCCCGCCCAAACAAAAAAAAAAAAAAAAAACAAAAAAAAAAAAAAAAAACAAAAACAAACCACCAAAGAAATGGAAGGTTATGGATTAAATTCCCTATTCTTTATTCCAACTGCCTGAATGATGAAACAACAGTCTCCTCTGAAGGGCTGAGAATGACAAGCTGATTTACTGTGATCTCAGTGAACTTGCAAAAGACAAGTCAGATTTCATTGGTCAGAAAGAGGCAAAAAGTTTTAGTATCTTGTGGTTAGAGTTCTCACAGGAAAATCTCAGTAATTCAAATGTTGTTGTCTTGTACATGAACCTGAAACTGCATACAACTTATAAGGAATAGTTTTGTGCCAGCTGTAACCCAAATGAAGATATTTCTTTTAAGTTCTTTATTAGCTATTTCTTTTAAGTTCTTTATTAGCATCTTCTTTTTCAAAGTTGTCAGAAGATAAGCTATTGCACACTTATTGTGCAATACATCACTATTGTGACAGTACATCACTAAATATATCAAAAACTAAACATAACTCTGCAATATTTAATTAATTCGTTTCCTTCCAAATTAATTTTTATGTATTTTATACACTATCTGAGCCTGACCATAGCAGTTAAATAGCTGCAGTGCAGTTTTATTAAAATTGACAATTCTGATTATGGACCCTTTTGCAGGTAGGATTTTTGGTGATGTATATTTAAAGGAGACAAGTAGGCAGAATAGTGCACTCAGGGCGATACTACTTGAAAAGCAATTTTAATTTGCATTATTGATAGACAAAAAAAAAAGTACAAAAGGTTTAATGGAGTTTAATGAGCAGGTCTTGTGATTGCAGCATATTCCCAATAGCTTCTGTCTATTATCTCAGCATTATAGTAATCCTAGGAGTCTGTTAGCAAAAATGTGTGAGCTTTTCCTATCTTCTGCCTCTCTGACTTTTTCATCCGGTTCTTTTCTATTGCCTTTGGAAGAAATAGCAGCTTCTCAACTGTCCTCCGGGTCACTGAGTCCCACTGTGCATCCCACTTCAAGCTACAAAACATAATCACAATGGGCATGAAATTCTCTTTTTCATATCCATTTGCCAGGTGCAGTAATTGCATGATGAGCAGGAAGTACCAGGGGAATCCTCCTATAAAGTGGATATTGAATGAACAACAAGCATAGATGGCAAAATCACAATTTTCTGATCCTAGCACTCCTGTCCTTTCTGCACATTAACTAAATTATTTCTTTTTCTGATCTGCTTCAGAGTGGGTGATTATGTGTTGCAATGAAATTGCTGTATTGAAAAATGCAACCTTTATGACTTTTATGTCAATTCATAATCATGTGGGACAATCCTTAATTCTGATTATGTTTTTGTTATTGGTAAGTGGTGTAGAAGAATGATTTAACTTTATGGCTGGTTGATCAATAAGTCCCTTCCATAATAACATAGATTGCTTATAATTTCTGCCATTGGCACTTGTGTTAATATTTCTACTTTTACTTATATTTTTCAAGAAAATAACACATTTAAAGTAGAAAAATGTGAATACACTTACACAGGCTGATTTGTTGGAAATTCAGTTTATAAAATTAGTGAAAATGGACATTTATATCTGTTATATTTTAAATCATTGAAAGACATAAGAACAGAATGTTACATCTCCATGTGCTAACAAAATTTCTGTGGAAAATGGTTTCTTTTCATAGTGAAATAGTGACTACAGAATCTTTTATTTTATTTATTTGGGAATAGCTTTTTTATTTTTTAATGTAGATGGAAAGTTCTGGAAATACATGTTATTTTTTATGAAGAAATTCATTATTTCAGAAGTGTCCATTGTATTTATGGAACTGTAATTGCACAGATTTTCATTCCTTTCTCTGAATTGTACACTATGGCAGAATATATTAACAATACTGCCTCAGTTAGGGGAAAATGCCGTGATACATTTTAGGATGTGCCATTTGACAGGATAATATGGTCACAGCATTAACTTCACACAAGTCTTTTAAACGAATTTAGATGAAAAACTCTTCATTTTCAGCTGAAAATTATTGACCTCGTTTCCTTTTTAATTAATTATGTTTTTATTAATACTTTTACTAGAGGTAAGTGAAAGAAACAACTGCATTAAAGCCAAATGAAAATTCCTGACAAGTATTTCTTCAGTATTTGGATGCTATTATCCACTCTGAAGCTCAGTGAATTGAAGAGCCAGACATGCTGCAATTGTCATTTTAATCAGCAATAGTGGTGTAGAACTGGTGGCAGTATATATTAGACTGAAAATGAATCATACAGTATAAAAATGTCAATGAGACAAGCTAGGGTCTACAGGACTGACTTTTATTGATCTGTAGTATGAATTTCACTTCATCATCACTTCAATTAAATGAAGAAAGCTAGACTTCAGCTTAACTTGAGTTTAAGGGGAGTGAAATCTCATACTGAGGACAGCTGAGCCAATATTTTCCTAGGTAACAATGTTATCAATGTAAATGGTGTTAATAATATTTTGGCAAATGTCACAGTAAAAATTAGCCAAGAAAGAGGCACTGATCTATTATAACTTTTATTTTTACTGCCAGTTAAACAACTTCCGTCTCAATAAGGGATCTGTGAATCTGGCATCTTATTACTGGTGATAAGACTATTCATCCTGCTTTAGTTATTTTGACCCTTGAAAAGGGAACTTATTTCCAAAATGCTTAATATCTGTATTATATCTCAACAAACAATATAGATTTGTTGGTTGTCAGTCATTGACTCCCCCAGAATGAAGGGAGCTCTTGGTACGGAGTCAGAAATACTGTTGGCTGTTCAATTCTCTACAATTCCAGTTCTTTAATTTTTTATTTATGAAATTGTAGAATTTAGTAGGACATTATGAAATAAAATATGCAATTAATTATTATAAAAGCTTCTTTATAACTTTATTCATTTTGTAGAAATTACAGGAAGCACAAAATAATTCCTCTAGAAATTAAGTAGCTGGTACTTTACATTTACTACAGCTGTGAAGACTTAAAAGTAGATGAGTAATAATTTTTCATTCTCAACAATAGTTTTACAGATAATGCTTGAGACATGCAAAGGATGATTAACAAGCTGTGCATTCCAATCTATTGGCATCATGCTACTAATTCACTCCAAAATAAGTTCGCCATTCACTTCCAGCTAGGAAAGAAATGGAAAGACTTGGCATTTTGCTCACATTATCTGCTTTCACAACCCCTCATTTTCAAGTCAAGGCCAAGAGCTTTTCTAAAACATGTCTAAGTATATAGGCTATATTTACCATAAATATATATTGTGTCTGAACTCAACCTTTTCATTTAAAATACCGAAGATTTCAAAATTGGGCACTGGAACAGGCTCCCCAGGGCAGTGGCCACAGCTCCAGCCTGGCAGAGATCAAGAAGTGTTTGAACAATGCTCTCAAGCACAGGGTGTGACTCTTGGGGGTGGAGTTGTGCAGGGACTGGAGTTAGACTTGATGATCCTTGTGGGTCCCTCAGCAGCTTCTGTGATTCTGTAGTTCTATGATTCTATGAAAATTAGGATATAACTAGTAACACAGTCACAACATCTTATTTGTTTTTTGGGAATTTTTAGACTCACACATAAAGCTCATTATTCCAATTTTTGAAAAATATCACTGCATAAAAAAAAAAAAAAAAAAAAAAACAACAACTTTTGTTTGGTTTTTTGTTTGTTTGTTTTTGTTTGTTTTTTGTTTGATTTGGTTTGGTTTTTTATTTGGTTGATTTGGGTCTTTCTTGGTGATAGTTGTAGGTGTTCTGGTTGTTTTTTGCTACTCAGTGTTTTGTTTATGAATCACTCTATCATGAGAAAAGCTGATAGGATCTGTTCTTACTAAAGTTTTAGCCCCTTGAAGTCACATGGAAAACATAGTAAAATTCACCAGTGGAAGATAATTTTTAGCAAGTTACTTCTGTGGGGTGATTACAAGCTCATATATCAGTATTGCCATCATATTTGAGTTTCATTACTTCTGGCAGATCTCAAAACTTTTTTTTTTTTTTTTTTTTTTTTTAGCAACAACAGAATGGTGTCTGGAGATACTGAAAAACTGAGCCTTAATTTCACAGACTACAATTTAGAATAGAAGAAAAAGAACGAGGAGCTCTGCAAAAATCAGTTGTATTTCAGAGCCTTTAGGATTACTTAAAAAAACTGTTTAACCACATTCTGGGCAACAGATTCCCTCTGGGCAGCCTGAAGCTGTAATTCATGCAAAGATTTCCTCTATCATCTTAAGGAGGATACAATTTAAAAGGTTTATACACAGCCCTACTAAGAGCTTATATGGTCACTTTATATTCATAATGTATGTCACAAAAGTACTTAAATAAAACAAGTCTTACTTAACATATCTGACTTTAAATTCAAAGGTGGTTTACTCTTGAGAGGCCCTCTGTTTAGTAGTATGTGTTAGGAATGTGCTAATTTTCAGCTTTCCCAGAACATTCTTGTGAAAAGTCAAAGAAAAAGTAGAGAAATAAATCTTAAAGATGGTTTCAAATGCAATTTAAAATGAATAATGGAAGGATTTGAGATGTTATAGTGGCTTTCAGGAACCTGAACAAGTTAAAGTTGTTACAGCTAAGAAACAAATCTCAAAAGCTATGAGCTTCTTCATTGCAGCCTGCAAATATTTACACTGACTTTTCAAAAATAAAATTCCTGTCCAAAGAACTTTTTCAGGAAGATGCTTGTCTTAGGATATTACATTTCCCTAGAAACCATTAGGTATTGATTGGTCCTATAAGCCCTCGGCATGACTGGCTGTTTCTCAAACCATTGCCTTGGAGGGTGATCACTGTGATCTATGAGCGAAGTGGAAAATGGAGCCTGCAGGATTTCTGTCCATACAGAGAGCCCTTACCAACATCACCAATGCATTGTCTAAGTGAATTTTGAGACGTACAATTCTTATTAATAAATCCTAGGATTCTATCCAGGAGGGAATGGTCTTTTTATAAGTATTTACTGCAGCTAGATAACTACAGAAATTCCTCTTTAACAAATGCAAGAAATTCTTGCATTCAACCATTCTAAACAGCTTTTTGCAAAAGTGTTACATGAGGCACTAAACTTTCTGTAAGGGTGTAGGAATCTTTTCCACCTGTAAAGCATAAGCCCCAAAAGCCATGGATATATTCAAGATACATTCACACTACGACTGTGTCTACACGTAATCTTTAAAATATTTTAAAAAATGAATAAGCACATGAACTTTCCCTTTTCCATTGCAATTCAGAGGAAATCATAAGTCACAGCTATTCCTAGAAAAATATTATCAGAAATAAAACCAATGGATAAAATTCTCAATGAATATAATGACCTTAATTCTGAGATTCCTCTGTAATGAAATGAATGGGATTTTTTTCAATTGAAAAATGTGTCTAATTCTTTCAATACTACAGCAACCAGTAAAATATTCTTTGCAAAACCTTAGAGGATTGTATATATAACTTTATATATCTGTAAATATTTGGAACTTCCAGTTGAAAACTAAATATTAAAGGGATATTTTTCTCCTGGGTTTTATCACTTGTCCTTTTTGCAGATTTATTAGGATCTGTTCTGTGTCTCTAGATTTTTTTTTCTTTTTATATTTTTGCTTTTTTCCCCAAAAAAACTCAGGCAATTTATTTATTCTTTCTTACATTTGCACTGTTATTATCTGTTTTGCACTGTTATTACCTATTTTGTTTATTTCTATTATTTATGGTGAAATGTACATATTATATCGAATTTGAGGGCATTCAACTCAACCACCAGTGTTTGCAAATCAATATTATGGTCTTATAGCCTCAATATGGGTAAAATCACCATCACAAATGAAACAGTGCAGATGTCAGTAGAATCCTGTGCATTATAGATTACAGGGATTGAATGATTTAGTTGCAGAGAATAGGTGCTGGAATTAAGACAACAAGGCAAACAGTCTGATTTGTTAAAGTGTTTTTTTATTTATGTCTTTATCAAAATGATGAATTAATCTAGAAGGCATTCTTCAAGGGAAAATTCAAATTTTTAATTTCTGTCCTTCTGCTTTCATTGCCCTGTAAAAATCACAGGATTCAAGAATGATTCAAAAATGTGGATGTTTGATACTCTAAAGGTTTTTAAACTTGCAGAATTTCTTCATGTGCCTGTGTGTCAGCTTTACTGTGAGTTACAGCACCTTTCACTGTTTTTTGTCTTTCTGGTAAGAACCTCTTTATTGCAAAATATTACCTTAAAATTCCCTAAATAAACAACTTTTTCATCACTTGTTTATATACTCTAGCAGAGCACATAGAATTTGTGTTCATTTGTATGTATAATTTCCTTTCTTGCTTTTGTACCCTTCCCACCAAACACGGCTCCTTGGTCGAGTTTCCAGAGGCAGCTTCAGATCATGAGCAGAGCCACATCAACTTAGCAACGTTTTCAATACCATAACAGTATTTGTTTGCTTAGAAACTTCCTTGTTAGTGCTTCAAAGTGCTTTATAAAACCTTAAATAGTACAGTCTGCTGGGGTTAAAACTTCCTTTGTTTGTTTGGGTACTTCTCCCCCCTTCCTCCCCTCTCCCCAGAGATAGAGGCTAATGAGCAAAGCTGGAAGAGGGGGCTGTGCTCATGCCTCTCCCCCAGCCCTCATTAGCCACAGGGCATGTGCATTCCCATGGCACAGGTCATAACCCCAGGAAGTGCCTTATAACCCCCTACTCTCCTTTAGGACCAATTCTGTATCAATTCTGTATCTGTTCCTGTCTCAGTGCAGTTTATGAATACATAATTGCAGAAAATATATTTCCCTTCCAATGATCTGTAACTGATATAGCAAAAGAGATAAGTTTGATTGTCCCTGATTTCAGCTGATAATAATATTATGAATTCAAAAGTGAGATCGCTCAAGTCAATTTTCTGCTAAATGATACTTTTTTGAGAGGTGAGAGGGGATGGCTCTTTAAAAAAAAGAAAGATATTAATCAGTTGCGCAGAATGATATTATGAGAAAAAAGACACTTTTATTGCCATATAAAAATAATTTTGAAAAAAGAAAAGTTGCAGTAAGACTCCTATAATGTGATAATCGAAGACAGGTTGGTAGACCTACTTTTCTTGCCAGGCACAGAATTTTTGCAATCTAGATGGAGAATGAACAGCTGGAAAAAGCTGGCACTGTGACCTTGAGGGGTCTCAGAAAGATGATCCAAGCGTACGATCCAAAAATGTTCTCATCACCAAATGTCATAGAGATTTGGATAACTACAGGATAACAGCTTTTGAAGTCCTTTCTCTTTTCAGAGGTCAGTGAAATGGGGTGGGTCTTGAGGAGATGGCTTACAGATTTCTTGGGAGCTTTACCAAAAAGATAGAGGTGAAAGGTACTTTGGGTAAGAGCTAGGCAAAGACACCTGAACAGGAGAAAACATGGAGATTGAGAGAAGAAATTGAACAGAGAAAAGGAGGGAGTTGATGGGTATGTAACTACTATGAGTTAAAGTACAAGCAACTAAGTTTTATCAACTTTGTTTTTATAGTGTATGGAGAGAATCAAGCATTGTGACATCTCTGAATAGACTTTTGGACACATAAGCCAGACTTTTCCTTGACAACTCTGAGAGAAAATTAAAGCCCAAAGGACTTCTTCAGAGTTACATATCCAAAACTGGGTGAAATGAGTCTGACCTACACACATTGAAGAATTAGATGTTCCCAGTGATGATGCCAGATCTCTCCACACAGGCCTATCTTTATGATTTACCTACAATAGATTTTTTTTTTCCTAAGAACCTGTTTCCTCCAGTACAATGGCAAACAGAGGCTGAGAAATTAATTAGGATCATGCAGGAAATGAGTGTGCTGCAAATTGGCTTCTTGCCTTATTACATATAGAAGTTCAAAGCAGTATGGTAAATGGAAGAGAAGTGTCAAGAAAGGATGGTATAATCATTAAGACAACTAAATGCTGTGAGAATCCAGATCTTTGCATCAGTGGCATTTTTGACGGAGCCAAGCAATTCACTTAAACCAAATTTTTTGTCAGTAGCCTTTACTGCACATTACTCATTTTCTGATTGCTCATCTTGGGTCATATGAGGACAGATTTTCCAAAACTGAGCACTCACTGCTGCAAATGAAGTCAGTTAGGTTTGAAAAGTGTTCTGAAAAGTGTTGTTGTTTCTGAGAGGGTGTGTTTCTAGTAGAGAATCTAAAATAAGTTTATAAACTTGACAACACTGAAGTTTATCTGAGCCTCGGCTCTCTGCTCGCAGTATATAAGTAATAGCCCCATCAAACTCTCAGGGGCTGTGTGAAGTGAAAATCACCACCTGTGTAAAGTATGTCACCTCCTGGCACAAAAGATCACAGAAATAGCTATAATGAACTTGTATTTCCTTCAGAGGTTTGCTGGTATACTCTAAACAAGATCTAGAGTCACATTGCACCAGAAGAATAGAAAGAAATATTTAATAATGGTCATTCACTATGTTAGGCTTGGAAAAGAAAAACGATTCAGCTTGACACTCTAACTGACACACATGCATGGACAGGCCAGGTGGAGATTACACTGACAACTCCCATTCTGAGGTTCCTAAAAATGTAATGTTCTTTTCATTTTCTTTCAACATTAATATTTGGGTTGTACTGCCTGTATGCACAAGACTTGCTGAGATTTTGGAGGTGGGGACTAGGGGTGTTTTTATTGTAATTTATTTTTACCTGGGATTTAAGTTCAATTAAGGACATTGGTCATAATGTTTGGAGAACTTGGTTCCCAAATCCACTCAGATCAACAGGAAAAAATTCAAAAGCACTGAAGGGATTTTGCCTACTTTGCAACATGGCAACAGTCAGAGATATCCAAAGGAATGAAATAATTCTGGAACTGGAAGTGGAAGAGCTGTGTCAGCACCCAGCTCAGCTTTCCTACAGCCTGTAGGAAATATAGAGTAATCCTTGGGCTCTGCTTGGCATGAAGAGGTCTCCTCTGGAAACCGAGTACTGGTTTGGACACCTCCCTTCAGGTGAGGTGAAGAGACAAGCCAGAGCAGAACAAGCTGGAGACAACATGACTGGGGAGAGGAAATATTGGGCAGAACTGGCATTGTGCAGTATAAATGAGGGAAGGTTGAGACAGCTGGCACCGTGAATGAGTGTTTTAGGTTGTTCAAAGAGCCTCTGGCAGAGGTATTGGAAAAGCATGTTTCATATAGACATGAAAGCGTGACAAGGCTCATTGGCAAGGTTCACTCTACTTTTTACTTGATGGTTAAAGCACACATAGAAAAAACAAACTAAAGTCTAAAATCAATCAACTCAAACCCAAAATCCACACAAAAACTATCTACAGGAAATGAGGGAGGGTAAGAATAAGGTTGAGGGTAACGCTAAGGGTAAAGGAAAAGGTAAGGGCAAGGATAGGGTAGTAAATGATAAGGATGAAAAGGAATAAGGAAGATGCTCCTGTTTAGTTGCAAGGTTCAGAGTAGCCAGACTGAACCCTGGACTTCACCAACAGTTTGGGCCTAAATGTTTAACAGCACTTAATGGATAGCTTAAGGCAAGCAATTCAACAAAAGATTCTATAGGATTTACTATAGCACAACAGTAATCCACTTACAGTCCTACTAAAAATCCAAAGTATTTAAGGATCTAGGAGAAAAAAGTTCATAGCACATTTGCTGTAACATAGACACACTTGCGTGCACACAGACCTGAGGAAGTCTGTACAAAATACATACCTGTGAAAAGTTCCCCTCAAGCTCAGTGAAGTGCTCATGTTCAGATGCCTGTGAATCTTCTCAGAGGGTGAAGGACTTCACCACAAGGAGTGGGGGAATCAGCCCAGGCTGCACTGCTATTGCTCAGTGGAGATCATCGAGGTACAGCAAACTTGAGTTTTCTCATTCTGAGAGGCCCCATTCAGAGGAAGGTTGTTGGTTTCACCCCACACAGTCCAGGAGAATTAAAAAAATCTCAGGAAGTCTGTTTATAGGGCCACACGAGAGTTGGCTTAGACATAATAATTTTTCATCCTAACTGCAATTCAGGAAGGTAGGTTTCTTTGAAAGTTGAATAACAAAAATGTTATTCCACTTGAGTCACCATTCAGGCAAGAAAGACAAGTTTCCAAGGCTGTGCTCAATAGATAGCACTAGTTCCTGAGAGCAGAGTGATTCTGGTAAGCTCTAGAGGAGCTGGGCCCAGGTGTTGTTCATAAAGGCCAGGACATAAAGACCTTTTCTGAGACAGAGCCTGGCTCAAGAGGAGACAGGGCAGGGGGACAGGGACACTGCACCACCAGAGTTGGGTTTTGAACCACCACAGTTGGGTTTTAGGGTCTGACTACAGAACACATAACATTCTGCTACAGAAGAGTGGAAGAATTTATTCTCACTTTGCAAGGTAAAACCAATAGGAAATACATGAAATTGAATTTAGGCAGGACTCATTTTAGATATCAGGAAGAGTGTCTGATGTAAGCAAAGCACTAACAGTACCCATGGCACTTTGGGAACATCTATTACAGTAAGTCCTTAAGGAAAAGTTCTAAAAGTATCTCAGGATGACCAGAGAGATGGATGAGGTGAGAAATCCAGGACCTGCCAAATTTATCATTCCGTACTTCTGTGTTTTAGCTATAAATCTCCTCAGGTAAAGCAAATTAACTTATGTTAAAAGCTGCACTGTAGTGATTATAATGTTTCAAGAATCCCAGATATTTACTCTGTAATGGAATTGAAGAGATATGAGAGCTATTGCATTCTGTAGTTACCTTTAGTCCTTTAGGAGCTTTCACCTAGAATTAGAATATTTCTTGAACAAGTTAGTTCAATAAATGCTCCTGGGAAATATCCCTGTCTAGTTGATTTTTAACACAAACTATTACTAATGTAGGAAATGCTTTTTATGTAGAAACAATAATATATATTTGCATGTAGACACTTCTATGCACAAATTTATATGTACATTTATGTAAACATAACAAATTCTTTGAAAGGGAGTCAGGAGTTGAATACTAGTATGGCTTTTTATAAAAAGATTGGTCCAGTCAATTGCAAGTTATAAACAATACAACTATTCAATACAACTATTACAGAAAGAAAAAAAAATTTCCTCAAAAAGTTTTCATTTTACCAAACATGCATGACATTTTATAACAAAATCTCCCTCAACAATGAGCAGTGGTTATTCAGTTTGCAGTCAATAGTCTAGAAAAACAGAGAAAGTACAACCCAAAATCTCTTAGGAAAATGCTGTTCTCTATGGTATGAGCACAGCTTGCATTAAGGCAGTTCTGTCTTTAAGTTCCTTTTTCACACAAAGCACATTGTTTGAGTTCAGTCTCTAGTGTTAACTGACCATGTCAGAGCACTCCCCTGAAATCAGCAACATTTACTTGGCTGAACAAGACAGCAATATTCAACTCTATTAAAGCTAGAAAGCAAACTGATGAAGGGAAATAAGCTATATACATGAAACGGATGGAAATTTATTTCATAAACATAAAACTGTCCTTCCAAAATATGTTTTATTATTTGATTTGTATCTTTGAATTAAGCTTATATTCATGAAGTAGCTTGTCAAGACATTCAGGGAGACTTTTATTATGTGAAAGGCATTTTTTAATTACCTTAAAATTCTTCTGAGAAGTATCCAATGTTCACTGTTTTGTGTTTCTAGGAAATCTCACTCTGGGTAGATGTAAAATTTATTTCCATTGTTGCCATTTTAACGTCTCTTTTTCTCAAGTCCCGGCTCATGCAGGATCTCCTAGAGCACATGGCACAGGATTGCATCCTGAGGGCTCTGGAGTATCTCCAATGAGGGAGACTCCACAGCCTCTCTGGACAATCTGTTCCAACACATGGTCACCTGCACAGTAATGAAGTTCTTCCTCTTATTCAGGTGGAACTTTCTGTGCATCAGTTTCCGCCTGCTGCCTCTTATTTCAATGAATAAGCATTTGAAAATATTCTTTTTCATGACACTGTATTTCTGTCACTGCCCATTTTATTTATTAAGTATCTCTACCTAATTCAAGTGAAACTGAGATAGAGTACAATGCTACTATATTCTGCATTACATAAGCTTTCTGTGAGCAATTGCAGTGAACAGACCATTAAATAAGTAAATACATCTCAGTCAGAAGGTGAAAGAAAACGTTAACTACTTGTCCTTGGTGAGCTGGTTCTGAAAACATGAAAGGAAAAGCTTTGATAGGTATTTGAGAGTAATCAGCTTCAAAGATAAGCCTGATGTTTTTATTTACTTACTTAAACAAGGTATGTCAGCGGCAGGAAGATTAAGAAAGCTTTGAAAATGGTACAAGTATTTTAAGTTATGAGATCACATTATGGTGCCTAACTTCAAACTCCTCCACCCTCAGTCTGCCTTATTTGTAGCTAATCATAAACATATTGACCTGAGACACTGAAGTTCACTCTACTATTAACATTACACGTGAGGTAGCAGTACATATTGGCTATTGCGTTGTGCTTTAGCACCAGAGCTAAAATCAGACATCAAACTAAAAAAAGAAAGAAAAAACCATTGTGACTAATGTTATGTAAAGTTATTTGAGCCAAGGACTAACACAGAGTTGGACAGCCAATGTGAGATTCATTTACCCTAATGCCATTTGGGATTTCTCACACCCCTGCACAGCATTTGGAGACCACTGTGTCCTGCCCAGTAGGACAGACCCAGCTGTGAGTGACCTCCAGCTCCTGCCTGGGGCTGGTGAACCTGTGCCATGTGTCTCACCTGATGGCTGAAGAGCACCTGTGTGCTGGGAAGGTTCCACGAGGAGCTGGAGGTTGTTGCTTATATCTTAAGAAAAAAAAAATTAAAAAAAGTTAAAAAAAAAAAAAAAAAGGTGTTTGGCTCACAGCTAATAATTAGTGCTCCTAAAATGATAAGAAAGTTGAAAGATGTTAGTGTTGGCTTTGAAAGAATACAATTAGTTCAGTGGTTTCCTTCAACCATTTCTTTTTGAAGTTCTTTTCAGAAAACGCTAAGCAATTTCCTTTCTCTTTTAACATCAATAACCCTTCCTGGTAGAAGTCTTTGTTTAAATAGTTTTCTGTTGTCTGCAAACAAATCAAAGGAAAAACAAAGTTAATTAAGCGAATGAAAGTGTGGCTGAGAAAAAAGCGGGGATTAGCCGGTGTGTGTTGTTTGGCTGTGAAATGTTGATTGCAGACACTCGAGCGAGGCCTCTCACCCAAAGAGCTGGCACTGGTCACAGGGACAGCCCCAGTGACACAGCAGCCCCAAAATAAACTGTAACCTTCTCCCGTGGAACACGCTCCTTTCGATTTGGGTTACAGGAAATGTGGCTCTTGTGGGATTGTTTCAGCTCTTACCGCAAAGCACGAGGAGTGGAGGAGGGCGATCAGATCTCACTCTCCCTAAAAATTGCACCCCTGACTCAGACTACAGGCTGTCTGCATCTGCCTGTATGAGTGCCTCTTGGGGAGAAGGAAAAAGGTAACACTAAATTCAAAAATATCTTCCTTAAACAATGTGGTCTTTTCATTTCTTTCTTGGAAGAAGCAGCCTTTTAAAAACCAAGTTATTTTTCTTTGCACGAGCAGATCAAACAGGGTTTCCTCTGCCTTAACTGTTTAGAAGGAATTATATATGCACTAACTCCATTTTAAAGAAATTATATACACACTGGAGTCCATATTTTTGCCCTGTAGTACAGAAGCAATGTTTCAGAGGTGACATATCAGTGCTGAAAGTCTATGTGCTCATTCTGGTCAGGTAGTGGGATTTTTTGGTGTTTTCAAAGAAAGAGAAGATCTCACCTGGAATATAAAAGTTGAAGTGGCTTCACACATAATTCCACACCTGTAGGCTGCCTTTCTCCGAGGATGGCAAAGTTTGCCTTCCCAGAAGTGTTGATAAAGGCACGATGAAAGGGTTTTCTCTAACAGTAGCAAAAAAGCATCCAAAGGAAACATCAAAAATTCAGGTCATCCTGGTGTCTCTGGAGGCATGACTACAGCCATGCAGCAGTTTTTGTCTGCCTCTCCTCCATGGATATCCCTGACGTGGTTGTACCACTCCACAGAATGGAGCCAGAGCAGGACCAATAATGAGCAAACTGCACAGGGCCAAAATCCCTAAAACCTATCCTAAAGGTGTTTGGCTACAGAATTTCTAGCTGGTGTTTTTTATGCTAAGATTTTGTGTAGGAGTTAATAGCTGCTGCTGTCAAATACTTACGTCAGAACCACTGGGCCACTGAGGGATTGAGGTCAGTGCATGAGTATTGATGACTGAAGGTGTCCCAGTGCCAGACTGGAGCAGGAAGGCCAAGCACTGGGGGCATGCAAGCATCTCTGAGAGGGACAGGTCTCCAAGCCATCCTCAGGGTCTGCTCCCACATCACCTGAGGTCCAGGCACCTGATGACAATATCAGGAGCCTCTCCATAACCCAGTTGCTTCCTGTGAAGTGCTGCTAATCCTCTGGCAAGCAGCTGGCAGGAGGAGCAAGAAGGAAATGCAACACTTGCTGGGAGACCATTATGGGGGACCTCATCAGTGGTAGGTTTCCCCAGTATCCACAAGCTTTGATCACACAGCTCAGCTGCTGGGTAATAAATCACTGACTGCTGCTGGGTCTGACAGAGTGTGGGCATCTTAGATGTGTGGAAATGTGACTAAGTAAAATCCACACCAGTAATGCTTGTGAACTGCACTGTAAGGCCATTGGTATATAAAGCATCCTACTACCCACGGGGTTGACACAATCCTGGTTGTTTGTTAAAACAAAGAAACAAGAGAAACCAAACACTTTTCTGTTTAGGTAATGTCATGTGTCTGGGTTGCTTGCTGAAATAGTGGGTGATGATATGCAATCCTCTGTTGTAACTGCAGCATAACCATGGCAATGTTATAATAAGTAGTGGTGTGATTTTGAAGAAAATAGCTGTTTCCACTAAGAATTATATTCCACTTTATTAAACTATGAATTTAAGAAATACTTAGCCAACAATTAACTAAGTGAGTAAAATCAAGCTTTGTACTTTTTGTTAAAGGGATGTTTCTGGACATGATTCTGTATGCATCTGTCAGGCCAAAGTATAAAACCTCTTTGATTTCAGCAGAAAAGAATGCTAATTCTGTGTCTTCATTTCTGTTCAAGTGAGCCAGTGGCTTTTTATTATGTTAGTGTAGCTGATCAGAAATAAACCTAGAAAGAGTAGCAATTGTTAATTGGACCCTCTAATTATAATGTGTCCTGACAATAGGCGAGCGCAGTATTTATGCATACAGAGACATCAATTTCTTTTTACCTTTTTTTTTTTCCTTTTGCTTTCCTTTTTTTTTTTTCTTCTTATTTTGTATAGCTGGGAAATAAGCAGGTATTTAATTACCAAGGCTTTTATGATCCCCAGGCACATTATCCAAGTGAAGAAATGTATCCCAGGTCCAGTTTTGCAAGCCTGGTGGGGCAGTGCATCCTCACTGGTATCACACAGTGTCCTATGGCCACTGTGAAACTGGCCCTGTGCAGCTTTTCTGTAAAACATCAGCATGAGTGGGTATGGGCTGTGCAGCAAAGCCAAATTGCAACCAGAGACACCTTAGAAATACAGCTTCTCAAAAAAACCTTACTTCCCCCTTTTCTTCTGCAAAAGAAAAGTCCGGGGGAAAAAGGATCAGTATTGGAGTAAAAAAGACAAACAATACAGAAATGGATGTTGTGCTGCCTTGGCTCCTGTGCTGCCTTGGCTGCTATTTCACAGAGTACAGATTGGCAAAACTCCCCAGCAGAATTAGCTTCAGCAGGAAAATCCAATGAAGGATTGATTTATAACTGTTGGTTGAAGGAGCATCTGCCAGTTGTTGTCTCTATAACATAAATGTTCATAATGTAATGTGACTTATTTTGGTGCAGGGAAAGCTTGTGTGCACATTGAATACAGATATAATTCAGACTGGCCCAACTCTCTCAGCTTTCTCAGAGGGCTGGATTATAAAATTCAGCTTGGTTTTAAACTGGAGTCCCTCAAGATCAGGTATATAATATTTAAATGTACCATACTGCTTTGTAAAAAAAATATTGCTCCTCAAATTGTAGACCCAAATTTTCATTAGGGAAGGTATGAAGATGTGGGGACAGCTGTTTACCAAATTTTATCTTTTTGCAGACGAAAATAACATAGATTTCAGCATCAGAGATGAAATTTCCTGAAATCCCAAATTAGATAAAGAAAGTGTAGCACCTAAGAACTCACAAAGCATTTCCCTTCTGAAAGCTTGTTGGATTTTTGCCCAGTGAAAAAACAGTATGATAGTTAAGGACAGGAGATGGATGCCATGTTAGATCCATCAAATACAAAGGGGAGAAAAATGATTTTGTTAGTTGAAATCTAATCTCTGACAAAGCTTCACCAGAGCATTGCTGTTAAAATCACTGCTTCTACAATAATGCTGTCTTATTTTTTTTATTTTTTAAAGATGTGCTCAGCATCTATGATTAAAATTAAACTGAAAATAATGTTATCCTCATCACATTCTCTTACCATGTAGTCAAAGCTGATTCAGATGAGAAAACCACCTAATGAATCATCAGACTTTTTTCCTGCACTCCCTAGGCAGGCCATGTTTCCTTTAATTTCAGTTTTTCCTAGAAAATAATTCTTCTGCATATAAGACAGGCTGAGATAATAATTCAGCGTTGGGAGTCATTTTATTAAATTTGAGCCATTCAACACGGATTTCTTTAAGCCAACAGAGATCTGAAAAATATAGTCAATAAGAATTAAGGTTAAATTGATCTCCCCATAAGGTAGGCAGTTACACCAGGTCAGATGGATTGCTCCCTAAAAGAGAAATGCATATTCCTCTCAATTGCTTTCAACCCCAGAGAAGCAGCTGAGCTGGAGATGCTGCATTCTATGCCTCTACAGTTTTCTGGGGTGAGGAGCCTTCACAGTGTCAGATTTGCAGTGCATCTGTCACATCTCCCTTTACTCTCAGGCTTTAGAAGCATTCTGTTAAGACTGAATACCTCTGAAATCAAAAGTAGTTTCTGGAATTTCACATCCAGAGGCTGGACCTTTTTTGTAGAATTCCTTCACAGCTGAAATTTCCTTGATAATTTAATCAAATACTTTAGCAAAGTCACTTGCTTTCCATCCTTTATTAAAGACTCTGTAAGAGATCTCTGTAAGAGTCTAGTCAAATGTGATACTTTATAAATTCTAGTTTTTGTAATCTCCAAATCAGAAGACCTCAGTTCCATTTTATAAGAATACCTTGTCCTTATCCCTATTTTACTTGGGCATGCATGTATATTTAGACATACATAAGTATATAACAATAATTATAAAGAAATAGAGAATAATAAAGCAGACACCAAACTCTGGGCTATCTAGAGATATAAACTCTGAATTGTATATGTGCATATATTGTTAGACAAAAGGACTATTAATTCTGTTACTGTTTTAAAAACAATGTCAGAGCATACAAGACAGTTTGGATAGGGTAGGGTGTCAGAAAATAAAATATAAGGAAACCCACCAAATTTCAGGTGAATCTGTAGAAAAACTTTGCTAACAATAGAAGAAGGTAATCTTGGGAGTTTCAGTCTCTTCATCAGTCTATGGGAAAGCAGAACAAAGAGATCAGAAAATGTATACTTAAAGGATGGTGATTCAGAGCTCATAAGGAAATATGTTATTGTAGTATGAGTAAAAGGTCTATGGGAAATATTTTCCTTTGGAGACCAGGAAATGTCTGAAAAAACTAAGCCACAGGGTGCATTAAAGAGAAATGTTTCCCTGGGTCACCATTCCTTTTACAGAAGGACAGAGGAATCTATTAAATCAGGAATGGACAGTAAGATCAAGGGAAATTAATGAGCTGGAAGAAAGACTTTTAGAGCTGTAGTAATGCTCAGACCTGTGGGCTGCCCTGAAACAGGATTCTGTTTTCCTGAAAACCAGTGATAACTTCATGCAGCTGCTCATTAGATAGTGCAGATAGCAGAGGAGAAATTGAAACCCTGGATGTGCTAGATTAGCGTTTTCCCTCTATTTCCTCCATTTATTTTCCAGATGGCATACTGTTTCCCTGTTATGTCTTATTTATTTATTCCCCTTCCAACTCTATTAACCTCAGTGGATCAACAACAGAAATTACTATGGCCCATTGACTGCAGAATCTTATTTGATATTGACTGTTTTCTTTAGGACGATTTGATTGACAGAAATTATTGCAGTAGATGTGTATTGTAATTCATAATGGAACATTTTATCTATTTGAATCCAGATAGCCTTTCTTCTAAAGTCTCCATTCATAACGCTGCTTATGGGGATCTTTGAATCTTTATTGTATCAAATAACAGTTATTTGTAGGGGCAGCTAAGAGCTGGGGAGGATTAATCCACAATCATACCACACTTAAATATCTGGTGGTTTTCATCTTGTTCTTGGTCACCACTGGGGATGAATTTCGTCGCCTTACCCTGGTACGTATTTACAAAACTCAAGGAAACGCCATGGAATTTGATGCAGTTATCAGTCTCACTTCAAAGGGGTACCAGAATTGAAATGATAGAAATCTCGTGGCCCAGGATTGAGGTACTTTGCAAGATTATTTCAGATGCTTAACACTGAGCTCCACTACATTTATTTTTCTTTTATTCTTTCATTCTTTCTTAAGCTCTGAAACTCTTCATCATAAATATTAAATGTATATATTACATATAAAGAATATGAGAAAGGGATGTAAAAAGGGATAATGCATAACATTTGGCTGTTTTTGGCAGGACTCACAGCACAAATCAGTGCTTTAAAAAGCTACAGACATTGTATTAGCTTTTATTTGAAGTGCAGGAGAATAACTACTTCCTAGTTTGATGCTTTGTGAATTGAAGGGTAAGACCTTCTTGGGTCCTGAATCAGTGAATTGCATGCTCGTGGTGTGAGGATACACAGAGCAGAAACCTGTTTTTCTCTGGTAAATATGGCCTAAAATTTGGCCACAGATGACTTGTTTCCACAGCCAAGTAAACTAATTCAGGTAGAGAGGACAGGATCCAGGCTGAATGCAGGCAGATGCCAGGAGAGAGAGGCAGCACAGTGGGGCAGCTGCTCTGTCCTCCCCTGGCACAGATCCTGTGCTCTTCCCAGGAGGTCCTGCAGGTCTGGGGCAAGAGGAGAAGACAATCCCTACCTGCAGCTGAGAAATCTGAAAAATCTGCAAAAACACCATGCTAATGGTAGCCTGCTGCTCAGAATTGTCTCTTCTCTTAAACTTCACGCTGCCCACCCTGCTGCTGAGGCAGCTGGGAGCCCACCCCAGCACTCTGCTGCACGGGCAGGCAAGTGCTGCATGACAGAAATCCTGGGTGCCACAGAGGTGTGGAATAATTACTACACACTGCAAGTGATCAGCAGCTTCTGACATGGGCCAAGATGGAAATCAGAACAAAATGTTGTTTTGGTTTGATGTCAATTGTAGCAGTTTAAATATTTTGGCTTTCTCACCAAAACAGGAAAAAAAAATCAGAATTCATTTTTCTTTGATGAAAACCAAAATGTGTTTTATTTCAGTGAGGGTTTATTTTTTCCATTTGCTTTCTTTTTCTCTCTGTTTGATTAACTTCCATTAAACTTTTGGGTAAAACATTTAAACCAGAGTGAAAATATTTTCCAGCAAATAAAATTGTCTCATTTCTTGCAATGGGTTTTAAATTTTTTTCTTTGTTGTTCAATATGCTAAGTAAAAAGCACCTAAAATCTCAGATATTAAAAAAAAAAAAAAAAAAAAAAAAAAAAGCATTAGAATTTTTTTGTGGCTTAGCGTTTGGAAGTGTTATATTTTTATATTTTATTCTACATAGGAAAATCAAATATGGTTCTCACAAAGCAACAGCACACATACTTGATACTTGAAACACGTTCCTTTTGCCTTTCCTATATCAGCTTCAGAGGACATAGAAATATGCATTATGAAATTTATGGCTATTTCAAACTGTATTAGGGCAGCTATCCTCCTTCACTTTACTAAAAATCTTTCTGATACAAGGGGATCAAAAGAGTTTCCTCACTTGTTTTCTAGCTAGGGTTTAAGTGACTAGAAGATCTTTGTTATTTTTCTTTCTGGAAATAGCTCACCAGAGCTTAATCAGTTTTAAATTCCACATCCCTCTTACATTATGCATAGAAATACAAAATGCTGATGTCATTAAATATTGGTCACTAACAGCTATATTTTGACCCATGTTGAAGTTATTACCAAATTAGTACTTTTTTTAATATAGCATCGCATCATTCATGAAGCAGTTAGGAATGAGGAGTTTCAAGGGTATGAGACACTTAACACAAGCAAAGAAGACTAATTTTGGTATATTAATGTAATAAAGAATATATGACATTGAATGACAGGCAACAGGAATTCTGCTTTAGGAAGATGTAAGAGTGACTCTTTTTCCAGATGTCAACATTAAAGAAGCCTGGACTTTGAGAAGCAGAAGGCATCCATGCTTATGTAAGCTATGGACAAAACACTCTTTTAAGTTGTTTTGAGTGTGCCTGTTTTTCTCTTAATCAAGCAAAAACTAATTTAATAAAAATAAGACTTAACCTTGCACCCCTTTGTCATTTTAAAGTCACTTGTTCTTACCTCTCTCCTAGTATGAATTTTTAAGTGGCAGAGGCAAGTTTTGGAGTCTGGAAGATTAAGGTAGACAAAAATCAGAAAATAAAGAAACACCATGTTTCCACAGTGATGAAAAATGTATTGAGCATCATCCCTCCATGGAGGAATGAAATATTCCACCATGTTCTTTGCTAACAAAAGTATCACCTCTGTTATCTAGTGGGATGCTGTGCCTGGAGTGTGCTGTGATGTGGAGAATGCAATGGAGCCTTGGCTCAGCCTTTGCCCTGATGTTGCCCATCTCGGGATGACAGCTCCACCACTGAAACCTCTGTCCCTGCAGAGCCCCCACTGCCTGCAAAGATGGGAGTGTTCCCAAGGGAAATGTACTCTCTGCTATACAAATATCACACTCACCTCACAGATGAAGTGTTTTAAGGTCTCCTCTCACCATGAGAACCTATGACTCCAGTCAGTTGTACAGCACTGAGGCAATGCTTCTTTGGGGGAAAGACCCAGTGTGTCAGCCTGCTCCCCTCATTCCTGCCATGTGGAGGCAGGACTGTCTTTCTTTGCCATCTTTCACAGGATTTAAAGCTTTTGTGCCTGGTACAAAGCCAAAGGTGAAATAATGGATTTATCTTGTTATCTGGTAATTCTTGCTTTGTAGAATTCACCTCCATGCTTTCCCCATGTGTGAACAATTTCAAGGGTTTTAAACTGAGAGGATAATAACAACTCTTGTGTCTGACCTTCTTCTTCCAAATTGCACTTCCTTTTAGTGTCCCCTATCTGTTCTGGGCAGCAAGGCTGACTTTCTAAACTCTGCTATAATAAACTTATGGGATAAGATACATAGGTCTACAGGCAGAGCACCATAATAGCAAGTAAGAAAAGAAATTCTATTAAAATATTACTATTTCATTAAGAAATAAAATAATAATGAACTGATACCAATTTTAATCTGTAAACCTTGAAATAATTTTGCTTCAGCATTTCAATAAAAATTCCAAGAGAGGCTAGATGCTTCCCTGGTTTCTGGTGATGTTTTTTTTATGTGAACCAGAATTCAGTGTTTATCTTCCTACAAATACCTCCCATGGAATTTCAGTGGACCATAACTGCAGGTGTAGCAGCAGGATAAGAGCTGGGGGGTAGACTGCTGGAGATCTGTTGTTACTGCAAGGACGTCAATTGCAAAATTTAGTGGGGAGCAGATACCTATTTTTAAGCACCTAAGCGCCACAAATAGGAACTTAGTTCCATTGTATAGTCAGTGGCAAAATACAGATCCTAAATCAGATGTTCTTGTTTAAAGTCTGAAGGATTCGACCTCTACAGAGTCAGTTAATATTCCCCTGGTCACATTCTTCTACTGAATTGTGTAAATTTGTCTTGGATTGAATACAAAGAGAATTGCCTTCATGACCACTGAAAACATGTATGGGATCAAACCCCACTTTCCTTCTTTTTTTTCTTCAAAATAAGCAATATACTACTGACAAGCACACTCAACACAAAGACACTCTCAGTAGATGATTCTGAATAATCCACTCCTTTTCTCTCCCTGAGCAGAGTGGGCAATTAATGGTAATTGCAATGTGCCTAGTTTTTTAGAGAGCAGAGTAAACCATAAGGATGTACAAAAGTGAAATAAGTATTTTGCTGTTGTGCTTTCTACTGCAGTAACTGAAAAATCTCACAGAGGTCTGCTATGCAGAGCAACACATGCCAGTATGGTGGAGGACAGCTGGAGGAAGAAATGCATATTGTGAATTGTAATAACAATGGACATGTGTATGAGAGATTTCTGATCTCAGGAACATGTTCCTGAAACTTGGCACAGGTTGCTGTTTGCTCCTGGGCTGGCATCCAGCAGAGAGTGAGAGGAAGCGAAACTGCTGCGATTAGTTTTGCAGTGTGCACAATTTGAGATTCACCAGAAACCCAGGTATACCAGGAAAGCATTTATAAGTCATACCAGAGCAGCAGCCAGGCAAGAGATAATGATCACACAATGTTAGGTGCAATCTATGGGATCTTAAAAAATACATGGAGAAGGTCAGATTCACACTCAGGACAGTGAAAGGGAAAACACAAAGATCACCAAAACTGCTAAAAAATCGGGTTTATTCCCTGTGATATTCTTAATAGTAGTTAATTATTTATTTAAGTTTATATTATTTAACACTAAGGGTAGAAGTTGAGCTTCTTTTCTGTTAGACACAGTGGTATCCTCAATGTGTAGCAGAGAGAGAAAGGGACCCCCAGAGTTCAGGTCTGCCTCTCCCATTGAATAGAGGGAGCCATATGATTAACTTCAGATAGACAAGGCTGAATCCATGTAACAGAACCCCAAAACAGAAGTAATATCTGAATGAACAGAATAAAAAGCACGATTATGCAAAAATCATAAATGCAAAACAAAATGGCACAGAATGTCTTTTTTGTGTGTCTGTAATACTCAGTATCCTGAGGCTGGATTACATTTCCTTTTGTTAGGCAGTTTTTGTTGAAATTATTAACTTTTGTTATATTTAAAATCTGTCTCAGTAGACTATAGAAATTAATTTATTTCACCTACCATTTTTAGACATCTACAGTTTAGATTTTTCAGGGGTCAAGTGAATTCCACTCAAGGCATCTGTCTGTCTTAGAAAGAGATTTCAGTCATGGTGTATTCAAACTATTCACCTATATTTAAAAATAGATTTTCTGGTTAAATAATCTGAACAAAAGTTTTCCTGAGGCTTTTATCAGTGACTCCAGGATGTATCCTAACCTTTGAGTATTCAAAACTGAACTTTTTCTGTAATTACTGTGATCTTACAAAAATTTTATTAAATTGCACAGTGTCATTTTCCTTCTGATACCATAAGAAAAGCATTTTTTGGATGTGGTTAAAAATCTTTTCCAACACACAAGAAAAATAAATCAACAGATAAAAAAACCAACATATTGTCATGTATGCTATTTATTGAAACCTAAACAAAAATTGTCCTGATTTGTTTCTCATATACATTTCTCATAAACATATCCTCATATGCCTATGTCTTTCAGGGTAAATCTAGAAATGCTAATATTTGAAGAGTAGTATGGAAATGAGCACAAAGGATGCCTTGGGTATAGGCAAAGGTTGGCTGCAGAAATCGAAATGAAAGGAGAGATTTAATGTCCCAAGCAGGAAGATATTTAAACATACTTTGAATTTTGAATGCCCAAAGGAATTAAATATGTGCTAATGTTAAACAGATGCCTAAATACCCTTTCTGACTGTCAGCATTTTCCTGAACTGAATGTGAACTCATGTCTGGAAGCAAGAGGGTGTCAAAGGTCAAAATAAAATAAAAAATAATTACAATAAATAAATAACTAATGCACATGTTTTATTCTCTTTCTCTCAGAGCACATAATGTTTTCTGGTGTCCTGTCACACATTTAAAGAAGAAACACTGGTAGAAAAGAAATCATCCTAAACCACAACATGAAAATCCATACTGATGATATAAATGTTGAAGGATCTGTCCAAATACATCACCAAGACAGAGGATCACACAGCTCTAATCTGTATGAAATTATTGTGTAAACCCATCTTAGAAGGCAGTAACAACAACCTGGAGAATGGGATTGTTCTGGGAAAAAATAAAATAAAACAAGACAAAATGTCCAAGATGCAGCAAAGCCTTTGTCATTAGTAAACACTAGGACAGGATCCAACTGACAGACTTCTTTGTTAATCTTTGCTTCATTCTCTGCAACATTAATTATCTGCATTTGACTGGCAGTCATCTATTCCCAGTTTGGACAGTTTCCCCATTAGTGTACCAGGCACACCACTTGTACAGGAGTTATCAGGCAGAACAGTGACTACACTGGACTGGACTGGAGCAGAGTCCTGGCTGCATGAGTCAAATATCACAGGAATTTGTGTGTGGAGGGTGTTTAGTCAGAATTTTCAAGCTCTTGGAAACACGTGGTAGGGAAAAAACCTCCCAAAATTCCAATCCTTTCATTTTAAAAGTGCTTGTTTTTTCCTCTGTAAGCAGTCCATTGCCAAGCAGTCCATTACAAGGCTTCTTTTCCTCTCTTGCCCAGATAACAATGTGCCCCATGACTTAATTAATTATAAAAGTGTCAGTCCCACAATCATAAAGCAAATCTCTAATCTCCCACTGCCTTCTGGCTCACAAATATATGGGTATCTGTACATATACACACATGTACACCCATATACAAATATATACATACGATTGCAATTTTTATCTTTTTGCCTATGGGAAAAAACAAACCAAACCAAACCAGCAAATCTGCAAAGTAATCATGAATAGAAAACTATTTGAATGAGTGAAAATTAAACCTTGGTTTAAGATGATGATATTCATATTTGAGAGCGAAAAAGAAGAAATAAGTGTAGTTTTGAAATCTGTAGTGAGGCCATGCACACGTGGACAGAGATGGAGTTTGAGGCACAAACCTGGAGCAAACCACACCACGACAGCAGCATACAAAGGACCAGGTTGTGCATCTGCAAACATGAAAAAGAAACGTGCTGTGTCTGAAATAGTAAGTGTTTGAAAGTACAACAGAATTTAGCTCTGATTAATTTTGTGAAAGTTTGCAGGTAGAAGAACTAATTTGTTCCTAGGGATGGTTTCTTATGGTCACAGTTTGCCATTCAAAGCTTAATATTGTGGTGTATTGCTCATCCTATGCAGTTTTTTCTCAGCCAGAACCCTGGATCCTCTCCTGTAGACACTGCAGTTTTGTCTTCCATGGGATACAATAGAAAGAGAGTGTTTTAATCTTGCAGGTAATAAGTGGGCCGTTGTTTGTCCCAGAGATTATGTGTACAACCAGCAATTGAAACTAGTCTGCTCTGTCCTTAGCTGTCCAGTCTATAAGTACTGTTGCTTTAGAGTGACATTATACCACTGTCAGGTTGGGTAGAATATTAAATACCACCCTAAATAGTATTAAAATGGCATTAAATAGACATGTCCCGCTATAAAAATAACCAAATGAGTTTTACTGTACCTGGTTAGAGCATATAAACGATGTCAGCTATCTAATGGGAAAGAAAGGAAAAATGATTTAGACACTTTACTGCTTCCTAGTGCTTTCTCCTGGTTTGAGCAGTCTGTTCCAGCCGTGTTTATTCCCAGCAATTTCTGTGCTGTTCTATTCAGTGCTCCAAAGAAATGTGCGTCACGAGGAGAGGAGTGGAAACTTGCAGCAGCCATCATACACTGAGCCAATGCCTTCCAGAAACATATTACTGTTTCTGGAAGAGGCTTTTTCTGTCTTGAGGTAAATTATTTAAAGACTAATTGTTTGACAACAGATCTAAATGAACCTGGCAATTTCCCTGCATTGGATCAGACCTGTAAAGCTCTACTTTAACCCTCTGTTTCTTACAAGGATGAGTAAAAGTCTATTTAAAAAGTTGCATGGAACTGAGCAATTAGGAGATATCCCACTCACAAATAAATAAATGGCTTTCTATCACGAGTGCTTGAAAGCTGAACTAGAGTAGATTAATTCAGCTAAGGGACTGCATGGTAGGAAGGAAAAGTCGTGGACATGCTTTAGAGACCCCTACATGAACCAGTCATGTTGGTGTACCGTTTAATAGAAAATTCAGTTTGGCACCTACCTGTGCATTCACTAGCCAAATTTAACTTATTTTGTCAGACGTGGACAGAGCACAGCTGAACATAAATAAAGGAAATAAGTAGATAACGAGCTAAGAAGGAAATCCAGCCAAATACTAAAGATACAAAATAACCAAGTGCATGGTTTACATAGAATTGCATATTTGAGGTCTGTTTGCTCTCAGACAAGAGTAATGTAATTTCTCTCCACTGTGAAGGAAAGTGGATACAGCTGAGATATCTGCTGCTGTAAAATTGCAGGTGATATTCACCTGCCAGAAAGCACCAAAGCTCTCTCTGTGCCTTTATCCAGTGAAGTTGTCTTCAAGCTGACTTAGGATCTTCTAGAACTGATGAATTTCAGTGACTGTGAAAGTTATGTCTCTTTTCTTGATGCCTCTCCCTGTCAGATTTTAACACTGATGCTTTTTTCTCTCATGGACAAGAACTAGTATTTGCTGATGACTTCAAACTACATCCCAAGCAAAGGAAGAACAGATATATTTTCTGAGATTAAATGAAAATTTTAAAATTCTTAAATGGATAAAAATCAGTATCTCCAAGGTACATCCATATGAGTTTTGAAGGAAAATGTCATATACATCAAATGATATCTGTGGTGGCAGAATTCATTTCGGAAGTACTAGGATAAAACCAAAATTATCAGCATAAAAATGTATTTGATGAATGTTTGAAAGAAATAAAGACATTTTTCTTTGTTATAACAGTGAAATGTAATATAATTTGCAATCATGATCTGGTTTTTTTCATATCTGTTTCTAAGGGTCCTTCATACTGATACTGAGCTCTCAAGCTGACTCACCCTCTTATCAAACAGATGGATCTGTTCACTTCCAGGAATGTGAGAGAATTAGGTTGTTTCTGAGAACCAGATGGATATAAAGGCAGAAACAACAGCAAAGGACAAAGCTGGTGTTGCACTTTGCAGCTTCTTTTCTGTTTCCAAGACAGCATAAATGGCAAATCCATGGAAAGGGGCAACTTTAGCAGAGATTCAGCAAGGGCATCAGGTGAGAAAATCCCCTCTCAGTTCCATGGCTGCTCATGTGCACATGCCTCACACAGGCTGTGCTTCACTCACCTACAGCTTGTTCAGCTGATGGAACTCCTTACTTATCCACACGTGGGGATTTGCCTGGAGGTTCTTCTGGATATGCTTATACTCTTGCCAAGTAAGCTCACAGAATCAAGATGAGCATTAGCAGAATTTCTCCCATGCTAACAGTTCATCTTCTCATTTTCCCCATATGGTAATCTGGTATCTGCACAGCTTTTCTGATCCAACTGCTAAGTTTTGTTTGCCAGCATATGTGTGTTGGTCTGTGAGAAGGGATTCCTCCATACTAGACTAATAGCCCTGAAGTAAAAGGGTTCTGCAGGCATTTCATGTCGCTGTGAAGAAGACTGATCAGTTAGAGACAACTCTCATCCTTGAAAAACTTCACAGAGACAGAAAATTGTTATGAGAAATAATAGAAAGAGTGGAAGCTGATTTCTGAATTCCAAAAGATGAAACAACAAATCTGTTCACTACTTAGTAATATGAACTTATGTAAATATTTTTTCTTACCGCATAGTTTTGTTTGTTGCTTTTTTTGTTTTTTGTGGGTTTTTGAAAATACATTATTCTTAATAAAACATTTTTTTTTCCTGCATGGTGTCTATTTAGCATATTCTTTTTGTGTAATCTGGCCTCTACGAACCTTGTAATGAATGGAAGTTGAATAACTTTCTCAGAAAATAAAACTGATGGAATATTTTATGAGAGATTATCACTGCAATGGAAATGGAAGCCTGGTGTGCTCCAGAGTTCAGCAATTGGCACATGTAAATGGCAAAGCATAAGAAGGATTATCGGCTACTAATTTTATGAAAGTCCACTGGCACTAAGAGCAATGCTGCTATTATGAGACTTCAAGGATAACAGCAAACTGAAATGAAGCACTCATTCCTTTTCAGCAGAAAAAATAAATTGTGATACAACTGTTTTAAGCTGATGGAAAAATGAGGGGAAATGGTTTAATGTTTACAGCTGAAAAATACTGCTTAAAAAGTCATGTTTTTGAAGACATTCAGGTATTGATCAGGCACAAGTGCTTTGGGCAGTCATTTACTAAAAGTTTACAGCAAAACAAAAGTAAAATATTTTTTAAACTGATAGACAAATTTTAGCGCTATAAAGACATTGATAAGAGAATATGCTTTCCCAGAATGCTTCTAATGGCAGGAGGACTCTATTCTTGGGTTTTTGCCTTAGGACATTTGTTTCATTTTTGTTGCTTTCAACAGAATTGTTCATGTGAGTCTGGATTATTCACATGCCTTGGAGTTATTGGTCTCACCCAGACTTTGCAATCAGAGACACAGATCCTGATATAGTTGACTGCTCACAGAAGTGTGAATCTGAAAATACATAAGAGCATCAAAGTATTTTACACTATTCAGTGGATCTTCTGATATATTTACAGAGCTAAAAATTGAAATTGACTCTCATTAATATCTTCCTGAGAGACACTTACTCTCATATTTCAGAAAATCACACTAAGTATCATTCTACCCCTTTGAATATGCCGAACCAAAGCTTAAAGTCAAGCAGATATGCAAGTGCTTTAAGGAATAGGTAGGGGTTTTTAGTTCACTTCTGTTGGAAAGGGGCTAAAAATGCTAGCTATCTTCTAAGGAATGCAAATGGGAATAAAGGTTCATGGGTTACACCATTTAAATGCATACAACACTGGTAAAAAAAGAAAGTTATTTAATATTTGATCTAATTTTATGTAGTTACAATGGTATTTGTGGCTGTGTTACATTTTTATTTTATTGATTATTCTTATATTTTGCTAACAGTGGGTAGATGGATAAAACTACTGTTAGTTTGCCTGGGAGAAATTTGTAGAACTGTATCCAGCAGAGGAGAGGGCATTCTGGATCTCTGACTCAGAAAAGAAGAGAAATTTGCACAGTAGACCAAATTTCACACATTCTGGAGGAATATCTTTCTTTGCCGACTTAAAGGCTCCTTGTTTAATGTCAGTTGTCAAGAAAAAGCCATATAATAATGGCAGTAAATCACTATTGTGTTTAAGAACTCTCCCTTCTTGACTACTTAAAAATGGCAATTGCACACATATAAAAAACTCAAGAAAAACCAGCAACACAAAAGAAACAAACAAAAAACTCCCAGGATGACATATCTCTCAATATACATTTTTAGGAAAATATTTTCTGTTATTTGATTGGTTTTGATTTTTATTCTGGATCTAAAATGGTGTTTCTAATCTGCTGAAATACTTGCAGTTTACTTTCTGCAAAGCAGGTCCAAGACTCATATTGAAATTCAGGGAGGACCTAAGTTTTAGTTTCACAGTTTTCTCTATTTGGTTGATTTTTTTGTGTGTTTTTCTCATGCTAGCGAGAAATGAAAATAAATTCTGACAATTCACATAGTTTCCAAAAGACAAGATCTTGTTTCAAGTTACTCTGTATTTTTAGTTTACTCATCACAGTGCCTGATTTTCTAGCTAAGGTTACATCTGTCAATCTGGAAGTTCTCCTAGAACTCGAAATTAGTTTGATAATCTATGTGCTGCCAGCACTTTAGGTTGACATCCCAGAAGCTTTGTTGACTTCCCAGATTTGAAGAGGTCTCTCACCTTTCCCTTTTCTGCAGTGTGTGTGAAATTGATGCAGACATAGATTTTGAGGAACAGGATGTCCACCAGTTGGATTGTCATCCTCGTGGTACCTAAAAAAATCTTTCTAAACCAAGATTTCTTCTCTTGTGTATAATAAAAAGAGGAAAGGAGAGAAATACCATCCTAGGATTATGTGAGTCTAAACTCTTGCAGAGGAATCAATTCCTACAACCACAAAATTTTAAATTCAAACAAATGTGCTACAAAATATTACATAAAGAGTTCATATAACTAAAACTTGTTCGTGTGACCTCAAGGTAGATCTAAAACAGTAGCACAGGCTTGACCAGCTGTTATTGACAGTTTCTTATTTAGTTTTATCTCTATCTCTTTGCATATGCAATTTTTGTGGGACTTAATCAGTATGTATTAAAACCATTCAATATACCCATTGCCATCAATATCCTATTACTAATTCCTTTAAAGTTTAATTAAAGGTTTTCCAAATTAATAATAATACTCAATTAATCATTACACAGGCCAATCATCTCAGTTCATGCAAATTAAAGCATGAATTTTAGAGCAGTGCAGGCATGGCAGGCAGAACTAACCATGATCAATAAACAGCCTCTCTCCTAGGATTTTCAAATATTCCTAGTGAATTCTCTTTACAAAATACTGAGCAACAGAAAGCAAGAGAGAACAAAAAGGTTATTTACATCTCAATCACAAACCCCTTCATTAGTCCTTTTTCGTTGCCAATAATTTTGCTTTTAGCCATTATTGGCATTTGAGCATTTGCCTGGTCTGATGTTGTCCTTTTGTTTTAAAAGGATTTGAACTGCCAGACTTTCCTTATGAAGCAGATAGATTATAATGGTCACTCATGGTACACAGGAATGGATAATGTGTCTGTTCTCTTCTGAGGTATTTTAGAAGACTTATCCTTATAAAATTGGAATTATGGATGGTGAACAAAACCATAAAAAGCACACATGAAAACTGTCATAAATCCAAAAATGTTCCACCTAAATCTACATTCTTAATCAGTTGAGACACTTCTTCCCCTCACTTCCCATGCTACCTTTCTATCTTTTTTTTTCCAGGATTTAAAGCAGATAGCCAAAAAATCCTGCTGAAATATCAAGTTTTCCTTAATTCTGATGCTTAAAAACAATGCAAGTCTCACAAGGAAATTTCTGTTTCTTAGCTATTTTCTGCTTTACTTGAATTGTTTAAGGAGTAAAATAGAGGGGCAGTATAGCACTTCAGATGAATACTAGAACACTTTTGCTACATGGCTGAGAAGCATCTTGAGAGAACCTATTTGAAATTTAACCTCTGTGGGGGGTATCACACAAATGTTGCTTTGAACCGTAAAAGGTATAATATACTGTGTAAAATGGATGATTCATATTTTCCTCATTTTTCTTCCAAGTCCAAAATCACTCCATCTCATTTCTTATCTGCTCGCATTTAAGTCTAGTATCTTGCCAGGCAGCTGTCACTTCTTACAGCTGCTTTGAGAGAGCTGTGTCAGAGTGGGACTGGGCACAAGCATGCTGTGATTTATAGCAGCAGCAGCCTGTTGGCAGAATTCATTCGACTTAACTTGCACCATCTAAAAGGACGGGCCCTTTTCCAGCCTTGTCTTCCAGGAGCCTGTATTGTCTTTGGAGAGGAGTTGACATCTCCAGAAAGGGATGTATCTACTGCCAAAATGGGTGTTATATAACATATTCCTTTTCCTTCAGCAGCAGTGAGAACACAGACAGTTGCTTAAACCAGTAACGTCACTTTCACGTGGCTGATGTCTGATGGAATGGATACAGACTTTTCTCTTATTCAAATGGTCAGGAGAATGTACTAACCATTCCCAGTCAGAAGTGAGTCTTTACTGGATAATTTTTGGATTAGTATATCAATTCACAATCTGCTTAAACTGTATTAATTATAAGCCCTCACCGTGCGTTGTCCCACAGAAGAGAGTAATGCTGCTTTTGGCGGCGAACAGAGCAGATCTCTTTCTCTTAAAGAAGAAGTGGGAATTTTGTTGTCTCTTCCATAAACTGAAGCAGCAGTACAGCACATGACACCCTTCCATCTTCTTGATCAATGTTTGAGCTGTATTGATCTCCTTTATCTGCTAAATATGAGGATGTGGATCAGGGGAAGATTGTAGGGGAACAACAGAGTGAGGAAGGAACAGGACCTGCTTTATATGATGGATAGTGAGGGAATGGAGCCAGAAACTCTTATATGTTTATTGCATGTCATTCGTTATTATAAAATAGGGAACAAAAGGAAAAGAAAATTTCATTATATAGTGTACAGAGAGAGCTGAGGCAGGTAGCAACCCAGGTGTTTTCCTTATTCGGAAGGTTCAGGACAGGTATTTTTGCGGAGCGGGTACAATGCACACGGGGAATCTGAGCCAAATCTAGGAGCTGATCATGAGTCTCTTGGCTTCAGGAGGCTTTGGAGCTGCTTCTTAGAGCTTAAGTCACTCCTGTTTATCCCTGCAGTGCTCAGAAGGACAAAGAGAGAGCTGTGAGCTCTGCACAATGTGCTCCTTGTACAGCAGAGACAGGTAGGTCCCAGTTAATTATTTCTGTCTTGCCCTGACACATCTCCAAAACAGTCTGTTACAAGTTTTTCCTTCCCTTTCCCACACCCTCCAAAAAAATCTAACGCTGCTCTTTATTTAAAAGGCTCAAGGATGGCATTTCAAGAGTGGTTACTGTCCAGTGCTCACCTGTGACAGCCTGTAGACTGCTATTATTTGCAATTTAAGTCCATCACCAATATTTTATGACTGCATGTGCAGTACTGTCAGCTGAACAATATTTAATTCCTTAACTCACAAACTTGACAACAAATAGTCATTCATGGGCCCCATTACATTTCTAGTGGAGCTTGCAGCTTGCTTTTTTTTCATTTGTTCTGCTGCTTGAAATCCAGGTTTACTATAAGATGTTCAATGTTCATGAACAATAAAGTCATAAAATAGTTTAAGAAGGTGGTAAACAGATTAAAATCTTGTCTTAATAACCAATAACATTGGTTATTTAAGAGAAGGAAATGTGCTTCAGTTCTTCTTAGAGAGATATTTCATTCTTTCCTATTAAAAATAAATAAATCTTTTGGCCTATGGAGGGTTTCCAGTTGCCCCCATAATCTAAGGGTGATGGCAGTCCTTAATTTAAAAATATGTGGCATTACATCTTCATCATGTAGGATGATACATTTGAGTATCATCCTACTGTCAAAATTTTTTTAGAATGTGCCAAAGTTTAAGGTTGCACCCATGTTAATATTTCCTAAACTATAACAGTACTTGGCAGTTACAGACTTTGGCTTTTTTTCAGACTTAAAATTAGAATTTATATTACTCAGTTGACTTTTAAGGATAAGTTAAATATTAAACAGAAAGACCATCTTTCAGAAACTATTTGTGGTAAACAATATGACAGGGAGATTCAAGAAGTTTTCTACTCCAGTAGCTACCAACTGATGGACCCCAGTTCAGGAGAAATGATCCACAAAATAAATGAAAAAGAAAAGTATCTAAGCTCTCCTCAAGACCCAAGTAAACAAATAAAAGAAAATAGGAAAATTAAAAATAATAAAGACTCAAATCTCAACTTTTTCCTTTTGTAAATGAAGATGAGTATTGAAGAAATATACAAAGTCTTTTATTATTTTATGTTAAAAAAGGCATTACATAGCTCTTAAATGCTTTCCAGAACATTTATGTGATACTTAGAATGACTGAATAAAGGCATCAAGCTATGACCTTTTACTGTCTAACTTATCTTAAAGATCTCCAGTGATGGCATTTCCACAAATTCTCTGAGCAGTCTGTGCCAGTGATTTAGCATCTCCTAATAGACATAAGCCATAGTTCTTACTGCACCTTGGCTCCACCATTTTTTATTCCCTCTCTCACAGATACAGACAACAGGTTATTCCCTCCCTTTAACAGACAAAAGTGAAAATAAGATTCAAATTCCTCCTGTGACTGCAAATGCCTATTTACCAGAATGTAATTATAAACCCTAATCTTGCATCTCCCAAACCAACTACTCACATTTGTCTCACTGAAACTACAAAGGTGACAGAAGATGAAAAGTTTGAATCTTGTTTAACCAGAAACTATATATACACACAGAAACAGCCTGCCCCCTACATAGAAGGATGCACATTTGTCTGGAGAGAACTGGAAAGGTCTTAAATATACTAATTTAAAACTTTTTTAGCAATACTGCTCTGTTGCCTCTGGCAATATTCTTATGACATGTCTATATTAATATATGTATTTATTTCAAATTATTTCCTCTTCCCTCTAACTGTGTCCTGTAGATTTTATACCAGGTAATTGCTTCTCTAGACTCTTAAAAATTGTCAGGTTTTGTCTAAAAATATGTTTAATTGTAAATTTTCAGAAACCTTGCTTGTTACTTTAAAATTAATCAGTAGAATCAGGGAACTAATTTTAATGATGATTGCTATTTTAATGGGTGAATATTTTTAGCTAAATCTAAAATGCAAAAAGGCTTTATGGTTTGGTGGAACTTTAAGTGAGTACAAAACTGTAATACATCTACCAAGCACAGATAACAGATTATCTTAATTCAAATTATGAAGGTATTTATAGAACAGACCAGCAAGTGGCAGTACATGTTGTGCATAAATCATGAATGATAAGACAGAAATCTTTAAAATGAAACTAAATAGACAGTCAAACAAGCTTTCATGTACAGTCTTATTCATTTTAAGTGTCCTGCCAAGAATCGTAAATGCTTCATTACACATAACCTTATTTATTTTCCTGGAAATAATAAGTATCTCTCAATTTTAGGAAAGAAAGGAAACAACTCTCCTGTAACTGCTGGGATGCATTTGTGTCTCAGTTAATCAAAATGTGTGTGCTGTAAGCCTAAGGTTGGCTCAGAGTGGAAAATGGAATTTTCCAGCAACTGTAGTGTTATGAATTGCCATGACTCATAACATATTCTAATAAATAATCACTGCCTATGGGTACTGTATTGTAATGGATCTGCAATGCCTACTCTAATGGTCTTTGACCCTGGTATCTTTTAAGTGAACGCCATTTTGTGCAGTTTATTTTCATAGGTGAAATGTATGTTAGAAGAAACCCTAATAAACCATAATATTTACTATTACAGATTCCTTCAAAGTCAGTTAAATATATTACTAGCAACATATAACACAGAAAATGAAAAAGAAAAAGGAACAGAAAAAAAGGGAAATAAAAAGAACCAAAAATAAAATGGGAAAAAATAGCCTTCATTCTGTGAGTTAGCTAATAAAACAAAAATGTGTATGTTTTGATAATAAAATGGTACTGTGAGACTGTAATGGCTGATACACTCTGAGGTGAAGATAATGTCCATACTGTGAAGGTGAACATAGAAGTAACAGAAGAACCCATTGATGTTTCTCAAGGCATCATCTCTGATCCAGAGATCACCAGAACTGGTAAATGAGAAATACTTGTACTGAAGCCCTTTTAACCCCTTCTCTGCCTGTTTAGGATATTAACTGGACTGCTAAATACTGTTCCTTGTCAATCTGAGTGTTGGCATATGTAAAGTTGTATGTTGAATGACATTGGCAGTTTTTATCCTGTGGTTTCATGGAGACACACAGAAACTGCTTTCCTTTTGCATCCGTGTTCCTGAGGTTGCCTAGCATGATGGTTCTGCTTGTTTCCTCCATGAAACAAGGCTGTTCAAGCAGCATGCTGTGACATTTGTTAGTGAAATGCGGTTAGAGTTGACTGAAAAAATGTCAACTATAGTTTTGAATTTCAGAAAAAGTTTCTGTGTGTTTGGGTTACATTTGCAAATGGGCCAGAAGCAGTGGGTGGTGTCATTCTCCAAAGCAGCAGTCCAGAATGGAAAGAATAAATTAAGGTGAAGGAGAGTAAAGATTCAGTGCCTTTTCTGACTGATGGATTTTACATCTCCCCTTTCTCCCAGAACTGTGTCTTTGCTCTGTCTTAGCGTATTTTTAAGTGTGCTCTCAGGCTCTCCTTCTAAAAATGTTCACTTTTTCCTGGAATGCTTTTTGAGAACAGAAAGAAGAACCACAGCTTTTGATATCACAAATGGAAATCACTAGGCTGAGAGGGTCATTCTTGCTCTCTGATAAAATTCATCTTAAGCAAAATGAAATATACCCAGAGGGAGAAACCAAGAGACATTCACCTGAAGATGCAGAAGTGTACTGAGAATATACATTTTCTCTGTGCACTTAGAGATTTAAATTTCTGTCTCACAAGCTCCTAGTAGAAGATTCCAAGACCTTGATAATGATACCTGGATTTAAAAGGAATTTTTCTTGCTGACTTCTATTGGAGGCATTCTACTTAGTGGCAAGAGATACTTAAACATGCTTAGAGATAGGCTTATGAAGAACAAAGCATTAAAATACAGGCAACAGGACAAGGATATTCTGTGCTGAGTCTTGATCACTCTGGATGAGGAGTTTAAACAAGTTTCTTTAATGTAAAACTCCACTGCAAACAGAGGAGAAAGGTAAGGAGATTATGTTCCATAAAGACTATGAACTAGACCTTTTCCGCAAGGTTGTTTCTTAGCTGTCTCTTTCCAGCATGTCTTCCCAGAGCTACTTCCTAGCATTTGCTATTCTATGGGATTACTCTTCCTTTTGTGCAGAACCTCGTACTTTTTTTTTTTAACTTCCTGCAGTTTCTGTTGGCCCAGTTCCAAGGTTTATCAAGATGTTCTGGACTGGATCTCTGCTGTGAATTTGACTTTTGGTCCCTAGTCTACATCTGAACAACACCAGAAAGTACTCCTGAATTCAAGGTATATATCTTGTGTCAAGGTATATATCTTTGCTATGAAAACTACATAACCTGGAAAACTGAGAAAAGGCCCTCTTGAAACATATTTTATATCTCCCTCAGAAGAGATGTAATTTCTGTCCTACATAATCTAGGAGACAAGTTCAGGCTTCCCATTTGACTCATATTTCCAATTTTTTTGCTCTCTAACCTGAACTCCCTAATCAGAGGTCTGTTATACCAATGGTTGGCAGAACCATGTAGTTAAGTACATTCATGGTATTTCTAACCACATAGAAAGATCCCATTAAAGAAAAAGATTTAAGATCCTTAAGATCCCATTAAAAAAAAAAAAAACAAGGAGGAAGTCTGGATGATCAGGCCAAGCATAAAGCAGAGTTTCACATATTTAGGGGCACATTTACCTCCAAATCTGCTTGCTGCTCCTTTTAGGAAAGGTTTGAGCTTTATTTGACTATGTCTTCTGAATATGGGTCTCTGAATGCCCCCTCTATTTCACTTCTCTTGGCCAAGTCCTGTAAGAGAATCATTGACTAGGAACCATCCTGCATTGAATTTTAGTGTTATATTAGTGAACTCCTAAAGAAATCACCTTCTTTTTCTGGATTTGTGTACCTCTTCCTGCTGTAGACTTTGCCTACAAGACTACATACCAATATTTAATGGGTTAGAAAATGTCAACATAAATAAGAATCAGACAAAAGTAATGCAACTCTGGCTGGAGGCTGACAATTGTCCTAGCTACAAAACACTGGATAATCAGTAACCATGGCTGTAACGTCATAGTGAGGATTCCAGACTTTGGGAATGGAAGATTTACAGCACCACATAAATTCTTCTGCACTTTCTATTGCTTTTGTTTCTTCTTACAAAGGTAAGGGAATCCCTTGAGTGCATGATAACAGGCAATGTTTATTTTGGGATATGCTGCAGACAGTGTGTCCAGGTGGTGTTTTCTGATTCAAAGCTGACGTCAATAAAAAGTGATGGAAAATGTTAGCAAAGTCTTGGCCTTATTCTCTCTGTTCATTTAGGAAGCTGAATAAGACTTTCCTGCTGTTACAATATCTTCTTTGTTCTTCCTTGCACAGTCTCTAACCACCCTCTTATTACACGGCAAAGGAAGATTAAAAGGAGAACATATCCTCCAGTTATTTTCCTCTAAAGTCATGATATAATAGGGATTTAAAAAAAAAAATCAAATAATGTGCAAGGGAGTGAAGCACAAGTGGAACAATGAAACAATACAAGTTCAAGTTCTCTGCTCAGATTTCTTCTAGAAGAAAAAGATATGACTAAAATGTTTCAAACCAACTACATCAAATAGGGAAAACGTACCAAAAAAAAATTAGGAGAAACAATTAACAATACTCATAACACATCCAGCATTTAAACTTTCTGACAGTAATGGAAAAGCTTTGTGATTACATTTAATCTTCTTTTTCCAGTTTAAAACAAACTGTGCCTGTCTGTTCAAGGCTGAGTTCTCCCAATACTGTAATATGGTGTGAAAAACCAACAAAAATGTGCAGCAGAGAATGTTTTAATGAATAAGAGAGACAACAATTCACCAATATAACAGGAAAAATAGGAAGCCATTAATACAATTGCAAATGTTAACAGATCTCCACAACCAGCTCCCAGAGGCTGTGCTGGTCTCATTCTTACAGTCCTCAGCTGTTATCTGAGCTCTCAATAGATGATGAACTGAAACTTTTTCATCGAGTGTATTCAGCAAAAAAAAGTATGAATGCAAGGTAAAACCACAATCAGGTGAACTACATAATTTATTAATCAAATAAAAACCAGGCAAAAATGTCATATTTTAGGTCAATATGTGGCAACTAGAGTGAAGTCTCCCATTTTCAATTAAAATAAAAATAGAGGCCTAGGAAAAGCAAATTGCTGAAGGACAGGAAAAAGAAAAAGTTATTCTGAGCCTCTAAATATAGAAATCTCTCCTATGCTTTTATAAAAAAAGATATGACCAGCTGCAAGAGCCATCCAGATCAGCACATTTTTTTCATGATGTCTTGACCTCTTCCCTTTTATTGAATACAAGTCCCAAAGCAGAAGGGATCTATATCCTTGCACACATCTAATAAAACTTATAATAAAATGAACTAATAAAGCCAAATGGTAGTAAAAAATAATTAATTATTGATATACGAAAAAATATTAACTTTAATGGCTAATGCGAGATTATCTCTTTTTTTTGTGAGAATGAAGATATATTGAAGTAACATTATTGGTTTCACTTAACTCACATATATATATTTTAAATTGTCTTTGCTTGTCTTGTGGTAGTATGTATGTTCTGAGTTGAGATTGGATATACTGGCAAGAAAATATAGGAGGAAACAGAAGAATAAACTCATGAGGAGATGCTCAAATGTAAGGGCTTTAGCAAAAGGACTTTTGTCATGTTATAAACCTTTCAAATATTTTTTTCCATATTATCACTTTTTATTCAGGTTAGTTGCCTGTCATGTTGATTTTTTTTGAGTTTATGAATAACCCCATTGAAGCAAGTGGATCAGAGTCAGAGTTCTAAACCTTCATTTGAAATAATATCCCATTTAAGAATTAAGTTAAAGCAGGAGCTTAAATTCATGTGTCTTGAAAAACTAATTTTTTTATACCCTTGATTATAAGCAGACATCAGATATTTATTAAATACCCTTTTGACTGTTCAGAGCCATCAAAACATTTCTCTCTGAGTTTTCTGCACAAACAAGCCTGATACCTCCAAGTCAATTGGATAGGATTGTTAAACTAATTTTTATGTGTTTGTGCTTAAGTTTTGAAAACAGACTTGCTGACAAGATCTTAGATAAGAGTGAGAGCAATTAAAAAATACAACGTATGTAATTTTCAGGGTGATTCCGTCACCTCTTCTTTGTGCCTTGCAACAATGAAATTGAGCTACCAACTATTAAAGAAGACTTATCTCTATGAATACTGAATAATACTGTAAAATATGTCCATTGTTTATTGTCCTATATAATCTTCTTTGAATCTTCTAAAATATTGCTGTATTTATTTATGTATGTATTTATGTATGTTAAGTCCTAAGTCACCTAAGTCCAGGCCAATAGAAAACACATTCCATTGTTGTATTTTTTTCAGCAGCATTTTTAAGAAGAAACTCCAAAATAAGCAAGAATTATTCCAGCCTACACTTGCATAGGTGATTGATTCTAGATTTATGTGTTTCAAAGTCCCACTTCTGACAAAAAAGGTCCCATTTGTAATCACATCTGTTGACTTTGTTCTCAGAAGACAGAAACAAAAGAGCTCCAGTAGCAAAAGTACCACCTGAGCTACAGAAACTCAGTCTTTCCTGTCCAAAGACCTTGTAACAAGGCAAGCCCAGCTCTCAGACTTCAGCAAACTCCCAAAATACAGGATTTGGTGTATCTGTTACTGACTAATTGACTCTATTTGCTTCCCCCTTGCATATGCCAACATAATTCATAAAGTTTATTTATATGTCTTCATTTGTATGTTTAGATATTTTTAGAAATGTGGTTTTTAATCCATAAGATAAAATTCATGCTATACCCATATATAAGGACATATCAATTTTTAAATTCCTCATTTCGTCCTCCCTCAGAGCTGTGCATTCCAAAGAAAATGTCTTCTGCATGCTCTGAAATAATTGAGTACATGCTTATAAGAAAAATATATTTCCTAACAAAACAATGATTCATCACAAAAATGATCAAGAATATGAGGCAGCAGAAAATATGAGCTATAAAGCATTGTATTTTCTGAAAGACTAAAACACTGAAAAAAGACAAAAGAAGTTAAAATAGATAATAAAGGCAAAAGGAGAACAAAAATATTATTAAGCAAGTGGTTATGATAAATAATAATATTTCAGGCATATGAAGAGCAAGAATTCAATGAAGAGCAAGAACCTTCAGCTGAGACCAAGATTAAAAATTTTCTCTTTTGTTCACTTTGAGGATGAAGAGGTCAAACCAACAAATCCTCACCAAAGAGAGGAGGGAGATCTGCTGGTGTTGGGAAATATACATGTTACAGGAATGATTGTTCTCCAGACCAGTGATGGCTTTTTAGAAAACCATAAAGATGGTTAAAAGATACACACAGACATGAATGTATCTTGTGTGTATACAACAGCATTAGAGCCCTCTGGAACTTGGAAAACTTTATGCCATGTTGAAATATCAACTTGAAGTACAATGAAGTACATCAAAGCATAATGCTTCTTGATTGCAAACACCACTTTTCCTCCACATATTTAAAAATGGAAGGTAAATTCCATCTACCTGTGTATATTTTGTCTGTGCAAGTTTTCCTGTCCTATGAAGCATTAAATTTTGTGAATATTATAAACATATCTTGTCAGTGGGTATTAGAAATAAAAGAGAAAAAAAACCCCTCTATTTTTCCAAATGTCAATGAAATTTTAATTATTAAATCTTATTAATTGATTATTTAGAGGCTAGTATTTTTTAAGAAAGAAAAGTACAAGGACTGAAGCAGATAGATAAATTTAAGTTCTTTCTTTCTTTCTTTCTTTCTTTCTTTCTTTCTTTTTTATTTTTTTCAATTTGGCCTTTGAAATGCTAGAGTAGCTCCAGGATAAAGATTACCTAGATATATTAGGACTTCTAGGCATATAATATCTGCTTGTTGGATTTCTTGTGTATAATATGAATACTCCAAATTTCTTCAGGTACTCCGGCGATGTTTGTTTTTCTCTAATGTTGTTTAAAGTGACTGGCACACTTTTAGGAAACAGACATTTCAGTTGGATAGGAATATAAGAAGTAGAAGCCAAAGCATGATCAAGTACTTGAAAGCTTATCTCAGATCTTATTCTCAGGGGTACGTACACAGCTGCTCACACTGAATATGATTATCAAACAGGTGCCCACAGGAATTCTAATATAGGTATTTCAAAACTTAGAAAATGTAGTAAAAAAGCATAAGAGTGTACTGACAATTACTTGTGGAAATTCCAAAAATTGATGAGTACAGATTATTGTGAAATGGGTTCTTGCCTTTCTTTGAAAAACACATTGCACAAAAACTTTAATTCTGTGATGAAGGTGTAAAAAATATATTGAAGTAATTACAGAAAAACAATCAAGCAGATTATGACTATAAGAAATAGAAAAGCAATTGAAGGCTTGTTTGGATTGCTAGAATACAGTAGCAATACAAGCTCTCATTCACCATCTACTGTGTCAGTTTCAAACTTCCATTGATGTCCGAGGTGCAAGATAAAACTCCTGGAGCTTAAACACTTCAGTCAATATGTTGCTAGTGATCTATTTGTGCAGATAGCAAACAGGCTTAGATGAGGTGACCACTGAAAAGCCCTGTTATCACCTCTCATCTTCTTTACTCTATAAACCAATGTCATGTGAACAAAGAATCAACCATAAACTGAAAAAAATTTATGAAAAGAGAAACAGAGAAATCAATAAAAATGTAAGACGGCAATAAAAACCAAAATAGCTTAGAAGAGAAAAGGCTGGGGAAATACAGTAAATACCTTAAGCACATCAATAAAATGAAATGTCTATTTCAAAATAAGAATAAGAATAAAATCAAATATAAGATTAAAAACATATTTCAAAATACAGATTTGAAAACTAAAAGTGTTCCTGTGTTTTCTGCCAGGCTCCCAAAAATGGGTCAGATGAAATTTAATGCAACATTTATCCCCTTGAAATGCATTCTGCTTTTATTTGAGGAGTGGGTGTTTTTGTTTTTTTTTTTGGTCTTGAGATTTTTGTTTGCTGTTTGTTTGTTTGTTTTTATTTGTTTTGGACATTTGGATTTCATTGCAAGAATTGTGTCTGTAAAAGCTGACATCAAAAAATAAAAGCTGAGTTTCATTTACAGTTTCATACTGCCAAAATCTGGGGCTGTAGAAAAATGACAGCACTATCAAGTGCTATGCCCCGTGGAAGTCAACACAAAATTTTGACTTCACTGCAATGTTTCTATTTTTATGGTAAAAGTGCAAGACCTGGTAATATTGAAGAACGTTCAAGGGGATTTTTTTGATTAGCAAAGTACTCAGTTTAAAATTTCAAATCCTAAAAATAAGCCTGCAGATGGCTTAGGGCTGAAACTGTTGCTGTTGAGTACTTTAGTCTTTCTCAGTGTTAGCTGGGCTAGGAACAGAAGTCATTTGCATGGACCTGAACTTATTATTTTTAAAGTGTTAGTACGACACTGCAGGATGTTCAAGACTAGAAGGATCTGAACTGAGATTGTTTCTATTGAAATATAAACTGTAATGAGTATACAAGTAAGCTACCTAAGATGCACATGAAAGAGAGACCAGAACTAAATCCTTAAGGAAGGGACAATAAAGGATTTACATATAATATAGTTGTATGTAGAATTTTAAAGCAAACTTTCTATTTGCTAAGACTTATCTACAAAGTTGTGAAGAAACTAAGTCAGGGACTTGATTAAAAGAGAAGACAATGTCAGGGACAAAGCCTCCTCTCTGCTGTACTTGGTATTTGATACAGAGAATAGTGACAAAAAGGCTTTTCCTCCAGCTTAGACAGACTTCACTTCAGCAGAGGGGACAACTAGCTTTGGCCAGGTTAAAGCATTGGGATGGGTTTGGGAGAACTTGGAGCATTTCTGCAGCCAACACTTGGGAAGTTGAGCAAAAATCTCTCTGGAGCAACAAGAAATGCTGGATGACTGCAACTGTTGTTACACAGAAGAGGTAAGTGCTTTCTCTGACCTGTCTGTTTAAAACAAGAGGCAGAGACATCTAACACACTCTCAGGGCAAACTGCCTTCAGATTTGACGAAGATCTTTCAGAGTAGTTTACACAATTTTTGTATTATCTGTCTATTGACATTATTTAATCTCAAGTGGTACTGAGCGCAAGGTGCACTAAATGCCATTTATCACTCTGGAGACCAGTATAAAATGAAAAAACAACAACAACAACAAAAACCACAAAAAAAAGCAAACCAACAAAAACAACAACAAAAAATCACCCCACCAAAACAACCAAACAAAAAAAACCCACAATAACCATTTCAGTCTATTGACATTGTATTAGTAGGGCCAGACATCTAACAGAGTGTGTTTTACTAGTGTATCATTAGCAAATGTCATTAGCTTGTGGCACAATCTTCCTTTAAAAATAAAGTGTCCCATATCATTAGCAGGAAGGTTCATGGCCAGTGAGTTTTACGGATTTCAGAAAAGACCACAACACGGAGAAACCTGTCTTCTTATCCTTTGTATCAGCAGAGGTGGTACATGGAATCAGTGGCAATACTATCACTTTACAGAGAGAATCAGATCAAAAGCAACTTCAAGAAAATAAAATGTGTGTATCTTGAAGATCACTGTGCCGTGACAAATTTTTGGATTGTTAGAAAATACACACTATAGAAATTTGTTGGAGAGAAACACATATACTCTGCATTAACACGTAGGCAGACTAAACAGCAAAATATTAAGACCTCAGTCTAGAATGTCTATGAACCTCTGACAACTTGACACTTTCTCTGTGCAAAAATATAAAAATATATCAAAATATGTATTTAGTGATAACTCGAAATATATACAGATGTATGTTATTTTTAAGGGGAAAAAAATGGAATTCTAAGACATAACTCTAGAAGAGTTAGGCTGAATTTAAGTAAACCACAGATACTACAGATAAAACAGTTGGATATTTCAGTAACATTTTCAGATTAGGCATATGCTAAACAATAAGCAACTAAAGTCACCAAAGAGCTTTTCATTATATCCATCTAAGCAGAACTTTCAAAAGGTTAATTGTGAATAGAGTATGTGTAATATGTTCTTGAAATTAAACAAGAATATCCTGTTGTAGAAACTGTATCTGACAAAATTTTCAATAATGCAACATAGGAAGTAGTCCTTCCTGGGTCTAGATACACAAAGAGAGATCATTTATACCATAGACAAAAACCAGCAGCAAAATGCATTCCAAAAAAGAAAATGTCTTTTCCCACAATATTTTACAAAGGCAAGGTTATCTCAGTGTCTTTCTAATAAAAATTTATGACAAGTGCTGATGGCAGGGGCTAAAATAGCAGTCTGTCATCTAAGAAAGGAACTTTTCGAAGTGTCCTTGTTCCTCTGGAATTTTTACTTGTTTTCCCTGAATATACTGAGAGTTGAAGGGGGACCAGGGAAACTCTCATACCTGTTCATAGTGGTTGAAAGACAAAGGACTTCAACAGTGAAAATTAGAAAATGCCATGCACCACACAAAAGTGATTTCATGTTCAAGGCTGTTCTTGGTTTTCACTTTTAGTGTGGAATGCGTGGCCATAGGCAGTGAGTTCATGTGCAGCAAAAGAAGGACAAACATCTTATATACTCAATACACTTTATACTTCCATGTTGACTCCAGCAGTAAGATTCATCTCACTAGATTTGCAGATGCCCAATACAGTCACCCTCAGCTCTCCTTGCTGTCACTGAACATCAGGTCAGGAGAATGTGTCTAAGACTCAATTTATTTATCTCAAAGTAAATGCCTAAAACACATTAGATTAATCATACCTTAGAACCAAATTTACTATAAAACAAGTTTAGAGTGTCATCATCTCCATGGAAATGTGTAAAGCCCAGAAAAATCCTTCTTGGCAGCAAATACTGAGACATCTCTTGTTGTTCTTAGCTTTTCACCTTCAGCAAATGATTATTTTTCGTGAAGAACTTCTTGGGCTGTTTTACCCCCTTTGATCTGCTTTTAAGTAAAGCTGGGTGCAGGTCACCTCTGTTAATCGAGAGTATATGCAAAGTTCTGCCACTTCTGTTCATTCTTGGAAATGTGAGATCTATGGAAAAGTTTATTACTGTTTTTTATTGGAACATACTTGATTAGGTGTGATTTAGCTTTCCTTTTCTAACCTTAGCAAGAGAGGCTGTGAAAAGTGTTGCCATTCTACATCCCAGTAAGTTGGATAGGAAAAGATTCCTTTGAGTGCTCTCCAATCACTTCAAGTGGGGATTTTGCCAGCCCTCAGAGCTCATACAAATGATGTACTGCTCTCTGCTCTGGGTATCAAAACTAGCCATCAGTCATGTAGCAGCCCAAATCTGAACTGCATAGTACTGAAGAGGGAAAGGAGAAATGCAGCCATCCATAATACTTCCAGGAGTACTTCTGATGGTAATGTACTTTTAAGTCGAAATGTCTTTGTCTTCACCTTCACAGGGTGCACAAGTTTAAGTCCCAAAAGCTCTGTGTTGCAGATGTCCAGATGCATCCTCTTGATTTAAGTCACTGGTAATTTTGTGCAAAATATACGGAATGTTACCTCTGACTTTACCCTCATTTAAAAAATATTTCATAGCAGAGAATTTTGGGAAGTTTTTTTGTTTTGTTTTGTGTTTTTTTAAGTCAGAAAGGATGCTTGAAGAATTCAGTACTGAGCTAAGAACTTGATACACTTGTGAAACTTTAAAAAATGGGATATATATGTATCTTAAAAATTAGGGTATTTCTCTCATTCACAAGAGAACTCTAAAAATAATCAGTCAATAGTGCCAAGTAATACAAAACTTCATTGGCACCCAATGAATGTGTGGAATCATCCCTTATTTTTAGGGTATTGTTCGTAAAATTAAGATCATGCCCATTAAGTTTCCTCTTCTTATTGCTGTTTTTATGAGAGTTTAATTTTGGCAAGCACCTGAGGGATAGCTTTTTACAACATGATTGTCCCTCTCTGATTATTAAGACCACAATTTACTTTCAGCCAAGATGATTATTGAAAAGGTTTGTTTAATTTCCTGCCTCCAAGCTGTCCACATGGATTAAAAAAAAAAAAAAATCCCATTGCACCTAATTTGACACAAATCAATATGATTGGCAGGCTTTTCTACAAAAGTGTCTAATGTTAAATACACATGCTGCCTGAATTTCCTCTAACAGCCTGTGGTTTAAACTTGTCTCACTCAGGGTAGGCACATCATTTCCCAGGGCATGTGGATTATAGTTTTGGCACTAGACCCAGTTGTCCGGATTTCCTCTTGTAGATCTTCATAAGTAGCACAATTTCTACAAAGACAAACCCACATAGGGCACCCACGAATGATCAATGTGTTTGTAAGATCAGAGCAATCATTTCCTAATGGAGCATCTAGAGAAAGGAAGCACTGGAGGATGGAATATGCAAAAGCCTATTGAGTGATACTTAGTAGATGCATAGGGGAATGGACACAGACAGGCATTTAAAGATGGAGTTGCAGGGCTTGCATTATTCAGCACAGAAAGAGACCTGACACTACCCAAGTTATAAAAGAAGGTGAAGATGTAGGAGAATAATTATCTTTACTGGAAAACTGGAGACCCTAAGGAGTAAAACAGGAGACAGAAGAAAAGCAGTTGATGGTGTTGAGGGAAGGGAAAACTGCAGTGATAAGGTTCAAAAGCCTCAGATATTCCTTGAAGGATTCAGCAAGTCAGGTGTGATAGACTGCACTGTTAATGACTCAAAAAAAAAAACCCTGTAGGTGCCAGGGTGCTTTACTGAAGTCAGGTTTGCTTCTGTTTAGAGGGAGGAGATGAGTTTTTGGGGGAGTGGTGGTGATTTGCACAAGACAGAGAGGAAAGCTACAATTAGACTTTGATAAAGGCAAATCCTGCAGGATGAGACAGTGGCTTTTACCACAGTAATTGTCCTCCCTTACACAAGCCAAGCTGTAACCCACCCCCCTCTCAGCTCCCCAGGGAGGGTCTGATGGGGCATAACTGGCTCCACGATGCTGACATGAGAGGGAGCTGTCACATCTGAGCAGGGATCATGACCCTTCAAAGGCTCCAAAGCCTCCAGACCCACTGCTGAGACCTTCCACCAGAGGACTGCACGTGATCCAAGTGTAGCAACAGATCCAGAGTCATGCAAAGACAGAACGAAACTTCCAACCCACCCAGCCTGAGCCTATATTAATCCAATTGAACTCTGTTTCATGGCACCCTCACCACTGAGAAGACCAGAAGAAGACCAATGGGATGCCATGGGAATCCATGGAGTGATGATATTTTTCTACTTCATCTGTGCCTCTCTCACCCTCTTCCTCCCCCACTTTTTAAAATATTTTCTGCCTCACCCTCTTTTCCTCTACATTTACTGTTGACTTTGGCATATGGTCTCTTTTGCACCTTAATTTGCGCAGAAGCATCTCTTTAATAATTTTAATAATCAGATCTTAATATTAGGCAAAAATAAAAGAAAGAAGTCTAGTTAAATTGATATACAAAACAAAAGAAAATCCAATGAGAATATTATACCACTGATTTAATATGAATGATTTTGATTAGTTATGTAGTTCCAAGCTATTGCATCAAGATTTGCTTTCTTTGGAAAAATCTATTAAAATATAATCCTTGCAATTTAACCATATCCTGAAGCCTCACTCAATATGCTTTGCTACTCATATAGGGAATGTTAAAGCTCTTCAGACCCTGTGTGCTACTGGAAACACACAGAGGACAATTTAATTTGGATTCCTACAAAGGAAAAGTAAGGCCAATAGTGACAGAGACTTTGCACAAAGCTTCAAGCCTGCAGTAGTCTATGGACATATTTAAAGAACTAATGGCATTGGATGCACTCCAGTGCTTTTCAAAGGAAAATCAAATTGCTCTTTAGAAGAATCTTTATGAACCAAGGAGGATTTATTGGTAGAGAGAGTATGATCACAATCAAATGTAGGGAAATCCTTTCGTTTCTCTCTCTCCCCATGCTTTGTTGTGACATTACTGTCAAGTTTAAAATGAAAATAGCCCTGTTCTGCAGTGAACTTCTCTTTGTCTTCTCCAGGAAGAGAATATGTTAAGATGCTTCAAAGGAATCTGATTCTCTTTTCACATAAATCTGAAATATTGCTTTTCATGCAGAAGCAATGACCTCATCTTCCCTCTGGCAGCATCAGTTTAGCACCAAGGCTACAGCTCCCCATCCTCCCTAAGCACATCTTCCTAGGGGCATTTTCCCTGCTTGAGGCCATTCCAGATCCTGTGCTATGTTGCAATATGCCAGAAATCTGTTACCAAGCTACCAGCAAGTACACTATGGAGTAAAATCTGCTTCAAAATAGCCCTGTCTCTACATCCTTCAACAGTGTTCCAGGTGTTTTTCTTCCTGATTTAATTATAGAATAAAATATTCCTGCAGGAAATGGCCTGTGCTGATCTATACACTCGTACAAATGTCCTATTGGCAGAAGCAGCAGCTACAGCTGTTACGACAAAATGCTTGCTGTGGAAACATTTTTGAAAGAAATAAGATGATTTAAATGTATTACTCTCTGCCATTCATGCATGCCATTAAATGTCTGAGAAGAGATTAGATTGCAACTCATTCTGTGGCATTTCTTGATCAAATCATTGGTTTCAAACAAGGTTTTATTCCTGGGACTCAGAATTTCTGTATTTCTTCATAGGCATGTCGCTAAAATTATTTGTAAAACAGCAGTTATGAATGGAGCAGGGCTTTTCTCCATGACAGTTTTAGAAAATACCAAAATCGGTTGCTTTTCTAAATTCCCTTTTCCTTTTCTTCCTTTATCTTTTCCTTTCCCCCCCTCCCCCCCTTTCTCCGTCCTTTTCAAAGAGAAATTCTCAGCTCCACAGGATAAAATCCAACCCAACACATCAGTAGGAGGAACAAACAAAGCCTGAGCTGTGATGCCCTCCCTGCTTACTAGAAGGCTGCAGAGTGGCCTTGAGGCTACAAATGTTCAGCTGCTGGAAAGCCTTCAGGAGGAAGCCCAGGAGGCCACACGTGTGGGTTTGTGAACGGAGCACACAACAGGAATGCCATCAGAAGGATGTGCTCCGTGCAGGAGGAGGAGAATTCATCTGTTTGGCGCATCACCACGGAAAACCCAGACACACGGTGTCATTGCCAAAGCACCAAAGCACCAAAGGCAGCTCAATTTGTGACTGTGACTCGAAATTACTAAAGCAGAGGTCTTTAAATGATGTTGATAAAGCAGGGAAGTATTAAAAAAAAAAAAAAAAAAAAAAAAAGGAAAACATTTTTTTAAAAAAAAGGTATATGTAATATAATATTCCCTTTTTGCATGATTATAACTATAGGTTCTTTCTTTCCCGTGGTGTGTTAAGGTTATGTATTCTGAAAAGAAATTTAAGTAATGTTTTCCAGACTGACAAGAATATAAGGATAAAAACTGCACATATGCAGCCTCCCCATTGTTCTACATATAGGTTATAGCCATAGCTTAATTTCAGAGAGTCACTGGGTTAAGATTTACATGCATAATTGCAGAAAAATAGTTCTTTGAAAGAGCTGAAATATTGTGGTGTTTATAGATTGCATATAATTTGCTGGAAGCCATGATCTAAGTTATATCAAAACTCAAACCCAAAAAACCAGAGTGAACACAAAAATTTTTTGTTCTGTAAGAGATTATGAGATTAAATGTAAAGTGCTTTTATTAAGGCAGTTCTGCTCTGTTTGTGTGATTTAAGAAAATGCTATTTCATTAGAGAAGAGACAGGAATATATCTTTGTTTTTTAATCTATAGTTTAACTTCCTCCTCCCTCACCCCTCCCAGCATTGTAATTTATTATTTACTGCAACACCTTAGTCACAAAAGGAAAGGGAGTGTTAAAATCCACAAAGCATTTAAAAATTGGCAATAGGAAAGATAGTTTTTATAGCACTCTTTAACATGGAAGAACAGATAGAAAATTATTGGATAAAATTTCCACCAATAAAAAGCTTATTGGCCAGTGGTGGGTCTGTTTATCTGTTCTTGTTAACAGAAGTGCAAACATCCTGAAAAATATTGTTCTGTACCTTGTAACTGTGTATATTGTACATTTTATTATTTAGTTCTTTTGGCTGGTAGCTTGAAACAGATGGGACTCCTAGAAAATAAATAATTAACCCAGCAGGCCAGCAGCTAATGCTTGAAATCATATCTAGTGAAAGTATAATGGTATTTATGGCATCAATAGTTATACAAACATAATGCATATAACATTTTTCCCTGTTCTTCAATTTTCATTTGTTCATAATTTTATGAAGATATGCTCTTTGAAGCTAAGTTTCCTTACCTTGTTGGAATCAAATATATTCTTTATAGAAGGTTAGAAGAGAAAGAAAAATATTTTCAGATGTTTTTAAGATATGTGAAATTAGTAAACTATGCTCTTCTTTATGAATTTTTATTTATTTTTGTATACTTCAGAAATCCCTTCCTTTTGAAATTAAAAAAAAAAAAAAAAAAAAAAGGCAATCAGTGAAATGGAACTTTTTCAAGCTGGAAAAAAATCCAAAACCAAAAACAAAACTGAAAACCTTAGAGACATAATTAAAAAATAAAGTTTTAAAATGCTGAAATTCTCATGCTGGGCACCTCAGTGGATACAAAGAAAGAGACAACTGTATTAGTAAGGCCAGATGATGTAAAACTGTATGACTACAGTGAATCCACAGAAAATACATCAATTTACACATTGAGCTGAGCTGAGTCCAAGGGCCTGTTGAGCTTCCTCTCTATGAGAATATCAAATTGCATCTATTTCTTTGTAACAAAAAACATGAGATTGCTGCTTCCGTATTGTTGGGATTTTGCACCTGTGAGGGCAAGTCTGTGAATGGCTTCTTGAAATATTTTAAGAAAATATTTTTTGAGCGGTTTATTTAAAATAAACTATGAAGGAAGTGAATACTTGATCTGTAAGATCACACTGCTGCATCATTCAGATTTGCATTTTTCTTGAGTGTAAAACTTAACTATGGACAAAAGCTCTCGGGTCATGTGTGAGGCTGGGAAGAAATGATAACTGTCAAGGAGTGTTGAAGTGTAAAAGGGATTGCAGTAAGTTTCTTCCAACAAAAAACTGATTACCAACTTCTCCAGTAGTCATGGTCACTTGCCCAACTCATGCATCAAAAGGAGAAGCAGATTGGCTGTGACAATACCTAATACCCTCCACAACAAAAAGGTTATCCATGTAGTGAGGTAGCCAAAGTTCTGCCTTCCAAGTAGAAATTGGGGTGTAAATGACTAAACACTGGACAATAGAAATTCCTTAATTTTCACTTCTGGAGTACACTTTGTACTTTGCTCCGATCTTTCCACAGTACTGTACTTGCTACAAGATTAGAACCTTCCCTGCATTATGAACACCACAATAAAATGTTTGTTTTATAAGTGTGACTTTAAAGGTTCTTATCTTCCAAGTCTGACAATGCAGCGTGCTGTGACGCAAACTTTGCAGACACAGGAACCCTGTATGAAAGTCAAACTTTGATTACTTGATTGCAACACTGGATCAAAAAAAATGAGGGAGGAACACATTGAGGAATCAGCCTTCTCCCTTGAACTTGCAGCTGGTGCTGGGGGTCATTACAATTACCAGAGACCACACTTTGCAGAGTAAATTCCTGGATAATAATTGATAGTCAGCCCAGGGCTGCCAGCTGCACTCATCAAACCTGTTGGGAGAATTTTAAATATTATCAGACCTCTATATTTTAAATATATGGCACAGCAGTTTGGAAAGTGTCTTTGTTTGGTATAATTCTTTCATTTTGTTTTCTTTCTGATAAATAATGAGCTTAGGAAAAAAGCCTTGTTTTCCTTCCTCCTTCATATTTTGAATTATTGAATCCATACAACGTCACGGCCTTTGCATGTTCAGTTTACCTGAAAACTTCAATCTACAAAAATATAATGCAATTGACACAAGAAGAATGAGTGGATCAGGCGATAAAATCAAGAGTACACAACAAATCAGCCAATCTTCAAATGCTGTGAGAAACCAAACCAGTGCCTGTGGCTCTCTTCAAAGATTCTGCCACTGAATTGCAGAAGTGGCTGAGCAAGTATGGGAGAGACACAGGTGTGTCAAAGCTCTGACAGTTTATATTAGCAGCAAATTCAGATCAGAGTAATCTATTTTCTGTCTTTTCACTTAATGAAATGTGTGATATGGCAATTATGTTATCAGGTTTTTATTAGAGGTAAAAAGGGAGAGGAAAAAGAGAAGACTTTGTCAGAATCTACATCTGCACTAGTTAAAACCTCTAAAGAAGTCTTGAAAATTTCCTGGTTCTTATTGAAATCTATAAGCTGGAATTTCAGTATAAATGGAATTGTGCTGTCTTTATTTCACTTAGAGCATAGTGCTTGGGTTCTCCAGGGATACACTTCACTGTCAATTCACATTAGGCCATTAGAGTAAAAAGAGCTTTTCTAACTTTGGATGGAAAATAATTTTCTGCTATTGTTTCTATGACTAATGTATAGTAAGGAGTTTGGCTTTAAAATATGGTACATTTTCCCATCAGGGACTGATATTCTGTGCTATGTGAACAGCCAGATGCATAAACAGTTCACTTCTCTTGCCTCTTTTTCTGTCATTGTCACATCCCTCAACAGTGACATGTCAATCCTTCTGCCTCTCTTCTAATCAGCACCTTGATTCCTATTACCTCCAGAGTGAACATATTGCCATCAATTATTTGAATTTTTGAGAATAATAATTCTAAATTCGAACCACTATAGTTACGGTTTCTTGTGAAATCAGTATTAGTTATTTGTAAACATCACTTTTGCTATTCAGAATTTCTGAGTGAACTAAAGGAAATTAAATATTTTTCTTTGACCTTAATATGTTTTTGAAGGGTTTTGGGTTTTTTTGTAAAATTCTCACCATAGGTTTTGGATTTTCATAGATCTTTTATTTATTTCAGCAGTCATTTAGATCTCATAAATATAATAACCATAACAGGACATGACTCACAACTGTAAGGCTAATAAATTAAGATAACTTATCTTTTCCCCCCTTTACAGGATATTTGCAGCTTTAAATCACTTCTCCAAGTTTAATTTACTGTGTATTTTTCTCCATTTTCACAAAGAAGTAGTTTCATGGGAATGAGAAATATGTGAAGGAATAAATTAACACAAAGAACTTGCTTCTAGGGAAATTAACATTTTTTTTCTGTTTGGAAATAATAGAACTTATATCCTTCCTAGACAATCACAAATATGATGAGGATATCCTAAATCTACTCTATATAGTTCTAACTCAACTTTTAAATGGAAATGAGCAACTGATTTTTATGTTGGAAAATTTTTGGTCTCATGAATTTCTTTAGAGAGACTTTACTGTGCAGTGTGTGTAATGAAGCCTGCTGTACTGATATGCTAAAAGTAAACTTGGATAAATTATTCATTGTAGAAATATTTGGTTGCAAATGCATTCCTTTTACTATTAATTAATCATAAACACACTAGTCCTAATTTGCAAAATATATGAACAAAGTCTAATTCCCCTTTTTGTTACACTAACCGTAGGATGATGTGCTAAAATAGAAAAATATAGTAACACAGGTTTAAAGAACTTTTTAAAGGAAAAGAATTATTTATGTTCATTCAAACTTTCTAAAGAATGCTTTTTTGACTGACCAACTGTTTGCAAGATTTTAAACAACAATTCTTGCAAAATCATGGTTCTGGTGAGTGCAGCTGCTTACTTTGTCTCCAGAGATTGTGTTTCACTCTGTAGATTGTTGTTTCCTATATGGGATCTATTAAAGCTAGAAAGAAGTCATTAGGTCGAATAAAGGCCCTTGGAGTTAGTTTTCACATGGCAAGATTTATTTGTGTTTGGGTGTATGATTCAGGGCTTTTTCCTTACTACAGAGGCAGTTCTGGTTGAATAATGCCTGCCACAGTCTCACAGAGCAACCAGAACCTCACCTCTTCTCTTTGCAGGAACATGTGTGAGCCAGTTTTTACACTGAATGCAGTTAAAATGAGAAAGAGAGAGACAAAGAGACCAAAAATAGAGAAGATTGAGTAGTCTGTTATTTAGTCTCTGTTGGCATGTTTCATATATAATCTCAGCAGTTGTATCTCAGATGCTTAGCTGTCAACACCTTAATGAAATATTCAGTAGATCAAATTCTGTCTGTACCTTAGCACACATGTAAGCAAAGATTGACTCTGCATCAGTTTTACTTGCAAAAATGTAGACATTTTCCTCTCCTGCTATTATTATTATTATTATTATTATTATTATTATTACTATTATTATTATCCTCCTAACATGAATATGATTTGAATTAAATATTTTGATGCTGTATGAAGGCTTGGACATAAAAGAGAACTGATTATTTCTATTTCGTCGATTTTTCTACAGGCACCATGTAGGAACCAGTATTTACACTGTTTCAAATGGTTAGAGAATGGTGCTAATAACTCCAAGGTCGTGGGTTTGAACCCCATGTGGACCATTCACTAAGAGTTGGACCCAGTGATCCTTGTGGATCCTTTCCAGTGAAGAATACTCTCTGATTCTGTGGTTCTATGTGTTGGGTTTTGACTTAAGTCTCATCTTGTATCTTTTGGTGGCATAACAGAGTTCCCAGTAGGATATGCATGAAGCATGATACAATCAATTCCTGATGTCCCTTTCTGGAAGACTGGGACTGTGTCTGCTAGCAGCTTATTATGAAGTCCAGGGGTGTCACTTTTCCTGTGGGGAATGAAGAAGAGTGCCAGATCTTTACTTCCTACCTGGCTTCTCTGAAACTAAGCCATTAATAACTTTGCAATTAGTCTTTTTTCCACACTCCAGCTTGACTTTGTGCACTATCAAAGTGCATATTCAAGTGAGGGGAGGAATATTGGCAACATCTCTGCCTATATTTCTCAGGAGTAAAGAACATTTTTTACTAGAGGGACAAAAAATGGGCTATTTATTGTATTGCTAAGGCAAAAATTCCTGAGGGTAATTTTACACCTAACAGTTGTTCTATGCAAGAACAAGAATGTGAACTTTTACTGTTTGCCTTAGAGTATCAACAGTTCAAACAGCTAAAAAAATCTACTATGTTACACCTTCTGAATACAGGGGGTGTAAGTACACATTAGGCTCATATTTTGAATTACTGATAGCCTGGGCTTTAAAGAGCTGAAGAACAAAGAAACACACTCAGAGATTGTCAGAATCATGTTCAAAACAAAACACTCCCTGTACTTGACCCTGGAGATTTATAGTTGCATTCTTTAGTTTACCCCAGCCTTTGACAAAGTGCCTAATTTCTGAGTAATACCCCTGCAAAAAACCTTTGAGAGTCTTGCTTTTATGCAGTAAGGTTAGTCAACAATTCATGAGGGGATTATTTCTTGCAAAGGCAAACTTTTTGCAAGAAATAATAAAAGAATAACTTAAAATCGTGTCCTCCCCCAGGACACAATTTTAAAATCAGAAATATATATATAGATTAACTAAACCAAAATAAAAATGTATAGCTTTTTTATGCTCCTAGAATTTATTGCACCCTAATATCACCTTTAAAATATCCCATGGCAACATAAACCAATGTTTTCAAGTATGAAGGCACTGGAACAGAAGTTTGCTTTTCAAGAACACTGTGTACTTACAGTATAGTGAGATTATGAGGAGTTACTGCCCAGTACTGTTTTGAAAAGTGCTAAATTCAGAGGCTGTTTGAACAATCTGTCCTTCAGAATCCAGAGGCAAAATTGAATTAAAGGACTCCCTTCAGTGAAGGAAGGCTCTTGCAAGTCTCAGAGAATGCTTTCCAAACTGTCATTTGTGTAACAGCTTTGAATTCCCCGACTCTTGTTCTTCACAGATGAAGGGGAGCTCTGAAGGGAAGATGAAGGTCAGTGGTAGCACCTTTCTTTGTTTAGGGCCAGCAGTTATGAACTTTTGCTTCCATTGGGAACTTGAGCAAGTTCATCTTTCTTTCAGAAAACAAAAGCCCCACCTGCCTACCCCCTCACACTTCAGGGTGTTTAATTGTTGATAGAAGGAGCAAAAATCTCTAAGGAGGAATTTCAAAACTGTCCTGCACTTCCAAATCTCATTTCAATGACTTCAAAATAGCAATTTGAATCTGAGTTTCAGATGTCCTAGGCTAGCAATTTAATCTGTAGAGTATGAATTAATGCATGGTCTTCTACTTTTGAAGTGTCTCTTGCTGGATTTTTTCCACACCATATACCAGATTAAATGTTCATTGGTACAAGGATCTGAACATTTCATCTTGCTAATAACTTACCCTTAGGTTATACGGTTGCATAGTTTCTACCTCTTTTGGCTACCATTCTTTCCCTCTCCCCTCATTTTGCCAGCCAGTGATTATTTATTATTTCATACCAATGTAAATTCAAGTGGTGTTTGAAGAAAAAAGTGCATGCTGTAAGACACTTGAAAAAGCACTTCTTGCTTAAGTCTCACTGTGGATCTAGCTCTAGATAACTACATTTCTGTGTAGGTACCATGCTTACAAGTGGTTTCAGATGAAGGACAGGACAGTCATTACTTTCTGTATGTGTTTTCTAAAGCAAATAAAAGACATTTCACAGCTGTGATATTTTCCATAAAACTCACAAGAATATTATAATTGTATGCAAAATGTGAGGTTAGCAGAAGAATGTCAGAAACAGATACCGTTGACATGGACAGTAGATTAGCATTCTTTTGAGAGGTGTCTCCCTTCCCATTTGGTAATGATATTTGACAAGTAATGAGATGTTTTGAATGAGAGAAAGTATTATGATCTAGCAGATTATTTGAAATAACATTTGAAGCCTTAATTAAAGTTCTTCTGAAGTCAATTAAAAGACTATCATTGCCTCAGAACATTATGCATTAAGGTCCCAAAAGCTGCCACTGTTCATTTTCGTCAGCTCAATATGTTTTTCAGATAAAATTTATAATGCTTCTATTGTTATTTACTGTAAAAAATAGAACTGTCATTGACTTTATTTTTAGGGAACTTGAACTGTTCCTAGATCCTCATTGCTGCCACTATCTGCCAACACTCCAGGCCGTGCAAACAGCTAACCTCAAAACTGAAAAAGCCCTTCAATGAAAGTGCTGTAACCTTATTCCCTAGGTGCAAACCTCTGAAGCCTGGGTCTAGGGCAAAACTTTAAAGGCTGATCAAGTCCCTGAAAAGAGCAAGCACCATCAGACTCCAAAACTCCCTGAAGTCCGACTAACACTTCAAGGGCCTTTATACTCCTTATTGTATTGAAAAGATATCGGAAAAGTCCAAGGGCTGCTAAATTGTAATCTGCCTCCAGGAAGCTTCCAGTGACAGACAGAATTCTCTGAAAGTTTGCCCCAAACAAGGTGTTTCATCTTCTGTTTTCAACAAAATGTACTTGACAAAAAAAAAAAAAAAAAGAAAAAAAAAACCTTCAAGAATTTCAGTCTCCCTCTTGTAGGAAAAGATTGCTGTGTAACTTTAATTTTCCCCATTTCATCAATTCAGACTGAAAACGTTCGCAAATGCCTTTGCCATCTTCAGTGACATTCATTTCTGTGAAGAAAGAAAGCAAAACAAGGGTAATGTAAACACTTTGTAAACTGTTTTCCCAAATAAACAATCAAAATAGGTAAGACGTATGTTGCAGTAGAGTTTTTCTGAAGATTTAGTTGTTTATTCCCAATTTCTTAACATGGACAGTCCTCATAACTGGACAACACTTTCAGTATGCTCCAGACCAAGGACCCACCTACACCAGGTGATGTGGTAACAAACACACACAAACTCTGTCCCCACAGAGGAGCTGGAGCAGGAGAAATGGGATCTGCAACTTTTCCAGCACGCTTAGGTACACCAAGGTAAAGAAACAAAATTTTGGAATGTACAACTTGAATTTTTTTTTCTGGAAAGGAGGTATGTTTGCATTAATTTTCTGTATTTAACGTTTGTCTGTAAATAGTTAATAGATTTATGGGAAAATGCATTAAATATACTTATTTCCATCAAAATAGTCCACATCAGTGACAATAATAGTTCCAGTCCACTTTACAGATCTGGAAGTGAATGGGAGCTGTCTAACTCCAGTTTGTGAAAGTTTTTATTTGGTATACAATAGCTATTATTTAGACAATTCCACAAAGTACATGTTTCTATTTTATATTGACTAGTAAAAGTTCTTTTCTTGACTTTCCATGAAATTGAAATTTACTATGATGATTTTATTCCATAAATGTATTTTTAAGTTATAAAATAATACACAAATCAGTTAAGAAATATAAATCTAACTAAATGTCTTTTCTGCACATTCAGTTTCTTGTAAAATGTGCCATAAACATACCAGCAGACTATTTATTTCCCATTTGGTTATTGTTTCTTCTGTAAATGCATGTTTACAGTGGGTCTGGATTTTCCTGATTTGAATAGCAAGAGAATACAATTTGTTCCATTGTTATTTACATAACAGAAACAAGCATTTGGACAACTACAAGAATTTCCTTATTAAATTGTAGTAATTTCTAACTCATGAGCTTGCATCAAAACAGGATTTGGAAATACTAAGAATTATTGCAAACATTTCCTTAACTGAGTCTGTAGTTAATTTTGAGCATGTTTGCCTAGATGAAACAAGTAAGGAATTTCCTAATAGAAGACACGTAAATCTAGATCAATCTACAAAAGGGAGATGGTTTTTATAAATTTCATATGGAAATGGTTGAAAACTTTTTAGTCTAGAAATTACTATACAGAGGACATGATTACTTAACAGAAACATTGAATGCACCAGAATGTTTTCCCAATATCATTACCATTTGGCACAAGTAATTGTGCCAAAAAGTTAAAGAGCATCAAATAGTGTTGAAATGTCCCTTCTTTAAATGAGCTGTTTTTCTTATTTGTGCTGCATCAGTATTGTATGAACCAGAAGTGTCAGCTTAGCCCAGCTTAAAAAAAAAGGCCCTTTGCTCTTTTTTCCTGAAATTACACAGAAACCTTACTCAACTGATACAGAAAGGGGTCAAAGGTGAAAATCTTATTCCAAATCCAGGGACCTACATTTGAATCTAATAAGGAATCATTGCTGCTGGCTAAGAATTTGGGATGGTCATATTCATATGAGACTCCCATGGCATGACTGGGAAAAAGCTGTATTGAAGGAGACCAAAGAAAAAGGAGGAGCAGATGATCCCTGCCAGAGTATAACATTGCAGCTCTGATCCTGCATACCAGTTACTTCATCACTTAATTCCATTTGTGCTGTATCACCTCATGTTTCCACTGACCTCAGTGGCTGACACTAATAAATCAAAGGTGTGAATATCCAACCCTTCAATTTGAGTACCTTGTACTTAAAATCACCAGTATTAACATCAAATAATATGGCCTATGCTCCTCAAGTAGTTTATAGCCTCTGCAAAGGTGATATCTTCGACTTTCAATCATTGTTGAAATCTTCATAAAGGTGTTTTTAAAACTATGAAGTTAGTTCTTGAAGGATGTTTCTTGCTTAGATGTTTTATTTTAATCAGCTGATTTTTATGTGTCTAAGTCTAAATGAATCACCTAGCCTCCACTATATTCAACAAAAAAGAACATTCACCTCTGGAGTGCTAGGGATGACATCACATGGATAATATGTTGGGATCAATTGTGTTCTGAAAGCAAATTTAGGTTGACTAAAATTAATGAGAAGGATACAACAATTTCCAGATTTATGTCCTTATATCTTCTGTTTAAGGCAGTGAGATAAAACAAACTGATTTTAGTCATTAGACTGACTCTTGATTAATTTAAACTTATTTCTGCTTCACTCTGAGCCTTTAAAATCAGCAGAAATGTGAGCATTGTAAAAAACAATAGTCATTAAAGACCATGATGCTATTCAGTTCATTCTAAGGAGACAAATAAAGTACACCAAATGGGTTATAGCCTAAAAGTACTTATATCTCTCTGCTGATTATCAGGAGATCCTGGGGATGTAAGTTAGTGGCTTCCCAAAAAATGTAAACCATGCGGTACTGATACTGCTCAGCAATTTTTTGAAATTCTCGTTCAGATCCTAAATGCCCTGAATTCCTCCTGGTTCTCACACATATCACTCTTTTTTCATGTTCACTCTAGTTAAGATAATTAAATAACATGTTGAAGGTGTGGTGTCTAAATATGCCTGGACTCAAACACTGAAAAAGCTAATTTTTAAAAACATTTTCTCATTCTACTTCTTAGTACTACAATAATTATGAGTACCAAATGACTGCCAATATAAACACTTAGGAGAAACATGATGGGTATTTTGAGGATAAATCCACAGCACAAGTATATTTCTTTTTAGATCACTGTTTTCTAATCATTTTTCTGCAATTAAAGATCATTAGTACACTAACAATTATTGAGAAAATGACCATTTGTGCAGGATATGGAAACATTCAGCATTGGTCAGATAAATATTTACTTAGCAGTTCAAATTACTTGCAGACATAAAAATTATGATGTCCATTGACACCCTCTGCAACTGTCAGAAATGCATTTGAAGTGTTCTAAAAGTAAGTAGAGATTTGTCTTTTGAAGTCACTGATCATATTTGGGAGAAGAAGCACTGAATGATGGTATCCAGTATTTCTCCCTTCAGGCACCCACTTCCACCCTGACAAAATTTCTGAGGTTTTTTTTGTGGTGTGTTGGAAAACAAACCTGCATAGGTGGCAGATGTGGATTTTTACATTTGCAATGCCTTTCTGAGTAGTGAGGGTTCTGATAGATATTTCGACACAGCATGCTGACAGAAAACAGGGAAACAAGCATGCTTAGGATGAAGTGGAAGACCACTGAAGTAATTTTAAAAAATAAAGACTGTCAAAAGCAATAACATGAATTCACTGATCTCTATTAAGAGTGTCACAAGATACTCAGACATTGTGTGGCAGATATCCAGAATAAACTACTCGTCACTGTGTCAGGTCCACAATGGCTGCCTTCCAAATGCCCAAAAGATCTGAAATGTTGACCATTTAGTTGCATTAGCAGGGATAACTGTATCTATGAGCTAATCTATGTGTGAGTTATCTATTTCTTGTGCTGTATTCACGCAGATAATCTTGTTTTAGTCCTCTTGAAGCTGCATGAAAATTAAAATGGTTTTGCTTAATGACAGAAAAAAAAAAAAACGTACAGTATGGTTGAGCATGAGAATTGAGAAAATCAAGAAAGACATCCTAAAATAACCAGTATTTCTTAAGGTTTTTATCTTTATATTTTTATCTTTATATTTTGCAATTAATTTATTTGATTTGCTTAATTTTATTTTCTTTATTTCTATTGCCTTCAGGAAAAGGTTACAATGGAGAAGAAAAGGGAGTTAGCTTTTTAAAGTGAAAACAGAAGTTCACAAATAAATTTCTTCTGGAAAGAAGGCTGGGAAAAAATGCAGTATTAACTGAACCTTAAAAATTACAAACACATGGAAAACTCCCAAACATGCCAGGTTGAAGAAGTTCTTGACAGCACAAAGTAGACTGATATATCTAAGCTCCATTAATTTTCAGTGAGAACTGGATAACTAATTGCTCTTGCTGCCTTTGCAAGTGTTCCTATAATCAATCCTTAAAAGAATTTACATTCTGCTGCAAATTTTGCTTTAAAAAGCAATGTACCATGTACATTGCATGTACCATTTCTTGCATTTTATTTATAAGGATTTAATAGAATTGAGGAGCATTTCCTATTCTACTCAGTTTTACAATAAATTCATTGAAAAATTTCTTCTTAAGGAATCACAGCACTAGCATTTCACTGAAGGGTCATATTGAAAAATCCACTCGTACTTGATGATGAAAACAGATTCTTAGTGTAAGTGTACACCTGACAATGACAAAAATGGACATCAAAGACAAGGAGAGATCTCAAACTTCCAGAGAAATCTGGATACCAACATTCTAGAAATCTCTAGCAACTCTGACTCTTAGCAGTTTTAATCTGAGAATGATATATTCACTAAGTGGAAAAATTCTTATTTGTCTTCAGAGTGCCAGGATTCAACTTCTTCATTTCCTAATCAATTATTACAGATAATACTGAAATAACTAATTTCACAGACACCAACCTTGATATTATGTCTATCTTATCTGGCCCTTCATTCAGAAAGGAAATCAAATATGCTTGACCCAAATATTTGAAATGTCATTTCAGCCTCCTTATGGCCAAGGTGGTGTCCATGGTGTGATCATAGAAGGAAATTTCCTCCCAAATAGTCTGAATATCAGAATAATCCATTGTTATGGTTTTCTGCTAGTAATTCACAGGCTACAAACTGTCAGCACTTGTGTTAATGATCTCAGTGGAGATGTCTCTTTTCAGCTAGACATGCATGAGGCAAAATTCTCAGAATGGCAGAAAATTAGATTGGGTCACCAGCACATAGGAAAAATATTATTATGTCCTCTCTATTGCATATCTTTGGTTATTTGATTGGTTTTTAGCGGCTGAGGGTAGGGCCCAGCAACAGCAGCATGTGTACATAAAACCAGTAAATCAAAGAATGCAAGGGAATGGATTTTTATAACAGATTATTATATCCTATTTGAATATTTCATAAATCCTTCTAAGAAATCTCCTATGTGATTCTAGTTCAAGATCAAGAAAAGGAATATGACATAAAAAGCATTATGAGAGATGAGGAAAATGCAATTTCTGTCTTAGTATATGGATGAGAAAACTCATTATTTTGCCTTTAATTTTTAAAAAGTCACAATGGCATGCTAATAAATTGGCGTGGTCTTCGAGGGATATTCAGAAAACTTGTCTGCTACAGTTCATAAATCTCCCAAGTGTTTTGGAATTACCAATGCCTTCGGGACACAGAAGCACAAACTGCTGGTTCAATGTCAGTTCTGAAAAAAAAAGTGAATGTTTAAACAAATAATGAGATAAAAAGTAATGCATAATTAAAGGGTTTCTTTAGAAGAAGTCTGAGTTATATTTATTTTAAGGAAGGCTGTGAAATAAATTTGCACCTGTGTATGCTCCAAAGGTGTCATTTTCACAAGTCTTACTGCACAAAGAGGGCCCAAGCATATAATACATTATTTAAAGGCTTCTGCATTTCAAAGAGAATAAAACTACATGAAAATAAATCTAATATTTAATTTTAATAATATATCAGGTCTTCTAGTATATTGGTCCAGAAAGAGACTTAAACAAATTATCAGTCAACACAGGTCAATGTTTTGGGTTTTGGTTTTGTTTGAAATTGTATTTATGAACAGTATAACAAAAGATTCTGTTGCATCAGTGTAATTGGCCCTACTTAAAAGGTGACAAAGGTAAGGTTTCTTCTCTGCTTCACAGCTCCTCTGGTAAAGACACCGATTTGAAATTGCTACATATTCGTACTGCAGCAGCAATATTTAACTTCCTCTTGCAATCCAAACATATTTTAACTAAATAAATAACATAAGGGATATGGAATACTTGCCACAATAGGTGTCAGGCTCAGAATAGGATCCTCTCTAATGCAATACATCAGACAACATAAACTAGCTTCCCAGCAAGGGCCTTTCTGATATGGGGAAAAATCTCTGCAGAGTCTCTCAAAATATTACATACAAACTACATTACTACAATTAGTTTAATGTACTTCACTGTGAATCTTAAATTAGAAAAATATTCCCTTTAGTATTTTATATCTAATTAGAAGTTTGCTTTTATGTGCAGTCCACAGACACATAGTGGTGGCATGTATAAAGCAGCACATAGTGCACTATGCCCAGCACAGGCCTAGAGAATAAAATATTTCTTACTGAGACCAAAAAATCCTACAGAATGGATAAGGTTGAAGGGGACCACAGTGGACACCTGGCCCAGCCTCTCTGCTCCAGCAGGGACATCCCACAGCATGTGACACAGGATTACATCCAGTGAGAGAGACTCCACACCCTCTCAGGGCAATCTGTTCCAGTACGTGGTTGCCTGCACAGTAAAGAAGTCCTTCTCATTCAGGGGGAGCTCTCTGTGCACCATTTTCTATCATCTCCTGTCCTATTGCTTGGCACCACTGAGAACAGCCTGGCTTCATCCTCTTTACACTCTCCCTCCAGATACTTTGCTAAATTCCCCTAACCCGGGTACCTGCATTTTGGGGGTGCGGTTCAGAACACCTCCAGTGTGATTCCATGAGCTATGTGCCCATTAGAATCTGGGGATCATTAGAAGACCCTCTGGAGAGTGTCATCTGGTTTAGTTTCTATCTGGAAGGGATCTGGTCCCTGGGCTGTAAGACTTTCTCCATGATTAAAACACAGGTGAGCAGTCTCAGTAGCAGCTATTGAGGCATCTGAATTGACTATTGTGAACTGGTCCCATAAGGGTCTGAATATCCATCTCTTCTGCACTTCAGTGCATCACTAAATGGCATTACCTCCTAATGTAATTAAAATGTTGAAAAAGGACATAGATTTTATCATTAAACCTTGTGTTTTAATTAAAAGTTGTTTCAGGAGGCTTCAGCTGATACTGGTTTGTTCTATAAGTGTTCCATAGTTTAATTACATGAAAATCCAAAATTTCTCCTTCCCAGGAAGACATCCAGCTATGCAAGCTGGTCATTACCTATTTGGATACCAGTAGTTAAAATTAAGTTTCAATGTTACTGTCTTTCATGCATTGAAGTTCCCAGACTTCCTCAGAAGTGATTTTGCCTTCTAAATATCTTTTATACAGGTGTCCGATGGCTAACTCAAAAGTTGTCTTTGTAATTTATACTTGAAAATCAACAGTCCAGTTGAATCAATCATATTTGAAATGTGGTTCTACAATATTGCCAGTATTCGATAGCGACCTATGGTCAAAATATAAGAAGAAACTGATGGTGTCCTTAGACAATGGTACAAGGAACTGTCTTTTGCATTATTACAATCCCTTTTTATTTCTGTCAAGGTTTTACATTTGGGACCAGTTTCACCAGATAATGACAGATTGCAAAACAGAATGACACAATGCCTAAGGAAGGGATGATTCCTCTAACAACTACAAATTATTTATTGCAGTTTCAAGAGGGATCCAAATGTTTCTGGAAACCCGGTTGCTGGAATCGAAAGTTGCTTTCCAAGAAGGAGATGTTGATGTGCCTCATATATTGATTCAGCCACTCAGATTATAGTCAACACAATTTTTATAGGAAGTGTCTAAAGAGGAAGAGTATTGTGCCCATTTGAAAAGAAGATTGAAATCCAATAAATACAGCAGGAAAGGATCTGAAATCACCTGGCATTATCCCAGCCACTAACTAGTCCAAGTTATAAATTTATTGTAGTAGCAGTAATATCCATGTTTTCTGTTAAGTTTTAATTTTTTTAAGATGGAGAGTGTTAATCTTATTTCCTTTATAAATGTGTATTAAAAAAAATAATTTCTAGCACTAAGACAATATCTGAAGAGTATCAGTTATGATTAATGATGGTATCAAGGAATTCAGAGATCATTAAAACTACGTAGAAATAAAACTTTAATTTTAGTGTCTCAAACCCTTTCAGAAGTTTGAGTGTTTAAACTATTTAGGCATCAAAGGCAGCTGTATTCTTCTAAATAAATTCTGGGATCTTGACCACATTGTTTTCTTGGGTTTGTGGCCCTGATCCAATGGACATGAAAGTAAATAAGACTCTTGACTTTTACATAGTTTGTTTGTATCAAAAAACCCCAAGAAATCCCATATATAGTAACTCCTTTCTCACTCATAAACAGAAATAAACAAGAAAAAAACCCTGTTTAGCTAACCCAAAGTCCCTAACATAATTACTTTTGCACTTAACTGCAGAGAAAGACATTCAGACTCTGAGGTTCCAAAATAAGTTTTCCTTTAACTTATAAATAAGAAATTGTGTTTCTGCTTCCTAATGTGTTCACAGAAAGCAAAAACCATGTATTTTTTCCTGTATGGCATCCCTTGCACAACACATGAATAGAAAACACGTCTTAAGAAACAAAGTTTGTCTGTTTCTTTTCATTTGAACGAAGTCTGAAATATATGTAGTCTAAAAACAGGAATGTGCTGAAGGTGAAAGGCAAGTCTGCTTACTGGAGTTCCATTTACAACCACATTTATTGAGAACATGTGTAGGATTGGAGTTTTGGGTCCGTAACCTAAATCCTCAGGGAAATGTGGGTCATTTGAACATATTGTCAAAGGATGCTGGAGCAAATTGATTTTATTAAATCTTGTAGATTCACACGCTAATAAGTCTGGCATTTAAGTTGGCTAGATAATTCTGACAGTAAAAAAAAAAATCCTGGTGAATTCAAATATAATAAGGATACTGATTTTAAAGTTTTTTCATTCAAATGGTAAATGGACAGCTCAGGCAGATGTCAGTAAGGACATATAACTCGTGGTGTGAGATTGAGAACAGATGAAAGGGGGTTCAATTTGAATATCTGGGGATGTTCAACTCAGCAGTGAATAGATCTTGTTGGAATATGCAAGTTTGGGCCGGAAGATTTTTGACACAATTTAAGTTATCTGAAAGTTGAAAATGCAGTTGAATATGCAGAGTTCCTCTTCAGCCAGAAATAACCAAACCCAAGGGGATTTACCCACCAGTCCCAGATGTTCCCTCCTGAGGAAAGAAGAGCCATCCACCCTTTGGCAGCATCTCCATCTCAGTTGACTATAGAGGGTGCTAAACAACCAGAGTAGGTCAGACTTCTCCAGAACACACAGCTAAAGTTTGCACCCCAGCCACAGCAACAAGAAAGAGTCAGACACTTCTGTAAAGTGTCACACAAGCCCCAAACACCACTCTGAATGCTGGTTGGGGAAAGGTGCTTCTGGAATAGAAACCTGTCTGCACTGCTCATCCTCCTGATATTCTGGGAAGTTTGGATTCAGATATCCCTCTTCTTTCTGGAGTCAAAATCTTCAATGGAGACCTATTTCTGGTCATGAAAAGTACACTGTGTGGCTGGAGCAGAATCTTCTGCTGCTTTTTTTGGGGAAGCAGTCCACTACTTGAGCAAGAAGTTGGAATGATCCTTGATACACCTAAGCCTGCTTAGATCCTCATCTTCCTAGCAACCAGAGTGCAGAGTGGGCTAAAGAGAAGGAACCTTCACAAATGCAAGAGATTTTTTGCTGAATTGAAAGAAAAATCTAGACCAAACTGTTAGCCAGATACTTTGATGTTTGATTTTTTAAAATGTTTTTGATCTCCTCCCTTCACATTTTTATTTGTTGATTGTCTGAAGCAAAACTCACTCTAAATCCAACAGAGTCTGATCCTCAGTGTCTCACTGTCTTTTGGATGAGTGACCTACGCAGGTTCATGAAATGGCAATGAGACACATAACCCTTTCATGTTCTAGGTCCTGTTGTACTTTATTTGACTTACTTCCATTCGGTTAATGACTTCTTTTTTTCCACTTTTATTAAACATTTCCTAGTTTTCCTCCTGAAGGTAACAGTGGTGTGCAAAGCTCATCTTTTGGCACCTTGCATTCACTCAGGGACTTACACCCGGGATCAGTTGTGCTGCTCTGCAGAGCTCCAGTGAATTTGCATTTGCATTTGCTTTCTTTTTTTCCCCCAAAGTGCTATAATCCAATTCCACTTATGGAAAAGGTCTGACCATAATCTTTACTGTTATTATCTCTAATTTTTAAGCTACATTAATAAATATTAAGGTTAAGAAAGACCACTATGATCTGATTTTCTATTTAACACAGGCCAAAGAATTGCAAATGTCTGGGAAATGTCTATCACCATAGAACTTAAGAATTTAGACAGGTGGGTAGATTTTTACCTCCTTTTTAAAAGCTTGAAAATATGTCAAACACAGGTTCTATAAATGGATTTCTAAATGGAGGCTTAACCCTTTGCTGCTGTGTTCAAATGTTGAAGTCCAGATAATTGCATGCCAAGTGAGGAAAATTCTTTATTCTTGTAAACCAAGACACGTATAAACACTGAATTTAATCTTCTTCAGACTTTGAAACCAGACACACTTTTAAAGGCATTTTCTCTGCTTAAGTTAAATAAAGCAGAGCTCATGTTACTCTCATTATTGGTTTCATAGTGTCTTTGATCACGTAATATAAGAAGGACAAAGGATTAGATAATATCTTGCATATCATAATATTTTATGTCTGAAGTCATACAGAGAGAAACAGCTTAAGAAAAATGACAGTATCCTTAACCACCTGAGCTCCTTCAAAAGCCATAGACATCAAAATCTTGCAGCAGTATCAAAACCTTATGTGAAAGGCATTTTTTAGTAAAGTATACTGAATGTTACTATTGGCTCTTCTCTAACAGCTCACATGTTGTATTCCTAATTGTCTCATGGTGAGGGACTTCAGCATGATGAACAAACACATCAGCAACATAACTACATGTCTGATCTTTCATGTCTGATCAATCAGTCAATTCATGTCTGATTTACATTGATTGATTTCAAATTCACTGGTTTTATACTAAATTTTTTTTTAGATTTAGAGTTACTCTAGTAATAGCAAATGTAACTGCAGCCAAAATGAGATTAATGTACATCTATATTTATGTCTCTCTCATCTCTCTATATCAAGCAGTCTGCTCGTGCATGTGAAGCAGGTGGATATAAATAGATGAGCTTTCAAAAACAACTGTTTCATTATCAAGGGATGGATTGAACAGACTTAACAGTAGGAATGAAATATTTATTAAGTATATATAGAAGCCACTCATGGTGAAGAAGTTTGAGTTTGTCTGGAAGCAGTCTTGCTGAAATGAATCCTCGATGCTTTGGAGTCTTATTATATCTCTTTTTATTTTTTGTTATTTTTCCATCCATCCATAGGGTACACACTATCACAATCAAAATCTCATCTGCAACTTATATTTAATTTAATTTCACATATTTTTGTGGTGTTTCAGCATTATTATAATTCTGGCAGCTCTTTAAGGAGATTATTTTAATAGCATACTAACACCCACCATTCTGATGTCGAGGAAGACTAAAAACTATTTTAAATTATTAACTTTTCTACATTGTCAGATTTCAAGTGATCACAAATATTGAAGGAAGCATATAGGAAAGTAGGTCAAATGACTTTAGATAACTGCAGGAGAAAGCCTCTAGGGACAAAAATGAGAAAACCAAAGCACAAAATATTATAGAACTAGAAAAATCAGTGATTAACAGCTTTGAAACAGGGCCCCAGATAGTCAGTCTTTTTCTTTTGTGTTGCACTTTTATTCCTTCAGTATTTATGCAGCTGAAGAAGCAGCACTGCACACAGTTCTATGAGAGATGTCAGAGGCAAGACTATGACAACTATGGTAGAAAATGATCAGTCGTGGTTAAAGAGAGGGCAGAGGTGAAGTTTTGTCTGTGAGCAGACAGTAAGACAGGTAAAAACTTCGAAATGGTGTGATGTTATTCATGCTCATCCTGAACTTCTTTGTACCAAGCTCTTAACAATGGCTTAAGCCAAGTCCTGGGCCTTTGAGAATGGGCTGAAGTTTAGTTGTGGGTGGTTTTTATTGTTTGTTTGTGGCTTTTTTGTTTGGTTGGTTGGATTTTGTATGGAGGGGTAAGATTTTTTATTTGTTTTGGTTTGCTTTTTGTTCTGCAGAAACAGATTTCCCTAAGATGACTGAAACTGCTTTTTTATATGCCAAAGTCAGAGGAATTTGTTGACGGGTAACTGAAAACTTAGACCAATTCCCACAGAACTCAGTGGAATAACCTGTTGATTTCTATCAAAGTGGCAGAAAAATGTGAAAGTAAAACTAAGAGAGGATTAGTCACAAGGATATTTTCCATCTATTTTTGGCATGTACCAGTTTTCCACTATAATTTTACTCCCTTTTACAGTTTCAGACTAACACTAAAAAAATGACTTGGTGAATTAATTCCTATGTGTTTAGTTCAGACAAATAACTCTTGAAATTATATTTTTACAGTCCTTGAGAACTATATTTATTTCAGTATTTCAGTATTGACATACTTTTGAATGAATTATTAGGAAACAAAACAAAAATGAATAAAAAAATATGTTAGCATATTTCTAAAAGAGCAAAATAAGATTCTCAGGTTGTGAGAATCTCCTTCTGCACCCAGCAGAAGGACCAAAAATAGGAGAAAATGTTTTAACAAATGCAAAAGGCATCAGTACCTGATAAGTGCTTGCAGTGACTCAGTCGTTTGAAGACCAAAAAATAATGAGGCAATCAAACAAATATATTCTACAAGGATTCAAACTGAATCTCTAACTGACCAAAGGCTGAATGGTGTTTCAGAGTTGAACAAAAAAAATGTTTTCAGTAAGCTAAGACAAGGATATTCAACACAGAAACCCTTAATTAAGTGCCAAATTGCCTGTAGCTTGGCTCATGTTAACCATTCATGCTAATTATTTACTATGGATTTGCAACACATAAGGTCAATATGACAGGCACGTATTTAATTTTACAAGTCAATGTAGAGGTTACTGTCTGAGTACATTGGAAGTCTGGAAATGAAAATACCTTTATTTGAAAATCAACTTCCCTGTAGACAAAACTAATATTAGAAGTTCACATTCATTCTTCAGGTAATTTGAAGAAGTGTAGTTCTCCCAGTGGCATCAAATGGAATATTTTATGTGTTAAAAAAGTAAGATTTCATTGTTCTGAGCTACTGAATCAGATGTCATGTTCATTATGAAAGTAACAGCAGCTGAACTGTGATTTCAGAGACCCGATATCAAGGTTTTCAGGTTTTTTCCTAAGTAAATGTCAATAGCACCCTACTTCTGCTATTATTCTCTACTCTTGGCAAACATAATTATTCTCAATAGACACTGAAATGGTTTCAGTGCAGTCACTTTTGATCTCAGACAATAAACAACTGTGAGACTCACTAGGGCTCGGAGGAGAAGCTATTAGAAATCTGCCGTGACACAGACATGGGCAAGGAGCCCCTTTGGAAAAGAGATGTTCTTCCTTTAAGTTCTGGAATTTATTATAGTATGCTTGCAGAATGTAATTCTTTTTTTATATGCTTAATTCCAATCCTTTGGTAGCTTCAGCCAAATCCTGATCTCCCTGGAATAATTAGGAATTTTCCCACTAAAATTATCGGACAGACTCCCATGGCCTTGAATGGATTTTCAAACAATGTTTCAGAAAGCTGTATTTTATTTTAGCTAAACCAAAATATTCATATTCCTACAGCTCAGAACCTGAGAAATCCTAGAAATCATTTATTACTAAATATTAGAAATATAGTAAAAATTAATTTCTTATGTTGCTTCAGTCGTTTACTATCATTCTTCTTAAAAGAAGTTACACCAAACAGAACTAGTCAGATAAGGAAAATAAAAGAACTATCATTCTAAAACTCATAACTCCAGTCTTCAAGCAAACTCATTTCTTAATTTATCTGAAAGGCCTGTTTTGGGTTTGTTTGCTAGTTGAAGTACTGCACGCTCTCCAGGATTTCTGGAATTGGACTTTTCTTTACAAAATCTCTTACTTAAACTCCAATGTATGTTCTCTATATAGATCTTCTAATATTTAGCAGTAGAGAAGTACACATTTACTCTGACTTATATTTCCTGCCAAATAAAGGACCATCTTCTGAGCACATTTACAATGGCTAGCATAAAAGAAATGGAAAAAGGAAAGACCATTTGCTGATTTTTCTTTTCCCCCTCCTCACTGACTTAACCAACAAATTTACAAGGCTGTTTTTGTAAACAAAATGTACCAGCTGACTTTGATGTGTTTTTCCTGTTGTTGCTCCACTGCTTAAAGGTTTTACTTATTCCCTTTAACTTGAAAAAGAGGTCTATATTTAAGACTTCTAGACACAGTGCTGAATTAAGGGTTGGGTTGATTTGCATCACTTTCATTAAGTGCTGGAAGGCATCACTTTTCAAAGATTGTCCCATGATGCTACAGCTCTTCAATATCAATGAGTTTCCTTTGGGAATTCATATACCCTGAAGAGTTTTGTTCACAGATTGTAAACACAAGTAAAAGTTAATCTTAGGACGTAAGAATAATTTGCCAGATATTCCTTTTCTCCAAACCAGAAATGAGAAGAAGAACTGGAAATGCACATCAGCCTCTCAGAGGGCTTTAGAAATTTCTTCAAGTGGTTAGACAAGGCCTCATGTCATTCACCCTTTACTAAGACAAAGTACATTAAGCTATGAATTGTGATTGAAGTGCACACTTTCTATGTCTGGAATTTGCTTGTACATACAACAGACACTCAAAATCCCCAAGGATTCTTTGAATGTTTACTGAAAAATAAAACAGTAATCTTAATATCTGTACTAAGATACTATCAGAGGCTGCAGAACTGACAGGTTTTATATGTTGAACTGTTTTGTGAAATTAGTTCTCAACATCTGTCATTAAGACACAGAGGTATCAAGAATCACTCTAGACATTCATGCAATTCATACTGACAAGGATTGACCTTACTTCATGAAAGGTGCTGCTTTCACTAAGATCTTAAATGACAATAGCAGTTCAATCTTATAAAGCTCTTTTCTGCTTTCAGGATTTTAAGCAATGAAGGATCCCACCAAGGATCACAGACTGGGACCTACCTAGACCTGGGAGTTTCACAGAGAAGGATGGATGCCAAACAAGGCAGACCTGGACTGGAAACTCAGAGCCAGGGATGTGTCCCTGGGGACCTGCACTCCTTCCTCTTCCATGTGAAAGGAGTGGCCACATAATTACTATTTCTAGGAGCAACACTTGCTCTGCTATACCACCACCATCCCTTGCTGATGGCCCACGTGTCTTTGTGTGGCTTCTCTGGAGAGCAGACACTATGACAGTGCAGACAGTCAACCTTCCCTGCTCCAGCAGTGCTTACCCTGCTGCGACTTCTTTGGTCTTTATTTAAAATCTTTCTAATAAACAGAAACCTGATGTAGCAGATAATCCTTTTCTTTCACTGTGAATATCTGTACCATATACTATTATCAGTCACAATAATGATGCCCTTCTGCAGGCATCCCTAAAAGAATAACAAAAGCAGCTTACAGATCCTTTCTGTCTTAAAAAATTACCATCAACAAAAATACAAACTGAAATATATTATTTATACTGGTAAATAACAGATAGAAGTCCTTATAATGAATAATGATCATTCTCCATTGTTTTTTGACCTATACTAAAACAAAAGTTCCAGTTTTCATGAGTCATCCTAATTAGAGCAGTAATTGAAATTAGATTTGTTTTTCCATCATAAATAGGTCATCCATTAGAATAAATCATTTTATTGTCTTGCAGAGCTGTACAGGAGCCATGCAGCACACTCGGTTCTTGAAGCACTGTGTTCTGGACAATCAATAAGGCAAATTTATGAACATGATTTGTTCAGTGAAGTAATTTAATTGTGTGTAATGTGATCAGAAAGGATTTTAAAAAACAAAGTCAGGAATTGGGAATGAGGTAAAGCAGATGCATAGTAACACAAAAGCAAAACCAGTAACATGAAGCTACCCAAATGTTGATTGAAGCTTTCCCAGACTGGTCTATCTTCCTGGCTCAGGAAGCTTTTTGTGTTAAATTCTGGCAGAAGTTACCCAGTGCAGTCAGACTGATACTGACAAAGCAATTTTGCACAATTGTGAGAATACTGGCGATAGTCCACCCACTGGGTTCCTGCTTTTTTATATTTGCAGATTTTGAGTGGGCAGGAATTTGCTTTAGTTCAAGGGTCTGATCCTGACTGGGAGTGTAAAAAGCCTTCTGGAACTAAGTTATCGCACATCCTTTTTTTTTTTTTTTTTTTTTTTTATTAAAGTGAATAAATTAAAAAGCTTGTAAATACATTTTAAATTCCAAGGTGTTGTTTGCTCTCTCCAGAAATGTCTCAATTTCTCACAATTTCTCATTACAGAACAACATTAAAATACACACCCACAGTTCCATAGACAGGCTCACAGGACACAGCTAACCACAAGAATGAGATGAGACTTAGAGCTCAAGTCTCCCATTTCCCATTTTACCCTGCAAAATACTTCAGAGAAGCAGATTTCTAATTTATGTCTGCAGATTTTGCAGTGAAAAACTTTGCAAGTGAAAATCAGCCCTTTGCCAAACTAATTGTACAAGACTAAATAAATGGATTTTACATGCACATAAGGGAAATAATCGTGACTGTTTATCAGTAAGGCAAGACATGTAGTATAAACAGGACTTAATGTATACTGAATGAGAATTCAGCCTTCCCGAATAAGTGTGAATATCACACTTTGATTAAACGAGTCACATTCTTCCAATGTACCTAAAATACCCTGCAGAGAGGCAGTTATATTAACTCTGCAGAATGTACTAATGTACAGTTTACAGCTGTTGCTGTGAAATATTTTCAAGATTCCTCAGTTAAAAAGGCATAAACCCTGTAGCACTTAAGCTTAGGCCTTACTTTTTCCCTTTCCTTTGTTTCCACCTGGGGAAAGATTTTGAAAAATTCCTTTGCAGCCAACTTCAGGTAGTAGTTTGTGTTGGGCCAGTTTTCTGGCTCCATCTCTTGCTCCTGACTGAGTCTCTAGGATGTACTCAAACATGATTCATCTCTTGTCTTATTGGAAGTTGTTGATAGGCCTTGTTATCAGCTCCCACTGGGGGAAAGCACTGACTGCCTTGGCTCACCCTGTTTCCCAACTCCTGAGGGAATATCCAGCCCCTCTCTGCCCCACCAGTGCAAATTTCCTTAGTTAGAAGGAGAAATTGGTCGTGTGCATAACGGGTAAGCTCATGCACATAGCAAAGCACACAGTTCATAAAAAGTGTGTCATGTCAATTTAAGATCTTTAAACAATATTATGGGCTAAACTTTCATGGTTATCTCATTAAAGTCTTCTATATTTTCCTATGTTAAGAAAATTAAATATCTTCATCGGTCTATGGAGAGCAGATGAGATTCCACAGAAACCATTAAAAGGCTGAGGGAAAAAATCCTATTCCTTTTCCCTAGGAATGCTCAGTCTTTCAATCTTTTTGTTTCCAAGTTAAGTAAATGATGAAGATGGATAAAAGTTGGAAAAAAATGTATTGAAAAATATTCAGGATAAGATGAAATATCTATATTTTGCATCATTTTTGTAACAAATTCTGAAATAGTTTTTTTGAATATTTTTCTTGCATAATTTTTAAAATATTTCCTGACAAGTTGGGATTCACTTAAAAGTGTCTCATACTTAATGAAATGATTTTTAAATGCAAAAATGAGGAACAAAAATTATTTATAGGCAATAAAAATATCTAGAAAGATGTTCCTTTCATGCTATTTCCATCACTGAAAAAACTGCAGAAATATGACATAAACAGATGCTGTTGAATTTAGTCCTAATCAAAAAACGATTGGAACATTTTAAGAGACCTCCATATTCATTAATTTAAGTGGACATAGTTCAATATATTTTTTGCTAGGCCTGCACAAAAGATGCAAAAGCAAACTCACATCTTGGGACATGAATGAAAGAGAAGAAAATACCAGGTACCTGCTGAAAAACAGACAAAATGTGTATTTTTTTAAAATCTGACATGGCTTTCTAAATACACTATGAATTACAAAAGTTTTGTGAATTCCATGTCTTTTTCTCCTTACTCCACTATTGCCTAATCATTCAATCATCATGTTTTATAAAGTTAAGAGATATAAAGGTCTTAAATAAATTAGGAGCATAAGAGAAGGCTTTGAGCTTTTCTGTAGAAAAGTTTTAAAACAGCGAATTCCCAATTATATTCTTTATGTTTCCAAAAATCTTTACATATAGGGAAGTCTAGCTCACCTGAGGCTTTACACACCTACTAGAGAAGGGTGATGATAAATATTCTGGAGTAAATGCAGGCATGGCTTCCATATCTTGTGTTTTAAATACTTGTTAGCAACATTGTCTTGCTGACTGCGTGAGAAATGGTCCAATTCTTCCCACTAACCCTGTCCATGATGTAATCTTTGAAGAATTTGTTGATTTCTCAGTAATGGAAAAAGACAACTTTGCTGACGTTCAGCTTGATAAGACAAGTCTTTCTGAAAAATTATTTCACCAATCCAGAGATACGTACCAGGACCGAAGGAATTTAAATTCAGGTGGTATTTTTTCCAACAAGAGGTTTTTTAACTTCTCAGATGGATTCAAAAGGAATAGAAGAAATAGAAGTTTAGCCAAAGAGCAAGCAAACAACATCAAAAAGACAAACCTAAATTGTGTAATAAAAGATCTCTGGACAAATATAAAAATTTTTGCTTATTTTTATAAAACATAAGTCCTTATGTGGGAATTTAGGTGACTGCTTAAAAAAGAATAACTATTCAAGGCAAATATTAACTTTGTCTTAGTTCTCAGCCATCATTCTTGCCGCATTTTGATTTTTCTAGAAACCTGATTTTCACAATAGACACCTATTTTCATATTCTGAACTGATCTAAATTTAAAAAAAACCCCACAACCCAAAAAATTGCATGATATAATAAATGGAGGAAAACCTCTGACCAATGTGGTACATTTTCCAAGCATTATTTTAAAGGAATTATCAATGTATAAGAAATTATTCTGCTTGAGAAAAGTGTCATTTATTAACTACTTATCTTTCAATTTATTTGGATTTTTTAAAATTAATTTCAGAATTATGTCTTGGAACTTAGTTTCTAATATATCACTTGGTAATGTTTCAATGAACTGGTTACTACTACAAAACATTTTATACAATTAGGGAAAAAGAAATCTTTCTGGCTTTTCTTAGAACAAGACAATAGAATGCATTTTAAAATATTCAGACCCATGCTAAATAAAATCAAATAAATATTTAACCTCCCCTTCTGAATCAGATTTTCTCTTGGTTTTAAAAGCACTGCAGGCATCTTTAAAAATGTGCATAATTGTTTACATACAATAATGAAATTAAGCTGATAATTAGAATTTAGAACAAAAATCCTGTGACTTTTAATGCCACATATAACTGAAAAAGGTAATTACAAAGCCTCTTGAAAATATTTAGAAAGACCTAAATGTTGTACAAAAACCAAATATATGATTTCATTAAATAAACAATTTAAAGTGAGAAGTGTATTCTTATCCTCCAATATGTCTGTAGAATGCTAAAGATTTCTGCTTGGTGAAATAATTCTAGAGCGCTGAAGAGTTGCATTGTATACTGGAGATTTAAATTAGCACGTTTCAGTTAGAATACAGAAAGAAAAGGTATTGGCTCGTTGAGATTTCATTACAAATTCAGACATTACTTGGCTTGCCAATGTTTTGTATAATTTTCACTGGGCACGGGAGGAGAATCAAATCCATTTCATCTATACTGAACTGTTCCCACCAAAACAAGGTTGAAAAAGACCAAGCCAACTGTTCTGTCTGCCCTTGCCCTGACACAAGCCAATCCTCAGCCATTTGCTAGGGAAACAAACAGTAATTTAATCAGAGAGCAAGTTCATGTAATATGCACTTTTTATGTACGTGCAATTGTGGCCCTGCTGTACAGTGAAATAACGAGTTTGCTGGCCAGTTATGAATGCAGACCCAAAAAGGACCTTCTGGATTAACAAATCTGATAATGTGCTGAAAAATATAGCCAGTGCTTTAATACTCACAGTACTCAATTCTAATTTCATTTATCAAGAGAGTGTTGGGCTACCTCTGCACTGACTTGAGGAGTTAGTAATTTTAAATTATTTTTAACCCTATGTTGTCACATTAATATAATAAGTAATTCAACACTAGCTGTTTGATTTCATCAAAAAACGTATATTGAGTACAATCCTAAGTAATGAAAAAACACCAACCAATTGAGAATCAAACTGTGGGCAACCTTGTTGCTTGTTTTTTTTATCTTTTAAGAAACCATTTGTAATAAATTCTTTGGTTAATAGTCAATACATGAAGGGATTCTATGTATCAGAACAGTTTTGAAAGACAGACTGCTTTTATTTTGTTGTTGGCATATAGATTTACACACGCAATTTCTGAAATTATTATGCTGATGCTGTAGGATAGAGCTTGGAATTCTCTCAGAACTGCAAAATGTAGAGGTTTCAGGGTCAAAATCATTAGAATGTAGTTAAACATTTTTTATTATTTTATTTTGAAAGAAATGTGCAAGTACTTTTGTCATATAGGACTTGAGTATATTAAATATTAATTTCCACACTACATTAAATATTCATAGATCTGATATGTGACAACTATGGCTTTATGTCAGTCTTGAAAAGGAAACTCTCTTTTCCTTGTTTTCGATGTCTCCAGTCAAGACTTACCTACATAATTTTTGAATTGTCTCCAAAGATGTTAATTTTATACCATAAACATTCACTTTTATTTTACCTTGCTGGAGTGGGGAGAGATATTTCATCAGTTTATAAAATATTAACAGCTGGTCTTTGTTTTACAATAATGGATTTATTGAGAGGTTTTAAGGTTCTGCATGAGAAAAAAATATTTCTGAGGGGGAGGGATGGAAAAGGAAATGGGAGATACAACTGTAATCCCAGCTAGAGGAGACGGGAAGTTTATGAGTATTCCAGACTTTATTTGTACTTGTAAAAATCCCATATTGTGTGATAGTCAACACCACCCTTTAGTCTTGCTTCAATGTAGTCTCTGAGGAAATAAGAAATCAACCATTCCAAGTTAACCTTAAAATCACTGCTACTGCTATTTCCTCTGCCTTTTATGGGTTTGTCATTTAAAATAACAGTTTTTAGATCAGATTTTCCAAGAAATTCCTTTATTTAAAGGTGGTTGCATGTAAAGATGAAATAGCATCAATATTCTATGGCAAAAATACTACAAGGGCTCCTGAATCAACATGCAGAGAATTTGTTAAAATCAAAGATAAATAGTGACTGAAAATATTACTGCAGGTATAGGCATGTACACAACATATCACAGGTTTAAATGGATTTCTTAGCCTTTCTGAATAATTTTTTGATGAGACCTAGCTCGAAAAATGACACAGTCTTCAGGAAAGAACAGAGAGAAAATTACTGTCCTCTTGGCTGCGAATTTTGGTTCTTACTGGTTTGTTGTTGTTGTTGTTGTTGCTTGTTTATTGTTTCTGGGTTTGGGTTTTTTTAAATTCGGTTTGTTTGGGGTTTGTGTGGTTTTTTAGTTTGTTTTTTGTCAGTTTTGGGTTTCTTTGAAGTTGAAACGTAAGAAAACATGTCATGTCTATGAGCTAATATTTCTCCCTCAGGTTTTCTGACAGTATTTAAAATCTTGTAGGAAATCACTTGTAAAGTTTTTCCTTTACCTTACAGAACTTATTTATTTCTTGGACAGATATGATCATAACAATTATTGTTGCCTCCAATGGTAAAAAAAGGATTTAAAGATAATTATTTCAAATTATTGTTTTTGTCTTTTTTCTCAGAGTTACTAAAATCCCTTCCTACATTAAGCCATATTCTCACAGTTTCAGAACTCATCTGATAAAATCAGCAATGAGAAACACATTTTTGTTATAGAAATCAGCCAGTTATTTCAAAGGACTTACCTGCTAAATTACAGTCATTATTCTGTGAGTAAGGTTAATTTCATTAATGCATCTAAATTGAGTGTTCTTGGTTTACACCAGTTGTTTACCCCTTCATAGATACTGGGGGATCTTCCTGTGAGTGATGCAAGAACCTCGTGCTGTTGATTTACTGTCATCCTGTGCCACATCCAAGAGAGGAAATTCCCTGACTTGTTGTGTGAATTATCTTGGAGATGCCTATCTCCGTGGACTACACAGCAGAGCTGGAGGCCTTTCCCACCTGGTGCATCAAATTTTCAGGTGCTTGAAATTAGGGTAGGTGTCAGCTGGTGTCAGATGAGTGTCAGAATACAGCCCCAAACCACATCATTATGTTTCCTTTTAAAGTGGCTATTTAAATGCCAGACATTACCATTCTGTGTGGTTGCATAGGAAATCAGAAATGTTAGATGAGATAGGTTACTCACAACAGATTATGTTTTCCTTTTCATCATGCTAAGAGAGGACTTTAATGCAATGGGATTATCTGCATAATGTTGGTTACTCCACATTCTTCCTGGAAGGATGCCACTCTGAACACGGCTTTCTTTTGGTTTTTCATAGCACTTTAGAGCAGTCTGTAATAAGGTTGGTAGTACATATCTCTCAAATGCAGCTGTTTCACAAGAAAGTTTAAATGAGAAGTTGTTCAGATCCACGGAACTCCTATTGCATAATCTAAATCTCCAGTTGTGAGAGGGAGAATCATCTCTTGTCACTCTTGAGTCTCTTGGGGAACACTGAAATTTCTTGCCCATGGTGTTTCCCCTTACCTTTGCTCTCTGAAAATTAGGGATGCATATCTCTGATTAATAATATGAAAGCTTGTAATATGTGTTTTTAAATGAGTCTAAGGGTTATTATAACTATATGTAACTATATAATTAAAAGTTATTAATTTGTAATGCCAAGTAATAGTTAATTGAATAGTTTCAGAGCTAGTTTTCAGAATTGATAAAAGTGGAAAAATCACACATTTTTCTATAGCTTTGATGATGGAATAATTTTTTTTCTGTGCTGTATCCTAAACAGTTACAAACTCTAACGTAGAAAAATTGTAAAAAGACTCAAATACTGACCCTCCAAAAATGAGTTCTTAACTTTTCAGGCAAGAGTTAAGAAACAGCTATATGTGGTATCTGGTGAATTTTCTTGCTTATGAGTAAATGGATGTGACATGCAAATTTATATTAAAAGTAGATACTTACTCTTTTAATAAAGATTTGGTTAATACTGATTCCACAATTTTATTTTCCTGTCAGTTGCAATCTAGTATTTATTACAGAGAGACAAATTTCAGGAAGAAATTTGCTTGGGGAAGAGTAGAGTGCTTCTATTTTGGCATTTCTACAAGTGTGTTTTATTGACCACATGCCATATGGTCACACCAGCTATGCTGCTGCAGCAGTTTGTCACTTGAAGCAAGCCCTGATGCCATGGAAAAATATTGAGAGAGGAACAAGAAAAATGCTATGTTGGCCTATCAGTTATTGGATTCTAATATGCAGCATTACCACATCTGTTCACCTTATCTTTTATTTACTGTTCCCTGGGCTTGTGTTTTGGTAATAAATAAGTGTATGCTCAACACAGGTATGTCTGTAGTTTGGAGTAAAACGATCCTGTAAACTCTCATTCCTGAACTCCTCTGAAAATAAGCACCATTTCAAAGTCACCATCACACAGTTTTTGGCCTTACCATGCAGCCATCCAGCAGCAGGATGTGATACCTTCCTGTTTTGAGTGACAGAGGGGTGCTCTCATGAGCACTGCCAGAGCAAACAAGGTGAGACTGAACTTATCAGCACATAAGAGGAAGACAATATTTCTGCATCAAGCTCTAGAAAGAAAAGGCAGAAAGACTCATTGAGCCTTGATAATAAGCATTTAATTTATAGATTTCAAAGGTTGGTGTCGCAGTTTGTATTGACCAGCATCACTGCCTCCGTACACACACAGCTTCATGCTCAATATTTAAACTGTTCAGAAAAATTAACAAAACTGTCAGCTGGTCAAGAATTGGGCAAACCATAGTATCTTCAGGGAATCATGATGTCATATAATAGGAGTAGAATGCCCTCTTTCTACAATAACAACAACAAAGTTGTGTTTGTATACAGGGTTTTTGGAACAGCTTCTCATGGCTGCAGGTAAATAGTGTTGTTTACAGCTGAGAGTGTAAAACAGATATAAGCTACAGTGAAAGGTAAAAAAAAAAATCACATCCTGATATAGCATATAGCATTGGAACTCCTATTTTTGTCTTTATATACACGTTCCTTTTAAAGGCTTAGTCTCGGAATATGAGGAAGGAATTATAGCTACAGAAAGGTATCTCATGTTTCATGCTTGTGTGTCCTGGACTCTGAAGTTGGATGTTCTCAAAGCATCTTCTAAGCCATTTGTAATTGTGATGTGGAAAAATTAGCAGGGTGTGTACTGATTGTTGTTCTGTGATGATCCCTATAATATCTTCCCAAACAACATGAATGCATTTAGGTATGGACAAATGCATTAGTCTGAGAGTATTAAATGATCTTAATTGAATAGTGTTGAACCAACAGAGTGACATTTTTACCCTTGGCTATATTTTATATCTGGTTTTTCAAGCCTTCATAGCATTTTTCACTCTCTTCCTACCACATATCAAAAAGACTGAATCAACCTCTATCATGTATTTTTTCCCTTCCTCTTCTTCATCTTTTTGAAGTAAAGAATGGTGTGACCCATTTTCCCAGTCTTCAGATCTGTCTCTGGCTCTTGAAGTGAATAAAATTGAGTGAACTTGTGAAAATGCTGCTACTGCTTTGCCAGTTTCATCCCCCACTTCCTTCAGCACTCCTGGTGTGTGTAATCTGGCCAAGGAATCTTGTCGATTTTTAAATACTATAACCTTTAAAAAAGCATTTTCTGCTGTATTTGTATGCTTCCTAATTTTTCACCAGCAGTCATGAATGCCTGATACAATGTAATCTTTTTTTGTGAATAAAGGCAGATGTAGTGTAGCATTTCATCTGGCTCTTTCTCTTCTAAGTCTCTGCTATCTTTCATGTGCTCCCAGAACTGCTCAAAAGCAAATGTGTGGTTGATAAAAGACATTTAACTCTCTTCACTCCAACCAAAAATTCATGTGGCCTAAGCTGCTCTGTACTTTGTTAATAACATCAATCAATCCTTTATATTGATGTACCATAAGATTAAATATAGATTAAATATAGGGAGTGATGAAACTCTGAGATTTTTAAATTGTTCAGAATTTGAGTTTAATTTTTATTCTTTAAAAAATTACCATTTTTTAAAGCATGATGAAGTTTTAAACAGTACATTTTTCCCCATTTTACATGCAGTCTGTGCTATCCAATGAAGGCAAAATAAAGCTCTAAGGAAAATATAAGGAGAAAAAAAATAAGAGGAAAGAATTTTAAGAAGTGGAAGGCCTCTTTTTATGATACCATCTGATGCCTCCATGTTGTTTGTAAATAAATTTTCTTGTAAGATTTGGAAACTTTTTAATTGCAAGCAAAGCACATGATTAATAGATATATTTATTCAGATCAGGAAACTGTAAAAGCACAGAAGCCTCAAAGACAAATATTTAGATCCATTGAAACTTTCATAATTAATATATTTTACCTTCCACTGTCTCCATAAAGTTGGGAATGCTCAAATAGTGAGTAATTCACACTGAAAGAGTCCAAAGGGAGGTGACCAGGAAGCTTGTGACCATCAGGTCATTCTGATTTTCAGCTTTTGCTGAGACCAGAAATTCTTTTCAAGACCTAAAAAACTTAAATAGAAAAACAAACCAAATTCTACTTCATCCCTAAAAAAAAAAAAAAAAAATATTTTAATGTATCAGTATTTCCAAGGGAAAACAGTTTTCCTAAATATTCCTGGTAATACTTTCTGGGGTCAGGATCTGGCTCGTCATGGTTTCCATTCCCCATCTTCATCTTCTAGGAAGTATGTTGGCAATAGAAGGGCAATGCCAAAATGTCCCAAGGGCAAGAAGCAGTGTGATTAGCAATTAACAATCAATTCTGTGTCTTGGAAGTCAATGGGTGTTTTTATTGATAATGGAGGGAGCAGCAACAGAGAAAAAGCCAAAAGAAGCCTTCTAGTACTTGCTTGACAAAATAGTCAATCTTCTGTAAGTTGCTTTATGGGTCACCTGGATTATATTGAGAAATCCCATCTTCTGTTATTACAGAGAGTTGTCAGGATAGACTGACTCACTCATCAGTAGGATCTCAAATGATTTGGAAAGATTATTACCAAATAAATGGGCATTAATAATGAGAAGAATTAGTCTGGATAAGCTGGTTAGCACAGTACATCAGGAAAGAGAGAGAGTCACTTGACAAATAAGGAATGAAGCTCTAAACTGTCTGGAAGGGATTTAGATCTATCTACTGCAAAAGCATTATACTGGCTTTGCTTTGCAAGGGAATGTGCTGTGTACTTTTGCATTTGCCTATGAAGGTACTCAGAAATGGTTCAAGGACAGTCATTTTGTTCACAGATTGTCTCATCGATGGTCTCTGCGAGTTTCAAAACTTAATATATCAGAAAATTAGATGCATACTCTAATATTCACCCAAGGAATGTGAATTCACCCTCTCTTAAGCCAACATTTCCCTGTTTAGGCTGATAACGTAGAGTTAAATCATGATAGAAGGGAAAGAACATGATGTCCTGTCACTCCCACACTCTTACTACACACATCATGAAAACATAACGTGAAAATTTAAGCAAGACTTGTAGCAAATCTTGATATTGCTTCCATGTTTCATACTCCCACACTGAAAGTCAGCTCACTATAATTTTCTTCCTTTTCTTTCTTATTATGTGGCAAGTAAGTCCTTTTTATATAGCATTGTTGAGCCTTTTCTCCTGTTGAGTGAAGAAGCAGGGAGCAGAACAGCAGCTCCTGGGCTAAAGGGGCTGCCCAAATGCTGTTCTTCAGCTCACCAAAGCTCCAGAGAGACAATATGTCCTTTCTTCCAGCATATTTTGCTGAAAGATATTAATAGCCCATCTCCTCCTGCCAACCCATGTTTTCCTTTTATTTTTGCCAGCTACATCTGTTACAGAGGTTTTGAACACAAGCACTCAAAAGTCGGTGTAGAGTGGAAATGGTTCCCCTACAGCACTCTTCTTTTAAATATTTGTTCCACCTTTCTATGCTCAATTGTGTTTTTGCTTATGATTAATGTAATCTACTGATTCACAGCACAGAGACTCCTTTTCTGCGGAGGCTTTTATGGGGTGTCAACACATGTATTGCTGTTCTAACTGGAGCTGAAACCATTGCAAACCAGCCTGAATATCTGAATATAGTGTAATACAGTGTGTCTGCATTATCATTGTGCTCTGTCTGGAGCGATTGGTGTCACTAAATAATCATTCTGTTATGCCACTTCCAGAGCTGCCGAGAAATTCTTGTAAACTTAAAACCATCCTCTAGTAACCTCCCAATGCTTTTCCATTTAGAGTTTCAAATAGACTGTAAAACAATAAACCTTTATTGGAGAGGTGGTTGGTGGTCACAGTTCTTTTATTCAGTAACCTTGTCTTCACTTGCCTCTTCTTTTTCTTTTCCCTTTTATTTCCCACCGCCAAGTAATTTCTGGCATCTGAGAGCCTTTTCCAGTTAGGATGTCTGACCCTTGCAGCCTGCCAGGTCCATGTCCATTCCCAGAGTACTTGTAGCAGCTGCCTCGCTCTGTGCTGCAGCTTGTGCAGGGCAGGAGACATGATTAATGTGCTCTTGGTGAGCAACAGACACTGGGGTAAAAAGAGAATGAGACAAGCTCATAACAAACAGGAAGGGCCAAGGGCACACCTGTCCTGTTAGCAGTTGTCAAATAAAAACTCTGATTAGGCCATGTATCATGGTTTCCTTGAATTTGTAACTATTGAGTGACATAAGACAGCAGCCAATGGCTCTCCTTAAGAACTAGAAAGATAATCAGTTTGTCTTCTAAAATCTAACTACCAAACACCTTTTAAAGTACAAATTGTCAATCAGATCAGAAAAGAATCTTGTAAAGGTCTGTTTCTAATTACATAGTGGTCAATAGTTTACCATTTATTTTAAGAAAACAACCTCTCTGTTAACAGAATGTGTCAAGGTATTAGTAAATCACTTGTTTGGTCTATAGAATTGCCTTTGCAATGATAAAAATCCCCTGTTTCATCATCTCTTGGATTGAACACTGGTTCAAAAGTGTTTCATGACTTCCAATAAAAAGAACATTGAAAGACATTAGCTCTGAAATTAAAATATATGAAGCCAGCAAAATGCTACAAAGGAAACAATGTACAGTAGGTCATACTTCTGGTCTGTGAGCATTCCAGAGAGGAATTGCATTCAGGACAAATCACTCCTCTTGAAGAGATGTGCATTTACTTCCCACAGCCAGAGCTTTTCTTATTTGTAAGAAATATGGACGCATCAGTTTGTCTGATTAAAATAGAGTAGTCAACTGTTCAAATCATTATTTGTTAAATGTACATTAAAAAGTGTGTTTTACTAGATGGATATGATGATTGGATGGGCTTTGAAATTTATTGTACTTGAGCATGTATTCATATAATTCAGCAGGATGTATAGCTAATAGGCTTATAAAAAAGTCACATTACAGTAGTATTACTTAGACGACATGATTACATTTCAACAAGATCCAGCTCATTTGGTGCAGATAATTTACTTTAAATTCTGGATATATATTAACCATTACACAGCCAACTTTAATTTTGCCTGCCTCATGAGTGAAGCCCAGGTCCTGCTGAAATAAGCCAGGCCTAGAGTGGCTTTTGATGAAGCACATTTATACTCTGTAGCCACCAGGAGGACTGACTTTGAGTGGAATCTTTCCAAACATCCATAGAAGATGGCAACAATGGCAGTCTTTCTTCATGAAGAGGCAAGAAACTTATTCTTCTGTCATCAGGAGTTTTCTCAATTTTGCCATCCAGGAAGGTCTCAACAGAAAACACATGACACAGAAGACAGAAGATTCTTTTAACCAGATTGCTTGAGCTATTTTAGAATTTTAATTTAGTGTGACTTGTCAGCTTTTACTTTGTACAAAACAAGTGTTCTTGTAAAATAAACTTTTATAAACTAGCTTAGAGAGTGATTGGGAGATGAAGAAAACAATATTGCTGTCTAAATTCATGCTGAAATTAATCAACATCCTGTAAAACTACATGATCACTGGGAACATAATAGATGATTTGGCACAAAACATTATAGACTATTTTGATGTGAGAGATTCAAGGTTGGATTATCTGTCCAGCCTTTCCTAGGAATGCAGTTTCAAAAACTTTCTGAGAGGGCAGAGAGAAGAGCAAAAAGAAGCTGGCTGGGTTGCTACATAACATTACACATGTTCTGATCTGCTTGTGCATTGAGTCCTCAAAAAGGGTGTTTGTTTGACCTGCCAGCTGGAAGTAAAATGTGGTGATTGCCAGCAAGAGTTCATTAGGAAGTTAAAAACTGGGAGAGGTGAGGAGAGGCTTAAAGAAAAACAAAGTAAAAAAAAAATTAAATGAGGGAACTTGATAGCTTTGTGTCTGAGCTTCAATACACACACATCTGCAGTACCTTCTGTCTACAATGAGAATTAATACAACAATGCACCAAAGCCCAGCTCTTGTCCACAACTCTTCTGATGCAGAATCCAAAGTACCATTCATGACGTTACTGTAGAATTTCTTATGTGGGCAAAATGAAGCTGTCCATGCTGGAATTCAGCCAAGCCACATTGAATTATAATCCCTACTCTGTAAGAGACACCAGCCACCATTTTAGAGTTAAATTTCATGTGAAGAACAGCTTCTGCAATGAAGTATATTCAAAGATCTGGGTAAGGGCCACTGCTCAAATCAGGATGACATGGACAAGGATCACTGACCTGGTGCAAACACTGTTTCCTGCATCCCCCTTGTTTTCCTGGGTGGACTTCAATAAACTAGTCAAGCTGAACCTTTCTAAAACAGTTTGAGCAGGTGAAACATTGAACAAGTTCTTTTACTGAGGACTACAGATTACCAAGGGCTACTTAAGGATATCTTCTGTATGCCTCTGTGTGGATGATACATGCATTAGGAAGTCATGAAATGGTCCTTTGAAAAGCACAAGGAACTAACCCTCTGTGTGTTATTTGGAAGATAATGTCTTCTGCTTCTGGAAGATATTTCAATAGTGCCTGGGAACTTTAGCATGTGTTTTGGCCTGGAATCAATGAACTCAGTGGAGACATTCTGAATTATGAGCTGAGGTTGTGGGCTGAAACTGTGGCTCTACTGCAGTGACTAGCAAATAGTCTATTTATTTTAATGAGGCAAGAATTTCATCACTGGATGTCACAATAAATCTAATAATAGCCACCACAATTTTCCCATGTGAAAATACAAATTACTACACTGGTTATCACCCCATGCTTATACATAAAGTCTTACAGTATCATCCAAAGAACCCATGACTAATCATGCTATATTATTTAAATGGAATATGGGAGGTATGAAAGTAAAAGAGACAGAACAAACTATCCACTTTAAGGACTATACTTTTCTTTGGTGTACTCAGTTATTGAATCATATTTCATTATTAGTATTATTGCTATTATTACAGCTAATCCTATGATGATTATTTTATTGAACATTTTCATTAGAATTTCCTAATTTCAGTGATGTTATGACTACCTCTGAATACCTTTGTTCATTTTGTCTTATTCTTAAAATAACTATTAAACATAAGAATGAATCATAGAAGTTCTTTTTGAGAAAAAAAAAAGGTGCTCTATTTTTCAGCAAGTGATACTAATTTTTCCCAGGTTAGAAGTTAAATTAGCACATGCAGTCTTAATTCTATTATTAAGCAATAGCTGAAATATACCTTTATTATAACATAGCCATGCATGTTTATGGATTTGTCTGATAGAAATACTAAAGATGCCTCTTGAACTAAATGCAAAACAAATCAGTCACCATTGCACTGTAAAGGAAATGAGCATGAAACATATTTCATGTTAATCTTTTCTTACAGCATTCTTCCATGTATCATCTGAAATCCAGGTCAAAGTCTCTGTTGACTTCAGCAGTGGGTAAGAATGGTCCTCTGGAATTCAGATGAGGTTTTGCAGCTCCAAGTCATGAAGGGTAGTTCTTGGTATTTGAATTCTCATTTCTGCATCTCATTTTGAGTTCTGAAAATTAGAATTATCAACTTATGCTAGAGGCTTGTGAAAATGTTACTTCATAAAAAAAAAAAAGAGAGAAAATTTAAATTTTCCATAAAGCCTAATTATTATGTATTAATGTTAGGAAACTGGTGATGAAAACAGAACTCAGGGTAGTCACAAGTGTATCTTTTTTTTAGACTGTGTTAATAATAAAGAAGTAATATATCATTTGGACATACAGTAAGATAAAGTTTTAATCGAGACTTAAATGGAATTTTGTGTTTGGGTATTTTATCACAGACCATTAAACAGCATTTTATAAAATCATCTTTATGGAACTAAACAATGATCCCAGGCATACTTTACTGAGATACTTTAAGCAAAAAAATGCAATAAAATATGAAAAATTAATGGCGACTCTGAAGAAGAAAAATATTACCCTTTTAACTAATACATTTTATTGAGCTAGAGAAACGAAAATAGAAATATTAAAGATGAAATGGACATATAGGAAAATTGGTAATTACTCACATCTGCAATGGAGAGTTTTGGGAGGTTCTTCCATTACTACAACAGGTAAACAGATGGGAACACCTGCCAAGCTTTTTCATGTAGTATGTCCTATATACCTTTTATAACAAGAGTAATTTAAAAGATAACAAGGGGAAAAAAAGCAGAAAAAAGAGAAAAGTCACAACTGTGTCACTCAAACCTAAATGAAATATACTTAAAACCAACAGAGAATATAATAGCAATGCCTAAATATTTTCCAAAATAAGGTCAAGTAAAATCTAAGAAAAAAATATACAGGGTAAAATAGTACTTCAGACAACTTCTGCTGATTTGAGTGGTGAAGACCGCTGCTGACATGCTGTTACATTTCTTTTTTTCTGACTCTTAAAAAGGTCACGTTTCAAATCAATAGTCCCTCAGAGCCATGACATGTTAGTCACTGAAGAAAATGTATTATTTCTCAGCTCTCTAAGTGAAAAAAATATATAAACTGCAATAAATACACATATGTAGTCTTTCTACAAGGTATGGCACCAGATGATAAGGAATAACCTGAATGAACTAACAGACTACTCAAACATGGGTTATTTCAGAATAGACAACTAATATTAGATGCTGATCTGTAGACAACTTTTCACTCAGTTGGTCAAGCTCACAATTTCTTTCAGCTAAGTAAGTTTCAATTAGAAAATATTGGAGGTAAAATAAAGACTAGATGAGATCTCTAGGAAAAGAAAAATACACTTTAATGGTGGTGTCAAAGGCAAAATAATCTGAAGTATTGTGGAAAGTAACAGTGAGTGTTTGAGGATCACTGTTTGTATTAATCACAAACCACAGGCCTTAGTTCAGCCATTCACAATCATAACATTAGTGTTAAAAAAAGTAACCCTGATGTAACGGAGAATGTATTTTACTGATACAACCACTCCTATGATAATTTTTCATGACAGAGTTATTTAATGTATTGGTAAAATGGTAGAATTATTTCAATAAATTTATGTTTAATTAAAAGATTGTTTTTGACTATTCACAATGTATTTAAATTTCTAGTTGAATTAATTGGTAAATCAATTAAAGCCAGCACCATTTGCAGAACATATTCAGACAGGTGTTCATCATTCCATTTATCACCAGCAGACAAAAATTCTGGCCCTGGAAGACTCAGATTCACCTACAACTCTGGCTAAAATATGTGGACTTACATCTCCTTCACCACAACAGGAAAACTTACTGTGGTAGATGTTCCACTCTGTGTAAAACATGTAAATTTTACTTAAGTCAGAGGATAAATAACTCACTCATTAGTGAAGGGTATCATCACTGTAAGTGTCCTCTTACTGCTACAAACAGGAGATTCAAACACTCTTCTCAACTGTGATCACTCTTCTCAAGTGAATATTTGAATTATCAGGTCATTGGCCACTTTTTGATGGGCCTCTCCTCTTCATGTTATTGGAGCTTTTACACTTGAAATATTCTTTCCAGTTATTGACTTTCACATAGGCTCTTGCATTAGAAAGTGAAACCTGGATGGCATCAATTGAAATTTATTTGCCCACAGACAATGAAGAGTATCGAATGAAAATACTTAAACCAATTCTTATACTGTCTTTGATTATCCTCTCTTTAATACTGATTTATTTTCTAAGCATTGAAGGTTGCATGTGCAAATGTCTCTGTCAGGAGAAAATTCATGTGCATTAAATCTCTCCCACACAAGATCTTTACCTAGAAAGATTCTTCATAGAATCTGTATACTCTATTATTGATATTTTTCTGCATTAATCCTTTTGTTTCTTTTGTGCCTTTCTTCACATCTTCTCAAATTTTTTGTAATCCTTGCAGCATTGTCCTTCCAGTAAATCTTGACACAGCCTTTCACCCTCAGCTCATTACACAGACAAAGGGCATATAAGAAACCATGAAATTACAAGACATTTTCATAAATAGTTACAGATTTATGAGTACAATATAGGCCACCATGCACACAAGAAAATGCATTCACTTAGGTATCCATTGATTCGTACCACAGAAATAACAGTGCCATTACCATCAGTTATAACAGACATGCTGCAATGATGAAAGGTCTGTGTTCAGGAGGACTGATGCACACAATAGAGAAGGCTAAAGGTAAATACTGTAGTCCTTCTAAGTGGAATTTTTTCAACAATTTTCATTAAAATAAAAAAACAATTTTACATTTTCATACTAGCTTCCACTATTTTAACTAGTGCAGAAATGGACCTTTGGCTTTCATGTGTAGGTGGGTTTTTTGTTTAGGTTTTTTAGTGGTTTTTGGTTTGGGTTTTTTGGTTTTTTTTTTTGGGGGGGAGGGGTTTGTTTGTTTAGTGCTTGTTTTTTAATAAAAATCCCATGTTAAGAAAGCCTTGCAGTCTCTCACAGCTTCCTCTGTCTCCTTTATGTCTCCTGTTGGTTGCAGCCTAAAGTTCTGGAAGGGAAAACAGATAGCATCTGCTCAGGGGTGTGAGATTACATGTAATCAGAATCTTCTAAAAGAGAAAATGCAGAAAATGTACTTTATTTGCCAAACTTTCTTCCATCCAACTAGTTTTCTGTATGTGGTTTTTGATGGCTTTGATTTTTTCTAAATCACACGCTGTGCCACAACACAAAAAATTAATTCAGTTCGTGAATAAGTCTACATGCAAGTGTTGCAATAATAATAAGAAATGTAAGGGGATATCTACAAACAGATACCCTTTTTATTTGGGAAGCATGGAGATGCTGAGAGCTGAACCAATTCCAGATTTCATTGCTGCTGGAAGTCCCTTCTGAAAGCTAGAAGAAAAACTACCAAGAAATTCAACCCAATTTTCAACAAACCCCAGAGATTCCAACTGTTCTGGCTTTAAGCCAGGTTTGCATGAGAATGACTCCCAGTGAAATCTTATTATGTGGTGGGTGCTCCAAGAGGAATTTGTCAGCTGTAAATCACCTCCATTCCACAGAAGCCACTACTTTGACAGTAAATTATGAAACATCATTCAGTAGGCAAAAGGAAATGAATTATTGATTCATGCAAATTATTCCCCTGCAAACTAAAATGTCACTTGTTTCTTGGTCCTTGAAATTATTATATAAACACACTAGTACTGTATAATGTTATTTCTTAACCATAAGGAGCAGAGTGTTTGATTTTTTTTCTCATGGTAGAAGCTGGTAAACTCTGTAGAAGAATCTAAACAGCAAATCTTTTGTTTTACAAGACTTGTAGCTCTGATCATCTAAAATATTTTGCCTCTATAACTACCAGGTGTAAGTACAGAGCCTTTTGGTCAGGTTCATTTAGCTAAAAAATAAACAACAGCCAGTTGACATTGTATGTAATTGAGGATGTGAGGCACAATCCTTCAGAAATCAACCATCTTATCCATTAAAAAGATTAGTCTAAAGAAACTGAGTTCATACTCTAGAAATATTGTATTATGATTCTGGTTGACAAATAGCTCTCTACAGCAACTCCAAAACCAGTCTTAACCTAAATAGCTAATTTTAAGATAGAATGTAATCGAATGAGATGATCCCTGCAAAAAAATGATGATTAAAAAAATTCTAGATAGTAGAATGAAATAAGAGTGCTGCCTTATTCTTTATAACAGTGGAAAAAGGATATGCATGAGATCTTCAATTAATACAGCTCAGATACCTGCCTCACATGTAGACATTTCTGTCTGGCCATTTCAACCTGTGAACTAAATCCTGCCTGTGATGTTGAGAAAATAGCTTCTCACTTTTGCAAGTGTAGATTTTTAAAGAATATTGTTTAAAAAGCTTGATCTTCTTTAGGAGAACTGAATTTAGAATATTCATTAAAGGATTAGGACTCATCAAATTGGTCCCTTTCTAGATATGACCTCAAGGGTGGACTGAGAAGTGCCTTGTTACTGTTGTGATGGATCAGTGTGTACTTGATCTCCCCTACTCTGAAAGACAGCAACATCAGAGCTGAAGCAGCTCCCAGGGTGGGCAGGGGCAGGACTCACTCGTGGGCTGAGAGTTTCCCAAGTAGGGAATGATTTTGGGGAGTGACAGAAAGGTTCAGCAGGAGGTCATCCATTTCATCTACCTTTGCCTTCTATTACATCCCACTGGGAAACATGGAAAAGCCTGTAGAATGCATACAAAAGAAAAACAAGTCTCAAATGTACGGAATACTGAAGCTTAGAGGGAATCAGATCCAGATGTACAAAATCTCTCTTCGCACCCTCGCAGGAAGCAAAAGCCATAACCTCGTGGTTTCCAGGAAGCAAAGGATATAGGACCATTCAGTCCCAGTGAGATGGTAGGTGCTATAAGTTTACATGAGAGCACTGCTGTGTCTCTGTAGATGAGGAACAGTCTCCAGCACCTCCCAGTCTGTCAGATCCCTGCCCTGTGCTGCTTCCACGGCAATGGCCCTGCCCGGGATGGGGCCAAGCACAGCAGAGGAATGGATGCAGAACCTGCCCCACAAACTGCCCTCCTCATTGCCAGCCCCACAACTCTGGCACACCAAAGGGACATAAATACTGCTCTAACAACCAGGAGACCCTTTAGTTGCTTGTAAATCATTAAAGAGATGGGAGGGAGGAGGGAGTGCTAAAACATCTACTGAGGAGTATTTGCTGTTGCTGTGAGCAGGGGAGGGAGTTCTGGATCTGTATTTTGGAAAACTATGACCTTTCCCAGAGGGTTACTTAAATATTTGAAGCTGCAGTGATCTCAAATATGCATTGATGTATATTCTTATCAGAAATTACTGTAGAAGCTATACTTATGCTGCACTCAGTAAAGTACATGTTTACAGTTAATTTTTTTTCTTATTGAAAATGTATAAGCATATCAGTTTCACCTTGAAAAAACTCACAGTGGGAAAAAAATAGCATAGTTTATTTAGAAATTTTTGTAAGAATATTTCTGTGCATTTTTCAACTTTATGAGAGGATATGACCTTAAAAAAGACAAGCTGCCAGAAAAAAGAATGGGAAGTAGAGATTTCACATCTTTTTCTTCTCTTTGATTCTTGGAGACTCTTTCCCTTCCCCTTTTTTTTCACATTTTACACAGAATTCACTATTCAAGAATATTTGGTTGCTTTTATGGCCTAAATGTACTTAAAAGTACTGTCCATCCTTAATAAGCCTTGAAGCATTTTCTGTGCAACGTGTTCTTGTGTTCCAATTTATTTGAGTAAAAATATAGTTTCAAGAAATAGCAGCTCTTGTGCAAGGCCAAGTTATTGCATTCTTTATCAGCACTCTTATTGCTCCTGGAAGTTCAACTCAGAGATTTTAGTGAATATATCTAAAGCATCCTCCCCAAAGGTTTGTCACATCACAGCTGAAGGGGCAGCAAGCTGTTGGTAGGAAGAAGGAAAACATTGGCCAGAGGTGGGTCAGAAAAGGAAGAAAAAACACCTTAATTTTTTTCATATCATGATATTACAGACACAGAAACTAAGACATGCAGAATTTCCTGGAAAATATGACATTATTTTAGTATTGTATTTTAACAGTCTTAATTAAAGAAGGCATTTTAAGGTCCAAAGAAATTATAGATTATCCTTTTTTCTCATCTAAGTACAACACCCCATTAAATGTGCCTGTAAATATTGAATGAATTAAGTACAAAATGATGGGGTTTTTTTTCAAATCTGTGTAAAACAGATTTGCTGTTGACTGGCCTGTCATAACAGGCTTATTCAGCAGAATAATCCAGATCTCCTTTCAGCTAAGCACTTCAACCTAAAACAAACTTTGAAGACATGAATTAGTCATGCTGAAGACAGGTAGACATGTTCAATGGCTAAAATGAACTCAGCCAGACTTTGTGTCTTACCCAAACAGATTCTTGCTTTAGTGATGCAGGATCAGAATGTAAATTCCTGTTCAGTAACACAGAAGGATTAAAATTTTTTAAAGGAATACTAATAAGTGCTCACTACTTTTGGTATTGTCACTTAAGTGGCATTGCCTTGCTCCCCCTGAGACTCACTCTTCCATGTTTTCTACTGAAATTATCAAAAAACACTTTGGAGCACAGAGCTGTATGAGAAACTGCCCACAGCTGTTAGTGAGAGGATAAAGTTGAATGGTGAGAAATTATAAAAGTGAGAGAGAACCATTTTCAATAGATTTTTTATCTGCCAGAAACTGTGCCAGAACAAAGAAGGCAAGGAACAAATAGTCAAAGGGCAATACACTAAAACAAGGATGGGTATTTTTGGGAGTACCTGAGGATACACATACCTGTGTCTCTGTATCTTTGCTTCCTTAAGGTTGATGTGAAAAAGCCACAGACATGTACAGCAATACTGGTTCTTAGATATTTGAGCAAAATGTAAGAAATCTTCATCGCATCAAAAAAATCCATATAGTTCTGGTTTACGTAAGTGTTGAGCTCTTTCATATCAAACACTCAGGAAGACTGTAAACCAGTGTAGAGCATAGGCAATAGGGAAAATCTGGGAAATTCTGGGAAAGGCTTTGATGTTTATATTTTTATGATTTATTTTTCTCACATCACAGACTGGTAAGAATTACAAAGCATGTTTCTTCAGTCAGGCATTCAGGAAACAACATTTACACTGTGTTTATGCATAAAACATAAAATAAAATAAATTATGAGGAGAGTTAAATTTTTAAATCTCTTAACAGCAAGAACTACATTATCATCTTTGCCATTCAGTTAATAGGACACTCACTACAGAAATTGTGCTTAAAATTTGTGCTCTCTCACAGAGTGGCCAGGCATGGTTTGGGGTCCAAGAGATTGTTTGGAGGCGTTTTTCTGTTTTCAGGGAAGTGCGTTTGCTTAGATAGCAAAACGTCATGCAGCTGTTCTTCAGGGCTAGAGCAGTCTGGGTTATCCTGGTTCACAGAATCTCTCTCTCTTTTTCTCTCTATATCTCTCTCCCGGTTTCTCTCTGACTTCTACCAGACCTTCCATGTGATAGTTCTGTCAAATGTGACATATTCCTTTGGAAAGCTTCAGCTCTGATAAGTTTCCTCTTTGCAGGTGGAAATGTTTATTGCAGAAAATTCCTGATTTTTTTCCTGAAGGACCTCTCCTTCAATGACAACATTCTGTTTTAATTTACCCTCTGGTATACATATTAACCTCTGCATATTTCATTGATGTTTTACATAGGTTCTTTTTTTTTTAAATGTCTGAAAAATGTTCTAGAAATAAAAGGATTTAACAAAATTACAGTTTAATTAAAAAAAAAAAAAAAGTATTGAGGTTTTCTAAAATATCTATTTCCCTAATACAATTTAAAATTCTATGGGCTACTAAGCAACATGAGAAAATAAGAAGATCCTCAGTTTCCCTTCGAGTCATAGAAAATCTGTCAAAATAGTTTAGTGTACTACAGACTTAATTACCACCATGGATATGGTAATTTTACAGTAGTCTGACAACTATTCCCTGTACTTTAACAGTAGGCTGCATTAGAGATCCACAAAATATTTATCTTCTTACAAAAGGAATTTGGAAACCTTGACGAATTTCAAAGGATTTCCTCCTCCTGAGCTGAGTTGCTCTGCAGGAGACATAAGTATGTGCTGACCTAACTGCTAGCTGGAATAACAGCACAAGGAAAACGTCACTGAGCATGTAGCACATTATGAGCAAATCTAAATTGCCATGTAAGGCAATTCAAATGTACAGGTTACTTCTAAAGCCACAGAGAAATTTATGCCCTGCAAGGTATTGAAAATTCAACTTTATCAGCTGCAAATTTGCAAACGATTCATATACTCCAGTGTTTTTTGGGAGGCTTTTTCACAAGTGCATAAAAAATGTTCTCAATGTCAGTAATAAATGACAGGCAAGGAATTTTGGCAGCAAATGTTTCAGCTGTCCTCATGAAATGGATGAATATTTCCATCCTTACATTAATTCATGTTACAACATGTACATGGGAGAATGATAATAGGGTTCTTCCCTCATGCTTGTCATATATAAAATATTGTACTACTTCATAACATTAAAAGGGTGAGTAAGGCCAGACATTGCTAAAAAGAAAAGAGAAACCTAAAGTTTGGAAGGTAACATCTTCAGTGTGAAATGTATTCATCAACACTGTCAAATACCGACCTCTTCTCAAGTGCTGGCTTCTGCTAATTCCTACTGACAGCTGTTCTTATTCTTACCTTGAGACATTTGGTTTTAAATGTCAGACTGATGGGATCTTACTTCTTCCCTAAACATTCATCAACAAGATGAGGAAGATATTTGTCAAAAAAAAAAAAAAAAAAAAAAAAAAAAAAAAAAAAAAAAAAAAAGGAAAAGGAAAAAGAAATCATGTGCAAATGTGAAACATGTGAAACATTCTGTAGGATTTCCTTTCAGAGAAAAATAATTTCTAGTATATTTTTTTCTGTACCTCCTGACATTGAAAAATAGTGAGAGCTTCATGAGGACAGGATCTATTTTGTGTGGAAGAACAGTAGTCTAATAATGAACCAGTTTATACAGCACTGGCACTGGTATACTCAAGTACAAGGGTGTTGGAGAGGAGGTGTGTCCACAAAAAGCATCATCTCACCCCTCCAATTCTCTGTGGGTCTCTGAAAAGTCTGCTGCCTCCCACATCCCTGCATGTTCAGTGGCTCCTTCAAAGATCATGTGAAACAATCAGATTTCATATATTCTGAAGATGTATTCATAAATTTGAAAAATTTGACTTGGACTCTATGTTGCCCTTAGATAAGAAATGCCTTTTAACCTTAGGAAATTTAGATTCATTTAAACGGCTTCTTAATGCTCAACAGATCTGGTCACTCCTCCTTCTTCTCTCCCCCTTTTTTTAAGTCCATTAAGTAGTGCCAGAAGAACGCGGAGTCCAAAATAAATTATCTGAAGCACCTGAAAGTATTAGAATAATTGTTCTATCTTGGCTTGCCTTTTTTCTATCTAAACTCAGTTTTTATCAGGGATTAATCTTTTCATATGCATCTTTGCAGCACTTTATGAAACAAAATATTGTATTAGAGGCAATAGAAGATGACCAAAAGCATCACTGAAGTATTTTTTGGCTTTCTAGTATGGTGGGACTCGGTTCTAATGTTATCTTGTATCAGGCCTCCCATGAAATTATACTTCAGTAGGAATTTGGTGCATTTTTTCTAAACAGATGCAATAAAAACAATCAGAACGTGCAAGGAAACAAGCACAGCACTAGATGATGGCTGACTTGAGTAAGCCAAGAAACAGTGATTCTCCTGTTGATCTTAAGAGCTGCTACATGGCCCTTGTTTATTTTTCCCTCTCTTCTGTGATTAAATAATTGTGTCTGATCATCTTCCCACTGTCTGGAATGCAGCACAAAAGCCTATTTCTGGCTGGAATTATAGTGGTCATTGGCTTCAGAAAATGCTAATTCTAAGGTGAAGATGTTCTCTGGGATGACATCTGGTAGTCTGCTAATCTGTTGCCTCCACAGGCAATCAGGGACCAGTGTTCATCCGCACTTCAAGATTGGGTGAACTAAACCCAAGAACATTCTGAATAAGAATCAACAAACTAAAAGAATAGTATAGGAGAATTAGCACATGATACTCAGCATTTGAAGGTTCTTATAAACCTGCAATCCTGAAATTCTTGTGTGTTAAACTGAGCTGTTTTCGTGCATATCATGACCCCCATGCCACGCTAGTTGAAGGTCAATACTTTCCATGAGAGATGCCAATCCAGTTTGGGGATGTGTGTAAAGCCTGTCCTGTAGCTTTCTCAAGAGATTTTGTAACCTCTGCTGGGTGTGAAGGCACCAACAGTGTTATATGCTGCTACATGAAGGACCTACAGCTTTTGCTGGCTCTTGTACAGATTTGACTACACTCAATTTCTCAGACACACCTGAGCTGTGCTTTCTCTTTCCATTGTCTTTGAGCAAAATACAAAGGTTTGTTCCACAGTATGATGCAAAACTGAATTTATCCTGCATTTGGGTTAAAACCAGGGTTCACTAATGTAGCTGGTGTAGGCAGGCTTGAATTCACAAACTTCCTGAACTCTGAAGTAGACTCCCTGATGCTTTATGGATATGATGCTGGTAGGGTCTCTGTGCTCCTGGCATCAGGAGATATCCTATCTACAGCTTAGACTGAAAGACTGATTTTCAAACCATCAACACTGACTATCAGTTTAAGATAGCAAACACTTAGGTAAATGCTTTTCCCATAAAGATCTAGCTTTTTTATTTTTTTCTCCTTCACCTTTATTTAGCAGTAGTTGCAGTGGAAATGTTTAAGTTAATAAGGTCATAACTCACTTACTTTAAAAGGCATGGTTGCATCAAAACAGGATAGTAATAGATACTCAGGGACTTTATAGCTCATGAGTTTATTCTGTGCATTGGCTAATTACAGCACAACTTGTAAGGCAATAAAATAAAGCTACAACCTGAAGTGTTACTTGAGACATACAGCTGGTAAAAAGGTATGACAACTGCAGGAAGGAATCCACCTGTACATTTGGAAAGAACTATAGAAGATTAAGATTAAGAAAGACTCCTTCCTTAAGGAAAGAGGAAAGGATTATATTAAGGTCATAATACAAGTTGTTTTTATTACTAACATATATAGAAATAAAGATGCCCACTAGTATATCTTCTGTGTACACAGAATAGGTGTTATGTGCTATGAAACACTGTAAATGTTATTGTAACACAGCCAGAATGAGATTAAACCCTGTTTCAGCTGTGTGCATAAACCTGATCCCCAGTTCTTTGAGATTTTTTTGTCATAAATCTGCCAGCAATGCTTCTAGAAACCCAAGCTTCCTGAGCCCCTGTCATTTCTAATACCAGCTGCAGAGATATCAACAGTGATCTTCAGTCTTACAAAGATCAGAATTCCTAGTTTGGCTAAAGCATGTTTAAAAATTTCAGCTGAAACTGATGGTTCAGCACTAATAAATCTACAGTTTAATGCAGCTAATGATGGCAGTGAGTTACCTTGTAGATAGGAATGATTTTACCTTTTTTTAATCTGACCTGCAGGCTCCCTAAAACTCTCTGAATAGAAAAGTTTCTTCATAAAGAGTGATGAATTTTGTGATTCCATAAGGATGTCATGTTTTCTTTTTATATTCCTACCAAGTGACTGAAACACTTACTTAGTGGATATCAGGTACAAAATACAAAATGCTTACGTGGGAGAAATAATGAGACCTTCTAGTCATATTCATGATGTTATTAGCTATTATTCTTTCTTTCTTTAGCAGAAGTCTGAATATTCCAGGTAAACGTAGGATATTTAAAAGGAAAAAAGGAAGATACACTACTTTCTAAGCTAGCACAGAAGGCTGGAGTCCCAGAGGTTAAATCTCTGCTACTTTGCATGACAGAAGAGATTTGAATATATGTCATGATCTTAAATGACTCTAGTAATGACTAGATTATTGAGGCCAGAGGGCAGGATTAAGGCATGATGGGACCAAAAGTTTAGCATTGAGCTCTACTAGAAGAATATATCCACACTTCATAGTTTAGTTCCAGGAATGAGATTATACCAGTATGCAGTGTTTCTGGTTAAACAGCTAATTGCTTATATTATGCCAAACTTTTCCTTTTGTCCCAGTTAGATTTTTTTTATTTTTACTGTATCAAATTATTGGTGGCATGTTTGATAATGAATTTCTTCATTGTACCTAATTAGTCTGAACATTTCCAAAGTGAAATTTTCTTTTTTAATTTGTCAAGAATTTGCTATAAAATGTTGTAGGACATTCTTATAACACCTTACTTAACTTCTGGAACATTTAAGCACGTTGAAGTATATGTATTTCACAACTTCAAGATCTTGTTTCCCACAACCTCCCATTTCAGAGCCACATTCATTTATGGGATTACCCACATTTCTGCAACAAGTCTCAACAATCCTGTTCCCATAAATTAACGAATCATACAGAGAAGAAACTACTAAATAAGTTGTTTCTCAAGAGGCTGGGTGAGGCTTACCCTTGGAAAGCTGCACTGCACGCCAAGGACAGTGTGTGTATAAACGCACTTCATTGAGTACATCTTTCACTCCACAGAGATCCATCAGCCCTCCAGGCAGATTCCTCCCATGTTTTCTCAGCACACCCATAAATCTTGAAAGCCCTCCCACTGAAGAAAAAAAAGCAGCAAATGATTCCTATTCCAAGGCAAGCTCAGCACATCAGCTGATACAGCTGGGCAGATCTGCCTTTATTGAAGACAAATGAATGTGTGGGTTGTTCCTTGAGAAAACATCACGAGCTTCTTGCTGACAGTGAAATGTCTTTCAACACTTGAGTCTTGTTATTTGTTATACATGAAAGGCAATGTCCAGCCTTTTCATGTACAAAAAGAAAAGGTAAGCCTTCTGAAATCAGTGGAGTGAGGAGAAATAGGGTCCTTAAAAGAACAGATTCTCAGTACCTACCACAGGCTGAGCAAACAAACTTTCCAGAGGAAGTCTTCATTTCCAGAGCTTTAGGAGATCCCTGTAGCAAACAGTGCTGACAGAGTGTATCTACATCATCCATTCATTAATCTGAATTACTTCTTTTAGTGCTTCTGCTGTTGAAGCCAACTCTGTGATTGCAGTGCATTTGCCCTGGAAGGATTTCTGCTGTATCATGCACTAGGGAGAAATAACTGTTGAGTACAATTTAACTCTCAAAGCTGAGAGGAAAAAAAATGAATAGTAATTATTCCCGCTTGCTTGCCTTTCAGGAAATGTGCATTTTAAAAGCTCGTGTAACTATAAAAGCAGTTGCACGCTGAGCAGTTTTGAAAGATTTTTAAATAATTTGAAATTCATTATATTTATCACCTCACAAGGACCACTGACAACTAGGTTGGGTTTGGATCCACTGTTGACATTTCATAAATCAGACATGATTGAAACACAGAACAGAAGCCTGAATCTCATGAATCATCTGCTTACATATGGTTTCTCTGTATTGGGATCATAAACTTTTGTATTGTTGGAAGCTTTCATGCATAAAAGGATTCTCTCATACACAAAATGATCTGCTAGTCACCGAGACTGAGAGAGACCCGGATGCAGAAAATTCTCTCATCCTAATTAGAGTACTAATTATTTGTGGTCATAAGTTTCATTCCTAGACTGGAGAATGATATAAAATATTCCACTCTCAGGAAAGCAGAGATATAAATCGAATATAGAATAATTTTTTGGAAGTGACATTTGGAGGTCATTTAGTACTCAGTGGTTTTCCAGTCAAATTTTGAGTATTTCCAAAGCTGTAGATTCTACAAGCTTTCTGGGCAACTTGTTCTGGTGTTTAACCACTCTCATTACCTTTTTTTTTCTTATATCTGCCAGAATTTTAATTTTACAAACTATGAATGTTATTCTTACCCTTTCACTCTGGATCTCAAAGAAGAGCCCGGAAGTCTTCTTTATAACCATCACGCTACCACGGAAGAAGTTACATTCCCTTTTGTTCCTCAAGGTAAGCAAACCTGGGGTCTTCAGAGTTTCCAGTTCTTCTCTCTGCTCCATGACTTCCCATCTCATTTAACAGCTGCTGGGCCTTCTCCAGTTTACCATCCAACACTTGGAAAACATGCCAAAATTGGCACAATATCTCAGATGAAGTCTCATGTATAGAGGGTGGTAAAATATTCTCTTGGCCTGTTGGCTACTAATGGCTTATCAGTGTGTCCCAGTGCACACTTCTGTTCATTTCTGCAATGCCATCCCACTGTCTTGTGTTCAGCCATAGTCCCTCAGGACTCCCTGCAGAGCTGCTCCCACGAATTCACTCCCCATGAACTTTGCATTTGTTTGCATTCAGCTTCATAAGACTTCTGCAGCTGCTACTCCAACTTGTTGAGATCTCTTTCAGTGGCAGTTCTGTGAATCTGAAGAAGGATCATACCATTTCATCATCCAGTCCATTGAATGAAGATATTAAGCACTAATTGCCTCAACATCATCTCCTGAAGCCTCCCATACCTTTCAGCAAGTCATACTTTCAAAATTGACCAACACTCTGAACACTGCAATACAGCCAGTCTTTCACTCCCCTTACAATTCATCATCTAGGCCATAACTATCACTTTGTCTTCAACGATACCATGGGACATCCTGTCAAAAGCATTGCTGAAGTCAAACACACCCCTCTCAGTCACTGTGCCAGTTATTTCAACACAGAAGGCAATCAGGTTGGTCAGGCATGATTTGTCCTCTTCTATTGGTGTGACTGGGTTCTCTCAGTCCTTGTCTTTCATGTGTCTGGAAATGACTTTCAGGAGAACCCTCCATAGTCCTCCACAGGAGTGTGTAAAGCTGACTGAGGTGCTGTTCCCTGGATCTTTCATCTTGTCTGTTTTAAAAACAGCTGTAACATTTGCTCTTTTCTGGTCATTGAAACTTTCCCATGCCTTTGGAAGACAGATCCCTGCCTACAACACAACCAAGCATTGACCCACAAGATCCAGAGTTCCTCTTGGCTGCCTCCCCTTGACCAGCAGATTTCAGGAAAGCACAACAGTTTCTCTTTACCCATCATTCTAAATTCAAGTAGTGGCCCTTGATCTGCTCAAGGTCTCCACTGTTGGTGTCACACCACCCACATGGATAAGCAGCAATCAATAATAGCCTGAGTCCCAGATGAACCTTGGAAAAGTCTTCATAATATTTATAAGATTTAGGGCTCAGATGCTCCAAAAAAAGTGTCCAAGACAGCAAATCTTGTTCACAGATGACTTTCATCACCCTTTACCCTTCCTTCCTGAGGCACTGGCTCTATCACCAGAACCAGGTACAATCACTTTGGGTAATTCCCCAGCAGTGCCCATTCCTTCCCTCCTTCCAGACCCCACTATTCCAACCAAACACTTGTTAGGGGAAATGTCCCTTTTCATGCCAAAAGTCACCATCTTCCAGTTCCTACTCTGGCTGGAGTCCCTGTTCTTCCTCTACTTGACTTCATCCACTGCCTGTCCTTCCTGCTGCACAAATGGGACTGGGATTCTGACCCTACAAGGTCTCTGCAAGTAATCTACCTCCCAGGCATTGTCCCTGTGGTGCCATGACCTGCTCTTCTCCCTCTGCTGCTGACCAGGTGTTACACTGACGTCTCCAGACCAGAGTCACTCTGTCCTTCAGCACGTCCATCTGGGTTAACAGCAGTGTCCAATCCACCTTAGAGAGGATTGTAAATGTTCAATGTTGTGTTTAAAAAAATTGTTTAAAAAAATGTCCAGTTGTCTGTTATAAACACTACACATGTATATACACTCACAAACTTAGGTTTTCTGATTAAAGACAAAATTTTAATCATTTGCGAAATTATTTCTTCTATAGTACTGACGGAAATTGTCTTTTCCCCTTTCAATCTTTGAACCTTGCCTACAAAGACTGCAAAAATACACACAGCATAATAATCACCTATTGAAACTACAAATTTCTGTGGGAAAAACTACTTCATGTTCTTTCATGAGATGTCTCATGAATTGTTACCCTGAAGCTATTTCCATATAAGTTTTGAATTTCCCACCTCATTCTGACAGCTTTTGAAGCACTCTTCTTTGTAAAGTGCAGCACCCAATCTAGAAAAAACCTCTGTATCCAGTGAATGTTTTATGTCTGCTTAAATTCCCTGACCACTTTCAGCTTTTTGCCTTTCTATATTGAAATTTACAGTAAAAATTGCTTTGCCAAAGTTCTTTCCCTCTCCACAATTTGCATTCTTCACCAATGCACATTGAAGAGTTCAAAAATGCATCATGGACCCATTTAAGGTATGTGATTAACTGTTAATATGAGACATTAAGTTGCAGTGCTATGATAGAGATGATCGTGTACAATTATATTTGATGATGGTAATTCACAACCATAATTTTTGTTATATTTTTAAGATACAGTATGACAACTGCTAGATATTCTAAACTGCTGTAGAAGATTAAATGAATGCTGATGTAAAACTTACTGTCCTGTTGTGACCACTATTTATTGGTCATTAATTCTGAGTTCTGTCCATCCAACAACAGCTCTTGGATAAACTTTAAAATGCTAAAAGTTCTTCTTATGAATATTATTTTTCTCAAGACCCTCATATGGGATTTTTTTCTATTAAAAAAGGTTTTGATATTCAGTGAACAGAAATATTATAAGGCTATGGAGACCTTTCCTCTTTTAGGTTCCTGTGAAATAAATTTTTTTAAAATCAGCAATTCAGTCATTGTGCTGGATTTACTAAAAAAAAAAAAAAAAAGTGTGTTTAAAATCCCTTGTATGTAAAAAAAATCTGAGTCTCTATTCATTAATAACTACAGAAGCCAAACTGATCTATGGAAAAAGCTGGAAAAAATGAGAAACTTCTGGGCATGATGCAAATTTCTCTGAAACTACGTATGTAATTTATTATCTCTCTCCATCTTTGAAGAGAGACACAGACCAGAAAAAGACATCTGGTTATGCAAGGCTTTAGTAGTTTTTTAAACCACCTCTTGCAGTTTTACAGCGAATTCATCTGTTCATTGTGTCAGACTGCAATTTGCATAAAAATAAATGTCTTTTCTTTAGGTGTAAGAAAGACCAAGGCTTCAAAATGGAGGAGTAATACCCTGAGGTTCCCTTGGGTTTTCCTTCTACTGTATCTTGCTGCTCATCACAACTTTTTTTCTGCAATTCTAATATTTCATCATTCAAGCTCCATTAATGGAGCAAAGATTTTATATAGGTGGTGGAGGAATATTGCACAATTTTAAATTGTTTTGATGTTTAGTAAGCAGCTGGATATTTTGAAAAGAAAAAAAATCTTTTCTCTTTTTTGAGAAGTCAAATTGCTGAGGAAAACAGTAATCTGTTGTGATTAATATCTTAATTTGTAATATATGGTAAAATTCAACAACTTGTAAAATATTTTAAAAATTCTAGTTTATGACATTCCATTTAAAATGTATGGTGTTTTTAGTATAAATTGGTCAGAAAGAGAAAAATAAAGCTTTTAATCTCAGTTCACCCAGTGGATGCTATTGGGCTTGAATAGTGAACCACCAAGAGCTTTTAAATGAGGGAGAAATCTGGTAAATATCTCTCTTGTTTTAAAAGTATTTTGTAGTTAAGAAAATATGATTTTTTTTCTGGATCTAGCTTTGAATAATCTTTTTAATAAATTAAATATTTGTATAAAAACACACATTTTGGGTGATGTGTATTTAAATACAATATTCAAGGAGTTAAGCACAGACATGAAAAGAAAAAACCACATTATTGTTAGTGTACGGTCATCATAATCTTCATTCTTGCATTATCATACAGTATTATTTATATCTCCTCTTTAGAAGGAACCTTTAATTCCTGTCTCGTTTTCTGCATACGATAGCAGCAAAGGTGGGCTGGTATATTATCTCTGCCAGCCATCTGTGTTGGCAGTGCTGCCTCCTTGTATTTTAATTAAATATTGCAACTGGAGAGAAGAAAAAGAGGGATAAATTCTTATAGTGATCAGCATGCTCACAAGCAAAGAACAGGACCCTTAGTTCAAAAGTCTACTCAGAATAAAAGCCAAAAAGTTACCCTCGACCGCTAGACTTGCACTTATCCCATACTCTGATCTCTTGCCACCCTGACAAGGCTGTAACAAGTTACACCATCTCCACTATTATAGAAATAATAATTAAATTTTAAACAGATATTAGGTGGCAATTTCAATGTGGAAGGCCTCTGAAAGTCCTAAGCCAAAGACCTAGAGTAAGAGAGAAAGTGATCCTGACAAATTAATCATATTTGGGAACCACTGTACAAGAGGAATCATTAAAAGGAACTTTTTTCCTCATGCTCTGGGTTACTCTGCCCACACTGATAGACTAATGTTTTAACAACACCTACACACTCATCTGTTGTCAGGGGTGCAGTGCAGATTTGCTGCATTGGTTTACAAGAAGATGTGGTTTAGAAGCAACATTTCCTTTATACCACAAGGAAAGTAAAGCCGTAGGTTTACCACGTCACTCATGGAAATCAATTGGCTTATCTTGTCCCTGCATCCTTCCATTCTGTAGTGCAAATCAAGAGGCAGGCACAATTAAACACCTCCTTTAAACAAACTGTTGGTCAATTTACATGTATATCAGGTTCCTTACACATAGACTATAACTGCTGTTAGCTGAGAGAGCAATAACATCGAGGCAGCTCCTATGGGGGAAAAATGTTAGCATTCAGCTTTCTAATTATTAACAAGATTAATCTTCTCTCTTGCTGCTTTTAGAATTCCAATCAAACTATTTAAAAATTTAGAACCTGCTCCATGGGAAAAAGAAATCTTAATTGGGCAGGATGTGCAGATTTCTGCATATAATTGAGAGTTCAGATTAACTACTCCTTGCCAGTGACTAGGAGACTTGCTCCTTCTACTTTCCCTGTAATAGAGCAGGAGCAAGACCTGGGTTCAAGTCCCCAAAGAGTATTTGCAAATGTGAGGCGATTATAGCAATTATCCACAGGATCTGTGTGCACAGCAGTGTTATAAAAACATTTCAGGTTGGATACCTGATTGAAAACGGAACCATTCAAGACTTAATGTCACAACAGTAGGCAGAGTTATGATAAAGGTCTCAAATCACTTGAGCATATCAGTCATTTACTCCTAGTCTGCTTAAATATAACAGGCATGGATTTTTTTTTTTTTTTTTTAGGACAGCTCCAAATGGAAGTAAATGGGAGGTAAACAGAATTTAAAAAACAAAACAAACAAACAAACAAAAACAAAAACAAAACCAAAATGCAAGACAAATAAATAAAAAAATAAAATATTAAGTTTACTCATTAAGCACACCCCAGAAACAGCCCATGGATCATACTTCTTTTTTTGTCCTTCCTTTTCCCCACAAAAATCCCTGCCAAAGCTTTCTGCTTTGATACCCCAAATCATACAACCACGAATGAGAAGACTGTGTTATAACCAGTGAATTATTTTATCCATTACACTGAAATTTGGGGAATTTCTTAGAACCACTCACAATACAACTGCAGCAACACTAACCACAAACACTCCCACACTGAGAAATTCACCCTCCACAGCCTATGACAAGAGGGAAATCCCTGTCTCCCACACGGTCTGCCAGGGAATTTTTGCCATTGCCTGCAAGGACAGGATTTCAGCCAATAATTATGAGACAATTTCAACATCACCAGCAGCAGGGTTCCAAACCTTTCATCAGATCACACAGTGACAGCCTTGCACTTGTCTTTATACATGAGACCATTTTGTGGAAGAGCCAGTGCCCACAAGGGAGATGGGGAAGGGAGTACGATTGTTTGTTCTTATAGCAGAATTTCCACAGAGATTTAAGTTTAAAGATCTATTGCACAGGAAATCTAAATATTGATTAAAATATTTGAGTTTTCAAATGAGGGCTGCAATTTGGAGAGCATTATGGGCAGCACAGCTCTATGAGGTGCCTTTTTCTGAAGGCCATCAATGAAAGGAGCTGGTTAATTCAGTTGTAAACAGAACATATCTTGCTGAAAGTCTGGTTGGGTGGAATGAGTAAGCCTTATACCACAGTTGCCAAACTTTTCCATTCACGACTCCCCTCCCTATTTGCACTTCCAGGCTTGCTTCCAGATTTCCTAGTTTGGGAAATGTTGCTTTAAGACCTCAAATTAAAAGCATATGTTGAGATTAAACTGACCTTCAGAAATGTCAAGGAGTTGTAGAAGATAATGAGGGGGCAGTAGATGGAGGGGAAGGAAGAATCAATAAGAAACTCTTTTCCCCACCCACAAACAAAATTTTCATTCCAATAACCTTTTTTTTTTTTTTTCTTTTGTGTTAACATATTTCTTTTTTGAAATTAGTCTTCCAGTATTCTGCCCTGGGTGTGCATTTGTATGTGCCAATTTGTCCTTTTTCCCATTGCCTATTAGTAACTTTTTACCGTTGGGTTAATTCATAAGAGTGAGTTATAAATTGCTCCCATAAATTAACCCAACAGGAAGATGTTACTAATAAATAGGCTGTCTGGAGGAGTATCATTCCTCCAGACTACTAAAATCAAAGGTCAAGTAACAGAAAAAGGGTTTTTTAGTGATATGTCCCTGCTGTTGACTAGAGAATCTGCCCTTCTGAGATCTCCTTTAGAGATCCCACCTTTTAAAGCAGCACTGATCACTCATTTTATGCCTCCTCTGGCACCAAGGAATGCAACCAAAAGGCACAAAGCCCTGGGAAAACCAGGCTTCCTTAATTTCTCTGCTCAGGAAATATGCATTATTGAGTCACATGGAGCTGGTACCTACAGGCTAGGGTGACACAAATATGGCAGTTCTGGATGGATGCCTGTAGAGGGAAGCCCTAGGGTCAGCAAGGTCAGTGAAATTAAAGAGCAGGCTTGCTGGTCCCACTGTGTCTGTGGTGCCTCTAAGTAGGCACTGGGGAGGCTGCTGCATGATACTCCTTTTGATCACACTCTAAAGAAAACTTCCAGATGAACAGCCTCAAGCCACCACGAGACAAACTGAACTGGTTCTGATGGCGGCTGTAAAGTGGGGGAATCTCTAGTGGCCCTCTTTTATATCTCCACAAAACTCTTGGATAAAAATGTTTTCAAATGCTTCAAAGAGTATGATTCATGAACCCCTCCTCCAGTCTCCTGGTTTCTGCAACAAATGTTTGTAGAACAGATGCTTAGTCTAACGTATTTAGTCTTGTCCTTGAAATTTTCATTTAAATCACTAGCGTAAGGTGACACTTTGCCAGTGAATAGTATGCCATTCTGTATCAGTTTTCATCTTTGGACTGTTTTTCTATAAAGGCAAAATCTAAATAAAATAAATAAAATTATGAATTTAAAATTATGCTACATTTTGCACTGTGATCAAAACTGCAGACAGTGTAATTTAGCATCACCTGATTTATGGAAAACCAACTGAAAATAAATGAACATTCATTCTGCAGCTGTTTTGCTCAATAACCATAATAATATAGTTGTTAGACACAAACAGCACACATCAGCTCTGGCAGAGCCACAAAAAATGATGCCAAGCTAAATACCTGATAAGCTTTCACATTCAATGTTTCCATGTAATTCAGTATTTCCCCAATGCAAATGAAAGCAGATCATAGCTGTCACTTGAGTATATATTGTGCTCTGGATGAGTAGGGGCTCCCAAGTGATGAGTTTAAGGAAAATTTGTATTTTACCAGTGATTAAATGTTGTCAATTTTCTGGGCTAGAGGGAAGGAATCTCTTTGATGAGTGCAAGTGAGGGGGAGAAGATATGGATGTCATTAAAGAAAGAGGCAAAACAAAAGATTAAACTTGAGGTTCTCAGGAGAGCCTAGGGGAGATAACTTAGTTCAAAAGCCTCTAATTCCCTTAGGCGTTTTTTGAAATTCCCAGTCTGAGCACCACATTGCCACACCGGTGACTGCAGTTACTCAACTAAGAAGTGACACTAAGGAAGCTTGAGTAACAGGGGCACTCCATGAGACCTCCATTTTAAATAAATTATACCTGCAACTCCTCATGAGATCTGGCCCTGTTCCCTGCTCGCTACAGGAACTTTCACACCAACATTCCACGGTCTGGGATGCACACACATACACACATTTCACCACCCCATCACCACAGCTCACTTCTTCAGCTCTTCCTCCTCAGATCCTAACTGGAACATTTCACGGTACTAATCCACAACTAAGGTTTGCTCCAGATTTTACCTGGCTGCTGAGGGAAGCTGAAAATTACAGGAGCTCCCAAAAGGTTACGTTTGAACTGTTGACTCTATCTTGTCCCAACTCTGCCTTCACACAGAAGGCATACAGTGTAAAGGAGTCCATGGGACCATGGAAGAAGCACCTTTCTGAAAACAGTGAAAAGACAGTTCTGATGGATTTAGGTACACCATGATCCATTGTGTCCTTTATGTCCCTACTGAACAGACCTGCAGTTCAGGTGTGAGGACTTCAGAACAAAATAAACTGCTCCGTGCAAAACATTCCCACAAGTTAGCTTAATCAAGAACCTGTGGACCTAAAGCAATCTGTTATTTACTTAATCTGGGCATGACAACAGTAAGCTCAACATACAAAAATCATGAGGTTTGCTGTGAATTCATAGGGTGTACAGGGTAGGTTGGGTGTGTGACCAGGACGTTAGAGCCAATCTGTGCTTGTGTGGGGCAGAAAAGCCAGGCATTTCTCTGTGAGGCTAAGTGAAAACATAGATCTCACAGAATTTATGGCCATCTAGGAAAGACAGGAAAATTGATAAAACCCTCTAACATTTCCTGTTTCAAAAATTGATATGTTATTTTGAAACAATTAGGTACAGTAGGTCACAACTGAAGATCAAGGAAGAAGCATATTCTGAGATTTTCCAGTAGGTCCAGGATCCAAACTGTCAGAAATACGGCTGGGACATATTACCCAGTTTTTCCTTTTCTTCATACTAGTAGCATTTGGAAACGTCCACTTTCATTACAAATGTTAGAATCCTTATGCAGAACATATTTAGGAACACTTCATAACATCTTTAAATTACTGGGACTTTCCTCCCTTCTAATTTTCCATTGTCTGATTGGGAGGATGAGCCAGTTAGAGCCTTTCAACTTGCTTTATTTCTCTGCTGTCATTTTATTAAATTTTCCACCATAATCTCCTGCTTTATAGGCACAAGGCATAACACCTACAGCTGTCAGATAGCTTTCTGCAAGAAATACCAGAGAAACCAGGAACTGTTAGTGACAAATTACAAGAGGGTAGGTTTGCTGAGGCTGTCATGACCAAATTTTTTCGCAGGATTTCAATTATGGGTTTGCTTGCTTAGCATGATCCCTGGCATGACACATAACTGTTCTTGCCAGGTTACTTACTTGAGCATTTTTCTAATTACATTGTGGAAAATGAGTACTTTCAGGTTGTGCCTGTACTCATCATATACTTTTTATTTTCCTATGATATTATTTGAAGAATCATAGGGAAGAAAGTAAAACTGATGTTATCATTCCGTAGGCCATTTTAAGAGAAAAAAAAACTTGTAAATTCATATATTGCTATATTTTCAAGGTACTTCAGTATCTGGCTTTTTTATTTCTTTCACCCCGCTGTTTAGAAATAAGATGATTTTACTTTATTTTTGCTGGAATGGTATTTGTTGAAATACTTAACTTTGAGCACTTCATTTTTTTGCATTTTATAGAAATAAATAATATTGGGACTGTGTTTGTTTTATTTTTTCTTCAATAGTTTACATTTCTTCCTACAAAATGAAAGACTTTGAAGTGCTGGCAATAAAGAGAATCCATCATATTCCATTTTTTTCTAAAAATTCCTAAAGTAGGTCAATGAGTAGAAAAAACAGAAGAAGAAACACTGTTAATTGTATGATACCTTGTGTGGCTGAAGGTAAAATATTATCAAGTAATCATGTTCATATTCACTAATAAATAAATAGCATCAAATATGTATGCAGCTTGAACAGGTACTGGCAAATAATTTAGGAGTGTTTGTGCTTGGGACAGATTGAGAGTTAAGACTCTTGCCTCATCATTTGGAAGGAAAATTTCCACACACCAGAAGGATCAAAACAAAGAATTTGAATGAGATTCTTACATCAGTAATTTTTTGTAATAACCCAATAATCTCCATGACATGGATGGTGGGTGTGGCTTTTTTTTTTTTCGTTGGTTTTTTGGAAGGAAGGAGCTTGTACACTGGAAAGTGTTTCACATAAAATTACACATATAACCCATACCCTGCTGATGTGCACAGTATGAAAATTGGGAGGCAATGAGTGCTGTATTTTTAACACTCACTCCCCCTTCTACAAGAAACAAAACAACAGCAGAACAGAACCGAATAAAACAAAAACAAGGTCATGAAAGTATTTCACTTTTTTTTGTCCCAGATATGAGTTCTTCCCTAGGCTGGCTTTGGACAGGCTCGCATTTGAGGTTGTGTTCTGGCTGTGATCGTTTTAAAGCACTGAGTGATTGAGGAAACCACAGAGTGCAGCAGAAGCAAGAAATAACCCAGCCTGAGCCAGAGGCGATGTGCAGGGCAGGAACCTCCCTGAAAAACAGTGCCAGCTCCCAGTCAAGGAGCAATGCTCCTTTTGAGCATGCTACTTGACACCATTAAATTTGCCCACATAGCCCTACACCAAATCTGCACAATTAGATATGGTTCCATTTTGATTATATCTGACCATAGTTACCCAGGAAAGCACCTTTCTCTTTTCTCTTGGCTGACCTGAATTCTGCGTTTCTCACTGCAGACTAGAATAAGAACCAAACATGTCATTTGGACATACACACCTTCCTACTGTTTGTTTTTATTTTATATATTTTAATGAGGAATTTCTGAATTGTGAATTAAACACTCTGAGCTGTGCAATTGCAGGCACAGGAAGAGGACATTAAGGAAAAGAGAAGACAATTAGAAAAAGAAAAGGAAAAGGAAAAAGAAAGGGAAAATATGAAAAAGGGAAAGGAAAGGGGAAGGGACCATAATGTAAAGTAGCAACCTGAAGAGGTAAGTGTATAATTTACATCCCACTGGCAAAACATACCTGTTGTAGAGCTAGCAGACCTTTGCTGCAGATGTTCTTCCTCCTTCCCCCCACCCACATAAATGTTGGCCTCTCCAGCTTTCTAAGAGATGTCAAAAGAAATGCAAAGGTAAAATTTGCATCTCTTCTCAGGCAATGCAGACCTTGGTATTACCCATATCGAGTTCCCTTCTGCAGTTCCACAGGGCACAGTTTTGTATGAGTTTGCAGACACTGAATAGGTCAGCTACCTGTTAATGACTTATTAGAATAATCATTGTTTGAGGTATGAACAAATGAATGACCCATTTGAGAATATCTGCCATCACTGATACAGAAAATATTAGATATGTCAGAAAAAAAGGAGAGAAACGCACACTTGGAAGAAAAAGTAAATTGTAATCAGCATCCTAACTCGAGTACATAACCAGATATTAAAGGGTTTGCTTTTGACTGCACATTAATGCCTGAAACAGACCTGGGAATGAGTTTATTGGCTGCCCTATTCATAATGGCTATTTTATAACCCATGTCTCCACAGCAAATATTTGCAGCTCATTGCAGAATCATACATTTCTGAAGGATGCTATTATTCAAAGGTGAATATGGTGTGTTTTGAATAAAAAAATATCAGATTTGGAGCTATCCAAAGTGTCCATAGACACATATATTTGTTTTATACCTGCATATCCCCAAACCCCACATTTTCATATGTTTGATATTTAATTAAATGAATTCTTTAGAGCTTATAATGTCACAGAAATTTTCTTTTTCCTCTCAAACCAGATCATTACCTTTTAGTATGATTTAAATGTTGTTTTTAGTGTTAATAATTTCTTAATGACTCTTATATCTTTCTTTTTTATTTCTGTGTGCTGAGAGTGGAATTTTGCATAAATTGCATTTTTACTTTGGTTGTGAGTGAAATTCGTTCCTATGCAAAGGCCTGATAAGTACAAAGCATATGTTGAACCTCGTATGTTTAAGTTCATACAGAATGAGATACGACTGAGTAAATAACAAAGGGATTTAAGAAGTGGATCAAAAGCAAATATCAATATCAATTGATTTGATATCAAATATCAAATGTAAAAGTGAATATGACGATCTAAACAATTGTTTTTTCAAAAGCTAAGAAAGGCACAATAAATGGGAAGTAAATTTCAGAATAAAGTTTTTCATGTCAGCTGTTTTTTAAAGAAACTAAGGATGTCAAAATATGATTTATAAACCTTCCAGAAGTCTCCCTTTTATGTAGTAGTATATTTGCTTGTTCCTTGTTTCTTTACCAGAACAAGCCTCAGCTTTCTGTGTTTGGAATCATGCTGAAATACCAGTCTGGAGAGTAATTGTTATATGTCTTGATTTTTGCTGCAGGTCTGAGTTCCCAGGCTTGCCCAGCACCAAGCAGAGAGGTTTGGCTTGGCACTTAAATGGTTCTTGAGCTCATCCAAAACATCAAGGATGAGTTCTGGATGACTGCAAAAACCATAAGCTTGATGTTCAGGCCACTTACCTGAGGATTTTAATCTCTTCACAAACTGTGTTTAATTCTTCGTATATAGTGGAAAAATACTAAACCCAAACAAATGAAACACCTTTTTTCCAGATCAGTGTCACCCAGGGGCTGGGCTCTGCTGAGGAAGTGTTATGGGATATTTTAGTTTTGTCTCCCTTGGTCTTGCATCTGCTCTGTGATTTTTTGCTCCCCTGTTGGTCAAGAATTTGGATTGGTGTCATGCTCAGCACTGAAATCTATATAGGCATGGGATTTTTTGGATATAATTTTAATAACTTTGCTTTTTTCATTTCTTACTTTTAACCATGAAGAAAAAAACACGGAGGATATTTATGTTTAGGTGCACTTGTGATGAAGGTAAAATATTTGTTTTCACGCAAGAAAAACAGTCAGCTACAAAGACTGACTAACAATTCAGTTCAGTGTGTCTATCTTTGAGAGCAATGCTCATCTGCCAATGACTTTTGAGAGAAGACAGAGACTGGTCCATCTTCAGAATAAAATAAATCAAAAACATCAATAAAATATATATTCTGTGATGAAGAGGAGAAAAGGAAAAGGAAAAAAAGAAAAAAAAAAAGGAAAAAAATTTAACAAGGAAAGGAAAAGAAAGGAAAGGAAAGGAAAGGAAAAGGAAAGGAAAGGAAAGGAAAGGAAAGGAAAGGAAAAGAAAAGGGACGGGAAGGGAAAGGAAAGGAAAGGAAAGGAAAGGAAAGGAAAGGAAAGGAAAGGAAAAGAGGAAAGGAAGGAAAGGAAAGGAAAGGAAAAGGAAAGGAAAGGAAAGGAAGGAAAGGAAAGGAAAAAAAAAAAGGAAAGGAAAGGAAAGAAAAGGAAAGGAAAGGAAAGTAAAGGAAAAGAAAGGAAAGGAAAGGAAAGGAAAGGAAAGGAAAGGAACGGAACCAGGTACCTCAGCTGAAGGGTGAATAGTTGTCAGTCTCAGTTTGTGCAATAAAAGGGCATACAATGAAATATTTCTAAAATTCCTGCTGAGAGATTTACAGAATAACATTTCTTGCTTTGGGGATTTTCACCAAATGTCGGCTAATTATTCCTGACATTTATTCTGAGGTCCCATAGTGAAGAAACACACGACCAGCAAGGTTTAAGAAACCAATAATAGCCGATTTAAAATATTTACTGACTCAAAACTTGGAGGTACAGCCAGAGGGTTCCCCCCATACCTGAGAATGTTGCAGCTGTGGTATTGTATGCCTCAGAGACACCAAAGATAGAAACAGGCACTGGATGCTGAAAACCCCCAGTGGAAACCTACTTACTGTACATGTTCTGCAAACCAGCTTTGAAAACAGCTGGCCTGTTTTCAGTGCCTAAGTCACAGAGTACTTAGTATATAATTGGTTTCTTTTTGTATACATTCCATTATTCTTCAGCATTTCTTTCAGTATTATTTTAGGAAACATAAGAGGACTGGGTTAAGTAAATAATTGACCTTAATATTTATCTTTTTTCATGAAATATACATAATCTTAGCTAAAAAAAGAAATTAATATTAATAGAAAAAAGAAAACATAAATATTTTCTACAAAAAAATCAAATTTTTATTGTCAAAATTATTTATATTATTTAACTTTACATTATACAAAGTATTAGATCACAAATGAGGAAAAGGCCTCAGAAACAGATATTGGATTTAAATAAAAAAATCAAAGCCCATAAAATTAAGGGGCTTGCTACTGACAGACCATTAAAGCTACATCAAGGCATGAGCCATAAGGACTTTTCAGTAATGTAGAAACTGAGGACACATCAGTGGTTTGTGTCACTTGAAACTGACATTTCATAAATATCAGCAAAATGAGACATATGAGAGAGGAACAAAGGGTGTGAGCAGCTGCCATGTGAGAAGTGACTAAGGCCAGAGCTGGCTCCTGAGCTGTTTGCTCTGACAGGGCTCAGGAGAGGAGAGGAACGGCTTAGGTTTCCTCATGCACACGCCTTCAGCATTGATTTCTGATGCCTGTGATGTGTCCATCCTGCTCTTCACTTCTCATAAACTCATCAGTAGCACTTGGCTGGAAATTGATGCCCAGACTGAAAGTTAATAATGTTCATAGAATCACAGAAGAGTTTGGATGGAAATGGCATTGAAATATCATCTAGTTCCAACACCCCTGTCATGGGAAGGGTCAGCTTCCACTAGACCAGTTGCTCAAAGCCCCATCCAACATAGCCTTGAACATTTCAGTGCCTCACCACCTTCAAAGTGAATTTCTAATATTTAATATAAATCTACCCTCCTTTTGGTTTAAATCTATGTCCCCTGTCTTGTCACTATATCCCCTTGTAAAAATACTATCCAGTCTTATCATCTTCCACTTTAGATCCTGGAAGCATTGTAAGATCTTCCTAAAACCTTCTCTTCTCCAAGCTGAACACTCGGCTGTCTCAGCCTGTCTTCCCAGGAGAGGTCCTCCATTCTTCTGATCATCTTTGCAGCTTCCTCTGAATCCAGTTTTAACAGATCCATGTCTTTTTCATGTTGAGGGCTCCAGATCTGGATGCAGCATTCCATGTGGGATCTCACAAGAGCAGAGTTGAGAGGGTGAATCACTTCCCTCATCCTGCTGCCCAGATTTCCCCCGATGGCAGCACAGGATGAAGTTGGCTTTCTGGACTGTGAGCACACATCGCCAGGTTATGTTGAGCTTCTCATCCACCAACACCCCCAAGTCCTTCTCCTGAGAGCTGCTCCCAATCCATTCTCCCTCTATTCAATCTGCATTTGGATAAACAGATAAATAATGGTTTTGTATATAGAACAGTTTACATTTCATTTCTTAACAATCCACCCTTACATAAATATTTACCCAAGCTTTAATCTGGTAAGTAATCTCATGACTCTGCTCTCCAGTGAAGCAGAGGGCCAGCTCCAAGGGTGTCAAACAATTGAGTGAAATCCAGTGTCTGACACTCTTAAAGTGTTTGTACTTATTGCTGAACAACAAACTTCATTCAACATAAGATTCCTGTTCACTTCACAGTGGTCTGTGTGCAGGACCTGCTCAGTACTGCTGTCTCCACCTGCTCCCTCCACACAGTGGGCGTGTGCTCTAGGATGTTTCAGATGGTGTTAGGGCTCACTCCAATATCCTTGGACACTTTGTCAGGCCAGGCTGTCCTCTTTGCTCCAGTTGTCTTTTTGCAAGGGTTGTAACATCCAGGATTAAATAAGACCCCTGTCCATTCTTTCTACTGACTAGAAAAGTATTACCTCATCTCTCTAAGTGTGTAGTGGTGCTAGAAGAGGATAATTCCACACACAGACAAACAAATGCTTGGTAACTTCACCTGTGGAAGTTTTAGTTCAGATCCAAGAAAGATTTGACAAAGCAGGTAGAGCTAATCTCCTAAACATTTCATATATCTGGCTTCAGCTTTCAGGTGATTGCAGAGACAGACAGAAGCTTAAAAAACCAAGATTTTGGATTCTAGCTAAAAAGGACACGAGTTCTTAGCCAAACTAAGTTTTGGCATGGGCATAGCTTTGAATTATTTCCATTAGGTTACTAAAATTTTCAGATCTACTTTTTGTCTTGCAGAAATATAAAATTGCTTTTCTTCAAGGAAAGTATTTTTAATCTCTACATGTTTCTTCAACTGAAAAATGTTTCCTTTGTAACTAACAGATACAGAAAATTTCTGTTGATTGAGAATTGTTTATGAAAGAATGCATTACTTCTCTGGCAGCTTAACTTCGATTCCTTTTCTCCCTGGCACTGGTATAGGACTTCCAGGAATCTGAAGATTTAGAGAATATAATTTTGTTTATGGGGTATTTCATTCAGTATTTCAGTTCATTGTTAAATCTTCCCTTTTAGTTTCCTGTGCCTACCATTAATCTCCAATGTACAGCACAGCAGAGAAGGTAGTTAAGCAGCTTACATGAAGGCTAACTGGCTGCATGAACAGTCTGGTGCTTCTTTGACAGCCTGACAAGCTTGCCTTCCTATTGAATATCCAGGATTGTGGATCATTTCTTAGCAATGCAGAAAGTCTTCCCTTTCACCCTCTGAATATCAGTTTTGTCTAAAACAGCTTATGTAAAAAGATGAAAGGCATTGGTCTTCAAACTTACTCTTTTTTAAGCAACTCTCTGAAGAAATCTTCACCATGTGCTTGGTGATAAAATATAATCTGTTTCCAAATATTTTATATATTCACTTCATGCATTTTAAGCACTTAGACTATCCAAGTGCACTGCCCTCTATGAGGAAATGTGGTGTCAGCTGGATTCTGCACATGCTTCTCTATAATGTTCTCATGATAATGCTAATACATACTTCCTCCTTTTGTCACAAGTAAGCTTCTAAATCCTTCTCACAAATCTTAACGGACATTGTTTTCTTCAGAAGAGCAGAAATGGAAGAGACATGAAAATAAGCAGAGTACAGAGGACCTGTGACATTCCTGAAAAGGGTTAAACCTTCACTTGTGGAATCATGAAGGGTACATATATAAAAGCTTATTTGGCTCCTCCTTTCATCAGCAACAAAAATTATGAAGACTTGTTTTCACCTTTCTTTAACCTTCTTGGCAATACTTGCAGAACTTTTCCACATACTCCTGCTACCTTCTCTATTGTGTCTTCCACATATTTGGCTGGACAAGCAGCAGCATATGCTGCAGCAGATTTACAGCTGCACATGTGCTGACTGTCCAAACATACATGTGTGCTTACTGGCCAGATGGCTGTTCCCTCCGAAACAGCAAATTACTGGATTACAAAGCTCTTCCTTCAAGGAAATGCTAATAGAGTCATCGATATACCAGGAACTCATTCATATAAAATGAGTAGGAACTTCTAGTATTTGAAAAATAAGTTTTCCAGATTGATTATCAATGGACCAAAAACTCCAGGGATGGCAACAACACAAGACGATGGAGAATTTTTCTTTCCATCTCCTTTGTGAAAGATTGCCCAGATTTCTCATTGAATTATGAGAAATGGGAAGGCTAGCTAAGTGGACAGATGTCAAGAAACCTACCTGGATCTGAAGCAGCCTGAAAATTTTTCTATAAAGCTGTGTAGTGGTTTGACACCACTTCTTCTAAGAGCATCATCACACAAAGCAAGTTTTGAAAGTAAATTCTGCCCAGAGGGACCAGAGAGAATATACCTTCCCCGTTGATCAATCCACAGCAGAGGATACAGTTACTCTTCTAATTCAGACCTGTTGAGCTTGGTGGGCTTAATTATAGTGACAGTGGAAGATTTAAGAAGCATTAGTAACAGCGGCACTGTGAATAAAAATGTTCTGTTAAGAGGCAATTTATTGAAAACATTAATCCCCCTTATTCTAAATGTGCATAAGAAAAATCAGAGAGCAAGAATTTCTTAGGTTGCTGCAAAATTTTTTTTGCCAGAGGAGATGTAAATTCTGACTTGTTGTAGTGTTTGTTCTGATGAAGGAGAAAGGTAATTTTTATGCCAGATGAGATGATCCCTTGCCTACCTTTACACATTCATCATGCAGGCAACTACATCTAAGTAGTCTCTATCAAGACCTTTACAGCTAATAGGAAGAAATGAGCATGTAAAGGGTTTGACTGATCTGTTTTATTTGGTTTTTTTAAGATGGTCAAAACTGAGCCTTAGAATTTTTTATTTATTTGCTTTGATTAGAGAAGTCGCAAAAATATATTTCAGCCATAAATACTTATCTCTAGATATTTGAAAAAATGCCAAAATTCGATGTTTAATTAAAAAATATTAGCCAGGTTATAATGAAATTTGAAAGTATATTTCATTCAGTTTTTTGTTGTTGTTTTGGTTTCAGCAATTTCAATTATTTGTTTTTTTTTTTTTTTTTTTTAATATACAGACAGATTCTGAACATAATCAACATTAGCTAGAGCATAGCTCTTCCTAAGTAGTAAGAAGAATTTATTTTTCGGGTGTTTTTCCTACTATCTTTCCTATACAGTATATTTACATCAAAACAAAAGAAAGCAAATTTAAGTGTAGCCAAACCATCTATTCACCTCCTTTCCCCCAGTTATCTGTTATTCTCTGTACTCCTTGTGGTCTCCTGCCAAAAGGAATCCCATTTTGATTTTTAGGATGCTTTAATACAGCAATCTTTAGTATGGCATCTGTTTCATCAGGTCCTTTGGCTTTTCTGCCGTGAGCACTTTGGAGGTGTCTGATGAATGAGCTTCCCAGTGGTACAGTTTCATGGTCCCTCATCAGTGGGAATCTTATTGGTGATTTCAGTGAGCTCACAAATTTAGAGGGGCTTAAGTCTCTGGAGAGTTATTGCTGCAGCTTTAATAAGAAGGTGTTGATGGGCCTTTGGCAGCGTTTTACACAGGCTGGCTCAAGGTTATTCGCATTCTTTTCCACTGTACCTACAGCATATTATCTGTATTGCCATATTTTTGCCGCTGAAAAAAATTATGGAGAATCTTTTTATCCTCCAAGGACAATGCCTAATCCTCTTCTGTATTCCCTCCTTTTATACTTTCAAGTAATCTTTTTTTGAGGGGGGAGCATGACGCATCTTGCTTATGTTCAGAAGATTCTCTATAACTGCCCTTCTTAGAAGAAGGAAATACACTTCTGTTCCTCATAACCTAGTCTTATCTTGATTTTTACTGTAAATTAATTATGGGAGAATGATGAGTCATCATGACAAGGTGGCTATAGAAAATTACATTTATTCAAATTAATCTTACATGAAGTTAAGATTCTCTTACACCACAATTTTTCTATGTCCCTTGATGGTTTAATATTTCTTCCCACTTTATTACCTGCAACTTAAAATGTATTTATTCCTGTCATGTTTAAGAAGAAGTGTGCGCACACATGAAATATGAATCATATGTATGCAAGAATAGATCATCAAGCATACAAGCACAATAAATTTTTTCTTTATATGAGTAGTTGAAAAGATCCTCCAACAGTTGGATATCTGTGGAAGGGCATTTTTTATTTTAAGACAACTGACAAAGCAACTGCACTCTGTTTTACTGTATTTGTAACTGCCTGTCCACTTGTAACTGTCAATCATTTCATAAAACATCTTTGGTCAGTCAAAGACATTGCCCCTGTGTTCCTCTGGAACTTGTAGAATGTAGCAGGTCATGTAGATATACATGAAATGAAATAATTGAAAATAGACCTATTCAACTAAGAACTCATACATTGTATCACAAGAGTAATTTATTTTTTTTTAAAGCTACTGCACAACAGCCTTAGGGGAAAAATAAATAGCTTTATATACTTTGAGGTAATTTGACTGTAATGAGGCAAGCTGATGGGGTGGGGGGAGAGAACTGTAGACCTATCATATAGCAGTCTTTTTGGAGACATAAGATACCACAGAAGGCAGATGCCTTTGTTAGAATAGCAGCATGCCATGCAGATGTACACTGGGCTTTACCAAGTGTAATATCTGAAAGGAAAGAGCTGTCAAAAATAATAATCCAACCTCAAAGCCAATTCTGTAATTTTAAAAATATTTGCATGTTGCCACTGCTGCCTCATATGGTGGCATTAGAAGAGCATGGAATTTGAATTCATGTAAGGTGTTCACATCCTCACAAACGGATTATTTCCCATCACAGTGGTAGGCTCCCATAATGCCAAGTCATTTGCACTGCATGAACAGATTGCATAATTATCTGTTGACTTTCTTGAAAGGAGAGTTGGCAGTGCAGTGGGATTAGGTTTTCCAAAACTGGCAAATACATAGATGAGGACCATATCAGTGAAATTTCTAATAATGAGCAGAACCCCTTGGGACAATTTTTTTAAGCATAATGATGAAACACCTCAAATGTGAGATATTTGTTTGGTTGATTTGACATGTGATGCTAAATTGAATGAATGTGAATTTGGGCTAAGACTACGATGTTGCTGAATAAGGTTTGAAAGGCAGCCTACTAAAAATGTTCTTGGTTTACTGCAAAAATTATATTTTTTATAAATCTTTTGGTGTTGCCATGAGAAAAAATATGAGTGAAATATTTTTAACTCAGGCTTGACAAATTAAAAAGAACCTGTAATTCTACTTTTAAAGTAAATTATTTTTAACCTGAAGCCCTTTGTACATTATTGTGCAGTCTTTATCTGCTCCACAGAGTGATATTAGCAGCATCTCAGTCATGAGTTCACTTTTCATTCTTCTGTGCAGAGATTGCTGAAGATCTGCCATTTCACATTTGGCTGGATTCTCACACCAAAATTCACACTGGGACTTAGCTTGAGTTTGTAGCTGCAATACACTTGGAGCATACCGTCACAGTACTTTTATACTGCTATAATGTGAAGTAGGAAAGGGGGAGGGAAATGATAAGTGAATGAGCCTAATTATACAGCTTTATTTTAGTCTTCCTCCTCAGTTTACCAGATGTTCCAAAACCTAAAAATTAGCAATATATCTGGTCAGAAGAAGACTTTTTTGATCACTTCTTTGCTGGATGATTAGTCTGGTTTGATGAGAATGCCAGTTAAAGTCTGCAGGAAAAAAAGTTTTGCAATACATGGGTGGCATATGAAGGACTCTCTGTTATCTGTGCTCTAGGCCTGGGCTGTTCACCTACATTTCTGTACCTCGTAAAAGTTCCATAGTACATTCTGGGAATCACAAATCTACAGTTCATGAAAAAATAAAATCATTTGGATGGGAGGCTCCAGAAAACAGTGCAGAGATACTAGGCTCCAGATCTATCACTCAGAAGGTACAAAGGAATTAGAGAAGTTAGTGAAATAGTCCCACTGGACTGAAATTTAAGTCCAAAATGGGTTTGCTTTTCTATTTGTCTAGTAGAAAAAATAGTAGAAAGGTTCTTATAACTGTTAAAATTCTTATAACTGCTACAATTCTTATAACTGCAGAGAAATTTTTATTTTGAATTTTCAGTCAGATGTGTTGAATGTGTTCACACTATGGAAATAACCTATATTGTTATGTATAGGTTAGGTGTCTCTTCCTTGTATCTATCATAAGTATGGAGCATCTTTCTTTTCATTCATTTAATGAAAAATAGTAAAGTAAAACTTAAAACATGACGTCAGAAAAGAATCCTGGTTTAGATGTCCAGTTTTCTGAGTGCAAATATAGATTACATAGAAAATAAAAGTGCAAAAATTAAAAAAAAACCTTTAAATATTTTCCATTGAGTTCTACTATGCTTACTGGATAATGTGCAGGAGACAGATATTCTGTAGATTAAAGACTGTGGCATTTTCAAATTCTGGCAGTGTACTTCCATAGGTATGTTTGAAAAATCTTTGAATCCTTTCAACCATTTTTCACTTCTGATTGGAGATCAAGTATTTCAAGGTGCATATGAAAGTAAGTAATTGATTCAGAAGGGAAATCAGAGGTTAAAACTGCAATTTTCTCCAAAGGAAACCTCCCATGTTTTGAATTTTTAGTAGCTGTCTGTGTGTTTTAACAACCGTACTTAGATTTGACAGGCAAGTAAATGTGGTTTATTCATCTCAAAGACAGTGGACCAGAATACATTTCTGGGTCTATAAATGCATTTTAAAAGCTGAAAGACAAATTTCATTACAATAAAGAATGGGGATTTGGTAAATGTAATCTTTGGGTTTTATTGGTAGATAAATCTTTCTTTTCCTACATCTGCTATTTGGGGTTTAGAAAGTTTAATAAATAGAGTAAGTAGTTCCCTATTATTAGTAACACTAATATTTGAAAGCTGCAAGTGCTGCATCCATTGCAGAATACATCTGTCAACCCATCCTGCACACGACACTGAACACAGCCCAGTCACACCAATTTGAACCTAGTTCCGGGAATGCATCATCCCTGAAAAAATACTGTGCAGTCCAAGTTAAAGACAAGAAAAATGATGAAACTCTGTTCCCAATAAAACCTACTGGAATTTGTCCATAGGTTTATAGAGGTGCCCATGTACTGCCCCAGTGGGATATTTCAGAACACCAGACACACATGCAGGTGTATTGACTGCAGTTGTTTGCTCTCATGGCATATTTTGTAGTGTGCATTTTCCTGACATCAATTTGATCCTTAGTCTTCAATAGCTAAGATTTTAAGTGATAAAAATTCAGCTAAATAAAAAGATAAAAAAGGTGTGTCAGTATGTTTGGCTAGATTTCCTAAAGTGTCTCTGTCAGTCCTGTTATATGTAGAAATGGCAAATAGAAATGAAGTGTTAGTACTTACATGCTGCCAGAAATAGTATTGTAACATTTCAGCACTTCATTGACTACTAAAAATTTAAAGGCAGAATGTAAAACTTTTGGTCTCTTAAGCTCTTTGTTTTCTCATGCATTATATTTTTAAATATTTTTTATGGTGCTGAGCAGTATCTATTTTTCACCAATTAGTTTGCCTCCAATTATTATTGTTGCTTTTAATCAGAAAAAGACTGTCACTTATGACTTAAATATCTGTTAAACAAAACCACTATAATCTCATTTCTTTCAAAGTACTGCATTCTATAAATCACTGAATGTATGAGTTAGGATAGCAATAACTGAAATATAGTAGTTTCACCTGACAAGATGGAAACTGTCCAAACATAAAGCAAGTGTCCCATGTTCATGTAACTTATAAAATAAAGGCAATTGCTTAGGAATGTAATTTAATAATGCTATAAATGACAACATAAAGTTGTGATCTAGTGAAAGCTGTCTCCTGCATGGTTCATAGCAAAAGAATATTTCTTCTTTTACAGCTGTCATTTTAAAATTGGTATTAATAAAATATACACAGGAAAGAAAAAAACAACTTGGAATTTATTCTTTGCTTTCCCCAGGGAGTGCTAAATTCTGGTTCGTTGTCATACTCTGCATGTTATCCCTTCAGCTGAGAAACTGTGTGATGAAGGCTTATCTTGTTTATGTGAAGTTCTGCCAGATTAAGCACATTGTTCACCCCAGTCTATGAAGGAGGTGAAATGGAAGTTGTTCTCTGGTTACAATAGGAACTGTGTGAATTCCTAAAAGAGGTGAATGTCTTCTAATTCTTTGGCCCTTTATATTAAAAACCAGCAACACCATAATACATTTGTTGCCATTCAACATGCTTCACTTTCCCCATTGTCTGCATGTGTACAGGCTCTTCAACAGTGAGGAGAGAACAAATGGATATATGGAGTGTGAATGCTAAATGGCAAGAGAAGCAAGAACAAAGTCATTGCAGGCACCTGACTGTCAGGTGGGAACCAGTCACAGCCAGAGCTATGGCCCTGCAGAGGGTTATTAAAGAGCTTCTTTTGTTTCTGTTCACCCCAAGCTGCCAGGCCATCTGTAAATGTGACATAGCTGAAGCTGTGAGCTTTGGACCTTCTGGACTGACTTCCCTCATTCCCATGCTTGGTCCTTTTGTCTGACATTTCTAAGCCATTCTCCACTCAGGGAAAAAAAAAATCATCTGCATCCCAGAGGTTCTGTTGAAGACTTCATATAATTTACTGAATCATTTAGCCTTGCCTTCTTAAGAACATTTCTGTAAACCATCTGAATTTTACCCTTTTTAAAACTCAATAACAAATTGCAAACACAGAATAGCTTATTAAGGTACTGCAGATTTGCTCTGGATTGGCCTTGATGAAAGATTTGTCATAGGATAACTGCTGTTCTGGTAGATTTCTTGGATTCAATCCACCTTGAGGGGTCATATAAGGGCATGAACCAACAGTAAGGTGTTAGGTTCTCTGTACTTGTCAACAAGAGGGCAGAGAATTAATGAAATTAACTGTGTTTTCATTTTTAGGTCTTCCTTCTGATAATGCTAGTCTGGGATATTTCCTTTGTTATTGACTTTATTGCACAGGAATAACTCAAACAAAAATTTTGATTTATAAATCACAGTGCTTTCAAGTAGTGACAGTAAGTTTTATTTCAAAGCACATTTCAAAACAGAAACAGAGCTATGGACAGCAAGAACCTGTCAGAAAATGTCTCATCTATTTTTCTCTCCTCACTGCAATTGGTATCATCCTTTGTCTGAGCAATTTTTGGTTCATGAGTTCCTCAAGCAGTAAATGAATAAATTAAATACAGATCATCTGGTCTTGTCTCGTAAACAGCAATGTTTGAGAACCAAATAATAAAAATAAGAAGAAACTAGAGACTAATATTATTGGAGACAATCTTCTGTGTGCTTTTGTTACCCCTTCATCTGCACATTATAAAAGCTTTGACAAACATGTGACCATCTCCACATATCTAACAGCCTCATAGTTAAATCCAGAATTTCAAATCGAACACTACCAATCTGCCATCTTTCACAAGTACTCAACCCTCACAGAAACTAAATTCGTATGACACAATCTCTCTTGAATCCCCCAAATCAGCTAATCTATAAGTAATACAGACAGAAGGCACAAAACACAGTTTATACCCTTTTATCCACCTGCTATCAAGTCAATGCACGTCTGTTATCTAACCTAAATTGTTGGCAGCAAAGTCAGAATGAGCTTTCTCACAGTGATTAGATGTCACTGCTGGCTCTGTCTCTAGTAGCATATGCTACTAGAATATATCTGTCCTTTAAATTGGAAGACTTGCTATACCAGCTATCATTTTGTTGAATATCAGACGGATGGAGCTCTTTATTCACAAGGTCAGAATTACAAAGTGAAATACAAAAAGGATGAAAAGTTTCCTAATATCTGCCTAGCCAGCAGTTCATGTCACTTTGTATTTTTCTTCAGAAGTTACCCAACATTAGGTTACTTAGAACAAGGTATAATAAACCCATGAGGAGAACTAATCTGTCCATAAACTTTTACATACTAAAATATAGTGATCTATATTATCTTGCATAGATTTATTCCATTTTTAAATATATCTGTGCCAGAAGTGAGAGTTCTGTGTATCTCTTCAGATTTTTGGATAGCAAGAACATCTTGAAATTATTACATTTACAAGCTACATGAATGTTTTCCAGAGTCACTTCTGCTGAGCAGTGCACAATATGCTATTTCAAATTTTTATTGATTGTTCCTCCTTCTTGTATTACGGGACAAATTGTAGTGGAACATCTGCTTTACTGTTTATAGCTCATTCATTATTTCTTCTAAGCTTTTCATCCATTACTTACCCTTAATAATTTTAAATAGCCCTCAATTTTCAATTTCTTTTGATGTAAATTTTTCTCTATAGAACTAATTTGTTTCTTTAATTTAATTTGGTTTCTGCTTTATACATTGAGTTCAGGTGTATAAAGCCATGTTCAAGCTGAAAACCCACAGTTAGTTTATTTAGTGTTTTCTTAGCACTTTCATTTTTGTTTCTGTTACATTGCATAGGAACTAATTTCTGGCCACTGCTGCATCTTCAAACATTTTCATTAGCTGTCCTAAGATTTTTCCTTCAAATGTTTACATTTCTTTTCATATCAAACATAGATGTATAGTTCAAATTATTTCTCCTACTTGTAGTATAAAATATCTTATTTATTGTAATAACAATGTCTGAGCAAGCAATCATTAAATCCTGCAAAAACATATGAATTGTCTGGTTCACCCTTGTGCTCTTTAAAAAGGGCTGTTTCTCTCTAACTGATTTGCCACCATGTGCAGCAAGTAATGCATAATTGCAATTTTATAGGCGTTCTTTGTAAAGTGGTGGCTAGGTGCTGGACATGACCCAGCCTCCAAATCCTCAGTATGAACCAAAATTGAGATTCTGATACCTTTAATTAGGCTTGCAGTCGAGTCTTTCAAGGTTCCTTCCATGAAAAGAATAACACAGGTTTTGGAGTCTGGTGGCAATTTCTGAAGCATTACAGCTAATTATTGTTGGTGCAAGGCAAGTTCTTGATAGAAGACCAACTCATCACGAGTACCAATTAATCTTTATCACTTCCCTAGACCAAGAGAGAAAGGCAATTCTGGTACCAGAGAAGCTAAATAGCCCTCTGTTGATGAATGTCTGTTTTCATCTACCTTATGAAAGTCCAGGATGTACAAGGTCCTAATTTAAATCTGCAGTGGAATGGATAAAGTTTGGTAGTGTAAACCCAGGTCTTTGTTTTCCTTTGTGCAGTGGCATTACTGCAATACAGTTGAGTGAAGACAAAAGGAAGGAGGTGGATAGTGATGCTGAAATTATTCATCTGCTGGCTGCAGCTGCTTCTTCCAAAATAATAAAAGGCAAGTTAGAATAATAGGAAATTCCTGCTATGCTATACCCAATCTGAAAGTGCTGAAAGTGACATCATTTCTATTACTACAACTACTTCATGTTCATTTTTAATACAAAATCAGATTAAAAAAAATAAAAAAAAGGAGAAGAAATACACACACAAAAAAGAGAACCCTATAAACTTAATTCCACTTAATTCCAGAATTTAAAATGCATCAATTGTTGGATAAGCTGTCTTCCCAATATACCTATAAATTCTGTGTCCAAACCCTAGAGGTATTCATTTTAAATGTCTTCATCTGAGAAACTCACCACTGGACATAGTCCAACAGATGATTTTATAACATGACTCTCATGTTTCAAGAAAAACGAAGAGAAGACACTTCTTTTCTCTTTCATGTAGTCATTTATTTGTTAGACATTTCTTGTAGTGATGGGGAATTTGGGATCATTTCTTTCCAAGGGAACATGCTACTCATAAGACCATAGAGTTTTCTCCAGTGAACCTCTTACTGAGTGCCAAAAATTCCTGGACTGCTTGCAGAAACTATATAAGCATTTTCATTGACTGAAATATTGTTCAAAAGTACTTTCAACCTCTCTGCATTTTAGGGGCTGATGCAAAGCTTTTTGAAATATATCTATTTTTCCATTGATTTCTATGACCTTTTAACCACTTTCTTGGAAAAGTTTGAGGGGATAAGTAATCTGTGATCAAATAGATAAAATCCTAAAGGCTTCTGAAGCCATCATACTGCCATCTGAAACAAGAATGTATTCTTCTGAATTCAGTGGAGAATTTAGAATAAAATCTGAGTTAATGAATGAAGACTGAGACCTGCACAGGGTACTAGTACAGAAGCTTTTGTTGTTACTTTATTTTATTGTATTTTCCTTCTCTGGTTTTAAAGTATTGAAGCCACAAATTATACCATCTGCTTTTAATCAGGACTTTTTTCATATTTACCAGCTTATGGCTACTTTAGCTGTTCTCCTTGCATGAGAGATAAGAAAGGATAAAATTGTTAAGAACCATTGTAAATAATATGTCAGAATCATACCCACTCATCTGAGAATTGCAAATCTCTAGATCTGCTTCTTTTGTTATTCGTTTTTTTTTTTTCCCCCCCCCCCCCCCCCCCTCTTTTTTTTTTTTGTTTTATTAAAACCCACTCATAAGGTTTTAATTCCTTCATTAAACTTCCTTTCAAAAGGAATTTTTCTAGTTTCTTGCCATGAACAAATTCTGCATTTGTTCATGCCTTATCATCTGTCACCTCTGCTCAACACCCAGAATCGTCAATATAAAATTCAATAGCTAATACATTGAATTGCGGGAAAAGCAAAAGCTTAGCAACATAACCCATGACAAGGTCATTCTTTCCCTCTCAGGCTACCAACCATACACAAACACCTGCATCACTGAGGCCAAGGAACACCTTTGGATCCTGCCGGGCTGCTGTGGTGCTTGGGCACAGTGTACATGTCAACACACGGAGCAAGGTGTGCAGGACAAACACACACACGTGACAGTGCAGACACCTCTCCAGCCTGGCCTTTGCCACTGCCCTCCTTTACTGCTTATTAGAGCTATTGACTTTACAGATGAAAACCTAATGTTTTTTTTCTCTTGCAATATTTGATCTTAATACTACTTTGTAGATGTCTTGAGCTGGAAAACATGATTTTCTGGAAATGGCATAATTACAGAGACATGCTGGTTTGGATCTTCAAAACCACTTCTCAGCCATTTTCTTTCTTTACAGGAACATTTTTATTGGTGTTTAGAAACTCAGTTCCTCAAGGAATCTTGGGTGGATGTTAAGCACCCTAGGTAAAAAACCTTCACCAGAAACAAATACTTCCAGCATAAAAAGATTTAGAACAACAGATGAACTTCTCTGTGAGCACTTCCAAAATTGTGTTTTTATTAGTGTCTTTCATCTCAGCTGACAGGATATTAATCATAATTAAAAAGATAACCTGGGTTAGTGAGGCTTGCTCTGAAATAGAGTAATGAAATTAATTTCTAGATGGCCTTTGTATATACAGCAGGGTTTTCAACACTTGTGAGAGAAAATGCCTCCACCAACACAAACATTGAAAATGACACGCTCTTTTCACTGTCTAAAAGAAAATATTACCAAATAAACAAAATGCAGGTCAGATTTTCAGCTGTATAATTTTGAGAATGACAGCAGTAAATTACTGTGCTAAACAGTTATATAAGTATGCATATGTCATGGAATCATATGTCTTTCTAGAAATTTTGTCAAATATTTGTTATGCTATCCAACAGGTATAAGGAATTTATTATAAGAATAGGTTTTAGAGAACAGAAACATCTCTACGTGATTATGATTTACCTGCTACTGGCTTTGTATCCAGGGCAGAATGTCATAAAATCAACCCATTAACACTGAGCATTTTCAGAGCCCCAGAACTGGGACTGCAGCCTCACAGATGCTCTGCTCAAGGCGGGTTCTCTTTATGATAAATGCAGAGAAACATGCATTTTTAAGGTGTAATTCATCTGGCTTGTTTAAAGCAGTCACTTTAAGATGTGATGAATCAACCTTAGACTCCATTGGCAGTACTAATGAAAATTCCTTAGCTGTAAAGGATGTCCATGCTGACTGACTGAGACAAATTGAGCCAAGAAGCTTAATATGGTGTAATCATTATGGTTTCCATTAGCAATTTTGCAAAGGCTTGCTGTACACATATGGGCAATTATTTTTTGAGAATTAAGGCACCTAAATGAATAGGCTTTCTCAAAGTCTGGGAACCTTACTTTTCAGTGAAGGATAGACAGGCTTCTGAGCATCAGGATGAAAACAGGTGTCCCTTTTGGTAATATGGGTTTTAATCTCTCTATGTGTCAGCTGTTACATATATAAATTTTGAATTATAATATTAAACTTATTATGACCTGGTTTGTCTTTATTCATTCAGATTTATACAGTGCTTGCTAAATGCAAAAGGATACAAGCATTATTATAAAGAATACAAAGGATGCCAAGCATTGTCAGCTGTGGTATTCCTCTTTATTACTGTCACCTACTTATATGCATTTTCACCTCAGTTTAAATTTTCACTCCCAGGTCAAATTTCCTTTCCAACTACATAAGATATTTAACTGTCCATCACCGTGCCTTGAGCTTTCTGAATTTTCACATCAGTACATTTGTGATTCAGAGCATATCCCACAATGCCTTTTCCACTCTGTAGTGAATGTGCTTTCCATATGCTATTAAAGATTCAGCATCACAAGCTATCATTTTATTAATTTTAAGACACTTTTTTTATCAACAGATGAACAATCATGGTGATTAAAAATGCTTCTCCTCTCAAGGGCTTGTACAGTATTTTGCTTCTCTGGCATGTTGATTAGTTATGTTGATTGAAAATGAGTGAAAACAGAGACCACTTATTAGCCAGTTTAGTTAGCTGCTACTTACATTAATGAAAATGTCTGGATGCATGCCCATTAAGGATACTTGGGAGATCAGAGGTTGAGAAGTGATTCCTTTGCTTCTCTCTGCTGACAGCTTGGAAGGATCATGCCCAGGAATGGTGGTTGAGGCACGCATAGCCTCCAGAAGGAAATGCTGCTGCTCTGGAGCCCAGTCCAAAGCAGAGCACCCTGAGAGCAGGGAAGCACGCTGGGTGGGTGCCTGCAGGCTCCCCCTGAGTGCTGGCACTGCAGGTGCTGCTTTGGCAGTAGAAATATTTATCAGCAAAGCAGAGGCAGCAGCTCTGCTCCTGTCACTGCTAACAATACAAGGTTTGCTTTCATTGCCTCAGAGGCAGCGATGGAATAAGGGAGGGCATATGGAGCTGGCTTTCTGAAGGAGAGCTTTGGGCTTTTTCTTCACAATTTATTTATTTAGGGCCAACTCTGTGTGCCTTTAGCAGCAAAACAATTTCTTACATATATGTATTAATTTCAGCTGGTACAGGGAGTTTCATACCGAGGTACAAACCCCATTCTCCTCAGCTGTGTACAGCTTGTAGGATGCACTGGTGGCCCATGCAGGGGGAGGCAGGGAGAGGGCAAGGGAATGCTGCCAAGGTCCTTCAACGTTTGGAATTGCAAGGATAAAAGCAGTAAAGTGATTTGCCCAAGGTGATGCAGTAAGTGCCAGGAACTGAATCCAGATCCTCTGCGTCACAGCCCGTGCCTTAATCAGCTGACCATGTTTCCAAGCATTGGCTTTACAAATCATTTGGCCTGATTTACCTGGCAAAGTCTACGATAGTGAATTTTCCCACTACAAAAGTCAATGACCTTAAAAAAAAAAAAAAAGAAAAAAAAAAAAAAAAAAAAAGAGAAAAAGAAGGCATAGCTTTTCCTCTTTTTCTCAGAGGTAACTGAAGTGTATCGTACCTGAGAATACTGCAAAATAAATACTGAAGAGAAAGGATGAACAATAGAAACCAGGCTTACTGTTTTGGAAGTCTCAGATGATAGAAGTTTCTTATAAAGAACTGTGCACATAATAGAAATCAAGGATCTTACCATCATCAAAACATCTGTCTTTCTTCCTGTTGCCACTTGAATAAGAGAAAAGGGTTAAAAAAGAGTTTTAGAGGACTTTGCCTGTGATTCTTAGGCCACCATTCTCCACTGCTTCCCATTTTGTTTCATTCTTTCTGAGAAAATAAATCAGATTTGATCCAAATAAGCAGACTAGACCTTACTCTAATCTGAATCTACCAGCAATTTCTGAGCTGTTTAATCATATTTAACTCTGTAAGATCCATGTACCATGCTAAGTTATTTTTTTTCTATTCATTCCCATTTTAGGTTATTTAATACATACTCATATATAATATAATATTCTTCACTCTTGTGTACTTTGGCCAGGTATACTAATGTTACCTCTTTCTGACACTTAGAGTTAGTGCTGGCTTACTGAACAAGTCAGTGCATATCTGTAGATTTAAACACAGATCTGCTGAATTAGCACTGGAAAGTTCATATAGTTTCCATTTGTTTCTACTTGCTGTCCCAGTGGGCAAATGGATATTTTACTGCAACTGTGAAAAGCAAGATGAACCATGCCATTCAGTGCCTAAACTGAGGAGAGGTACTCAGTACATAGTTTTCCTTTACAACCCCGGTCCAAGCCTTATTTTGTAACATAACAGTCCAAAGTTGGACCGAAGAGATTCTCCTCTATCAGAGCCTTCTGCTCTACAGGTCTTATACCTTACGAATGGTGGTGTGATCTCCACTTGTCGCTGGTGTACAACACAGATGCATTGTAGTTTTAATAATTGACCTCATGATCTCTTCAGCAGAGGAGAAAATTTCTGTCATGACACTCAAAGACATCTTTTGGGATACTTGTATCTGCCATTTTTAGTTAGATGAATGGACAGGAACTAGCACATAGGAAAAACTGAAAAAAAAAAAAGAGCCCCTCTCTTTGTGGTGTGCTGTTGAGAAGTCACCAGTGTATAAAACAGCACATGTCCCACCAGCTCATAACATGTACTTGTTTCATTGTCTCACCTGCTCATTGTATTTACTAAAACACTCTGCTATGCAAAGTGCTTAAGTCTGTAAGTGTAGTGTCCTTGTGATCAGACAGCATTCACCTTCTGAGATCATGCTAAAATCCAAGGAGAGAAACACAAACAGCAGCAACCCAGAAAATAGAAGAAGAGTGAGTAATTGTCTCCTTAGCTGTGTCTAAGGTGGTTGATACAGCTCCTGGAGAAAGAAGATATCTAAGCATCAGCTAGAGAGATTAAATTTTCTTTTTTTTCTTTCCTTTAAGAAGGAAGCTTATCCAGCAGGCAACTATCAGGCCATGGTGATTAACATAAATAACCTTGCTTTTTTCAAGTAAGCTTGCACATATTGAACCCCTTAGATACAGAGTACCCTAAAATCCTATGGAAATACTTCATCTGTCTGTTGGTGGTGTAAAGGAAAGTTCACAGGATTTACAGGTTATAGAAAAACACAATGTGATTGGGAGAGTTTTATGATTTAGATGTATGCACAAATCCCTAAACTGAGTTAGAAAAAGCTTTGGATAATTTTGAACATACCTAATATGATCAGGGGGAGGGGATTACAAGATGCTCTATTTCAGCCATGAGAATGCCTTTTTTTTTATTAGATTTTGAGTGATTAAAAGTCCAGTATAATAAAGCATTATGAAATGAAATATAAAGCAAGCTGGATGTACTTGAGTCAAAAGACCTGCAGATCAACCTCTGATAGAAGAGAATAGAATAATAGTCCTGTGTATCTGTCCATATAAACCCAGGTTCTGTAGGTTTAAAAAAAACTGAGAGGAAAACTATTCAGGAAGATCTTTATACTTTTATTGTCTCGCACTGCATGGCAGCACACAAGAGAATACAAGAGAGAGTGGCCAAAAGCCGTGGTTCATGCAATCCTGAGTTAGCAGGCAGTAGATCAAATTTATACCTAAGAATATGCTCTCTGATACAATAAAAAAGTGTGTTGTAAATTAGCATGAATATTAAGCAAGGTAAGTCATAAAAACACTTCTCCATTTCTGAGTACAAAATATCATTGTCTAATTTCCGCTGAAATGTGTCATAGACATGCCTTTTATTCAGCATTTTGAAATAAAAATGGATAATAGTACACTTCTCAATAGTATAGTTATGCAATTCAATGGGGGAGGAAATGTCAGGATTTAATAATAGGATAAGATTTGTAAAATAATCTAATCACTGTTCTCTCTTATTTTCAGTCGTCACTGTGGGATGGAAAGAGCAGGAGAGGAAGATTAATTTGAGGCTTTATGCAGATGTGGGTCAGTAGTCCCAGCTTTCCTGTTTTTTGTAAGTGCTAACATGCCTCAGCACAGAGAAGTTCACTGAGAATGAGACAGTGGTTGTAAATGAACTTCCCTGAGCAAGCAGCAGTGTCAGTGTGTGTCTCCTTGGACGTGGCACCCAGACATGGTCATGTGTGCCCTGCTCCCAAGGACATACAGAGGGTGATTCTGTAGTGCCTGCAAACACGTAGTCTTGAGTCAAGATTTCTGTCTTGGATGCTCTGCCTTGATTTAGCCATATTTAGAACTAGCTTTGAGATGACCTTTACAGTCTGACACTGCACACACTCCTGTGAGGTCTGGATGGACTGTCCTCCCTGTCCCATATTGCTGCACAGCCATTGCACACAGCCACAGTCAGACAGAGAGGAAAAGGCCTGATCTTGGACTGGTTTCAAGCTCAGCGCTCAGATATTTCCTAGGTGTCTTCTTACATAGATTTAATGCTGCTTTGGAGCTACAGCCTTCCCATTGCCCCCCAACTTCTTGGAAGTCCATAATTTAGTAAGAACAAGCTGTGGTAAGTAGGGCTGTGCAAGGCTCTGTCTCACTGTGTATTTTCCGCAGAGGAACATGTTGTCTGAACGCCTACACCACTATTCCAGGCACTAGGCATGTTGAATTAATACAGCATATGATGGCACCCAAATGAGTCAGTGATTTCAGCAGCCACATATGATCCCTTCTACTTTTGTGTAAGTGGAGAGGCAGAGCCTCAGCCTGGATGTGATTCTCTCAGCAGTTTTGGCTTACCCCATGCGGTACCTGACTCCCCCCATGCCTCTGTGTGGAGAGCCAGATACATAAACTCCTGTAGTGCTCTCAAATGAACTGTTCTTAACAGACAGCATTTTTCCTGCTTAAAAAAATGTGCCTGTAGCTGGTGTCTTTCACACTTCTCCCCACACACTATTTGAAGTTTTCATCAGTTATTCACTCTGCAGCCTCAGGTTGCCATCAAGCCTAAAGTCACTGCGCAGTCCCAGATGCTTATGAATTTATCATGCTACCTTTTTAGCCTCTGGCCTAAGATTAAAAGCTCCTTCTGGATTCACTTCAGTCCTAACAATGTAGCTGCATGACACATTTTTGTTCTGTCTCTGTCACCTGTGATGACAGGGCTTACGAGGGCAGGGTGCTGAGTCATAAAATACATGTAGAGCAAAATTCAGCTCTTAGGAGAAAATCTAGGCTGGGGAATAGGAAAACTATTCTGCTTGAAATCTGGGTAAAAGCCATAAAAAGTCATTTCAAACTCCCTTAGTTATGGTAGACATGATTTCTTCTGAAAGTATAGCTGAGATTAGCAGGCATTGGCAGACCTCTCCGGGTACAATTTGGTGGGGGATCAAAGAGCTGCATTATTTATTGCTAGTAAATATAATTCCTTAACATTCATCACAACCAGGCCCAGGTGTATGCAAAGCAAGCCACCTGTTTTTCTTGTCTAATATGCCATGTTTATAATCACTTACTGAAAAAAAATAATGGTGCTAATTGCTTAACAGCCTGACCTGTGCTGCACTTCCTGGGCAGAATCTCTGGCTCTGTGAGGTGTGCAACCAAGGAAGGAGAATGCTGTCACAGAAAAGCCAGAGGCAGCAAGTTATGAGGCACTTTGGAGAAAGAGCAGGCCAAAGGAGAGGTAAAAAGGCTATGGCCCTGCTGGTGCCATTGCCTGGAGCAGTGCATTGGAAACCCCAGGTCCCCCTGCTGTCAGTGAAAAAGAAAGAAAAGGTTTCCACTAGGCACGAGAGAGAATAAAGCAGCAGTAAGCATTATAACTTTTAGGGTTTGCTATCCCCTTCTCCACTGCTGCATCAATTTCCCTCTGACTGTCCCACTCTTGGCCAGGAGGACAAGCAAAGTTTCAGCACCCATCTCCAAGGTGGGCAAAATTCAGTTCAGCCCACACCCCTTGAGAGCCTTCAGGCAGCTCTGACGTTCATTCATGTGATGTTAAAAGCCCGAACAATCAATCTGACACTGTCAGAGCAAGTGCAGATGAGTTGGCTCCCTGAGGCAACCCAAAACAATGTTTGCTGAGTCTCAAAAGCTGTTTACCATGAAAACATAGAACTGCTCCATGGAAATCTGGTGCTGTGCCTTGCATCACATGAGCCCTATGTCAATGTTGCTGCTTTTTTTTCCTGTTTAATCTGTTGCACTTATAAATCATTTACTGAATAAAGGTTTCTAGATGGAACAACTGTGCTGTTTGAAATATCAGCAAAGACCTGTACTGGAGTACCTGAGCAGAACCCACTATCCAGTGAGGTATGAAACAAGAAAGGTTGCATGCTGCTGTGAAAGTCAACAATACAAATTCATGATTTATCTGCCTTTTATATACTGGAGTACAAAAAGCTTGGAAGTAATTTATACAAAGCTCAAAAAACCTTTTCTGCTAGTCAAACATTGGTGGGAATGTTAGATGGACGCTGGATGAGCCGTTGACTTTAGTAAATTATTGATGAGATTTTCACCATGTGAAGTTTGGGACAAATAAAGCTGTGCAAATTTTGCATTAAACAGTGTTGTTGCTGGGCCTCACATGGCAAGTTGAGAGAAGAATAAATTGAAATCCTTGACTTGTCACCCTCTCCACTCCAGCCTAATTCACAGCTGCTTCAGGCTTTATATTTGGGAACTTTACTTCTCTTTCTTCCTCAGTTTGTATAAAGGACCTGCATCTGGCCTCATCCCCCTCCTGATACTCTTTGTAGCCATTAGAAACCCTGGGAAGGGAAGGAATGTTGTTTTTCCTCTGTTATCAGTGAGTTTTGGGAGACGTGATGTTTCCTGCATCCCCTCCTGCAGAGGCAGGCCCTTCCAACCAGGCTGTGCTGAGGCACTGCTGAGCTGTGCAACATCTATTTAATGACAGCTCTGCAAGGGCATCTTCTCTGGGGTTCACCCGAGGGGTGGTGCTCCCGAGGATGCTGATTGTATATCTCTCAGCGTTCAGATGGTTTCAAGCTTCACAGAAACCTCAAAGAATGCAGAACTTCCTTTTGAGATGAGTCATCCCAGAGGATTGCCCACGGTGCAATCTGGGGGCACTGAGAAGGTCCTGCAAACGTGTTAGGAAGGACTGCAAAGGTTCTCTCCACCCGGTGGGCAGAGACACCTCAGCATCTCTTTGAGGGCTCCAGGGCCTCACAGCAGCTGTGATACAGCCCTGTTTGCTTCAGAAAGGGTGATCTGTAAGCCCAGCCCTCGGCTGGACTCTTGGCTGTAAAGTTCAGAAAGGACCCTGCCACCCGGGTGTGGAGTCCTGCGCTCCCTGCACAGGCTGGGGAATTCTTTAGTGACCCAGTCCTGTGTATTCCCCTTTTGTTTCCCTTGTGAGTCTTCAGCCTAAAACAATAGAGCAGTTTCCAACAATAAGGGATTTTCAGCTCTCTGAGCTTAGTCATTTCCTCTTACTCAAAAGAAGAAAATGTTTAAAAGTTCCAATTTAGAAAGTTTTTGGCTGGTGATCCAGGCAACATTTGTGTATCTGTTTTCACAAGTTCTAAACTTTAGAACAGCAGGGGTGCTGTCTCTCTGTGAAAATAACATGATATTTTAGAAAAATTGTTCAACTGGCATAGAAAATAACTTTAAACTCACATATTTTGCAGTGGACATTTGTGTTTCCATGGCAACAAAGAATGCTGTCCTCATTTTATTTTGTCTTGCGGGATATTATAGGAATGCCTTTGAACAGTTTTAGTCCTGGCTTTTTGCTACAAATTACCCAAATGTGCAAGATTCCTGTTTCAGAGGCTATATGGACCGAAATTTTGGGGTTTAAGCAACGTGTTAACAAAAACAAAATATTAGTCCTGTGACTTATATTAACTTCAATTTATCTGTATCTCAGTGTTGACAACTTCAGTTAAAGAGTAAACTTTCTAAATTGAGAAATACCACTGATATTTGTCATAGGATATATACCCCAAATATGGTAGATCTTACTAACATATAATTGTCTCATTTTTCTGGAGAAGATATTCTTGTTAATTTGGACTGTGCATAGGTGCAAAAGTTCTTGTGGAAAATGCTTCAGTCTTTTATCATTCTGGATTTTCAGGGAACATCTTTTTCCCTACAGTCTCAAAATACAGCTTCATGATCAGTTTTACTCAATTTCACATTACTTTAAGGCATTATTTTATTAATGTCTAGTAGTGTTGTGTTATAGTGTTTGGCTTAAGACACTGTCTTACCCTGATTTGAATACCCATTTCAAGTGAAAGAAAAACCACCTTTTGAGAGCATCATATCATCATAAGATCATTTTTGCTGGAAAGTTTCAGGAGGCTGTCTGGGCCAACTGGCCTGTCTAAGCAGGAAAAACTTCAACATTTCCAAGTTCACCGAGGTTTATTGTGAATATTTCCAGCTGAGGTTTGCAACACCTCCACTGCTGAATACCATGAAGCATTTCCAACAAAGAATATCATGGTACAGCTGGGAGAATAATTGCCCCTCTTGCCTGTTTGCCTTTCCTTACACTGGCATCCATGTGGCCATTCATTTTTGAACCGGGCAATTGCAGAGACTTGTGAGAAATATGCATTTAAACAACCCTCTGCACTACTGACATCAGATTCCATTTTGAACATCTTTTACGTCTTTTACACTGAGTCCTTCAAATAAGTGTTCTGTTTCACTGCAAGCAATGGCAACATTACATATCATTCATAGAGGTCCTTCTCTATCACTTCTATGTCTGAAATGAGTCTAAGAAAAAGAAAATTCTCTTGCAGCAATATTTTCAGCAGTATTTTTTACCTCTTTGAACTTAATTCACGTCTCAGCTTATCTTGGTTCTACTTTGATTTCCTTTGGTTCACTTCTGTGAATCAGCATGCTCCTCTTTTTACCAAAATGATGAAGCAAAACCAGACCTGTCCAGTCGAGTGCTTTTAGATACTTGTTTGTTCCAAAAATGTCTTGCTACACATCCTAATTATTAGTTAACTGGAAGGAAGTAATACTCTTTAATTGACACTTTTTTTCTATATTACTTTTAAAATCTTTCCCCAAATAGGGTTCAGTAAACTTCAGGCAACAAACAATATTTAAAACTCTCCTTCTTAAACTGCATGAAGCAAAAGCAATCATCACAATTACAAAAATCAGGAGATGAGCGGGATTACACTTGCCTGATTGCTTTTTCCTACACATGCCAAAACAAGATTAAACAGCTGATTCAGGGGTGTCCGAAAGAGAAGCTTTTTCCATGTCATTTTCTTATCATATGATTCCTGCAGAAACACATGTTCTGAAACAATAATAAACAGTCTTTCATGGTTCTAAGCCGTCCTTGTTCTTCAATCAGATGATACTTTTTTGATCTAAACGTCCTGAACCAAAATAGTTCATGTGTTTTCCTTTGACAATTACATCAAGTTCTATAAGGAGCTGTGTGATATTGTGGACAGCAAGTAAATGCAACAAATTAGGTGGATTGCTTAAGTTGAGTGGATGTTCAGAGTTAGTGCTTAAACTAATTGGCATCTAACTTCTGGTGGAGTGTAAAGAAAAGCATTACAGCAAGAATTACTTCCATATGCATTTTTAATTATGTCATTTATTTAGTATTGTTTTGTCTCATATTCAGAGCAGAAAATTATTTACAATATTTACAAGTTGATGAACAATCTCTTTTGCAGCAAAGATAGATGCTTTAGGAATGGGAAAGCCGAATTTCAATATGTGAAAACATGGCAGTCCAAGGAAAGGCTTCTTCCACTCTTAATTTCCCAAGTCATCATATAATTTTACTAATTAGAAAAAAAAAAAAAAAAAAAAAAAAAAAAAGTACTTTTCTTAAATCCATGAACAAAATAAAGTTAAATTCAATTTTTGGTTTAACTGAACGGGCCTCAGAAGTACTCATCATTAGTGCAGTTACTATACAATTAAAAAAAAACCCACGTAAATAGAAAAAATGTAGATTTTCTATGTAAAATAGAAAAATAAAATGGAAACCTACATCCAAGAAAGGCAGCTTATTGCAGAAGTGGGAAATGCCTGTATCATATTTGGTTTTGTAATGCTATTTGTAATAAGAAATTGTTCCTAATTGATGTTAGGTGCCATTACATTGGAAATATAAATATTATGCAATGCATGCACTTCACATACAACATAAAATACATATGCAAAGGAGGATATGTATAGAAAAATAAAGAGAACTAAAATTTAAAAAATTGCTATTTCACCAGGTAGAGCAGATTCTCTACATAAGTTTCATTTGGGAGTAGTCCTTGTCACATAATCTCAAATACTTCAATTTTCTTGCATACACCAGGATTAATCATGTAAATATACAATGGAAAATAGGACTATCATGTTACATTTCGTAATTCTAAGCAAGTCACAGACCAAGTATTCTTACTAAAGACAAAGGAGATTCATAACAGAAGATTAATTTAATCTGAAGCATTTTGTCAAAGTTGCTTTTCTAAGTACACCATAAAATTAGGAGAGATAAATCAGCACTTTCTGAGGGCAATTTGAAGATGAATAATGAAGTCTAGTAGAATTATTCACCTTCTAGAAGTATCTACCTTTCTCCATATAGATTGTAGAAGCGACAGGGGAAAGTTAGGAAGGTGACTTGAGGAGAGATGACTCTTCAGAGATGCTAGATCAGGTTTAATCTATGATTGTGACATGTTCTCATATCTAAGAGTTTGTACTTCTAAGACAGAAAGGTGGTGAAAAGCAAAATGAAAAGTTAAAAATTAATGAATTTTCAAGAATTGTTTGTGGTATAAACAAAATACTGTACAGCAAGAGCAGTCAGGGTTTTACAGCTGCTTCTTAGAAAGCCAGAATATCCTCTTACCCTTGTGTAATGGTTCTTCAAAGCTCTAACAGTAAAACTTCATCGTGCCATTCACTGTCACATAGTCTATACAGACTTTCATACAATTACGAAATGTTAAAACACCTTTTCCCTCCCACACGGAGAACGTGCACGAATCCTCCCCCAGTCCATGCTTGTTCAGAATACATTTTATAGCAAGAGGCCAAGCTCAATAACACGCAGTGATTTATCCTGGGAATACAAGCTCAAGCGTACTGCAATGAAAGCAATACGGCAGGAGAATAAGGGATCTCAGCCATCTGGGTGAAAATGTGTGGCTTTGAAAAATGTTTAGAGGAAGAAAATTGACATATATCTGGAAGTGAAAAGCTCTGATTCAACTGAGAGTTTGTCAGTTGCTTACTGATTGACTTTATTCACGACACTTATGATAACTTTCAGAGTCACATGGTGCCCAACTCTTTACAGTCAGAAACCAGGGAAATGGGCTAAAACTTGGTTTCCCCATCTGGGGATGATGTGCAATAAACAACTATTTAATAGCTGTGAAACAAGAGCTAATGGATTCTTTGGTTATCTCCGACTAACAAGAAGTCATTTAGACTTTTTTTTTTTCGATTAGCAATAATGTTACAGTACCACTTCCCTCTCTCAGCTATGCAATTTTGATCATTATATGAACATAATAATAAAATAATAGCCTTCCACCCAAAACTCAGGAGCATTATTCCCATTCATATTCACTCAACTGTATAAAAAGAGTTTTTTTTCCCCGTTTAGTGTTAACAATTTTCATATTCTTGCTCAGATAAACATAAAGTGGAAGATGATTGCTAGTGTTTGCAAACAAGGTTAAAGGCTTTCCAGTGCTGAAACAAAGACAGGCTTTTGTGTCTCTTTGGAAAGGTAAAGCGGAACAGGCTTGTTGATAAAACAATAAAAGTTATTCTCCTCTCCGTTCTGTTTTTCTGGTTTGTTATTGCACTGAAACTCATCCAGTACTTACCAGGTGATAAAAGGACAAACAAAACTCTGCTGGAAAACTGTGAAGCTTTGTTGTCATAGCTGACATCAAATAAACCTGCGAAGTGGGATATTGTCAGAGTCTCTCTAAAGACAAGCAAAATCTAGAGTTTTCCTAACTATTTAAAAATATTAGTTTGGTATTGTTCAAGACTGAGTTCTGATAGAATTTATGCTGAACTTCTGAGAAACTCACATGAAAGTCAGTAAAATTGCAGCACTTTGTCTATAACAACAGGGACTGCCTAAAGGCATCTCAGAAGGTAGTGAAACATGGGACCTCACCAAGGGCTGGAAACAGAGTTCTCTGCTTTTCAAAGCAGCCTCTTCATTTGCAAGTCAAGCAGTTATCATGTGGTAAAACACTTCGTGTCAGCATCTAATGTATCAGGAATGTCAGGTCACACAGTTTACCCACTCAGCAGTGCAGTTTTTCACTTCACCCTGAGTCACCACGTCTGTTTATGATGTGTTTTAAAATGATCACCACGGGGGTTATTTCTTTGAAATATTAGAGAATCATTCACTTAATTCAAAACGATCTTCAAAATATCCAGGACTGCTCATCCCACCATGAGTGGCAGCAGAGCTCTCAGTTAAATCTGTTCAACACACAGATGAGACAAAGATGAGGAAAACCCAGATTTCTGCTTCCCAATCCTATTCTCCAACACCAGCCCATGATGATCTTCCCACGAGTAAAAATCATCTTGTGGGAGATACGTGGTAAATTTATCTAAGTCCATCCCAGATGTATGCAGTAAGTAAAACTAGAGTAAAAAAAAAATTAAATCCCACCCTTCTATAAGGTGGATTTAATTAAAAGACCCTAAAACTTACTTTACATCTCTGAAGCACTGTGTCTTAGCAGAAAATCTAAGGTAAGGAAAATTGCAGTAAAAGAAAGCAGAAACTGCTTTCAGAAGGCAGCCTAAGACAGACTAATGAAAATTCATGTGGCCTTCTTCAAGTTTTTGATACCAGTGAAAGCTGAGCAGAATTTCACAGCCCAAATAAAAAGCCACAAATGAAAATCTCGCCTAAGGGAGTTCCCTGCTCCAATACCAAGACTCTCTGAGAACATAAGTGTGAAGCTATACCCAGGTTTTACCGAAAATAAACTGTTACACACCACTACTTCCTCTCTCCTCTTCTGTTCCACAAAATCCAAAGTACTAACTAAGCATATGTAGACTCACACTGCTCCCAAAAGGCAAAGAGGAGGAGGCATCCCACATAGCCGAGATTCAGTAAAGGAGTCAGAAATGTGGAGAAAGACGTAGAAGAAGAACAGAGGGATCTCCTTGATTTTCTCTGTCCCCAAATTAGGCTGGGAACTCTTGCATTGCCATGAGGTCAGGGGAGGAAGGAGAGAGGGAGAAGAGGAGCACTTCACTCTTGGGATCTCTGGAGCTCAGTGCTGGCACCCAGCCCCGGCAGACCTGGAGCTGCAGCACCCTGAGCCCCACAGCTGAGGGAAGCAGTGCCTCCCAAGCCTCCGAGCACTCACCCAGCACACCTGGCAGCTGGAACATGGCTATTCCAGAGGTAAGAGGCTGATCTTGGAGAAGACCTCTCCCAGCTCCCAGCTGAGCTTCTACCTGCATACTGGTCCTCTGATTTCTGAAAAAAAAAAAAAAAACAATTCAGTCAGGAATGTCACTTCTAAAAGATGTTCACAAGCAAGACATACAATTTGATCAAATGAATAATAGAAGTGCTTATCAGTTTTCTGTTTGATCTCCCATATCATACACAGAAGCTGAGCTCAGGAAGAGAGAGGACACAAATTTGTGGCCAGCACTATTCTGCAGAATTGCTAGCTCTTCTGATTGCTTCTTCAACTGATTTAATAATTTTTATGGAAGATTATGAATGCTGTTTCTTTTCTATATTCAAATAGCACATAATGATCAATATACTTTTAATGCCTTTTAGTCTAAGAAAAATCCATCTGGACTTATTTAAAAGCAGAAAATAAAAATAATGCATACAAATTTATTCTGCTAAAGAAATCTGGTTAATTTCCTTAAGCAGAGCAGCCAGAAGAAAAACTCATGATCAAACTTGTGAGTACTCTTCTCTGCACATACACAGAAGTCTTTTCAGTTAAATATAATCCTACAAATGAGACAGAATCCTTCCATGCCCTACAGGAGAAATATGACAGCCCATTATGGAATTACCTATTACCAAACAGTGACAGAGTAAATACATCAAACAAATATCCGAGAATAGAGACACACACCAAACTCTGAGGAGCAGCAGATACCTGACTGTAAGGGCTATAAATCAGCTTACCCAGTTTCTTTGCTATGTAGCAACACCCTTATGCAGAGAAATCCTAAGAACTCATTTGTGCCTTGAGAAATTGAGGAGGAAGTTTACAGTTCCTTATACAGCCAATCACTTCTATGAGTAATATGCAAGGCCTGGATCTCCCTAAGCTTTCCCTGATGTTCTTAGGAGATTTTCTAACTGTCAGATATGCCTAAAAGATCATTCTTGCATCTATATGCATGAACCAATCTATATCCACAGGTATTGTGCTGTGCAGTCTCCACTCAGAGACCTATGGAGAGTCACATGTTCACCTCAGTCTCCAGATGTAACAGCAGAATGTTTCTCTTAAATTATATAGTCTTGAATGCTGTAAAATTACACCATAAATACCTCTGGATTTATTATTTGTGCATAATGATATAAGAATCTGCAGCTTTAACCCAGACACCCTTAAGTGGCTAGAAAAACTAATATTTGCGTACCTTTGTATCTGTTATTAGATTGTCCCCTCTGATCTCAGTAGTATGATCATCTTAGAGAAGAAAGGCAAGCAGTTCAGAAAATTTCTAGAGAAAAACAATATTTTGCAAACTGTAAGCACAAAAGCTCTTTACTTTTCACTAAAGGGAAAGACAAAAAATATTCAGTGAAAAAGAACTGAAACCTTAAGAAACAGTCACAAAGAGGTAGAAATGGAGATCAATAGTGAAAATCACATCCCTTCAAGGATGGGAATGAAAATGAAAAAACATAGATGGAGCTTTCTGGCTCAGTGCAATCAAGTCCTACAGTTAAATCCAGCAATCTTACCTTTCTTCATCAGTTACATTTCTCATTTATTTACCTCATTAACCATTAGGAGACATTCAGTAAGTTTCATGGTCTCTAACAAACAGCCTCCAAAGCAGATTTGATTTGATTAGCAGACAAACTTTATGATTCAGCCATAATGGACTTCCTATTTGAGAAAATATCCTATCATTTTATCCCATTGCCAAAATAACCCACATAAGGTGTGTACTGGCTTAAATTCCATATAATGCCTGGTTTTCTAACACCTTGAAAATTATGATGAGTATTTAAAATAAACTTAATACTCTTTGAGGGTTCAAATGCAGCCTGAGGAAGAAAGCACTGTTCTAGAAGGCTGGTGTTTGATATTTTACAGAGAAATTATTTGATTAATCCCTAGAGGAATGACTGAACTAATTGGAAATTGTAAACATAAAGGAGATAACTGAGAAGTGCTAATCCATGCTATAAACAAGTAAATTTGCCAAAAGAAGTCTGACTGAGAAATAACACTTCGTGACTGGCTGATGAGGTGATTCCATCCTCTGTGGCAGATATGGATTGTTCTCCCTTCATGCAGCAGGTGTTAAGGGAGCTCTTGCTGGTGACGTAGGGGAGAGACTGAAAGCTGAACAGGCTTACAAATACGAGGACAGCATTTACTCAACATATCTGGATTGATGTTGGAGGTAAACCACAAACAAACCACCTTTGTCCAGCTATTCACCTTTCACTACACATCTTCACTGTTCTCTTTTCTCTCCACAGTCCACAGCAGTTTCTAGTCACAATTTTTGATCTTTCTGCTCTCCCCTCCAACCACATCTAGCGGATATGTCCTTTAACCAGATCTTCCCTTTCTTGCTCCTAATTTGACCCATAAATTTCTTTCTGGGCCCACTCCAGGTCCCAGCAGCAATCCAGGTGTATTTCTGTTAGTCATTCTTCAAACACACACAAAAAGTATTCCATGTGTTAGTGTATCAGTGACCACGCAGGAGAAACTAAAAGCAGAAGTTGGAGGAGAGAAGTGAGGCACAGGAAAGATGGTTGGTCAGCTAAACCAATCAGCACAGAGAAAACTGGGTGCCAAGTTGCCTCCTTCAAGCTGCCTGAGTCCACCCAGTTTCATCAAAATTCACACAAGAATGTTTAAAGAAATGGTCCACTGCCAGATGCCTCTGATGCACAAGTTCTCAAATTTCTGACTATTCAAAGTGGAGGAAATGTCAACATTCTGAACATTTGTTTTCATTTGAAATCATAACTCTTAAAAAATTTATACATAATTAATATTTGGATCAGTTATAATTTCTGATCATTTTTTCCAAGACTTTGTCAGGATCTTCTCTTTTTTTCACCATACAAGACAACTTCACAAATTCCTTGAGGAAAATACAGGCTAAGAAGAGTACATTTTCCAAAAGGAATATAATTTGGTCTTGATCCTGTGCTTACTTCTCATGTGAATGGCAGCCTTGCAGTCAACCTTTAGACACAGTGAGACTGTTCTGCATGAGGTGGATTTGAAGATATGTGATCATATGTCTATGTATACTAACAAGGAAGGATTTTCAAAGCAGCCTGAAGCACTTGCATTTATGTACCTAAACGAAATAAAACTCAAAAAATAAAATTATTTGATTTCTACATCTCTTGGATGCATTTGAAATAGATGTATATATATATAACCCTTTAATTAGATATCTTAATTATACCTAATAACAATTAATATAGGCTTTAAAGACTGCTGTGATACTTCTTTCCACACTTTTATATTCTCACATGAAAACCTTACCTAAGTTATAAATTTTAGTTTTCCTGCAAAAGATTACAAGGGAGAAAAGCTGATGGTATCATCATGGAAAAATAGTACAATAACAGATTAAAACAATTTCAATAATCTTGAATTTTCATTCACTCATATTCTTGGGTATAAAACATGTGGGATTTAGAAGGATGGATTTTTCTTCTTTTTATCAGGCCAACGATTTTGTGTCAGTTTTTTGGCCATATCAGAATGAAATTCATCACGTTTCAGAAGCCTAGAAGTTGGATATCCAAGTTCAAGCTATTCCCATTCCCCTAGCAGTCAGTAAAGAGACATAGGCTTCCCTAGAGGGCAGTTTATCTGATCTGTTCTAGACACCTATCTCAGGAAGAGATGAATTGCTGTCTGGAGATGGTATTTCTCTCCATTGACTATTAAAAGAGTGTGTAGTAACTGTCTCAGTCACTTTGTAACTTAGTTACCGTGTTGGATGCCTAAACCAGGGCAGATGGATCTCTTGTTAGGTGACATTTTTACTTTTACTACATGCCAGGTTCAAAAGAGCATTACAGGCAAATCAATGTGTTTGTCTGCTGTCCCACTTTCTATATATGTACATGTGAACATCTGTTTTGGAAGCTAATGAAAGTAGTTCTTCAGATTCCTTCCTCAAAGTTGTTTTTAGCAATTTTTCCATATATAGTAAGTGCCAGATATCTGTTGAGATATTCTGTGCAAATGCATGCTTGCCAGTCCTTGTAAACCTGTTCTGTCATGAGCTCCCAGTCTTCACATTAAAGCAGCATAATGCCAAGGTGCATGTACATGCAAGCAAGGAATGTAATAAATTATAAAATGCCAAAAAAAAATTAAAATAATGCTGCAAAACCTCAGGGGAAGAAAAGACAAATATATAATTTTTTTTTATACAAGGGAACACAGAGTGCTAGAGGCTGAAATCTTTCAAAAGCAAGTGCACTCCAGTAAAAACGTTCAGACATGGGAAAATGAATAACATGAGATTTTGATAGTTAAGAGACTGGAGCAAAACATCGTGAACAGTGTTTGTGGAGTAACTCATTAACTTTTTCTGCCTGTTTTGAAAGGTTATATAGATTGCAGTACTGGCCTTTCACATCTGGTGTTTAAGGTTTAGAACTCCCCTGTTCAGCTTTCATGACTCTAAAATCTTGATTACAACAGTTTTGCTACAATAGAGAAGGGAATAAAAAATGTCTGCTTCAAAGCAGCTGCAGGGGTTTATAGGCAATAGAGAAAGTACCCAGGGAAAGATTGGGGGGGGATTAAAGGGAAGGGAACTACATTATGGAACTCAGCCTTTGCCTGATTTTCAGCATATAATACTGAAAGGTGAATGACAGTTGCGTTCCGCTGGTCTTTTCTTTTCTTAGCTTCATTTAGTTCTACATGTCTGAACTGGAATTAAAAATAGTAAAGGACTACTGGCAGAACCAAAAGGCTTCTAAATCAGTAGCACTGTCATCTGCTGTGAGCCACATACTTTCAGACCATGAAACACTGAAAGGAATTCAGGAAGTCTGAGAAGGAACATAAAGTTTCTCAGCCTGGGGTCCTTAGAAATTAGAAAACCGCCTAGGTTCCAAAAAAAGCTGAATATTTATTTTCTGTTCTGATATATAAGACTTTTATTAACACAGCTCAAATAAAATTTGCACTTTTTGCAATAACATCACTATACTTGACTCATGTTTGTTGGAAATGTACTATACTACATATCTTTTCCTGCAGTACTGGTATTTCCCATATCTTTCCCAGTCTCTCTTTAAAAATTTGATTTCTAAATTAATTGCTCAGCAATACTTATCCTAAAGTCCTTGAAATTTGAAAACGAGTACTTCTGCTTTTTCCATTCTAAATTCATCTTGAATCTTTGCTTAGAGAAAGGAAGAAAGACTCCTGTACCAGATTGTTGAATTAATGTAATTTGTTTCACAGGTGTAACAAATGCCCGCAACGGACTATGGTGAACTTTAGTGGGAGAGAAATTTTGTTGCTACATTCCCTGACATTAAATCTCTAGGTAGGACTACCATATACTTTTATTTAATTTCCCAACTATCAGTTTTTAAAGAATGTTTTTAATTCTAGGCTGGGCCCTGGGGTGTCCACAACCAATCTCAGGGTGGAATATGCCTCCCGTGTCACAAGTGTAGTGACTGATCCATCAGAGGAATTAAGAAGCATTTTACTCTGAACAGGGTTTGGGACAGATCCCAGCAGGACCTGACTGAAGTCTCCCCTCACCTGGCAGCAAAGGTCTGTGGTTTCCCAGCCTGTTTCACAACCTTCTTATGGCAATGCTTAGCCCTGGTTTTGTTATGTAATCTTGTGACACATACTCACAGTGACAATAAGGCAACATGATCTCTTATGGCTCTTTCACCAATATATCAGCAGATTTCTGATTTTAGCTCCATACACAGTAAAAAAGCAAAGAAAGTGGGTGCATGGCTTTCTTTTAAGTGAAATACAAATGAAGTAATGAAATATAAATATAGTTTTTAAAATGAAGGAAAGAATCACATGTGAAGCCACTGAATCATTTCAAGGAGAAAGTCAAAGGGGATTTCTAATTGTGGCATTGTGAATACGGGTGCTAAGTGAAGGAGGAGCTTAATGGAAAGGTTTATTTACTCATAGTGTATTATTTTTTTATCTACTTTCTTTTCACTTCCATGAACACATTTCTTGGCATGGAAAGCTTCATTTGCACATGGTTGTTCTCACTGTATGCAAATTTTTTTTTTGCAACACAATTTATCTCTACAGACTGATCTCTGTGATCTTTCTGACACATTTGGAAGCAGCTGACAATGTAGTTTCTGCTATCTAAGTGTCTGTGTTCCCAAACACATTTAATTCATTTTAACAGCAATCCTTGAAATTTCCCCGCCTCGAGCTTTTATTCTGTTAGATTTTATGGGTTAATTGGGTTCATATGAGCTCAGGGTTTTGATTGAAGGTCTCCAAGAAAAGTCTCAAGTGTTATAGAGAGAAATATTGATGAATCAGTAAGATCACTTCTAACAGCCAGAGAGCCAGTGTTGTATTGATAGTGTAATGTTCATTTTTATAAGCTGATAAAGGTCTTAGTCATGTCCTATCATTTAATATCTCATAATAGATTTTTGTAAATAGTAATATTACTTCTAGTATCCTTGATAAACTGTGGTACTAATAGTTGCATTGTACTAACTCATGTTGGTTTTGTATATTCGTAGGTTTTTTTCATTTTCAAAATTAAATATTATGTCATGTATCTGTATTTTTCTCTTGAACAAAATGGTTAATGTGAGTCTTTAACAAGTTGCTAAATTGCAGGTTTAGAATTCAGATAGGTAGACTGGCTCCATGTCACAAGGTACCTCATTTCACAGATTATTCCTCCTATTGGATGCAACAATCTGGATTTGGCTAAGCAATTAAGCATTAAATCACATTTAATTTCAAAGGGTTAGCCTAAACAAGAAATTTGGATTGCATATGACTACCATTTTGTCCTTACATGGTTGACATTTATGTTGTTGACATATTTTGCCAATGGTAATTTGATGTTTATTTCCAGTTCATTGATGAAAATACTGAATGCTATGTAAAATATCTGTTATATGTATCCACACTTGGAGCATTCCACGTGATGATTAATCCCCATGGATTTTTCAGTGTGTTAGTTATTTCTTAAGTTCTTTAATATATACTGTATTAATATTGTAGGGCCCAAATATCTTCAGCAGAATGTCAGGGCAGCTAACTAAATTGTCAATTAGAATAATGCTTGCAGCAGCAAACAATTGGAACATTCTTATTGACTTTAGAGGCTGTGTCAGAGAAAGGTGAAAAAGAAAAGAGAAAAATTACAATTTTATCTATAAAAATAAACTTGAATTGATTTTTTTCCCCTATGAAATTATGATATGGTAAGAGGCAAGTGTAAGATTCAATTGAGAAAGAAAATGTGGGTTTTCAACTCCATCAGTCCCAAATTCTAAAGCTATTTGCAGCTCCATTGCTTCCCTTCAGGTTAACCAGAACCATGTCCTTCCAAATTAAAAATAACCCTTTCTTAAAGGTTATAGCCCCTAACTTAATCCTTTCATAATGCCCTTTTAACAAGAATTTTGAAGCATAGGATAACGGCTAGATAATAAGATTAGATGTGAATCCATTAGGGTGTGTAATGTCTAGACCAAACCAGAGAGACACAGAAGAGGCTGTTCAAAGGAACCTGACTGGTTGCCACAGAAGATATTTCATGGCATTTTAGATATCCCAGATATCCTCTCTGGTTTCCAGTTGTCACTTCAAAATAATTTGTGTATTCTGGAGATGCTTTGTCACATTTATTGGCCCTAAGTCTTATAAATTGTACATTAGCTCAGGAGTCATTAGATGCTTATGTCTGGACAATTGAATTGAATTCCAACGTTTTTACAAGAGCAAAGATATATCGGAATTATAATTAGGAAGTTTATTATAATCACAAAAATGTTTATTCTCTCATACAGAACTTGGATTTGAATCTAATACGGACACACATATTTTCATGTGTCTATAATCTACAATGTCATGAGAAATATTTCTTTTATAGTTTACATAACCAAATGTCACTTGAGCATTTTATGCATCCTCTTTTGTGTCCAAACCCAAATGAGTATGGCTGTATATGAGCTCCTCAATGCTGCATGTGATCAGCTTTGGAAGTCTTTATACAATTCTGGTTTTAGTCAACACTGCATTCAGCATGCAAAATCAAAAATAAATTTAAAAAATTAAAATAAAATAAACCAAAATAAAACAAAACAAAGTAAAGCTGTGTTTTCCCATCACACGGGTGATCGTGGCCTAATGGGTGAAATCCCCAGGGATCAGCTTCCCAAACTGCATGCATATTTCTCAAAAGGAGATGTGGTATAAAGAAACTCAGGCTCCAAACCACCAACCAGGCAAGTCTGCATTCCTTAATGCATGGAATATGATCAAGCTGCATCAGAATAAGCAGTGCACTGCTGGTTTCACATGCTTACATTATGCTCTCAAACATTTTCAACATGAGTTGGGCCAGGTCAAATCCTGCTGTTTATACTGACCCAAAGAATTCAATGAGATTAATTTCATTTTCAGTTGGTAACAGAAGGGAAGGAGGTACCAAAATGGGACACATAAACTCAATTACAAGGTATTTGTGTACCAATCTCAATGGGATTTGAAAAAGGCAGCAAATTTCATGCACTGCTTTTCTTAAGAAAAAGAAAATTATGTTATCTGCCTACACAGAAAACATGGAATCATAGAATAATTCATTTTGGAAGGGCCCTCTGTATGTCACATTATCCTATCCCCCCTCTCAAAGCAGCACTAATTAGATCAGGGACTCTTCTCCTCTAGGGCTGCTCAGTGAGGGATTTTTCAGTGGCTTTCAGAACATCAGGATGGCTCTATACTCTTCTAAAAGAAGCTTCCATTTACTAGAAAGAAAAGTAAAAATAACCACCCCTGAAATTTTACCTTCCTAAAAATTACCGAAACTAATTCATTAGTGGATTACACTAATCATTATACCAGGGAATTATATCCATGAAGTCTCTAACCTTATTGCATATTATCACATCTGCTGCCCTTTCAATGATACACTTGAATTAATCTCTGGATAACAGGTTCACATCGCCTTAATTGAAACTAATGACTAAATAAAAAAGATCAAAAATCTTTATACTCCTTAATAGAAAGAAAAAAAAAAAAAAAAGAAAAAAAAATAAAAGGAAACACCTTCAGCAAGTGACTAAAGAGGCATATAACTGCCCTTGGAAGAAATCCAAGATATCACATGTGAAGAGGAGGCAAGAATGCGAACAAGAGGAAAGAAAAATACTTTTTTTTCAAGGGAAAATGCAGAATTTGGAAATGGCATTAGGCCAGGGTCTGCCACACCTACACATGCTGGAGAACAATTTTACAATACCTCTTCTGAACTACAGTATTAAGCCATTTCCCAAAGGAGATCCTGATCAAGACCTTATAAATTAAAAATTATACAGGATACAGCCTGAGAGTGTGTGTTGTTGGTTTGATGCAGAAAGACCACCCACATCACAAACATGTAAGTTGCATCCTTTGCATCCTTGACCTTTAGCTTCCTTCATCACTGAAAAACAATTTTTCTGCAGCAGTTTAAAAAACTCTGCTTTCCAATAGGTCAGCAATGCCCTTAATTTTAACTCAATACCTATCAGCCATCAGCTCAGATTGCACCTTTTAAATTGTTGGTTATTCAAGCTTTTCTATTTAAAACAAAATTCAATTTCTTTAATTAAAATATCATTACTGGAATTATTGCATCACTCATAACCTCATTTTGGCTTCTCTATAGATTTTCCTTGATCAAGGACCTTTATTTATAGATATATCTCCATAATTTTCCCCTAAGAAAATAAACATAAAAATCTACTTAAACTCAGTAACGGGGGCTAGCATATAGAAAATGAATGTTTACCTTCCCACTTGGAATTCTGCAGAATGATACATGTAATATGTATGATGCTCAGCAGCAAGATTAGCTGACCTCAACTCACATGGTAGTGACACTGTTATGGAGCCCCTGTGGTGTCCTTGAAAGTATTGGCATGCTAACCAAAACACAAAGCTTTAATAATAAACACATAAACCAGCTTCCACTGCACCACCTCTCCTCTGGACAATTTGCCTGGGATGTGAAGTGGACTGCAGTGTTGCAAATCACTGTGTTTACCTTCTGGGGAAATCAGGAAGACTATTAATAACATTTCAGTAATGGAAGAGCCAGACAAAATCCAGGATTCATTCATAAATGTAAAGTCACTTAAACATCCTTAACTCATGTTTACAGTGTTTGCTAATTTCTTGTATGTCTCCTACTTCCTGGATGTTTTAATGTATATTTTTATAAATATTGCAGACTAGAACTGCAGCTGAATGTAAAGGTAGTGTGTGCATATATCCTGAGGAACAGATCCCAGCCTTTGTCTCAGGTTTGGCTTAATTTTTCTCCATGGGTGTTTAAAAAAATACCTGCTGAGTCAGATTCATTACTACTAGATCATGCCTAAGCCAGTAAAGTTATGACAATAATAAAAGTTATCTGTTAAAGTATTAAAGGTTTTCCAGAATACTGTTAGGTTTACACATGGTGTATATTTTCATGACCTGCTTTCTTAGTAATTCCTCAGCAATTGTTCCCTCCTGTTCACAATCCAGAGATCTGAAGGAAACCCAGCTATTGCAATGAGTGAGATGTATGTTACCAGGAAAACTTTTCAAAACAAGAAATTTTTTTCTGGCATATCCAGTGTCTTGTTCACCATGTAATTGACATTGAGCTATGAAATATAAAGCAACTCAAGGCTCAGTTTTACATTTATTTACAGGAGCCTCTTTTTCAGCATGAGAACTCTTTGCAGTGCAGATTGTGGATTTAGCAAAATAAAACTCCAGTCTGCACAGGTGAGAGCTGAGAAAATGTGCTGTGCATGAATTTCGTGCAGCTTTCACTCTACTAAGTGACCTCAGAATTTGCAGGGTCACATATGAATGAAACCCTAAGGAGAGATTCAGGCTTAGATGGGTACAGACACAGGGACAAATTTCCACGTGGTGAATGCAGCCTCCCCTCAGGTCTCACGTGAAAACTCTCATTTTCCACCAAAGCACATGTAGAAAAACTCACATTAATGCTACAAACACAAGCAATTACGGTGCAGCACCAAAGGATTGTGAAATGTCTTACCTCACTCTCCCCTCCTACAACTCTTCTCTGTGCCTATGCTCACAGGCATCTGTGCAATTTGGGTTACCTCCACGTTGCACTGAAACAAGACTTTTTGGTCTTATACTCCACGTTACATTGAAACTAGATGTTTTTGGTTCATAATTATTGAAGAGCTGCATGTCAGGCATAAGGACACTTTTGCAGATCCAAAGTTCCTGACACATCCATATCTGCATTTCTATGTGTGTGTGTGATTTTATTGGATGTGTATGTGTCCTCAGACTTGCTCACAGCTTAGAGCTTATCTGGAATTGAATTGAGAGATTCAAGGTCTGCTGAACTAATCTCAGTTCCTAACTAACCAGTGTGTGACTTAGGAAACAGCTGCTGGTAGAACAGATGGATTTGGCCTAAAATGTTTTTTTGAGAATATGACTGGTCCTAAGACTAGAACGTACAGAAAAATCACAGGCAAAAAAGCTAAAAGTAACAAGGAGTGTAACCACATTTCCAAGGTGAAGTAAAGATGGGAGACAAAACATTTAACATATTGCTTCTATTATCAACAGACTATTCAGCTTCTCTCCTATCTAGACGATATTGATGGAGGTATTTGTTACTCCACTATTGCAAATATTTTTTGCGTCTAGTCAGTTCTGTCAGGCATTAAATAACGTTCTCAGTCTCATTTTCAAGAACTATGTCTAATCTTTGTTTACACTAATGCTTCCTTTGTTGACTTTTAACAATTATGTGCCATTGACAATTGTTTGTTGTTGTTTAATTAGGAGGTGGATTATTCCCATGTTTTAATGATTACTGCTCAACAACTTGACAGAAATGTTATTCCCAAAACCACCAAGCACAAATTGGATTTGATTTATTTCACTTAATCTTGTTATGATTGTATTATAAACTCTCCAAATTATAATTTTTTATTAATTGCAATATCTCACAGTTTTAGCTCAGCAATGTATACCGCAGGAAGCAAATGTAAAATGTTCATGCTTCTGAATTCCCTCTTTAAGAAAAAAAATGGGAAAAAAAAAAAAAAAACACCACATACAATAAAGTCATCACCGCTGACTGAGAAATGATTTTCAGTTAGTAAATAGGAAGTTTCTATTTGCTGTATGTAAGAACATATAATCATCCAGGACATTAGAACTGGCCATCTGTTAAGTGCATTCTCAGTATTAAATATAAAATTTAAAACTAGAAATTACTGATAATGGACAACTTATAAGTGCTGATTTTTATGTAGAGAAGATCATGACATCCACCCTCATTAGCCAATACAAACACTTATTTTTTTCCATTAAATATTGATGATCAATAAAATAATAATGAGGAAGAACTGCACAAGCTAAAATTTGCATGAGCTAGAGCAGTAGTAATTTTTGAGTGCAATATTTCACATAGCAAAAAATTAAAGACAGATTAAAATACATATTGCACATAGATCAGGTGACAATGGCAAGTAAATTGGTTATCTCCTGTGCATTACTGATAATACATATTTTTAATATAAACTTTCCATGGAAAGGATTTTTATGTCAGGATTATCCTTCAAACAGCAAAGCTGGTCAAAATAAAGAAATAAAAGAAAAAAATTGAAATAAATATTAAAATACAGAGTTGAAGAAAAACAACAACACTGAAAGGTACAGTGTTTCAAAATTTCAGTTTTCCTTTTTTGGGGGTTGGACCTCATTGCCAACTTAACTGGAAGATTTTGGGTACTGTGAGCCTGGGGAGCCCATGCTGAAAATATTGTCATTATTGGGCTGAGAATTCCCTGAGCCAAATGCCTGACTGTCTGGGCTGAGCCAGCAGAGAACAGGGCAGGGCTGTGGCAGAACATTGCCCATCCTCTGTTTGAAGACTTTTTGAGAGCAGCATAACTTCCTTAAATGTTTCACCTTGTTGACACAGCCATTTCTGACAGACTGCTGCTGAAACTGGAAATTTATAGCCCCATCCATGCATCACCACTTGATTCCATCTAAAGCATTTGAGGAATCTGCTTTGCTCCCCTGTGGTGTTTCCAGAGGTCACGCACGACAGCTTCTCTCACTCCTAGCAGCCTCCCAGAGTTAAAAAAAGTAGTTTTAAGGAAGAAATAGAATTTCTAAAACATGAAAAAGGCTTTTAGGGATGTTCACATAACTGAGGCATGAGACTGTGCATTAATACTTCAAGATAACATACCACAGTGTGCACCAAAACATGATTTAAGACAAATCTGTGTGACAAGTGAAATTTTCACCTTTCCTTCTGAAGATTTTGTACCTTTCTAATAAGAAAATATTTTATACTATAGTCATTCTAAGTTATCTTCCTACTGTATAAAATCCAAAGGTTTTGGTGGTTTTTTTTTTTTTCTTTTTTTTTTTCAAAGCGTATCTTCAAGGTGTTGAGGATGTTCTCAGGGTTTGAGATCTTAACTTACTTAGGCTGTCTGGAAATTTCATCTCAGGAGGTCAAAACTACTAAAAAATTACTCTGTGTTCTTTAAGTTTTCTTTCAGTGGTTCTCCACCTACCCTCTTTAGTGGTTAATGTTATTAACCCTTTTTAGCCCGGAATTTCTTTCATATTTCTGGCCTAAAACTGAATCATAGTCCTTAAATCAAACTTTAAAATCTTCCATGTTTCCTACTACTCCTTCCCTTTGTAAAAAGGATACAGCTCTTTGTATGAATGATGGTACGATAGTTTTCAAAGAGATTATGATATTTTAAGAAGCCAGGAATATTGTAAGTGAGCAACAGCAGTGACAGAAGCACTCTTGACTTTTCATCTATATTTCTACTTCCTTTGAGATTAATCACAAAACTCACATTCGTTTTGGAAGTAACTGGACTAGACTATTGATATGAAGCTATTTCTTCCAGGAATATGGAGTCAGAGCTACAAGGTTTAATCCTACATCTGCTAGAAACTGGATGAAGAAATGTTTTTGAGAGAAGACTGATGTAAGTTTAAGCCCATTCCTTTTCAGTAAAATAAAAAGAAGAAGTAATAAAAATGAATGGCTCTTCTATTTACATATATTAAAAAGTTGTGTGTAATATTTTATGTAACAGGAATTGGAAAATGGAAGATAAAAATGAATTGCTAAGGACATGATTTAGGTTTTGAAGGATAGATTTGGATTCCTGAATCTTTCTTTTGAAATCCCTTTAATAACTTATAAAAATGTGCAAATGAACATCAAATCAGCAAAAAAATGTTATATTCTTTTTCAAAATGAATGATTTTGCCATCACTATTTTTGTCCTCCTCTTCTTTGACATTACATATCCCTCTAACACCTTTCCACATATAAACAGATATGTTTTAGATAATCAAATTAATGGAAATCTAACAGTATAACACACATTACATATGAGAATGTGTTCTGTTTGTCTGTGTGATGTATCTCTATGAATCTATCTACATATGATGTCAATGATAGTAGAAAAGCGGCTCATTAATCACATCACCTGCCTTGTAACATTAATCCATACTCCAATTATATATATTGCATCTGTCTACACAACAGCTTCAAAGTCACCAAATATACTAAAAAAAAATCCATATTCTTTATTCTTAAATTAAAATACAAGTAAATAGGATTAAAAGATATTGATAAAGATGTTGATGTTTTCAATTATGTAATCAGATATTGCTGTGTCAGGAAAATGTATCATATATTTAATTTTCTAGGATGTTGAATCCAGTTGAACTTCTTGTTATAAGGTGACTGAGATAGGCCTCAAGCTTCATAAAATTAGGAACCTTTAATTTCCTTGACAGGACCTAATTAATTCATTCTTGTCCAAACATTTACTTTAAATATGTCTTCTCTCAACATGGTGTTCATAACTTCAGGGTATTTATGAAGATCATATTGTTTAAACTCTTCTTTTTCTTAAGCTAAGAGAACCCATCCTCTTTTAATTTCCCTTTTTGAAACAGGTCTTCCTCTTCCTACATCCCCTGCCTCAACATCCTCCAGTGTGAGTTTCCTACCCTTGAACAGTCAGACAGAACTGGCATAGTGCTGCATAAAACATCTTAGTAGTGGCTTTGTTATATTTCCCTCTATTTCTTTGCCAGTTCCATTCTTGATAGATACTATGGACATAACTGTTTGTGAATGATCACATCTCATTAATGGTTTATTGATGCCTCTGGATCACATGTCATCACCAGTGTAAAGGTGACCATTTCCAATAACAATTTATCCTATTGAATATTACTTGCAAGATCTTCCATTTTTACTGGTGTATTTTTTCTTGCCTAGTTAAATAGATCTAATAATTGTTATTCTGAAGGAACAGATATAGTTTCATTCCAAATTTGTGATAAAATCATTAAGAATATTTTCAATCAGGCTTGTGATTTCTTACATCTGTCCATTTTCCTTTTGGATTCAGACATGGACATTATAATTTCCCTTAATCTGCATGAATGCAATAATCTGGATACATTTATTCTGCCTAGTAATTCACACCCTGATAATCAACATATGTGTGACAGATCACTCCTGGAGTTTCTGTATGGATTAATTTTATTTTTTTTTCTTAAGATGAGAAGCAGATGAATTTCTGTATATTGCTCAGAGGATAAGAGTTATAACAGACAATGGGGTACATGCAAGGTTTAAGTTCCTCAAAAAGGTTTTTTCTCACAGTTATTTACCATTATTCTAAAACTCCTTTGACAAATCCTTTATAAATCCTTTTCCTACATGTTCTATAAAATCTCATACCAGTGCCCAGTGAATCTATCACACCCTCTTAACAGCAAGTTATAAAATTTATATAATGGAACAACATTGACACTATTTATGCTTTTTGACCAGAAAAACCATATGTTTTAGTCCTGCGAGATGTGCCCCAGAAGCAGTTTAGGTGAAGAATTACAAAATGTGGAAACACTCAGTCTGCTCTGGATTAAGTAGTTCTGAACTATGTAAACATGAGCAGCTCCTTAGCACGTAGTCTGAGGGACAAGGATCATGCCAGAATTACATCTTTATCAGCATAGCTTTTACATTTTGGCATTGTCCAGATAGCAGCAATTTCTGTCTTGATTTGCACTTCTCTATCGGACATCTAACCTTCTGACCCATGATCCACATCCTTGTCTAAGATTAAAATTATTCATGTGGTTCTGTGCCCTTTTAAAGTTAACATTAGCTTTTGTCTTACCCATACTGCATTGTCAATTCCACTGTGGCCTTTTTTTGAATACTGTGGGTGAAGATCCCTTTATCATTTGTACTAATTTCTTTGCAAGGTCTTATAGAGTTATAAGTCATTATTACTTTATCCTAATTTTTAAAGACCTTTAATATGTAACTACTTACTCTGATTTCTCATTCTATTTTCCAACAGGCTTTTTAAGGTTGTCATTTTCATGCAGTGTCTATTCTTTATTTTGTATCAGTCATTGATTCTTTTTTTTTTCAATCTCTTCTCTTACAGTTGAAAACATAATTTAGAGATGTATTTTGTGTTTAGCATTCAAACATTTAAACACAGACAATCCATGTTTTTTGAGCAAGTTATTTTATTTCTCCAAGTGACGTTCATCTGTGTGACCCATCTACCTATTAGAACTATACACAAAACAGTACGCCTTGCATTTTCTAAAAAACGGTTGGAGAAATCTGTCAATTATCATGTCAAGAGATATGTTGGATCTGCTTTTAACAGTACAATGTGTTCTTTAGAAAGTCAACAATGTTAATAGGTAATTATTTTAAGTACTTAAAGCTGCTTGTGGTAGAGTCATCCCACTACAAGTATGTCTTCACATACAAGGAGCATTGAGGAGGCTATAGCAGAATTCCAGCCTCTCTTTCATCCTTGAATGAATATTGACTTAAACTGATTTACTTCACCTATGCTGTCAATTTTTTTAAGTTAGCTGCATAATTAAAGTGTCATGGAATCTTTTATCATTCTGTTGGTTTTGTGTTTTTCTTCTTACTTTTCTTTAGAGTATTTTCTTAAGTCTCTTCTTCATCTTTGTCAAATGTCTGCTGTTCCAATTATCCCATTTCTATCTATTTCTACTCATCTATTACTAGTCATGCAAGTGTCTCCAGTTTGTTCATTAGTGATAAAACACATAGTAAGAAATATTTTAATTATCACATAGCTCTCGTTCATCAAAAATATATATGACTAATGAAAAAATTTGGTGTCTTTTGAGGAAGAAAAAAATAAGAAAAAGGCGTTATCTTACACTTTACAAGCATTTTCATTTCAGGTATATATCTGAAATACATGCTGTGCTAGTCATTTCATATTTCTTCAGTCTTGTAATTCATGCAGTAGATCAGACAAGTTTCACATTTTTCCAAATCATCTTTTGCTGTTTCTTGTGTATCCTTCTCATTGATCCACATTGTCCCCATCAGGAGTTTTCAGAACATCTTAGCATGTTACAGGGTATGTTAATTATGTGTTGAAAAGAAGGGTAGATATCAAAACTGCCATCTGTCATCTTTGTCTCCCCCACTCTTTTTCTTCTTCATTCACAATTTTGCCTGTGTGAGACTTTCAACATATTTTGGAACCTTCTCCATCTGCCAGTTAAGAGAGAAAAATGTTTTTTCTAATTGAAAGAGCTACTCCTTACCTTTTTTTGGGGGGGGATATTATCTAGAAGAAAACAGTTAAACAATACATTCATTTACCTTGGAGTCAGAGGCATGGCCCCTAGTGATATTGAGTACAGCATCAAACAGAAAAATTAAAAAGACATATATGGAAGATAAGATTTCTGACCATCAGGTCCTGCTGTCCTTGTAATCCATTAGGAACTGAAAATGTTTCACAAAGGGAGAGATTTTGCCAGAAAGAGGAGGGGACATCAGTCACCATGCCTTATTCTGCTGTGATGCTGCTCATGGATACTACTCAGAGCATTTAAGGCTCCCTCCAGGTGTGGAGTTAGCCCAGTCACTTAATTCCAATATCCTCCCTCCTCCATCACTATGAAGCTACTTTTGTTCATCTGAAATATTCCAGACATCCACTCAAGGGCCACAGGTTTTCTGCTTACCCCAGTTCAGGGAGAACAGTTTATTTCCCATGCACACGCTCACTCTGTCTTCCTCTGTACACTCCAAAGTGATGTGAGTAGCAATCTCTTTTACTGAAGCTGCAAACAGGGGAAGGGTTGGGGTACAGGGGTCAGGGGTGAAAGAGACATTACATCTTTTTCCATCAACATCAAAAACAGATATCAAAGTCTACATAGGCCCAACCTTGAATACAGAACACCCAAGGAAAAGCAGTAAAACATCCTTTAGTGGGAGTCCTTGAGAGGACCGACTTGACTATGGGTATCAAATGTCTGAAGTCAGAAAGCAGCTATTGAGGAAGACCTATTCTGAGAAAAAGCATCTAATAGGCTACATAGGCATGACTCAAGGTGATATTGTCACTCGCTGGATTCAGAGTATGACTAACTGCAAATGGAGGCTTTTCAACACAGGGATAAATCATCTGCCCAGAACTAGGCATCTAAAATTTAGACATCTGTGTCTAAAAACATTACCCAAGACACCACCAAGATTCATGGGAATAAAAGAATCTTTCCAAATTACAATCCATTTTAAGATAACATCTAACTGGAGCAGACAACACCCATACTTGCTTTTTGGACTATGAAAGGAGCTTACATTGACTGAATTAGGTAAAGATATCTAAGTATCAGATACCTAAAACTTGGGTGTCTTAACCTAGAGGAGATGCACCCCATTGCCCCACAGAACTTGAGAAATGAAACTGAGATGGCTGTGGTAGGGCCTCTGTCACCACTCACTGGGAAGGTGCATATTTCTCACCACTGACAATGGGATAAATAGAAGGTGATTATGCCTCTAGATCAGACACCTGATTTAAGCTCTTCAGGTTAGGACTAAATACACCTTGAGCATTAACTTTGGCAATACACAAACAGACATAAAGAAAAGGCTGTAGTAGCAGAAGTGACAAGTCTGAACTGGAACCCTCAGTTCCATAAGCAGTAATGAAAGAGGTTTGTGCCTTAGAAAGGAAATATGTAGCAATATAAGAATGAAATAATCTATGTATGGTTTATCAAGTTGGTTCTTAGCACAAAAGTTTGTCTCTCTAGCCAAGACCAATTTTAAGATCACCCTCATTCCCACAAGAATATCTTCTGCTATAGTATAGACTGGTAAAACCATTTCCTTTCCAGCTTTATGAAATTACCCTTCCTTTTCATTTCTTCTTAGTCCAGCCCTACTTGCATGTTAACATTGAGGGAATTTATCTGAGATTTGTATTTGGACTTGTTCAGGCTAACAAGAACACTGCCATTTCTTTTCCAAATGGATGGAGAAGGGTTCCAACCCATTTTTGGTACAAAAGGTAGACAGTGGACTTGGAATGAATTATGGCCAGGTCTTTTCCACTGAAGTCAGTCCTAAGGGTAGTCTGAAGGGCTAGTTATGAAAATTATGCAAGAATTGACAAGTATTCAGAGTAACTAGAACATGCAGCAAGAACGATTTGAAGTTTTCCTAAATGAGTATCCAACTCCTAATGTCACAATAGTGAGTTTCATTGAGAAGTGAGTTGGCTGCATTGGTATGGTCCACCTCAGCCCTCACAGTGTGAGTTGCTTCATCCCACGCTGCTGCCACAAGAAAGTGAGTTGGAGCAGGCAGATATTAAAATGCTACAAATGGGAAAGCCTTGAATAAAACAGCTGCCATATGTGCTCAGCAAGCATTGGTAAAGAGTGCAACTCTTTCAAAACAGGGCTCTGGTGTTTCAGGTTTTTCCAGCTTCACATTGTTTTATGTGACAGAATGCCTTTAATTAGGTTAGCAAAGGCTGAGATAATGTCTATGTTTGGCAAATGTGCTCTGCAATGGCCTGAGGGCTTCTCTGTGGTGCTGAGTAGCTTCAGTTCCTGTGAATGCTGGAGTCTGTGCAGACTGAAACTTCTATCCTAGGCAGAAGATGATTGCATCATTAGTAAGCATCTAATGACTTTCTCTTTTATCTTAACTGGATCATGGGTTTTTTTAAGGTTTTGTACTCTTTATTTTCTCCCACTTGTCAGTTCAAGTATTAAAAAACAGACTTCAATGTGTATTTGGGGGGTCTTGAGCACCTCCTCCCAAGGAAGCAAACACTGAAAGTCTAGTAAATGTTTTTTCCTTGGAGTACTCATAAATAAAATATCCAACTGTGTTCTTGAGGAAGATGGCTTCATGCACAAAAAATTTCCAGTTGTGGGCTTTTCTCGCTGTATGTGCTCACATTTCCTCATGCAGACAGTGCAATGTTCTCAGGAAGCAGATTGCATCAGCAAAAGTAAGAAATGTAAACTAGCACAATTCAAATAATGTGCTTGGTTCGTTGGGGGGGGTTGTTTTTGTTTTCTTTTTAGTTTATAAGATCTTGCTCCCTTTCTTGCTTTCATTTTGACTGTTTGAAAAAATACTTGTGATTTGAGCAGTCTTGAAAAATAACTTCTTGTCCATGTTAGATCATATAAAAATCTCAGATCGTCCATACCTTTTAAAGTATGTGAACTGCATTTGACTTTAAATAGCAGTGTTCAGCCATCTAAAGTTATGTACCTGCCAAAATGCTCTACTGAGTCAGACTAAGTTAGAAGAAACATAAGCCTTAAATATTCTTTTCAATTTGGCACAGAAAAAAAAAATGTATGCATAAAACAAACACACTCAAGCCATCTCCTTGATATGATGGATTCATTCTCTGTTAAGAGCAGCAGAAAAAAAACGTCTTTCACAAATCTTCCACATGCCAGGACTGGTTGGAAAGTTAAATTATGAAGCTCTGTTTATGATTGCTAAATCAATTGCACATTTTGACATTCATGTTAATGAGAATAGAAATTAAGATCCTTTACCCATGTGCTCACCATACTGAATGCATGGCAAGGTATTAAAAACCTTTGAAATCAATATGAAATAATGAATTCTGAGCTGTTAAAGGATGCTTCTCTTCTGCTTACACAAGGCCTTACTCAGAGGACCTATTAGTACTGTCTTTTTTCTTCTCACCAATATTCTATAAAGCCCGTTGTATTAGATGACATGAAAAAGTAATAAATTAATTGAAAATGGCTTTCTCTTTATTTAAGCCTTATAAGTATGTTATACAACTGAAGATTTGTCTCTTGATTTCCTCTAGGGCTAAGTTGAATATCAGATGATAAACATTGTCATTCTAAAACTCAAGAGGTTATAGAAAAAGAAATATTTTATCTCATACAGAGAAATCCTTGCACTGGACCAAGATCATTATAACAGCAAAAAGAAAAAGAAAAAGAATTTATTAAAAAAACCCAAAAGGAATGGTAGGAAGTTTTAATTTTTCTGTGTGATTCTGCTGTTTAATATTTGCATTCCACCTTTTTTATGCTGAGGTGTGGTATGAGAGAGTACTGATGTAACTTTAGGGTTAGGGCTGAGCATTTTTAAGAGAACAGTACATGAGAACAGTAGTCCCTAAATTGTCTCAAACCTTCACATTTCCTAGTCCTCTCATTTCCAGTAATCAATTTCACAGAGTTCATCTGTAATCCCTTGTCCCTCTTGTCATACCTTTCCTACCATGCTGCAATGCATTCCCTTCAATTCCCATGCCATGTACCAAGTCTTCCTTTGGGTTCTGAAAGGCACAGCTGGTAAGACAAGGATTTAGCTGAAAGTTAAGGCAAAGTGCTAAAGATAAAACAGGCAACTGTAGAAACTGCTGCAGCTTACACTATCACACTACCAAAGCCCCCAAAACTACAATCAACAACCTCAAATCCATCATACCAGAAAACAGATGGATTTTGAAATCTGTATGGAAAAGAGCTTCTTGTGAGATGTACATGGATAATGGTCACATTGCAGGTGGTACCTGGCAATTGGAGAAGGAGATTTGGAGACACTGAGATTTGAGGTTCAGACCCAGGATCCCACTTCCTTAAGGCAGATAAGTTATTCATCTCTTACACTGATTGTTTCCAAACATGTCTACTGAGTGTTTTTTTCCTTTACCCCCAAATCAGTCTCCTCTTAAACCTTTTATTTCTTTATTGGAAGTGCTATTTTATATATTTTAAACAAATGATTGTGTTGAAAGTGCCCTTAGGAGATCTGGAGGAGTGAACAGAGCATAGATGAGATCAAAAGGGTCATCTAACAAGACCTGACTGAGGTTGAATGGCAAATATTTTACCTGGATTCCTGAGTTTGCAATGAAGATAAGTGGGAGTGCATGTATATGAAATATTCCCTCAAGATGAGAGTCAATATTACATTAACATCATTAACATTCTGATGATGCACACAGTTTAAGAGCATTTTGAAAACCGTGGAACACAGCTAACCCTTATTGCTGCAGTATAACATTGCCCTTTAACTTCCAAGAGTAATTTAGAAATAATTTGTTATACAGAATTCAATTATATGGTGGAATTTATTTTTTTTTTTTTGGGTTTTGCGGGGGGGGGGGGGGGCGGTTTGGGTTTTTTGCTTTACTGGGGGGAGGGGGTTGGATTTTTTTTTTTTTTTTTTTTTTTTTTTTTTTTTTTTTTTTTTTTTTTTTTTTTTTTTCCATGCATGAGACAAGAAGGATCTTACACTCTTCTTTCTGGAATGGATTATAGCAGCCCTTAATTTTGTATTGTTTCACTCCTGTGTAGTATCAGCATTTCAAGAATAAAGATAACTGTAGAAAATTAAATTCTCCTTAAATATAGTCAACCTTGTGTTACAAATGAGAGATTTTTATCATAAGACAAAGGAATAGTAGTAGTAATAAAAAAAATCTTAGAAATTACTAAGAATGCTTTAAGGGCAATTAGAGCCTAATTAGAAATAGAGATGTTATTGGTATGATAATAGTTACCATTTTATTCATGCCAGTGTATAATTTCTCTCAGTGATACAATGTGGTTCTGTCCTGAAAGCATGCACTCATAAATTACTCACAGCAGTTAGTGGTTGAATTAGTAGAATAACTGTGTTTTGTTTTCTGTAACTAGTTTTCTTCTAAGTACTGATCTGATCATTTAAATTAATCATGCAGAATATTTATGAAAATTAGCATCGGTTGCCAGAAATTTCATTAAAAGTAATAATTTACATTTGAAATAAAATGTTAAATACATAAAACCACCTTGATGTGACAAAAATTATAGATGTAATGGAAGAAAATAGGAAAAATAATTACAGGAAAAAAATTGAAAATAATTGGAGTAATGAGGAAAGAGTAATGCATTCCTTGTTCACTCTTTTTTGTTTAAAATTGATCTACAGATATCATAACTGCATTTTTTAAACTGTCTGTGGTTAGTACAAGTTTATCAAAACAATGTATTTTTCAAATTAGATATTTTTAAGTCACATATTGAATGTCAACATATTAGTACTTAATGTTCTTATTCATCTCCTAACTATAGGAGATTGACAATATTTGCTTGTAACATGAGGGATTGTGAAACTTAATTATGACGTTTTAAATGATGAAGGATTTGGGAACAATCATGAAATCACTGAAGAGAGAAGACTAGTCGCTTCGTCTTTCAAGGTGTCACTTGCAAACATTATAAATAGATTCTTGATTGTATCCAGAAGGCATTTATTTCCTTAATTTCATGTTTTCATAAAAATGTTAAAAACAAATTAACATTTTTGGCCAATAAATTTGGCTTTAAATATAATTTTAAAAGCTCACAGCTCATTTTATTTTTTTTTCTCTTTGATAATAAGCATTAGGAAATCAAATTTTTCACTTGTTAGTAAATGTTCAAATAGCAACAAGAAAATATTCCCAGTAGTAAAACAGATGTTGAAAGGACTAAACAAGTGTTGCTCATTTTTCTAGTTGTGATTACCCATTTTTAGTGTAATCTGTATGCATCCTTCTGAGAAAAAAATCAGCAAGTCAAGTCAATTTAAAAAATCCCACTTTTTGCCCTAAGAGTAAGTACAAAGCGTCCAGCTGAGAATTCTTCTAATTCTAAAAGTTTCAGATCCATGTCATTCTACCAGGATTTTCCTTCCAGCAGCAGAGGATCCCCCAAAAACTATTCAATTTTCAGACAATACATTACTCTACACCAGAACCTTCAGTCTGGTTATTTTGTAAGTGAGCATGTGTTTGTTTTTTTTTAAATAAAGAAACTACATTATTATTATTATTATTATAGTTGTTATTATCTAAATAATGTATTTCATACAGATTATATTTAAAGTCTTGTTAAATTTACAACCAAGTTAGCTCCCCTGAAGAAGGAGCTTTGCTTTACTTGAAATGGATAGTCATGGATAACTATTTATCTCATGGCTGAGAAATAAGACATGGGATTACAATTCAGGATTTTCTGTAAAAAAGGTTGCACTGCTTTAGACTCAGACTCCACCACAGTTACAGCTGACTGCTTCCAATAACACAGCTCCATCTCCCAGTCACACCAGGCTGCAGGGCAGACTAAACCAAAGCAGAGACAGCTGTACTGTAAACATCTAGAACTGGACCAGCTTCCTGAACTCCCTTTATAGTCAGTGGAATGAAGTAGCACTTTTGATTCACATCTACTTAAGAGAAATGTCTCCAGAGTTCGAGTGTATCTTGGTCCAGAACTCTGAATTTTTAGAAAACCCACTCTTTTACCATTTCCATTCAGCAGCCTCATCTTTCTGCCAGCCACAAACAAATGAAGAAACTTATTTAACTGTAACTTATCAAAACATTCTGCCATTTGCATGAAGATATTCTGGGTGTTATTTCTAGTGTTTTCTATCTAGGATCTTAGACTAAATTGTTCAAAGCCTCTCTTTATTCAAACCTCTTACTAAATGTGACATGACAGATTGCATTGGCTGGCTGGCCATGAAGATGATTTCCTGATCACGAGTTTTCCTGAACAGTTGAAATGGGCAGAGTTGTATTTTGGGTGAAAGAGTACATTTCCCAGAAAAACACTAAGTCTGAATAATCAACCATGGGTTAATGACTACGTTAACAAATAGTACATTAATTTCTTCCCACAAAAGTATCCAGGTGACTATACACTGAATATATTGATTATAGTCACTATACCATAGAATCATAGAGTGTTAAGGGTTGGAATGGACATTAAAGATAGCTGGTCCCAACTCCCCCTGCCATGTGCAGGGACACATCCCACTAGACCAGGATGCTCAAGGCTTTACCCAATCACCCTGACAAAGAGTTCTTCTTTGGGTCCCCAGTAGATCCCCTTCAGATACTGGGAGGTTGCCATGTAACTTTCTCTTCTCCAGGATGAAAAGCCCCAACTTTTTCAGCCTGACCTCACAGAGAAGGTGCTTCAGCCCTCTTTTCAACTTTGTGGACTTGCTCCAATGCTTCCATGTCCTTTTTATGTTTGGGGGCATAGGAACTGTACTCCATTCTCCAGTGGAGTCCCACGAGAGCATGGAAGAGGGGGAGAATCACCTCCTTTGACCTGCTGGCCACACTGCTTTTGATTCAGCCCAGAATTCTAGGCTGCAGTTACATGCTGATGGCTCATGTTGAATTGTTCATCAAAAATATATATCATTCTATATATATAACCATTGCGTATTTTGAATAAATGCTCCTCAAAATACCACTTAAAATCATGCAGACATGGTCTAATACACAGTCTCTTCTATTTCTCCAGAAAAAGACAGCACAAACTTTCTTACTATGAAAGAGTCTCTGTCTAAGGTTAATTTCTTGGGGAACTCTTGAACATTGTCATCCTTGTCGATTGAAATGTAAAAGCCACAAAGATTGCCAAGTCTTTTAGGGTTTCAGGCCAGAGATTTCTACACATCTACATCTGCAGCTGGCAAAGCTGACCAAATAGTCTCATTATTTGTTCATCAGCACTGATGAACAAATTTATTTTCTCACCCAGAGCCATGTATGCTTTTGTGAGAGCATTTGTCCTTAAGTACCACTAACCTATTTTTAGTAATTGGCTTTTCAATGCAAGTTGAAAATTTATTCTTGGCTTTACAGTAATAACAGTGACTTGAATATTTTAAAAGCCTCTAAGTAATTCAGGGAATGTATTTGAGAGTATTTATGACCTTGAATGATGGAAATATTTCAATCAAAATTTTGGGACAAGCTTGGACAGTCAGTTTCCAGGAAAAGTGACCTTTTAACAATGCTTCTGCTTAATCAAGTGCAATTATTCTTCCAAGCACTTTATCAGCTAATACTTCTGTGGTCATCTCCTACCTTTTGTTCAGAATGTGACTCCCTGAAAAAGATGGTTTGATGCCAAATTGACATCAGAATAAGATACAGAGTGACTCTTCAAACTCACTACTCTTGATATAAAAAAACCAAATGAGATCTTGAAACTGCTGAAACTGCAAATCTTGGCAACATTCCTCAGCATATCTAAATTCAAATCTTCTTGCCTGACTTTTATTAACAGTAAAAATATGAAAGATTAGAAAGGTCAGCTTACTAAATATTTGCTTTGGATTCAGCACTTAATACTTGCAAAGTTCTTGCAATTTCTTTGGAAACCATCCAGTAGGATGTCCCTAGATCCTCTATCTAGGTATCAAAATTGTAGATAATGAAGAAAATCTTCTAAGTAATAATCTTAAGTAGCTACATAATCCATAACAACTGATTATTTAATTAAAGCTGTCAGTGCTAGTGCTCTCTATATATGCACTAAATGTACATTAATTTGTCAGATGTATTAATTAAGAATAGAAACAGTAAGGAAATTCAAGGCCATTTAACGTGTTTTGTCCTTATGTACTGATGAAGTTACATGTAAGAGTTGAAGTTTCTCACAACCAAGATTAGACAATTCTCATATTAGTGTTGGCTTTTTTCATCATCAGAATCAGCTTTTCCCCCTTTTCAACCTTCTTTGGCATATTGTCAATGTGAATTACGTTATTTCTTCCATAGCTACTGTCCGTGAGGCTGTGCCAGGATCTGTCAGTAACTGATTCCTGAGAAACTGAGAACTATCTATAAGCATTGGCCCTCATGCATTCCCCTCTTTTGTTTCCTTTTATTAGCCATTTTTATGTGGATATCTTCTCACCTTTTCCCTTTTGAAAGAGTTCAGAATGGATCTTCTTGTTCCTTAAGTCTTTCCTATTTTCCTATTTTTTGCTGCAGTGAATAAATCATACATTTTTATTAATTTATTTCTTTCTACTATCTGTAAGAAGACAGGAAACCTGGTCTGGAAATTCTTTCAGAAACTTTTTAATTGCCAAAAGATAAACTTTTCAACGAGTTTTTTCTGATTAAATATAAAATGTCATATTTATTCAAAGCCAGAATCATGCAGAACAGTCCTTGCTGCTTGGTCTGGAAAGTCTGACTTTTCCGCCGCTCAAGTCAGTGTATTTTTGTGCGGTTGTGACTTGGATTCTTTACTTCTCAAATGGACTTTTTTAATTACAAGGATAATTACTGAAGTTTTAAAAAGCTTCACAGAATAAAAAAAGTATGTCCTGATCTATTTCAATGTAAGTAGACCTCCATCTTAGATTGCTATACCTCAATCTTTCTTCAAATCTTACTCATCCTTTCTTTGTTAGCTACATATTTCTCAATGCCCTGGTATATACTTAAATAAATTATTTTTATTCCTTAGATTTTATATGTTGCTGGCTTAGCTCTCCTGATTCATTTATCCAGTTCAGAAATAGACAAGTCAGGACTTCTTCGAAAGGCAAAAATATGTTCTTTATTAAAGTAATATGGATTCTGTAATATTATAGAATATATATTCTATATTAAAGTCACTCTAGGAAAAACAGAACTTAGAGCAGTAAAATCTTCTTTACTAGAAAAATGTATCTAAAACATTAGGGTAAGGTATTCTCCTCTGTGTCTGTTTGTCAACCTGTAAGCTTCAAAGATTTTTTTTTCATGGCTATATAAGTTGGTGTAATAAAGGACATTATCTCTCCTTTCAAAACTCTGTCTGCTGGAACTATTAGACCAATACAGCAACTTGACTGGAACTCATTTATGGGGAAGTAATTCTCAGAACTGCACTCCAAGGGTGGCACAGATAGTAATGTCTGAGACAATGTTTGTACCTTCCACCGTCTTTCAAAATGAAAAGCCTTCAATAGCATCAGAGCTCAGATAATTCAGACATAAACACAGATTAATCACTCATGAGACATTTGACTTAGAGTTGCAAAAGCTGATATACATCTTTTTCAGGACTTAATACAGATTATATAATAAATTTACCAGTACTTTTCTTAATATCTCTGTACAAAAAGAAAGCAATCCCATTGTCATTGGGCATAATGGAATAATTTATTTTGTATAAACAGAGAACAGATATTTCTAGTCTCATTCATCTGAATTCTTTATAAAATCTACTTCAGAAAGGTAAAAATTGATTCTATTCAGAATTATACCACAAGAGTGGTACACCTATGCTATTAACGCAAAGAAGATGTCCAGAATTTAGACAGTGATCCCATCCATAGTGATAAATGTCTTCTTGGAATTATATTTAGAATCAAATTTTCCTACTGTTTGCAAATGCTACATTGAATGATGATTTGGAACAAGTTTTGGAAAGGCATTTCAAACATTGAACTGTGTTAGTAATAGGAGTTACATTTATAAGATTTTGCTATAATCCACTTCTTACAAATAATAAGAGATAGGAGGCGTGGAGTCCACTCCCAGAAAGTGCAGTGGTCATTGTCTGCAGTCCTACAATTTAAGAATATGTAAGAGTCAGAGATAGGGATGCCTCCAAAGGTAGTGTCCAAAGGAAATCCCTTTGGGGTGTTTCCCAATACAAGAACAAGGATAACTGGATGTGCCCTCAGTGTTTTCAGGCCTCCCCATGCTCGATGGCCTGGTGCTGTTATGAGCCACTTGGCTTCACTCCCATTGTTTAGGTAGAGGAGACAGAGCTCCTTTTGTCAGCTCTGACTTTAGACTCTGTGAGAAATATAAGAGCTGGCAGCTGTCTCCAGAGAGCTATTCCACCTTCTACATCTCTATAGTGGATGTGTATTTTTTTGGTCTCAGCTGAAGAAAATCTCTTTTGAAAAATAATAACAAGATATGTACCTGCCATAAAATGTATTTTCCTGTTATAAAAATATTCTTATATGAATTCTTGAAGTTTCACTGTTATCTCTTTTTTATAGAGCATTGCTTTATAGAGATGCTCTCAGCAACTATTAGGAAGGGTGCTCAGGTACTATGATGAAAAATGTCAAGACAGACTACTCAGTCAGAATTTCTAACAGACATAGTAAAAATTTCCTTTCATAACTTTTTAAAAAGTGCATTTTAAATGGCTCTAGACATTGCTGCAGTGAATGCCACATTCCTCTATCCCTAAAAATCATTTTTAAGCAACTAAATCTCTGACTCATCCTTTCTTTTTTTTTTTTTTTTTTTTTTTTTTTTTTTTTTTTTTTTCCCGGCTAATATAGCATTTACTTGCAACATGACACAAATATTTTGGAATAGATGTCTGACACAGATGAGTCCTTTCAGCTTAAAACAAAGAATGACAGTTTGTGCCCAATATCCTTTCTGAAAGTTTCAGAATCCTTTTTATGATATAATCACAAATTATAATTGTGTCATTATGCATAATTACTCTACACCATTACATCACATAATTGGATCAGTTGAAGTTCTAATTGCACAGTTAGAGAGATTTGCTATAAGTATGTTTGGGATATAATTACACTAATTTTATAATTCTGGGACCCGCAGAGTCCAAATTTTGTAAGATGAACATTTATTTTTGTGGTTCTGTCTCACAGCAGGAAAATCTTAAGATGGTATTTCAGTTGTATAACAGTCCATATTTGTTTTCACCACTATGGTATTAATCTTTATTTGCATTTCTGATGTTCTAAATTCTACTTTTATGTGCAAAGATTAGAACATTATTTGGTCCACAGCAATGTTAAACTGCTTATACATGCCACCCTGGCCACTGATCTAGAAATGAAAAATAATCAGGCGTAGTGGTCAGCACATGGCAAAAGCAGATGGGCAGAGACCAGCAGGACCAGAGCCAGCTGGTGTGTGAGGGACAGGGTCTGCTTCACAATCTTGTGAGGGAGCCAGTTCAGAGAAGTTGATGTGGAATTACTGGGACACTATTAATATCCTGCTTCTTTAATGAAACATCTGTGGATGGGCTGCAGCAGCTCGGGCACCACCTGGAGTATTGCCAGGTTTGGAAAAGCAGAAGTCATCAGTCAGACAGCAAAAAGCCTGACAGTGACCTTATGATATTGGCACTAGAAGTAATCAGATTATGTTTTCTATCCTGTTTTTTGACTTTTAAATGACCACCTGCTCCCCTTCCAACAGCAATCAGTGTATGACGATTTCAGGTTGAAAAGTCAATAAGATGCAACTTTTCCAATTTCTTCCATTTGTTCTTTCAAGCTGGTGGAACCACAGTAACCTAATTTTATTATCTTGAATATTGCAGTTTTTTCTTGTTTCTATAGTAGGTATTAGAAAATTCTTACTATATATCCACAAAAGCATAAAAGCAGTAAGAATTTTTGTATTTATTATTTCCAAATTTTATACATTGAGAATACTGCTCAGCTTAACTTTGGGGAAAGGAGTAACACCACAAATATAGAAAATTTCCAACAGAAATAATTTCTGTATTAAAAATTACCATCATCATCTTCAAAGCAAATTCCCAAATGACTGCAAGTCACTGAGGTGGATTTCTGTTGGAGTATACATGAAAGACAACTGGGTTTCTCACACAGAGTCACACAAAATCACACACTGGCTGTGCTCAGAAGGATCCTCTGGAGACTGTGCAGAAGTATCAGTTTGCTTCTTCCTGTACTGAAATGGAACAATATGCCTAAACTTCATCCTACAGGACTGAAACTTTTCTTTCCTTGTACACAACTCAATATTCTTGTCCTACTTTTTCTTTTTATGTTTTTTCCTTTTTTTTTTTTTTTTTTTTTTACTGGCATGTGTGTTGATACTGCTTACCTTTAGTGTTCTCCGATTACATATTCGATATTAAAATTACTCATTCAAGATTTGATGACTATTTTTATGTAATGGGAATATGTAATGTTGCTATAATTAAGTGTCCAACTACAAAACTGCCATCATGTAAAAAAGAATTTATTCTTAACTCCTCATTAGAAAGCATGTCTGCAATTCCAGTGAAAATATTTCTCTCACTCTTTGCATCTACTACGCCTGATCCTTGCTCATCAGGGTTTTGCCTTAGCCTGCCATCCCTGTTTCCTATCATCTCTAGCAGTAACACTGAATTCCTGCTTTGATGTTACTGTGGTGGGTCTAACTCATAACCTAAGCCTGTGTGGAGGAACAGGATCCCACCCTGGATGCCTACAGCCCCCTCTCCAGCTCTCTGGGCTGTCAGACCACAGAAATATCAACACTTTTTGCCTTTTCCTGCCAGCATGAAGGTCTTTTAGCCAACTGGTGCATAAAAATTGGTCCTAAGAGGATCTGGGACCCAGCACCAATGACTGATCCTTTACAGCACAGAGCACACATGGAAAATCCCAGAGGCAGTGCAGGAGGTCACAGTTTACCTGCAGAGAAATGAGTTCATCCTGCTCCTGTGTTACTTGTAATTTCATGTCAGGCAGACAGATTGGTGCTACATGTGAATAACTAAGCCAATGAGAAGCAATTTATTCCTTTTGTGAGATTATTATAATCTCACAAAAGATTATAGAGGTAGGCTTGATCTTGGTGTAGACTATCACTGAAATTTCTTGATACTGTTCATTTTATATATATTAATATGCATCTATTTAAATATATAGAAAACAGTAAGGATAAAAATGGCAGTGTTTCTGCAGGTAGATAAGACATTTCTGTTTTTCCTTCCAATTTAAATAGTTCTAAATATTCTTTTTTTTTTTCTTTTCTTTATAATTGCCATCTTATACAATGGATAACAAATCCTAAAAGAAATAAAAATCTGCATATATGAATCTTTATGTTTTGTGCCATAATAAAAGGATAATCAGTGTAGAATCAGAGTTCCCAAGATAATAAATAACATTTACAGGTAATTAAATACCAGCTTATAGATGAAGCATTTTCTTACATAAAGTGTCATTTAGTAAGACTATAATCCTAAGAATTCTTTTTTTACAACTGTATTTTTAACAGCTAGTTATCCATAAAAACTTATTTGTTTCTCCTTTTAATGCTCTCTCTTTAAGTGTGTAAAGCAGAAGAAAAAAATTTTGAGAGTTTTCTAATATAAACCCATTAAAAATAGTTTATGTTCATTTCAAGAGGAGAGGAGAGGAGAGGAAATATCCCAGCAAAGAGTGGCTGCAAATACTGGCATCAATAAGACATTGTGAAAGCATCTTTAGACAAAGTGAATTTATTTCTTACTGCTGTGAATTTTGCTGTGTTTGTAATGTACTGTATCAAATCACTTGAATAAGGAAAAATTTGCTTGCTTCTGGGAATGAAACCACTGCACATTTCAACTGCCTGAGAAGATATCACTTAAGATGAAATAAGTACAGAACCATAAAAAAGAAAAAAATTGTTTCTGGTAAATACTATATTGCCTCCATTTTCCCCTAGATTTCATCTGTAGCAGGAGTGAAAACAGACATTTAACTTTGTGCTACAGACTTCCCATTTAGGGTTTCTGCTGCTGTTAGATGCAGGGCTGATATTCAAACCACACAGGGGATTCTTCAACTTACTCAGTTTTGTCAGGTGAACACTCCCAAAGAATTCTAGCTTAATTAGACACCAAAATCACTTAAGAAGCTACTGCCTTCTAGTTTATTTTGGTTACTTCACAATGCTTTTCTAACCTGAAATACAGGGAGAGGAAATGCCCTTTACAATGTCATTGTTCATCAGGAGAGAGAAACAGTCTTTCTTAGCAAGCAAAGATAAGACAGATAGGTTTGTTCCCCTTGTAAGTGTATGATTCCCTCTATCTTTAACCTCTGCTATTTCTATCTGAAGCTTACATTTTAATAGTGCTTAATCAGTAATTGATATCTTTTGTTGATGGGCTTAATGAGTAGGTAAACATTTTCTGTTCAGTTATTATTATTATTATTTGTTGCTTTTATTGATATTCCATCTAGCTCCCAAGAAATACTGAAGGCCCATTTATTAAATATTGTAGAAATTCACAGAATGAACTAATAATTTTGAGGAATTTACACTTTAAACGGACCCATCAATGAATAAAAAAGCTAATGGAAGAACCTCTGTTCTAAAAAAAATTCACAACAGTGACAAAAATAGAACTGTCATTGTCTTTCTCCAGACTTTCCTCTTTCATGTTCTATAGTTTGTCTGATTTTAAAGATCTGTTCTTTAGAATTAGTGAATTCCAAATTTGCCAATAAAGGTAATCGCCAGGAATCAGGAAGATAATATAAAGTACAACAAAAATGTGAGCTTACCTTCTATTTTCATTTAAGGATATGCATCCATCATGCAGTCTAAATGTAATCACAAAGAATAAAAGTGTTTTCTTTAGACCTAAAAAGCCTTCTCAAGTGTACTTACATGAAAAGCATAAGAATCTGAAAATGATAATCAATATCCAGACTGATAGCAAAAGAAAGATAATTTCTTCTGAAATGGTATTTAGAGAAAATGCTCTGATAGATGGAAGCAGAGCAGCAGGTTGATAATTTTTACCTCAACAAAGGTACAGCATATGGAAACCTAGATTAAAGCTTTCAGAAAGGATGTTGGCTTTACTGACTTTTTTAATAGGCTTATTTTTCAGCTTTTGCAGTTTTGTTGGGCTGCCAAATATGGTGGCAAGCTACCAACAATACTAATAGTCTAGCTGTCTACAAGATGCAATAGTGATCCTAATTAAGACCTGCAAGTGAAAGCACAAGCAGTTGAATGCAAATTGCAAAATTCAGTTGATTATTTATACAAGAATGAAAATTCCCTTCTCTTGATTAAATTTGTCATTAGAGGCTGAATTTAAGTGACCATTTCTCTGGTCTTTTGAGGAAAATGACTAGAATGAACAGCTTGAACTTCTTTTATTTGAGAGAAAATCATCAAAACTAGCATAGTTACAAGACCCTCCATGACATGTAAATAACACTAATGATATTCCTAAATGTTTCAATTGATCTCTCCTTTAGAATGACATACAAATTCAACTTTGGTTTTCTTTTGCACCCTCCAGACATGGAGACTGGGAATGACTTCAAAGCACACAGGGATTGTGAGATTTAATGTCTGATTTCAGAAGGGCCCTTTATGCTCTCCAGTAACTATCAACTCTCAGTAGATCTTGCACCTGATGAGCAGATTTATAGCCCGCCAGCATGTTATTAAAAAAAAAAAAAATCTTGTTTTGATCTTTGTATACTGAAATTAATTTCAGCTGGTAGTAATTATACCAGAACTTCCATGACAAATGATGCATATCTTATCAAATGCAGCTAAAACCAGAAATATCACAGTTCAGAGCTAGCCATGTTGTGTAGCCATAGGCCCTCCACAGAGATCATCTCAAATTTTGGCTCCTGCTGCTGCTCGAGGCAGGTGTGAGAATGGACTTTGGACCTGTAGCACTACCAAAAGCTGACATATGCTGGAGGATTGCTAAGACTTGTCAGCTTCTTTGATGGCATCACCCACATAAAACAGATGGAAATGTGGTTGTGAAATTCCTATACGTTGATTTCCTGTCTGTGGTATCATCTAACTAAACAAATGAGAACTTCTAAGCCATATGGTCCCTCAACTGGCTCTTCATTTCTTACTCTACGGGAAGGAGAAAAGAGAGCTTTATTATAAAATATTGAACTGAAAATCCTTTTTGAGAAGGTACTGTTAAGATTATTTCCTCATAGAGATGAAAAAAACCCTCCAAACCAACAGAACCAGAACAATACAATGCATACTGGTTTTAACAAAGACAGCTGGGGGATCTTTATTTTTTCCCCTGTGATGGCTGTGTGTCATATTTCCGGAGATAGGGAAGTTTAGGGTCTGGCCAAGAATATTCAGAATATAATAAATTTTCCTAAATTCAGAAATTTATAAATGAGCAAAATTATGTTCAACATATTGGTTCTGATACATTTTATAGAATTATAAAAAATATTGGCTGAAAATATATTCTCAAGCAAGGTGCCTGCTGCACAACAGCACACATAGAGAAATCATACCTACAGGCATTCCAGCCTCTTCCATAATGCTGCCTTCAGCTTTTCCTTATGGAGAGAATTTGTTGAACTGTAAGTCATAGTTCTCTAGGCAAAAGGTGCTGCCAGGAAATTTTAAAATATTAATACAATAATTTCATGACTGTAGGAAAATAATAAATGGAATTTTTTTCTTATTTCAAAAAATGGTGGGACTTCTAAAGACTTCTAAAATCCCTCTGTTATATTAACATTGCCTCCATTGCTGAAAGGATTTTTCTTTCTTTTGCTTATTCTGTTGAAAACATTTTAGCTCAGTCTGAACAAGACAGAATTCTTTTGTTTTTTAAAGGCACAGATTGCTTTGCCTCCCTCTTTTAACTTGCTTCATTTGAGTGAAAGGGATAAAAAATACCCAAATCTCTGGTTTTGTTGTTGTAAAGAAGAGATTGCTCAAGTAAAGAATGAAGTAAGCTGAGAATTAAAATCTGTCTGTTGTCAGATTTTGAAGTTCTTTTCTGTAAGAATTGTGACTGCATCTTTCAGTGGTCAGGAAAAGGTAGCCTTACAAATTTTGGGCTGAGGCACCTTCCCTCTATGGGCAAACAGGCCAAGGTAATTTGTTTTTGTTTAGACTGAGAAATCAGCAGCTGTGACACGCTCTCCTGTTGTATGTCTGACCCCGTTACAACTTGACTCTTATTGAATAAAATCCCTTTTGTTTATCTTTAATGTGAATCCCTGGTGAAGGCAAATCTGATATAAAGGCTCACTGGAATTCAGGAAAACACTCTCTCTCTCCATTTTCATGTTTTCTGGGATGAGCACTGCTGGTTAACTGCCTTTTCAGGATGTATTTGTTTTTAACAATAGAGGCAGTATTCACTTCTCTTTTCCTGCAGTTCAAGACAAGTTGCTTTGGGTGCATTCCAAGTTCTTTCATTGTGGTCGCACTCAACTGAAGTTAACTGTAAAATTAAAAAAAAAAATGTGATTGTTATCACAGAAACACTGAAATGTCAATCGAGGATCTAGGATGCAGTGCTATGTTCTGATGAATCACCAGAAATCAGCAGATAGTCCTTCTTGAAAAGCCTGATGTGTAAAGATACAAAGCCAGATTATAAGAGTGAGTGATAGAGGCAAACACTGTGTCAGGCCCAGGACTGCGAAAAGAGCAGCACTAGAGGTCAAGTAACCAAGTGATAGTGAGAATAAAAGAACAAAATAAGGAAGCAAAAGGCGCATCCATGAAGACACAGAGAAGAAAAAATGTTGAGTATAGAAGCTGTCAGGCAAAGCAAGGGTGGAAGGGATTTCTAGTAGTAAAAGATTTTTAGAATAAAAATTAAAGAAACTTTTTGGGACTGTTTTGTCATTTGTTTCCTTCCTATCTTCCTTCTAGCCTGAACATGCTTCAACTTTGATGAGAACTGCTCAACAACTTTTGGAGGCAAGAGGGCTTCAGAAGTCATTACCTTCACAGGGTATCAAAAGAAGAGATGGCCTTGTACAGATCTAACCCTCCTGTAAGGTACTTGTCCTAGGGAAGGAATATGGAAATGTAAAGTTTTGGGGATCTGGGTCAGAAATAATTAAAGCAGTCTTGCACTGGTAGAAGAGAAGTTTCTGTTCACTTCCAGATAAATTTTAGGATCTTTCCTTTCATCCTTCAGCTTTTTATTCTCCTGTCCTCTCAGTAACTGGTTGACAAATGATTTCTTTTAATGCCAGCTTGTTAATTTAGGATGTGAACAATTTGGTACAGACCAGTAAGGAAAACGTATTGAGAAGTAAAAAAAATATTACCATTTGTGGAACAAGTTACCTGCAACTGATTATTCAAACTGATTATTGAAATAACCTTCTAATAGTGATAGGTGTGAAGGTAAATGGCCAAAACAATAGGAAACTTTGTGTCTCACCTCTAGAATTCCTGAATTGTGTATTATCAAAATATTCTGACCAGGGATTTTGATGAATAGGCTGAATGTAACAGCACCATCACCACCAAAATAAAACAAAATCAAACAAACAAACAAACCCTAAAAACACCCAAAAACAAACCAAACAAAAAACAGAAAAACAAAAAAAAAAAAAAAAAAAAAAAAAAAAAAAATATAATAATAAAAAAAAATAAAAAAATAAAAAAAAAAAAAAAAATAAAAAAAAACAAAAAAAAAAAAAACAACCCAAAAAACCCCCCATAAAACAACACCACGTGGCCCTACAACTTGGGAGACAGTTTTTATTTGCTAATGTACTGCATAAAGGAGCAGTTTATTGTCAAGGACAGCACCAGCAGTTACCATCTGTCAGATGGCTCAACACATTGAGCTGGTTTAGTTTGTCAGTGATGTTTCATTGATTAGAACATTTCTTCAATCAAGTGCAGTCCCACAATGTGAAAGCACCTTGTGGGGCTGCACAGACTTTGCCAGTGCACAAGAGATACGCACAGACCACGTTTCTTTTGTCAACACGGTGTGAGAAATGGCTGCTGAGAACATGTCACTTGGTATTGCTGCTCTGGAGCTGTGTCCAGCCTCACCTTCTGGACCATGCTCTGAAACATTCCCAAGCTGCATGAGCCTGCACAAGTGAACCACAACTGCAACTGACCCATGAAAGCAGTCATGGTTTCCACTGCATGGAAGCTGCAGAGGGGAGGAAGGGCTGCATTTTTCTGTGCCATATGCTCTGATCCAACCCAGAAGTACTAAACTATATGTCCCACGTGGTAACTGGGAGGTAATCCCAAACCCATAACACTGATAATCTAAGGGAACCAAGGTTACAAAAGCTTACTTTTTTCTTTTCAATGGAAATCATGTCCTTTTCATAAGCACCCTTCAAAGAAGAAACAAATGAGATGTTTGAATGGTTTGTTTTATTCTTGCTTTTCTTTTCCCCCCTGATAAATAATTGGTTGTACCCTAAATAGATCCCCGAAGGATCAAAAAATCAGAAGCCCAAGGATATTCATGGTGATGTAGAATTTTGACAGGAAACATTGTCTGTGCTTCCCAAAGGTCACTGTAACTCAGAGCTTAACACATATTTATCTGCCATCTCAGCTGTCATCTCAGACAGAGATTAATTCATTTGGCTCCTTGAGTCCAGCCCTTGACCAACACTGACCTGTGCCATGGATGCCTAGACCTGTATCCAGCTATAACAGGCCCACACTGCTTGTTTCCTGCTTCAGAACAAGCTCAGCTGCATTTCCTGAATGAAGCAATATTAACCAACAAAAGAAAAAAAAAAAAAAAAAAAAAAGGTAAATTTGGCACTAGGAAGCAGGACCTGGATTGACAACTGTGATAGACAAGTAAAGACTGCAGTTATTATTGTTTAATTGCCATGGCAACTAAACATGGCCTTTTTTGCTGAAATAATATCATGGTAACACCTTACTCACTGAAAAAAAATAATAATCAGTCAACTTAGATTGCTATCGGGACTGAACTCAAGTGAAAACTGTAGTCTTGGAATAGAAAGGTTAATAAAAAACACAGAACAGAAAACAAGGTTAGAGGTGATGTTTTGCCTGTGAGGGGTTTTTCGGAATGCAGAAGAAAAAGATTAGTTCCAGAGACAAGATGAGCATTAGCTCCCTGGTTTCTCCTTTCTACCAATAACCTTTTTAGAGTCATTCCAAAGCACACAAAAGTGCCTGCAGCTGTAATGCCACATCCAACTGTTGTTATCTATCCCAGTTTCCAATACATATCGCTATCAATTCCTTCCAATCTTTTCAGGCAGCTACAAATTATAATTGTTTCACACCTTTATTAGAAATTTGGATCTCTTAAGTAATCTGAAAGTATTTCAGATGCTTCTTTTTCAGTTTCTGGAAAAATGGAAAGTTTGTGAAATCACAGCTGTGGCACTGGCATTTCTCTTTTCACCATTTTGGACAATGACTGCATAAACTAGACATATCCATGAAGCAACTGCACTGACTCATTTTGATGCATTTTCTTCTATTATGACACTTTGGTATTAAAATAAAGACTAAAAGAATGCACCATGAAAAAGATAAAACATTCGACCATCTCAGTTCTTCCTATTGTTTGCTATGCATCTTGTTATATTACTTTTTAATGTTTTATAAGCTTTAAAATAGCTGAATCTGAAGAATTTCATTTATTCCTACCTTATAAACATTTTGCATGCTGAGAACTGCACAGGAACAAAGAATAATTGCAAAGCTTAAAGCCAGTGTACTTTAACTTACAAGAGAAATAATAATTAAAAAACTTACTGAAGAAAAAACTATGATTAATACTTTCAGTTGTTCGGCAAAGTTTATCTGTTTGATCTCAGCTAAATTCTTTGAGAAAAAGTGTATACCATGAAGGTGTGGGAAGTAAATTTTGCATGAAATTGAGCACCTATTGTTTTATAAATTAATTAAGGAAGTTATAGCATTTTTTTTTAATTTTTTGTCTTGACTATGTATTTTATTTTACAAAAAAAGTTTAAATTATATTTTTGTGACTTTCTTTATGAAAAGCAAATGAGTGGCCATATTATCAGTCATATTGACAGAAGTGTTTCATGGATCCTTATGTCCACAGACAAGCCTCCATAACTGTTTAGAATAATATTGTATTTCTTATTAAGCAATGACTTCTTTCTTTTACAGTCCAATGAACATCTTCAGTCCATAGATGGCCTAAAGAGGATTAAGAACTCCATTAGTTCTAATTTGCTATGCAATTCTGCATAGGGGTTTGCAAGATGAAAGAGACTGAAATGCATATTGAGTGTTCTTTGTAAACAATTTATTAATACTCAGATATGAGTAGTGTTAAAACCACTCACACACACACAAAAATCTCAGTTATATAATTTTTTCTGCTGTCTTTAATAAGTTTACTGTGAAAACGTTGCTTTCAGATAAAGGAAAGGATTAAGATTCAAAATGTTGGCACTTACTTTTAAAAAGCCATTAAAATCATTAGTTTACATCATTGTGTTTTTTAAAAAAGAGACATTAGCCCCACTAAGCATAGTCAGGAAAATTTATTTTAAACCTCCAAACCTTTAATGCAGGCAATCACTCACACTGCCCACGTGTTCTTTGCTTCTAAATTGCTTGGTGGCTTCCAGGGAAGTGATGCACATCATTCTCCATCCTGGCATTGCTGGGGGAGCTTGGAAGAGCATGGTAAACTCCAAACATTACCAAGTTCAATATTCATTGCTCTGAATTCAAATAAATGCTGTTCATCTGTGTGTTCAGCTGGTTTGAGGACATGGAGCTAATCGAGTTTCTGTCTCTTTAAGTGCCACTCTCAAGTAATAACTTATCTGTGGAACAGTTAAAAGAAGTATAAAGAATGTACCTTTTGTCCACAAAAGAATTTTATGTTACTTTTAATTTGGCAGAAGCACTCTAGGACTAAAAATAGGCAATCATGGGCATATCCCTTTGAACTCCTTGCTCTGTGTACATTCTCCTTTAACCACCCTACAACTGCATCTGACACACAGGAACCGTATGGAAAAAAAAATGCTACCAGAGAAAAAAAGTATGTCCTGAGAAAACCCTGTCCTGACATGCACAGGATACATCCCTTTGGAGAAGCATTTCTGAGAATTGTTTTTAGATCTGAAAACTATTTCCATTTGATCATTAAGATGCAATTAAGTTTTCATCACATATAGAATCCTATGAATCATGTCAACAAAATGGGAGTTCAAATGTGTTTTACTTTATAACTTTAAAGTTCTAACTTATGCATCAGTCTTCATTCTACACTGATAAAAAAATGGCATAAATTTGAACTGAAATGCCAGGTATAAAGTTAATTTCCAGACCTGTTCAATTCAATATCCACTGCTCAAACCAACAAGGTCTCTGATTCTGGGCAGTTAATCAAAATTTTCACACACAGAAATGGGTTCAGAGTTTGCTTAATTTGGATCATCTTTCTGGTCAAGTTAATAATGACATAGAAAATAAGAATAATACAAGAAGGTATTTTTTCATTTTTGGATGGTACAGGGTGCCATATTTTCTATAATCCATAATTCATATCTATCTCATCTAGATCATATTCCACACACACACAGAAAAAAAAAAAAAAAACCAAAACAAAAAAAAACCAAAACCAAAAAAAACCAAACAAACAAACAAACAAACAAACAAACAAACAAAAAAAAAAAAAAAAAACCACCCACCCTGTAACATCTTTTTAACCTACAGGGCCCCACTTGAATGCATTTATTAATTAATTAATTTTAAATGCAATTTTAAAGATTTCCACATGGGTGCCATATAATAAATGAAGTAGAGAGGATTTATTTAGCCTCACAGAACTGGCCATAGCCACTCTTGACAAACAAAATTTTTAATCTATCCCTTATAAAAATCTTATTAAAGTAATCAGCTGCAGGCATTGGTGAGAGTATTTAGGAAAACACCAATATGTCAAAATGTTTCTGATCCTTGAGGGCTACTTTTTATTAAATGATTCTTCCCTGGACTGCTCATCTCTGACTGAGATGTGATTTTTACGAGAAGCACTCCTAAGGAAAAAAGGGAAATCAAATGATCCTATAATTTTTATGCTGAGCCTGTTTCTGCTCTGGAACCTTTCCTATAATATAGGACTTTCTCTAAAAGCTTCAGAGGAAAAAAATCAATAGCCTCCTTCTTTAAAATCTTGATAATATTATGATTACTAAAATACTATTGTTAAGTGGAGTGAATATTTTCTGGTTTACACTGCGGGACCTAAATCTAATGAAAGATGAGCTATTTGGCTGCCTTTGAAATGTGGCTTTCAAAACAAATTATTAGCCTATACCTACTATGCAAGCGTCTCTTTAAATTACTTTGTCTAAAAAGAGAAATTTTTTTAAACGCCAGTCTTGCTCTCATTAAAGATACACAGAATATCACTTTTTGATAGCTGTAGGCATACACAGATGAAATAATTATCTATTACAACTCTCTTTAAGGTGGAGCAGGTAATCTATTTTTAGGCTTTGCAAAGGCAAAATTCATATGAATCTCAAAAATCAGAGAAAGACCACAGTCATCAGGTGAGAACTGTGCTCTATTCTACTTTTTCTAGCTCCATCTGTTTATTTTCACACAATTGGTAAAACCTCATGATGAAGAATACAGGTGAATGATGAGACTGTGCTGTGGAATTGTGGTAAGACTTCCTGGAAAAAAAAAAACCAAAAAAACAAAAAAACAAACCTGTGGGATTTTTAAAGCTGAGGAAAGATAAGGAAGAGTGATCATCAGAACTAATCTTTCAGAGGAAGATCAGAAAAATCATTGTCTTTTAAAGAACACTGTACTGTTAATACAGTAAGAAATGTTATTTCCAATAATTAGGGAAGACTTTGAGCATTCAGTTACTTTTTTTTATCACTAATGAACTTGTAACGTAACCCCTGTACATCTGACAAGGTTTTGAAGTGAAGAAATTTAATGAAGTTTTCATGGCAGAGTATAACACACTGACAGGATTCTGCATTTTGTAAGGTGGTGCAGGTGGGCAAAGGTGGGTTGTACATACACAAATTCTGTCCATGACTGCAAATAGACTAAAGAGGCTGAAGTTGCATTAAATCTCAAAATCACTTCTTTAAAACCTTTGACATTTCATGCAGAAGTTGTATAATTATTCCTAAATTTTCCCCATAGGTTTTTGTACGGCTACACCACTGCTGATCTTACTACATATTACCACATATTCTAACATGGTTCCAATGTGGTCTTGTAAAAACTCATGTAACAAACAAGATGAACTTGGGGTCTTACCATGTACTCATCTCTGATAGATAGATCAAAGCATAATTATTTAAATTTGTTGCTACAAGCAGCTTACACACTCCCTAAATATATGTATATATTTAGGTTCAAAATAGGATTCAGGAAATTCATGAAGACTAAATATATCAGGAGCTATTAAATTAAATTGTGTGGAAGCAATCTGGTTCAGAAATGCCTCGTACAGTAGATTGGAAGTGCCTCTCAGGCACTACGAGTTTTAAGAAGTCAAATAGTTTTTGGCTTCTGTAGCAAAAAATCCCACTAAAAAATAATCCTCTTAAGAGTGAGGTATTGGTGAATCAATTAAAATTCTCAAAAAAAATCACAATTAATTTTAAGCAAAGCCAACCAAAACTCCAATAACACTGTCAGAGTTTTGTAAGTACAAAGATATTGCCCATTTCCATGTTTGAATACTGACCATAATGGGAAATACTCAGTGTAAAACAAAGCATTTGGTTAAAGTGCTGTAAACAAACCCACCTCTTTCGAAGATGCCTCAAAAAATGGGAAGCTATTACATTTAGCAAAGTAGGGACATCTGCAGAGAGTTGTTACCAATTTATTATAATTTGTCTATGCTTAGCTATTATGTTTGCTGGAATATGCTGCTCGATTTCATCGTGGCTACACTCCATTGCCCACAGTATGTTGGAAGCTTACATTAAGGACTGGAATAAAACCTGTGCTCCTAATGCAGTGAGAATATCAGATCAGTATTATATCAGGAACACAAGGACTGCTCCTCCAGGTATTTCTGTTTCCTGAAAAACATTACAATTTTGACTGCTGCCAGCTGCTTTGTATCTCCCACAAGCTATTGAGCAGATTTCTGGTGGGACCCTCTTCTCCAGACAGTGCAGTGTCTCCTCTGCTGCACTTTTACAAAGGCTGAATGCTCATGTACATGCAAAAACAAAGCTAGAGAGACTTTTCGATACCAGGGCCTCTGATTCTTTCCAGTATCTTGATAAGTACTGGGAATATGAAATATGAAGATCTTTGCCTAACTGCACCTCACACATTTTCTCCTGTTGGACATCTCCATATCTGAAGCATATCTGAATCACATGAGAATTTCCATCTTCTAGCATCAGCAGCTGTCCTGCCACTGATAGAAACAGGCTCCCCACTTGTGTCTGCAGCACTACTAAAATACACTGCTTAATGAACTCCTATTTCCCCTGGAAAGTGTAGTCTCCAGCCAGAAGCAGGTAGTTTCCTCCAGGGAACAACACATGCCACTTCTTGAATTGATAGAAAACAGCTGATAAAAAATATTTTATTCTTGTACTTATCATGCCTACTTATAATTCTTTAACCAGTAACTAAGATGCCTAAATGGCTTTTGCCCTATAATTTATGTTGTTTCTTCAAAGGAAGTGGTTTTGTAGGTACTATTTGCATAAATGCACTCTTTTCTGTTATCAGAATGATTTCCTGCTTTTAGAGAAAGAAAAATCTTCAGAGATGAACATATAAGATAATAGTATTGCTATGAAAAAATGATCTCTACAATTAAAAAAAGAAATAAATACTTTGCTTACTTATGAAGAGTCCATCTGAACTGCAATGAAACTTTTGAGTTCATAGTTAAATTATGAACTGTTAGCTAAATATTATGTTAGCTTAATATTTAGTCCTAAATATAATCCTACATTACTACAAGAAGTTCTGGCCTCCTGTGAATCGATAGCCGTGTGTGTCCATTGAGGATAAGATTTTACCTGCAGCTGGAAATAAGACCTGATTCAGAGTATCTGGTTTTACCATTATATTCCTCATCACACTGACCTGCTGATAGAGAGCTTGCATCACAGAGTCTTTTTTTTTTTTTTTTTAGTGCATTGTACATATTCAGAAGTAAAAAGAATCCCTCTGTTCAAATCTTCTCATGGTTAAACAGCTGGGAAGAAGCTGATGTGCTGAGCACCAGCCAGCTCTTCAGAGGACAGACAGGTAACTAAGAGCCTGTTTCATACTCAAGCTCACCTCTCTGGGTACAAGATCACACAAGTCTTGCTCAGAGGCAAGATGTTATCTGGTCTAGGATTTAGGGTTGAATACAAACCTAAAAATAAGCAAAAAGAAAATTATCTAGGCACCTGTCTGGGGAAAGGTTGACATTTTGGTAACTATATCCAAAATGGAGCTCCTAAAAGCCCCTTTTCAAATGCCACATAGCATCAAAGGCACCTAGTCTTCACAGTTGCATTTTGTGACCTTAAAGTTTCCAAAGAACTTAACCTGTGCACTATATCAGAAGAGCTCATGTTCTGACATGGTTGAACACTGCACAGTGAGCACTGCACTGTTAAGCTCTCACTGAAGACCCAGCTGGGCTGCTTTCCTTCACTGAATTCCCCTCAGGGTCTTCCTGACTTGGTAAGCATTATCAGGGCAGGGCTTATCCATACAGACCAGATCAGATCCCCAGAAAACATGGAGTGCTTTCATAGATACTGAATTTGTGAAGAGGACACAGTACAATTAAACCATTGATTTAAAACATAGCAGCTCCCCCAGGAAGTGGGAGATGAAAGTTAATTCCTCCCTCTGCCAAAGGAATTTCTTTCCTCTTAGGTCAGTGGTCAGAAGTAACAGGCTATGTATAATATGACTAAGGTTCTTTGGGCCGAAAAGAAATCAGAAAAGTCAGCATGACTACTCTGAGAATGACACATCCTTTTTGACTTGGCTACTTAATAGCTACTCAACTGTTCTTTCTGTTTAAAATTCCCTGAATCCTGCATTCTTTTCTCAAAAGTGACAAAACAAGTTTCAATAAGCCTGTGGAATTTAGTTTTCCTCCCTCAGCTGCCAGTATCACCTGGAGCTCTGTGGTTATTGCATTTGCCTGAGGACAAGCTAAGAGGAATTGATCTATTCCTGGAAACTGAAGAGAACCTCAAACTCAGGCTGTGCCCTATCCAGATGTCATTTACAAAGAACATGGAAGTGGCTGTGGCTGGTATCTGCTTCAGGTTGAGGACAATTTTTCAAAGATTGTCAGCCATAACCTGATCTCTGTGATGAGAGCAAGCATTATACCACATGTCAGAGTTTCTCGTGGGAAATCCAAGATATACTTTACATAGAAGGTATGAACACAGAAATTCAGTATTTCTTGTCATTTCCATCTTCTTGAATAACCCAGTCTCTTTCAAACGTGTTCCTGTGTAGAGTTCACAGACACAACCTGTGCTCAGTTATGCACAATAGGGACAGATAAGGTAACAGCTGCGACACCACTGTCAGACACGGAGAAATCGCTTGTGGTCGGAAAGACCTAGGAACCAGAGAATGAATTGGGTTGGGAAGAACCTCAAAGATCATCTATTTCCAACTTCCCTGCCATGGGTAGGGATGCCATCCACTAGAACTGGTTGCTCAGGGCCCCATCCAACCTGGCTTTGAACACTTCCAGGGATGGAGCATCCCTGACTTCTCCAAGCAGCCTGTTCCAAAGACGACACATTTCGGCATGGCCAGCCACCAGCTTTGCTATCTATACCCTGTCTATCTATCTCAGAAACACTCAGGCTTGATGATTCTTCTACTTTTTGGTCAGAGATTATATGGCTCCTGTGTGGTCTATTTATCCCTCTACAAAAGAAAATTGAAAGGACTTATTAGTCTTCAATATGAAAAGAGGTGAAGACTCAATAAAGATTTACATCATCTCTTAGTGGCATAACACACATTTTAATGTGTTTTTGCTTGACATGCAAGGCCAGTACAATATGAAAGAGTGCTAATGAATACAATAAAGCCTAACATTAAGCTTTTAACTTCATCTAGGAACAGTGTATAATGCAAAGTTGAGGTCAAAAATCGACATCTAAATCTTTTTGCTATGGTATTTTTCATGTCAATATGATCCAAAGTTGCTTTCTATTTACATTTCTTGGACTTTATCAATTTAAGGGTTTTATATTTATTTAAGTATAGGATGTTAGATATAATTTGCATCTGTTAGAGCAAGTCAGACCTTTTGCTGCCCTCATGGGTGTATGAATGTCAAAAAGACTCAGCATTCCAGGAATACCATAATGAACTAAATATGAAGTTAAATTCACGGGGAAAAAACCCACATCAAAAGTGAGGTGTGTTTTCAATCAATCTCTTCAGATGATTCAGCTACAAACATCAAGTTTGTATAATGACCTGCAGCCCTCATTCCCATGAACAGCTGTATGAGGCAAACCAAGAGCAAATGAACTGTGAAAATCATTATTTTCACTGAGAGCCTAAGTAAAGTAACATTTATTTTAACCTTTTTGTGTTCCAATGAAATTTTATTTTAAAGGGACACTAAAAGCATAATGTAATTATGTGTTTGCCTTTCCTGACACAGAAAGGAATCCAAAATTGACCTCTTTTGTACTTCTAATCAAAATTATTTTCACATCATAGTTTTTTAAAAAAATTCAAAATCCCCTGTATTCAAACCATGGCTGGGTTGATTTCTTCTCTATGGATATAAAGGTGTATAATGCATAAAAAAGGCCAAAAGTGTGTATGTTTGTTAATTTATATATTTAGATGAATAAGAGATGCATTTATGTATAGATATGTATCTTTGCATACATACATATATCCATACATGTATATATGCATCTGTTTGCATATAATCATGTATGTACACTTCTAATTTTTTAAATGTATTTAATATATGAATCATGTCGAAATTTCTTGTCAGCACTGAGGCAGCTCCTCTTCTTTTACAGGGAATGTTGCTTTTTAACAAAGAATTCTTATAATTGCTCTTTAAAAATTACACGTGGCTCAACTCCATGCAGCTACACACTATACAGAGCTGTGTGAAGTCTCATTATAAAACCTCAAATCAGTTAAAGCTCATCTAGTTAGGGGTTTGTTAATAGCCTGACATTCACCTTTGGGTCATTATAATGCCTGTGTGATCTCTAAGAGGATGAAGTACATCTACAGATTTTTTTGTTTTGAAAGAGATGCAACAGAAAGGAGTTAAATAAGTGACATTAAAACTAACTAGAAAAGGCCATCACAAAATGCTTGTTTATTCAGAACAAAAACAGTAAATTCAGTTTGATAGTACTTGCTATTGCTTTTATCTTTCTGCCAATATTTGTTTGCTTAGCATGTCAATAAGGGTTGACTTATGAACTGTGTATGTACAAGTGTTTGTGCTGCACCAGTTCATGAGTTTGTCTTGGGAGCTGATGTTGGCATGGGAATTTATGCAACAAAGAAACAGAAATGGTGTCACATATGAAAGGGATCACCAAAGGCTTAGACAGGTAGAACAAAATACACATATTGAAAAACTCAGAACAGTCAATCTTTTTATATTTGGAACTGCTGCTTATTACTGCACCATGGTTGTGCTGAGCATGGCACAGAGACAGGATGACCACGGCCACATGTGAAAAACTCGCCATCAACCTTTGACTGAAGTGTGTCATTGGATGAGTAATTTCAAATGCTGTACAGTCTAGAACATTCAGAGCATACCTGCAAGTATTTCAAAACCAGTTAAATTTGCTGGATAAACCATTTTCTCCTTAAACAGATCACTTAGTATGAGATGACAGTAAAACAATCTAGGCAGTTTTGTCTAAGTTTTCGTGTTTTTTCCCCTCCAACTGACTCGAAAGTTTAAAATCCACAGGAAAAAGGAAACACAGGGAAAGGTTTAGCCCTGTGTATTAAGACAAAAGATGACACAGTTACACAAATAGAACTCCGGGTGACATTATTTGTCAATTTGTGACTAATTGTCAGTGCTCACCAAGCTGCTTGGCTGAACTAGTTACATGTGACAGTGTGACTGATCTCACTGACACACTAAGAGTGTGTTTTTAATAGGTGAAAATGGAAAATTAGTAACATGGATAACCAAATAGCAGACTTGGTAAATTTAGGAGAAACATAAATTCAAAGGATTGTACACAGTATATTAACACCAAAATAGTTTTACAGAATATAAAGCAATTCCTTTAATGAAAAACAAATACTACTGCAACATTCTGCATTCCTTTCCCACTTTGCTCAGCTGAATGTTCTAGTTAATGTTCAACATATTTAATATTTACATATCTCACTGGATTAGATTGTTTATTTTGTTAGTTTTAACACATGTTAAAAATGCTATGCAAACAGTGATGACCAAATGCTGGTCAGAAGAAGTTATATCACAGATTGAAAACACTACATCCTGTTTTAGAGCATGCATGTGCACTAGATAAAGGCTTAAGGTCTCTTTCAGCTCAGTGATTCAAAACTTTAGATCATGCTTGGTGATCATAGTCTGGTGACTATAAAGAACAGACACAAGAAGCTGCTTTCATCAAGACTCTTTTGCTTGTGCCTTGTAGTGGTTTATTAAAAAAAGCTGCCACTGACCAGGAAATCATATCTGAAACCTCAAAAGCCAGAGTAATGATGAATATTTAGATTGAGTCTGTTAGAATGATTGATAAATATCCCTCCAGTGAGTAATAATTCTTGACTGACAGATTACTTCCTTCTTAGACATTTTGAATCAAACTAACACAGACATTTTGATTGCACTTCATTCTTTTACATTAATGCAGCATAAAATCCTCCCACTGCTACATATGTGTCAGATAGAAACATTATCTTGAATTCATAAATATTTATTGATAACAAATCTTATATGAAAATTCCTGGATTGCTAACAAAAATGTAAATACAATAGATTTATCTTCTTCAAGAACTCTAAATACTGATTATGCTAATTTAAATGGTGCAGATAAGGGCCTTGAAAAGATGGACATCAGGCCTGTTGGCTTTTATTTTTACAGATCCCCAAAGAATGCTCTGCAGTTTAAAATGTAAACAGAAATGAGTTTGCCTCCAGCTAGTTTTTATCTAATATTAAATGCAACTTGTTGGTGCCAAGTATTACAAGGGAAAAGAGGATGAATGTTACAATAAGATCATGAAGAAGGTCATCATAATTGCGTGCCCCAGGCTTCTGCACAGGAGAGCTTTCAAGGGGTACAAGTTTCTAAGGCAGTGGGGCAGATCCAAAGCTAACATAAAGAAGCCTGCTCTCTCTGAAGTCGGTAGAGGCAGCCTGATTTGCACTGCAGAGCCTCCTGTCTCTGAACAGGTAACACAGCAATTCCATGACGACCAGTTAACGAGCTGTCAAAGCCTAAACACCGGTTATCCACTCGTCTGTATCCAGGAAAGTGACATAGAGCCAGAACTATATGTGTAGCATTTAAGCATCTGCCACAGATGGGGAATTTAGCACACTTGCTGAAATTATTCCAGGAATCCCTAAACCATATTTGAGCATCAGTAAGAGTATAGAGGAATGCACAGTTATCAAGAATGCCATCTAGTGTACCCTCCAGCAACACTCCACCATAACAAACTCTCTGCTCACCGAAATAAACTGAAATGATGATGAACTGTATATCAGACTAGATTGTGATAGATGGGGCCATTAATAGCAACCTGAGGAGAATCAGATGGCTAGATCTAATGGAAATCACATGGCTTTTCAAAGCAACTTGGAGTGTTTTGTTCTGTAGGATGGCACAAGATTCTTTGTATATGATTATGTAAAATTATTCTAGTCTCATGCAGCCTGTCTCACTAATCTTTCATTAGGATGCCTTGTGGCAAGTCTGTAACCAGAGGCTCTCCCCATTTTCTGTCTCTGAATCACTCTGAATGTAGGGAAGAGGAAATTTTGTGAAACAAGTCCCCTGGATAGCTCTGGAGAGTTCTGAGATAAGCATTACCATGTGCAACCCCAGTAAAGATGCTCGGTATGATGTTATCTGGCAAGTGGTTACTCTTAATCTCACTATCGCCCAAGTTGCTCTGGTATGCAATAACAAATTGTAAATACCAAAATGCTTTCCACCATCCACATCACATCTCTTAGTTCTTCACATACAAGACTCAGTGACTACACTTCTGTGGTGGTACAATGTGAACCGAGAGCAAAGGCTTCCCATTACCCACTCATTTCAAATCTACTCACTTGTAATGGGTTTGCTGCTCCTCACCAAGCCAGTTTTCCAAGAGTTGTGGGCAATATTGCTGGGAATCATTTACACACAAATAATTTCAGTTTTTATGCACACTACATGGATTTTCAAGAAAAATCTTGATATGATTCCTGCTGAATTCCAGCTTTCATTAAGCAATTGTTCAGATTCATCTACTATGTCATGATTAGTCATGTAAAGGCATTCAAATTTGTGTTCTATACTACATTTCACAGTTAATAACCCCTCCATTTTCATCTACAAAATCAAGAATTAGTTAATGAGGAAGAAAAGTCTAACAAACAGTGAACTAATCTAGCATTTAACTTCTCTATTTACTATATACTTCCTGTATGACTTTAGACAACTTGTTTGGCCATACTCTAACTTCCTCCAATGTTAACCAGAGATAAAGGCACAGCTGTCACTACAGAGCTTTTTGAGGGTAAATAATGTGAAAGTCTGTGAAGTGTTTGAACAGAACAGTAGTAGAGGCAGGTAATATAGTTATAGAGATCTGATGTTCTGCTCACTTCCAGCAATACTAATGCATGCTCTCTTCTCTGGAACATATTTGCAATAAGCTTTGTCAACAGCGCTTCCAGGTTGTTTCAAACTCGTTAATGAAAAGGGTAAGTTCTTAATGTGTTTAGTGACATTGTCCTGAGCACAATCTGCAGCTGAGCTGTCAGCTCCAGCATACCAATGATGCTGCCCTGGGAGGAAGAAAGCTGCATTTTTGCTCTCTCAGATGGCTGCACAAACACTGTGAAGGCTGACACAACCCATATTGCTAAAGAGCACAGAAATTATCATTCAATAAACTGACTGACCACAGGATATCAAAAGTTTCTCTCTCCTGTATATGTTTAATTGAAGTAAAACCCACATATGATTTAAAAAACCTCCAATAGAAAATTGCTGTTAGAATGCACATTCACTGTTATCAATGGAATTGCTCAAGCCAATGAAGATAAAAAAATTTGAGCCAGCAAAAGGTGGAATTTTATTACTATCAGTAATGTCTTAGCAAAATACTAAGACATTGGCATCCTTATAATCTATGTTTTCCACTATGAGAATAGAAGAAAGTAGAATTAGAGCTCCTGAGCACCCTGCTTAAGCTGGAAGACCCCAGTGTGATCTACAGTCTCCTGCAGTTTTGACACACTTTCTCACTCTGATTAGTACATGAGAATTCAGCAGGAAAACAGAACTAGGAGAAAAAAAGATTGATATTGAACTTCTCGGGAAACCAACAGCACATGCTGAAACACCTATCTTTTTTACTCAAAGTTTGTGTCTGCTCACATTGCAGAGCTCTTGATGCCCATTCGAACTGCTGTTATGTGATGCGCAGCACTTTGCAGTCCCATTAGTCAGAATACCTTAGAAGCAGATGGACAGCATCTCAGCAGGAGGTATGATTGTCTCCATAGCTATTAAACACTGAAAGTAGTGAATGAAAATCCCCCTATTACAGCTAGGTGAAGTGAAAGTCTGACAGAAGTCTGAATCTTCACTATTCTGGGAAAATAAACTGCACCCTGAAAGCAAATACAGCAAGAAAACTCAAGGGTAAAGAAATACCAGGTATAGAAGTTTTAAATGGAAGATTTTAAAAAAGAAAGGAAAAATGTATCATTTAGTAAATAGAATTTCATATATTCAGCATAAATCAGAGAAAGTGCATGGTAGTCAAGCAAAATTGGGTAGGTTGCATACTTCAGGATTTGCCCATAATCCTGTCTTTAAATACACGATGGTATTTAGTGATATTTAAAAAGACTTTAAAGTGCACACACAGACATGCAGAATAACTCAGTAAATCAGTAGGCATGAGGGGAATGGAAAGTAGATACTTGTCTTGGGAAAACTGATATAACAGCTTGGACTTCACAGTGTCAAATCTGGCATCGATTGATGACAAATTTACTCCATTTTCTTTCTAAGGAACTCATTGACTCCAGCCAAGCAAACTTTCTCAGATATTCACAGTCTTTAGATGATGAATCCAAATTTTCAGATACACCACAAAACTTCACCCAGATCTCCAGATGGCCTGCAGTTCATCCTGCAGGCTCTGGTGTAACTGCTGTGCCAACATGGAGCAGGTTCATGGTACCTGAGTGACAAAAAGATCTGCCTAAGGGATGCTTTGACAAGAATTCTGTCCCTCTGAGCAAAATTAACCCTGTGAGCTCTCTGCAAAACACAGGGCAAGAAAACTCCAAGCACTTCTGAACACATGTAGTCCTCTCCTTGCAGTGATAGGAGAAATGTTACTCCTGTTGAGTTACATTTGGTCCAATTTCAACAGTCAGTGGTTGTTGAAGAAAATGTAATTTCTTTGTGTGTTAAATGTCTTCAATAACAATGAAGAAAGAAAAAGCTGCATGGGAAAAATTATGTATGTGTATATATATATATATATAATTTCCATGTAATATTAAGAAATATCATGTTGTTCCCAGGTCTGCATTTCCCAGTTGCCAGGAAGGTTTCCTCTTGAACTTTTTTCTACCAAAGGGGCAAAAACAGGACATGAAAATACCTGCTAAACCATTTAAAAGATGATCAGATGATTAGACAATCAGAAAATACAAAAAATCTTTCCTCATTAAAAGATCTGCGTTTGGTATGCACTGTAGGTTACCTCTAATCTTTCATTTGGAAAAAAAAAAAAACAAAAAAAAAAACAAAAAAAAAAAAAAAAAAAAAAAAAAAAAAAACAGTATGAATAAAGAACACATCTCAAGGTACATAGTGATTGTTTCCAGTGATTTTAGAAGAATTAATGAAGGAAAATTTTATAATATAAGTGCTTGGCTTAACTACCACTATTTTTGGTGGCACTCATTTTTGGTGGCACACTTCACATTTTTCAGTAGCCACTTCTAAGTGTGAGTGCAAAACCTGGATGCAGTTTAATTCCTGAAAAGCATAAAGGTTCTTTGTACTTATGTTGAATGTGTATGACTGATACACAATAAAACCTCAAATTATAGACAAAATACCTTAAAATTCAGGTATTATAGACCTCTACCTGATTGATTAATTAACCAGATATAAGATTTAAAGGTGACTTGAATGACAGATTTTAATAGTGAAAATATGGGCCCTGTCATTTAAAGAATAGCAAAAAAAAATAATGGCTGGAAGGAAAGTCAGCTCTCTTCAAAACAACAGGAAGTAGATTTTGAGAGTGAGAAAGACAAATTATCAAAATAAATTCCAAAGGGAAATGACATGTTCTCTTTCTTTAAACCTTCAAATAAAAATGTGACATGAAAATAAGCACAAAACCCCACACAAGTTCTCATTTTCCAGTTAGGAGTAACTACACAAAATGATATGCCTGGGGTCAAACAGGACATTTAGTGGTCCTGCCTGACTTCCAGTTTCATCAGTTAAATTCTCAAAATCTGCAGAGTAAATGAACAGAACTATTCCATAAAAATAATTCTTCAGTAATTTTATACAATATTAAGCATATTTTGCCTTCCTTTTATCAGACGTAACTCTAACATATTTGGGCAGATTTATTCTGCAAAGGGTTGAACACCTGCATTGAGAATGATAAGGACATCATCATGGATACCTATCTCTAACTAGAGTAAAGAAAAGCACTCTGGATTGGACAATTCATACTCAAGTCTAATTTGTACTGCAAACAATCCAATAACTGCTTTATTAAGGTTAACATTAAAGAGTCTGTTTCCTCAAGGGAAGTCATTTCATAAACGATTATGATTAAAGCATGTTCCCATTTTGAAAAGAAAAGACTAATAGATGAACTTACATGATATTCTGAAGAGAAAAGCTTCTGGGTTAGAGACTGTACCCTGATTGCTTCCAAACATGTTGGGAAGGTGGTGAAGATGTTGCACATTCATGAAAGAACAGACATGTCTATTTTTGGGCCGTGATAAATTTTGACAAGAATTTACCACTATTTATGAATGAATTCTTCACTTTTATTTACATTCCTTCTGGGTTTTTTTTCCTAAAAGAGAATGATTATTTTTTTGAGTTTTTAGTCACATTCAGACAAACTGTAGCACCAAGGACTCGGTCACATCTTCATACCCCTAAGGCACACAAAACCTAAACCCCATCAACAGAACTCAGCTTTGGAGGTGCTCAAACAAGTTAGACAATCATGTGGCAAGGCCATTCTTACCAGTTAGGATTTGAAATTGTATATGTCCAATAACAGAAAACTAAATGTGAACTCTAGGCCCAGGCAATAAAGCCATAGCTTAATTGCTTAGGAACAATTAAAGCCTTCAGCTAAACCTGTGTGACCAAGGGTGAAAAAATAAGGTGGTTTTTCTCTGTATCTTTCTTCTTGCCCTTACTTCCCCTTTGTGAAAGAGGAGACTGCAGAAATTTCCACAGGCACTTCTCTTATTTTGAAACCATGGACTCCCAAACAAGAAATAAATGTGACAATCTTAAAATCCAACCAAGATACTAAACAGATCCTTTGTATATCATGTATCAAAAGCAAATACCACAACAACTTATGTTAATCTGTGCAAAATTCAACACCCTTGGCAAGACTAATGGGCCAGGAGGTGTGTGGGATTTTTAAACTTGAGAATTTATGAGAGCAGTTAGCTGTTCAGAATCTCCCTGCTCCTTCTGAGACAAAAGAGTGAGATTAAGTACTGGTCTTAACACTTCATACTAATAGAAAGCCATAGGTGCAGGGAGAAAGAAATTTAAAAATTAAAAAAAAAATAAGAAAGAAAATGGGAGAAGAGAAGAGAAGAGAAGAGAAGAGAAGAGAGAGAAGAGAAGAGAAGAGAAGAGAAGAGAAGAGAAGAGAAGAGAAGAGAAGAGAAGAGAAGAGAAGAGAAGAGAAGAGAAGAAGAGAAGAGAAGAGAAGAGAAGAGAAGAGAAGAGAAGAGAAGAGAAGAGAAGAGAAGAGAAGAGAAGAGAAGAGAAGAGAAGGAAAACTTAAACTCCTGTATATCAGGGTTGGAAATTTTCTTCTTAAATTTTGCATAGCAGGAGATACAGCTACATGCCTAATAAAATGAAAGTTTAAATACAAAACAAATCACCAGAATACAAGGTCAAACCTTCTGCATATTCTAATCAAACCTGCCATCTGAAAGAATAGTATTTAGAGTAGAAAACAAAATATGGAATGATACTGACTATTGGCATTTTCATTATATATTTCATATGACAAATAAACCAGAGGACTGGTAGAAAGTAACACAATTTGAATGCTCTGGCTACCAGAGATGCTGGGTGGCATCTGCATGTCATGCTGCCCCATTACCTCTCATGGATGGCCACAGAAGACTTTTGAGAATTCAGGCCAATATTGTTAATAATCATTAGAACTTATAAGAATCTGGTGTTCTATGGGAAGAATCACATCTTTAACACAGAAGTAATTGTATTTTTCTAAATGGAGGATGGAGGGCCAGATAGTCTCTTTGTTTATACCTAAGATTTAAATCTAAGATTTCCATCCCCTGAGTTATATGAGTTTCTGAAGTGTACTAAGACTGAGGGCAAATGTGAACTGCATAAAAGGCTACAGCAGAGGTCTGTGTTTTGTATTGGCAGAGTCCGTGAAATCCTCATGGCACTTTTTACAGTCAAGAGACAACACAAATTCTGTGTAGCTGATTTTGAACTTCAGTTACCTACAGTGTCTCCTCACCCAGCTCCAGCTCTGGAGTTAACATGAGCAAATTCAGTTTAGATATCTTCAGAAGTAAAGCCAAACTAACCATGCTTTCTAGAGAACAAATAAGTTTACATTAATATTGAGGAAAACTTTGAAAAAGTTTTGTGCTGTTTTTAATTTCCCATTTAAAAAATAGAGCTGTTTGGACAAGCTTCCTAAATGACATGACACCATGGCAGAAGAAAAGAGAACATTTTTCTGCTCTTGATCAGAGCCTCAAAATAATAACTTTCTGAAATTAGAGATTCTTCAATCAGAGACTGAGGTTTCTTTCAGTCAGCATTCATTTTGTTGCTTTTATATGAGTGGCAACAACTGAGAAAACACAAAACAAAAGTTTGGTTTTGTGCTCAAAATATCCAAACACACGGAAACACATATTGAGCACCACTTCCCAGCAGGTTGGTGGGTTTTGTGTATTGTCACTGCCTTTTTTTGGAGCTCTGTTATGGAGAGAGGACTGAAAGATGAGTTCCAGAGCGCCTACTTGGTGCCTGAAATGGAAGTTGGATGAAACGTAGGCAATGAAGTCCAAGAAAGTGATCCAGTAAAGATGCGCAACAAGGGGGTGCAAGATGCACCCAACAGACGCTAACACTCCAAAACCACCTTCCTTTTCAGCCTCAGATGCTGTCCAGAGGCTTGTGCTTGTGGAAAGCTCACATCTCAACTCCTTGGTGTCTTGGGGACGAGGGACCATGTGTCTACCCTGCAGCTGAGCTCTGCCAGTGTCATGGTGCCACTTCAGCACACTGAGTTGATGCCAAGAACAGCCACTGTGGTGATGTGCAGGGCCCAGCCTGTGGGATGAGATGCAGTTCTGCCTCTGCCCACCTTCTAAGACATTTGTCCTGAGGGTTTTGCTGTAGCTGCACACCACTTAAAACTGACCAGGTGCAGTGTCAGCTTTGCAGCCACAGCAGTGCTGGTACCAAGGTTTCCTTCTGGAAAACACTGTCAGGGCTGAAGGGACTGATAAGCCTCCCTGTTCCTGCCCAGCCCTCCAGGCTCCTCTTGCCACAGCCATAGCCCAAGACACCCTTTTAGCCCCCTGGTGTCTGTCAGTCCCTGTGCTGGAACCCCAGGCTCCCCTGTGCTCTCTGCCCACACGTGTCTGACATCTTGTCCTGTCCCTGTCCCCAGAGCCCAGGACTGAGGCTGTCCTGCTCCTGACTGCAGCCCCAGAGAGCCTCTGCAGCCCCCAGCTGACCTCCATGGGGAGTGACCATCCCATGGGGTGTCTTGGCAAATCCCCTTTCACCTGCCTGGACTTGGGCTTCCTCAGCCTCCACCCACTGTCCAGTCTCTGTCTATTTTCCAGGCTCCCAGAGCAAAGGAAAATGGCATTGGCCATTTCCTCCACTCTGTAAATACCTGGTGACATGGAAACGTGGAGAGCAAGGAGACATCTGCTTCCATCCACTGCTTTTTTTTCCTTCCCTAGCTTGAAAAATGCTCCATTGCACCCCTCAGAGAGAAAAACAGCACTACAAATGTATTGAAACAAGCTGTCATTGCCCTAAAATTTCCTTTTACGAGCAAAGGAAATTCCACTACTCCAGAATGACAACCACAGCACTTCTGAGAAACCTCTGTAAATCTTGACTGAGCACAAGCGTGTTGCTTTAGCCAGGTTTATTACTAGGAAGTACTGAGGAAAATGTGATGAGAAAGCCCATTCTTGGGAACTCCAAACCAATAGCGAGATTGAAACTGCAGAAATTTTCCCTGCAGTGAACCAAAGCCTTAAAACCTTCTAATGGTTGGCTCATTGTTACACAAATGCCTCTACATAAATCAGTCAAGTATAATAAGATAATAAAATTTAATTCATGCACAAATATCTGGCAATCAGTTATGCTGGAAATAAAATTCAGGGCACTAAATAGGAGTTTTAGAGGGTCTCCTGAAGCATGATTTAGGTAATTTTTGTCAGAATATGACATGATCTCTATAAATCCATGCTGATTTTCATGCATATTATCCTGTTTTGCCACATTTGAGAGCCATGGCAGTGCTGGAATCAAGGTCTCCCTCTGGCAGACACTCTCAGGGCTGGAGGGACGGATGAGCTTTGCTGCAGAATCCATTTGGTTCTACAGTTAGGTTTATGTTGGTAATCAAATAGAAATAATATTTACTGAAGATTAAAAACTGACTTGTAAAAATATACTTGGCATCAAAATTTGAAACTTGGCATATGATGGGCTGTCCTAAGAACTGCCTAAAAATAATTTTCTTTCCTTTCTCAAATTGCACATACAAATAAACAGAGGCTCTCAGAGTTATTTGTATTAAAAAAAAATCAACTTCATATTTTCAAATATATATTTTTGCACTTGTGTAATTCCCAAATAGAATGAACCCAAGTAAAATACCATAAAGTTCCTATTAATGTCTTTTATTAGAGAGGTTAAATAGCTAAAATTTAGTTAAAAATAAATTATATCAAGCCATTTCTTTTTCCAGATGGAGCAAAAAACACATTTGAGCTTCTTACCAACTACATATTGCTTTAATGCTTCAAAGGGGGTATAAAACCCCCAGCCCATGGCATTTACCTATGGCACCCAAAGATTAACTCTCATTTATACCAGAGACACAAGGAACAGGGAGCAGCCAAAAGCATGGAAGATGAGCCCTAATTTGATTCAGCTTGTGTTGACTGAAATCCTACCTAGACCCTTTTGTCCCTTCCTTTTAGTATTGAGCCACTGACTTAGAAGGAATAAGGTCAAGCGACTTGTTTCTTTAAGCAACAAAAACTTAGCAAGATGAACAATATGTATTCTGTGCAAGGTTACTCCTCTCTCTGGAGCCCTCTATTTTATCCCACTGTTCAGCCAACTCTAAATGCCTTGAGTAGTGAGTGTCCTGCCATGACACACTCGATTAGGGAGCTATGGATTGAGGTCCTCTGAGGAGGTACAGACCTCAGGGATTCTCAAAATTTTAAGGAACCAACTACTTAAAATGCTCAACTTAAAGGTCACCATCCAGCCCTTTTTCCTCTCCCCATTCTTGCCTCACTTCCTCTGTACCTTGACACAAAGAATGATGTGAGGGAAACAGTGAAACTCCTTGAACTTTCCTACTCTTAGACTCTTAAACAGATTTTTCCTTGGAAAGAGAAATCGGCCCCAATACCCAGAGACCAAAAGAAGGAAAAATAAAGTCAAGTGAAGTACATAGGGTTTTTTCCAACAAAGCTCAGAGGGGATTCTGGCATGAGACAATAGTCTGGAAAGAATCAGAGAATATAGTAGAAAGAATGTCTGAAGGACCTCCTGAGATGAAGCCAAGAAAGGCTATTTTTTGACTTCAGTCCAGAAACATTACCCTTTCAGGAACTGAGGTCTGGGGAATTTTTAAAACTGTTAACTATATCCTTTTAGGTAGCCACTGAACTGAGGAGTGGAGTAGATAGAAGAATTAATATGAATGACTCAGATTCCACATAAATCCAGATTAGCAGCAATTTGGGCATAGTGAGCTTTTGCCTATTTCCTCCTTTTTTCTCTCTCTCTTTTTTTTTTTTTTTTTTTTTCCTTGAGGCTTCAACTGTGTAAGATATAGACAAACAATAAACTTTGGTCCCTATACAGACCAACTGGATGAAAATAGTTTATGGGAGTTCAAGTATGATAAGCTCATGATGCCTTGTGGATTTAAAAACCTTCTGCCCCTAAGCTCTGTGAGTCACTCATCTTCAGCAGCCAAGTAAGTTTTCCCAAGTAATTCAGGAGCTGACTGGCTCAGACCCATGGCACTGCTAGAGAAGCATGGAACTGCTATGAATGTTCAAAATCTCTTCCTGTTTTGAGATAATGCAGAATAAAATAAATCTGCCTTGAACAGAGTCAGACCTCCTGCCAGACACTGCTCACAGTGTGCACACAGACAGCTCCTGAAGCTCTACTGATGGGTAGCAATTTGTTAAATTGCCATAATTCTGGATGGATTAAGGGCAAAGGTCTCACATATTACAGCTACAGGAATAAGTCTTGTCTTATGATTGGAAATTCTATTGCTATTTCAATAAAGCAAGGTTGGACAGAACAGCTACAGCAACAGGATCACTATTGCCATTCCATTCCCTTTACTGACATTGTTCTGCCTTATCCACCTGCAAAAAGTCATGCAATGGCATCTGAACAATATCGTTCCTCACAATGGGATACAGTGGGTAAATGCAGCTGCTGTCTTATATTTTCCCCGTCCACAATTTCTATATCCCTTCTGTCTTTTGGGTTTTTTAAAAAACACCATCACCCCATGAAATTCCGCACTCATAAATTTAATCACATATCTCTGGTTGTTGGTAAGAATGTTGTCAAAGTCTCCTGTATGTACAAAAATTCACTAAGACTCTTAGGTTTTACAGCTGTCTTTCAATACTATTCTGTCTTTTTTAAGAATAGTATGATTAAAATCTTACCAAAATACACATTCATCCATGCATTTACCACCAAAACAGGGGTTTTTTAGTATTTTAAGAATGCTTTGGAATAGTGTTTTCCATAGGTAGAAGGCTCCTTGAAAAATATATTTGATTTTTGAAGTGGCACACATTCAGGTTTTTCTCTTTTCCAAAGGACTAGAAGTTGTGGCACTGACTTCAGTGTTGACAGGGTCATATCTTGTATGTAGATCTCCCTAGTTAAAAAATTATGTTGGATCATCATTCCCTGCTAATCCAGGCTGATTTTTTACAAAGAAACAAAGTTTCCTTAGACCATGCTTCTGCTTTGATCTTTTATCTCTGCTTAATTAAGAACCCTGATTCATTTTACCTTGCCAGAGTATCTTGTATCCCTGAATCATTTTCCCTTGGCTGGATTAAAAAAGGTGGCTCTTGGCTGCTTTCCACTTTTACCTTTGCATAGCTGGTCTAACAAAAGTGGCTAACATTTTCCTTCTTATTAATTTTTAGACTTTTGCATTGGCCCTTCTGCCCAAAGGTTCTAGCCTTTCTGTCCTCCTTGCTTCAATTCTTGTACTGTTACCAGTGAAAGACATTTGCTTCCTGCATGTATTAAACTCTTATTAAAACACCTTAGAATTTTTTTTCATTTCATTTCCCCTGCAGCACAGAGTAGTGCTATGCTTGGAGAGAATTTTTTGCAATGCATACCTTTGGCCTCATTAAATAATTACAAAATAAACCAGAAGGAGTTGGTTCCAAGCATTATATGGGAGATAAACAGTTTTTAAAATGTGGCCTAATTAAATAAGTACTCAATAGACCAGAACAACTTTGATCTGTCTTGTAGCTAATGTGCAGTTTTCAAAAACTCTCTAAAGTAATTACCCAATAGAGCTGACGGTTCTAAATAAGCCACTATTTTTCTTTGGGTATTTCGTGCCCAGATTCAAACAATCTGATTGCACCATTTCTTTGAAAAGGTTTATATGTATCAATCAAGAACATGTTAGGATCTCCTCTCACTTATATTACTTTTCAGTTTTTTAAAGATTCTTCATTGATCACAGACTACTGTGATTCCTGGGTGCCAAATGAAGGGGCACTATATTTCCAGCTTAAAATCTGGGATGCCTCTTCAGTAACAGTGAGATCTTTTCTTTTCTGTCAGCTATACTTTCACTTAGAAAAGGGGTATCAGAGACCCCTTTGTAAATGCAGGCTCTTTGTATGACACCTCCTTATCCTACCCTGGCACCAACATAAAGATTTGGGGTGCCAGCATGGCATGTTACAACAGACTGGCCAACTCTAATCACTGATATATTTTAGCAGCAATGCATTTTATATGAATAAAGTTGTGCTTTGCTTGGAATCACTTATTCTCTCTGCTCTCCTCCCTCCCCCCACACTCCTTAGAATAAAAGGAAGCCTCAGCAAAAGTGCAGTTTTTCCAATATGACTGTGCTTACACCAGCGATTTCACCAGCACTGTTCTGTCAATCACACATCACACTTTACCACCCTCCTCATCAACAGAGCTGCTCCAGCAAAATTTTGTATTACAGACCTGACCTGAGCCTCATTAAAGTGGCCAAGGGTCATAGGCTATAAAGGCACACAGACATGTTTGGAAAACAGCAGCTTCCTATCTTCCCTTTAGTTTAATTGGTTTTGAACTTAAATGGAAGCTGATCTTGTTTTCAAATTTTAACCAAAAATAATTTCCATGGCTACTTTTGACTTGTTCATTTTTTTCAGACACAGCAATCTGTTGTCTTTTCAGCTGTACTTTGACAATTCAGATATTTTAACATCCTGAGCATAGGGCTATGGCTGGAGAGGTTTGAAGAAGTAACCAAGAGGATCAAGAAAATGGGGAAAGTTTTGTAAAAACTGGAAGGAGACCAATACAAGGCAACTCGAAAGAGATGGAGGAGGACAAAGATCCCAAATACTGAAATTGACTTCACTAGACTAATTCTGAACTGCCAGAAGACCTTTTTGACTTGGTGGCAGACAGAGCAGCTTGCCAAATTTGAGAACACTTTTTCATTAAGGAACTTATAGAAAGCTTTGGATATTTAATTTTAGTAATGCAAGCATGAATATATTGTATTTATTTTTAGAAACATTTTTAACCTTCTGTGACTCTCTGCACTGGTAGCTGTCATTAAATGGTGTTTGTTACTTGCTGTTCTATTTCCCATACCATAATGAAGCCTGTAGCACATGTCTGTTCTTGTGTTGGCGTAATTGTATCCAAAATTCACAGACATCATGTGAACTAACTGAGGTCCTCCAGCATTGACAGTGAGACCCCCAGCCCTCAATACACTGTGACAGCTTTACTACCTGTAACAGTGAAAACAACCAAAGCAGAAAACACACATGATGTGCAGAGGAGCTTTGACTTGGAATAGGGTGAAGAGAATGTTGAACAGAGTGAGCAGAGAGATGAGAGCCCTGAACTTAAATCAAAAACAGGTCTATTAGAACAGTAAAATCATTTTCAGAATTTTCCCTTGTTTGAGATTAACCAAAGTGACAATATGCCAAAAGAAACAGTTTTGTTTTAGTCTGGAAAAGAACACATTAGTTAATAATGCAAAGCTTATCCTTGTTTTTACAGTAACTGCAGTTGAGTAACTGAGATGATAAAATTCCAGTGCAGAGACTTTAAAATGTTTATATTTCATGGATACAAAAAGATTATAAGTATGATCACCATTTGCCTTAGAAAGACCTTTTATTTTCTTTTGTCAAATCTCTCCAGCAAATATAGCAACAATCCAGATTTTTCAATGAGAGCATTGACCTTGTGATTTCTTGAAAAATTAACTTTTCCCTCCTTAGCCATATCAGTCATCCAAAAATTTTCATAACAGGGGATCTTTAACATACGTGATGAGACCGACTTTCATTCTTGGGACAGCATATTTGGTTAGAGATTTCTTTGTTCTGTGAATAAAAGTCCCCATATATGTTTTTTGTGGATACAAGGAAGGGAGCCTATTAAATATATGGTCAGGAAATACTTTTGAGGTGTGTGCAAAGATGGAATAATTTTCTTCTGATGCTAAAGGGCAAGCAGAGTGGCACAACCTTCCTATCTTCTGTCTGTTCAACTAAGAATGGAATGAACAGCCCCTTTCAGAAATTTTCTTGTATTGTAGTTTAAAGCATAATACTCTTCACTTCTTTCAGCATTGAGAAAAATCCTGAAATAATTTATTTCTTACTATTCTTTAGTGATTATTGCTTGGGAAGAGAAGAGGGGAAATTATATTGGAACCGATGAATTTAAAAAAAAATTAAATTACAGCACTATGTGATAAAATGAGAGACTGAGGATAAAAGACAGGTTTACATTAGAAGTTTTCAGTTTTATTTCAAATATTTTCTTTTGTTGTTTGTTTTTGGAACAGCTCAGTGACCAGATCTGGGGTTCAGTTCTGATTGCATTACGTGACTGGGCAGAGGAGCATGGATTTACATCCTTTCCTGTTCAAAGCAACATACTTTGTTTAGGAACACTTAGGCTGCAGAACCAACTGCTGTAGGATTCTGGGAATGCCAGGTGTACAAACAGGTTGAAAGAGAGATTAGGGCAAGGGGTAGTGGCTTCAACAGGAAAGACAATAAATTTAGATTGGATATAATGAGGAAATTCACCACTGTGAGGGTGGTGAGGCACTGGCACAGGCTGCCCAGAGGAGTTGTGGATGCCCCATCCCTGTAGATGTTCAAGGCCAGGTTAGAATGGGCTTTGAACCAGCTGTCTAGTGGAAGGTGTCCCTGCCCATGGTTCTATGACCTTTAAGGTCCCTTACAACCCAAACCATCCTACAAATCTATGACCCTAATCAAATTCAAAGAGGATGGTCTCATTACTGTCAATCAACCACACACTCCAAATCCAACCTTTGCCTCAGAGGATCTCTACATTACTGATTAGCCCAAGATGAGAAACATGCTGTACTTGCCCTCATTCTTAGAGTGCAGTTTCACAGCAACTCAAGATGATATAAGTGCTGCACTTCCTCCTGCCCTGGGCATGTAATTCCAGCCTCATTCCTTTATCCAGCTGGCCCAGGAAACAGCTTCAGTTGAAAACTAAGTCATGTCATCAAAGTCATCTTCCTGATCTCATCACATAAGCACAGTCGTTAAATTTTTTTTTTTTTTTTCTGTAATCTTTTGCTACTGACAGATATTCAGTGGTTTATGAAGCTGTATTAACCTCTGGTCAACCCCAGTACAGAGAGTATTCCTCTGAGCCATCCTGTTCTTACCCATGTTCTCCAGTAATGGGAATATGGACTGGATTGTGCTGGCTGAACTGTTGAATCTTTGACAACTACCTGAAAAAATTAATTCATGCTTGTGCAGGATGAGTTAATTATTGTACTCCTCTCTCAAGGTAACAGGCAGCTTGAGAAGCAGGCTGCTCCTGCTGAACTGCAGCAGTGTAGTCCGAGCTGGTGACCCCTTCATAGCAGTGGTGCTATCACTGCTCTTTAGAAATAACCCCCTGTATGGGCTCTGAAGATCTCCTGACCTTTTTCAGCATTTGGTTTGTCTTAAACTTCACTAGAGATGTTTTGGGTTTTTTTCTACCAGCAACTGTTCCACACCATCTCTAACACTTCTCTTCAAAGGTGCTGTTAAACTAATCCTTAATTTTATAAGCCCATCAGCTCAGTGTGTGGTAAGGTAACAAGAAGATAAGAGCTCTTGGCATGTGCCTGTGTGCAGCTGTGTAACCTTTCCCACCCTGCAACACTTATCTGACTTCAAGAGGAAGGCATCAAAAATACAACATTGTGAATTATTTTCACAGCATACGGGTCTGGCTGTGCAATGTTTCAAACCCCCCTCTGGTTCAAGTGCCACACATATTTTCTGTTGCATACATTCACTGCTGAACTCCAGTGAGAATGGCAGCAGTGTCCTGAACCAACAAAAGCACTTATTCATATTACCTTTCAGATGGCCACTATTCCCACTGAAGCTAATAGGGACACAAGGGTTAACTGTTTAAATTCAAACAAATGCCTCAGAGATTCTTGACTTGAGAACAAAAATTAAATCCCAGGGCTGTTAAGTAAAACTTCTTAACTCTGGTTTTGGATTCTCTGCTGAGTGAGAACTCTCAAAGCAGGGTGTCTCTGGAGGAAACCAAGAATTAAGAGTGCAGTTACAATAATATTAAGCTAGTTATTACAGTCAGGGGAAAGGAGAAAGAAAAAATATACACTCTAAACCAGACACATAATATTTCATATTTAAAATTTTTAAAAGTTTAAATTTATCTTGAAATATTGTAATTCTACTTCATGTTATCATTTTTATCAGAATCATAAGAAATATTTTTATTATTAAACCCTACAAAATTTTAAAGGAAGGAAATACAAGGAAAAGAGGATTCTGAAGACATTAAGTAATTCATAATTGAAAATCATACTTCATCCTGGAATTTAAGATGTTTTCCATTTAACCTGAAACTTAAAACTAAATTTGCACTTCTGTTGCAGTTATATCATCTTGATCTGAAAGAAGTAGTAATTATTTCTTTCTGGAATATTCTTTTCCAATTTTCAATCCTTTTACCAAAACACAAATGCAGTGCTCTAGATCCTCTGCTGAGCGATGCAGAGGAGGAGGGCAGCAAGGGAAAGTAGCTTTTGCTGGGTGAGATTCTGTCTTATAAGTTTTTTTTTATCCTAGCAAGTGTGGAAGCACTTACATTTTCAGCCCTTTCAGCTCTTTTTTTGGGTGATAGTTGTTTTTTCCACCTGAAGATACACTCTAGCTTAGAGGAACAGATAAAGAACCCCAGTGACTGCCTGACTTTGTTTCTATTGTCGTGTTTGTTGATGTTATCTTGGTTTATGTGGGTCAAAAGGCAACCACCCTTGGCTCTCTTGCTGCTGCTGTCACTTAGGGCTCTGAACAGTGGCCCCACCGTGTTACCAAGTTAGAACAAAGGCACTTTTCATCCATTTATCACAGAGACAGCTGAATACACATGGTGTAAAACATTACAGAACCAACCTCCAAATCCTTCTGCTTAATAGCATTGTATTCCAGCACCAATTGTTCTCTAGACAAAGAGGTGCCATAGGGCACCAGAGGGAAACAGATCATTTTAGAGTGCAACATATCACAGAGAGCACTTGTGAAAGATGTCCTTGCCCATGGCAATGGGGTTGGACTAGGTAATCTTTAAAGGGTTCTTTCCAACACAAACTATTCTATAATATAATCCTCACAACTGTGGTTATAGGAGAGTTTTGTTTTGTTTTACAGTTAAGTGACATTATTTTGGAATAGCAAACAAAACAAACAAAACAATCAGCTGCGTCAAAATTACAAAGACAAGATTTTCTAGTATGGGGGACTGAGACTTCAAAGTCACTGCTAGGATTTTGGAAAGCTGACATAAAGGCTGGCGCAATGAGTGGTCTCCATGGGACAGGGCAATGGTACAAGGAAGGAAGTGATGAGCCTGTGAGGGGACCTCTAATTTTCCCATATGAAAAGTTTTTGCCCCTTTGCTTTTGATAAGTGCATCAATAGCACCAAGAATGTGAGGCAAAATGCTGGACATGCTGAATTCCACAGCAGAGCTGCTGTTGTCTTGCACAGGCCATGATTTCAAATGAAGGAGTAGTATGAAACCCTTAGAGCTATTTAAAAGAACCTGAATCTGCTTTCAGAGAATCCCTCTCCTTTTACATTGAGCAATCAAAACTGGAAGCTTTAGAGTGACTCAATATAATTGTAAATATCCATCATAAATATCCACATGGCAAACCTGTAAATGTGTGAAACACCACATTCTAAATAATAGAACCTTCTTTGTTCAGTATTAACCTCCAGCCATCCTGGCTTTATCTTCAAGCAAAATACTGTAGTACTGAACCCTAATGAAATATTTTCATCTGCAGCTACTGTTTTAGGTGGTGTTATTTTTGTTGTGACTATTATTATTAACTATTATTACTATTTGCTTTATTTATTAGTTATTTCTTAGCTCTGTAGGTGTCTGTGATTGTTCATATCAAATGGTGGCTTAGTGATGTACGTAATCAAAACTGATTTAAAATTAATATTCTGTGGAATCTGAACAAGGAGTAATCTCTCACAGAAGATGATGGATGAATAGTTCAAAACCTGGCATGTGCTGCTATTTCAAGTTCTTCAAATCTTCTCTTTTTTAACTCTCTAATCAAAAAGCTTGTTTTGAATACATGTTTTTATTCTATATGATATAAACTCAAATTTTTACTTGGGGAGGAGGAAGGGAGAGTGATTCCCTGTAGTACAGAGATGTAGTCTAGAGTGACTTATCCAAAATACTGCAATTTTTGATCTCCAGCTCCAGTAAGAAAAACTGAAGACGATAATTTTCAGGATCAAAGTCTGTCTGGATGTTTCACTATTCCTTCATGATACAGATTATTGAGTTTCAAGAAAATCATACGCTGAATAAGCAGTTAAATATGCAAAGCAGGATTTATCCAACAGGAAAGACACACCCTGACAATCTGTGGTGACTTAAAGTCATTATTTGGGATTCCAGCAGGAGATAAAGCTTTGTACTGAACAAGGCAGAAACTCAGCCTAAGGTGTCTTTCCCATTTCTCACAGAGCAGCCAAATCAGCAGGCTCTTGGGGCGTGAGTGAGTCTTTTTTATCTGCCTTGCTCTTCCCTAGCCCTTCCCAATCCCTTAACGTCTTCAAAACTGCTGTGTTACTCTGGGAAGTTCCCATTGCAATAAACTGGCATTTCCCAAGCAGTGAAATTCCATCATCAGAAAATTCCCAATTTTTTCTGCTATTATTTCTCATTAAATTAGCTCCCTAAGCACTGCTGGTTGAGGGTTCCAAGTTCTCTATATCAACGAAAAACAGTTGTATATCCTGGGAAGTTTAAAAGGCATTTCTCAGGGGGAAAAGAAGAGCCTTAAGGTGCTGCAACCACTAATTGTAGTTCTGGAACTGGTGATAATACACATACAATAATATTTTTTTTAAGATATTTTCAGATACAAGTTTCTTATAGTACCTAAATTATCCAATCAGGAAAACAAAACAACAGTGTATTACTTAGGTCACCATTGGATCATGTTGTGGCATTTCAATAAGAATACATAAATGAAGTAAGATCTTACTGAGCATTTCTAAATAACAAATCCATAAAAATCTGAAATTTAAATGGATTTTTTTAGATATCCCACAAGCAGAAAAAGGAATAAAATAAATCAGATACATTATTCAGCACAAAGTACTCTCCCAAGTCCTCTTTTTTTCTTTATCTAGCAAACTACAGAACCAGCCATTGCTTTCTGGGGATTTCATTAGCATGTGGAAGACATAGTGTAAGAAAGCTTGTCCACTAGGGAAGTATTATCTTTTACTGGCAATCTGTGAGTGCTACTGAAAAATGACCTTTTACTATCAAAATATTAATGTCTTTATCTCGAGAAAGAATTTAAAATCCAAACCTCGCATGAAAATGGGCTATCATTTTTCTTTGCACTCCATGGATATGGATGCTTCATAATGTCTGTATAATTCTCTGCTTTACATGCACCTGGAGCCATTTTATATGATAACTAGAAGTTATCATATTTCATAAGGATATTGTAGTGTTCCTGTCATGTGGAATGAAAACTGTAGACTGCACATATTTGTATCCTTGCATAAAACTTTGGGGGTTCTCTAACAGACAGACATGGATAGTGGACAGCAAGACCTAATATCTGTGTGAAGCTGGATGTGAAACAGTAGAGGATCACTCAGCTTAGGGGTTTACTTGCATTACTGTCATTCTTCTTGTTCTAAAACAAAAGCAGAGTGAGAAGTGATGCTTCCTCTGTGTGCTCATGCCATCACAGTGCTTACTTCTCTTCACTCCTGATTTTGCAGCACCTACATCTCTTCATTCCAGCGAAAGAAGTGCCCGAGTCCCTCACTGCCCTGTGAGGAAGGTTCTGCTGATTATTGGTGTCTCTGAGTCCTGGGGCATCATTCCACCCAGAGGGAAAGAGATGATGGGGAAAGAAAGAAGAAGGGCAGTCCCAAAGCACAGGTCAAAACCTAAAGTCCAAGTGTTAGAATTGATTCTTTATTCATAGGTTTAAGCTTAGTCTCCACTTTCTTACAGCTGGCCACAAGAGAGAAATATATATATATTAAATATATATGGAAATATATATAAAAAAGAAAATATATATGAAAATGCCATGAAAGAAACGCTGGGATTATAGAAAATGGAAAGATGAAGTGACATTACATGCATATGAGAAGTAACACACAATCATTTTATGCAGATAAAAACTGAATTGGTTGATCTATTGATTACTTCTTGCAGAATTTCTTTGAACCTATGCCTTGAACAACAAGAATGACTTTCTTACTTCCCCCCCGTAGTCATACTAACCAAATACTATTGAGTAGTCAGGAAAAGACAAACTAACTTAAAATATTAACATGGATTAGTAGGGATACCAATAAGCATTTAAAAATGCTCCAGTTGAACCACTTTCCTTGGGACACAGTAGAAAAACCTTAACTCTGAACCAAGAACAAACTCTGAAATTCTTGCATAATTAAGATAATGGAATGGTTTGACAATATCAGAAGAGACAGTCCAAATCCTTTCCCCTTACCACCAACCTGAAACTGATGTTCCTGTCTTTGATCAAACCTAGTACTTAGTGAGCTGGTTCAACTCACTAAACAAGCAGAAGAATTAATCCAAAAAGAAGGTGGTAACAATATTTTGATTTGACTTTGTCAGCTCCTGTAAGAGAAGCAGATGCTAGAATTTAATCTTGCACTTCAGTTCTACTGATATCCACAGGAATTTAAGAGCATGCACAACATTCAACAGAAGCTTTCTCTCATGAAACCAACAGTTCATCATAAGGAATAAGCAGAATTCAGAAATTTGGGCCTCTTCTCAGATGTACTGACAACAGAGGGCTTAAAACGGGTCTACACTTCCTTTGCTCCCCCTCTGAAGATACCAGTTCACTTCTAGAGGGGAGCTACTCTTTTTAGTGGTGCTAAAATTTAGCTGCGGTCCCATATCTAAAACAACACATAGGCCAAAATAAAACCTCAGGTAGGAGCATCTAATGCTGCGTGGTTTAAAGAGACTGCTGTGACCAAAATTCAGAAGATAAAAGGAAGTGTAATGTTTTAAAGAATTTGCAATTAGCCCTATTACCTAAACCCATCAGTGTGGGAGTTAAAAAAAACCAGCATTAATATTAACATTCCTACAGCAACACTCTGCAGCATGGAGATTTTAGGTCAGCTTCATTTTAGAAGGATAAATAATGAATTGAAGTGCCAAATCATTTTGAGGAAACATCCTGTAATGCAAATGCCTCTTAAAGGCAAAAGAGAGACTCATGCTTAGAAATGACATAGAAAAATCTGTCTCTGATGAGTCCTCAGTAACTACATTGCAATTTATAATAGATTCCTTCCCTCATCTACTTCCATAAAAACTTTTGGTTTTTTTCTAGGCTGCATCTTCCAGTTAGGGGTCTGATTTAATGGTAGCAGTAAATGTATAATATTTCTACTCTATTGCCAGCCTTTTTTACCAAAAGGTAGAAAATGGATTTTGGCATACTTCAGGTCACCAAAATTCATGGTCCAGGACTGTGGTATAAAATTCAGTGCTGAAGTGAACTGAAGAGATTAGGTCTCAATGGATATATTACTTGGCTATCTTATTTTGAAAAAAAAAAAAAAAAAACAAACAAAAAAAAAAACCGCACAGAGGGAGATCACGGAGAACTTTAAAATCTTAAATTAACAAAAATGTTAGTACTTTGCTACCAGAGCTTCAAGTTATTTTGCCCCCTGATCCGAAGCCCCTCTGTTAGGACTCATTGGGAGTATTTAGAGAGCCAGGTTTAAATGCATAAACACATTTCTTGTTTCAGGCCTCAGTTTAACTAATTAATAAATTTCATTATTTTTAATATGTTTTTACAAGTTAGATTTAGGACGAGGTTTATGTTCTATTTAACCTGTGTTTTAAAGGAAGTACTGTGAACTTTCACTATCTATGACTTAGTCTTATACATGATATCAGGAGATCAAAATGAGCTAAAATAATTGGTCATTAGCATCCTTTTCTCTCTTTTCATAAATTTGCAGGACCAAATAGTTTGAGTTTCAAGGATATTAGGCAATTCTTGTCATTTTCACTTTCCAGAGTGTTGGGCATAGCAAAGCAGCAATCATAACAGAGGGAAATAGGGCAAACCACAAGTGGGAATCCCTGATCCATTGCAAAATATAATTTCACACAGAATAAATACCTCTTCGAAAGAGGAGGTAGATATATTTGATTTTTTTTCCATAAAATTTTGCAAAAGGTTGGCATTATGCTTTGGTTTGATTTGAATTTTCATAAAAGCTCATTTCCCAGAGCCAAAACTAAACTTTTATCTTTTCCACCATTTGCTGAAAGATTTTTAGCTTAAGATAAAGAGGGGTTAAATTTAACATTCCTTGAACTGCCAGAGATCATGAGTAATGCTGCTGAAATTAATGCATTTCCTCCACTTTCAGATGCTAGATGATAATCTTGGCAAATATCCTACACAATATTCACCAAGGGGTGGCAAAATTCTGTCCACAAAATACATGATTCTCTACTAAATTATAAAATGAAAGTGTCTTCAGAACTCTGAGGATTTATTGGCCTATGAGCTGTGGTTAACTAGGCCCATAGATCCAATGACTGTTTTATCCCATGACTGTAGAAGAAGTGTTATTCTGGAGTGTGTGGGGAATGGATTTATCCCAATAAAATAACTAGTATGTGTGTAAAGAGACTTACTCCACTCTAGGAATACTGAACTCTTTGCTTAGGTTAACTATACAAGTGGAATGGAAAAATAATTTTCAGCAGCTGTTCAGCTGCTGTGAAATAAAGACAGGCACAGATAAGTTTGTGAACTAATTTCATGTCAGTAAGTCTTTTCATCTATACCAGAAGGTATTTCTTTACATAAAATCTAAAAGAAATAAAAAAAAATTCTAAATTCTGCAATGTGAGGTGTGGTAGGGAATTCCCACTTGAGTAATACCACTGTCTAAATTGTCAGTTTATAGAGAACTTGGTAAAGTTTGAGCACATGATCACTAATTTTCTCCCATAGTAAGCAAAAACATGATGCATTTAGAATTTGCTGACTTCCTGAATGATTTACATTATTTCTTTAAAAATCATGTCTAATTACTATACATCAGTTAATCTCACTGAGTCATTTCATTTTAGAGCCTTACCTTGAATTAATAGGAGTTCAAGTACAATTAATGGAAATCGTAGCCCCTCCTAACACCAGCAGGAGAGATTTTTTTTTTCCTTACAATCAAATCAAATTCTTGATTTAATTTACTTGAGGTTTTTGAGAGATGCAAAGTCACTGAAACGCCACTGACTCAGAAGAACTATTAGATTAATTGCATTCAGTCACAAGAATACAAATGCCCTGATCTGATGCTTGCACAAGGAGGGTCATGTGTCTTATATGATTCAGTAAAACACGAGTAGCATCAGCTGGTGTCCAGAAGCCAACTTCTTCACATGTGATTATAATTAGGAGCAACGACTGCAGTGAATTCACAAGTAACTTCTCAGTTTCAGGAAAAGCAGAATAAGATGATAAATTTGATTAATAAATTGTGTCATTTACTGCATGGTTCCATTTCTTGGTCTCCAAAGACTGTTTTATAATTGAGAGTCATCTGACAGCTACAATCTGCATCACAATGTTGTTTTCACACATGAGACAACACTGATTACTAGAACACATCCAACACATTGTAACAAGAACAAACAGTGTAGCTCCAGACATTCAACCCCTTTATACCAAACACGCTCTTGCCTCTGCCTCGCTCAGACAAACATGATTCCTTCACACAAATCTTAATAACTTCTTCCAGCGCTTTCAAACGTTATTTTTATTTAGCACTGCATCTTCAACAATATGTGAGCCTATTATATTGATGTGAGCAGCAATCTTCATTGGAATGAGAATCAGGGGCTTGTAAATCAATGGCATTAGGCAGCTGACATGACACGGACCCAGGGGCCGATTTCTCACTTTACACTGCTGATTGAGTAGATCATGGAATCATCACAGAACAGATCAATGCCTTCCCACCAGAGGACAGCTGCTTTCACTGAATTACCAAACCAGCACAGAATTGCAACACATAAGTTATTTCTGCAAAAGGCCCTAGTGTGGGGTTCAGGAAATGGCTCTTCTACTGCAGCAGTGAAGTCACAGCTTTTCTTTATAAAATACAGTTTGTTGATAAGTTATAATTTCTTATAGTTAAAATTGCAATTATCATTTGTATGGTCAATTCAAAGCCACGTAATTGAACCATGCAATTCAACCAGTGGTAGGAAACGAGGTGAAATCTCTAGTCCTGTGTTGAGCAGACCGTTTAAATAAAGGAGAGCAAAAGTCCTTTTCTTCCCCAAAGCTATAGAGAAGTGCACAGAGAACTGTAATTTTCCTGCTGATCAGCAAATACTGACACATATTTCCCTTTGGTCATGTGACCAGCATACAAAAAAAAAAAAAATAGCTTTGTTCATATTTTTCTAATAGTTCTTGTTCTCTATTCTTGGAACAGGTTCTGAGTATGTGATAAAAAATATCAAATCCTCTTGAATATATTGAAATACAGTTACCTCCTTAACCCATCACGTGTTTATCCATGATGTCATTGTCACTGAGGGCTGCAGGAACATGGCACACAGAAATGGAACCTGGGTCACAGAGATGGATCACTCAGTTACCAGGTTCCCTGTCATTGAAGGCAAGAACATGAGGCAGACTTTTAAGTAAATTTATAATTCTCCACTAAAAAAAAAAAAAAAACACCAAACCCCCCTCCCCAGAAAAAGCCCAAATCCACAAAAAAATTAAAATAAAAAGATAAAAAAAAAAAAAATTGGAATGCTAGGCTGCTTTAGTAAAGGCCATTCTGAAACCTATCAACTGCTCTGAATTTTGAAGTAAACGATGAGATTGTGAGATCACCTTTGGTACTGAAGCAAGCCAGCATATGGAATCTGTGTCTAGCAGGAAACTAACACAATAAATCCAAGTACTACAGACATAAATTGAGGAAAGAGGATTCAGACATCTGTTTTGGAAATGTCAAAACAAACAAAAAAAAGGTTGTTTATCTTCATCAAAATGGAAGACTTCAAAGTTCTATAAGGCAAAACTGGAACAATCAGCTAAAAAGGGGATGTTTTCAAGTTGAAATGTGGCAGAAAAACAGGAAAGCAATGTTTAAGTAAATTTTCCCCTACCTAATGCTGATTTATTAATCAGCATTAACAAAAATCTAATTAATATTTTATTTGCTAAAGACTAGAAGACATCAACTATTTTCATGAATGTAGAATGTAGAATGTAGAGAAAAGGATATCTATTCAATAAGGGCAGGACTCATTTGACAAGATGTGGATAACTACACTTGAGATGCCTGGGAAGACCTCAAATTCCTACTTTGTTATGACAGTATATTCACTAAAGGTTTTCCAAGAGCTACTTCTCTCCACTAATCATAAAGCAAGCTGAGCTATAGATTTCTGTAGTAAAATAAAATTAACCCCATACTGATGTTTCGGTGATGCAATTATTAAATGTTGTGAGTGCATGTGCATAAATATTTCAAGTTGTTGAAATATTTAAATGATGATTTAAATATTGAAATGGAAATATCATTACTATATTCACAGTGTGATGCTTTGTTTTTGACTGGTATTTTAGTTTTGTTTTTTCATATAGTCTTAAAGAATCCTTAAAATAGGGACGATTGCTGGATTTTAACTCCCAAATAGTGAGATCTTCTGGCAGTATATGGATAATTCCATTGTATCAGACTGCCAACACTATTACATCCAGAAGAACATCCACATACTTAAGTGTATGAATTTGATTAATCCCATTAAATTTCTCACTTGTAGAGAACTTAGAACACATGTCAGGATTTGTAAGATCAGAGGCCATGACTTCTGACAGCTGAACACTGAGGAACCTCACTGCACTGGTTTATTGTTCCTGGGCCCAGCAGCATTCACTGTCTTTTTTTGTAGGCTCACCATCTCCGCTGGAGAGTTGGGGAAACAGTGTCCTTATTCCACCCACTTTGGGAAAAAGTATGGTTATTAAGTTAACAGCCACCTGAAGGCTGAGCTGAATGTCAGCTTGCTGTGAAGTGGCTGAGAAAGAGGATTACTGCCACTTACTGAGGTCAAGCAGAAACACAGAACAAAGAGTTGTGGTTAAATAACATCTTAAACTTCTGCAGTTAAGTAAACTAAAATCAATGCCTTAGACATCAGAGAATTTTTATTTGGTAGCGTGACTTTGATGCTTTGTCCTTACACAAGGAGTACGGTACAAGTGATTGTGCGCATTAACAAGAGTATGCAAGTTTTAATACACAAATGAGGGCATTGCTTAAAAAAATAAATAAAAAAAAAAAGCAAAGATAACAGCAAAATAAAAACATTTTATACTGAAGTGGTTAAAAATATGTCGAGAAAGTATTTAAAACTCTCTGTACCCTGATGACATGGAAAAGGTAAACAAGACATTAAAAATGCAAATGAAGGAAAAAGATGTTATTTATCCAAGTAGAACTAGTCTTGGAGGAGAAAAAGAGACAGTGAAGGGACTGGGTTATAATAATACCTTTCAAACATCTCTTTTTTTTTAATATGGATGTGTCATTTCACTGTTTCATGGGAGGCTGCACTGGGGCTGTATGTGTATTCAGATGAAAGGAGAAGATGTGATTGAGAAAAGCAAAGGAATTCCCTTTTTGGCGAGATTGCCTCCTGAGCACAGCACTGCCTTCAGAGACCTGTGCCTCCAAACCTATGCTTACATATAAAGCTTGCTCTAAATGGAGAGGAAAAAGACACCACCCCCTCAAAGCAAATGAACAACATCAAAAAATCCTCCATGAAAGTCCTGTTCCTGACTGAAACTAGGGGAGCTATTTCATGCTGTATTACCACAACGATTAATTTTATTTTGAAACTTATAAAAGGACTAATTGCTCTAATAAAAATTAAAAGGCCTTTGCCTACTAAAAAGATCATCTTACAAGCTGATATTTAGTGTTTTCAAGTGACTAATTTAATGGCAGTAACCTTAAAAGGGCCTGATTTGTCAAGCTGTCTCATCACTGCTGCAGCTTGGGCTACAGCTGCTCCGATGAGAATTGCTCCTTCCTGTGAAACCAAAAGATTTTGTCTGCCAAATTCAAGAGGGACATCTTATTTGAAAACTGTCTAGCAGTTACAGCGTTAGTTTGAATGAACAGTTCCTCTTTCCTCGAGCCGTTTTACTGCTGTGTTTCCAATGTTTGTTTTGCCCTGCCATTTGCTCTGCTGTATAATTACTCAAAGGATAGGTGACCTCAATTAATGTTGATTTGCTGTTTACTGTCCCTCTCGGTCTGACCCAGCACCCACTGAAGTCAGAACTCCAAAGTGCTTCAGCTGCAGGAGCTGGATGTCAGTCCACACACTGCAATACAAACACTGACTAAGCCCAAGTGCAAGTAAACAGCTGTAGACAAATTCTTTCTAGTCCTCTCCTCTCTAAAGACAAGGGGTTTTCTCATGCTAAAGAGCAGCCCAAACTGAAGAATGAGTTGCCAGTCCAGTGCTCCTCATGACAAAAGCACTGAACGATTCCCTTCCATGTATACGTATTTTTTAAAACACCTGGACACCTTCAGTTAAATTTTTCCCAGTCAGCTTTTCTCAGGAGAGGGGCAGTCTCTGTGTCCTTTATAGAAGGTCTTTACCTTTAGCTGCTTAAAAGTGTGTGAGTCATGCAAGAAACATCCAGGATCCTTGAGCAAAGGAACCTTGACCCCTATGCAGATTAGGACAACTAGATCCTGATAGGGCAATTCACATGCTCTCGGCAGCAGAGGAAAACAAGCACATTCAGTCAGATGACAGGATTACATCAGATTCCATCTGCTGTGCAAAGGTGTTTTATCCAAATAAGTAGAAGATGCAGAGTACACTAAAGCCTGACATGCCAGCCTTGTATTCTTATCTCTTGAAAATGCCTTATGGCTAATATCATCTTTTATTCAGCACTATCACCTCGTCAATTTTTCATTTCGATCTCAAAGCTAACGTCTTGAGTGAGGTTCCTTTTACTGATTAATATACAACAGTAAAATCCATTTTAGGGGCAACTGACACTGCTTTGGGGATTGTACATGACAGTAAAAGCATGTCAGTGCCTGTTCTGAAGCTATGACTTCAGCCCCTGTGTATTCCAGCTGGCAAACACGCAGACAAGCACTGGCTGGGATCACAATGCCCCTGAGGGCACCATCCCCATACCTGTCCCCCTGCTGGGAGTGGGGTCACACCCAGCTGGTCTCCACCAACCTGTGCTGGGACACGAGGGGAGAGGGTTTGGAATTCTAGGCTTGGCAATGTGCTCCTAATGCCCCTGTGAGCTTGGCTGGAAGTATCAGGTAAAAGTCACACATCTCCTTTGAAGCTTGCTTTCCATGTCAGCTGCACCTGGGCAGTGGAAAGCGACAATTCTGCATTTTCCCACAGTTCTGAGGGATCAGGGCCAAGCTTTGGAGAAAAAGGGAAAGTATGAGGTGGGGAGGTATCCAAATGTGCCACTTGAGTACGTAATGTTTTATGAGTGAGATGTGGCAGCGATTCTGAGGGTTATCTCTGTTATTTCCCAGTTCCCTTCTATAGCTGGCAGGAGAGAAGGTTGAGACCCGACCCCTGTTTCAGCCACCTGTGACTGTGGTACTGTCCTTTGGGGGTGGTCTCATCATGGGGGCTGCTCTCCATGGGGTTCTAATATATCTAATATATGCTAAAGCATATCATGATGTTACCAAGTACTGCTATGGGTTACAGATTTATCTAGCACATTTTCAGGGCTTTAAGGAAAGAGAAACCTTTGTATTTTCTTCTTCTGGGCTTTTAATGCAAATACATATGACTTTTTTTTTTTTTTTTCTTTTTCCTGTCTGTTGTGATTAGGAAAAATCCATTTTCAGCACTTCTATTTTTTACAAGGCTATCTTATGAGGTGCAATACAGAAGGAAAACCTGAAGGTTGCTTTACTGGTCAGTACTCAGGTAAGCCAAGAATCCCCACACTGACTCATGAGATTTAAAGTATACTTTGAGAACTTTGGGGATTTCTTTCTGCTTTCTCAGCATTTTAGCTTCACAGTACTCACTTGCCTGAAATTTCCAGTAACAAAACTATGTGAATTTTACTCTTTAATATTTAAAAGAATTTAGGCTAATGTAATACGTCGCATACAGGTGATTTTAAATCAGCCACCACCTATTATTATGCAACAGATTTGGGAAATGTGGCTCAACTGCGACAAAAGAAGTTTGAAATATCATAGCAGTGCAGGAATTGAAAGTGGAACATGGGTTAAATCAATCTACTGTCCTATTCTCTTCTTCTTTCTTGTAGCACACAAATGAAAAAGAAGCAAAGCAAGCACCCAGCCACCTCAGATATTAACACTTCTAGGATGCTGGTGTGGACAAAGCAGAATAAGATAGAGTCACTTCAGGCTTGGTGTAACTGCCAAGCAAGATGCAGTGGCTATCAGGATTGTCTTTCTCCAGGCAAAGATAGTGAACATGTATGGCACAGCTCTGCTCCAGTGCTTTGAGTATCTTTATCCCCACAGACACCACACCAAATCAGAATAAAAATCAGGAAGTTATTAATTTGGGGCAGCTAAGTAAAGGAGTGACATAAGAGAATCTGCTTTTGTGTGTTTGCCACCAAGCAATCTTTGTAAGTGACATTTCCTGGATTGCTGACTTGGGTTCTGGCTCTATCACCCCGAGGCAGGTGTCAGTGTACCCACGTGAGAGCACAACCTCCAGGAAATGGGGTGAAAACGCACTCTCCTCTAATGAACTGTAACCACACACTTCTGTAGCCTCCACTTAAGCAGTTTAACTGCAGTGAACAGTAATTGCTGTGCTTCACAGAGTAGCTCTGAGAGAGGCAGGTCCCTGAAATTTTAGAAAGGGAACCACTCTGGAAAAGGGAAGTGTCTTGGGCAGCACTCTCTGAAAGAGCTGTCTCCAGAGGTTGCTTGGGAGACAGCTTGTGGCTAATATCCTGGGCAATATCTCCATCATATTTAGGGAAATGGACAGGATATAAATTCTTGAGCCTGCCTTCCCCCAGCTCTCAGAGAGAATATCAGGTCTCCAGCCTGTTGTCCATGGCAATAGAGAGAATCATCTGCTGCTGCACTAGCAGAATCATAGAGAAGATGAATGAAAAGATCTGTCATTCTCTCAATAGCTAAGGCTGGCTCACATATGTAAATTTTACACATCCCCTGGTAGTCCCCAACATCCTTGCTCAGCAGTTCCTGCCTGATTCAAACAGCGAGCAGCTGCTGGGGAGGGTGATTTGCTTCTGGTTGATAGGGGCTCTCAGATGTTCCCAGTGTCGGACTTCCAAGCTGACATGAGTTTTTGCACTCTGAACTGTCTGGTGATAGCTTCATGGATGTTCAGTGGAGCTTGGTTCTAAAATCACACTTGTTTTATTAACCTAGGTGCCGTTTAATCTATTTATTTCTACTAGCACTGAAATATAAATGCTCTTGTGACTCCTGTTTCCAATCTGCAAATACACACCTTATTTTTCATGATGTTTTGTCAAGTCAGACATAGAAAATAAACCTGACTTTCTAAGCCCATGTGCATATACAGAACTGGACATCAGTACTCGGACCATCATAAAAATAGGTTCTTCTAATTTAAAATTCAAAGATATGAACATTTTTAAATGCCATTAAATGGATGTGTTAGGAATCAGGTGCAGTTTGTACTTGTGTTGCTGAGATGAAAAAAAATTGATTTATTTTGCAATTATAACTGTAATATTTTAATAATCTAAAATGTTGAGGCTGATATTTTATGGATATCAGAAGCTCAGGGACATATACAACTTGTCTTTTAAGCCAAGTGTGGTTTCAGGTTATTATTTCAATTAACAGATCTTCTGTTATGAGCAATATACCCTGGGTTATGTCTTGTCATTCAAATAATTAATTCCAATAATAAAAAATAATAGCAATAATAATAATAACAGTAATAGTAATAAACAGTAATTACTTTAAATAATTTCTTGAACCATGCTGAATCTGACTAATCTGACTTCTAAAAGCAAGTAAATATTGTTATTCTTTTTTCATACAGGTGAAATCTGAGACCCAGAGGTAAAGCCACATGATGCAAGAAAAAGCGGAGCTAGGATTGGGATTTTAAGCTTCTTAAACTATTATCTCATACTCCTGTAACGACCTGATGGCTTTGCCTTGCTGGATTTTCATTAAAATACATATTTAAATAACAACTTGAATACGCCATTAAAGAAGTTAAATGTTGTTCACATCATCTTCCAATTAATATTTATATTTAGCAAAGTGTAGCATAGAATAAAGACTCTGAACTGAAGTTCTGGCTCTGTAGTTTGTTTGTTTATGGCACACCGAATGTTCCCATGGAAACAACCACACTGTATCTATGGTAACAGGCACTGTGGTCTAAACAGTGAAACCAAAAAGAGGAAGTTAGTAAGCTCAAGTTACTAATTCTGAGAAGAACTTGTCAGAATGGAATACTTCCTGTAAAGAAAATCTGTAATAATCCACTTGGTGATTGTCAGAAATCCTTGTTTCAGTCTCAGATCTGCTGGAGGAACCCAGACAGTCAAACATGCAGCTCTGCTGGTGTTGTGAACACGGTCTGTGTGGGGTGAGCACGTTCTCTAACCTCAGGGGCTGCATTTAATTCAAGTCACCGAAAGAGCTTATGCTCATCAGCCCACAAAAATATCCTGCAAAGGGTTGGGTTTTTCCTACATAATAGAAAAAGTACACAGAATTACTGGGTGGTTTTTTTTTCTTTATTTTACTTGCTCACCAGAATTCTTCGTGCCATTTAAAAAACAAACAAAGCTTTGCCACAGTAGAAGATATCCACATAATCCTATGCTAATATTTTCCAAAGTTGTTCAGAGCCACCATCTGGAGATATTGATCTCTCTCCATTAACGACAGGGAGGACTTAAGTTTGTAGGCTTTGGTAAACTGAATTTCACAATAGTTAAATGCTCAAAATAGTCTTTATAAATTCCATCCTTCTAACACTCAAAACAAGAACACCATTTGTACACAAATTGTGTGTATTTCTTCTTAAATTAAAAACCAGAACATTCTTTTGTTAAAACTACTTCATGAATTGTTGGAGTTCAAAAATTCAAGACATTATTTTTTTTTTAATTTCTCTATAGATGCACCCTGATTATGAGCTCTTACTGAAAAACTGACCACAGAAGGAAGTTAAACAGGTCAAAGCTTTATGTGTAAATAAATATGCATCTAGATTTAGAAATATATTTGATCACAACTGACAAAAATAAATGTATTAGAAAAAATCAAGCATTTGGTGTTTGCCACTCTGTCAGAGATCATTACTCAAAATTTGTATTATTTCCTGTAGTGCTGGCTCTGGTCCAGGAGGTGAAAATGCCCTACATGAACTTTGGTCCATCAAGGATATGATCCAGTGTTTTCAGATTTCCTGCCTAAATCCTTCTTCTTCAACAAGCATTTTCCCCAACTTTAATCCTAGTACTGAATCTAGAAACAATTTGCAGGACAAAAGGTAGTAGGTGCAAAAGCTCTGTCTCTGAATTCACCTTTGTTAAATGCAGAATCCTTCTAAAGGACCAGAAGGTTTTTTAACAGGAAACTCCAAGGAGAAGCTTGTATTTATCTGTGCAGTCCCATAAACTTTATGGTCTCTTGCCTGTTCTTACCAAATGAAATTGTTCCTCAGTGCACATTTGACCCATCCACACCTGGTGTGAGAACAAACTTGGATTTTAACTGGGTGGAGCGCATGTGGCTGTCCATAAAGCAATTACTCAGAAGACTTACACAGCAGTTGCATAATTCCTTTCCTATATCATAAAGCAAGTGATGTGCAAGAGAAAGCAAAATTGTGCTTAACTTAAACATTGTGGTAAGGAGGGAGTAGATTATACCACAATTTTCTGTTCCACTGTGCCATTATACCACCATGAAATTATGGAATTCAAAATCTCCATGTTGGCAGAAACCTGAGGAAACAAAGTAAACACTCAAGACCAGATGTTAATATTTCTGTTAATGATCTTGCAAAATGTATTGCAAAATCTGAAATCCTTAGAAACACCATGTCTTTTTTTTTTTTTTTCCATCGAAGCTAGCATTCCCAAGAAACCCAGTGGCAAAATGTTCTAATCAAAATAGTTAAGATTTCAGTGAAAAACATATTGTCATTCAATTTTTCAATTAAAAAATTGAACTTTTCAATGATACGCAGAAATCTACTTTTGATTGTGTTTTGCTTTTTTTAACTAAAAAGATTATGGCAGCTGTGCTACTCTGAACAATTTAGATTAGATCTTAAATTAGCATTAAAAAGTATTTTTACAGCATTTAAGCACTACTATCAGAATATAAGTTACTGCAACTTCTTCGAAGTTTCCTATAAACACATTGGAGCCATGTATTATATTCCATTTTCACAATATCTTCATTAATGATCTAAAGGAACATATCAGTTAAGGTTGAAGGTCATATTATATTGAGACATATTTTCAAAATCCCAGAAGTAGGGTAAAAGAAAAAATTGTTCCAAAACACAATTTCAAATAAGAGGTGTACATCCAGATGATTGCAAGGCCAGAACTACTTGGGTAATGGAAAAATAAATCATAAAAGACTTTTCACTTTAAGGTGCCAGTTCTAAAACCTCAGTGGTTTTTTGTACTGCATTAAGAGACTGTCCTCTTTTACATGAATTCGGGTCCATGAGAGTTGGGTGATTTCATCCCACAGATATTTAGGCTGATTGCTACATCAGTGGCTGAAAGCCCCCAGGGGAAGCAGGCCTTGTCTCCATTTCTGGATATCACACTAAATCTGGTTTACCATCTCTACCCCATCTCCTCGACTCTTCCCACATATCACATCTCATCAGACTGTTTATGAAGCAACGCTACTTTCTTACTCCATAAATATTTGGTGAATAGTTTGGACAAGTGATACTCAGCTGATGATTTGTTTGCAAACTAATCATTCTAGCTATTCATCACTCGGTCTTTGTTAATCACAGTTGTTCGCCCAGGTCACAGAGACTTTAAGACATCTAAAAAATTGTGACAGTTGTTTTTAGAGGAAGAGGACAGTTTTGATATTTTCATTTATTTATTTATTTATTTAAAATACCCACAGCATGGGATAATCAGAATAGTGAATATTTATTTTAAAAAAAAGGTTATTGCATTTCTATAGTTTTTCTGACCTCTGACCAAATAAACAGAAAGATTAAGAGCAAACTAATGAATGTAATAGGCATTTTATGCATTCAGATCTCACTGGAATAAGACCAATAAATCTCGAAGGGGAAGAATTTCGTATCACTGCAGGAATCATGAAGACAGTGCTTTTGATCATATTACAGGAAAATCTTAATTGGAAAGCCAAAAGAATAAAAAAGGAAAGAAAAATCCACAAAAAAAAAATATAACAGAAACAGACAAAGCAGTCAAGGCATTTTCATGAACAATCACCTATTTATGTGTAGGCTTGTGGATGGGAAAAGGAGGAGAGGGGATGTTTCTGATAACTTCTGATACTAAAACCCAGAACACACAATTTCATGGTGCATGGTCACATCTGTGACTTTAAAGATAACTCATTTTTCACCAGACCATGCCTGTTTTCATCTATTCACTCACGATGGACATGGTCAAAGGACGGCAGCTCAGGGAGTTTCCCTTCCCTGCTGAGTCCAGGGACTGAGTGAATTTTCCTTGAAGCACTATTTTAGTCATTGATTGCAAGAGGTTTGGAGCACCTCACACAACCAGCTGGCACGTTTTAGCTTCTAAATATCAACTCTTTGCATGGCCACAGCCTGCTCACTTGCAATTGTCATAAATCCTCATATGTACAGAAGTCAGAACAAAATTTTTCTTGCCTGCATTCATTTGTCCTTAACAGTTAAATGGGGCCAGACTAGAAGAACAGTTTTCCAATGTATATCTAAATAATTGATACAACACAAAATATTTAAATATTTGTATTTCTTATACTCCTAAAGTCCTAGCAACAGTAAAAATAATTGCTATTTTTCTGAGCAAAAATACCTGCTCCAGTTTATTATGAAATATATATTTAAAAAAATTACACTTTCACTTCCTGTTTGGTGACAAAGACTCCTTGCTGTGGTCTGTGTTGTCTATGGCAGCCCTGAAAGTATTTGACTCCATTTTGAATGAAAATACAGTATATTAGGAAATCATAGTAGAATTATCAAGAAGGCAATTCAGCAGTTAAATCTTAAAGATGTTTTTGAATAATTAACCTAATAACAAACCTACCAAAGGTGTTCTCCCCAGGAGGAAAACAGGCATGAGTAGATGAAAGATAAAATAGCAGATCTCTACATAATGCAGAATTCAGGATAAATGAATAGATATCACAGCTAGGGTTATAAAATATTTGTGTTGAGGTTTTTCTAGAAACTAATTGCAAGATCTGATTGATAACTAGTTTTTTGTTGTTTGGTTTTTTCCTTCCATTGTAAATTATTTATATAAAAGAGAAAGAAAAGATGAGGAAGCTGAAACTCCTGGTTGTATTTTATTGTGAAAAAGTGTAAATTCATCTGCATAGAAGACTTATGTCTCTGCTGGGTTCTGCTCTGAGCTTGAATAACTACAGATAACTAACTTCCTGAACTCAGCCTAAGATGTTCACCTTGGAGGTCTTTAATAATTTTGCATAGCCCAAAAAACATACAACTCAAACAGGTAATAAGATGTGATTACACAAACCACCTCATTCTTCTATGTTCGTGCAGGTTAGAGAAAGAGGTTTAAAATAGAATAATTGAGGCAATCAGGTAAGAAGTTCCTAGCAATCAAGGACTATGCGGAAGTCATGGAAACTTGCCCTTTACTGAGTAAAAAACCATAATAATCTAAATTACCTCATACTTTTTACAAAGTCAGATATAAGAATACCAATCAGTCTTAGCACTGCAGTATAGATAGAAATGTATATTGTCAGGATAAGCAGTAATACAAAATGAAGATAGAAGACAGCTACCACACAAAAGCAAACCACTAGGAAATAACATGGTCTGGAAATTAAATTTTCAGACAGTCCCTTCATGCAAGCCCAGAAACAACCTTCCATTAGGAGAAGTGGATAGGGAAAAGAAATAAAAATCAGTTACAGGGAAATCTGACATATTTACAGAAGTAATTTTTTGATGTGAGAGTATGGTGAGAGGCAGTAAATTTGCTGATCAGGAAGCTCCTATGGCAAGTGTGTTAACTCTCCTTAGGGGAGACATGAAAAGAAAATGAGAGAAATATCAATTAATGAACGTAAAAAGCTTTCCATCAATTTCAAGCCTAATTTCATGTAATGAAAATAAAAAATATTTTTTCAAAGTTTTGGGCTTTATCTACACAGCAAGAATTTGCTGGAACAGGTGCCAGCCTATTTATCCCAGAAAGCCATTCAGACAGAAGTCAGTCTAGAATGCCAACTACTAGTTTGCTCATATTGCTAATACCAGTTGGTACAGAGGCAAAAAGGCTTCATTCTTTAAGTTAATTTTCTCTTTGGCTTTTGCAGGTCTTGTAAATTCTTCCTTAGTATAGGCCTGGGGGCAAATCTACAGCTGATGTCTACACTGTTTCACATAGTCCTTCTGAACAAATATGAGATAGTAATTACCCTATTTTTTTTTCATGACAAACATATATTCTGATTATTTTCATGGTCCTGGAAAGTTTAAGTACATAATTTCTCAACTTGCAGCACAGTTTTTAACTTGACACTCAAGTTTGTTGTGGTTTGCTGTGGCTTTTTTGTTTGTTTTATTTTTCTTTGGTAACAAAACCCAAGAATTTCATGCGTTCGGAGGGTTCAAGCTCAAAGCAAATACTTATTATTGCAAGATTTGCAATAAAATTATTAAAATTGCTGGCACTGGAATTTACCTCAATTTACAACCTGTCTTGCTTTTTTTCCTCTTGAAAACTAATGCAAATTCAAATCATGAGATGAACATCTGCAGCCCTTTCTGATCCTTTATTTTTTGTTTGACCTCTGAATCGCTTCTAGTATTTGCTAATTCTTTCTTTTTTTTGATAAACATTTTGCAAGATTTTATAATGAATCACAGTAAACAAGCAAGCAAGCATTTAGTTAACTTTGAAAAACAGGTGCCATGTATGGAGAGAACCTTGTGTAGGGCATGCACAGCAAACAATGCACTATTGTCTCTGAGGTAAATTGCTACACTAGACATTAATTAAAGATAAAATGCCAACACTTTTGGACTGTTGCTATGTTCATCAAGACAGAATTAAGGAACATATCCATTGTGTAGAATAGCTGGCTTATGGAGTTTTCTTCATCATCATAAGCAGCCCAGAGTTACCTGTAATTCAATTTCCCATCTAGCAGGTGGGAATATTGGTTCTTACCTCCAAGAAAAACTAAAAGACCACCAAATTATAAAAAAAAGATACTTAGTCTAGTTAAACATTTTTAAAGCTTTAAACAGAAACCCCCAGAGGTGTGGACTCTCCACAGTGAATGCTTTTAATAACAGATTAGAATAACATCTTTGAGTAACAGCTTCACATAGCTTGGCTGTCTAAAGGGAGAAGGTAGAACCAAATCATTTCCTGAGGTCTTTTCAAATCCCGAGGCTTTAGGTAGGTGCTTAGAGCCCTTCTTTGAGATCCATTCTAGCTTCCAATTACCACTCAACACCTGGGTAGGGATTCTAGGACAGAGATACCACTATCTCTCCTCTCTAGTGCCTGGTGGTTATGATGCTGACTCAAGACATAGCTCAGGTTCCTGCTGAGAACCAGAGGGGACATGATTTATACCTCACTATTAGCACATAACAAGACATTTTTCATCCTTCCATTCCAACTTTGACCAAAATTTCATCAAGGATATAAGAAAGGCAATAAAACCTCAAAAAAGAAGAAATTGTATTGAAACAAGTCAATTCCCAGAAGCTTTTTTTTTTTTCCAAGTCATCATTTTCCTTAACTAAGTAATGTGAACTAACTGAAGAGACCATATAAATACTAATCTAGAATCACATCTAATGTGATAGTCTGGACACGTAGTTACACATTCATATAACTTGGAGTGAAACGAAAAGACAGATGTGATCATTAGGGTTTTTTTTTTTCACTCAAAGCTCCCTTCTCTTACAGTCATAACCACAGTCAGGGTTAGTGGGAAAAAAAAAAAAAAAAAAAAAAAAAACCACAAAAAACCACCATGAAAAATGACAGTGGTATGCGTGATTTGGGATACACAGTAGTAATTGCCATTGTATTTTACAATTGTTGTGTGAACCAGGCAACAACAACAACCAATTAACTAACCAACCAACCAAAAATAAAATACAAACCCTCTCCCCCCAAAAAAGCAAAAAAATAAATGATAAGAAAAGAAACCACACAAAGCCTGGAAACTACTCTGGCTCCCTTAGAGCCCAGGACAAGTAATAACTACAGCAACTTTGACATTTCAGAAAGGTTTCCACTGTGGTTTTACACTAGAACCAGATCTAATTAGTTTCTGATGATCTTATTCTCATTTTAGAACAGAATGAAACCTGATGTAAGTTTTAAGGAACATAAAAATACTAAGAAATAGGAAGGGAAATTTGTATGTATTTTTTTCATGAAGTAAGAAGGAGACATTCAGTTGGTTTTTTGCTCTTTTAAAACTTTTAGAAGAATAAATCCTATCCTCCTCTTCTACACAGAAAAAAAAGTCTTATGTGGCATGGGGGACACAGTACAGAACTTGTAAAGCAACCCATCCTACCTACTTCCAGGCAGCTCTCCCCAGCTGCTGAGTTAAGTAACACCAGCAGTTATGAGAGTCAGGCACCTCCAGATGCTGGTTCTGGTAACCTGAAGTCTTATCACTGATCCTGGATGGGGACTTCAGGACTTCATAATGGGAGCACACCACCTCTGTAGGACAAATCCCAGCTGGGAGATCCAGAATGGCTCATAGGAATGAAGCCTGAATCTGGGCTGGTATATTTTAAAATGTAGGTTTTCAAAAGTATCAGTAAGTATGGTAACATATTTACTACAGGACTTCTGACAGCTGCTTGAAGAGTATCACAACGATGAGAAACCCAAACTATTCTCAGCTGTAACAGAATATGTAGCAGCCACAAACTGCATCTTAGAAGGTTTCATCTGGTGAAAGAGAGAATTTTTTTTTTCACTGGAAGGATGAAGAAATGATAGAAAAGGCAGTCCAGGGGCTATGGAGTCTCCATCCAAGGACATTTTAACGATTTAGGGTAGACAAAGGCATTGTTGATGTGATTTAGTGCTGATGACAGGTCTGCCTCCAGCAGGAGACTGGAGTGATTCAGAGATCCCCTCCCACCCATGTTTCTATTCCATGATTTCTGTGGCTCAATGAAGGTTCCTTTCTCCACTGTCACAGCAGATGCTAAACAAATCAGCATGTCAGTTGGGTCATCTCATTCAGAAAAGTGTAATAAATATTCTGGCTCTTAGTGAAATGCTTCAACAGATGTGTGTTTTGCATTCTTGTATAAATGCCTCTCCATGAAAAACAAATTTTGTTGGTGTGAGACTGGAACTTCTCCTCCTCAGGTTATCCACCCTTGCAGAGTGATGTCTGCAGCAGCACTGCTGTGCCCCTGTGCCTACTGGCACAAAGGCATGTTGTAGCCAAGAAGGGAAAGTAACAGATCATCCAGCACTGATAATCTGCATGCACCTTAAATTTCAATCTGAAGTGAAGATCTAAGACCTAGTTCTGAAACTAGTTATGTGCAAATGGTCCCTGTGTAGCACCTAAATCAATGTTGCATTGTTTTGACCTTTTGTACAGGTGTTCTACATTGAAAAAACAGACTTCTTTATATTACAGGGATGTCAGTGCAGTATTAAGTCAGTTAAAGGAACTGAATAAGAAAATCTTACCTGGTAAAGCTACACTTTTAATATATGGACTCCCCAAACATGAATGATATGTGATAGCTGAACAAAGAATAAACTAAATGTTATTTTATAGCAGAGGTTTAAAAACAGAAATGAAACAGGAAGAAGGGATACTTTTCTTACCACTGATGCATTTTACTGTCAGTTCTACTATAAAGGGTTTACATCAGATCTTGGTACCTAAGGGAAAAAAAAAGAAAAAAAAAAAAAGAAAACAACCAAACAAACCAAAACAAAAACCCTGATTGAATTAAGCTTGTTTCAGTAAATTAAAAATCCCCTACAAGTCAGTGGTTTGAAGAGCTGGTAGGAGTCACCACTTGACTTCCAAAGAAAGTGCAGCATCTGCGGGGGCGACAAGTCAGTCCCTCTGAGCTCTGACTCTCTGAGACAAAGGTTATTCCAAACAGCCAGTACAACCTTCAGCCAAACCACCACTGGCACTTCTCCCTTCTTGTCTCCTTCAGAAGATCTCTTCTTCTAAGACTTGGAGAGGATTCCTAAGGCTTTGCACAGGACCTGCCCTGAGCCACGATTATCCCACACCCCACTAGCTCTCTGTTAGTAAGGGACTCTCACTTCTCGTAATTTGAGTCCAGATGAATGACAGAATAATTTTGTGAAATGACTGGAAAGCCCCAGCAGAATCCCATCCCTTTTTCTGGGACAGGCACAAGAGGCTTTCCTGGTGTTTATCCTTACCTAAAACCAAGGTATCTGAAAGATGTCTCTAGACTATACTTCACAGTGCACCTTCAAAATTGTTCTGCTTTCATAATTTCTCTATTGTAGCATTCAAGTGTTTAATTAATCACTTTTCAAAAGAAAACTTTTTTTTTTCTTCTGTTGAAGGCAATTTTTTATTAAAGATTGTGTTGTTGGTTTTTTTTTGTTTTTTTTTTTTTTACAATCCACAACAATTAATATGATTAATGGTCACATTTTCTCTGGAAAATAATCTCAGCAAATTTTTTTTTCCTTAGGCTTAATTTTGGAAACTCAATGTCTAAATATCCACCAAGGTTTTACTACACATGGCTGTGAAGTGTGGTTCAAAGACTTCACACGCTGCTCTTTCCCTGACATTGTTGGAGGGGAAGAGCTGTTTTCTATCATGAGAAATGGATTTGCAATCTATTCATTTGGGCTGAGGTGTTTAATTGTAGGCAGCCAAGCTTCTTGTCTCAAGTCCTTTGTGCCTCAGATTATCTGCCTCTAAAAAGGATATAATGTTCTGTGTTTATCTCCAAGGGCTGACAGGAGGTTTACTTAATTTACATCAGCAAAGTACTTTGCAATCCAAGTAAAACGTGCCCATTTAAATGCAATGCTTTATTACAAGACAGGAGTAAATGCTACTGTCATTTATCCTGGTGTCAAATGGGACTAATCCCACAGAAAACCAAGAAATTGCACATGGGAAAAGGCAGTGGAGAATGAAACACGTGGTCCCCTTGGGTACCACAGTGAAGCTCAGAAAAAATATCATAAAATCCTTTGGGTTGGAAAGGACCTTTCAGATCTTTGAGTCTAAACGTCAACGCCAAGCCCACCACTAAACCATGTCCCTGAGAGACTCATCTGCAGGTCTTTTAAATACCTCCAGGCATGGTGAACCCACCACTTCCCCGGGCAACCTGCTCCGGTGCTCAACAATCCTCTCGGGGAAGATATTTTCCTGATTTCCAATCTAAACCTCCCGGGTGTAGCTTGAGGCCGTTTCCTCTTGTGCTGTGGGATCAGAGGCCGATCCCCCGCAGTCCATAACCTCCTCCCGGCAGTGACAGCGATGAGCTCTGCCCTGAGCCCCTTTTCTCCGGGCTCACCGCGCAGCTCCTCACAAGAGGCTGCTGTGGCCCAGACCCTTCCCTCGCTTGGCTGCCCGTCTCTGGGCACACTGCAGGGTCTCAGCGCGATCGCAGAATTCTACCTGCGCTCCCTGTCTCGCCGTGTCCGCCCCAGAGCCCCGGGCCGCGGCGGGCTCGGCGGGCGCTGGCGGTGTCGCGGCTGTCACAGCCAGGCCCCCGCAGCCATCGCCCGGCGCCGTCACCGCTGACAGCTGCGGCTGAGCAGCTCAGGCAGCAGGAGAAATCCCCTGGCCTTACAGTAAGTCGTGTGACACGGTATCATTTGACTGCATTAGCTCAAATGAAGGGGATGTAATTGACGGACCGCTGCCCGGAGCGGTGACTCCGTGTCCGCGGCCTCAGAGAACCCGCGGCCTGGTGCCGGGGCTGCGCCACACATGGGCAAGGCTGGGGGGGGAGGAAAGCGCTTGTGAAACTGATTTCAAAACCAAAAGTGAGTGAGGGTCAGAAACAAGAGGCCGAAGTGAAGAAATACGGTAGGTCAACAGAAATAACAGGGTCAGAAGTTATTTCTGGTGTCGTATCTGGCGACTGTGTTTGAACATCGGTGATTAACGTATCAGTTATGCCTGAGTGTGATGCAAGAGGCTCGGTGAGTGCTTTGCCTGTGTGCTCAGCTCTCCAGCCTGTCCACTTCGTCCAGACAAAATCCCAACATAAAAGGCTTATCTTGCAAATTAGCCAGCACAGTCATCCCCAGGGGTTTATTTATTTTAAGCTGTGAGCCCCAGGGACAGACACACCCAATTAAAAAAAAAAAAAAAAAAAAAAAAAAAAAAAAAAAAAAAAAAACAAAAAAAAAAAACACCACCAAAACCTACTGCGCTCTGCAATAGGAGTTTCTAACTGTTTAAACTTTTTTTCCCCCTTAACTAACTTATTTTTTTTCCCAAAATGTGGCCAAAACCTTGCAGTATATAATATACTGCCAAGGCCAATGAAGAACAATGAAGGAAACCCAAATCTGCCTCTGTTTCATGTTGGTTTAATGTCACAGTAGGACCCAGGTCTGTTATTTGTGTGCAGTGGTTGTGGTGACCCGGGAAGTGTGACATGAAATAAGGGTTGGTGAGAAGTTCATGGCGAAAGGGAGTTAAACACTGGCAGGGAAGTGAAAGCACAAACTGGTAAGTAGTGACAAAAAGTCAGACTATGAAGGGGAAAAACAGAAGATAAAAGGAATAAAGAATTAGAGCATTTTCAAGGAACGAATGGGTCAAAGAGATTGTTGCAGAACATAGCTGTGGACCTAGCCCTATACAAATGCATGTCTGTGTTCATAGTGAGGAGGGTGGCACAGGGCTGAGATACCTGACGTGTTTGCAGAACAGTTGGGGCCTTGCAGGATGTGCTGGGTTTTTTTGAGAGCTTTGCCTTCTCAGAACTGTTTAATAACTATCATTTGAAATAGTCAAGAACACATGATAGTGTGAATCATGGTTCCTGTGGCAAACCTGTGGTTAGAAGTTGTGCCAGCAGCACTGTAACAGTTTATTAGAAGGTGAACATATGCTTTTCATCCAAAAAGGGATATAGCAAAGGCATTTTGAAGACTGAAAGTCCATTAATCAAAAGAATATGTTTCTGTTTGTAAAATAAAAATTCCTTCATGTACCCAAACACAAATTTATCCACCTACTGCTTTGGGTCATTTCCACTAAACAAAGCTTTTTCTTTGTTACAGAGACAGAACTAGCAATACTCAAATGTACACCACACCAAAAATATGTTATATCTTTAATTGCACAAATACTCCACTAAGTTAAAGAAGGTGGCCTAAAGCATCGAAATTTGCCATTCAACAGCTCTTCAAAGGCTTTGAAACACTTTATAAAGAAGAATAATTTCTGACTGAAGATTTCTGCAGATAAATGTTGAGGGTCACATTCTTAGCTGGTATAAAAATGAGGTAAATCCAATTGGATTATTCTAATTTATGATCTTGAGACGTTTTTGAGATTGTATCCTTGAGATATTTTTCCATTAAAGGCTTTCCTCCCACGAGACTTACAAAGTGATACTTTTTTACTTTTTTTTTTTTTTTTTTTTTTTTTTTTTTACTTTTTGTTTTTTACTTTAAAATGTATTATTTTACTACTTTTAATTTTCAAGCTTAAAAAGGTAAAAGTAAGAGATTTTAAATAAATGAATCAAAAGTGGTATTTCTCACTCAAGGCCTGGGTAAAAGAACCAAGTACCAGTTCTTTCAAGATAGTTGAAATTTGAGATGTTTTCCCTTAAAAGCTTGTAAGATTTTTTTTTTTTTGAGAAACAGTATTAAGAATAAAAACACTTACTTTTCCTATTTGAAAGCTGTGTTGTCTGCCCTGTCAGAATGTTTTTTTTGTAACAATTCCTGGACTGCATTTCCTGATTACACAGAAAAAAAAACCCCACAACTTTCTGTTTTAAGTTGCAATCTTTCTCTCACCTTAAGGTGTTGAAAATGTATTCTCTACCCTATACAGGTATACAGAAGAGTTTAAAGGTGAACCACAGCCAAGTTTTCAACCATATGAGCTAAGGCATAGGCAAGGATTTAAATCTGACTTCTGCGTGAGGATTCCATCATTTGAATAGCAATAGGCAAACTGGTGGACTAAATCAAGTTTGATTTATGATTTTTTAGCCCCAGTCCCTGCTCTGAGACATCAAGTTTCGGACCAGATCAGAGGGTTTGAAAATGGAGTTGTTGTATTGTTCCTTAGTGAATTACAGGGCATTTATTTGCCTACCAATATTTAAACTCAGATTTTAATAGCTATTCAAACTAGCTATTCAAAGAAGTCCAGAGGGTTGGATTCCCCAGAGCCTTAATCAGCCTACATGAGTCAATTTTACACCAGTGCATTGTTTCATTGAGAGGTACAAGTCAAATCACAGTGATATCTAAAATCTCCATTTTCTGACCACAGTTTAAAAACAGCAGAATCCAAACCATCGTTTTTCTCAAATGTCTCTGTTTTAATCATAACTGCAGCATTTAACCTCTGAAGAGGAAGAAATAGCCTTGCTACTGAGATGCTATGAGGAGTGGGTTTGCTGTTATTCCTATTTAACTGAGCTCTTATGCAATGCTTTTGGTCCCAGAGGATTTTCTTTCTGTGTTTTCTGCCTGCCAGAATAGTGGGTACCAAATGACAGTCCATATAGTCTATCCAGAGAAACAGGAGCAGAGCCTAGACAGGTCAAAATATGTAAGGCTCTACCAAAATCACACAATACGTATCGAGTGGAGGAGGCCTTAGCTGGCCATCAACAGTACAACACAGCTTGCACCACTCTGGGAGGGAAGGAAAACAGCCACAGCAGTTTAAAAATTCTGGTTCCCCTGTGGTCAGAAATGGTATGCTGGAACTTGAACTAGTGTGCAACCACATTTAAACATAACTGTGGCTGGACTGGCTTGAATTCTAATGTGGACAGTACCTAAATTAGAAAAGACTTGGGAGAAGCTGCATGCAAATGTGCATGAGGGAGTATAAATGACTGGCACCAGTGTCACTTTCACTTTGTTAATTAAAGCAGCCTCAATAGTTTGAACACAAACAGGATTCAGAGAAGTGGAACTGGCTGCTGCTTTTAGCACAAGGGCAGAGACCCTCTAATTTTAACTCTTCATGAATGTAGCATTTGAGCAATTAAACTGATGAAGCAGGGAAGAATCTCCCCGTTCTCTATATAGGCAGCTCCAGCTGAGATGGAGTCATGTTCTAGTTTTCATGTTTCATTTTCACGTTTCTCCACACCTATTGTTTCTCCTAGACAATAGACAATTTCTTCCTTATGAGATTTTTTTTTTTTTTTCTCACTGGGAGCAAAACTCTTCAGTATTTGCAGAAAGACAGTGTAGGTGAGGGTCACCTCTCAGCTGTAAGTTAAAGGTCATTGTCATCTCCTAGATCTAGATGGCAGTGGACCAGCAGCTGCATGTTTTCAACGTCATGGTGTATCCTGCTGGAATGTTTTGTCTCCCATGGCAGGTTGCCTGAATCATTTGGTGAGCTGCAGCTCCCTCGGTCACTGCCTGCAGCCCAGTGCCAAGGCAGGGTAACACATCACAGCACTGACACCTTCACCTCAGAGGCTGATCCTGCTGGAACTCAGGGATCAACACCAAGCCGAGGTGATTACAAAGGCAGGGCTTGTATCCCTGCACCTTCACTTGCTGCAGTGTTTAGAAACACTCTATAACGTCAAATTTTACACAAAATAATACCACTTGCTTTTCACAGTAGGGCTACATACCTCTCAGTAAAATGTGCTGCTGTATGCCTATGACATTTTTAGCAGGGTGTTAATAAGAATGCAGGTTGGCCTTGTCACTGCTTCTGAAATAAATTAAGGTTTCTTTTGTCAAAGCCTTTAATAGACTTTTGGACTGGAAAAGTGCCGAGATGGTCACAGGATCGCATGACTCAGAGGGCTACTGAGATTTAAAAGTGTTTTAAAAGTTTAAGACAATAAAAATAGCACTACTGTGTCATTTTTAATAGATATAAATGTGTGTTACACAATTCAGGCCCAGAAACTCCTTTCAGTAATGAACAAAGATCATCATCATAGCTGACATTTCTGAAATGTTTGAAAAGTAAGTTCAAGGTCATGTTTGAATGCAAACATGTTACACACAGTAATTATCATGAGTTTGTTATATTTACTGGTACAAAGTATTCAGAGAGTCATGTATCAAGTAGACTAATGGTCTATTATTGAGCAAAGTTTAACATCAAGCAATGTGCTATGAATTTTAAAACATTTTTTAATGTCAGAGACAGAAACTGTAATGAGAAAAGTATTTTGATTACAGAAGATTTACGAAAGGGGAGAAGAGGGAAGAGGGGAAGGAGAGTAGAGGGAAAATTTCTTTAAAAAACAAAACACAAGACAACATTTTCTAAATGGGTAGCATTTAGATCCTGCTGTATAGGATGGGATCTATGGAAGCGAATTAAAATGTGTTATGCATATTAACATTTTGAATTTCCCAAGGCAGGTGAAACCCTTTCCTGTTCACTTCCAAGCTTGTACATTCTGACCCTTTGTCAAACTGAAACTGGGAGGCTGAAAGTGCTTTGGGCACCTCTGTGAGTAATGCACAGGTCTCATCTCCTACACAGGATCCCTTTGCTGGAGGCAGTTTCAGTATTAATCAGTCTGTCTGTCGCTAGGGGCTACAACCTGCTAACAAAACCCTCAGACTTTTCCCTGATTCATTGCAGTCCGTGCTCTAATTTTACAGGGGTTTAATTTAAGTAATGTAATTGCCCCTAAGATTTTTTTTAAGAAAAGGTTTTTTGCCAAAAATATGTGTCAATGCCATGATCTTTTCCTACTACTTATTTCATATTTGTACTGTGCTAAAATCTTCGCTTGTCTGTTTTTTAAAATCCATGGCAGAACACTTCTGATGTCACTGTGGGGACAAATCCTGGACAATTGTCCAGGAAGACACATTAATATCTGTGCTAGTGACATAGCAATACCTGCCAATAAAGTGAGTGGGAATTGGGCTCAGGGCCATATTTGTTCAAGGCATCTCTGGAGCCAAAGCAACCACATGGATTTCATAATTTCATAGTGGTGTGGCCCCAACAAACAAAGTTCCCAGGGGTGAAATTCACTAAAAACAAAATCAAATTAAGTACTTAACCAAAATGGCATTACTGTAGCTACTAGAGATAAGGGAAAGGGATAAGATTCAGACCTGAAGGGTTTAACCACACCAGAAAAATTAGGGTTTGTAATTTAGATGGCTCTACAAATTGAGCTCAACAGGGAAGAGAAAATCCAGCAGTGGGATCCAGTAGCTCCATGAAGGAATTAGACAAAATGTTAAGACCCATAAAATAATCTTGAAAGGTGAGATTCAGCAAAGCCTATCAGCACTGATCAGATATTTTCCTTGGCCAGGCACAGGCTGCCAAGTGGGAGCCCATAGAAATCACAGCGAAAGATGCTAACCTCCAAGTTAGGAGAGAAATATATTTGCTGCCTAACAGATGTAACTGGCTTTTGATTCAATCGATATTTTTCACCCACTGAGTGTCCATCTAGTGGAAGTGTCTGTTTCTGAGTTGTTCCTATCTTCATTATTTCAAAGGCCCTGGGAATGACCACTACAGTCATTGTAACAGTCCTCACCCGTCTTCCTGTGACAGTTTTCATTGGCAGGTCTCAACATTCTCTACAAGAGAAGTCAAAATCATTAACCTCATCTTATAAACAGGATAAATAAGGCACGAGAGGGACAGAGGGGGCAAGATCTCTGCTGAGGTCAGACGAGGACTCAGACACAACCCTGCACAGTCCCAGGCCAGTGATCACCTCTGGGGGCTCCTAATCCATTCCCTCTGCTCATCCGTGTTCAGTCTCTGATGTTTTTTTAAGGTTTATACACATAAATGTGGCACTGATACAGAACTGGTGGAGTTCAGGATAGTTCACTGACATTGTTTTACTCCTGTCATGTTCAAATATTTTTTGTTCCCCACCCAAAATTACTTTAGAGACAAACAAGTTGTAATAGCTCTAAAAGCACCTGTGTCTACTTAAAACCACTTCCTTATGCAAAGCCACTCCCAAGCATAGTGGCATATATTACATTTTTTAAGCAGAGCATTGAAGTCAGAGTTTGTGATTGGAATTCATCTGCAAAGATATTGCAATACTTAGAGGTGTTGGGAAAGCCTTTTTAAAATTCCATTTACTGGAAATATGGGAAAATAATGTAATTTACATCACGTTTTTAAAAGTACAATTCTAGTCCCAGTTTAGGAAATAAAACTAGGAAAATGTAAATTTAGGAGGCTTGAAAATAGGGAATAATTAAAAGATTCCAGCATATTTACACTTTTGCTTATTTATATACTTTTGATAACACTTCCTGTTTTAGGAAATCTTGCTTCTCATTTTTGATGACTTAGGAGCAGTGACTGTTTAGATCCAGAGAGGAGTTTTTTGCTCTGATTTTCATATTTTTTATGGATACTCATGGAGAATTATGGACCTGGCAGATAAAAGCATGCTGGGAACAGATTTCCTGGGCACAAGATGTTTATGGTCACTGAAAGGGTTGACTGAAAGGTGCAGGGCTTTCATTAGCCCGTGTCCAGATTTCTGTGTCTAACTCTGGAAACAAACCTACCAGGCAGCTCTGAGAGACAAAGAAAGTGGGCAGGGAGGGGCTGGGGCCCAAGGCAATGTACTAATGGGGGCACGTCTCTGTTTTGAACAGTTACTCGCAGATTTCTCAGAGACAGAAGGAAAACTCTAAGCCAGGATACAACTCTTTTGAAAAACTGTGGCCTAACTGGTAGTTCTTAAATATTATCCCCAGTTCTGTGCCTCTGAAAAGCTGTTTCTCTTCTACCTCAGATGCAGAGAGAAGCATATCAATACACTCTTCAGAGGAGATGGATGGAGAGCTTAATTCTAGCAAATCTATGGAAGCAACACTTCAGCACTTTGGCACGAACTGCCTTTGACATTGAAAATTAGTAAAGAAAAGAAGTGATGAAAATGTCAGGAGCAGGAGGACTTCATTTTTCTGTTGTTTCAAACTTCATCTGTTATCTACAATCAATGCAAGGACACAACTTCCCATACCATAATAATTTACATTATGTTTATAGGCACAGATAGAAGTAATCACAGGGTTAGGCAAGTGTCTCTTGGTGAATTCTTCAAGCCTCAGAAGTGCTTAGTTCTGCAGTTCTCTCTTCCCAGGAATGCAGGGGAGATCAGCATGGAGAGCTGTGCAATTTCTGCCTCTCCATATCCAAACCATAAAATTTGTAGCCTATCTGGCTTCAGCTGTGTATAAACATACCCCATGATCACATGCCTGTGACTTTAAAAAAAATGTTGTCTTTGCCTCTGAAGAAAAGGCAATAAATATTTTTCACTCTTTTCATATCTAAACAAATACCTACGAAAGGAAATACATTCATAGTCTTGGTGCTAGATTTAATGTTTTAAGCTTTCCATTGTTTGGAATTTCCTGTTTAATGCCTTGGAAAAAAAAATTCCATTACAGATTTTTGTCCTTTCCCAGTGAGAACTCATTGTCCAAATCTTTTAAATGGTGCTGAGATGAATGAGTCCAAGTTTATTCATTTCCTTTGTGTCCACCAGAATTTGGGATACTGCTGGATACAATATCTCCTTTGCCCCCAGAATTCCTGTTTAATATTCCTTAGCAACAGAACCTTGGATGTCTTGCTGGCTTTTGTGGCCATACAGCTCCACAGACATCACGTGCTCTTTCCCACCCAATACTCCATGTGAAGCAGGGAAGTGTTAAATTCCCGGTTTATGGATGGCAAAGTAAAATAAAAACATCTCAGCACTTAATACTTCTGAGAACTTTTAATCTGAAGTTCAATGCACAGAGGTAGAGTAAGGAACGAGTGTCAGGGTTTCACATCTTGGGCCAGAGCCACAGTAGCTTATTTGTCCTTCTTGTCAGCGTGTGAGTGATGGCTTTTAATAAATAAAATGATTCCTGCATTTCGAGGCCACTCCCCATCACATTAGCACGGTGGTTTTCCAGAGGAGTTACTCATATTGTCCCCACAGCAGCTGTTACCAAACTCCACCTCCTACAACAGGGAAAGGCAAAGTGTTTGTCTCATGCTCAAAATTAGAGCTGGTCAAAAATTTTCAGTTGATTTTTTTTTTTTTTTAATAAAGGTGCTCTGTGTTCTTACAAGTCCTATTTCTTAGAAAAATCCCATTTCAGTTCTTTTCATGAAAAAAGTTGAAGAAACCTAATATTTTCATATTTTACCCTCTGAAAGCAATGAAAACTTTCCAACTCAAATCAGCTTAAGGCTTTAAGTCCAAGTCCTACACACTCACAGGTATACTAAGCATTCTTTTTCTAACAAGCTCCTGCTCAGAGACTGTCATCTCTTCCATAACACCCCCAAAGCCTGGTATATTGTGAATATTATAGGGCAGACAGTAGGTTAGATCATGGGTTAATTTATTCAAGTAGCTCTATTTTAAACACTCAGGAGTTCCCCTAAAAATGAAACATATGCTTTGGCCCTTGGCATTTTCACAGTGCTCACTTGCCAGCTCAGTATTTATTTATTCCCAGGTTTGCTACTTTCTTGGAGGGTGACCTTGAAGAAGCACTTTCATTTGTCCATATTTTACCACCAGTTCCTCTTTTTCTGTATTCAGGAGGTTCACAGCAAGCATTATCCAATAAAGGGACAATCTGATTTTTGAACTTAAGAAAACTACCAAGGTGAAGCAAAAAAGTATATTCATACCATTAGGGCAAAATAATATGAGTAATAAATAGTAAATAAGTGGCATGACCTGAGCTATAAATTGCAAGGTCCTGCCCTCTGCTTATTTTACTACTCCGTGCTGCTTTTGAACAGATTTTCAAATATCCTCCCAAAATAGAACATAGAAACACAATTCACAAAAGTCAGAAAGAGAAAAAGAATATAAGCTCATGCAATATAACAATAAGGGTTAATTCACAACCATAGATGCATTTCAACTCTGTATGCACAGTACTCCGTACATACTCACTAATAAAATCTAATTTGATGGTTTATGGCAGTAGTAATGTTCCTAGAAATCCTTAGTATAGTAACATTTTGGAAAACAACCCTCTAAGTGAGGGGATCAGTCATTTTCTTTCTATAACAGTAAAAGCTTCAGGGTTTCAAACGGATAAACACTCTGCAATTTGAGCTTTGTGACTCATGCTTAACAAGGCAGATGTGTGCCGAGAATTAGCAGCCCATAATGTATGGGTTTTCCTTGTCTCTGACTAAATTACTTAAGACAGAGCAGGCAGAAAATGCAAAGACTTGCAGAGCAATGCATTTCTCTTCGTCCCAGGACACGGCGGTCACCCCGGCCATGGCTGCATGGAGAAGGCGGCAGGGAAGGAGAGGAGCCAATCGCACATGACGGTGCAAACGGGGATACGAAGCCTCCCTGACACAGGGACAAGGATGAGCCCTAGGGCAGCTTAGAAATTGATAGGTCAGGCTGAACAATGAGCTTGCAAATCATTTCTTCTGTGAACCCTATTCAGATACACAGTTTCCGTGAAGTTAACAGCTGGTATGAAAAAAAATAAAATTAATGACATTACTCACCTGCGTAAAAGCCATATTCCTCTGAAGGAGAGAAATAAAGCTCTGCACACAGCAGACGAACATCCTTTTGCTCCATACAATCATTCCTGACTCTTTCAAAACCAGGCTTTCACATTTTGCTTTACCTCTTTGTCACCTTCATTTCATCCTTGATCCTGAACTTTTCTCAGCCCCTATTTTTCCTGCATCTATTAATCTGCTTCAGATACTCCCTGTGACTGTCACCTTTGTTTAAATTCTCATGTATATCACTCTTCCCTCACCTTGACTGCTGCTCTTTCTTTTTCTACAACATCCACAAACTCCAGCACAGAGCATTTGTAAAATAATGCTGTCTGACTTCTAGGATATTCAGGAAGCTCAGTTCATCCTACTCTCAAATAATTCCACATAGCTCTGTATCAATTTCAAATTGCCTGTCCCATTGCACACCTATTGCCCAGTTTAGAATTTTCATTCCCCTATTGCAACCCATTTCCTTCCTCAATACATTTTTTAAATGGAAAGTCACTATTGTTTAGAAAATTCAGTTCTACCCAGAATAGCTTTTCTGTTTATTGCTCCCTCATTGAATTTTGGAGCCAAATTCATATCTCCAGTAGTATTTCTTTTGAAGTCAGTGGAACTGTGTCCATTTGCTACTATTTTGCCCCATGGGGTTAAATATAGCGTTCTTAAATGACAGAAAAATGAAAAACATATTTTATAAACTTTGATTTCTCTTTCTGAAAATCTGTATTTGTTTTGTAAAAATATATTGCATATAATGACTTACTCTATCAAGTGCTTTTTAAAAGATATATAGATATAAATGTAGATATATAAAATAGTTGGTATGAAATCAAATTGCTCTGTATCTCTGCTCCTGTAAATCCCTGTGCTATCTTTGAATATATAGTACATCTTAATCATGGAATCACAGCTGAATACTAAATATTTGTACATGTAAGCCCCAAGGAATGCTAAAATTCTTTTTTCCTCCTTAACTAGGCATGCTATTAATTAATGCATAGCAAAATGATTAAAAGCATTTTTCAAATAATGAACAATACAGAGACAGACGAGTTAATTGATTGATTGGTGTATGAGCAGGGTCCTAATGGATTAGCATTTGCATATTAACACAGATCCAATCTCTCTCTCTCTTAATGAGCTGCTTGCCACATTTTGTCTTCTTTTAAGCAGCAGCAAGCACGATAAAACAAACCCACTGGATAGCTCTCTCTCAAGAGACCAAAAGACAAACTTTAAAAGGGGCCTTTCTCCAGCACTGATTTATAGAAACCCTCTGCACATCTATTTGGTAGGTATGTGGGGACAATCACTCTTTATCTCAAGTTACTTGTGAAAGGAGCCATTCTGAAAATCATGGAAATTTAAAGCTACTGCTTATAAGATGCTCATAACATAATTTCCCCCACAATGATCTGCCATTTGCCACAGCTGGTTTTGCTATATGAGAAGATGGAGTGGGATGTCACCGGCCAGCTCATTCCATCTGTGGTCTTTCCATTGCCATTGGCAGCTGGACTCTGAACATCCATCTGATTCAGCAGTTCACAGGGAAAGGATCTGAATAATTTCAGGTAGGTAGATGGTAATTTTTAGTCACTGGACTCATTGAGAAGGATTTTAAACCTTTCAGCATCTCCTGTACTCAGGGACTACATGAAGACAGTGTAATGAAGATAAAAGCAGTGACTGCCTCTCCCACCACGAGCATTACCACAATAATGTGGCAAATCTGTTGTCTTGTTTATTCAAGCATATCTAAAAATAAAAAAAGAAAAAAAAGAAAACAAAACCAAAAACAGGTGATTCGGTTGTATACAAATCCTAAGTATGGGTGTCACCAGGTAAACCTGTGTGACTGTATGTGCACTATTGGGCATGGCAGGACACAGAGATCTCCTTGATGCCATCCATACCTAACAGTGTGTATATACCTGTGACCATGTGTTGTAGCCAAGTTATCTGGCCATCTGAGCAACTTCTGGGGCCCACATTCATGTCACAAGAAGGAACTGCACTGTGCCATATAAGAAAATACTTGAAGCCAGCTCAGAGATCTGTAATACACCCCTGGTTTGAGCCCTGTAGATGTGCCCTTTGAGTTCTTGGCCCACAGCCTTGATTAGAGTCAATTGGCATAGCTGTGCTACAGTCATTTCCCTGTTTACATAGGATGAGGATCTGGTGCATTATGTATTTTGGCCATGGAGTACAGCTCTGCCTTCTGCTCAGCTGGCTGGCTGTGAAGGCTGCAGTCACTGGGGTTTGAACTCAGCATTCAGGGTCGGGCCGGGTGACACTGCAAAGCCTCCACACTCAGGCAAGTTTCCAAAGTTTCCAGGAAACCCCTGTGACCTCCTGCTACCTGATTTTCCCTGATTGTTTCACTTAACTCTGATGGCTGCTGGGATCAACATTTACAGTGGTGCTCAGGAAGACTCAACCAGGTCCTAGAGGAGCTGGTGCACCTGCAGTGAAGGGGACACCAGCACCCAGGCACTGATGGGATGTGCTGTCTTCAGGGGGTATTTCCACACCATGAACCAGAGGCAGATTGTGGATGTCTGTATTCAGCCATGAAGAGACTCTGCTGCTGTCTTGATTGACATAGTTCATAAAATGTGAAAGCTATTTCCATCAGGGAGACACAGATACAGTTTGAAACAACCTTTAAAAAACAGACTCATTTATGGATTCCCACACCAAATGCTTTTAAGTCCCTGTTTGAATAAGCAAGATAATTAGTCCACTTGTGGAGGGTTCTTTTACTGTTTGTCTCAAGTGGATAGTCCTAAATGACTTGTAATCTTACTTATATTAGTTTAACACAGAATGTGGGAGTGATCCTTTTCCATTGTATGAATGCTTTTTTTAGATTCCATCAACCTGCTCTAGTAATTTCAGTTCTGAAAGAAAATTTTAAAAACCCTAATTATTATTCTAATTATGTTTCTGCTATGAATTATTATTACAGGTTGCATGTTCATGATTAATGAAGTCCATCATGGAATTCTAGAAATCAGTGCTGAAGCATTATGTTACTGTAGTAGTGTCTGGTGGTATCTGTCACATTTTTCATGGAAAAAATATTCCAGGCATGTGTAGCACTCTATCTATCACCTGTCTATCTGGCATGATAAATGCAGCAAAAAAACCCCAAAGCATTGACATTGATATGAATTTTCCATTGACTTCTATCAAAAAGAAATAGACCTAGTTGCCTGGCCAAGGTTTCTGCTTGTAATAACTATTTTAAGCCTTTTTTCTTTTTCCCTAAAAAGTTACTATTGTATGGAAAGAAATAAACAAACCTGATCTCACAGAAATGCCACATATAGCCAATATAAAAATTAAAAACAAAAGCACGAAAACTATTCTTTGCTCTCATTTTCTAATCTGCCTAGCGAGCTGCTGAAACAGTTGGGCCCTTTAAGATTTTGATAAAATCTTGTTTTTCAGGATTCTGCAAAGCTGAAAAAGGCATAACAACTGTGGCCAGTATCTGTATACTTTTCTATTTCTCTCTTTATCTTTGTGTTTGACCTGTTTTATATAAAATATTTCTGACTGTGCAGTTAGCCAGAAAACCAAAAATAGGAAATACTACTCCAGCTTGGTTTGCTAAGCTGTTAAAAAGGCTTGTGGATAAATTCAGAGTGTGTAATGCATCTGTGATTCTGCCACTTCACAGCCCCTTCCCTCTCCCTAGCCTCCCCCATGCCTGTACTGCATCTGTGCATAATCAGGGAGAACAGAAACCTTTCTTTTACACTGTCTTATCTCAATATCCTTTGTTCATGCCAAGCAGCAGCTCATGAATGTCAGTTGCTTTGCTCTACCTCTGTCTGACAAAGGTTGTGTTTTTCAGTTCCAACGGGAGAAACTTATCATTCCCAAACAATTGAAGAGATTTGTATCTGAATATAAATAAACAAAAGCTGTCCCTAGGGAACGTGGAAAATGTTTTCCTCTAGAGATGCAGTTCCTTCAAGTCCCTGAGGCCGTGCTGCAGCTCCTGTAAAGGTCCATCCTGCAGCCGGTGATGGAAGGAAAACACATCTTGGGCTGAAGGGAGGGAATGCAAGGCTACTGCTCCTCCTGGAGCACATGGCAGGAGGTGTCTGAGGCTGAGGCAGAGAATGGGAGGCAGGAAATACTTCCCCCCAAGCCCTGGGAACCCCAGGGTGCTGCCCATCCTCCCCACGCTGTCCCAAAGGATCAGGGCATGAGGGGAAGAACAAAGGTATAGTTACACTAGGGTCTGGAGCTGGTGGACAGAGTATCCAAGGACAGAAGAAGAGCAGTGTAAACTGATGAAGTTAACTGTTCATCTTCACAAAGGTAAAAGGCAAAGTATTTTTGAAGTCTAGCCCAAAAATCTCACCCTTACACAGATGTCTGGTAATACCCTCTCCCATCCTTAAACCTTTCCTCCAGTCAGCTTCAACTCTCCCAGTCTTTATCTTCAACTCAGCCTAATTCTTTGCTTTTCTACTTGACAAATCTTGTTTCACATTATGTCTTTTCCCTCCTATCAGAACATTTTGCAGAGGACAACACACCTGCTTTGGTCCACAGCTCTCAGAATTCAGAGGTTATATCAAGCTAGAAGGGACCCATAAGAATCACTCAACTCTCTGCCATCTTGAACCAGAGTTCAACTCCCTGCCATCCACAGGACAATTGTTTCTACATCTATTCCCTACAGAGGTTTAAATGTAGTGTGTTCTGCAAGACACAAGAAGGGTTACATGCTTTTTAGCTGGTGTGATTCCTCTTCAGGGACAATTACATCTCACAGTCATAGATTATACTGAGTTGGAAGAGATCCATAAGGACCGTCTAATCCAACTCCTGTCCAGTTCTTGGTGCAGGACATCCCAAGAATCCCACAATGTGCTTGAGAATGTTGTCCAAGCGTTTCTTGAATTCTGCCAGGCTTGGTGCTGTTACCACTTCCCTGAGGAGCCTGTTCCAGTGCCCAGCCACACTCTGGGTGAAGAACATTTTCCTGATATCCAACCTAAACCTCCCCTGCCACAACTTCAGACCATTTCATTGGGTTCTGTCATGGATCACCACAGAGAGATCAGTGCCTGCCCCTCTTCTTTCTCTTGTGACAATGTTGAAGACTGCAATGAGGTCTCCCCTCAGTCTCCTCTTGTCTAGGCTGAGCAAGCCAAGTGTCCTCAGCTGATCCTCTTTTCAGTTGCATTCTGTATCCAAAGAAATTCAGAATGAAAAAATATGTAGGCATGAATAAGCGAAGTTTTACTGAATTCAATTTTATGTTCACTCTGAGGCACTCTAGCCCAGAAGGTACTAAACACTTGGGGAACCTCTGTCAAACAAATTTAATGCAAATGTGTGAGTTTATATCCTATCCTCTAGTTAGAAACCTAATTACACCTCCGAGCCATGGGTCACAATTTGTGTAATTTCTTTTCACTGTAAAGCTTTCAGGACATTTGCAAGAGATATTGTGGGTGAATCCTTCAAGTAAAAAAATGCTTTTCCAGCATAATCACTGAGAAGGCAGGACCATAAACAATACAATCATGCAACATCCAATAGCATCATTGCAGATGGGAAATAGGAGTTATTATATAAGGCTCAGAAATGGGTGACACAATTGTCAACAACTTGTTCTTGCAGGGAACATTCACAGCTGGTGTAACTGCACTGATTCCTGCAGTGATACTGACTGAAATGACCTGGAAATGTATCCTTCCAGTATGATGGCCTTCACTTTTGAGGGGATATTTTGCTGCCCTTTTATGTACCTCATTACAGCCTATTTTATCTGACCTGTATCTTCCATGTCATGGCATTATTGCACCATCAGTTCCTGAGACAGATACTCATCATCTCAAAATGCTCATCAAAACACTGCTGCTTTGTGAGAAGCAAACTGAATTGCCAGCAATGAGAACAGACTTGATATGAGAAGCTGGCCTTTTGCTCCTCTCCTGGTGCTTATATTCTGATAGGCAATATGTCAGGAATAATTAGACAGTTTGGTTTATTTTGCATCAGCTTTTTTTTCTCCCAATAACATAGAAATAGAAAATAGTCTGCAAGAAACAGACATTTTGGACAGAACCATTTCACCAAGATGTATGAAGCCGAGAGGTCTTTTATAATGCCAAAATCTGTTTTAAATGTAAACATTGTTTACATTTGAATGTGAACACTCACAGAATAGAAATGAAATATGAGAAAGGTGTGATTTGGCTCCTGTGGAACTCCTGAGTTTTCTGTGACTGGCATTTCTCCCTGGGGTAATTTATAAACTAATATTCCCTGTTGCGAGAACATTGGCAGGCTTGCAGAGAGAATAGCTCCAATTTTCACTCTAACATATCTGGCTTACATCCAGAAATTGCAGAAAGAATTTGCTACAAAAGTGAGAAAAAAGGGAAATTCTTATATATACAGCATTAATGACACTATTGAAAAAATACAAAGGAATATTTTGAGCAAAGTTATATCAAGACACTACACACAAAAATAAAGATGCAAAGTATGGATTAGCAAGGTAGATTTTTTTTTATTACAAGCAAATATAATTTATAAATCATACATAAAATATAGAGAAAACGACAAATAAGAATGTCTTGCTAGCACACAACTCTAAGTAGACACTGGAAGCTGCACAAATTCTCTTCTTAGGTGCTGGAATTTTTTGATCTAGGTCAAAGGTTCCATCAGCTACATGAATCAACAGATGTAGTAGGTCTGAAGATGTACACTGAACCTCTTTGGAACTTCTTAAAATAGAGTGACTGCTGAAAGAAGATACAGTAGCGTTGCCGGCTGCCTAGACACCGTTCTATTTTAATAAGTGTCAGGGATGCTTTGGGGCATATCAAAAATAAATGGCAGTAAGTAGGTAGGAAGCCAAACGTCTGTGACTTCTAGCAGAATTGCAATGCAAATAAACTCCAGTGAAGTCTTTCACAACCTCTCCAGGGTTATCTCTACGCCATTGTTTCCAGTCAACAATTTATAAACTTGGATTTGCTGATTATCCTTGTCTGGACAATAGACTGCAGCTGCTAATGCTTTATATGTCAGAGTTTGACAAGTGATTAACAGACTAAACTAACCAATTCCACCTTTATGAAGGTACTGCAGTGAGTGTCCTTTTAAACCTTTGATTTTCTTCTATCGGTTTTTACCTCTGTGCAGTTTCACTGACTTCAAAGAAGATGAATACCATTTATTATAGAATACATAAGAAAAGCAAATTAGGGCCAAGGGATTTAAAATGCAGGCAGAAAGAGCCTTCCAAAATCCTAAGCGAGTTTGGTTTCAAAACAAATCCTCAAGAATGAGAGGAAAAATCATTATATATCAGGCACTGTCCCCAACTTCTGCCCTTCCCCTCTTGTCCCATTGCCTTACCTAATTTTTATTTTCAAAAATAATTGAATATTTCAAATAACAGAAATATATTTAGGCAATTTTATTCAAAGACTAGGTTTATTTGCCAAATTGTATGAAAAATTAGCTTTTTCCTATTATTTTAACTACATCAAGTTATTATTTTTTTAATTCTCAATTTGTCTATATAATGGAAAATTAACAAATAATTTATACATTATTACAGCAGCCACATTAAACTCTTAGTGTATGTACAAGCACATGTGAAAACGATTTTGTACAAGAAGAATAAGAATACCAGAGAAATACTAAGAATGCCAGAGATAAAGCATACTTGAGAGAAAATCTTTAGATAATAGTGAGAAGCAATAAGAACATTCAAACCCCCTTGTGTGTTCACATTAACACTGATTTGTTTTTATTCAGGAGTTTGTCAATTGGCGACACCCTGGAGGAGAGTTAAACACGTGGACAGAACTTCTGTGTGGAACGTTTTGTTTCCAGCTATGTACATGAAAGGCATTTTTGAGAAGAAAGTTGCTGCAGTCACAGCCTAGCAAAGCAAACTTACTAATTAACTGCAGGCTGCACCACTTGCACTTAGCTACGTGCCCAGGCTGACAACACCGCCTTCAGTGCTGGTTTGCAAACAAATTTAAATATTCAGTGCACAGCTTCTGGGAAAAAGGCCATCTTTCTTCATGCTGTAGCTTTGGGATGTAACATTTATTAGTTACTTATGCTTATTTCCACTGGCTTTGTGATGCCAGGAGAGTTAGCAGCAGGCTGAATCCTCTAGGTGTATACACCCAGTAGGAATGGGGAAGGGAAGGAACTACCATGAGAGATGGAGCAGAGGGAGGAATGTGGAGATGTTTGTGCAATGTTGGTTGGCAGTATGGCTGTCTGGAAAAACAAAATCTCCTTTGTGGCAAAAGCAGAGGTTTAAAATCTGTTTACACTGTGTGTCAGAATGTAAATGATAACTATTAAAAAAGCACACCAAAAATAAGTAAAAGCAAAGAATATCTCCACCAAGTGTCTGATAACCAGCCTCAATATCTTTTGGTCTTCCCTGTGTCTTCTTCTACCTGTTGGCCATTCCTTTTCTGCCAGGCTCACAACTTTGATTCTCTGCTGAGTGAAGTCTCCTCTTCCCTTGTCCTTTTTTCCTGACTTCCTGGAAAAATGATGCCTTTTCTTCTTTGTTCGTCCCTCCATCTGAGGAATAGCTGCACTTAGTTTGAGAGGAAAATGTTGAAAGGTTTTGTCAGACTGTTTATTGTGAACTCTTGGAGATGACTAGTGTTAGCTTTATGCAGCATCAAGGGTTCATGAACAAAAGTATATTTCTTCAGGCAAATAATGTATTTCTTCCCCTCCTAAAACACTGTTCCTAAAAAAGTTTCCTGCTCAACTTGTATAAATCTTAGAATAGCAACTTCAAGTTGATAGGAAGCATCAAAAATTTATATGTGATAGAGGAAAAAGAAAAGAAATAATAAACCAAGGTTATAATATATACTTCTAGAGAAATCTGACCTTATTACTGGATAAATAATGTTCATTTTCACTTGGGATTGCCATCGTTTAAATCTCTGGACAATGAAGAGAAATAATTTACAGACTCACAGCCCCTTTACTAGTTAAGAACAAGTTTCCAGAGATTTTCCCAAGGCTGACCTAAAGTAATCAATTTGCAGGTCTGTCTTCATAATATGACTTGTGATTCCTCTAATGCATGTGCCCTCTCCTGCAAGTGTGCTCCAGCTGGTTTATACTCACCATGACTGAATTCATGCTTTCTAATAAAATTTGTGAGGGAGTGTGCTGTGGTCTTACAATGTACTTGAAGTGATAAGTGAAGTGATCCTGACAGAGTCTAAGCTGCAAGACGACAGACTGTGTGTCTATAAATGTTAGGTATCATTATATGCTCTCCTAGGCCATGGAGACCATTCCTGCTCTTTAATGTTGAATATAATTTGACTCTTAATTTTCTCTGCAGAAGGGACTAAACTGGAAACAACTCCTACTTCTACCTCTAACACCTCTTGAAGGCATTTGATGCATGAGTTAATTTATTTCATATCATAATTAATCATTTTCTCTCTCACTGTAAAAATGTACAATGTCATTTACATTGCACATGTTAATTTTACCATCAGTATAGTAAACCCACTTCCTGTAGTTAAGTAGAAATAATACATTAAACAGGTAAGATGTGTGTTATAACAGAAGTGAGAAGTGAAACAGAACCAAATTTCTATAAACATAGCAGTGCCTACAAAGAAGATGTTAAGTTCTCCAATCCTTACTTGAATCTGCACAGCAAAGCAAAGAAACGCATGTAATTGGCATTGCTTGCAATGTGGGAGCTTTAGGTGCTCACCTTGAATCAGCTTGAAAAAACCCACATGATTTTGAGGATAAGATTGTCAGTAAAAGTCATTATTGCCAGATCACACTGCTATTTATGCTATCCATGTACGTATGGCACAGGCACATATGATGCTGCTTCTGCTCTGTGATGGTGATTACAAACTTCATCAAGAGGACCATCTTTCTACATTCTCTTCTGAGTGACGGTAATCAAGATGAAAGAGAGCCAAAAAGGGCAAGAACCCCTCTATGAAGATCCTTGATTTGAAAGTATGATAAAAACTTTCATCTTAAGAGAAGAATATTAAAATCAATAAAGTGGGTGAAAGAACAGAATTGTATTTGATGATAGGCTGAATTTGATGCTGAAAAATGCTGCAATGAAAGGATCTAATCATCAAGTACGGTTAGTCCAGTTAATTAATCAAAAACCCAAACAAAACAACCAACCAAACAGACAAAAAAATCCAATGGGTCTGCTATCTTGTTTTTCCTTTTTTAATACATACTGAAGAAGTCTCTCAAGGGACAGTCCATTGTACTAGTAATATACCACACAAAGCTACCAAGAGACAACACATTGAATGGCCAATCTATCTGTCTTAAAGAATATTAGACAGATACATAGAGGAACTGAAATGATCATGTTCGGTTAGATCTACAGAAAAAAAGACTGAGGCTGTATCCAAGCTGGGTTTGAGATTGGTTGTCACCAGATCAGTGGGAAGATGTCAGAAGACCCTTTCAGTAAGCATGTGGATTTAACTTGTCTCTTCTGTCACGTATCAGCTGATTGTGTTCAGCAGTACTTGTATCATCAAGCCCTGGAGCACAATATTTGATGGCCATTTCAATGAGTTTAATTGCACTGATTGTATAACTCCAGGTACCACTGCTAGCCATGGGATTATTCAGTCTCACTAGGAATCTTCACTGGCCTCACTTCCTGTGAGAATGAACTCTATTACATAATAAAACACTGTAGAACAAAAAGTATTTCCTTATAATGATTTCTGACTTGCACTTTCTTTTTTCTTGTTGTTACAGTATTTATCAGAGAAAAGGAATATTCCTCTTCTTCCATTTCAATAGCAGTCACAATTTCTGTGCTTTTGATATGTTTGCTAAATTCCTTTCCTTTCTAAATCAAATAATTTTATCTTTTGAAACTCCTTAAAGTTCTTTTTCTTCACTGCCATTATCTTTCTCTGATCACACTAATATATGATGTGCAAATTCAAGACTTGATACTGCAAGATCCTTAACACTGCTTGTCACTCACCAGACACTTAATTTAAAGCATACAAATATTCCCTCTGCTCTCAGTGGGAATTTTTGTGTAATTTAATAAATGTTGAAGACATTGCTGCTGGAAGTTGCCAAATACATGTTTTTGCCTACAACCAAAAAACCACATGCAGTTTTATTAATCACCCCAGAAGGACAATCTATGCAGCTATTGATTTCAGCAATGTATTCATATGCTTAAAAAAAGGCCCACAGTTAAGCTTTTGCTTCTTCAGATTAATGCCAATCTGCATGTGTTTGCTCCCAGAAGACCACACACGTACTAGCATCTGAACACATATGACAACAATCTGCATAGAAACAAAAAGAGATGCTGGGGGAAAAATGCAATGCAAAAAATGTAAAGAGAAAACTGAATTGTGAAACCAAATTATGGCTAAGCACAATGACAATAAATACTTTTGGCCACAGGCAATAAAATATTGCATCATTAATAAAGCTAAGTGGAGAAAAATTTTGCTTGTCACTTTCATTTATAACCTAAATTTTATACTTTAGCCTTACATGTTAGCTCAGCACATTACACATCTCTCAGGCAATTCCCCTCTGGCCCCAGAAATCATGAGTTACTGTGGTTTCAAAAAGTGGTGAACTGGGTAAATGGGAACTGATTTTAAAAGATGAAATAATGACCTAATTCAAGACTGTAGCAGTTTTAAAAGAAAGACTCTTGAGACAGGAATACTGGAAGGAATTGATGGAGGTTAAAACTGGATAAAACTAATGGATGGATATGGAGGTTAAGACTCCAGGATCTCATGGATGTGAGAGACAAACCTGAGAGGAACTTTCAGAGCATTCTTAACTCAGGTGTGAGATTAATCATCCACGGGTTTGCACAGGCTGTTAGTAATAGATACAAATAGTGCTGCTCTTGCCTTTCCCAGTGATCCAAAGACAAAGTCCATTCCATGTCCCAGCTCACAGAAGCCCTTCAAGAGACTGAACAAATTCTAAGAAAACCTGAAGAATTAGGTTAAAAGAAATCTTTATTCTACCACTTGGTTCCAAGAAAGGCCAGGAAGAAATAGTGGCCTTTCTTGGAAGAAATCTGTTGGTTATGCAGTGTAAGGAGCTGGTGCCTCCTTGGTGTTTGTGAAGAAGTATCTTCACTATGTTTGCCTTTCTTCAATAGATTTAAATGGGAATAACTCCACTTATGTCCCTAAACAAGTTATGGATGTTTGGGGTCTTGTCTTCTATATTTTTGGTATATCTCTAAGTCAGGCATCAAGGCTGGGAAGATTTACTGGGTAGGAATCCAGCATTGCAAGTTCTTTCCATATGAAGTGAATTATTAAGAGACAGGAAGAAAACACCTGAAGATCAAACTCCTGGCTATACAAGCTTCATGAGAGGCAAAAAACTGACCTGAAATCTCAAGGGAAACAGATATCAAGAGGTGTAAAAAAGGACTAATAGGCTTAATGTTAATTCCCTTGAAATCTCCCTTCTGCCACTACAGAAACTAATCATTCCTACCAGCTCCTATCCTTTCAGCCCTTTAAAGGATATGGCATGTCAGCTGAAGCCAAGCATTACTTTTGGTTTTACTGTATGAGTGAGTGAGCAGTGAGACAGATATTTTATTATTTTACTGCACTTGTTTTCTTGTTCTATGCTTTTATGTGAGGGCATCTTATGGACACCTTGTTGTAAACTGCAGAGTCGTTTATGGTTTATTCCTCTAATATGCTTCATACAGAAGTTGAAAACTCTGTTGTGGTAGACAAAATTCAATCTTAGAAAGTGAGTAGCCTAGAAATAAAAGAGAAAAGAGAAATATAACAGGAAAAAAAAACACATCTCAACCTAAATGCATGGGTAAAGATTTTGAGGATTTACTATCCAAGGAAGTAAATGGAAAAGTTGCTCATGGCCTTGGGTTCAGTGCTGACACCCCATAATGTCCCTTCCATTTATCCAGTAGCAAAAGAAACTTCAAAAAACTCTTTTAAAGAAAAGACTGTGCAAGAATATTTGGAATTCACAGATCTATGGATTAAATCAGTGCTATTAACATTATTTTTTATGTGATTTTTTGTGCAAATATACATATATATATATATATATATATATATATACCCTCACATTAAATAGCAACTGTAATTGTTTCCAGATTCCTAGTGATTCTCAGTGTCATTATGGCTACTGGATTCAACCATCTTCATTTAAGTGCTGATTAAAACATATGAAGGTTCCTTGGATCAGAGAAGATTGATATTGGCAGCCTGGAGATCAAAAGGAAAGATTTATCATGAAGATAAACAAATGCACTTCTCACCAGGATCATCTGAACCTGGCCACAATAAAAGAATCTTGTGTTAGGTCTTGTGTTAAGAATCACTGCTTGCTACATCGATTAATTAAATTCATTTTTTCAGTTAAACTTTTTTCTATAAACAGTATTAGAAAGTGTTTCTTACACCCTTATATAGAATATTTCTGTTCTTTGCCTCTTACACACCATAACTGGCATTTCAATGCACTGCCAGGCCATAAGGAATTAATGCATCACATTATGTAACTATATACTGGGATTCACTCTTTTGCTGCAAAATGGGCACGTATTCAATATTAGGCCTATTATTAAATCTTTAAAATAAATATTTACATGTACTTCTTTATTTTATCTAGGGGCAGCTAAATTTCAATTTTATAGATAGATACCTGATTACAAAAAGACTGAATAATTCAGTTACTGTCATATGCTTACTCATAGGGTTTAATTGGAGATTACCATTGACTTCAATGGGTGTGTATCAAACCATTAGGAAGATGCATGAAAATTAGATATCTGACTCAGTTAAATATGGATTTGACTGAATTTGAATTTGTCTAAACAAAACTTTCCCACTGAAGCCACGTGATTGGGAATACATTTATATACCAGCATATGCACAGGTAGATTTCATGTAATTAAATCTGTTTGCATAGGAATGTCATAACCTATATATTTAAACACTGCTAATGGGGCCCAGTTTTAGCTAACCTATTAAATAATTTGTCAGATACAAAAACTGCCTTCTGACTTTGCATTGTATTGGTTCCAACTGAATTCTTACAGAAATACAATTCTCTCCCTCTCTACAATTCAGTGCTCTGAGAAGGAGTCCCTAAATTTTCCTTATTAGTTGGGATCAGTTGTAATAGGTTTCTCCATAGTGAAGAAACAGGTCTGAGCTACACAGGGTGACAGATCTCAAAAATGGATGCTCCAGACCTCCTGCAGTTCTTTAACCCTCTTGATATTATGCAGTGATTGAAAGTAGCTTTTTTTTTACAGCATTACTGTACCAGAAAGCAACTGAGTGGATGTCTCACTCATGAATGAATGGCTGAGATGTCCTTTTTCATAGTCACTGATTTATGGATCAAGCTGTCACTGCTGAGTTGTGGTGATATTCCTGTGTTTACTTTGAAGAAACACATTCCTGAATAACTTGCTATACTCATAGACAGGTAGCTGAAGGCAAAAATGGAATAAAATAATAGCAAGGATGGGAAAACAAATCAAAACCAAGCCAAGCCAAGAAACAAACAAACAAACAAAAAAAATGAACAATAAAAAAGCAAAGCAAGGGAAAGGAAAGAGAAATAAGCTTTTGCTATGAAGATTATGTACTGAATAATCCCAACAGAATATTGTCATGGACTTGAGTCCAGTCAATGTACCAGTAACTTTTAACATTAAAAAATTCTTTGGAAAACTGAGCAAAATAACTAGTTTTTCAAGCTCTTTGAGATGTCTCATATATTAGGTTCATTTAATGTCTGGTCCAGTGGGAACCCAATTTCATCTGGATTTTCCGAGGGCAATACCTCTTAGTTCGGGTTATCTTCTTTTCAGTGTATTTTTGCTTGCATGTTACCTTTTTAATTGTTTTTTATTTCATAATTTCAGCTCATATTTACTGCTTTCTAATTTTTTTTCCTTATGAGTCCCTAATTCAATATTCTTCTGCCAGCAGATACTTTCTTATCATCTCACATAACAGCGAGGTCTCAAAAACTGTTCCTGTGATGGAGAATTATCTGCATCATGACTTACGTAATTTTCATCAGATTTCTCTTCACATCCCAGCATTCACATAGGTATTTTGCTCCATCTGTACAAAGTAAGAATTGCTTTTTCTTCCTCACTGGCTATCAATCTGGAACAGCCAAATGGCTTAATCCTGAGTCTATACAATTTGAAAAATAAGTATCATATAATATCCCTGCAGATTGTTGTCCTCACCTCTGTGATTGGCTTGCACTTTTCTGTGTAGTACTCACAGAAGGTATTAGACTTCTACAATTTAGGATGCAGAGTCCAGTTTCCCAGGCTTAATGGAATCAATAGATACCTAGGAAATGCAATCAGTGGAGGCATAGGATGCAACATCTCTTTTTCTTGCAGTAAGCATCTAAAATATATTAATTAGTGCACACTAAAAATGCCTCTGCCTCCTCATTGACTACAAAGGGAATTCATCCACCCAGCCAGCTGCAGACATCTATACTCTGGACTTCTAAATTATGTGATGTGTATTCCCTGTTGATGACCCCATCCTTGTTTCCGAAAGAAATTTTCACCAATGAAAAGAGATAATATCAGAATTATAAAATTCTCCACCTGAAGTTTTAGGTTGGGAAAAAAATCTTCCCATGAAAGAGGTCAAAACCTATTTGTAATATCAGATGCAAAGACACAGGAAATATTTCTGTGACTAAAAATACTTATCTATGATAGAGCTTCCCATGAAGCAGTTTCTTGTTACTGTCCAAACAAAAATGAGCAAACTAGTGTGAACCCACAAATCTACTATAAATATGAATGTTCCAAGTTTCTAATCCATATCCTTTTATCACCATAAGACTGACATAGCAGTTCTTATGCTGACATAGCAACTGGAGTGAAATAAAGAAACAAAATAACAGAAACTGAAACTACTGTACTGAAGACTGAGTATTTTTTTTTCTATTTATTGAGAGGGAAGCTTTTATTTAATTGGTAATAATTACCTTTAATTGTCAGATGTAATGAGTATTTTCTATCACTGGTGTCCCTTGAGGCAATTAAATATAAACATATTAGAATGAATTCTCTGTCTTTCAGGAATTCTCTGTGAAAAAAAATTGTTTCCTCTTTCAAGTGTGCAATGATTTTTGTGGTTGAAGGCTCTCCAGATTTCTCAGGCCACCTCTCTGCTTTGGATCCCAAAAGAAAAAATAAAGGTCTTAAATCAGGCAAAATGTTAAATGAAGAAACCAATATAGAGACTGTCCTTAGTTTTAAAGCACATATTTTTTAAAAATAGAAATTATTTCCCTGCCCAAAATAAAAGGAAACATGAATAAACATTTTACTCCATGTCTTTTCTTGGAAAAGTTCATTCCCATGCCCAAAAGACTACGAATAGCAGTGGTCATCTCACTACAGTGAAAATAGTTAAGCAATATGCAGAAGTAATACGTTCTTATTTATAGTAGTACTGAGATAGTAATCATTCCAGTAGTCCAGAAATATTCCAGGAGCACTTATTCTTGACAAACTTTTAACTCAAGCTTCAGTTAAAGCAAGTTGCAGCAGTGCTTTTTCCTTTGTGCAGTTTAACATGCACTAGACTACTCCAGCTGAAAAGAACTGTGATTGAAGTTTCTTTTGTCTTTGGGGCTCCAAAAGCAGGCAGCATTATCTCAGCAATGGATTGGATACACTCTTCTGATGCTGCAATAGGAACTAATAAGGTTGTTCAGCTCTGCAGCAAGAAAACCATGTAAGGGTCATCTATGTGCAATCAAAATAAACAAGGAGTGAGTTGTCATGCTGAAATTACCTTCCTTGGAGAGAATAAAAACATGTGTTAAGAGATCAGGGGAACAACATCTTTTAGACACTAGTATAATCTCCTTTGAAAAAGTTGTAGCGATGGAGCAGCTGAGGAAAGGTAAAAAAAAATCTTACAGATACAAGAAAGGTGAAATGTAAAACAAAGTAAGAGAACAGAAGCAATTACTGAAATGACAGTGAAAACCACAAAAAATCCTAGATGTCTACCCAAAAGAATTTATTCTCAGCAAGTTTTTGACCTCAGATAAGGGTTTGTTTTCATATGTAACAATTCTTACAGAGAATAATAGTAATTACAGCAGGTAATCCAAAGAGGAAAATTCTGGGAGACAATTTTCTGCTACAGGAATTGAAGGATTAAGCATCTTTATTCAGTGAGTGTTGTCAATGTTCCTGTGCAGCAGAATGGCACATCCTTAGCAAATATGATGGTTGCTCACTTCTTCCCTTTCTGAGCACTCATCTTTGCTGTTTGGACCTTCATTAATTAATTAAGGATAGCCTAAAATCTACAGCAGTCTCTCTAACAAAAACAAGATGCTCCAAGCAAGATATAAACCAAAGTATTCACATAATAAACATGATAGATGTGGTTTCATTTATCAGTGGGCCAAGGCACACAAACTTGGATAGTCTGAGCTAGTCGCCTAAGTGCAAGCACAACTCTGGCATGCTCAGAAGCAGCATAGTATGGCACTAAGCCTGAGAAAAGCTCTATCAGGAGTAGAAGGGAAGAATATCAATAATTTATGACATCAGAAGTCCTTTATCTGACCAAACTGTGTAAAAAAAGTATTAATGAAAGTAAGAATAAGGACCAATGTCTTTTATTAGATACATGCAAAGTGCAGCTGAATGTTTCCAAAATACAGAGATCTCTAATGACACCTATTGTGTTTTATTCACTCCAATTTAAATAATATCTAAGAGCCTCTTACCAAAATGCTCAACCACCCTGATGCACCATTAGCAACAGAAATAAATCATAACAACATTAAACATCTCATCAAGATCTCGGCCAACCTACAAAATTACTTTTCTACCCTTTCACTCCCTAGAAAGCTTCCACTCAGTTCCTGTCCACCCAATTTCCTTAGCCATTCTTGAGAGGCCCTGAGGAACTGTAATGGAGCTATGGAGGACTGAAGGCATTGACAGAAACCTGGTAAAGTCTGTTCAAGGTGCTTGTCAACACAAACACATGAAGCAGCACAGAACTGTGTGTTTTTTGGGCAGGTCAGATAAGGGAGCAATAATAGACTTTGCAGCTGTGTAAAGCAACCACTGTCTTGTACTCTGACTTTCTCTGGATAAAGAGAAGTCCTGCCCCTTACATATGATTTGCTGTTTCCCTCTCAATGCCTTTCTCAAGAGCACCAGGTTGAAAAACAAAAGAAAACAAAACAAAACAAAAAACAACAACACAAAAATCTCTGAATCAAAGATATCAGAGAAATAGATTACTTTCCTCCTGGAGAGTTAGGGCAGAAAACACAGAACTACAACTCTTCTCCAGTTCTTCTTCCAGTCCGTGGCTGAGGTCCCTCACCACTGGCACAAAGTCCACAGGGATGGTAGCAAATATGCAAGGCCACATCTCTGCCTCTGTGACTTTTACACAGCCAATGGATGAGTGCCAGCCAACAGACCTCTCTGGAATACTCTGGCTGCTCATGCAGCTTCACTCTCACCCCACTGACACAATCTCAGAAGGATCTATAAATAACCAGAAGAATTCACTCAGTGCTGAAATAAACACAAGGGCCCAGATTGTATTTGTGTTACTGTGACAAGGAATGTGTTTGGGTTGTTGGTGTTCATCTCACAACCAGATTGCAGCAATGTGCAGATGTCTGTAACACACTGACCTAGCACACCATGGAGATAGAAATCAGCCACTGTGTCATCTGTCCTTACACTTGGTAAACAGCAAAACCAAAGATGTATTCCTTAGTACTTCCTGTTAATGCTGCCTTCTGACCCAGTTGCCCTGAAAAGGAGAAGCAACATTTAATTGCCATGGAAACTTTCTCTTCTTACACTTGGATTCATCTACTCTCAAGACCATGCAGCGAAACCATCAGTTTGACCTTCAGTACTTTAGGCAGCAATATACTCTGCTTCCTTAGTTGTTCTTGCACCATTGTTTTGATAAAGAGGATCCAGAGAAAGAATGGCTGACTTTCCTGCAAACCATCTCTGGATAATAAAAAAAAAAGCTTCCCATTCCCTCTGTTCAAACAATGCCTTCAGCCACAGAGGGGGGTGACATTGCTGAGAACAATCACATCTATTCAAATTTATAAAGCAAGCATTTGATAGACAAGCTGCCTCCTGCACAGTAACTTCACTGAACTTGCTGTTAGCTTATCTAGCTTCTGTACTTTGAAGTATACAGTTTGAAAAAGTCAAGCACATACCACCAGTCCTAGACTCATTTATTGGCTTGAGAAATCTTTTCAGTTTCACACTGAAAAGAACCAAAAATGTGACAGCTCATTTTATTTGCTCAGCTTTTGCTGATTGACAGAAGTGAGATTGAGTACTAATTCACCATGCAGTTATGAGGACACCAGCAGAGAGTGATGAATTTCTAAGAATCATCTTTCTTAGGCCCTGTTACATAATCTTTTTTCTGTATTCACAGTTGACATCCTACAACACTTAGTCCTATGGAAGATGTCACCTGACATGGATTTTTTGTGCACATTTGTTGAAGAGATCTCTGCACAAGGTACTTCTCTCTATATATACTTAGGACTGGAGCTGATGTTGATGCCACCAGAAATTATTTTATCAGGTAAATCAGTCACTTGGATATTACTGGCTATGAAATATTTCCAGCTAGACAGAACAATTCACAAAAAAAAAAGAAAAAAAAAAAAAAAAAAAAAAAAAAAAAAAAAGCAAATGAGTCAATACTTTCTTGAAAAAATGTTTCTTTCTGAGTTATCCAGAAGTTACTACCTTAACCAAGGAAAAGAGGGAATGACTCCAAGACAGACCGTATCTGATCCCAACCTAGGAGGAAGATAGCACACTATGCCAAAACCAGCACACACAAGATAGACTGTAAGTCCTCACTTCAGCTAAAAAGAGAGTTAAAACATTTAACAAAATATAAATGATGGAATTCAATAATTCAATTCAATTCATCGCCAGAACACACTTGTTTTGTTTTTCAAACTTGAAATTGTTTGCAGTGTTTGCTAGTCTTCGAACTTCATGGAGCCTACTTTATTAATAGAGCCATAGTTCAATTCCTTACAAGACTCAAATGCTGATTTTTTTAAAAGAAAACATGACTGCAAACATTATAGAAGATTTCATACTGAAAGGGAGAAATTATGTCTGTTAAGATCATCAGGAACACTTAAAAGGATTTACAAACATAACAAATGAGTTCACAAACAGTATACATAATGCTGCTTTTGGATTTGCAGAGATTCCAAACTGATTTCCATTATGTCAATACAGCAGCTTAAGAAGAATATGAAGATAGAAAGATATATCTGTTCCTCTACTCCTTAGAGCATTTCCTTAGCATTTCTTCAAATATTCCATTCCTTATCAGCTATGGAATGTTAATTTACAGTATTTTAGAAAATACAATGGAAAACAGTCATAACCATATTTTGACACAGTTACTGTTTGTTATGCACCATTTAACAAAATCTCATATACAGTATGAGGCGATAATTTGAGTTGATTTTAACATTTCTCCTATTTGGCACGGAAAAAGACAGGAATACCTTTTTTCTAACTACAGCAGTCAAGCAAACATTCTTATTTTATGATGAAAATACAGGTGTACTAGTGATCTCAGATGATTAGAGCTATGCACAGACATCTGCAAGTCAACAAATGGAAGAGAAAACTTGGAAAAGCCATGTGTTGTTTCATGGAATGACATAGATTTTCAAAGGTTTGATGTTTTTTTCCCCTCGCAGAACAAGCCAATTGTCAATTCACCACATACTGTTTGTGATTATTTTAAAGTATTCTGATTATTCCATATTATTGGTCAAATGAGAACTGCATGTGTACTAGGAAACTTCCAGCTGTCTAATATTAGTCCAGTAATGAAAGTGCATTACTGAGCCAAGTAGAAATCCACTGATGTCCATTGATAAATTTTCATTGATAACAAGAGGTCTGCAGCTAAAAACATTTTATAGAAGAGAAAAATAAGTCCTATTGTGGACTAATCCAAAAGTTTTTGCCACAGTGTGACAAGAGCTAAACATCACTAACACCAGGAGGTGCTCACTAGAATGAGCACAGGCAATACCTGACCTTAGATAAATCTTTAAACATCACGTTTTAGACATACTACTTCTGTAGTTTCAGTAAATACTGAAAAGGAATTACTTTAGGTAACTACACAGACAGACCATTATAATCTAATCTGCTATAATAACTGTATTAAAAGAATAAGAATCTGACAGTTTTGAACAGTATCAATGTTATTTTTCTTGAGCACACTACACAGAGCTTTCAGCATACTTGCAGATGTGTAAGTAATCACTACCTACACAGAAAAAGGTCAAGAACTATCTAAACTACAGGGGTTTATACAATCCAAAGATTTTTGTTAACTATTCCATGGTTGATGGTATCACCACAGAGCATCTTACCAAGTAAGTCAGTTGAGCAGGAAATCAAGAATGTTTCAACTTAAACAACCCTTCATCAAGGGCTGCCCTGCTCAGAAGTTCTGTTTAATGAACTTGTAAACTGCACTATAAAGTTAAAGGAAAATCTGACTCCTTGCTTTCCATGTTTATACCTTCTTTAGGAAACATCTGCTCGCCATTCTGCTGCTTCTGCTTCCCCTCCCCCACACGCTTTCTTTTCCCTGCAACTATTATTTCTTACATTCAGGCATTTCTTGTTTCAGGAGTTGAAGGCATAGGCAATCTTTTAGTCTTTAAAACCTGGCATTTCTGGGTTTCACTGAGGTCACCTAAGCAATGAAGGAACTAACAACTGTTTGCTGGATTGTAACTGGCAAAATGATTTTTTTCCCCAGGGGGTAGAGTTGTGACCTGATTACATGGTGGGACCAGAAGGGAGCTCTTTTTGAAGGTTTTACCCTTCTTGCAGCTGTGCCAGCACATGTACACAATCCTGAGCTATTAGCCTGATGGAAAATGCAGTTTGAAAGCTCCATGCAAGTCTGAATGCTACAAAGCTGACATTTTATTAACAAGTGTTATATTTGTGAGTTGTGCAGCCCCAACTTTACTCTGGAATTTAAAAGGTCACTGCAGACACCAAATAAGGCTTCAAACCTTTAAGACCTGCTGTGAAGGACAGATGGCAGAGCACGTAGAACTCTGCCAGAGGGTGATAAAAGAATGAAGGGAATATTTTAGCAGAGAGCTGTCACTAATTAACACAAAATTGATTTACTTGAAAGATAGATATATTTGGAAATGGTGAATGCCCCAGAAAGAATGTTTGGCCATCAACTGTGCAAGCACTTGCTAAGTCGGAAACACACAAGTCGTGCCTTGGAAAGTGTCGGAAGCAGCGAGGCCGAGGTCTCCAGACTTGGAGACATTACTTTGTGGAATTGGATGATTATTTCACACCAACTGCAGAAAATCTGCTGCTTACAATGGACCAAACCCTGATTTACACCTTTCAAAATGAGAGGAGCAGCACTTTCTGAGCATTATGTCCAAAACCTGCACTCTTCTGCACCAGTCTCCAGGTGCTATGGAACAGCAGAACTTTGAAACAGCAATACCAGGGACTTTAATCCCATGGATTACAAATATGAGGTAATAGAAAAAGCATTTCTCCTACATTTGGATCCATGTACATTACATGACAGCACTGACAGTACAGTCTTGCACTTCCAGCAAGGTTCAGGGGTGTGCAGGATCTGAAGGGAGAAGTTTAAAAATAAATTTCCCACTGACCTTTTTTCTCATTCAAGCATATTTTTTTCTTGGTTCTTTGCTTGCAGGAAGTTTTAATACACCTGGAACTCTGATCTCTGTGGCTCTTTTTTTTTTTTTTTTTTCTTTCTTTTTTTTTTCTTATATGAATGTAAAGTAGAGCAGGGCTGAAGTTTTTTTCTGCTAATACAGAATAATCTCACAAGGTTCCTAGTCAAAGGACACCTGATACAAAGCTGCTGGCAAGCTGAAGGCCATAGGAAATGCTGCACATATATTCTGCGTGAGATCCATGGGGAACACACAACTATGAATAATTAATCATTGTAATTTGAAGGTGCTTTGACGGTTACCTTTACAAGGGACCACAGGGAATTCTTCTTGAAAGAAGATAAAGATGGTCAACACTGAGTCAAAAATGTCTCATGATGAATTATATATTTAAACTCTTTTGTAACATAGAGTCAACTGTGCATCCCTTCATGGAAGATTGCATCCCATCGTAAACTTAAGCTGTCTTGCCTATGTGAGGCCACCAAGAACATCACATGTGTTGAATCTGTGTTGAATCATATTCTCCTAAATAACTCCAATATAATGTTTTAACAGGCACCAGCAGAATGCAGTGGCCACATCTCAATTAAATATACCCTGGAGAACATCCATCCAGGATACTGATGTACAGCACCAAATCTGCTCGGAAAAGTATCAAATTGCTGGGCAAGGAGGCCAAGCAGTAAAAGACTGTCTGCCAGCCACATCATTCACACTTGCAAATTACCAAAGCCTTGCAGAGGATGGCAGACAATGGTTTTAAAGTGTCCTGATGCCCAGTCCTCTCCAGAGCACCAGGAAATTACATCACAGGATCTCCAGGAAGGCATCTGAGACAGTGAAAGAGACACGGTGCTTATCAAGGTGCTGACTGAATGGATTTCATTGTGTTAACTGAGAATCCATCTGCTTTTGCCAGATGTTAAATAATTAAACTCATCTCAGCCTGACATAATGCATTCTTAATAAATACTTTTTTTTTTTTTTTTTTTTTTTTTTTTTTTTTTTTTTTTTTTTAAGACTCCTGTGTAGATTACCACAATAAACCCAGAGCCAAGAAATAGATGTGAGCCATTCCACGTGGCACCGTGCCTTGTTCCCATGGCAGGATGTATATGCTACACATTCACGAGTCCACCAGTCACAGTGAGGTTATCTCAGCAATTTTTGTGTCACTGGGTTCACCTGAATTCCATTTGGTCCAAAACCACTGCAAAGGGAGGAGAGTCTAAAACACAGTAGCAGCACTTCAGATCTTGTGTAACTCCAGGACTGCTCGTTCTACAGTATAATTTAGTGAAACCTTTGGATACTTAGATGTCATCCAACAGAGAAAATCCACCGGAGTGTTGCGGAGCTCTGGAGGTGCCCCTCGGCTGGAAGCCATGGAAAAGAAAACGTCAAAAAATTTCTATGTCATCTTAAAATACACTGTAACAAAGAAATTCACCAGTAACGAAATCTAGACAATGTATCAACCTGGATCCCTGGAATAACACAGAGGGCCATGAATGGAAACATGAGATTGACCTTTTGTCTGCTTTCCCCTTACAAATCTTAAATTCAAAACACATTCTATACAGTATAATAGAACCTCAGGACTAATGTATAGCCTATAGGACTGAAAAGGGAAGCAGAGAAGTGGGCAGAGTCAGAATGGTTTTCTTTGTAATTGCCTACTGCAGTTGGAATTAAACATCCTACTTAAATTATACTTTATTCTGTGGGGTGTTTCTTGTCGTTTCAAAAGTGCAGAGAAACTGCCAAAATGAAACATTCAAGACTCCACTTAGTGTTAAATGACTGAAGATGATGTGCTTCTATTTAGTACAGTATCTCATTAAATCAGGGTCTAATCAAGCCATAAATGAAACCTGTCAAGGCACTGGCTGGCCAAACTGTCTCATTAGTGTCCGACCTCCACTTGCAGAAAAACTCCATGAAGATCGACTTTCAAAGTGGGAATACTTTTGTTTCATGAGGAAAATGGAGGTGAACAGTGTGTAGTTATTCTAGAGAGTTATTTCAGTGTGGTCAAGAAGGGTTTGAAGTTTAATTCTGCACCATACACAGTTACTTCAGAGCACATTCAGATTAATTTAAGAGAAATTGAAAATACCAATGAATCTACGCCTGAACCAAAAGGTAGGGCCCATCTTACTTATTATCTGTGTTCTGCAGAACCAGTGTTTGATTCCAGTAGCCATCAACCTTTGACTCTGAACCTCCAGATGGGATGCCAGTTCTGCTGCTTTGAGGGCCATGTTCTGCCCTGTGTTTGGCAGAACATTTGGAACCAACATGGTGAAGCAACTGGTCATAGTAAATCCATTTGTAACAACTCCACAGTTCTTCAAAGATTCATCTTATTTCTTCTGGAACATGTTCCTTTACCTCACAACTGTGCCAAAGCTAGAGGAGGATACATGAAGAACACAAAAATCTTTCCAGCATGCCTCTGTTCCAAGGGTGAGTAAAAAGATATGGACAAATTTGGTATGAATGAGACAAATATAAACTCAATCCATATTTATTTGCAAATGAACCTTGAGAGAAATCTTCAGCATCTTCCATCTCTTGGCCACTGTCTCTGAATGACAGAACTCCCACTAAGATCTTTTACAAAAATTTAATCAGGGGGTGGAATACAATTCTGGTGCAAATAGCAACAAAAATCTGACATCCAGCATCTTGTAAAGGAGGGCAGGGTTGAGAAAAAAAAACCCAAAAATTCTTATAAATATTATCTTCAGAGCTTTAAATGTTCAGATAAGTAGACATGTCATAAATTCTTAGAATCTTCTCCAAAAACCACAAAGAATATTATAATAAATGCTGGTAATAAATTATATAAATAAAAAAGAAAATGTAAGACCTTCACTGAGCATTTTGGAGAGCTGCAGGACTGAAATGACCCTTTTGCAATGCTGGAAAGTTTTCTAAAAAGAAATGTGTAAGTCTCATAAGCAGAGAGCTTAACTCCCAGCATTACAGAAGTCAGTGGGAGTTCTGCCACTGACTTAACAGATCATATTTTTCTAAGTGACTGGAAGGGAGGAAAGCATGTAGCAGAGTTCGCATTTGGAAGAAATGAAAGGAGTGTTGAATTTGCTGGAAGATGTCCTGGCAGAGTAAGGTTGCAAACATGAAGCATATGTGAAATTTGAATCAAAGTAGCTCCTCACGTGCATAAAGCCAAGCCCAGCACGAAGTGCTTCTGGAATTGGGATATTGAATGTTCTTAAAGAGGGGTCATATGTATATGTCTGCTCAAAGGACACCCCATCACCACATCTGTCACTTCTTAGATTTCATTAAGAGACAACTCTTACATTCATCTTGGTACCAATAATAAACCACATCAGAATCTTTTTCTGTTTTTTCTGTTTTCAAGTTCTCTTCATTAAACTTCTCTACATCCCCCACTGGAAGTTAGAATCTTTACATTGAAAATGAGAATTTAATAACTATGATGGTAAGCTAATTTAATACACAGAATTTCTTCTTACACCATGGGCTGCAGTAAAAAAGTTGCAAAATTTTTCTGTTACTTAGATCTTTGCTTTACTGGTACTGCTACCTTGTGAAAGTACCTGGTTTAATTTTTAAATGTGTTGAAGCTTCTTCCCACAAAACTACAAAACTTCAGAACAAGTATTCCTAGAGTACAACCAAATTCACTCTTTCTGTAGTACCTTTTCAAGACAGATATTAAAAACAAATTAAAAGAGGATGAAATGTACCAGCAGAGATTGTCCTATGCTAGTCCTAAAAACTGAAATAATCACACAAAATAGCAGAAGTCTATAAAACAAAAAAACAGGTAACATATATTTTTCCATTTCCAGAGCTAGTTTATGTTTTTAAAAAAAGAAAAGTCACAAGTGAGAAAGTCTCCAGAACTTCCAAGAGCAATCATCTGAATGTAAGCCAATATTAATTATACATTTCTGTCTTGGGAAGTGGAAGAAGTCAATCAAAGCAAAGTAATTCCGTTGCAGTCACTGAAGTATGTGCCTGACTCTAAGTAAAAGAACCGGGGTCCCAGTGTATGTTTCAGGCCCGTGGGTTTAGCTGCATGCCAGGACCTTAATTTCAGCAAGTACTGCCCATATGCCTGTCATAAATATTGCTTTGGTTCTGCTGCTATGAATCACAACAGCTGCAGGATTTCAGAACTGCACGGGAGGTGTGGTAAACACACACAGAAAAACGTGCATTTCCCCCTTTTAAGGAAACAAAAATACCCTTATAAAGGTCCAATGCTGTATCAGCAACAATACGTGCCAGCCAACACTATTGCTTTTTTATCACAGCTGCACTTTTATCATGTTTGAACACTGCCTCTCCCCATCACAGCACTCCTCCTGCTGTTTACCCCTTTGCCCTATCTTCACATTCTCTCCGTGTAAGTATAATAAATGTGTAATGCGAGTGGTATTTCAGCCAGCGAAACCAGCAAGCACTCCCTGGTGCTGGCATTTCACCTTTGACTCAGCGCCCTGGAATCCTGCCAGATCCCAAGCTCTCACATTCCCAGGCTGCCGCCCCCGGCCGCGGCCGAGCCGGGGACAGGTACCAGAGGTGTCACCAGTGACATCACCGGTGACGCCGAGCACTCTGCCGGCTATTACTGAATGTTATTAGCTACAAATTGGACTACAGTGCTGCTTGGTAACACTGAGTCTTCATCACATTTCCTAACTTTTGCAAAATGGGCTAAACTTCCCTTTCTGCCATCTCCTCCCTCCCCCTGCCAAGTTATGTCATGGCCAAGTGACACAGGAGCTGGCATGTGACAATTGACATCCTATTCAGATGGTCTGAAGAGGGTCTTTATGCAAAGAAAAAAACCCAAAAAGTAAACTATTCTGCAAGACTGTTTCAGACATTCAGTTTATCCCTGTTTCATTGGAATGCTAGTTGCAGAAAATCTACAAAACTCCTCCAAGTGCTAGCCTTGTTAACTCCTGTGATTTTATCAGGAGTCTTGTGATACTTGTTGTCCTGCTAAAGCCTCACTGCAGCATGGAAAATATTAGAGAATTCAGTATTCCATGATTAAACAAATCAAAGTCAGGCTTCACTGCTGGGAGTAAAACTCACAATACACAGACCCTATAGCTTAAAAAGCTAAAATCATCAATTTGTGTGTGAGAAGCTTGAGGCAACTCAAGGGATTTATGTTTGCTACTGGCATTTTAGCACATACCCTGGGTTTGTGGCTCTAGTAGACATGATGGTCCTGCTAGAAAGGCATAAGACAGCAGCAGAACCCAGATCCAGAGATTTAAAATTTCAGATGTCCCCAAGGCTGGTTCGGGCCTCACTCACAAGTGCTGTAAAGCTGCCTGTCACCAGAACAAGAAGGACAAAGCCCAGTCCAGCTCACAGGCATGAAAAAGCTCAGCAATCGCTCACTTCCCCATGTGATAGGCAAGATGGGAGAAGGAAACACAGTCATGGTGTTGTATCACTCACCCCCTTATCCGAGGAGGACTGGCAGATTGCCAAGACCTTTCACTGTATTCTTTTTTATGCTGTGCATGCAGAAAAGAAAAAGTAGGAATCCAGCCCCTCAGGTTTTGATTGCTAATAGGTTATCCATAGCGTCTAGTGAAAGGCATGCCTTAAAAGACATCGACATTGGCACTTACTATTTTGTTTTGCAAAGGACTTCATCCTATCTCCCCCTCCCCCTTTTCCCCACTCACACTCAGACTTCTGGGATTTTTCTGCTCCTATCGTTGTTTCCATTAATGACACAAGCATGTATTCAGACTCATTTTCAAAACAATTGTTAAACAGTACAGAAACCGACTTATTTTCCTAACACTCTTTCACTGGAATTCTAGTTGGGAAAAAAAAAATACAACAGCAAACTAAATAAACAGTCAAGAAATGTTGAGAGAGAGAGAAACACCTCTATCCCACAGCAGGGAGAGGTTTTTAGTCCTTGGAGGCCCCTAGAGAACTTTGAACACATTTACTAATATCAAAGCAGGGCAATAGCTTTTCGATGACATCATCTTCCCACTCCCTGTAACTGAGAACTCACCGTTCCCTGAACCAGATAGTCAGGAGGTTTGAGTGCCAAAGGTCTTACACCATAGTTTCACCTAAAAGTATTAGGATTTTCAGGCAGCCAGTGGCTGACCTGCTGCACCTGAAATAATCTGCTGGTGGCAAAGCTTTTTACTGTCTACACATCCATACCAAAGAGTTACCCATGTCAAACTGCAAGGTATATTTTAAGATGGCCCTAGAAGGCTTGAGTCTAGTATCAAGATGAGATGTGTTCTTAAAAAAAAAAAAAAGATATTCTTAATATCCAAACTTGGGGGTTGGTTATACCCCCAGATGTATTCTGGCAGTGAGTCAGTGCATGAAGAGGGAAAGCTGCCCCCAGCAGAATGAATGTTCGAAGTATGCAGCAGCAAAGCCTGGTGAAAAAGCCTTTGGGTCACAGTGATACTCTTTGGTGTCTGATACGTTACACCAGAAACAAAGACAGTCTCAGGCAAATACAATTCCCTTCTACTGATACAGTCTGGAACACTGTAAGTGCAGTTTAGAGCCAACATTTGTTCTGTTATAGGGCAAAAAGAAATGTATAGAAACTGTTCTTTCCCATCCTGAAACAATGGAATAACACATGCTCACTCCTTTACAGTGGTGAAATTCTGACAGTGATCTGAACAGCTGCTCAGCCACCAACCACAGCATTTACAACTGCTTAATTACAGACATCCAAATCCTTGCAACACATTTTGCATTCATGGCTCAAACAGTATAATCAGTTACTTTATCCAGGACTGCACAATAACATCTCTGTTTATCAGAGAACAGAGCATAGTAACTTATCCCAGATTCATCATAGTCAACTGAAACATATCAACTTACATTTTCTGTTTTCTTTTTTAAATGAAAGTGGGGCGGGGGGGAAGAATGATTTTTTTTTTCCTTTTATAAAAGTGTGCAAGCAAGAAAAGTGAAGATTAAACTTTGCTAACTATTAAGAGGATCCTTGTTCTCTGCCATGTTTATTACAGTTTGATTGTAAAAATGGGAGGAAGAAAAGGATGTTCATTGACACATTTCCCATGAGTGTGATGACCTTCCTCTTGTGAGTAGCACTTCACGAGTATGTGCATTCAATTGGAGTCCTCTGGATTTGGCTGAAGAACTCTGGCAAAAGAGACACAGGCCATGTAGGACTATTTATCACATGGCTCTCAGAAAGAACTAGCATAAATGATACTGCAAGACAAGTATTAAATACAGTAAACACAGTAAAACAAACCAGAACTTGGGGAGGCTATTTTGTTTGCTTGTAAGGACCCGAGTTTTCTTTCTGTCTAGTTCTGCTTGTTCACGAGTGCCAAATCAATTTAAAAGTTTAAAACTTCTCTTTCCCAAAGGGGGGAAACTGAGGCACAAAGAAGTGAAGTTTTTCCATTGGCCCTAAAGTCTGGGGGCCTGATATGAGGCCTGGTTTTTTTGGACAGAAAACCAGGATGAAAGCCCCAAAGAATGTGTAAGATAACACGGACGCCCCCCCTCCCCTCCCCCCCCCCCCCCCCCCCCCCCCCCCCCCCCCATCTCTTATTACCAGGCTCAGAAAAGTCATTTGTGTGGCAGAATGAGTCAGTCACTGTGATTCAAATACGGATCTGACAGATCATCCAGAATACAGCCTGCCAGACACTGCTCCCAAATAATATTTGAAACACGGGGCATAGAGGGGGCAATAATAGTACTGAAGCTAAACACTGGATTTAGCTTTTATTTTCCAGCCTTTTTAACGGCAGAAAGGCCTTTTGCCAACTGAATTTGCCCAGGAAATGAGTTCCAAGCCGTGATGTAAAAGCCCTAATGAGTTCCTGCTCTGCTGAGTCAGCGGTGCGGCAGGAGCAGACCCCACCGCCCGCAAACCCAGCCCTCCCTGCCCAGACGGGATCGAAACCACCGTGTGCTCAGTGCCTTCAGAGATAACTAAAACGGGTCTTTGAAACCGCCACAGTCCAGAAAGCACTAGAGGTTATCTGGTAGGTGACAAGTGGAATGAACTTCCAGGTGCTGTTCAAATCTCATTCCTCATTTTGAAATCTCGTTGTAAATAAAAACCAGCTGACTGTGATCCTGCAGATTCCAGTTGAGAAAGCTCTGATGATACTAATGCACTATGTTGTGTCTAGAATCCCTTGATAGAATTACACCATTACTGTACGCAGCTGGGTGGATATTATTATGTTGCACAAAGAAATAAGAGATTATGCTATCAGAAGTAAATGCAACCCAGATCCGACACTAATGCACTTGAATACAAAGCTGGTGCCTCCAAATTTAGTACAGTGTGTTTTTCAACGGTAACTTTCTAACAACATGGACAAATAAAGCCATGCACTCGCTGGCAAGCTCCACTGTATGGCTAGAGAAGTTTGCTGATGACAGTCTTGTTATTCTAACAGGAAGTGACTCAGCCTTGGCAACAGGAGATCAGATATTTTATTCAGAAGCATTAGGTCATTTTTTTTCCCCTAACCAACCAACAGTTTCACAAGGCAACTGGTTTTGTTTGAAAACGAATATCTGTTTTGAAAGTGATTTGATGAGGGACTGTAGTTAAACATTTATGGTTAGGAATAACCACTCAGTTTAATGCAAGGCATCTGGAAACCTCTTGTCCTTTTAACTCTCTAAAATTTGCTGCCTGTACAAAATTCAACCCCCCCAGGCAAGAATTCTCCCTCATGGGTGAGTAAAGTATAACCAGCCACATAATCATCATGAGAATGAGGATGAGTGAGGAGATTTGTGTCTGGACCAGTAACTTTCCATGACAATTAACATGACTGATGCCGCTGTTTGAGTTAAGCTACTTCACACAGGCATTACAGCTGAAGCAAATATGTGCCTTGTTGTAACGGCCTATTACATGATCTTTCATCAAGTACTTATAAATGGCACATGGTGTTATGCTGCTTCTCCTAAAATCAGTGTAAAAGAAAAATTCTCTTAATACCTGGCACCCAGCCTAGCCCAGAACAGTTTCTTTCCTTCTCCACTTCTGCATTGTTACCTATAACCTGTATCTTTTGCATTACATATAAGTTCACATAACTGTGTGGAGAGAGAAAAAACAGTTTTCCTTCAAATGCTACACTGCTCTTACTCATTTTTGGCTCAAGTACCTTTAAGCACAGTTCACAACTGCATAAAGGTTGCACAAAAAGAAACTAAGTGCGCAAGCCAAATTCAAATTCCCCCTCTAACGACAGAGAGTAAACATGCCACCAGCTGCAGCACTCCTGGAACAGGATTTCATCATCTTCTGAATATTTTCCTGGTCTGGTGTCAGTTTTGTATTTTTAAAATGCCAAGGAAGCGTTATACTCTACATTACAATGACTCAAATATCCCATACAAATATATAAATAACATATAAATACTAATGCCAGCTTTTTATCTTGGGCAGGGAGTAGCCCAAAAAAAGAGTTCATGGGGTAACTTAAAAGCTCTATAGCAACAGTGTTTATCTATTGCCTCCACACTGTGCCCAGAGACTAATTTTAGGTATCAAAAATAAAACTCTGGACAATTTCCCACAACAGGCACTGCAAGAACAGAGCGAGGCCTCAAGCATTCTTCTTTGGCATCAAAACACACTACTTTTTCAAATGTGTAAAAAATAAAACTTATTTGGAAAGCCATTGCAGTCAATGTGAATTTACAATTCAGCATAAAAAGAAATACATCCTGAAAAGCCTCAGCATCCTACATAATTTCACTGTTATCTTCCTTGTGACACAAGCATAATTTTATAATTCCAGCCCATGAAAACAGAAGATTTCATAATTTTGCTGTTAAAGCAATATGATTTTCTGTGCTCTGTCAAATAGCATTTTTATCTTCCAGCAGTAAAAAATAGCTACCTTTTTCCACCATCTGCCCAAAACTACTAAACCACAGGGTGTGCTTCTGTGATTTTAAATTGCAGAAGCTTAAGTAACACCAGTGTTATACTTATTAAATATACTGACAATCAGACCCTAACATTTTCGGAGTACTGTGGCACATTATTTAAGGAAGCTATTTCAATCAAACTCTTCCAGGGTTGAACTGCTATCGTGGTTTAGCTTTCAGTCAGCTGTCCCACCTGAGCACTGCAATGAATTAAGTGATTTTAACATCTTGAAGTGCTGGACAAAACCTTGCTCTCTCTTCATAACTTAAAACCAAATTTGAGAAACCATGATTCTTCTTCCAACTGTACAACCATAGAACACAATACGAAAATGATTTCAGCTCTACAGCAAAATTCTTCCTATCCCATATCTAGTGTCATGGTACACTGCTGCAAGTGTCTGAAAAAACAAGTGGAAACCACAATTTTAGATCTGAATACTCACACACAGATATTTAACTTTTTTGTATATCTTGTATTTGCTCACACAGACTTGAAACATAAACCGTCTGTGCTTTAACACGTGAAGGATAATAAAAGGAACTTATTTATTATCTACATTTCACTACTTTAAAGCCAACGTTGTACTTTTCTGGGACCTCACATCTAATATATGAATGCTTAGAGTCAGCTTTCGCTGCGTTATATTCAACAGGCACGAACATATTGCTCTCTTCCATTGGAACCCTGTCAGTTTTATGATTACAAATCCTCCATTCACATGTGTTCTCAAAAGTACTCATGTTTTAATGGGCCTCCATCATACGTGAAGCCTTAATCTAGGAACTGACAAGTTTCAGCCCTGATGTTATATTTCTTACTGAAATAGAGCCTCCAGAGCTCTGATTTAGCACACTCAGCCAGGAGCAGCAGTTGACAGGAACAGATAAACTGTAACACTTGTTACTGTGCGCGCCTCCCAGCCTCATGTCAGGCCAGGCTGACCCAAGAGCTGGGGATGGGGAAAGCATTCTGTTTTTTCAGATTACTGGCCTATTTTGTTTTATTTTTAATTTTTTTTAATTCCTCTTATTACTCCTTTCTTCTGGGACAGGATATTATTTTAACTTGTAAGGCACAGTACCCACAAACAATATTCATGATTTGTAAACCTAGGAAGATAATACAGGTTGCATTTTCAGAAAAACAAAATATTTTTTTTCAGTTGTATACATTTGGGATGCTGCTGTAATGCATTTTAATGGCCTCGAGTTCTAAAATGGAAAGATTTTGTAAACTCGTTTTGGGCATGCAGAATAAATTCTCTATGAAATACACAAGCTTTTGGTGGAATACAAATATCACACATACACAGAGAGACCTATTAAATCATATTCTTGATATTTTTTCTTTACCATATGTACTGCATTATATAAAATAAGGGAAATAAAGAAACTGTGCAGAAATTTTATGGAACCGAAAAAGGAAATGGGCTGCATAGGAGACAAGTTCTCCTTGAAACTAAAGACACAGAAACCCTAGTCAGAAAAAGTGTTTCAGAAAGTGGTGTTCATTTGCCTAACTTATTCTAAAAGTGATCCTAACAGGGCCACAGAAGCAATAGAAAAAAGAGAGAGAAAAACAAACTCTTATGAATTCCAGGAGTTAATAGAGAAAATGTATTATACTGAACCTATATAATAATCTAATGTAGAAAAATGTAGATCTCACTGTGTAACAGTCCTTCAGTGTATTCACAGTGTAGTAGTGGTGGGTGTTGCTCCTCAGAGACCAGTACTGGGACTGGTGGCATTTAAAGTCCCTGTTGGTGACATGGACAGTGGGGTCAGGGCACCCTCAGCAGGCTGGACACTAAGCTGTGTGCTGTAGACACCCTGGAGGGCAGGGATGCCTTCCAGAGGGACCTGGACAAGCTGGAGAGGGGGGCACATGCACCTCCTGAAGTTCAGCATGGTCCTATGTAAGGTTCTGCATGTGGGTCAGGGCAATCCCAAGGACAAGCACTGAGGGATGAATGGCCTGAGAGAAGCCCAGAGGCAAAAGGCTTGGGGGTGTTGTTGGATGAGAAGCTCAACATGACCCAGCAATGTGCACTAGCAAAAACACAGTCCAAAGCAGGATACAGGAATACTAACAGAGAGCTGGGACGCAGCTACGCTGCACTGCCCAATCTGAAAGCTCAGAAACATTTTTCACCCTTCCCAGCTTACATGCAGGGTTCATGAGATTTATTGACAAACTAAAGCTCAGAATACTGAACTGACTTTTAAAGACATCAAATCATCCCTATCCTCAGCTCTTAATGTGATTGTGATCTGAGGTTGTGCATGCCTGGAAAAGGTTAGAATTGTGTTCAATATTGTCAAACCAATGAGCCACAAGTCCAGCACCTACCAGAACCTCTGGATGTCAATTGCAAACATAAATCTCTTGCAGTACAAATGGGATTTCAACTATTAATCCTTGTCCTCAAGAAAAAAAAAAATTATATGCTTGCAGTTCTGTTATGAATTCTAAACTCACCACTGCAGATTATAAACATTTACTCAATACTATAAAATTGTACCATTTATGCAACAGGCTTTTCTGCTCCAATTCCTCTTCTGAGCTGTCTATTTCTCATGCTGCAGTTTAAACATATTTCCTGTTAGCCACAAAATGGGGAAAGAGCAATCATTGTACACAGTTCTTAACAACAGTAATGTGTTTCCATCTCTGAAGAGTGAGAGCCTGCCGAGCCAGCACTATAATGGTCATAAACGGGCTTTTTGAATAAGTTCAATAAATTCAATGCACTCCTTGTTAGAATTATTGCAACAGAGATATTCTTCTAACAGAAGTTAAGGCAGACAACACTTCTGCCTCTTTATGAAAGTATTTGCAGCTTTGATTTGAGAAATGTGACATATTATAGACAAAAGAGGAAAGCAAACATTACTTGGAAAATCTAAGCAAAAAAAAAGTATGAGTGAGGAAAGTTAAAAAAACCAAACACGCCTTTAAAAATATTTGGGGGTTCCCAGAGACACATTTCCTGAGTTCTTTATGACTATCTGAATCTCACAAACAATAAGGATAGGGGCCACGACTCTAAGAGTAAAGTTGTACGGGAAACATGACATCCAAGGACACGTGGCAGGTACAGGCAAAGTGCCAGTGATGGTGGGGAACAGTCACCCAGACAACAGCAGCCTTGTTGAAGAAGCCAGACGACGGAATATCCACTCCCATGAGAGAGTCTGAAACACTAAGGTGTGTTGGAGGTGAGTAAGAGCCAGCTGAGCTCTGCCTCCAGCTCTGCTATCTGAAACTCACACAAGGACAATCTCGACTGTGAACTGCATTAAACTTCCCTTCTTTCCTGTTGTGTACCGTGCAGCTGCTAGGCAATCACCACTGGTCCTTGCTCTTTCATAGAGCCTGAAAGTGAGAACTGAGATAACAACTCGAGTTGAGTGGTTATTTCAAAAGGCAAAAAGCCTATTTAAAGGCTGAAATACGTCTGCTATGTATCCTAAAAAAAATGAATGCATATTTATTTGTTTCAGATATTGCTTAGTGACTAAAGAACTTGTGATGCCATCGGACTACTGGTTTCTATGCTATAGAAACATATTTTGCTCCTAAGAAATGAAACATGTCTTATTAAAAGTGTCCCAGAATAGAGGATTTTCATCATGACACAAGGGTGACACATGCAATCACAAGAGTCCAGAAAGGGTAAATATTTTTCCTGCTCAGGGCTGCAACGTGTGAGATGAGTGGAAAGGACATATCCACATATAGAGCCTAAACCCCTAAAACAGACAACCATCAATAAAATAACACTGAAGAAACAAACAGAAATTAAATTAATGGATATCAGATCTACGAATGATTGTTTTTAATAGCATAGATGTAGTATCTAACATCACTAGTCCAGCAGTTCTGAATGCTATGGGAGTACAAAATAAATGGACTGCAGAAAGCATATAGCCTCACCAACTGTCCCTCTCTAAAAATATTGTTACTGGGTTTTTGTCCTTGATATTTTAAAGGGAGAATGTGAATCTAGCCCTTCTTTAACACAACTTCTGAAGTTGAATTTCTGGAATTTCTGCATAAATTTTGTCATGGTTGAACAGAGAATATGGAAACTGATACACCCCTCACTTGATCCAGTAGGGCTGCCTTCTTTTACTGCTAATAACGAGATTTTCATTCCACTGCCTCTACTACAAGATTTCCCAGTCTAAACAAAATACATAAAACATCCTAGCTTCCAGTCTGAACCTTTGCATAACTACTTTCTATGCAACTCTTCTTTTGGCTGTCATGTTTATTAATGTTCTTCCTCTCTGATATTTCTTCCTCTTCATTCAGAGGACAAAATTTCTCTTTGCCTAAATGAGCATAATTTTGTATTTCTCTCTCTCAAGAAAAGTTCTCTAGGCCACATCACCCTTCTGTGCCGCTTGTTCCTGCAGTGGATTTCCTGTTAGATATGGGGTTCCAGACATGATGCAACTTAGGACTTTGCACATTCATCTAACTCTGGAAATGCCTTTTGCACCCCACGACTTCATTTACCTTCCTGCCACCGGATGAGATTCTTCCTGATGTCATGATCAGGTGATCTCCTGATCAGTGATTAAATGGCTTATTTGTTCTTCTGTCAAGACAATCTGATGATTTCCTACAGTGCAAAATAAATCCTTGGGTTCGGTACATAAGTGCATGACCCGGAATTTAGACTGGTTTTCTCTTTCAGTTGGTATTCCCCCAGTCCTTGAGGCCATTTCTTTTCCTGTGGTGCTGCATACAGTCCGTCTCTGTATTGACAACATCTCCCAGCTTTGTGCCACCAGTATATTTCATCACTACAATCCTACTTCTCGTGCCTGCCAAGATACTGAAGGGAAATATTAATAATAATTCTACATGCAAGATTCGTTCAAATTCTTTCATGAAGTCCAGGAAAATGAGATCTGTCAGAGTTCCCTCGAGAAAAATCTATCGATTTTCTCTTGATAAGAGAAAATCTATTCTTTTATCAGTGAAATGTCTAATTAATGATATATGTTAGCCTAATGAAATCTAAATTAGACAGCAGAGAAGTCTCTTGGGAAGACAGCAGAAGGATCATAATTCTGTATCTTTAATCTGATTGAGGTAATATTAAAACCTGAAAAGAATCCAAATGATCTCCTGTAATATTAAAACCAATATCCAACAGATATATTAAATAAATCCTAAATTTTATTTGTCAGGCTTCTTAAAATTTATGATACTGGTTTAAAATTTCATATTTTCTTATATCACAGGTGTGTCAGTGTCAGGTTTGGGCAGTATTTGACCAGCTGGTTGCCATTTCAGGAATTCCTCAAATGTAAAAAAACAGTTATTTTCTGTTATTTTCATGTTAGAATTTAGATTTTCACCTATTCATTTGTCTCCAGGAAAATGCTTTTAGAATTAAAAATAAAGGTGAGATTTTTCAGCAGTTGTGTGAATCTCAGATGCAGTCAGGCACATGCAGAACTTTTGAGGGGCTTGGGAGAAAGGGAATTTTACAAGTAATCAAGTATACTGAGAGTTGCCATTATATTGAATTTTCAAAGTCGTTTGACAAAGAGTTTGTTGCTCTAGAGGTTTTATATGTCACCTGTACTATTGCAATTGTACAGAAATAAAAGTATATCCACTGAGATTACGATAGATAAAAGAATTACACATATTGTGTATTTATCTATCTCTGTCCTGCTTCAGCCTCCTGGTACGAAAATGAATGTTCCACATGCCATTTCAAGATTGAAGCATAAATGATGGATACACGGATGTGTCTCAAGACTGAAAATAAAAAATAAAGCCGACATGGAAACACTGTCAGAAGGAACAGAACGGATTGGAAAGGACTGTTTTGTGTTACAGTCTGAGATGGGAGGTTTGTGTTTTGAGTCACTGCTGGACCCCGGGATGCACCTTGCAGGTTAAATAATAGTCCTGGCAAAGACCTCTTTCCTTGGCCAAGCACAAGCACTTATTCCAGCTGAGGAGGCTGTGGCAGGTGTCTTGCCCTTTGGCAACGTGCAGATTAAGCTCCTGGTGCTGGGCTCTCTACCTGAAGCTGCCCCAATGGTTATTCAGCTCTAAGAGCTACTGCTAATGCTTCTCTCTGACAAAGCAGCACTGCATGAAACCAGCTGAGTTTAGTGTTTGCAGGAGCTATTTACTCGTGGATGATATTCACAGCACTGTATTCCAATGGCATAGGAAGTAGCTAATAAAAAATCATGTTTACTCTCTGTGTAGAACTATTGTTATAAGTCACAGAAGTGCTCATAGTAGTGCCCTTTTTTAAACACTTTCCATAACATATTTTCAACAAGAAGTATTTCCTGAGACTGTGTTTAGAGTCCACATTCATTAACCTTCCAAGCATGCCAGAAGGCTCATCTTTTCATCCCACAGGGATTTGGTAAGATAGAAAGCCACTGGATTAAAATTTTACTTGAGCAAGCAGTGTTTCTATTTCAGAAAAACCTCCAGGAGACCTTATTTACATTTAATTGTATTTTTTTGAATTTTTGATTTTTGTGTCATTTTAACTTGTGGAGTAGCATCTATAGCATCATCTGATACTTTACAGAAGTGCCAACACACACCATGCTCTGAGTTACAGTTCCTGGAGATAGAGAATTGATGGTATTTTAATTATCTGTACACATGCACCATTGTGTGCTTGTGTCTTTAAACATTCAGATAAGAAGTTTTTACTCGCCTTTGAACAAGGAGAATGCCCAACATTTTTGTGCTTCACTTCCCTCACTGCTCTCCACAACACTCTGACTAGTTACTCTTTTTCCTTCTACAACTTCTCCCCTGTGATCATGTTGAGGCATATCCCCTTTCAAATGATGAGACAACCTCCCTAAAAGAAACATGGCCTTTTCAACAGTTACTGCCCATATCACTAAAAAATAACACTATGAACATCAGCCAAAAGCTAGAGAGCAATTCTGGAGTGCTCTGAGCCCAGCAACAGCACAAAGGAACAAACGATAGAAACCCCCAAAGCTTTAACTTCAGAGGACTTTCCCACCCTGTAACAACCATGAGTCACAGTGAAGCAAAAGCCATCTGTTCATCTGGACACAGATACTGCTTGTCAGTGAGCAGGAAATGTTTCCACTGAGAATCTCAGTGCAGTGTAAATCTCCCTGCGTAGACAAACTTTTGGTGTTTCAGATCTCCTGGTCTGCAAATTGGGAACAGCGCAGCTCCCTTTTACCCTGCTTTGTCTGTTATCTTTTTTTTTTCCAAAATCAGGCTGGTCAGGCAAGAGATTGGCTGTGTGGATGTATTTACAGCTTGGCACCACAGGGCCTCCAAGACAGCTCATGAATCCAGCAGTTCTCATCAAAAGCCAAGCACTCACATGCAGCAACACGGAGCATCACCAACTCAGCCAGCGGCAGGGCCATGACCTCGAGGCTCTTCAGCAGCAGCCCCTTCCCACTCCTCCTTTCCATGCCCACTGCTACATGACTCAGCTCAGCTGGGACCCCTTGGAAGATGGGAAAATGCCATGTTACATCCTGCCCCCTAATGACATCCCTGTCCATCAGCTATTGATGAGACTGCAGTCATAATTAATATGTTGAATGTTGAAATAGTGGCAGAAATACACTCTGTAAAGGGACCAATCAGTCCTAATTAAAATCATGTTTAACTAATCCTTTTGGGATGGGGACTGTCACTTAGTGTTTGTTCTTTCCATATGTAGCCCAATGGCATTCAGCATTGATGATGCATTTAGGTGTTATCACAATACAGGTAATGAAGAATAATAACTACAAAAGTATAAATTTCATGCTTTTTTCCTAGCATGACTGCTTCTGTAGGCATCTTGTATCAATCTGCTTGACTATTGCATAGTTTAGGTTACCACTGCATAAATGTTTAGCAACTCACATGTGCAGGATGGGTGTCTAATAATTTTCATGTGTGTAATGTTTTGATCAAATTATTTCCACATTAATTTTCACGGCTTAGTTTCCAAGTGGACAAGACCCAAAACATCAGAAAAAACTCTTTAAGGTTTTACTCTACTGAAGAAATTCATAATGACTACATTTTTGAAAATAAGAAAGCTCTTCTTATTTCTATTAAAATTAGAACATTTACATTCAAATTTACGATATGTATGCACAATTATGTCAAAGGTAACATCAGCATTCTACAAAACAAAAGTGTGATTGCGTATTAAAGCAGATGATACCAAAAAGATCAACTGGTTAATTTTTTTTCTCCCTCCAGTTAAAACAACAAGACAATGTATTTGCTTTTAATACAACTTTTGATTTCTACCATGTCTCTGAAATTCATGATTTCCAAATGAATGCCAAATGAGATTTTAAAAATCCTGACTCAAATAAATTTCCTAAACTGCAAGAAAATGGAAAAGATCAAGAAAGATAGGTTTTGGCTTCTCTGTATGCTTACTAACTTAATTGTTTGTCCCTAGAAAAAAAACAATTTGCCTTGAGCATTTAAACTCAAAAAATGGCTCATTTAAAGCAAAATATTTTTATTTGACAAAAAACCCAAAAAACTTCCCGGACATCTTCTAAAAGAAAGTTTACATATTTTTGAGGGAGAGTTATTAGATGCAAATAGATAAGGAAGACAGAAAACATCAACATGTAATTAAAAAATAATCATAGATAATTTCTGCACCAGGTGGAGATCACACAGCACACATCACCAAAGAAGACAGGCAAGCTTTGCTGGAGAAGTCTTGAAGGAAGCTGCTTATCTCTTGGGGAAAGGAAAAAACTATTCAGAAGGAAAAGGCTGGTGAAATTGCCAGCAGGATATACAATGACTACCACAGATAAGAACTCCATCAGGTTGCAAATGTATAGGAATAAGGTTAACACTTGGTTGTTATTCAAAAGCAAATGAAAGATGACCTTATGATATCAAGCCTGGATTAGGACTCAGAAGATCTGAGTTAATTTCTTGGCTCTGCCATAATCTCTCTTTGTGATTTTGGGCCAGAGCTTACATTTGGCATAAAGTGAAGGAAGGAAGTAGTATCCTCTCTGTATAATTAGGGAACTGAGACCTAGAGATAATACTAGCCAAGTATTCACAATGCTTTACTGGCATTTACATTTCCAATAAATTTCTGTGCAGAGAAAAATGACTGAGAGCTGAGAGGTATCTTTGTGGCTCTGATTCTCCAGTTACGTGTGTGTTTCTGCTTCCTTGTTATGGAATTCAGATAAAAAATCCTTTCTCCCACACTAAGAACAAAGGGTGGGATTTTTTGTTGGTTGGGGTTTTGTTTGGGTTTTGTTTGGTTGGTTGTTCGCTTGGCTGGTTGGTGTTTTTTGGTTTTTGCTTTTGGGGAAGGGGGGGGGTGGTTTTTTTTTTTTTTTTGTAACCAGGCTGAAATACAAAAACTCGGGAAAAGTACTTTCTACACAGTCATTTTAAATTTTCTTATGATTTCATAGTCTCATAATGAGGACCCAAGAAGCCTCCATGAATGAAAAAGGAACTAGCTATTATGTGTGCTTATATTTTATATATGCCCATTCATCTCAGATACGTACAAAGTAACTACCTTTATTTTTGCTATCATCCTAGTGCACATAACAGTAATGACAACAGCATGAGTGTATCTAGAGGGGCTTACACTGCAAACAGCAATTTCCCTGAATCCCTGCATGCCAGGCTGAGCTCTGGCACTGACTAGGACTAAACCCTAAGCACTTCAGTGGAAACTCAGTTACTTCATCATAGTCACTTGCTTTTCACTTCCTTTTCCCTGTTGATGTCCCCAAGCTACCAGAGTTACTCTGATGTGAATGAGATCTGAATCCTGACCATTGGCAACAGTCAGGGAAAACAGGAAATGGGGTATTTCAAATAACAATAGGTGGGAACACTGAGTAAAGGTTCACTGTGTGGTAACGGTGCTGACTCTTTAATGACTGTGTTTATTTCCTTGTGTCCCAAAGAAGGCCACAGTTCATTTTGCTCTCAAATATGTACATACAGACATGTGCATATCAGACCCTCTATCTAATTTTGCAGTTAATGGAGCAGAGTGGTGAATCTGCACTAACTCCCACTTCTCATAAGGAGCGACACAATGAGATTGCTCTCCTGTGCCGTGAAAAATCAAATTGCCAGGTGCAAAAGATTCATTCCATACCCTGTTAAGAGAAAAGCTCCCTATTGATACAGCAATAGGCATTTTTTCCCCTCCTATTCACCACAGAAAGGAATACTGTGACACAGAGAAACCCTTAAAACCCTTTACAAAACTTACAACCCATACAAAGCACTTCACGTGAAGTCAGAGCACAGACGTTACAAGCTGGAAAAGCTATCCTGGGCCATGCAGTTCATTCCAAGCAAAGGTCTGCCGTTCTTGGCTGAGACTTCCACACAGCTCCTTGTCTAGTCTTGCCATGACTAATTCCCAGAAAAGGCAGTTTCACAACCACCCCGGCCAGCCAGCCCTGTGTCTAATTGGCATCACTGCTTAGAAATACTTCCTTGCATTCTCCTATGAAAGTTTGCAGCTACAATCTAATTCTATGTACTTTTACTAAGCCTTACAAGCAGCTAGTGAGACATCCCAGCTATTTTTAACAATCATTAGTCCTCCGGTCTCTCGCTTCACAAAATGACTGGTTCTTATTGGGTTCCTTTTCTCACAGCTTCCGAAATTGGTCTGAATTAAGTTTTGCAGCTTAATGCTCTGTTAAATAATGCTCACTAATTAGCAGCAGAAAAAACTAAAACCCGGTCATACGAAAATGAAAGAATGCCCAGTGACACAGGTGTTTTATTTTTTTTTTCTTAGCTCAAGCTGGTTTTTTTAATCATTAATCATTGATTAATGATTAAATCATCCTCCACCTGGAGAAGCAGTCAGCAAACTTCCTAAAAGCAGCCAAGGAGCTTAGTAAGACAAGCCCCACTTGTTCCAATTTGTTCCTTATGAGGTTGCTTACCTTCAACCCCATCTTTCGTAAAGATGCTTTGCAAAGAATGTGTGCTTTTCTTTATACAGATTAGTCATATTTACAAAGAAAGGTCTGGAAGGCTACCTCATCCTTTTTTTTTTTTTTTTTTTAAGAATAGAAGATTTTTTACATCATGGAACATTTTGTGCACAGCTAGAAAAGTAGTCATCCTAAAGTTTTGATCTCACAAAAATGAAAACCGTTAACTTTTTATAAGTTCAATTTTTATTTACCCTGTACAGGATGAGTGCTTTTAAATAGTTTAGAAAACCATACATGATATTTTTTATATTAAAAGTCATGAAATTCCCATTCAATTAGGACTTATAACTCCTATTACTAATACTCTTGTGTACTATTAAGCAGACTGTTAAACTGAGCCTCTCGTGGAAATAAGGTCTAATTCTGTCCTAATACAGTGACAGAATAAAGAGGTGAAAAGTGAATATATGTTTTGTTCACAAATACATCCAGCAGCTAAGCATCAGGGAAGAAAAAAAAGACCTATTTAAACATAAAGACAATACGGGTACATGAGAAAACAGGTTTAATAACCTGTTTATAACTAGGCCACTACAGGATTGTCACTCGTAACTACAGCAGCGAGAGACAGAATCACCTTTCCAGTGTCAGTTATGGAAATGGAAAATGTAATTGCATTCAAGGTGAGGGTATGGACACTTAAGGAAGACATTCTTCAATACATCTGCCGGCAAAAGGATCATCTGTGGACTCTTTTTTTTTCTCATGCTGTTTCTGGGTGCTGATGGGAATCACAGAGCAGTTCCCTGAGCACTACCTTCTCACTGACTGTTTAGGCACATCTAGGAAAACCAAAGTGAAAACAGGAGTTTAAAAGCATGAATTACAAGGCTCTGTGGCAGGTAAACTGTAGAAATTAAATAGCTGTGGATTCTGTCTGAAGAGAAAAAAAAACAAAACAAACAACCAAACCAGAATGACAAAAAACATACAACACACCACCTCTGACTCAGCTGGGGGTCATTAATTCATGTTCTGCTCACATTAGCTAATGACAACCACTTTTTCGTCCTCCACTCTGGTAATTTTTAACTAGTATTTGTAGGGAAACATTACCACCTCTCCTGCTTTCTGTGTCTGCTGAACAAGTTCAGGTCACATTTACCTAAATTCTTCCTTACCATATTTTTACCGTTATGTATTTTAAATTCATTTACCTTTTTCTAGTCTTAGCCTAGTTTATGGTCTGAAATGTGTCTAACTCTGCCAGAGTGACAGATCAGGAATCACCTCACTTGCTTGCCTACTCATTACAGATCTATTTATATATCCTCAAAGAGCATTTACTTTATCTGTGGTAGAATCACATTGCACGCTAGTTTTCGATTTAGCAACTTGCCACCTTGGAAGTAGATAGTTTCAAGTAGTGTTCTCTGCTATCTGACAATGCTTTCATGCAATTGACACCCTCTCTCTCTCTTTTTCCCAAATAAAGTCCATTCATCCTAATCAAACCAAAAGCTATTGATTCCTGCCTATTTCATCTAATCTCCCTGCATCTGGCTGTACATGAACCATTTTCAGGAAGTTTTTCTCCTCCTCTTACTCTCAGCAGTGAATACAATGCAGACCAAGTTGATGTGTCCTCTAAAAATGCATGAATATTCTAAGAACAGAACAGGTGCTCCCCCTGCCTCATGTGGAGCTCAGCCCACCTGGAAAACACCGTCTGTCACCTGCTGCTTTGGAGAGCAGATTTTCCAGGAACCGTCTACCATTCCTGACAAAACTGGTTACCACGGAGAAGTGGTGGGGTATGTAATGTGGCAATACAGCTTTTCAGACAGAACCTTACTAAAATTAATGAAGCAAAAGGAAAGGGGAAAAAAGAAAAAGCACATAGGGATTTTTTTTTTCCTGCACGCATTTGTAAATTAGCAGCCTTAATATGGTAAATTGTCTGCTTCTAACTTGTGGACAATCCTACCTAAAAGCCATTGTTAAATTTCATAGGCAAAGCCCTGCCATTTGGAGCAATCCTATATAATTTATACTAATTTTTGCTACTTTTTAAAGTGGTATTGATCATACAGAGTTAAAAACACAGGGAACATTTACAGAATTGGAAGTATGTCTGTGACTACCTCTATGTAATCAAGGGCATCCACCATGAATTAACTGCATGGCAGTGACAAGAAAATCATCCAAGGAGCTTGGTAGCTGTATTCCTTCCTAACTCACTAGCACTGCCCAGTCAGTACACGCACATCACACACATAAATGAAGAGGCCTCTGCTCTAAATCAGGGTCTTTGTCCTTGGTTGGCACATCTAAATAAAGTTGTGTAGTCCCAAGGGACTGACTGATTTTGCTTTGGATTTTTTAAAGTTAGAACAAGTGTTCTTTTAAGGTTTTCAAGGTAAATTCCATTCTGGCTCATGATTGAAAAAATCCCAGTAGTATAAAATGGATATTTGAAACTTAACTGCTTTGTATAGCTTGAAGAAAGTCATTAGGGACTAAATTATATCTTCAAGTATCTTCACTAGCTCATTCTTTAATTTTCTTTCATTTTCTTTCATTTTGGGGCCTATTAAAATTTGTCCTAACGTTTATTATCCTCCACAGACTACAATAAATTCTCTTCATCCCTTCGTTCCACATGGCTGCTATTAGTGCCAGTAGTTTCCCTTCAGCTTGTGTTCCACCGAACAGTCTCCTAAACCACAGCATGTTTTTGACTCACCATTTTATTTTAATTCCTGATTAAATACATACTGGGTAAAAACACTTTGTCTGTTTTCTTCACTCTGTTTTCTTATCCATTCTTTCTTATCTGGGTTTGGCCTTTAGTTCTATTGATGCTTTTTGATACTTGAAATTAAAATTTCTTACTACAGTCCCAATCTAGAACTAATTCATCCAGTGACACATATGTCAATTTTCTTTTGCCCATTGATAATTGTCTAATGAAAGCCAGCATTTAATCGGAATATAACTTAAACAGTTTTTACTGCACAATAGTCACATCTGTACCATAGTTTTCTTTGATGCGATTCATTTTTTCTTGCAGTAGGATTCTTCATCCCACTCAACCAATCACAGACTGACAGCAGTGCAGAAAATTTAACTTATTAAAGAGGCATTTCATTTAAGGACCTTTGCATCCATCAATTTACATCTGCTATTTCCAGTTGTCCTTCACTGGGAAATACAAAAGAAGATCCTTATGACTCAAACTCCTCGTGGGCAGAGTCAACCTCATCCAGCTTCTGACAAGCCCAGATTTCTCTGACATGACACACACCTAAAAAGGGGGCAAGTGTGAAATAGAAAGAGTGGATAGTTGCATTTACTGTCACTATGTTTGAAAATAAAATCTTGTCTAAACAGGGAGCTGGTCAGGTAAAAAAAACACTAATGATTCCCAGAGTTATGTTACCAGGTTATATTTGACTGGAGCCCACACCGCATATTTTACTCCACAGAACTAAAAGTAGGCTCAAATAAGGTGTATAATTCATCTACTTAAGAGCGCCCTTCATTTTTTTCCTTCTGCAGTTTTCTTCAGAAAAAGGATCTAGTTTTGGCCACAAGCAGACACAAAACTACCTGCACTATCTGTTGCCTGCAAGGTAATTTTGGATATATATTTATGTGTTTGGCCATGTGAAACCAAGTAAAGAATTACTGATTCAACCAAGTGTGCATAATTATCTGGATTTAGATACTCTGTGTTTTCAGCATTGCCTTGTTTTTCTAAACATAAAATAATGCTCTGATTGACCTTATACTTTTTTTTTTTTTTCATAGATACAGGAAAACCAACCATGAACATCAATTGTTTGAGGAATAAGCATATTAATAGTTTATGGGGGGCCCAGGCATGGAAAGTTAGACTGACATTGTCACACTTGCAATCACCAGCTCACAGAAGACAGTAGGCAGAAGAAATACACATTAAACACTTCAATTACTATTTGTAGGCAACCAGCAACAGATACAGAGAAAAGTGGAGAAATGGAAAGAATAAAACTGAGATTACGATGGAAACATCAGCAGAAAATTAGAAGTCCTTTAATAAAAAAACCTCCCACATTAGGACAGTTTGTTCCATGTACTGGACACTCCTTTTGAAAGCTAATGACCACAGTTTCTTAAATTATATTCAGACATTCATATCATTGACAAGTCTAGTCTTAAAAAAGCTGACGCTCCATCAACACAAATAACTATCTACGTTTAGGTGGAACTGGGAGAAGCAGCGTCAGATGGTGCTGGCCCGGAGCACCCGCTGCGGTGTTCTTCCATGCAAAGATCCAGGACCGTCCTACAGGTCCGCTTTGGGCCCCAGCTCCCGCTCCGAGGTGTCACTGAGGGGCATGAATAAAGGACAGAAACATCAAACCCTTCCGCTCACGGGAAAGCGCAACCCAGGGGACCCGCAGAGCCTGTGGGTGCTGCTTGGCAGCCTCACGGGGAAGGGGCTGTGGGGGGGTCCCGGTTACCCCGGCCAGACGGGACACCCCTGCTCAGGCCCGGGGGGTCACGGTTACCCCGGCCAGACGGGACACCACGGGACACCCCTGCTCAGGCCCGGGGGGGGTCCCGGTCACCCCGGCCAGCCGGGACACCCCTGCTCAGGCCCGGGGGGTCCCGGTTACCCGGCCAGCCGGGACACCACGGGACACCCGTGGTCAGGCCCAGGGGGTCCCGGTCACCCCGGCCAGCCGGGACACCCGTGCTCAGGCCCAGGGGGTCCCGGTCACCCCGGCCAGCGGGGACACCACGGGACACCCGTGCTCAGGCCCGGCGCGGCCCCGGCCCGGCTCCGCAGCGCCCCCCGCGGCCGCCGCCAGCAGCGCCGCGCGCTCGCCGCTCCCCTCCCCCGCGCGGCCGCCCCGCGCGCGCACACCGCCCCTTCGGAAAAAAGCAGCCGCTGCTTCCCCGCTTTATATACCCTGCTAAAATAGCCTGCCGCCGAGCCGGCCAATCAGGAGGGGGCGAATTTCGAATCGGGCCAATGGCGGGAGCCGTCACGGCCGGGCTCGGTCACGCCAGGAGGAGCCGCGATGTCTGCCGCGCGGCGATTGGGCGGCTCTGACGTCATCGGCACGCGGGTCGCGGGGCGCGCGGCGGGGATTGGGCGGCGGCGGCGGGCGGCGCGCCGGGATCACGCGGGGCGGGGGCGGGCGCGGGGGCGGGGCGGCGGCGCGGCCGGGCAGAGCTTTGAATAGGGAAGTTTTGCGGGGGGCTCCGCTCGCAGAGTCCGCGCCGTGTTTGCAAATATTGGGGCCGCTCCTGCGCCAGGTCCGCCGGCCGCGGGAGGGGGGACAGCCGCGCGCCCGCCCCGGGAGACGTCCTGCCCTGCTGTGCGATTAAACTTTGCATGAAACTTTGGGTCTTTTTTCCTCCCCGAGCTCCTCAAGGAATTAATATATATCTCTATATATACAAATTTTTTTTATTCTTTTTTTTTTCATCTCTGGAGGAAAGGGGGGGGGGGACTTGGAAACTGAGAGCAGAGGTTAACACCCCCCCGCACACACCCCGCAACCCCTGCACATAAAGGAGGCATCTGTATTTTTGGTAACCAGCACTGACTTTGTTGTTGCAACTTGAGACATGGATGTTCTCCCAATGTGCAGCATCTTCCAGGAACTCCAGATTGTGCACGACACGGGTTACTTCTCAGCCTTGCCGTCCCTGGAGGAATATTGGCAACAGGTAAACGAGGATGTCGATGTTGTTGTTGTTGTCGGGGATTTTTTTTTTTAAAGCCGTATTAAAGGATGAGCGGATTTAAGAAAGAAAAAGAAAAAAAAAAAAAGGCAAAAAAAAAAAATCAAGCCCAAGTGTCAGCGAGGAGTTTGGGGAGAATTCAGCACAAATGTGTAGCGATGTTTTGAAGCAGGTGTTTCGGCTTTGAGCAGACGGCTGTCTGGGGGGAACAGTCCCGAGGCGGATGGAAGGAGCTGCGCATCCCCGTCTCTCCTTGTTTACCGCGGGCGCTGCCGGGGGCTGTCAGCGCCCGCTCCGCTCCGCAGCCGCGCAGAGCCGCCGCTCGCTCCACACCGAGTCCTGGCAAAAGTTTTGCGCTTGTACCAGGTCCAGACTCCACAGCTGGGTCTTGTCATCCGAGCTCTCTGCCTTGGCCAAGGGCTGCTTTGCGCCCTGTGCTGTGGGTTTATGATTTTTTTTTTTTCTGGTGTGTTTTTGTTTTGTTTTATTTATTTTTTTCTGCAAATGTATATTATTACTGTTTTTGTTCCTGGCGAAGACGGGGAAAAAGCCCTCCAGGAGTGTCGGTACACACGTCTGTGTGTGTGCATGTGTATGTACATGTACAGAGCGTGGCTGTTCCCAGCGCAGGGAGCTTTGTCGAGCCCGTGAGTTGTCAGTCATATGACAGCGATCCCCTTGTGCTAATTGCCGTGGCCGGGAAGGGAGAAGAACGGAGCTTTCTTCCCTTTAATGGACATCTTTTTTTGGCCATTTTTCCCCCCGTTTCTCTCCTCGCCGGGATCGGAGCAGCGGGATGGCAGGGTCTGACAGCCCCGCGGGGCTCGCTGCCCGGCGGGCGCTGCTCAGCCCGGTCACCGGATCAGCTACCTGCTGGCTTTGCAGAAGGACGAGGGAGCCTTTCCCAGAAGGTTGAAATGCAAAGTGTTACAACCTTCACAAGCCTGCTAATTGTATGCAATGACAATTTTTTTTTTTTTTTTTTTTTTTCCCCGCTCCCTCCCCCCCGTTCCCCTTTCAGAGCGGCAGCTCCATAGTACGTGATTGAAATGGAGCTAAGTAGTTTCCTTCAGGCATTCGGGCTCTTGGCGAAGCGCCAGCCCTCGTTCCCAGTAGCCTTCAGAGGCATTTAAACTCGCAGAGCTTCACTCTGCTCCCCATTACTAATCTACCTAATGAGGAATTTAAATTAGCCGGGAATATGAAAGTTTAACAAGATCTTAATAAATGCTTTTTTTGCTTGTTTTCACGGAAAATCAAAGCACTATTGTGCTGTCCCTGTAGAAACCCTTTTTGTTTTTTAACAGCATTGCAACCCAGTTCCCTAATTATAGGCAAATACATAAATACCGTGTGCAACAGTGGGTTTGGTTTGGGGCTTGTTTGTGGTTCTGATTTTTCTGTCCGATTTTGCCTACACTCCGAGCCTGACCGGAGCATGTGACCCAGTTTACTGGAGCAGTGCTGGGGGAGAAAGGAGGCTGCTCCCATGGCGGCTCTGCTCGTGGGCAGATGGAAAGGGGCTGTGAGGGGAATGTGTGGCATTTGGGACCGGGTTTTGCTATACCGGCCTCGGAAAAGATGATCTTGCTAAAATAAGTAGTGTTTGGTTTGGAAACTTGGTGTGTCCGTTTTCTGTGTAAAGCTTCCATATGGATCATTTCCTATAGTGGAAAGAATAATCCCGAAACATCAGCTTGTTGCCATAACAGTTCACATTCTTTTTTTTTATTATTTTTTTTCCCTTTTTTTTTTTTTTTTTTTTTCCCTATTCTCTGAAAAATGGCTAGAAAGTCAGCAGGGGTGAAATGAAATTGAAACCCACAGTTTCACCCCATTTAGGGTGGTTTTGTTTTTTGTTTTGTTTTCTTTCATGGAGTCGAGGGGAATGTGGTTTGAGGGAAGTTGTCCATGTACTGTTACATGTACATTTACAGAGTACTTTCTTGGCAGATGGTCATGGTTTTAAAAGGAAGTCTCCTTTGGCATTGCGTGAAAGAAAGAAAGAGATGACTCATACAGTTGCACTCTTGGCCAGTAGATAAAGTTCTTGTTCATTGTGGGACTCCCAGCAGGACCTCAGAGTAATTTCCCATCTTGCATCCTATAGAACAGGACATTTCTATTCTGGAACTTTTCCTCCCGTTTCCTCTGTTGTTGAAGTTCTCCATGTTCCCCTGAACACGCATGGGAGCAGTTTTGAGTTCTGTGGTGTGCATGCCAGTGTGCTTGGAAATGACATTCTTTGAAAGTCGAGTGTGCTGTGTTCTCATGCACAGGAAATGGGAGGATGTCTGCTGCTCCATTGATGTCCCCAGAAGACAGGCCGGCAGCTCTGCAGCCATGCTGAAATGTGGCTTTGTTTTCTGACACAGGGTTTGGGTTTTGACTGGGTGTCAGAGTGCATTGTGTTCAGTTGGGTCTTTTCAGCCTCGTGTTCGTGTGAGAAAGATACAAAACAACTTGAAATTAGACGAGGTGCAAGAGTGAAGTGTAGTTTTATCTTGTGGTTCTTTATGGTCTTTTTCAACACCAGCCTGCTGAAAACACAGATTTTATGATGAGAGTGATGATAATTTAACTGAGTCATTAGAATGCTATTTTGGATACCAAAGCTGACTTGCACCTTCAGCTGTGTGTTTGAACTCCTGCCCAGGTCTCAAAAACTGATTTCTTTTCATCGTAACAGTCACCTAGTTACGGCTTGAGGAGCCTTTAATTTGTTTTGAACCTAGAAACCTCAAATCGAATGTGCTACATTCCTGCATGCTTTTTGAAGTGTAAAATAATTTGGTTTATTTTTAAGCAGGCCTGTAACTTTTCTCGTTTTTTCTTCCTTCTCTTTCACCTAGACATGTTTGGAGCTGGAACGATATCTTCAGAGTGAACCCTGTTATGTTTCTGCATCTGAAATCAAATTTGATAGCCAAGAGGATCTCTGGACCAAAATTATTCTGGCACGTGAGAAAAAAGAGGAATCTGAACTGAAGAACACATGTGTCCCAAAAGAGGACAATCTTGCTAGTCAGAACTTAGAGACCAACAGTTTGAATTCTGACGTGAGCAGCGAATCTTCAGACAGCTCTGAGGAGCTCTCGCCCACAACAAAGTTTACCTCTGACCCTATAAGTGATGTTTTAGCCAGTTCAGGGAACTTGAGTTCATCTGTCACTTCCACTCCCCCTTCGTCTCCTGAGCTGAGCAAGGAGCCTTCTTCCCAGATATGGAATTGTACGCCGGGTGAGTTGCATTCACCAGGGAAAATCCGTACCGGTACCACTGGAAAGACTGCAGAAAAAGGTACACCCTCCAACGGTGACACCTCCCCAGATGGCAGAAGGCGCGTTCACAGGTGTCATTTTAACGGTTGCAGGAAAGTTTACACCAAAAGTTCACATCTGAAAGCACATCAGCGCACTCATACAGGTTAGTAACCCTATGCTTATTAAGAGCTGGCAGCTACTGTAGGGAATACCCCTTGGTGGTGGTGTCACAGGTTACTCAATCACTGGGTAGTAGCCCAGGTTTGGAGGGATGATGTAATAGCAGCAGAGGCTTACCAGCAGGGACAGCATCACTTCCTCATTGTCTTCGTGAGCCAGGGCACTTGCTGGAGGATTAGGCTGCTGTCATGGCAAATAGGAGCCACTCGTCTAAGCAGGCAGTGGTTGGGAAGCTGCAGCAGCGCACGGTGCTCATGAGAAAAGGTCTAGCCAAAATAGGTGCCAGGCCTTTCTTGGCAATCATTTTAAAAAGAAAAGTGAGCTATGACTTTTTTGCTGAAAAAAAGGAATGTATATCCAAAAAACAGTCAGATTACTAAGTACTGTAAGAGCTTGTTTTTATGCTTCAGTCCACATTGGGTCTGTTTTATCAGTCATACCAAGGCCTTGATTATAGTAAGTATAGCTAAATTTGTAATTCATTTAACACTTATGCGTGCCATTGTTATCAGCAAAAAATCTTGGAAAGCCACAGTGTATTGTTCTCCTTCTGACACATCTGCCCAATTGGACCTAAAAATGTATGATCTACTGTATAATTTGATCCCAAATTACTGAGCAACAGCATTTATTGTTATGAAACCTGAATAAAAAAATGAAAATAACAATCCTGTGTGTTATTAGGAAAGAAAGTGAGGAAGATAGACTCTTCAGGGCTTTTATAAATATTTTATGGTTGAAGTAGCCTGCTGATGTGCTTGTTTGAGCATTATTATTTGACATCTCTTTATGACAGCAGTTAGATGTGTAGAGCTGTGCCTTGGCTCAGTAGTCATGGCTTAATGCGAGGAACTGGCGTGGTGTTCTTGGTGTACCAATCCAAACACCTATATGGATGGTTGGCTTTTTTTTTTTTTTTTTTTTTTCCCCAAGATGTGGGAAAGAGAATTCAAGGAAAAAATTCTATTTTGACTCATGAGCTCAGCATTTTGTGGCTTTTGTGGGAAGTCTGAGCAAGCTCGGATGCTCCCATTGTCGTGCAGAAGTTAGATAAAACAGGATTATTTCAAGAGAAAAAAAACCACAATTTTCCCTGAAACCGTGGTTGTTGAGCAGACATAAATAGCTGTCAGGCTCAGAAGTATTGCAGAAATGGTGTTCTGGTGCTGTCTGGTTGAGAACGTTCCTGTGAATGGAAGTGGTATTTCTTGAATGCTGAAATAGCAGTGTTCAAAGTGGTATGCTGGCTTTTCCAAGAATAAGTAGCTCAGCAGAAAAGAGGTTGCATGTTATGCAGATGAGTGAGTGACAGAGGACTTTGATGCAATACAGTAGCCTAATTGCATTTTGGAGCCTAGCTGTGCTGTCTTTAATCACCTTTATGAGGTGAATGGTACCTGTTTGGGAGTAAGCCTGCCATTACAGAGGAACAGGAATGGTAGAGGGCTGGATTCCTTTGTTTCCTGGGAGCCTGTTTAATCACTCTTTTTTTATTATTATTATTTTTTGTAAGAATGAGATTATTTGATGTGCTGTTGCAGCAAGATAAGTAGGAATCATGTGGATGAATTTTGTGAGCCTTCTTTGCTTGCATGTTCTAAAGCATTCAGATAGGTTAAATAAAATTGTCTGTCTTTGGAGAAGTGAGGGAGGTTTACATAGAAAATGATAGCTCCTGTCTTTGAATGAAGTCATGACTAACATGTAATCTGCTTTCTTTGTAGGGGAAAAGCCTTACAGATGTTCATGGGAAGGGTGTGAGTGGCGTTTTGCAAGAAGTGATGAATTAACCAGACACTTCAGAAAGCACACTGGTGCCAAGCCTTTTAAATGTAGTCACTGTGACAGGTATGTGATTGAAATGCACCCTTTTAAATAGTTATTTTTCATGCTTGTTGGAAAGCCAGTCTGGGCTGCTTTTCACTTGTGTAGGAATTATTTGGGAACACAACCGTGTCTGGTAGTTTTAAGGAACTATTGCATATTCAGGCTAGAGAAACCCTTCCATTTTACCAGTCACTGGGAAGTGGCTTGTAGCCTGATCTTGCAGACGAATATTGAGAAGTCTGCAGTGTTACACCCATCTGCAGAGCTCCTGGGGGCCCACAGACACCTTGAGTCCTCCCATGCATCCCGGGCATGCCAGCCCCCTCCTCCCCAGCGGTGTTTGGAGCAGCAGAGCGAGGGGAGGTGCCTGAGCCCCGCGTGTCCCCTGGGCTAACGCACGGCCTCGCTCTTGCCTTGCAGGTGTTTTTCCAGGTCTGACCACCTGGCCCTTCACATGAAGAGACACCTCTGAATGGGTCAAGAGGTGAATCCTGCGGGCTAAGAGGCGTCAAGGTTTGAAGAGCCTTGAGCGGAGGGATGCGTGTTCCAGCCAAAGCATGCCATTTTGCACCCTACCCAGTTGCCTCCAGGACCTCACTTCCTTGAAGGTCTTTTGAGGGCTAATAAGTCATGTAAGAACGGCATAGCAACCACGGTGCGTGATGTTTGGGGTTTCCTGGACTCATACACTGGTATCTAACCTTCTGAGTGGCTCCTAAGCCTTTGCCGTGAGCATGTGCACTGAGAATGTTAATGATTGGGCGACTGTATGCGATGAGGATCTCTTGATGACTGTATGCTGAGGCACATTTTTTTTCTTGTGGTTGTTTTATAACTGTAAGAGAAAAAAAATAGTCTGAATGTCTTGTATGTGAGGAATATCTCATGAGATGGGACGACCACCAATCATTTCCAAGGGGTGGGGGGAGGGTGTCTGCACCTTTTTAGAGGGAAAACCTGAGAGGGGGAAAGGGGGGAATAAAAAGAGTCAGGATGCCAGAATGGAAATGGGGAACCTCCCTGTTCCTGTGTGAGAGGAGCTTTAGGTGTCTGGTGCAGCTATTAAACGTGCAATGTGTCAAGTAGCTTGTTTTACTTGCTACAGAGCTCATTTGTAATCCATTGTATAAGCTGTGTATTTACAAATGTAACACAACTATAACTTTTCATTATAATACAAAGGTTATTGCATGGTTCTGGGGAACTATATGCTTTTCCATTCTTTAATCAGGACTGCAGTTTTGATTCCAGTTAAGAGCAGCTAAAATACAATTGGTCTAATGTTACATAATGTATGGAACATGAATAATTTTTTTGTTGGGTGGATAAAACCACTATTGGTTAGAAACTGATTTTTCTCATGCAGCTAATTTTTCTCTTATTTATGCCTTGAGGACTAACTTCTGGTTTTCTAGCTGTTAATGCACTGTTGACCTTAATAATGGTGCCTTATGCAAGTGACCTTCTCTTGCAGGGGGTCTTATACAGGGGTATGGGTGATGCATGCTTTATTAAGGCTCTCTTTTCACCTGGCATTGTACTGTATCAAATGTATAATATGAGGGGAAAAAAAGGTTACTTCCAGGGTCCTCCTTCACAAAGACAAATATAGAGAAAAGTCATTCATGTCAGTACAGTATTTGTTTAACTTAGACAATTTGACTGTGTTACAGTATAATGCATATGCCAATTGAATACCTGACCAGTTCTGCCACCTTGAGACTTTTTTTATATTGACCTTGCACAACAACTGTGTATATACACACCCCAACTGTACTTAATATGTCAAGTTTTCATACATATTAAAGATACAGAAGTATTAAAAGATGTATTTGCTTAAAAGGCACAAGTTTCACATCTATATATCTAGCTATCTGTTGGTCATACAGAAAGAAACTATATTACTTTTTTTTTAAAAGTGGGCAGAAAAATAATTGTGTATGTATATTTGTGTGTACAGTCTGTGTATGTGTGTATATATATAGATAATATATAAATATTTTTTTTAAAAGGAAAAGAATTAGAACACATAGCTAGAAAATGCCACAGCCCATCAAAGTATTTCCTCTTCCCCCTTACCCCCCGCAATACGGTCATTAAGGAGATAAAGAAATGAAAGATACAGTTAATTAAAATCTAGCATTTTTAGAGGCTTTACCTTTAGCTTAATGGTATGCTAAAGGCTTTGTTGGCATTCAGTCCTTCTCAGACTGCTGACTGTGTTTTGTAGTTATTAGGTTGTCTGGAATAGCGTATCTGTGGCCATTTAAGAATGATATGAACCGAATATTGGCATGCTAAAAGAATATTAGCTGTGTGCAGAAGTGCACTCGGGTTTTGGCCTTCCAGCTTACTGGAGGACCTGTGAGTGAGCTAGTCGTTGTGGTGGTTGAGCTCTAATTTTACATAGTTCAGCTAAAAAAAAAAGACTGTTTTTTCCTAGAGTAGGAATAGTCTGTCCAAAACCAGTTTTGTTTTGTTTTTTTTTTTTTAAACCAGCTCACTACAGTCGATGCAATGAAACATGTGACCTGTTTCTTTTACTGTTAATTATCAGTCTTGCTTACTCTGCTAATATTTTGGTATATCTTCCTGGAAATGTATGTAGATAAGTGGTTTAAAAAAAGTATATGCAAGTGATCTGGTTCTATGGAACACAAAGGCTTAAATCATTCTCATTTCATTTTTGGTTTAAATTGCCTGAAAATGCACTTTTTTTTTCTTCCCCCAAACAGACAAAATTTTCCAGAAAATGGATTTCTATTTACAATTGGGTTTTGTTGTACTTTTAACTCCTTGTTTGCATTGTCCTTGGCTTAGCCGTAATTCTTATAAACAAGAAATTAAAAACAAAAATAAACAAACAAAAAAAAGCAAAAACAAACAAACCAACCCCAAACAAAAAATACTTGCACTGGCTTGTCTCAATTGTGAAATACCATCAGACTTGTGTGGATGGGGTGGGGCTGTGTGCCATATGTCAAATGCCTGTAATTTTCTTAATAAGCAAGTACATTTTGTTCAGGTGATAACTGAGCCTCAATCAAGCTGAAAAATAAAAAAAATAAAACATTTTTGCTTGAAATTTAAGAAGAAAAAGTTTCTATTAGTGAAATTTCTTTTTTTGTTTTTGAAGCACCCTGTTATCTAAAGAATCTCTTTGTAAGATTTTTGTAAAAATTTTGTTTTACAAGATTTTATTTGAAATTGTTTTTTGCAAGATTGTTATATTTCTGTATGAATGTATTTTTTATTGGAATAACATAAAAAGAAATTCTTATCAGCATCACGTGTCTGTTTCCATCTTTCTTCTCTCTTAAGTCTCCTACACACCAAACAATGTCAAGTACTTTGTTGCTGCTTTGTCTTGAGTCACACCTGGTCACGGGTGCAAACACCTTTGGGTCAGGTCACGTTGTGGAAGACAAGCCCTGTTGGGAAAATAATCTTGGCAGTAGAAACTAGAAGTTCTTCCATCTTTGAAAAGCTGCTCTTGACTCATCGTTTGCCTCAGCGGAATAAATAGTTAATGTGATTGTTGCTGCAAGACTGCACCTTCATTTCAGATTGTTTGTTCTGGAGAGGTGAATGCGCATGGGATGAGTTTGGCGTGTGGGAAAGGAGGTTCAGTGGGCATTCAAAGGGAAGGACAAAGCCAGAAAGGTGTTGGCTGGGCTGCAGGCAGGCACCTGTCCTTGGCATCGACTGCAGAGCACGGATCTTGGAGCTGCCTCTCCATGGGGAAGCAAGCCCAAAACCTCCAGGTGCAGCTGTGGGAAGGAGAGCTTGGAAGGGACTGCAGGAGATCTGCCTGCTGCAGACACACACCTGAGGCTGCTCTAGGGCTGACCTGACCCACATGCTGGTGGTGACCTTCAGCCTGTGGAACACAAGCCTCTCTGAACCACATTCTTTCTGAGCAATGGCTCTTCAAAGCACGCTTGGCATGCACCTGTCTCGAGACCCACGCAGAACTTGTTTGATGTTGCCTTGTGGCTCCTGCTTCACTCATGCTGGTGTTAAAAGTCCCTCAAGCATCGCGTGAAAACACTGGTGAAATGACAAAGTTGTATGCCAAGAAACTTTCACATGTCTTTGAACACGTGAATTCAGTTCATACTAACATATCATGGACTTAGATGATTCAGAAATGGTCTAAAACGATGCAGAAGAACTGAAACAATAAAGATTGAGGCATAAGAAATGTGGAAAAGGGCCACCTTCCCCAGTTAGCCCTGCAGTGGGCTAGTAAATAGACATAATGGCTGCACTGGGCATGGCAGAAATGACAATTTAGGCAAATTCACGATCTGCCATGGGAGAGTTACATTAAATTTTACCACGAGTGTGTCTCATGCAATGGAACACAGATGTCTTCTGGGAAACTTAGTTTCAATGGAAATAGAAAAGGCTACTGAGGTTTAGGATTGAGATATTTTGCCTCCTCGCGTAGAAAAGGAAATATTTTTAAATAGCTGAGCTTGACCTTGGAGATTCTCCACCCAAAATGTTCAGTGGGTGTGTAATATAGAACAAGGATTGGCAATTTTTTTCCTGTTTATTTGGTGTGTGTCATCTTGGCTTGTGTCATACTCTAGCTTTCAAAACAAGAAAAAGCCTGAAAACTGCTTTGTTAAGGATGTTATTGAGATCCTGCCTTTTATTTTTTTTTTAATTCTCAGAGATTGTAGTGAAAAACCAGCAGTGTGTGCAGGAAAAAAGAGACTACTGACAGAGCTATTGGGCAACAAGGAAACTACAAAGCAGAAAGCAACAGTGCATTTCAACATACACATCTACTGCAGGTTTGCTTAATTCTGGATTTTGAAATGCAGAGCAGAGGGGAAGAGACGTGAATTTGAGGGTGAAGAAGTCAGGTTGCTGAGGTATGGACATGGATTTGTAGCTTCTGCAAGTTCCAACAGCTTCAGCTGTGGTTGGAAAGGTGAGAAGGAGGACAGAGCCTGTGAGCTAACATGTTAGCACAGAGGTTAGATATGGCATGTTTGTGCAACCATCAAGATGAAACAGTTAAAATCCCAAAACAACCCATTTGGATTTTTTTTTTTTTTTTTTTTTTTTTTTTTTTTATCCTCTTGGGTGTGAAAAATCCAGGCATACAAGTGGTCAGTGCAAGTAGGGTGTATCAGTTTACCAGCTTATTTGAACAACTGTGTCTTATAAACACAACATGACTTTGAAGTTCACAATAGACAAGTGATTGCTGTTTTATTAAATTGGATGTCCATATTGTTTAGAAGTTGACTGTCTGTCAACTGACTGTCTCCCCTCCAAACCACATTACCACTTGAAATAAACTCAATCTGGAATCGTTGTGCCTGTTAAGGCATGTTGAAAAAAAAAGCTGTATTTTATTCTTTCCTCTTCAAAAGTTGTTCATGGTATTTCTGCCTTTGTGTCCAACTTTTACCTCTTCCATTCTTCTCAACTACCTGGGCATTTGTTCTTTATTTTCTTTAATTGCTCTGAAAGCTCTGAGGAATCAAAACGACCTCTGTACATCACACAAATAGCAGCAGCAAAACCAGAAACAAGGAGAAGGAAGAACGCTATGGCAATCGTTTCAAAAAGTAGCTGAGTGTTCTTCATGCAGCACCAAAAGGGTACATGACCTTATGTGTTTGGGCAACAGGGAGAGACAGAGCTTGGTAAGAGGAAACCATTGGAGGTCTCCTCCAGCATTGTCTGGAGAGTGGAATTAAGGTAGACTGAAACAGTAAGGGGAGCTCCAACTGCACATGATTGTGTGGGGCGACATAGGTAAAAAAGATTTCCCTCCACTTTTTAAAGAATGAAAGGCCCAGTATTTCCTCCTCCTTCCTCCATTTCTTCAGAAATTCCTTGGAGAAAAAATAGCTTAGATAGGAAATCTCTGCACTATTTCTTCCTCAAGCTTTTTCAGATTTGTTCCCTCTGGTAGCACTGGTTTATAGACTCAGCAACAATACCAGTACTCCAGTTCCTTATTTCTGGTGACAAGAGGTTACCAAGCAGCTCATATTTCCACAGAAGTCTGCCTGCTTTTGCCTCATCAACTGGGATTGTGTAGCCAAGAGGCATTAACAGGTACTTCTGAAATAAAGCCTCTGACATGGCAAGAAGCTCTGCTGAGATTTTACAGTCCAAGGCAATGGTATCTTTATATTTTTTTCCCTTTGGCTCTTCTACACTTGCTGTTTCATCCCTTATTCATGGTCTTCAGATATGTGGCATTTATTTTTGATCAAACCTGTAGCAATACTGTCTCATAACCATTTGAGCTCTTACATTTAAGGGAGAATGAGCAGACAGAGTATTGCTTTTGCGCACAGGTCTACAGAGGTTTAATCAGTCTAGGATTCATTGGAGCTACCCTGGGAAATAAGGGTTTGCAGGTTCATGCATTAATACTGCGAGGCCTTGGTCAAAAGCTCATTTAAGTCAAGGAGAAATTCCTCACTGAATTCAACTTGCTCCAGACAGAGTCATTTTTTCATAGAGCTGAACCTGAGGAGAAAGTACATTTGAAACCCATTCAGAATGAAATTTTCATTCAATGACATTTATGACTATATTTTGTCCATCTCCTGTTAAACATTTGATAGCTGGAGTTCACAAGTACAAGCATTTCAAAGATAATTTTTTTTTTTTTAAACAGAAATGTGATTTTTTTCCTCCTGAAATTTATTTTTGATTGCAGACTGATGATAAACCCCATAAATTTGTTCTGCAGTTTCACTTACACAACAGCTACATAATAATTTTGTAAGTTATAGCAGTGACTATTTTGAACTGCAGTGGCTTCAATCAGAATGCTTCATGAAGTATTAGCTGAGAAATTATTAACTGGAGAAATTAACTGGATTTACAGGATATCACAGCAACAGTGGTAGCCTTATGGCTTTAAAAAAAAATGCTGCATCAGATACGAGCCAGCACATTTTGCTAAAATGGAGAGAAACTATCCAGAATTTGCAATCGAGGCTACAGATCGGTCGTCTTCTTGAAGTATAGGTTTATAATTTGTCACAGGAAAATAACTCCATAAAGCAAAACTGCTAAGGTGTTTTAAGATGATCTATTACATGGAGGTGTCTAGTACAGCCATTTTGGATCAGTTCATGATAGGAAACAGATGGTATATATGTTTATGTTTAACATTTAAGGAGGTATAGAAAGCAATTGGGAGGTGATGTATTTTGTTAATGGGGGAGTAAAGCCTCATATGTACAGTTAAAATAGAATGTAAGAAACAAGCAACATTTTTTCAGCACAAATGAGGCAATGCAACAACAGCTTAAGTAGATTTATTTGACTTGTTTCACTTTAAATAATTTTAATGAGAAATTCTCTAAATGTTTTTGAGCGGGGATAGAAAGTAATCTGGTAACCACATGTCTTGATGTATGCCAAGCTGTTCTTTAACAGCACTTTCTTTCAATACAATATAAATTTAGCTGGAATTAGCGTTGCTGAATATTAGTCCCTCAGTGCCGCACTTGCTAAACCCCCATATTCTTTTTATTGCCTATTTCAGAAGTAGAGTGTGTGGTCAGTTCTGGACAAAGGCAAATTATCTAATGGGGCTGGGGAAGGCAATGTATCGGTGAATTCTGTAGCAAACTGCTCGGTAATAATTCAGCAAGGTTACAGATCTGCACTGGATACAGTAATATATTTTTCTTGTAATGTGCTACCTCTTGGATTTGGTACTGAATATATCAAAAATCTAGTTATGCATGCAAAGCTGTATTTTTCTGAGTTTTATGTACTTCACCTTACGCATGCAGTAGTATGTTTTTTCATTTATAAGATTTATCTTTGAGCATGCACCAGTATGACTAACGCTCATTTCCAAGCTCTGCTAGGCAAGTTACTCAGTCTTCTGGGGTTTACTTTATTTGTTTTTGCTAAGTATGAAGAGGACATTGAGGGCAACTGGATTTTAGAAGATCCTCACTGTAATTAATTATTCATCAGCAGTAGAAGTATTAGCAGCAGCAGTCAGACATGCAGAGGAGGCTGAGATCTTGCTGTTGTGAACCTACAGGGAGAGAGGCTCTTCCATCCAGGTTCTGCCTAATTAGGCCACGACACATTTGGAATTACCCACATCCAAAGAGAGAGAGAAAGTAGTTTTACAACCTGTTCTGATGATCTCAGCATTTTTCCTTTTTCTGGTCAGACAGATAACCCTGGTGATATTATAATATCCATATTATAATTCCATTCAGTCCGCCTGTCTGTCACAGATGGATTAATTCCGGATTCATTTTCACCAGGATGGAAACTCCCCATGCAGAACATGGGGTTTCAATGCATTTTAGTGGGCATTTTAAGGTGAGACTCTGTAGTGTGCATGCCTGTCTCAAATCATTGGGTAATTTCTTGTTTCATAATTTTGTTTTCTATTTCTAACCAGTTCCTTCTGGCAATAAATTTGGTACATTCTATGTGAAGTGATTTGAATCTACTGATATTTCTTCTTAATTTGAAAAAAAATTGTTCAGAAGTAATCTTTTATCCCATAGATAGAAAAGAGTAAATAAGAGATGTAATAATGTTATAGTATTAATGGGATTTGAGCCTTGGTAGGAAATAGATGCATTATTCATAAGGATTGATGGTCTTTAGTGTCCCAACAGCCCCTTGTGGGGCTTTGGAGGTATTAGACTGGTCACTGGAGAGAAGGTTGCTCTAATGCTCAATAAGCTAGACTAAAAATATAGCCAGAATTATAAAGCAAAAAACTAATCAAATCCTAAATATAAATGCGATGATACAAATCCATCCCCTAGTTATCTCCAGAAACCACCCTGCCTCAAAGGGTTGTCAGTGACTTGTCCCTTATTATCTTTAATCAAGCAGAAGAGGGAGGCACAGAGCACCACAGTGGGTCTGCATAACGAGGCGCTGCAGGTGAAATCCTCAGTCTGCCCTTCCCGCTATCCCTGTGCTCCGGCCAGCCCCGGCTCCGCCAGCCAGGGAAAGGGCAGCCCGGAGACAAAGGGATGCAGTGTTTGCACAGCGCCTCTGAAGTCCTCTGTAGCTTCTCCTAATTCCCATCCCCGAAGTCCAGACCACAGATGCTTCACCAGGCAAAACCGGCCTGGATGACTGTAGGTAAAAATTATGTGGTAACACGCAACAAAGAAGCTGACTAAAGGAGATTTCTGCAATAAGGTTTCCAGCACTTACACAGATGGGATCTACCCAGACTCTGGTCTCTGTGCTCCATGACAGGACATTATTTATCTTAATTATAATGGAAAACTTTAAAACAAAGAGGAGAAAAAAAAAAAAAAAAAAGAGTGTGTATTCTCTCATGTATTCAAGCAGATTGGGCATTACAGTTAGAATATTGGTCTAAAAAGCTAAAACTATTAGCTGCCAAACAAATATAACCATGTAATTCAATAGTAACAAATATAATTTTCATTACACATTAAATATCTTGGGATAATGATGAGGTCATGAAAGACTCGTGTTTGGCCAGGAGAGACAAGAACATGCATAAAAGAGGAGCTGTGGTATACGGCTCCTTTTGGCACAAAGGCAGCACCCAAAGTCTGCTCAGGTTGTTCAATGTAAAGTAGATTTAAGCCTCCATTCTGAAATGAGGTCTGTGCTCACACCCTTGTGACCCTCACCTGCTGTCTCCTGAGACACCCCAAACCATACAGGGCTGCACTGGAGCACCCCAGAGGACAGGGGTCGTCTTTGATAAGGGACGTGACATCCCAGAAGGAACAGGTCCTCAGCCAAAGTCTGGGCTGCACCAGGACCCTGAAGATGATAAACTGAAGTGAGGACAGTGGGTCAAACTTCGGGAATAATGTAGATCTTTGTGGTACTGGTGTTTGAAAACACAAATTAGAGGATGAGTGCTGAGGCAAAACCTTCAGCCTTCATCCAGTAGCACTTGGCTGTTGTCAGTGTTTGGTAAAAGGTGCTCAGCTACATGCCTGCCCAGGTACCCCTTACCAGAAAAGGAAGCAGAACCCCCATACATTTTGCTGTGTCCTTTAGATCCATGACATGTGAGTTTGAGCTTACATTTTAAATTTAAAATTAAGTTCTTAATATGAAGGCATTAACAAAGAAAAATAATGACAGATTATTAGGACCCCAAGAATTTTATATTTTTTATTAAAATTTATGTACATATGCACACACATGCATAAATGGTAACAGATTTTCTTGTCTAGGTTTTTTATTTTCTATATAATATCACATTCCAATAGAACGGTGCCCTTAAAAAGACATCTGTGGAATTGATAATTGTATTTCAGACTTAACCTGAGGTGTAAGGTGAAACCAGCTGAAAACACTAAACAAAATCAAAGAGTCTGGACTAGTAAAAAAGATGAAAAAAACCCCAACAAAAAACAACATCAGAAACAATTAAAGAAAAAAAGATAAAGCCAACTTTTAAGGTGGCTTAGTTTTGTTCTCTTTTTTTTTTTTTTTTTTTTTAATCTAACAGTTTGTGGGAATATGAGTAAGTAAATACATCAACATTGAAGTTGTTGATGGTTATTTTCAATGAATCATAGATCCGTGTTTCCACAAGTTAGGGACAAGGTCTTTAAAAAATATGAATTACTAAGTGAAATGTTGCCTTAAAAGTCTGAAAATTATACTTTATTGGGATTTTGTTTGGTTTTCACAAATTTAAATTTTGTGTTTAGGATCCAGCAGAGTGCATTTGCATGATATTTCTTACAAGAGAAGTTAGAAAGTTCTGTTTAAAAAATGACAGTTATGAAACTAAAAAATAAGAAAAAGCAAGTTACTCAAGGCCATACAATGAAATGGTGTGAATTGGTCATGCTGAGGCAACTGTGTGCAAATGAAATCATTTGCTAGAGTAGATAGGTAGTTTCCTTGATTTCATGGGCCAGAAGGGATGAAACATGCCTTTCAGGCTGACAGCGTCTGGGAAAAAAAAGATGTTAAAGTAAAACCACCCCCAAAATCTGGCAACATGATCCTTCTTCACCTGAAGTCCAGAGAAGCAGCTGAGTCTTAGAAGTGCCTAAGGAGTGTCATTAGATATTCCTCTGTGGGAAGTCCACGTGAGCATTGCTCTGTACTGATTCTTTTTTCCTTTGTGCGGTTCAACCTCACATTTTTATCTTATTATTCTTAGCAGTGGTAAGTAACTATGACAGGAAGACGGAGTGGAAAATTCAGGCTTGTTAAGACTATTATACACCAAAAGGATCATGTCACAAATGAGATTTCAGTCTGCCCAGTTTGGGATATAATTAAGTTATCATGTTCAAGGTGGATGGGTTTGAGACAATAAAAGGGCAGTGGAGGTTGTTCAGTTTCAAAGAGGTGAATCTTTTTATGCTGGAGAGTTATGTGGATGTGATTTTTGGAAAGGTGAGGGCCAGCAACTCTCTCCCAGCTGTTGAACTGGGTCTTTGCTCCTGGAAAGGGAGAGCAGCTCCAGGGATACCATCATCCTTCAGGATGATCTCCTTGCTAAGAAAATGCTATTTGATTGTGCCTCATTTCTGTGGGCATATCACCAGTGGGCATTCTCCTCTGGTTTTGCTCTATAGGAACCTCTCAAGAATAAGAACAATAAACTTAGCACCCAGTGGAAGAGTGATATGCAGAAAATTTCACTGCCATATAATTCACTTATGAGGAAAGTGTATTTAAGATGGTGAATAAGCATATGCCAATACCATGGACCCAGCAAGGAAGTGTCAGCAAAACTGCAACAGGAAAACAGTGAGGCTTTTCTTGGGTTTGAGGGAATACAATGAGTCTAATGTTGCTACTTTCTCATTTTTTTTCCTATGTTATCAGCATGGAGGGCTGGGCAGGACTTAGCTGAATCACTGCTCAGAAGTCGGTCCAAAATGTGAGTGAGTCAAGCAGTGTATGGGCTACAGACTGACATGTGTGTTTAGTGGCAGTAGGGTTTGTCATGCAATTCCTGAGGGCATAATGGATGAGGTCTTTTTTGCCTGCAAGTAGCCACAATAATTATATGAATCATTCAGGGAAATTATATTGAAAGATATCATATCATAAAGCTGCAGAGTTTTCCACTGAAAACAGCAGCTTAGAAGAGCTTCAGAAGCGTGTTAACAAAGATGGTGCCTTGCTGGGCTGTCTATTATTACACTCACACAAAGAGATTGAGCTGGCATGGGGGAGGGAATGTTGGAGGAAGGAAATGAAGAGAAGACAGATCACAAAGAGTGACAAATAATACTTTTAAACATTATACTCTTCATTTCCAAATTGAAGATTTAAATGCAAAGTATATGTTTGGGGTTTTTTTTCCCCCTACTTATCTTTTTTCCTCCCTCCTCTTTTCTTAACTCCTCAGAAAGGGTAGGACAAATCTGTCCTCAGGGTTTTGCCCTGCTGTCTTTCACCTTTTTCAGTCTGCCACTTCTTCAAAAGGAAATGCTGTCTATTTGTGATTTCAAGCTGTGCAACTGGTGAAATATTAGCCAAGACCTGAGTTCTTACTCTGGCAAAATAATTTTGCTTTCAATAAAATCTTGGGGGGAAGGAGTGGGGGGGAATGGGGGTGGTGAGCAGGGGGGAGCTGGCAAGACACAGATATAACCAGCAATAACAATCAGTTGAAAGCACTCTATTAAAGACATCAAAGAGACCCTACTATCTACATAGGAAAGTTCTTCCTTTCCTCTCCTTTGCCATGTAGGAATATTATGGAAATGGGGGTCCTGTGGGATGCGAAGGGGGAGGCACAGTGTGGAAGGCAGCTCTGTCCTCATCCTCAGGACAGGGAAGAACGGGACAGTGTTGTCCCTGAAAACAAGGTTTGTTGGTGGTCACTCTGCTACAGGAGAGCAGTGGGCAGGAGGACAAGCCCTGGGCTTGGGGCTGTGCTGCTGCAGCTGGGCAGGCTCAGGAGCTGTCCCTCAGCCATGGCAACAGGGGTGACCCCAGGGACCCTCAGCCCTGCTCCTCCATCCCTCTGCCTGCACTGCCTTCAGCCCACCAGGCAGGGATGTTTCCCACTCTGGCAGACACACACGTGCCTGTCCACACTGACACTACTGTAACACAGGATTTCATCATCGGCATCACGATTGCACCAGCCTGTCACGGTGATCTTGGCAGACACAGCTTCTTTACTGCAGCTCCTAATGACAGACTGCAGTAAGAAAGAATTGCACAAAAGTCGTGTATTTGTCGTTAAGGCTTGAAAACAAAGAATATCAAACAGTCAGAGCTGCTTAGGAATGAGGGAATTAAATTAGCCTGCCTGTACCCCATTGTCCTGAATCTGGTCCAGCTTTCTAGAATTGTTGATTCAGCAAAAGCAGGTGATGAGGAATCTAACTGGAACAGCAGGAGCAACTAGATTTCAAAGTTTCCTCTTGTCACAAACACTTCTTTTCAACTTAGTAGGTTTGAAATTGCTTGTATGTACATTAAAGGATCCTTCTTCCACCCCACTCTTTTTGCAGTACAGGGAGCCATGACTCTTCTTAAAGCAGATATTTTGGGGAAAGAGCTTTATATAAAAATCTTGGGTTTTTTTCATAAAAATCAGAAGCAGCATGTTTCCACCAAAAAAAAAAAAAAATCATGGCAGACTGATCTTGTTAGTTTTTGGTTTTTGGTTTTTTTTTTTTTAATAAGAGATTTCCTATTTTGACTAAAATATTTTTTTGATTATTTGCTTGTGAGGTGCAGAAAAAAATAAAATCCCTGTTTTTAGAATACTTTCAATTGCAATAACTCACATTAACTATTAATGGAAGCAAATGACTGAAGTGACCCAGATTTCTTTTTTGTATTGTTATGAGAAATAGCTGCATACAGAAACCTATATTTCTGGCAGGCAAAGGTATAGGCTATAAGCTAAAGCAGAGAAAGACATATCTATTCTAAAATGAAGTTACAACTTCAGTTTTAAATCTAACCATGATAAAACCTATGTGAATAATATGTCAGATGAGCATAAAACTGACTGTCTGAGGACATTAACTCCTTAAAATATCATGGACTCTTTCCTCTGATGTCAATTTAAATTTGAGGATATCTCCATCAAAGTCAGTGGAGTCAGGACTGTGTAAAACTGACATGATAGTAGGATGTGATCCTGCCTGTCTGTGTAACATCCACCACTTTCCTCAATTCCAAGACTGGACTTGGGACACACATAAAAGAAATAGACATATTGTTTTCTCTGGAAGGCATAGCTTCCAAAGAATTGCACTTGAAAAACATCTGTGAGCTTAGTTTTGATCTCAGTGTTAGTCCACCCAGATCCTCTGCACTGTGCCATCACTGCAGCAGTTTCAGAGCGTATCTCATGCACACAGAGACTGAGCTGTGTACAGACACAAATTTGGGCTTTCTTTGAGGAGCAGGAGGCACACTTCCCACAGCTCAGAGCTCTGTGCTCAGACCAGCAGCCCTGGAGACAGGCTCACCCCCAACTGCCAGGCACCCTCTGGGCAGTGCTTTGGCAGAACTGGCAGCAGGGCATCATCCTCACCAGCTGAGGAAGGCAGCTGTAGGCCTGGGATTCAGTATGGAGCTCCCAAGTCTGTCTGTATATAGTACAGACAATAATATATGTTCATAAAGCAGGGTCTGATTCCAACCAGTCACCTAAAACTACAACACACCACCTTGTAGATGTTCAGGTCCTTCCTTGCGCTCACTCCTAACACATTTTCTTCAAAAATCTCACTCTTGGGTGGTCAATGTTATACTGCCTATCTATCTGCCTGAATGTATATATATATATATATATATACACATTGCATTTTAAACTAGGTAGCTCACTGTCACTGACTTCTGTAGGAAAAGTAGATTTGAAATAAATAACAACATTTATATTAACTTAGACAACACAAAGGAACATTTCCTATCTAAGAATTGAAGTGGCTAAAGATATTAAACGAGTCACTATGGCATACATCAGTAGTTTCATAGTGTTTTATTTTTATTGGTGGGTCAGATGAGTCAGCTCAGTGTAGGTAGGATTTAAGACAATGGGTAATTAATGTATGGGTAAGTAAAAATTCATACTGCATACTTTTCTGTATACACAATTTTTTTTCCTTAATCTGATACCAGATTTATTTGAAAAAGGTGACTCAGCTTTTGCTGAGTTGGCCCTGCCTCTGACAAACTCACCCTTAGGAAATGGCATTTTCTCCTCCAATAAGTGTACTTGCAATATATTGTCAATTTTAAAGGTTGAAATTTTCAACCTTTAAAGAGTAAAAGAACATGCTTCTAAATTCTTTTGGAAAATAATATGTTTTTTTTTTCCCTTGAGAAGAATGTGAAAACATGAGGTAAATATCATCAGTAAAATTTTTCCATAATGCATACAGAATCAGCTTTAATTTCTCATGATTTTTCTTCTTTCAGTGAAATTACTGCTTATTGTCCATTTCCACCAAAGATGGAACAGCTAAGAAGGGAGAAAAATTTTAAAAATAATATTTTCTTTGCCTTGTTTAAATCAGCACATCTCCAAACATGACAGTTCAACTACCTGCTGAAGATCTAATTCTCATTAAAAAACAAACACAAATCAACACCTAACCACACTTTATATATTTTATAGGTTAATTTATTTTATAAATTAATTTATTTTACAGGCTTAATTCACACAATATTTACAATGCCTCTGGCCCTGTTTAGTTCATGGCATTATCCTACAACATTGATTCTATGATACTGGACTGTCTCTTCCAGACTGGAGTTCTATTTTCAGCTAATGTGAACCAGGGTAGCTCAGTAGATGCATCAATTTAAACTGCATTTGAATCTCAGTCTGTAGTCCTTTTAGAGTTATTGTTAAAGTCAAATAGTCTGAAGGAGGAAAAAATGATGAAGTCTAAAAAGGTTTGGAACATTTTTTCAAGGTGGCCTTCTCCCTAGTGAAATCAGAACTCTATCTATAATTTATGGGCAGAACAAGACACCTAAAAATAGGGTTCCAAGAAGCCAGTGCTTTGTGTGAAGTATTAAACAGTAGGAAATGACAAAGAAATGTTCAGATTTCTGCCCTGCCATCAAAGGTTGTTAGATGAACACAGGGTTAGAGGAAAACACCTTTTCCCATTTTGGATTTGCAGCTACAAATGACTCTTGAAATTAGTTTCATCTGTCAGCTTCATCTTTTCTTGCAAAGAGCAGAAGTGATACTCTCTTGGTATGTGTGAGATCTGTGTTCATATATCTCTGAAACTCACTTTGGGGCAAGAGATTGCACCAATGTTATCCACAGTTCAGAAAAAAAATCACTCTCCTTGGAGAATTCTTGAATGGTCCTGAAATTCAGTATTCAACTAGAATTGCTCCATTCAATATAAATTAAGAAAATTCAAATTGAAAGAGAGAACTGGAATTTTATCCCACTAGTCTCCTGAGTTATTCTCTCCATGCTTTGTTTAACCCCTAAATCTCTACACCTGAAATCAGAAAAATATCAGATTTGAATTTAATTCTCCCTGTCTTAAAAGTATCTTTTAACCACCAGGCTGCTGAAATTAGGGAGGAATACTCGTGAAATAGTTTCATTTAGTTTTAGAATCTACATTCGAATTGGCATGTTAGCTAGGTTGGGGGCACAGGTACAGTTCAATGGCTTGGTTTCATGAGGATGTCAGACTGTGAACTTCTATGTAAGAGGTACAGATCAATGGAATTTTACAGATCATGCAGAGGTAGCCTAATCCATCTGAAGCCAGTAGTAATCCTTCCAATAACCCCAGTAAACTTTGTACATGTCTGTACATTTGTACAGGTCTGTAATTCTGGGATGATGTGTGTTGCTCACAACAAAACCCCACATGTACTTATAACAGTAAAGGATCAATAGCTTCTGCCTTTGCATCTACATTTTTATTTAGCTTAATTTTGTTTCTGTAGGTGTTGATTGCTGCCTTTGTATGCTTGAAGATTTTTCTAATACAGTTTTGATTTCTAGGAATTCCTTCCTCGCCTCCAGTTCTTGAGAGTGGGAAACAAAAGCAATATTTCTGGAGCCATGTATTGTGTGCTCACAAGAACAAGTTCCTTCCCCTTCCTCCTGCTGCCTGAAAGACTCTCTGATAAAACCAGTTCATTTTATTTTCACATGACTTGTGGTGCTCTTAAGATCTAACAGGCTATCTGGGTAGGCATCAACATTTTACAAGAATCTTTTTTTGCACCTCCAAATTCATAGTTCTCCATCAAAGATTTTAGCCCAAAGAGCAGTTAATAAAGCTGGATGACCTCTTGCTCTAGGATTTTTTAAGTCTCTTTCAGACTAAAATTAGATTTTCTCTTTTAGGAAGAGAAACAGACCAATGTGTGACCCTTGAACTGTCAATCATCTGGAAGTAAAGCAGGGAACTGATTTCTCTCAGAGCAGCAGAATGAGATACTCCAAAATAATAATAATAATAATAATGTGGCTATACATATTTATAAGCTCATCATTATTAGTCTTTAGTATGATTGCTCGTATCTGATATTCAATGGTAATTTTGGCCCATGGATATATACTTTGCCTTAGATACTTTAATTTCAAATAAATCATGCTTTAAATCAGTTAACCACTAATTAACTGGCAAGTCTCAAATAATAGTCATCTATGGGTGTAGCATCCCACTCTTACACTGAAGGGAGCATCCAAGATTCACAGATTCCCATCATTGGAAAAGAATGGCAAAGTCTGGAAAAGTCCTGAAAAAAATCCTCACAAAATTTTGTTAGCAAACTACACATTCAACACAGAAATTAGTATGGATTTGCCCCTATTTTTTAATAACAAAAGAAGAAAGAAGAGAGGGGAGAACAAAGAAGTTAAAGTGGGATCAGATAGGAGAGGAAAGGTCACCAGCCCTGGGTCCAGTGTCCATCCAGATGGCAGGGCACCACCTGCACTTTGTGGGGGTCCTTTGCACAGCGAACTTTTCCCCATTCTGAGATTAGGTTTCTTGTTCTTCATGAACATAAGTGAGCATGTGCAGTCTGTTCAGAACCTTTGTGGAAATGGTTTGAGGGGCCTTGAGGGTCTCTCAGCACTCCCCAACCCATCCCTGAGCTGGTGCTGCTCCATGTTGTGGATCAGAACAGAAAATCAGCCCCAGAAAGATACTGCCCTACCTCCATGCAGCCCCTATTCCAGCCACATCCTGTTCTAACTTATCCATTTGAGTGGCCATTGTTGTTTGAGGCAGAGCCACACATTGACTCCTTACTGCCCAGACCTCCACAATGGTAATTGAATGCTCTAATCCTGTTTGGTAAGTGTCTATACAGTGTCCAGTAGTGTTTAACATTTTGATTCATAATCTGGGAGTAAATACAAAGCCAGTACTGAGAAATAAATTAATGGAGCAACACTGGAAAGGAAAGTAAATAATAATTAATTGATGAAGGGAGAATTCCCTTTCACACAGGTGCATTTTAAAATAGCATATTAAACGACAACTTTCTAGGAATAAAGATGGTAGACCACATATTTAAAATAAGGGACTATACCTTAGAAATCATTTCACAAGCAGCTATAAGAATCCAGAGTAATGAAATAATCTGCTAAAAAGGGAAAAAAAAGGAAATAAATACCAAGAGGCTTGTAAAGGTTTATCCTTGGCTTATAAACAGGAATGAGGGGGAGAAGGGACACCTTTTTAAGCTTGTGTAGTAAAACTGATCTGTACAGTTATGACAGCCATATGTTAAAATAGCAATTGAAAAATTAGGGAAGATGCAAAGATAGATGCCATACCTTTAGAGATACCATGATGATAGTGTGTTTACTTGAACAAAAACACCCTGAAAGGACACTTGCTTACAGCACCTAAAAAACCCAAAATAATTTCTCTCAAACCTGGCAGGTGAACAAGACAGAAGTAAAAAAATAACTACTTGTTTTCATGAGATCATTTCCCTCAGCCTTTTATATTCATATTGTTAAAAGGCTGTTGTAGCCACTCCTGTATAGCAGAATGGGCCTCTAAGCCATACGATCACAGGGCATGGGCAAATGATGAAAACGAAATAGCCTTTTAATTTAGAGGTGGGGGAAATGAAAGAGACCAGTAGTTGGAAGAGGAAATCAGACAAATTCAAATGAGAAGTAAGACACAGAGTTTTAAGAAAGAGAAAGATTAGCTGTTGGAGCAATTTGCCAAGGAAACCAGGGGGAACTTTGATGTCTGCAGATAAAGACTGGATCTCTTTTTGAAAGGGATGATTCTATTAAAGAAAATTTTGACACTGAGACTGAAATACATGGGTAAAATTTTATGGCAAATATTGTGCTTCAAAGGTTGGAGCAGAGATCTTTGGCTTTAGATTCCACTTCTGAGAGCCTCTGAATATAGGAGAATGCAATTTCTCATTAATATAAAGGGGGAAAAAAGTGTGTCTGGTTTAGCACTGGTACTGGCTGCCAGGAAATCATTAAATCTCCACTCGTAGACTTTCAAAACTCAGCTGGAAAATGCCCTGGACTAGATGATTTCTAGAGGTCCAGTCTAGTATGAACTTTTCTACTGTTCTGCAGTTTTCCTGATGTGCAAGATGCTGGTGACATTTGATGCTACTTGCATTTATAAAAATTAAAAAGCCTACAGAGTGACTTCAGTTTCTAGTGATGCCCTCTTGTCATCTGACTGAAAAATAGATGGTCAGTACAACTTTCTATCTGGATGGGAACAAATACAAAACTGCATGTCCTGAAGACCTTTGATAGTTGTGGTAAGGGACCCATATATATTTTGATTTATTGCATCCATAAATGTATTGTTTGCAAATAGATTTTTCTTGAAAACACTTGAGAAACCCAACTAAATATTTGGTAATCCAATCTAGATGTTGCTTTACTTAGGTTCATTTTATACATAAGGGTTTTGCTCGTGCTCCTCCATGCACTCCTATTTGGATACTGGTATGAGGAAAAGATATCCTTAATTAGGACAGTGTGGCTCTTTAAACTTCATTTCAAACCCTGTTGTGAGTTTGAAAACTGTGTGCTATGGACACAGCAGAGATTGTATGGCAGAGAGGAGCATCAGGTGCTCCTGGCAGGGGGGCCCTGGCTGTGCTCCTCTTCATCACCAGCCTCTGGCCACAAAACTCTAACATTTCACCTCCAGCTCAGCTGCTGTGCCATTTGCTGTTTTACTGCCCCCATGTACCAAAGGAAATTTTGGATTAATGTTTTTCTCCATGAAGTGTTATAGCGAAATCATTTCATTGCTTCTGCTCTTAGATTAGTGAGTAAAACAAAATGTGCCAAGGGGTCGCCAATAGTTTCTCACAGAGGCAAAGCAATGATGGTCTTGCTTATCTGCAGGCAGAGCAGCTGATTGAGCAGGGGGGTGCTGTGATTTAGCACCTATGTCCTTAGATTTTAACCCAGTGTAAAGTGACATGATTGTATTGATCTCAGTGTTGATTTACATTATCTGAGAATATCACCATTTATTTTTAACTTGCCTGAATTCTCTATCTACTCTAGAATTGCTGATGCAAAAAGAATGAAAATACTCCAGATCAATCTAGTCTCCCAAAGTAACAATGAAACATTTATAACTGCAGCAAGAAAGGTGCACAGAAGCTCTTTTATTCTATCCTACTCTTAAGAGTTAAGTGAAATTACCGAAGCATGTTCTAAATTTTATCAATTGTGACATATTTTATGCTAGCATAGTATATTCAACAAGTGCATTAGGAGAGTGCTTAGCACTTAGTAATTACACTCATATTTCATTTTAAGATAATTTCATGCTATTCTTTCAAAACACGTCAAATGTGGAGCTGTAGTCTTGAAACAATAGGATGTGATATTAAAAATTCAGATCTAAAATTCTCTTCCACTTCTCTAATGGATATAACTAAAATACAGTGTGAAACTTTCATTCAAAAAACTCTGTAGTCAAAGAGATACTATTGATTTAAGTCACTGTTAATTTAATGAAATTCCATCCTCTCTTTTTTCCTACTGTGCTCCCCGTCTCAATGAAAAATCAGGCTTTCAGTGTTAGTTCTCTCAGTAAATATCTATATATTATACTAACACTCCTGATACATGGAATTTAACATAATTAAACAATAATTTATTACACATTTTTTACATCTGTGAGGAAATTTCTGGCTGAGCACCAATAGTGTGGATAGATGGTTATTCTTTTTTAGAAAAAAACCCACCTATTTCCTGTGCAGATATATGTTTTCTATATTTAGTTGTGCTTCATGCAGAGTCTGAGAAATGACTAGACAGTGCAGATTTATCCGTATCAATTTCACAGGGAATGCCACAAGTAAAGATATTGTAAAATCAGTAAGGAAACAGCAAGTCTTGGTCTTAACTCCCTAACAAGTTCCAAAGTTTTGAATAGAGAGGGACTGGAGCCAATTAATGCAATGACAAGTCAAGGAGAGCCATGGGAACTGTACACAGGAGGAATTGCTGGGCTGGATTCTAAACAGCAAAGGGAGAGGTTCTGATCTCACCAAAGCAAAGGCCTGCTCTCTATGCAAGCCTGGGGCCAGTGAGGCAGAGGTGTGTTGCAGAAGTCCCCGTGTGATCCAAGGCTGCTCCCAGCCCTGCTGAAGGCAGGCAGCCTGTGCCCAGCTGAGCTGCTCTTGGGCTGCAGAGCCAAATTCCCTGGCACTGCAAAATACATACAGAGGCGTGAGCCTTTCACCACCTCAGCATTTCAGACCATATGTGAGGAGGACTGCAATTCGGGTACGAGCTCTCTGCCAGCTGAGAGACGGTGTAGATTTATTAATAATCCCTCTTCGCTTCTGCGAGGAAAATAAAATATAAGTAATCCTGTTCTGGTAGCAAAGGATGGGGCTCTCTAGCTCAGGAGAGAGGCGGGCATGAGCTGGGAAGGCTGCCACAGACACTGCCTCCACATTCCGTCTGTGGTATTTGTTGTGCCATGTGATGCATCTCAGAGTTAGCTTTTTGCACACTGCTGTACAACCAAGAAGTGCTTGAGTTGCAAGAGTAAAGCTGGGTAGCTCAGGAGAAAAGTTTGTGCTGCTACTGGCTCAGTATGAGCTGTGGGGAATTGTACCTGGGCTCCGTGGGGCAGGACAGGGCTGTGCTGGCTGGAAACAGGCACTGCAGAAATCCCACCAGAGGTGGCCAGACATGGAGCATTGCAATGGGGCAGGAAGAGAGACAGTCGTGATCTAGCAGGTTTCACAGCTGGATTAACAAATTACATTTAAAGGATACAACTTGAGAAATTAAGAATACAGGCTGGCCCAGGATTTGCTGTATATGGACAAAGCCTACAGCTCTGACGTGGAGTTCTGCAGTTTGGAACAGCATGATCAGCACCTGATGAACTGACTTACAAACATTGTTTTGCTTTAATTAAGGTGAATACTGCAGACCTCAAAGGATTGATGCATATTCATGTAACATATATAGCTCAGGCAATTCACCTGAACAGAGATTACAGCCCTCAGGTTACACGAGGCTCTAATGAAGTTTGTGTCACATGTAATATATCACCAGTCGTGGAATGTACTGTGATTTTTGTTGGGTTTCTTTTCAATCAAGGTCCTCAGTAGGTTTTCTCCATGACTCATTTTCACATTCTCATGCAATGCAACAAAGGGTTTCTTAAACCACTGTGGTTATCCCTGGCTGGGAAAATTCACAGGTGAGTGTGTCATGTTGTTTGGCATGAACAGTAACTAGACAGTTCCTTTATTTAGTGTAATTAATCCTACCTGCAAGTAGTGGCATTTTCTGCAGCCTGTACCATTAAGTGGAAGCCTAGTTTTGAAAATTGATGCTAGTTCCTCAGTTGCATTCTTGGTTAAGGTTGGGTGTGTAATATCCCACAAGGTCATTTAAGGGAAGGAAATACCTCATGTTTCCCAACATCATCAGTCCAGTCATGGCCTGATTTTGCAATCTTACTCATATTAGGCAATTCCCTTGCATGTCATAGGATTACTTGCAGTAGCTCAGGCTACTTGCTTTGAAGGATGATGACCTTGAATCTAAATTATCTGCTCCCTAGTATCCTTCGCTGTAGGAGAGGAAACAATCTCTCATACAGAATTAGAAGAGGAAGATGATCTTGGAACAGCACATGCAAATAACCTCCTACCACTTGTTTAATCGAGTAAGAGGTCAGCTCCCAAGAAAAATTTACATCCACAATGTATCATTACCATTATATAATATCTACCAAAAATATTTGCTGCAGTGGAAGTGTAGAACACGGGGTTAATAACCATTGCAAATGTTCTTTGCTGAAAGCCAAGCCAGCCCAAAATAAAGCACTCACTGTGCATTAAACAACAGCATCTAATGGTGGCAACCAAGGGGTCAGACAACATTATTGCTTCAAGTTCTTATTCTGTGGATGCATTTTTGGCCTTGAATCCCTCTTTACGGTATAAATTGCCAGCTTAAAGTGTATTTTTAAAAGCAATCCTTTGAACAGGAGTAGGAAGAGCATTTAAGCAGCTCCAAGGTCCCCATAGACACAGAGCTGGTAGAAGCTGTCAGGGGAATGTACTAATAACCCCCAGAAATGTACTATGATTGCCATTCTCCTTCCTACAGTTTTAAATTTCCCCATCTCAGGCCATAAATGCATAGGTCAAGTCCACCTTGGCCACAGAGATCAAATATGTTCTCTGCAGCATTAAGTTTGAGGAAGTTTTCATTTTTCCATTTCAGACTTTTTTTCTGAGGTTGAAATGAAACTTTGCTTTTTATTTTGTGAATTCTTTTACTAGAAATCTTTCTTCTAAGAATCCTTGGAGAGGTTATTGTATGTTGCTGCTAGTCCTGGGGTCAAATTTTCTCTTGTTGTAGTGATTTAAATGGAGCTTTGCCAGCTTACAGCAGTAGAGGATATATTCCCATGAGTTTTACATCATGAACTTATGAACTTTTATTGCTGACGTTGGTTCCTGGGGTTGCCACATACCTGAGGAACTCTGGGCAGAAAACCAAGAACTCCATATGATATTAGTTCTGTTTGCTGCACATGAAACTTCACTGATTTCAGATATCCTCAGGTTTATATTGCCTATAAAGTGAACACTATCATCAGAGTATCTCATATTTCAAAGGCAAAGAAAAAAAGGCTTGCTGTAATATTTTCTTGCAGGCAAATAAGGGTAGGCTTTCTCTAAAACATCTGATGAATTCAGCAACAAGGCCCAATGCAGCAGAGGCAGATCTCTCTAATCCCCTTTCACCTCTAATATTTTCCTCCACAGGCTGTTGTAGGTCAAATATTATTCCTGCACTGACTGTACTAAAATATTCGTTGTTTATAGTAAACCATTTTGCAGTAAAGACTGTGCAAACAAAAAATAATTTTGGTCAGCTTTATTGAAAATATTTTAGATTTGGTAGTGATAGGAATATTTTTTGTCTATGGTTATGAATGAAATAAATTGCATTAAATTATTCAATTGAATCTTCTATTAAAGCACAAGAAAAATCATGTTGTTTCAGTTAATGAAGTAACAAGAGCAGTTAACCTTGTAATGAATTAATGAGTTGTGTTGGAAAGGTTTGTAGAGTAGATAATGAGGAAGTTGAAGCAGAGAGTGCTGGAAAGACATCTGTGAAGCTATGTTTTGTAGGGCATTTGACAAGGTAATATTTGACAGCATTGCCTGTAATGACACTGTAGAATATGCATGATGTAATTCTTTAGTTATCCAATAAGTGTTAAGTGTTGTGTAAGGTGGGCGCCCAGTCAAGGCTCCCAAATGTGGATGTGAATGAGATACTTTGTAGATGAGGAAACCAACATATTTAAGAACCTGGAGGAGAACAATCTGGCCCTGAAAAGAACACTCTGATAGCTCTCCTTCATTTGCTCCTGCTAAGTCAGAGTAACTTTTTGGTAACAAGCTGTTAAGATTTACTTTTTATAATACTCGTGCATATGCTCAGAACTGGAGTGAAAAATTTACAGTTTGTTGGTTTTAATGGGAAGGAAAACAGTATTTCCTACACTAGCTTTAATGCAGCTGTTTAGGAGCATAAACCTAATTAAAGATCACAGAATCAGAGAGTATTCTGAGTTGGAAAGGACCCAGAAGGATCATCAAATGCAACTCGATGGCCCATACAGTAAATGGCCCATACAGAGACTGAACCCACAACCCTGGCATCATTATCTGTGCTAAAGTAAGCAGTCATTATCTCATTTGACCCAAGTTTATATCAGACCAAAGACACTAGTCATTAAAATCCCTAAATCCTTTACTACATCACACATATGGCAGTTCCAAGGAATTTCAATTGTCCTTTCTCACGAGGGGGATAATCTGATTTTTAATTTGCTGTCCTGCCCATTTGATATATCCTCTCAGTGGACCCTCCACATGGAGAAGGGTCTTTAATCCTCAGCCCTGTTTATCCTCTCCTTTTGAGTAAATTCACACTAATTCTTTGACTATTAACACTCTAAGTTCAGCTTGGGTAGCAGCAATCCTTCAATAGAAAGCCCATCTTGCTATCCCTACAATGTAGGAAAATCCATAATTAAGGTATTTTCCCAATACTCATCAGATGCCTGAAAATCTCCACACCTGCATCTTCCTTGGCAATCTTTAAGGAGATCACAATTCCTTTTTCTCCCTTTTTGAACATCCTTGTTAGCAGTAGAAAGGAACTATTGAGAACTGCTCAAGAGATACTTTTTCCCATTCAGCTGTGTCTCTGGAACCTTGGTCCCATGGTCTGGAGCCACGGTTCCCCACAGGGATGATATTCAAACTCAGGATAGATCAAATGTAATGAGAATGAGGCTTTAGCCTCTTTTTTTTTTTTTTTTTTTTTTTTTTTTTCTTTTTTTTTAAGTGTTTTAGTTTTGTTGGTTTGCTTTTGCTTTTACTTTTTGCCTTAAGTTTCTGTGTTTCCCTTTGCTGGGCTCTAAAGCCAAAGAAAAGGCATCAAGCCTAACCCTAATATGACGTGATGCTGTGACACAGGGAACATCTGCATGCCTAGCCCTCTTGAGAAAACACTTTTTATTTATAGATAGCACGGTTTCTGGGAATTTCAGTCAAGAAGCAGGATGCTGCATTCCTATGCACTGCATAGTTTGGAGGAAGGGGAGAGGAAATCAGTCATTTCCCCTATTTGGATCTAAGCAATCCACAAGTTTTTCCATTAGTGAGTATCTGCACATTAGGGTCTTGAGCAGCATTGTAACACTGAAGGATGTTGCATCAGATGTGGAATTTCCAGCTTGGCTTGGCTTCTGCTGCCTGTTTCCTGATTTATTTTTTTTAATGAATTGTTATTTATTGTTTTTTTTATTAATTGTTGTTTTCTCTTAAACTTGAAGTTTTAGAAGTTTGATATGCAATCACAAAGCCAAATTCGGTTTTACTTTTGATCTGACTCTTTGTGCTTGCTTTGGGGTTTTGCTCCGTGATGATTTGTGTGGACACTGGATTTATGCATTGAGAGGAACTGTATTGTCTGCTCTATGGTGACTGATAGGATGATTCATGTTGCAGTGGGAACTTGAGAGTTAAGATGTCATTGCCCTTCTTTGCCTTTGTTCACCTCCTTGAGTGTTTTGTTTTGAGGAAACAAAGCAGATACAGTTTTGTTTGAGGTGTTTCTACCACTCTGTTGAGATTAACAGTATATCAACCACATATTTATCTTCCTGTTCTCAAGCTTTTACAAGGAACTCCTCAAAGTGTTTAAGTAAGAATCTGATAATATTCTTGGTAAAAGAGCTCCATGGAGAAGACCTCGTTCTGAATACACTTGTTGCAGACTGGAACCCTTTTTTCTTTGTGCTGTCAAAGGCCATTAAATTATTTTACAATGAGTAATATGTTGTACAAGCTTGGAAGCCATATAACTGGTTATTTATTTATTCTTATGCACAAACAGTATATACAGAATGCTATCACTACAAAAATAGGCAATCATTATACAAAAATTTTAGAGTATTTGCATCAGAATTCACACCACTATTTCTGGGAGAGAAAATAAGTCTCAGAGAGAAGAGCTCACAGCTTGTCCATAGACACCCAGCAAATGTCCCTTTGATATAGTGAGTGAACCCAGTTTTCTCCAGTCCTTATTCAGGATTTCCCTAAGCTCAAGTGTAAACGAACACACAAATCTATGCTGTGGAGAATAAGACCCCCAGTGTAGACAATACACTGGATAACTGGATGCCTATATTAAAACACATATCTATCTTTTTCTTTCTTTCTTTCTTTTTTCTTTTTCTTTCTTCCCCTCTTTCTTTCTTTTTCTTTCTTTCTTTCTGTCTTTCTTTCTTTTTTTCTTTCTTTTTCTTTCTTTCTTTCTTTCTTTCTTTCTTTCTTTCTTTCTTTCTTTCTTTCTTTCTTTCTTTCTTTCTTTCTTTCTTTCTTTCTTTCTTTCTTTCTTTCTTTCTTTCTTTTTCTCTTCCTCCCTTCTTTTTTTCTCTTCTCTTCTCTTCTCTTCTCTTCTCTTCTCTTCTCTTCTCTTCTCTTCTCTTCTCTTCTCTTCTCTTCTCACTGTGCACATGATGCACATATGAATTCTTAGGGTTTTTTTTCCCTGTAGAACTGTTTATACCCTGTGGTTACTTCAGTGATAAGGTTCAGCTGGTCTGGCATATGACTTTCCTGCTTCTTTTCTTTGCTGTCATATTCACCTCATAAGTTACTATTCATTGTGAGTGAGATTGGCAATGAGGCAAAGGAACTGTGTTTCAGCTGTGACAATGCAAGGAGTGGATGGCTTCTACATTTTTTGTTTGTTTGTTTGTTTGTTTGTTTCTGGGTTCAGAATTTCCTCTCTTGAGTGCCAAACATTTAAAATTTGAGCACAAAAGTTTGAGATATTCATCACAAACTTTCCTCATAATTATTGGAGAAAAATGAGTTTCAGTAGGGGTATTTACTTGCCCTGTCTTGGGGGCCTACTTTTAATCTCTGTGTGTGAAGGGAACTGAAAGCTGGGCTGGACACAAGTATGTGAGAAAGTTAGAAAATTCACAATAGGTCAATCCACTTCTGCATTTTTTCATTCCTCCCACTGATATCCCACCCTTGCCCAAAGCGTTGTTTTGTTTCTCTTGAGCTGAAAATTGAGTGAGTGAGGAGGAGAGAGAGGCTCCCTTTAATGTCAGACCTATAACAGTGTTATCTGGTGGTAAGGTGATGGCAGGAGCCTGCAGTTTTGCTTTTCAGTCCCTGCACAGTCGACAGGTTGCTTTCTGCTTCTTTGTTGCAGTCTTTTGCTTCTCAGCACATCCTACCATTTTATTCATAAGGGAAATGTGACTAGAAATGCCAGCTCAAAAATATCATGCACAAAAATCTGCTGTCTCTTTGTGTCTGTGCTGGCTGCCTGTGACATCTCACTCGTGCCCTTGTAGCTCACTGCTGGTTTTTTTGCAGTCGTGCTAACTGAATTTACATTGCTGCAGTGTTTCAAGACCACTGCTGTCCTTCACCTACCCCAGTGGCACTACTTAGAGCAGGAGGAAATGGAATGTTACAGCTGTCATAGCTGCCCTTGCTGCCTGGTCTTTGGAAGGGAACTGCATTAGGCATTAATTATTCTTATTTCCTCTCTTAGTCTGTCCTTCCTTCTCTCTCCTGCTGACCTTTCTAAATGTTAGGGAACCCTGATTTCAGTCCATCTCTCACCTCCACCTGTCCCTGGCTAGAAAAAGACAAAGAAAAATCACAGATGTTTTGTGTAGCAAGCGACCAAGGATTGTATCAGAAATCATGGAATGCCCCGACTTGGAAGGCAACCACAAATATAATTGAAGTCCAGTTCCTGACACAGACTCTGTCCTTTTGTTGCCATGCTGACTGGGGAGCTCAGGGAGCCTGTAAGAGTTCAGCAATGCCCTCATTCACTGTGAAAATATACATTACTGAATGCCCTTACACTCCCTATGTGCTGCACTCCTTGAAATTCAGCACATAGAATTATTATTTATTTCACACATTTTTAGGAACTAGAGGTCAGGGATATGTCAAACTTTGTAATCTTTTTATGGAAAGATACAAACTCTGTACCATGGTTCAGAAATATCATTTTCTGGCTCTGCTGCTGGTTTAGTGATGCCCCTAAAGCTATCTATGGACAAATTAGAAAGACCTGGTGTTAGACACGAGCAGAGAAGTGTCTGACCAGAAAAGCACATACAGCACTGCCACTGTTCTATGTTCTAGAGCACTTGAAGTCCTTAAATTAATCCAAGCCTCTTCCTCCTGTTATGTTGGCAGGGAAGCTGAATGGCAATAAGGCGTGCAGGTCTGTGTATCACCTGGATGAGACAACATGGTTAGGCAGTGAGAAGGTTCCTCACCTATTCACAGGTACGAACCTGCAACAACAGCTCCTGATAAGAGCCACTGAAGCAGAAGAAGCCATTAGTACCAATGTGGAGGTTGAGCAGCCTATTAAAGGCACTGTTTAACATGCCAAAGCTGACAGGGGCCTGGGTTTGGTGACCTACAGGGAGATTCCTTTTGCTTTTAAGACTCAGTGAATGATAAAATCTTTGCATAAATTTACAGAGAGCTTTTTATAGTGAAGGGGGGAAAGGAGCGTGAAAGTGCAGGCTGCAAAATGTTGTCAGGGATAAGTTGCCACTGATGTGGAAGGGAAAAGCTGGTAGCAACCCAAAGAGTTTATAAAACAAGGCAAGTGGGAAGGTGTCTGATCCATTGAACTTGCTCTCTACTTTATGAATACTCAGTGCTTTCCTCTCCCCACCTCCTTTCCTTTGCACAAAGAACTTGCATGGTAGAAAGTGAGTGGAATATAATCACATATCACTTGTCTCTTACCATTGATTCCCCAATTTGTCTCATCTTAAGACTGGCTTTCCATGTCTTCTAGAGAAAAGTCAAAGTGTAAGCCAGGGCAAGGTAAACAATAATGAACCATGAGAGAAGTGTGTTCAGTGACTTGGGCAAAGTGACTGGCTCAGGATTAGTCATGACCTCTCAGGAGAAAGAATTCAGTCTCCCTGGACAAGTCAGTGAAAATGTCTGTTCACTTCCTACTGGAGAATGAGAAAGTGAAATGGTTGAGAAAAGGAAAACAGGACAATGAGGAAAATATGTCCTTATACAAATCAGTGATATCATCTTTTTAAATATTGCATACAGGTTTGGCCTACTTATGTCAGAAAAAAAAAAAAAAAAAAAAGGGCCCAAAGAGAATGCACAATAGAAGGCCAAAATGCTGGCACTTCATGTTGATCTTGTGTTCAGAAACATCCCAATACAGAATTCTTCAAGAAATTGAAATGAGAAAGAGAAACTTACTTCCTGGAAATGTTTCCCCTTCGTTCCTCAGGCTGGCCAAAAAATCAATTAAAGCTGGTCTCTAAAGCACTATCCAGGCACTCCCTGAATAGGTGGTGAAAATGCAGAGGCAAAGGACTCAATGACCTTGGAGCATCCCCATTACCTCTAGTGCCTATTTTCACTATGAAAACAAGCGGGGCAGAAACAGAACTGAATACTGGGGAGACCTGTGCTGAGTTGTAGATGATGGCACAGCCCAAGGTCGATTCATTCCCTGTGACTCCTCTCCTTGGCAGGATTACAGAAAAAGTGGCAGCTGCTGGGGTGCAAATATGTACTCTCTGGACTGAGATGTTGGTAGGTAGTGGTAAAATTGTTTTTTTCACAAAGCTCTTACAAATTACCAGGACGAAGGAGTCCTCAGGGTCCTGGACCCTCTGCTCTGGATCCTCACTGAGATGTTCTGCAAATGTGGATTTTTTTCCCTACTGCAAAATTGTTTCCCTGATGAAGAATGGTAGGGTTCAAAACCAAATATCTCCTTCCTGAATAGAAATGGCTTTGTGTGATCATTATTATTATTATATTAGGGAGAGAAAAATGATGAAGCGCTTAGTGAAGTTCCCAGTGTGCCTGTAGCTGGTGAACTGGGAAAAGGGAGGGAGCACATCTCACAGCTGCTTTTGCTCTGTGAGCTTGGGGGTGTCCTTTGTGCCAGGTGGCAGCACATCAGCAGAGAGTGAGTGAAGGTGGGAGCATATTTATTTCCTTAAATCCTGGCATCAGTCCCTGCATCCTTCCCTCTGCTGAGGGAGTAGTCATGGAAACAGCCAAGGACAGCCCTACTCCAACAGCAAAGGTTTGGTCCCTTCTGTGGGGCAAGGAGAGACACTGAGAAGGAAAAAATGCTGTCTGAGGTGACAGGGTCATCCTCGAATACATTTAGCAAGTGTCATCAAACCTTTGATTTCAGACAGAACTGAAAGGGGCAGAGGAATCCTAGGTTTAGTGCCTCCTCTAAAGGACACCTGAAGCAATTTTGCTGGTTTTGCTTTATGTGAGAAAATGTTCAAAAGAGCTGTTGCAATCTATCATGTCAATAACTCCCAGACAAAAGGTGCCTAATAACATTGACACAACAGGCTATAATGGCTGTGTGGGAACCTTTACATTTATTATTATATCAATGACCCATAGACTATGGAAATGTTTATTTCTTTCCACAGAAATCTTTACTATTCTGTTAAGTACCATGAAAAGAAGAAGAAATGAGAAGACAGCAGCCATATTCTGCATGCTAAAAAGTAAAAGCCATTTTGAACTACTTTTATTCAGTCTCAGTACACATTCTTAATAGAAAACAATTAAAGAAGCACGCCAATGTGTCTAAGCATATATATCTGACAAAAATAGCACTGCTTTCTGTGTTGCACCTTTAAAACAAGGAAAAAGATGGGAGTGAAGTACAGATCTTTGACCTTGACTCTGCTAATATAAACACACAGTGTACACACCATATATTTTGAAAAATCCTTGGACTCTTCTCCCCAGGGAGAGCAGAAGGAATAGAAAGACCTACACGTGACAGATGCTAATCATGTCACACTTGTGTGCACCTTCCGGATATTGTGGTGATGAGGCTGTTTAAGTCTCCAGACAGAAAGAGACACAGACATTTGTGCTGAGTAGTCTGACTTCTCACAATTTAAAGATGACCCTTCATGTATTTTTCCTATAGGTTTGCTCTGTTAATGTTTATACAGGGAGGTATTAATAAACAGTAGCCTTTCATAAGTAAGTACTCAGCAAGTGAGCCCACTGTCATTTATCAGTGGGAAGGGAAGGTATAATAGATTTCAGCATTTTGAAGTCTATGCACACAAAGTTTAATTTACCAGTTTTCCCAAGGGCCAGCAGCATGGATTTATAGCTCATTGCAATGAGGTCCTTGACTGTAAAACAGCTGGTTATACAAGCAAAATAATGTATAAATGATACAAATATAAATAAATATTACAGAATAAACATAGTGATTAGAGCTGAATAAAAGGCAGGCTAACTTTAATTCTGGCTACAATGGCCTGGAGTAAATAATACTGAAGACTGTTAGGGCAGCTGAATTGCTGTGTTCAGTGCTGTTGCAGAATCATTACGATATTCATGCAGGTTGGCAAATATGAAAAATCAACAGTACTGAGTGAAGAAAACCTTCCTCACCTTTTTCCTTAGGGTGGCTCTTTTGAGACAGTCCAAGTGTAAATCATCTGTACATCTGACTGGCACAGAGCCCACCAGGGCCCCTCCAGGAAGGTGACTTGTCAGCCCAGTGACAACTGCCTGGCAGGGCAACAGCAAACCTGGAGCAGATCTCAGACAGAACTCCATCCCTTTCACCCTGCGTGTCCTGAAGAGAGCTGAACCAGAGTGTGAACTCAAGGCTGAATTCAGATTAGAAGAAAGGTGTAATTGATAAATAAGAGGTAGATATTCAAGTAGAATGTCCTAGCAGAGTAGAAACATTTGATTAAAGAGAGACCACTTCTCTCTCTGAAACTTTGAGCCATGTTGGAGTTTATACCAACCTGTTTCATTAAAATGGTCCAGCCATCACTATACCAGGAGGTCAGTCCATTCCCACCCCCTTTCTCATCACCTTCCTGCTCCATACCCACATGGAGCACTCACCATCCTGGTACCAGCTACTGTGCTGCATATGTTTGTGTTGACTCATAATAGCAGCAGACTGTAATTAAGGTGGCTGTCTAATCTTCCAGAAAGCTAAACTGTAAAACCAAGGAGTGAAATGAGCAGTTGAAAGTCCCAGGCCACATCTAAGAAAGATTTGAAATTAGAAACTGGATTGGAAGCATGTGCTTTGAAGCCTTGTAACCACAACTATCTTTGCTTCCTCCTAGCCTTGACTTTCTTTCATAAAAGGAAGGAAAGGAAATGCTGCTTCACCTCACAGGGTAGATCACACAGAGTGTGATTTTTCAAGCCTCACATACTAGGTGAGGGGAAAAAAAAAAAGACAAAAAAACAAGTGATGAATGTGATGAATGTAAGCAAGCTAAATTTTTTTGAATAATCTGTATTAGAGTGGAGTGGATTATTTTTAGATTTCCTATCAGTCATCTCTAAATAGTTCCTTAACAAGAATATAAAACTAAAGTTTAGCTAATCTATAAATGAGAGTAAGTTTCAGGGGTTTTCCTTTGGTTAATCTAGCCAGAGTCTTTTATTTTTCTTTACTACACGAGAGTCATACATTACTGTCCAGTACTCTTTATTTCTTCACTAGTTGACCTGAAGAGTCCTGGCTTACTGGTGAGGTTCCAGATGACTGGAAGCTGGCCAATGTAATGCCCATTCACAAAAAGGGTGGGAAGGAAGATTCCGGGAATTATAGGCCAGTTAGCCTGATGTCAGTACCCAGTAAAGTGATGGAACAGTTTATACTGAGTGTCATCAAGCAGCACTTACAGGATGGCCAAGGTATCAGAGCCAGCCAGGATGGGTTTAGGAGGGGTGGGTGGTGTTTGACCAACGTGGTCTCCTTTCTGGATGTGGCACTCAGTGCCATGGTTTAGTTGAGGTGTTAGGGCTGGCTTGGACTCAGTGGTCTTGAAGGTCTTGTCCAACCTAGTGATTCTGTGATTCTGTGATTTTTTTTTCTGTTAGCTGCTTTACAATGGTTACACTTTTAGTGTCTTGGTTGAACCCCAGCCAGCAGCTGAGCACCAAGCAGCCTCCTGCTCACTTCCCCAGAAATGGGACGGAGGAGAGGTAAAAATGGAAAAGCTCATGGGTGGAGATAAAGACATTTTAATAGCTAAAGCACATGCAAATCAAAACAAGGAATTCATTCAGCATTTCCCATGGGCAGGCAGCTGTTCAGCCATCCCCAGGACAGCAGGGCTCCATCACATGTAGTGGTGACTTGGGAAAACAAATGCCACCATCGCTCTGAATGTCCCCCCTTTCCTTCTTTTCTTTATACACCGAGCAGGATGCCACAACATGTGGGATACCCCTTGGGTCAGCTGGGATCAGCTGTCCCCTCCCAACTCCTTGTGCTCCCCAGCCTATGGGGTGGGGTGAGGGACAGAAAAGGCCTTGATAATGTGTGAGCTCTGCTCAGCAATAACAAGGCCATCTCTGTTTCCAGCAAAAATCCAAAGCACAGCCACATACTAGCTATTGTAGAGAAAATTAACACTGCACCAGACAAAACCAGCACAGCAGAAAAAGAGAGAAAAATAAAATCTTGAGTGTTTATTCTAAGTTTGTGTTACCATAATAACATGGTAAATGGCTTGTACTTGTAGGAAGAGGATAGGGCTCTGGGACCTAAAAAATCTGATGATGCTAATAGCAATTCCACATTTCCTTTATTTTATTAACACAATTTTTGTTTAATTGAAATATGACATCTATATAGACATTTAGCTCAAATTTAGAAGGAAAAGCTAGTTTCCATGAAGCAATATTTCTTGCTTCTTCATGATATTTACCTAAAAAGGTTTATACCTAAAAGATGGCTTTCTCTAACCCAGTACAAGCTTTAGCTAGATGTTGAGCTTAAAACAAGTGGCTCCAGCCAGTGTTAGGATGAAAAAGTTCTCACATTAAGGTCTCTCAGCACAGCCTATCCTTGACAAACCCTTGCCAGCCTCCCATCCATCTGGAGCTCTCAGCTCTCCTTAGTCCGAGCCTTGGAGCTGGCCCCAAGCTGGCAGCCACACCAAGACATTCATGCCAACAAGTTCTCTCTGTACTCCACCTTTCCCACTGCCATCTCCTTTCTAATCCCCCTACTGCTGCTGCTTTTGTGTTTCTTTCTATCAGTCCTAACCCTACCACTAACAATACACGTAACTAGAAATTTCTTGCACAAACATTCTCCCTGCAGCCTGTGCCTTCCTTTGGCAGTCACACTCCAGCTGAAGCTGTCTTCCTCTCAAATCTAGTGGCAACCTTAGCTCTAACCCTGCCTACAGGCTGAGCCTTACACAAAACTCCCTAGTGCCTACATTAAAAAATTCACACAGAAGAACTTCCTCTTCATCCTACCCTTTATTTTGGCAGCTGCTTTCCAATCCCATGGCAATTGGATTTCTCAGTTATCTCTTTCCTCCATCACTAACACCACTAGGCATTAGACTGGGTCTTCAAACATGTACCCAGATGCTTCTCCCCGCCTCCCACTAGTTCTTTAGGCAACTTATTTGCTCTTTGAATCCCCTTCTCAGCTGTATTCCAACTGCTGGTACAAGCTCCCTCTTTCCTCTTTCTTTATTACTCTGCTAATAAGTATAAAAGTAACTCGAGCCTTGGATAGGGTCTTATGGCCGTTGACCACATGGAAATAGTGTCCCAGGCAAGGTTTCCAGTCTTTACAGACTACTCTTTCTTTTGTCAGGCCTTTTGCCACCTCCTTCCAACTGAAGTTCTTGGCTCATTTTCTTCTCTCAGCTTTAAACCTAAAAGTAAACCCAACCTTAACCGGAGCTTTAGAATGGCCCAAGATATGACTGAGACCAAAATGGCCTCATGGAAAAACTATCCTGTTGTCCTGTAATTTTGCTTTGGCAGCCCACTTTTCATTCACACTCCAATGGAGTTCCTGGCTCTACCTTTCCCTCTCTAAAATGATGAATTTAAGCCTCAGCCTAGCAGTACTCCATGTGTCCATGGTTTTTCATGCAGCATTTGCTTTTTACTCCCCACCCTTTGCTTTGGCATCTCATTTCCAGCTGCAGTTCTGTGATCTCTCTGTTCCTCACCCCCCAAACCTTTCCTTAACCCCACCTCAAACAGCAGCAGCTGTACAGAAAGGCAGCACAGCTCTGATGTTCTTTTTCAGCTTTTAGTCCATGCTTTTATCCTTTCTGACTATTTATCTTTGACTTCTGAAGATGGGGGGTGGGGGGGTAGGAAAGTGGGAGGTATCATGAGAATGGGGTTGAGGGTTAAAGTTCATAAAATTCTGCATGCTACACTTTCTTTAAAGTGCAGGCTGTGCTATATATACTTCTATCCTAAGAGCACAAGAACTGCTTGGATTTTCATAAGCGCATAATACATCTGTAAACATCCAGAGATTAGGCTTGGGTAAATCTGCACGTTTGAAAACTCTCCCAATCTTGCAGCACTTTGAATCATTATCATATTAACAATTCACGTAGTTCTAATAAACTGAGTAATTCATGGGCTTCTGAGTGTCCTTTCTGATTTCCATTAAAGTCAATGTCAGTTTTGCCTTTGAATTCAATGAGAATGCCCAGCTATGACAGCTATTAAGTATCTCTCCCACTGTTAAAGTAATGAGCAAGGCTACAATAAGTGAGAGCCCAGTCTTGAAGACCTAAAATAGAGAGAGAAAACACTTTAAAAATGTCATATGCTCCCATTTCACAGATGGAGAAAAAATCAAAGAGAGATTTATAGCATGTTTACACAGATGGGTGCAGCCAGAATCAGCTGTGGTGCAGAAGCCGTATTGCTACATTAGTTCATTGTGAGTGAGCTAATTAGGATTTTGACAGTCTTTCTTGGGTGAATCTAGTTGTGGCCTCTTCAAACTTTACTGCCACCAGCTGTCTGCTTTATACTTACACCAGAGATTACTGCCCCTACATCTGGATCAGCAGATGTGCTCGTGCATCAGCTGCTCCATTTCACAGTTCAGCATCTGAGCTTCAACCTCACCAAAGGCAGGCGTACACTGAGATATGGAAATGGGAGCTGGATGGCCAAGACACAAGAATGTGCCTGTCCATAAGTATGTGCCTTACCACTGGGACAGTAACTTCTGCTGGAGGAGTCAGAGCAATGCAGTTATATCTGGAGTCTCCTGAAGCAGAGGATCTCTGACAGCATGGGGACACTTGGGCATATGGGTCCCAGATGGAAGCTGGCTCAGGTCCACAGGCTCAGAGCACAGGCAGAGTCACTCCTGTTTGCCTACTTCCAAGCCCTTGAGCACGTCTAGATATATTGTCCAAGGTGACAGAGGAAGTCATGGCAGAAACCCAGCTTTAATCATCACAATTTCCAGAAGACCTTGAATTTCTGGGAAAAAAAAAAAAAAAAAAAAAAAAAAAAAAAAAAAAAAAAAAAAAAAAGACCATGCCAAAGAGGTGGATTTCCAGGAGGAGAACAGTGTGTCTAAGATCCTCTTCTCTCCCCCCTTGGAATACATATGTTCAGTAGCTCATGTATCCATATGGTAATGAAACCAATCACACTGTAGTTGTACACAGCCCTGCATTTCCCCCATCCTTTATATCCTTAACTGTTTTTCACCTGAGATTGAATTCTGAATGGCGGCAAGGCCTCAAATTGCAATGGAAAGTTCAGATTCCCTAGGGACTTCTTTCTCCTATAAGTAATTTACACTTTTGTAGGGCCCATAGCAGTATTAATGGGCAAGGTTTGTTTCCATTTGTTGTCTCTTAAACTCAAATACTGTGATTTTTGAGGGTTTATAATTATGCTGTTTAAATATATTGACGCAGCTTTGGTCAGATGTGCCTTCCCTGATTTGGAGTGAGCACATAATTTCTCTCCTTTCCTTTCAATCCCCCAAAGACTTGCTGTACCTCAGCACCCCTATCCCCTCCCTACCTGTCTGCTTCACATCAGCCTCAGCTTTGCCTCACCCATATTTCCTGCAAGGGAATCAAGAATAGCATGCACTCCAGTGCTCCAAATAATAAACAAATTCTCCAGTGTGGAATTTTGGTCTTCAGATCTAAAATCTCCATATTTTAGCATGGAGTTTGCACGTAAAGACCTTGTTTCTCTGCCTGCTTTAAGCCTTCAAATTGCAGCATTCAATTCTGGTTGAGATGCAACAATTTGAATCCAGGGTGAGTCTCCCCAGACCACATAAGGTGTTTGGGTCTGCAATTTGGATCCATCTATGATTTTTTTTTTGGACTATGTGCCATCTGGAACTTTTGACATTCGTGTTCATTTCTCTCCTGAACCTTGAGCTCCCTGTTTGATCTCCGGGAATTCACATGATACTTGTGTGACTCACCTTGTCATCCTGCTTATCTATTTATAGCATAAACTCAGGGGATCAGAGCATCCCTTCCTACGAGCATGTAACATTTTGTGTTACTTTGCATCTGCAGTAATGCTGACCTGCCCTCTGCTAGTCTCATGCAGATAATAAGGGCACAAGAAGAGTACATTTACTACTTTCTTTTTTAACTACTTTTGTACCTCGACTTCTATTTCCTCCATCCCTTCCCACAACATTATCCTTCAATTTCTTCCTGAAACACAGTAATGTGCCTGAGTCTGTAATGCATTATCTTCTCATAAAGGGTTATGTAATATTTTATATGCAGGATGCTGTATGAAAATAAATTGCATTACTGTACTGTATTAGGAAACTTTATCATAGACAGGAGGCATATTGCATCCTGTTTTTCTTGGAGGCTGAAACAATGAAACTGTATTAGGGATGGATGTACACATTGGACGATTGGGGGAGGAAGCCCTGGGATATTTGTCATTCAAGTTGCTAAATTCCATCATTACTTAGCATGCTAATTAATTCACAAATACTGTAGATCCAACATCTTTTTTTTTTTTCCTGTCTGGGTTGTTGTTTATTTCTTCTTAGGCCTGATTAGTGTTTGACCAAACAAAACAGTATAGTTCTGCTGCAAGGTAAAATGCATGAGCTTGATGATCACATCTTGATTGCATATGGCTTACCTCAGAGTCCTAACATGTCTTCTATTTCAGGGTTTTATTTTACCTCCAATTAATTCAAATATGTTAATTATCTACAGATAATGACCTCACATTTTCTCTAGAGGTAGCAAACACTTTTTAGGCAAAGAAGACAAGGCTTGAGACTTTACCCAGCTGCTTTTGAGGTGGGGTAGCTTGCATCAGACAGTTTTATAACTAACTGATAGAAAACAGCCAAACACCCCAGCCAAACATCTGTATGTGGGTAGAGCATAAGACTTGGTGCAACAAAAAATGATGAAAGCATTTTCTGAATTTGAACTTTTGAAATACTGTGCCATTAAAAAGCCTTAATCTATGAGACTCAGTGTTATTTAAGAGTTCCTACAGCTGAGGTAAGGTCTAAAACCCATACATCTTCCTGCCCCTGGGCCCATGTGAACATGACATTGACAGTCTTCAAATGTTTCTCTTTAAGACACGATGAATGGCCACTCATAAATGAATTTTAGCTGGCTGTGCTGGCTTTATTGAAGATTCAGATCTCCTTTAACTGTGTAGGGCTCTCACTATAATTCAGGTGTCTCGTAAATACTGTCCCTTGCTCCACGCTTTGCTCCTGTAAATGCCAAAGTGACTGAACAGACTCTGAGTGAAGTGAGTGGTGGAGCTTGGACTGGCTAAAACTAGATCAGAAACTTCACTGCTGTACATGGAAGAAACTCTGCCTGGCTCAGTGAATCTTCTTCAGCTCTTCACCCTTAGCAACTGTTCCTAGCACATCTTTTCCCTAGACCACACTTGTTTGGTGAAACTAATAAATTTCTGATTAAATTCTGTGTCTTTGTTACCTGGTGGTGGTTTCTGGTGGTTTCTGAGCACTGAAGAGGTACCTGTTTAACAGTGATGTGGTCTGAATGCAGCTGAGGGTTTCCTCCTGCATCTGAAATCCTTACAAGTCATTGGCTGCTTGCTGAGACTATCAGGAGACTTTAGGAAAAATTTTAACACTTCCACATGTAAACCTGTTGTTTGTTTGTGGGATGGTTCTTTTTTGGGCAAGCGTGGGAACAGAGGGTTTTTTTTTTTTTTTTTTTTGCAGGTGCAAAACAAGCACAAATAATGTATAAGCAGATGGTCCAACATCCTTTTCCCCATCTTTGTTAAAGTCAGGATTTTCAGACAGCCATTTTTCCTAAACAAGTTAGGAAAACACTTTCTGTCTGGAAAATAAGCCACATACTCAACACCTGCACTAATACATTCAAGTAGCAAAAGAAAAAAATCAAGTTTCATTGAACTCTTGGAACTATATTTCTGGGAACATTAGGTGAAACCCTTTGCCAGTGATGACCTAATCTGGTAGATTATATTTTTTCTGGACTACAAATTTTTTTTCTTCCGTTTTTAACAACATAGCTATTTATCTAGCATCTGTATTTATTATATATGCATACACATAGATATTTATATATTTTTCATTTTTGCATTTTTCTGGGTTTATATTTCTATTTTAAAGGTAATAAAAGACACTAAGTTGTTTTAATTTTGAAATTCAGTGTGATTGAACAACTGGTTCTAGTCTAAACACTTTTATTTCTTACTCCTTTCAATGTTATTTTTTCCATTTCTTCTGTTTAACTCCCATGATCCCACTATAATTTTACAACCAGTTATTTGGTCCTCTTTTCACTTAATTCAACAAAATCAGACAAAACCCCTTCCTTTTGTTTTTTTCTGTGTTTATTTGCACTCCAATCCTGCTGTGAGCTGGGGTCAGGGTATCATCATCAGCTGGAGTCATGTTGAGTTAGTGGCATTCTGGGGACAGAGGTATATTCATTGTGAAGCACTAAGAATTCCCCTTTCAGAAAAATTCCCCCTGAAAAGATGAGTCCAGAAATCTCATTCTGAGGTTTTAATCCAAATATTTTCCTGTTAGATATGAAATGGACATGGAAGATTACAGATTTTTTTCTACAGTGTTAGCTTCTCACACTGGTTGCCTTGTGAGCTGAACAGTATTTTCTATCCCTGACTCTGGAGAAAGTTTATGAGATTGGATAACTGGGTCTCTCACAGATGCTGACTATTGCAGTGGGTATTGAATACAGAATCAATCCTTTTGACCAGACAAGGAGACATTGCATATTTAAATGAGCATTGTAGATGCAACAAGGAAATTCTCTTTTAACCTTTCTGTCCATGACCAAACTTGAGGTTCTTCAATTTCCTTCTTTTAACATGAATTTGAGCTTGCTTGTTTTCAGCGTATATACATATATTCATTTATTCATTCAGGTTTATATGGAAAATTTAATATAATTCTTCACAATTTCAGAAAAGTAAATCACTAATGATGGTACTGCTCCTGCTTCTTTTCTTCTGTAAATTGCGGTTTTGGGGCGTTCTTACTTGATGTTGTGACTCAGTATCAAAACAATGAATTACTGTAACCAGTATTTCTATTAAGAAAGTTTGATTTAGGATGCTCTTCCATGCCTACTTTTCTGCACTGTGAGAAAATTACACAGTTTTTGACAAACTGAAAAAGGGGTCTCTATGAAAAACAACAAAATATCAATAGATCTATTTTGTCACACTGTTTTTTAAGGATAGGCTTTTGTTTTTGTTGTCAGAATAAATCTATTTCTGCTTGAGTCAAAAATAGCTGGGGATCCAAGTGTTTGATATTTGTGGTACTTAATGAAAATATTGTGCCATGAGAAATTTATTATTGCCTTTGTCCCTCATTTCATTCAGAGGAAGGAAAAACATTCTGAAGGGATTTGAAAGCTAGGGCAATGAAGCAGTTCTGCAGTGTCACATAGGTAATTCTACACTGAAAACAGCTCTAAGTAGAACAATTTTGTAAATATCAAAAAGTTGCCAATGAATGAATGAATGAATAAATGAGAAAAACTGTGACATCCCTTCAGAGATGGAAAATGTGGCTTTGCAGTCATTTTACAATGAAATGACTGTGTTCTGCTTTGCTAAGTGTTGTTCCTGCCCCAGTCTCTGCTCCTGGCCATGTGTCCCTTTTGTCCCAATGGAAAAGCAATCGGTACTTTTCATATTTCTTTTTAATGAGGTTGGATAGATTTGCTTGAATCTCCTACAAGGAATCATTTCCTGATGTGAACAGCTGACATAAGCACATTTCCTAGGGAGAAGCATTTCTGAAGTTCCTCTGCAAGTGTTTGAGGCAGGCCTGTCCTGCTGTGAAAGGAGAGAAGCTTGTCATCAGAGAAGGGGATCTGAAGCTGCTGCAAGCCTGCTTGGAAAGCTCAGATATCCCATAGGTACATAACATGTGTCTATGTATATATATATATGTATGTATGTATAAATGGTAAGGTCATAGAATATCCCAAGCTGAAAGGGTCTCACAAGGATCATCAAGTCCAATTCCTGGCCCTGCACAGCACAACCCAGTGCTGTGCTTGATGATTCCTTCTGATGGCACTGGTGAAGCTTCTGGCTTGAGAGTGATTGAGCAGCAATGACAGCAGGATCTGTAGCAGTCAGAAATAACTGGAAGGGAAGGGCATTATTTCTTCCTAAAATGGGCAGACTCCATCTGCCTCTTCTTACTTTTCATTTACAGTGGATAAAATCCCCCAAAATTGGATCTGAATGTTTTTTCATTCATTCTTAGCAATTCTATTACATTTTTAATGCCAGCAGTCAGGTTCTGCAGTTTGTTACAGCTGTGAAAACTTGAGATAACTCTAGATTTTCCTGTGCAACTGCTCTGTCAGAATTGGGCTCTTGATATCTGATATGAACTGTCTACTTCCTGTCTTGCCTACTACATCAGATATCATCTGTATTTCATAGTGAATCACACTGTAGTTAAACATGTAAAATACATTTTGGTAATAACCAAAGAGCTAAAGGAAAGATATATACAGGAAAAAAATCTTCATGGCCTGCCTGTATTCGCTCTGAATTATACATCACTTACAGACAAAAGACATTTTATCAATTGAAAACAGGAAAAAAATCTGCAGATTGATGGAAAAGGAATTTTGGTTGATATGAGTCAGATTAAAGGAGAGTGGACAGTGTGGGAAAAGTCTAGTGGAGTCCAGCTAGGGACCCCTGGGATCTATGAAGCAAACAGTGAGTGATGCTTTGCCTTGAGCCTCCACGGGCAGTCTGCAGGCAGCCTGATGGGAGGGTCTCACTACAGTCTACTTTTGACTTCAGAAATGAAAATCTGGCTTTCTTATGTTTGTAATTCTCATTAAGATGATGGCTACATAACGTGTGACCTGGCTTTCAAGAGAATATGTGAATTCTTTTCTATCTGTCAAGGTCTCTGTCTCTGTGTAATCTAAGCACACAGCCTATTTAGTAATTCTGCTTCTGACATGCTTTGTGGCTTTGGGAACTTCACTTGGCTTTATCTTCCTCATAAAGAAGCTTATTCATCTGTAAAATGAGGATAATAATATTTCCCTACCTAAAGAGTGTTGGGAGGCTTATTTTGCTAATGTTTGTGAAGTGTTTTGAGATCCTTATATTGAAAGCTCTATAAAAATGCAAAGTATCACTTAATCCCCTGGGCCTGCTATTATTTAAATATGTTGGTTATTGTTTTGCACTATTTATCATTTTCCTTTATGTTATTTTTAATACAATACTGTTATTGCTGTTTTGCTACAATATAAATGTGACACAGGAATTAATCTTCCTCTACTGAATATTACTTAGAAATAACAATAGCAGTCTGGCACACAGGATTTACCTGGTAACTGAACGGTGACATAACTGCAATCAATAGCAAGGCAATAACATCTGATAATGCAATATTAACAAATCTTATCACTGCATATCTTGTGTCCAGATTGGTTGTACAAGTTCTGGCGTCAAGCTCACAGACTTTAATGTAATGGCAAGTTATTAGGGAATATACAAATGTTCTGCACATATAAATGTGATTTGCTAAAAGCCTCAACCAACGCAGAATAAAAGTTCTTCCTTTTAAACTCTAATTGGAAGTTAACCTTTAGCTCACAAATCCCAGTAAAGGAAATGGCTTTTCTAATCTTATTTGCTCTTTATGGTTTTACAACATTATGTTGTTATTTCTGAATTTTTTTTATATAGTTGACATTAAGAATACCAACATGACACAGAAGATGAGTGATAATTTAAACATTAAGGAATTGTCTCAAAAGGCAGACCAATGGCTTGCTTAGTCCAATACTCTTTAACAAACAGTATTCATTAATAGATCAGTTCAGAGGTTTATAGCAATAGTATTTTCTGTAATTTTTAACATCAAAAAGGATCATTGTGACCATAATATAGCTGTATGAAGAGCTGTTGCAAAGGTGTAATAGTAGCAACATCTCTGAAAATGCCTAATCTTAGCTAGATGCTGTGAAAATATAAGGATTCACTTCTATGTTCTGTAATTGTAATCTACCATTTTAATTGAATAGCCCTGTATTAGTGGCAGAGGGGAAAAAATGTTAAATAGTGCTGCCTTTTCCATTATCTTGAATATTTCTCTACAGTTCCTCTCACACTTCAGAGTTGATGACTTACTGCCCTTTATTCTTTCAGCTTGTTCCAACATTTTCTGTTGACACAACAATCTCTTATAGTTCCTCATCATTACTGTCTGAAAGAGTAGGTATGTTATGTGCAGGCACCCTTTGGAGTGAAAGGAGTGCAGTGCCAAGAATTCACTTAGATCCTTTCTTTTATACATACTCTAATATATATGTATATATGTATGTATGTATGTATGTATGTATGTATTTTACTCCTTAATTTCTTCTTCATGTCTTATCCTTAAAAACCATATGAATTTAAATTCACTCTCCTGATTTGCTCTCTTAAGTCCTCTCACTTTTTAAAATTATCTCGTAATTTTGCATTATGACTTGATTGTTCAGGTGTCTCTCCAGGGAATACATTTCCATTCCCTGTTGTTTCTTGGGTTCAGAAATCTTTTATCCATAGTAGATTTCCTTCCCTTCTCATTTATTCATTTTTACAGGGTTTTGTTTTGTGTTTAGTCCAGTTCTCCTGTTCATTATGTTGATGGGCTTCCTCTGTACTTCAGTATTGGAGCTCCAAAATAGTTTAGAAGGACATAAAGACTTAAATCAGAAAACCAGTCAAACTTCTATTTAAACCCCATCGACTTAATGCGAGTCAGTGATTTGCCAAATTAGTCCTAAGTGCAAGCAATGAGTGAGTCCTAAATGGGAACAATAACGTTTCTGTGACAGCACTTTCTCAGAAATGGAGGAATTGACTTGTGTGGGGTGTTGCCTAATGGCCTTTCCTTCTATTCTCCCTGGATCCCCTTATTTTATCTTTCTGTATACTGTGTCTTAGGCATGGTTGTGGTTAATACACCTTTGAAGCAGCTATCCAGTGGCAGATCAGATATTAGGCTCTAAGATGCTGATTTAATGGCAAGTCTGACATTCAGTAGATTATCAGCAAACATCTAACATGGGAAAGGAATAGCATGTGCATGCAAAAATTCTTTAAAAAGTATTTTTAAAATAATACAATTTCCGGCAATAAAGTTATCTCAAATTTCCATTTGCAATTGACTTATATTTAGACTTTTACATCTGATTTCTGTAATAATAATGTAAGTAATTCTTAGCTTGATGATCACAACAAAACTAACAGATGTGGAGTAGTAAGGCTTGCTATGGATATTTTCAAGATCATTACTTAAGACTGTGTATTGTTCAGCAGGACAAATCCCAAACTCTTTGTGGAGGGAACCAGGACAGTTCTCCTTTGCTGCCAATCTGTCCTTTGGTTTCTATTCCTGTCACGTGCTTCTTGAGAAATTTTTTTTTATCTTGTTGATACTTTCTTGTTTTTCCCTCTTCATCATTCGCACCATAATTCTCTAGGAGCTGTTCTTACACAACTCTCTGTAGTGGAGCTTAACTTGCTGGAAGTAAGGCTGGCATTTAGTCAAGAATTTAAAGCCAACTATACATAACATAAATATTTTTTACCCTCATACCAATGAGAAGAATTTGGCTTGGGGTTTTTTCACTCAGTGAAATTATGCCGGCTTACAAAAACTTAAGATTTGACCATTACTATTCCATGCATTGCCTGTTATCTGTCATACGTGTGAGGGCCAGGAGGCAGCAGAACTGTCTGATCATGAAGATTCTCAGTGATGTTGTAATGCAATATAGATGGACCCATCAATTATTAAGGTCATCATAATATAATTGTACACAGAGCAGCCAATGTACCTGCAGCCATTACCAGGATTTACATTTATTCCTCTTGTCTTTTAACAAACCTAAGGACTGAGAACAGCTAATAACACTGAAAGCATGGACCCAGTAAATGACATCATTTGCATGAATAATGACAAAAAATCCCAGATCTGTTTCATGAAATGAAAATTTGAAATGTCAGTAATGTGTTGCTAGGAATGTCATCTATCCATAAGATCCTGTATAAAGTAAGCTTACAGGTCAGCTCCTTCTCCAGGACTCTCCTATATTTTCCTTCTGAGGACCCATGGTCACATTCTTGATAATTAAGGGATGGATCTCTATAAATCAAGCACAGAAAACTGGATTTAAAGGACAGGAAAGGTGGTAATTCATTTCAAGTGAAGGATTTCTGAGACTTTAACCTGATAGGCGACCCCCACATTTATTTTACCTCTGATTGTTTGATTTTGGTGAAATAACTCGATTTCTCTACAGTTTCTCCACCCACAACATAGAAGATATACTATCACATTAGAGCTGGTGATTTTCCATGACTAAATGAGCTGATAAAATTCTCATGTCACCAGGAACTGCGAGACAAAAGAAGGAAGAGCTTGGAGGGAAAATCACAAGAAGCTGACAAAAGGAGTTTGCTGGAGATTTCACTGCTCTAAGTTTGTGCAGTGTGAATGCGAATAGAAATCCCACGGCAACCCTGAAATTTCAGTGACAGCAACACCTGCCAACCTGACCCTCTCTCAGCCTGTGCAGTTCTACCACTCGTGGAATGTCAGAGCCATTGTGTCACAGCCATGACTGCTGGAAAACCACCTGGGGTTCATGCACTGGGGTGCTCCTCTCCTGGAAAACTATCCTTGGAATTTACTCATTAGTGCTAAAAGTTCTCTGAGGTGCTTAGCTACCATTTTTGCAAGGAAAGCTAAAGCATATTTCCATCCTTAGGTGGAAGTTCAGAGTAATCTATTTTCCTTTTTTTTTTCCAAAAGAAAAAAAAAAAAAAGCCCATTCCTTTTAAAATAAAAGAAGTAGGACCCAAAGGTTTTTCTTGATTTGCAAGGTGAAATTGAGCCTGAAGATTTAAACATCAAGTTTTGTTTATGGGCATTTACACTTAGGGAGACAAAATTTGAGATGATGGCTATGGCTTGACATCAGAATCAATGACACTACAATATTCAATATATATGGATTTGTTTTTCATGAACTGTGTCAAATAAAATATTGTGCAAAGAAAATCAAAGATCACCATCACATGGCAATATTCTGGTAGTACGCCTTGCAAAAGGTCAAATGAAGGATACTTTTTTAATCAGTTCTATTACAAACCTACCTCTTTTATTGAAAATTACTATGTAGAAAGAATAATTTTATTGCCCAGCACCAAGGAACTGCTTTTGTGCTAAATCTCTTCTATATAGCTGATCATATTTTTTCACAATATGCTTCTTCTACGAGGCTACATCTTTTTTTCTGAGATAAACTCAAGTGAAAAGAAGCAGAATTAAGGAAGTTAATGGAGTGCTTACACATGCATAGCCCTTCTCTCTTACACGGTGTTCACAGGCTAGACCCAGAGGCACCATTAGAGTTTCCACACAGCAATACAGATTTTGAAAAGCCAGAGTTTAGAATCCACTGGCAGATTTGGTAGAAGTTTCACATCAAGTGACTTCTGATTTCAGCTGCAATACTGGGAGTCTGCTTTCCAAAGAGATATCATAAATAGGAGATGGTGCAATTGGAAGAGCAGCTTGCAGCAGAGTAGAATACAAATTAGACCCCTCATTCCTCCCCTTCCCCCAGCACTGATCCTGCTGCTGTGGCAGACTGGCATGTCTCTACATTGAATTCACATTTTGTAGTAAATTCAGCCATGGCTGCTGCTCTACTTAGGGAAAATTCTTGAAGCCTTATTGAAGGTCAACACTGCAAAGGCATGAAAAGAGCTTTTGACCGCCTCTCACTTGCTGGCCCACTCCTGTAGAAAATATTCTTTCCATACAGATGCTAATGGGGAGTATAGGAAGGATCTAGGAAAGAACCAGGCAGAAGTCACTGTCTGTATAAGTACAAGCACAGAGGGCAAAAGTAGTTTAAGAGCAGGGTGCTGAGCTGCATAAGGAGACATTGGTGTGTAAGAAGAACTTACTGAAAAATTCACCAGGCCTGAAAAATTAGGTTTTCTTGATGTCACAGTAAGGGTAAGATAAGACATTAGGAACTTCTGTATTAAGGAAATCTAAGTCTTGTTTGTTTTAAGAATGCAGGCATCCTCAAAGCTATTTAGAAATGTCTTTGTTAAGCCTCCTTTCCATGTTTTTTTGTCACCTTGTGACCAAGAACCCTCCTTTTCAGAGGAATGCTGGGGAGTTTGAGAAGTGTCGAGCTACAAATCAAGGGGTTTTCAGTATGTCTGTGAGACTGTGCTCTGTGTTTCAAAGAAAGGAAGAAGAATATTCCTCAGCAAGGCAGACTGCCAGGCTGCATGAGGAGGGTAAGCAGAAGTGTTACATCTGTAAAAGAAAATCTGTAAATGGGGATGTGGCCCATATCCTCATTTTGGAAGGAATAGTTGGCAACATGATTTAAAGGCAGACATTGTTTTGATATGAAGAATATTTGTTGGTAACATACCTTATTGTTTTGCATTGACTGACCCCATATTCATTATTGGCTCCAAGAAAGCAATTTTCTTATCTGACCCTTTGGGATATTTGAATAAATTACAGAGAAAAAGAAGTTACAGCTAGCTGTAACAGCAAAGTGAGAATGTACTGAATTACTCAGAAGAGATAAAACTGAGTTACTTTTGTTGTAAATTTAATTCTTACAGCAGCACTCCCACTAGCCTAATCATAGTTCAGCATATTGGGAATTCTGTCTCTTAATTACCCATTCTTTCTCTGACTTTGGCTTTTGGATAACATTTTTGTTATGTGCATACAATGTATTATAGTATAAGACCATAAATCCTACACTGAAGTTATACACAAGTTCCTAAATCACTCAGTGCTTGAAAAAGGTTTTCATTTTGTCCATTTATCCTGGGTTGAGAGTATATCCCATTTTTGCCTTTGTTGCAAAGCGTGTGACTTACACAGCACTTGCATAGAAAGTAAAATCCTGACTTTCAGGGAAGTCTTTCTATTACAGGTCAGCAGGTTTACAGGTCTACATGCAGAAAGGCTACAGCTAGTGTTTGTCTGCCTTATTTGCTGCATCTACTGCTTCTCATAAAATGCTTTGCAGTGAAAAAGCATCTAATCACTCAGAGTGATGCCTGATGCACTGGGACATCTGAATCACAATACTGATAATGATATTATCCAGCTTTTACGTGTGTTTAAGTACCTTTTGAACACCCTTCAGCACAGTATCCCTGTGTTGTTTACCCACCTGACAGATTTATGTGGGTGCAGCAGGTCCCTGGGCAGGTCTGTGTAAGAATGCACTCCTGTAGCTGTGCTTGGGCTGGAGTGTGCAGGGTGGGCTGAATGCCTTAGCCCCTGGTTGGTTCTGGAATCCCTGCACTTCACAATCAACTTTGTCATGGATCTTCTGAGTTCCATCCTCTCTTTGTACAGTTGGTGCACCAACAGGATTCAAATACCCATATTTTCTCTGGGTCATCCCATTTCTCTGTTATCTTTGTTAATTGAGCTCTGGCTTCACATTTGTTTTGAAAATGGTGAACTGAAGGCCAGAGAGACGAAATGAATTGCCCAAGGGCACATGGGAATTCTGTGGCAAAGTCATGGAGACATTAAAGCACATTAATTATTGAAGTAACCTGTTATTTAAATGGAGGTTGTGCACAGAAGCATATGGAGTGCAGAGCAGTGGAAACTTGAACCACCTAATCTATCAGCACAAAGCAGTGCATTATGTTCTCACCAGTTGATTTTCCAGTTTGACTTCAGTTTGTTGGCTCTGTGTGGTGCCCAAGCTGATACACCTTGGTTCCAGAAGGATCGTGAGCTGGCCCCACAGCCATGTGGAAGCTGTAGCTGCAGCCTTGCTGCCTGAGGAGCAGTCACCTCTTGTGCCTTCTAACCACACTTGGATACAGCTCCTGTTTCAGTGTGCCATGGACAGAGGAGCTTGGCTCTCTCTGTATCTGCCTTTAGGAAGATGTTCTGTGTGTCCTCTGTTTCTTGGCTGTGAATGTTGGATTTATATGATGGGAGATGTACAAGAGGGTGTGCCTACCTCAGCCATTCAATTTCTGTGTGGCTGCTTTCTGTTAGGACTATCTCCTTTTAAGTACACTAATGCAGAAGGGCAGGCACATCACTTTCTGTATTCCTGAATCTGACTGAGAACTATTCATGGCCTTATTTATAACTGCCAGCTTATTGTAATTACAATTATATATTAACATACTATTTTCTAAGCAACAGTAATAGAAGTAAAGGTAATAAGAATATTAGCTGTCTTAATGTTGAAACTATGGGATTATTCTTATGTACTGTTCCTTAGAAACTAGAAGTTACACACATTCCCCTGACTGCATATAACTCCTGTGGTCTGGCATTTCTTTGGCAACTGCCCACAATTAACTCCCAATAGCATAAGAGCAATGTCAAGTGGAAAGAAAAGCATCTATTTTGTCTTAGCAGTACTTGCAAAGTCAGCTGAGTTAGCCACAACTTCAGGGGCTCCCAAAAGCAAATGCCTTCACATCCAGCTCAGACTCACACATCACCCTCAGAGCTGGTGCCACAGCTCCTCAGGGGCCAGGAATCCAGTGTGACAGACCCCCTGTGTCACAGCTCCCACCTTTGGGATGGCTCTTCCCTGCTGCTGCTCCTCACTGAGGGCTCCTGTGCAGAACCAAGCCTGGGAGGAGCAGAGATGGGCTCAGCAGCAAAAAGACCATTACCCAACCCATGCTGGTGAATAGCAAATCCCTTGTCCCACCAGGGAAAACTGCATTTCACAAACAAATGAGGAGCCTTTGGATCAACGCTCACAGTTGCTTTTGTTCTCGCTACCTGCTACATACAACAGGTGCTGGCTAATCATGCAAATTAATACAAATGCCTTGAAACAAAGGTTCTTTTGCTGAGCATCTACCAAACATGCATTTCCATAAAAGAAGTTGTATCCTTAATTTCTGTTGCAGTCCCAGCATTTGTTATGTCTACATTTTGTTATAAAAATAGGCAAATACAGCATTTTGCTTTCTTAGCTCTCCCTTACTAAATAGCTCACACTCATGTTTATCTCCTCAGACAGTCTTGGCACTTGCTTTGTGACAGGCTGTTGTTTGAGGTGAAGAAAAAACTGACTGCCTCTCAGAGAACCATCATTTAATGTTTCTCAGAAAGCTTTTGCAGTCTCTTAATTTGAGGAATGTACCTAAAGGCTCTATTAAAATTATCGCTGAACAATAATCAAAAGGACCTACAAAATGTCGAAAAACGAAAATAAACCCTAAATATTGTTTTCTCAAAAGTAATCAACAGTACAGTACAAAAGCTACTTTTGCATTGTTTGTGTTGTAGTGTGGTGTGATGGATAGTTCTATAGAGAGTTATATGCTCGGAAAACAGAAAAAGTTATTTATTGTGTAGAAGAAGAGGTGTGGAAAAAAAAAATTAAGGGAATCAGAGTATGCAATGAAATCAGCATACATGTAAGGATTAAGGTTCTTCAGTTTTACACAGGATTATGAATCCTGAAAGGTGACTTAACTTACATTCAGAGCCATTTTTATAATCAACCAAAAATATTGAAGCCATTATGGAGATGATTGGTTACACACCATACAGATCTAGACAGGGGGTTAATTTCCTTCTGAAGTGTGACAGAATTGTGCCATTATTCCTAGTTTACATCACTTTTAAAGAGAGACAGTTTATGATATCCAGGTCACTGGATTTGGTTTGATTGCATCTCCAGCTTCTAGATTGTGAGGGGACCTGTTAAAGGAGATACTTGGTTAAATATCATCCTCACTAGCCCCTGTAAAATGCAAATCCTGCACTTCTCCTGCAACCAGCAGTCAGACTATCCTTTCCTACTTCTTGTCAGCTAGCAATAAAACACCAGATGGTGTCCTTCCAGAAATAAATTCATTAGAGTTTCATTTTGGGTTTTCTTAAAGAATTTAGAGACAGAACTTCAGCTAATGCAAATCAACACGGTGCCGCTGAAGTCAAAGCTGTGACATTTTATACCATCTGAGTATTATAAGCTAATATTTTTAACTTTTTGGAAGGAGTACCACATTCTTTCTCCCCACATTTAACAAGTTTCATTGCACAGTTTGTGCTGGCCACCTTAGCCAGGATTCATGGCTGGTGTTTCTTGTTATACAGCAATTCACAGGCCATGTCGTTTTGTGTATTGAATTAGACTAAGTCACTGTTAAGACTCCTGTAACCATTATAATTTAATGTCCTTGTTTATCACCATCTGAAACACTAGGATACCCATTAGCTTCCTCTGGTGACACACATGACTATTCATAAAAGAATATTTTAAGTGCCACTGGCATCTGAATAACCTTGTGGTGCTTATGGTTCTGTGTGTGTTTAGTTTTCCCTAATTTCAAACATCAAATGAGGACAGAAGTCTTCAATTTTATCCTTAACCTAGACAGATAAATAATTCTAATAGTAAAGCATCTTAAAAGAAGCCTTGAGCATTCCTCAGATAAATCAATTAAGACTCCTTTCAGAATTGTTATTATGCTTTAGCAATTAGTCATTGTTTAGTCAAGCTGTGCATACTTATCTCTTTTTTATATTACTTCTTCCAGCCTCACAATGACTTTTGTTCTTTTTCTCCTAGCTCCCTTCAGCTTATCTGTGTCCTCCTGGCAACACTGCGCCCAGAAGTGAGCGTGAATTTCGGTGCAGATGGAAAGCCGCAAAGTTACAAACACCTACAGAGCCACAAACCACAAAACAGGGAGTCTCTGCCACCCTATTCCAAAAGTGAATATTAAAATATCTCGACACACATTACTGGCTGTCAGTACCAGCTGCACAACATGTAGGTAATAAAAGCCCAAGGGGAAAAAGGTGATCATTGAATCTGCCTTTACCATTTATCATGTGTCCTCGCAAGAACACTTTCATCTAGTTTCTCATACCACAGATAAAATTGTTCCACCAACTGCTGCTCCCCCATATGCCTTGCCTTCCAGTCTTGGGGAGCATCAATGTGAAAGAGGCTTTTTAGAACATTTTTTTAGCATTACCAAAATTAACTAACTTGTGTTCTGCAAGCAGATGGGGGGTGACCTGGGATTTAGAATTCAGCTGCTTCTCAGGCAAAAAATTCTTTAAAAAATCTCCCAAGAGGAGATGTAGGAAGGAAACAGGTGCTTGCAGGAAAACAGTTGCACTTATTTATCAAAGCCGCTAGAAGAAGATCATCAATTTTATTCCTCCCACTTGACGATGGGACTAAAAAAACAGAGGGTGATATTGGGTGCCACAGTGACATCGGAGATGACACATTTGTGAGGCTTCACCCAGGGTTTTCAGGAATCAAACCCACCTAGCCCAGCATGTTATCCTTGTCTCTTGTCTCTTGTTAGTCAACTTGTCTCTTTGCACCTCTTATCAAAGTGTGCTCTGCTCTGGTGACACGAGCCCCACGTGGCAGCTTCATTTCTGTCCCCATGCATCGACCACCTGCCCTTTTCAGGCTCATGCTCATGAGCAGTCTCTAAGAGATTCCCACCAGCTCTCAGAGCCTCAGGCCATGGTGAAGGAGGAGGTGATGCTGCAGGGACAGAGCCTTGGGTCAATATTGTGTGAGCTCCACACCACGTGCTGGGCCACTCTGAAAAAATACACCTTTCTGCTTTGTTTCAGTCCTCTCACCACCGTTAACCTAATGAAACCTGGGTGCTACTTATTGTCTCTTTTTTTAGCTTTGCTTTATGGTACAAAACTGTATCTCTGTCTGGGTCCTGTGCTATCTAAATACTGCACGTCTTTTTTCATCTCAGCACCCCAAACACTGAGATAAACAACAGTAATAGTGCTTCTGTAGTTAAAATATCTGAGTTAAGCACAGATTTATAGAGTTTTTGGTCGCCTGATGAAGAACAGTCCTTCTTCTCTCCAGGTTAGCTTTGCTACATCAAGCTGAAGAGATGCCAGAAGTTATTACACAAGTAACAGTGAAATCCCATCCTTAGAAATGACACATCATGATTTTTGTCTGAGAAAATACAGTGTGCAAAAAAAAAGACAAAACAAAAACACGGCACAAAACATTGCCCATTTCCTGCAATGGTTGTTAATTCTCCTGTTAATTCTTCCTGTATATCTATATCTCAGCCTCTGCTGAGTAAGGCCTTTTTTTTTTTTTTTAAAGGGGAAATACACTGAGTGTTTTGTATTGTTCTGATTTTAACTTTGTTTTTCTGAGAAGGCCTAATTCCAGGGAGAGTGTTACAGTCTGTATGGGCTCCATTGTACTTCTCATGCACAGAGGCACAGTGCAGATCAAAAGCAAGTGAAAATGCTGGGTTTGTTTTTAGGTTTCATTTTACAGTCAGGATGGTGAATGCATCTGTTTGTGCCACTAATCTAGAATATATCATTTTATGGTTCTCAGAAGTTATTTTTAATTGAATTATAGGATGTTTCCTGATTATTTGGAATGGTATTTACAGAAGGCAATACTAAGCTCAGTAGTTCGCTCGCAACAAAAAATGTGAACAAAACACCCTATAATTCATTTTTTAAGTACCTTCTAGAAATCATATTACAGGTTACAATGAAAAAAACACTGATTTTTTGGCTTTAGATTTAATCTTGAATCAGTGCTGGTTTCATACACCAGAGTGCTGAGTGCTTCCCTGATCCACATTCTAGAGAGATTTGGGAGGGAGAGGAGAGGAGAGGAGAGGAGAGGAGAGGAGAGGAGAGGAGAGGAGAGGAGAGGAGAGGAGAGGAGAGGAGAGGAGAGGAGAGGAGAGGAGAGGAGAGGAGAGGAGAGGAGAGGAGAGGAGAGGAGAGGAGAGGAGAGGAGAGGAGAGGAGAGGAGAGGAGAGGAGGAGGAGAGGAGAGGAGGAGAGGAGAGGAGAGGAGAGGAGAGGAGAGGAGAGGAGAGGAGAGGAGAGGAGAGGAGAGGAGAGGAGAGGAGAGGAGAGGAGAGGAGAGGAGAGGAGAGGAGAGGAGAGGAGAGGAGAGGAGAGGAGAGGAGAGGAGAGGAGAGGAGAGGAGAGGAGAGAAGAGAAGAGAAGAGAAGAGAAGAGAAGAGAAGAGGAAGAGAAGAGAAGAGAAGGAGAAGAGAAGAGAAGAGAAGAGAAGAGAAGAGAAGAGAAGAGAAGAGGAAGAGAAGAGAAGAGAAGAGAAGAGAGGAAGAGAAGAGAAGAGAAGAGAAGAGAAGAGAAGAGAAAAAAATTTCTCCTGCAATATTTCTAGGCAGAAAGTTCAGAGCCATCAAGGCTCAGCTGGGAGGCCTCCCCAGTGTCTGGGGAAGAGAACCCACACAATTCCCAAGCCCCAGGCCAAACCCAGGGCACTTCAGCTGCTGCAAGCAGCCGTGGCCCCATTCCTGCTGTGGGGAGAGCAAACTGCTTGAATGCACATTGGAGGCATCCAGAAACTCCATTCCAGGGCTGGCAACAGGCAGGAGAGTGGATTAATCTGCCCAGCCCCCACTAACTGGTCAAGATTTAAAATGGTGCTATAGTTTGGGATGTAAAGGTATTTGTAAATTCATCAACAGACTTAAATTTCAGTCTCTGCTGTTTCCCACACACACTGAGAAATGGCTTCAGAGCTAGAAAAAGCAGTCAGCACTTTCTTTCACAAGCCACTGCACAAAATAAATATGTAGCAGAAAATGGGTGTAGATGTCTCTTACTTGTCTTAATAGGACCAAATGCCAAGAGAGAAACTTGTATATTCCAAGCTGGAAATAAAAATGCAATCCTTTTCCTGAACAATATAAATAGCCAGAACCACAACTGATGGCTTTTTTTTTCCCCTTTTTGACTTCCTTGTATGTTATTTGCTTTGCCTTGTCCTTTGTTTATCAGGACAATAAATATTCTGCAGCAAGAACAATATATTGTTGTATATTTGTAAAATGCACAGCAAAAAAAGATTCTTATCTTGACTAAATCCTCAGAAGTGTCAGGTTGAACTTAATGAATAATGATAGCAAATTAATTCAATTTAGAGGAATTATTTTTATGTACCCCACATTAAAATTTGATCCATTCAAACTGAAGTTATTGACAATGTTTGCTTTTAACATCAGTGCTTTAGAGGAAACAGGATGAGTGAACTCACAGAGAAAGCCAAAAAGGAAATAAAAAATGAAATAAAAGAACAGAAAAGAAGAAAGAATGTCCTGTGAGTCATTTCACATATGAGAAAAAACACTGGAAATATGCAGTCTTGACTTCAGAAAAAGACTGACGTGAGCTATTTAGTCCAGAACTATTATTACAATTGTTTAATTTGAAAATTGTGTGCAAATAATCCATCCTGATTTCTGAGAAATTCACTGATTTCTGAGAAATTCACCACCTTGCACACACTCCTTAGCAAGCCCACTGCATGTGGTTGTGGTCACAGCTGGACAAAATAGCAATTTATGGATTACAAAGAAGATGCACTCCTTCTCTCTTCTATCCGAACCAAGGGCAAATGAGGGGTGTCCAGAGCTTCTCTGCAGAAGGACAGCCCTGGTTGTCGCATTCTATAGAGAAAAAATTTATTGTCGGATTTTACCACTGCAGCTTTTAACATTATTATTATTATTACTATTATTATTATTATTATATTCTCTGATGAGAAATCTGCTTGTATATCAAACAATATTTCTAGCAGGAGGGACAGCATGTTGGTTTTCTTTGGGGGTAGAAGGCAGGTGCTTGGTGCTTCGTGGGGCAGCAGTTCTTGGGAAGTGGCCTGTGAAAGGTAAATAAGACATTTTAGTGTCAGGAAACGTTTTCAGTGAACTGGCAACGTGCAGGTATTTCACAGGATCAGCCCCCACAGCAGTGGCACAGTGCCTGCCATCTATTACATTCCCTGACGTGGGGCATGCTCCTGTCACCTCACCTGAAATGTGGACTTTGGGGAAACACTCTTGAGGCCCTACACCTCAGTGTTTGACAACTGGCAGCTTCAATGGCTTATGAGATGTATTTACTTAGGAAAAGGGTATTCTCTTCCTGCACATTAACTAACACATAAATCAGCCGAACTTAAAAAAAGTTGAGAAAATATAGTTAATACAAGTTAACCAGTCAAAGTCAAACCTGAATACCCTTTTCATTTTATCCTTTTAAAGGTTGTGGAGACTATAAAAATAGGTAGAATATTTCTGAACAGTATGGAAAGTCTTGTTTTTATTTTTCTGGGAAACGCTTTCAAGTTTTGCCTTTCTCTTCTGAAAAGTAAACAAGGAATAAAAAGAAGTAGAGGGTTTATTCCCCTTCTTCTTCTCCTCAAAAAAAGTCTCTGTTGTTTCTGGTTTAACTGGCAAATTTTTAAAGAAAAAAGAAATTACTGAGGTCAACAAAATATTCAGTTTCTTCAGCATAGAAAAATGTTTTCCTAGGGGAAACAGCAGCTTGCATAGAGCTTTAAAGATGCTGTTTTTTTCTTATTGCCTGCGCTGTTGATTCATAGGACATCAAGGAGTATTCTTGGTGAAATGTAAGTTACGTGAGCAGATTCACCCTGCAGCAGAGTGTGTATTTATTCAAAACACTCCAGACTATTTTCTTTGCAGTTAGTTGTCTGTGCTTTGCTCACTGCCCAGATGTGCAGCAGGGAAGTCTGGGGTTGCCCTGCCTCGTGACCTGATCCCTGCCACAAATCTGCACACAGCATAGCACAAGGGAATAATGCCAGGGCGGTCACTGTTGTGCTACTCCGTGCCAGAAAAAGGCATTTCTGTGCCCAGCAGATGGGGCAGAGCTGCAGAGAGGCTCTCTCTGGGTGCCAGTGGCCAGTGCAGACACTCGGGTGGGAGCCAGCTGCTGACACCCACACCCAGCGTGTGAGACTTGACGAATATTCCAGGACACCTCACAGACACCTGAGAGGAGGCTAAATTGCCCCTTGAAAGGCTCAGCTGTGTAGCAAATAATTTCAGGGGCCCCAAGGTGATTAATTACATTCTGCATTCAGAGGCAAGTGCATTTCCAGCTCTCCTGCACACAACTGTACCCACATCCCCTTGAATCCAGGCTTACTAAATCTGAAAATTGGAGGCTGAGAAAATGAATCAGGAGGAGGGAGTAATTAGAGTTGGAATGTCACACTAAATCACAGGTCCTGGTTAGTCAAGCAGCTTGCTTCTGACAGCACCAGTTGGATGCAATGAATAGTGGACAGTGGTAGAGTTTAATATTTTAGCACCTGCTTTATTTTGCATGCAGGAAACCAGCTACACATTCACATTTAAATAAATCTGCAATCGCAGGCAGCTTTCAGGGGGAGAGCTGCCTGCTGCCTGTTAGCTCACACATGGGCACTTTAAACCTCTGCAGTGCCAAAGGGTAAGGTACGAGTCACACTGACACAGGAAGGAAAAATGGCATAAACCTTCTGTACTTTGCAAAAATACTGATGCTTCTATATTTGAGTTGGCTTTGAGGCGTTTTTGAGGTGAGGGCACTGTTATAGCAAGCCTACTTTGTAGATTAAAAGTGAGGACATGGAGGAAAAGATATAATTTAGTTTGAGTAAGGGTTAGTCTGGTGGTTAGTACTATCACCTGAATCAGTGACAGGTTTCATGCTTCTTAGCTTCTGGGGCTCATAACAGAGGACTTCATGGTGTGCTCTCTGTGCATGTGTATGTGCAGTCACACAGAATTCATTATGTGAGTATTTGATGTGTATGGGCATGCAGCAGCTTCAAAGAACAATATTGAATAAAACAAGAACAGCACAAGTTATTCATCAACAAGGAAAAGCATCACAGTGAGAATATTTTGTTGCTACTCATCTGGAAAAACAAAATAGCCATTTACTGGTAAAAAATTGTGTGAATTTTTCCTGCATGCCCCTTACTGATCTCAGACCTCATTGCCTGTCCCTGCAAATCTGGATCCAGCCCCACTGATGGATGGCTTCTGGGCAGGGCCAGTGCACTCCCTGTTCAGGTGTTCCCTGTGTCCTGTGCTGCTGGGCTGAGTGTCAGCAGGCACAGTGTCTGTGTGGCATGTAAGAGCAAAATAACACAAGGATTTTGCCAAGGGGCATAAATCACCGTTAGGGAGAGACCTCACTACCCCCAGGGAGAAAGACACTCAAGCATAAGGTGAGGAAGGATCACCTGAGGCTCAAGAAGTTTGTCTCCACCATAAATGCTGCTTATACTGCAATGGAGTTCTGCTCCTATTTCTGGGGAACTATTTGGTTTTCACAAATTAAACAAAATTTTTAAAAAAGAAAAAAAAAAATTAAGAATTTTTAATTAAATTGGATTTTAACTACTCTTCAGATTTCTAGCAAGCAATCAACAGGAATTTAAGTTTTATGATTATTCCACTGTTTCCTTCACTAGACCTGTGAAACAGGATGTTGTGTGAGCCTTGATCTCATCTAAGAGCGTGTAACTAACTTATTCATTGGGAATGCAATTGAACTTTAAATTATTAAATATGTTTGGTTGTTATCAATATGACTAAAAATCTAATAAGTGTTGAATGTTAGCATTTTCGATGTTGGACATTATCTGACTAAATATAGTATAATCAATATTATTGGCTATAATGTAGAGATTGGTCCAACTGACTGCATTGGTTTTGGCTTCTATTAAAAAAAAAAAAAAAAGAAAAAAGAAGAAAATGTCAAGACTTCAATTAAAAGCCATAATAGAAATACAATTTAAAAATCTATGTTATTCTACAAGGCCAGATTTTGATGTCAGATGAGATGTCACCACTGAATTCAAGGTACTAGACCTGCAGGAGGCGGATGGAAGACATTTCTGACTGAGCTGTGTAAACAAGCTCTATCCAAAATGGGCTGATGGCAGAGACATCCATAGCTCCCATGTGGACAGAGAGACAGGGCACACTGCACTGACACAGGGTTACCTTCCCTCCCCTGACATGAGCCCTGCCTCAGCCCTGCCAGCCAAATCCATCTCCCTCCACTCCTTCTGTGGGGTCTGCAAGCAGCAGCAAGGGCTGGCATCGAGCTGCCTCCATCCTCCCTCCACTCTTGTTTCAAGAGCTTTTCCCTTCCTGATGCTGGGTACAGTGAGGCCCCTGAGCTTCACCAGTGCAGAAGCCAGCAGAGACTGCAAGGAAGATGAAGATGTTTAAAATGTAGGTCATATATAGTGAGGTTGTTCAGTAGCCTAAATATAGTAATTTTTAAAATATTTTTGGTTTCTTTCCATTATCCCTGGCGTTCCAATGTAGAAGAATATCAGTGATGCACTGTGATACTAAAATAATAATGAAATTGTGAATTCATCTTCTTTTGTCTTCATAATCCAGTGCAGAATGTTCTCACAATGTACTTAGAAGTTAATTTAGGCCCCAGGTGTACTAGGCTGCTGAAGCAGGTGGGTTTTATTTATTAGAGTGTGGTGATAAAGGGCCCTGACCATCAGCCAGAATTGCTGTGATCTATTGAAGAATTTCTTTCAATTTTACCTAATTTTCAAAAACCTCCTTTTTTTTTTTTTTTTTTTTTTTTTTTTTTGTGAAAGAACAATTATAACTCAAATAAATATAAAGCAGATTTTTAGACACCTCACAAATTGCCTGAAGACATCTTAAGCCTGTACTTCAGACAACCTACAGAAGAATGTGTCTAAAATCCACTAGAAAAATCATAAAGAGAAGTAATGGGAAGAAGGCGAAAAAAAAAAGACTGGGGTTTCCCAGGAAACAGAATTTCAGTTTCATGTGAAATTTTGATAAAATGAATACACATTCTGAAATTGTAATGGAAAGTGTTAACAGTACACACCCAGAGGTATTAAAATACACACTGATATCAAGAATTAAAGAATTCTTTAGTGCTACATGATTATTATTCAAGTTATTTATCTTAATAGTATTAATAATATATGACCTATAACATATGATAAAATCAACTGTTAACAGCATTTCCCAGTATTCCTATTTAAAAATATTATTTCAAATAGTAGTACTAAAAAAAGTATTTTAGTGCTCACATTTTGTAAGAATAATCTGTCAAACCCCGCTGTCTTCCACAATACCTTATTTCAAAACCACTCAAGATTTTTGATAGAAACATAAAATTTCACAGGATATCACGTTTTTTCCATGTATACTCCCCTTTTTGCAGGTAAGGGACAGATGTGTACACTTCTGAAGCAATTAAACCTCCTTTCCCTGGTGGTTGGATCGTGCAGGCTGGTTCCTGCAGGGCTGCCAGAGCCACACGGGCTCTAGAAGGGGAGGATGAGAGGAGGGATATTTTGCAGCATCAATCCCTCAGAACCAGCAAAAGCTGCAGCACCACACCTCAGTGCCACTGAAGCCTCTCCTGGCACTGGGCTGGGTTTGACAGTGACACCTCCAGCTCGCACTCAGAAGGCAGAGAAGTATCTGTTACTACACGTCTAGGAACAAAGCGAGAGCTGTTTCTGCCCTTGATGCCAGCTGAAGACACGTGTGTTCATTCAGCAAGAGCAGATTTGTGAGCAGTCCTTTTCACCCAGTTCTTTTGTCCAACACCTGCCCAACTCATTTTCCTTTTCCTTAATTTGCTCCTTCTTGCTAGTCCCACTCACCCTGCCACAAACACTGCAGGAAAAGTGGTTATTTTCAACCCTTCTGCTCAGCCGAGCCTTGGTGAGGCTCTGACCCGAGCAGTGGTGGCTGGCTGACCTTATCCCTCAGGTGTGGTGCTGGTCCAGCACATCCATCCCCGGGGGCTGAGCTGCAGCGTCCTTCCCTGTCTCTCGTCACCTTACAGGCGGCTGTGTTAATATGCAGCCCATTACCACCTTACTGATGAGACAGACTGCCGAGGATCAATATGTCTCTGCATTTGTCAGCCCCGTATACCCCAGAGTTAACTCCTCAGCCCTGCTGCCGGTGCTCGTGTCCCGCTGTGCCACGGTGGGGAATTGTCGATTCCGTGTGCGCAGTGCCCGTGCTCCGGGCCAGGCGGGGCTGCTTTGCAGAACAGCTAAGAAAGATCCAAGTGTCGCATTTGTTTGGCTCCCACTGCTTGAGTAATAATAGTAGGTGCAGCCAAAACAGCAGAGGACAGCTTGCTTAGGGGGGTCACTGCAGCTCAACAGCTCGCCATTGATGTTGTCAGGCAGACTTGGGAAAGATGCCCAAACGCTATCAACTAGAGGACATTGCATTTTAATGAAAGACAAAAAAAAAAAAAAAAAAAAAAAAAAAAAAAAAAAAAAAAAAGATTAAAAAAAAGAAGAAAGGTAAACTCCCTAGTCAAACATAATAAACAGAAGAAGAGATCTAATAGCACTTTTTTTCCCCCCTTGCTACTCACTTTTTCATGGCTTTGTCTTGATGCAGTAGCTTCAGGGAAAACAGCACTGGGATTACTGGGAACAAGTAACACCATCTACCACAAAAACTCTTAATTATAGAACAAATCTTTAGGAGATTTGTACATGATATCCATATAATGAGTTTTAATAGGCAGGCAAATATGTTGAGTGATTTAGATGTGAAGCCTGTCCAGGCTGAACATATATGTGATTTGGCTGAACTTTTTTTTACAGAATAAAACATGACCTTACCTCTGCATTGCCCTGTGATTTTTTTCTGTCCTGTTTGTCTGAGGATAACACTGTGCAGAGATTTTGGGGAAATATGGCACGTACTTCATGCAGCCCCATGGGTAACTAATACACTCTGGCATATCACACTGAGTCAAGGCTCTAGATCAGGTGTCTCAGGTGTTTTGTTAACCAGTAAGGTTGCAAGATCACATGCATTATGCAGTCTCTTATTTTAAATGTGTGAACACCAGTGTGGGTCGTGGCACACAGAAGTGGCAGTCATTGGTGACTTCAATACATGTTTCAGATCTCCACATCTGTTTGTAGCAAAGCCTCAGGGCTCAGGGAAACACACACTTTGGAATTTTCTCAGCTGACAAAGGACTACTTTTCTTTCCCATTTTACCAGCAAGAAATATTCTGGTGAAATGTAGGAGGTAGAGTAACATTGTTGACAAAAATTAAGAGTGGGATTATCCAAAACAGTTACTAGGTGCTCATGTGCAGTTTTTCGATCTGGTTCACTTCCTAAAAGAGCCAGCTGAACTACAGAGCTCTGAGGATGAGAAGTCAGAGGGAACCTCTGATATTTGTTTTGCAAGAGATGATAAATTTTAAGTGTGTCTTGACCAGACATCCTCACAACCCTGCCCAGCTTGTACTGGTGTCACCCTGCATGGAGCCTGCTGAACAGATCACACCTCTGCCTTTTTGACCTTTAACAGGAGGGTGTTCTGGCAGCAGGGGTGGCCCAGCTACCAAGTGGCCCATCCAGCACCATATCCCATCTCCACCTGTGAACCTTTAGGAAAATATAAGATCTAACCTGTGTAAAGGCCTTCTCATGTCTGTCTGCCTGGGTTTTGGTACATCCACATTGTAAAGAGATAATGGAGTAGGCTGTGAGATTGGAATTGCAGGCAGGTCTCCAGGAGTGACTACAGAGAGGGGTGGGCTGGTTCTGCTTGAGGCAAGACAACAGCCACCAGTGCAGAGCAGAGATTCAGGCAGGCATGGAGCAATTGCATTCTCACAGCACTGCCCAGGAGCTGAAAAACCCCAGCCACGAAATGTGCAGCTCCACTCCATGGAGCCCAGCAGTCTGGGTAGCCCTGAAATGCTTGCCCAGGGTGCTTCACTTGAATAGTTCGCCTTAGAACATGCCCTCCTGTCTTCTGAGATACCCCCAGAAAAATTTGGCTGGGTTTTGATGGTTCCCTGCCTTGGGACAATGAATGACAGTTTATTTAATACAAACTTCTCACAAATATTTTGTTTATTTCAATGGAAACATCACAGATATTATTTCTCTCAAAAGTGATGAGGATTGAAAAAATCTGGTCCCCTTCAAAATTCCTTATGACCAAAGTACTTAACCTATTATAAGTCATTTGTTGTCCTAATATATCTGGTTTCTTCTCTAATTTAACAATTTAGTGCATGGATCTGTAAACAGATTGGGTTTTTTCCTCCAACCCAACTCACCCCCAAAATGAGATTGTGCCTCTTGGTATCAGAAGCAATACAGAGCTACCCAGAGTTTCACTGCTCTGATTCACTGCGTCTAGCACAAATGAAGTTTTCCCATTGTTTGCAGAAATTCTTGATATAATGGCTTCAGTTTCCTTGTTAATTATTATTTTATTAATGATCTTTCAGACAGTTTTTCAAAGAGACTATAAATCTCTCAGCAAAAGTAATGGGCAGCTACTCACAGGAATAATCCCATTACAATCAGCTGTACTACTGTTTGTCATTTGGAGAGAAGTGCTGAAGCTCTGACCCTTACTGATTTACCACTCTTCATAATTAGTTGCAGTGATTAAAATGCATTTTAGATTACACTGCAGTTTCTCTCACTTAAAAGTTTTTTTTTTTTTTCTTTTTATTGCTGAGGACAAACTCAAGTTCTGAAGGTGAAAAATTGTCCTCCAGTATAAAACAACAGCAGCAAAGAGTAATTTCATAGATAAGGCTTACAAAAGAAATCAGAAGCAGAGATGCTTGGGCAAGAAGTGTTGCTGGGGGCAGAGGGGGTGTTTTAGCTGACAGAGACAGCTCATGAAGGAATTGAGCAGAGTAGCTTAATGAAACTGAAAACACTGCACAAAACACTGACAGCAGCCCATGGAAATAATGAATCAATCTGTTGCATCTGTATCTAATTAAGAATCATTATAATACAGTCTTTTACTCTAGTGATCAGTATTAGTGGATACCCCACAGGAAAGAGCTAATAAATAGAGTTTGAAAAAAGAGCTAATAAATACAGTTAAATTCAAGTACCAGGACATTATGCAGCTTTATCTGGACCATGATTCTCAAGTACTTTTCTTCAATAGCCCCAAATCCAAGTAGTCTCTCTTTCCTGTGAGTGACACAACCCGGATTCCTTTGTAGGGATTTTCAAGTCAATGCAGAAAAAAAAAATGAAAAAAAAATTAAGACGAATGAACATATAAAGTAAAGACAAAAAAAGATGCAATTCTTGAACAGTGCCAAAGATTTCTGGAAAGGGCTGACATTTTACTATGTCTCTGCTGCAATTAGAAATGTAGTTTCCGTAATTTTTCCTTTCCTCCCTCCCACTTCTCTTCTGCCTTTCCTCCTCAAAAAAGCACCCATTAAGTTGCTAAGAGCTTCATTTACTTTAAGCCTCTTTGGAGATCTGTTATTTTTACCCAAGTGTCTGAATAACCCCTCAGGAGTTTGTATTACTAACTGGCTTCCTACAGCCAGATGACATATACCTTGAGAGTGGAAGGAATTCCTGTATTTTCTTTTCCTCCTGTCTGCAGAAAATATTTTATTTAACCTTGTTTATTTGGTTTCTGTTTTGTTTTTAGTTCAGAGAGGGATGGAGAAAAAACTTCTTAGTTGACAAAAAGGTGTTTTATCCTTTTTTTTTCTCTTGCCTGTTAAGATACTCTTTCAACTGTGATGGTTTAAATCCCAGGGGAAATAATCTAACATCATTTCTGCAATACAGAGTGGATCTCAAAGCTGTCCCTCACATCTTAGTGGAACTTGAGGTAAAATGTTTCAGTGGCCCTGTGAGGCCAGTCCTCTCCCCTGTGCTGTGGGCAGCACTGGATGGAGACTGGTGCAAGGAGGGGGTGCTGGGAATTGTGCCAGGAAAACACTAAACTGAGCAGCATTTGTGGTAGGCGTTCATGGGATGCCTCTGCTGTGCCACCACCATGTGCAGTAAAGAGCATTGTTCCTCTAATGTTCCTCTCTCTTGGAACTGCAAGTGAATGTACAGCCCAATTAGTGCAGCAGCTTAAAACAATAAACCCTCCAGAATCTCTGTTGGGGGAAGCATGCTTTTATCTATTTGGTAAATAATTTATTAATCACACTGATGTATCCTCCTTGACAGCAACAGAGCCAGATAAGTGATGGTTCAAAATCAATTTGTCATGGTCCAATGTGCACTCAGTGACCTACTTGGTCTGTTATATAGGTCAAACTTGTACATGATGCTTGGATAGCAGAGGCACTTCTTAAAAAAACAACAACAGCAGCAACAAAACTCCTGGCACAATTCACACTGTGGGACCCTATGCTGGCTCAAGCTCAGACTCAGCTGCAGAGCTTGAAAACTCAATTTACAGAGAGGGTCGAGGACAGGGGCTCATTAGGTGAAGTTTTGGGGTCTCAGTCTCTCAAAAATGTCCTGTGCTGGGGGGCAGCAGTAGTATTCAGGGGGTAGATCCATACTTTCTGACCTAATTCTGTGACCTTGTTGTTGTCAGGCCGCCCTCTGTCACTGATAACACCCCTAGCATGCCCCTTGTGTTTCTCTGTTTGCCTTGCCTCAGTGTCTGCTTGTCCTGCTCTCCCCTTCTCACAACAGCTTTTTTCTTCAGATGAGTGGAAATTTTCTCCCTTCTCCTCTTTGTAACCCCTGCTGTGGAGCCCATATGAGTGTCACAGTTTGAAGCCTTGAGTTTCAGAGCAGCCTAGCCAGGTTAAGGAACTACAAGATTTTAAACTGCAGAGAGACAGAAATTAAAACCTGTGACAGGACTCCTGAGTGGCTGTTTTGCTGGTGGTCCCTTTGTGGCTTGGCAGAAATCTTGGCAAGAATTTGTTGATGGAATTTGTAGTACTCTCTCTGTGTTTCATTAAGGCATGGTTCAGGGCTTTCCACCAATGAGCCCTGGAGAGTGAAGAGGTTTGTGACTGTGACGTGTTGAATGGGCACTACTAACACTCCCAAAAACATCAGGAAGTCTTGGAATGGTCTACATGCCATGTGTCATCCATTTGACATTAGAAAGACATTTTTCCCAAAATCCTATTAATATCCACTATTTTAGGAAGGTAACCTAGGCCTTACTCTTCTGAGGATTTTCAACAGAGCAGTTCTCTGTGGCTGGAGGAAACTGGGCAACCAAAATGACTTGTGAGCGTTTCTTGTCTCTTCCCACTGCACATAGTAGGTGGTGGGATTGGTCTTTTTGCACAATGACTTAATTTTTTAATGAATTATTAATTTTTTAATTGGATTTTTAACTACCATGGTGTGTAGTGTAGTGGTATAGAGTAGAGATTTTCCTAATGCTGGAAATTGAACATATATTCAATTGAATATGAAGGCACTGGATGTGCTGAATAACATCCATAGGCCACTGCTGTCCTACATTTTACTGGATTCCTTCTGATTTTCTTGAAAGCTTGAGAGGGAAAAAGACTTTCTTTTCAATGACATGTGCACATCTTTTCAAGGAGTTTTCTCCTCACTCCTGCTGGCACTGCCCCATCGCAGGGTCACAACCTTGAGTGCTCAGCATCAGGTTTCAGAGCTCCTGCATGTTCTGCATGGTTAGAACAGGAGAGTGGGGTGGGTGCCAGCTGCACACAGGAGGGATCATGCAAGTGCAAGGATCCACCCTGAAGTAAGAGCACAGCAGAGATAATGTCTAAAACTATGGATTTTTCTTCTTTTTTTTATTTTTATTTTTTTTTATTTTCACTTAGAATCTGGATTTTTTTTTCAGCTGTGTCTAGAGGGAAGTAACGTTTTCTAAAATAAAGGTGAGGAATACAGTCTACTCTTTCAGTTCTTCTTTGTTTAAGTGTTATCACCCCATTCCCAGCACTGACTTTATATTTGTCTAAAAATCTCTTTCCTCCTTGACTGGCAAGCTGAAAATCAGCCAGGCTACCAGTGGGGGTACCACCACCACAGATAGGAACTAAAGGGACTGGAAACAAACCCACCAATGGGGGTTTTCAGTTTTTGAAAAAAACAGTGTGTATCTTTAAGGATGTCTAAGGTCCTAAGACAGGACAGATTTCTTCAGATTTCTTTCCATCTCATCAGAGGCACAGTAAATTCTAGAAACTGAGAAGGACCTCTGGGGTTGTGGCATGAACTTCTTGTTTGGCCTTGGGAAATCAATAAAACTCCACTCACACCACCAAGAGTCTCTGCTAACACTGTCTCCTCCTGTGCCTTCCCTGAAGGGCACCCACAACCCTGGATTTTGTACAAATCACACAATACACCCTGGAGACAGGATACAAATCTTTTCTAAAACCAGCATCTAAATAAACAGACAAACCCCAGCAGGCTTTTTTTCAGCACTTAAGAATTGTTTGTGTTTTGTCAGCCTTTAGTAATTTAATTGAAGAGTGATGTAAGACACAGGCCCAGCAGGACAAAAAAAAAAATTTTGGTGGGTTATTAAAATAAGATGAATCCTAATGTTTTCCATGAGGTGTCAGCAGTTCCTAAAACCAGTGCAGAGTTTGCAACAAATGGCTTCTTTTGCTGAGAATTCAAAAGATATTCTTTAAAGTCTATGAACTGCCACTGAGCTTCAATAGAACAAGTGTTCTCAAGGTGTATTTATGTTGCCTGTATAGCACTCCAAAGGATTTCTGCCAGCACACCCCATTACAATGAGTAATGTTTCCTTTAAAAGTGAATGAAGAAGACTTAGATCTTGGTTAATTAAATAATCTTCTCCTTTTTTAAATTATTTACAATAGGAGACTGACACCAACCGCCTAGTTTCCTACCCTGAACCTCAGGACATTATTGTGTTTACCTTGATAAAAGCTGAAGGGTCAAAACATTTGGGTTGTCTATCTGTCAGGAAATGGAAGGGCAGAGAATGTGTAATTAAGCACAGATTAATTCTTCCAGAAGATTCATTAAAAAAAAAACAAAACCAAACAACTAAAACCAAACCAAAAAATAAAAGCTGTTTCCTATGTGGTGGGATGTACTGGCAGCCAGTTCTTGGCGCAGCATTGATCTTGGTGAAGCAGTACCAGGTGAGCTCTCATCTCCTCATTTTTATTTATTACCCATGGAGGCTGGCAGTTCTCCATGTGGATCTCTGTTTATGGCAGATTTATCTGTGATGTGTAAGCAGCACACTGGCATCATGAATGTCCATCTATCAAAAATGCTGAAGCATCCCCTACGACGGAAGAAGGATGTTTTTGCTGAATGCAGAGCAAAGAAGGAGAGTGTTAACACTTTGAAAAGAGCAAGCAGCAAGTATTATAGTTTCAAAATCAGTTTATGTCAGGCAGGGAAGTGTGACAGGAGGAACAAAGGGCAGAGCAGGGCCAGCTTCTAAGAGTCCACCTAAGTAAAAGTCTCCTTGGTGTCTGATATCCAAAGACAAGAATGAATGTCTCTGTGTCAGTCTGAAGGAATTAGCAATTCTCTTTATCCAGAGCTTTTTTTTTTTAACTTGCTTTTTGCTATACTATATATACTTTTATATACTATATACTATATATACTTATATATACTTATATATACTATATACTTTTGCTATATTCTCTCTCCTGACTTTGAAGTGGAAAGTCTTAAGGTTTACAATTGTGTCTTCATTGCATTTTCATTTATTGTTTATTACTATAAGTTGAGGACTTCAAGTTCTAGCTCTGGAATCCATCTTGGTTTCATTGCAGAAAAAACCCAGAAGGCAGGGAAATTCTTTGCCAAAAAAGTAAATAAATAAATGCCCAAATCAGGTTAAGTCTTCTTTACACAACCGGAGGTGCCTTTTATTGGGTTTTTTTTGTTCCTAAAGAATAATTTTATAGCTGTCAATTTACACCCTCAATTGTATCAATAATGTCAATCATTCATTCCTGGTTCATGCTAGACTTCGTCCTAAGGCGTCTATGACTTAAATAACCCAGCTCTGCAGATGTGCAAAAATAGAGGAAAGAGACTTTTGAGTACCTGCAAAATCAGTAACAGAAAACTGCAGGGACCAGAGAGAATCTACATGAAAATTAATACTCTCCAAAGCAATTACTGACGGCTTCCTTTTGCAAACGGCAGCCAAAATGCACCTTTATATTGATATACAGAGGTCAAAATCACTGTCCACCTCTCTTGACTTCAACTGAAGCTGAAGATGCTCAACATTTCAGAAAATGAAATTACTGTGTCACAAGCTGGACATTCAGTTACTGACTCTTGCTGAAAGTGTGACTTTATCTTCTGTTCCTCCACTTACCCCACTTTAAAGAAGCATGAATGCTATTCACCTATCATGCAAATGTTCTGAGGCCTAATTAGTTAATGTGTGTAAATTGCTTTTGAGATGAACAGTGTTAAGTATTATTATTGCTGTATTAAAATATGGCCAGCAGCCAACCTTTCCATGTTGCTGCAGGCTAATGACAAAGCTGATCAAGTGTAGGATTTTATTGCTACTGATCTGAAACAACAAATAGTTTTTGTGCATTTACCGAGGAACAAGTACAAGCAAACAATATCAATTTTGTCTGAATGTTAGTGAAGAGAGACAGCTGATATTTACTCTTTAAGGGAGGTTTTGCTATCCCAAAATATTACCTCAGCTTAAATATTCCGTGTGATTTTTTTTTTTCCTAAGAAAAGGGGGTAAATTCACAGTAAGATATTAGATAATTGTTATCCCTTAGTTGAATTTCCTAGTGTTTTCTTCTGTCTGTGTGGGAATCTGTGTGCAATTTACCATACAGAGCAGCACATTTCTTCTGTGCTCTGTTTTATAAGGTGAAATTTTACTCTCTAAAATATTAGAGAGGACTGAAGGAAAAGTCAGAATTCTCAAGGGATCAGTCAATGAATAGAGGACAGAAGATGGTGTAAACTAAGAGACACTGCTGTAGCCCCACCCTCTCATTCCCAAATGATACAGAAAAATCTTTATTGAAATCAACAGACATGCCATGCCCCAGGACAATCACACGGATCTGAACTAAGGATCTATTTACAGAACACTTTTTCAGGAGTACTCCTATAAATTGATCAGTCAACAGACAACAGCCAAGTCCAGATATGTTCAATGCTCCATTATAAGCCAGCAGGGAAAAATATGATGTGATTTCTTCCCATTTATCCAGCTTATCTTGTAAGTGGTAGCTACAGAATCTGTTATATGATTTGTTTCAGAACACAGGAACACGGTCACTCACTGAAAATTTATACTTTCTGGTGGATTTCATGCATCTGTGAATCTTATGCCTTGCCTTAGTTTGGAATTTACTCTTCATGGACAAGATTGTTTCATTTGCTTTACAAAAAACTCATGCAGAAATATGATGATAAACAGGACACACAAGAATTTTTTTTTAAGTAATACTGAGTTATAGACTATAGGTCTCTTTTTTTGCCCTTAAATTATCCACTTTCAGATTCTAGGCTACAGAATGAAGATTACTTTGTCTTCAACAGCAAAACACAAAGTTTAGATCATTAAAAAATCTTATAGCAAGACTTTAACCCAGGAATTTGGTCTTTCATTTTCTTTTTCTTTCTTTCCTATCTCACTTCTTTTCCCATATTTTCTGTTTTTTTTTTTTTTTTTTTAGCTGCAAGATGTATCAGAATTATAAGGATTACTTAGGGCTTCTGACGCTCACTCTCTAAAATTAAACTATCCTTGGCAAATTTTTCAGACATTATGTTTTTTGCTTGCCTGACAGGAAACTGTCAAATTAATCTTGGTTTCTTTAGCCCCTGGGTCACTTCACGAGGCAATTTAAAGTGAAAATAATACATTGATCATCTAATAGAAATTGTTCTGATATTATGAAAAATGATGGCATCCATAGCATATTTCTACCGAAATACAATACTGAAATGGTTTTAACCTTCAACATCCTATGGAGTCATAAAACTGTTTAGGTTGACTGGACAGCCACTCCTGTAAACACTTCAGTTTTCATCAAGTCTTGCAATGCATGAGTGGACTTCATCCCCTGGACAGAAGTTTTAACCACATTAGAACTGCAGAAGGCTGTGAGCCACCCCTGGACTCTGACCTTACTGTGTGTAGAGAGATGTGAGCATCCCACCTGTTTTTCCACAGGAGCTAAAGGGGAAATAAATGTATATGTATATGTGTATGTGTATGTGTATGTATATGTATATTAATTCACACATACAAGCATGAACATTCAGTGGCATTCATGGACCCTTAAATTTAGTGAGAGCCAGAAAAAAACCCCCAATCTAACTGGGATGCTTGATCACACTTTTGCTACATTCATTTGATCAATTATTTTCAAAGTCAGTAGTATCATATTTGTGTGCAAAATAATGCATTATTTGTGTAATGACTGTCATTGAAGTATTACTCCAGTGTTTTGGTCACATTCCATTTAATCTTCAGTACAATTCAAACCTTTGGACTCTATAAATATCACCCTTTGGTGACAGATGCATTGTCCTAGAGCTTAAACAAATTTCCAGATTATCATTTTGTCTCAGTGGTGAGGCCTGTGAGAACAGTTTACAATACAGCTAGTAAATTCAGTATTTATTCTACATTTTGGGAAAGGGTGAGGTGCTGCCCACCAAAGTTTGGTGCCTGACTTGGGCAAAGTCCCACAAAATTCTTGAATACCCAACTCCCAGTTGCAACAGCAATATAACAGAATATCCTACAAACAGTCCTAAATCCATGGGGACAGAAGTGCCTCTTCAGGTCTGATGGAGGCAGTACAACTTTTTTGCTTTAAATTCCTTCTCACACCATTGACCAAAATAGCAGCAATCTTTCTCTACTCTGAAGAGAAACCACAAGACATGCTAATTATTAACATTTTTCTTTCTGATACTTGATTTTCCATGGTGTCTGAGTGGTTCTGCACACTTACCTGAGACCTGGGGAGACAGAGACAGTAGGCACTGGGGGCGGTTAATCTACACAACCTTCAAAAGGCTCCCACAGCTGAGCTATGGGATATTCTTAGGGAGAATGTCTCCATCCATTTGATCAAAGCTGGGCCTTTCCTCTGGTAGATGCACAAGAACATGTCCAGAATGAATTTAGCCAAGGACAATCGTGATTCTCACCCATGGTTTTGGTTGCAAAGGCTTGTGCAGCTTTGGTCCCTGTCTCCAGGACTGCATTTGTTTCTACAATATAACGTAAAATTCATAAGATTCCAGCAAAATCCTAATTCCAGTTGAGTGTCTCAACACTGAAGTTGAAATCATATTTCTTTTTCCCCTCTTTGCTGGAGCAAAGTCTTTTGCACATTTGTTTGCACAACAGAATACCTTCAGGTATAAATGTAAGGAGCAGTCTTAATCAGGATATCTCATGGATTGTGGTTAGGACATTTTCCAAACAACGTGGATTCAATCCCATTAAAGATAGATAATGAAATGTATCATTTCCTGGGTGAGTGTTCTGACTGTGGGATTATTAAACAAAAGGTGAATATCACCATTATTACTATGATGATATTAAATAAAGTTAACCATAGTTGTAATGACAACTAACTTTTTACATTTCTCAGAATCATTTTAGAGGATTCAAGTGTTTCTCAACTTAGTCTTGCTCACAGGTGGGCTTCTGTTGAGGAATAAATATAGATTCCCTAGAATATATACAGTTGAGAAAAAAAAAAAAAGAAAGTTGTCAGATAATGTTTCTGGTACTGAATGAAATTAGATATCTTAAAGACAGGAAGTTAGGCACTTCCAGCCTGGCAGAATAAATAACTCTCTGGAATTCCAGATTCACTAGAGAGATAGAGCCTTTCTTAAAATTTTATTTAACGTGAATTTATTATTTTTTTGCACATTAGGGTAGTTCAAGGTACCATAGGGGGTCAGGGAGCATGGCAGTGTCTTTTTAAGCCACCAAATACTCTCAATGTGCTCACAGGTTCACCACCTGATTCAAAGGGAAAAAAAAATCACTATTAGGTTATTTAGGAATGTAAGAGAAAAAAAGGTGTAATTGGTAAAATGTGTACCCTTAAAAAGGAGAAAATTTAGCCAAATTATAAAACCCCCACAAACATATCAATATATTATAATTTAGTAAAACTACCGACATTAAATTTTACCTTTGGCTAAGCTAGGCTTTAACACAAAGCAGCAGATCTAAAGAGAAATGTAGACAATTATTCATAAATTGTGGGAGACCACTGTCTCAGCAGGTTGCTTTTATTCTTATTAATCAGTTTCTAAAGAGGCTACATAATTCCTGAGTTGTGTCACTGAAATTGTCCTTACAGTAAGTGAAGTATTCTTAATAGATCAGGAAGATCTTTCTCTAAACCATAATGATGGAATCATTTGCTTGAATAGGTTTAGCCACATGGTGCCCGTTTCCATTATAATCCAAATAAACTCACCATTCAAATTAAGAACATACCTGTGGTGATCCCAAGACAAATCAGAATGAAACCAGCCTCTGGGAATTTACATAAGGGAAATAAAATTTATGTATCTTTTATAATGCCAGCCATATGCTTCATTGTAATGTATGATTTTTTAAAAATATTTTATTGATGTTTTAAAGATCAGAAAGTTTTGTTGTTTAAACGTTAAAAAAATTATAGTTATCTCCAAATTTTCCTTGTTATATTATGAAACAGAAATATGTTATCAGAAATATGAAGCCTATTATGATGCATCACTGTCCTTGTTTTTACAGAAGACTTATCAAAGAAATCATGGATTATCAGCCTGCAGAAGCATTATTCATGGATGTGCAAGGAAATTGACCATCCTGTATCTGCATGTGTTTGCTCAGATTTCAAGCTGACCAGGATAAAGACTCACTGGGAGCATGATAAGTTACCATTTTCTCAAGGTTATACAGAACAAGCAGTTTTCCTATTGTTTTGAAATTAATGAAATGGTTCTATACAGATAACACTTCCAAAAATTGAATATTTTGGATACATGATTAATACCGATCACAGAAAAACTGAGCTGAAAGGAAATGGTTATTTACAAAATAGAAACAGTTAATCATAAAAGGAAAAAAAATTGATAAGGAAAATATGAAACACTGAAATTTCTTGCACACCATTGCCCTTTTCAAGGCTTAAATATTTTGAGTAAATTAGCCAACAAACTCAAATGCTCTGAACACTTCCTAGGGTCTACCTTGTGGCACACACCAAGGGGATACTTCTGCATGTCCATTTTGGGAATATCTTTCCCCTTTGTCATTTCTCTGGGCCCCAGCTGGAGAGAGGAGAGAGGTTTGCAGAGCAGGCAGAGCAGGAGGTGTCAGTGTGCAACACATGATGCTTTGCTCCACCACAGTGAGAAGGAGAAATCAGTCTTTGTACAGTGTCTCTGGGGAAGTGGTAATTTTCTGGTTGCTCTGTTTTCCTCACACAGTTCTTGGGGGAAACAAACAAACAAACAAACAAAAACAAAAACAAAAAACCCAACAACAACAACAACAAAACCAAACACAACTGGTTATTTCCATATGCAGTTTGTCAATATTTTATGTTGTAAAATCGCAGAACAGGAGAGGGAAGCATCTCTGGAAGTCATCTGGTCCAAAGCCGTGCTCAAAGTAATCAGCAAAAAGTACCTTGAGTTTCACTTTATGGTTCGAGTTTCAGGAAAACAGTTTTATTGTTTCTATAAATTGTCAAAAATCCCAAACATGCTTTAAAATAAGGACTATTTACCTGTCAGAAGTAGTACATAAGAAAGCAGAAGTTCCATTAAGAATGTGTAAGAGCATGCATCTCTATATGGCTTCCTTGAAACTTCCCCCTACCTGTGAAACTAAATGTAAGCTTTCTTTTTGCATAAGTCAGGTGTCTGACAGCTGTTTAATAACCATCTGAATAGTATTGTACACTAGAAATTGAACATATTCGGAAAATATCGGATAATTAATACCTTTTATTTCTAAATAATATTAAAAATTATAAATTTCATTACTAAAATAGTAATGTGTCATTTTAAATCTCACTCCTACTATCTTCAACTTTATTTTAATTTAAATCTCATAAACATACCAGGTTTTTTGCGATCTTCTATCCGACACAGTAATGAAGATTGTCAATTTGTAAGCAAGCTCATATTACTTGTGGTTTTGAGGTATTTTGGTACACAGATTTTTGTCCAAGGTTGTGTCCATGAATGAGATTCTTTCTGTCATGGTTCAACCCCAGTAGCAGCCAAGCCCCACATCAGCACTGGTTCACTCCCCCACCAATGAGATCAGGGAGAGAACTGGAAGGATAAAAGCTGGAAAACCCATGGGCTGAGATAAAAAATGTTTAGTAGGGAAAGGAGAAGCCTGACACAAAAGCAAAACAAAGCAAGGAATTGATTCAGTTCTCCCCACGGCAGGTGTTCAGTCATTCCCAGGAGGGCAGGGCTCCATCACACATAACAGTGATTGAGGCAGACAAACATCATAATTCAAAAATTCCCCTCTTTCCTTCTCCTTCCCCCCACTTTTTGTACTGCCCATGATGTCACACGGTCTGGACTATCCCTTTGGGCACTTGTGTCACCTGTCCTGGCTGTGTCTCCTCACAGGCACCCCCGGCCTCCTGGCCACTGTGGCCATACAGAAAGCAGAGAAGGCCTTGGCTCAGTGTGAGCCCTGCTCAGCACTAACAAAAACATCTCTATGTTATCAACCCATGTTCAGCACAAATCCAAAACACAGCTCCACACCAGCCCCTGTGAAGAAAATTAACTTTATCCCAGCCAAAACCAACACACTTTCCTAACTATTGTTTTGGGAGAGTATTTAGGTGGAGGAGTTTCCACAGAAATCAGACATAACTATTATTTCCTATTTTCTAGATTTTGGTTTTTTTTTTTTTTTTAGGCTTCTGCTGTTTCTGTTTCAGTTTTGTGATATACACCAGCATTAACACGTCTTCTGCTCAGCAAATGAGAGGAAGTATCTGCAGCTTTGCTGGCTGAGAAGGGGACTGCTCCCTCAGATGCTTCTCATCGCTCCTATGATAAACTCCTCAAACCTGCTGTTTGCTCCTGCTGCTCCTCCTAACCATTTTTAGAAAACACACAAACCATATTTACTTAAGCAGCTTTAATATCTCTTTACAAACCTGGCTCATTTCAAAAGACCTGGGCTAGTTGAACAGGTCAGAGAATTACTCACACCAGCAGCTCCTCTGCCTGTTCTACTGGAGACAGTTTCTGCTGGGGAGTGGGGCTGAGCAGTGAGAGGATGGTGAAGGCTCCAGCCAAGACAGTGAAAGAAATATTTGGGCAAGGAGAATACAAACATTTGAGAGTACCACAAAATCTCTTTTTGCAGGTTCAATGGGAGAACTCACTGTCAGGCTTTGGACAACTATAGATGTACTTCTAGTCTTGTCCCTGTTTATCATTAGAAAGGGAGAAATTTTATATCAAAGGTTTGCTTTCAAAGTAATGCACTCTAGATTAATTCCATTCTTGCTTTTTGGCTTAGTTTTTCACTTATTACTTCGGGTTCCTCTTGGGTTTTGTATCTTTATCCATTTACAGTATTTAAAGGGAGAGATGTTCTATGATGTGTTACAATATTTATCTTCCTTTGTGCAGACAGCAGTAATTCACGACTGGCACAGCCAGAAGTGACTTATTAAAGCTTTCTTCACTGGAGAAGAAAAAGGTCATAAAGTAGCTCAGTAGGTCTTGTGCTTTATGATTATAGCTATATTGTATCATACACTCCCCCACTGCCGCCCTTGCAGTTTACCGAGTATATCTTTAGTCTGGCTGGATCTTTTGAGCAAATATCTGGTGCCATAAACCAGATTACCATCCTGTTTGGTTTCAAAAGTCACATTATAATATTCTTTAAAATATGTGCCTAGACAGGGGATCTTCAGAGTCTCTGGTGCCTTCTTTATTCCAAAACCCACAAATGCAATACTGTCCATATTGCTTATTTTGCTGCTTTCCCTGAGCACTGTGGCAAAATGAAAAATCTTCTGGCCAGAACAATAAGGTGTGGGACACCTGCAGACGTGCACTTTGGACACACATCTGAAGAGTGCAGGTGGGACACAGCTGAGTTTCTGCCTGTGTGACTCATCATCCATGAGTGTGACTATTGCCCGTGAACCTCATGGAACCCTGTCCCAGATGTGTTAGACTCTCATACAGACATTAGGAATAATTAGGAATAATAGTCAAGATTAATTAACTGGGGATGCTGGGAAACCTCCTTCACTGTCAAGATTTGAGAATGGGTGACAAAAAAAGGCTCCCAGAGCTGTCCCCAGCTTGCAGTGCAAGAACAGTTCCCCAACCCTTTGGCTGTGGTGACCCCTGTAGCCACTCTGCCACGGTGTGTGTCCCAGGATACCACCCAGTACAGTAGCTCACACACAATTGTCCCCAAAGCATTTCTGGGAAAAAGGCTGCAGAGCTGTACTTCAGCCAAGGTTCACACCATTTGTACATTATCAGATGAGGAAATGCCATTCAGGAATGCTGCAAGAGTAGATTGTTTTGAGCTGTTAGTTCAGTGGTGAAAGATACTGAGTCAGCTGGAGAATTCTTTAGGATGTTTATATGAAAATACTAACCTGTATTAGATTCCTGTCATAAAAAACCTGCTTCATTGTCTTCATTAGATAAAGGGATAACTTAAACAAAGGATTCATAAAAACCTGCCCTTCAAACACCTTTTTTAGCAGATTATTCTCTACAAAGTCATCTCTCCAGGCTTGCAGTGTTAGCAAGCACATCAAATAACATCACAGTTACTCATCATGATTCAGTAAAAGATATTAAAGGACAAAGACAAGCCATTCATACATGGGTGTGATAACGAAAAAAGAGGCAAATATTATTTTTTGTTGGTACTCTCAAAACATCTTGGGACTGTACAAATACTCACCAAATAGTTCTTGCCAAAAGAGTTTATACTGTGAGAAATAGTCTGTCTTAATCTGAGAAGTCAAAGCTAGCACTGTTACAATTGCCAGTCGTCTGGGATCAGCAGGACAGATTGGGAATGAAGTTGAATACACCCTTACAAAGTCCTTTCCAAATCATTGCAGAGATTCATTTGTGAGTAAAGGAGGCCCAATTAAGCACGTAGCAATTCTTCATTTTGGTTTATATGTAACAGTGAAGTCTGGCAGGACTCAGCCGTAGAACTGAGTCATGCACAGATGGAACCAGATGAGTACACTTTCAAAATGTGCTCATTCTAAAATGCACTTCCAGACTCCTATATTTTTTCCTGTCTTCTCTGGTTGTCTCTGATAATCTGTGCCTCTAAGCTATTTGAATGATGACTTTAAGAAATGCTCGGAAATCTTCCTGCCTTGAACCTGGTATGTGTCCATTTCTCTTTCACTTGTTTTAGAAATCTGACATTCTCTTGAAATCAGATTAATTCTTAGTCAATATCCATTAAAACACCCATTTATTCTGTCTTTTGTCTTACAGTAATTACCACATGGATGGCTTCTGTGCATATTTGGGACTCCTACTGATCACACTGCTGCTATGGATTTCACTTCCTTTGTTACAAGATCCATCATCTTTAGAGGTTGATCCCATTGGAATTAATGGAAAAGCTCTCGCTGATTTCATGGGCTCTGGAGCAGTCCCTAAATCAGTTTGTGGTTTAGTTTTTACAACAAAATGACTTACATATTTTTCTTCTTCAGAAGATTATACTTGCTGCATTGTGCAGCAGTGATTTAGACATATTACATGCAAAGACAACTTCTTTGGAAGGTTTGCAATCTTCAGTCCTATCTCTCCCTCCTGGGCATTTTTGGTTTGGTTTGCCAAACAGCAAAATCAAAGCTTTGTGATCTGTAACTACTCAGAGATGAGCTTCAGAAATGTAAACATAAAAGTGACTCCTACATCCACTGACTACTTCAAGTGCCTTATCTGCTCACAAGTATTTCTACTCCATCTCAATTAATCTGTGACTGTCATATGAAATACTTTTATTGTGCACTGCCTGTCTTAACTCCTAGCACTGCTGCTGCTCTTAGAGGGCTGGAATTCACTACAATTACTCCTTCCACTCTGCAGTTTTATATTCAACATACTGCACAACTGGCCCAAAAATCTTCCACCTTTTTCTATAGGTTACTTAAACCACCAGCATTTGATGTTCCAGTGTCAGATCATAACTTTAATGTATAACAACAAAGCAGTGGAACAGGAAAGGAATTATGCTGAATTACCACCTGAGATTGGAATCATACTCAATCCTGGTGAGAAAAGCTCTGCCAAAGAGCCAGAAGCACCTCTGCCAGACAAGGAGCAGAGAGGTCGTACACAAGCTGATACTAGAACCATGGTCTCCTGGGGTAGCACACAATTTACTTTGAGTCCCTCAGTCAGTTGACAGTTTTCTCAAGAACTCATCATTTGCATTTGCACAATGTCAATCACAGTGTAAACTGACTACTAGACTGGGACTGCTTAAAATACTATGGGGGTGATGGCAGAGAGGAGTGTAAAAATTTAGATTCAAAATTTGGAACAAGATTGAGCTCCTTTTCAATGAGCAAGCCTCAGTAAACTCTTCCATGTAATGCTATTTTAATGTTTTTCAGAAGGCAGGAATCACACTCTTTTTCAAGTCAGAATGAAGCTTATGAATTTATTTCTCTTTGCTAAGACAGGCCCTGGGACTTAAATTTCTCTTTGGGTAGAAGTAAAATGTAGCTGTCAAGATGTTGCTTTCAGAAATAAAGTAATCTCTAGAATTTTGCCATTTTCCCCTTAGTGTGCTATTACTGTCTGTTCCACAGAAGGCGTTTTAACTGAGATTCACTCAGTCACTTTTCACATCAGCCCCACAATGGTTTTCGTGCACTTGGTGGGATCAAGGAGAAGCCAGGGATGAGAGCCTCCTCATAAACCCACTGGACTCCTGCAGATCATCTAATCCATCTTTAGGATGTCTTGCAGGAGATCTCATCCAGATGCTCACAACACTTTTTCAACTGGTCCTCCTGTGCAAGGCCAGAGGAAATCATTCCCTTTCTGCTCTGGTGAAGGAAATTACTCTGCTGTGCTGTGGACTCCTTCAGTCCCAAAGTATTTCCCCCAGTATTTCCACCTCCAGCCCTGCCTTTCAAGACCCAGTAATCTTCACCCACGAGTAGATCTGCAGCCCCTTCATCTGGATAACATCTAATTGTGTTGGGGTGTATTTATCTCCTTTCAGGTTTTTTTAGCTGTTCTCTTTATTCTGATTCTGCCCCATATCTGCAAAATTTCTGCTGAGATAAACATCTTGGTGTTCATGTAAGATTCACAAACCTATCATCTAGAAAATTTAAAAAGACACATGAGGAAGCTCTTCTGTCGGAAAACTACTTTGGTTGGACTAGGTATGATTAAATGGTCCATATCCAAAGGAACACCTCAGGCACCAAAGGTTTTGGGTGATATCTCACAGAAATTCCCAAATACAACTAGACTGACACAAACTCAAAACCTAGACTTCCTCCAGGGAACCAGAGCTAAAAATTTCATTTCCTGAAAACTGCCTAAATTTTGGGCATGGCAGTGACAATAACATTGTTTGAAGAAACATAACATTTAGTCATGTATTAATTGGTTACCTGAGATCTATCTTTGCATGGCCAGGTGCCTTTTAATATGCATTGGTGAACATGAACATTACTCAGAATATGTGTTTAAGGAAAAAAACCAAACAAGATAACTCCAACAAAAAAATCTTAGCTATTCTGTGAGTTATAAGAAGCTTGATTAAGCTCCACAAGAAGAAAACAAGTCACAACATGAAAGAATATAAAGTTGTTGAAAATCTTACCTTCTGCCAGCAGAAAAGCTTCAGAAAACATGAACTGAAGTCCTATGGCCTAAAGGTAACAGAGAGTACACAAGGCTTTTCATATCTGCAAATTATTTTCCTGCCTCTGATGAAGTTCTCAGAATATAATTATTCAAAATCTGAATGTGAAAAGTAAGGACATGTAAACTCATTATGAATATTCAAAGGATTCAACTGATGTTTAGTACAAATATAGAAAGGAGAGAAGTGGTTTGAGAAGTTGTTAAATCAAGCTACACGACTGTCTGTCAGGAAAATGTGTGCAATCCCAAACAAAGAGCCATCAGGTTAGATCCTCAGCTGATGGAAACTGGCTTGACTTTCCCTAATTTAGCAGAAATCAGCTGAATATCTGATCATTTCCTACAAGTTTTCTCTTGAAATATACATGTTCATATCCATTTTAATAGCCCATACCATGCAACAAAATAAACCCCCCGGCAACCTTCCCCCTGCCCATTCAGAAAATTACATCCTTTCAGAGATGCTCAAGATGATTGAGAGCTTTCTAAGAACTGGGTATGACTTTAAATACAATTAAAAAACCCACAAACCCACAGTTGAGAAGGATGTAGAATGGCCATAAATTTCTGCTTTGCTTTACACACTCCAGCATAAGAAGTGTGTAAGTCCAAAACCAAGGGGGTCTTTCAGACATTATTTGGTGTTTCTCTGCACCACAAGTTAACTCAATATTTTACCACAGGTAAATGCCACAAAGTCAAAAGTATGTGTCTGTTAAAGATTTTTTTCAAATCACTTTTTAATATTCAGATTATCTCTGCTTTAAGAAAAGGTTATTCTCTTTATTTGAAAGCTTTAATGAAAAATTAGTTTCATAAGAGATTTTCAAATGATATTTCAACATTTGTCAATTTTGAGATCTTTTTACTAAGCAGACATTGATCTTTCTGAGGTGTTTTCCTCTGTACATCATTGAATAAAAGTTGGACATCCAGAGAAAACAGTATCAGCTCCTGTAAAAAAGACCTTTGATATCCTCTACAGAGATACTTTTTCTTTTTTCTTTTTAGGAACATGCTAACAGGTAATAAATTGACTTTGCAGTAATAAAATTGAAAACTGTGAAAAAGGAAAGATAATTCTATTATATACCATAAAATATACGAGCCAATAAAACTGCACTTTTCCCAAGAACCTGGCAACTGAAGCAATATAGAAATGAATAGAAATTTTTCAAGTAATTGTTAATCATGGAGTAGGCCTCTAGTTAGATTAATATTGGTGTGAATGATTAGTTTATTTTTTCCTCTTTTGACTAGTGAATCAATATTAAGGTCAAACAGTTGGGCTTCAGAAGGATTTAAATTTACCTTCCTCTAAACAGAAATAGAGAATAAGATATTGTTTTCAAAGCACAAGAACATAAAATTATAGAAATACATCCTCCATCCCAGGATATATAAAACAGGTATCAATTAGAGCAAATACAGTAGGCAAGCACAAAATATGCTTACTAGGGTTAATTTAAAAATTACATATTAAACTTTCCAATCAGAAGACAGTTCTGTTAAAATAGAAATAACTTGCAGTGCAAGCAGTTTGCAAAGACTTCATTTGAAAAGGTGGTGGCTGAGGTTTACTCGAGCGTAGCATTTCTGTAGGGTTGGAAACAGAAAACCCAGCACGTTTTGTGGGGCTCCTGTTGCTTCTGTATCCACCAGCCTGCTGGCCTGTTAGCAAGGGGATGGGTGTCTCCTGTCTGCACTGGGGCCTTCCTCAGTCTTCACATGCTCTTGGGGAGTTTACAGAGCTGGAACTGCTGTAACAGCTCTATAAAATAAAACAGCAGAATAGAATAGAATAGAATAGAATAGAATAGAATAGAATAGAATAGAATAGAATAGAATAGAATAGAATAGAATAGAATGAACACTGTTCCAAATTTGGGACATGGCAAACCAGGTAAGAACCCAAGCCACAAATTCTCTTGCACACATCTCAGCATTGTGAAGTCCTCGGCCCTCTGAATGAAATACTCTGCTTCTTATGTTTCTTCCTTTTTAACATGTTACATTTCTTTTAGAAAAAAATGCCAGCCTCAGGTGGAAGCTCTGATTTGTGCCGTCCCTGGTGACTAACTTAAGATGAACAGGGGAGAAAAGCAGTCCAAGAGTGCTGCAGGGAAGGAGAGTCACAGCCAGGAGCTGCAGCCCAGTGAGGCAGAGAGGGAAGGATGCTGTGGTGACAGGGGATACGGCAGCTAACCTCAGCAGGGGTGGAAGAAGCCCTGCAGAGAGGGGAGAGATCAGAATATTCTGTGACTTATAAATCCCACAAGTCAGCTGAAATCCAGACTGCAAGAGAGATCTAAATAGGAACTCTGCCTTCCTGAAGGAACAAATCCTTCCTGATTTTGAGCTTTCTCTGAAAAATCAGTGTTGTAATTTCTATTATAATACAATATAACTTTATAGTGGTTTTTTGGGGTTTGGAAGAGGTTTTACATGAGGCCTTTTTTTTTTTTTTTTCTATGAAAACAACTCACAGGGTTATGTCAACTCAGTATATGGAAAAAGTAATTATAGAGGTCTGCCTATAATATCTGGCCAATTCAGAGTATCACCATTTTATTTCTGTTAGTTTTATAGCTAATCTTAATTAAAAATGCAGCAAAAATATCTTTTCAATCAAAAGATTCTATGATTTTTATTTTCCTGTGAAGTTTAGGACTTCATTTTTTTTTTAATTTGGATATATTTCAAGATACTATAATTGTTTACAAGTTAGAGTTTTTTTTTCTCATTTTCTTAAGAAAAACAGGTTTAAAGAATGTTTTCCCTCAGTTTATTGTCCTTAATTTCTTAATGTGGTGGCAAATTTCAAGTAATATGTCAGCATATGATACCCATGAAGTGTAACAGGATTTCATCCCCGAATTTCATATTGGAGGGAAATGCTAGAGTAGAAGTCTTGTTCTATTTGATACAACAAGGCTCAAGCAAAAGAGAAATTTGCATCTAGATGGGAAAAAAATTTCAAGCAGCGTTTTCAATCAATAACAAGAGAGATAAACATTTCAAGCCCTGTATTTAAGAAGTCTGGGAATCCAAATTTCATTCACTCCATTGCTCATGGACTAGAAATAGTTTTGTTTTGTCAAGAGCTGGAAAGAAGGTCCAAATTATTGTTAAAGTTGAAGGTAACTTAATAATACTTTCACACTATGTACACACAGGAACTTGGCAGATTATTATATACTTCAGAGTGTCTAACTGAATAAAGCCTTGCATAAACTAGCACACCTTTTTCCAGGCTCATTTGCAAGTATATGCAAGTCTAATTGTGAAGAAAAAGACAAAAGATGGACATGAGTGAATGGGATATGACAGTGCCTGCACAATAGATGATAAATAATACCAGTTAAAGGCCAAAACAACTACAGGGCTGGAGTTATGTTAGGTGACCTAAGTCTGCATTCTGCTGAAGAGCACCAGTTCCTCCTTGTTCAGCCTCATCTGTGGTGTGGGCTCCCTTGAAAGCACCATTTGTCCTTCTCCTGCCCACAGCAGCAGCCCAGTTGTGTCCTGAGTAGTAGGAGCTGGCAGGGATTTCTGCTGACTCTGGAATTGCACCATTTTCACAAGGTTCTTCCAGAGCCAGTCATTGCCCTTACTGGAATCTGCCTGCTTATTCTCAGAATGGCAATGTACCCTCACTAGCCTGGGCCTGTGATGGGATTTTACCTCTGGATTCCCAATAGGATCAAAGATTTCAGACAGAATTGTTACAGTTTCCAGTGAGCATTGTAACATAAACCATCATGAATTCCACACTGACTCAGGAGTTTGAATGGTTAATTTATCCCTTTTGACAGCATATCTAAATGTGTTTTTAGGGACTCTCAACTTATAAGTACATCTCTCAAAGCACTTCCAGTATAATTTGCGTAGAATCTATTGTTGAATGCTTCTTTAAAGAAAAAGAAAGGCAGGTAAAGCATATGTATAAAAAAATCTCTTCATGTTTGCTTTTGATTTACTTCACAGTGGAAAAATCTCCAGAGCTCCCCTTTCCTCTGCAGCTTTTAAGCAGTGAAATAGATGTTGTTTGTGCTAATTAAGGCAATGATCACTCTATCCATTTTCCAGTAAAGCCTAAACCACAGTCAAGTTATTATTTCTTTGAAGCAATGCAAGGTTCTTGGAAATCAAGTTCTAAGTTGCTAACAGGGAAATATGCATACTCTACAAGCCTATTATTGTTAACCTGAGTACATAAATAAGACTTTATTAGCCACTTAATACTAATAACATTTGTTGTTCAGTTTATTGAACACTCAGTAGCTCTACGAAAAAGGCCAAAGCCCAGATGTTTATTGGTTTGTTTCAATTACATTTGTGGGAGAAAAGCCTTTTATATATCCTGTCTGATTTTATAAGTTAAACACCCCAGTGAATAAGGGAAAAAAATGACCTGAAAATGATTTCAATTAAAGTATGCTATTTTTCATGTTTAAGAATATTTATTTCCAAAGCATGAACATACCCCTGTAAAGTGGAATGGTTTCCAGACAGAGCTTATTTTGTAATGCCCCCAGAAGCAAGATGTAAGGCATACAGGAGGGAAGGTGTTATTTTTTTTCCTGTTATGGCTTAGCTGGACTGGATTCTAAAAAGAAAGAGACATGTTTATCTCCTCTGCAGTTTCTGAGTGCTACAGTTAGGGTACAGGAACAGCAGTTGCATTGTCTTCATATTTTGACTTTGGAAATAAAGCAAGTCTAGAAGGAAGGAATGAGAAGCAACTTGAATTTCTCTGATTTTTGAGACTTTGGTTTTGAGTCCCTCATTTTTCATTCCATTTCAGTGAAAAAAAGTAATTCCAGCCTGAAGCCATGGATCAAAATTAAACTGAAAAAGTTTGAGTTACTAATGAAGTAATAACCTTTGGGCTTTACTTACTTTGCTGTTATTTTCTGTTTATCCAAGGAATACAAGTGTCTTTTACAAATGAGAGCAGAATTTTTCATTTATTTATTTAAATTTTAAAACAAAACATTAATATTGGACGGTCTGCAATAAAGAACATAAAGAGTTGATCTGTATAATTAATCTCCAGGTAATTTTTCCTTTGGCATAAAATTTCCAATTTTTGGTCTTTGGACAAAGGTGGTTTTCTGTTTTAAAGAAAAGACACTTTTTGTTTTTTGCCATTTGTTGCTGTAATATAAAGATAAAAATGGACTTGAGATTGCTTTCAGGTGTTACAATTTTATTAAAAAGCGGTACTATTGGACATAAATAAATTGAGATAAAGTTTTCATGGACTCCCACTATCAGTAGATGGTGGCAACTGAGACTGCAAAAGTTTCCAGCAGCTTCTCTCACTGTTTATCCATGAAACACCTTCAGCTCCCGAATAGTGATCTCTGCCAGGATGGACAAGTGCATCCAAAAATGCAAAGAGGAGGATTCCCAGAGTGCCAGGTACCAGGCTGCACCAAGAATGACTCTGTTAGCAGTTAACTCCTTTGGGAGTGACAGGTCCTGGCTGTGCTGGCACAGTCATTACTTTGAAGATACTCTCATGCCTTGGTGAGATGTCCCATGGTTTCATACATCTACTAAATAAAAAACAATAGGCAACCTGAAAAAAACCCCAAGATTTGGAGAATGCAATAAAACCAGATCATGATCCATGAGGACTGTTCCAGCTCCCCACCTCGAGGTCACCACTAAACTTGGTCTGGCAATTACAAGATCCCTCTTTTTTAACCCCCGCCTATTGTTTACTGACTCCTTGAGTCAGAAACATGCTGAGATGTCATTGCAGCTCTTGGATAAGAAACCAGAGGAGAATGAAAGCTTGCCAGGGTGGACAGAACTGGGGCTGACATAATGTGACCTGGATGGAGATCAGTGGTGCTGGGAGGAAGGAGTGCTGGGAGGAAGATGCTGCCACTCTCTAAGAGCATCATCCTGCCACTGGGGAAGAGGTTCAGCTGTCACGTCCACAGCCAGCCCAGCAACAGTGTGATCTGGATTGCTCCTGTGTATCACTGCCTGGGTCTGCCAAATGTATTACAAAGTGATACCCTAAATTATGTCAGCAAGGGATGTGGCTCTTCCAACTGGAATATAGGAAATCCCCTATTGTGTGGGATGTCTGGGAGTACTGCTAATAGCATGGGAACCCTGTGCTTGTAAAAGTCAACTTCTCAGTAAGAGAACTATTTAAAGAGGTGAAGTAATTGCAGCTGGCACAGCAGCCATGTGGTGCATGCAGACTAGATTTTATGGTGATTTCCAAGTGTGTTTTTTCTTCAGCACATGTTATTTCCCACAGCTTCAGTGAAGGATATTCCAAGAGAACTATACTAAAGCAATAGAAAAACTTTCAGAGGCACACACAGTATCATTGACAGCTTCATCTCTTTTCATTGTAATTATCCCAAGCTTCTTTTTGACCTTGCTTCCCTTAAGAGGAAAATAAATATGTTTGTCTGCTTGGATATGAGTCTGTGTTCAAATGGTTTTTAAAAATTCAGATAGACCATTCTCTTGCGCACAGATTTCTCCCCATGGAGAGGATGAGCACATGACAAATACTAGTTCCGTTGCTTATTGCTCTTCTGGAAAGCACCCAGAGTTTCCTCCAATTAGTATAAGAGGAGCAATATAAAACAGAAAGGAGGCCTCTGCCACTAAGGGACAGAATCTTCCATCTTTATGTTTCAATCCAAAGTGCAATCTCATTTGTAATATTTATTTAAGATCTCCTGAATGAGATGCAGATTCCACGGGGGGATGTGTGGCATCCATACCTAGGCCAGGTGAGACAGAGGGAAAGAGTCAGCAATTCTTTGAGCAGTTCCCTGCACGGGGTGATGGCACTGCCATCCCGTGTCACCCACTGCCCTTCCTCTCTGCTGCAGGATCTCTCCCTACACTGCACCCCAGCACTGGTCTGCCTGACCCAGTAGGCAATGGGTTCCCACTGCTGCACTAACAGGCAACTAGAGAAAAAAAAAAAAAAAAAAAAGTTGTTTGCAGGGTTAGCAAGCTGAATTATCTTGGCAGATGATCAGGAAACCTGCAGAGCTGGTACAGGACTGGAAAGAAACCTGGGAGAAAGTGGATGGCAAATATGGAAGGGGAGCAGGAATATTCATGCTTTTGAAAGCCTGGAGCTGGCATTAACCCTCCCACCCCATCCCTCCTGGGTGGGCAAATGCTGCCCAGGTCAGTGTACCTGGAGAACCCCATAGAGCCAGGTCCTGCAGCTGCCTTGTCTCCTCAGGAATGAGGCAGGGACATGGCTGATCCCCACACAAGGCACATCAATTCCCCCTGCATGAAATTCACCCAAGAAGGGTGAGTTAAACTGTGTCTCTGAACATGAAGATGAAGCCTTTCTTTTCTCATGGGCCCCATGGCATGGTGCACTCCTGAGAGAGATCCTGAGACAGTGACAGCTATGGAAAGCAGATGGGATGGTGAGGAGCAATACTGCCCAGGGAAAATAGGCTGAGGTATGTGCTGTTAGCATGACTGTAATTTTCTGCAATAGCAATGCATATCTTGTTCAAATGCATGGAATTTCTCTTTAATTCGATGCAAATGGAATTTGCATTTGGAAATATTTTTGTATCTAACTCATAACCAGAATAATGGGAAAATAAAAACATCTCTGCAGGCATGTGTTGGTGCCCTGTTTGCAAGTAGTAAAATGACATAGAAAATAAATTAACAAAATAATTGCCACCTGGGGTTAAACCACAACAGTATTGACAACTATCACATGAGAGTATGTTTTAACTTTTACTCAAACATGTTATATAAATAGTAATATTTAATCTTTGTTAAGGGACTATTTTCCTCTGAGAAATTTTCTCTTTTTGGTTGTTATTGGTAGTGACTTGTTTTAATTTTTGTGAGACAGAGAAATGTATGTGCAGCAATATGTGAGTGACATACATTGAACATGACTAGTGCTTCAGCTGCCTGTACCCTACTTACACATCCACTGCAAGCAAATCACTGTTTCTTTAACTTTTCAGACAACCTTTCAGTGTTTCAAGCCTGATCATGTTAGGCCCAGTGCAAGTTTCATTTCCATTGAGGTCAGCTACTTTACAGGAAGAGGTGGGAGATTCGTCTCATTTCAGGGATGAGAATGGGTCAGATTGGAAGGGACCACAGAGGACATTTGGTCCAACCTCCCTACTTAAGCAAGATCATCCAGAGCACATGGTGCAGGATTGAATTTAGAGGCTTCTTGAATATCTCCAGTGAGGGAGACTCCACACCAGCTCTGGGCAACATGTTTCAGTGCCTGGCCGTTTGCACGGTGAAGAAATTCTCCCTCATGTTCAAGTGGGACTTCCTTTGCATCACTTTCTACCCATTGCCTCGTATCCTATCGCTTGGCACCACTGAGAAGAGCCTGGATCCCTCTTTGTGGCACCCTTTAGATATTTGCACACAATAATGAAGTCCTATGTCAGTTGCCTCTTCTCAAGGCTGAACTGGCCCAACTCAATCCTTTCCTCACAAGAGACATTCTCCAGACCTTGACTAACTTATTAGCTCTCCTCTGGACCAACTTTACTGGCCTGTAACCACGTCTTCATCCCCTTTCAGGAGCAAGACCTCTGTTTATCGAGTGTGAAAACATTTATAAAAAAATAGGAGAAAAAATAGCCTGAAAACAATCTCTCACATCCTTGAAGGCAAGGGCTGCTTGGTTTAGAAGATTTAGAGAGTTCAAAGCCGCACAGTGGTGTGGGCATAGATCAGGTGGCATGTTCCTGGAAAGGAGATTGCAGCCTGAACCATGCAGCAGCTATGGGGTCACCCCTTGGCACAGCTGTTAGGGGTGCACAGTGCAAACAAACATAGTCCTACAGACTGAAATAAATCCAGGAGCACAAGGGAAGCCTAGCAGGGCATTATCACAAGTTGCAGCAGCATCACCTGCCATTAGAGGAGGTTATTACAATTTTCAGTCAGTCACGTGGTACCCCCCCATCCTGCTCAGAGAGAAAGAACAAATGTAAGAGAGGCAGAGAGCAAACAAGAGCATGTGTAGGGAGCTCTAAATGCTCAGACTGGAGGGACTCATCATCTGGTCTTTCTATAAGGTCAGTACCTGTGTCGAACATTCAACATAATCAGACAAAGATTTCTTACAAATGTCAGCATGGATCCTCTCTCACAACTGTTTCAGCATTATAAAATGAAGTCCTAGGCATATATTTTGAAAATTTAATAACAGGCTTATTAGTATGAGCATTATCTCCTTCCCAATAGCTACAATGGTTTCTCACTTTCCACATCATAGAAAGAGCAACTGGAAATGTTCAAATCATGATGGTGACCCTGTTTAAAGGGAACATCACCTCTACCAGGTTGGTAACCTGTAAAAAAGAACAACTTCCTCTAGAGGTATTAGGAATTAACTTCTTTTTTCCTGGTCCATTGTTCTTTAGTGTTTTCCATAGGACAATCTTGGGTGTGCCTTTCCTCCCACGATGTAAAATATCAAGATCGGATCCATAAAAAGTCATCAAATTTCTTTAAGTAATAAATAAAAATGTAATAAATGAACTCTTCAGGCCTCTGAAAGGCTGTGTGTGTCCTAGAGGAAACAAAATGGGTCTTTGTCTTACTTGTATGGTCTACAAAACCTTACTCATCAGTGGAATTCTTGGATGACATTCCAGTTAGCAGCCAGTCAGGAATGTGAACTAAGAATTTATTTCAGCTGTCTCCCAGACTTAAATTTAAACAGAACAGTGAGTATATATCTGAGCTATCTGAATATGGGACCTTCTGAATAGTGAATTCAAGTCCAAATCTTGTACAGCTCTGAAATATAAATTCAACTCCAAGATTTGGAAAGGTCAATTTTCTTATATAGTTATGAAGAGGCCTGGAAGGGATGATAATTTCACTTTCCCTAAATGGTATTATTTTAATTTCTATCATGGGAAAAAAAAAGTTCTCTCCATGTTGCAGTGGAGGTTTTAAACAGATGACATGTCACACAGATCTAATTTAGATGGGGGAAGCCCAAGGGGTAGAAGAACTGAACAGTGCAAAATGAATCTCAAATAAATAATAGATTAGAAAATACAATGGAACTGCAAACTCAGTCTACTGATCTCAGCACAAAACTGCTGTTTGCAACACAGGGATACTTTCATCACTTTTATGTTTCTCAATATGTCTTTCTCCATTTCAGTGTTTTTAACAGTCAGTATGTTAAATAACTATAAATTCTCTTCCTATTGAGCCATGTTTCTTGCTGCTGTGGACAATATCTACTGTACTAATGATCAAATAAACACTGTTGGTCATTGATGTTTTGGATCACTTTTATCATTGTTGTTTAATTCTTATTCACACACTGCAATGAATTAATAACATCCTGGCCAAAAAACCTCTCAACTCAGCTGCTTTGTAAGACCCAGTTTATTCTTTTGCAAAAGTTCAAAATATTCCTTCAGGTCTTTCTGCATTTTTATCGTAGTACCACATTCATTTTAAACTATCAAGTTAACTTTATTTTCATGACTTCATTTATTTTTTGAGCTGACAATCCCATTCTCAGGTTAAGACAGCTAACAAAAAGTAAAGTAAAAACTAAACACTTTTGATTATGGTTGACTAACAAATTGTCATGAAATACAACTGAATTCTTCCCCAAGCTTGATAAAACCATAGATTTTTCATGGCCTTTTATCACTTGCATATAATAGATCTGTATTCTGAATATTTCAACTTCATTCTTTCAACAAATCACTTCCACCATCTTGTTAAAAGATGCTTTTAAGGGTACATTTTCTGCAAGAGGGGAACCATTCCATCAAGATCCAAGGCTTTGAATGGTAATGTTAAAACACCAATTATTGGTTACATATATATTCACCCTTGTCTTTATTAGTACTAAGTTAAATTACTGTGACATGTTATGCTTGGAAGAAAGCACAGACTCTTTATAAAGCTTGTAATATGAAAAGACAAACTACAATTTTTGACATGTCAGGTATAGACATGAAGAAAGATCAGCCCAATATTAGGTTACATTGTATTGTCAACCAGACCCTAACCAATTATTATATTTTTCTTGAGATATAGAGGACTCTATCATTTTATTTAAGCTAAGTAACATAAAAAGAATACAATTCACACTAATAAAACCAAAAATATATCCTGGTTTATTAATTGTGTAAATAAATATTTAGATAAACAAAGAACACTTTGTGAATTGAGGGCTATACTAGGGTTTGATTTCCATTTCTTCTTGCATTACTGGTTTACCTCATCTTTCTTCACTGTCCCTGGTTCCTGGTACCCCTGTTCTGGTAAACAGAGGTGAAGAATTTCTCTTACCTAAAGACTTCCTTATGTGTTTTGAACACAGGTTCAAAAGGAAAGCTTAGGAATGGTTAAGTTATAAAGCAGGGAGTGGAAGATCTTCGTTTACCCTTCCTCACTGCCCTGCTGATCACTTAAGGGAATGTCCCCAGGGGCTGAGGTTTTCCATGAATATGTTATTTCATAGTCTGCCTGACAGGCTTCTGAAAAGCCTGGCACATGGGGGAAAGATGTAATTGCATTGTATTGTTTTTTATTTATTTCCTTGGACAGAAGAGGCATAGAGATGATAATAACTTTAACCTTCCATGCTCACATCAATCCTATGCATATGTAAAAGTAAGATGCTCCAAAGTCACAAAATGACAAACTAAAGTTGTACAGGCAAGGTTTAAGTATAATCTTCAGTACCAACACATTGTACATACAATTCTTAAAAATATGACCATGTACTATTTTTAGCTCCCATAGGCAATATGGGATATTTATTAAAAGTAAAAAGATTGTGGTACAGTTTCCTTACACTTCTTTTCCTGCCTTCTTTCTACCCCCCTTTCCGAAGTATATTTGATTACTTCCAGTGTGACTACATTAAAATTAAACAGTAATGGTCAATTATCCAATCAAGCAACTACTTTTAACAATTCAAAAATTCTTCCAATCTAAGTAATAACTTAGCAACTGAAAATGCTGAAACATTTTGAATTACTAACGCATATGACCTTGCATTTTCTACAAGTTTGTTTTCTGCTGTATATCAGAAGCATTCTGTAACATCAAAAACTCTACCTATAGTTCCACCAGAAATACAAACACACTTTTCTCTGAGTAGGGGACTCAGAAAAAAAAACCAAACCAAAACCACCAAAAACCCACCAAACCAAATGGCTTTCTGAATTAATTCAGTTGATAACAAACCAGAAGATTCCATCTCTCCATTTTCTAATTAATTAAAAAGCACAAGTATGAGTACATCCAAAATGAGAAATTCTTGTGGTGTGAAAGGTTTAATCAATTAATATATAGAACCCACAGCTGGGGCCATTAATTACCCTGTTAGTCTCTTCACTTCCAAAGGGCTGACTCTTCAGCTGACATAAATCAGTTGTGATTTAGTATATCTTTTCCAGGTTGAGAAAGTGAATTGAAGTGTCTTTGGTAGTCTACTGTCCCCATTTGCATTATGTTTGTACCTCTTGGTTAAAATATAGGATTTCTAAAACAAGTTTTTTATGTAAAGCATGGATTTAATTCCCTTGTAATTTATGCCGAATAGAAAAAAAACTTGAAGAGAACATTAAAAATGCATTTCTAGTTATATCCTCTGTTTTTATCCTATTATCAACTTTTCATCTTCTTCCAGATGAGCAAAATGGGGCTGTTTTTTCAGTTAATGTGGCAGGTCCTATATTCTTTGTTCTTCAGTTTTACCAAGTGATTGTGGTCTCTGTCTCTCTCTGAAGTGTTGTCTCCCTGCCCACATCAGCACATATTTATAATTCTGATCCTACTGGTCCCCTGGTGTTCTGCTTCCTGTTTTTAATTACTGTCTTCCAGTTTTTCTTTTTATCTACCTAACTACACAACCATATTGTGCAAGTCTTGTAAGTGGATTTTACTGTCCTTCTGACAAGAGTGCCAGGTTGAGCATAACTGTAGGGTAATACCTGGAAGATCAGGATCACATGAAGGTGTCTAGGATTGACCCCAGCTATGGACAGCACTGATTGAACCTATCCTTTACAGCAGTGGTCAGATACTAATTGATCTTGGTGTAGAATAGACTAGCTTCCTTAGCATCTGCTTTTTTTCCTGGATTTTTTTGCAACCTCCACAGAGTTACCTGCTGCTGCTGTGGCTCTTCTCTCACCATTACCCATGAGCCAACAAATTTGAGGCCATTTGGAGAGGTGTAAATGAGCTCAGCCATTATGGAAGCTATAGCTCAGATACATCCTGAAGTGCCCCCCAAGGAGAAATGCAGAATGCTGTACACAGAAGAGTAAGAAATCTCCTGGTGTCAATCATTGTTGGAGAACACCAATGTGCATCCAAGGGAGTGAGCTTCTAGAAGTATCCTCAAGGTATCACCTCCCAGCCAGAAGTCAGACTCCCTTCTTCCTGATCTCTTAGGTCTCTCAAATGACCCAGCCTCTCAAAAAAGATGATGTTCATTTAATTCCTTAAATTAGAGACTCAGTTAAGGACATTGCATTTTTCTGGGAAAGTATTCTTGTCACTTTTGCATCTTAGGCCACACTTCTGCCAGTGCATTATTAAAAGAAATGCTATCTAAGCCCTGACATTACACTTATTCTCTGTATCTTAAAGACAGGCAGCTGCAACTATCAGATAAGCACTTGGTCCAAGCAGGAAATGTGTTCAGAAATATGCTCTTTCTTCAGGACTTCAGGCAGGCTGGCTCACTGAGTTAGCAGCTGTGAACCCCTGTGGAAGAGATGGACATCTCGTATGTGTAGTATAATAAATGCCTGGCATCTAAACCAGTCTTTTTTTTTTTTTTTTTTTCACATACAACCTGAGTTTTACAGAACACAAGCAGCTTTCTTGCATCTGAATTACCAATAGTCTATTTCTAATCAATTGTTTCTTTAGAAGGATTATTTATGTGGAATGAAAACCCAGACGAGTGGCATGCAGAGGCTAAGACCTCCTACAACAAATATAATATAATTCAATGGATATCTCATGTTCAGAGTGTTTTCCTTGAAGAATTCATGTTTTTGGGAGCAGATGCATGTCCTGAATAAAGAAACCCTCATTGTAGCTTGTAATCTTTGGTGATTCATGCATACCACATTTATGAACATGAGAAAGGAACTTACAAAAATTGGCAAAGCATCAATCTTATGGGCATGTTCAGTAAGACACTGAAGAAATACAAACCACCCACCCATGGAAAGGCAAATATGAATGAAAGTATTATCCCAGTATAAAACCACCTGCAAAGTCATATCCAGGTGTTTTTATGAAAACTTACAGAAATTTCATCATCGGTGTTGAAGAGATAGTGTATAAAAGGTGTTGAACAAGGTGTTTTTCAGACCTAATATTCTAGGTCTGAAAAAAGCAATTACACCCAACACAGAGGAAAAAGCATTTCAGTAGCTAAACAAGATAAATAGCAAATATTCACTATTAGTAAATTAGATTATATTAATGTCTGTTAAATTCAACATTTGAATTTAATTGTGGCCATGCTTTTTATTTTAAATGTGTATCCAAACATATCTGTTTTCTACAAAAGCCCCTTATGCTGATTCTTGCACTGGGACTTTATAAATTTCTGAGGTTTTCCACTCCACTGAGAGACTCTTAGATTTTCTACTAAACTACTAAGTATATAAGCAAAGCCCCACACCATATCTTCTATGTGAAATACATGGAATAGACTGAAATTCCTAGAATGATAAGCTCCAGATGGTAGTTCTTATGATATAATATTTCCTCACATATTTAACTTCAGCATGAACTCATCTAACATGCATGTTTTGTATGCTTATTTGTGGAAACCCTCCCAGGAGCATAGGGCACCATGCTGTCATCTACCCATTTGCTTGTGTAGCAAAAGGAAAATATGGAGATATGCAATTAACCCTCACTCTGTTCCTGTTAAGGAGAAAAACCATAGAAACCAGATTGCATATGTAGGCAGGCCATTACATTTCTGGAGTTAGGAAAAATGGTGCTGGGTCTGAATTCTTCCAAGAATACCAGAGAAAATCAAAACAGTGCACTGACATGACTTTCTGCTGTCATGTTTGTGTGCTGAACATGGTGTTTACAGGCATAAAACCAAGTTTCATGAGTTTTATTGTAAGAGAACAGTTAAATATATGTCTAAAATATATGTCTTTGAGAACATTTATATGTTAAGCATTTCCTCCAAGTTTCTTTGTTTGGGGACACCTGATACAATTTCTCTTGGTGTGTCCTGAAGTTCTACATTACTTTGAGTTTCCTTTGATTTATAGGACTCCATACAAAACTCTAAATCTTATCCAAGGTAAGCCTGGTGGGTGGAATTTCTGAGAATTCCTGACTAATCTAAAATCCCAAGTCCTGTTCACCTTCAATAAAACTTGAGTGCTTTTAAAACACTCAGTTGCTTCAAGGCGAAAACAGTTGCCTAATGAGATTTACTAAAGTGCTGTGGTTAGACTGAGATTGTTTGCTTATCTACTCTAGTTATATTGTTTGCTTTTTTACTTCCTGCTTAAAGTATATGCTAAATTTTTCTTCCATATAGTTTTACTGGGTTGTTTTTTGAATAGATTGTTTTTCCAATGGTAAAGTGGGATTCACCAGTTTCCCCAAGTAACCACCTTCTGTAGAGTCCAGCTCTTTGCATTTATTACCCACCATGTGTGCAAAAGTCAACTTCTATAATTCTCCTGCTTTTCCACCCTTGCCTCCTGACAGCAGTGAGACCCAGACTCACAAAGGAAATTAGTCACTGCCAGGCTGACTGCCTCAGCAAACACTGGGGAAAGTGTGTTTGCACTGATGATGAGGTCCCTCAGTGACTCAGTGGGATACCTGTGAATCATTGTGACTGGGCAAAACTCCACCTAGGGTGCAGCATCAGTGTCTGCTTTGTACTGCAGCTGCTGAACGCTGGGAATAAAGTTGCAGTTTCACTTTAACTTGTGTAAATCCAAAGTAGGCCCAGTGACTTCAGTCTGGATTTATGCTATTGTGGGCTCATCCTACTCCTATTTGGAGAGTTTCCACTGATTTAATGAGAGTTGGACCAGACCTGGAGTGATTTCTCTTGCAACAATCTGTTTACCTTATGTCACACTTCCTTTTCAAGTGCATAAACTTCATTACTGAACATTCATTGAAATGAAATTAAACATGAAGTGAATCATTTACGCAAACTGCCATAGCATGAAGTTAAGAGTTTCCTTATGCCAAAATATTAATTTCAGGTTATTTCCAGGTTCAATTTCTAGCGATTTATAATAAGCACCTAAACACTTCAATGTCAAAGTTCCTATTAAAAACATTCAGTACCTCTATGATAACATTTTAGCAGAAAGATCCCAATTCATAAGCATTTCCAATGATAAGATACTCAAAGAGATAGTAAACATTTTCCTATCACCAAACAGGACATATGAGCACTGGTCTGGATAGTGCCTTGCAGGTCTCTGAGTCTACTTCCCTGAAACAGGAAAAAGAACCTTCAGTCAATATCAATTTTAAAAACTTCCTCTTCTGCACAACACAGCACTAACATCACAGACCAAATATTCACCATCAACCTACAGGAGACATTATCCTTGAGTTACAAGACTAAATTTACAAGTACAGAAAGTGATGAAGCATGATTAAAAGCTTTACAAGTATCTATTTTACTAAAGAAATCTTCCAGGTGATTCTAAGAAGGAAGTCCTATCCCTGCTACTAAGAAGGCCAAAAGAAAAAAGGACAGTCTCCACACATCTGATCTAAGGGAGATATTCTTTCCTTCCGCTGAAAGTGATGATTGCTTTCATCCCAAAATCTGAGGAGATCTAAAGTCAATAACAGCACCAGACATCAACCTACAGCCTATTTCCATCTGTGAAATATTTCAGAGGACAAAAAGAATTTAAAAAAACAAATACCAAAAACAAAACCAAACCAAAACAAAAACAAACAACAACAAAAAAAGCCCCAAACAAACAAACAAACCAAAGTAAAACCAACAACAACAAAAACAAAAACAGAAACCAAATTATTCATCCTGTGGGATTGAATTTGAAATAGTTAAAACCTTAGAAGACAAAATTAGACATGGTATCTCTGAGGAAGTTAATGGGAACCCATATCAGAATATTCCAGAGTGGATAAGGCACAATACCATCCTTTTTCCTTATTATGGCACAACCTCCATGTTCAGTGATTTGGAGTATTCTCTCCATTGTCTGCCACAGCCATTTACAAAACAAAACAAAACAAAACTAGACACCATGCCCTATAATGCTCTCTCTTTCCTATTGCAATATCTCAGCAAGTTAAAATGCTTAAAGTATTTGTCCCTGAAAACTTCCTATTATATACCTCAATAAGGAACTGATAAGCAGAGAGGATGAAGACAGATTGCTCTCTAGAAGTTTTGTGAATGTCTTTGTTTATTGAAAGTAAATTCAATAATTTCATTTTTGGTAATTTTGATTTCGTTTTTGATGATTCAGAGCACTTGACTAAGGCAGCAATTTCATTCATGATTGATGTTTGGAGGTGCTTGTTTCTCTCATTTTACCCCCAGAGACAAGGCTTTCAAGACACTTGTCTGGTCTTTGAGTGCAGGTCAGTTTGGTCTGTATTTTTCCCTCACAGCTGGTTAATCAAAGTACCAGTCCCATTAAAAGAATCAAAAATTATATACATTCTAAATTTCACAGAATCTGTTTTATGATCCCATTGTAGGTGTGTTCTATCACTACCAAATGGCAGGATTAAGAGGCAGCAGCACGAATGCATCAAACCAGGATTCTTTTAGAGAGGGAGGAGGTTTGTGAGACCATGCTGCAGAGCTGAGATATCAGCCTGGATCTGAGAATCAAGGTGCCTTTATGGTGGCACATCCACATCCTGCATGCTGTAGTGAGAACCATTGCTTACTTCTGGAGAGACTTACTGTTCCTAGGCAAGCTCCAAAATCCTACAAATTGAAAGCTTAGCTTTAGATTGATTCATGCTTGGAAAACTGATCTTGTTTGCTTTTACTAGACATATCACAAACTACTTAAGCATCATAGAATCACTGCCATTATAAGATGATGCTGCTGGTGAGAAGGTCTAATCCAAGAGTTCCTAGCAAAAATTAAATAATTTATTTTGCATTTTTTCTAAAGATCATTGATACAGTAATAACATGTGTTTGCTTAAGTAAAAACCAATGTTAAAATTTGAGATAGCATATCCTCTCCAAAAAAAAGGAGAACTTATTATTCAAGGCCATCCTTACCTGTCTTAATAACATCTTATGGCAAAATTAATTTACTTTCAAAATTCCAGTTGCCATAACAACTTGGTGCAGCAGTTTGCATGATTTAACAAGATTCCAGAAGAATTATTTCATGAAGAAAAAAAAAAAAAAAAAAACAAAACATGAATGGAGAGGGATTTTTTTTTTCACAATTACTGTGTTTAAACATTAATATCTGGTTGATAAATCTTTTCCTGTAAAAGCAAAAATACTCTTATATTCAGAGCTGCTCTACTCCCTTTACTATGTAATACTTGGAGCCTTCACACTTGGCAGCAATAGTGACTCAGTTTGAGATGGCTGCAGACTGTGCATCAGCACAATGAGCAGTTGTCTTTGACTTTGGACCCATCACCCTTCCCATAAAGGGATGAATATCTACAGGGGTTTGTTTCTTTGCACCACAAATACTGTTGTGTTGAGAACTGCTGACAAAGAAGACTCACACAGTCATGTAATGTATAAAAACCCCCACCTTGTTTTAATGGTCATAACCATCATCCACTTACCTCCTATTTATTATTGATATATTTGCAGATAGGCAGATCAACACCTAGATCAGACCAGGGCAGCAGCCTAGAATGGGTGCACAGGGGAAGGTAGATGTGGCCTCCCCTCCTGCCTGCCCAGCCTGCCAGCCTGGAGGGCTGTGACAGCACCACAGTCCCTCTGCCTGTCTGAGTGCCAGGAGCAGACTCTCACCTTCCTCTCCAGTCTGTACTGGACCTCTCCAGTTTAATCCAAGGACTTGAATTCTCTTGGAGCAGAAACATGCTCTTTTATTGTCTGCAACAGAAGGAAAATTATTTAAACACCTCAAAAATTTAATAATAAAAGTGAAAATAGCAGCAGTACTAGTACTCTTAAAACATATGAAAAACCCAGTCACAACAAAGAACTCATCATGCACCTACAATAAGCACAGAAGTATCAGGACAGATGAACTATCTCATACATAATTTTGTGTCTCTGGTGATGATTTTAGGAAAATCTCCCAGTCTGATCCTTTTTCTTCACAGAAGCACGAGCCCTCTCATTAGGCTGCCTACCAGTGGGGTCAGTGCTGGTCTCTTGCTGTCACTTAGATACCTGTCCTCTCTAGGCTGGACCAAGAGGCTGCTCAAGTTATGTCTGTTTTTTATCCCAGAGGTCATTAGCAGTCAAAATTATTCTGACCTTTTGCCACCATATCAAAAAGCTGGATCAGAGGTGAAGATAAAACTATTACATTTTGGCATCTGTCTAATTTCCAGAGGAGAAAGACAGCATTACAAATCGCATTCTTGCTCATTACTGCTTCACATTAAATAAAGCTGACAGAAAAAGTTGGAGGAAAAAATTGATAATGACAAATTAGGTTTCTTTTTTATGTTTGTGAATTATCTTTGAATGTGCTACAATTAGTTTTAAACTATTTATTATTTGAAAATAATTTGCCAGTAATTCACTGACTACTGAAGGCTCAAAACCAGTTATGGTTATTTCTTATTTAGAATCTCAAGTGTGTGGTTGGCATTGGCTGAACTAATAATTTGTGTGATTCTGTTTTAACGTGAAGAAATGAAAATGGTTTAGGGTGCAAATATTTATATTTATTAGAGACAAAATTGCTGATTGTTCATATTCTCTATAATTAATTTAAAAGCCAAAATTCTTGCAAATCTGGCTTCTGTGAAATATGAATGGGAATATACTGGCATCTCATACAAAGCAATTTTAGTATAATGCTGAATTGTCTTAGGCAAATAATTTCAACAATGTATAAGGTATAAGCAAGGTATAAGCACATTTATTATCAAAACTGGTATCATTTCAGAACAGTTTCTTAAATAATATAAAGAAAGACATTATAGCAATTATAAAGGAAGAAATTCACATCAGGCTTTCAGTTCTTCTGTTATGGCTGTAGATATGTTTTATAGTTATTATACCGCTTTTTCTTACCACACTATTTTACTAACTAAAAGTTAATTTAATCAGTCAAATAATATTATCCAAATGTCATTCATCCTGTTTTGATTTATGCTGCTTTTTAATTTCAAATAGCTTTCTCAGTAATCCATTTTTCTGAGAATTTATCGTGTTTTTATCTCTGGCCTGTAACCTATCCAAATAATTACTCTAATTTTGTTCTTATTGGCACATATCCCATTCTGACATTGCATTTTTTCTTTTGTGTAGTCCTATTCTAACTTTTATTAATCTTTTGCTTGTCTCATGTGCTTTTCTGCTAAAACAGCTGGGGATTTAAGTAATTCTTGATGCTTTGAAATTTGTCACTGATAATGTGCCAACAAGGACAAAGAATTTTCAGCTGTCTTCATTGTTAGGTTTTGGGTTTTCATTAGGTTTTGTGGGTATTTTTTAGTTTGGTGGTGGTGTGTTTTTTTGTTTTTTTTTTTTTTTCCCCAGTAAAGATGTTTTTGTTTTCATTTTACATCTTTATTTACTGGTTAGTACAAAGTTTGTACTGTAACTGCCTTGTATTTCATGAATATGTAACAGAAGTCATCCCAATAATCATTAGTAAACAAGATGAGGATTAAGTACTCAGTTAATGTATGTTTGCTTTAGACCATATTCTGATATTTTTACCTTTGTTGAGTAAATAGTCAATGAAAATTTGTATGACCTCTTAATAATGTGGGAGGCAGCACCCAGGTGTGAAGAACCTGTTTCAAGGTATAGCCTCCAGATGAAAGATTTAAATAACCGCTGATGGCAAATTGAGGGGTTTGGAGGCCATGGAGGGAATGTAGATGTTGCAGGTGGTCTTGACTAAAAAAAAGATGGATGGAGTGATGTCTTTTGAATTTTGAAATTATTCTTGCTCAGTGCTGATGTGAATAGGGGAATATTTTTTCATTATTTTATTTTATTAATTGAAATTTTTGTTTGCTTTGTGAAACTTCAGCTAATTTTAAGGCTTGTTAGTTAAAGCGATATTGGTAATCTGCAGCTGGACATGAGGCCAAAATCCCATTACAGGTGGTAACAAATGTTTGTGGGGATTTTTGTTTTGTTTTTGTTGGTGTTTTGTGGGTTTATTTCCTCTTACAGCAACATTTGGCAAGGTCTTTTTCATGCCTTGTGCTCCTTCTGGGTAGCCCTGCTGAGTTTCCTTATCCAGCTGCTGTATTCTATATTGGGCTGAGTGCAGAGTGTAGTAGGTGCAGGAATTCCTGTTTGTAGCTTTGATCCTGTGGGCTCTAATTGCTTTAATGCAAGTTGTGGAGCTGTAACATATTGTGATGTTGAAAGAATATCTGACTTTTTCAGGTTTCAGGACTTTCTACTTGTTCTGAGAATCTTGGAGATGCTTAAAAGAAATATGTCAAATAAATACTGCAGCTGAGAGGAAATGTTTTATAATCATGTATGGAGTACATTCTTTAAAATAAACTTAGATATAACTAGGCTTTCTTCATCAAATGTATTTAGTGTATAGAAAAATCAGAGCTATTTTCAGAGCACAATTATTTATTTTCTCTCAGCTCAGTAGTTGAAATGTTCTGCATTAAGTTATCTACCCTTATTCATCCCACTTAGAAGTATGGTGGTCTAAGTGTGGATACCTGATCAGGCTCAAGGAAAAACAACTAAGTCATTAGTGGCTTATTTTGGAGTTTGGGAGGTTTCAAGCCACTGTAAGGAAATGTAAAGCTATTGCAGTAAGCTAAAGCACATAGGACTGCCAAAGGTCTTCTGATTTGCAGCTTTGTGTGCTTCAGCCATGTCTGATAGGGCAGAATTAACTCACTTTTAAAGAGGAAACTTGCTCTCTGCCAATGGTTTGCAAACTTTCTTGTACCCAAGCTGTGCTTCTAATATGTAGAAGAGTGCCAAGCTTTGGGGGTTCAAAAAGTGTTTATATGGATATAGATGCAGAAGATTATAGTGTATAGATATAGATTTTTAAATATATGCACTCACAACTTCTTGCTTCAGTGAAAACGTTTTGTCTGACTCTCTCTCCCAGCTCTCAGGAGGGGAAGAGCCTAGAGGAAAGTATACATTTCCCACAGGATGCTCTGGCTCTTGCTGCAATGGGCTCACTGCCTCTCTGGGCTACAGACAGGTCACAAAAAACTTTCTGTTCCTTACAGACCCGTGAGGAACAGCTTGGATGGGAAAAGGGGCAGCAGGGTTAACACCACGGCAAGGCTGGTGGTAGAGATACTGCAGTGCCCAGAGGTTAATGTGAAACACTGAGGAAGGGATGAAGAAAATGGATTTCTTGGTGGAGTGAGCTACAGTGCTGGGCACCAGAGCAGCAGACCTTGCACAGTTCTGTCATTTCTTCAAGTATTGTTCAATGGCAGGAAGGAAGCCCCCATTTTTTGGAGAACTGTTTATAGCTGTGTGTTGTGCAGACAAGTTGCTGACTGTGGCCACAGCACACGTACTCGTTGGTGTGCACCTCCTCAGCTGCAGCCTTGCTGTCGCAGGTGCTCCTCATGAAAATTACAGAGAATGATGGTTCAGCTTCTGTGGGTTCTTAGTGGAAATCCTCTGTTGCCTTATTAATCATAGACACAAACAAAACAGTGCTGAGGAATGTTACTAAGCTGACTCAAAAGAGAACATCTAACTTCCCTTAATTTTCTTCTCCTTGGTGGGAGAGGGTAGAAATAATCCAGTTGTATATTGCTATATGGAACTGGCAATATGACTGTTTCTACAGTCTTGTGGCCTAACTGGTGACCCTAAAGCAGAATGTGAGAAACAGGATTATAAGCAATGAAAAAAAGCCTAAACAATAGCTGCCTGCTCCTTAGATAGTAGACAGATGTGGGCAAACAGCCTTTCTTTCACTTCCTGGAAAATCCTACCTTGTGGTAGGATTGGGGGAAGGGTTGGTATTGCTGGGATTTGTTAAGAAAAAATTTCAACACAGATTAGCAAGAAAAGTTGGCAAGTGTGAAGCTCATCCTCTTGATTCCCCAATCTGACAATCTCTGATGTCATGCCAGAGGAAACAGATTTCTGTAACGTCAATTATGTGTAATGTTCCAGCTGAGGCTTTTGAATATTTATGATGCTTGGCTCTCTAAAAAGGACTTTATTGCATTTAAAGATAGTCCTTTGGATATGAAAATCTGAGATCTCCTTAAAAAAAAGACTGAGCAAGGAACCTAAGCTCTGAATTATACTATGTCTTGCATGACAACTTTCTCCTGACTGAATGTCAGGACTGATCATAGAATCAGCCCTCTGGGAAGTGCTGAGAAGCAAAATAGAGCCATGGAATCCTTCAGGCCAATTGTCAGTATCTGTCTAGTTTGAGGATTTCAAATCAGGCTACATATGCAGCTTGTTTCCACACAGGTTCTATTGCTTGAGAAGTTCAAGTTTTGGTAAGAAAATTAATTCTGTGTCTTATTCACAGACAGAATTTTCAAATATTTCTCCTGCTGACCCTTCTTTCCATGCCATTGCACTTTTTGCCAGTGGCACAGTTTGGTTTATCAAGTGGGGCTTATCACAGCTCAGCAAATTAAGTGCCACACCAGAATTTTTTAAGGCCCTTGGCAACACTGTGGCTTCATATAGCAAACCCTTATTTTGAACCGGAAGGTTAAAATCACTTAACACCTCCAGTGTTGTTGCTCATCACCTGAGCTCTACAGGAGGATTAATGCAGATAACTTCTTCAAGAGGAAGGTTTTTTGATGTATATGCTCATAATCAGTGTTGGTGCAAACAAAAACAAAGGGTCTCCCCAAAGACCACACCTCCATGTCCAGAGGAGCACTGACAGAAATGGAGACGAACTTCCAGTGGGGACTGTGTTTGTGCTCTCAGGAATAAGTTCATACTTCAAAATGAGGCCGCTGGTGTCAAACAGCATCAAACACAGATAATGCAAAAAACGCCTTGGTAATATACCCTCCTAAATCTGGATGATCACCTGAGGAGATTTTTCTTTGTTGTGAGCTAGCTTCAGTGTTCTGGAAGAACTGTGCTCTCAGTCATACTGGACTTGCCCTTAACTAATAAGCTTATATTGTACAGCTATATCGGAGAGACACTTCTCAGCTCACTGAGACTTCTCAGCTTCGTTTTTTGGGGCTTTTTTCCTACTTGTTTCTACTCTCTGCCCACAGATTTTCAGCAATATGTGAGTAAAAGATCACATAGTGCTCAATGGTCATGAAAGGAAGGGTACAGGAGATTAAGAAAAAAAAATCAGTGGAACAGATAAAGTAATGTACTCCAAGTGTATTAAGGTTGAGTTCTCTTGAGGAAAATGGCTCAAATCAGATTATCAAGATCTTCTGTAATGCATAGATATGGCATTATGGAAAAAAAAACCAACCAAACAAACAAAAGCAAACCCTGTAAACTAATCCAACCACTTTTAGCCTATTCATTTAAAGACAAATTGGCTCTCTCAGGGACTCCCTGAACACATACTCTTTTTCCCAGCTCCTGTAGCAGCTACAGAAACCTTGTCCTGGCTAAGAAAATTGCTTCACATCTTCCTAGTTTACCAACTGCCTTTATGAACAGTTCCATTGTCACCTGAGGTTTGCCTTGGTCAAAGCAACCACCATTGGAAGAACAACCCTAAGAGCTGTGCATGCAGTGATGAAAAGATATTCCTTCCCCTACATGTGTGTGCTTTTGAAACCAGCCCAGCCAGGTAAGTTGCAACTTTTGCTGTCTCCTTGCTTTCATATTCATTATCTGTCTGTCAACTCGTGCTATTTTTCCTTTGAACTAATTTTGCATATCACATGTTTTGCTGAAACCCAGTGAGATTAGATCTATTCTGCTTTTTTCCCCCTCTATGAAATCAGATGTTTTATCTCTGGTTTGTGGCTACAGAATACTTGGCATCCTGCTTTGCTTTCCTTTTGGAATTGCAAACTCCTGCTGCTTGTTTCATCTCTGATGCATCTGGCTGAAGAACCAGCTGACTCAGATTGAAAAACTCAGAGTTAATTTTTTCCCCCCAGTATTCTAGAAAAGGAGTTGAGTGCCAGGTAAGTGAGTTAAAATGTTTTGTTCATTGATCAGAGGAGTGCCAATGCTAGGCAGAGTGAGGCACCACTCACAGGGGTGAAAATTATTCCTTATATTGGTGTCTACTAGAAAGCAACCAGGTTAGTTTTTGGTAAACCAAAGAACTGTTGTTGGTCTACTCTGCCTCTGGTTTGCACCCATGTCCAATCTGCTTTTAAAAATGTTTTTCCAGCTTTTATTTTTTTTCTTGTTTTAGACCTGTCTAATTAATTTCTCCCTGAGTCTTTTAAATATCTCTACCCCATTTACTCTTCTCCAAGTACATGCTTACTCTTTGATGCACTAGGTGTGTTTCAACTAATATAGTAGCATGTAATAGTAGATTTACCAATAGCATGTAATATTTCTTTTTTAGAATCCAGGATATAAATTATCTTTCTTTCAACTGGAGTACACTATCCTCTTAATTTTGCTTTCACCTTAAAAGTCATAGTTCTGACTTTAGTTGGATAACCTACTCTTGCTTATATGCTTCATTCACAGCGTTGTTCTAGTCGCAAACATGAAAACCATGAGAATTGTCAGGAGACACTGAAAAATGAAACTGTATTACATCATAATGCACAAGGTAGTATTGCTTTCAGAATAACATTTTTTAATCTGAACAAGAACAAAGTTTTCTAGAAAAAATGAGTGAAGAATGTGCTAATAATAACCAAGGGAGTAAATGCAGCTTCACTTAAATGCTTGCTTTTCTAACAGACATGACAGGTTTAGCATGTTTGCACAGACATGGCACAGGTTCACCACAGACACATCCCTGAAGGAACTATCTAGTAATGGGAAAAGTCATCAATGTAGTGGCTTTAACCCTTCATCTGAGAAGTACTCTGAACCTCCATCCAACTTCCAAAAGGTGGTACAGAACTGCTGGAAATGCTCCACCAACTAAGATGAAATTGAAGTAAATGCCAGAGATATTTAGAAAATATTTTATTTTCAAAGGCTTCTTTGCATATGCCTCACAGCTAAGACAAAATGGAAATTTAGATTAACAAGAATACCCTGAAGCTGTAAGTCAACATTTAAACTTTAACTAAAAATACAGAATACATAAAATCTAACAGAGTTTGGTGTATTTGGAGACACACTGTTCACTTCTACAAGGAACTGTTTGTGTAGATCTCACTTAAGGTTTATTTTTTTTTTTTTGAGAAAACAGAAAATGAGAAATATTCTTGGCAAGAAATCAAATTGATCAAATCAAATCAAATAGAAAGAGTCTAGCAAGACTTTTGCACCCTTTAGCTGGAGTGTGCCCTCATTTCATGAGTGAAAATTGGAAACTTCTTTTAGCAAGAGGAAGTTAAGGAAGTCCAAAGTTCTTGATTTTGCAGGGAAGTGGAGTTTCTTCTATTTTTCTTGACAAAGCTTGACAGAGTCTTATTCCCAAAATTTCAATGAATTTATAGTGACTTTACATTTGGAGCAAAAGGTGTTTTCCTCTTTCTTTGCAGTTAAATAAAATAACAAATAAAAAGGGCGGGGGGGGCAGGTAAATTTAAAATTTAAATGTTTGGATTAAGCTGTCTTCCTTTTTCCACATGAAGTGATCACATTGAAAATTATCTCATCACTCTCATCAATGTGACAAAAAGTAAGGTCATATATTTATTCCTTTTTTTTTTTTTTTTTTTTCCCTCACTCTGGGCCCTTCCCATATATACAAGATTTTTTTTCAAAACTAAGCAGTGACTGCATTTTAGCACTTCCTTGCTTTAAGCAGGATGTGCCAAGTTGGAAGATCTCAGGAAATGGGAATCATTGGTAAGTGCCTTTATGTCAGTTTTCCAGGTACTAAGCCATTAATGAATTTTAAACTGTTCTTATTTTGCTTAACAAACAATATTTAATTTATTTACATTCCAATGAAAGGCTTCATATGGAAGGAAATATGGAAGATATTGGATATTTTGGCATGTTGTTTGTTTTTCACCCATGCATAGTCTGAATCATAGAATTAAATTACTTGTAGTTTCTTTAAGGGAAAGGTATTCAGCACCTTTACAGAAACTTGTGAGAAGCATGTTTTTTAATCTAATCTCTGATCAATACCAAACTATTTTTTATCTTCCAGAAAACAAATCAGAAAAATAAACTCTTTCAAAAACACATTTAAAAGGGAAGAGTGTTTATATATTTTTTAAACATGGCTTTATAATAATTTTTTCAAAAAGCCGAAGACATTTACTTTAATCCGAAACAATATTACTTTCAAATTGTCTTTATTATTATAATGTTTTACAGCAGTGGGTTCTAAACTCCTTCCAGTCAGACCTTGCTTTGGTTACACTAGTGATACTAGACTAAAGAAATGTATGGGACTCAAGAGTCTCTTATAAATAAATTTGGAGAAAAACAGTTAATTCTTCTGTTCCCAGGAAGAGAGACATTTTCCCTGTTTTTTCCACAACAAGTCTTAGAAAGGTTATACCTCAAGGAACTATAATATATCCTTTCTTGCTTTGTGTGGCATGAAAATTTTCTTCAGCCATGGAAAGCATAAAAATTTACTCCCTTTTAGCCCATAACTCTCTGTCTGCTTTTCTTTGTTCTTGCTTTGTTCCTAAGCATTGTCCTCAATGAAGTCACTTAGACCAGAAACCTTATGCTTCACCCACTATTTAACCAAAGTTTGAGTTAATCCTAGTTTTCCTTTACAGGTTCATGGACAAACTTTATTCCATACAGTATTGCATAACCAATATGTACTAATACCTTTAATAAAGCTTCTACACTTTCACCTAAGCATTGATAAACTATAGCTTATGATGTAATGATATTTTTGTTGTTTCCTCTCACTATGTATTGAGGAATTGAGACATAGAATTATCTGCTGTACTAAGGAAATTTGGATTATAATTGAGCGAGTTGTTTCATTAGTGTATATATATTATTCAAAGCACAGGCCAAAGAAACATGAAACTTTTGTTCTTCTTTCTTTTATTTTATTTACCAGATGACATCAAGGCAAGCTTCCTCTTCTCCATAACCTAATTTTTCTTACCTTAACCTATCCCTCAGCTGTACTGGTGCAGCTATAGGGTACTTCTGCTGACCCTGTGAGGGTAGGACAAATAAATGAGAGCCATTAACTGAAAGTGACAGCAGTTTTTGGAGACCCTACCAGTCACTGATTGTTGCTCTGTGAAATATCTTCAGAACTTTAATTTCCATGATTGCTTTCATTGTTGAAACATTCTTCCTGAATGAAATACTTGATTAAATTACCACACTTCTAATTTCTTAATTCAAGAGCAGATTTCCCTTTACCATTGCGTTGCCAAGCAAAAGTACAGGTTGTCCGAAGAGGAAGGAATAAGCCCTGCATATTGCCCCATATTGCTGCCACAGAGGGAGAAGACAATGAATGGTTTCCTTGACCACTGTAGGAAACATGATGTCAAGAGGAATTCTTTGCTTAAAAAAAAAAAAAAAGGATCTAATGGAGATGGTGCAGGGTCTTCAAAATACATCATACCAAATATTTTTGATACCAAAATCTTTTTCTAGGCTCATCTATGGGTCATACTTACCTTCAGGAATCAGTATGAGTTGAGTTCCTTGCTGTGTGATTGCATTTGCATTTGCAGCAGAGGTTCATCAATATCTGAGACCAGCAGGGCCTCTGCTCTTTCCTTGCTGCTGTTGTTGGTTGCTTGGAGAGGCAAAGAGCTGACACCAGTATTACAAACAGAAACACTAGGACAGTAAAAGAGAAGTTAAACTGATGCCCTCTGAGAGGAAGGAGCATTAGTTCTTCCTCACAGAAAGTGGGGAAGAGAAAAGGTGGTTTTCCTCATCATGGCCCAGATGAAGACAAGACAAGAGCTTTTCTATTCTGGGGCACAGGAAAAGGAGACGAGTGAGAGGGTGGGCAAGTCTAAGTGAAAATAGAATTCAGGGAAATCTTACTGTTTCCTGATGGGCCCCAGGAAACCACCCATGTGGGATGCCATAGGAAATACAGGTCAGGACAAGGTCAGGCTGCAGGAGAGACCATGGGCACAGAGCATCAAAACAGAAGCTTCCACAGAACATTTTGTCACCAGAAACAGCCAGTCTCCAAAGTTGAGCATATAATGGGTGTTGGTGCAGTTCAATACACCAAAATGTTTTAATCTGCACTAGACTATTTCTAAACTTTTGAGTAGCAATATATTTTCATAAAAAGTTACTTTCTAAATAACTCCTTGCAATTCAAATGCTACATGTATTTGAGCAGAAAATTCCTTTCTTTAAAACTTTTTTTTTTAAACTTTTCTTTTTAATAGTCCATCATAATATGTCCCTGGCACCATGTGACTTTATTATATGACTTAGATGGCAAGCCAGTCAACAAATAACAACTCTGCTTGTCCAGAGGTGAACACAGTGTAACATTTATCTGAGGTAGTCACCTTGGAAGTCAAGTCAGTACAATCAGTGTCAGTACTGCTGAGTAGATGGATAAAATGGGTTGGATACTCCTAGCCTATTTCTCTCTTTCATATGAAAAGTTTGCAGTTGATACACTCCGCTTAGTGGAGGAGAAATGCAATATTTAATCTGATGAATTTTTTCCCCTTTTTTATTAGGATTGCTTTTTGTCCCCAAAAGTCCAAGGTCTCCCAACTCAAACTTTGAGATACTAAAGCAGTTCTTATGCCATATGAATATAATACCAAAACAAACACACTCCTTGGTCTCTCAAACTCCCCTGTGTCTTCCTGAGTGTCAGTGGTGTGGTTTGATGATACAGCACAGGTTTAAAACCTGTTCTATATCTTTCGGACTGAAATGTTTTCTCCATCCCAGGACATGAGTGACCTGTTTGCAGTCCAGTGTAAAAGTGTTCATGTGCAGTGCTGTAGAGTTGAAAGCCAAGCCCTGTTTTTCCTGGGGAGCCTCTCACTCTTTCCTCCTGGCTGCCCTGTGAATCCAAGGGCTGAGTTTGCTACTCCTCTGCCTTGGGATAGAGTGCTTCCAAACAGCCTCTTCAATGAGTGTTGGCTTAGGTTTGTATTGCAATGCAATTTTTCTTTTCATAGTGTTTATATGGGTCCATGTGTTTATCTTAAGGTTTTACTGAAAGAAAATAAATGGGCTGAAAGCATTCATAATCATAGCATCTGCTGTTCATACATATATGTATGTGCATGCACACATAAAAATAATAGTGCTGTATTACTCTTATACTGTACAGATTCACTCTTTTTTTTTTTTTTTTTTTTTTTTTTTTTTTTTTTTTTTTAAGTCATCCACAAACAGAAATGTACCCGGTTCTATTGTGAAATGATTTTAGGTTTACAGCATTCACGTAATTCTATGGAAAAAGGAAGAAATAATTGAGACCTACTGAACATTTTGTGCCTCATTCCTCTTTTTTACAGCTTTCTTATTGCACAAGTAACCAGAGTATTTGCTGCCGCAGCTGTTTCTCATGCATGATGCAATTGTTTTATTAAGCATTATTTATTTGCATAGATCAGATTCTTTTATGACTGTGAATGCTCATTAGATCATGCCCAGTGCCACTCTGAAACTGGGAGTTCCAAAAGTTCGTGGCTTTAGTTTAACTCCAAAGCAGTGACCCAAATGGAAAAGGCTCCCATTGGCTCCCTTGTCATGTTTGTAAACAGTTTATAGCACTGCCTGTGAATAAAAATGGTTACACTAGCACAAAAAATTAGCATAACTACCTAGAAGAGTTAAAAAAAAAAACCCAAAGTTTTTAGACATGATAAAGAAGTATCTTTGTCTACTTGCAATAAATTACTAATTTAAAAAATCTAGCAAAATGTTAACTTTTAGGTACAATACATTGTTCTTGCAAAACCTTTTTCTTCTTGAATACTGACCAAATACAATTTGTCCACAGCTCTGTGCAGCTGTGCATGGCTAGTGCTGTCTAGAATCATGCTAATTAAAAGACACCACTTTCAAATGACATTCAATCGCTCATTGCAGAGAAATCCTGACACCATGCTGCCACACTGTCAGGATTTGACAGTCACAGTATTTATAGGCTGTGAAGAAGAAAATGGGCCCAGGACACAGCAAATAATGCTATTTGTGTCCCTGTATTAATGCTTCTGGGCTGCAAAGTCACATGTGCTCCCTTGAAATGCATTAGCATGGTTAGGGCACTTGTTAGTCAGCATTAAGAGGGCTGTCATGTGAATCTAATTTTGTTCAGATTGTAGGAAAATAACGATTTGCCTGTCAAGAGAGAACTTTAAAAATCTGTCAGAGGAAATGGATGAGGAAACACTGTAATGTACACAAAGTACGTGTAAAAAGACAGATCTTGGCCTTTAGCTCATCTGGATTTTTTTTTTCAGAGTGTAAGCAAAGGGTACCCAATGGTTTTCACAAGCTGTTAGAAGAAATACTTTCTCACACAGGTCATGATTTCCTTGTGGAAGCCACGGCTGCAGTCAGTGGCAGACTGTAAGCAGGATTGTAGAGAGCAGTGCATGTGTTAATGAACAACAAAAAATGTACATGATTAAATGTATCCGGGGAAATATTTTCGTATCATTCCGACAACAAATCAAATTATACTGATCACTTCTGTTGTGGATGGGTTATTCCATATCTGCTACTGATGGATGACTTGTATCTTATTCTCTTTAGCTTTCTGGTCCCTTTCCAACTGTAACATACCTCCTTTTTTTCTGACAGAGTAGAGAAATGCAGTTAAAGCTTGTCATGTTCACTCTTCTACCCTCTCCTACGAATTCCTTTTGCTACTAACAAGTGAAAATACTTTTATGAGCTGTTGTAGCTATTCTTTCCAAGTTGTGAATGAAGTCTCTAAGAAAAGGTATAAGTTTATTAATAGGGAAGGGCAGTGTGTCTCCCTGGTTATGGGATGGGGTCACTTCTGGCTCCAGGCTTGGGTGAAGCTGCACTGAGGGGCCTCATCTGCAAAAAGGGTAAGACTCATCCTCCAAAGTCTCTCTTATCCATCACCCATAGAAGTAGGTATAGGATGAACTAGGATATGAGGCTCAATAATTTTGACAGTTCTGTGTCTCTTCTTGCTGTGTGTTAGCAAGTCACTGGTAGAGAAACAAAAATTTTATTTTAATGATGTGTAAAGCAAGTTCATTAAAAAGTTTCCATCTTTTGAGATTTTTGCTCTGATTTCTGGTCTACTTTCCTTTAACAGACATATTTTTCTCCTTCTCCCTAGTGGTTTTTCATTCACAAACATCTAACCTAGAAAGGTTTGGGAACTGGGCTTGTGCAAACCTCATGAAGCTCAACAAGGCCAAGTGAAAAGTCCTGCACCTGGGTCAAAACAATGCCCAAACACAAAAACATGCTGGGAAGAGAGTGGATTGAAATTAGACCTAAAGAAAAAGACCTGAGGATGTTTGTGGATGAAAAGATCAATATGACTTGGCATTCTGAGCTTGCAGCTCAGAAAGCCAAACGTGTCCTGGGCTGCATCAAACACACCATGGGCAGCAGGTGAGGGAAGTGATTCTGCTCCTCTGTTCTGCTCTTGTGAGAGCCCACCTGGAGTTCTGCATCCAGCTCTGGAGCCCCCAGCATAAGAAACACATGAGCCTGTTGGAAAAATCCAGAGGGTGGATGATGAAGCTGATCCAAGGGCTAGAGCACCTCTCGTACAAACACAAACCGAGAAAGCTGGGGCTGTTCAGCCTGGAGAAGGCTCCAGGAGGAACCTGTAACACTTCCAGTACCTAAAGGGGGCTTACAGAAGAGCTGGAGGGGTACTTTTCACAAGGACATGTGAAAAGGACATGAGGTAATGGCTTTAAGCTGCAAAAGGTCACATTTAAATTAGATGTAAGGGAATTATTCTGTACTGTGAGGATAATGAAGCACTGGAAGAGCTGAAGTCCACAGAGAGGCTGTGGACTCCTCATGCCTGGAGGTGTTCAAGGCCAAGATGGATGGGGCTTTAAACAACCTGGTTTAGTGGAAAGTTCCCTGCCCATGGCAGGGTGGTTAACACAAGATGATTTTAAGGTCCCTTCCAACACAAACCATGCTATGATTCTATGATCTTTTAATTGACATAAGATATCCTGTGTACTGACTGTGTACATCTTGGAGGTGTACTGAAAAGATTCAATCTATTGCAGAGTACCTTTCTATTTCAGCAGTCCTGCTAAGGTTCTTTCATGATGTAGTGCAGCACGTGCTGAATTTTCAACTGCCACAAGAATGTAGAACTAAGAGTGCAAATAAAGATGCTTCACAATGTTGGAAAACTTAAAAAAAAAAAAATGCAGGCATTGATGTTGCCATTGTTGAATGGGATGGACAAGTAATGTCAAGCCTTGAAAAAAGACACCCTTTTTCCTGTTGGCTTTTTGATCTTTCTGAGCTCATGTTCTGTGTCACCGCAGTTTCTGTCAGTGGATTCTCTAAGGAAGGTGAGACCAACATGCTGGACCAACTTCTTTTCAGGAGTTTCTCCACTGAATGAAAACTCAAAATCCTGTCAGATACCCAGACTCTTCACTGGTGTCGTAACCACCTTAAATGGTGTGGAAACTAGAAAACAGCCCCTGGGAAATGCTGAGAAGCAAAATAGAGCTATGGAGTCCTTCAGGCCAATTTCTTCTGGGGCTTAGTACTCAGTACAAGAAAATTCTGTGAAAAAAAATAAATAAATACTCTTGAGGAAAAATAGCTTACTTAAACCAAGAGCCATAGCACTCCTGAAATGAGAGCATGCTGATAAAGTGATGTTGCATTTCCTAGTGGGTTCACATGAATAACCAGTCAATCAATCATGACTGGTTGTTTTCCTCAATTTCGAATCTATCTGACTTGAGTTCTTTACCCACAGAGTAGAATTTTCTATTTCTCTGTCTGGTCCAATAACAGCTCGTGTGATAGATGCATACTCTGCTTGGATAAAATGAAGGGTGGGGGGGGGGAATTGCAGGAAGATATTTGAGACCAATTTTTTAATAATAAAAGGTAGGAACCAGGACTATTCTGGCTAATTTCATAGTGACAGTTTTGTCAAAAGATTAAAGTTTAATAGTTAAAGGACACACTAGGAACCTTAAACTTTTGTGTTTGCACTGACCCACTTTATAGTCTTGGATTAATCATTCATTTCTCTTTGGCTTCACCATCATTCAGCAAACTAACTCTGTAAGTGCAGGAATGTAAACCATTTCTTTTTCTCCGTTTAGATTTTTAAGGGTTTTGTCTGGCTTAGTCTTTTCTTTGATGGAGTGCATACTGAGATTGCATATTCTGGGTAGAAAAAAAGTGCATTTTGTTTGGGGAATATCATGACTGAACTATTTTTCTAGTATACTGAAAGCCCAACTTCCTCAAACCTTTTTAATTTCTCTGCCTCCCCTGTTTCTCTGAATTTGTTAAATTTTTGTGGACATTTGTCCTGTCTAAATGCTTTTATGGGGTATGGCCTTCATAACTTGCTATCTGTAATGATTTTTTTTTCATTTGTTCTCTTGGTTTCCATGATACCTCATCAGTCCCCAGCTGTCTCTACTCCTTTGATCTGCATACTATGACTGGGAATATGACAACTATAGCTTAATGGAAACTTAACTATATAGAATGTGTCTCTCCTAATGTTCTGCCTGAATTCTGGTCTCTTTCCAGATCAGAGAAGATCTTTTGTCTTCTCTCAATACATTTCTTGTTTCTCATGCAAAGGTCCAACAGTTCCATTTCCTTATATTTATTAATTCTGTTCCTGAAAACACTTTCCAATTTACCATGCTGCTACTTCTTATTTATGGAATATCTTCAGTCACTCCCGTTTAACTTCCTTTCTTCTCCATTAAACTAATGTAGAAAACCCAGCGTGTTTTCTCTCAAGTCAGCAGAATGGCCAATCTCACATTCTTGAATATCCAGAGGCTGTCTGAAACATCAGATCTTACCTTGAAATCTTGGAAACAGGAGATGATACCTACCCTAATTTTCCTTTTTTATTCTCATGCGGTTCTGTCTGGCAAGCATCTCTGGACAGTCCATAATCCAGAAACACCCTATGCAAGAATATTACACACACGAAGTTGTAATTCATACTGGCAGTTTCTGCTTCCTTTTTTTTCTCTTTGCTAGAGCCTATCTAAAACAAAACCATTGAAATTAAATAGGTCATTTACTAACTTGGAATAAGAAAAGAATCTGGCTTTAGAAAATTCAGACATCTTTGTAACAAGTGTGTGATATGACTACACCCAACCAAAATAAACATGTCACACCCAGCTGGTTTTTTCCATCTTTTTTTTTTTTTTTTTCAAATGTGGATTATGTGGCCATTATTTTGCTACAATATCAGTCTCAGAAGCCTCAGCTTTTTATCAATCAGGAAAACATGTGATATCTTTTTCTCTAGGATTGAGCAGTCACTTTTTCCCATGGTGTGAAATATTCTACAGTCCTTTTATTCTGGGCTGGTTAAAATCTCTCCTTTTCTTACAACACTCTGTTTTGTCTGTACTCCTACTCAGAGGTATTTCACTAGCTTATCTCCTTTTATTATTGTTTAAGGGGAGAAAGTGTTTCTAGTTGCCAGCTGATAAAGTAAGAAGTGAATGACAGCAACCTAAAATTTTATGAAAGAATCTGGTTTTTTAAAATTTAAATGTAACTGGCATCACTTATCTTCATATAGCTTCTGCCTATGTGGAAAAATCTTTCTTTTTATAACAGCTTGTCAGCTGAATAATAGAATGGGGGGAGCCAACTTGAAAGACATGGCTGATTGGTGCAATTGAAAGGGGCTTTACAATTAGAGTTCTGGCAGAACACAAAAAAGAAATTGTCTGGCCATGAAGAACGGAGCCTACTTTAGAATTCCCTTTTCTCAGCCAGATAGCATGCATCACTGTTCATGCATTCTCTTGACATTGAATAGAGGACTTCAGAACTACTACCCCAAATTATCCCTTACTGTTTGGTTCTATTTGTGATATTTGTTTGGGGGAGGAAAAAAAATCTCTATTACTGATTGTAATGGCATGTGGCTAAATTCCATTCCATTTATGCACTTAATCTCTTAAGCTTGTTTCCCCTCCTCCCCCAGCCCCCAATATTGCAACACACATTTTACTTTGATTAACTCTTTTTTAGATTAGGAGGAAAAAACCCAAGATCCTTCTCATTCTCATCTCCTCTCCCTTCCCTTCATTTTACTTCCTTTTCTTTCTCTCATTCCTCTTCCTCCCCTCCCCCAGTGGTTGTGTATGTGAATTAAAAGAAGAAGGAAGTCCTTGCAGGTGTGTTTTGAATTACAGTGGTAGAACAATAGGACAACCTTCAATTAACTAACTCCATACCTATTCACAGGGAATATTTGTTCCCTTGTCTCCAGCATTACTTAATATTTGAAACCATCTCTATTTACAAAATGTACCTGGTGACGAGAACAGGTTTTCAATTCTATTTGAACTCGTCTATGATGCTCAGTAATGTGCCAGGGGTTTTTTTATTTATTCTTAAATTATGCACATGGGTGTCTCTAAGCACAAACGAAAAACAGAATACATACAACAGTGAAGTATCTTCCAGTGATACTTGAAGACAGTAGTGGGGGAGGGAGGGTAGATGTTGGTAGTGTCATGCATTTGACTCCTTCCTACATTAAAATCAACATGCTAAATATTTATTTTATATTTCCATGGATCTTACAGATTTAAAAGCACCCCTGTCAAGGTAGCTTTCATCATTTTTACACTATATGTTTTAAATTGCTGTTATATATAACAGCCACTGAAAGCTTAACAGTGGCATTTCTGATTGAAATACTTGCTGTTTGTAGTTACAGAGCTGCTCATTAGGGCTATTTTTATCCCTTCTTTTAAAGAAGTACAGGAGAATGTGAAGTTCTCAAATCCAGGCAGTAAATAAAGAATGGGAAGGGAAGAGTCAGCCTCAGTTCTGTTCTTCCCTGTTTATCATGACCAAACCAATTTAATTCAGAAAATTCCAATACAGTGCTTTAGTTTGGTTCTGTTCAGTTTTGGTTGTTTATCAAGGAGCAAAATCATGGATTATCCTGGCAAAAATCAGTGGATTTTTTTAAGGAAATGTCATAGATCGATGAGTGACATCTATATTTCTGGCAAGGGGAAACAAATATTTAAAGATTGAGGGGTGTCGGGGGGGAGGGGAAGACAGGTGATGAAAAAGAAAAATTTTCACATGAGAGAGAATACTTTTTTTAAACAGCTCTCCTCATGAATTCTCATGACTTGCTGCAGCCCTTTAAGAGAGTGTGAGATGGCTGGAATTGTTGGCTACATTCCCTGATCCTAACATTTCCTATGCAGCAAAGATTCAAGAGAGGTTTACCAGTACTTGAATATTCGGGTTATGCTATGGATCTTTTGTGGAAAGCCTTAAAGCTTTAGCATAATTTGAGGACCAGTCTGCATTTTGAATGGTGGCAACAATCAGACAGATCTACCTTTTACAGTTTTGAAGTAGGGACAAATTTATCTGACAAGAGCCGCACAGAGAAAAGTATCTTATTATGGATGCAACATAGCCTTGCTCCAGAGTCATGTTGAAGGCTTTCCCAATAAACATGTTAACATGAGTTAACAAATGAGGAAAAAAAAGTAATTTCAACTGGGAAGACAAAGGTGATTCAAATTTTTGGTATATAACTTGTTTTCACTTCTGCTGTTGCCTCAAGTCCTGCTGTGGCTCACTTGAGGTAACCTGCAGGGTCATCTATTCTTGTACAAACGTTGGTTTTATTTTTCTTTCACAATAAATGAAGTCAGCCTGAGACCAACTTCTAGGCCAGCTAAAAAGATATAACTTTAATTACCTGGTGGCAGCATTCTTTATTGTGTCAGCTTTATGTTTGTTGAACCCAAAATAGCTCTGTACCAGACTTTCAAAAGTTTGATCCCAGGAGGTTTACTCTAAGGTCGGGATATTCACTCTTCACTCCCCCCTCCTTACTCCTTGGAATCTAGGTCAGCCCAAAGTGACAGAAATGCAGACAACTGGAATTGCTACTCATTTTGCAAACTTGGGCTGGAGTGTGTAATGAAGGATGATTGTGCTACCTGGAGTGAGCAAGGGAATTTATCTCAGTGATATGTTATTCTCCTTGGTGCACAGCTCAGATTCCTTTGACTCACTTCAAATTCTAAGTGCTTCCTATTGCTCTATGCACTATCACTGGGCTGCCTTCACCTTTTCAAGCGTGTTTTCTTAATGCAATAGTCTTGTAAAAAAATTATCCCCCGTGAAATGGAGAAGCAGGAAGGTACATAACAAGTGAAAATCCAAAAGCAAACCTAAATCTTGGTTTAAACTCACCATGAAAGTGACCTTTGCTCTGATCTGGAAGTCCGTGTCTCTTATCTACAAACAGTATTTCTCTGAAGGATGAGGGTGCTGTTTAAATGTATAAAGGTTTTCACTTAACAGTGCTACTTTTATGCTGGAGCTCATATCAAACTTTAATCCTTCTGCAAAGCTTTAAATCCTTTCCCTCCCATGTAAATTTCTTCACAATTTAAGCTTTCCTTCCACAGGCAGAATTCATATTTCTCTGTGAATCAGAAATAGTATTTCAGAGACCTTGAGAGGTCAGTTACTCCGTTTTCTCTACCAGCTCAAGCTCAGCTCCTGACAGTGTCTTCAGGCTTTTAAAAAACATCAAATAATGAAGATACTGTAGTTTTCTTAAGAAGTATATTTATAAAACTATCCTTAAAACTATAAAGTAAGTTTTTCATGTCTCTTCCAAATCAGTCACAGTTGACTTCCCTGAGGTGGTACCTCCTCAGCCATGCTCTTCCTGGGTCTGCATATGAGACCTGTAAGAGAGAGCCCACCCGTCCTGCTCATCTCCATGGACAATCCCCTCTGAAGCTTAATTGGCTAGTCAGTTATGTGTCAAAGCTGCTGATGTGTTTACTTCTGTCAGTTTGGGCAGAAGCAGCAGGCTAAGGCACTAGGTAGTTACTGGTGAGGAATGGGCGTATCAAACCAGGTAGAGTGAAATTGAGCTTTCTCCCACCAGCTAATATTTTGGGCCAGACTACAGCTGAAGAGCTGTTTACATTTTCATCCTTGGAAGGTGAATGAAATAATTCTGTTTCAACAAAGAAATTAATTTGATATACTTATGAGCAGAGGTTCTGGATTTGGGCAAAACCTTTTTTTTTTGCGTGCACACAAATAAACTCAATTTGTTACCACAATGCAAATAGCTGTTAATGATCATCATAATCAAAGGAAGTAAGATTCTTATTTTCTCTGAAATAATTTATACTTCTGAATTTCAGGCACGGAGTGGTTTCCAATAAATAATTTAGGCTATTTGTGTATCCTCCAAGTTTTGATCTCCTCTTCACAGATTCCTCTTCATCATCTTTGGGAAAGTTGTCAGGTTTTCTTATATTAGACAGAGAACAAGTCAGTCAATTGATCATATGAACATTAAGAGAAGTGGAAGGAAAGAACAGAAACTCTCTCTCATTTTAATTTCTTACTAAAAAAACCCCTCTCAATTCTGTTTATATATATAACACAAGTGTTACATCTGGGTGTATTAATACCGATTATAGTCTGAACTGTTTAAGGAATCTCGACCCAAAGTAGAACTTTGTCTGTCATTAATTTGAGTTACTGCTACTTGTGTCAGCACTATTTAAAAGGAATCAATGAAGGTTTCTGAAGGAAAAGCCTTGTCATCTACTCCCAAATGGACTAAATTAATTAAACTCTTGGAGCCAAATCTATGACATGTTTTATATATTGTTACTTTTTATGGATTTGCTGCCGACATTGATTGGATTGAGAGGATGAGCTTTTCTAATAAGACAAAAAAGAGATTTTCTAAGGGGCTTTTGTTTGTTGGTTTGTTTGATTTTAGACGTATATGTACAAATTAACATCAAGGAAATAAACAGTACATCTGTCCTAGCTAAGCATGTGAAGACTTTCACACCACCAGAAGTAAGGCGGGAGAAGATTTTTTTAAAAATTTTTAAAATTTTATTTAATATATCCATTCCCAAAAGCAAAATGTGTGGAGACAGCTCCTTCAAGATGTGTGTTAATGTGCTAAGAAATCAAACCCCTTTTTGACCAGCAATGTGCTCCCAGACACAGCTTTTCCTCCTGGAAGAGACTGTAGCAAAAGTGTATTGGAGAGAAGGAACCATTAATTCCGTAAGTGTCACAGTTAATAGAGAGGAAAAATATCCATTAGCTTAAGCTAACCTGCATTGTAAAGCTTTAGGAAGAGATACACAAGGCTAAGTTTAGTCAGTGAAGTTAATCTCCCTAGGCTTCTTTCCACAATAAGTGGAGATAAGGGTAGACTGGACTGCTGCCTGGGTGAGTTCAAACCAGTCTCACTCCCTGAACCCCATGCTGCAAAACCATTTCTTCCCTTGGCAGAGGGGGGAAACTTTGGGGAGAGAGGTGTCGGGGGCTCTGGCTGCACTGAGAGCACGCCTGTGGAATTATCCACCCACCCAAATTATCCTGCTGACCCAGGCTGACACATCAGCCAGGTTGTCGTCCAGTGCCTTGTGTGTGAAGAGAAATGACCATCTTTGGTGACATTGCAGCTGCACAGCAGCAACAGATGAAACAGAGGCCTCCCAGACTCAGGGGGTCCCGTTCCCCCTGGGCAGGCTGGCTCATGGTGCCCTTCTTCTTGCCCTCACTGTGCCCAAGCCTTCTCAGCCAAGGCACTCCAGTCAGCCTTTTACCTTCACTCTCATGGAGGTTGTGGAGTCCAACAAGCAAGAGGGACCTGGCTGATTGAACTGTAACAAGTATTTTCATTATTCTTGCAAAACCATTGACTGTTTCTAAGTTATAGGCAGTGGCAACCATTTGGCAGGCGTCCAAAGGCATAGGGCTAAATCTGCATGTCCGCACAGATCTTAGTGGAGTAGGATCTTGGCCTGTGACTCAGACACTTAGGCAACGCAAACAAATTAAAAACAAACCTTAATAGTGATTAATAATTGACTATATGAGAGACTTTGGATTGTATTCCAATTTACAGTAAAGATTTGGCCTTATAAAGATGCTCTGGATTCTACCAAGGTGTTGTAGCTTAACCAAAAAGAGTCCTGTACAATTGTCCCAATGTACTTACTGAACATGCTTTTTTTTCTTGTGATTTTTTTTCAGGAAAAAGAGTATTTTCATCCATGGAATGTCTTGCAAAAGATAACAGGAAAGAAGAAAAGAAGAAAAATGAAAAAGAATGTCAATGTCCACTTTAATTATTTCCATATCTTTCCACTAGATAGGTTTGCACAGTTAATTGCAAAAATGATTAAGACAAATGCTATTAGTCACCATTTAAATCCTTTTTAGAATAGGAGAAATGTTGATAACAGGAACAAGCATATCCCAGACCAATGCATTTTACCAATAATAGATTTACTGACTAGAAGGTAAATGAAGGAGACAAAAAATTGAAGAGCTGTTAAAGAGTGGAGTCAGAGCAGTTCTCCCAACACTTAGAAGAAATGGGAGAGAAAACATGGGTTGAGATTCCCTGTATTTTGACCTCTTTTTACAGAGAATGAGTGCTATCTGAAATAAATGTTTAGTTATTTTTTAATGTGATGTTCATCTTCAGATGAAAATGTATTAACAAAGAAAAGGCATCAGTGCAGGCATCCAGATAAAGAGTAAAGGGGAAGATACCACTTCTCAGTTTGGAGAGGACGGACAAACTGTTTTTCCTGATGCAGATTCTCCTGTTGCCCATGGCATAGAACAGTGCTCCTGTTAGTTTCCCCTTGTGACTCAGTGTACAGTGACCCTCGGCCCAGGTGGTTTTACCACCACAAAATGTCAAGTTGTTCAGGGATAAATTATCATTGCTGGTGTTGAAACTGTGATATCACATCAGGAAGGGAAAGGCATTGCTTTTCTGATAAGTTCTGGGTGGATGCTTCTCTGGAGTGTGGTTCAGGGTCCTTTAGCTGGACTCTTATCTAGAAGGGAAAGACTCCAAAACTTTTCTTCAGGATGTGGCCTGAGTGAACAAAGGCCAGAGTACAAGCTATGGTGTCTCCCTGAAGATATTTACTGTTTCAGTATCTGTTTCTTTGACTATTTTCTCTTTTTCTACTCCGAATAGGTTGGTATCTATCCAGAGAATGTTTTTAAATGGTTTTTTTCAGACTTGCCAGATGTAATTTGGTCATGTTGATTTTCTCCCTAAGGCCAATTGTAAATTGAATTATAGTAAGAAAAAAGACATTTGTAATGTTGTCAATACAGTAGGAACCTGCTTAGGTTTTCAATTTTGGTGGGTTTTTCTTCTGGTTGTTTTCACAGGTTGAAAATTCCTTTGTTGATATTCACTGCTGTAAAAACTGACTTAAATGGACCCATGAGCTGCAGAGGTTTTATATTGGCTTTCCAACAACAAGTCCACATCATTCAAAACACTAAAGGAAACAGAGATTGATATAAAGCTTCAAACATTTATTGGATGTTTCTATGGCTGATATGCAATAATAAGTAGGTTTTATTTTCCCTTCTTTTAGGCATCATGGGCTGTAACTAGAGTTTGGTTTTTTTAAATTAATTTTTATGGCTTTTGGCATTTTCTAAGTAGATCAATAACATCATGAAGCTTTTAACGTTATTTCTGGGAAAGCTGCTGACACTTTCAGGACATTCCAAGGGAGGAGTTTGTGCATGACCAGGTTGTTTGTCCATTCAGTGTGAATTCAGAGGGATGAAAACCAAGACAAACTTGACATTTTTGGAGACTATTGTGCTGTTTGTCTCGTAGAGAAAATAAGGTTGACATTTTAAAGCATGCAATGAATGGTATGTAAGTAATGCTGTGCCACTGATTTACTGTGCAATCAGCCAAAGTGATCTGTTTGATTTTACAAACAGCTATTTCTGGAGACATGGGCAAGGCACGATAAAATGTTCTCACAAGCTAATAGGCTTTCATGTATGGATTAAAAATATAAGGGAATTTTTCATAGGGTTGTTAACTCTCCTTCTTCCTCAGCCCTAGATTTCCAGTTTAGGAAGACCATGAACTAGTGTGAGAAATACTTCTTAATATATTTCTGCCTAAGCATCTAATGCCAATCCCTGCGAAGGAAGGAGAATGGGAGCTGAAATCCCTGAAACAGTGTGAGAGTCAGAATTTTGTTCATAACTGAATACATCTCCTTTTTTTCTGTAAGAATATTAAATATTAATATTAATATGTATATGTATATGTATATATATACACATAAACTCTTTTTCCAGCAAAAAATACCAAAAACATCCAGTAGAGACTAATCTAGATTAATGTCCTCAAACACGAATCGAAGGTTCTTATGGCAAAATTTTGGCTTTGCTGTGTCAGAGAATAATGGTTAAGGAAGTAGAGGGTTTTTTTAGCTGTTTTCCATCTCATGTAAATTGCCCTCATGCCAGTTTGTGATAGATATTCCCACTACACTTACTTTTGCTAGGCAGTTTTAATGCTTTTAATTCTGCTCCTTTTTAATTTTTCTCCTTTTTGTCCTGGCATGTTGTTAATCCTGAGTGGAAGAAAGAGAAATTAGAAACTGCACCACCTGTGTTACTTAGAGTATCCTTCTGTCATCTTTGTTTAACCTCTGGAAAACAGTGCATTTTCCCTGGGAAATCCACTGGTGCTGGTATTTCCAGGCTTGGGACTGTGTGCCCTTGAGAACCCTCTTCCAGAAGTGAATTTCCTTGTATGTGATATGAGAACTGCTCTGAGAAGCAGTGCACCCACAACCCTCAACGCTTCCTACAGCAGCCTGAATTCTTGACTCTGAGTAACCCCCAATTGACTCCAGACCATGCAACTGCAGGCCAATAACTCCTCACTTTCACTCTGAGAGTCACTGACACATCTGAGAAGGAAAATATTTGTTAAAATACTTCCAGCTGGGATTTTTTTTTATTATTATTATTGGAGGCGGGACATTAAGAGGCATTATCAGCTTCCAACCACAGCCTTGTTTGTGAGTAAGAAGTGCCAATGGGTTTGGATTCCAAAATGCACTCACCCGCACGTGTGGGGAATCTTAATTAAGGAGTATGCTGCCAGCCCCTATACATTTAATTTTGCTAAACATATTCCAGAAAAATCTAGCAGGTTTATAAAGATTACCATGCCATTATATCATAATAGTAGAACAGAGTTTTTACTGAACCAGAAAACAAGCAAATGAATAGAGGCAGAGAGATGACAGCCTGCTGTGAAACCAATGGATACAAATTGGTTTCCTCTAGTCACACTCGCCTTTAACTGCTTTAGATTCTCAGGAGCTTTTCATTAAGAATCTCCATGTGCCCTTTTAAAGAAGAAAGTGCATGACTCTTTTATTTTTGGAAATACAGGTACAATAAGCATAATATCAGCTTGAGATTGGTAAACTGGTAGATTTTTATTTAATGTCTTTTGGACACTATTTTCTCTACAGGGCTAGGTGGGTTTCCAACATATGAATAAGTTACAAAGTGCAGTTGTTCTTGTGGTATTTATGCAACTTGTGATTAGGGCTGGTGGAATGGCATTTAAAATATTTTATAAGCTTTGATTTGTTTTGGGTTTGTCCCCATTTTTTGTTTTGTAATATAAAAACATCCCCAAGAAATACCTGCTTCAATAAAGTGAAATAATTCCTGAAATTGTTATTGTCTGTATCAATATTTTTCTCCTGGGTTGTTAAATACTGAGTATTCAGCTTGAAATATTCCTATGTTTAGGCATATGAATTTACATAGTTTTAAAATTTCCTTGGTTTGTTGTTTCATTTTCTAAATCAGCTTTTTTCTTCTGTTTTTGTTTTTTTTTTCATAGAACAAAAATAATTTTCTGATAAACACCAAGAACTTGCTTTTTCATTAGCAATCAAATACCATATTTAAAAACATGTCTCACAAAAATCATCACTGATACTCAATGCTGCTTGGAATTTGGATCTGTTCCAATTATTGTTCACTGCTGTTCAAGGAAGTGGTAGTGGGAAGAATTTTCAGCACAGAAACACAAAAGGCAGTAATCCTGTTTTGCTGGAAATAGCTGTTACTCAGAGATTTCCCCAAAACTCTGAGGTTAATTTTTGGTTAAAGAGCCTCATACTTAGTAGCTTAAATAAACTAATCCTGATGTTACTGAAACTGGACAGTAATACTCAGAAGTGAATCTTTCATCCTTAGCAGGATTTATGGTATGGAAATTGCTGAACACTTCACAGTGTGCTAGTTTGTGACCTGGGGTTCAGAAGTACAAAAGAATTACAGAGATATATGATAATACAGGACAATAGTTTAATTTCTAAGGTTGTCTGAGAAGCTATAAAGTTAATATCTCATTTCTTCTTCCACCACCTACTAACCCACAAGATCAAAGTGGGTCGTGTAGTCCTGGAAATAAGGAATTGCCTAATAGCTATGGACTTCATTCCCTGAATTATCTCTACGGGAGAATAAGGCTTGAAGAGATAACGACATATGTGATAGATCAGACACAGTTCTAGTCCCAAGTTTGGGCAATTAGGCAAGACCTGAGCTAAGCACAGAATTCTCATCATTTTCAGCTACAGGGGTGACCTACTTTCTGTGTATTGATTCAACTCCTGAAGTTCAATATTCTGTATGAACAGAATTCATGCAGAATTTGAAATGTTTTGGCCCAGGACTCCAGCTGATGTACGTCTATCTCGGTAGATCTGCTAAAGGAAGCAGTAGTTTGAATCTGATCATGTATCTTCATCTCAGCACCTGGTATTTTGAAAGTGTGTTTAACTTAATAAGTAAGCCTTTGTGTCAAGTTTCACTCACTTGCATGGATTTCAAGTTGTTTTGGAGCCTGGCCATATCAGTCAGCCCAATAAAGAAAGGAAACTCAATTCAGGGGACATTTTAAAGCGTAGTGCTTAAGCACTTTGAGAGCTTATCCAAAAGCACAATAAATTGATCTCTGTTTGGGTGTATGCTTGCCTGGACTTATCACTACTGTAATTTGAACCAACATCATCAGCAATTTTCTCAGCTGCTCTAGCTTGACAGAAACCCAGGACTGTCACTGAGATTTTACAGTAGAGCTGCTCTAGAGATCTTAATGCTTCCCTGTATTAAGATCCTTGTTATCTGTGTTAACTTTTATTTACCCCACATGTCATAATGCCCTCCACCAGGCTAAGAGTGCGAAGGACATTGGGAGCCCACAATGCTCTTTTGTAGTCTTGCCTGGTAGGAACGTCAAGGCAAATCTTCAAAAGCAATGTTCAAAAGAGAGGCTGCTAAAGAAGCCTGAGAAATGCAAATCCTATTTAAATAAGGAAATGATGTTCTTCAGTGATCTCAATAAGACCAGCTTGAGCAAGCCAGGAATGCAAACGAAATCAAAAGACGTACAGTCTGGCTTGACTGGCAATAATACTGTATGTGTCGTGGAGAAACTGTAAATGACAAAGAGCCAGAATGCCTCAAAGTTTTGACGTGAAAGGGACCAGCAGGGTGCGATTTGGTTGAGGATACCATTGGTTCTGGGCCACTGAGATTATTTAGGAAGTGAATTATCCTGCCAGAAAGGTTTGTGAGTACAAGCAAAGCAAAGTCAGAAGGGGAAAAACAATCCCTGACATTTACGCTTATACAGCTACTGTATAAACTGAACTCATTATGCCATGATAGGGTTTTTTTGTTGGGATTTTTTAGGTTTTTTTTCCAAAATGTCTGTCTCTCATTCAGAATAGTCCTTTGAGGGCTGCTGCTGTATTTATCCAGGCTACTGGGCCAGATGCATGAATTCCAACTCCCTCATCAAGAGTGTATAAAACACTGAATGAGAATGGGAGGAACCAATCAAATAATGTGGGCAGAGCTGGAATTCATCCTAATTTGCTACATACCCTAGCCTAATTAATGAAGAAAGAATGGCAGAGGATCAATTGGTACAAGAGGATACCAGTGAAATGGATTAATATCTGTGAGGCAGTTTCTGCATTAATAATCCAAACACCAGCAATTACAATTCCTACTGTTTATTATCTTTCACTGCTTATCTATTATAGTTGTACCCATTTCTGAATCAAAGGCCTCATTGTGCTAGGCAGTGTACCCATATGGATGAAAGCAGCAGATCCTACCCAAGCATTCTGAGTTCCTGTAACATGCACTAAACACAACAACTGAGCAAAACAGACACCACTGGCTCTGATATACAAGGGCTAAAGGCTCCTTTCACTTGTTACAAAAATGCTGTTACAGACCATTACGTGGGTATATAGTAATTGAAAATGACAGCATATTAAGCCATATTTCACTACCCAGTTGGTAACGATTCCTGATGATGTATTACACTCCTTAAAGTCGTGTACTGGTCTAGTTTGGGGAAGGAAAAATTGTATCAGAATAACAATCTCGGTCATTATATTTTCATAATGTTTTGATGGCACTGATCAAAATAAAGCTTGCACATTGTTTCAGCTTCATTCTTGGACAAGCACTTTAGCAGGAAAGGTGTTTCTTTTACCTAATTGAAAAAAATGCAGGAGAAACTTAAGAGATAATAAGATGCATTAGAATTTCAAAGTCTCCATCTGTATAGATCTTAAATAATAAGTGGAATATATCATTAATAGCTATTTGAAATTCAAATAGAGTTCCAAAATATTAGTGACAAAGTCCCAGAAGCCTGTCAGTTTTCATCAACTGAGGCCATGCTCCATGTTCATTGGCTTGATGGTATGTTCAAAACAGAAAGGAGAAATATTCTGCACACTAATTTTAAAATATTTGATGACAAATATGTTGATTTTTACACACCATAATGCAATTATGCCCATTATGGAGGCATTCTGATTATTATAAGTATCGTTAAAAAGATGTGTATCAATTTCTTCCAACAGTAAATCCTAGATTTACTAAGATCTTCACAAGATCAATTGTGCAGCTTTCTAAGAGGAACGAGTTTTAAAGAGTTGATATCTCATACAGTGCCTGCAAAGATTAGAATAGCTTACCAGTGTACATCAAAGATTTATCCACCTTAAGCTCCTACAAGAGAAGTTATTTTTTTCACACTTGCACATGCTGTGCATGCATAAGTGAGTAATGTTAAGCTGAGATGAAGGGGAGGTGAGGTATATCTGATGCCAGCAAAGACAATATACAGATGAGTAAAAGCTATTTTGTAGCTTCTAGCTGCCATTTTCACAGTTAACAAATGTAGGTGGAAACATTTCTGGCTTAATGCAGGAATATTTATTTGGCTTTTTTATCTGTCGGCTTTCCTTGTTCACTTTAATGTAAAAATGATTGCAGGATTAGGTGACATTCTCCTTTAGATGAAAACAAGAAAATCTATAAATTAGTTTTATAGGGATTTAAATTAAATTCATGTTAACAAAGAATATTTCAAGTGTTATTGAATACAGGGTATTTAGTATAAAATCAGTGACAGATTCATGGATCACTGCTAAACTTGAGCAAACAGGGGACTTTCTCACTTTGCAAAAGAAATGCTGCTTCTAAAAAGAGAAATACACTTCAGTCAGCAGAGTTCATAAAACATCTTGAGGTCAATGACGCCCAATAGGACCTTCGAGTCCAACTGCTGACCCAGCAGAGGACAACCTAAGATCCCACCATGCCCCTCAGAGAGTTGTCCAAACACCTCCTGGACTCTGGCAGGCCTGCTGCCAGATCACTTAGTTGGTCCTTTCTGTGTTTCAGTAGGTCGCTCTTCATGATGAAGATTTTCATGAACCTCTTATAAATGGAAGGATTCCAGATGAATACAGTGGGATAGGGCTGCATCCCAAAGAAGGCTCGCTGCCTAGGTACTTCCAGAGCTGATTTTGTTACCTGGGGAGTGTTTTTCTCATTAAGGCACCTGAGTTGCCCTCTCCTATGGAGGCCATTTTTTTGTGCTCAGCCCTCAGACAAAGGATTTCAAGGTCAGGCATTTTTCACAATAAAGTTCAATGCGATATACTGGCAGTGCCATTCTTTTTTGTACTGTGAGGCAATAGAAATTACAGTTCCAGGTGTCTCTATCAGAAAAATCACCCATAACTGAGCACTTGACTGTTTTTCCCTCAGTTTCTCTGAATCAATTCTTTATTTATCCCCTTTGAAAAAGAAGCTCATATCTATGGTATAAAAAATGCATACAAAATATTTTCTGAATTTGCCATTCACTGTGTTTAAACTCTGGGTTACATTTAGATCTTACAGCTTTTTTGTACCCAGAAAACCCAAAAATATACTAAAAGCCACTGCTGCATGTGTAATGGAAAAAAAAAGACTGTTGGTAGCTGCGTTAACAGTCAGCAACAGCTACTGCTACAGTCTGTTTCCAGATTTTAGCATTGCTGGTAGGAATTAAGTTAATGGCAATCATGGTGAAGTGTTGGCCTGTAATCTGCCACAGGACATGACAGAGCAGATTTTTAGATAAAGGCAGCATCATAAACCAGGGTGAGAGTGGAGGAGGAAGGACTGTATTTTAGAAATTAGGTATTCATTTCTGGAAAAAGCCAATTTTAAATAAGCAACCAAGAACAGCTGTAGAAACAGTCTCTTCAACATTAAAACAACTTAATCAGAAAGAAAGTAATTCTTAATACATTCGTTTTTCAAAAGCTGAGAGAAAATGGGAACCAATGCTGTTGTGAATCAACCACATATCACTAATATGTGAAGAAAGAAAAATGTTGCTCAATTCAAACTTCAAGATGATTTACTACATCTAAGCTAATGAAAGTCTATGTAAGCAGTAGTAGAAGATTTCATCTTCTATCCTTTCATCCTCAGACTTTGAAACTCACCAATATTCTATATTGAGACAAGGATTCAAACAATTGCTTTATTCCTTTCATTGCTAACCACTTTGTGTCAGCATTAGAATTAATTATTAGCAATAACTTAGATGGTAATAGGGTTTTGTACATTCTACTGATTTCTTAGGATAGTAGGGAATGTATCAGTTTTGGTAGAGTTATTTGCTTTCTATCTGCTAAAGATGGTAAGGTATGGAGCTACCTAACTGGAGGTTAGACACTGTGCTTAGACAAACAGGTGACTTTTACACAGCTGAACTCAAGTCATGGCTCTCAATGTCTCCCTCAAGGCTGTGAGAGGAGGCAGTCTTTGAATATAACACACTCTTGTAAAAAAGTACAATCATCTGCACGTATCATGAAATTTATTTTTGTGTTTTAATATACAAAGGTGCATCAATACCTCAGAATTTTTCAGACTACCCAGTGTCAAACTTAACGTATTGAATAAAAATCTGATTTAATTTCAGTCAATGAATGGTTTAAAAGGTATTGTCACTGGCCTTTGGATGACTAAGTGCTAAATGCTGAAAGTATGCTGTAGACAATAACACTGGTGAGTTGAAAACTTGCAGTTATTATCTAATACTTTCTCAAGTAAATAAGCTGATACTTACTTTTGCTTAAAAGTTATTGATCTACCTATCCATCCCTGAAAAACTGCACACTAAAGTATTCGCAGAGTAGAAATCATAATGAAGAAATTCAAAGATAGAAGAAATAGACAGATTGTTTTAATCACTCCTGGGAATATAAGAACATGACTAGAGAGTAAGACATAGCAAGCCCACCAAAATTTTTTTTCATCTGAATATTAAAAGAAAAGCACAAATTATAATATGATTTTTCAAAGACTTTATACTAATCAAAACTTAAAAAATATGTTCTTGTGTCAGAGATAAGATGACAGAAGGAGGAAGCAGCTAAAGCTATACTCAAACACCTTACATTGTCTTTGTTATGCAGTCCGTGTCCGAGACCATCCAGACTCAAGATCAGAGCAATTAATGACACTTGCTTATTCCTGTGATTTCCTGCTGATAATTGTGGCACTCTCAAAAATAAACAATACCATTCAGCAGGGTTTTAATTGAACTGGCTGCAATACAGAGTTGAAAGATGTTCTCAAGGGAAGCAGTCTACATGGCTCTAAGTGAGAGCAAGCAGAAGAGGCCAGAAGCTCTTGCACCAAGACTCTGCACAGCCACAATAAAAAACCTTCTGTTTTTAATAGAAACAAAACAACTGACTTTTCTTAGAGAAACCCACCATTCCACCACCTTTTTAGCAGCCTGTGCTTTTTTCACTTAGCAAGCCTTGTCTCTCCTTCCCTTCATTCCTCATCCCTCATGCCTCTCAGTTGGCTTTCACCTTTCAGATTCACAGCAGCGTTTGCAGATGTGCCCTTCACATATCAGTCTGTGTTCATTTTGGGAAGTAACATTCCAGCATTCTTCTGAGTTCAAACACAGAAATGCAGGAATTCATTAAAAACCTAAAACAAAGATCTGAGTGTGAAAAGAAAGTAATTTTCTTTTTTCCTGCCTTCTCTCTCTTTTCATGTTCTCAATTTTTTAAACTATCAACAGGATTGTATAGGCATTTATGATAAAATAGCTTAAAGGAAGAACAATACATACTCTTTTAATAATGTTTCATTTAGTCAGACTTAACCTTTTTGAAGGGGATTTTTGCTAGACAGAACATAAAAACAGATCTTATTCAAATCAAGGACCAAAAAAACAACTCGCCACATTAAAAATTCACTTTATAACTATCACCAAGTCAGATGGTTTAGTCTTGATATCTTGGCACCTTTCTGCTCATTTATATCCCTCACTCCCCTACTCAAAACCTTTTGTAATTGCTAGTATCTTTTTTCTTATCAGGTTAGAAGGTTCATTTGCAAAATGCTCACACATGGGAGGAGTGAGCAGAATATCAGAGCATGAGCCTGTGTGTCTGCATTGGAATCAGAGGCGTACAGCGAACTTTTGACTGCGTGGCTTTTATAGAGTACATTTGAAACAGTTCAGCAGGAAAATACTAATTTCCATGATGACCCATAAATAACATCAAGCTTAGGATTTCTGTGTTAAAAAAAGCTGCTGCGTGTAGCACAGAGAGCATCTGGCACACTGAGTGGTCTGGACTACCCTGTGCAGTGATCTAAAGCACAGCGAGAATCAGGTGGAAAGGTTTATATGCTGCTGGCATGTTGTTGTCATTTACCATAGATCTCAATTTTACTCTGCTCAGGGAAGATGTACAACATGCATAATTACTCATTGCTTATTCTGCACACTCAGAAGTGTTTGAAGTTTCTGCCTTCAGCTGTCTGTGCCCAGATAACCACTCCTGTCCTACAGTACGCGTGATGGAACAAAATTTTTGAATATGTATCACTTAAATCCAAGCAAAGTCAGACAGCTGAGCTTAGACCTTCATGTATCTAAAGACCTTCATCTCATCTACAGATAAGAGATGAACAAGTGTGAGTCTACATACAGACTTGCACTGCTCAATTTAAAGTAATGCAGATGCCTTCATGGACATTCTTTCTTTTTGTCAAAAGAACCTTTTCTTCTTTAGTTTAAATGCAGCTATGATCTGGGGATACTTGGGCAGAGGAGAATATGAGCTTGCTGCACAACATCCAGCATTGATTTGTCTAAATATGTCGAAATCTCAAATTAAACCTGTATAACTGCAAACATAGACAAGCCCCAAAATTGATGCTAAAGCCAAGAAAGCTGAAATGTTGAAATATTCTAGTATCCAAATTAAAATTAGTTATATCGTTTACACCTGTCAATTTAAGGAAACCAATTAAACTGCTATAATTTGAGCTTCAGTCAGAATGAGAGTTTCCACACATGGTTTTACAGTGAATTAATTAAAGGTCTGTCTGCATGGGAAATTTGACCAGAATAGCTCTCCTATAAGAATGTGTCTCTTTGCAGATACTCCCATTCCAGAAATGCCTGTTGGGCTTTGTTGTGGGGTGTTTTGTTTTATGCTGTTTAGTTTTATGCACCCTTGAATTAGGAGATCTGGGTTTTCAAGCTGTTTTGAAATACCTTACTTTACAAGAAGAGATTCCAAGCAGACAAAGCCCTTAATGCATCTAAAACCACTCTGTCACTTAACTCAGGGTATAAGGCAAGGAGTGTTTTTGGCCTGCCTATCTATTTTGCATATCCAGATTTTGACCACAGAAAAATACTTCAACAGTTATTCAAAAATCCTTTGACAGAGAGGAAAGCATAATTTATCATGCTGTGCTGGCTGATTTACTGTACATGTAAGCTCTACTTATCACTTTGAATAACACTGATGGATTTAATTCCAGACCACATGAATGAGCCAGTATTTTTCTCTTTCCAGTTCAGTTGTGCAATAGTGTCATGTGATAGGAGTGCTGAACTCATAAGGCAAACTGCAGGGCACAACACAGTCTAGAAAAAATCTAGCCAATAACTTAGAGCCACTCCCTTGGGAAGAAAATTCTTGTAGTAAATTCCATGTATAATTCTGGAAGCTTTTTAGCTTCAATAGTTGCAAGGAATCTGTAGTAGAATGGGAGGATTTTGAACAGCTGTGGCTGGTTGTGAACCAACTGTGAAGGAATGTCAAATTAAAGATGATAGTCAGAAATGATAGTCTGATATCAAGAACCTTCTTCTCAAATTATAAATTCCTGCCATCAGGGAAGAGTTTTTTACCAGAGCTTGAGAGTGAATCAGAGTGAAGTTTCACCAAGATCAGTGTTCTGTTTCTGGCAGTGGGTAGTAGGAGATGCCTAAAAAAGAGCACAGAAATGAGGCAAACATATGGTTTTCCCCTAGTATGTCTTGGGAATATGTTAGTATTCCTCTAACATCCAGCAGTTCGCTGCTTAGGGGCTTCCTGAACCAGAAATGATTTTTCAGTATTAAATTACCTTCTTAGGATTTTTAGTACACAGATGTGCCTGTTAGACGCCCACGTCAACCCTCAGCCACCATCTCTGCTTTTAACCTGCCACCTGCCTGTTCACCTGATACCCCCAGTTCTTGTGCTAGAAATTACAGATTCCACATCTCCATGTTAATCATGGCGACATGATTAGCTACATGGCTCATGGCTACACTACATAGGCATCCAAAATCAGCACATTGGTTTACAACCGTCTAATTTAGTGTAAAATTCAAAGCAATATCAGAGCTATCATTTTTTCTACCTGACCTTATGAGAGTTAGCTATATAAATACCAAAAAACACCTTAGCTATAGAAATACCATATTAATTTAAATTTTCTGGCACAAACTTTCCCTACTGAGCTGAAGGTTTACTTTTTTTGCCTGAAGTGCAGGCACTTTGGCTTGGCTGACTCTGTAAGTGCTTGTTTAGCAGAGCCTATATCATGTTTTCTTAGGTCAGGAAAGTAGCAAGACCTCTCTCTTCTCCCTGCCCTCAGCAATACAATATATAAAGACAAATTGCTGCATTTTAGAAAAAAGAAAAAAAAAAAAAAAGGAAAAAAGAAAAAAGGCACTGTCTAGAGATGGTAGAAAGCTCTAGCAAGGAACTATTCTGGGATGCAGGTCTCTTCATGGTCCAGTTGCTCTCTGGGCACCACACTGCCTAATGGAAAGTAGTAAATCCTCTTATAGCTGCTGTCTGGACTGTGTTGTCCTGTTCTTTTAGTGCCTAAGTGAGACACAGACTGTGAACTTTTCCGTTTTGTCTGAGGTGGCAGGGACAAAATCAGCCAGCAACTTTCTTTGAGCTGTTTGATCAAGGGAAGGAGCAAGTTTAGAAGGGCCTATGTATATACATACCGTCTCAGATTTGTTGCTGCTCTGAACACACCATTTCAGTCACTAGGGTTGCTTTTTTGTTGTTTTTGTGTTAGTTTCCAGGTAGGTCAGTGAGCTCACCTGCCTTATCCTGCAACCAAACAATCAGTACTGATGACACAAAGGAAGGAGAAAAAATTAGAGAGGAATAAAAGGCGCAGGGGGAAGACCCTTAATGGATTCCATCCTGCCTGAGGCACAGACATCCTATAGTAGTTTTATTGTGGTTTGAAATCACATCTAAGAACTGCTTAGACACCATATTAACACTTGTGTGAATCTCTCTGCAGCTAGGCATGCATTTTAGCAAACACATGGACTTGAGTAAAAGACTTTAAAAGCTAGAGAAGTCACTACACTCCAAGAAATAGCAGTGCTCTTCTCATTTGCATTCTGTGCTAATTTTCTTTTCCCTATCCCGGATTTTTTTACTTCCAAAATTGAAATCTGATCCCGTCCAATTCTGCTGGGCTAAGAACCAGCTACAGCCTGATATCCATAGTTTTGTAGTTACATCAATAATCAGCTTGGCAGCTCTTGGATGGAAGATTAGTAAACTCCTGAAACACCTCAGTCTTTCATTATAACTAGTGTCATCTTCGTGACTTCTCTCTCAATCACATGGTTTGACAAGTTTTCTTGCAGTGTGGACACAAGGCTCAGCCACTGCCTTGTAATATCTCTGTGGGGGATATATGAATGTCACGTGCCTGTTTGATATTCTGTTTTTATGCACACATGTTGTGGTTTGAAAACAAACCAAGTGAGAGGCTCCAAACACAATTTGGAGAAATTGTATTTGGAGAAATATAATTTAAGGAGAAGAAAAGGGAAAAAAAGATAAAATAAAATAAATGCAATGATACAAAAAAAGACTACTGATAGAGTCAGAATACAACCTGAGCAGGGTGATGGATGCGTGGCTCCTCCCCCTGGGAGGAACACATCATCACAATGGGATGATGAGTCATGGAAGAGGGCCTTGATGGCCCATTAAAGAGAGATAACTCCCAGAGGGAGTTATCCATGAGTCATGGCAAGGCATTGATGGGCCATTAACAGAAGATGGTGATAGAATACATCCTAAACTACAACCCAGGACAACACACCAAGGCTGTTTTGGCCTGTTGGCTGCAGCATCACACATAGCTCATGTTGAGCTGCTCTGCTACCACATCTGCTTTGAGGATTTCAGTATTTCAAGTCCTGCCCCACAGCTTGCATTCAAGGCCCACCTCCTTCTTACCAAAAGGTGTGTCTTCTCATGTGTTTCAAATTAAAAGGACTGCTCGAGGAATTGCCAGATTAGGTCACAGAAATTAATTATCCTCAGTATTTACTATAACACCCATACGTGTCATCTGCAAATTTTACTAGCAGTGACTGTTCTCAGCACTACAGATAAGGATGCTGTATAGCATTTGGTCAGGAACAGATTGCATTGGGACTAGCTCCATAGTATCGTGATTCATTATTATTTTCTTCTGAGATTTGTCAATTAAGTAAGATTTAATTAGAGAAAGTTTTTAATTAGAGTTGGATGGCAAATGATTTTTCCATATTGCAATATCTTCAGGATTTAATGTTTTTCCTTCCTTCCCTGAAATAGACCAAGAGCCTGAAATTTCAAATTCATGAGGGTGAAGGAGAAAAAAAAAAAAAAAAAAAAAAAAAAAAAAGAAAGAAGCAAGGAAGGAGAAAACTGCATGCATAAAAGACCTTCAAAGCTTGGATAATTTTTATACTTACATGGATTTTTATTGTAATAATATTTTCCCTACTTTTCTGAACAGTAGCAATCAAAATTCCCGCCAAAAAAAAAAAAAAGTCATCCACTGAAAAAATGGTGAGATACATGAAGAAGCAGAGAGAACATCAAAATTTTAAAAATAGCTAATCAGAAGCTTCTCTCCTCCTTACAAAGGCTGTAGTTTTGGCAGACTGTCACTTGCCAAACTGAGTAAGTTTTAGTCCATTTAACAGAACTTCACTGATTTTTGTACAGTATTAATTTATTTTCAGAATGTCATGCAGGACCACATCAAATATCTGAGGAGCATCAGGGAAATACATGTTTATTGAACTGATCAGATACTTAATGGGTCATTTATAACCTGAAGTTCAGGACAGCAATTCACTAGAATTCAGATTATTTCTCAAATCCTACAAGATGCCCTGAAATATTTCCCTTGCCCAATTAGAGCCAATCAAGAGTTCACTCTTTTCAATTCTTCCTTTGAGTTTCAGTTGTTTACTTTTTAACAGAATTTCGTTTATGATTTTCTAAATCAGTGTGTGGTGTTAGGAATTCCTGCTGGTAAGAATTCAGCTTTTTCTCATACAAGGTAGAGATCTACCTGTGCCTTGAAAATGTGATTTACAGAGCTAGGACCCTAATTTTCAGCTATTTCTGTCCTGAACAGTACTCCTAAATCTTGTTTTGAATTACAGCCCAGCTATTGTACCAACACTTACCTTTGACAACCATACTTTTAGTGCCATAAAACCCCCCAATATCTAGTTTTTCTGACAAGGACAATTTTCTACACAGAACTCTGCCCCAGTTTTATTTACATTGCTTGTGCTATTACTCAATAAATCTTTATGTATCCCTTACCAATTTTCTTGTGATTATGCCCAAGATTAGTTCTGGGATTAGAATCCTAGCATTACTTACTTGCCTTTTTCAAAACTAGTTTAACACTTCTGTGTAGACAAGGTCTAGAACAAATTATATTGGTGTAAGCTGGTTGTAGCTAGATTTAAAAATTAATTCCAAAAACATTCACGGCTTTGCATAAATCAAAACATTTCTCATTCTTTCCTTGAATTTCCCTCAGAAATGAAAAACACTCTCCATGCATGAGAAAACTAATTCTTGCATGCAAATTCTCCCAAGGAGAAAGTTGATTATTTCAAACAGATCCTCAAAGCAGGAGAGAATGGCTCTGGCCCAAACGTGCAGAAAACAGAGTGTGCTGCTGTATGCTGAGGACACCCTGGACACATTTCAAATGCAATTAAACCCATAGGTTTGAGATATTGTGGGCAGCACAAGAGAAACCTTCAAAGCCTTGTTTTGAAACTGTTAAAATTCAACGACAACATTTGCTGCTTTCGAGTCAATGGCACTACACCAGGAATTAATTAGTTTAGTAAAACTGAAAGAAATTCCACAGCCTCTGAATACTATCTGGTTGCTCTGCTGTCCCAAGACACAGGAGTGAGTGTCTTGTAGCCATGAATGTATTTACCCCCACAATATGCCTGTGAGGTAGGGAGATATCAATACACTCCTTCTACAGATGATTAAATAAAGAGTGGGGAGAGCTATTTCATATCCCTTAATAGACTTCCTGAGTAGTAATCTATAGCATGTCTACTGTAAATACTATATATTTTATGCCTTTATGCTATCAGGACAGGCTCAGGAAGGAAATATTCATCATCAGGAAACTGGGATACCCCTGATTGCAACCAGGCAAGTGCAGCAGCAATATGTTGAACTATATCGGAGTCCAGAAGTGAGTTTAAATTTATGTATATTGAAACTTTCCAGGAATTCTTTATTCATGATCTCAAAGGGTCATGAAACAAGGGAAGCCCTGTTTCTCCAAACTAAAATCTGGGCCAAAAGTAAATTTGCAGTTTTTGAAACAGATGTATAAATTCTAGTACTCTTACTCTTCCCCAGATAAACTGAGACTGCTGGTTACCCTACCACAGTTAAAGAGCCAAACCTCAGAAAATGCCCTCAGAAATTTAATATGTACAAGCTGAGTAAAAAAACCTTAAACATGGATAAAGTTTAAATGCAGAACATGGAGATTGCCATAAAGAGATATATACAGCATTAACAGGGGCTTTATATCTCTTTGTAGATGAGAAGTTTTTTCATACACAACAACCAATGTCCATGCAGAGTTTACCCATGAATATAGTTCAAATGAAAAGTGCTCCAATAAATCTAAAAAAAGAAAAAAGGACAAAGAGACAAAGAGATGAGATGTCTCTGATCCAACAAGTAGCTCCAGGTGCAGTGGCTGGCAGAAAAACACCTTGTCACCTTCCTGCATGTCTGCTGCACATGACTTTTTACAGTGTGTTGATTGACAGAAGGGCCATGGCTGTGTACCAGTGCCTCATGAAGGCAGAGGCACAGCCATAAGTGGGGCAGAATACAAATGAGGTGCTGTCTGGTGCACTTTGTCTAGCCCTAGATACCTGCTGTTGTGGAATGCTGCTGTCACTTCACTGAATATCTGACTGCCCACAGATTAATAGAAAATGTGGCAGAGAGTAAGGAGTTCCCATCAACGGAAATATTGAAGAAAAGGGATCTGACCTGAAAAATCTACCTGAAGGACTACTCAGAAAAACCTTACAGACAGTTAGCAGATGGTGTTGTCCTCTTGGATATGTTTTTATTTTTTCCATTGCTGCTTGTGTTAGCTCCACTTGCAAACCTTTTCTTCCACTTTACATGATCGTCTATTGAAATCATAACACTGAATTTGTGACACCACAATTATTTCCATGGCAACTGGCTATTGTCAAACAGAGGCACTGTGAGGATGGCAGCACAGGACTGATACGATCAGCAATTTTAGTCTGTCCATGAATTCCAAGCTGCTGGAGAGGGCACATGGTGGCAGGAAGGCCAACACAAAAAGCCCTGCACTAATCAGACATGCTTGTAATGAAAGTAGGAATAATGATCTTCAATCATCTGCAGTTAATGAACACTTAATTTGTTACATCCTTCAAATAATAATACATTAAAAGAAACCCCACTTTGAAACAACAGTAGCAAACCATAATAAGGTAAGTTTTGGGTTCCAGCCCATCATAACGAAAGCAAAGGGGAAATCACCCTTTTGTCCTTGTGTCACGTACCAATCAACATAAATTCAGCTGGAGACAGGTTTAAGCAAAACAATTGACTTTCTGTCCATTCCAGAATGAATTCTGATCATTTAGCAAGAAAGGATCATGCTGGGATTTAACAAAATACATTTAAATGTCACATAAAAATATTGATAGTCCACAGTTTTGGTGATGGTTTGTTGTTTTTTTGGGGTTTTTTTTCTTTTTAATTGTTACTTCTTGTTTTCTTTTCTCTTTAATGGTGGTTTCCATTACAACCATTTGATAAATTAAACAAAAATAAAGCACAAACAGGGAGGCTTTGTATCCACCTAAATTATGAAAGTCCATAATGAGAGAAGTGTAATTCACTTGATTACCAATGTAATGAATTATCTAAAACTATCAAATAAGATAGCAACAAGAATGACATCTTATTTCTTCTAGATATGTCATTCACATTCCAGCTCCACCTTCAAGTACCCCCTCCACCCATCCTTAGACTGATGATGATCTAAAGTACTAAAAGACAAATATGTGAGCTATGATTTATTTATTAATGCCCTTCAAATGTTCTGTAAACCAAGCACGGATCTTTGCTGCTATTGTAGAACTTGAAGGTTGTTGGTGGGTTTTTTTTTTCTGTAAACTTCTGGAAAAAAGTGTAGTAATTATGCCTTGAGTACTGTACTTGGTTTTTTAACAGAAAACACTTTTATCTGGAACCTAACTGTGCTTCTGCATGGCCTTTGTGCTGCATGACAAACAAAGCAAAAAAGACACAGACACTACCTTGATAATCAAGATCCTCAGCAGCTGTAAGTGGATGTCAGAGCTGAAGTTTTGCTGTTTTACACCAGAGGAGGATGGAGCCTTTTGACCTTTACATTTTTATTAGCAGATCTCTGTCATCCCAGTGTAATCTAAAGGCTCTTATTCTATCCCTTTGTCTTCCAGGAAACGTCTGAAATAAGCATCGCGCTCTCTGGAGACAGAGGAAAGTCTTTTCATCATCCAAAGCCCTGTCAGGTAAGTGATTATCTGCGAGTGTGTGCTTACGCTGACTTGCCTCCATCACTCACAGCAAACATGAGGACAAATGCTGATCACAACTCGCTGCGCCTTCCTGCTCCCAACTGTGGGGAACTCTGAATTTGGCTGATATTTCCAGATTAGCTGTACTCCAGTGCACAGAGCTAAGCCTCGCTAGTACGAGGTGATACTTGGAATGTTTGGAATCCTACTGATTAATTCCAGCTAGAATCTTAATGACGTTTCAGATTTTTATTTTCTCTGTCTTTGTTATCAGATAAAAGAATAAATAATTCTCTTTCCGGGCAGGACTGTGTAACCTGGATTGCCTTTTCATCATGATTTTAGGCTTAATTTCTTTTTTTTTTTTTTTTTTTTTTTGGACTTCCCACTAATGAATTTACAAAATATGCTTGCTAGATTTAAAAAGTAAATAGCATTTCAACTCTGATTCTTGTTTCCTATGAACATCATCTCTACACTAAAATGATGTGCAAAGAATCATTTGTTATTTTAAAAGCATGGCTTTTCATAAGGCTCCTGTCATAAATAGGACATTTAATATTGGATTCATTGTTAAACCAGACGGCATGTAGAGCTGGCAGCATTTTGCAGCAAGGCACACAGCCTGTTTTATCAATGAGTTCACAAACAATCAATAAAATCTTGGGAAGAAAAGCACTCCTTCTTGCCCAAATGGCAAGAGAGATTTATCACAGGAGTTTTATCTGTTAATATGACTATGCTTCTTTCATCTCAAGCAGCAACTAAAACAAAAAACCCTTTCAAAAAGGCACGTTGTCAGGTGATGACAGTGGAAGTTGAAAGGGTTGTTTGGAAGGTTTTATTTTGACTACGCTACACTGAGAGATACGAGTTGTGCTATAAACAACTCATTCTGAGAAATGTCTCAGTGTGTCCAACTCATGGCAGCACAAGGTTCCAAAGAAACTATTCTTAGTTGATGCAACAAGAACTATTTTCAGTAAGATTTTCTTCTCAGGTGTGTTCTTTGCACAACCGGTTTCTCACAGATCCTCTTTATCAAAAGGGCCATAGTTTATTTCTTCGTCCATTATTTTGGCTATTATTTGAAGCAGTTTCAGATTCAATGGCACTCCTTTTAAAAGCATCAGAATCTGACACATCTTTCCCCCTTTAAATCTTCAACCCCAGCTGTATTTCATACCTGATTGTATTCACATGATCAAAATAAGCAAAATGCCTCAGGACAACCAAAGTGGTTTTGTCTTTAAAATCTGGGAACCATCCAGCTCTGTGACTTATTTTGATGGGGTGACATCAGAGATAAATCAGTTTAGTTTGTGGGTTCAAGCTGACTGCCACTACCTGGTTCACTGGGAGGCCTGGATCCACCTGAATGGCCTGAGAACTGATGTCCTGAGCTGGAGAACCTTCACACAACTGAGAAGCAATCACAGAACCATGTCCTTATTATTGTGCTCCCAAAAATCAAGCTTCAGATGAAGGCAAGAAAGGTGCAGACAAAAGGAATAGTAGAAATCAGGATTCCAATCCCTCCTTGGCATGATGAGGTAACCTTAAGGTGAGACTCACCAGCCAATGAACATTTAGAATATGTTTGGAAAAGATGTGCAATGGGATTTCGAGAGGGATATCCAGTCTTGCAGGACATCTTTGTTGCAAAATAGACTGAAGATCTGAGGGCTGATAGAGGTTTAGCTCAAAACCTGCACAGAAGCAGGCACATAAAAAAACTGAAAATGGTGTAATTCAAATATCCTTATTGGAAGCACAAAGACATAATTTGGGTAATTGTATAGGAAAAGCACTGAATTGAAGTAGTGAATTGTCCAAAGATAGAAATGTTCAGAAAATTGCCATGGGAATCCCCCATAATTTTTTGAACAAGTAGATGTATTCAGAAATTCTGGATTAAAACCAAATAATTCTTTTGGCTAGAAGTTTCAATCATTTCAGATTTAAAAATGTTCATGGTTGGTGTTTTTAACAAAGAGGCATCCTTCATTCTAGTTTTGAATGAATAATTTTCCTGTGTTTTCTTGTTCAATTGAAGAATGGAATGGATTTTAAAGATTAAGCAAAATATAAATTTTCATTTCTTCTAAAAGTCCATTCAAGTCTATGCTTTTCTACGTTTTGACTAGAGACTGATAGGTTTGACTGAAATTACAGTTCTTGCTAGAAATTATCACAGATTCATTTTGGAAGGATTTTTTTCTTTTCAATTTTCCTGGGAGAAGATTCTGACTGATACTTACAGCACTGGAATTCCTTGTGCCTTTTTACTAACCCTCACCACTGACATCCTATTATTACTTATGCAAATCACTTAGCTTGCTTCTACTTTAATATCTTCTTAGTAAAATAGCAATAATTTCCTAGGTCAGAAAAGGCTTACGAAGAATATTTATTAGATACGCAGAACACAGAGAGCATGGCTTCTCTGACAGTGGCACAAAATTTATACAATTATATTTGTTTCTTGGAATTATTCTTGATACACAGCTTACTAACACATGTGAGAATCAGACATTTATGGTGTTAAACACTACAGCATTTATAATTTGATTCACAAACCAAACCTCTGAGTTACATGTAGTGGTTGTGTTTTCAATATTTGAGTCCAGAGCAGTGCATGTTCATCCAAATTCATCTAGGCTTTTAAGTCTATACAAACTTGGGGATTTTTTTGTTTTTTTTTTTTGTGAGCCATATAAAAAACAATCTTGATTGCATTTTGGTTTAGTTTAACACAGGGATAAGAAGGCATCAGAAGGGATTTTGTATAAAACTGACAACTCTTTAACTATGCTCAAGATGTATTTTTTCCTTCAATTTCTGTACCTGTTGGTACAGAATAATTGCAATCCTTCCACCCTGGAGGATAAATCAGAAGATCATGACAGTACAATTGGAAGCAGTCAGGCTTCTTCCACAGATTGATATGTTTTGCTTCACTCACTCTAGTCCCCCTGCTGCTTTCCTACTTTTATCTCCAGATTTTCTTAGTCTGATTGCTACAGACCATACATTGTGAGTGAGTGATGTCAGTGGCATGCCTCATGCATAGAAACCTTGTAGCAGCCAGTGAAACGCAACTTGACAACATTCCTCAGCTTTTTCTCTACGCCCCATCTGGTGAAAGACAAAATAGTTATATTAGACACACCTTGAGGCTGGAAATGCTAGCAGTAAAATGCACGCTTTTCTGAAGACTTAAAAAACTCTTTGGATAGTTTAAATCGCTTATGAAGGATACTGTTAAAAGGAATTTGTAGAACTGAACCTTCTTATTTAGCAAATCCATTCCCATGATATATTAAGTAGCAAAACACAAAACACTATGTGTCAGGTAATCATGAGTCATCAAGTTACTGTACAATACAAAAATTACTGGTAGACAGATCACCTTTGGGAAATGACACCATATTCTTTTCCAGCCTTGATCAATTACAAAATAATATCCTTTAGTTTAAGCAATCTTTAAAATGATTGGGCAGGGCATGAACAGGCTATCTGATCAAAAGAAATACACTAAGCAGCAATCCTTGCTTGTTATTACAGTGGGTGAAGTTTATTCAGTAGTGATAAATTACATTGATATTGATTTTTAAATAGGTTAGCCAGTAATTACCATTAGAAGATGAGTGTATTCCCCATAATTTCTACATTTATAAAATTCCTTTATTGCCTCTTTTTCACCTTCTCATAATTTGCATAACACTCATCACTAATAATGGTCAGGCAACACAGTGTGAGTAACTGGAAGACAGCACTAAGAGTATGGTAAGTGTGGTGAAATGAATGGAGCATTTGAGTGGAGCATTATGTTTTATAATGGAAAAGAGATGATGGATAAATTGCTAAAGATCTTCAGAATTATAATTACGAAGAACATTAATAGGATATAATTTTATTTCTCCACCAAGACAAGCACTAGGTCTTTGTATGACGCTACTGCAAAGTATCAAATTTAAAAAATAAGGTTTTTTTCTAGACCACATGAGACTAATACAAAATCCCATGTTTCTGGGAAGTTTGCAGTCTAGTATTAAAAAGAAAAAGAAGGGGTATATCAGTAATTGTTAAGACCTGAACCTGCAAGAATTCAGCACTGCTGGGAAATGTGTCACAATCTGTTTGCAGGTTCTTATGTCTTGCCCAGGGTACCTGGAACTGATAACTGTCTTGGGACAGATTCTGAGCTAGAGGAAGCTCTGGTCATACTCAGCAGAATAGTTTTGTGTTTTCTTACAGACCAACACATTGCACTTCTACCCTCACAAGACATTGAACGGACAGAAATTGTAAATGACATTAAATTTGGCATGTGTTTGACTGTTGGCCTATTGTATTTATCCTGTCTGTAATTATGGACAAAATGACTTCTTCCAGAAGTCAAGCAGAAGAGTCCAAATTTTTTGTTTCCTGATGATGAAGATGTGTAAAGTTACACTTCGAGTTAGATCTGTGTTAAGCAGCCCTGGTTCATGCCAAAGATAAACACTTCTTAGTGGTCCTGCAGGGGAGGATGGTTGAGCATCACTGAGTACAGCAGAGTCAGGGAAACTGGAAAATAGCAGGTGTATATATCACCTTTTTCCCAAACTTAATCATGCAGCGGATTCACAGCAGATTGTAGCAGAAGTGGCTCTTGCAGAGGCACTGAGGATGGAAACAGCAGGAAAGTGTTTTTTAAGAGAAAGTCAAGAAAGATAACCTTTGCTGAAAAGTCACTGAAAGTGAAAAGGCACAGAGAGAGGAACAAGAGGAGACAAGTTCAGATCATATGCAACTTTACAAGAAGTTAAATTGCTTTTCCATGGCATTTCATAGGTATGAGTCACTCATTTCATGATACATGAGAGTATCTTTGTGAGCAGACGGTAGGAGATTCTAGAGAAACAGCACTATCTGGAGCTATCCCATATCTCAAACCAAAATCCTCATCTGATTTCAGTGAGAACCCTATGCTAGAACCATTTACATTTGACTGGCTTTTCTTTTTAAGTCAATTCCACCTTGACTTGAAGGTTTAGCCCCTTGAATAATTCTGTATTTACATAAACAAGACTACTTTTTTTTAAAAAAAGAGGAGAATAAAAGGCTAAATGTAATCAATTATGCAATTTTATTTTTTAGAAAACACATATAACAGAGAGATAATATACAAGATACTAATAATCATCTAGTTACCAGGACTTTAGACTAAAATTTGTTCATTTCCAGTCACCTGTTGCAAACAGGAGTAATATGGTTGTTGCCTTTTTTCTGTGTCAACTAATCTGTTAAGGTTTAAGTAGCATGAATAGCTTGAAAAATTTGATTCCCCAACCTGGGCTAACTTCAGTGAATTTACTCACTAATATAATGAAATTGAATAAAAGATCACCCACCCATGTTAATGTTAAACAGCATATCAAAGCCAGACTAGAGCAGCGTCAATGTTGATTTGTGCTTAGATAATGAAATTTGAAAGTCTAAAAATGATATGGTTGTTTATAGCAAGTTCATCTCTGCAAAATAATTGCATCCAAGTTCCCATAAACATAAAAGAGAGATACTCTGCTGCAGCTGGTTGAAAGGAGGGTTTGATTAAGGAATATAGATAACATTTACAGCTTCAGAAAAACTTCAAAAGACTATCAGAGAAATCGGGGAATTTAAAAGACAGAATACAATTTTCCAACTTAAAAGCATTATTTTTCCTCAGACATCTAATTTAGATTATATACCAGAAGCCTATAATAAACCTCCCACAAAGAAATAATAGCACACTGCACACACTATGGTTGTTCAACACCACATTTAAATACAATTACTGGTCCTTTGCCAGAAGCCAGGAAACATGTCTTTCCATAGCAACAGTAAGAGAAAGGTCAGGATAATATTTTTGCAGGAAAACCTTTCCTTAAGAAGGATTTGGGATTACACTGTGGATTACACGCTTTTGAAATATGGTGCTTCTAAGTTAAAATACACCTGGATCATCTCTCTCTGTCCCTTGGGATTAATTCTATTGGTTTGGAAAACCTACACCTGCCTCCTTATGTACCATTCTGCCTCAGTACTCAGTTAGAATACGGTTACTTCAATTGCTACTTTAGCAAGTGTGTAAATGAGAAGCTGCAAGTTCTTGCTAATTCATTGAGAGCATAGCTCAGGATGTATTTAATTAAAAGCAATGAACTGAGCTAATCTACCTAGTTAATTTCATTGGATTTGGTCTAGCAAGCAACCTACCTTTTAGATACCAGAATATTTAAAGGATAATGTATTGTTTGTTTGTTTGTTTGTTTTTTCTTTTTAAAAAATATTTGAAAAGTTTGTTTAGAACTGTTTACCTGTTAATAAAGAGATAATAGATTTTTTCCTAGTACTGTTTTACATTCTGCTAGGAGCTAGTTAACTGTTGTGTATAACTGGTAAATTATTAGCATCTGGTTTTGAGAATTAAGCTTGCAAAAACATATGCAGATGAGTAACTTTGGTCATGTGAATGATTCCATTCAACTTTATTAAATGCTTTGAATCATGGCTTCCCTCAGAATCACAGTCCAGGGAGAATAATGCTACAAGTGCAATAAAACAGCTAAAATGGATCAGGTACCAGGCATAATTGACAGCTTTTAAAAAGTCAACATATCTTTTAGCAGCTCAATAGTTTGTGGGAATGACTTTAATATTTGGAGGTTTTAATAGCCCCTTAACAAAGGTAAAAATTTCCGAAAAGGGAAAAATTTTCACTAGATTCCATGCAAACACACAAGGAGCTGTTATTTTGTGAAGTCACTATATTAATCAGTTTGCTTGAGGGAATTTATGAAATCATAAGCCTAGTAATCTATGAATCTAATTTGTGGGGGAAACCCTTGCATGTAAAAGCCTGAAACTTGTTACCAGGAGGTTATCACACTCCTTCAGGAACATACTTTGGATTGGACTTCACTGGGCTGGGTTGGACAACAAGATTATCATCAAGTCCAAGGATTATAAACATCACATATGACCCTCAGAGGCTGGAGAAACTCAGGATTTTGCTTCATAGCCTGGAGACATCCTAGTACTGGACAATGGAGCTAGGGAAGATGGCTGGTTGTTCTGCTTTCTGCATTTTGGTCCCTGAGACAAGATCAGGTCCAAACACAAGATATCATTTGGAAACTGAATGGATGTTTCAAGGAAATGTGTTTTTAATGCAAAATATATCACTTTTTATGAGAATAGTAACTCTTATATTACATTTTCTTTTTGTCAAGAAAAAGAAGATCACTCAGAAGAAAAATGAATGGCAAAGGAGTTATTTTACCTACTTTACACTGAATTTATTTTGTTTGGCATTTTGTTTCCATTTAAAAAACAAAATAAAATTCTATGATTTCTCTGTTTTATTAAATAATTTATCTGAGATATCTTGAAGGCCAGGCTGAGCTGTGGAAGGAAATCCAGGAGAAGTCTCATAAAGGAGTTCCTACTGGGCCTTTTTTCTCTGTGTCACAGAAGAGCCCATTGACATTAACAAGATATGGAGCACAAGTGAAGCAGATTTTAGGAACAGCATATTTAATGAAAAGGAGGGTTCACAGTAAAGCTGCACTATGCTTGAATTAACCTCTTGACCTCCTTCAGAAAATCATGTTATCCTGTCATTCTTTCAAGAATGAATCTTCTCTCTCACTTTTTTTTTTTTTTTTTTTTTTTTTTTTTTGAGAGACAACTAGTGGACAGGGATGCTCAAGGAATTGCTTGGGGGATTTGAAAGAGTTCCTGCATGCAGCAGCCAAAGGGCTGGTTATCACAACACCATTGTGGTTGTAAAAGATGTCCAAGATCAAGTTCAGCCTCTGATTGAATACCACCATGTCCACTAAACCATATTGCAAAGCCCCACATCCACTTTTTTTTTGAACACTCCCAAGGAGGGTGACTCCACCACTTTCCTTGGAAGCCCATTTAATGCTTATCCACTCTTCCAGTGAAGAAATTTTTCCTAATATCCAACCTGAACCTCTCCTGGCAAAATTTGAGGTTTCCCCTTGTTCTATCCCTGGCTGCCTGGGAGAAGAGACTGACCCCTCACAACCCCTTCCTTTCAGGAAGTTGTAGTGGTGCTTTGGGAAGGCTGTCCTGAAACAGAGTCTGGACACAGCTAGAGAATAAAGTAGGTGTTTATTCAAAGGACTCTAGGATACACCTTGGACAGGACAGGGCCTGACCAGGGCCACACCCAAGGTGGAACCAAAATGGTCACAAAATGGCTGACCTGTTACGAGGTCTTAGATGTTTGTAAATTTTGGTCTATTTACATATTGGGATTTAATTGTCCAATCACAGCTTCAGGTTGTGAGGTCCCATCCCAGGTGTTTCTCTCTTTAGTCCACTGTTGTTTGTGGTTTTGGCCTGAAAGTTGTCTTTGGTCTTCAGCAGGAAAAGAATTTGCTTTGTCTCCCTCCTCTGTGAAGAGAGATTACTGGCACTTAATATGAGGGTCAGAACTACACCCCTAGGCAGCACAGAATCTGAAAAACACAAAAGCTAAAACTTAAGGCATCATTTCCCTCCTTTAGGTCTCTCCTGAGCCTCCTCTTCTCCAGGCTGAACAACCTCAGCCCAGTCCCTTCACCACCTCTGCTGTCCCCTGGACAGGTCTGTCTTTTAGGGGCCCAAAACTGAGCACAGGATTCAAGGTGCATTATCTTGGCATGAACATTAAGGCAAAGGATGTTTTCACTGACAGCACCTCAGTCTGCTGGAGCAAGGCACGGTGGCGTGGCAGCAGTTGACAGACAGATGTTTCTCATTTGAATCCTATTTTGTGCCCCAAAGTATTGATGATTTCATTTGGCTGTTGTTTGGGGACGTTTTTATTTTTGTTTTATAGAAATTTTGAGGAAGTATCTTGTATATTAAAGATATACTAAAAGAGACATAATTTAGGAAGACTAATTAGGAATTTGAATTTTTTTAAATGTCTTTTTAAGTTGGTACTTCATCAAAATTAATTTTCCTAATAGTTAATTTTCAGTATAACTTTTCAATCCAGAGAAGAGTATTGCTATAAAAACTTCTTATTACACAACAACACTACAGGCCTAAATTCCTACTGATTTCTGTATGTATATATTTTTAGCAATAATGTAGCCAGATTAATAACTTATCATAATCATAATTAAAGATGGCCACTGTCCACATAAGTCTGGGAACAAAGGGATCTCAAAGAAAAAGCCAGAAGTTTTTGAGGTAATGGGGACAGCATTTTACAGCTTCTACTTCTGAATATCTTCAATCTGTTAATCACCAAATTTACTGTCTATCAATGACTCCTCCTGTATTTTACAGTGTTTGAGTTTTAAATATACATATCCTAAATGTTTTCAAGAGAAAAACAGTGTCTCTTTTTTTCCCAAATCTTCTCATGAATTTGTTCCTGTTCATGTTGAAGACAATAATGTCTTTGTGCTCATCTCTCTCAGTTCTTCTCTGCTGTTGACAATTGTTATCTCCACAGTTTTTTCCAGGTGGCACAGAGGGACTGTTTACTAATTCCTCACTGCTACCTAGTACCTTAGAAGTAGAAGAATGAAGCAGAAGTTCAGCTGGTGTATCAAGTGGGCATACTGTGTGTATTTGAGTGCATCAGGACTGGGAGGTTACTATGTTTTTAGAGAGTATGTGCAAGTCACTTCACCCAAGTCAGGCACCTTTAGTAAAATTTCTAGAAAAAAAACCCACAAGATGTTTGTTACTTGAAAAATGTGAGTCATATAAAATGAATAAATCTTATAGATAAGAGATAGCATCAGAAAGAAATATCTGCATGTTCAATAAAGATAGTTATCTGTATTCAAAAATAAGTCCATGTCTCCAAAAATCTTTATATATGTACATATATGTGTGTGTGTGGTGTGTCCACAGCTCCAAAACTTCTATAATACCTTTTAACAGGAACTTCTAAAATAAGCTTGGTTTTGTTATTATTTTACTTTCTTTGACAGTTTTCTGACTACATTTTTTATTACTTTTTCACTGCCTCTTTCTCAGTTTCCCACAGCATGTATCTCATATGATGTTATCTTTTCTCACAGATTCCTTGCTCTTAGTTCAAAAGTTTCCTGGGACAGGGCAAATGTTATTATGGCATGTAGAAATGGCAGTTTGATGGAGTAAGAAGTCATTTAATTTTAAATAGAGATTCTAAATCAATTCCATAAATATGAAGACTAATAATATGAGAGGTTAAATTCAATTTTAAATTAATTCCAAAATCTTCAACTCAAACTTTAAATCAGTTCAGTCTAACAGCTTGTGAAAAGCTGGATGTGCTTTTAATTTCAGTGCAATGAATGGCACTCAATATCTCCCAATCTCCCAGTCTACTATGGGCCCATAATATTGAAATCATCTGAGAAACCTACTTTGACTTCCAGTGGCATTGGAATGAGGCTGAGTGTAAGATTCAAATGAATAACACTTGACAGTCCTTGTGATTGTCCTTATTTCTCTGAAAAAAAAAAAAAAAAAAAAAAGGAATTCTTTGAGTATATTAATTCATAACTCTGAAAAAAAAAAAGGGGAAGAAATAAATCAAATCTGGTTTTTATAGAAGATCTAATGTTTATGCACAGTCTCAAGCAAATCAGCAAGCTTTAACAGCAGCAAGCTCAAATCAGTGAGGGTTTTGCTACAAGTTGCTGGTCTAAAGCTACGCTGCTGGATCCACAGCAAATACTGCAGCCTCAGGCTTTCCTGCTTTCACACCTGCAGAGGAAGCACAGTGCAAAGGAAGCTGCTTGCATGAAACCTGAAATATTTGGATAGCACAAACTCATTTAAAAGAGAATTATGTCAGCAGAGGAACATCTCCCTATCCCTGGCACAGCAGCCTGTTTTGACAATGATGTTAAAATTTATGTCCCCAAGAAAATCCTTTATCCCATATTTATTGATCTAATTTTTCTTACAAAATTTTTCCAAACCAGGTATTTTTATATTTTTTTACATATTTTTTCTTTTACATGAACTTCTCTCATTTGTCACCCGGTGTATGTCTAGCCTTGATCAGAATTCAGTTTTTTAAGTTATTCTAATTTTTGATTCCAAAGAAAGTATGAGGTGACTTTTTTCAATATGTTAAGCCCTCATGTTATCCCACCAGGAAAAAACTATGAGAAAAATAAGGAAATACACATTTATCTGTCACAGTTAATAATTACAGATATGCCTATTCTTATTTAATAAAGCTCAATATCTAATTTAAAAGCACACAAATAGCAAGAGTCTAGTTTATTGAATATAAAGCAAAATACTTTACAGCCCTATTCTGAAATTATTTACACACCATCATTTCTGTCTCTGATTTTGGTACAGGTTTAAGGAGAATGATTTTAACATGAGCTTTTCAGTGAAAGTACACAAAATTACTCCTTTATCATACAAAAATAAAGAGGGCTTGGTCTATTAAAAGCAGTGAATTTTTACATGAAGATGGACCAGCAAAAATTTTCATGTTTTGTTAAGTCTACAGGCACTCTTTAGAAAATCCTTGTTATCCTTGTCTTCTGTCTTGTCCAATATTGTGGACACTCTTAAAGTGCCAGGGAAAAGAACAATTTCCTGATCTCATTAGTCACCCTTTTTTCAGGATAGTGACATTTGGTCATGCAGCTGAAATCGGAGGGTTTGGAAAATAATCCCTGGGTAAACAATCTAGTCCTGTCTTCTAATTCTTCCACGCACCCCTACTCTGTGAGCTGCTACTGCATAGGGATAAACCTAAAGAATGACATAAAATCTATTTCACCTGCAACTAGTGCAGGAAAATAGGAGGTTCTATAGGATGGAGCAGCTGGTCCTAAGAATTAGGTGTGCAATCTGTGATCTTCTGAATTTTACCATGACTTTGGTCCTCTGAATTCAAGATCCATTGATGTTTGCAGTACACTGGGTGTCCTCTGGATCTGAAATAAAGCCAGTTCATGCACTCATTGTAAATGAGTGAATCTCATGAAGGGATGATCAGGAGATTCACTTCAAAATTTGCCTCTAACCTGGACTGTGTCAATGCAGACACACTGGAAGTGACCATTCACAGACACCCAAGGAAGAGTTTGTCCGGCATAAGAAAGTAGTGGGAATAACTTTGGCATGGTCTGAAAACTAAAGTATCTCCGAAGTTTTTATAATCTTATGTATAACATGCTAGATAGGTACTGGATTCAGTTTCTGCTACTGATTTATTACCCCCATTGTCACCAGCAGTCAGTAAAAAGTTCAGGGGTTGCTGATGTAGTCAAATCTCTGGAAGTATTTCACCTGTTGAGGCCTGGTTTGTCTGCCCCTTACATCTGACTTGGTATTAAAGTCATGTTAATTTGCTGTTCTGAATAAGAATTACTGAAGGACAAAGAGCCCCTTATTCTTTAGTTTTTATATTACTTTTGTATTACTTTTTCTGTCTGTCTTGTAACATCTGTGGTGACACAGGCATATGTTATTCTGTACAGGCTGTAGCTAAACTGCACACGAGCATTGACGAGAGTTCTCATTCTGGCCAGCCCAGGCAGAATCAATAAAAGACAAGGGAAAACAGAGATCAACTTAATTAATTTAAGGCCTTAAATATTTGCTAAAAGTCCCAGAAGGAGGGACAGAACAAGGAATGTTCAAAACTGTCTGGGATGAGTGGAACCAAGCCAGGCAAGCTTCAAAACTGGGAGATGATATTTCCATCAATACTAATGCACCTTTCTGAGGAGCTCATTTATCCTCAGACCAACACAACTGCATTGCTCTCAGGTCTCAAGATAATGTTTCTCCCCAGCATGGCATTATATTTTGTGGACATGCAGCCTTGGTTTGGCACTGATCCAAGGATTTCTTCATGACACAACATTTTCTGCAATACTTACATGTCCAAAATAAGCCTGTAAATGTTCTATAAAGTTCATTGTAGGGGGGTGTTGAGCCTTATCCACAAAATCATCTATCTTCTGATGACGTACTTGGTTCATTTTATAGCACACTCAGTGTAAGGCACAAATATCAGATCAGATGGTAATTTCTTACCACAGTTTCTCAATGTAATAATACCCTACAAAACAAAACAAAATAACACCAAAAAGAAACACAAAAAAACCAACCAAAAAAAACCCCCACAAAAAACCAAAACCAAAAAAAAAAAAAAAAAAAAAAAAACAAAAACAAAAACAAAAAAAAAATCACATCTTGTGACTTTGCTCAGTTCCTTGCATATATGTTTGTAAATGGAGAAAAAAATTTTCTCTCTATCAAAATAAAACAACCCTACACTGAGGAGAGTGTAGAAATGAAGCAGAGGAAAATGTCCTCAAGAATTTTGATGTAATAGTGGTCTTCTGCCCATGAATGTCTAGATAACTTTGGGAATAAATTTAAAAGCCAACACAGTGCTATAAATGTAGGATGTAAATGTAAGGAAGTAATAATGAAATCTCTGGCAGGACTTCACTTATGCTGTGCTCAGTAATACTTACCACATCATAAAAATCTGGTTTCTTTAAAATGTGGTGAGGAGGAAAGAGAGTTGATCCTAGTAATAAAAGTTATGAGCTGTGAAGACAAGAACAGAAAAATTCTCATTCTGAAGCAGTCATACAAAAGGCAAATAGCTGAGACACAAATAGTATGTGATGAAATTTACAAAAAGAAATATTTGAGATATATGCAGGAGAATTACAGGCATTTCCCCATTTTTACTAATTCTTCCTTATTTTACTTGCTATGATAAATAACACAATTGTCTGCTTTAAACTGGGAAAATTTTACTGAATAAAGCACTTACAGACTACAGAGTTTTCCAGGGCCAGTTCTGCTTCTCACTTGCAAACTGGAGCCTAAGTATGATTTCAGATTTTACAGAACTACCAAGTGGCTGAATGCTGGACTGCAAGTGAGCAAATCACTATGAAAAACAAAGGCACATTGCTCACTCTGAGTGCAGAGAACACAGATGCTATCAGTAAAGACATCTCCTGAGAAGAACATAAACTAAACTGAAGTCCATTTCTCTTTTTTTCTTCCATAAAAGTTATTTGGTAGACAGTTGTGACAGTTTTCTATAAAATGCAGGTAGGAGGCCAAATTTTGATTTCCTTAACTTTGGCATGATTGTCTCATTTGGATATATTTTTATTCCCTCACTTTGATTATATGACAAGACACCTGAAAAGAGGGGTTTTTTAGCACAAGTAGAAATTTTAAAAGCTATCTTTAGTTTTAAAAAAAGTAAACTGCAAATGGCTTGTTTTGCAAAAGGTCATCATATTCACTCATCTGATTGTAATTAAAAAACCCAAACAAAATCAAAAACCTCAGACATTAAGATACGTTTGGCAAACATAATTTCTGAAAAAAGAAATCAATTATTACATCTGTCTTTTCTCTTCCCTGTCCCCTCTTCATTCCCAGTGATCTTTGTGCCTCACTTTCTCAGAATTTTGCAGGTGTTTACACTGTCCACACCTTGTAGCACCAGGAGATGCTCTTTTATATGGTAGCCAAGTTAACCTCTGAGTGGAAACAAGCTCTTATTAACCATTTTGGATGCCTGAGCAGCATGTCCAGAGTCACAGAGAAAAGCTGGACAGGAAATTAAACCTCAGCCCTTTAACACTCCAACCTCCTTGCTAGGCACTTGCTGGAGGTGGGGTCTGTGCACTGCAGGTTTTTTCCACTAGGTCTTTGTCCTTGGAGTTAAGATATGCTGAGCTTCATTCCAAAGGGTGGATGTTCCCAATGGCTATGTGTGAAAACATAGGACTCACACAGCACAGTATCCTGTATTTCACAGTCACTAGAAACCCAGGGTCTTTCTGTTGAGTGCTGCATGTGCCCGAGCAAACCTTTTTATTCAAATTCTAAAGGCAGGGGATGATTTCTTACTTAGAAATAAACAGATGCCAAGTCAATAGCAGCCATTTCAATCCCTCATGTAGAGGAGGTAAATATTCATCTTGTACAGGGGGAGAGAGTACATCAAAAGAAAAAGAGCATCATGGGGAAAAAAAGAAGAAAATAGAAAAAAAGTCATGATAAGCTAGTTATTGAAAATACTACGGAATAAAAATAAAACACACATGAATATTACTTTAGTATGCACTGGCAGTAGTTGTTAAACATAAGAATTAGGTTCTGCTTCCTATTTTGAAAATAGTAGTATTGAAACCATTGTAGGAGAGACATTGTGAGGGCCTTCTTCTGTTGTAATTAATTCTAAACACAATGGCTTTTTACTTGCCGCATGATGGACTTTATTACAAAATAACCCAAACCCTGAACTCCAGATACTAATATTCTTATCAGCAGAAAGTGAACTGATAAGTAGAGTAAAACTCTCATATATAACAACTCCCAGCCCCCTGCCAGTGTAAATAGGGTTAGCTCCATGCAAGGCCCCCAGACTGTGTGTTATACTACCTTGCTTATTTCTTGCCTCTTAATCCAGTGGTTTTCACAAAAAGTCATCACATTTAATGTTTGTTTTAACCTGTAAACACCTCAATGCCTAAAAATTCTGTATCTTTGTTTCGACATTCCCATAGATTATTCTAGTACAAAAATTCTTACCTTTCCTGGTTTTTTCTTTAGCTCAATTCCTTCCCTGATTTTAGATAACCGGGACAGACTCTGCTTCTTCTTGCTCCTGACTTGACACCAGTTCTTTCACCACTTGATTCTTGGTTTTTGTCATAGAGTTCAGTTCACTACGGCATAATTTCTGTGAGTGGATGTGTATGCAAAACTGAGCAAGCCTTTAACTGGAATGAATATGGGGTCTGCCTCCTGATTCACCCATCAGGTTATTTTTGAGTTCCATGAATCCTGAGTATCTAATCTGGCAGGTCCTCTGTGTGAGGAGCAGAGTAATATATTGACCAGGGACTGTATAAAATGTTGTACAGTTATAAACCCCATGAGGTTTTTATCAGTATAGTCAGGTTTTGGATTCTGCCTGAAAAATGAGAAGAGAAAGGGAGTGGGTAGAATTTTCCTACTTGCAGAATTCAGCTGTTGGGGAGAAAGTGCAATATTTCAAGAACAGAAGGTGTGGGTGCTACTTCAGAAGTACAGCTGTGGGGAGGAAATATGCTGTGAAATGCTTATATTAAGATAACTCATGCAAATGATACACGTGGGTCCAGTGTCTAAGAAACACTGTAGATGTGATTATGTAGAAAATCCATGTGAATTCAATGTGGATCCTTACAGACCAATTCCAAATGAACAGCCAATTTCATGTAAATTGAGACCATGACATCACCTTTATATATGAGTAGTCTTTCTTAATATGGAAATAAATATTTTAATGTTCCAGATAGATGAATGACTTCATAGATACAGTACGGGTTTCCCAGTTGTCTTCTTTCAATGAACAGTCTTCTGTCATGTCCATGTTCCCACTCAATGGCACGCATACAAATGAATATACACACTGAAAACACAAAGTAGTTACTTGAAATAGCTTGAAATCACAAATCTGCTCTTTTGTACTATCTCAAGATGTTCCCTCTGAGATGAAAAAGGTCTGAAATGCCACCACTCCTTGATATCCTAGGGACTGGGAATACTATTGTACCTACAGTTCTTTGCAAACTGCAAGACTTTTAGTGGCAATATGTTAGCCCCACTCCTGTGGCTGTCTGCACTCCCAAGACTCACTGCCAAAATATGAAAACTATTTCATGCATTTAAGAACAGATATTTCTCCACATGAACTCAGAATTTCCCAGACATACTAGCAAAATCTGCCTCAATGCCATCGTTGTCCATAACTTTGCTATAAAATGTAATAACAAATTTGTGTAATAAATCATTAATACCACGGTCTGGCATTTGTTATAAAGGATGGATTTCCAGTTATATCATTGATGTACTATTTTCTTTTTAATGTCTCAAGTTTACTCCAGTTTCTAATGAAATAGGATGAAATCACAGTAATTTTAGCTGGGTTTCCATTTCAAGCCTTCCTAAGCTCTCTGCACTTAAATTCAATGCCAGCTTTTTCCCCACAAATATATGCTGTTAAAGAAGAGAGCTAAAATTCACAGAGCTGTCAAGTAAGATATCCATTAAGATAGTAAGATGCCAGTGTTCAAACTTCGACATTACAGCATTAAATCTCAAAGGAATTCACTTTGTTAATGAGAAACAAGACAGGAAGGAGTGCATGATGCAGGGGGGTGGGAGACAGGATAAGAATATGGAACAATATGACAGCAAAATAGAAAGCACAGATTGAGGTACCACAAGGAATCTGAATTCCTCAACTAAAACTTGTCAATGAGATTTTTAGCATATGATATGCAGTTTTAATTAAATTATGGCCCAGAGTCAGAGAAGAAAACCAAAGGCACAGGTTTTTATTTCATTTTTAGAACAGAGATCTTATCTTCTACAGTATTTCATGAACTTCTAATTAAATATGGATTTATGGTTTTAGAGTACCTGGAAATGCAGCACGACTTTTCGGGTTCATGCTTTGCTGGACTCAGAGCAGTGCTGTCAAAGAACAAAATCCCAGCCCTTCTCCACACATTCTGATAGATGTGTGTAAGGTGTTATGGAAAAAGCTTAACTTGAACACTGTGTGCAAAAAAATGTTGCTATACTTCAGAGCAACAAAATAAGGTGTTATTTTGTGAGCAATCATATTCAACAAAACTTTACTTGTGCTCCCTTATAGTAGCAGGGCAGAGTTTTATACAAACCTAATGACTTCTGAGCACTGCCAGAACTGCTATTTCAATCTGATGGTTATTTTTTTGCTGTGCTTGCCAAATCCTAAGGTTTTTTGGCAACTCTAATTGCACTTCTTTCACACCCCATCACATTATTTCAAACAAATACAGTATCTCTTCTATTTAAAACGTATAATATTCCTTCTCCAATAAAAAAAAAATCTGCAAACAGCTTTACTCATGATTATGATTTGTTATTTAATGTATTTCAAGCAAGTTTACAGAGTGTAGGCTGTGAACACTGGGTGCAAATGAATACCAGCACCTGTTTTCTTCATATAAGAAGAAAATGTGAAAAAAATTAATAAAATATGTTAGCTGAGGCTCTTTTGATATTACAATGGGAAGATAAATTCTTGAAAGTCAGCTTCTCCTAAAAATTCTTTACAATTCTCATAGGATGAAGGGTTATGGTGCACTAGTTAGGAAAACAATGCTTGTAATAACCAAATATAATATACACATAAACCATCAAATTCAGGAAGTGAGACCCTAACACAAAATCTTCCAAGACAGATTTACTCAGAAAAACTGAGGATGATACTGCTTTCTTAGAACTGAAGAAGTTTGAGCTTGCTTAGGACAAGTGTCTGGTGTATGTGTATGATATACTTATAGAATCATCAGAAATATGGGAGTTTCTTGTGGGGGCATTGTGCTGAAATTATTTGTCAGCAGGATGTCAGTTAGAAATGGTTCTTATTTTCTTCAACAGTTTCTTATTGGAGATGCACAGTACATGACTACTTAATTCCATATAATTCTGCAGAAATGGCTATGATGTCAGAAACTTTGAATAAAAGCAATAATAACAATTTTAAAAAATTAAAGTACCTAGACTCACCCCAATATATTTACATTTATGTTCATGGAATACACTGATGTCTTTCTGTGCCTGTATCCTCTTTGTGAAAAGAAAAAGCAATTCAAAATAGTGTTACTCAATGAAGGGTCCTGGTACAAATTCACCAACTGCCAAACTACACCATCACAAGTAAGAGGAGAATCAGTCTTGATGCTCTAGTGCAGGTTGTTTTCATTGATTCTTGGAATTTAATCACATTTCAGCTGTTGTTTCTGTGAAATGATTTTGAAACCCATTGAATTAAATTGTATTATACCAAGAGCCTGCTCTTTTTTTTCAGTGCAACTGCACTCAAAACCCAATTTTTATGTCTTAGAAAGATAGAAATATTTTCTGTTGTCATCCAATTTAAACGGTTTTTTTGAATGTTCCTTTGAAAATTAGGTCTGTAAACCTGTTTTGAAATTCAGAATCCATCGAAGTCCGTCTCCTGTGAAATTGCTGCTTCTCCTTGAAGCTTTCCATCCTCAGTGAAAAGGTTTCCATTTGACTTTCTTTAACAAGTAACTTACAACCACTACTATTTTGCAGAAACACTTCGATTTTTGAAAGCGCAAATTCAGTTTGTGATATTACTAATTAGGAAAAAACCCTCTAATGTAAGCATTAGAACACGTTCTATTAGTGGCTACCCAAAGAAGGTGGGACCTTATCGTACACATTCAGTCACAAATCCACAGTGGCTTGTGCTTGAACAACAAACACAAAACTCTCTGTAATTTGTACAGGTACACTCTTCAAAACTCGGGCTAAGATTTTGAAAGTAAAATAGTTAGAAAGAATTTGTCTAAATACATAACAGTAAAAAGTACACAAATCCTCCACCATTGATCATTATGTATTTATGAAATAAATGTATAGCTATATTCTTACTTTTTCATTTCCAGCCAGCATCTGAGATACGCTATTTTCCTTTAGTGGTGGAATCTGAAGTGAATATTTAAACTCACATTCAAGTATTTGTCAGAACAGAAGTCTTAGGCCTCTAGCACAGGTCTGGTCTGGGGATGATACTTGAAAAAAAATTACTGAAGAAAGTGAAAATTTTTTTCCATCTCATTGTCTCTAACATTTCTTCTGACAATTGGGTAATTTATGTTCTTTTTTGAAAATCTCTTCAGTCACCAAAGTGTAGACCTTGACAGCCACAAGTGGTCAAGATCAAACCTCTCAGAGTCCTTGCCAGTGATCTGTATTTTCTAGGTCTGTACATGAGTCCATTGCAATGTTAGTTTTAACCACTTTCAGTTTTTAAAAATATGCAATGAGTTAGGAGTGTGAGCATGGCCAGTTACTCAATGTACTCATTGGATCAGCCATGTAGGGGCGTTAGCTTGAAATATCCCCATGGATTGCAATTATCTTCTCTTACGATAATTCCCATGGAAAATGTCCTTGCAAATTTTCCCTTTGTCCTCTTTCATTTCCTGGGTCCACCTCTTCTAATGGTGCAGGTGAACATCAAAGGAAAACCATGATTTGGTGACAATAATGTCTCAGACAAGCAGAGGTCAAACTTTCCAGTACTTCATGCAAAATGCTAAAATCCTCTGCATTTTCTACTACTGAGACCACACAAGCATATATAATTACATTATGCGGATTGACAATGAAAAATTAATTTAAACCGGTGTGCTCTCAGCCATACAATTTTAGAGTAGTCTAATTTTTTCTAGAAACTATCCCTAAGGCAAGGCTTACATTGCCTAGAAAGAAAAGAGGTTTAAAATATATCAAAAAATTTCAATCCTCTTTATCTGCTACTTCTCCTCCCTAAGAAATTTCATGCCCTCAAAGGCTTTTCCAAACCATATAACCTGATGTTAAGAGTTTAGTGTATTTAGTCAGGAAATAGAAATTATGTCATTTGATTTATACAATCAATTGTAACCCAAAACAGTGTTCTAGTATTCGCTGTTCAGTCATCAATAACAATTCATGAGAAAGTAAGAGGATAATACTCAGAATAAAAATTTGTCCTATAAATTACAAGTACAAAGGTAATTCCAGAACTATTTAAGCTGATTGCACTTATTCTACAGGCAAAAATGAATATTTTCAAGAGTTGTAATTCATGGTACAAAAAAGTACATTTTGAATATTCTTTAAAATTTTCCCCTCCAGTTTCATATACAATAATAGTCTTTCTCAACACAGAATGTCATCCTATTCTTAAAGAAAAGATCTTTTATTTTAAATTCTGCTTCAATAAAAATTTAAAAATAAGCATATTTATTTATGCAAGCTCAGCACTTCAAAATCCACCAAGCAAACGACAAGCCAAATGTTTTTAATGTAACCAGAGCTTGTATGTATTTTTTCTCTCTTGAATTTTTTTTTTTTTGTGATGTATTGGAAATGCTTGTGGAATCTTGTAGCATCTTTTGTTTTGCTTAACAAGAAAGCACATAAGCCCTTATTAAAGATGATTTATCACTATGATAACAATAGATGTTGATTTTCTTCTCTCAGGCTGTTCTCTTTTTTTCTTGTTAAAGAACATTCAAAAGCAGAAGGAAAAAAAAGTAATGAGAAATGCACTGGTAAAATGCTTTTGAAGTTGTTGAAAGTTTTTTGTATTAACAGTATTCAGCCGTTCACAACTGCTTCTTAGGAAAGTATTTCTCTAATGTATGAATCAAGTTTAAGATAAGTGAAACACAGATTCTAGCGTGGAGCATGTCAGTTTAGATGCAAGATGTGTAATTTTGGCTTTTATCTGCATGCACATGTACACATGTAAGCACATCTTTGCTGACATATTAGTCCACTGATCATCTCACTAGAGGGGGGCATTTGTCTGTCATTTCCCAAAGCATTTAATACAAGAAGAATTCCTAACACACCCAATTTTATCTCCTCTGTTTTGTCTGAGGGTAAAGGGGAGGGCTGGCTTGCAGATAAGATCTCATGAATCACTCTGAGAACAGTGGAGCAAAGTCAGATATATTGTATTTCCTAACCGTAGAGCCCCTGGGATGAATGTCCTCCTGTACAGCACAGCAATGATTCACCTGTACACAGGCAGGGCTTCAACCACTTTGGCCACAGTTACACCCCAGGCACTGAAGAAACTGTAGGGTGAGGCAACAACTTTAAGCAAACAGCACCAGGACGTTTATTATGTGTGTTCTTGGTGATTCAGCAGAGAATAAATGGTTTGCTGCCTGTGAGCCACCCAGGGCACATCACCTTTGTGTTACTTGGAGGAGTGACTTTGGGAGCCAAGAGCAAACCCTGTGCATTGACACTTTTTTGCTGTGACAGAGCTGCAGTCCCAGCAGTCTCAGAAGGTCTTCCCTTGCCACTTTCTGTCCCAAATATCCTTGCATGGTACAGATACTGCACCCTGGCACAGATGACTTCTCCAGGAGCCCAAGCCCGACAAGCACCACTGAAAAATCAAGGGCAACTGAAACAGTTGAGCAGCTCCTAAGGAACTTTGCAAAAAGTTTTCACCTAAAGCCTATCACATACTCTTAACACATTTAACTACAAGTATTTTTGAGACTTCTTCCAAACTATATATATTTTTATTTACTGAAATTCTATTTCTAAGAGAGGGTCTAAGACCTAACTTTCAAGTGACTTTATTTAGGGAATTATAGAACTAGTTAGGAAATATACTTCACCATGATTAGCTCTAAAACGCAGTGGCCGTGGCATTTCAAATATCAGGAAAAATCCTGCTGCAGAATTCCTTTTTTATTAGAAGATATTGAAAGATACATCATTGACATTGTCTAAGATAATAAAAATCTAGTACAGAAACAAGATTCGTGGGCTGAAGAAATGCCATAACCCTGAAAATAACATTTCTTCATTTGAGCACACATGGAGAAATTTGGGTTTTGACAACTTTTGGTGCTTTACCTTTCTGTTCTAAGGCAGGATGAAAAGGTGTTTCAAAATACTGGAATTCTCATGACATGAAATCTTTTATTTTATTTTAATAATTATACAAAAAAACTTGAGGTCTAAATTTCTTTCCAAAAATATGAGTTTTGTATCAACCTATGAAAAACACTTCCTCTTCAATGTTTCTTTAAACAGGAATTAAATAAAATATTGTGATAGCAGAATTGCCATATTTTGGTTTCATAAGCATCATTAACTCCACCTTAATTTTAGAAACCTGTTGTTTGTTTTGGAAAAGTAAAATGTTTGAACCTTAACAGGTTGCAAAAGTATTCTTTATCTTGCATTCTTGATTTATCTAGGGCATCCATCTGCATTTCTTGTTCCTGACATTTATGTTATAATTGAAACTCATCTAATTGACTGTAGTTATTCCAAGGACATTTCCTGTAGTTTCATTCAGTGAAACATGAGCTCCTGAGCCTACTTTAGTGATTAACTTGTGTAATTATTGTTTGCTGGAGAAAAAAAAAATCAAATTTTTCCCTGTTGGCCACTGGTCAAAGCAATGATTTTCTTTGAGAATAAATCACAATAGCGGTATATTCTCTGGAGAATTGTAAAACGCCCAATATATAGTTTCTGCCATCTAGACACATCAACAACACTAATGAGTTTGACTGCTTTTGAAGGACTCAAATCTTTTGTCATGCTGAATGCTATAACTAAATTATGACTTAAGATAACAGCAATAAAGAAAAGCTCTCCTGTTTGCTTTGTGGCTTTCTTCCCTCGTTTGTGTGAAATCAGACTCCTAAAGAATTTATCTTGGATAACTTAGTCCCAGTTCACCCTGTGACTAAACAAAGAATTGCCTCAGACCCTAAAGATATTGATCACATCAAGGCTCATGTTGTAGGAGGAATTCCCCCATGAAAGAGCAACAGCCTACAGTACTGAGCTGCTGCTCAGATCTAGAACACCATTTTTGGATGTAGCTTCTGAAGAAAAAGTTGTTCCAGCCTCACGCCTGGTATTCTACAGTCTGCAGTGCTTTTCTTCAAGGATTGAGTGTGTCCCTTCAGAGTGCTCCTCTCAAGCAACACTGAGAGGAACAAGCAGTAAAATATATGAGGAACTCCAAAAGGAAAATAGAAAAGCTATGATTTGTAAATTATTTTGTTGTAATCTTCTGTTAGAGACAGGACTCACACAATTATTTCAGCTGAAACTGGTGCAACTTTGGAGAGTTACAACTTTCCCCCCTTAACTTCCATCTTCCATCATTTGCCAAGAAGCAAATATCTCTGTGTATGAAATATGGCATGCCTTAAAACTCAGATCTGAAACTTTGGGTTTCAAAATCATCATCATGGAGCCTGAAAATATGTAGACATGTAATGGTAGATTACTAAAGAGTGTTTGGGAAGGGATAGAAAAATTGTTTGCCTTCTATACCAACCTTTTCTTAAGTAAAAGGGGAAAAAATGACCTGAAGAAAAGACCATGCTCTGGGTGCAGTTTTGTTTCTGCTAACTTTTTGGTGCAGCAGCTGGAGCTTGTCACCATGGTAAGCAAGCAAACAGTCTGCTGGGCTGACCTGTGTAGCAGCTCCTGTGTTTTCTTTCTTAGTTTGGGTGTCTATTTGACTTACAGGAAGCAGAGCTGTCTATTTCACAAAAATAAAAGATTAACAGGTACTTATTGGAATGTGATCTCTTCAGAACTAAACACTAATAGAGGTTGAAGTTAATTATGCATTTAACTTCTGGTTAATGTCTAACCAGCCAGGGTACTGGGTGTACTCTTGTCATTTCAACAAAATATACAGGGTGACTCATGTAAGCAATGGATTAGCCCTATCTTGGGTCTACACAAAGGTTTGCTATTTCATGCTGAGGAAATATGAGCTGTCAAGAAAGGTAAATGGTCCATACACCCTATTCTATTGACAAGCCCTGAAGTACCTTTGGTGTTTGCAAACACTTTCAGAATTAGATATGATGGTCTTGAAACCTGACAAAATCTGACAAAAATAATTTCAGTTAGGAGCAGTTATCCTGATATCCTTTCTTAAGACATCTCTTTAATTTCTTCGTAATTTCCACTAGGACTTTACTTGATTAAACTTAGCTTTTTCTGCTTCTCTTGCTAAGCCAGTCCTCACACGACTCAGATGTTCCTGGATAAATTGTTTTTGTCACTGTATGAGCTAAATATGTCTGAGGACCATGAGCATGAAAGGACACTGAACTCCATTCTCTACTCTTATGAAGTCAAATGTTGGATTCTCAAGAGATCATCTTTGATTTTAAATTTGCATGATCACTGGTTAATTAAAGTCCTTCATTGCAGAGCTGTTCCTGTTGCTTAGACATGTGGGATATAGCTGTGCTATTTCTTTTGCCCTTAAATTTCGCTTTGAGATTGGTGTTCCCAAAATACAGTTTGACTGGTCCTTTCAAAATCCAAACAAAAAAGTATTTTACTAATCCCCAAATTTTCTAAATGTCTCATTCAAATCATGCAGGAGTATACCTTCTCCTAAGTCATTGCTTTGTGACCCATGACTTAAACTTTTTTTTTTAAGTATAATTTTTTCAGAAAATCACGAGAAATGTTAGCTGATTAAACTCCACATAACTAGCTGTGTTGCTGGTACTGTAACAATTATGGACCTCTTACTGCTGGTCATTTCAATTCTCTGGGTTAAACCAATGAGAAAACACTGCAAACATCAATCTTTTTTTTTTTTCTTTCTTTTTTTTTTTTTTTTTTTTCCCCTTCTTATAAAAAGTATTCTAAACAATACTTAGACAATGATAGCTGGAGGGTTATCAGAGATTTAGACTTTTGTAAATAACTCATATATGTTTTCTAATGTGAGTATAAGAACTCAGTTAAGAACAATAAGTTGAAGCAAAACCATTTCCGCTTTTCTAACAAAAAGGGGAAAAGGTAACTACCAACTGCAGAAGACTGAGCGTATTTTGTCTTGTACACAAGCAATCTGAAGATTAAATTTTGACGAAAATCTTTTTTCTGTTCTATATAAGACCATTTTTTGTTTCTGCACATGTATATTTCAGCAAAACATGAGTAAATATTTAATATAAAAGTCTGAGTGTGTTATTGGTATCAGTATTATAAATGTTTGTCTAATGCATTAGGCAAACTATTGCAGGATTTGGTTTCATGTCGTATAAGGCAAGAAGGACAATGCTCGTGGAGACTTTGATCTTATCCTTATCAACATTAGCTCTTTCTGCTTCTCAGAGAATCTGCTGCACAGAAAAGCTGCTTCTTGGAAAATGTAGAAAACCTTTCAGAGGTTGGGAGGAAAGGTAGTACGTGTTTCTGAGCTGTGTTGAAATATCTCCTACGCCTTTTCTCCTCCCTTTACTACGAGGATGTTTTAACCCTCCCAGGTGGTGGGAAATATTTGGAAGGGGAGTTTCTTTGTATACTTAGCAATGTGGGAAAGCTATGAGAGGGGTGTTCCCTGAAAGCAGTGACTCATCCCTTGTGTTGAATACAGGCTTTGCTTACTGTGGAACTACTGAAATAAATACATTTTTATTTAGGCATAAAACTTTCATTATATGTACCTTAAATTTAAAAAAATAACAAAACTGCTTGAAATTATACACCTACTAGTTTCAGGAATAGTCCCCAGTTGTTTTGCACTTTGCCAAGCAAAACTCTTGTTTGTGCAGGCTTTGGATGTATTGGCACTTATCCCAAATCCTAGCAAAATTTACAGTCCTTCTCTGATAACAAAATTCTGAACATTCCTCCTCTTTGCTGGTGGTTAAGGGAGATACCTCTCATTCTGGCCAGCCAGTTAATGGTTAGAGATTTTTTCTCAACTCCCAGAGATGGAATCACTGGAATCTCTGGTTAGCCAGATGATGCTGGATCTCCAGTGTGTTCTCTGATTTGCAGGACTGAATCTAAAGAGCTTATTGCTTTGTAATGCCAAGGTTGAGTGTTTTCAGGTAAGCACTTTCACTGTTATTGAAAATGCTCCATTTTATTTAAAATGTAAGACAGCTTGCAGGAGATGTCTCTCTCCAGTTTCTAAGCTATTAAGGTTCTCCCTCGGTCCAATAATTATTTCATTACTCCATACAAGAGGAAGCAGAGTTTGACAAAAGAGTCTTTTTTCTCTCTCCAGTGACTATAAAAGGAGTTTAATCCTTTGCCTTTGTCTTCTTAATTCTTCCTGAATTAGTCACCTAATTTAGACGATGTGAATATTTTGAGGGCTGAAAATTCCAGATGGTGTCCCAACACCTGAATGTTGATGTTGTAATTTGGATTTAAGGGCCTGCATGATATCTAAGCAGTACATATAAGGGTGTTTCCACAAGAAATTCTTTGTTTAGATAAAATTACAGTGACTAAGACTAATGCAAACCAAATTATCTTAACAAAGATCAATCTACATGTTTTAAATTTTTTGTAGGGTTTGTACTGTGTGGGACACATACTAAAAATAATCTCACATATCTTCAGCTGTCTACATTTCTTTGGGTATACATATCAGGATACATATCTTTAGGTGTGTGTCCAGTCAGAGAACTTTTTCTTTAGTAAATAGATAAAGCTCTAGTGATTTTGCTACCCAGCTTAACGCAGGTGCTTAAAACAACTAGAAGAGATTAAAATGAAATTCTTTTGTCTATTGACCACTGAGAGAGTTCAGAAAATTACCAATGTAAGATTTATATTACAGTATAAACCAAGGTTAAGTGAGGTGTCTCTTACTGCATATCACAGTTTGGAGGTCACAGTTCCACTATTTAAATTTTGAATAGGATCAATATACATCCTATAAAAACCAACTGATTTCATAGAGGCCAACCTGAAGTGAAAGAGCTTGCTGTCTTATAAACATGAGTTAATAGATCTCAAAAATATCAAAGGCAGTAGAACAGTTTAAATAGACAGGAGCAAAATTGTGTATGACTGTCACAGTCATGGTCTGTGAGGAGAACAGTTTGTAAGGCTAAAAGTGTGCGCAGTGGAAGAGTGTTCCTTTATAATTTGCAGCTGCAAGCTTGATTAAATTCAGATAAATGATTTAATATTTACTGTGAAGTTACACATGAAATGCAAGAATGGTGAAAATATTTTAAGTTCTCTCCTGATCTGAATAAGCTTTCCAGCATTATGTAGGTCCTAAGAGGAAGAACTGAACAGTAATATTCAATTCCACAATTTAATTTACCAAAAATTTCTTGGAAGGAACACACTGGAATTATGAGACTAATTTTTAATATGCTGGCATAACAAGCAATAAATTGACTTGATAAAGAAATCTGTTGCCTCCCTCTTTTTAAGCTAGAAATCAGTTTTTTGCTTCCCATTTGTTAAGCTTTAATAATAGCACTATAAATGTTTATTTCATCTGAGTAGACAGGTCAAACAAGTTCCATCACACTATGATTGGTTCAACCGTCTCTCAAAACTCCATTTTAAGGAAATCAGCCTTAAAGGAACTTATTCTGAACTGAAAACCTAATTTTGTTTCTCTCACTTGTAGCCTAACAGTTCCATCAGAGCTGTAACTTTGCTCCTTTTATGGCCTTTATGAATAGACTGTTGTTCCCTGGCCACCAAAGACACAATCTAACTTTTTTTCAAGCTTCTAGGGAAAAAACCACAATGCAATATTGAGAGTTCCTCCTTTTGCACAGGAAACCCTATTAATAGCTTGGTTCACATATTAAAGTCAGAGTCACAGCATGTCAAATCCTTTATCAGTCACACATCAATTCCCCTCTGAAATCCTCAATTACATAGCTCAGAGCACAATCTAACAAGAGAAGCTCTGTAATCAGATGCAGTGAATGTTTACTGGAATATACGTGTGCGCGTGTGTATTTATATACTTATGTACGTATGCTAATTTTAATATTTCCATTATAAACAGCAACAACTTGCCCTATGCCTATTTATAATGATCACAAAATGTTCAGAGATTCAGCTAATAACACATTAGCACTTGGCCAGCTGGAGAATTTGTTAAGGCTGCCAATTACTTAGAATTCTTCTAATAAACAATAGTTTCTCCCCCTCTTGAAATATATGGAAATAGGCTATTGTTAAAGTGCTGCTGTACTGAAACGGCACCTGGGCTTGCTATAACGTGGAACACTGCATTCCAAGAGAGAAACAAAGCTACGTGGAACTCCATGTCCCAACCTTTTCTGTGCAGAGTCTATGAATCTATCCAAGAAAAAAGGAAGGGGAGGGGGGGAAATGTGACAGGGCAGCTACCTTCATTGCTTTTGTTTGGACCATGTTTACCTTTTACTTACTTAACTCATAGTACCAAAACATTGAGCAGGGTTTGTGAAACAATGAAAATGCGATTTTTTAAACCATTATTCATGGGATCTACATATACATTAATACAAGAACTTACCCTGAGGGCTCAGCAGCCTCTGCGCTAACAACTTAACACGTTCCTGGGGTCACTCAGTTTATTCCTTTCAGTCACCAGTTTTTTCCAGTTTCCTTTCTATTGTATTCGGTAATTGGGACAATCCACAGATTTTGATTCTGCAAGCTGTGAGCTGGCAAACAAGGTTTTAGTCCTAAATTTCCTCATAAATCTCTCCTAAATTCGTGAAACAGTCAGTTTTATAGGCAGTAGAAAGGCAAGTTATGGCAAACCAAAATGCTTCTGCTGTGGTATAAAGAGCAAAGCAGAACTTAAAATATATTTATTCAGAAGAGTAAAGGATTATTTTTCTTTAGTTCTCACTGCAGTAGAAATTTCAAATTTCTATTCTGTGTCAGCAAGTGTTTTTGATTGGAGAGAGCCTCAATTTTCCCATTACTCCATTAAGATTTATGATCACATTTAATTGAAAGATACATCCCTAAGGATAAATACAGTGGGTAGAAACTACAAAAATCAGTATATTGGTCTGAGTTCTTCTCTTGCTGTCTACAGGTAAACACATAGTACAACAAACCCCCATTTTATAAAATACGTATTAAACTCCTTCAGGTATAAATCCATTCAGACATAATGATATTCAGTTGCAGAACCAGTACTGTGGTCCATAAGGCTGAAAGGTCATTTAAAAGATTTATGCGAAATTATTTCTCCAGTGTGCAGAGGTTTTAGGATTTGAATTTTGGTTGAATGTATGTGCATGTAAGATGTCTATATTCCTAATGTCCTTGTAATGGGAGCTCAGGTTATGATTTAATTTTTACCTCAATTTCAAGAGTTCAAGAAGTGTTTGGGCAATACTTTCAGGCATGTGGTGGCATTCTTGGGTATGCCCTGTGCAGGTCCAGGATTTGGATTTTGATCGTCTTTGTGGATTTCTTTCAGCTCAGGATATTCTATGATATGTTTGGAATTGCTCCAGAAGAAGTTTTTGACCCAAGCCCACCACCTCTAGAGCATCTTATTTAAAAGAAACGTATCTTCTTACAACACACATCTGAAGAGTTTTTGGGGCTTCTAGAAAACCCTTCTTAGCATTTTAACCATGTTCAGAGGCACGCATTATGTTCACTGCAACTGGCACATTAGATGAGTATGACAGCATTTCTTTCTCCAATCTCTGTGTTAAAAAGCCCACCAAAAACCAAACCCACATTGTCCAGAGGTACTGTAACATGCCATTTCTTTTCCTGGAAAAAACCATAAGTCTGATCAAGGCCAATTAAAGCGATTAGAGTTAAATGATTTACGTGCTGTAGTAAAAAAGTCTGCTACAGTCAGCGCTCAGATCTGTTTATCTGCAAGGCTTTCCCATAAATGTCTTTTGCCAAAAAAGTACTGGAATGACCTCCAAGACAGGGTGCTTAACTTGACTGTACTCTTGCTTCTATTTTAATTAGACTTTAAATGGTAAATATTTACTAATTGCCCTCTGGGTAAATAATTAAGAAGTCTTGATCTGTTTTGCTAGAGTTCGTCTGGCAACACTTGCAGATCACAATCTTGACAGGTTTACCTTAATTAAATGTCCTCTTCCTGTATCATTTTTAGAAGCAGAAGTTTCTGAGATGTGCAGATTAGAAGTGTGTGTAAGGAGTAAACCCAGCAGGGCCTCAGAGCTGCCAGCCTCCCCACATTACCAGCTCCAGTGGGAGTCTGATTTCAGGTGTTCCTGTTTGTTGTACCCATAGACTCCTCATCACATTTCAGCGGGCACCACTGGGATTTTCATGTTAACAGCCTCTGTGGCCTCAGTGAGGGATATCAGGGAATACTGCAGGATGATGGCCAGGGAGCTGGGGACCACATGGGAATCCCAGCCCCAGCCAAGGAGCAGTGTGGCCAGGTGACACTGGGGACATTCCCAGCCCTGGCACTGGGCACCTCCAGAACAGCAGGAGGGACCCAGGCTGGGGGTGGGCTGAGGGGCTGGGACCATCAGCAGGGACTGACTGGCACAGGCTCTGGGTCATGGCAGGGGGTTGTTCCCAAGGAACTGGGCAAGCACAGGCCTGTGGTGCCCTCAGCCCTGATAAATCCACAGCAAATTTGTGCTATCACACATGACAGACACCTGTAACCTGCTGGTTTTCATTTTCTTTCAGATTGTCCACGTCTGGGCAGATTTTTCCTGTGATGGGCATGATCAGATTCCTACCTGAAAATCGAATATCTCGCAAAGTGCAGAGTCTTTTCAGGCTGTCAGGACAAGCAGATCTCCTCAAAGAAAAGATCACAGTAAATTTTTATCTCAGTTCTATACATTACAGGAGCAACCGCAGCTGAACAAAAAAAAAAAAAAAAAAAAAAAATTAAACCAAAGAGTATTTTAAAGGAATAAATAAATGCTTAAAGCAGCTAGTAGATGATCACTGTGCTTCAATTATTCAATGAAAAGACATATTTGGACTGTAGGGAATTTAATGAAATTATTTGCTCAACCAGAATTTTGCTTTAAAAGGGAATTGTGAGGTTGATTAAAGTTCAGGATAGAAGTAAATTCTTTTAATGTCAGATTAAATCAATAAAACTTTCACATCTGGAATATTACAATAATTTTTATTTGTAGTCTCTCATAAAAGTCTGAGTGCTAGTTTATTAGATATACAAAGAAAAATTAAAATAAGGCTTGTTTAGTTTAAAGAAGAAATCAACAGAAAGTAAAGGAAGATAGAGATATGCAACAAATAATTGGAGAATGTTACTGAGGAAGCATTATAACCCTTTGTCAGGTCTTATTTTATGGAATTTCAAAGCAATTAGTTATTAACATATAACGGGAATGACCATAAAACATAAAAGATTGCATTAAAAACCCATCTACCTATGTTTCATGGCATACCACAGATAATAATCTAGAATTTGGAGAAAATAAGCTCTCCTGGTGTTTAAACTATCTTTTAAATCTGTAGCATGGAACTGTTTGCAGTCAGTTATGATTGCAATGGATGAATGGATGTTAGCAGAGAGTGATCCAAGCTAACAGAAGGTTGTGCATCACTTTAGTGACTTAGGGCATTTCACAAAATGTTTCAAGTTCTAAGACTCTTTCCTCCTTGGATCATGCCTATTTTTCCTTTGGTCCAGTAGTAAATGGAGGAAAAAAAAAAAAAAAAAAAAAAAAGATAAAGTAGCAAAGAGAACTATGTCAGTTAGATAGCTCTAATTTTATCCTACACTTAAAATAATATAAAATCACAGTAACTGTATGTTATATTTCACGGATTTCTTTTTGCCTCAGAACAGAAGCACTAGACAACATCTGACGTATCCCAGTATGAAAGACATGCTATTAAATTATCAGTATCTGCAATGGAATCCAGTGACACTGAAAAGAAAGACAAGGAAAAAGATGACAAGCCTTGTCAGGGCTTCTCTAGTGACAAGGGCTTTCTTTCCCTGATGAGATGAAGACATAAAAAATATGCTAGTGAAGACATTTGCAGCATGATTTTATTAATACAGTGAAATGATTGATCAGAGAACAGAATAATGTGGTAAAGTATATTAGAGTCAAGGAAAAAAAAAAGATCATTTCCCATCCCAATGTGTGGTAAATGTAGACACAAATAAAATTTATATTAAAATATTTAGAAAATAGTTCCAGTATAGCCTATCTTCTCTATTGCATCTTCTGATCATTTTGGTGAGTGTTGGGATTTGGGGGCCAAGGATGTAGGAGTTTTCTTTCCTAGAAGCATAAAAGAACCAGCAAACAAAACCAGTGTTTGATTGGCAAAAATACATAGAAGGGGATAATTTCTCCCTTGACACATCCACAATTTAAGCAGACATCTGGGCAGGAGGAAAAGAAAGGAGGCACTAAAGAGGGTCACAAAACAGGTCAGTGGCAAATCTGTGAAGAGAAGCCAAGCATCATGTCATCAGCCCTAAGGCCTCTAGGCAAGAACAGCTTACTTGGGAAATTTCATTGATACCTACATGCTTTTTATCAAAATCCACTCAACTGAAATAATATTTTGCTCTAATTCTCTTAGGCCAATCAGGCATGCCAAGATAGTTCATGGCTTGAAACTGTAATACAGTGCTGCAGCTGCCTCCTAAAAACACCAGAAAAAATGTGTGGGTGTCGGGAAGAGTGGGGGCTGTTAGAGTTCTCCTGTGGGAATATTAAAGATGTTGCATGACTGTAACTCCTCCCTTGACTGCTGATCCAAACGGCAATCTGATCTATGAGCAACCCTGCTTGCAGCCACTCTATCCCTAATTATTCACCCCATCCAAGGGATTTTAAAGTCTTGATTTAGACAGGTGATCATGTCATCAATAGCCAAGGAAACACAACTGTGGCAACCCAGGCAGAGTTTGGGTTAGTTTTCATTAAACAAACCATTGCATGCCTTGTGGCAGGGAAATGGGGCTTTTTTTCTTTATTGGACTTCCTCCAATACTTCTAAATGGCTCAAGACAAAAACTTGCAGCTCAGAGTGCGTGGGAAATTTGTCTTGAAGTCAGTGTGTGATTTGCATAAGATTGTTATATGACCCAATAAGTGTGCAATCTGCTTGTGTTCTGGTTTTAATTAGGTACAGACAGCCTGTTTCCAAAATAAATAGCAGCTCCAGTGACAGAGGTCTTTATCCATCCAGAGCAAAACTCAAGCCAGGTTTTCAAATATGTTTTATGTCTTTGCTTTTACCTTTTGTATTTCTTACTAGTCACAAATAGTAGTGCCATATTTTATGTGTTGTGCACTTCCAGCTGTGTCCCAAAGGGTGAACATGAAGTCAGGAGGAAGTCTGTTTATGAATGTTTTTTTCTGATTGATTTTTTGATTCAATAAATAGGTTACCTGGTCACCTGACACACATTCTTTAAATCTTAATCTACTAACCTGCTTTACTTACTCCTACAAAATGAGTAGAAATTTACAAGAAAATTGTGTTATTTTCTCAAGCTATTGTAATAGAAGATCTCATTCCAAGTCTTAAACTCGAGACTCTACTGATGCTGTTGTTAGAGCATACAAATCAATAAATATTTTCAGTTATTATTTATCAGTTGTTTCTTATGCAACAATTTTCTACAGGATGTGGTTTACAGACCAATATTATTACACGTAAGTATAAAATGTATTGTAATTTATATGTGATTTTTTTCTCTTGTTAAAAAACAATTTAATGACCAAAAGTTTCAATAAAAGTGGGATCTTTATATCTTCATGGATATTTAACAAACATTTATTTTTTTGCTTGCCTTGCTTTTTTTGAAGTTGACATAGTTAAAAGTACTAGAAAAGGAATTATAGATTGAGCAGTAATGTCAGTAACGGCCTACATTATTTTAATTAAAATAATGCAGCTTCTTTCATTTTCAAGAACTTCAGAGTAATACATGCACTTTATATATTTACGTTTTGACAGTGCTGCTGTCATCAAAGCCTGTGTTGATGTTTTCTTTGATGTCAAAAAGTGCAGTGTTTGTTTTCAAGACTCCCAAAACATTAAGCATGTGGGGGAGAGAGAGAGGTGAACAGCGAAGAGCAGGCTTAAGTAGATAGATTTACAATCAGAGGAATGGAAGGGCATTATGAGAATATTTTCCTGTACTAAATGGCCTATTGCAGAGGCTTAAAAATGAATGTAAGTACAAGGTGAGCACTGAGTAATCTTCTTTTCCTCCACCCTTGCAATTGCTGGGAATCCACAGCTAAACATCTTCCTGACTCAAAGACTTTATCTACATTCTTATTTTAATATTCACTAATGGATATGTTCAGCACTAAATTGTGCAGCTCATTCTTGAACACATTACACTGTTCTCCATGATAATAGTCTGTAGCAACACACTCCGCTGTGCAGTAATGCAGCAGGTTGTACTCTTTTTCTGTGTTCTGTGTGTGTGTGTGTGGGAGAGCTATTTTGAAGAGTTGTATCTTGGAAAAAAACCCTTGCAATGGTACAATAGTTTGTACCTCTGGAACTTACCTTTTTTTTTTTTTTTTTTTTTTTTTTTGTGTGTGTGTGTGTGTGTGTGTTTATAAGATTTAAAGCAAAGAGTGGAACACAACATGAAAATGGTTTCTATTGGGTCTGGCTGAGACAGAGCTCATTTCCTCACAGCAGCCCTCACAGTGCTTGGTATTGGCAGCCAGAAAGGTGACGGGAAGTAGAGAATAAAGGTTTAGTTTTCTATACTTCCACTCACAGCCTTTAAATTTGCTTGTTTAAACTGCATTCATCTAGACCCATAAGCTTTTCTCCATCTTTTCTACCCATATCCCCATCCTGCTGAGAATGGAGTGACAGAGTGGAATGGTGGGCACCTGGCATCCAGGCATGGCAAACCCATCACATGGTGACATAGTCTTACTGTGGCTTCTGTCATGAGTAATAAAAATAGGAAAAGCTGGCTCAGAGTTCAAGACTGTCAGGTAAAACCAAAAAAAGACAAACATACCAGCAGCATATGTGCTCAAACACGATATTATGTAAGTTTTAAGTGAGTTCTATTCTGTAAATCAGCTAATAGGAGATAATATGCAGTGCATTGCTTTGACAACATAAATTAACCACTCAGTTCACTGAAGAGAAAGAACTTAAGATACATTCCTGCTATAATTATGTACAATTAGAATAATTTTTAATTTAATGGCTACTGCTCAGAGACACCTCAAAAAGACCATCTTTATTTTTCACCATGATCCAACACATATTCCTTTTGACCTATTCTGCAGATGTAGAAGAAAATGAAAAGACAGATTGAAATCCCTGTTTCCTATCTGATTAAGGCAGACAGAGTACTTTCTTCTGCTTAGGCAATTGAATGCTCTCTTAGTGGGTGAAGGTGTCAGAAAAGATTGACCATCTGACTTTCGTTTTAATTCTTTCAATGTCCCCTTCTGGCATAAACACAAAGTAACTTCACTAAAGTATCTTGAAATACAATCCTATCCTTTGTGTATATATACCTATTTCTAATGATCAAGTCTTGATTTTTTTACTATACTATTCTAGAGCAAAATCCTCCTTTCAGTATTACTCATTGAGTTGCTCAGTTGCTTTCCATCTGTTTGCAAGATGTATGTACTTCTGTGGTATTCTCTATTTGTAAAAGGTAGAGCTGATTGAGCTGATAGAATTTAGCATCCTAAATATATACTATGAGAAGTAGCATAGAATATCTCTCGTTGTTAATAAGAGTGACAGATAAAAAAAATAGTTGCATATTAAATTTTCTGTAAGTTGTTCTTTATTTCTTCTAATGATGCCTAATGTGTTAATTAGTCATAAATTTACCTCTCAGAGAACTAGTCAAAAAACTCAAACACTGATAGCGTGAACAAATTTAGCCTCAACTTTTATCCTAATAGCCCTATTTAATACAAATTTGAGGTTGGAACAAATGGCACCATCCTACAGATGTAGCTGTAACACAGTATGTGGTTTATGCTGAGCCATTAGAGCTATTAAAGCACATTAACATTAAGTAGTGTAATAACATGAACTGTGCCTCCTGCATTACTGAAATACTTCTCTCCTTAGCACTTTTATTGTGGAATTCTGTATGATTTATTGCTGTGCGCCTGAGATAATTTCAGTATTGCACATTTGATCATTTTGGTCTTGATTGGGTTAGTCATAAGTCTCTGAAGCAAATTTGGGCTGATGAAATAGCCATCTCAGGCTGAACAGGTGAGTTCATCCAAATTATGGGAACACCAACTACCATTTCACCAGATTGCAATCCGAATAGATACTCTATTATTGCTGTACTGAGTGCTTTTAGATTAATAATTTGGAAAAAAATTGAATACTTGTAAGTGATTAACTTCTTTGCTTCACATGTTTTTTGTGGTTTGTTTTTCAGTTGCTTTTTTAAAGAGATGTCATGACTTATGCCAATATAATTGAGTGACAGAGTGAAATTAATGAAAAACAAGTGAGTTGATATAAAAAAATTTCCCTAAAGGAGCTTAGCAGAGAAGTGACAGCATTAAAATGAGATTTTTTTTCCTGTTTCAGTCCAATCCTTCTTCAGCACATTATCTGTTGTTTTCAGTGTTGTATCTGACCCTTTTGTAGTTGAGCTTTATGATAAAGTTGAAGAGTTGAAGTTTAGTCTTTTATTGGGAACTATAATATTGGTAATTTTTCCTGAAGTATTTGTGTCTCAGATAAAACATTGATAAATAACAGTATAGCACACCTGACCAATGGAAAACTTTTTCACCTGTAGAAGTACTGGTGTTTTCTTTTTCCGTAAATCATGAAAGAAAGTCCAGCTCTAGCAACAATATAGAGTGTATGTTCTTATTTTATCATAGAATGATGAAATTTTAAAATTGGATAAGACTCATTTACTTTCCTTTTCAGGACTGGGCTACACCCAAAAACCAGAGAGCAAAATGATTCTTAGCCATCTGACATTCAGTGCTGAGGATAAAACTCCCCATGAAAGATTTCTTTTAAAAGTCTAGAAATAATGTTCATTCTAATGTATTTTAGGCTACCTTTCCAGCTTTGGGTGCACTCTGCATGCTGTTGATTTATTGAGACCACAAAGGGAAATAGACTTCCCTATGTCCGGACTTTGGTCACTTAAAGACAGCAAAACTGTGCTTTAAATGATGCAATACATTACAAGAAGGAGATATACTTTATCTACCTCTTCTGTTTGTCAAGTGGGAATTTCCTCTCTGTAATTCACAGGGTGAGCAAGTTCCTTGCAATGCTGTTGTTTACTTTGAATTCATTAATTCCTTCACGGACTTCTGTTAAAACTCTAATACTCTAAATATATTAGATTTGTATCACACCTTAAAGATATACTAGTTAAGTATAGAATTAAAGAGAAAAGAAAATTTAATTCAAAAAGAGCTTACCAATAGTAGATCATGACAGGTTTTTTCTGATTAAGAAAAAAAGAAAAAAAACTCAAAACAAACTAAAAAAAACAAACAAAAACAAAACCAGACAAACAAACAAAAAACCCACACCAAAAAAAAACCAAAAAACCAACCAACCAAACAAAAGCACCCAATTGCTCCTTTACCCTACGAATGGAGTGGTTCTCTTCTACCGAAACTTTTGTCAATGATTCAGTTGTGTCACATAGAAATCTATTAATGGATCTAAAGAACACACAACATAAAGAAGAATTTTAAGATAGGTGGAGAAATAAGAAAAAAGGGGAAGGCACTGGCTACTATTGAAAAGGGAATCATAAAGCTGGAGAGTAAAGGCTGAGTTCCTCAAGGATCATATTTTGTTTTCATCAGTTATTTCACATAGATATTAAAAGAACCCTGAGGAAAGTCAACAGTGCTATAAAGCTGGGAGCAGTTTTAGCACCAGGGAGAACCGAGACTATATATGTAGAACATACCAGACAACCCTGAACACACATGCAAAATGCTAGGTCATGCACTTGGCAGGATTTTATGTTACTTCCTATATGCTGAATATAAATGAGAAAGAGGAGGACAGGTTAATGACAAGATGTGGCCATGAAATACAACATAGCTATGAAAGAGGCAAATGCAGAATTGTGTCTAGGATGACACTAGGAAGCTTTTAAGGCATCTTTAGGGTGGGGGAACTGCTCCCATTTATGATTACAGAAAGAAAAATATTTGTGCTAATTTTAAAAGATTTTGGGAGACCTCACCTAAACTACTGTTTTTCTGTTCTGGTTATGCATAGAATATATGTGTAAGAATAAAGAACTCCATCTGCATCTTGTACTTACGGCCTGCTGGTGCTGTGTGATCAGAGATGAAAAATGTCTACAAGATAACTAATATAGCCTAGCCTACCTGATTATGTACAGGAAAAAAAAATCACTTTTTATCTTGTTTTTTTTTAGAGGTGATAGGCAAAGAAGGAATAATAAAAGTTGCTGGTGCAACAGGAAGTGGAAATAAGTATGGATATATTTTTATGGTAGAAACTAGCATGAGCTCCACATCCAACACAGCAACCAACCAATGTCTCTTTAGCTGCACAGAAGTAATTGATTCAAGTGAAGCTTTCTGCTGGAGCTGTAAAATATGACCTGCAACAAGGATATTCTGTTTAATGGCTACTTAATACTCCAATTCCCTGATTGCCCATTACTGGAAGACAGCAGGAACCAATGGGCCACCACTGCTGTGATCTCACTGTGCTCCCAGCCAAGCTCCAGCTCACTAGTCAGAGCTGGTTTTTTTTTCTCTGAACAGGCCTGGAATATTTTCTCTCCAAAGATTTCTGAGGAATGTGGGGCAGGAGAGATGTGATAAAGGCATATAGTCCTAAAGCCAGAAAGTCTTATGTCCTTTGGGATATAATGTGGTGATCAGAAATATATAATTGTCACCTGGCACATAGCTAAGCTGTCCCTGAGCAGAGTGTGACTGAAACTGGGTAATTTATAAAAGAGATAATAAAACGGTTCTGGCTTGTTTCAGTCATAGAAAGGATATCATGTGACAAAGATGCACATGTAGCAAGGGCAGCTTCCAAGCTGCTATTTGAAGTTAAGTGGAGCAATGCCTAAAACAAACTATACTTAAGTGCATAAGAGCTGGAGTGTTAAACCAAGCTTTGGAATTTTAATAACGTAATAAACATAATAAACGTAATAAACTAATTTGTAAGGGATTGATAACAAGATGTGAAGAGGACTTTGCATCTTCCTTATTTGAACTAGTGAATTACTTGACCTTTCTACATATCACCTGTTGTCTATATATTCCTTATCTGTGCTTGCTTCCTCTTCCTTATTCTATTAATAACCAAGCTAAATGACAGCTCTGGTATACAATCAAATCTACTGTTAAAAGGATCTTATTGAAAACCTTGTTGATGCAAGGTACCCTTTGTGGAAGGCTGAACACCTAACTTTTCAATGACTAAACATAACTCTTACCCTTAATGCCTGTCAAGGATGTTTGTATTCTGGAAATAGCAAAGAAAACAATGAAGGGAAAGAGGAGATGAAGAGAAATACCATTTAGGTCACTGTCATACTGTTTTAGAATTGTGTATATGTATATAAATATATTTTTATTTTTCATTTTTCTAATATAGTCTAACCTTTAAGCAGTTTTTGCTTTTTCTTGGATGCAATGGAGCACTGCATCATATTGTTATCCTCTAAATGCCAGAAGAAGGAAAAGAATGAAGTAATGAATATCTGCCAACAGTTACACTTACTTTTAATGAGCAAAAAGCCTTGTAAAACAAACAAATAAACAGACAGACATCCATCATTTCAAAGTATTCTGGTTTGAGCTGTTCTACATCATGTTAAAAATATTCCTATGCTGTCCTGACCTCACCAGCCTGCAAATCACTGAATACACCCCATGATAATATTTGTATATTTTGAAGAATGATGATTCTTAGTCTGTGGATTTAAATTTCATCATCTATTATAAGTTTTGTACACTCTCCAGGTTAATCTTAACCACTTTTTAGAGCAATCTAAAATAAGTTGGGGGGTGGAAAGCAGACAGAATTAACAATATAGCAAGACCTCATGTGCCTTCTATTTTCTAGAGTCACACCTGGGGCAGGGGATGAAACCAAGGAACACAGGACATGATCTGAGCTGTCCCACAGCAAATTTGCCCCAGTAATTAGGCAGGGGTAACTTTATAACTATGCAGCCCAACAAAATATTGACAAGGCTGAATACTACTAGTCCTTGAAATATTTGTCATTTTGTAACTGCAGCATAAGACACAGCCTAGACAAAGTTTCAATGCCTAAAAACTAGTAATGAAGAAAAAAAGAGGAGGAAAAATACTTTTCTTACAGTTGTAGAAGCTGTCCTTTATATTTTACAGACTGCCAAATCTGGCAAATTTACCTTAAAGTAAATGTCTTTAATATCTGCACAAACTGCAATAAATACAAGTGAGATGTTGTTGGAGAAGGAGAAAAAGCACATTTGCCAACTATTTCATTTTCTCCCCATCCACTCTTCATAAGTGAAAAAAGCTAATATCTTGAAAGCTTATGAGCTGAATGTCTGTATCCCATCATGAATACTGTTATTGATTCTGCTCAGTAGCAAAGTGACTAAGGCAAAGCAAGTGAAGCAAAGCAAGGATTGGAATGTAAAACAGGTGAAATAGCTTTTGACATCTACTTCACAGTTTATGTTACACTGCTTCAAAAGTAGCTGGCTTTCCAATGCCATTAGTGCTGTTTAGATGAATGGGCATTGCAACTGCAGATGGAATTCTCTGATGACAAATACAAGGTAATGAACACCGGAAGAAATAATTTGAACTGCTTACACACATTACTAGGTTTTAAATTAATTGTAAGCAATTACTCAGGAAAAAAATAGGGATCACAGTTGAAATTTCTGGCCAATGAACTGCAGGTAATTTAAAAAAGTAAGTAAAATATTGATACATATCAGAAATAAAATAGAAAATTATTTATCTACTTGAGTATGTGTTTTGCTGTTCCTAGTCACCATGGTATTTGTGAATCTTTTATGCAATGTCATTAATATTGAGAAATATCTGTGAAATAAAATGAAATTCCTGATGTTTATCATGCCTGGGCTTCGGGGGTTTATATGTGTTTGTGTTAGTGCTTATTCACGTGCACATTTTCCTTCTCTAACAGTGATTTTACAATGAAACAAGGGATAAAAATATCAGTCTTTGGTTAATATGCCATATGGTGTGATGATACCATATAACATGGGCGTATGTCTGAGTTTTATTTGACTGGTATATGTTCACACAAAAAAAGAAATAGTTTTCCTAGGCAGCAAACCTGTTGCAGGAGCTAACCTGGTTACCCACATTTTACCAGAAGTTATTAAACAACAGAATGCTGATAGATTTAGGGCAGCATACACTATCAAAATACCTTTGTTGCATTTTAAATACATCAGTTCTGTTTTATTTAGAACTCACATCACTTTCTTTTTCTTGGTATTCCTTCACATATAAGGATTAATAATTTTGTGCTTTGGCTGTGCTTATGTTTCTGAAAGTGTCCTGCCAATTGAACCCCATCAATTTTCACAACATTGCTTCCAGTGTATAACAGTGTAACTTGCATAAACATTAGTTCTTAAATTCAACTGACATCATTATTCTGAATTAAAAACAATTAGGGAAACTCCAATAGTACTGTTTTTCTAGCAGAAATTACTCTGAATTAGATGAACACGAATGTTCATATAAGGGTAATTGGGTAAAGGGTAATTGCCCTTTTAAATAATAGACATGGATAAATTCTAATGATAGTGAGAGATCTACACTGTCAGAAGGTAAAACTGATTTGATTTTCACTTTTATTCGGGACATTTCTTTAACCCCTTTGACTAATTTTCTATAATATTTTACTACTTTACATATTTACTATTTAAATATTGTTTGAAATAAGTATCTATTTGAACCCAAAACAGAGTATCAAGAAAAATACTTCTCAGGCAATTTTGTCCTGGGGATGAGGCAAAAGGGCACTCTGAGCTGAACAGCTCTGAAATCAGCCATGGAAATTACTCTTTATTCTCCCTCTATTTTTCTTCATAAGTTTAGTGTACAAAATGCTAAAGATTTAAATTACACGTTGGTTCTTTGTTTTGACTTTAAGGGCAAAAAGCAGCTAAATTTCTATAATTTTTCAAAAGAGGGAGCCAAAGAAGACTTAAACAAGAAGATATACTGGAAATATAGTGTGTATTGGAGTACAGTATTTTCACATTTGGGAAATATGAAGTGACATATTTGTTGCAACTTAAGAAGTTTCCTTTTTAAGAAATTGAATTGAATTTTCTTGAGCTACCTTAAATTATCAGTCTAGTAAAACAGTCTCTATGGAGATATTCATGTCACAGCATTCTCTGCCTTTGTGTTTCCCCATACTTTAAATAACGTGATTTAGGGTTTAATGCGTTTAATAAAAAGAAGAAAGAGAACATTTATTAAATGAAGATTATATACTTCCAATACGGGTGTGGGACTGAAAAGGGCATTCTGTGTCATCAAGTCCAGTTCCTAGTTATACAGTTATGTTCATAATGGTAAATAAAATATGAACAGTTCTTTGTTGCTGACGCGGCATGACGATGAATCATTCATGTGTATTTCATCCTTTTTCTAACTCTCCAAAATAGAGAGTTCTTGAGGAATGCTTCCCAATTGATGCCAACTCACTGACTGTCCTAGGAAATATTAAGGAATTCCTAGAATTTCCCTACCAAAGAAATGCTTGGGATAACTTTTAGAGTGTAGACAACAGAATTCCCATGCTCAAGAGCATTTCTTCACCAGTGTAGGTATAATTACTACTTTTATAAGTCAATATCACCATATAAGAACTGCTAATTGTTTTTGGTCTTCTTAGGTCTGTTGTGAGGCTGTTATAGAAATCTGCTTCTTCAGTGAATAAAAATGTGTGTCTAATCTCTATTATAAATTTATTCACATCTAGATTATATACTTTAGTTCTTTTTAACAATGCTGTAAAATAGTATGTTCATCTATAATCTGTTTTATCAAACTCCTGATTTATGTGAAGTAAAAGGAAAAACACCAAGGTAATAAATTCAGAGTCATGATGTTCTGAATTAAATATTTGACCAAGGTTTCTGCCAACTTTTCCTGTAAATCTACTTAGTAGTAGTGAAAAGGTTGTTTTGTATCATAATGATCAAGCAGAGTACATTATTGAACCCTGTGGTCTTTGTTTGGACTTGTGGACCCTAAGGACACAATGAAGAATGATGAAGTTATGTTAACTGTTTAACAGGGAAATCTATTTAGCAAATCTTCTCAAGCAACAGTTTCACAATGAATTATCATCCTCTTTTATTTTGAATGGCTTTGGACTCAAAATTATTGATCATGAGTGTATAGAGGATTTATAAGGATTTCAGAGCCATAGCACTGAGTGACTGATTCTTAGCCCGAGTGTTCATTGCTCATTAGAATATCCCAATTAACATCAATGGGAAGTTGATGTGATTAAATGCCCCTGGGTATGTAGAATCTTGTGTGGTGCAACTTTGCCAGCAATTCATTACAGTCAATTTAAAATAGTATGAAAAACGCACGAATCCTCAACCCGAAAAGAAATGTTTTATTAATACAGATTTACAACGTTAATGTAAATTTAGTGCAAACTGATCGTATTTTGGTGAAACAGCTTATCCTCTCTGGTATATTGCATTCATCTATCAGCCTCTTCCAAAAAAAACCAGTTTTTTGGTATGTGTTCTGCCTGTTCCATCTTCTGTAATATTAAAAAAAATAGTGCATATGTGCATATTCATGCGCATCTATGGCTGTGTATTGGTGTCTGGGTTAAGAAATCAAGTGCACAAAAGTGAAAAACGATCAGCCTGTGTTGCTGTGAGTAGGAATCATGGCTCAAAAGGTATAATCATAACCCTCACAGCCACAGCAACCAAATCTTCACATCCAAAGACAATTCCAATTTTCATTGTATATTCAACACAAACTCTATACACCAATAACAGTGATTTTTTTATATAAGCAAAAAAATCCCAAAAAACAAAAAAACCAAACAACAATAACAAAAAAAACCTCACAAAAAAAAAAAAAAAAAAAAAAAAAAAAAAACACATACACACAAAAAAACCACAAAAAAACTCCCAAAACAAAAAAAAACCCAAAAACATATTTCAATCTGTTTATCTGTTTTCTTGTCCAAAGGAAAATCTTTAAATTTTACTCCAATATTATGTTTTAACTATATTATACAGATGTAAGAAAAGAAAAGATAATGAAAGATTAAACAGTCCAAAATGCTGGAAATTACACTGAATACTGAGACCTTCATCCAACACCACTGGAAATCCAAAAGTCCTTACTAGCTGCAGGAAAAGGTGACAGCAAAACTGACTGGATGCCTTACAGGGCAATATAAGGTCAAGAGAGTGGATACTCAGATTCTTTTTTTCCCTACACGCCAATGGTTCATGTTCCCATTATTCATATGGCTGCTGGTTATTATTTCTGCTTGCTTTCCTTCTGCATCTCTCTCCTGCTGTGCTATATTAGGAAACTGAAGTGCCTGCTGAGCTCTCACAAGGCTGTCATTCTCTGGTTTTCACCTCAAACAAACAAACAAACAAAAGAATAAAAGTTCTTTTCATGAGGATGTGGGGATCATAGTAACTACAGCTGGTTAACCTTTTTTTTTTTTTTCCCTGAGACCCACTAAAGACTTGTGCATTATAATTTTTGGAAATGGAAAAAAACCATGTTCTTTCCATTTTTAAAGAGTTCGGGTGATTTTGTTCCGAAGAATTTTTATCACAATGTAGCTTTTATGATTAAAAGTGTTATTTAATTGAGTACAGTCATTAGTGAAGTTTAGCACAATTTCTACAACTAATGCATGATATTCCACAGACAGACAAGTAGAAGTTTTCCAAAATTTCCTAGAGATGTTGGAAAAGCTATTGTAGCAACTGAAAGCTGTTGAAATTTTGCTGTATGAAAATTACCCTTCTTATTTACCATCCTTTAAAACTACAAACACAGCTGTGTCAAGCATTTTAAAACACTCACCTTTCTGAGACCTTTTCCTTCTCAGTGGTTGGGGGATGAAAAGTATTCCAAGGGATCAGTTTGATTTAGTGAGACATTTGCCTATAAATGAAGTTCTCATTCTGATGGAAGGTACCCAAACTGTGACCATGGATCCCAGACTGCTGACCCTGTACCAGCCTTCAGCATTTTGACACTAAATAGGATTCATTTGATGAAATGTACTGTTCTGAACTGACCAGCCCATGATCTTTACAGTCTGCAAAGATCTAGTCAATACACTCAGTGCAGTCCCAGGTGCAATTCATCTCCTAGGTAAATATCTGTCTGAAATAGCTCAGGTGAATCACATCCCTGAGACATCTATTTCTCTCCTTTGACTCTTAAGAGAGATTTAGGTCACTGGCTTTGATGTTAACCTCTGCATCATGGGTGTTGAAAGGCTGGTGAGCCAAAATCCAGCCTATGTTCTCTGGATAAATGACCTTACTCTCTGTCCCTTTCTCATGGTTAAAAATGTAGCTGGGATAAATGTTCACACACCTCACAGAGAATTTTTACTCTTTGATGCCTGCAAAACTGCTGTTTGTCTGGCATCCAGAGAATAAAGACAATTCTTTTTACAGTGGGCATCACACAGCCACCCTGGGTAGCCATTCATGCTTGACCTTACTTTGGATCTGCTCTGATTTTTTATGAGCATGATGAGCTGTATGTTCATGATTGTAGATTTTATGAATTCAAGCAATTGAGTGACATGATAAAGCCAAGCAAGATGTAAGTCCAGTGAAAAACTTGCTTCCCACATGCACTTGACCTTCAGGAGAAAGTATGTCCAATACAAGAACCAAAAGTTAGAAATAATCTGAGTGGTCAGTGAATAACATGATTTTCAAGGCTCCTGAGCACAAAATTCTTTGATTCTATAAGGGAAAAGTGCAGAAAATCAAATTAAGATGTTTCTAAAGTCTGTAAAATGTGTTTCAGTCACTGAAATGCCATAATCATATAGCTGTTGGCTGACATGATTACAGAACATAGTCAGGATTGTTTGCCTAGTTTAATTATATAGTTCCCACATGAGTTCTTTTACATAAAAACTTAATTCTTCACTTCATCTACTCCAATACTCCTTTCTAGATATCTCTTTTGAGAGATATTTATCTTAACATTTTTCAGAGACAAACTGTTTCACAATCTATACTGAATAATGTTTAATGCCTTTGAAGCATTTCCCGTTCTGGAAAAATGGAATGAAAAGAGAATAATGTCTCAATAATGGCCTACACATAGAGGACCAGGAAAAGGAAAAAAGAAAGAAAGAAACCTTGAAAGAAATGGCTGAATCAAGTGTTGCCACCAATGGGAAAAATAACTGCATTTAAGAAGGATTGTTTTTTCACAGTTCTTTCTTGCAGTGATTTGATCTCACTGCTAAGATTTCTTGTTTTATTTTTTTTTATTATATTGAGTTCTCAAGTCCAGGTTGGATAGAGCTCTGAGCAATCTGATCAAGTCACAGCTGTCCCTGCCTGTGGCAGGGTGTTGAAACCAGAAGATCTTTAAGGTCTCTTCCAAATCAAACCATTCTATGATCAGTCTCATTGTAGTATATTGAGTTATTCACTATTGGGCAGTGTGACTTGTCAACTGTGATTCTAGTTTTCCTTATTAACCCTACTGATTCAATGCAGATACAAGAAATGGCACAAATCTACTTGAGAATAAATCACAAATGCCATAATATTACCCATGGTCCTTCAAGAGTTTACTATGCCTCACCTGTAAACTCTCCTATGCTTTAATATATTTTAAAGTAATTTCTGATATGCAATCTTCAGACACAAAAGATGTACAGAGATATGATTGTAAAAATATATTGTGTTTGGGTAGCAAAAAAAGTGTGAAATATTCTTCAAGTAATTTGTGATTTTCTGATTTAACCTTTTTCACTCCCACTCCATTTCATTTTGATTCACTCATATCCTTCTCCTATTTTTTGCTCATACCTTTGTCCCTGACATCTTTAATCTCCACCACTCTCTCACTGAGCTCTTACTCATTGCATTTCCACTCAGAGTGAACTTCAGTGTATCTCACAAGTCCCTCAAGGTTTTTTTGTCAGTGACAATCTGATAGATCATTAATAACAACAACACAGCAGGCACCACCAGAATTAAGGAAACATTTCAAAAAATAAATCACAAGTGATGATCTCTGAACACTCTAAAATGAAAGTTAGACATGTCAGAGACAGGGTCGTGTCTTGCAAGGGGAGGATGTTTGTTTCTCTTTAAACCATTCTGAGGGTTTTGGAACCCTAACCAGAGGCTGGGTTTTGGCTCCTACCTCCTGTCTTTGTGTAGTGGGGTCAGTAGATGGGATTTACCATGTGTCTTCAAGGGTAGAAACAGTCAGTATGGTGTGGTGGTCTGATCCAGATAATTTGGTTTGGTTTTAACGTGACCAAATGAAATTCTTACTTTGCTTCAACTGAGTTTCCCTTTGATTTCTTTGCTAAATGCACTCGAATGTCTTTTGAACTTAAATTAAGGCTCAACTATGTGTTTTATATGGAAAAGAAAAGGTTATAAAGCACATAATTGCTGCAATGAAGTTGCATCACTGCTCTTTGGGATTTACATCAACAATTTTGTCTAATTTGTTTAGGCATACAGTGCTAAAATGACAGTGTATACCTCAAGAGAAATAACTTGAGATAAAATGATCCTAATGTGTAAGAGATGAAAAGAAATAGAAGGACAGTTAATTATCTATACATACACAGTCTGGGGCATTGTACTCTTTAAAGGGAGGACTCAGTTTCACCTGACAGCATCATGCCTCTCAAGTATATGCTGATTTTTTTTTCAACATCTTTTATTCAATAATTTCAGAAATCATCGTTAGCATTAAAAAGTAATCTTAAAGCATCCTCAGTGTAATGAATATTAGATATAGCCAGACATTATAATTGATATTAAAGATAGTAATTCAGAAATATACAGTGGACAGGTCTTCCACTGGCCCTCGGTTAGGGTGCCATATTTTCTGTGCAAAGAACAAACCAAACAGGAAAAATTGGTTTGGTTTATAAAAAATCAAAAATGGGTCTTTGAGGCTTTTGCTATTGCTGAAACTTGTAATTGAGTACCATTTCTAGGAGAAAAAATATAATTTTTGAGAATTTTTTGTTTCAGGATTTATCTTATTCAGCTCAAACATGTTTTCCTCTGTCTCTCTACTCCTTCCTAATTCCCATGGCCAAAAATGCAGAGACTGAGAAGAGGAAGATGGGACTGGGAAATAACTGAAAGAAAAAGAGAAGTGTTAAGAGTGGAGAATAAAGAGTAAGATGCCATTTCCTTCCTCAATAACAGTACTTTGGCTACACCTAGACATTTCAATGACCCAGATACAAAATTATTGCTGTTTTTTTCCATAGTGGAAAATCAAAAAACTGAACAAGGCAAAAATTTCACTATTACTTATCAATTTTCTCTCTTAAAATTCACCTAATTTATTCACTGAAAATGACTGCACTGTTCTACACATCACTTTGTTTTTCCAGTTTTTGCTGAAGCTGGCCATTCCTTCAAACATCCATGAAGTAAGCCATCTTGCATTTGATGGTTTACTTGCTCACAGCATCAAAGAAGGAATAATTGGAGTGTTGTTTTGAGAGTAAAATAAAAATATGTACTGAGACCTTGCAAAGATAGGTACATTACAGACTGGCTGGTACTCCTGATTGATCTCTAACACTACAAGATATAGTTATTCATAACATCTCTCCAGCAAGACTTTGGATGTCACCTGTCTGGTACAAAGTCCTGGTAAAAATAGGAGAGGTAGTTAAGCAGAGGAAGGTTGTCCAGAGATGCAGCTCAGCCTTTATCCTTGAGTGTTCTCAAGATCCAGAACAATCTGATCTCCTGTCAGACCCTGCCTTGAGTAATGGATTATACTGGAGACCAGCTGAGGTCCTTCCACACCTGGGCTATCCACTCATCCAAGGAGCATTTCCAGAAGCTGCTCTAAACTTGTTTAGCAGATCCCAGGGCACCCTGTGGCATCACAGAGCCATAAGGGACACAGTACTGGAGCAGTATCAAAGGAGGCTGAGCAAAAAACAAGCACACATATTCCACAAACTTAATATGGAAATAAAAGAAGGAGAGGAGCTAATGGAGCAGAGAAGCACATTAGTAATCCCCTTGCCAACACAGCCCTCCAATGTTTCCTCTGAAGGACAAGGGGTAAGGACATAAAGCTGCATTATTAGAAAAACTGGAAGTCAAAGTTGGGCACTTTTTAGACTCAAGCAATAAAATTACCTCTTCCTCTTCTTGTAAGTACATGTGAGAAATATTCAGCTTCCAGAAACACTTGGTCATACGAGGACAAGCCAAGAGTAAATGAAGACAGATTTTGACTCATTTTGTGAGTGAGAAAGAATCGCAGACATGGTGCTGCAGCAACAATACTACTATCCCTTCTCAAAGATAAACCCAGATTCCTCACATATTTTCCATACTTGCATGCATAACAATAAGTTGATTTTTTCTGCACAGAATGTTTTTCTTTCCACCTTTGGCTGGAAATATGGGCTGTGCTGGTGAAGTCCCAGGACAGCAGGAATCCCCAGGTCTCTGTGATTGGTAGGCAGGGAAACCACAGGGAAGCCTCTTGCCAGCAGCTGTCCAGGTGTTACCCTGCCATGCTTTGGAACTCCAGCAATCACCCACACAGAGCCCACCGTGGGCTGGAGCCCACTTTGCACCACCAGAGTAAATCTAACGTAGCTACTCAGAACCAAGACTGAATATAAAACATGAGCCATAAAAACAGTAAGGGTGGAATTTCCTTTCCTGATATTAAAAGTCTTCATGCAGCTCATTTTATGTGTACATCTCAAAAGGGTTTAAGTGGGATGAAAGCTGTGCAGTGAAGAGCTGTCTCTTTTGGCTTTATCAGATGAGTCATTAAGTCATTTTTATGAGAAAGGGGAAAACTGAGGCAGATAGCAGTAAACACAGCATGTTAATGGCTTAACTGGCTGAGTACAATTAGAAAAGAGTTTATAACTGCATATAGGCTATCTGCATCTGCATATCACTTCATCTATTTACTTATATAGAATGCCTTTACCATCTAATGTTTGGGGGTTTTGTCATTAAAAAAGAAGCTCTTTAGGCAGGGACTGTGGTTTCCTTTGTAGTGAATACTATTAAAAAACCTTCTTGCCATCAGTGACTACACTCTTGCATTTAATTTTCCTATATGGAAAATATAACCTATTTTTTTACTGAATACTATTATATCTAATGGTTACATCATTTAACTGTAATAAGCAACACGGAGAATGTAAGTAATAAATAGCCATCCGTTTACTCAGTGCATTTTCCTTATCATAGCATTTGTGAATTATTGATGGCATTTTCATTGATATATTAACTTATTGGAAATTAGTCAAGCAAGAAATGCTGCAATTATTTCATGGCCTGCAGTCTGAGAAGTAAGGCTGAAGTATCCTTTGCAACTACCAGTGGATTCTTTTTTTTTTTTTTTTTTTTTGGCAAAGAGTGTTTATATTTTTAGGCAGAAAACATCTACTGTAAGAGGAAAAATGTTCTGCATCAAAAAGCAAAGTCCAAATGCTTTGTGCAAAAATCAGTCTGTTTTCTTACAATGGAAATATTATTTTGCAATTTTTGATAACAATTTTTTTGCTTTTTTGCACATTTTCTGCAGAAAAATAAATTCTGATGAGTTATGATCATAGTGGTAAACACACAGGTTTTGCTTAGGTACACTTCATAGGCCACATGAAAACACTCTCTACATCCTCAAGGAGCAACTACTTTCTAAAGGCAAAACATACTTTTATTTTTTTCACATTGTCTTCTTAGCTAGAATTTTTATATTATTAGTCTAACATGTTACTCTTACAAGATGTTCCAATCAAGATATGAGTTTTTTTAAAGCAGGTGAAAGTTTATTACAACAAATTAACTTATTCACTGGGACAAGAGAGGCAATACTGTTCAAAAATGTTTGTCTAACATCAGAAGGGAAACTCTAGGAAGGTGGAGTGAAAGCCACTTTCTTTTATGAAGCCTGTATAACCAGAAGCACCCTAATGGAACTCTGGTCTTAGCTGGGACTTCTAGCAAAACTACATTTGAGCTAAATATTAAGAATAGCACAAAGAAGAGAGAAACATTTTTAATGGAAACATCCTTTTCCTTTCTGTCTCTTTCTAGTGCTGGTAAATCTGTGAGTTTTCTTTTAGGTCAAATAATTCTGACCCAACGAGTAAAGAAAAGAAAGGAAAGTACCCTTTGTATTTGTATGCTGAAGAAAATTCAATTTACAGCACAGATGAATAATCATGGCTGCCATGCTACAACAGTTTGTTGACTAAAATAAGCGCATAAAAAAGTGACTCTGTTATCAATGATCGTTGATCCATTCCACAAGCAAAAATCAGCTGCTAAGCCTAATAATCTCCTACGGCATTGTGCAGTGAAAAAATGAACGCAGCAACCACACTGCTGAGTCCATGTTTATGACTCAGTGGGATTTAGTTCCACCAGGAGCAGAAATGTGTGGTGACAGTGGTTTGGAGGCTCTGCTGGGGTGCCCCAGTTCCCTGTGCTGCAGGAAGCAGCCACCTGGTCCCACAGGTGCCCCACAGGTGCCCTGCAGGGAGTGACAAGATGCCCATTGTCTGGCACAGCCGTGTGTGTCACAGATGGTTCTGAATGGTGGTAATGGGAAAAAGGCTTTTGTTTTAGGGAACAGAATAGCTCATATTTCTTCTGTTGTGTTTGCAAAGCAGAAATATTTCCCAGCTGATGTAATGAAGTGCTTTTGAATGAGTTCCCCTGGCAAACGTTTTAACTCTTTCCAAAGCTGTTATTAATTTGATGCCCTGTGGCGTAATATGAGCATCATCTTCAAAGTTCCATAATGGTGTTTTACCTTTTATTTGAGCCTGCTTCTACTAGTTGTATGAATTTATGGAATAATATAAGTGCAGTCACCAGAACAACTGTGTGGAATGCTGTCGCTCTCTGCATGAGCAACACAGATTATACAAACAACTCAGAATTCCCCTGATCTGCTTGTGCATGAAGTCAGGCAGGACCTGGGAGAGCTGGTGTATTTCTGCTAACAGACTGGAGGAGCAGCAAGGTTTGGGGGTCAGTTGGTGGTAGAAGACAGCCCAGGTTCTGCCGGAAATATGTCTATAAACCATGCTCAACGCCTCAGTATGAACCTGCCACTTCAAAATTGTGACCACTGTTTTTTAAGACTTTGAAAGGTCAGGTCTAGTTTTTTGCAATACGAACATACTTATGAGAAAGCAGGGTTGAGATGTATGCAAAAATGAGTGCTGAAAGAAACATAGAGACAGCACCAGAAAAAATCCATGGTCTTGTGAATCTGTACCTTTCCATGCAGACTTGAGTTTTACCACCTCAGGGATGAGGAACTGGGATCTAGCTAAGGTTGGTATTTTTCCACTGACATAAAGAGTGAAAGGGCAGGGCATGACCCAAAGAACAGGCAGGGGGTTGCAGACAGCTGCCTCTGCTGTTGCCACTGACTCTAGACTGGGGGATAACAGGAGTTGTGTCTTTGGGGATTTGCCATCTCTTTCAAGAACATGTTTTAAGCAGAGGAGCACAAGCACTGTCTGTCTGTATGCTCACTGCTACAATTGCATGTCCAAACCTTGTTTGCATCTAACCTCTCTAGACTGCAGGTAAAAGCCTAAATGCTGAACACTCAGTTGCCCCATCTGCATTCTATTCATTGAAAAATTTCATTGAAATGCTGAGAAGTGTCCTTGATTCACTTCAAGGTAGAAATAGGAAATTAATGCAAATATTTTGAGCCCTTTGACATGTTGCCTGTGTGGCTGTGCCCTGCAGAGAGGGTAAAGGAGATGTGCAGTGCTGTTTGCTCTGCCTATGAGAAAAGGAGTAGCAAAAGCTTTTGCTTGTCTGGCTTTTGCACTAATTCAGCATGACCAAGATACACATACAGAGCTAAAATCAGCCTCCTTCTAGCAGGCACAGTGTGCAAGGACTCTGGCCTCACTGCTGCCTCAATGTTCCCTGAAAATCCAGGTTAAAAATCAAGGGATACAGAATTTTTATTATTTTCTTAACCATTTGAGCCAGTTTGATATTCCCTAAGTTGTGCTGTCCCTTGAAACACAGCCTGAGACACTAATTTTCTGCAGTTAGTAAAGGTGCCAACATCAAATATGAACAGATAACAAAACACCAAGGTAAATAAAGCCACACCTGCACTTGTGGGTTTCTTTTTTAGGACTTTTATATACTGTGAATATATATATACACAATATATACAATATATATATAGTGAATATAAATCTTTTTTTATCTGAGTCCATTCTCATTTCTGTTCTTGACTATGAGCTACCAGTATCCACTGGTACCTTGGAAAGCTAGTCAGCTTAGTAATTTTCAGGTTATTTGGGAAATTGTCAACAAATAGAGAAATTTAAAAAAAAAAATCTGTTTCTTGGATAATGACATGACTGCTGTGAAGAAAGGATCTTACAATTTTCCATAGCAAAAAAGTACTACAGTAAGAAAAAGGGTTCAATAAACATGGACATCGTCTCTCCATTTGCAAGCAGTCATGATCTCTCCCTGACAAATACGGCACATGATTTTATGAGGAAAAAAACAAGGGGAAATTTGAAATCTGTTATCAAATAAAAACTTTTCAAGAAGTGTCTACTAGAATTTCTTAAGGAAAACCTACTGAAAAAAATCCAGCATCACAGAATATGCTGAGTTGGGATTCTTCTTAAACTTCTTTTAAAATTGTATGGATGATTTCAGCTTATGCCCATTCAGTCTGTAGACCAGAGACAATGCACATAAAACTCACACACAGATACTGAACAGCACCAGCAGGTTTGCTCTGGGGACCCATTCCTGTTTGACTGCACTACTTGCTAATTATAGACAGGGTTTGGTTCCATTGCAGTCTGTGAGCTCTGACAGCTCAGCAGTGTGATCCTAAGCATACTAAGAGGGAATAACAGGAAGGTTTACTTTCAAAATCTCACTCCTGACCCAAGCATAAACACTAAGAGAAACATTTCCCTGGGGACTTGTTCCAGTGCCAGCAACCTCTGGGAAAGAACCTTTTTCTAATATCCAACCTAAACCTGCCCTGACACACTTCAGACCATTCCCTGGATCCGGACACTGTCACCAGAGCAGAGACCAGATCCTGCCCCTCTCTTCCCCCACAGGAATCTGTCACTGCACTGAGGGCTCCCCTCAGCCTCCTCTTCTCCAGCCTGAACAGACCAAGTGACCTCAGTTCTGCTCTCACCTGATGAGGCTTCCCCTCATCTTTGTTGTTTTCCTTTGGATGCTCTCTCATAGTGTTAATATCTTTTATATTGTTGGCACAGAACTGCACACAGGACTCAAGGTGAGGCCACATCAATGCAGAGCAGAGCAAGATGATCACACCACAAATGAGTCCTTGAATGGCATTAAAAGAATCTTGAATTTGTTCCAGGTCTGATTTTGAAGGCTTTGAGCATTATCTTGTTTCTGTAAAGTTAAAGGAGGAAACTGAGGGTCAGTCCAAATGTTTTGTTGATTATTTTGTGAAAAATATTTTATTCACCAAAAAACTCTAGGCAGAAATGGCTTAGAAATAATTTTGATTTCAGAATGGATTTCAACAATTAAGTTCTGATTCTAAAGAGGCAAGCTTAGAGGAGGACATGGAAAAAAAATCTCTGTGAAGGAATTTAAAAGAATAGATTCAGAGAGTAACTTAGAGCTAGTGAGGGAGTGGTACATAATTTGCATAGCGCAGCCCATGGGTCCTCAGGGAAGGAACTGGACACACACTAAAGAGCAAGGAAGCAGCAAATCACTCACAGTGAGCAAGACTTAAAACATCTCAAAATATTTTAACTATCGTTCTGGCCATTTTTAGACTACTATAATTCCATGGAACATAAGAAGAAGGGGAAATAGCTAAAGGAGTGTGTTTCTGCCACATTGCAACTCTTTTGAGATTCAAATGTGGTGCTATGAGCCCCTAATTTATGTGAATCAGGGACAGAAGAATTCAGTTGGGGGAATGGACAGGAGAGAAGCTTTTGGATCCTGAGATATCCTCTGAATAACCCCTTGCTCTGTCTATCTCTTTAAACATCTCACTGCAAACAGTAGCAAGTTTTTATGGCTGTGATTTGGGCACAGTTTTAATCTTATGCTTTTTTTTTCCTAGAAGAATCATTTGTCTGTGTCCAGTCCAGAGGGGGGGGGAAAAACGAGCACATTGTAGTTTTTGGCTGAATTGTACACATTTTTCTGGCAGCACTTTGCTCCGACTGTTATAAGCAATAGAACATGTTCTGCAAGTCTAAAAGAAAGAGTTATCACCAAAATTACCAAGTGGCACCCCATTCTTGTGGGGGACTCTGCATGCACTAATCACAGAGGTCCATGTGACCTTCCTATCCCGGCTCAACGTATCTATTTAAAATGACAAATACAGAGATGCACACTGCTTACTATTTAGAACACAAGTGTTCCTGTTTCTTAGGGACACAATTTCTATTGTCCTAAAATTTCTTAGTGCCATGTATTGATTACTTGTTTAGAAGGAAAATTCTGAAACTGGGAAATGTTCTTTTCTGGTGATAAGTAAATATAGATATTTGAGTGTGGTAAGTGTCTGGGCACACCGAGTTAAGCAAGACTTTTCTTGTTTTCCTAGTTTAACATGACTGAGTAGTTGCCATTAATTGTTCTGTGTTAGTAATTTTTGTTTCATTGATTAGGTGACTCAGTGGTATCCAATCACATAATGACATCTTTAGAAATAGCCTAGAAAGCTGCAACACTAATTAATATGAAATATTATCCAATGAGCAGTAATGCAAGCTAGTACTTTGTTGAAATACAATTGCATGCTCCCAGCAATTGGATGAGGCATAAATGATGATTATTTTACTATTAATGTAGAGAAAAGCTCATTCATTCTGTAGAAACTGTTCTCTTTTTCCTTTTTTTTCTTTTTTTTTTTTTTTTTTTTTTTTTTTTTTTTTTTTTTTTTTTTTTTTTTTTTTTTTTTTTTTTTTTTTTTTTTTTTTTTTTTTTTTTTTTTTTTCTTTTCCCCTGGAATAGTGGTTTCCTCTTATGTAACAAGCTTAAGTTCCAGTGCTGGAGAATATTGTTCTACACCTGGGATCCTAAACTCAAAATTAGGCTTTGGTGTTAGCATAGAGCATAGTGAAGCAGCTGCCATGCCACTAATTAAAGGCATATTGATTTGTTTGGCCTAATCTAATCATAGTCTTTATAATAAATCAGAATGTGTTTTGCAATTAGGAAATCTATACTAAATAACAAAAGCAGTGTTATCTTTGTAACCACACTAACTGTGTTTTAATAAAGAGTTGCTCTTCTTAGATATGCATTTTATGGCTTTTCATCTGGGTCTCATTCAGGACTTTAGTGGCCTACATTACCCTGAGAGGATTCACTTGGAAAGTATGCAGCAAATAACCCATCAACACTTTTATTCCTCTGGATTTTTCAAAGTCCTTTTCTTTAATTTACATTTTCCTTCAATTTCACTCTGCTGCAACTATTGCTTTAAAAACTATCTACTAGAAACAAGTATCTACTTAGACATCTATCTTAAACTCAAATTCATAGTTTACACACAAAGGTATGAAACTTTCTTTTTGCAGGTGGCTAACAGGTAAAAAAAGCCCCTGTTTTGTGTATCTGTGTACCTTGCATGCCTTGTATACCTCTTCATACCTGTCCCCTTCTAACCCTCAGGAAGTAAAATCATTGCTGGACTTGAACATGAAGCTACACCTCTGTTAGTGATGTCTGATCAGTAAAACTGAAGGCATTGAACCAGAAAACTCTTTGCTCTCTCTACCATTTCCTTTCCAAAATGTCAGTTTGTGTGGGATAATTGTATATGCAGAAACATGATCCATGCGTGTTTTCCATGCAAACATCTGTATGCACTAAACTGTGCATAACTCAGAGGTAAGAAGGTAATGACTTAATAAGAGCTGTTAACACAAATAAGGGGATTAAAAGCCAATTTCAGAGCAATTAATTAAATTGGGATTTCTGTTCTAGAGTAAAAAATTAATTTTGGCATTGTAAAAAAGAATACCTGAAATTAACCTTAGGAAAACTCCATAATCTAATTTGAATTTGTAATTCTCCTTAAAATATAGAAGAAATATTGGATGGTTGTTTAAGCTTTTAGTCTCACAGGTTCAATATATCTGAAGGCAGAACTTGCCATTAAGGCAGGGTAATTCCCATTTTCACTTTGTTACTCCTGCACTAGAGTAAAAACGCCCTGATCGGGTGTAAAATCAATTTGCCAGAGCAAAGTGTAAATTAGGAACAGGATCAAAGTTTCAGTAAGAGTATTGTGTTGTGATTCTGAGATGCTGTACATCAGCAAGTAAAGACAAAGGTAAAACTGAAACAGCCTTTATACACTTAGTAACACCATCATTTCATTCCACTGTGCTTTAGTTCTATAACTTCGATTTATCAAGGGTAGTCAGAGTCCCTTGACAGAAGATAATATCACCATTATAACATATGGTAAGACTGAAATTGTGCTCATTCTTTATCTCTAAATATTTTGCTCTGGTCCTACCTCTAGCATTATGGTAATACTGGGGGTTTGTTGATTTAGTTACATACTCAGGAGTGTGCTCTCCCTTTGAATGGTGCACATAACTTCCATTAATGGTACTGGCACTTGTGTGCATGTTGAGATGGGAATGCTCCTCTCTAGAAATTATATGAAAATCCCAAAGGGAATAATATTTTCCACAACTGCACCATTACCCTATCAGAGACTAAATAGTTAGCATGCACAGTAATTAAGCAAGTACAACAGGCAAATTTAAATTTCAGGAGTCTGGGGTTTATTGTTACAGATGTTCTTCAGAGCAAAGTCTGCTCAGCAGTTCCTTGGGTCATAAATGTTTAATTTTTAATCTATTTCTTATCAGTTTTGTGTAATGCAAGCTCCTTGTAAATTGAAAGAATTTTTACAAGTGGGTTTTTATGTCTTGGAAATTTAAAGTAATAGTGGTTGTTTAGCATTTTTCTTCTAAAAACGTCTTGCAGTGTTATGTTTAATAGTGAATTCATTTGCTTGTCACTAGTGCTGTGAATTTGACCATAAAAAAATAAAAATGTTTTTTTTGAGGGAATCTGAGGGCTTGGTTCCATTCAGTCACCTATCTGATCTTAAAAACCTCTCCCTTTTGGAAATGACCCTCAGCTCTCCAGTTTAACCGTGAAAATAAATGCTCGAAAATGTCCTCCTCTAGGGCTCTGAGGGTGCACACCACCCTGAGGGATCAGATCTGGTGAGCAGGCACATCAGATGTACACTTCCTATTTATGTTGCTGTTTACAGATGGTAGTCTGTTTGCACAGATTGAATATTTTCCTGTGAAAACCACACAAGTTACTTTGCCAGTGTATTGTTGGACTCACTTTGGGTTACATCATTTATTTGCACTGAAGATATCTATTTAGTAGACTCAGGAACTCAAAACAATAGCTGTTTCAGGTGATATTTATCTTTTGTGACTCAAACAGCTGTCTTCTCTATTTGCATGATGATATAGTTTGTTAGTTCACAGGAGCTGATAAAAGGTAAACTGCTTTTTGAAAGACTGAAATATAATAACATAATGATTGTGGGGGGAAACTCCTGGTGATTTAAACATATTTACATTTTATCTTCTGCCATCTGCTCTAAGCTAGAAATATGCTCATCCACATCGTGTGCTCCAGTCACTCAACCTACCAGAAGGGAAATTACTGCCTTCAGCTCCACAGAGTTAAATATTCCTGTGGCCACTGCCTGACCCAGTACAGCTGTCTTTACACTGTGTTGGAGAAATAAATCAATAAATACATACATACATTGAAAAAAAAAAACCTTAATTTTTAATCTACAGCAAGAGATAATCTATTATTTTGTATAATGCAGTTGGCTTTTAGTCAACAGTGTAACACAAATAATAACCTGCATTAAGTAATTTTTCTTTGTTGGTCTAGATGGAATTCTGGGGAGGAAGGGAACAAGTATTTACTTATTCCTCTAAGGTGCTATAGAAAACATCATGATGACAGAGTGTTAAGAAACCTGTTAATATTTCAGAAATGCCTTAGTACCTACCTAGGTCACTTTGCTTTCCACAGGATTTAGTTGGATCACTAGTTCTGGATCCAAAATGGATGTTCTCCTGTGCCTTTATGTACTCAAGTACCTGCACTTGTCTGTCCCTTTATCCAGTAGCTTTCAAAATGAATTTAGCACTTTTGAAGTTCATATTCTCTAAAGCTGCAGCTCCAGATCTAGAAATACCATCTAGAATTTGACAGTGAAGTCTGTTCTTTAGGTTCATCCTTTTGTAATGAAGTTTGAAGAGAGCTGGGCTGGGCCAGAGCACAGAAGAGGAGATCAGGGCGGGTGGAAGGTGAGGTTTGCAGGGCACAACCTGGACATGGCAGAGGATGGGGCATGTCTGGTACAACATCATGTCTTTGGGGTTAGCCCAAACTGAGTGCAACACCCTGGAGGTGTCTGAGGCCCCCATCAAGCACATGTGCTAGGACACCTCCTGTGGGAAGGAGAGGGAAGGAGGACCAGGCAGTCTGCCTGATGCCTACTCTTGTAGCTCTTTGAATCTTGTGGCTGTGAGATGAGTGGCTTTGGCTGTACCCTCCAGTCCATGCTGTGACTGCCACATCATGAAAAGGACAATGCAGCCAAGCAGAGTGGCCAGAAGTGCACCCTGCTCCTGTGTGAAATGGATTCCAGCTTCAGTGCCCCACCTATTGCTTTCAATCAAATATAGTGTTGGAAACTGAGCTATAATATCATTTTAATGTTCTCCAGTTATTAAAGTTAAACACAGGAGAATAATTCTCCTTGGTAATCCAGAGCATTCAAGAATGAGAACCACACTATCAAAAGATTGGCAGAAAATTTAAAATATTTATATGTAATAAATTGTGGAGGTTTTTTGTATTCTGGTTCTTACCTACCTTCTGATTCTTTGAAGTGTTGTTAACAACTGGAAACTCCTGGGGAAGGGAAGTTGCTAGGTTAATAAGAAAAAAACCTAAATTCCAACAGACTTTGCGGCAAAGGCACAAGAGATAGCAGAAGCCTCACCCACAGTTCCCTTGGAAAAGGATAAATTTGCCACACATTTGCATCAACTTGTGCAGTTTGGGGTCAGTGCCAGTGCTAACAAACACAGCTGATTTGCTGGCAAAGGCATCTTTGTCCTGTTACTGTGCTTGGTGTTAGAAATTTTGAAACAATAGCAATATTTGTTTAATTTTTTCCCGCTTTGTGGAAAATATTTTTTTTTCCAAAATTCCCCAGACTAACAAAGGTAGGCAATCCCACAAATATTTAGCTGTTAGAATGTAAAAAAAAAAAACACCCTGATTTTTCTTGCCTCTAGAGAAAGTACTTTACTACTTTTTGAGGACAAAGGACCAACAAAAGAAACATCATTCAGACAGATTACAAGGCAAAATCCATTGCTACACAGAATACAGGAAGGATAGAGCACATAATGACACCTCTCAGCACACCTTTTTCCCTGCAAATCTTAGATTTTTACTGCCTCTAAATAGAAAATTTAAGTATTTGTGGTTGTGGTTATGCAATATTTCCAGTGAAATACAGACATTTTTTCCCTAGAAGATTGCAAACTCTTCCCCCCACATGTGCACAGTGCACAGATATTGTTTTATGTGCTTGTTCTTTGCCACTCAGAAGGGATCTGCTTCCTTCCATTCCACTCCTACACCCACATTTTTATGTAAACATTTTTCCAAATTCTCCTTTACACTCATTCCACTTGTTTTCTGCATCACATTTAAGCTCTGCAACAAATTTAATCTCCTCATACTATCAATATCCCCTGTTGTTTAATTCCTGCCTGTACTTCAGTGCAGCAGCCAAACCAACCTTCATCCAGCTGTGGCTACAGTTAACAATGTGCAGTCTTTGCTTTCAGCTCAGGTTTGCCCTTTCTTGGCTGATGGCAGAATGTGTCCTAAAATACATTTGAACTATACTTATACCACTAAATCCTGTAGCATCAAATTTCTTAATTAACTGAAAAGGCTTGCCCCCCCACCCCTATTTTTTTTCTCAGACAAAAGCTCAAAGACAGATAATAGATCTCCTAGTAACACCTGAATGTCTTTTATGCAATTGAATGTACACAGCTGGACCCAGAACAATTCTTTGACTGATGGCAGTGGAAATATTGACTTTGGTAGTGAAAGATGAAAACAATATACAATAACACAATACATCCTCTACTTTTAGAAGTGATTTTCAAGGCTAGATATTTAGTAACTGCTCTAAGAGATGTTTGTAGATCAATTTTTTTTGTTCTGTGTCCTTTGGGAAATGACCTTGCTGCTAAGAATGAAGAAGGCAGCATATGTGCTCCTCTAGACATTCTGAAATAAAATATCCTCACACATAATGGTTTTTCTTCATGGATATTTCTGTAGAGCTACAGCTCGTGTCTGTAAATCACACATTTATTACCCATGTGGATCACATCCTGCACCCACTAAAAAAACCACAAGTTTTCACTTCAGCAAAAGTTTTATCTAATGAGCTTAGGGCCAGGTTGTAAATGCTAACCAAGTGCATGAAAATTAACATTGTGTGAATGAGATATCTTGAACTTGCAAATCCCTCTTGCCTGGAAAATTTCTCAATGACTTCTGTAGACATTCAATTCCACACCTGCAAAAATGTTGGAAAGAAAATACTATTGTGTGAATAGAGCCTGCTTGTCTTTCACAAAAATGTTGATTTTTTTTTTTAATGACAGTTTTCAAGTTGAACAGTATTTGCTATGCAGTTAAGCAATTCTTATCCTGGAGAATCTTCACTAAGGCTTAATAATCAAAATCACATCTTTTTGTTCTGTGTTAGGCTCTGGTATTACTTCATATTACATATTACTCTTTGAAGTTGATGTTCCAGATTCATATATAGCTTTTCAGACATATTTTTCTTCCCAGCATTTTGTATTTCTTCCTTTAAATATATTGAAATTTTTTGTGCATGTCTTTAGCAGACTTCTGAATCACCATAATATTTGAAGAATATAATTTTAAAACGACTGAAAGAGAAATAGGAAATAGACTGATAAAACAGCTTGTTAACCCAAGACTAGTGAAAAAGACCAAGGTCTGAATCATGTATAACTTACAGATAAGCAGTTTGAAGGTTTAAAATGTATCTTTGACCTAATTTCTTCAGCAGTTTTTTACATGATACAGTTCTGCTATCTTATAGAACAATAACGAATTTTGTGCACATCAGCAGTCCAAAAATTTCTATAGAGGTTGGCAAAAATGGGGAAAAAAATCATCACACATGTTCTTTCTTATAGGAACAATATTTTATCATTTCCTATAAGGAAATCAGAGAGAAGTAGGTGGTGTGTCAAGGGCAAGGAATTCAGCAGAGGCCCTTCATCACTTGAAGCAAGGAGAGTCTGCAGAGCAGCCTGATGCTGCCAGGTGCCTCCTGCCCCAGGGAGAGGCAGAACTCTCTTTCCCCATTGACAGCCTTGCTTTGGGTCCTGTTTCTGTGGACAGAGAGAACAAACTCTGTTGGGGGATGATGGTATCTCATCTCAGCTGGCCCAAAGCCTTGGCTCAATCTGCACTCTCTGGAAGAGACACTGATGCCTCCCAAGGCAGCTCCTGCCTCAAGGTGGGATGAATTGCTGAAATGGAATGAAATACCTGAAATTCTGACAGGCTGTATTCAAACATAGCTTAGTATTCAATGTGTCAAAGTGTGTTCATTGGGAGATGTGGCAGCTGCCTAACATGAGCAGTTCATTACTTTAGTCACCTCTGTCTTGCACAGCTGTGTTTTCCTGGGGGGCTTAGGAACAAGATAACTAAGGGTGAAGTCATTGCATCTTCCATCCTTTTCAGAATTGGCTCAAAAGAGAAGCAAATAGCTTAGGGAAAGTAAGAGATTAGGAAATAGAGCATGAAGGTGTAAGTTGCTTGACATGGTAAAACCAGGACTCTTCACTCAGGATGTGGCTCGCCCAAGCTAACCTTAGGTATCAATATTTCTCCAGTCTTTTTGGTATCTCTCTTGCCATAGTTGGGGAGTGAAAGATTTTTAGGGCATGAGTCATCTGTAAATATGGACATCTCTCTATAACTCTGTTCTCTACAAGTACCGGAAAGGAGGCTGAGTGAGGTGGAAGTCAGTCTTGTCTCCCAGGTAATGAACAATAGGGAAAAGGGCCTTAAGTTGTGCCAAGAGAAATTCAGGTTGGGTATCAGAAAAAAAAATTTCACTGAGAGAGAATTAAGCAGTGGAACTGGCTCTCAAGAGCAGTGATGGAGTCATCATCCCTGGAAGCATTGAAAAAATGAGCCAATGTAGCACTTTGCTATATGGGTAAGTGGGCATGGTAGCATTCTGTCAATTGGGCTTCATGATCTTAGAAATATTTTCCAATCTTAATGATCCTATGATGCAACGATCTGACTAATTATAATGACATAATTAACCTCTTTTCTTCTCAATCACAAAGAAGGAAGATAATGTGACTAGCTCAGACATAGATGTTTCCTCTGTGGAAGTCTAGGTCTGGTCAGATAAATCCCCTCCTGAACATAATGAACATCCACACCTCACAGAACCAGAACACGAAACTTATGTGAAAAGGATATTTGCATATTCAATAGGCTTGAATATTTGTTTTATTTCATATAAAAAAATAAAAGCATCACTTTAAAAAATCACATTTATTTGGAAAAAAGAAAGAAAATATTTATTTTTTCATATAAAGTCTTTATTCTTATTCTAAGGTTATTTTCATTTAAAAATCAGAAAACATTCATTCTGTGCTTTATCTATATTTTTTCTGGGTCACATTCTGACAATTTTCAGATGTCAGTGGGGTTTCAAATACTGTCGGAATTAAGTAACAAATCTCTCACACCAATCAGGTTCTGCATCTTTACTCTTTCAGCTGATTTTACAAGGTTTGCACGCAGACTTCCAATGGACAGAAAGTCAGAGATGCTGTGTGCACTGTGGTGATTAAAAAGAGTGGGAGAAGCTCTTAGGGCATCAGACAATAAAGACAGAACATTATGTGCCTAATAGCAATATGCTAAAGGTATTTTCAAAAAGCAGATATCTTCACATCTCCTTCATTTTCACATCTCTTTCACTTTTACTTCCTTAAATATATTAGACATTAGGTCTTTCTGACTGCTGTGAGTCAATGCCTTCTTACCTCACAGAATTACCTAACTAAGGCAGAAGTTAATTTCAAGTGCACTTTAATCTTCATTCACCTTTTCCACAATATTTTTTTTTAAAAATGTTTATGCCTTAACTGGAACAATAATAAACCAATACAAATAGGAAAACAGTACCTTCAAAATACAGTCTTATTACCAAAAATTATTTCCTTTACGTATTCTGCTTGGTTTGATTTCTTTTTTTACACTGAACTATAGGTAAATATTGTGTACTGTTAAACAGGGAGTTGATCATGCTTTTACTTCATATATCCCCTTAGTCATAACCAATATTATTGAATTTCATCAAGATAGATTTCATAGAAGTAAAATAGGAGCAGAAAAGAGAGAGAGAGGAGAAAATCCAGTAATTCAAATTACTTCTTGGAACCGATTTTGCAGTGAAAATATGTAATGGGTAGTTAACTATAACTACTGCACACACATGGTCATAAACTTACATTATGCAATCTATTCAGAAAAAAACTCTGTGGTGAATATATGCAGTTGCTACATAATTTTATATAAACAGTAATAGTATCATATTTACAAGCAATTTTTATAATCTATGGTTGTTAACTCCAACAGGCCTCTTCCTTAAAAATAACTATAACCTACAGCAAATGTCGACCTAGGTTCAGTTCATTTTATCCATCTGAGCTGGCTAAAGAGGTTACATGGGTTCACACCATAGTTAGTAGAGAGAGGTGTTTCAAGAAAATGACTCATATCATCAGAAGAGACACAGGAAAAATAAAAGGAGTGAGCAGCTTTCCTCTTGTGACTTTGCTGCCTGTGAATTAGCTTACTGGTAGCTGAATTAAGCTGAGAGAATTAACAGTAAAAACAGAGACACTCCAACATGAGACCATAGATGTACAATGAAAATAAGTATTTTCTTTATAAAAGGTTATCTATTCCTTTTAGGTAATCTTGTGTTTCACAGTCTTTTTGAAGTTGCAGCTTCTGATGCTTTGGGCACTATCACCATAGTAACTAACTAGGAACTATTATACCAAGAGTTCAAAAGTCAAGATGGAAATTTTCCAGTATCATAGTTTACAAACATTTCCATCCTTTTAGAGCCCATGTGAGAGGTGTTCATCAATTTACACATGTTGCCTACAAATAAGAGACCTAAAGCATACTTTTCAAGCACAAATTAACTCAGATTACTTGCTTCCAGAATATGTTCCTTTAATACAGAAGTCTTCAAATACGTGCAGTTGATGCTATACATTATTTATGTTCACATTTCTATTTCTGCAAGGAGATGTAATGATAGGACAAAGGGTAATAGCTTTAAACTAAAAGGGGAGAGATTTAGATGAGATATGATGAAGATATTCTTTACTGTGAGTGTGGTGAAGCACTGGAAGAGGTTTCCCAAAGCCTTGGTGTCACATCACTTGAAGTGCTTAAAGCCAGACATCTGGTCTAGTGAAAGTGTTCTTGCCCATAGCAGGGGCAATAATAATAATAATAATAATAATAATAATAATATAATTTCATAATAATTTTACTTTTTTTCTCTAAATGAATATTCTTGTTCTGGGTTGTTTTTTTTTTTTTTTTTTCCCCAAGTGTATTATTATTTTCTTAATTTATTCATTTTGAAGTTTTTTTTTTTTTTTAATTTTTAGTGATTTTGGGTGCCCCAGCATATTGAGTTTATTTAGAGATTTCTCCAAGCCTCTGATTTTCAGGAAGGGCTGAATAAATTTTAAAACTTGGTATTTCTTGGGTGTATTCTGTAAGTTTTCAAGGCTTGCTTGATATGATAAATGAATAGATGGGGCGAATCAAGGTGTTTTTAGAATGTCTGCTTAGGGATCTGTTTCTTTTCCTCTCTAACACCAAAAGTGTACATCTTCAGACACCAGGCTCTGAAGCTTCAATGCACCACACATAAGCCTCCAGACTGAGGCTTTGTATATGTGATTCCTGTTTTCTTGCCTGCATTAAATAGGTTACCTATCCAAAGCTACCACATATTTACCTATTTTTGCATTCAGATTTTACATGCTGAAATGAGTGCCTGTCCATCAAAATACATGTGCATCTAAATTATTCCTTATGATCTTCAGAAGCTTAGACACAAACATGACATCATTGTTCCCATTGATCAAGAGTCCAACTCGTGCACTGCAGTAAATGTACTTGGAAAAGAATTTAATGCATGTACTGGTCACCCTGACCTTTCAGGATCCTGTTGAAATGCATTAACACAGGATATGGAGTTTGCTCTTAGCTCTGGGAGTGATCACATTAATCCTGGGCCACCATCCTGATAAACATCCATGGCACAGCCGTGACCAGAGTGACTTTATTTAAAGATTCCAGTGCCTCTTTTCACAGTAATCAGCTGGGTCTTCCAGCATCCACAGCAGTAAAGAAACCCTGAGGGCTCCACAGTGTTTCTTTTTACTTATTCAATTACATGGGCATGGATAAATACAGAACGAGTTTTACAGCAGACTGCAGCTTTTACAATGTCCAAAGGACATCTATTATATGTTTAAAACTAGAAAATTCCTCAATAGCTATCTGAAGGACACCCCAAGGACTCCAACACTTGAGATGAGCTACCAACACAGGAGAAAGATAGGGAATTTTATTGTTTCAGAGTCTTCTATTCTATTTGTTACAATAAATAAATAAAGCTGATTAATCAATACAATTTAACCTTTTTACTCTAACTATACTAAGGTTAAATATGATGGACAGTTCCTTTTGTACATACATTCTTATTTTATTATCACATTAACTGCTCATCAACCACATTGTTATATACTGGAGACTAATTAATCATTCATTGTCTTCTCATTAAAGCTGTGGTTTGCTGCTGTCTTTTTCCTTCCATTTGGAAACATGAATGTCATAGTCCAAATTCTTCTTTTGTAGATTATTCTTACTGTGCTCTAACAGAAAAATTCAATAAACAAGTTAAAGATTAATAAATTATGTTAGGATTTTCAAAGCACTTAAAGGAGACAGGTGTTGCATTCCTAAGACACCATGAGGGATTGTTTGTACTTACTCTCCTATTCTCTGCTGCAAGCTTGACTTCTTATTTTCTACATAGAAAATCTGCATAGGATGATGTGCTGCAAGAGTGCAATTTTAAACAACAGTTAAGCTTGTGACCATCTGCATCACCATCTCAAGACGTAAAAGAGGAATTTGAGCCAAACGATGAATCCAAAGTTTGCCACAAGCAATACATACTTGACTGTGCCAAGCATGGAGAGGAACCCACAGCAGGCAGGACCTTGTCTCCTTTTCACTGGCAGACACATGTTAAACCACAGAGTGGTTTCAAAGGAACATGAGAGCGTGCATAAATGTCAGCATCTACAAAAGCACAAATGTTAATTTTGCTTGATCCAGAGGATACACAGCTCTGTATCACAGCTTCAGTTCAAGCAGTTCTAACTGGGTTTACTGTCATGCATAAAGCCAGGTTTCCAGGTTCAACATACTTCACTATATGTACTTGCCTACGTTTGAACCAGCAGTGAGACTTGACAGTGTGGAGAGCTGGGTTCTTTTTTCCAGACATATGTTTTCAGTTATGCTTGAACTTTCTCCTCCTCACACTAAAGTCCTAAAACATCTTGCTATGGCAGTAATTTTTCAATCAGTGTTTATTAAAGGAGTGTGTGGACATTCCATGTGATGTGAGCACTTCTCTTATTAAAGTTGTCATTTGTTGACAAATGGGATGCAATTATGGTATATGTAAGAACATTACAAGCTCTTCGTGCTGACAAGCCTAATTGCATAATTTCCTATACACATTACTTAGCAAATCAGAGGGAACAGAAATGGTGGATTGAGATCAGCAAATAAGAAAATTGAAGAGACCTCATATAACTGATAAGGGTAGAATGTGCATTATAAATAACTATTATGTAATGAAATATATTTGTTTGGGTTTTGTAGCACAAAGCAAGCTACATAATAAGATGCAGATGGCTCAGGCCATTTCACAACATAGCAACCCACATTTGGGGAGGAGCCTCGTAGGACTTTGGATTGGCATCCAACAAGCCTGATACACACATTTTTTATTTTCTGATGAAAGAGAGCTATAATAGTTCTTTATAGAATGCTCCATCTATTGATTTGAGGGTATTTTGCACTTCAGTTAGTTATTAAAATTGTCTCTCAGGAACAAAAACCAAATTAAAAAAAAAAAGATGCTTCATTTTGAGATATAAAGCCTCCACACAAAGGACATGCCATGGCCTATGAAGATCCTGCCCTTAGACAAACCTCAGAGGTCTTTATTTCCTAAGTACATCTCAGAGACATCACCAAACTCACAAGTTACACACTAAATTTTGGGGCCACCAGTGTGTGTCACCACACCAACTGAGATTCAGGTTCTCTTCTTGTTTACACCACAGTAAATCCAAAGCTATTCTAATGGAATCAAGACGTTTATATGGACATCCATGAAGGAAGAAACTGGCTCTGGAAGAATCCTGGCACTGGGTGAAGCATGGAGTCATCATTTCCAGAGCTACAGAAGACAATATATCCTCTTGCTGTGCAGGCATAATTTGCTGTAATCATTATGGGAGACTGGTCTAAAACATGTTTAGTTTATTTTCCAGAAGTTAATTCCTAATTTATTAAAATGTCTATCTGTGTGTGTGTCTGTGTATTTTTAATTAGTGCAAAGTACTCAAATGTCTTCTTATTGGAAATCCAATATAGTATCTAAAAATTGGTCTAACAGTTCCTGTGCCATCCAATTGTATTTGAAATCAATGTTGCAAAGATTTTCTGGTCAACTGCAAGAGCTGTGAGCTAAATTAAGTTCTGCAAATGCTTCACTTGAACCAGCTTCCACAAAAGACAGTAAGAACTTCCATAGTAACTTTCCCAGAAATCACACTGAAAACTGATATGTTCCTGAAAACTGATGAGGACATCTGCATGAGATGTCCTCATCATGAGGTTTTGTCCGGGTTTTGAAATTACCTGTGAGACTGAGTGTGATATTTTGGGAAAGCTTGAGTAAACAGGTATGTTTTTCATGTAGTCTTAGTATGGCAAGTGGTCTTCCTCATTTCTCCTTCACAGCAGAAAGCTGAGGTAAGTGTTGCTTGATCCAGATAAGTGAAAATACTGTTTTATTTTCATAATGCCAAAAAGAACTATTTTACCTGAGAAGTGAGTTTCCTAAACAGCTTCAGGATCGAATTTTAGATAGCCTATTAGTTGTTTGCATGTTTTAAAGGTGTGTTGAAAATATATTTTTAATTAAAATTTTACTAATTATTGCCTATAAAAAATGCTATGCATTAATTTTTTGTCCAGTATGAACTGTGTATTTTATAACTATTGGATATACATAAAGTCACTATCATGTGACTTTATACATAAAGTCACTATGAACAGTATATGACTATATGAAAGGTAACATTAGCAGTAGAAATATTACCAAAAAACTCTTACTGGAAACAGCTCAGATATTTTTGTTCTATTTGCACAATGCAAAAATAGCCTAAATACATTTTTAATGCAATCAGCTGAATTCCGTAAATCCAAATTGTGTGCTAACTGCTCATGCTGATTAGTGTGAAATATTAATTTGCACTAATCAGCTCCAGGCAAGGGAAGCATAATAAACTTGACACATATATTTCACGCTTTACAGTGTTGGAACTTGCCTGTAAACACTATCAGTGCTGTTAGTTATGTCACAGGGGCTGTGTACTCAAGGTGCACTTGGAAAAATTTCTTTTGCCTGTGCTTTAGCTGGATTAATGTTGTGAAAATCCTGGGCTCTAAGAATTGATGGTCTGCACCAGCTAAATGTTGTCAGAAGCATTTGTCTCTGCAGTGAACTGGAGCATCTGATTCCTGCCTGGGCTGCTTCATGACTAAGTCATTTCCACTCACATTACCTCTGCTCTCAGTGTACCAGGGTGAGATTAGACTCCACAAGCCAGTGGCTCTCTGCTTCCTTTCTATCTGAAACATGTGCATAAAGCAACAAAATAAAACTGTGTCACTAGGCCTGGAGAAATACACCAGCTATTAGACAAACACACAAGGGAATAGCAACATCAGGTTTCATATATTATGTCTGAGGGTTGCTTTTTGCAGCCCATCTTACTCTTCTGCAGAGTGATGCTTGTAATTCCTGAATTCATGGGTTAGCATTACCCACAATCAGCATCTGATTTAGCAAGGACACCCTCCCCACATGCTATTTTATGCCATAAACCCATCATGTGATGTGATAAACAGGGCCTTTGCTCTCTAATACATGACTAAATATGTAGTACCTTAGAAGCTGGGTCACACTGAAAGTGAGAGTCTGACAGAAGGCTGGAGGGGAAAAAATTCTATTTATGTGTACTTAAGACAATCATGTGCACGAGTGAGAAGGGATAATCTGTGCAGACAAATCTGTTGCTCACTGCTGCCTGGGTTGTCCACACTCCATCTTTCCTATTCTGTGTACTGCTCACAAGGGTCTGGCTGAGTTTGCAGCCCTGCCAAGCATAAGGGATAGACATGAATGAAAACACATACGGTGAAAGTTGCCGTTTAGTTGAACAGTAAATTGCAAAGGCCTGTAATCCTACTGGATTTTCACTGACCTCTGCCCTCCTATATTTTCCTCTTCCTTTTATATATAAATTACTCCAGGACACAGCCACGTGGATGCTGTACCCCAAGCTGGATTTTTAGATTGCCTGTCTGAATGTGGGTCATCCAGCTGTTAATGGGGAAGAGAGCATTCCTCATCTTAAGTGGAAGCATGGGGAAATTTGAAATATTCATGGTGTGTTTGCATGTGATTAAAATGACCTAATAAAACAACATAATTATCTCATGTGCTCTGCTCTCCAAGGCAGGCAGAGTTAAGCACACTGCTGAGCACAAAGCACATTGCTCAGCACAAGCTCATGACAAGCTCATTGACCCCAGTGAAACCAGTAACCACCATTTGCACATAACCAGATATACATTTGGTGTGATATGCCCTCAATGATATCTATCTAATTACAGTCATTTATGTTTTCTAAAGCAAATATAATTTGCCTTTTCATAAGAAGGAGCATTTGGAACTTGAATCGGGTTGTGGTATCAGTTCTAGCAGTAAATGGCCATATACCAACAGACAAATGAAAAGTTTTCATTATTCATGGCTTCTGTTTGGCTTTTGAACAATATGTCTATGGTTGGAAGAAATTTCATTCATCTCCCCCTCCAACGCCCCTACAACCTGAAGATATTTTTTTTATACATCAAGGAAAATTAAAAGAATCATTGGTCATTATATGGGTACAGATGCTCAGTTTGCAACATATTTTTAATTTTTTAACAGTCTGAGAACAGGCTACAACACTTAAAAGTGTTTGGTGTAATCATTTATCTGTGTATTTCACTCCTCTGTATTGTACTAGAGGTAATCAAAAAGTGAAGCACTTACTAGACTTTGTTTTACTAGGTGAGTTTAGCCTGAATGAACACAACTTGATTCTTTCATTTTTCCCAACTATGTCAAGTTCATAGATTAAGTGTGACAAAGTCAGATGGATGGATCATTTTTAAGAATACTAGATCTTGTTACTTTCATCTTTCTCACACAAGTAAATCCCACTTAAGTCCCTCACCGCCAGGGGTGCAGGTAGAGGAAAGAGGATAGAAAAAAGAATGACTCAGATCCTGGCCCTTAAAGCATTTTTACCTTTGCACTAGAGAGAATTCCATTTTTGGAGAAATGTAATATTTTAGTCCTGACCACTCATAATTCATTTTATCTTCCTAATATCTCACATACCTCTGTCAGAATTCAGCTTGTGTGATTATATCCAGAGAACTTCAATTCTCTTTGTAGTTTCAACTTATCACTTCTATATATAGATTATTTTCTTCCTTTTTAATTCTTTTTCATTAACTAAAGACTTTCTCTCTTCACAGCTATTCTAGCACATTTTATCTTTCTCCTTTTCTTTTCTTCTTAATAGGGGGTAGCAAGCGCTCATCTGAACAGAATTTCAAGACTTCTGTAATATTTTATGTATTCTTATTTACTAAGTTAACATTAGGTGAAGTAAAAAAACATTCAGCTACTTTGAATTTTAAACTCTTTCCCTTGTTCACTGTGGGAATAAAGAAATGAAAATTTTCAGTCTGGCGCTTTAAATCATGGTGTGCAACAGTATGTTATTTGTCTTTATTAATGTATTTGTACACTTTATAGCCAAGAAAAAAATTAAACAATATATAATAAAAATTTCACTGAAATACACAACTGAACCTTCTTTCTTGAATTTATTACTATTCTTAGGACGTCTTCATTGTTTTAGATTCTGTACAAACACTTAGGAAGAGACAGCAATTATTCCAAAGCACTTGTAATCACACTTACGTGCAGTTAATTAATTAAATTAAATCAAGAAGAAATAATTGTAAAATAATTTAGATTAATCCACCAAGGCTTTGCATCATTTTAACTTCATGCGTTCAAAAGAGTAATGTGGTGGCACTGATGTAGATTGTGTTTAAAAATAGGACATCATTATAGAAGATAAGGCTACTGGAAAACTCCACATTTGTACATTGCATACAGTAAAGGAAGAGCAAATAATGGGTCACTACGCAAGAATGGGTGTCTAAGGCCTCAATCATTTAAACATCTTGCCTAAAGAAGGCAAGAAAAGTTCAAAGCAGAGAACAATGGAAAGAATCCCAAAACAGGAAATATCTGTTACAGACATTAGAAATGCAGTAGATGATCCAGGTGCAGTCACATACTGACCAGGAAGGAATATTAGGCTTTGTTGCAGAGAATAACAAATCCCCAAAGTATTCAGCTTGATATGCAGCTGCAAAGCACAAGACAAACAAAAATTATTCCAGCAATAAAAAAATACAATAGAAATCAAAGGATATAGTTCTGCTTCTAAAAATAACACTGCTCATTAGACTTCACCTACCAGGCAATATGCAGGCTACTGACTATGGTGTAGAGGCGACGTGCATATAAAGTACACCAGTGCCTGAAGGCAGGCAGTGTTTGGCAAGAGGAATACAAATGTCGGTGCTTATTAGCACCAGAATTAGAGAATAAAAGGCTGAGAATGCATTGAACCAATAAAATTATTTCTTAAATGTCTCCTTTTCGCAGAAAGATAGTTATGGAGTACAGAACAGAGAGCAGGAACAGAATAGGTTCATGTACCAAAGACAATGGAGGGAGCTTTCTTTAACAGAAGGCTTCTCAGACTACTGGAAAAATTGGCTTTACAGGCTGAAAATGAACACATAAAGCCCTTTACATGAAGCAGGATTTAGATCTTGCTCAATGTTTTTCCTAGTTTGTAGCTGTTCTCTTTCAACAAAGGAAATCGGTGAATTGGGTTTTCACATATAGGAAAAGACCCATTTGAGGGAGTGAGTATCCAAAGTAAGGATACAATGAGGTGGTGAGATGGGGATAAAAGGAGATTCTCCATGACGTCTCCACTGTGAGGGGTCCAGCAGCTGCAGGGAAGAGGGCAGCTCTGTGTGGTAGGAAGCAGCAGGGCTGCAAGTCCTGCGCAGCCCAGCCTCCAAGGGAGAAGGTCTAAACTCACAGCACTGCCTAGTTTCTTCTTCTTGAATGCCCAAACATGATGGGCTTGATGCCACAATACTGCCCACTGTGAGCTGAAAAAAATCCAAAGGAATAGAACCACGCCATGAAAAATAAAAAGTAAGATCTTGCCCAGTAGCTGAAAAATTTGCAGAACATTCATAAACCTTTGCCAAGGATGAGAAAACAGCACACAGGTCTTTCTTCTGGTGCAGTGAGAGAAGTCTAAGAGTAGGCAAACCCTTTCCTCTAAAGGCTTGTGGGATAAAATGAATTTTCATACAGTAATCACAAGTCTGTTTCCAGTAGATAGAGAAAATAAAGTACAGGAAATTTTACCGGAGTCAAAACATCACATTAAAAAAAGAAGGAAAAGGGTAAAGGGAGGAGGGAGGACTTTCCAGATGTACAAGAGAATTCATCTACAATCCAGCTTCTCTGAAAGGGAAGTGAAAGCTCTTTCTGTTCTACTGGCCTGATCTTCTTGTGAGATGAGTTGAGTCAATTAGACACAATGCAAGAGAAATGCCAGATTATTGTTGCCATATGAAAAGCTAACTTTCCCTCTGTGAATGGTCTCTGCAAGCCAAAATTCATCAAAGGACCGAGTGAATTTGAAGTTTGACACAGCTGGAATGAAAATCTCATCCAAGGCTTCAAAAAGAGTAGTCTAAATATAGGTTCTTAAATATATGTAACCTGCTTTTCAAAAATGTGAAGTTCTGTCAGCTCCCATAAGAAAATCAGGCCAAGTCTACTTCGTAGCTTCAAGAGGTATTGAGATTTTGGATAAATCCCCTAAAACCAGCAGAAATAGTTCTAATACAGAGATTGGTGCTTGTGAACTTGTGAGCTACTGAAAAGCCTTGGCTCTGTCCTGGCCCATGCTCTGGCAGTCAGTATGCTGAGTCTGGTCTTGTAGTATTTGGAAAACAGGAAATGAAAAGGAAATTTCAGAAAGAGGATTTCCTCAAGAAAGGAAGATTCTGAAGGGTGCAGGAGGCAGATTCTTCACATGCTGTTTGAGCTAATGCCAAGTTTAAGAAAATGGGGATATTACTTATGGCTAGGAATGAAAATTAAAATACAGTTGATATACACACCATTAATTAAATGATAAAAGTTGAAATAAATCAAGCCTATTACAAACAAATTAGCATTAAGTAATTACTGCTTATAACCCCAATGCCACTTCAAATAGAAAAGGTAGCTCATGTTTCAGCTTTAGATTATCTACATACACAGAATTAATTTCTAAATGATACACCAGATTGTCTTTACTGCATCATTAAAATCCACTGGCTTTGTTGTGCACAAACACTGCATCTCTATCTTTGACTAAAGGTTGCTATTTTTACACTCTGTGTTAGGTGTATTTTATTTCTGTAAAATATAATTTGTGGTTGCCTTTGTTTATAAAATACAGTGAATGACACAGCTTTTTAAAGCAGCCAAATTGATATTTCAGCCCAGTTCTGCAGTGAGGTTTTTATGCATGGAATATATTTGGGGATCCCATTTCTACCTGCCTTCCCTCTTCACTCAAGACATAGCTAGGAAGAAGTTTATGTTACACAAAACTAGAAAAGCATTCTTTTAAATGTTTTATCAGCTCTTTAATGATATTCACAGGGCTTTGCTTTAGAATTCACTAGAAACTCATCAGGGCATGCAGCCAGGACTGAATGTTTCTACATGCTTAGTAAATGCAGTTATTTGTAACCCAGAAGTACATGTGTATTTATATTGTTTCTGCTAGGGAGAGAAAAATAGACACAATAGCATTTAATAGTGTCCTTAATTTTAGATCTGTAATTCCAGTGAAGTCAATGGATCCCCCTATGTTATTAAAATAAAATTTAAAAAAAATGCTGGAATAATTTCAAACTCCTTAAAAAAACCAATCTTAGTATTTAAAGAGACCTCACGATTTCTAGATTCAGAAAAAATATTATAGGAGAAAATTATCCAGACAGAACATGTTCTTAAATACTTAAATGCAGGTCTATTTTTCATAATTGTTGACTGAGTGCTGGGAAGATGCATCTATTGCTAAAAATAGACCTAAAGTAAAATATGTAGGAATAAATTTGACTTGCAATGACAGATCCATTTCCATAAACACGGCTCCATTGAGGAAATACACCTTAAACTAGGAGACTTATTTATGATTCCTTCAGCTTCATTAGCATACTACTGTAGCAGATCTGTTTGCTCCTGTTAGTCAAAACTACATGGCATTTTAGTCTGATTTGGAGGCCTGTAGTGGAAAAAGCCAAAATCAAATTTTATCACATGTGAATTTCCCTTTTAGAGATATTTATGTATCTTGCTCTCCTGAAATGTATGGAATTCAGCAATTAAAAACATACAAAATTATGGCTTCACCACTGTGAAAATTACTTTTCCTAGCTGCTGAACATCGACTACTTAAATATATGAAAACAAACATGCAGAGTGATAAGCTAGCTGAAATATTTCCAGGGCTGGAGACTCCAAAATATTTCTGGAAAACTGGATTTAGAAGTCTTTGACACCTCCTGTAATAATTTTTTTCCCTAATTTAACATGAATTTTCTTGTATTTCAGCTGATGCCCATTGCCTCTTCTCTTGCCACTGAGCATCACTGGGAAAATTCTGGCTCTGTCTACTTTTTTTGGCCCAGCAGGTATTGATACCCATGGAAAAGGTCCCCCTGGCCTTCTGTTCTCCAAGATGGGCAATCCCAGCTCTCTTAACTTTTCCTTAAGACTCTCCAGTTCCTTAAACATTCTTATGAACCTGTGCTGGACTCACTTCTCCATGTCCTTGTCTCTGTCCTACTGAGGAACCAGCACTGGGACAAGCACTCCAGGTTTATTAATTCCAGTGCTGAGCACGGGAGAAGGACCACCTCCTTCATCCTGCTGGCAGTCCTCTGCCTAATGCAGCCCAGTGGGCTGTTGGCTGCTCTGCTGCAGGGGAATATTGATGGATCATGTTCAGTTCTTGTCCATCAGGACCTGGAGGGTCTTCCTTACAAAGCTGCTTTCCAGGCAGTAGGTTCCCAGGTGTGTAAGGGTCTTTACTCCATACCAGGTGTGTAAGGTTTTTTCCTCTCCTGGCTCAGGACTTTAGCATTTCCTTTTGCTGAACTTCATGATGTTCCTGTTGTCCCTTTCTCCATCTGTTCCAGGTCTGTCTAAATGACAGCACCATTATCTTGTATATTAGCATTTCTAGTTGGATAAATTCAGCTGGGTAGTTTTGCTGAAGGTCTGGTCTATTCCAGCACTATCTCATAGCCCTGCACCTGCATGCAGACCTCTCATTTCTCTCTGTTCTATTTTGCTGCACATGTATTTCCCAAAAAAGTGAGCATTTCCCCTCATAATGCTCTGATCCTGTCACTTTTTTATTTGTATCTGTATGGTTACAGTGGGTTGCCTTCTATCCTTTTCTTTTGATTTTGTGGCCTCTCCTTCCACATCAGCCAGTCTGCCACTTCCTCACTTGATTGTGTTATCATCTCCTTCCCCCCACCATTCCTAGTTAAGGCTATCCTCAGTGGCTTGGCCAGCCTCTTGACAACATAATCTTTTCTTCATTTGGTCAGGTCTATCCTACCTCTTCCTAGCAGTTCTCAGTCATCAGAAAGGCCCAAGGCTTTGTAAAGCAAATGCCTGTCTCCGGCACCAGATGTTCAACCAGTTGTTGGTTCTCAGGGTCCACAAATGACAGATCTGCGTGAATAATCCCACAGTAACTACTTTGCCTAACTGCAGTCCTGTCACAGGGCACAGGCTGATCTCTGAAGAAGACCAGGGTGCTGTGAGTCTCAAAACATCTTTTGGGGATGAATTCACTCTGGATGTAATAGAAAAGCAGTCTGTGCAAGCAGAGACCTTCCCTGAGGGTTTTAATGAGCCTACCACGGAGGAAAAAGGTGGTCCTGAGAATCTGACCTGTTTAAGATGGTACATATAGAATGGTTTGGTGAATTCATGAATATGTGATGAACAAATATTTTTTTTTTAAGTGGAACAGTCTTGATTTCTAAAAACAAAACTTCATAAATCAGTCAAAAGCCAACATGACTGTAAATGTGCTAATATTTAAAGAAATCCTCATCTTAAACCCAGAATTTAAAACTTTGTTTAAACTTTGCTAATGATTGTGATTTTTTTATTATTAATATTAATATTATTCCTAATCTGAATGTAATTGAAATAGAAAAACAGCTGTGGAACTTCAATATGTTTTCAGTCATTATCTTTTTATCAAAGTCGTTGCAAGCAGGTTCTCTTTCTCTTTGTGGCTAATCTTCATTGATTGGGGATGAACAAGCAGCAGTAAATTCCCAGATGACTGCATTTGACTAGAAATTGCAATTACTTGATGCCTAGTAATATGCATTTCAAATGGGTTTGGCATTCTTTCAATATTCATTGATTACCATTATCAGCTCAACAAATTAAAATGTATCCACAGGTATGAAAGAATATAGGAAAATACTGGTTGAAATCCTGGTTCTAGAGAAACCATTGGCTTTGCCATTGACTTTTGGAAATACAATCAATGCTCAGGTGTTGGGTCTCTAGCAGTGGTCAATGACTGGATACTTTCCTTTCCTTTAGGCAGGAAAAGAAAAAGGTCTACCTTAATTTATTATTATTTCAGTCGTGTGATCATATTGCTTCTGACTTTGCAGCCTTTCCAATAACCTTATGGTAAACATCTATAAATGCTCCTCCTATTGGCTTGCAATATTCCTAAACACTCTTAGACATCACTTCTACCACAGGCTTTAATGGAAAATATCTATATCATATATCCAATTAGCAGATTAAGCCATCTTCCCTAAAGCAAAGAACATAACAAAGAACCTAAAGAATTAAAACTTCTACTGGCTTTCTGCTTGCCAATCTTGGAAAAGTGAGCTAACCTTTCTAACACAGCTGCCTGAGAAAATGTTCCCATCCCATGGACTCCTGGGCAATGAGAAAGAGATACCCTTTGCACAAAGCAGAGGAATCAGTTCCTTTCAATGTTGTGCTGCCAAACACAAACATTTATAAATTGATCAATTGTTATAAAAAATGCTCTGATGTGTAGAGCATTAAGTTGGGATAAATGCAAGTTCAAGACTAATTTTAATCACTTTTTAGCAAACCTCCAGCAAAGGAAGCTAAAATCAAATGAGAATTTTCAAAAACTTAGGCTTGGATTCATCTTCTCTAAAGGCAGAGGCCTCTGCTGAGACATCTAATCAACAGAACTGCTCTCCCCAGGATGCCTTTACAGCCGACAGAGACTGAGTCAGTGCAACCTCAGGCTGACTCATCACAATCCAAAATCCCTGTAAATATCCGCTCTGCTCTACTCTTTTCAGAGGAAACTGAGGATGGCTTGTTTAATTAGGCATGTGTGTATCATAGATGCCTCAAGTTAGAGTTCCCTGGTTTATTAGTGAATAAAATCTGAGCTTCTTATCTGAATTGGTCAGAACAACAATAGATCATCAGTTGGTGTGACAAAAGACCCCATCCTTTGGTAAACAAACTGGAACACACTGGGATGTGTCTCTTGCAACCAACAGACAAATTTCCTCTAGAGAAATCTACAGTGATAGAACTTTTTTTTTTTTCAAATAGAAAATTCTCTGTCATTTCTGTGTAATAAGAATTAAAACCAGGTACTCGAGTTCTTAATTCCCATTAGAATCACTAGAATCAGGTAGCAAAAATAAAATTGGGAATGAAATAGTTTTGCATATATAGTGTTAAATAAAAGGTAAAAGTTTCTGTTTCTGTCACACCTGAATTTCAACACAGAAAAATGTCATGTTACTCTTTGAGCATCAGCCTGGAATCCACACTGATGTTTTTGCTAGTCACTCTATTAAGCTGCTGTCTGGCTGAGTTTACATTAAAAGATACTGATTTTTTCTTTCCCCTTCTCCTGCATCTCTCCCTCTCCAATGAAAACAGCATAGAAGAATCAACACCTAACAAAAAAAATATAGAGAGGCCATAGCAGTGGGCCAACTCTTGGCTCATACACAAGGAAAATCTTTTTGTTTTCTGACAGGATATTCTGGAAATATCTACTTTTCATTTCAGGATTTTTTGTTACAAAAGCAAGCTGATTCTGAGCCTGTTAAATCATTTCAGTTTCAAGCCACTGACAAGTTACATTTTTCAAGTGTCCCACCTTGTCAGTCTTGTTCATCTCAGGAGAGAGCTAAGAGTAAACATTTACCTGGTGTCTCATGTGGATACCAGTCAAATTTTAAACAAAGAAAAAAAAAAAAAAAAAGGATTTGTGCAAGTGTGAGAATGTTTTTTCCAGGAAATTTGAGTGTATGGTTGGATCCACATAACTGTGGGCCATTTTATTAGCCAAATCATCAATGCTATTGCAATATATGTCTCACTGTGGCAGTATTTAAAGTTTATAGTCAGTCTCGTTTTGCAAGGCCCTGTGAATGGGCTGTGCATCACCAAAATGATGTCATCTGGAAATTAGAATCTAAATCAGTGTTTTAGACTATCATTTAGATTCCCTTTAATGAATGAAGTGCCATCAAATTGTCCATTACAAGAAATTGACACCCCCAGATGAAAAAGATAACATCAGTTATCTTCTACACAGGAGCTACCTCCCACCTGCTGACAGAAAAGGAGCAAAGATGAAGAAGATAGATGAAATTTGGTGGTACTTTCTTGTTCAAGAGAGAGCAAGGATGAGGGCTTTTCTAAAGAAATGTCTGGCAGTTTCTCTGTTGACAGGTCCACAACCAGATTCCTTATTGGGACACAATATAAAAACACTGGCCAGTGAATTTATCTTCCACTTACACTAAAAGAAAATATAAAATGCAATGTTTTCTTATTTCTCCCTAAATAAAAGTGAAAGTCTGCCACCTTTATACCACAAACACACACACATCAAGTGTCACGGTAAATCTTTGCTGCAAGGTGATAAAACAACTTACAAAGGTCATGCAAAGGTAAGGTCAACTTCTTTTGCTCTTGGCTGATTTTCTGATCACCTTGGATTTGAGTCTGCATACTTCCTTAGTCTTTTTGGTGTTAATTTGAAAGAAGTCTTAAGTTAGATTGCTTACAATTCACGAAGGTGGCCATGAAAAAAATCTTACAAGTGTCTATTCTCTTAACATAAAGATGCTCATTTCTGAAGATATCAGAACTACAGCTTTGTCTGGATAATCCTGACACTTCATAGTGAACAAAGTAAGCCTTCATTTTATTTATCTCTGAGCTGACACTCAGGTCAAGCTGAGGATTATGCTTCCAGCTTTCCAAAACCATCCCTCTTGTAGCCAAATCTGGAGATGTTTCCCAAGGATATTCCCACTGAATACAACAGAACTATGCAGCAAGTGCTGAAAACTACAAGTAGAGTGTAGGAGACTGACAGACAGACTGAGGGAAAGAATGAAAAGTCTACCCTGAATTTCCAAACAGGATGATGAGCTCATGGCTGCTCTTCTCCTTCCCAGGTCCAGGCAATACCCCACACGTAGCACAGCAAAGACAGAAGTGCAGGAGGCAGAAGACAACAGGTCTTATGCAGAAATAAAAACAGAAGGAAAGATTACAATCTCCATAGATGCAATAACACAAACAATTAAATAAATATGGAGCACTGGTCTTTAGCTGAGCTCAGAAGAGAAATTCCATGGAGAGTGACAGCTGCCCAGAGTTACTGTGTGGGTATAAGTCAAACACCTTACAACTTTCCTGGTTTCAAGAAAGGGGTAAATTGTAACTACCTTGGCTTCCCTCTGCTTCCTTGCTGACTCTGTTTGGCTTGCCTTAGAGCTTGGCAGCATATAATCTTGTAATTCCACCTGTAGCTCCTGAGCTGTTGGTGCAGAGCATCCTATATGACATTCCCTGGCAATATCCCCAGAATTCAGCTTTATTATTCATTCTGGCTTGCCACAAGGCTTCTGCTTCTGAAGCTTCCTACTTCAGTGTCTACTAGACAAAGAAATAAATTGGAGACAGAAAGGAGGGAAGATAAGAATGGTGGTTTTCTATTAAGAAAATTTCACCGTGATTCCTACGAAAATTTTGGTACTATAAAAGTTCAAAAATTGATATTGCAATGATGTAATTCAAGATCTTTTTTTTGTAAGAAAAGAACCTACAGGGCAACAGGAGCTCCCATGTATATTGAAGACACTGGTAATTAACTGAGCTTTACCATGTGGTTTATTAGAATAGCACTTAGAGTATTTCTACATCACACGATATCATGCCATGAAGAGATACCCCAGTGATCTATAAAACAGCCCTACTGAGAAACTAATTAGTCAAGGCAGAGCTCTGTGTTAATTCTACTCTGGTGCTCCTAGTATTACACTACTCGCTCAGAAAGTGAACTAAAAGGCAAACAGAGATGAAATAACTGGCCTGGGGATACAGAGGGTAGGATCCATCTCACCTGACTTTAGAAATCAACAATGTAGACATTTAAACTCAAGCTAGCCCCTGAGGCTCGATGTATAGTCACTGGAGACAAATATGCCCTTTTAGGGTGCCAATCATCTGCCCTGTTTCAGACATCTAATTTAGGAGAGGATGAATTGCCCCCTGGATTCTATTGACTAGTTCTTCACTGACTATCCACTGAGCCAGAAGCCAGATGCAGATGTCTTCAGCACAGGCATCTGCATCTAGTCAATATATTTTCACCTGCAAAGTCTATGACACAGTTGGGAATAGAATATTTCCTTTATTCCCAGGCCTGTGCATTATTTTGTAGATCATACCACCACTTTGGTAACTCTCCTAGTGGCAGAGACACTTGAAATTATGCGGTGTGATACTTAGAGATTGTTCAATTATCATAAATTAAAATTTATTCAATGGACTAGTCAAGTAACTGAGCACTTGGCTGATATTTTAAAAAAAAGCCTAACATATTAAAAACAGGAAACATAATTTTAGTATAATTGAAATGCATTCTAGGGTTTCAGTTGCATTCTCACTGGTCAACATTACAGTGGATTAATACTTTAAAATTTTGATTCAGCTTAAAAAACAGAGCTGCAGTTATGCAGTTACAGTGTCAGGACAGAGCTTGTCAAAAAGGAGCTCTGGGGTAAGAACACACATACTGTCCAGTCATGGACAGTGTGATGAGAAACACATTCCTGTGTACAGTAGGAAATCCATTTCCTCTGCGTGTGAATGAGTGCTAACAACTCAGCAAGTGTGGGCGGTGTTGTGTGAATAAGGACTATGGGATGAATGAAAACGTGCCTGTGGTGTCCCAGCTTCAGTTTGCTGCAGGTAAGGTAAGGTGCGGAAGGGAAGAATTTTGTAGAAAGTATAGTGTTTCTAAATAACACTGAGGAGAGGCTTGGCTGCAGATTCAGGCAAATAAATTGGTTTCCTACGAGCTGAGTGTGTCTGTGCCAGCTGAGTGTCTCCATTCCCAGCAGGGTGAGGTGGTCGGAGCATGGACAGAGCACTCGGCAGTGCTGGGCTCCCCAGTCACAGGTGCCTCCTGGGGAGGGAGAAGCTGCAGCTCCCCAGGCCCTGCTGGCACTGCTGGGGCTCAGATCCCTAACTCAGATGTAGGTTCACAGCACAAACTTCTGCCTGTAGCTGTCTCAGCACACAGCTCCACTCAACACTTAGCAGCGTGCAAGGCACTTACACCATCTCCCTACCTCTGCCACAGTGTTCATTTTGGATTAGAGTCAGCTGTTAACATTTTTATTCACAGCTTTCTGGGTAGGATTTGCAGAAATTCAGAAGACTGAAGCACATGGCTAGATGACTAGAATGCAGATTGTCTATTTAATACTATTGCCCCTGAGAAATTATAGGCTAGGTGTCTAAAGTTGGTCATCAAAAATTAGTGTAGGATTTTGACAGCTTTGTCTATAATTTATCTTTTCTTCAGTTCTCCATCTGTAAAATGATGGTAATAATATGCTTAATTGCTAGGGCTGCTGTGAATATAAATTCACGATGTTTGTGAAGAACTGACAAATTACAGAAAGAGCACCATAAAAACCACATGAGGAACTTAATAACAATGTATTCAGCTGAGGCTTTAGATCGTGATTAATAGAGCCTGGAGCTATACACTGAAGAAAGGAGATAAAAAGAACTATTTAATAATTATCCATACAGAGAAATAAAAATAATAGATGACTGTGCAATTAAAGTCTGGGGCAAACCACATATGCACAGGGAGCTATATGAATGTGACAGATGAAATTTCTGGTGTTTACAGAGCAATATCAGGGAAATAAAGGCATCAAAATTCTCTAACTGTAGGTGAAAGGCTGGGCACTTCTTGCTGCCTATAAGATTGTGCCCATGGAACAGCTTCAGGCACAAGCAGGACCTTATTAGGATCCAGATTTATGTAAAAAAATCACCTTTCTCTTCTGTTTTTGTGTTCCTTTTTGTGCTACTTTCAGAGTTACTTTATCCCAGGGTAGTGGCCGGTCTGATTTAATGCACGCCCCATAAACTGCAGCTGTGGCAGAACTGGAGAGGAGATGTGGGGTGGGCAGAACCATCCCCTGGGTGAGAAGGAGCATCCTAAAGGGAGGGGACACGAGGAGAAGGGGGAACAGGAGCCACAAAAGCCAGCAGGGAGAGAAAAGGCTATTCAAAAGGCCCTGCAGCCAGATGACTCTCCAATCAAGGTCCATCTTTTTAAAAAGCCCCTGAGAAAGACAGGTGGTTCATGCAGAAAGCAGTCTGCATTTTAATCTGTTTTTCTCTTTCCCAAACATGGCATGAAAGTGCTATCCTCAGCGATAAAAGCTCCCCTGAGACTCCACCTCGCTTTCCAGCCCTTGAGTACTGACTTCCCCTGGTGTGAAGGAAGGTTGAAGTGCCAGCTGTTAGAAGAAATAATTATTACAGCACTTCCTGCAAGCACTTCACATTCCAAAGAGGAGAAGCAAAAGCTACCTGATTCCACTTTTTTTTTTTTTTTTTAATTTGCTTTTCCATTTTTATTTTTTTTCCCTTACTCCCTTTACAACCTTCGTCTGTAGTCAGTGAATAAGCTTTTACCCTGAGGATTCAACACGTTGCTAAGAGCTGTCATTACACCGAGCACATTTCTCTAAGTCATATTCACAGAGTCATTTCAAAAGCAGCCTAGGCGAACCCTTTCCCATTACACACATGGAAATTCTCTCACAATTAAACCCAGTCCACACCTCCTAAACATTCAGAATGACGTGTGTGACTATGAAATGTTAAGAGATGTGTCTTCACTCAAGATTACAGAACACAAAGGCAATTGCTGGAATGCGCTTTGCCATTGTTCACCGCCCGCCTGCCGCTCACAGCTAATTGCACAGAGAGGAGCCATCATTTACTGCTCTGGCCGTGCACGATTCGCTCCCACATGTCAGCCACATCCTTGTCCTGATGTCAGTGGTCTGTCACTGGCCCTGTGGCAGCCACCTCTGTCTGGGCATCTCCACGTGTTGTTATCCTGCCTCTCACTGTGCAGGTCCGCACAGAGCAGTGCTGGTCATCTCTGAAATAACAGCTGTGAGCACTGCTTTTATAATGGGCTGAAACCAGCAGAATTAACAAACCTGCTTCAGTTGCTCTCTATTAAGCTTCCAAGACCTGATTAAAGTCTGTTTGAATGATGCTGTGTTTTGTCCTGTTGTTCCTTCATTTCATTTTGTACAATGTTGGCAGTCTGAGCAAAAATATAATTACACTATGGCACAGAAGCTGATAGCTTTGATCCCACATAGCTTAGCAAAAAAGACAAAACAGGCACATTTAATCCACTATTTGTTCAGTTACAGTGTGCTAGTTTTAAACCGTGCACATTCCAGGGACGGAATGAATATATGAGGAATGCCAAAAATTAATGTCTGAGTTACAATTATTGCCATACAAAGGCTGTTATAGTGCACACCAAAAATCTCAAAACAATGAGGTTATGTCACCATAAAACATAATGCATGGTCAAATCATAATGCAAAAAGAATTTTAAAATACTTTCTTTCTCATGTGCACAGTCTGTGGCCCGTGATTCAGTAGGGCAGATTCATATGGATTTGTAGAAAAAGATTTCCTCCATCACACACTTCTGAATTTCTTTTCCCTTTTCAATGTATCTCCCCCTGCTTCTGCTGCCCTCTGCCTTTGCCTCTGCTCCTCTGCATGTTTATGAAGATTACTGGAGAAAATTGATTTGCCTGAGGATTTATTTGCATAGGCATGAAGCTTATCTGATGTGTAAGTTTTACCCATGGAAGTATGGTATTCATTTTGTGCATAGACAGAGACACACACAGAGCCAGGTGTGGCAATGCCAATATTCAGCATTTTTTATCCTCAAAATGCCCTGCAAATGTTAACTAATTAATCCTCAGAACACCTCTTTGAGTTATCCATGCTTATCTCAATTTCTTGGGCAGACACAGGGAAACTGAGAGGTTAAGAGACCTCAAGAGCTTCCACTAGGGTCAGAGAGGGAGGGAAGAACAAAACCCTTGTCAGCTTTCATGGAACTTCAATCAGGTACAAAAAAAAAATTGTCTAAGAACACCAAAATGTCAGGATTAGAGTGAATTTACCTATATTGCAAATTCCTGGGACTGATTCCGATCTTTTGATCCGTCCTGAACTGGCCAGGCAGCTGAGACAGATGATCATGATCGGTCACTTCCAGCTGAAAAAATGCTATTCTATGCTATTCTGTCCTCTTCTATTCTGTCTCTGGGTGGGTTTGTGCCCGGGTCAGACACGTGCAGCCCCAGAGCTCCAGCAGTGCAGCAGCAGCAGCACTGAGGGTGCCAGAGGGATTTGGCTGCTGGCAGCCCTGCTTACGTTTGCACTGCACCGTCCCTGCAGCATTTCTTTGCATCTCTTTCCCAGCAGAACACAGCAGGACAAAAGATGATGGCAGGTGACAAGGTGGCTTTTTGCTTGTGACAGGGCACCGAGCCACATGACCTGTCTCCACGGACAGCTGTGGCATGACATGCTTTGCACTGCAGGGAGAGGTCAAAGTGCTGCAGCCCCCCCTGGCCTCCTTACAAACAGCCCCCACCCCCTGATGCTCTCTCAGTCTGACAGCTGAACAAAATGAAGGCTATTTCTGATTTATAGCTGCAACCTGCAATGAATTATACTTGGGTGGTTTATTAATATGAAGCACGTTAGCAAGAGTATATTGTCTGCCTGCCACAGATGGAAAAACTAACTCTATCGATGACGGTAATCCATTCATTGTTTTATGAATCCAGCATCCTCCAGAGAGCACCACAAAACCCCTCTCAGTGTCTCTGAATACTACATTTTACATTTAGATTTCTGGCTTAAAGAAAAGATGTGTAAAATCACAAGCAGGCACAGCATTCCCCACTGACTAGTGCATTTATGAAGTCTTTTGTGGTGTTATTACAGAAAGCATATGAAATACAATGTACATGAAACTAGGAATAAGGAAATAAATACATCTGTTTTTCTTAAAGGAACAAGAGGCTGATATTTCTTCACTATGAGAGTGGTGAAACACTCGATCAGGTTGCCCAGAGAAGCTGTGGATGCCCCATCCCTGGAAGTATTCAAGACCAGGTTGGATGGGACTTTGATCAATCTGATCTAGTGGAAGGTATCCCTAAAAAAGGTAGGGAAATTGGAAATAAATGGTCTTTAACAACCCTTCCTACCCAAAGAATTTTACAATTCTGATATTCAGCTTTATATCCCACAGTTTAGATTGGAAATGTTGTATTCTGTTTTCTGAAAAACATGAATCTGAAAAACACAAACCTGAAAAACCCACTGAAGTGTCTCCTTGAGAGGTCTCATGTAAGACAGGAGAAGCTTTTTGAGGCTTTTGGTCAGAGTCAATTTTAGAGTCATCCAGGGGACCCAGTACAAACAGTCACACAGTTCTGGGAAATCATAGGGGTTTGAGCCATTCCTTTGGCGGTAGGAATAAATGCATATGGAAGTGTGTCCAGAGGGATTTTGAATTGTCTGGGGAGCTCACCAGAATGGTTCTAAAAGGTGGACACAAAGGGCAGGCCAGCTGGATTGTGTCAAACCTGACCTGAAGTTATCGCCACACCCTCAGGCTGTACAAATGTTAGAAGCAAGTCCTCTCGGTCTCTCTGATAGATAGATAGTCCTCTGGGTCTCTCTGAAAGCAAATGTGACAGGATGGACTCAAGATTTCCACTGTACACTGCTGGACTCATCTTTCTATTTCTTATGTATAAACCTCTGCAATATCTCAGTGTAACCCTGGATGTCACAAGAGCCTCAACAAACATGCACCAATGGATATGCACCATTTCTTTCTTCCCACTGAGAATTTTTTACACTTCAACTCTGCAAAACTGCATAAGGCTGAGCTTTCAAAGCACAGATTTCACAAAGTACTCACTGCAATTCGCTGCTCCTTATGGGATTGAAAAGTGCCATATTTAAACAAAATTTGTCCCAAAACAAAGCAAACCTCACTGTGGAGCCTGTTCTTGGAGCATTGCACCTCCCACCTTGCTATGGCATTGTCACCCCAGGGTGTCACAACTGCTGCTGGACTGTCACAAAGCCTCCTTTGCCACCTCCTGGCCGGAGATTTGTGGGGCAGGAGGGTCCTCATAAGACTCATGGCCAAACCATAACAATCCATGGGCACACAGAATCCACATCTTCTATAAGAGAGCCAGTCCAAATCCTCCAAACCACTGCAAGAATGACTGCTGCACCAGACATCACAGCATGGTCACTGAATAGTAGATACCCATCCTGAATCCTGTAAGTCCCTTTCTGCCCAAAGGTATAACCCAATTTGCTTATCTCAGATGTGACAGGAGTTAAATTACTATGTATGAAGAATTTATTTTTAATAATAAATAAGAATTCAAGGCATTATTTTTAATACAAAATATTAATCAAGCCCTGTTTTTGTACCTTTATTCAGCTCAACCTGTTACTGAAGTCAGGGCATTATTTTGTGTAAACACGTACTGCCAGCTCCAAGCTCTTTAAAAATCTCACTGATTCCAGCAGAAATTTTGCTGGAATGAAGACAATAGAGTTTAGCCTGTTGCAGGTGATTCAATCTTATGCAAAAGATGTTTATATTTCCTGAAGCAAAATACTCATCACTTATATTAGTTAATAGGAAAACAATCAGCTAATTTGCCAGGTTTTGCTGTGCACTGGAAAATAAAATGCATCTCTATTCAGAAATGACTAAATTACTAATATTGTTTCTTCCCAAGCATGAACAGTGTCTCTTTCTTGAATAGTGGCATGGTCCTAGGTTTTGAGATTTTTACAATGCAATGCTTTTCATTTTATTTTTTTAATGTATTTTTCTTTTCAGCTCTCTCCTTCAAGGTAGTTTACAAATGAGCATAAATCTCAGTCACATGACCAAGATATTGCAGCTGAATAATTCAATATGCATTTTCTGTGACATGGTGGCTGTCCTTGAGCTAACTCAGCTTATAGCAAATGCAAGGCTATACTATTTATCTTGAATTTCCTTCACTGTAAGCGAAACCAAGCTGAATTTGCTCGGGACTACAACTATGAGCACAGGCAACTGCTCTGGCTCACCTGATTCAGAGGAACTACAACTTAAGTAGATTGCCTGCCTGTCTGAGCCTTCCAGAAAGCATGCAGTGATTTGCATACACTCACACAGAAAATCACTGGCAGCACAGGGAATCCTACTTCACACTGAAATCAGTGCCTAAATTTCCCATTCTGGCCATGTTATGCCGTGTAGAAAGTAGCTGATGGTCCTGAGAGAACACCCACTTTAAGCAAAATACATTTCTTTTAAGGGAAGGGAAATATATGAATGACTTTGGTTTGATAGCCTAACAGGGTGCTGCAAACATTGAGAAGAACAGCTTTACCTCTTCATACAATTTCCCTTAACAATATTTTCCTTTTTTTATTTTATTTACTTACGGTTGACTGAACTGAATATCTCTTATCTTAGCCTGCAAAGAAAAGCTGTAAAAAAAATTAAACTGGAAAAGCTAAATTATTTATACAGTTTCATGTGCTGGATGTTTTGGTACAGTTGAGCCTTGCTTCTTCCTAATAGCATAAGACTATTAGGAATTGTAATACTCCTCAGGGGATGTAAGATTTATCAACCCTTGCAGAACGGGATGGAAGCCAAGGCAGGAGATTAAGGGATACTAGTTAAATTAATCAACCTTCTCTCCGTATATTGGCCAGGAGAATGCAGTAAGTTGTTATTCATACATTTTACACAGTAGGAGCACAATTTGACCACAACCATATGTTGAATTTAATATTAAACATTGGATCTTTCCAAAAACAACTCCATAAAAATGTCAATACTACTTTTTTTTTAGACAAATGGCTCTATTCATTTTTAAAGGCATTTACACTCACACACAAAATGAAAAAGTGCTTTTCTATACCAGTTCTGAAAACAACCTTCCATTTTAATCCTGGTTCAGGACCCTATTGTGCTTGTTTATGAATCAAAGTCTAAAGCTAAGATTAATAGAGAAGACCGAAGAGTTGCAAATACTCCTTTTTTTTGACCTCTCTTTTAACTACAAAAGGGTCAAGAAGATATTTTCCTTGTCAAGTGGAAAACCTTGGAATGCTTTTGCTTTATGCACAGTGCTGAAATTCAAGTTTTTTGAAATGAATGCACACTACTATTTCTGTCTGTACAAAACGAAAAGCTTCATTATATGAGCAATTTTTGGAACGTATTACACCTATGGAATGGTATTTTTTTTAAAACCCAGAAACTGGCTAAACAACAACAACATCAAAAGTGTTGTAGATCATAAAATCAGACCATCTTTAATCCTGGGAACTATTGAAAGAGCACCTTTGAACTGTGTCTAACAGCCCCTGACAGAAGCAGGTAACAGATCCCATGCACTGTGTCATAGTCAATAGCAAACAAGTCCCTAAATATCTGCTGGCAACCAAGTGGCTCTGGCTGGCCTGGGGCTTGTGCTGTAAGGTCTGCAATGCACCTTTAGAGGGTATTGCACTCGCCCTGGCTTCAGGGGAATTTCTGCAGCCTCACCCAAGTCAGTTCCTGAAGAGCAGTGTGACAACCCGGGCTGTGGCCACCAGGTCCCCAAGGCTGAGTATGTGGTTGCTCAATTAGGTGTCATGGCTCAGTTCCCAGCTTCAAGGGAACTAAGGGTGTGAACACCAGGTAAAAAGTCTTATGGCAGAAAGTTATGTATGCATACTTAGGGCTGTGGATCATGGCAGAAAATCAGAATTTCAAAAATTTTTCATAGTAACCCTGACATCAGAATAAACAACAAAGTTAAAAAAAAATCAAAGCATTTGGTGGTTCATATGTTTAATTCTTATAAATTGATGAAATGAGGGAAAGTTAAACATTGTTTCAGAAATGTGTTTTCAGAATTGCTTTCAGAATGTGTTTTCCTGTGCATTTTAGCACTGGCTTACACTAAAGGGCTGTAAATTTTTGAGACAACTAGTGGGATAAATGTGTGAAATAATGAATATAAGGAAACTAATTGTAGGGCATGGAAGGATTAGCAAAAAAGACTGTTTGCAGTCTCCACAGCAAGTATAGCACATGCTATATGTCACACAAAAAAGATACTACTATATCACACAGAAATTGACATCTATTAACTGATTGGAAGTAGCCTCTTAATAATTGTTCTGTTCCATTTTTAACTGAAAGGGACCAAAATGTGTCTATATACACAAAAATATATTTTAGAATCCTATTAACAGCAACACTTCTTAAGGCAATATAAAATTTTCCTCTGAAAAATACAGACGGAAAAAGCATCTTCCAGTGGGCAGATAACGGTGTTTGCAATGGCAAAATAACTCAATTGAAAGTGTAATGACTTCTATATAATGTCAACAGAAGTGTTTGGTTCACACACTCATATAATGCATAAGCCATTCGCCTGACGTTGTATCCAGTTGCTGTTATAATTTATATGAGTAAGGGCTTGTAAAAACTCTATTTTTTAGTCTATTATGCTATCAGAAGTGTTTGTTGTGAGTGAAACCCTTTCTAATGCTCATTTATAATAAGCAAAAGACAGTAATACTAGCATTAGCCAAGAAACCTTACTGCTTTCCAGTTTTGTTCAGTATGTGCTCTCTGCATTCATCTGCACTTTCAGATCATCTGATCTGAAAGGGGGATTATATAATCACCTCTTGGAGGTACATCAATTCTGCCTGAAATAAAGCATATGGTTCAACAGTCCACAGTCACTGTATTGTAGCAACAGCTAGGAAAACTAGTCATAAACATCAATTTCACCATGACTCAAAAAAATCACCCATTGAAATTTACTGCTTTGAAGATCACTGATGAATTTTCCATCATTTGACCCAATGTTTTGAGTTGCACAGACCACAGGGTTCATGCAGTTACCTTGGTGTTGAATCCAATGGGCCATTTTCTCTGGCCAAGGCCAAATGCAGCTGTAATTTGGAGAAGGAGCCCCTCCTGAGGTGTGTGAATCTTACAGTACTAATGGAAGGACTGCTACAGTTGTAATCCTCCTCTTTTCTCTGCTTTGCCTTATCCTTTCCCCAGTAAAACCTGCAACTGATATTTTGCATAAACTTTCAGGGAAGAAAACTCTTCTTAGGACAATATTTTCATAGGAAGAGAAGGAACCAAACCATTGGTGCATATTTGCTCAGAGTTCAGACAAACTGTAGGCACAAGGTAGTGCAGGAGCAAAGATGCAGCATTCCCATTTAGGAAATAACTCCGTGATCCAGGTGAACTCAGACAACTGAGCAGCATGAAAATAAATTCCCAGTACAAGCACAATACACACAGTTCAGACAGGAAACAGCTTGCAAGGAATCCACAGGCTACAGCATGTTTGTACAAACCAGTCAGCTAATGTCTACAGTTTTGCCAGCTGTATTCACTCTAAGCATACATTTATTCCAGAGTAGTCTCAGAAAAAAAAAATGGAGTTTGTACACAAATATTTTCTATTTTTTTCTAAGAAACATAAAGCAGCAATTTTTGATGAGTAAGTTGTTTTGCTGAAAATAGCTCACTCCTCTGTGTGTGTCTGTACACAACATGCTGGAAAGTGCATTAAGATATCTTTTCATGAGAATAAATACATCAAATCCAAATAAAGCTGCAGTTTGAGACTAGGTTATGCACTGTGAAACCCTGGTCAAGAACATAATTTTTTTGTGTAGAAGCACCCAAAGGCCACTCCTGGCTCCTAAACTCTTTAAACACACAAACAGGTATCCCAGGTATACAGATGGAATTAATTTCAGTCATTTTTTTTTCCCTCACAGCCTCAAAAGTATCAAAACCTAGAACTGTTGAGTTTGTTTTCACAAAATTCAGTGCTTTCCAAAAATGTGTAGATGTGTTTTCTGGCTTCATTGTAAACAGGTTCCATATCACAGTGGTGAATTAGTTGCCCAAAGCTTAAAGACACCAGAAGAACACTCAATAATTAGAGAATACAAGTTTGATCTTACAACTCAAGTGTCTGCAGCTGTATCCGTGTCTTGCAAAGGCCATCTTTTCTTTCCCTATCTTCCCATAATAAAGGTAGCACTATTTAAACAGGTTTGAAACTGCTGAAAATTTTACTGGTCTGATTCCTCATAATCTCTTCTTTCCACATTGGAATTAGGGTAAGTTCAAAAATTTTAAACTGCTTTTTAATCCTACTCTTTAACTAAACATTGTGTTCACAGAGAAAAATAACTCTGTAGAAGAAATATATAATACGTCTATCAATCTGTTTTTTTCTCCTAGATTTCTTAGGACTTCATTAATTTTTCAGGCTCATTTCTTACAGCTTATTAACCCAGTGTTGCTGAATCTTCTTTCCTTGTGATTTTTTATTACCTCTTTTATACTCACAGGAGGAACATCCCCTGTGAATCATCAAAATTCACATTATTTTTATTTGCCAGACTCACTCTATTGCTACAGATATGTCATGCCTGGATGCTGATTGGTCCTGTGAAGGAACAGTGCTGTTTTCTGTGTGCATATGGTATCCCTGATTGCTTTTAATCACTGACCTATGGGCTGTTATCCAAAAGATTAGCAACATGAAAAGGATTCTGCTGTGCTGCTAAGACTATCAGGAGAAGTTAGGCATCTAATCTTCAGAGATGCTCCTGTAAATTTGGTTTGTCACCTTCTGACTTCTAAGGTACTTGAATAGCTACATAAATCTTACCTTTGATCTAGAGCTCTTCCCTCATATTATATTACAGCAGCACCTACTCCACCATGCTCAAGGCACCATGCACATTCAGTAAGAGATCTCTCCCATCTTGAATAGCTTAAAAGACCTCTTCAATCTCCATGGGGGAAAAAAATTTAAAGAAGGGAAGGATAAAAAAGGAACTGGAAAGAGAAAAGGAGCACACAGGTGACAGAACTATGAAATGGCATCTGAGGGAAGAATCACCAAATACATGCTCTTTCCTGGAAAAGAAATCAATTAAGGTGCCCCAAAGGAAAATGATCTATAAAATCACGAGTTACATGGAGAGGATAAACAGAGAATGATCAGTCAGTGTTCACTGTTGCAGTACAATGACATCAAATCAAACTAGCAGTTGGCAGACTGAAAGCAGACAAAGAGATTCTTTCTCACACAAAGGGAAGGAAGGTAAGACACAGACAATGCTGCAAGATACTGGAGGGGGTCCAAAGGCTTCCCCAGCTCCACACTGACAGAAGAGCCATATGTTAGGGAGTGATTGAATATTAAGTGTTTCTGGCTTGAGCAGCCCCTGAACTTGAAATGACTGGAACTGAAGAGAGAATTCTTGGCAAGTTCTGCTATGTTTGTCCTGTCCTTAAACTCATCTGTAAGCTTTTTCTTATTGTTAGAGAAAGATTTTGGACTGACTCAGAAAAGGCTTTATATGTTCTTATGTTACATTAAATAAGCAAATCAGGGACATTAAATTAGGAAATTTTGAATCAATCTGCGTCACAGGCCAGCAAAATAACTGGAATAAAGACTTCTACAATGGCTGTGCTCCATCACAGCTGCATCTGCTCTAGCAAATAAAAGTGACCAGAGAATGTTCTTTGGCCCTGAACCAAGTGATAGGACAGGGCCATTGTCCATACAGCTGAAGTTTTTTACCTGCTGAAACCAGAGATACCACATCCAGATTGGCCACTGGGGCTATTCCTTGGTCCACAACAGCTCTTGAGAATGATCATAAAACTAGGAAAATCTGGTCTTGTTTTTTCCATTACGAGGACCTGGCTATAAAAAAAAAAAAAAAAAAAAAAAAAACCACCAGAGGGAAAACATCTTTTCTGCCTCAGGTACCTTTGTAACCAATAGTCTCTGAAACTTTAAGTGTTTCTAGACACAGGATGTTTTTGTGTTGCAGAACAAATCAAGTCTCCTATACTGCAAGTGCTTGGCATGACTCATGTAATTGTTCCTGGACTGTAGCAGCCTTGGTGATAATTAACCTGTGTCAGTGAGTCCTGGTGCCCAGTTCCATCTTCTGTAGCTGTGGTTACACAGAAGCACTCTAAAGATACATTAATAATTTCAGTGTCATATAAAATCCTCATATATACACAGAGATGACAAAATTATATTCTAATGCCACTGTAGGACTCCAGGTGCTGGAATTAATGTCTTCCTACAGAAACTTGTGTGAGTTCTCAGAGAGCTGGAAAACAGTGAGGGATAATAGTTCTCTAAAAGTTCTACTGCTTTTGCCAGACTAGATTATGATAACTTCTGTTATTGAGTTGGAGGAGGGGAAATAAAGAATCCTAACTTTTTGCTTTCCCTCTTAAAAAATTAAAAATTAAAATAAAATTTAAAAAATAAAAAACAAGTATGGGGAGCAAAGAAATATGGTTGTTATCTGTCAGCTGTATACACACAGTAGTGTTATTTGATATTCTTGAAACCAGGAACATCCTGTTTAGAAAATGGGAAAAAAAAAAAAAAGGGAATTACTACACTCTCTCCTTTTTTCTACTCCCCAGTCAAAGGAAAGTACTTGAAAAGCGTGAACATTATGTTTAAAAATAGTTCTGCTGAAATATGCCCAGAGATCAGAAAAAACTTCCATATTTGGAAAAACCTACAGTATGTTCTGCCAAAGTATTTGGCTTTTCTTTAGGTCAAGGCAACCCTGGGCTTTGCTGTTGTTCCCATAACGTGCTATAGACGGGGTGAAAGTGCTCTCCTGTCATTTCCAGTTTGCAGTACAGTTTGTGCTGGCTGGTATGGGACATGCCTTTGCAGCCAGTCCTACTTTGAAAACCTCAGTAACTGCAAACTCATATTCTCCTGTGCTCTACTTGTATTTCCTGTGAGTACACATGCAGAGCAGGCAGAATTTCCTTGAAACTTACAGGATTTCTCTCCTTTTTTCTCACTGGTTCCCCTCTACACATCTATTCAAAAATATTAATTTTCATTTTGTCAAAATTTCTTTTTAGAAGACTTGGCAAGAACTAGCAAAAAAAATTGCATTGTGTCTGTATAAGTTCTTTTCCTTCCTTTCTTCTTCTTTTTTTTTTTTTTTTTTTTTTTAATCTTATGAAAAGTAAGTTTTGATGACATTTTCTAAATAAATGTTTCACTATTAAATATTTCATTTCAGGAGCATTCCTGCTACCAGTAGTCCTGGTGAGTAAAAGCTCCATTGATTCATCTAATAGACTGGGATTTATCTAACTTTTTTGCCACTGACACCTCTTTGCATGTCTAAAGAATGAAGTGCCACTGAAATGCTTTCAAATATTGTGATGCATCACTATGTGAATTAACTCAATCATGACCATATATTCCCCTTAAATGCCCTACTCTTTGGGCAGATAATTACATATTGGTATAATACATTCTTTTTTATACTTTTTGCCTTGTTTAACTTTACTGTCTCTCCTGACACTGTTTTTCATTCTCTGAAAAATAGTTGCCACCTAAAGGCAGGAGGGCTGGAGCCATTACACATCTTTAATTTCAGTGAGTTAACTGAATATATAAATCTTGTCCTGTTAGCATACAAATTCCAGGCCTTCTGAAAAGAGGTTCAAGTACAATGTTACTCCTGCTCTCCTGTGCTCTTCCAGCCAAATGGTCCCCTCTAAAAATCAGGCTCTTAAACCAGGCAGTCTCCTGAGCAGCCCTGGCAATAAGTATGTAACATTTAATATCTCAGCATTTCCTGCTCCTCAGCTGCCCAGTTGCCCTCCCAAGCTACCTCAAAAGCAGGAGGAAGTGTTTTTATCTCTTGTCCTCAGAGGGCTGATCGTTTGTAAATTTAATTCAGTGGACAAAGCTACATAATGCAAAAGAACTGATGAGCAGAGTGACAGCAGTTAATACACAAAACCAGTTCCTTAGTGTTTCACTGTAGCTTGAACCAGAATATTGATAAATAAATAATAGCAAACTCTTGTTTCTGATCTAATTCTATTTTCAATCTTGCTCTTTGCCACTCTCAGACCCAGTATTCCTGAGGTTCTGCCCATGCTCTTGAGACCTTTTGGTCAAGGCAAGTGAAGTACAAAAGGAGCAGAGGCTGAAGCCTGCATTGGAAGGCTCTGATGAACTCACAGTGTCTCATAAAATGAAGGATAGAGAGTTAAAGATTTGCTTTCAAGCTGCAAAAATGCATCCTGTAAATCCTATGGCTGGGTTTATAGGGACTTTGTTTTGTGGGCAAAATAAAAGGTAGGAAATAAAATTTGCTTCAAGGATTAAGCCTCTAATCCTTGGCTCTCCTTTGGCCAATAAAGTGTTTGATGGATATTGTAAGTCTCCATCAAAGTCTGTGTCTCAGCACTGGCTTAGCTAGTCTCCAGAGCAAACTAAAAAAGCTCACATGCAGCTTGAAGCCATGTTACCAGGCAAATGAGTAAGGCCAAAATACAGTTTCAGGAATATTCATATTTTACATAAAAATTTTACTAGTTGATAAGCGTTGCAGAAGTATCGTGGGCTTAATTAATAATGTGGTGTGTCTCTAGTGCCAACCCTTGTTTCAAGGGGGTGCCCTGCAGAAATTCAGTGTAGCTCATCACAAGACTTCCCAGTGAGCCTTCTTCAATAATCTAGTGAGCACACACTGAATCTCTGAATTCATTTTTCTGGGAAAGTCATATTCATTTATGATAAAACTGAGCCCTGTGCAGCTGTCAGTGCAAATGTTGAGCTTCTTTCTGTTGGGTTTTATATTCCTGTACCTAGATAAAAGTCAGCTGGGGTGAGGATTCAGTGGTTTTTTTTTTTCTGAGGGGGAAAATTACAAGTACTTGGTATAATGACTTTGGGTTATCTCTGACTTGATGACTGATGACAATCCAAATGTAAGAAAATAATGTAATGTCTTATCTGTCAAGAGAAATGAATTGCTTCTAAAATCTTAGGTAAACTATGTGTTTTACAGAACAAAATGAGATTATAGGTGAAGTTAAATTGGGACTTGGTACTATGCAATTACATGAATTTACACCAGCAATATCTCTGGGTTTTTTCTGAGTCCTTGATAATTTAATTGGGGTCTTAATCTGTTAAACATTCAATTTGCACTGAATTTCAGTAGACTTCAGATATTTTTACCTCTTTAGGCCCCTTTGACAATCTCTCTTCACACGGAAATGTGGCTTATACACAGTCCTGGAGGTGAAAAGAGGAACAAGGACACAGCTGCAAATGTTTCTGCTTCTGTGTGTGACAACATTCAGGTGTAGGAGCAGTACTGACAAGGGAGATAACGTTGGCTCCAAAGCAGTGCCTGTGGCTGCACACAGCTCCTTTCCACTCTGGACTAAATTGTCTCAATTCATCAGACATCTGCCTTTGGCTTAGAGCTCTCACAAGAACATTTACCACGGCCTTGATGTGTGGTAACTTGTTACTTTGAAGTGACTTGACTGAACATCTGACTCTACCTCACCAGTGCCTCTTCAGCTCTCAGACCTGAAGGAGCAAATTGGGAAATCAGGGAGTATTTCAGGATTTACTGTTACCAGACTTTCATAATTGAGCCTTCTGACTCCTCTTGCTGGAGTTGATGAGCAAGCAGTGAGTCGCTGGATGCCCTCACACCCTCCAAGGCTGGAGTAATGACTTCTTCAGATTCTCAAAAGACCAGAATACACTCCAGGCTGATCAACCATCTCCTTCTGGATTAAAACCATCAAGAGTCCTTTTGTCCCAACGAGAAAATTGTTGGTCTGTTGTCTGTATCAGTGCTTCTACCTTTGCTCTTGACATAAAACACATCACCAGCTGTAGGGTGGCAGCTCTTTTTGGTCCTTTGTAGTACAGGCAGCGTTCTAATAAACACTACCAGTGGCAGTAGCTGAGCCAAGAACCATAGTACATGAATGTAAAACACTGCCAATTGCTATAGATTTTTTTCCAGTACTCATGGAATGCCACTTCCCATATTTTTTTTCATCTCTGATGTGATACATACCCTCAGTCTTTCACATCACTTTAAATTAACGTGTCCTTACTGTTCCTTTGCTGCCTTTTTCCCTCCCTTCAAAGAACTGCTGGTTTTATTTTCCTTTCTGGCTTACATTAGAGCCAGCTTAGATTTGATCACTACCAGTGCATCAGAGGAAACATACAGTACATACTGTGCTTTGAGCTGGGTGGACAGGGAGCTATACATTACCCTCAGTTAGCAATAATATGACTAATGAATACGTTGTGCTCTGGGTTTCCTGTAAAAGACTAATTCAAACAACCCAACCTTTATCACATTGTTTTTGTTAGCCATCGCTCTTTATTTACTGTCACTGAGGCTGGGAAAGACAGCTCATTTTCTCAGCATTGTGCATATGTATCTGAGCTGGAGCTGGCAGTACAACTTGTTCTTCTCCTGCATGTTTTATAACCTGTTTTTTATTTTATAGTACTCTAGTAATTCATTCTCTCTAAAATTAAAGTGGAATGACTATTCTGTGCATGGGCTACCTTGCACATTACACTCTACTTGTAAGACAGTATAAAGGATTATATTCAAGCTCTCACCAGTACACTGGAGGTCCCAGAAATCAAGTAGTCTTTGCTGGCCTATTTGGAGGCACAGGTTTAATTCCAAGATGTCAGCTAGCTAGAGGCCTTTGATGGATTAAATTTTCAAAACTATAAAGCATACTGCTTGTCTTAGTATCACTTTTACCTGTTTATATCTGGAGCAGATTTACTGGGCATTCAAGAAAACTGTTGTTCCCTGCTTTGTTTTCACCATTCTGTGTGCTTCCAGAGAGTAAGAGAACAGCTGTGTCCCTGTTCAGCCTCTCCTCCCACACAATACTTTTCATTCTTTGTCATAAAATTTATCTTTGTTGCTTAGGTGCTCATACTTCAGACGCTTGTATCTTAGACATATAAATATGCACTATCAAAGATTCTAAGTCTTGTTGCAAGATGAAGGCCCTTCATACCAACTTAACTTTGTTTATCCTCTTATGATGACTTTATGTAAAAGCAAGGTTCCCATAATGGCACTTTAGTATCACTTTTTTCAGACAAGAACAAGTACTTTTTTTGACTGGCATTTGTAAAAATTCCTGCAGTTGGGTCCTGAGTGCCTCTTGATGTGAGAGCTGGAGTAAGAGCCAAAAAACTTTACTTGACTACTTAGTCTTTAACACTTTCTTTTCCTCTGGGTTTGTGCTCCTTTCACATTTAATCTCTACACTGGACACAAAGGCCATTGCAGCAGCAAAAAAGAGCTATTGAATTTCAAGGCAAGTAAATTGTAACAGACTCAACAGAGATCTACAAGATCTCTAAGACATGTTTATACACTAAAATAGCAATTTTATATCTTAGAAAAACAGTTCAACTGCAGGAGGACAGTCATTAGAAAGTCATAATTTCAATTTAATGTCACTCGGCATCCCCATTTTATGCTGTTCATATCTCCAAGTATTTAATTGCTTCTCCTCATTGCTCTTTATTGGCCCCTTTAGCTATTTTCTCAGTTCTGGATTTTTGGGAGGTTTTTTTGGGAGGTGGGGTTTTTTTTGTTGTTGTTTGTTTGGTTTTTTTTTTGTTTGTTTTTTGGGTTTTGTTGTTTTTTTTTTTCCTTTTTTGTGCAGAGTCAGTTATTTTCCAGCAGCATAATTATTCATATTTCTGTAAAAGTAGCTGGTTTAGATGAAGTGAATAGGTGACTGCGGTTCAAAATGTTTGGGGTGATGTATACTCAGTCCAATATTACTTCTACTGATTAACCCAATCACTTGCAGAGTTTAAATATTTAACAGAAGAATTCAGTGTTATTCTTGGAAAGTTTGTTATTTACATAAAGTAGTAGACTCTACCAAAAAAAAATCAATTCTCAGGCTGTGAGAGTCAGCAGCCTCTTAGATTTTGTTCTTCTCTGACTCATACAGATGAAAAGGCTTCATGTCACATTTTGGCTCATCGGTGAAATCCTTAGCCAGCTTGTCTGTTCCTGTGAAAAGGCAACAAGAAATTCCTGTGCAGTCTTGTGCCCAGCCAGGCACTGCCCTGTGTGCCAGGAGATGTGCCAGTGTGCTGTGCCCCTCAATGCCAGTGGAGCACAGGATTCTGCACCAGCAGTCGGGAGAAGCTGTGGCAAAACACTGCACCCTGTTACCACCACAGCACAGAGCTGTTGTAGTTTGTGTCGCCTCACCCCTCACCGTATCCTCCTCCAGGACAGGGACAAGATTTTTATGTATAAACATTATTATGTACCTAAGATAAGGTATTTTAAAACATTTGTTATTCTCTCTCAGAATAGTCTCTTTAAGGTATTTTTGCTTAGAGGCTAAAATTGGAAACATAAGAACCGCCAGGTACTTCCACACATTATTTTGAATGGAAAACACAGACAAAGCTCAGAGGAGAAACCATCCAATGCTACATGCTCCTAAAATGCATTCACTTAGTGTTTTTATTTTCCTTTTTTCTTCTTCCCAAATATCCCAGCTTTGTAGAGAAGCAAAATAAATATTAGATATTGTACAGATGTGATCTCAGTATTTTGGAACTGCTTAAAACAGTGGGAGCCCCAGACTGCAATCCTTATGTAGAAATTACCCAAATAAAGCTCCCACTGAGGCCAAGTGTTTTACTGCCATTTATACAATTGTATAAAATGAGCTACATGCTTTACAGAACAAATAAAGAAAAATCACATGATGTCTTTATCTCCTTCCCTAGTTTGTCTTACTCTCACAATTCATTGCATAAGAGAAACAGAGCACAGAAGCAGGAGAGAAAAGAAACACCATAAATGGCGATAGAAAACTCTATAAAAACAACAGCTGGATGGGGCAAAAGTTCCTTTGTTGAAGTCAGATGGCTATTTATTTTTAAATATTTGACAAAATATTTTGCTTTTTGATTGACTAGCTGATAAATCCACAGGAGTTTTACCTAAGTGGACACTTAGTCGTGAATAAACCTGTTATAAACTATCAGATCACTGCTGTGTATTATGGTCTTATTTTTATCCAAAGACTTTTACCAAAATAGCACAGCTTTCATCTGAGCTCCCTTGTCAGACAGTGCTGTGAGGAACATTTTGGCATTGCTTGCTCCCCCCTGCTGATTCCCCAGCCCAGTGGGCTCTGCAGGGATGTGGGGGAGCAGCAGCACTGACACTCTCCCTCCCACCCTCTGTGTGCCTCACACCTCTCTGCCCTGGAGGCTTCTCCCCAGAAAGCCAGCTCACTGAAAAACAATTTATCAGATTTATTGCTGTTGTTATTATTATTATTATTATTTTTCAGCAAAGCAATAAGCTGTGATTTTTTTTTTTTAATCTCGCCATTCAGATCCAAAGAGCCTCTCCACAAGGAGCTTCTACAAACAAAAATTTTAAAGGGATCCTGCTTTCAGAGGATTTCTGATCTTTTCTGCAATCAGAGAATTCTGATCTTTTCCTTTCTCTTGGTGACACCGAGATAAAAACAGCACTTTAGTTGACAGGATTATGTTGCAGTGAAATGGAGCTTTGCGTGGGAGTAAAGTGAGATCCATTGTATGAAACTCCCATTACTAATCATATAATTGGGAAGTAAAACTTTTTCAGATTAGCCTTGGCTCTCATAAGAAAGGACATGGGTCCCTTTTCAAGTATGTTAGCATTAGAGCAGAAGGGATTGAATGAATTTTGATCAGGACATATGGAAGGGTAGCACAGAACCAGAGCTGGACAGGTAGAGGAAAGGGAGGGAAGTAGAGGATTGGGCACATGCTGCAGGCTGTAGTAAAACTCTACAGTCATGTGTGTATTTAAGTACCTTTATGTATTTCTGTGGGCTAGGAAGACTTAGAATTTGCATAAATAAATACCTGAAGAATTATATTCTTCTATGAGTAACCCATCTCAAGCACTTTACAAAGATAATGGAAGATAATAAAAAAATCAGAAAAAAGAAAGAAAATACTTTGATAAATGAGTAGAAAATGGATTATGAAATGTGCATACTTATGTACCTGTCTTATAGACTTTCATCGGCTTGAAATAAGATTTTAAATGATTGTGAGGTTTCAAGTGTTCTTCCTAAACTGGCTGCAGAATTTCTTTGATAATGACACATGGCAAGCAGATATATTACTATATTCTGCTTCAGTAACAGAAGCACTTCACTCTCCATTTGGGTTCACCAACTTCATGACACATGGAAATGAAAAGATCACTATTTAAATAGGCCTTACCAAAAAGAAGCAAAAAACTCCTGAAAAACCCAAAAATGCCTCTTTTCTCTACTTCAGGCCAGGAAGTCCCTTCTGAAATGGTGTTCACATGCTTACTAAAATTTTTGTGATATGGAGACAGGGAAAACTCCTCACTACTATTCTTTGATGAAACAAAAGAATAATAGAATTGGACTGTTTTTGCATGCATGTCAGGCCAGACTAAAAATGGGGTTTGGGCTTCAATTAATTTTTTATATATATCCCTAAGCCAAAAATATCATCCACCATCCATCCATCATGACCATGAACTGATACAATAACTAATACTACACTTGCTGTGTATCTAAAGGAATAGAAATGCATTAGTTATGACCTGCTCAGCATAACTAATATTTTATTAACAGGTAGTGGAATTTGGTGCTGATTGAAGCTGTAACAAAAGAGAAAAGGGGAAAAACAAAAACAAAAAGGTGGCAGAGTTTCTGGTTAAGATTTGTTTGTTTCCATGAAACATTACTGGGCTGAAGATCTGATTCCAGCACAAGATCTTTACTCACTGCTGCAGGGCTCTAAATAAAAACTCCTGGGCTGTGAGGTAAAAGATAGCACAGTGAAGGGGAAAGGGCTCTACTGGGTATTAAAGGGGCTCAAACCTAATACTGGCAGCATGACTAGAAATAAACTAATGGACACTCTGAGGTGTGGAATCACTCTGCTGGGCCCTCTAAAGCCTTACATTATTCCATGTCATATCCTGCTTGCCACCCTGAGATGCAGAGGAGGTGGGTATAATCCAAATATCTTTGTTCTCATGTTCTATGCCCATATGAGATGGTGTGATGGCAATTGTGCAGTAAGAGAATTAGAGAATATACTACAATAATAGGGACAGTATGTAAGTCAACATTTCTCTTCTGGACACCAAACTGTTCCTCCTCTCAGTGGAGGCACAACAGGACATTGCTAAAGCCTACAATATTTGAAGGTGTATTATTTTGTACCTGTCAGGGCAGAAAAAGAAATGGAGCAAATAATAGAGAAATAACAAAGGGGTTTCCAGTGACACTTAATTGCACATCAAACTTATATGTTCAGAGTTTTCACACACAGATTAGACAATTGCAAAGTATCTCCCCAGCATGTCCCATATAGTGAATGGAAGGCTTTCAATGCAAACATTATAAATAACATCTGTGTAAACAGTATCTTTTGGCACTTTCATAAACCATCTTATCAGAATCAAAAGCCTGGATAATCCTCAGGACTAAGGCCTACACTCTTAAAGGTATTTTAAGGATCTGTGTGTGCAGTGCCTTTTTATGTTTATCAATGATTCTTACAGTCCCTGAGAAAACTGTACCTCTGACATTTTCTTATCTCTCTGACCACACTCCCTCTGCTGAGCAAGTCTTTAACCATCACTTGCCTCTTCGAGCAGAGTCAGAAATTTTCCCATTCTCAGCCTGGACATCCAACACAGCCCACACACAGCAAATAAGATTTAAAGCAAACATCTGATTTTAGTCCAAATCTTTAGTCCAATCAGATCTGGTCTCTTTTGACAAAAGCTTCCTTATATATAGCATTATTTACCAAGGACAAAACTGTTTCTAAGGAGAGATATCTTCAGAGCAATGCAACCAAGAATTGATTATCTAACTTTTCTCTCATACCTTTCCTAAATCTGACACTGTTCCACTCTTTATGGCTTTCAGTCCCACCTTTTGTCCTGAAGGATATACTATCCTCAAGGAGAGCGACATCAACTCAGTCTTAGTCAGCTTTCCTGTCTCTGAAAGCAGAGTATAACAGCTTCTTTATTGGCACCAAAGAAGAAAGACAAGTATGAAGTAATCTTTCCTCTGTCATGCACAGCCCATATGTTGCATCAGACAACTGTTCTCCATGGGCAGGAAAGGGCTTATATCAACAAATAGCCCAGCCCATTTTTACTCCAGATAAATATTTTTTACCTCTTCTATGCTCTTTTCCCTCTCATGCTTCTTCTTCTTTTTTTTTTTTTTTTTTTTTTTTTTTTACATTTCAAAAAACATGAGACTCGCAACCCACTGAAGATACGAGCAGGATTCCTATAGATTCTCTTGACACTCTCTCTCCTCTATATGTTAGAGAATTTGTATTATATGTTTTTTTCTGATTGCTTTTCCCACAGCCTGATTTAAATTAGTTTAATGTTTTCAGAGACAGCAGCTTTTAGTTTCCTCAGTAGACTAAAACTTGCAACTTTCCCTTGTTGATCACAGAAACAATTATCCACAGATGAAAATACAGAAGCTTCATGCCAACTGCATTACAGGGAAGTTTGTTATTCTGTTGTCTCTAATAGACAAATAGTGTCTTCATTCTCCAGTGCTTTCATTCCAGCAGCAATTATAGACAGTACTTTGCCTTGGAAGAAGATAATAACAAAAAAATTGAGAGTTCAGTTTCAGAGGATTAGATATGATGTTGACATCCACTAGTCTGGAGTTGGAGCAGCACTGAAAGGAAAACAGAACAGAGATAAAAAGAGAGATGACAAAACAAAAATTATCACCTTCAAATGAAGTGATGAAGCCAATTCAAGAGGACACGTGAAGGCAGACAGGTAATAGCATTCAACATATTTTCTATTTATAAATAGAAATACAAAATTACTTATAAATAGAAACATGGAAGAGAATATAAAAGAATCATCACTAAAGGTGTCTATGAGCAATTTTGTGTCAGTATTATACACCCTTAAGAAATCCAAGCTTGAACATCTGATTGTGGAGACTTTGAAAGGCACATCTAGGAAAAAAATGTGCCTGGTCTACTTTGGAAGACTTCAATGTCCAGAGCTAGGCTTAGAATAAGCTGATTGCCTGCTCCTTCCAGGGAAACCTTATAAACACTGCTTGTGTCTACAGTGAAAAATATCTGGATGAAGGAATCTGAAGCACAGTGATGTGTACACTCTGTGAGCTGGTGATATCTACCAGAGAGCAACAAAGCATCAAAACAGGGTAAACATTGAGGATATACAATGGAGCATGGCAGTATTCCCAAGGGATCACTAAACAGGTCCGCAGGCTGCCCAAATCTCGTGATAAAAAAGGCAAAGCAAAGCAGATGTTTGCCTGTGCTGTCTGTTTCTCACCACCTTGAACTGTTTCTTGCAGGAAACAACTCTTTCAGTGTATACAGACACACAAGGATATTTTTGTGGGTTTGGAAAGCAGTGTGTTTTGTGACACTTGTTTTTTTATAGATAAGCTACAGAGGAGGCCTAGATATTCCTCACCACAGTAAAGAGTTGTGTTCTGAAGCCCCCACAAAGTTCTGTAATGTGAACATTCAACTTGCACCTGTTAAGTCTGTGATGGCTGCAGGATCCAAGCACAAAGCAATTAATGAAATCTTGAAGCCATTCATGGGTATTTGCTATGGTCCAGATATTACTTCCACTTCATATAAAACTTTTCTAATAGCATTTAAATTATGAAATCTTCAAAAGCCCATACAAGAAATAGTTCATAAAGATATGAAAAGCTAAGTTTCAGGTCTCTTGAGCAGTAGCTATAATTAAAACTATTGAATAGTGATTATAGACTTGAACTATAAAAATACTGAGAAAGAATCAGCCAAAATAGAAGTCTTTATTAAACTGGGACTTGATGGGAAAGAGCTCAGAGACTTCAGTAAGACATAGCCTGTAATAAAAGTCTGAAAGTCACAGACAGAGATTGCAACAGGAGAATTAATTTCTAACATTCAGATATCACCAATTCTTTACTTATCCAGATTACCTTTGATTTTATTCACAGTACAAACTTAGCAATCCTCACAGAGTTTTGCCAACAGCAGCTTGCAAAAAGTGAGCCAAAGGTTCGACCAGGTGACTGCTCATTTAGTAACAAGATTTGAGCCCTGGAAATTGGACTAGAGATGTCAGAGGAGAAGCTTTTCGGTTTCTGATTGTATTGGTAGGAACTACTGTAATGACAGGCTGTGCTTTGGCTTTTCATTTTTTGGGGCAGGGGCAGAAAATGCTGAGACACACAAAAATGTAATGAAATGCCAGTGGTTTCTTTGCTAGCCAACTGCATTCATAAGCCTACAAGATTGCTACATATGCAGGCCACATATGGACAAATTATTAGCTAGTTTGCTTCTTAGTTATTGGTCTGAATTAATCAGTGACATGAAGAAGAATTACTTGAATGAAGGAATTTCTGTGCCAAAACTCTTTTATGTGGAGGCTAAATATGGGATTAATGCAAGATAAGGAAAATAAAATAAAATAAAATAATTAATAAATATTAAAAATAAGAAAAAGAAAGAAGCCTAAATGCTTTCAAGCCAAAGATCTGGTTTGTGCTGACCCTGCTTTGAACTTCTGAAGGAATGAATGAATTCTGACAAGCCAAACCAGTTTTATCCTTCAAACCTGAAAAATGAGTGTGATAAACAATGATACTGATACCCCTGCAACAATTGCATTGTTACATAAGCAGAAGTGGAGCATGATCAGCAAAAGCAGAAGGAGCTTTGCCGTGTCTCATCTTGCAGCCCCTTCTGAACTTGGAACCTTCTCCTGCTCAATAGGAATAGATTTTCCCACATATTCAAATACTTAGCCATCAAATTCCTTACCACACAAAAGGGAAGGTGGTATGGAAAAATTGAAAACAATAGAAAAGAATGAAGCTGGTGAAACAGGTTGAGAGGGGCAGCTCTTGCTGTTGTCTCTTCACTGTGCAGCTTCTTACTTAGGTGATTACTGCAGCCCATGTGGTAGAGACACTGGGTCTCAGGGGATCAGATTCTTCCCTAGTTACCTTCCAAGTTACCATGACTTGCTGGGTGACTCTGGGTAACTCCTATTCCATATTCTTTGCCCCAGTTTCCCAACAACAACAACAACAAAGTATTCATTCTTCTGGTTTTATTTGCAAAAGGTACTGGGAGCTGGGAGCTTGAACTCTTCCCTTTTAGCAACAGTGAAAATTATTTTCCATATAAAGAAACAACCAAGGACAAGTTCAAGCTAGCTGAGAAGGCAGCATCTTGTTCTGCTGACCTAGAGAGTCAGTACAGGTGCCAAGTTTTCTCTTTAAGCCAACAGAAAAGTTAATATGGGCATGGCAAAATAAAAGGCCAAAGACAGAGGCTGACTTTCTTCTCTACATGCTCAGCTCAGCATGCTACTTGTAGGATCAGAGAACTTTAGGGTCATAGCTCCCAGTCAAGCCAAAAACTGCTGTGATGTGATCTAAATAAAATGTGAGAAAGAGGAAAAGCAGAATAAGGATTCACATGGAAAAATTTAACTCTCTGAAAAACATCAAGAAGAATATTTCAATGCAGCTACCACTGAAGGAGGGTAATGGCATGGATTTTAGCACAGCACTTCAGTTTTTAGAGCTCAAACATGAAAACACACACTGTGGGGTAAACTGAGTTTTGTCTTCCTAACATGCAGATGGAACAATTGCAGCCTTGAGGCTGAGAGGAGGCTTGGTGAAGGGCTCAGATTTAAAACCTGGAGCTTCCATGCAGTCTTTGCAGATTGCCAGTTCGGGGCCCCCAGAAAAACTCACCCAGGGAAGAGCAAAGCTTTTCTGACCACAGATGGCCCTGCTTTCAGAGCAGAGCAGAGCAATGGGCTGGCTGGGTACAGCCCAGTCAGCCTGGGAAGCAGCCTACAGGAGCCTTGCTATCAACTCTTTCTCCAAGCAAAGTCAAACTGACTGCAGCACAACAGAAAATCTTTGAAAATGTGACTGTAAAAGACATAATATTTTTCCTATTTCCTGCACAACATAAAAATGCAGTCTTTCCAGGTTGGGATCAAGCAGAATTACAGCCTAACACATGTCAAGGTGAGAAAGAGGACGAAGTGAACATGATATGGTGACATGATAACAATAGTCATGGAAAACAATGATAATAATATCTCCTGCAGGAGAGCAGTTGTCAGGGAGCTTTAAAATGCCATACTTCCACTAATCCCTCACCTTTGATTTTGACTACAATGAAATAATATGCAGACTATGACAGGAATAATCTTGAACTTCACCTAACACCCAGTTATCAGCTCGATTCTGAAAAGCAGGTATGACATTTTCCTGTAAGTATAAGCATGTTAAGACAAGTCCCTTCGAGATAAATTAATACTCTAACAACAAAAGTTGTTAGCAAAATAAAATTATTAACTGGATAAAGCCTGAAAGGAGTATTTCCTCACTTAGTTCTCTACCTGGACCAAATGTAATCCCCACATCTCCTTTCTGGACTCCTAAAATAATTCAAAAAGAAAAAATAAATCAGCAAGATGGCTTATAGTTGACATACTAGTATAACTCAACAGATTGATCTTTAAGATCAAATGCTATGGAGTTACAAGGCAGGATCAACAATTTCTCGATTCATGGTAAAATGGACACTGTGACCACTGTAAACCATACATACTGCTCAATGAGGGGATAGAAATTCACAGTCAGGGCATAGAATAGGAGCTCTGTTTGATTTATTTGAATAAATTACTTGACATTATCATTTGTGTGTGTATGTGTATATTTCTACTGCATCCTTGCCCCATAAGCCAAGGAAATAAATACAAACTCTATACATAAGAGATAAGACACAAAGGCCAAAGAGGGAGGAGGAAGTTGCATTTGTAAAATTTAGTTGTGTCAGTTCATTTACTACTCTCAGAGCTCAGTTCTCTGCCTTGCTGATGCTGTTTATTCACAAGAGCTGATGAGTCATTGAAAAGAAGCCTAATTGCCTGTCATAACAAACCACAAGGAAAAAAGGCTCAAAAGTTTAATCAAATTATCTCAATATCGAGTCAAAAGATTGTATGTCAATTTTAAGGACTTCAGTAAGAATCTAAGGGCCACTGAAAGGAGAAGAAATATTGAAGGCCAAATCCATTTAGATGCCAATATCAGTATGTTGGTTTTATGTGTCACATAACGACACCCACAATTCCACAGCCTTCCCCCGCCACCGAGGTCAGGCTGACAGTCCTGTGTGGGTGCCCTCATCCTCCTTACAGCCCTTCCTGTAGATGGGCATCACATCTGCCAAGCATCAGTCAACAGGGACCTCCCTGGTGAACCAGAACTGCTGGTAAATAGTGGAATGTGGCTCAGTGAGCATTTCCACAGGACCTTGAGTACCCTGCTATGGGCCTCATCCAGGCTCATGAACTTGTGTGTGTCTTACTGGAGCAGCAGTTCAGAGAAATTTCCCCTTGGATTATGGGCTTTATTTTCCTCCTCATCCCTGTTTTCCAGCTCAGGGGTTGGGTACTCTGAAAATAACTGGTCTGTATTTAAGACTGAGGCAAAGAAGGCATTAAGAACTTCAGCCTTTTCCTCATCCATCACCACTGTATTTTCCCCCCACATTCAGTAAATTATGGAGATTCTCTGTATATCTCCTTTTGTTGCTAGTGTATTTATAGAAACATTTTTATTGCCTTTTACAGAAGTAGACAGATTAGGTTCTAGTCGGACTTTGGTCCTTCTAATTTTCAACCTTCACAACTCCACGATATTTCTGTACTCTTCCTGAGGTGCCTGCTCCTTCTTCCAGGTGGTGATCAGACTCTTCTCCCAAATAAAAAGAGGACAAGTGGAAATGGCCTCAAGTTGTGCCAAGAGAGGTCTAGATTGGAAATTAGGAAAAAAAAATCCAGGGAGGGTTGTCAAGCACTGGCACAGGGTGCCCAAGGAAGTGGCTGGGTCAGTGGTCCTGGAGTTATTTAAAAGACATTTAACAAGCTGCTTTGGGACATGGTTTAGTGGTGGACTTGCCAGTCCTGGGTCAATGGTTGGACTTGATGATGTTAAAGTTCTTTTCCAGCCTAAATGGTTCTATGATTCAATGATTCTTAAATCACCAGGAGCTGCTTGTTAAACTCAGGGTCATTGCAAACTTCAGATTCTTTCACTTGATACCCAGCAGGAATAAAATTTCTATGTATTTCTGAAGTTACTGATGTTTAAATAGATGTCAGAAGCTTTTTAGGTATAAATGGAATTTGAGTTACAATTTATGATGGTTTAGGGATTTGGGTGATGTATAATATCAAAAACTGGATCTGAGAAACAATGTACTGTTGAAAATAATGCTCTTCAAAATCCTGCACACAGCAACTTTGAAGTTTTCTTAAACTAGATTCTTTTACTGATGTTATTAACAATGTAGTAGACAAAAGCATTGAACAAAAAAAGTAAAATATTTGACATTTTCTGTTTCATCTGCACGTGTATTTTTCCCCATGGCCTTCCAGAATTTTGTATTTCTTTGCATTCCTCTTATTTTAAACCTTCCAGAGTGTCTAATGCAATTTCTGTATAAACTCAGCCTGAAAAAGCATCATCCACAAACACAGCAGGTAAATCACTAGCATCACCAGCTACAAAATGGAAGTCCTACAATCCACCAAAAGTTAAGTTACCTCCTGGTATCCACTCACTCTTAAAAAAAAAGTGGAAATAAATTATCTTGATGAGTTGCTTTGGAGGGTAATGCCTTCGGGCCTTTCCCTGTCAGGAGCCTAGGAATTAATTTTATATCACAATTCCTTCCTGGTAATGGAAGTCAGAAAAAATTGCACATTGGGGTAGGAAAGGGAGCACAGGGATATACAGTGGACTGCCACAAGGACAAGGAATTCATCTGCAGAAACTCTTATAAAGAATGCTGTGCCATGGCTGGAAACATGCTTTGAAACTTTAACATGGAACTACCTGTACTTCGGAAAGAAATATCTCAAGCAAGCAAGAATTACCACAGCTGCATTCTTTCCACCATGCACTTTTACCCATGAAGTTCACTTCAGAAAATTCTGAATATTGCAGTAATTTATGCTATATATCACACATTTTCAACATAAGTGGCAGATGAATTCTGTACATAATTGGCAGATGAGAAGTAAGGAACTGCTTTTGCATCTACACACTAACTTAACACACCTCTCTGGAAGTCAAAATACTCAGTCTGATTTGTGTTTTCGCCATTTGTTATTTAGAGCATCAACCTCAATTTATTGTTACATCCCAATTAAATACCTTTTCTATTCTCAAACCTAGTTAAATATAAATATAATCCTACCAAATGAATACATGAAAAATCTTTTCCTCAAATTACTCTAAAAAGCCCAAAATGCCATTAAGTATTTGGGCTTCTATTGAGCTTCTTGTTTGTCAAGCTGGCATGGAAACCAAAGCATTCCCTGGAAATGAAATAGGAGTTATCAATCCTGCTCTTCACCCCTGGTTGTGACCATTTTCAACAGGCCATCTTCAGAGAAGTAATTTTTTTTAATCATTTCGAATGCAAAATGTCTGAAAAGATCACATCTAAAGAGAAATTATCCATTATTGCCCTTCATTACTAACTAGTTATGGGTTGTATAATCTACCTTTTAGGATTCTGTGAAAAATTATTATACAGGCAACAAAAACTCCAGCTTTTCCTGTGAATAAGATTATCCCAATCACAACAGTACCTTTGGATCTATTTTTGCTGTTTATCTATTTTTGCCTTGGATTTGATGCATGCCTGGATCCTGGGACTTCAGAGAGAATGCTTCACAAGTGTCACAGCAGAATACAGCCTTTTGTTTACTTTTACCACAGGCCATACCATTTCTCCAGAATGAGATCTGCTCCTTCACAGTGCTGACTGAGATTCTTGCCTTTTGAATTGTTTCCAAACACATGCTATTAATCTGACATGACTCAGATAAACCTTCAAAGTAAACAGTCTTCTCTTTTAAATGCAAGATTCTGTTTCCAGCACACAGTAACACAGTTATACATGAGTGGGCACACAAAAGGTACACTGATTCTAGTTTTCTCTGTTGGTGGTCAGAAGCAGATATCCATGCAATCCTGCAGTCTTAGAGGAAGTGCAGACTGTTTACTTCCCTGGAATGCTCTCCTGGCCACCAGCTGAGCACAGATCATGGAACACTTCAGTTTTATGTCAGTAGTCCTGGATTAATTTACCATTTTGGCCTATGTATAATTTTAGCATTCTTATCATTCTGTTATCAGGAATTTCACAGATTAATTGCATATGCAGGAAGAACAATTTTCCTTGTTTTGAGCCTCATGGATGCTGGTTTCACTACATGCCACCCAGCTCTTTAAGGAAAGAGTGAACAACTGATCGGTGTCCTTTCCATGCTGAATTAGTCCTTTATCCTACCCTTCACAGTTGCCTTTTTTGCAGACTGAAAAATCATAGCCTACAAACCACACATCATTGGGAAGCCATTTCACACCTTCAGTGGTGTGTGCAGCTCTTTCTGAAGTCCTCCCATAGACTTTTTGATATCCTGCATATTTTGTTCCAGACAAAGATGGACTCCCACAGTGGCATGCTTTGCCACCATGCTGAAGTACCTGTTAGAATAAGTCCTGGTTCATTTCATTGCTGGGATGGCTCTGAACTAACAACCAGAATATGCACTTCACAGTTGAATATGATATCCTTGTAGACAAAATCTGCCTTGACATGTGGCTTAGCTAAAGTCATGTGCTTTAATGTCACAGGAATTCTGACCCAGCCCAATACACCTGCACAGTTATCCAAACACACACATACAGACAGAGGCAATGACATTTTGATAATGCTTCTTATCTGTCTGAATTTCACACAGTTCCTGTTGGCCCAGTCCTCCAGCCTGTGCAGGTCCCTCTGGATGACTGCTCTCTTCTCAGGCATGTTGGCTCAGTTTGGTGTCATCTGCCAACACAATTAGAGTTGCCTGACCTTCAGGTCACAGACAGAACTGTGAAACACAACAATTTTCAGGATAACCCCTAAAATATCCAACTAGTTATGGGTCAACAGCCATAGTATAGCTCATTCAGTCAGCTTTTTACTTACCTAGTATATATTATGGAATAGCTACATCCTTCATATGGAGAATGGAAGACAATTGGCATTGAAGGGAAAGTAAGATGTTGGACAAGAGGTGTGACAGTGCAAATAGAATCCTGCCTTCCTGCTCTTTAAAGCATCAGTTCTTAGCAGTTATTGGACAAATTCAATAGATTTTCAATAGATTTTCAATTATCAGGAAGGTATGTGATTGTCTGTTATAAACACAATTAGGGAATGTGAGGATCTACTTTCAGCTACACAACAAACAAAACATATTTGAAAAAGGATTGTGGCTCCAAATCTGCTTTTGGTAACACACATTCAACTCCCAACATTATTGAACTCATAATGGAGTGTAGCCCAATTAATGCATTTTATTCCTTTAAATGTTCTTTGTGTTTCCAATGGCATCTGTGCCCTTCAAATTGGTCATTTTACGTCAACAAGTGACAAGTCAAGCAAAAGGCTCTCAGCTACTTCTCAGGCACCAAACAGGACATCAAATGCCAGGAAACGCCTGTTCTATCCATCATTAATACTGAAATAGCAGTGTCTGTTAATAATAGATGAATATAATCTTTTCAGAAGAGGACTGGTCTTTTTGACACTAATGTACTGGACTGAATGAAACTTTTCCTTAATTTCATGTAATAACTTAAAGTCATAAAGAATAGAATCATTTATGTTGGCAAAGACCTCTGAAAGTCACCTCATCCAGACTCAGACTCAAAGCAGAGGTAACTCAAAAATTAGCCTGGACTTCTCAAGGGCATGTCCAGTTAGGCACACAGCAAATGCTCTAGCCCAGGTCCATTGTGGCGACTCTGCTGAACTCACTCCTACAGGAGCACTCTGCTCTTGAGGTGCCCTTTCAAGAGTTGTGTAGAGGAAATAAAACATTTTCCTTCAACCTGCTGGTTGCTCTTTTGCCAGTACAGCCCATCATACTGTTAGCCTTCATGGCTGCAAGGACTCACTACTGATTCATGTCAAGGTGTTTATTTATGAGGGCTTCCAGGCCCTTTTGGCAGAGCTGCCACATTTCCCAGCCCGGACTGCTGCATGGAGTTGTTCCATTCCAGGTTCAGAGCTTTGCACTGATTTTTGTTGGACTTCATGAAATATTTTCCTAATTCTCCTGCTGGTTGATATCCCTTTTCTGTACCATCATCTTGTCTCTGTGTTTTGATGCAAATTGAAAACTTTGCTGGGGTTACACTTTGTCCCATTGTCCAGGTCATTGGTAAAAATGTTAAACACTGTTATGTGCTACAGAGAATATGCCACAGCTCTTTTGTTCAGACTCTGCCTCACCTCCACTCTTAACTGCCCTCACACAATCTGTCACAGAGGAAAAAAGAAAAAAAATTGGCAGCAGAAACTGCAAAATCTCCTCATTTCACATGTGAGCAGCACCACATGGACTATGCCATGGAAACAACATATATAAGTAAGATAGCTCAGCCAAACAAGGATAACCCAAAGTCAACATTAAATAGGTGGGAATACAGCTTTTCACAACTTGATTTTTAATTCCTTACAGTATTTTTGTACAGTCTTCCCAACAGCAAAAGATGTAGGTGAAACTGTAAAGCCAGTAATAATAATAGAAAGAGAGGAGCTTAGCCAAAAAAGCAAGTTGTCCTTAAAAGGAGGTTAAATTCATAAATACAGACCATGTGTTAAGTGGTAAAACAAATTTAATACTTACTGAATAGTGTCACTGATATAAAAATAGAGCACGTTGCCTCATGCTTAATGGACCATATCAGATTCAGAAAAAAGTTTCTAGATATTTTCTGTTTCTTCAAAATAGCCACGTGACACAGAACATTCACAGTGGCCCATGTTGGTAAACAATCAGCAAAATCAGGCAGTTTTTAGAGAAAAACTGAAAAGTGCAAGGTGCAATAAATGAATTTTTAATATCAGGCTGGTGATGAACCCAGTCCATTAGATCCTCTCTCAAACCATGTGATATGTTCTATGTGGCACAAAGGAAAGTTGTACTTTCCTAGAAAGAGCACTGAGCAGTCCAGATTGTAAGGGATCTTAATGATCCTCTAGTTCCAAACCCCCTCCCCTGTGCAGGAACACCTTCCACTACACCAGTGGTTACTCAGATCCTTATCCAGCCTGACTCTGAACAATTCCAGGGGCATCCACACCATCTCTGGACAACTTGTGTCCATCACCCTCTCTGTAAAGAATTTCTTCTACATATCTAATCTAACTCTACTCTCTTTATTTTGAAGAGATTCCCCCCTTGCCCAGTCACTAAACGCCCTTGTAGTACCTTTAGGTACTGGAAGGTGCTATAAGATCTTTCTGGAGCCTTCTCCAGGCTGAACACCCCCAACTGTCTCAGCCTGGCCTCACAGTAGAGGTGCTCCAATCCTCCGATCATTTTTGTGGCCTTCTCTGGACTCGCTCTAACATGTTCATGGCCTTCTTATGCTGGGAGCACCAGAACTGTAAACTGCAGATGGGAGCTCACCAGAGCAGGATAGAGGTGAAGAAGTGTCTTCCTCAGCCTGTTGGCCACAGAGCAATACCAAACACACAATATCTAAACCCCTCTTACAATATCTAAACCTCTCTCTTCCTTCTCCAAGAGAATGTTTAATGAAAACCCTATTCCATAAAATGCTGTCTTTAAAACCCTTGTGTAGGGTGTTACAGGAAGGATTATTTAGGTGATGGGTAGCATAATAATCCACTGATAGCCTTCAGAGGCTACAGTAGTCTACACAAATAATGAGGTTGTATAATGTGTGGCCACTGAATATTTCTACTCAGGATTTCTATAAGAAGTGCTGGGTAGTTTGAACCTGAAGACCTTGCAGATTGTGAATGATCTTTTCTAAGGAAAGCAAGGTCCAACAGAAAATCATGGAATATCCTGATTTGAAAGGGACTCACTGAAATCATCACAGCACAATCTGTCCCTGCATGGGACAACCCTAAGAATCATCAGGTGTCTGAGAGAATTGTCCAAATGCTTCTTGAACTCTGGAAGGCTTGGTGCCATGGTCACTTCCCTGGGGGACCTGTTCCAGTGCCCTGGAAGGTGGTTACTTTCTGGGTGAAATAAATAAATAAACAGACAGATAAATAAATACATAAATAATCAGAACCATAGAATGTTCAGAGTTGGAAGGGACCCACAAGTATGACAAAGCCCAAATGTGAATGCTGTCAGGTATGAGACGTACTGGGGACTCAGGCTCTGGTCCAGATTTCTCTAACTTTAACATTGTCCTGTGGCTGCTAACACCAGTGCCAACAAGAGGCAAAAAACTTTTTCTTTGTCCTAGGCTTTGAAAGAGAAGGTGGAGGAACATCTACTTGAGCAGTCACAACATCTTGTGGTGTATTTGATGCAAGTAAGAAGGACTTGATAAACTCAACAGTTTCCCAGATTTGCTGTTTTAATTCTGTTCATTCATTGTCAGTTAAATCTCCTTCATTTCCCTTTTGAAATGGATTGTAAATCCTAGATATTTATCCTCATGGCTCAAAGCAGTGCTAAATTTTCAGCTGAGATATTTTTTTCAAGAAGCACTAATACAAGTTGTAACCATTCAGCCTGTTTTTTTGCCAGGTTACTTGGCAAATGCATAGAATTAGGCGGTTCCTTTAATCTAATTTGATGCTTTGCCAAGGTGGGTTATTTTTATTATTAACCTTCTGTCATGCCTGCTGTACAACAGTCCAGAAACCTCTCAAGTCTTTGGCAGAGCAGAGAATGAGACTCTCTGGCAAAGGAATAAGAAGGACTCAAAACCAATAGAATTTAAACGATTATGAAGAACAATAAAAAACGAAATTACTAGATTGATTAAAAATATCTTGAGGACTCTGCTGCATCCAGCAGTGGGAGTTAGTGCTTGCTAACAAAGTATTTTTATTATTGTAAGAGTGGCCACCCAGAGGTGAATTTGGTGATCAGTTCAGGCAAAAACAGGTATCTCCACTGAAACAACTGTGTTCACAGTTATATTGCATCCTCTTTTTTGGTATTTCAGCAGATGTCAACAACTGACTGAGCATAAATAAATGTGCTTTCATTTAGATGAGAAAGGTCCCAGACCTCCAAATCAAGAATTTTCCGGGCTTCAAGAAATCATGATCTTGCATTCAGACACTTGTGCTCTGTTTTCACAACAGGAGGGTTGGTATTATTCTCTACTCCAATTTCAATTTCTTTTTTATTTATGTCTAGTCCCTTCTAGAGTAAATATCCTCACCTAAAAGACACATAAATAGCTCACAGCTTCAGTCTTAAATGCTGTGATTCATTTGTGACCCACTGTTTTGTTTGGAGTTACATAAGGAATACCCCTTCCTTTCCTTTGAGGAAATTGAGGCAATCAATCTTTTGTAGCATAACTTCATGAGGATGCATGTTAGGAACTTTCTTCTCAATCATTGCTCTGCAGAGGTAGACAGCTTCCAGTTCAAAATCTGCTTTATAGCCTCAAATATTCTTCATGTTGGCTTCCTACCCTTTAAAACAGGCAGTTCTTTTTGGCCTTTGAAACTTCGAAGTCAATAGTATTATATACATAAAAAGATCAGGCTGCATACAGTGTTTCTGAGGCACAGTAATATAACCTGACTAGCACTTTACCTCTTAACAGTCAGGATTTATGTTTTATTTGAATAAAAAATCAGCACAGGAAGATCTCCAAACTAAAGAACTGCCTTGGCCCTTGGGAATTTAAAGTCCAGATTTTTTTTTTTTTTTTTTTTTTTTTTTTTTTTTTTTTTTTTAATGAACTCTCTGGTAAGTTGTATAAAGGGTGAGTATTTTAAGAGGCATTAGTCAACTAATGCCAAGTTGGGTATCTCACTAATTTTTAAAATATCTCCCCTGTTAACTTTTTATCAAAGTACCTGCTCTACTGTATTAGGCTTTGTCATCTTAGGTTATATTTAAGATAAGGAAAATAAAATGTAAAATTGCTTGCTAACAAAAACTGAAAGAGTCTCTCAAAGATCACAGATTCGAAAAGTTAAAGGGAATTTACACACTATCCTACTGCGCTCTATTTCTTGTGTGATCTTCCTAATATTTCTGTCAAAAAAGGCTTCATGGGAAGTGGTTTTCTCATACACATTTCTCACTCTCATATTCCCTGCAAGATTCAGTCAACCCTTGTAACACCACTTGGCAAATGCACTGACTGACACGACAGCAGATTAAGACCATTAGTAAAATCCACTGCACAACCAACCTTCCAATGAGAATGTGCCCTGTGGTAATGGGGAAACTGTCAGTAGTAACTAAAAAGGAACAGCAAATCTACAAAAGGAAACTCATAACCATCTAACCTACGTAGCCTGCAGTAATGACCTAACTAAAATGATTTAACTAAATAATACAATGTTTAACTTTCCTCAGTGAGAAAAGGAAAGAAGAAATGCAGATATACTAAGGAATGTAATTTTAGGAAGCTTGCTCAAGGGAACATGAATGTTATTGGTATTTATTTTTTATTCTTAGGTAAATACCTATGGGATTGGTAATTTGCCCTTTAACACTCTTACCATTTCACACATCAAGCTGTTTTATTGGAGGGGGAGAGAAGTAAATGTGGGATAGGAATATGGACCTCTTTATTTTTCTATTTGTTTAGTAACAGCATGTCCTCTCATGCTGTGTATGCAGCCAGAACAGATATTTCACTTTCTATCAGGCAAATGGGAATGGAAAGATGGAACCTTTGTGACATTAGCTTCTGTCAGGGTCATTTAATGGACAGCAGGCTAAGAAAACTTTTAAGGAGAGATTTATAAGAAGAAAGGAGGTTGAACTGGAGAGAAGAAAGCAGAAAGGTTTATTTGCCATACAGCCTTATTACATTAGCACTGGAAAGCCTGGACTACAAAAGCTTGAGCAACCAAAATAAAATCAATAGAACCATTTGTATAAATTAAACTTACATTATGTGGCACAGCTACTGTACACAGCTGTACATTCTTCATGTAAGCAATCTTCTTCTTTGGTTTAAATTAATGTCTGAGGAATAAGAGATACTCAGTAACTAGCAAAATGGAGATGGTCTCAGTGGCTGTTATCATGGAAAACAGAGGATGTGGTACTAGGAAAGAAAGAAGGAAAAGGGGCTGGGAAAAATATTCTTTTAGATACCAATTTTCAGTCACAAGACAATAGTCTTTTCCCATTGACCTTAACATCAAATCAGGCTGAAGGATGACTGAAGGATGAGGAGGGACAGAGGAGGGGTAAGTGGGCCTCTTTCTCAGAATAATGTTGATTTCTGCACATAAGGTTTTTGACCATCATTTTTGTACCCAACTGGAACAAAGTGAAAAGACACAGGTATAACAAGAATTTATCCACTATAATACTGTATCTTCCTTTTCCTGTGACAAAGGACAGCTCTGTGGCAGGCAGAAAGCTCCCTGCACAGAAGGTGTTAACCTTTTGCAGTGACCCAAAATGGGGAAATTACTAAGAAAGAGATCTTCTCAGAAATTATAAATGTCACTCTTTAGTCTGCCTAAAGAATCTCTTTCTTTACCTTATTTTGCCTTTTGTGATTCATTTTAACAATGGGTGATACTGAATTTTTTGGAAAGCAAAGGGCTCCAGGGAGAGAGATGTAACAGTAAGAAAAACTGCAGATAAGCCTGTGAGTCACATTTTCTGTTGAGCTAAATCACTGTCATTCCAGCTGTCTTCATTAGAGATACACTGATTTACACAGGCTGAGGACCTTACCCTGTATTTCCAGGAATTAACACACAGTGGATGATTCAAAATTTGTGTTATAATTCTTATGTTTTAACTCTTTTCTATTTTCTCAGGAGAAGGAGGAGGATGGTTTTATGTACAGTATCTATGTTGATCCATGGTCATCATTAATCGTCTTTTGGTACATGATACCTCTCTTATTAATAGATGAACTTCCCAGCTGTAAATGACAAGATAAATTGATTGACCAGCTGGTAGTTTGGAGATGCAGTATTTCTCCAAAGTATCCAAAGCTTAAAGAGGGGGAAGGGATTAATCTTTTTAACCAATATTCAGCATTTCTTCATACAAACAGGACTAACAGAATAAATCTGATTAACACATCTAGGTTATGAAGAGAAAAAATAAAAAGGCATTTTCCTTTAATTGTATACTCTGACTTTCAAAACACTCCTCCTCCTCCCAGCACACACAGAGTAGATGTACCTTTGGTTTATTTTCACATATTTTATGAAAAATGCATGATGAGGAGCAGCAGCGGGCAGCTGCCATCTGCCGGCAATTCCTCAGCCTGGGAGAGGGGGCTGTGCGCTGACATTGATCCAGACATTTCAGAGATTACTACTGCAAATCAAAGTACATTTGGAAAAACAGAACAATAAATCAAAATTATCAGAATCTAATCAGGTAACAGCGTTTAGGATACACCCCTATTCATGCTGCAATTCCCTGTCAGACTGACAGTAATCACAGTGATCCTGATCAAAGAACTTTGGTTTCCAAGCAGAAAAACAGAGAAGCGAACCTGACACCACGTGCCCCGAGCAGGAATCCTTCTAAAAACTGGTTGGGTTGTGGGTTTTTTGGGGGTTTTTGTTTGTTTGTTTGTTTGTTTGTTTGTTTTTATTTTTTGTTTGTTTGTGGGTTTTTTGTTTTGTTTTGTTTTTTTTTTTTTTAATTTAGAAGCTTGGAGAAGTGATGGGGGAAGGAGAGAGGCTGCATTTCTGAAATTCTTTCTTTGTGAATCAGCAGATAGTGCTTCTGGAGCTGGGAATGTTTCCTCTTGGACCGACTCCATCTCCTTTTTTGGTCTGCAAATGCTTGAGGTTAATGGTTGGGGTTGAAGAAGTTGAAGCACATGGTAGTGCTTTGAATATGAAAAGAGGAATTTGCACAATATGGGTGCATTAGTCATTTGCAGTTCACTAATTATCTGTTTTATGTTAATGCTAATGCTCCATGTAAGTAAAGTAAATTAACACGATAACATAAAAGAAGCAATTAATGGAATATATAACATTTGTAGCTTTAATAAAACCGATTTCATTCCACACACAGAGAAAGCAGCTATTTAGGTCTCTGAAATAAATGAGGAGCTTGCTGAAACCTTGCTGCTCTAAGTAATACCAAGGACAGACTCACATGACATAATATTGTTGCCATAGTAACAGGGATGTGCACCAGCGGAATCATGCCCATATATCATTAATTTAGTGCTCTGCTAAACACAAAATAATACCTCTCCTAATTATATTGTGTCTTTGATTCTTAAGAATGTAACACCATTATTACCTAGAGTCAACAGCAGGACATTTGAGGCACAATGGCTATCAGAACATACAACTTAACCAGAACATATAGCTTGTTGTATACTTTCTTGGATTCAAAAAAATAGAAAAAGAAAAAAACCAACCCAAAGAATCCATATCCACAAGTCTCCTGTATCCACAAGTCTCCCCTAATTCTCCTGTATATGCCACAGAGGAAGCTAATTGGATGTGTGCCATTTGGCAACATCCTTCTTTACAGTCTTCCTGAGGCTCTGTGATATCAACCACTTCCCAAAGCCTGGAGGCTCAGCTTGATTTAGAACCGCATCTGGTGCTTTTGGGAAGCACGCTTGATATCAGCAATCACACTGCACACACACAACTTCCCGAATATCACATCCATACCCAGAACACTCACTGCAGCAGCCAAAAAAGGGGGAGGGGGAAAACGAAAACCGGCATAAAAAGCTGTGACTAAATTTACTGATGAGAAAATGCTGATGTTGGTGAAGCCACAGGATGACTTGAAATGTTAGTAATGCTATTAAGTCACCGTAGAGGAAATCACCCTGCAGACTAATGTAGAGGAAGGCTGTTTTATGGCACAAAGGGTTTCATTCAGGTGATGAATAGTTTGCAGAGGATCCACGAGATTTAGGAGGTTACAGGATCTCACACTCCTCTCAATCCTGTTACCTTACTTCTGTCACTCACTCTAATTCAGTCAGGTGTTTCGGTGCATGTAGTGGAAACACACCATGTGGTCTTGCTGAAAGCAAGAGCACAACTCATCTCCACCAACTCGGCAGTGTGAAAATGCCTTCCGGATTTGGAGTCACAGTGTTTTATTTTCATATACCTTGATCCTCAAGCACATCACGCTGCTTCCTCCTAAGTGGGTTTGCACGATCAGCTTGCTCATTTTGAATCTCAGCTTCCTTCTGATTTGCAGAAGATGGCCAGGGAACGCTGCTGAATGACGGGCTAATTTCACATCTCATTTCTCTGGATGGAAGGGAAATCTCCAAGAACTTACATCTCCCCAGTAACTCTTCTCACATTCCAGTCTGGCTGACCCATTTTTAAGGACAGTACTCAGGTCCATCTCTCCTGTAGTCATCTTCTGATATTGCTCCCCAAAACATATATATACTTTGTTTGATTCTCTGCTTCTTCCAAAGAGAGATTGGAAGGATTTCCCCCATTTTCCTTACTACTCTTCCCCATTAATCTCAAAGATCTCCTACTTTAAAAAAAAAAAAAAAAAGGAAATACTCCAAGGGGGCTAGGGGAGTGGTGTTTAATATTCTTTTGTATGAATTCAGTTCATAACCTCAGTTAAATGCTTGGTTCTCTTGAGGTGAGACATAATAATCATCACGTTACTTGTATGTATTGGAGTTCCATTTTTAACACATTTTAAACTCATGGGGGATTTTTTTTTTTTTCCCTTGAAAAGACAATGTAATTTGTATGCAGTTTTCCTAGTGATTATTCTGGGGGACATTTTTCTTCAAACGATGATTACAGTCCTAACAAGGTTCAATACCTCCCATCACTTCACGGCGTGGATTCCGAGGACCACACTGTCACCTAGTGGAATGCTCCTGCAGCCAGCACCCACCAACGGGGCTGCCCGGGAGCTCAAGTCCCTGCTGCTCTGCTGGCCTCCTTTTATGAAAAAAAAAAAAAAAAAAAAAAAACAACCACCCAACACAAATAAACAGCCCTTTAAATAAATAAATAAAATCACAGACAAGCTGAAGAAAGCCAGTAGGCAAAATCTAGGACTATTTGTTACTGTTGTTATCTCTAAGCAACCAAAAGCATCACTTGTATAGTTCTGTTTGGAAAAAAATATGTTCTCTTACACAGGGACTTGTGTCATTCACAGCACTGTAAATAAGAGCTATATGCATGAATGGGTAGGAGTCTCTCTCTACATTGCTAAATGAAAATCCACTGCAGGCAAATGCTAAATAAAATTTAATGTCATGTAATTCTACTTTCACTGCCTGCTTCCATTGTAGACAGTATAGAAACAGCATGTGACAGAGCTAAGTAACATGTTTTGCTTTCATCCTATTTTAAATTTGATTACTCCAGTTTTATATTGCTGACGCATAGCAGGCACCTGATTTATAATATGATATTAAAAGGGAAATTACTCCTACCAGTAGTCTTAAGTAGCACTTACTCCTAGCCTCTGCTTTTTCCAGACAGGAGCCTTCTGACAGACCTCGGATTACAAGATGGATTTGCCTAAAATAACCTCTGATTTAATAAATCAGCAACAAGAATAATCAGCAGCAGAATTAGGACATTAGGACAGTGTACTTCAGACCAGACTGTCCAATACCTGGCTAGATCCAGTGCTGCCAATGGGTACATGAGGTTCCTTTGTCTAAGAATCTGTCTAAGAATCTGAATATTTTTTTATGTTAATCTGTGCAATTTTTGGCAAAGGGGAGAGCACAGGAACAGTCTACAGCTTTATTCTCAATACTCAAATGCAGGGGCTGTACAAGAACCCTCCCAGCTCCTAGCAGAAGACAGATTTGCTTTCCTTGGTGGCCAAAGGGCAGAGAAAAGTTGCATCATTCAATGTTGAGATGTTCCTGAAAAACCCTAAAATGTTCACCAGTGTTCAGCCAGGCTGTAAGACTGTTTTTGTCCAAGCTCTAGTTAAGTATCCTCTGGAGACCACTTTTGTCTTGTTTAGAGCCCTTTTATACCTTAAGGATGGCAAAGATAAGACCTATCATGATGGATTATCTGAACTTTGTCAGTCTATGCTGAGGTCCTTTGGATGTGACCAGAACACAAGAGCATTGGGTCGCTGTGTTTTCTGGAGTCTGCTAGGTACAATTCCTGTGCAGAAAAGAACTTCAGGCACTGAGGAAGGACAATATACTGCAAACAAAACAAAGTATAATTTGATAGACTCTTTTTCATGTTTTAGAAATGATTTATAATGGAGTGATTAATAATGGTGTTTATTGCGATTGTTTAGGCAAATGTGACAGAACACGGCCCCTCAGCCATAGCCAGGAGAAGCAGAACATATTATTTTTCCAGAAGAATGAAACTAGACAAAAAAGAAGGGATACAAAGGAACAGGTGCTATAAATTTAAAAGTCTTCCAATTACCCCATCTTGCAAACATTTCAGCTTGGTGTGTGCCACAGCCAAACTTTTCCTCTCATTCTTTCAGTATGCAACAAAATCCTAATAGGGGGTCAGGAGGCAAAGATGCCTTTTATTCTGGCATTAAAATTGCTTTCTGTGAAGTGCCTGGAAGAGAGATTCACCAAGTGAACCTCAGAGCAGACACTGAAGGACATCATCATCCACTTGCAAATATTTCTGTCAACAAAAAGAAAAGCTCTATTTTTCAAATTGCATACCCTCTACAAATTACTCCCACAACTGTAATTAGGAACATGCCCCCAAGTACAAATAAAACACTGTATAAAGCAGAAATTTCCTCTAAGATTTGACAGGGGCACTTTGTGAGAGACTTACTAGGTTTCTTTGTACTTAAACTAAAATACTGGATACACACTAATACAGACTTGCTGTAACAAATTAGTCACTAAGATTTGAAGGTTTCCTATCATAACCAGCTGAATTACACAGTCCATCACACACAACATAGTGCAGCTAATTTTATTTCACTCTACCTTTAGCCCACCTACACAAGAACATTTTAACTGCCATTAGAAAATGAGTATCACCATCTCAGGACTGGTTGTGCATTTCTGCTCTTTTGTGAAACATGATGGTGCTGTATGAATTTCTTTTAATGGCTATGGTTCTCAAATATTCTTTTTAGGCCACTTCCAGCATCCTGCAAAATCAGTGGAAGTCCTTCCTTTGATTTCAGTGGGAGTTGGATGAGATCTGTAATTTATAAATTACTAAAGCAGCTGGAATTTGAGACAAGCCCTTGGATTGAAATCTACAGACGTCTGAGATAACTTACAATTACTGTATCTGAGGAAGGGTAACATGGGATTTTATTGCAGTGCATTTTCCCTAGGAACTTACAGTGAATTATTGAAATAAGACATATGGTTTTGAACAGCGTTACATTCAGCATTGCATATTCTGAACATTTCTCGGTTTCAAATAAAACAGTGTGACATTAAACAGACATGATGTCTTTTACCAAAGGGTCTTACAATGCTTTAGAAGCAGCAATTAAGCTGGCAAGGTATTTAAGTGGTGCTACAGATGGTCACTAAGGCACAAAGACATTTCCAAGGTCACTCAATAAATCAGTGACAGCAGCAGAGCTAAACCCCAGGCATCCCTGTCTCCCCACTGCAGCCACGTGTAGGACCAGTCTGTGCCTCTGTTCCATGGCTTCACTGTCCCACACACTTTTCAGGGTTTTTTTAAAATTTCTTGGGAGTATTTCTGAGTGCTGGATGTTTGGTTATATGAATTAAGCAAGCTACTCTGCTGATGTAAATTGGCTGGATTTGGCTGACTCCTGAGCAATGCAGCATTTGCATTTAGCTTTGATACAAAATGGTGTGAAATATGACAGTTTGATGCAGTTGGCCGCTGTCATGGCTGGGTCCTGCAGTTCTGATTTAAGAGACACTGTCACTGACTTCATTGGAGCTATGGCAGCTGAAACCAGCTGAGGATCTCACCCAGTAATCTCCTAAAATCTTTGAAAAATACAGAAGCAGCTAGAATTCCATACAACAAGAATGACAGATATATCAAAAACCATATAAAGCTGGGCACTTTATACATTCAACAAGTTCTTTAACTATTTACCTGCAGTCAAAGATTTGGAATGCAAATACAAAAGAAAAGACTGATGTCTTTAGTTTGATGTAAACACATAAATAAACAGAAATTGAGAGTCATTGAACTTAAAGAAACCAGAAGTAAATGAATATTTGATACTAAGTGTTACTTTTTGAACAGTAAAAGAACATTAAAACAATTCTCATGATCCCTTGCAATGAGAAAATTTTAATTATCTGTAATAAATGTTTAGTTTAGACGAGTAGAGAACATTTGCAAGGGGGAAACTGAGACTGAGAGTTGATGACCTTGCCTCTGGACACAGAACAGGTCAGTAGTAGAGCAGAGTTTAGATTTTACCATTTCTCAAACCCCCATCTTGTATTCATTCCCCCAGAGCCCAGGCTCCTAATTTAGGAGGCATGTATTTAGCAACACACTGTCAAAACAAGTCATCATTTTTCAGGAAGAGATAATGTGACTGGAATTTACAAGCAGCAGAACCTTTGCCATGTTTGATCATGAGCAAAAAACTGTCTGCCTCCTACTGCCAGATTTCCTCAAACTTGGAACTTTTCCATAAGCATGATTGCACAGCCCAGTAAGTCACCATTTCCTAGGTCAGCCCTTCTGAGGTGAAACCCTCACCCACCTTCCACTTACAAAAAAGAAAGAGAATGTCTTTGGGGTTTTTTTACAATTATTACTCATACACACGTTTACCTTTAAAATCAAACCAAATAACATATAAAGATTGCTTTAAAAAGAGACATACGGTGTAAAGATTATGGCCTTTCACATTACCTATAAAAATGCCTTTCGTTTCTGACTCATGACCAGCATACAGCATGTGGCCATATTCTGAAGGGCAAGAGAGTGTCTGGATGGTAACCAAATGTTATCTCATTCTCTGACTATTTTAAAATATTCATTAACGTCAACCCAAGCTTGTAAAATGGAATAATTATTTTAATACTTTTATCATCATTCATAACATAGCAATTGCATGCTAATGAACAAGAAATAGTCCCATTGCAAGAAATAACCCCACTGCTGTAAAATACCTAAGGAAAACTACAGGAAGTAGGAACTAACTGATTTCAATGAAACTGCACAAGACAGACTGGAGTAAACCAGAAAACATGTGATGGTTATATTAAAAACATTCCCTTGTTGAAAATTTATATTCTATTAAAGTCACACTTATGTTCTTAGCTCCTCAGTCAGAGAAAAAAGGGTGAGTTCTTCTACTCCAAAGCCCCTAGTCCTCATTATGATAGGAAATTGTTTAATGTTAGAAAAAACATAAATATAATTTAACTAATCTGCTTCTAAATACATATGAACTTCTGGCATCTATAGTTGTCAGTAAGTAGACTGCAACTAAATCTAGGAGTACATGCAGGGATGAAAATGAACAGATTTATTCTTATGCTTATTACCATTTTACTTGAAATGCATTTGTAGACATGGTAGACTTTCCCAGACAGATCTTCTGAAACCAAAAGTCTCTTTTAATTTTTTTATAAATTCAGGTTGTTGATTCTAGATGCTGTGGGAAAAGAATTCTTGCAGTGATTTAAGCAAGCATCCAGAACCCATGTAAACATTCCTCCTTCCACAAAGTGTGATGATATTTTTTTGCAAACATTTCCATCTCTTTTATGTTCCTTGGTGCTAGGCTATTCAGTCCCACATGTTTTTTCCCATTTTCTCTAAGGTTGCAGTCACTTTTTATTGCAGTCAGCAGTTTCGTTTGATTTGTAGGACAAACGCTCTTAGCACTTGGGGTATCATTCTTGCATTTAAATTTCACAAAATATGCTCTGAAATAGGCTTATTTCATTGTCTCTAGTACAGAATTCCCCACAGTCTTAAAAAACATAATCTATTGGAACACCAAAGCTGCACACTTGGAATTCTATCTGGAGATTTGATCTCCAAAAATTGATTAAACAAGGAGTTAATTTGTTTGAATAATTAAGAGAAGTTCTCCACTTAAATACCAGAAATTGAACTGAGAGGCTCATTCTGCACATGCTCAGGATTCCACATATTAGTGTGGGAGAATGAAATGTTTGAAGACTAATTTTGTTATTTGTGAGATATATGTCGTTCTGTAGGGTGGGCACCACTCTAAAAGTGAAGAAGGCTTTTGCTAGGTTCTTGAGTTGAGTGTTTGAATTTTGTCTCTTTGGTGGAGACAAAATTTTGAAATTTTCAACAGCTTTTGAAAATCAAGAAAAGTTGAGAAAAATCATGGACACGGAGAACTGATGAAAGGTTTTAAATAATAATTATTCTATGTATAATGTCAGACCTGAAGTCATTTGCTTGCAGGGTAATCAGAGAAAGGAGTAATAAGTGACAAATAATCCATACCTAGAAAGTGAACTGTGACCAATTGTATCTTTGAAGAACATCACTATGTACGACTTGATACTGGGAATTTTTCACTATGCCATGATAAATGTGATGCTTGTTTACCATCACTGTCTCCTTTCACTCTGTATTGACTTCACTCCACTGGAAGTAAATTTGCATCTGCCACATGGATTATAATGAATGGTCATTAAACCTTAATCATCATCTGAATCTTAATTATCATCTGTTTATAATAAACGCTTTGGGACAAGGCAGTGCTTAAAGACCAGGATGTGCCAATATTTCAAGGCTGAAGACTTGGCTAAGATGAACAAGTGGTGGTAAGAGCTGCTTAGGAATTCATCGGAACAAAGCGAGTGAAACATTGTGGAATGGAAATTTGCAGTTCAGTTTTTTGTAAAGAGGAAGAGACAAAGAAGGATAGGCAAAATTTTGAAGAAGACACATACTTTGAAGTAATTCCTCAGCTCCTGAAAGTCTCTATCTATTGTTCAAAAGCTTAAAGAAAATTCAGAGTAATAAGGCAAGAAAATTATTTGAAGCGTTTCATTGCTCTGAGCAAAAGTTATGAATGACTGGTTTGGGAATAGTGCTTGTTCCTAGTGGAGAATTAGAAGACAATGAGCACTTGCCAAAGCAGTCTGTCAAAAAGGCCAACGAGTACAGGAGCAGACTCTGAGGGTTATGCCTTATGTTGTCTACTTGTCAGTACCCAGACTGTCCATGTCCAAGGTAGATGCTTACATCTACTCATATGAATCCCATCCAAGGCACACGCTGCATATGTGAGCCAGGCATGTGAGGGCCAGGCACAGCAGTCAGTCAAGTGCCCAGAGACAAAGGGAACACTGCCAGGGCTGGAATAATATAGACTGTCCATTTAAAATGTCATCTAAGTTTTAGTGCTCTTGAGAGAGTGAAATAATTCACCTGTTAATTAATATGAACAGGATCTGACTAATCACTCCGTACTTCTCTGTAAATCCAATCCCCCAATTCCTCTCACTTTCAAATGTTCACAATTTTATAAATCTATAAATTGTGTTCCTTGATTCTTTTATTTTTTTTTTAAATTCAAACCCACAGAGGCTGGCTTTTTTTTTGGGTCATATCCTTGAAAATGCATGATTCATAATCTGTACATTTCAGAATATTTCTATGTCTTACCCCAACTTACTCTACATTTCAGTCTTTCTCCCTCAAAGATGCCTAAGTAAATCTATGGTTCTGCAGTTCACAATTCCCCATGATCTCAGCTGCACCACAAGACCATGAGTCTCGAGACCATGAGTCAGGTAAACTATAATCTATAAACTATAATCACGTCCCTGGGAAGAGGGATGAGTGAAAACTCAGCCCTTGGAAGCTCTGGTTCATTACCCACACAGATCCTTCATGGTGAGCAACAAACACTGGGCACAGAGGTACCTCAGACTCTGTACCTGCCTGTAGCCTCAGCAAATGAGCTCTTTACATAACTGTATAAACCTTACATTTTTATAGTAAGAGCCTCTAAGTTATACAAGGAAACTCCTTGAATATCAGCATTTTACAAAAAAAACATTTCTTCTCATAGGAACATCAGTCTCACTCGCAGCCCTTTCCCAGGGAACCACCAGAAGTAGGAGATCACATAACACAAGAAACACAATGCCTGCCAGACAGAACCCAGAGCTATGACAGATAAAGATTGTAACAAACCTGTGGCATGAAGCTTATTAAATCTTTCAGAATTTATATTACCATTCACTGTTGTTGATAGGGACATTCCTGAGAACTATATAAACATCCAGCTACCTTTTAATCTTGCTAAGTCTTCAGCATTAAAAGCATTCTTTCCAAGAAGTTTTAATATTTACCAGCTCTGTGCAACAATATATTTCTTTTTATCTCTTTTGAATTTGCCACCTTTTAATTTCATAAAAGCCCCCATATTCTTGTGTTATGAGACAGGGAGAACAGATGCTCCTGATCTATTTCTTCTATATGTTTTATTATTTTGCATTTTTTTTATCATGTTCCCTTATTCGTCTTTTTTATTCCAGTGCTTTCAATTTCTGTTATGAGTTTCTCCACTGCTTTATTCATTGTATAAATGAAGATTAAAAATGAAAAAAATTTAAAATACTTAATTCAGATAAAATGGCTGAAGCATGCAAAATAATAAAATTATAAATATTTGTGTTCATGTTGGTTTTTTTGGGAGTCTTTTTAAGTCTCTGATGATACCAAAGACAGAAAATATTAGTAAAAACGTATTTTGTTTTGCAAAAAATCAGCCTCAATAAAGAAGTTTTTATTATGTATAAAAATACAGATAAATATACAAACCTACTTATTCATACACAAAGATCTAAATATATAAATGTAAACATTCATACAATATGATTTACATCCAGGTATTATGAGTCCTATGGCCACAGGTCAATGAAATGGTTGAATTAGAATTGTGGGTACAATGATTTGACAGTTCATGATACACCTCAGCCCGTTCCAGACACTGAAATTTATTTGCCACGCTGTTTTAATAGAATAGACATTAATATGACAGAATTCTTGTTAAAATACAATATTCATGGTGTTATAGAACAAGTAACACGGTGCCTTATAAACCTGTTCTGTTAGCAGGAAAATTGAGGCTGGGTCTTACACCAGCTGCTGAACCCAATCTTGCAATAATCACAAATAAGTAACTTTACTCAAATGCATTTATCTTGGCCATGTTAGTGCTCTCATCTTTAATCTAGGCCCCTGCTTCATTTGATTTATTGCAATCATTACCCTCTTAAATCAAAGCCTGAGACACCTTTTCGAGCTCAAATAGATAAATATTCTGCTTTCCTACAAGTAACCCCATATATTTATTTATTTTCTTACTCTGCAGTTGTCCTTTTATGTTATAAATGATAGTGAATGCTCTGTCTTTGAACAGCAAAACCGTTATTCAGTCTAGAATTTCAGCTTCCATATGAAACCTGGATTATAATATGGTTTACAGCACAATCCATGGCCACATTAGTGTCTTAAATCACCACCAGATTCCATCTGTCTCTGTTTGATCAACACACAGAGAAAATGAGAGCAAAGATATAACAAGCATTTGCTGAAACTTTTTATGAACATGTCCAGTTTATTTTGCACTTCAAACAGATAGAAGCAAAACCAGGAGTGAGGAACATAATCCCATGTGATTTAATCTCGTTCCCATCACCATTCAGCAACGCACTCTGTGTCAGTCTGTGCACCAGGTTCATATTTGCTGAAGCAGAAATGAGCTCAGGAACCACCGTGAGTACACAGCCTGGCATCGATTCTGGCTCTCCCACACTACCCTGAGAGAGTTCAGGAGGAGGACAGCTCCCTTAAAGAAGACAAGTGAAGATCATATTAGCATTTATTCACCATCCTGTCTAAACCAAAGGACAGATCAACAGCTTCTGCTGTCCTTGCTCACTTATGAGTCATTGGGCACCTGCACCTGGGCATCATTTTTTTTAGAATCTGCAGAAGTCAGGGCACGATTTCCCAGAGAAGGTAAAATCTCTTCTCTCCTGCTCTGTTTGCCTGCACTATAGCCAGCACAGTTGGATTAGTCAGCAGTGTCTATCCAGCATCTGCAGTACAATATCTTTGACTGGGAAAAGACAAACATACTCTTTTCATGCAGTGGAGATAAGACCAATTCCTTAAAAGTGCAAGCAAAGAACAGTGGAAAACTGATACCTTTCTGTACTGCAGAGGCACCTCCTTGACACAGATTTTCCTCGTTTCCTCTGGTTTAATGCAATGCATGCTGAGTTTTACCCTATGACTATAGAATACCTAAGTGAGAATGCTGAAAGGAAAATAATAAGTCAATACTATATGAATTCTAAAGATTTCTAAATGAGATCTGAATTTTTTTTCTTTCTGTTACGGAACAGAAAGCAAAATATTGGCAGTTTTTAAGAGTCAAGCAGTTGCACAAATTTCATTCTCCAGTTAAACAACTGAAGACAGTTTTTTTCTTTTTGATTTATAAATATTCACAATAGGATACTTCTATTTTGAAAGTTCTTCAAAATTACATATACCGTGAGAATGAATCAGTTTTAAGTTTTTTTTAAATATCAAAAGATTTAAGTCCAGTTCTGGAGGTGTGCAGACTGATGTATTCCTTACAGACAACAATGGCCATGCTATTGAAATCAAATTCAATGTTTCAAATATGCCCTTGTATCACATCAATTTTCTGGGTATGAATTATTGAAATTACAGGTCTAGCATATATTTACCCTGCCCACAGTTCTTATAAGAACAACTATTTCTGCCTGTGAGAGGGTGGCATGCTTGTGTGCAAGGAAATGGCATAGGTTTCTACAAAGATCAGTTTTCTCTCAAAGCCAGATTCTGTCAAAATACTTCAGGACAAGAAAAGTTAGGCAGATGTGGCCCTTGCTTGCAGATTTGGTGATAGCAAATCCAAGTCCTGTTTGGATCCACTGGTAAGGGAGCAGTAGCAGAGGCAGCAAGCAGAAAGCCTTTCCTTGCATACGTGGCATAAAGAGGAAATCCTGATTCTAAAGAGCCATTACTGGTGTAGCTTTTGCAGATAACTTTTTCTTTCATGTGAACAACCTGCAGTAAAATTCCCTCATAACAAGCAGTTAATTCTAATTTAAGTCACTCATTCCCTTCTCCAGGTGCTCAGCTGAAGGGATACCTGAAAGTCTGCTGGAAGCTCAGCGTCTGAGCCAAAGCCCAACAAAGCCAGGAGGTTGCTGCCCCAAACCAGAATGAATCATCCATCCTGCAGCATTTTCACACTTATGAGTTTGCCCAGTGGGTATCAGCTGATCAAGTCAGGTAGCCAAATATTTATCACACCCCACTCCACCCAGCCAGACCGCCTGGTTGCATAACATGTCTGTGCTGCACAAAGGAAATGCTAAAGCCTGAGAAGTTATTCCAATTCAGGTTTCCGCTAACTCTGAGCGAAAACTGCTGGCAACTGTTGTAATAAAACCTGACAAGCTGTCATTCTGCCTACAGTGAAGAGAGAAAAGCTGTGGTTTTACACAAGGACCTGTCTAAATGAAAGAAAACAAACATTGAAGCCACGCATTTAAGAGGTTGCAATGAAAACTGACTTGATAATTAAAAGAAACTTTTCAATTGAACAAATGATACCACTTAGAGCCTTTTTTAATAGCTGTTGGGCAGCTATTAAAATTCCTCAGAGGGACATTTTTAACCATGAGTTTTAGTGTTTTCTGTAAGTGGCAGCTGGGTACACCAAAGACCAAGGCATGAGGCCAGCACAGGGGATATGGGAGCTGGCTGCCTCTGGTGCCCTGCTCCCTCTTGACCAGGCAGACAGCTGCCCATTAGAAATGAGTGCCTCCCAGCCTGTCCCATCCTGGTCTCTCTGTCTGCTGACATTGCCAGGGGGTCGTTCTCATATAGAGACAAAAGTGCATCACAAATGCATAAACATGTCAAAACGAGACTGTTTAAAACTCTGTTTTATTACACTGGAGCTCGCAGCAGTGATCAGGAATGACTGATGAGTCTGGGTTTCGGGTTTGAGGATGGCCAAGTTTTCATTAAGTTACATCATTTTTGGCCTTGACCATTCACTTTTATGTTTTTAAACTTCTGCTGGCACAGGCCTTATTGATCCCCATCCAACTACCCATCTCAAAAAAAAAAAAAAAAGAGGTTTACCTCATGCTTTTCAAGAGAGGTTTTATTAGCATTGTCTAGTGGTGAGAGGAAAGCGCAAAGATCCCAGTTTAGCTTTTAGTCAGAAAATGCCATGCCACTGATGTATTAAAAACCACTGCAGTAGGTCAGAGGAAAAAAAAAAGGGAGAAAAAGAAGAAATTAAAGACTAGATTCTTCCATAATTAATAGATCACAGAGCTCTTCACTATTAATATAAATTCAATTCAGCTACCTTGGTGTCCTGGACCTTCTTATTCTGTGTATGCAACTGTTTTTCATTATTAGCTGTTCCATCAAGTCTTTATTTAAATGCTTTCTGTCATGAACCCATTTCACTCTGTCCTCTAGGAAACATTTGCTCATTCTGGGTGCAGAATGGATAATGAAGTCATCCATTACAGGCTCTGGTCTACTCTGTCATACTCAGTTTATTTAGCAGAGTTCTGTCTCACGGATACAGGCACACTCTTGCTGTCCTTCCAGCAGGAGATACAGTCCTGGCTGACACTATTTTTGTTGATGAACTCCACAAGCCACATTCCTGTAGGTGCCTTTGCATGTTGCCTGCAGGCCTGCTACCTGCCAGCTCAGGCAAAGAATCACTCAGGCACTCCAGGAATCAGCTCCCAGGACAGCATCCCGTGTGTTTCCCCAGGCTGGATGGCAGTGCTCCCCAGGGAGCTCGGGGCTAAGGCTCCTACTCTGCCAATCTCTTTGCAAGGTGTTTTTCCTGAGTGCTGTGCCCCAAAAGCTTACCCTGCTCCTTGCCTGTTGAAGCTAATAGCTGGAAATTTTGTTTTGTAACAAAGGAAAGACAGTTACTCTCCAAAGTCCATAAAAATTACGTATCCTCTGTTACAAATCCAGACAGAAAGTCCAGCTTTACAGGAAAATTTGAAAAAAAGATTCCCGAAACCCTGTAAATAGTCTCTGTTCATTGGAAGATCCAGTTTAATTCTTAACATCAAGACAAAACTGAACGGACTTATTTTCACTTTGGAATGTCAATAATTTTTATTTAGAAACTTTTTATTCTGTGGATAATTTTTATTATAATGCCCAAAAATCCAGATTTTAAAAAAGGACAGAACTGAAAGGGCTTCCCAGAATATGGAAGATCCAATTTTCATTTTGTTCTAATTCTAAAATTCACAATAAAATCCCAAGAGATTCCTATCTGACATAAAAGTTCCCACAAACTCTCAGTGAAGGATGATCTATCATTGTTTTTAGCCGGTTACAAACATTCAAAATAGCTAACAAATTCAAAAAGCTTCATAACAGAATCAGTTTCTATCACTGTAAATTGAGAAGATGAGTGAAGAGTGCAAGAAAATGCATTTGGAATTTCAATTCATGTTCAGAAAAACACTTAAGTCCGTGCTTAGCTTTCAGCAGGGCCAAGCTAAAGTTAAGTTTAACGTGGTTAATATGCTTTCCTGAACAGAGATAATTTTCTGCATCAGGTTGTTAATGGACAAATGGTGAGACTTTTTTTCTGCTACACATTCAAATGAAGCACAATAATTTCCAACCAGCATGTAATAAAACTATATTGTGAGGAATACCTTGCTAAGAAAATCTACTATGAAATGTTATATAAAAATAACAGATTGTTCTGCATTTGATTTCTCCAAATGATCTCATTTAAATGTAAATTTTAACTAAGTTATGCTTCCCTTGGTGGTATTACTGTTTAAACTAATTGCTGGCTGTTAGAACTCAAAATCGTGTGTATGCAGCTGTGAATAATAAATTTCTATCATCTCACTAAAGAGCTCAGGTTTGTCTCTCTTGATATCTCTTTGTCTTCATGGTATTATTAGAACTAGTTTTTACACCAAATAAAGTTCAAGAAAGGTCACATAAGAAGTATTAAAAATAGATTTTTGTAAGAGATTAGGTAGGTCTCTTCCAAAGGAAGCATCTGTAAGTTTGAAGAATTTTACCTAGAAGTCATTCTAAGATCATTTACTCCTGTCAGCACAAAACAACATCTTGCAAATCTATGGTACCTTGTATTTAGTTTCCATATACCTCATTTTTCTCTCAGAAAAATCAGAGCAGTTTGATTTTTGCCAAAATTTACAATATGAGGAGAAGAATCAACTGGACATTTAATGGATAAATGGTATTACTATGACATACCTCTTTTTTTTTCTCAACAGATTCCCTCCAATTTGTATCAGAGAACGCTGCACATTCATGGATCCCCAGGTCTCCTTGTCCCTCACAGTGGTGACCATGTGCAGAGACCAAGACTTATCCCAACAAATACACATCCAAAACCACCCATTTTTGAGGCTTTGCAGAACTGTGCATGTTCCACCTGTCCCCAGTGCTTAGCTTGCTCTCCAAGAGAGCTACACAGCAGTTCAGTGCCTGCCACTGGTGCAGAAAAAAAATAACCACAACATATATGAATGATTTGGCACAGGAAAGACATAACCAGGACATGGCAGGTGATATAATCTTTTTCAAATTTACAGTTCTCCAAGGAGGACCTTGGAAAATTTCCATTTAGTATTGTGATAATTTATTTGCAAAATTGATAAAAAAAAAATCATAACAGGAGTGTTCTAAGTGTGAAAAACAATTTTTGTGAGGTGCTTAGATAGTACAGACACAAAATCCCCAAACCAAACAATACAATATCAAAAAACAACAAAACACAAATAAATAAAAAATTCCAAAAAAAAAAAATGCAGACAGATAAAACTTCAATGAGAGCACAGACAGGAAAAAAAGTGTGAATTCCAACTACTTCTGAGAAAGACAAGACCTTAAAAAAACCCAAAAAACTGTTACTTGAAAAACTAGGTGATCTGACTGGAACCCAATGTAGAGTTTACATGCATTATTCAAAAGCCAAACTACTGGTTTTCCTTTATGCATCTCTTGCCAGTAAAGCTGAAATATTTTACTTTGTCCACTTCCTTTCTTTCTGCCAATGCTACAAAATAAATTAATTCATTCATCCTGCTGTCGCTTTGCTTTAAATGAGGTTTCATTGCTCTGAGCAAAAGTTATGATAAGTTACGATAAGTTTTGACCGGAGGTGGGAGTTTTAATGATTTCAGAAACCAGCAACTGGGCAGAATCTTTCTACTTTGATTACCAATTAAAACCTAATCAAAGGGTAAACCTCTCAGGGGCTGGATATGAAATTCATTGACACCTTGCACCTCATTCTTTGAACAGAGAACCACTTTGTAACTGGCACTTACTGGGTGACTTGTCGGCCATCCAAACAGAACAAGTTTTAAGATTTAAGAAATTTTGATTTTGAATCTTTTTCCAAGAGGTGAAGAGTGTGAAAGGTCCTTCTGCTGCTGTAGGTGATGGGGTGTGCTCCTAAGCTGGAGTTGCTGGGAGCTCTTCCACTTCCCACATGGGCTTAAGTTCACAGGTTAAAGCCCTGCTTTAACTTTTCTTGGCACCCTCTCTTGGTCTGTCAGCAATGACAGTGTCATTACTTTATCACTGTAGCTCGTTTGCTGATGGTGGGTGTGTTTTTAGGCTCCTGCCCATAGTGCTATGTAAACACTAACACAATGCAAAGAAATGGATCCTCCCACAAATGCCATAAACTTTATGGTTGCCAAGCCTAACACCTATACTTAACACACCCATGGACAGTTAAATTGCAGTTCAGTAGTTACCAAGTCACCACAGAGCTACAATAAAGTGCTGCACCCCTTTTTATATAAGTTTATGAGCCCCTACATTTAGGGAAAAAAAAAAGGATAGCATTACACAGTAGCATTCAGAAAAGGTTGATTTCTCATGCTTGCTGCTGGAATATTAACTGTGATTATTGCAGTCAATCAAGTTACATTTTATTTCTACAATGATTTTTTCTCAAAATAAATTAGAACACTTCAATAGCCATAAATTTTTGCTCTGCTTTCTAATCTCCTAAAACAATGGAAATTACAGGACACTGTACCCCAAAGATACAATGACATTTTGGAAATTAATGAGGGAATACAAAATTATGGTTCTGACAACAGCCATTATATTTCCACATTGCATAATGTAGTTGCTGCATAACTTGTTTTACCCCTTTTGAACCAGAGTTAAGGTAGCTTAGATGAAGTTTTATAATGTTAACTTAAAAGATGCCCACTGAATCTTCAGTTGCCTGGGACAAACCTAAACAAGATTTTTATTTATTTGTTCTTGTTCTTGGGAAATGAAATTACATAATTCAGACAAAAAATGTGCTTTCTCTTTGTCAAAGGAGACAGCATTTTTCACTTTGTAATGCTGTCTTCATTGAATCAGATCTATCAGGAGAGTCAGCAATTGTTATATTAGAAAATCAGAAAACAGTGTAGAAAATCCCTAGAACAGCATAAAGCAGGATCTGTAGTGTGGAAACACTAAACCTCAGCCCTCCTTTTCGAGAGCTGCTCGAACACTCTCCATAAATTCTACTGAATATCTTTGTATTTGCTTTTGTGGACTGCCTTTGCAGCTATGGAACATTAGTTAAATTGAACCAATATAGATATATTATTTGCTACCATTGAAGGCAATTTTCTTTAATTAACATAATAAGAGGGAAATTACATATCTTAGCAAGGGCCACTTGTGCCATTTCCCTGTGTAGGCAGGTCCTCTCCAGCTGATTGTTTTCAATCAACCTGGAAAGCACCAGTGAAGGAAGCTGCTGCAGTGGAGCAGCCTCACTTCCAACATAATCCCTTTCATACGTGACATTAGCAAATGAGGTTTCTGAGATCCAGACCACATGAAAGGATTCCTTCTGACTGTTTCGGAAAGTTCGCGGTCTATCTGTTCTCTTACAGTCATCACAGAAAGGCTGATTCAATGACTGCATGTTTTCAGTGGTTTGGAGGGTTTTTTTGCCTTTCCTGTCATGTGAGAGAAGATGAAAGAAGAACCTAATTACTCTAAGATTAAACTTCTTTATATGAAGGACACTTCTCTGTGACTTTGAACATTAATACCGCTAGAAAACACAGAGACAATAATTCTCATTTACCATGCAGGTTCAGATGATGCAACACACTGAATGAAAGGATGTAAAACTGTAATTATATATGTATATATACACACACACCTATATGTCTTGTCAGAAAGTGAAAGGAATGTTATAATAGCTGCTAATTAACTTTTACAGCATGAGTAAAGTTGGTAAAGTATTTTGAATTTTGAGAAGGTGAAAAGCCTTGCTGCTTCTGAACTGTGAAAAAAAAGTGATATGAGCACTTTTGCCCCTAGAAAGATCACTCAAAAACCAGATAAAGTTGTGTTTGAAACTTGGCATGTGAAAAATGGCTAGTGATCCTGTTCTTTGATGCACTGTAAAGACTTGGTGGTCAAGCAACACAGGGCAACTAGCAGCTAAGAAGCATAGCTCTGAACTTCTAAAATATGTTGTCATACCTGCACATTAAAAAGTAAATCTAAGGATCTGTCACTGGGAATGTCTGTAGCAATATTGCTCTTCAATTAACTACGGAGGTTTTTTCACTTGCAGGATAAGGCTTCATTTTTGTTAAACAGAAGAAAGAGCAATTTAAAGGAAATAGAATTAATTTTTAAGATATTCTAGAAATAAAAAAAATGTAAACTTTTGTTGATTTTTTTTCACTAAACTATATAAAAAAAAATTTTTTTTCATTGTTCGTAGTCCTTTTTTTTTTTGAGTAGATTAAAATGTTACTTTTTTCAAACAAATGTAGTGGAAAAATAAAGAAACTGCTAACACATACATTTATATGTTATCCATGTAGCCATGATTCACAAGCTTATAACAGTGGAAAACTAGGACATGCACACCAGGACAAGGATCTAAACTCTGTCTTTGGCTAAAGGTTCTCATGTAGATAAGTCTTAATTACTCACTTAGAGCTTGCTTGATAACTTTATCTAGAGTGAGCAACGCCCAGCTTCACCAGGAATTTTATGAAGACACTGGAGGAATGCTGAGTGAAAGAAAATATGAAAATCTGCCTTGCAATATTAATTCAATCAAAACTTGTATGTATCACAGCCTGCATTCATTTTGAGGAATCTAAGTCAGATGAAAACTGAAAGTAAGTTTTATTTGTGCCACAGTATGTCCAGTACCTCTGAGCAAAATGCTGCATTTTATTTTTAATAAATTTTCAGAGCTTTCTGAAAAAAAAAATACAAAACCAAAAAACAAAAAAAAAACCCCAAAACCAACTCAAAACACCAAACTCAAAACAAGGCAAGACAAATCAAAAATCACCAATGAAAATTCCATTTACAGAGGATATTTGCAGTGGAAGTTTTGTTCTAGCCAACCCGAATTTTCAAATCTCCCAATTATTTTTTTGATTTTTGGAACCTTCCTCCTGCTTCACATGAAGGACATCACTCACTGACAGTGGGATCATCCAATTTTCCACATTTCAAGTAAATCAATTTTCTTCTTGGCACAAAACATGCAGGATTATGACAGCTTTGCCCACGACCAAAGCAGTCCTGTCATAAAGCCAGGTGTCACTCACACTGCTTATTGCCCACAGTCCTGAGGTATGCTGACGTGCACTTCACAAGCCTTTGAACCAAACCTTTCTGTTATTCATTACCTGGCTTTCCATTCTCCCCAGTACATGTGCAAGGTTGTAGCATCTGAGGAAACATGCTATTTCTTTTTATAATAATCAATATCAACATCCCCTCCAGGCTGCATCCTTCTCAAGTAAGAGACTTCAAAGTAACAAATAAATATCACTTAATGCTCTATTAATTAGCATTTCTTTTGCAATGGTCAAAGGCAAGGTCACAGAGACTTGGAAAGGAGGTACTTGGTACTTTTATAAACTTCAACAAATTTAGTGTCCATGCTTTTCTGAGGAAATTGAAACCAAGCAGCTTTTTTGCCTAGAATTTTTAAAATGTGAATTACTCACAAAAAGCTCCTCTGGCTTTGATTCTCTATTTGGATTACCTGCAATTGCTTGCAAGCACTTAGATGCAAATAAGCACAATTTCCCTTCAAGATCAAAGACTTATTGGATGTCAGATTGTATCTCTGACAATCACAACTCTATATGCATAAGCCTAATGCTGCTGTATGCTCGTGCAGTCAGAGCTCTGTGTTTACTGTGTTAAACAGAAAGTAGGTCATTGCCACATAGTAAGTGAATGAGCAGTAACAGTATAAGAAATCAATAATTCTCTCTTGAGGCTTCAACAAGAGAAGTAGGGAAAGAGATTGGATTAATTCTACTGAAACAGTGTGGTTGGTCATTATTCTTTATGTGGATCAATATGAATTGAGTCTGAGCTATTCTAAAACGAACTGTTACTTTCCAGAAGGCAGGGAGCTATTTTGGTGATGTGCTCAAACCATAATAGTTACATTTGTCAGATTATCCATTACACCTCACATCTCCACAGGAATTCTCAGTGCTGTGATGTGCTGATGGAATCATCTTGGGTATTTTTACTTGAAGGTGAGATAATATAGCTGGAACTATTTTGGGCAATTTTTTAATGACCTTATTATCTTAACGATTCTTTAAAATATACTGAGGACAATTTGGTTGTAATTACCCCTAGTCATTTTTGATATTTAAAAAATTCCTTTACTGTCTAATCTGAGTATACAAAATATGACAAGATTAGATATTCAATATGAGATGCCACCTTAATATTAGTAACAAAGTACTTTTTGAATTGTGCTTACTTTCTTAGCCCCAGAATTCTGACAGATACCCAAGATGTATGAAATCCCAGCTGTCCCTTGGGAATACACTTCATGGTACTGTTGATGCATGCTGATCTGATCCTGTAACAAATGAACAGGTTCTGGAACTTTAAATTCCTTTTTTCTAAGGACCGGATTTTTGCTGTGATGAACTGTTATTGAAACAAGGAGAAAGACTTCAATGGATTTACAAGTATGTAAATCAGCTGATGTTTGCCACTGCTTTCATGATTTCAGAAAGAGTTGCAGCCTTTCAACACCACATTGCAGGACGAAGCCCTGAGGAATAAAAGTTAAAAATCCCCTTACAACCTCTATCATAGGGACTATGTGCTCTGAATGTATATTCAAGGAAGTGTTTAGAGCTGCATAATATATGCTGTGAAAGTGTCCTTCCTCCTTTTGACATTGACACAGATTGCCTCAACTCGTTGCAGAATTCTTCCCGCTTATAGCTAACTTCTTTTCCATTTATTATCTTTCTAGTATCTAATGATAGTGGGTGCAATGTGCAGTCATTTGGACCAAAGCAGTGTTCTTATATTCATACCCAGTAAATGGGAATGAAACAAGGATGTCCAGAAGCAAAGGAGGACTGCATGAAAGATATGGAGGGCACCGAAAAGTCAGCTTTTTGAAGGGAATGTGTAAGGAGATTATTGTAATCATCTTCATATGAAGATAAAGCACTTGACCTTTATCTTCATTGCAGCATTTAAAGGACGGGTGAAGTGTTTTGGTTTTTAATTCAAAAGACAAGGAATCAAATCTGAAAAAAAGCACCTATTTTCAATGTTAGCTATACAATAAAGTAAAACCTGCTTTCTCATACAATGTTTAGTAGACAGAGCCGCTCAGTAGATATCACTCAAAATGAATGAAAAGGACTTATGAAGAGTGGCTAAAAATCCTTTCTTCTCTCATTTGCACAGACTTTAGTCTCTTTTTCTCCAGAGATGTCATAATTCATTGTATCTCCAGTTACTATAGCGCTTTTCATGATGAACAAGAGCTGAAAGCACATTAAAGAATAATAAATGGACTAAGCAAATAGAAGAAAATCCTTTTTTTTTTTTCTTTTTCAAATTTACTAATATATGAGACTTTTCTTCCTGGGAAAATAATGCAATGGATTAAATTAAAGCAATGCTGACATTGTGGCTGGAAAAGCAAGGGCATTATTCATTTATTACTTCCCACTGAGTCACAGAATTTAGAGAGTGAGCACTATCTCACAGTGTACTTAAGGTCCTTGATTCTGCTAAACATGCACTTAAAACAGGGGAGTAATTTTCATGTGATTGCAATGGCAAAACTAGCATGCTCCAAGTAAGGAGCTGCATATGTCTTTGTGGGCTGGAAACCCAGATGGACAAGGCAGCTGATACAAGTACAAAAAATTAACCCAAATTTCTGTATCCTAGACGTGGAGAAATAGATCTTAAGTTTACTTCTGCTGAAAGTTATAGATTAATTTTGCCTTTTGGGTATCACTACACAACAGGAATGGAGATTAAAACAATGTGTTAAATGTTCGAACTGAACCCTTTAAAGTAGAGAAATTCCAGAAACAGCACTTCCTAAAGGTAACACCATGCAATTTCTCAACATATCTGCATCAGATAACAGGGAGTCCAAACATGCAGAACTCCTAGTGGAACAGGTCAGTGAGGCAAGTGGACTGAACGTGGACTTGGGATTAGAATTCCTAACAAGTCAGACTCCCTCCTCTGCTACACTGTCCTCAAACATAAGAGATTTAAATGACTTTAATTCCTGAATCTTACTGTCCTTTCCTTTGATCTGCTGAAACTCCTAGTCTGGCATTGAAATCCAGGTCCCATTAAAGTCCATAAAAACCTAGTCATTTGATTTCAACAATCCAGGATTTCACCTGGAATGCCTAGCTTTACCCACCCTAGGAACTTGGTTCTTTACTTCATTTAGCACTAGAATGAGCCAGAGTAATTACCTTGACTTGAATCCAACTTGAGGTGAACAACTCTTTAAGGAAAACTACCACACAGTGACAATAGCCATGAACAAAATAGCCCCAATAAAAATCACAAATTTCTGCAAGGACACAGGGATTTATTATGCTTTCTACGGGCAGAAGGCAGTATTGTTGATCTGTGCTGCCACCCTGTGTCATTCCACACCGCTGCCTGGTGAATTCAGTTGCTAACATATGGAGTATTCTCTGTGCAGCTCCAAATCCCTTACGATATTGGCCCCTTTTCCATTTCCTTTCTGTTGAACTTCGCCCACATAAAACACCTTCTCACTAGACTCGATCAGTGAGTGGGATGTACATTCCAGTTGGACATATTTGATATCAGCCTAGTTCCAAATACGTGCGTGCACCCACCCTTGAAAAGTAAAAGCTTTCATCATAGCAAAGTCAAACTGATATTTTTTTACCACTAGGGACAGACATCATTGTGTGCTAATTGTCAAATAGGTTATGCTCTGAATTTAATTGGAAAACTGTAATTGAAAATGAGGAGAATATTTTCATTACAGTTTTTTTTCAAGGCATTGCTTAATCATAGTTCATAATGGGGAAATACTTCAACTGAATTTCTGTAGGCAAGTCTGGGGACAAAAACTGTCCTTTCATGTTCACGTGAAGTCCTTTAGGCAAGAAGATTGCGATCTTTAATCATGGCCTTTAAACACAACTACAACCAATAAATGCACAGTTTACATACATAGGCATGTTTAGTGGAAATTACAACTTTTAACTCTGTGCAGATGTGCAGCAGCTTGAGTGGCCATGGGAAAAACCAAGCTGGCTCTTTCCTCATGGACAATTAGTGCTTCCCTCTGTTCAAGGGTGCAAAGGGCAGAAACATTCATTCCTTTCAACACAATCTTCCGGGTAAGAAAATACTGTATATGGAGAAACCTACAATGTTATTTGTTAAAGTTAGCTGCCAGCAAACCACATGGTGTCCTCTCTTTGGCAGACAGGACAAGTTTTAATTAAAGAATGATGTTTTCACAGGGCAGTATTTACCAATCGTGAGCGCCCAAACTTTGTTTTCTCACATCTGAAGCCGAGAGGCCTCCACTATTTCATGTTTGTGGTTCCCCTTGGAGCTGTAACAGCCAGGAAGTTTTACAAGAGACTCTGCAGTGTTGGCTTCGACTCTTCAGGTTTTTTCTTCATAATTCAGTTACTTCCTTCTGGATTACTCCTGCCCAGACTGCTGAGTGGGACATTTCTCATAGGTCCTGTCTCTTCAGAGAAAATACTCACTAGATATCAATCTTTGCATTTTATTTCACAACAATTTATTTTCTAAATTAAGTCTGAAACTGGTATACAAAACCCGCACCACAGAAAATACAAGACTGAAGATTGTTAACTAACTGTTAATTAATGAATACTGCCTTTGATCACGCACTGTTTTTTCACACTAATTATTTAGTGCTGATAATAGCTAGTACACTATAAACTGATATTTCTGGTAACTCTCAGGGACATTCAGTGTGGGATTTTATTTACTATGTGCTGTTTATTTGCATGCCAAAAGTGCACATAGGATGTTTTATCTCCTCATGGGCTTTTCATGTTATATCTTAGCTCCATTTTTTCACAAGTATTCATTGATAATTCCAGGTATGTGTGCACCAAGCAGTGGAGGGATGGACAGGCCAGCCACAAATGAGAAGCTTTTTACAAGTGTACCAGTGTCACATTGCACCTTGTCTTAAGGAGATGTTTTTGCCATAGAATGAGAATCACACTGTTCTGTAACTCAGATGCAGTATCTCTGCATGGGAATGTGCTTTGCCCTTCAGCCATGCCAAAAAACTTGAAGCTGCCAGAGGGATCTGGAACACGGTGTTGTCTTGTATCACACAAACATGGCCTTATCTTCACTGTGCAGTGAAAAAGGAGATATTGTTCTTCTTGATTTTGGAAAAATACTATCTGTTTTGCTCCTATTATGGAATATGTTCAGCTTGGTTTTTCAGTGGATGGCAGCACTTTAATGGCACTTTAAATACACTTCTTTTTTGCTCTATTTGCAAACCTAGTTTTGCTTTCAGTTCAAGTTTAAAGTAATCACATTGCAAAGCTCTGTCACGGCATGGACAGTTTTTCTAGAAAGATAAACAACACAAAACCCAGCCTAGACCACATATAAAAATTTTGTATCATTTCAGGGAAGTCCACACCTCTACTGAGGTCTTTTAAGACAGCAAATCACAAATTCCACATACAATAACTGCCTCAGTTTTCAGAGAAGGTTGTGATAGCATTGGAGGAGTTTTATCACTTTGCTTGCAGTGTCAGATTTTAGCTTTAGACTCTAATCCCACCCACCTAATGAGCTCTAAGTGCTCGGCTTGTCTCACTCGCCAACTGGTGTCAAACAAAAGCTCCTCCTGGAGGCAGCCCAATCGATAATGCAATTGGAGCAGCAAAAGGACGGAAGCTAAAATCAGCAGGGTGACCAACAAGAAAGTGGAGGTTAAGCCAAGGCTTTGCCATAAAAAAGGGTGATAACATCAGCTTTAAATAAGACTGGGGTAGAAGCAATGCTGCAGAACAGGATTCAATCCTGTATCCAGGAGGTTTTAAGATATGAGGGGGAGCCCTCATTCTCCAGAGGTTTGGTGACCAACCAACTAACTGGCTCTCTTTGGGATCACAAATCCGTCAGTGCAGCTCATGTGTGAAAGGCTCAGGTCATGGAAATCCCTGGGCTGCAGGGATGCTGGCAGGACATGGGATGTGTGCAGTCTGGGAGCTGTCCATGCTGGTTTTGGCTAGGACAGAGTTAATTTTCTTCTCAGTAGCTAGTATGTGGCTGTGCTTTGCATTTGAGCTGGAACCAGTGTTGATAACAAAGGATGTTCCAGCTATTGCTGAGCAGTGCTCATAGTCAAGCCCTTTCTGCCCTCTCCGCTGCCCACCAGCAAGGAGCCTGGGAGCACGAGAAAGGGAAAGCTGGACGGGGGACAGCTGACCCCAGAGACCCCAAGGGATGTCCCGCTGCAGGTGACACCATGCTCAGCGTACAAAGCTGGAGGAGGAAGGTGGCTGGGGGGACACTGAGAGTGGTGGAGTTTGTCATGCCAGGTTCACCATTACACGTGATGGAACCCTGCTTTCCTGGGCGTGCCTGAACAGCTGCCTGCAGATAGGATGTAGGGAATGAATTCCTTGTTTCCTTCGCTTGCACATACAGCTTCTGTCCCCCCTATTAAACTCTTTCTCTCAACCCAAGAGTTTCCTCACTTTTACTCTCCACAATTCTCTCTTCTATCCCACAGGGGGAGGGTGTGTGGGGCTTACTTGCTGTCTGAGGTTAAATCACTGCAAAAACTGAACACTAAAGCTATCTGTAAGATGATTCAGGAGCTTCTGGGGCTACAAACTTGCAAATTGTGTCATTCCTGGAACAAATCAGAGCAGGTATCACTTTCCAATATCATTTCTGAGCATCAAGTCAGCCCATGATCCTCAATCCTCACCTAAAACTGATATCACCCCTTTCCATGGCATAGCCTCAGTTTAGCTTTTCTTTCCTTCCCTGATCTCTGGCCAAGTTTAATTTCCTATGCGTGGCAAAAGTACCTACCAGCTTTGTCTTGCATTTTATTAGTTTTCCTTCTACCTTCTCCACATGCTCCAAAGGTGTGGAAGATGGAGGAGTTTTTTAATTTTTCACTAATCCAACATCTACTATCATACCGACCTAAAATTCTCATTGTCAGCATTGATTCCTTAAAAAAAATCATTAATATATGTGAAGAAAGCAAAATTGTCATCCAGGAATGAACTGCATATAACAAACCTGTTTAGTTGCAGAGGACAAATCATTTTTTGATAGTTCCAAAGTCACCAAACTAAAACAGTATTCCCAAGATAATTTAAGCAATGCTAAACAGATCATTTAGCAGAAAAAATCTTAAATATGCATGGCATGTAATAGCACTTCAGAAGCAGTTTGTACTTTTATTTTTGAAAGATGTGTAAATTTGACCAGCGTTCCCTAAGGTGTAAATTTTAAGGCTCTGTTGAATTTAATTGCTTACTAACAACATTATGTAATTCTCCAATTAATCTTCTCTCAAAACAAGCTTACCCATGAGATATTATTTCAAAGCCTATTTGTGCAAAATTGTTATTTTTGAAAATGAAAATGTATTTGAATTCCTAGCTGGACTTAATATCTTCTATTTTTGAACAATGTGTTAAGCAGGATCAGAAAATGTAACTGTTCAGTTTTGCAAATAAATGCAGCCCTCTCATAATTTAATGACATCAAACCTTCTTCTGGAACTGTTGATGTACCAGAAGAAGATCTGGGGCCCAATATTAAGAGAGCAGAATCTATAATCTATCTATGATCTCAAACTGGATGTATTCTTGGTATGTTTGCTGATTTATTTAACTCGTTTGCACATGTATAACATATACATGGGTGCTTGATACATTACGTAGCACACAGATAAATAGTTTCTTTTAGTCAAACACAGTTATCTGAAAGTAAAATGTGAGTTTGGTGAGCTCTATTATTAATAGATAAATTACTGAGAGAAGTGTATTGGTAAGTAGGTCTGGGATATGTATAGTCAATGATTTTTCCATGTATGGTGATTTTTCTAATGGTTGATGTTGTATCTGACATTCAGGATGTACATATTCCATTTATTGAAAGCTCTGTTGGTTCTGTTTTGAATGGCAAACTGTATGTGCTTGAGTTAACCACAATAGAAAAGCTTATCATAATAATGGCATACAAACTGCAAGAGGGCAAAAGCTTTGGCCCATAGCAGCACTGTATCAGACATTGCCTCATCTGGACGCAATTGCACCCTAAGTTATGTTTAAGAGTGAATAAGTCAAAGTTATTATCACGTTCACTTTTGTGCACAGTTGTCACTCTAGAGACAGTCTCCTGACACTTACACACTGCCTGGCCCTTAATGTTTTTATTGGGTTTTTCATCTTACAGGGAAAATTAAAAACTGAATTTTCATGTTCCAGAAAACAGAGTGTTTTTTTTCTGACTTGCTAGGTACAGAAATGTGAAGCATATAAAAGGTAAAGTGAAAAATATTATATATATTTTATTGACAGTAAGATTTGGAGGTTCCGAGGATTCCATATTTCTAGCTACACAATTTTTAATTAGAGTCTTCCAATCTCTTTCAGTACCCTTTTTGTCACAGCCTCACAACTTCATCCCGGAATTTTCCTGTTTGTGAATACATACCCCATTAGCCATAGACCAGTCCAGTTTCTCCTGATAAAATGAAAGGACAAACCCATAACTGAAACCTTGCTGTGCTGACCCTATTTGCAGAGTGGTCATTGATTTGATCAGCATTTTTTCACATCCTCTTCATCCCTCTATTAGTTTGTGAAAGTCATGGGAGATGACATTGCAAACGGACAGAAGGCTGAGTGACATGTACATTCCACATACATATGGATGAAATCCACACTGAAATGCTCCTCGTTTGTTTGTTTTAACAATGCAGGAGGCTGTAGCTACAAAGCTAACAACATGAGTTCTTTTAACACTGGTTTTGCTACGATTTTAGTCAAAATGAGCAAAAAGCAAACTTAGAGAATTTTGCAGCTCTTGAAAAGATTCACTACTGAATTACTTTTCATGTTGCCAAGGAAAACTAACACCAAAAAATCCCCAAAGTTTTCAAAATTTATAAAATCACCACAGAGGTGACTTAGAAGTCTGTGTTCAAAATAGATCCATTTGTTTAAGATATCCATTTATGCAAGATAAATATTTCAGAAAATTGCTTTGTTTGAAAGTCATAATGAAGGATTAAGAGCAACATATATTTGAATTTCAAATATATACAAATAAATTTGCATTTCTGTAAAAGTGTGCCAACTTTCCAGGAACTCCAGAAGACGTTTCACCCATATATGTCAACACATAAGTGTTATATGATTCTGACAAAAAATTAATATTGTTCCTGAGTCTACTGATCGATTAATGTAATCCTATTATATATAAAACAGATAAGAATAGCAACCTTAACTCATGATTCCCTTGAGAAACAGTGAGACTGAGAGACTTGATGACTGATGTAGAGATTACAGTGATGAAGAAGTCACCATTAACCCTAGCAAGGTCAGGGTTGCTTTTTGTAAGTCAGTGGCAAAGTTTAAAAGATTCCTGGAGCCATGACATACAGTCTTCAGTTTTAATAACTACTAAAGCCATCAGAAATACTAACTCAATTTTCATATTATTGTTGCAGGCCGTCATCCAACACTAAGCCTCTGTAGTAGGCTGCCTTCAATTATTAAGCAGTAAAGGTGGCAGGTCTTTATCAGGAACAGAGTAAAAGAGAATATTTTGCTTTAATACATGAAGGGAGAGACATTGCTGAGCATAATGAACTGTATACTATGTGGAGTACATCATAATGCCCTCTTTATTTAGGTTACATGTGGAAGATGAAACAAATATGTTCATACATTTCAGAGACACCTTTTCGAAACTTCAAATCATCTCATTTCATTCACTTTGGATAATATTTTACATCTGACAAAGCATGGATCATTCAGCAGATTAGGTCACATTGCCTATTTGAAGACTTTATAGATTATTTAAAGGAGAGAGACTACATGTCCTGAAAAATGTAAGTAGACAATGCAATGTGCATCATAAAAACCCTGCCTCATTTCTGCAACCGTACCTAGGTGTAGCTCCCCAGATAGATTTATAGGAGTGCCTGTACCTTGCCTGAAACTCAAGGATTGCCGAGGCTACAGCTGTCTGTCAGAAGGATGCCTTCTCTGCTGGTAGCAGTGCTTGTGCACCTCTCCTTCCAGTCAGCTGCCACTGTAACTACAGCTATGGAGAAAGCACCATAAAGAACAAAAGCTATGGGACAGCACTGCACTGGTTTGTGCTTCATGAAATGCTATTTATTTCAGTATATGACTTACTATGGCATATGTAAGTTAGCAGAAATTGTTTGACCCACTGAGACTTGAGAATTAACTGAAATACGGGGTTTGAGCAAATTAAAAAAATGTACAATCTTCAACATTTTTTGAAGTGTTTTGACTCCAGATCTTCAGAACAATAACCCTCATTTTAAAGTTTCATTTCAACGTACAAAATGATGACATGTAAAAGACATTTAACAAGACTTGAAATTGTGTCTCGTGTCTACAATGTGTTTATAAGAGCTGGCCAACTGCAGCACCATGTAGACATTAACAGTAGAAGATACAGATGGTTTCTGCTCAGCGTTTGCTTACAATAATAAAGTGTAAATCAAGTTGCATTTTGTTCTGCATTTTAAACAGCTGTTTAAGACCCAGTATGAAATCTAAAACCAAGTACTACTTAGAATATAACATGTCTTGCTTTTCAGAAAGAGTCAGTGAACTGGAGAACATTTTGATTACTTTAACTGTACATCCTTTGTACATCTTGATTGCTAAGAAAATTAGATTTGCACCTCATGCTTTTCCTGCCTATCACTGAGTTCCCCTCTCCTCTGCCGACTAATTGCAATGGAACCTGATGAACGCAGAAGTCCCAGGGATATTAGATTCCATGTTTTGTTTAAGAGACAAGATGACCAACAGAAAAGCTGAGCACTCAGATGAGGGAAAAGCAGGAAGCGTCCCTTACACGCTCATTTTGCTGAGCAATTTGTCCTTGCATCACTCCAAATCAGCTGCGGCATGTGATTGCCCAGGTGGCCTACATGGTGCTCAGGTAGCCAAAAAGCCCATGGCATCACTGTTTGTGCTGTGGTTTTATCCCAGACAACAACAAAACCCACACAGCCGCTCACTCGCTGTCTCACCAGTGGGATGGGGGAGCAAATCAAAAACAGTAAAACTTGTGGGTTGAGATAAAGACCCAGGGAAAACAAAAACAAAAGTAAAACCCCAAGTAATTAATTCAGTTCTTCCCATGGCAGGCATGTGTGCAGCCATTCCCAGGAGGGCAGGGCTCCATCACACATAACAGTGACTGGGGAAGACAAATCCCATCACTCCAAATGTCCCCCTCTCCTCCTCCTTTCCCCAGTTTATATCCTGCCCATGATGTCACACAGTCTGGAATATCCCTTTGGGCACTTGTGTCACCTGTCCTGGCTGTGTCTCCTCACAGGCACCCCCGGCCTCCTGGCCACTGTGGCCATACAGAAAGCAGAAAAGGCCTTGGCTCAGTGTAAAACCCTGATCAACATTGCTAAATTATCAACCCTGTGTTCAGCAAAATCCAAAATACGACCCCATATTCACCCCTATGACGACAATTAATTCTACCCCAGTCTCAAAGCCAGCACACTTGTGTGGACAGCAAGACTGAGGAAGTTATCATTCCCCTGCACCCCACACTGGTGAGGCCACACCTTGAACCTGTGCTCAGTTTGGGGCTCTCCTGACAAGGAAGACATGAGGTGCTGAATTGTGTCCAGAGGAGGGAGTTGGTGAAGGGTCTGCAGCAAAAGTTCTGTGAGGAGCAGCTGAGGGAGCTGGAGGGCTCAGCCTGGAGAGCAGGAGGCTCAGGGGACACCTCACTGCTCTCTGCCACCAGCTGAAAGGAGGCTGCAGCCAGGTGGGGATCAGCCCTCTTCTCCCAGTGACAAAAGATGAGAGGAAATCACCTTAAGGTGCACCAGGGGAAGTTCAGATTGGCTATTAGGAAAAATTTCTTCATGGAAATCACTGGTACAGAGAAGTAGTTGAGTCATCAGTCCTAGAGGAATTTAAAAGACATGTAGATGTGCTGCTTTGGGACATGGTTTAGTGGTGGCCTTGGCAGTGTGAGGGTAATGGTTGGACTAGTTAATCTTAAAAGTCTTTTCCAAACTTAATGATTCTATGATTTTACACTGCTAGCACAGGGAATGAAAAATCAGAGTAGGGATGAGAGGCTTTGACAACATTGCAATATGGGGCAGATAATGGGAATGGCTTTACTTCAATGTAATGTACACAATTTATGCAAGCACCTGTCTCTTCACATAACAAACTTCTGATACCTTAAATAGTCACAGATGCAAATATGGCATTTTTACTGTCACTGCTACTTCAGCATGTCAGAATTCTCCAGCTGAGTACACCATGTGTTCAAACATAATAAGAAAAACTGAAGATCAGTAAAAAATTGCTCCTCTGGCTATTGGAGTATAGACTCTGGCAATACCATCCCCTGGTGGTTCAGATCATATAAACATTAATTCACTTTCAGGCTTTTGAAGTAAAATAACCTAGTCCTGAAATGAAATCTGGTAAAATTATGGAGATAAGTTGCTCAAAAACCTCTTCCAAAAGGCAACTGACCAACCTCTGCTGCAAAGGATAAAGAATGGAACTTCTTAGTTAAACACAAAACAGCATTTCCATTCCTGAACAGATTATGCTGAAATTTTTGGAGAGAAACAGCTTGTGTAGGCATGGGACTTTTAATACCAAATATCTGGATAAACATATGATCCGAAAACAAATCTTTTGAAGGAAAATAACACTAAGTATCTCTCTACTCAAAGACTGAGAATTAAATTATCATCTCATTCTCACCATTGGTAAAGCTCATTTGCCACCATTGCAGTCACACAGAATTTTTTGTTAAGTAACTGAAAGCAAAATCTGGTCATACTAATCAAAATCATTTTATGCCATTTACCAAGACAAGTCAACAAAATAAGTTTAGAAACTGTTATATTTTTAAAATGTCAGTGATTTTTCTGAATTACTGTTCTCTTAAGATGCAAAAGTCATGTTAAATATATATATATTATGTGTGTGTGTGTGACTATATTTCACAAAGAATATAATGGACTACTCTTACACTATCAGTGTAGCAGAAATCTTACACAGCAAGAAAATTTAAAAAAATAAGTAACGTAACATACCAGTTTCTGTTTTATTTCACAGAAGAAAAGCTTTGTTGTACAAAACGTATCAGAGACAATAGCAGAAGAAAGAAAAAATATTTAAAGTTGTCTAAGGGATCATATAAAAGACTTCCATCTTGTGATTAAGTTTAGGATAATGTATTTTGAAACTCTGCTTGCTCAGACTGGTTAAGTTTGTGAAAGGTTGCCTGTCAAACACTATGTCAGTGATATGAAAACAGACAGCCAGAAAATCATCCTTCCAATATAAACATCAACTAAAGTAAATAAATGTCTGCAGCAGAATGCCAGCCTGATGTTCCATTAAGATGAATGTTATAAGCTATGAAGAAAACTAAATATTGATGACAAGAAATCTGCAAAGAGAGACAGTAGCTTATGGTCAGATTAGAAAACTGTTAGCAAAATGAAGAAAGTGAACAGTCAACAGAAACAACAGTATACCCTTGAATACAAAAATTGCTACAAATTAACCTTCTGTGACTAGTAATAAACATAAGCATATGAAACATTTAGAAATACTCGAAAACTGAGCCATGCAGTGTAAATTCATGGTTCTACACAAAGTTCAGAAATACCTTTTTTAATATGTTCATTCTTTTGAGAACATTGTTCATTATATGTTTACATCATTGTTTCATTTTAATTTGAAAAAATGCTGAAGTTCCTATCATGACTAGTTTCTCATGGTGCTAGATATAATGCCTGGAAATATATGCTAAAACATATATTGAAAACAACACATACTGGAAGCAGGTCCTATGAAAGAGTGTGACTTGAACCTAACCTGAACCAATACAGAAAAATAGGACAAAGAGAGCTGGTGAATTGGTAGAAGGCAGGAAGAAATCAGGTATAACGAAAATAAGGAGCAAACAGATTGCATTTGCTAGTATCCAGGAGCTAAGCTTTGCATAAGCTACTGCATCTTTTCACTAACCTTAAAAAAGAATGTGAAAGATAAGTAATTAAGATAGATGATAGGTTATATCGGTTAACGCACAACATCCACACTCTAACTACGGCAAGTTATTGGCCTTTTATTTAATTCAAAAATTAATGAAATGAGGAAATTACATGGAGAACACAAACGAGACAAGCAGAGACAATGAAGGGTGCTGGAGCAACCAGGAGCCATGTGGGCACAGGAGAGTTGCTGGACGTGCCCCAGGACGGCGTGGGAGCAGCAGGGCAGGAGGGCTGAAGTGCGCCCAAAGCCACGACAGGGTGATAAAATCCCTACAGTGACTGAGCAGCAGCAGCTCGAGGCAGACAACTCCTGCCAGACACGAAGAGATCAGAGACGGTGGACACAAAAATTCCCGGCATACTTTAAATGCCTTTTTTTTTTTTTTTAATATGGTTAACATCATAGCCAAATAGAGGACAAGTGGCGTGAGACATGCCCTTTACGACATTTAAAATCCCATGTATTCTCATCTGGCACCGGGCTTCTTAAATCTAATCAGGTAACCAGGCTCTTATATCCAGGAACAAGAGACTGGCAATACTTGGTGGCCACACTTCACAGGTGCTGTCCTTCTGGGCAACCTCATGAACACGCAGTATGAAATCAAATTTCAAGTTACTATCTCAAAATCCTGTTCATCTACAAAACGGAAGGAATAGAAGCCCAGACACGTAACAAGCACTTTCCCGGTGGATAAGACATCCTGCGAAGCCTCAGAGCTGTCCCATTTCGACACTGACATGATGTTTCCAGCCTTACCTGGCCCGTGCGGTGGCTGTCGAGCCCTGCACACACACACGGGCTCTGCACGCCCAGGGACAGCCGCAGCTCATGGATGAGCTTTATCCCCACTCACCGCTGCCGGCCCCTTCTCCCCACCGAGTCTTTGCACTGACATATCCATGCACTGCCAAGGCATGGGCGAGCAGCGGTGCCGCCCTTGGAACACACCGATCTCTTGTGGCTTGTTTTGCTGTTTTCTTTAATTTGGCAAAGCAAACAACAGACTCTGCTCAAAGGTCGCTCCTTTCACAACTCACGGAGCTTTTCGATTTTCCTGAGAACTTCGTGAACAACGTAAAGGCATTTCCAAGAGATTGCCCTGCTATCCCAGGCCAACTATCACCAAAATGGCAAACAGAGCAGCGGCAACCCGCTGCCCCGGCTCGGAGATTCGGGGCGGCTCGGAGAGGCTCGGGGCGGTTCGGCCCGGCCGGGGTGACTCGGAGAGGCTCGGGGCGGTTCGGCCCGGCCGGGGCGGTTCGGAGAGGCTCGGGGCGGTTCGGAGAGGCTCGGGGCGGCTCGGGGCGGCTCGGGGCGGAGCTGCGGGGCCTCCGCCAATGCGGGCGGGGCGGCGGCGCCTGCGCTGGTGTCCGCTGCGCTCCGCTCCGTGCGGCCCGGCCTGCCCGGCCCGCTCCGCCATGTGGAGCCGCTACCGGGGGCTGCTGGGCCGCGGCCGGTGAGCGAACGGGAGCGGGCAGGACCCTCGCCCCTGCGGTGCCCCGGCGCTCTGCCGAGGGACGCGGAGCTCCGGGCACAGGGCCCTGCTCCCCGGGCCGGTGCCGGTCGCGGCTGGGGCACCGACGGCGGGAGCGCGTTTGTTGAGAGGGAATGGTGTCGTTTCAGGTCCCTGAGCCGCAGGGCGTGGAGGTGGAAGAGCGTTGCCGCGAACGAGAGAGCGCTGCAGTACCGGGTGGGCGAGCGGATCCACGGCTTCACCGTGAAGCAGGTGAGTGTCCCCGCCGGCGGCGTTTGCTCTGTGTGTGTGCATAAACTTCGCCGTGCTGGGAAGGCACCTGGGGGAGCCCAGGCGGCTGCGCATGAAATACTTGCTTCGCGTGGTCAGTCAGAAATGATTCAGGAGTTCCTTCTCTGTAAAGAAGTACTTCAGGTGCCATTAATACATATTCTTGTAGGGGGCTGTTTCTGGAGTAAATATAATGCACCCCACGAGCTTGTGTGTTGGCCGCAGATGTGACCTTTCAGTGTGGCCTTCTGAAAGTCCTGACAGATAACGGAACTTCAGTGTGCGAGTGTGTGAATGTGATAAACGCATTCAAATAATGTGTGTCATTTTGAAACTCTGCTTGCTCAGAGTGGATAAGTTTGTGGAAGGTTGCCTGTCAAACGCTATGTCAGTGATATGAAAACAGACAGCCAGAAAATGATCCTTCCTATATGTACCTTTCCTAAGGTACACTTAATACCTCTGTTGGAAACCTGCTGTTGAAATACGTTGAATTTCTTTCTACTTTTTTAAAGGAAAAAAGCAGGATCAGCTAGTAAATATTGTAGTGAGAAGTGATTGCTAGTGACAGAGCTAGTGGTAGAACAGGGTCCTTGCTTTTTTCTATATCTGCCCTAGCCACTGACCTTTGAATATAAGGCTTTTCTTTTGTATTTCTGATTGAATTTTTATCTGTACCATAAGAGTATGGTTCTTTCATGGTAGTATATTTTCACGGGGTTATAAATTTTATTTAAATATTATTTTCCATTTAGATAATTTTTTTCCCCTCAAACCACAGGAGCAAAAATTTAATACTGTATAAGCCGGTATTATCTATAGGACCGACAGACTAATTCCTATATCATGCACAGTTTATTTGACCTTGTTGAAGTCACACTGCAATACAGGTGTGTTCTTCCAATGCAGGTGACAGCTGTTCCTGAGCTGTTCCTGACTGCAGTGAAGCTTAGTCACGATGGGACAGGAGCCAGGTATTTACATGTGGCTCGGGAGGACTCCAATAATCTGTTCAGGTAAGACATTAATATCGGTATTACACATTCAATCTCCACATCACCTTGTGTTTTTTCAGTTGTAATCCAGTATCATGGCTGGATTATTCTGTGATAACAGGGAGGACAATAGTTCTTTTGTAGGGCTGCTTAGAATTTTTCAGGTTAGAACAGATATCATGAAGTCAGTTGTTTCAGTCTGCTGCTCAAAACAGGGTCAGTGTTTAATTCAAGTTCAGTTCTGCCTTGAAAACTTTCAGGGACAGAGATTATGCAACCATAACCTTCCATGAGTTTTTTTATTTGAGCCTCTTGGGTATAAAGAAATGTGTTTACTCATGTGCTGAGAACTTCTGTACTAGCTCCAGAAATAGAAGTGCAGAGGCTGTACACACTCTGAGAAAGATGGGTGAGTGCCCGGGAGCATGAAGAACTCAAACTCTGCATCCTGGTGTGTGCCATGTTTGCTGTTAGGCAGCGATGATGCTCCCATAAATCACAGTTGCAGGTAGGGGTGGGTGGACTTCTCCCAAATGACTGAATCCCTCTTCATGTTCTCTCTTGTAGTATCCAATTCCGAACCACTCCGATGGACAGCACTGGGGTCCCACACATTCTGGAGCACACGGTGCTGTGTGGCTCCCAAAAGTATCCCTGCAGAGATCCTTTCTTTAAAATGTTAAACAGGTCACTCTCCACTTTTATGAATGCATTCACAGGTAAGCCCAAAGGAAATAATACCACTTAAAATGCATGAAGTTTTATTGCAGTAGAGATGTCTGTTGGGTCTCCTTAGTTTGGCTTTGGGGAGCCATTATTATTGGGTGTGAATGTTGTGAGATATTAAAAAGCCAACAAGGCAAGACAACAAAATAAGTCTTGTTCATTTTTCAAAGTCCCAGTAGAGCTGGAACTTTGTAGTATACAAAAATGCATTTAATTATTTATATGGATACATGACCAAAGCAAAGTTTTCATAGTAAAATAGCTGCGGTGTTAAATATATGTATTCCTCAGCAAAAATACATTTCTTGTCTTCCAGTTATTTATGTGGATGAGAAATAAAAAATCAGCAATGGCAAAATGCGCCCTAGACTTTCTAAAATTCTGATTATTTTTACCTTTATTTATGTGCAGCTAGTGATTACACACTCTATCCATTTTCAACACAAAATCCCAAGGACTTTCAGAACCTCCTGTCAGTGTACTTGGATGCAGCTTTCTTTCCATGTTTACGTCAGCTAGATTTCTGGTAAGACAGTTTGAGATGTATACAAACCTTAAAAAAAAAAAAAAGCCCCGCTCCCCCAAATCAACATAACCTTCAAACTCTCAACACTTGCTATTATTTATTTTTCAGGCAAGAAGGTTGGAGGTTAGAACATGAGAACCCAGCTGATCCTCAGACACCTCTAGTCTTCAAAGGAGTTGTTTTTAATGAAATGAAAGGGGCATTTGTAAGTTTTGTAGATGTTTGTTTTAAGGCCTTACAGATGGTGAAGTAGCTTCAGCTGTAGGTTATCAGTGGCAGTATTGCACCAGATTCCCATTCCTCCTTTTGGCAATTTAAGTCCTTAGTAAAGTCAACACTGTTGCATAGAATTTTTTTAATGAGCCTGTAAAAAGTTTGTTTATGTATAGAAATGCACCTTGTTAATGGATTTTATTGTAAAATACTCTACTGCATTAATATGGAAACATAGCTGCTTTTATTAAAGTACATGGGACTGCCTGCTTGTGTGAGGAGGTTGTGTAAGTTAGAGCTCTGAGGTCTTATTATTGGGAACCTTTTGTCTTTAAAATGTGTTTTAGTGGCTTTTTTCTGAAATGTGGTGTTTTCCTATTAAGACAGATAATGAGAGGATATTTGCACAGCACCTGCAGAACAAAATCCTTCCTGATCACACTTACGGTGTAATTTCTGGTGGAGATCCATTATGTATTCCTGACCTTACATGGGAGCAGCTTAAGCAGTTCCATGCCACACATTATCATCCAAGCAATTCCAGGTATGTGAGATCAGTGATTAACTTCTTAGATTATTGGGTTAGCGCTTGCTTTGTATTCTTGTGAGGAGAAAACCAGAAGCACAGTGTTTTTATCCACGTGGCCAGCAACAAAGATAACCTGTGCCCTACAGCAGCTAGAACAGCATGGAAGCAAGGATTTTTTTTTTCTAGAAAGAGCAGTGAAGAGTGAATTGAAAGCAGGAAAGAAAAGTGGCTAATTTTCTCAGGTATGTCTGTTTGCCTGATCATGAGGATGTGTTTCGGGATTGATAGAGCTGAACTCCTGTGAGCTGGGGGGGAAGGAAGCATACTAGTAAGAATTTAGCAGCAATATTAGGGAGTTAAGATACAAGTAGCACAGATTAATCTAAGGGCTCCTGTCCTCTTTGAAGTAACACAGATTCAGTTAGAAGTTACAAATGAACGATTTAATTTCCTCCTGCATCACATAGTACTGTAGTGAGTTCTAAATAATGGATAGTAATTTGATTCAGGTACTGGTTTGGTTGGTATTAATAAGGTATTAAAACTGGAAGTCAATTTGAAAGTTACACGCAGGAAAATAATTCTGTCTTCTGTACAAATTTTTTAGCCTGTTAGTCTGTTTAATTCGCTTGTGGAACATCAGCTTGTGTCATGACAGTGAATTTACAATCCCTTGACTTTTTTCATAATCCCAAGTGTTCTGCTGTACTGGTGTTGAGATTTTAATCAGGAGATGAGATTCACCTGAGGCATAGCTTATGTTCATATTTGGCCCAGTGGAAGTCATTTAGGTGTGAGAATGTGTTTGGTGGACTGACCATGGAACACAGCCACGTTTATAGACAGACAAAACTTAGGACATTAAGTCTAGGATTTTAAGTATAAAATATTTATACTTGAAGTGTGAGGACCATAAGAATTTTGTCTTCTGAAACTTAGGAGCACTGGGTTTCTGGCTTCAATTCCTAATATTTTTTTCTGGAACATTGTATATTTCTGCAACTGAATAAATTTGTACATAATAAAACTGAATTTAGTGAAAGTAGTAAGGTGTTTAGTGGCCCACAAGCTGAGAAATGTGAATTTTTATCAAGAGGTCTCTGAATTTTATATATGTTGCATAGGTTGAAGACCCACCAAACTATTTTCCATTTGAGTTGTAACAGAATTGCTGGAAAGTACATGAAATTCAGAGTATAATACAAGTAGCTACTGGTAAATTTCATATTAAATCAAATGCTTATTCCCAATATTTTATTTGAAATGCAGATTTTTCACTTATGGTAATTTTCCACTGGAGCAACATCTGAAGCAAATACACGAGGAAGCATTGGTAAAATTTGAAAGAATTGAATCAAATACTGACATCCCAAAACAGAAACTCTGGGAAAAACCTGTAAGTAAAACCAACAAACAAACACCACTACACCCAACACCCCCCCCCGCCCCAGGTTAATATTTTAAACTAACCTGCTGAAGTTACTCTTTTGTTTAGAATTGTCTAAATGAGCTGAAGTATTTTTATTTTGGTTACATGGGGGACAAACTACACTTACTTTTGAGTTTCAGTAATGTAATGATTGCCTGCAGTTGTTTGTTTCTCTTACTTCCAATTTTCAAGTCCCTTGCCATTTGAAGTACTTATTAATGGAAAGCTTTTAGGGCTAATACTGATACTTAGTGTCAGGAAATATGCTTTCTAATGGTGTCAAAAATAATATCCATATTCTCTTCCTCCCCCTCCTCCTTTTCCTCCTTGGCTTGCCCAGAAGTGTAAATATTCTTCCAAAAACAGCTCAGATTGTTATTTATGGCCAGACTTTCTTCAGCCTCTCCTGTGTTATCCACTTCTAAAAATTGAGATGCTATGCACATTTTTCAATACAATTTGTGTTTATTTGCTCACGGATCTTGAATTTACTCATGAGCGTCTGTAAAATTATTTTAAATAATTGCAAAGATGATGCTATGAAGATGCAAGTAATTTTTTGTTTGTAACTTCTGCTCTGAGTTTAGTGTGTATCATTTATTTTATTTTACAGAGAGAACACAGGGTAACATGTGGCTTAGACTCCTTTGCTGCTGATCCTTCCAAGCAGACCACAGTCAGCGTCAGCTACTTGTTGACAGAGTGAGTATATCAAAATGAAATTCTGGATAAAAGATTCATTTTAGATCCTTAGGCAAGGTGCAGGCATGTTTTTTGTCCCCAGTCCCTCTTGGTAAATGTTATCTCTGAAGAAAATAAGGCCATGGGAAAATAGATGAATCTTGCTTTACTAAATAAAAGTGTAATTGCTGAATAATTAGCTTTAGCAGATAGACACAAGAAAAATCAAGTGTTAATTTACAAAACTGTTCAGTGGATGAGACATTTGAAAACATCTTCCTTTTAATTCCCTGCCATGTGCAAGCTCTTCTGTATGACCCTGCTACTAACTTATCCTCCCCTTGCAGCCCAATTTAAATTGCTTTCCTGGTAGTTACAACAAGTGAAAGATGCAGAGCCCTCCTGTTTCCCTAAGGTCTGATGCAGCGTTCACAGCTGACACTTATTTCTCCCTTGCTGCCTCTGCCTTTGTTTTCTAGTTCTTTTGAAATGGACTCAGTGATACTAGGTGTCACATATGGTTTTTAAGTACTAATAGTTTTTCTTCAGTATTACAGACACTTTTGAGACGTTCACCTTAAGCCTGTTATCTTCACTGTTGGTTGATGGGCCAAATTCTCCTTTTTACAAAGCCTTGATTGAGTCTGGCGTTGGTACGGATTTTTCTCCTGATGTTGGGTAAGTGTTGCAATTCACATTTCATCACTATGAGCCGTGTTAGAAAAACTGAAAAGCAATTTTAAGTTGGAAGAACTCATCTCTTATGCAGACAATTTACACCAGAGTAATCTTGTTTTAATATTAAAACATCATAAGAGTTTCTCCTGGTGAACTGTAAAGCATTCTCAGATGTAATTTTTGGCTCATCAAAATACTTGCTTAGAAGCTAAATTGGTTTAATCAAAGTTATATTGTTTACAGCTTATGAACCGTAAAAATGGAGAGATGGAATAAAATATGAAATACCTTCAGTGCCTTAATTTACCTGGGTTTTTCATCCTGGATATTTAAGTATTACTCAGAAGTGTTTGTGAGCTCTTCTCTGTAACCATGTTACTTTTATTGCTTTAATTTTATGGTTTAGAAGTAGGTAGGTTTGTCACAAATGTGCCTTTGTGCAATCAGGTGCTGTTAACCTGCCATCACCTCAGTACAAAAGGATGTTTCAGGTGACACTTGCTCCAACTGGATGGAGCTCCCAGTTCTTTCTTCCAGCTGCAGCTCCCAGCCCATATCCTGAGTGCTGTCTGCACTGAGCTTGGACTCAGCTGCATTTTGCTTTTTTTTTGTCAGCACAAAGAAAGAAGTGCTTTCCAGGCATGATTCATCTGACTGATTTCTAGACTTGAGGCTGACAAAAATCATGCCTTTTTCTTCAGTGACTCTCTCAGGTGTTTGAGTGCAAAACCTTATTATGCTCACCCATGAATTTAATGTCTTACTCTGCCTGGCTTCCTGTGCCATGTAGGCATCTTAATATTCCAGAGCATGGCAGTAGAAATCTGTCTTAAGACACTGGAGTAAGGGATTATGTTATATTTTTTTGTCAGCTGGTCCTTTTCCAGCTTGGCTGGATTGATAGGGAGTTGAACTGTTCTATGAGCTGGCTTTAATTTGCCTTAGTGACTGTAGTGATGAATCTACAAGAATAAGGTTGAGTCCAGAGATGAGTATTGCAGAATCCAGTGCCTGAGCTTGCCATTGAATTCTTTCTCTGGTTTTTAGACGTGTAATAGTAGTTGTTTATGAGTGCCTGTGCACCTATTGCTTTTTGTTTGTTGGCTTTGGTTTGAACTGCTAGGTGTTCTGTATTTCTGCAAGTGCCAATTTGTCTCTCTAAGGATGAGCTCTGTGATTAACACTGTCTGACAGCTTGGACAAAATTGTCTGTACTGTTATATTTTTTTTAAGACAGTTGATAACAATTGCAGCAAACATGGGAAACTTCACCTTAACCACTTACTGTACAAACACTGCTTTAGAAGTATTTCACTTGTCTGCTTAAGTGGAATGTATGTGTTTGGTGTTACATGCTGCTAAAATTTTCACCTTAAAAACGGGAGACTTCTTTACTTGAAGGAAATTACAGATGAATGGGAAGATTAACAGCAAATACTAGCTTTACTTCTGTAGCTGTTTTTCTTTCTCTAAAACCATATGCTGTAGGTTTTCTTAGCAGTGGCTACTACTACTGAAATTGAACAAAAAAATGCTTTTAAGTTCCATTTCTTGCCTCTTTGGTAATTACTTTCTATCTAGCTTTTAAAACCTTGTGTGTTTGTATATGTGGAAACAAAGGGTGTTTTTTCCCTTCTCCTGCCCTTGTTGGCAACTGTCATGCTTAAGTTGTAGTACTTGTCATAACAGTTGGTTATGTTTTACTCTAGGTTTAATGGCTCAACAAGAGAAGCTTATTTCAGTGTGGGTCTACAGGGTATTGCTGAAGGAGACATTGTTACTGTGAAACAGATAATTGATAGAACAGTCGATGAAGTAATTGAGTAAGTAATGCTAAATTTTTAAGAATACTTAGATAATATAATAATATCTAGACATGTAATAATACAGACATATATATATAAGAATATGCATTAAAAATCTTGTTATATGACAATAAAGGCACCAAAGCAGAAGTAATATTTCTGCTACTTCCTTTATTGTAGCTTGTTCTCATCAGTGTAACCTTTGTGAGTTTAATGGTAGTTCAGTTTCTCTAAATGACACAACATGATTAGATTATTTCATATCAATTTTAATTCAGTGTGAAAGATGTTATGTTGTAATGCTTCCTTTATCAATCTAATAATTCATTTTCATAACTTCACTTAAAATGATCAGTGTTAATGGCTATGATTTCCTTCTCTCATCACCCCTTCCCAAAGGAAAGGATTTGAGGAAGATAGGATCGAAGCTCTACTTCACAAAATTGAAATTCAGTTGAAGCACCAGTCTACGAGTTTTGGACTTGCCCTGACATCTGTAAGTCTGCGTGTGTGGTTTTTTTCAGAATAGTTAAAAAAATCTACTATCTGTGTCTTTATAAAATACAGGGTCTTTTTATTGGCTCCTGATGTATAAAACTTTCCACTTAAGGGATCTTCCTTTGTCATATTGTGTACATCTTTCTTCTTTTTAGTAGCTGTCAGTCTGTCTGTGGATTTCCCACTGTAATCAGGCAGGCAGTGAGCCTGTTGTCTTTGCCTGCATAGCAGCTTTGATTGCAGTAGACTGGTTACTTCTGTGAGGGGCATATCATACTGTCTCTGGGAGCTGTATGTTTTGGCTAGATGCCTGTGTATTTTCTATAAGCCAAATAGAAGGACTGTATTTTTCTATGGACTTTAGGATTGTACTGCTGTAAGTTAATTTCTAGATTCACAAGGGGAAATGTGCAGCAATTTGATTCTTGGCCTCAAATTTTAATACCAAACTGTTACAGAAAATCCATTCCACAGCAGAATGTTGTGTCTTGAAGCAGTCTGCAAGTCATCGTGTATTTGGAATGAGTGAGGTGCAGTATTTGCAGTCACTGTGGAAATCAGGGTCTCCTGCGGCCACTCATTCTTTAATCTGCTCTGTTTTTTCCGCTGGGCACCAACTCCAGTTCCTCAGTGCCTGTTTTGCTTTCTGTCTCTCAGGTGATGTATTTTCTTTGCATGAGCAGGATTTCATTCCTAGATATACACAGGCAAAGAAGCAGAGCCCTGGATTAACAGGAGATTTGTAAATGGAGGAGCACAAACAAAAACTGTTTCAAATCAGATTCCCAAGCAGCCAAATAGGCAAATTGTGGATATTTAAGTGTCTGTTATGTTTCATGGTAAATCTGGTAAAATATGCCTGACTTTAATAGTCAGTACTTTCTGGCATGCCTTCATATGTTGTGAGTAATTCTGTCTGATGAAATATTTATGGATATAACTTTATCCCTCCACATTTTTAAGTCTTGAAATTGATTCAACTGCTATGCTTTCATTCTAAAAAAGAAAGCTCTTGAGTATTTGTTACTTTTAAAGACCAGTCTTGCAGGATTTAATGTTAATTTTCCCACAGACGAGAGTAATGTTTCAGTTTGTTTCCCTGAAGTCGTATTTTAGAAGTTTTGAAAAGGGCCTAGTTATAGGGACCTAGTTATAACTAATGTGATCATACAATCATAGAAAGATTTGGGTTTGAAGGGACCTTTGAAGATTATCCAGTTCCAACCTCCCTGCCATAAGCAGGGCCATCATTCACTAAATCTAGTTACTCAAAGAACTTTTGAGATGTCTTCAAATACTTCCAGGGAATGGGGCACCCACAGCTTCTGTCAACAACCTGTTCCACTGTCTCACCACCCTCATAGTAAAGAATTTCTTCTTTATATCCAGTCTAAATCTGCCCTCTTTCAGTTTAAAACCATTGCTGCATATCCTGTCTGTACAGGATTGTAAAAAGTCTGTCTTCTTTTAAGCCCTCTTCGTATACTGAAAGGTCACAGTAAGGTCTCTCCAAAGCCCCTTCCTTCTCCAGACTGAGCAACCTCAAGTCTCTCAGCCTTTGTAGGAGAGGTGTTCCAGCACTTTGGTCTTTTTTGTGGTCCTCCTCTGATCTACTCCAACAGGTAGATGTCTGTCTTGTACTGCAGGCCCCAGAGCTGGATGTGGTACTTCAGGTGGGGTCTAATGAGAGTGGAGAAAAGGGCAGCAGCATCACCTCCCTCACCCTGCTGGCCCTGATTCTTTTGATGCATCACAGGATACAAGTGACTCTCTGGGCTGGGAGCACATGTCGTGGTCTCAGTTCCAATTTCTCATCGACCATTGTCCCCAAGCTCTTCTCTGCAGGTCTGCTTTCAAACCTTAAATGACTAAACTTGTACTGATTTGGGGTCATTGTACTTGTACTTGTAGTGATACTGGGGTCATTGCCCCAGCCCCAGTGCAGGACCTTGCACTTGGCCTTGTTTGAACTTCATAGGGTTCACATAGTTGCACTCCTCAAGCCTGTCCATGTCCCTCTGGATGACATTCCTTCCCTCGAGAGTGTCCGCCACACCTTTCAGCTTGGTGTCATCTGCAAACCTGCTGCCAGTGCCCTCAGTGCCACTCCCTGTGTAATTAATTAAGGTGTTAAATAGTATTGGACCAGTAACAGACCCCTGAGGGACAGGCAGTGCTTGTTACTGATCTCCCCTTGGATGCTGGCCATTGGACTGCAACTGCTTGCATGTCACCATCCAGCCAATTCCTTATTCATCCACCAAATCCATCTCTTTCCAATCTAATAATGAAGGATGTTGTGTGGCACTGTCAAAGGTCCTGTGAAAGTCAAGGTAGGTGACATCAGTTTTGATATTAGGAAAAAGCTGTTACAAGAGGGTGGTCAGACTTTGGAACAAGATTTCCTGGTTGGCTGGGATAGAGTTAAATCTCTTCCCAGTGGCTAGAAGGGAGCTATGTTCTGGGTTTGTGCTGATAACATGGGGGTGTTGTTATCATTGCTCAGTGTTGGCAAAGTTTCAAGGCTTTCTCTGCCTGTCCCCCCACCCCACCTGCCAGGGGGCTGGTCATGGGCAAGGAGCTGGGAGGGGGCACCAGGGGACAGCTGACCCCAAATGACCCAAGGGCTGTCCCACACCATGCTCAGCAGTAAGAGCTGAGGGAAGAAGAAAGGAAGGGATGTTTGGAGTGATGGTGTTTGTGTTCCCAAGTCACCAGTGTATGTGATGGAGCTCTGCTGTCCTGGGGATGGGGAACATCTGCCTGCCTGTGGAAAGCAGGGAATGAATTCCTTGGCTTGCTCTGGTTGCACACAGCTTTTGCTTTACCTGTTAAATTGCATTTATTTCAGCACATGTGTTTCTTTACTTTGACCCTTCTGATCCTCCCCCCACATCCTGCTGTGAGGGGCAGAGAGTGAGTGGCTGTGTGGAGCTGAGCTGCCAGCCAGGGATGAACCCTGACACCAAAGAAGTGGTCATGGCTTCAAGCCTGTCAGTGTTCAAAAACTGCTGGGACAATGCTCTTAGATACATGGTTACACTTTAAGGCTGCCTACTGAGAACCAGGACTGAACTGCTGTAATGACCCCACAGCAGCCTCAAATAGGGAGTGACCACTTCTATTTCAAGAGAATCATCTCAAATGTGTTCTAAAAGAATACTATGCTTTGTATCGTATTAGGGAATTTCCATAGAATAGATAAAAATAGTTATTACTGAAAAATGCAGAAGGCTTATGAACCTCCTCGTAATTAAAGAGGTAAGAAAAGAAAAGATGGCTTTGACAGTTATGATGCATTTGTTCTCTACATAAAGCCTTTTAAAGGCGTTTTTTAATATATGTCTTGGGATTTTTATACTTTGTTTTTGTTTGTTTTTTTTTTTTTTTTCCCCGTTCACACAGAGTAGAAATGGAAAAACTTTAGTATCTTGCACTTACGATATTTTGGAGAACTTTTAATAGCAACTTCAGCAAACTCAAATTTGAAAATAAAAGAAATATCTTGGGGGTATTTCTGGTTATTTAGTATTTTCTTTCTCTTACGTTTCATGTAATTTACCTGTTTGGGTCACCTTCCTATAAATCATTTCATCTAGCTGAAACAAAACTGTAGTGTGTATGTACTACTTTGTCTCTACCACCTGTTTCTGTTTTTCTTCTTTTGTGAGCTAAAAAAATTAATTTTAATGTGAGAGACTAAAGAATATTACAGCATATTTCCAGATATGCACAGCTATGCAACAACAACAAAAAAGATAGCAATTTAAAAAATGGTGGTTTGGTATGGTGAAATTAGGGACAAGAATGGACAGAACAGGAGATAGGTGATGATGGAATAGAATCTTTATCTGAACAATATTCTTCTCCCTACAGCTACATTAGGACTACTCATTCTGTGTCTGCTATTCAAGTATAACGTGTTAAGGTGGTTTTGCACATGGATGCTGTCAGTTAGAGAAATGGATTGTCGTGCTTACCTAATTACTCTTTCCCATTCAGTACATAGCCTCGTGCTGGAATCAAGATGGGGATCCAGTGGAGCTTCTGAAGATTGCAGATAAAGTCTCTCAGTTCAGGCAGTGTCTTAAAGAAAATCCCAGATTTCTTCAAGAAAAAGTTAAAACATACTTCAAGGTAGGCAAACTTGCAGAAAGTTATCTTGTATTAATTTTTAAATCACAGTTTTGTATTTGAAGTTAAACTGAAAACTAATTTTTTTGTCACTGTATTTTTGTCACCTGTTTCTAGGTGTAGATTGAACAGCTACACATTCAAATGAAACATGTTAATTTTAATGGCTTAAGTTTTCACTTTTCAAAGTGAAAAAAATTTTATCTGACTGGTCATTTGAAACCACATATAATAGAACACTCATGAAATGGTGATGTTTTACCAAACTGTGATTTGTACGGAAGGGCACATCTCATTCCTTGTGAAAAGTTCAGATGTGAACAGAGAATTTTGGACCTAGTTGTGTGTTAGTATTGGCATAGAAAGCTGTATCTCCTTTTCCTTGCTAAGGATTTGGTTACAAGAGAGATTGTCTTGGTGTTCCTCATGTTCATTGAACTGCTGTCTGAATTTTACTGTCAGTGCCAATTACTTTCTGGTCTTTCTCTTCTTTTCCTCACCATATGTTCTTCTGGAGTTTTTGCAGAAATAAAAAATAAGCAGTAAAGGCACTATAATGTTGAATAGTTCTGAAGCCCTGAATTAGTTAATTCCAGAGGAAAAAAATCCGGTCATAACAATGCAAAAGTGATGTGGGTTTTTTGTGAGCTGGGTTTGTTTTGTTGGCTTTGTTTTGTTTGTTTGCTTTTTTCTAAGGTTTTTGTTTGGGTTTTTCTCTTTTCACTAGTCAACTTGTTTATTTTGAAAGGCAAATTTCAAGTATAAGTAACTGCCACCCTGATTGGAGTAAATCTTGATTATAATATACTCAAAACCAACAGGAGACAGTGGCATCAACTGGAATCAGTTTTTCTAAGAACATTTACTTGTGACTGGAGGTGGTAGGGAGCTGTGTAGGGAAGAAATACAGATGCAGTATTTTTGTGACTGTCCTGTACTGTGTGGGTCTGTCGAGGGGACTGAGGCAAAGGCACATCTCAGAAGGAAATTATGAGAATAGTTGGATTTTCTTACATCATAAGATTATGCACTGTTGTACCTTGTGCTGGGAAATTATTAAAGTAGGGAGTAAGGGAGAGAATATCATTCTCCCTGTCCATTTTACTATGGCTAGTTAATTTTAATTTCTTTCTTTAACTATGCTGTCAGGTTTCTGTACTCTTTTCACACACACATAAAACAGGATCTGATTACATTGTCCCAGATTATTGGTGTCTGTCAGTGCCAGATGTTGCTGTTTGACTCCTCCATTGAAATGGACATTTTTTGAGGTCACTGCCTTTTGACTGCCCTCCCTTTCCTATTATGGAAAATAGAAGCTGCTTGAGTAATTTTGATATTAAAATTCTACAGCCTGGTATAAACAAAGAAGAATTCAACAGCAGTTATGACAGTTGCATAATGGCTGGAGTTCTGTGGCAGCAAGGCTGATGTGTAAAGCATTTCTGAGCAGGATAAGGCATGCACATTCTACATCATATGGGATCTCTGTGCACTCAAGCTCGGGCAGGTTGAAAGAGGTGTTTAATCAACATTTAACAGAATTGCCCCATCTCAGAACACCCTCCAGATAAAACTTGGGGCATGTAGCTCTGTAGCATTATGTACAGTTGTTCAACCTGGATTTAATTAAACTAATGAATACTGTTTGCTGTTGAGAGATTCTGACTCTAGACTGAAACTTAGCAGAAGGCTGTTGGTGCTTGTCCTTGTGGTGAGCAGCCTCTTCCTCACAGCAGCTTGTTCTGTAGGAAATCAAGAGTTCAGTCTGTGTGGTTGGGATACTTTTGATAACATGCAAGCCAAATAATGCACAAGCTGTTTATCTGCTGCTGATGGAGCAGTAATCTGAGGCTAGGAAGTTGTCCTCTGAATTAATACTTTGTTTTGGGATATATTTCTGCAGGATAATCCACACAAATTGACTCTGTCAATGAGTCCAGAGGAAGACTACCATGACAAACAAGCTAAAATGGAGGCAGAAAAGCTGGAAAAAAAGGTCAATGCACTTTCTGAAGAAGAAAAAACACAAATCTTTGAAAAAGGTAAACTTGCTTTTTCACATTTTTATTTGTATACTGGTTTTTTAGCTGTTGTTCTGTAGAATATCTTAAATTCTCAGGTACTCTCCAGTGTTTGCTCTGAAAAGGATGGGGTTTTTTGTTGCAAATTTGTATATATGTGTTACAGGGCTATGCAGTGTAGTGCTTACACTACAGTTTGTGGTAGTATATTCTCTTAGTTTTAACACTCAAAAATAGAATAATCAATGTCTTCATTAGGGCAGAAGAAAGGAAAATGTTTTAAAATACCAATCTGTTTGTTCTTTCCCATGTTAACTTGCACTGAGTGGAAGATGAATTCACAGAATCCCAGAATGGGTCTGGGTTGGAAGGGACTACTGTGGGTCATCTGGGCCAGCCTCCCAGCTCAGGGAGGGACATCTAAGAGCACATGGCACAGGATTGCATCCAGGAGGTTCTGGAATATCTCCAGTGAGACAGACTCCACACCTCTGTGGGCAACCTCTTCTGTGCTTGGTCACTGCACAGTAAAGTTCTTCCTTATGTTCTGTTGGAACTTTTTTGTGCATTGTTTCTGCCCATTGTCCTTCTGCTCAGCACCACCAAGCAGAGCCTGGCTCCATCCTCTTGGCACCCTCTCTTCAGATACTTAAATATCATGTACCTTGAAGCGGTTTATTTATGAGCATGAGGTCTCCTCCATGCTCCTGTTAAACTTCTATTTTGTAATTATATTTCTTGTATTTTCTGGTTAAAAAGCCAACTGTAAAAGTAATGCTGGGTTTAACTTATTCTGGAGAATAATTTATACTTGAAAACCATGGGCAGTCATCTAATTTTGTTAAAGCAGTGTCTAGTCACAGAAATCCTCCAAAAATGTGGCATTAATCGTCTGAAGCTTTGGTGTGTGACAGGAGATAGGGAGCACAAAATCAGAGAAGGCTTTCTACTTTCAGAGATAAATTGGAGAGTACTCAGAGGTGACCAGCTGGTATCTGAAAGTCTGAAATGTGAAAGTAATCACAACAATTTAGCTGCATCAGTGTTCTGACAGAGCACTTGAGTAAGAACTGGAGCGGATGGGGTTAGAAAGAAGCTTCTTATCTGCCAGGTCTGGGTCGATGCTTGCAGAACTGAGTGACAGAACAGACTGGCAGGTGTCACTTAAAGATTAAATTGCATGTCACTGTAAACACGTTGTGAAGAGAGGATTGGAAAGAGAATCTAACAAAAGTGTTCTCTTTGCTGCTGTTACATGGTAATCTGCAGAATTTGCTTTAGTAAAGTATTTGCAAAATAGGGAATAGAAGACTCCAAACTTGACTCTTGAGTTTTTCTGGTCTGCATCATCTCAGTAGGTTTTAGGTCTTGACAGCACTTTCACTACAAGCTGAAAATGACAATTTGGTTTTCTCTCTTATTCCTTACTAGGTTTGGAATTAATTGCTCTTCAAAGCAAACCTCAGGATACCTCTTGTCTCCCAGCTCTAAAAGTGTCTGACATCGAGCCCAAAATCCCCTTCACTGTGCTGGAGACAACACTCACAGGTTGGTGTCACCACTGTGTCATGTCCCAAAGAGCAGCACTGCTGGGCCCTTCCCTGGCTGCTGGCCCAGCTGTGGCCCCTTGCCCAGCACATGGGCTGGCTTTGTGGCCCATAGCTGTGCTCTTTTCCCTCCAGCCCAGCACCTCTGGGCACACATGGCAGTGGATCCGCACAGCTGTGGCCTCTGGCTGTTTTTTACAGAATAGGACATACAGGAGCCATGGGGAAAAAAAAGAAGTTACTGTCATTCCTCATAACTTCAGTGCAAGATTTTCCCAGTGCTAGAAGTTTCCCCAGAGACTGATAGGAGATAGATCTAAATTTTGTTACAGTTTTGACAAAATTTTGCGGGTAAATACTGTTTTGTAGTATATTTCTAACAGACGTTCTTCTTCAAAAACTACCAGCAAATGTCAAGAATGCATAATTATGATGCAGAAAATGCCCTGGTTTTGTGAAAATTCTAATGTCTGTTCTAATGGCCTGGCTTAGGAAGAGTGTACAGTACAAGAAGCTGCTTTCCTCAATTTTTATAGGGATGAAGGTGAAAATAAGGAGGATTTTTTTTTTTTTTACCTGTTTAAGAACAAGTTACTACTTCATTTGTTTGAATGTTGTCTCTAAAATATGACCTCTGGTAGAAGAATTTTCTTTTCAAATTGTCCAGGTGTCCATTACCTTACCTTACCATGGGCAGAAACAGAAAAACCCCTTTGGTCCAGTGTTCAGTGTAATGTGCAAAATTTTAACAAGAATTGGCTCTGAAACACCAACACAAAAATATTCTTAGTGAGATATTCTTGTAAGAAATCATTTTTCTGTGTTTGTAGTAGGAAGCTGCTAGTTATTCTTTGCTGTTGTTTGTTTGTCCCCAGCTGATGAAATTCCTGTCCAGTACTGTGCTCAGCCAACTAATGGGGTGGTTTATTTCCGAGCTGTTTCCAGCCTGAACACGCTTCCTGAGGAGCTCAAGCCATATGTGCCACTCTTCTGCAACGTCATTACCAAGTGAGAGGTTGACTTTCTTGGAAGCTGAAGCAACAGGCTGTAATAGAGCTTGCCAAAATACTAACACTGCCTTTAATAATTCCAGCATCTATTCTTACTATGAAAGGGAAAGGCTGATGAGAAGGTTTCCTGCAGAAAATTGTCTTATTTCCCAGTGTTGCGAAGTTGTTTCCCCTTCTGCAAAAAGTCTCTGCATTGCCTTTTTTCCCAGTGTCAGCACAAGTGTTCCCTCAACAGATTGGAAAATCTCTAAAAATGAGAAATAGCCTAGCAGAGATTGAAGTTTTGACTTGAATAGACTTTTGTCCAATTTTGCTGTGTGAGGACAGAAAGAATGACCCCGTCACAGGGGAAAGAGGAGCACGGAGCAGAGCAAGTGATCTGGGCTGGGAGGAATATGTAATTATTGATAAGAACAACTGATATGGTGGTGTTAATGTAGTTCTTACAGATGTTGGTAGCAAGCCTGCACATAAAGCATGGGTTTTAATACAGCATTTGAAATTAGCAGGATGCTTTAATTGAAAAACTTGGGGAAGCTTTTATAAGGCATGAGGTATTATGTTTGCTTGATAATGCCCCAAATAGTTACTAAATTCATATTGTCCTAAACAGACTACAAATGCTACATGGATTTTGGTTTTGGCATACACTGAAAAAGGAAACAAAGCTCTCGGTTTTTTTTTTACAGGATGGGATGTGGAGCCCTTGATTACAGGGAACAAGCCCAGAAAATAGAACTAAAAACAGGTGGTATGTCTGTCAGCCCACATATCATTCCAGATGATTCACACCTGGATGTCTATGAACAGGTAAACTAATCATAACCTGCAGATGTTACACTCACAGTAACAGTTCTGTAGTTGAGGGTCAGTCAGGGCTTCCAGGTAGAGGGTCAAGTTAATGTGCATTGAAAATTTTGTGTATGAAAGGACTCCTGCCTCTTTTGTAAGATGTAAATTAGATAATTACAGTAACTTGGTGCGTTGCATTAGAGGAGCATTTGATGTGGGTGTTCTGTCTAAGGCAGTGCTTCGCTAGCATCTGTCACCATGTTTTTGAGTGCTCCAAAGTATTTTGGAAGCAGAGGGTAGAGGCCAGAATGGTCTGGTGTTACACACAGAGATTGCTGTTAATGTGTGATGTCACTGTTGGCAGCATCATTAGATCTATCTGTTGGGCATAACAGTTCTGGCAATATGACTGGAGATTTTTGCAAACTTGCTAGGGGTCTGCTCTCTGTGGATCCTGAAGTTAAATTAAGGGAATTCCCTTGGAAAAAGGTGCACCCCAGAACAGAACTTGTACTTTATGGGAAAAAATAGGAAACTTTGTGTCTGAACTGCTGCTTGCTGTTGAGAAGAAGAAACTGAGGAATTGCCAGGCTTGCTCTGTGAGAAGAGCAATCATGTTTCATGTCTGCTCTGATTTCAGTAGCACAGCCTGCATTAGAGTGATTTTGTGATGTGTAGCATTAGCTTGGCATTTTTGCATCACTTCCATGAAAAGTTAATGTGCATTTCTTGGGCCATTGCTGTGGTTGTCTTGTGTGAAGGGCTTTTTGTGTTTTGTTTATTTCTTTCCTTCAGGGTGTGCTCTTTTCATCTCTGTGCTTGGATAGAAATCTGCCAGACATGATGAATTTATGGAGTGAAATATTTAACAAGTACAGTACATTGGGTTTTGTTTGTTTGTGGGTTTGCATGTGTTTTGGGGTTCTCTTTTTCACTCGTCCCCCAACCACTCTCCTCTTTTTAGAGATCCTACTTTGGGATTTATTTCCATAATTCTATCTCTAATGTCTTTCTGAACTTATGTGTTGCATCTAAAGCATGACTATATAGTGGATTAAATGGACAGCCAACAGTTTAAAAGCATTTTGTTGAACTTGGGATGGTGAATGATTCAGTAAAATAAATTTCATTGGTGTCCTTTTGCATAAGACCTGCTTATATTCTTTTTCAGCCCAAGATTTGAGGAGGAAGAACATTTCAGAGTGCTGGTTAAGAAGACTGCCCAGGAGCTGTCAAATGGCATTCCAGATTGTGGGCATTTATATGCTTCTATTAGAGCCAGCAAAAACCTTACACCTTCTGGAGAGCTGCAGGAAATGTTCAGTGGGATGGATCAGGTGAGAAGTTAATAATGCCCTTCAGCAAGGCCCAAATCCTTGACGGTGCAGTTACAGGCTGGTTTTTGTTAATTCTTCCTGTTGTTTTAATCTGTGGTCTTTTCTGCCGTCCCTTCCTGCACAGGTGAAGTTGATGAAGAGAATAGCAGAAATGTCTGATATTAAACCAATATTACGCAAACTACCACGCATTAAGAAGTATTTATTAAACAGTGACAACATCAGGTGAGCTAAAAAGAAAAGGCGTATTTTGGTTAAAGAAAGTTCATGGCCTGTGAAGATGCTCTTCTCAGTACATCTTATGGTGTACTGGGGTTTTGTGAAATGGGATGTCCATAGAAAATCTACAGAAATGTTAATTTAAATCCCCCTTGCTTTCAGAAGTAGCTCATTTTGTTCAGTTTTTAAATGGAATGAGAAACAGCAAATTTTATAGGTAACAGTTGTACCCAAAGCTTGTAAGTGACACGTGATTTTACAGAAATAGTCAAAAATTTGCCTTTTATTTTTCCCTTCAAGGTGCCCATTAGACAAATACTATTATATTGTTTTGTAACATTCAAATATAGTTTGGTTTGGATTTTTGTTTCCGTCCTGAAAGGAAAGCAGTGACATTCTTGCTTTATGCATATATTGGAAAAAGTAAAGAGAGCTTTACTCTCTAAAACATTAAAGTATTTAATGTAAGATGCAGTAGTTCCAAAAATGGATCTGTTTCAAGGGACATAAGTTGCAAAGTTTTGGGTTTTAAAGCATGAAATGATAAATGAAATTATGTAAATATCTGTAGTGTTCAGAACCATGTTAGGACTGCCTGTAAAGAGAAAATACAGAAGGCATTATTTTCCTTCAGAGACATTTTTATTTGTAAAACTGAGCTAGTTCTGTGTTGTGCACAAAAGTGGTTTGACAGCTACTGTTCAACTATTGGCCTGAAAGTGTTCTAGGTGAAGCAGAACAACAGCAAGCAATTGGACTGTAATTTTTTTTTTTTAATCAGATGCTAGATTGAGTATTTTGCCTTTCTCTCTCTTAACGATTACCTGGGATCACTGACCTAACATTCTGATGATTTAATAGAAAATGTTTAGAAAGACAAAGTGGTGCAAATTATAGAAGACTCTCTGAAAACACAAAACCATATTTAAAAGCTTGATATGTATTTTTGACAGATGTTCTGTGAATGCAGCACCTCAGCAGATACCAGAAGCAGCTAAAGAAGTAGAAAACTTTCTTAAGGGCATAGCCAAAAGTAAAAAAGAGAGAAAACCTGTTCGTCCACATATGATTGAGGTGAGAAAATGTCATTTGTCATTCGGGCATCAGATACAGTTGACTTGATCCTGTCAGTACCATTGTGCAATCAGGAACAATTTGAACTCAGATATTGTGTCCATGTAAAGATGTCTGAAGAAATCTGCCAGACATCTCTGTGATCAGTTGTTCTGTGTTTTGCCATGGAGTGTCCTCGCTGCAACACAGTGGACAGTGGAAATGCAGTAGATCAGCTGTTGAGCCTCACCCTGGGGTTACTGCTTTGGCATGGGGCGTGGAAAAAGAATTTCCTCCTTTCCCTGTTGCATAAAACTGTAATTCTTTTTTAGCTGAGCTTTACTTGAAATGTTGGCCAAAAGCAAATAGGGCATGATGTGCAGTTCCTCCATTGCATGTGAGTTTGTTTTGTTATCAGGGTGTTTAGGACATTTGGCACAAAATATGCTTTATTCAGTGGAGTTGACAAAGGATCTGCACTGTCACTATGCAGATCTGTCTTAATTTCTGATGTAACTAGAATAAGCTCCCAGTTCCTTACTCGTGGGTGAAATGATGGTTTGTAACTTTATGGGCCTCATTTAATCTGGGTTATGGTGTCTCTCAGTGTCAGATTACTCTTGGAAGAAAATTAATTTGGTATTTGTTTAGGAAATATAAAGAAGCAATTGAGTACCTTGCTTATGTTTATGAAGGCATGGTTTGATGATTGCCTTAAAGAGGTTTGAGTAGAAGGGGTTGCATTTGTAGTAGTCTTGCTCTAAATTGTTAAATCATCTTTTAATATGAGGACTGTCTCTCTTGTAGAAATGTTCAGAAGTGAAACCTGTGGGAAGTGAAATGGTTACTGGTTTGCAGATCACAAGGAAATTAGTTAGTGTAAGTACATTATTGGTGGGGGATATTTGTATTACAGGGTTGTTACTGATGGTAATGGTTCACCTTAAGCTGTTACAGAAGCACAGCACTGAAACGTAATTCATGCCCTTCAGTTCCACAACTAACCATCAAACTTAATCACTTCCAGTTAGTCCCTTCCTTTCCTTGGTCTCCTCCCTAAATGATTCTGAATGTGAATGACACCTGACAGAAGAGAATTAGTAAAAATTAGATTAAAATGAAGATCTGTATTTGGCTGCAGGAATGAAAAGCATACCTGAACTCTCCTTTTAGAAGAGAGGGGTGGGGAGCTCAGTCCAGTGCCCTAAATACACTGCTCTGCTTCACCCAGCCAGAGTTGTGTGAGGGTCTGGGAATGGGGTTCTGAATTTAGGAAAGGTGAGGAGTTCTGAAATAGCAGCACTGAAGGTGTGTAAGGATCTGCTCGTGGTTAAGGGAGCACACAAGCAGATGTATGTGTGAAAGAGGCAAAGGAGTGAGCTCTGCAGAGGCCCAGAGACATGAAGAGGACTGGAAGTTTGGAAGTGAGGTTGTAAGGAAGAATTGAGTCTGTTGCTAGGGATGGTTGAGCAGGAATTTATACTACAGCTACAGTCATAAATAGTAAAATTTTTTTGAAACTGGGTACACAGTTTCTGACTCTGTTTTTAGTGTCTAAAATGGATGGTTGGGACACGATGTGGTGACATGTGTGACACAAAGGGAGAGTTACAGACAAAATCTGTAAAGTGAGAAGTGGGAGTGCAAGGATGGGCAGCTGATGGATGGTGTCCCTGTCCTTTAGTTTTCCAAGACAATTCTTTGTACTGGATTGCTGATACAGGCACAAGCAAAACGTCACTGGTTGCAGGGTAGGATTAAGTGGCAGCTTTAGCATTTGTGTGCCTGCATGCTTAGCAGAATTTCCTAGTTTTCAAAAAAGTGAGAGTTCTCAGATAAGTTGTCTTCACTGCTAACTGTGACAATAATGTGTTCATCTCCTAGGATCCTACTTTCAAGCCATGCCAGATGAGGACCCATTTTGTACTTCCCTTCCCAGTGAACTACATTGGGGAGTGCGTTCGAACGGTTCCCTACACGGCTGCAGACTATGCCAGGTGGGGAGCAGAACATGAGGGAGCTTCTCTGTGCACAGCACAAAATGGAAAGGGTTGGGCTGACTGCACAAAATGGAGTGTTGATAGAAAATGATTTGCAGTGCATTTGTTACAGTCTTTATGAAGGAACTGTTGCGTGGCTGGGCCCAGATGAAGTAATGCTGAGATTAAGTAATTAGAGGCTGCTATCCCCTACCTTGCAATAAACAGCCCTGCCTACTTGGAGCTGTCCTGAGTTGATGGTCCTGTTGCATTTAACAAAGTTCAGTGCCTCTCTGACACTGATGTGACATTATTCAGCTGTTATTTAATACTGAGTATTGCTGCTGTAACTGTCATGGTTTACAAGGAGCAGTGCATTGCCAGTGGGGATCTGGGTGAGCTTCAGAGGCAGCTGAGACCATTACTGTTGCCCAGTTCACATCTTCACTGCTTCTATTTCTCTCATTTCAGCCTTCGAATTCTCGCACGGTTGATGACAGCTAAATTCCTACACACAGAGATCAGAGAGAAAGGAGGGGCTTATGGTGGAGGGGCTAAACTTAGTCCTAATGGCATATTCACATTCTACTCCTACAGGTAACTGTCTTTCTTTCCTCTTGATGGCTGAGGGGACCACTGACTGCATTTGGCTGTGTCTTATTTTTTCACTTCATTGTAGCAATATTGAAAGAAGTGAAATAAAAGGGATGAAATTAAGTGAGTGATTCATTGCTGATGAAGTTAGATTGCCTAATAAAACCATTCTTGCTTTCTCTTGTTTGTGTCCTTGGGAAAGCTTAATTTATCTTTGGTGGTAGCAACCACTGCTGCACCTCTGCACTTTGGTGTTTACTGTCTGAATATCAGATTTATGTGTAACTGACTTTCACTTGTTTCTGGGTTAAGGAGGCCCCAAGAAAGGAAATTCAAGACTACTGTAAATTTGAGACTATGGAGCAGAATGGTGATGTTCCCTAACGTCCTGAGTTTGAAAATACGCAGCTTCCTGAAGGAACTGGCTGAAATCATCAGAGATGCAGTAGAAAGCATTGCTGGTGATGAGCTAGAACTGCTCGCTCTTATTCCTCTCTTGGTAGCCCAGAACAGTTACCTTGTATTTGGCTTACCAGGGCACTTTCAGATGAAATTTGAACTGGAGGTATTATAGTTGTAATCCCCACTAGAAATGTTGTGTGGATAGAGTCCTGGCTTCAGTTGTTTTCCTAGCCCAAAGGCAGCCTGGCACAGTGCTTGGTCAGGCTCCTAACTGAGCTTTGAGCAGCCTGGCCTTTCTGTGAAGCTTCAACAAGGTAGGACTTGTCCTGGTAGTCCTTAACTTCCCAGTAGTCGTTAACCTGTGGCACCTGTTTTACAGAGAGTAAAAACAGGTGTGGCAAGAAAAGCAGCTGAGAGAAGATAGGGCATATCACAAATATCCCTGGTGTGGGCAATAATGGCAGTGGTGCTCTCGGAGCCCACTGACCTGCTTTTAACACAGCACTTCTCTCTACCCTGTCTTGGAACTACTTTTAGGCAGCTGAACTTATGTACCTGTGTATCTAAAATTCTAAATCTGCTTGGTTTGTAACACTACTTTCTTCTGGAAAAGAAACACAAAACCAAACCCTCTTTTTGTACAAATAATAAGTTTAAAATTTGTCTTCCCCCATGTATGTTTGTGTGATGCATAGTAAATTATGAATTAAATGAGAACAAGGAATTTCAGTTTTGCATTTTGTAAGACTGATATAATTAATTTTTATGTTTCCTTTTTTTTTTTTTCCTAAGAGACCCAAATTCTTTAGCCACCTTGAAAACATTTGAAAAAGCAGTGGAATGGGCCAAATCTGGAGAATTTACACAGCAAGATATTGATGAAGCTAAACTAGCAGTGTTTGCTGCTGTGGATGCACCAATAGCTCCTTCAGACAAAGGTAAATTCTTATCATCCTGCCAGGGCTGTCAGTGTTTATTTGCTTTTTAATTTAGCTTTAAAGGGAAGAAAATACTTTGCTAAACTTTGTCACATGATAAAATTTGTGTTTGGCAGATGAAGGATAATGGCAGCTTCAGTGAATCCATTGGTTTCTGTTGCTTCCTTTCAGAAACAACTCATCCACTCAGGCTCTGCTTAAGTTTTGTGTTCATACTGCTCCTCTGTATCAGATGGAAGTAGATTGAGGGAATTATTTTAGGTTTGGAGAACAGACAAATGAAAAGAAATACTGGTCATCTGCTTAAAAAACAGCTGAGGGATTACTTTCCTGACTGAAGCAGGCATATTGACTGTGAATGTCACTAGCCCTTTTTGCATATGTTCTCTGAAGAAATTGAAGCACAGAAGGCTGGCTGCTGGGGTGGAGGGTGTTAGCTTCTTTGCAGATCTGCACTCATGATGCATTGGTAGTCTCTTTTCAGTTTACTAACATGTAGCTTTGCTGTCCTCACTTCCCTCCCTCCTCCCTTGTTCTCAGCTGGATTTCAAGTCAAAACTTGCCCAGTTAAAATACATCTCCTTCCTATACACAAAGAAATTACAAGGTTAAGTTTATCATTATTTTAAAATGTGCTTGTATTAACACTTTCTAAAGAAGAACACTTCAAATTATGCTTTTGCCTGTCAGAATCTGGTTTTGGTGTGGGCAGTTAAAAAGCTGTTGGTGCAAGGTGCACACAAGTGCAGTGCCTCGTGTTGGGTGTTGGTGTCAGCACAGGATGACGAACATTCCTTGGCATTTGAACACAGATCTTAACAGAGCACTGAATAGGAGAGCTCTGTTCCAGAGGCCTGGGAAATGGTGCAAGGAACGCCTGTCCCTTCATGCTCTTGACTCACTGAGCCCTGCAGATGGATGTGAAAACCTTACCTGGCTGGGAAGTCAGCTCTGCCTTGGGCAGGAGGTTGGACTAGTTGACACAAATCCTCCCAGCCCCCTTTATTTCCCTATAGTTATTTACCTGACAAAAAGCTTTTCTGTGATTATTTTTGAATTCTCTGGTTGTTCAAGGAGTGATACTTAGTATTAAAACACTATGGGCAGGTACTCCCAACAAAACATTAGAGCATTTGTATGAAGATTTATGTGCGTGTAGTACAAAAATGTGAGCAAACCTTCATGTCACAGATACATCAAAACTAGTTGAAAATAAAAAATAGTTCTAAAAATAGAAGCTTCATGAAATGCAGTTTAAAGTCGTTAGAACCAACACTCTTCAGATTGAATTATGTCTGAAGTTTCCTGGACCACTGTTATTTTCCGATTTTTGACAAACTAAATAATTTGCCAAAATAATTTTTTTTCCTAAATAGAAACTTGACCCTGGTCTTTAACTTAGGATGTTTGATTCAGTTGTATCTTCTCTCAGACTGATGGTTTGTTTGATGGTAGTCTCTATTCCTTTCCTCAGCACACATTCCTATTGTAGTTTGCTCTCATTCCTGCATGTGGCTGTAACAGATTCCAGTGCACCAGAGCAGTGTGTGGTTTTGTTTTCTTTTCCCTAGGAATGGGTCATTTCTTATATGGGATTTCAGATGAAATGAAGCAGTCGCACAGAGAACAACTTTTTGCTGTCAACAGTGATAACCTGGTGGATGTATCAAACAAGTAAGCCTGTGCTCACTGTCATACTTAAGTTACTGGATTTCTTCCTCTTCCCTCTCTTTCATACTACTTTCACTGTTTTCTTCTGTAAACTAGAAAAGAATATGTTAATTATCTCCTGGTTATTATTATTGCATGTTTAGCAGATGTAACTCCCTCCTACACTCTGAGTTTGTGGGAGATTAGGTCTGATTTACTTTTAAAAGGCCCAGAAACTGACTGGGTAGACTACATGAGTAGGTGTGGGTAGAGACTATATGAGCTGGTTCTACTCCACTTGTCGCATTTTGTGTCTGACTTCTGAATTCCACTATGGCCAAGAACAGGGTTAAGGAGAGACTGTTGTGATTGGGCAAAACACAAGCTATATGCAGCAAAGGATGCTCTTCTGAGATGGGAGCATTTTTAACTTCTACAGCAGAGCTGTGGTTAACTGAATGTAGCAGATTCTCACTTGTTTATTGTTTGTTTTATTTTAAGGTACCTTGCAGTTGGGAAGAGCACTCGTGGTCAGGCTATACTTGGCCCAGAAAATGCAGATATCACCAAAGATCCCTCATGGGTCAAACGATGACTTTGCATCTGAACATCCACAGAAAACAAACCAATCTGTGTGACTACAGCATTAGGGGTTTTTGAGTAACTTCTGGCAGTGCTACGGTCCAGCTGAAATTTTCATTTTTTACAGTGTTCACCAAACCAGTTAGAAGCTCCCCTTCTCAAAATAACGATGTGAAAAATTTTCTAACCATACAGTATTTGAGAGCAAGAATTACATGCTCTGCATGGCAAAGACAGACTTTAATCTTCTACTGAAGCCTCACTCCTCCAATCACATATGAGTACTATATAAATGAAATATTTTTGTATATGTAAAACTCTAGTTTTAAATGGTGTTTTGTTTGAAATCATGTCTGCTGTTGGCTATAAAAAGAGCTGTCTCTCATACTGACAGATTTCATTCTGTGGTGTGGTAATTCCAGCTGCCTTTGCATAAGCCACCTCCAGGCTGAGCAGTGTGTGACAGCTGAGTGAAGTGCTGTGCAGTGGGCGAATCCCTAATTAGTCAGGGAAGTCTATTTTGTATAAAATTCAGTTTAGCTTGACAGTTTGGGCAACATTCAGTTAGATTTCAGTATGCCATGATCTAGTATCTACCTTACTGTCAGGGTCCAGTTAACATAAACTGGCACAAGAAAGCATTTTTGGCTGTTGGTCAGCCTTATTACTCTTCTTCATCAATACTGGGACTGTTCATAATCCTAAACTGTGAGAAAAAGAAAACATGAAGCAAGGGCCAGGTTACAGCCTTAGGAATCTCAAGTTGCTAAAGCTGCTCCTCCCCACTATCAACCCCAAAAACTAGTTTTCTCATTCCTGTCCAAGGGATAAAGATTCCACATCCAGGCCTGCCTCTGAAGCAGCGAAGAAAAACACTTGGCCTGGTGTGACTGACTACTTCCTGCAGAGTTGAGGAAGGAAAAGGGGAGTTTCTATTTCCTTCACTGGAGTCTGTAGAGAATAGTCCTTCACGTGCTATTCCCCCAGTTATTGAAAAGCGAGTGAGCACACATGTGATGTTTGCAACAGTATTTTATTTCACTTCAGAAACATTAAGCACATCCTGTAACTCAACACAAGAACTAGCCATCTACACTTATTTTTGGGGTGTAAGTACAAAGTGCAGTAGATAAGTAACTTACGGAGTGCATAGAACGGTGTTGCACTTGCTTGTTAAAGGGCAATATCAGTAACTGGTGTTTTCCATTAGATGCAAGGGTTTTTTTCAAACATAACACACAAACAGGACAAAATCTGTGTGACAGCTGAACGTCTTGTTTCACATAAAGTGCTGGAACAATAATTTAAATGTTACAAAACAAAGCTTTAACGATTCTAAAGCATTGTTACTCACAATGTGCATCTATGACAACAATCTAAATGTGGTGTGTTTAGATGGCTCCGGTCTCAGCTTCCTTTGGGAGCATGGCCACATGTTCCAGCTGGCCTGAGTCTGACACATCATAGCTGGTCTTGTACTTGGCCAGGATCTTCATCAGCGGTCGCAGCTTCAGCCACCACTGCTCCTTGGGAATCCTGTGTCTGGGGGGAGAAACAGGGAGGTGAAATACATGGGGGGTAAGGCAAACACCTTCCTTACAAATGGCATCAGGCATTGACCATCATGGGGGACCCAAAATGAGGAGAAGCAAGGACAGAAGCCCAAATAAATGAACAGGTGGTATTGGAAGATGTTAAGCATAATATTAATTTTGGCATAAAAATGCTGCCCCACCGAACTGAAACAGAAATAAAGTAATTCTAGGCATTAAGGCAAAGGCAATCACACAGAAGTTAATTAGCAGGACAGCAGAGTCCCAGACTTCACCGTAAGACTGAAGTGTAAGAAGGATGAAGTAAAAGCACAAGGGCAAGAGAGAAGCAAACAATCCAAGTGGATCTGGCAGAATTCAGGCCTAAGGCAAAAGCAGTAAGGTGTTGGGAAGTGTTTGTTTGAAGTGGTGCAGGGCAGACTGTGGTGAGGTGTTTACTACCAGGCACTGCATACGTACACAAAGTCTGTTTCACTCTTGAGCTCAGCCACCGGTTGGAAAACAAGGTTGCGTCTCCGCATTCCCAGCAAACAAACTGAGTCATCGGTATTGGCAAATACTTTCCCTAAAAAGAATGAAGCAATTCAGCATCTTTCTTACATGTATAAGGGCAAATACCATTTTTCTGTAATTAAACTGAACAAAAAAATTCACAGCAGCCTAATTTCAGCAACTGATTATTTAACAGAATGATAAAACAACAAATTAGTGCTTTAATAAGGTTAGATCTTCACTTTTTAGCTTAATTTTGGTGGTTAGTAATGAAATAACAGTGCAATTAAACAACAAAAGGATTGAATTTTAGCATCCAGTTTTAGATCAGATTTTAGGAAGTAGTGCTTTATAAAAATTCCCAAAGACAACATATTACCTGCTTCTGTCTCCATGAAGGCAGCATGAAACAAAAAAGAACAGATGTAACTACACAAACATAATTCCTTCAATCACACTGTCTATTTTGTTTAAGAGGATGATGAAACAGCTAACTGAATTACTGACCTCACTCAAAAGGAGTGAGGAAAAATGGAAAAGCTCACACAGCAGGAAGCGCAGCAAGGCACTACTGAATAATAAAACCACCAAGATGGGAAGAAGTACGTTGACTAACACTGATATGTTTGTAAAGTGGAGGAGTCTTACATACTGACAGACAATAAAAGACAGTGATAAGAGAGCGCAGCAAACATTTGTGCACCTTTCCGGTAGGTTTCTTTCAGTTTTTTGGAGATCCACTGCATAGCTTTTGCTGAAATTTTTGTCCCAAAATTTCTATCAAATGGCGAAGGTGCTCCACCCTGTGTGAAAATTGAATTTGGGGTCAGCATATCAAGCCAGGATTCGTGTGTGCTTTATCAGTTATCTCTGCTAATGGCCTGCTCTACCTCTAATTTCCATTTCCCCCATTTAGAAAAACAAACCAAAAGCCCCACCCCATAAATCAATCTAAGGTGTTTAAAATTTGTGTTCAGCACCTGTGGCATTCTCACAGAATCAATACTACTTCTCAGAAGAATGGAGGGGTCTGTGCACTTTCCTCCATTTCAGCCTAGGTGAAAGAATAGCCAAATCAGGAACTCCCTTTACTCCCTTTGCCCACCAAACAGCTGCATAGTGAGATAAAGCAATCCAGACAACACAGGCCAAAGGAGTAGCTCACTTCTGTCTCTTGCACAAAACACCCATCTACACAGATTTTCTTAATGAAATCTCTGTTCTGCAAGAGGGTTCAAGAGGTATATACATTACATATGGACAGATAATTATATTATGAAGAAGGTATTACAATTAATTATAAGACAAAAAGTGGATTAATTAATATAGACAGGAGAGGAATATAAATAAAATTCATAAAGAATCTGATCTTTTTCCTAGATTTTTAAAAAGGGTTTGCAAGAAAACCTGATGCTAAAACTGCCTGAGTAGCTTACAAACAAAAATCCACACTTTTCCTCAATCTTGAGTCAGACTTGTTTAAAATGCTTGAATAGTGCAGTGTATATATTTTGTGCATACAATGTTGTAACTTTGTAACTTTAGGGGGTTGTATTTACCTGCTGCATATGGCCCAGTACATTTTTCCGACAGTCAAACACTCCTTTTCCTTCTTCAGAATACAGCTGATAAATGAAATCAGTTGTGTAATTCTCATTGCAGTTCTCATTTCTGTAACAGTTAAGACCAAATAGTTAGCAAACTTACTGTAAAGCACTGGCTGTCTTTCCAGCTACTGAATGACAAGTCTTTTCCCTTTTCTTGATAGCAGTACTTCTGGCTTGGACATTTACATCTGATCATACACTCACTCCCATGTAACAAGCTCATGATTTTTAGGGGTTTTATACTAAAGGCCATAGTGCATGTGACACACTACCTTTAGTAAGAAAGAATCTAGAATAAAAGACAAACTCGATGAAAAAAACAGACTGAAAACAGGATGAAGTATTAGATTACAGAGCAAATATATTTATGTAGAAAGAAGTAAGTTTTGGACTTGAACTTCCAGACAGGTCTCAGAATTGCCTTTTGGAGGAACAGCTTTTCTAAAAACCTCAAGTTGAAGGAATAACCAAGGAATGTGTACTTGGAGTGTCATTCCAAGTGGCCAAGCAGCCCATCTGGCTGGGAATGCTCAGTATCACTGATGCCATCTAGTACAATTACTTTTACCTACCTCAGCACTAGACCACGCTGGATACTGGTTTTCATTTTTTCAGTCAAGTGTTCCACATTAGCCTAGAAACAAAAGTATTTTTAAAGATCCATACAGAACTCTGTATCTGAAACAATTTTAATGAGCACACATTTCCTGAAAACTTCTGTCAAATATTCCACATAAATGTGCAAATTCAAATTACCAAGATTTTTGGATTCAGGGTAACGTGTATGGCTATTCATCTTGGGTTAAAACTAACATCTTTCTCTGTATCAGAAGTAACAGATTTTATTAACTCAAAGGTGGTTTTAATATGCTATACTGGTACAGCATCCAGCTTGATACACATAAAAATACAGAAATTGCCACTGAAGTTTAGAGCCTGCCCTTCCAGTCCTGCCAACAACTGTATAGGGATAAGTTCTGATTCATTTCACATCTCTGTGCTTTTCAGGAAATTTCTATCCTTTTAGCTTTGTGTTTGTCCATGACTGCAGCTGGCAACTAAGCATCTCAGAAGTGAAAAGTCCTCACAGCAGACAAGCTCCACATCAGCTTGTGTATGTACTACACCATAATCTGTAATCCTTAAAGCCTGAGGGCTTTATTTTAGTAACACCTCCAGACAGGCTCTGAATAGCTGTGGTAACAGTGAGTATCTAATAAACCTGACATACTGGTCAGTTCCTATCCTGAACAGCCTTTAAACACATCTCTACCATAATGAAAAAATACTGATCTCTTGTTTTTGGCTTTATTTTAAACCTACCCAGGCTTGTTAGTTTAATTTGAATTTCAATCAGAAGACTAAAAATGAAGCAATTCATCTAGTAGTGCTTAATGGCCAATACAATTATTTTTTGTCATTTTACCGAACTTGGGTGTCAGCAGTGATTGTGTCTATGTTCTTTTATATAATGGTATGGCACAGGAACTGGCATGACAAGTGCAGAATGTAGGTCCAACTTCCGCTGTTTTTTTCTTTCATGAGCCATCTACTTCAAGTGTACACCTTATGATGTACACGTACTTTAGATCTACTTCAAAATGAGCAAAAGGTGCTGAATATATACCTGGAGCTCTCTGATATCAAACTGCTCTTCAAAGATGTAGGCAGCATCAGCTCCTGCTGCCAGGGCCCCCATGTTGGCCAGGTACCCGCAGTAGCCGCCCATGGTCTCGATGATGAACACGCGGCGCTTGGTGCCGCTGGCCGACTGCTTGATGCGGTCACACGTCTGCTCAGAGACACAACAGCCTGAGTATGCACTAAAACCCCTCACTTTTCACATCTCTGTATGCCATGCAACTTTGTGTTACATACTGGTAACAAAAACATTAAAAATAGTCTTTATAAAAAATAAATCTTTAAAAAATTCCAAGACGGCATAACCCATGTAACTATAGTAATTATCCAATAAAGGATTTCTTATAAATCATATACTGAAGACCAGGGTAGAAATAAAATTGTTTTTTTACTAGCAGGTCTTAACATTTACTTGCTTCCTGCAAATACTAAAACAAGTGGCAGTTGTATATCTGCATTTTCTAACACAGATACAACTAGACAGAATGAAGTTTTAAAGGAATTGTGGTATGAATAAACTTCTCTTTGTTAACTCTATTCATTACTTATGCTTACTTCTTAGTATTGATATTAAAATTCACTGCATTCCCATCTACACTGAACTTCTTCAGTCCTGCCCAATTACTTTCCAGTAATGATTTTCACATAAAAATAATTATTTCAAGCACTACTAGTGCATGTTTTAAAATGCTTTTGGTTTTTAGCTAACAGGTACATACTTGTTGCAAGAAGACTGAAATCTCCACTTGCACTTTACTCTGACCAGCATAAGAAATGTTCTCTGCAAGGAGATCTGTTACTTACATGAAACCAGTTAACACCAATATTTATTAGAGCTGCCTAAGAGGCATGGAAAGTAACAAAGACAGAGGCAATCCCTAGTGCAGCACGACCTAGGAATCTTTGGAAAACATCATATCTCAGGAAAATGCAGAAACCTATGACCTAATTTATTATCCACCTTCAGGTTTTAATAATACTCAAGAATCTGTTTGACAAGCTCACCTCCTGGAATGAATTTTTCTACCACTCAAAATTATTTTAAAGTTGTTGATTATTGTATTTTCCTTAAAGAAAGCAAGTAAGAGAAATAAAGAGGTCCTTATTTTATTTAAAAACAAATAAATAGATAGGATATACCACACTTTATGACAGGAAGAATTTTGTGAAACCAGTGTCGTGTCCCAACACCAGTTCTGTTTAATAAGAATGGAAATGAAAGTACCTGGTTAGTTTGTCATCTTGCAATCTGAATTATAGTAACATTAAAAAATACCCATGCCTTTCTGATTTTTTGAATGAGTAAGTGTAGGTGCTGTAATATTTGAGGTATTTCTATTTCACTTTTTTAAAACAAGAACTTCATTCAGCTAACTGAAAACACTACTTCAGGCTGAAATTCAGATTGTGAGCAATATGATCCTTAAAATCTTATCTAGCAAATCACAGAAAAAAATCATTACCTGATACATAAGAAAACCTAATAAAAAACCTCTAGAACATCTAACATAATACAGTTTAATGCATTTAAAGACGAAGACCAGTGTATGCATGTATTTAGGTTAAGCTCGGGAAAGATACATGTAATTTAATTTACAAATATTTATGTATTTGCATATATGCATATCATGTGCTTACACACAGAAGTGTAGCAGTCACATGAATTTATTCAGAATATGGATATTCTGTTACCCTAAGCAGAAAAGTATATTAAGAAAATTTTTAAGAAAAGTGTCTTGCGTTTTACAGTGTCCACAAGTACTTTACTTTCTCCTTCCAAACACTGTTTCATGAAAATTTTTGCAGAATAGTGTAGCACTGGAGAAATTTAACTCATTTTTTAAAAAGCTTCCAGAAACTGGAGTGGTACTATATTTAATTTATTTTGTAAAACAATCTTGTCTTTGGACAATAAATACACACATGAAGATTTCCATGATTTTGAGAGACTTAAAATATTAGTAAACTCTTAGAATTCTAAAAAAAGTTTTCCATCTGCTGATGGGGGAATGAAATTTTCTGCCTTTTGAGAATCTCCAAGTACTAAGCAAAGGAGGCAAATCAGTCATTGCCTATGGGGCTTACCACTTGAAATCTACTTAGAAGGGTTTCTATCCTTGACTGAACAAAAGATGGAGTAGAAACTTCCTACTATTTTTGCTTTCTCAGAATGACTGTGACAGCAATACCCAAACATGAAATTGGCACAGATGGGCTTTAATGAATTATTAATTCATACACTACACTACAGGCTGGAAAAGCCAAACCTCAAACACCTGGTGCAAGTTTCAGACATCACAAACATGGCATGAGGGCTCTTTGGAATTCCACTGCTAGCTGAGCTTTCATATGAACCAACCCAGCTTAATGACAAATCCTAATGTTCAAAACACCACCAAACCAAGTGCTATTAGCATTAACTAAACATCCTAATGACAATAAAATTCAAATGATGGAACCATATTTTCTTTTTACTGAAAGCATTACTGCAATCTACACAAACTGTAATTAAATCAGTACCAAAAACAATTAAGTAAAAGGAAGCAGCACTATATGTGATCATTTGTTGCCTCATTGTGTTTTCACTTCAAAAGTAATCACTTTTTAAGGTGAATCAGTCACAATTAGCAGACCTATCTACTTCTATAAATGTCAGGCCAAGGGGGAAAAAGCTAAAGCAATAGTACAGTACCCATGTTCTCCCTATGAACATTGCTACATGATGAGCCCACGTGAGGATATCTCAACCCAGGGATGCTGCACTGCAGCTGCCAAAGGCCAGGCCACCCTATTTTCTGACACAGCTGGAGTTACCACAGTTACCTGCTGGAGCTTTTTCACTATGTAACAACACTGCATAAAGCAGGAAAACAAACCTGCTTTTCCCAACCCCCTGTATCTATAGTCTTGACTTGACTTCCTTGGCAAATTATTTCATGATTAGTTACATGGCTTGCTAATGATGAGTTTGATAAAACTCACAGCTGGTAAGATTTACTCATTTGTTTGCATTAGAGCTCAGCTCAGTTCCCTTTGCTGTGTAAATAGAGTAAATAGGACTGAAAGAACTCAATAGTTGTACCCAAGGGAAAAACTATAGTAGACTAAAACTAGAATGCTGATTGTTCTGACCCTGCACTGTTTAGTTGAACATCATGGTAACACTTAATTGCTTATAATATCCATGCGTTTATATGCACTAAATGTATGTTAAGCCTAGTGGAGTCTACAGGATTATTCCTGTCTTTGGTCTTAATCATGTTCTTAGACAAATGCTCTACTGCACAGTAGAGCTCAAGTCAATAGTTCATCCAACAAATGGGGCATTTATTTATAAAATATTACTTTCTTCTTTTACTCAAGTAATATGGAAGATAAAAAAAGAAATCGAAGAAAGGAAAATATTTGATTCTCAGTAAAAGCAAATAGCCTCAGCACTTGCAGGAATCTTGAAGAGCAAAAGAGAGTACCCAAAAATTAAGCATATAACATAATACTTTTTCTAAGGTTAATCTTTAATCAGTCTTGGAACACTGAACTATTAACCATTAAAAACCACAGTAACTGAGTCATTTAAGAAAACCAGACATTTTAAGATCTTTAGGTATCCTCCTCTTATGCATTTTATCATCTTAACTTTTAAAAGATACGCAGTCTTACCTCCACAATAGCATTCAAGGCAGTGTCAGCACCAAGGCTATAGTCTGTGCCTGGCACATTGTTGCTAATAGTAGCAGGCACCACACACATAGGAACTCTAAACTCCTCAAAGCTGGCACGCGCCTCGTAGAGCTGCAGACAACTTTCAAAGGCCTGAAGCAGTGGTACAAGTGTGAGTGAAACATTCCTCGTCTTTGCACTGCTCTGCTAATGACTCCTGGCATGTGATGGTAAATGTGGCTGTCCATGGGCCCAAGTAAATACAACTGGTGAGATTATTTGGGGGTGTGAAAATATCCTGTTGATACCACAACAGTGCACTGGGGTTGCATTGGCACAATGCTCTTTGAAGAAATGCAGAGGATTAGTACAAGTTAGTAGAGACTGAACGTGAAGTGTATACAGCAGAGAGGTCTGAAGCAGCTGGGCAGGAAAGCATGGCAAAAAGCTAGACAGGAAATCATTCCACAAGAAAGGACTAAAGAACAGAGCTTGACGCATGCTAAGAAGCTTAGAAAGTTAACTAGTAAAACCCTTGCAACTTCAAGAAAATGCTTAAAGAAAGACACTTTAAAAAAAAACAAACAAACTATGTTATCCTAGAAAGACATGTCTATTTCCACCAAGAGAAAGGAAAAAAAAAGGTTCACCCATGCCTTCAAAGTTTCTATTAACATCACACATCTGCCTCTGTGCACATAGACTGGATGTAGGTCTAGAAAAATCCAGGAATATGTGCACGTGGATGAGTTAATAAGATCTGCAAGGTATGGTTCAACGATTCTTTGAAAAGCAATTTTAGGTCCTTGGAAGGTCTCCAAACTCCACAAAGTATATAATCATGTCAAAAGGATTCTAGTGGATGTCAAAATGAATGTTAAGATTTTGCAGCTGTTTTAAGTAAATATACACTACATTATTCCAATTATTTCTAATCTAAACTAAGCATCTCTCATAAAGCGTGGCAATTCTCTGAACTGCCTATGGTAATGGCTCTCCACCAGAAAGCCTGATTACATGGAACATTACTTTGTCATCTCTTTCTCCCAGAAACTGATGTTCACAGAAGTCTCATTTTCTTGATTTCTCAAACCGGTTCAGAGAAACAAACTATTGCAGATCAAAATTAGATACCTACTGAGGTATCTCCAGGCATATCTGCACAGTGATTGATTTAAGGAACAACTTAGAAGAAAATTATGGGAAAATCCCCTACCTGTGAGAGTTCTCCTTCTGGGCTTTTGTCCTAGACAGAGCAGACCCTGTTCAGTGAGAAGACAGGATATTTATGGCCTTAGGTGCATAAATGCAAACTGACTTTCTAAAAATCTCTCTCTTCTCACATGTTTTGTAAATGCAATGGCTCAGTGCTATACTTTCAAGCTGAGGTTGAAACACAGCCTGAAAGATGTCACTTTCAGACCCAAAGAGCTGAGCAGCAGTATAGCCAGGAGCAACAAATAGTAGTGGCTTATCTGGGATTTGTTTTTTGAGTGGCTGAGACTTCACTTAGGAAATTTCAGTAATTGCGTGACCAAACTCAGTTCAGTCAGGCTGCTCTGAACTCGTATTTCTACAAAAACAATTAAGACATACAAAGTAACAGTGGTTTGGTAAAACAACACAGCTTCCTGGATATCTGCAGAACATGAGTTTCTCTGAAAGGTTTTATATTAAGACTTCTGGAAAACCAAGTCAAAGGGAGATGGAGAGCAATAACTAACATAATTGGTTAGTCTGCACTTATGGTATGTTAAGATGCAGTTAAGATATGTTTTACTTGCATTAAATATTGCCATTTTATTTGATGCAAGTGATTTCAGCCAACATATCCAATGACTGTACCTTCACCAAGCATGAGCATTAGACAGTTATATGCAACGTCTTTGCATCACTGTGGCAAAATATGAAAATGCTTTTAATATACGGTTACTTAAATATAAAGGGCAAATAAGTGATCAATGGTTTTAGTAAATGCTATGCTAATGTGGGTTTTTTTAAATTACTACATTAAGGTCATAGCGGGATACTGCACTATGTTAATAAATAAAATGGCTTAATAATTTCTTACCCTTTTATTGGATTTGTGTTACTAAAAAGGTTATGGCCATAACCAACATAACCAAGGATGCTTTATAAAAATTCATGCAGTCAAGCAAAGACTACTGTTTGTTGACTTTAGGTTGATCTAAATACAAATGGCCACGGAAGAGGATGGAGTTACTGCCCTTACCCCACATCAGCTGTTACTAGGACTGAAGGAGATGAAAAATTAACAGGTTAGATAGTGGCCAAGGCTAATTTTCAGCTTCCTTGTTCAGAGTCATGTGGAGCCATATATGCTACTGGGAAGGTACAGGTGTCTATTTTCCATGGGAAATGTGTGGAGACTGCCTTAAGGTATCTGACTGTAGATTTTTTGTTCCTCAGGGGATGTTTGATTTTTTTTCTCCCACAAAACCAAATCACTAGTCTGTAACCCTTTTTTCTTTGGTGAAAGGAAAGGCAAGATTGTCAAAGAACACAACAGAAAGTTTTAGCCTCTCCCTTTTTCAGACTCCATTATTCTCACCTAGCTGATGCTTTTTCCTTTTATTTCATGATTGTCACATTCCTGAGGTCTGATATCCAAAATAACATCCTATTAATTTCATCTCATTACATATTCATATAGAAACTTATTTGAGAATGACAGTTATTTTAGTGATGCTTCATTTAATAGAAAACTCGAAGTTCATGTTCTTATCCTCCAAAATATTTACTTTGTATGCCTATATAAATATATCAGCCTTAAGCATATCCTCCTCAGGTAGAAACATCCAGCTTTTCCCAGGTATTTTATATTTATATTGCCATTAGCAGTTTTTCTAATATTCAGAAAAGTGAAGTGAAAAATACAGTTTATCATAAATTTAAAAAACTATTCAAAAGATAAATCAAATTTGAAGCCAAGATTTTACAACAGAGGTGGAAAAAATGGAACACTTCAAAAGGGTCCCATGATCTCTTATAGAATCTAAATTAGTTATTGAGAAATGTATCCACTGTTTATGCCTTTATGAGGAGCACATGCTTCACTAATCCCTCATTCAGAAGGTATGCATCTCTTAAGTCTGTTTCTTTAATTGTTTTTCTTTTAAATGCACAATTTTAACACATTTTATCAGCAAACATTTCAGGGTACTATTTACACGGCTTGACAAGTTTAAACAACTGCAAGTGTTTAATGATGCCAAACAGCAACAATCCCTCAGCAGCAGCACAAACTGTACTTACCTTACTAGAGGTAGGCAAGCTCACACAAGTAAGAACTGTACCACAGAAAAACTATGTGTGATGACACTCTGGTGTTCAGAAGAGGTTCTACTGCTCTGAGAGCACTGTAGACTATGATGCATTTATTGATCTAACTGTGGTACAGGAATAAAGAGGTATATATAAACTAGATAAAATGGATATTCATGTCCACCTTCTACTTTTGCTTACCACAGTCAATTGTATGACAATGTATTGAGCTTATCTGGTCATATTTAACAGGAGGCACAGCTGCTACTGCACCAGATCTGAGCATGGCACAAGAATGAAAAGATGTATTTTTCACTGGGCGTTTTGATAAATCACGTTCAAACAATCAGAGCAAGAAACGGAAAAGATACCAAGCAGAAATGTTTTCCGAATGCCAAAGTCTGCTCCACCAGGGGAAAAAAAAATCAATCCAAATTTAATTATTCACTCAACAGAATCTAAATCTTGCAAAGCCATTACTTTTCATATTTATTCCACAGAAAAATCCAGGCAAAATAAAATTGAAAACAACCAGAAAAAACCCATTAGCAAAACAAAAAATGCTTTTGAAAGGTTTTCAACTACCACGTTGTAAAACGAACATTTTATCTAATGAAGGCAAATGATACCTAGAAACCTAAACAGAAAGCAAACCAAACCAGAAAGCAGTAGAGACTGACTGATTACAATATATCCCCTTTGCATGAAATAACCTATAAAAAGAAGTCAGTTTGGTTAACAAAGTTTATAAAGATAAGAGAAGAAGGAAAGCAGATGTTATTATGCACAATCATTTTACTCACCTCAGTTCATGATCATTTTGAAGGGATATTTTTATTTACCAGAACTGGAAACAGTATCAACATTTATAACCCAAGTTGTCTATAAAGAACTCATGCAATGAACTGTAGTTAGCTTACAGTCTTATTCAAGGCAATACTTCAGGAAACTGATATTTCCTAGCTGAAGAGTTTCTTTCAATGAAGTTAAAATTATTTATATTGGAATTGTAAAAAAAAAAAAAAAAAAAAAAAAAAAAAAAAAAAAAAAAGGAAAAACTATGGTAGTACATTCAAAGTTGGTGGCATCTGAAGAATCCTTGAAATAAAAAAGCTATCATGATTAAAATTTTCAAATACATTTAAGTGATAAGAGAACTGTACTTTCATTTTCAAAAGCAACTTGAAATGCTTTTTGTCCAACTGACTGCTTCCTGTTCAACTGAGATTAGTATTACAGAACTGAGGAATAGCTGGGGTTGGAAGGGACCTCTGGAGATCATGTAGTATGTAGTCCAAGTCCCTGTCAAGGCAGAATCACCTGAGCAAGTGACACAGGAACAGTCCTCTGGATTATCTCCACAGGAGACTGTACAACCTCCCTGGGCAGCTTTCTCCAGTGCTCTATCACACTCAAAGTAGTGAAGATTTTTCCTCCTAAGAGATTAAACATTCAATTTTTACTCCATTACTGGATTTGATTTAAAAAAAATACCTAACATGTCTCAACTATTTTTATTAAATCTGCTATTAGCAGAATAAATGTAATGTCTGTTATTAGAAAAATATGGATTTTACATATTCTCTTAGAGGAGTAAAGATGCTACATAACTAATCATCTCCTCAACAGAGCAACTTTCCTTCTCAACAGAGCGACTTTCCTTCAGTATTTCTTGCAGCTGAGTATACTACAACTCCACATATTATGAATAGTGATTCTTTTCCCTTCTACAGTGCCAATGATCATCAAGTCTCAGCTTTAGGTTTCTTTCTTCCTTTTACAACAACAGATGCCATCTTATCTTGCACTTAAAAAATTTAAAGGTGGTTGTAGTTTCAGCAGAAATAAAACAGAAGCATTTAGGATCCCAGACTTCCTCTTTTCTAAAGTGATGTCATGACTGTGGCTATATCAAGTAATTATAATTTCCCAAACCACATTTCTGAAGTTCTGGTCTACAAAAATATCCAGTTGTAGCCAATTGAGTAAGTTTAAACTACTGCTTTGTTAGTATGCACACACAAGAGCAGACTTACATCAGTTATAGTGTTCAGAGCAGTATCTGCACCAATGCTGAAATCTGAACCCGGTACATTATTGGATACAGTTGCAGGAACCATAACCATTGGAACACAGAATTCGTCATATTTCTCCCGGGCAGCTGACAATTCCAGAAGTCCAAGGTAAGCCTGTTGGGCACAGGCATCAGGTGAAAAATTAGGATGAATAAAGTAAGGGCAGAGCTGGGAGTGACAAAATGAGAAGGGCCACAGGGGGAGCCATTTCTACCACAGCACACTTCAGCAAGTCAAGAGCACTAAGGAATCACTAAAATCTAACACAGACAAAAAAGAAGAAAGCATTAGAAACAGGCATACATCTAAAAACAATAAATAGAACATATGTTCTCTTGAAAATAAATAATTTAGACACAAAATGTTACTTTTCAAACAAAACAAACCAAGTTCTCCAATCTTCAGGTACTGTTACTCCTGATTTAAAAATCTTAGTATTCCTGAATTAGGGTCATAGGTAACAGCTTGGGCAAAAAAGGAAGGCATGTTCTTTATCAAGAAGCAAAGCAAAGAGCACATTCTTCTCTGCAAAGAGTAGGTAAACACTTTCCTGAATAAAAATTTCAAAAATTATTGGTTTGTTGTTTTTTGTGGTTTTTTAATTTCTCTATAATTATTATGGATTTTGACATGCACTATGTGAAAAGAGTGGCTTAAATAAGGAACCATAGTACAATTTCTACTAGTCAAGAACTTCCGCAAGGATTCACTACAGGAGTTATTAACTTATTTTAATACAAAAAAACTATAACACTCTCTCATTTGTCCATTTAGGACATCTCTTTATCAGTTTTAGTCACTGTCTCGAATGCCAGCTTGCCAGAGAACTACTGATTGATTCCAAATTTATGATTCTAAACGCTATCTGTGTCATGCATCATACACAGATACAGCCAAATGCACCTTACATGAAGATTGGGTAAAAATCAAAACAGACTATTAGTTTTGTTCAGAATTTTACTCTACTTAGACATAGTTAGATAGTTCAATGTACCTCAAATCCACCAATAACCATAAGGGCGTTAATGTTGTTAGTGCGCATCTGCTCAGCAATCTTCTCCAAGTATTTTGCAGGAAGAGTACTAGAATCATTAAACCAGAAGAAAAATAAAAACAATTTACAGACTGTGAAGCACTAAGAACTCATTAATTAGCTGAAATCATTAAGTGAGCAGGCAACACAATGGTTTTTGTTTTACATATTTATCCATCCAAGTAACTCTTCTAGAAAAACAACTAGGAATCATGTCAAGTGTAAAGAAACCGTAGGTTTGCAATCCTTTAAAGTGTAAGGACACCAGGAAATTCTTAAGTTGAGGCCCTAACTCACACTCTTCAGAGCTGGTTCAGTACTATGAAGATACTCATATTGGAGCACAAGGATTTGAACAAAAAACAAAACACCCCAATGTACAAAAATTGTGCACTTAAAAAACACTCCATGGGAAGAAAAGCGCATGGAACCATACAGAGGTTATATAAAGCCCTACAGTTTATCATACCAATTGACAAAAATATTGATGTTACCGTTTTGTACCAAGAATTGATCCTCCTTGACCAGTCCAGCCTCCAACATCTCCCCAGGAAATTTCCTTTATCTTTGAATAAAATTAAAAAAGGAGATTTTGTTAAGTAATTATCCAATTACTTCTCTTGAGCAACACCAGGTACTACTTCACAAAAAGCTGTTGGAACAAGTTGTTGGGCACTGACATCAAGAAAACTAAATGAGGCAGAGAAAAAAAATAGCATCAAGAATTTAATTCCATTTCTCTCAAATTACTACAACCCCTTTCCATTCAATTTCTTCTTTCTTCTTCCAGACCGAGATGAACCCCTCTGTGTTTCATATTTCAAGCCTATTTTCACATCCTCTCCTAGTGAATATGAAGAAAAAAACCATCTAAAGCTAGGTCTTTGATGTATGTTTTGGCATCTGTGGTTCCAGCCAGGCATGGAAATCATTAGTCTTGCATTCAGTTTTTCTTCAGTACACCAACCAATGCATAATGTTTAGAATCAGGGGAAAAGAAGAATCTAACTTATATAAGAAAAAAAGCTTCTTCCCTCAGTAAGCACCATTACAAAGTTTCTTATAGCAAAGGAATACATGTTCAACAACTCATTGTTCAGAATCAGAGATTTTTCTGCTACTCTGTGAAGAAACCACAATATGCCAAACCAGTTGACCAAAATTCAAAGGTAGGATTCATCTCAACTGATTTTGTAGCTGTGCAGCATATGACGAATAACACTCAGCATAAATGACTCGACAGACTTAACAGTTGAGAAATACAGTTACAATCTAAGTTTTAAAGATCTTTATGAAATAAAAGCACCTAACAGAACCAGCTCCCTCAGCAGTTATGCCAGAACATACATTCCAAGAACATGAACAAAGGTGGTGGTGTGGGATGGAGTACACAGCACTCGGTAATGCACACACGTGACACTGACCTTCCCTCTAGCGAACCCTTCGAAACCATCAATGACAGCAAAGATTTTGTGACCTTCAGTCATGCCAACTCTTACTGCAGCCCTCACTGCGGCGTTCATTCCAGCTGCAGGGGCACCAACATTTAAAACTGCCACATTAAAATTAGACTGCAAGATAAAAATAATATTTAGTAAGGACTTTGATTTCTACACCACAGTTAATTTATACAACATATGCAGTTGCTAAATACTGGAATCCAGGAAAGGAAATTTCAAAGCCCCTAAACATGTTGAAAACTTAAAGTTAACTGGAAGGTGCAGACATATTTCCTCATTTGCAGAATATCAGACATACAATTTTTAAAAAAAGAATGTTTTTTTTAAATGGTTTTTATATTCTAGTCCAGGTTTGAGAAACATAAAATAGAATCACAGAATGCTTTGGGCTGGAAGGACCATAAATATCATCTTGTTCCAAGCCCCTAACATGGCCAGGGACACCTTTCCCTAGACCAGGCTGCTCAGAGCTCCACCCAACCTGGCCATTGTTATTCAACCACCTTCATGTTACTAAAGCAGAAATGTTTTTTGCAAACACAGCAACAGTAGCAAAAGAAAAAAAAAAAAAAAAAAAAAAAGGAGGAACTGATTCTAGCATCATAACATTTATACGTGTATTGTCCGTACAACGCAGAGTGGAACAGACAAGTTTTAAAATTAAGCTATTGGCCAGGTTTTTCAGGCAACTGACAATACATTAGCAAACAGAAGCACTGAGCATCTTTTCCAAAACCACGCATTTTCAGATTATGTAAGTTTTTTAAAACATTTCTGAATGACAATTGTAACAATTTGGCCCTGCAGAAGAGACAGAAGTTATTCAGCTTTATTCTGGAAGATGAGAACAAAAAACAAAATAAAAAAATAGAACAGTTGTTAAGTAATGATCATGGAATCTCATATGATTAAAAAAAACTCAAGCAAATAAAAAACAAACAAAAAACCCAATCCAACAACAACCCCCTCGGAAAAAAACCACAATAAAAGAGACATGAGCCAGAGTATATGTAGTTTTTTTGGTTCTGGTACAATCAGAGGATTACAGAAAAATACACTGTATTCACGAACAGCAAAATATAATGGGTGCAGAAGCACTGCTGAAGAAGAGCATTTAGCTGGCTCTCCTGATCTGATCAGCTTAGCTCTTGCCTCAATTCCTGTGACATGCTCATTTCATCTACTTTTTAATTCCTATTCAACCTCTTTTAGTGAAGGCACACAGATTCTGTTAGTATGGTCAAATCCGAGTAGTTACTAATTACACGTGGCCTACATTTCCTTCTAATGCCATTTATCACAGAAGGTATGACAAAAAGTATTTTAAAAAAATACAAAAGCCCAGTGCTAACAATCCTGAATTTGCATTGTAAAAAAAAACACCCACCACCCAAACACCTGATCCGCTAAAGAAAATATTAAATATCCACCTAAAAAATCCTGAATTATTTGATCTCTTGAAGGTCAGTCTTAGCTCCTTACTGCATTATCACTGCAATTTTGCTCCTTAATATTGAGAAGCTACTGCCAGTAATCATTACTCAAATATTTATCTGGGAAAAAGATTTCTAGAAAGTGTTACAGCAACATAATTATGCAAATAAGGTAGCAAATGGTCACAAACCACAATTAAAAGAGGAATTAACAAGTGAGATCAGTCACCAACTACGACCAACACAGAACTATTCAGTAAACTAATAAAACAAACAAAAAAAAATCCCATCTAAGATTTGTTTGCATGCAAAATTTATTGTCTGCTTTCTATACAAATCCAAATTTCCTTATTATATTATATTATATTACATTAGTATTTCACATAAAGGTGATGCACCTCTCCTTGGTATTGCTTCCCATGAACTCCTGAATTTGCCCTTGCTCTTCAGTGGTTTTACCCTCCAAAAGGAAGACTCAGAATTCTTTTAATACAGAATCTTCCTTTATCTCAAGATTTTCAGAGTCTTAATCATGATCTTAAAACATCACCCCTATCTCTCTCCATAGTAAGAAACAGATGGCAAAACAGTAACTATCAGAACCAGACATTTTAACAATTGGGACCAGATGTAAATCCAAGACAGAAAGAAACTGTCTACAGCAATTTTCTAGCTACAATGGTACTTCACTTTAAAAATGTTACTTATTATTAAAATAAACTAGCATCTTTGTAATATTTAATTTATAAACCATGCTATAGTAGAGGTTTGAAGGGAGTTAGATCCCAAAAGCAGACCCACATTGCACAACTCTAAAAACCCCCTCACCTTTGGAAGCTCAGCATCCGGCTTTTTGTGGGACAGTAATTTGTATGTGTTAAGGTTGTTTTCGAAGCTCCTAAACAAATGAGTAAGTAAGATAAGCAACTAAAATAGTAAAATTTTAAATTCATAGTTATTTTAAAGGAGCATCTGAATTTTTCAGAAACTTTAGAAAACTGGCATGACATATTAATACCATCGTAATTGCAAATGGAAAACATGGCAAAAACTGGAAATGAGAGAACAGTGAAAAATATTCAATTCTTTAAGGTAAGAGTCATAAAATACAAAACAACTACGTGGTTAACAAATTAGTTTTCTAGACTGGGGAGAAAGCATTTTATTATCAAATGACTTGAAACAGAAACCACTCTTCCAACAGGACTGAAGAATTACCTCCTCCAACATTACTGCTGGAAAACTACCAGCTACTTACAAACAGGTTCACAGGACTGGCCTCAAATTCATGAATAAACAAACTTAGGATTGCTACCAGTCAGGTCATACTGCACAGCAGCTTTTTGCTTTGTGACCATTTAGCCTAGGAACAGTCACTAGTCTGACACAGCAGTGAATTACAGTTTGCTTTGATTTGCATGTTTTGTTGAAGGCAGGAATTTCAATTATTCTATTTAGGCAGTTCTTCTGTCTCTTCTCATTCTCAGACCCATAAAACCATACAGTTAGTAAAATATCTAAAATAAAATGTCATATGACACCATAACAGCAAGGCAACTCAGTTTTTCTACAGCAAATAAACTGATACAAGCTATTGGCCATACCTTCCACGAAGCCTCACAGCCTCCAGAAATCTTCCCTCATCCATGGCTTTCTGGACTTCTTGAGTCTTGAAAAAACAAGTTCATTACTCAGTATGTTTAAAAAATGAAGGAGGTAGATTATTTAATATATTCCACATATTAATATATTTCTACAGTGAAAAAGAAGTAATACTGACAATTTCCTCACTTTATGAGCTACCTCCTCTCACAGCATAAATTACAGGGTACAGAAGAAGAAGAAAGTAGAAACAAATACCTAAAGCCTTCATGGGACAAAGCAATCAATGTATCCGATATGCCTTTTCTTTTTTCAGTTTAAACTGAGCAGTCTTTGTGCAGAAACCTGACTTGTGTATGACATAAATGGATGCAAGCATCTGAAGAATTTGTTGTAACAATAAAAACAGAAGATCTGAGATGAAATTTTAGAACATATTAAGAAGATATGTATTTCTTACTCCTTGATAGTTTGCAAATTAATAGTAACACATAGAGAATACACATGAATTTCATTATTCATTTTAAAATACGAAAAAAATTGCTGTACACATTCCATCAATGTCCTAATGAGAACAGGCAATTATTGCACATAGTAGTCTGTTGTAGCAAATAAGTAACATAAACTGGCCCTTTGCCAGAGCCTCACCATCTGCACACACTCCATCAGAGGCAGACGGACAGCCTGGTTTCCAGACAGGGACACGACACAGGCAGGGGTATCTGGAGTAGCTTCTAAAAGGGCAAGCACAGCTTCCACACCCATACGACTGGCCTGCAAACAGAGAATGTTTGAGTGTCCAAGCAAGCACTGAAATAAATGCACAAGGCTTCCTATGACAGAAATGGTCCTGATTTCTCCATAACTCAAGCTGACACAAATCACTCCTTGGTAAGGTGAAAGAGTTGTGGGCTGTTTAATACCCATACTTATGGACAATTAAGCTTCACATTTTGAACTAAAACATAGATTCCTTCACACAAAGTGCTTCACTACTCTGAGTCCGAGTTATTCAGACAGTCAATGTGTGGTAACAGTTTGATTTGTCAACTTAATCAGGTAGAGAACCATCTCACCCTCAAATAAACAATCAAAATGCAGTTGTCCTATGTGGTGCCATGAGCAGTTACATTGGGAATACTCACAAGAATTCTGTCAAAAGCTGAAGGGGTTCCACCTCTTTGCACATGACCCAGGATGGTTACTCGGGTGTCAAATCCAAGCCGTTGAACCACAAGCTGCATAGAATTGCAAAATACAGTGGGCTTATCATTACCGTTATTATATATATATATATATTTGTCAGCGTGATGTAACTCAGTACCACTTAGTGCTAAACATTACTGCATAAAACTGCAATTCTGAATAAAATCAAAGGTTTCTCTAAACCGACAGCTATGGAAAACAGAACTTCATAGTCACAGGACAGATAAACCCCAGGTAAAGCCAAAGAAGCACACCCCCTTTCTATCAATGACTAGCTCCCAATTTGTTTTCTTAATGACCCCTTAAAAAAAATAAAGGGCAGAAAAATCCAGACTGAAAGGTTTCTTCGTCTTAGAAACTAATGAAATTTTTAGCAAAGCAACCATTTGGAGGACACTTTGTCCAAAGCACACAGTATTACTTCACTGTGAGACAGACCAATATTAAAAATGTTACAAGACACACAAAGTAAAATAGGATTATAAATACAGATTTGCACTTATTTCAAACTATCAATTAAGGCACCCATGGAGCAGATGCTTTTGAACTGCTGCACTGTATGACAAGGAGAAAAGGTTCTAATTAATTGCCACTGAAAACACTGCCCTTTAATTTGACTACAGAATTTTAGATAATAAAGCACAAGCATAAAATATGATAGGCTGTATGATATCCTGTATGATAGGCTATCTTACAGGAATAGATTTTCGCTACAGAAATGTTATTGTTAACAATAAGCCCCATCTTATTAAGGGAAATCTTGTGTCATAGGGATGTTGACACTTACATCCTTAACCTTCTCTGATGTTATAGGTTTGTTGTGACAATCAATAGCTCCTTCAGCTACAATAATAATATTCAGCCTTTTCTTTCGTGCACGGTTCTGTAATAAAAATAAAAGCACATTTGTGTAGTTAAAAAAAAACCAAGAGGAATTTACAGCATAATTTTATAATCAACTGCTCTGCATTAAGCTGCTAGGACTTGAGGAAACATTGCTTGTATTTGATCACTCACACATGATGTGTTCTCAAACCTTTTATTTTCATATATGTCTTTTCATTGATGAAGTAAAATGTCTAACATCAAATTACTGAGGAAATGTACACATACTGCTTATATATGTATAATTTTAAGCAATTCCCACAGTGGGTCATATGATTGCTCAAAACAATCACAGAGTGGAAGAAAAGAAATCTTCAAGGTCACAGAGAATTTTATGTGACACCAAAACCAAAGACTTGCCTTAAATCCCGATCACACTTTTCAATCACTGCTTTCAAATAAATATCCACAAGGACATTGGGAATCTCAAATATATTAGAAATTACCTCTGAAAGCTTAACACACATTGAATCTTCCCAGCCTTCCTCTGGTGGGTATTCAGGAATAAACACCCAGTCTGCACCACAGGCTAAGGCACTAACCAGGGCTAGATACCTAATAAACAGAACAAATTATTAGAATCTTATGGTTCAGATTTCTTTCATGACTGTACCTATACAAGACACAAAATGTTGAAGACAATACATACCCACAGTGTCGCCCCATAACCTCCAGAACAAATGTCCTCTGATGGCTGTAAAAATAAGAAAACAAATTAACTGAACCTAGTATCATGAAACAGCTTATGTTTACCATGGTAAACCATGTATGTCATGCACTCAGAATTCCTTAGCAAAACAGGAAAGCATTAAGAAAACAAAATTATTGTCACATTAAACAATATGTTTAAAATTAAGTATCTTCCAATGCATAATTCATTTTTGCTACTTTCTTGGAAAACATGTACAGGCAGCCATGAGAGATGATGTGAACCTTTACTGGAAATGAAATTAAGCCGACCCATAGTTAAGAACTGTACTGATACAGTTGTATTTAAAAAAAAAAAAACAAAACAATCACTTAATTCCTTAATTCTTACTGAAATAAAGCTTATATAAGACAGATGTTATTTTTGTACTATTCACGGTGTGTCTGGATCTTCTCTTACAGAATATGTCTCAAAAAGTCTAAAAACATTAAAAACCAAGTCTGCCCTTAAGGCTGATGCAGTCTCTATGATCACATACTTCAAGTGCTGCCATGACAGCAATGATGAAAAAGCAGTTACTACTAAAAAAAAGAAACCAAGACACTTGAAAGATGCAGTCAAAAAGAACTTTCATTTCCCCAGCTACCTAACCTCTAATTAAAATGAACTTAAACAAAAGCATAAACATCTGTGCATTTGTTATCAGTCTCTATATCATGCTCAATTTACCTCTGAGCAGTGGTCATGATGGCATCCACAACTTCAATTATTCTGTGCAGAGCTGAGTCAGTACCTATGGTCATATCAGTGCCACAGAAGTCATTGTCTATGGATCCAACCATTCCCACAATGTTCAGGTAAGCATATTTCTTAACAGCCTCTGCATCAATCTTTCCTGTAAAGAAGTATTCAGAGAAAGAACTGTAAGAGTATTGAAAAAAAATTAGACACATTGCTTGGGTGCTCTACTTTTATAAATTAAACATATCCAAACATTAAATTATGTTTAGATATTTGGGGTAACAAGGTTAGTCAAAACTACAAACAAAAGCCAATCACACATCCAAACAAAAGAATCCTGCACAGAACTCCTTACAGTAAGGAAGGAAATAAGAGCTTTTCAGTCCATCTCAAAGTGTCAAGTAATTACCAAGTTTTGTAACCAACCTCAAAATTGATGGTTTCAAACTAAAAGTGTCTCATTCAAATTGCAATCTCAGTGTATAACGTGCAATGAAGAAGCAAAACAATACAAACTGGATGTGGTTATGGGCATATGTAAACAGTTAGAAACCAGCATCCAACTTCTGAAGACTTCTCTTTTGCTACACTGAAAGGCTCTGATTTCATGATTAATAAGCAAACAGAACAGAAAAGCTCCTATTCTACATCTCAGCAGTGTCTCCCAAGACAGCAAGGAAAATGCTGCATCATCCCAGAGTTCTAAAGGATCTCAAGGATGAAATACCTTAGCTGCTTAAGCACGTAAAACTACCTTAGTATCTGTGGATGGGATGGTAGTAAATATAATGCCAAAATTTTAATATGAGATTCAAGAACTATGCATCAGTGTGTTTAATGTCTACATTACAGAAAAACAGCAGAAACCATAATGAAAAATATAACTAATGTCCATGAAGATCAATATAACATTGTGAAGAAGAATCAAATGTTTTCTATGAATGTATAACCATGCATTACAAACCTCTTCTAGAGCTCCAAATGTGACTTAATATCTGATTGACATATTCTACTTAGATTTCTAAAAAGCCATTGACAAAGTCTTTTGCCAAAGGATTTTGAGGAAACTAAGCAGTCACTGTGTAAGACAAAAGGCTTTTCACAGAACGTAAAAAATACAAGGCAGAGGGCAGTGGTAAATGCAAATTCTGGTATCTTAGGAAGGTAACCAATGGAGTTATACAGGGATCTGCACTGTTCAACACACTCAGCAATAACCTAGAAAAGGGAATGAGCAGCAAAGTGCCAAAGTTTACTGATCAAACTGAATTATTTGGGATCTAAACATATGGAGTGTTTGAGAAGAAATGAAGAAGACTGGCAAGACACAGTGAGCAGTAAAGTATCAGATGGAATTCATTGCAGATAAATGCAAACTAAGACACATGAAAAAAATGTACCCTAACATCACAAACAAAATAACACTATTTCCAGCATAACATAATAATGCTGTTTTCATTAATAAATCAGCTTCAATGCTCAATAGCAGTACAAAAAAAAAATCAAAATATTAGAAAATATTAGGAAAAGAATAGAGAACAAAACAAAGATCATTATACTACTGTGTAGATCCATGGTTTGCCCTCATCTTGAATACTGGGTGCAGTTGTGGTCTTCCCCACCTCAAAACAGGATAGAACTGGAAAAGGTTCAGAGAACGGCAACAAAGATGATCAAAGATATAGAACTTACATATAAGGAACAACTAAGCAAACTAGGACTCTTCCATCTAGAAAAAGAGATGATGAAGGGAAAATAAGACAGCTGTAAAATCTCAAGTGGCATGCAGGAAGCAGGACTGATCATTCATGGTTTATTCTAACACAGAAGCTATGGACATCAAATGAAGCCAACAGGAACAAAATTAATAGAAGAAGATCCTTCACAATCTTCATTATTCAGTGAAGCTGCAGAACTCCTTGCTACACCATGTTTTCAGCAAAACTCTGTATGCTTTCAAGTAGATTGTATACATTCATGGAAGAGAAGTTCATTAAGCACTGCTAACAGCATCTGGTTCAGGAAGCCCCAAAGACAGAAATGGATGGAATCTGTCAGAGTATTTAAGTATCAGGAGTAACACATAGCATCAATACAGCATCATTTTACCTTCCCTATACATCCTCCTGGATTCTATCAAACATAACTACTGGCCTGACTGTACTTCTATCAGCAGCCACTTGATGTTCTGATCTTAAACCAACAGTGACATACAGGTGGGAAAGCAACATGATTTGATAGCATACAAATGTGTAGCTTGCTGGAATTACCACCTTGGACTGGATATGAGGGCATAGGGCTTTTCAAGTAAAGGTAAGAAGTTAAGATCCTGAAAATTATTCATAATAGAAGAAAGCCACATAGACTGCTGCCCAGTAACTTAATTGGCCTTTTTATGATATGCATGAGTGGATGTATAGAAACCAAAAGCTATTACTTTATGAAGAGCCACACGATTTCCTAGAATGACTGCATTTGATTTTTAGAGATACCCTGTGGATACAATCCGCACATCTACAGTTTGGGTTCAGAACTTCCCTGCAGACCGGAGGGGAAGCCTAGGGGGCCTGAAGGCACCCTCACCTTTCTGTGCCAGCTCTTCCAGCAGCCCGTTCCACTCCTCCCTGAAGAGGTTGGCGCCGGTCAAGCTGCCGTCGCCGCCGATGACGCAGAGGTTGGTGATCCCTCTCTGCACCAGGTTGAGGGCGGCCTGCAGGCGGCCCTCGCGCGTGCGGAAGGGTTTGCAGCGCGCGCTGCCGATCACGGTGCCCCCCTAGGACAGGGAAGAGCAGCACTATTCATTAATGATCCCGTGTATTACTGTGCATTTCTCAGATGGATTAATGATGAGTGTCGTAGCATAACCTCCGTCTTTTAATTTTACAGTGAGGTAAAGTAATGATAAACAAAATGTCACCAAATCTGTGGGAATTCATGTTCAAGAGCAGATACACACACAAGGGAAAAACAAAACAACACTCAAAAATGACTGATAGTGCAATTCTGGAAGGAAAACATTAAATTACATATGATTAATCTTATCTGTATTATAATAAATAGGTTGTTACTTACATTCACTGGCGAGAGTAAAAGTGATAAACTAACTAGCTAAGCACATAGAGTAGTTTGCCTCAAGGTGGTATTTTTCCCCCTAATATCACAAGATACATAACAATAAGAGAAAAAATGTATCCCTGAAATTGAAAATTAGCATTCACTGCCATTCCACAGAATTATGGAAATAACTGCCTTTAATTCCTTATAGATTAGACTAGTGCTACATTTTCTGTTGTATTATCTGTTGCATTTATTAATATGAATTAAAATGGGTTTTTTGGAAATAGTGCTGGTCATTTTTAAAAATAACTGAACTGCCTTGTCAATGAAAAATGCGGAGTGTCTTGCTGGACATGCATTATTTACATATCTTCTGTTCATGTTGTTCAGTCAGTCAAGAAGTTTAAATTTTGCCTTATTTATTGTCACAGTAAAAAGTAGTATTGGTTAAGACTGAAAAAAACATTTTTCTTCATGCAAACAAATCTGGAGATGATTACATCACTTTTGCATAAACATTCCCTTCACTTTAACTGGCAGTAAATCTGTCACATCTACCTAAATTTGGGTAAATCGTGTCAGTACAGCCACCGCAGATTTGAAGTTCAATCTATAGATGTTTCAGCTATCAGGCCAGTTTGCCATCTGTATTGCATAGCTGCTAGTGGAAAGAAAAAATAAAGTGGAACAGAATTCAGCTGTCTCCAGACAAAAAGGTAGATGTGTACACAGAGATGCTAAAAAAAATATTAGGACTAAAAAACGTCTCTAAAACTAGGTATTTTCATACTTAATAAAAACAGCTGTAAGAGGAAAAGAAACTGTACTTGAAACAAAGTGCTACTTGTTCTGAATAGACAGAAACATACAATTGGCTGAAAAACCTCTCTCATCAAAACAACTAAACACATTCTGTAAGATACATGCTGAGGTTCATTGTTGCTCTGTGGAATTACCAGCTATAAGGCTCAGAAAGATGTTTTTCTTTTACACTACACATGCATAGGAGCCTACATCCTTCTCCTAGCTATGCTCTTGTCTGGCTTGGGCAAGAGAGTACTCAATTTTCTTGTCATCGTAAGAGGCATCTGGATGATGCTCTTAGTCATATTTTTTAGTTTTAGGATTCAATGATCCTTATGGGCCCCGGTCAGCTTGATGTATTCTATGATTCCATTTACAGATTCTGCAGCATAGAGGTGAGGGGAAAAAAAAGAAAAGAAAAACAGGCAAACATGGGACAAAATACCTCACAGGACTCCAGGGCACTGGTTTAAAAAAAAAATAATTGTCTCTGCTAAGTTCATTAACTTTACAAAAAACTCCAAAGAAACCCATGCTTCACCTGGAGGCAGTTTTCAGAAAGCCTGGCAAGCAGTAAGGCCTCTTTGCCAAACATAGCATCTGCTCTGGAAGAGGTAACAACATTACCATGCTGAGCAAAAGCTGAGGAGATCCAAATGGCCACGCTGCAGAATTTTGTAATAAAAATGTACAAAGTCATTGGCAGTACCTGAGCTCTGCAGAACTGCACTGTAATTACATCCATTACTATAGTTCTAAATCCACTTACACAGAAAGCCAACAGGGTTTCGTAAGAAATTATTTGCCTTACAAAACACAGCTGTTTCATGTTTTGGCCCTATAATGTCTTTTTTATTAAATATAGACATGTCAGTATGGCTTCAGGAGGCTAATGACATGTGATGTTGCAAATCTAGAACAAAGGTTTTCAAGATTATTTCTGGACTCCAAATTCAAGACCACACCAAGATCTTTAGCAAGTGTCAGCCATCCACACTGTAGAAGTCAGGCTCTGCTGGAAGTGGCACATGCTGGTCACTCAGTCAGCACACAGTTCAAATACATAATTACAGCATTTGCGTGGATGAAGAATTTTGGTTCTTTTGCTTAAATAAAGAAGTTTTGGGTCCCACTCTCACCTCTTAGCACTTACCACTTGCAGGATACTTGAAACACTTTCCCATGAAACTTCTACAATATTATCACCTCCATCAACCATTCCCTGGTAACCCTGTAAAAGGCAAAGTATTCCATAAGTCTGATTTAAAAAACTACATCAAATTACCACTACAGTAATAATCACCTTGTGCACTTCAATACAACTTCAAAAAAACACTGAATGAAAAAAATACTCGATTTAAATAAAACAATATTCAAGCAGGTATCACTGCTTCTTTTAAGGGGGGAAAAAGGCAAAACAAACCCTCTTCCTAAAGGATCAGTTCCAAAAACAACTTCAAGATAAGGTAATATTTAAAACAGATTACACAGCTATTAAACTAGAATGGCAATGTGCTTCTTCTTTATGAATAAATATTCCAGTTTAAACAACAACAAACTTTGAAATGCATTATAAAATACGTTCCTTAAAAACGTAACCTCAGCCTGGGGCCACGAACTTAGGAAATCTTTGTAACACATTGTACATTATCCCCCGCCAGTTCTGGTAATAAGCAAAACAAGATAAAGAGCAAAACTGAAATTTTTTTCATGAAAGAACAAAAGAAATCAGATGACACAACCTTGTTCTTTTTTTTTTTTTTTTTTTTTTTTTTTTTTGAGGCAGCCACACAATAAATAAAAGACATTTAATAAGAAAAAATACAATTTTTTGTGATGCATTCAAGAAATTTCTAATACCTTAACTTAAATGGTCTTCTAAAACCACTGCATACTGTAATGTGAGAAGAACTACACTTATGTGAAAAAAGGAAAACTATCCAGCAAGCAGCTAATGGGTTTTGCCTGGCTTTGCTTTATTACCTCTCTATAAAAATACTAGCAAAATGGCAATTACAGATTCTTTTCCATTAGGTGATGCTGTGAATATTGATTAAAAAAAAAACCAAGAAGGGAAGGGAAGGGAAGGGAAGGGAAGGGAAGGGAAGGGAAGGGAAGGGAAGGGAAGGGAAGGGAAGGGAAGGGAAGGGAAGGGAAGGGAAGGGAAGGGAAGGGAAGGGAAGGGAAGGGAAGGGAAGGGAAGGGAAGGGAAGGGAAGGGAAGGGAAGGGAAGGGAAGGGAAGGGAAGGGAAGGGAAGGGAAGGGGAAGGGAAGGGAAGGGAAGGGAAAAGGCAGTCAAGTCCTAAGTCTGGAAAACCCTAATTGACAGACATCAGAATAAAACTGGAATTACCATTAAACTTTTTGACATTTATTTAAATCCACAGGGAAGATCATGAGATGTTAATAAAATAAACAAAAAAACTACTAAAGAAAAATAACCATGAAATGTTTATAACTCCATTTTTAGATTATGTGTACATATTCCCCACACCAAGGAATAATCAGTTAATATTTTTCCTCTGTGCAGTTTTTTTCAACAGTAAGTCAGGAATCAGAAAAAGAAGGGAGTTCAGAAAACAGCAAAACTGACATTATAAACTGGAGAAATTTAATTTGGCACGATTCAGAGTATATGCAGAACTTACTCAATAAGCAGGAAGTTAGAAACATACCAAGCTTAAAGTGGCTTAGTATTCATATAATATATATGGTTTTCTACATCATACTTTGAGTCCTCACCAGCATGAAAAAATAAGAATGTAAAGAAAACCTGGACATAGCAAAGTACAAGTTACTCAATTAGCCGTTTTAGGATTCCAAAGGGAAAGCATGAAAGTTTCTGCTCAGTGAGACTTGACTGATTAATTTAGAGATAATATGATCAAGCAGTAGCAAAAAACATCCAGATGGAGAACTACCTATGTCTCTAATTTCTATATTTCACTTTTCAATATTTTGTACATTCTCCAGGTAATCCTGACATGTAACGTACACACATAGAATGGCGTGGGTTGAATGAAAGATCATCAACTTCTGATTCCCCAGCCATCAGCAGGGACATCTCCCACAGTCTGCTTTGCCTGGAACACTGCCAGGGTTGGGGCATCCACATCTTCTCTGGGAAACCTGTTCCAATGACTCACCCTTCTTACAGTACAGAATTTTCTCCATACATCTAACCTACATTTCCAGTTTTTCAGTTTGACCCCATTACTCCTTGTCCCATCACTACAGTTCCTGGTGAACTATCTCCCACTTCCCTTGCAGGTACCTACATACAGGACATACTGTTTGTATGCTAATATATACACACAATAACTTGAAGAGCTAAGCCATTAGAGCAAACTGGAAAGGGAATTATGCTTAATCTACATATCAACTTAGAAAAAATTCTCCCTCAGAAAAAGTGCAAAGAGCCTCAGAAACATTACAGTGGATACAACTAAGCTTGATGATGGCTACTAAATTACTAAATTAATTCATCACCAGCTTTGCCAGTTTGCCTTTTTTTTTTTAACATAGAATTCTATGTTCCTTATATCATTCAGTAATGGAGTGAAAGCTTTTCCTGTAAGTATTTCTATTGACAACTACAAAATCCCAAGAGATCCACTGGCAATAAATCCTGAAAGCATAGTGTAATGTTGCATCTTAATTCAGTTTGTAACACTGACTACAGTAAGCTGCACTGAGAGCTGACAAAAAAATACACAATTTATGTGTGCTCAAGTCATTCACCTTCCATTTTAACCCGAGAGAAAAAACAAAAGTGCATCCAAAGAAGTATTACATATAGGAAACACATATATAAATAAGGTTGATGGAATAAAAATTCCAATTTTCAGGTTAACGAATCTAAAACAGAAAAAACCAAAGAGATAAAAAGGTAGCTTAAGTTGTCTGTAAGACATGAAACACCTCATAGCTAGGCTAAGAATGAGCTATGACACATTCCTGCACCATGTTTCTTTGAAGTAGAAAGCATTTGAGCATTTTGGTCAGGAGTCTGTGCAGACAAGTGAGAACTGGGGATGCATTACCAATTCCTCCCACTACAAGGTAAGGGCAGGAAACCTTTGGAATTACGATCTGTTTGAACTGTTATATTAACTTTTCCTAAATTCAGTCGTCTGCCAAGTATGCCTATGCTATCTCTGAATAAAGTAGATACAACTGCCACATTGTTTTTTTCCACACCATTAAAAGATACAAGCTATAGAATTAGAACAGCTTTCTAGAAAAACTATTGGGGGAAAAAATGAATTTCTAATTACAATTGCAGTACTAATGTTGATGATTTCCATTTATTGTTTTAGTTATCTAAACACTGATGAGTACTGGACAATGTATGTTTGAAGGTTCACCACTGTTCCAACAGTATGGTTACCAAAAATCACTGGCAGGTGTGACTACAGACCTTAGTATGAGGGTGGGAATCTATCAATTTACATTAAAATAGTAAATTCTTATCTAGATTGTAAAAATATAGGAGCTTAGGTACTGAGATACTAAAACTGTGGGGCAAGAATGGAAAAAATGAACTGTCAAAAATACAGCACGCACAGATCAGCTCCGTTTTATGTTTAGCCCTTTATGTACCCAAAATCTAAATATTCCAAGAACAAGAAGAAATCTCTGTGGGTCCAGTGTTCACAGGGTACATTCACAGACACTGCAACTCCAGGACAGTGTGCCAGGAGCAAACGTGGCTTCCAGCCTGAACTCTGAAGACAAAAGCTTTTGAAAAAGAATGAGCCATCTTCTGATGTGCTACACTTGGGGCTTTAGCACTTACATGAATTGACTTACTGAGAACTCTTAGCCATTGCTCAACAACATAAAATACTACTGCCACTGAGAGCACAAACCACCACAGAAAAGACATGAAGTTTTCCTCACAGAAATCCATGACTGCCGTACCATTGCATTCCCAGTGCTGGCCTCTTGAGAAAAAGACTCTTAATCAAGATGAAGAATCTAAAAGCTCCATAGCTTAGTAGCAAGAGCACGCATCCACTGGGAACTATCTGCTTCCATCCTGGAAAAAGGGCAGGTTATTTGTATAAATATTCAAGACCTCAAGTTTCTAAAATGAGTTGCCATAAATGAGAGGCATCACTTTTTCTTCCCATTCTCAATTAAAAAGAAACAAGACAAAACAAAAATCAACCTGACTTTAATAGCTTTTGATTAGTGAAAAAAATTCAACTAGACCCCTAGATACTCTACACCTACTTTCAGTTCCTACATTTTCATACCATGAGTGGAAGTAATCCATGGATATTCAAACTTTAATTCAGACTGGAGCAGATTTCAGGAAAAACGAGATCATAGTCAAGGGTAACCACAGACTAAAATAAAATCATGTAAAATACAAAACTGTGAAGCTAGCACAACTTTATAGATTTGCAATTAACAGCAAAATTTTGAAACGTGCTAACTTCAGGGAATTAAGATACACAAGGGTTGTTTTAATTTTATAGCTATAAATTTACAGGTTTTATATAAACTATAAAAAAGATATATAACAAATTAGAGCTTTCTTCTAGTTTTCATTCTCACACGAGTTTACTCTTTTTTTTCCTTTCTGGAAAATTTCAGACTTGAAGTCCAAACAGGCCATGAATTCCAGTATGTAACTGTTTCTTTCTGGGCTTTGGTAAAACCTATTTTAAAAAGACTAGAAAATTACTTATATCTAATTCATTACCAATTTTAATTCATTTATCTTTGTAATCTCTTATCACAGGTCGAGGAAAAATAGAGCTAGGAAAACAGAGTTAGTTTTTTACTCAGAACATAGAACTAGTGCTGGCCACAGCTGTAGAAGACAGATGGTTTTTCAGTGCAAAAGAAGTTCATATGACAGGCACAGCTACAGGAGAAATAGAGCGTATGATGACTACAGCAAAGTAAGCCTGAAAAGGCTGAGACCTTTAACTCAATTTCTGGATCCGAATAAAAATACTTCTTTTCTTCTTTTGGATATTGTCACTTCAGGTTTTTCCATCACTTTTTCAGAGCATCTTCAATACAAATATCACTTTACCCTGACCCATGTGTTGAAATGGTCAAAGAGTAGGCTTAAGGTACACTATTCTCTTTGCTTAACACACTCAAGTCACACTCTATAAACTGTAACTCAGAGGGAACACCTTACTTAAAGCATTAAATAACTCAAACTATACCCAAAAATCCATCTCCTCTTTATACATCACACAAAGGCTTATAACAGGGAACATCAGTGACAAGTCTCCAAAGAGTTCTTTTACCTTCATTACACTTGTCACCTTCATTGTTTGGCATTTCAAAGGGGTAAAATTAAACAGTTGTTTCATTTCAGTGCTTGCAACCCCGTTTCTCTGAAGTACTTGTAGGCATTGTGAAAGAAAACTGACTTCATGTTTCAATTATCACCAGTCAAAGAACGAAGCTCAGCATTCAGTACATTACGAAACAGAACTGAATGGACTAACCTAGAAGCAAAAATCTTTTCCAGAGCTCATATTTGCAGTGAAATGTGCATTTCCTCCCAGGCCCTACTGTTACATTGAAGACAGAAGGACAATATTTATGGGAAACTCAAAATTCCCAAAACTGACTTATTTTTTACAATCACTTTTCATCCAGAATTATCTCTGACTTCAGACTGGCCAACTCTACCAAACACAGGAACAGGCTAACTTAAATAGTGCTATTTTGATAAGTTCAGAAAAAAACAAATATTCACATTTCTTTCAAAATTTATCACTCTGTGATACCAAGTATGTTTAAAAAGTGAAAAACTATGACAGTTCTTGACTTAAGCTTAATTAAAAGATAAATTTAAATCCAAGTTCTGGACGTCTTAAAGGCATCCAAAACTCCCTCCTTACTTCCAGAGAAGTATCTGACCCATTTCAGAGAGCCGGCAAAACAGCTGAACACTGATGGAATTCCAGAGATTGGCCATGTAATTAGCACAAACTAAGTATTCAGAGCAACTTGCTGAAGCACAGTAGTAGGAAAGAATTTTGGAGCACAATCGTCTGCTTATTTGCATTTCAATATACTTTGCATCTCATTAGTAAATGAGCTATCGAAACAAGCAGACAGGGAAAAAAATTATAAACAGTTACTTTTTAAAGATAAATTCTGTATTTGCCATGCACAAAACTAAAACTAAAGTATTTTCTGAGCACTTGTATGAATTCTAGTGATATTTTTATATTAAAGTTAGACATTACTGGGGACAGACTGAGCTTCCCCCTGTATCATTTTTTTATTATGATTTGTAATAATCTCAAATCACTAATGAGTTGTACAGGAATTCCAGTGGGAACAGAATCAATACATTTAAAGTATTGTTCAACCTACAAAACTTGTACAAAAACTGAAAGAGTCCTTTATAAGGAAGTTCAACTGCAACAGTCTTCCAGAAAGACAAATACATGGAGGATCACCTTGGCATTGACATTAAACTTCTCCCATCTTTTTTTCTTTTTACATATTTGCTACATAAATTTGCAATCTTTCTGCCTATAAAGTTACAAATTTCAACCACAAAACTGTGATGTCAGGACAGACCAATGATGGTCAAGTTTCTGATGTGTTTTGTGTTGGTTGGTTGAGTTTCTTCAGTTGCAACTTTCTACCTATAAGCCAGGCCAAGATGGCACCAGTGCCACAGTACTCTTGATCAAAACCAAGTTGTGCAACCTGTGAAATGATGGTGAGGATACATCCTTATACAATAAGTGGGGCCAAACGTCTAACAAGTTCACAGATGTGTAACTCACTGCAGGGTGACAAACACCTCTGGTTTTCTCTGCTTTCAAGTCTTTGGTGGCACATAATGAATTCCACACATTGAAGAAATTACTTTTAAATTACAGTTTTAGAATATACCTTGTGAGACATAAATTTCCATAAAAAGTACTAAATAAAACACACAATGAAAAGGAATGGCACCCCCTATAATTTCTATTATTTACTCTCCACATTGTTTCTACAAATGCTCAAGTTTAGTCAGAAGACAAAATCGAAATGAAAGAAACAAAAACTAACCTCATAAATAAAATAGACTTTGGCATTTACATAGATTCCCATGCGTACTACTGCGCGCACAGCAGCATTCATACCTGGGAAGAAAAAGCAGAATCACACTGTTATAGTCATCCAGCATTTTTTGTACACCAAAAATATTCAGTGTCTGGAAAATAAAGGGAACATTAATTCATTCCTAAAGAAAGACAATGACCAGCATCCATTAAAACTGAAATTTGCTTAATGACAGTGCAAGCATCCCATGAGCATGAAAGGTTCAGAACTATTCTTTGTTACAATAATTATGTGAATGCCAGTGTGTGTGTTAATCAGAGATTAAATTGCTGCTGACTGCAAAATAGCATTGTAAAAGTTACAGCTACTGAACAACATAGTAAATTAATTTTGCAAAATGGTTAGTTTTCAGTCTGAAACGCAAAACATTCAGCAAGTTAAAATTTAGCTTTTCAAATGAGAAATTATACTTAAACAGTTTTTCTGAGATTTCCAAAATAACATAGGTGTAAATACAGCATTTAGTGGGGAGCAGAGCCAAAGCTGACCTGGACAGATGCTCATTTAAAAAGAAAAAAGTGCAAGTAAATTAACATAAATAATGCTACATTGACTCATCTGACAGAAAAGCTGCTGAACACCACTTTGGTCCCAAAACTGCAAGCTCTGACTGGAATTCCTTGCTCACAGACTTCCGACAAATTATACTCCTGTAAAATCTTCCATTTAAGTCCCCTGGTCAAACACTTTACCTCCTGAGCAACAGTGAAAGTTCCACTGGTCCCTCTATACAGGCCAAATTAATTTCTGTTATAACTCATCCCTTCAGATAGTGCATTACCTTGCCCATTATTCAGGAGCTTTCTGAAACTAATCAACTAATGCTTCCATACCACTAAACCAGATATAAGAGATCATACAAAGCATGAAGAGAGAAGTAGTTAGGCTACACTGATAACCTTGACACATCAACAAAAAACAGATGCCAGGAGGATGACAACCAAAAGTACCAGGCACCAATTCTTCAATTCTGGTGCATTTATTAACATCAAAACAGCCAAGTAGTAGGTAAGCTCTGCTGCTCAACATGGGTGTTAAGCGTTCACATCTCTGCAGACATAAAAAGCTGTAAACTAGGATATATAAACAGCACAGCAAGTCACAAAGACCTAATCCTACAGTGTCCAACTTTACTGTAAAAAATAATGAGCTGTAAAGGTGAAGCTGTGTAGACCTAGGCTAAGGTTTTCTCAAAGATTCATTACTTACGAATACACGAGAAAGTTCCTCTAAGTTGCTCAATGTGCAACAAAATAATTAAGTTTGCTAAAATTAAAAAGTTGCTTTTGCTGTTTGCGTGGATGTCACTTACACTTAAGTCAAAAATCACAAGCAACAGAACTTTCCCTAAGTTCTGTTTTAGGAAATGCTAGCAAGAGTTCTCTCAGCCAGAGTTGGCCTTGTGGCATAGCTGGAAAAAGTTTTCAAATGCCAAGACAGCTAAAAGCACAGCTTTAGACAAAGAACTGGATGATACCAAAGAAAAACAGAGAATCTCATCTGACAGCCTGTAATGAAAAGAAAGTTAACATGATAAATCTCAGATTCAACAGAGCAGTTACCTCCCCATTGAAACAGTTTTCATAACAAAATTAACACCCCTCAGAGACAAAAAACTTTAATTTTACCAAACTGACAGTTCATCACAGCACTGCCATTCTCCACAAACAGGAACACTCAGCACAAGGTACTCTTTTCACCAAAGTCCACAGCTTGCTTCTATTAAAGCACATGTTGTGTGGGAGGCTTTTTTTGTTTTTGTTGCTTGGTATGAGGTTTTTTGGCAGTTCTGTTTTGGCTTTTGAAATTTTTTTTTGAGGAGGGTTGCTGTTGTTTGGTTTGCTTTGTTTGTGGAAAGTTTATATAAATTCTTAATACAGCCCCATACTTTCATAGTGAATACCTTCCAGTTTCTATGTTTCTTGCATGAATAATAGGTAAAATTCACTATTTGCCTGCTCCATCAAAAGGCAAAAATCCAGGAAAAAAGGTCCCACGGATTACAGACAGACAGCATCTTCCCAGTACTACCATTGCAGCTTTGTAAGTTTATGTAACCTACATTTTATTGTTACTTCGTGTTGTATATTTTATCTCCTTATACAGGAAAAGGACTTGGCTGTGTACTGGCAGGCTCCTGGCTTACATTTTAGAAGGGCTGAGGACTAAAGGATGTTAGAATTTGATACCGACAAAATACAGTTAATGTGTTGCAGCTTTAAACGTCTATAATTTGACTGTTTAAATTGCACTGATTCAAGAAAAAACACACAAAAATTTCATGAAGCCTCTGTAGGACTGTCTAATAAAATTTCATTATTTGGGGAGTCTTACAAAAGTATTTGTGAATTATTGTAATAACCATGAAATGTTATTACTCATGCTTATTACTTTAAAAGATATTTACCATGTTAACTGTGGATTTAGTTCTGAATAATAAATGCAGTTTGATAAACATACAGGATTAGAATAGCAGCGTCAAAAGAAAGCCACAAGTAAAACCAGTATTTTTATTTTTTTAATAATATAAGAATTAATTAAAATGTTTTTGAATTACCACTTGCTTTTGCATTAAAGCATTGGAAAGAGGGAAATATTTATTTTGCTCTTTTGGAGTCAGTAAAGATTAAGCGGAATGTAACTACTTTCAGGGCTTTACATAACAATCAAATTAATTTAAAAGTTGATAATTTATTATCCTTGATATTTTTTATTCAATTATCTTTAAAAGGAGTACTTGGTTTTCATAAAAGGGTTACAAACAATACTGCAGAAATCTTTAAATTTTTTCAAAGGCTCTCTCTGCCTCTAAAAGAGTATCCCTCTCCTGTGCCTACATCTGGGTCCACGTCCGTATGTACCACTACAACACAGGAGGTCCTACATGAGTTTGTGTTTAAGCCAAGTTTGCCTTGCTTTAGTCAGCTAGACACACATTTAAATAAATAACTGTAACATAAACCATTCAAAGGCAAAATCAAAACTATGCATCTTGGACAAGCATCAAGAAATACTTAAGTACCACCAACTTTAAAGATAAACATTGGCTTTAACACAGGCTTAATGACTTAGCACATATGTTTCAGTGCTACCCTGAATAAAGATTCAGACTTAAAAGACTATATAGCAGAAATCACTAAGGAAAATGTCTAAACATCACCAAACAGAAAGATTTTATTCAAGTGTGTATATTGTAATGTCAGTAATAGTCTATAATCATCAAAAGAGAAGCAGTGAAATGCAAGAACTGAACAAATCATTAAAAACACAAATTTGTTCCATTTTCTTTTAATTACATCACAGATTTTATTGTATACAATCACAGCATTCCAGATACCTGAAGAAAACATTACACAGTTTTCCTGAACACTAACTGTATTAGATCAGAACATTCTACTGCACAAGTATATACAAAAGCAGAACATCTAGATGGCAAATGTACCTCATTCTTAAAAATTAAAATAAAAATCTTAAGAGACCAGTTTCAATCACTGAATCCACTACAGAAGCAGCTTGTCAAAAATATTAAAAAAATTGAAATAGTTACACTTTTCCATTAATAACTACATACCTTAATTTTTCATAGAAATAGTACTTATTGTAACTATAGGCATATATGTATGTATTTCATATACATGTCTATTTGCATGTACTATTCTTAGCTGTAAAAGGTGCCTTTTGGAGGGGGACTAGAATGCAAAAATTCCTCATGACTACGTTCAAATTATGTAAGTGTTAATAAATAAACTCGAATTTGGATGACATAAGAAGAGTTTGGGTTGTTTTAGTTTGTTTGTGACCTTTTTTTTTAATATTTATTTATTTTACTATTATCAGTTGAGAAGCTTATGGCAAAAAAAGAAATTTTGCCACCAAGACAAGATCAATACCTTTACACTACTACATTAAGTATGTCCTATGCTGTTCCTGAGCCTGTAATGCTTCAAGAGCAGAAATAGAATAGAAAAGAGCAGAAGACCTTTGCTTCCACCATCATGGTCTGCGGTATTCCAAAACTCTGGAATACAAAAGGCTTCTTTAGGGTTCTTTTTAAGCTGTTTTTAAACCCAGATTTGCTGAAGAAGTTGAACTTTTTCATTTGTTGAGTGCCAAGATTTCTTCTTCCAATCTATGTCACCAGGACAAGAGCCATATATGTCCACTACTAACTAAGCCTTAGAACTTTGGGAAGCCTGGAATGTTTGAGCATAGAAACACACAGCTTCTTCCTCCAGCAGGGTGGGCTGAAGACCCAGGCCCGGAATATTCCAGACCATTACAATCCTTACTTATGCTGCCCTCCTCAACAGCGAATCTTTGAGTTGATCTGAAAAACAACCAGGTCCTTTTCTAAGATAAGGATCCTGAGTCAGCCGGTTGGGCAGCAGCTCAGTGGCCACAAACACCTCCTCCTTCCCCGGGAGTGCACAGTCACTTCTGTGACTCCTCCTGCACCCAGCCGTGCCCACCACGGGCCCGGAATAGGCTGTGTGGAGCCTGTGGGAACATCAGTGACCTACGGTGGCCAAAACTGTCTGTGGCAACCCACAGAAAATTCAACCCCTCTATTTCATGACCTGGAGCAGAATGGCCAGAGAATCCCACAAAGAGAGAAGCGTGGCTTACTAAACCCCATTTATTAAATCACCTTCCTGAACTGCAATCAGTACGATTTAGAAATAGTCCAGAAACTGAACCAATACATAAATACTGAAAACTGATTGTCAGAATTTCTTTTGCCTCTCAAGGTACTTATGATTATGGTGGAAAGTACATTTTTAGTTCACACTTTAACAGCTGGCTAGCTGAAGTGACAGACTGCCAAGTTTAGTATTTATACACATCAAGTGTACTAAATAGAGACCTTTTTTCTTGTGAAACAGACCACTGATAAATTCTTTAATTACACACACACAAAAAAAAATAAGTCCAGTATGACACATATACATTCTATAGTCTTTAAAATTCTACAGGTAGAAAAAACAAAAAAGAAAAATGAAACTTTCAAGGAAGTAGCACCAATACGGGGAAATAACTGAAAACTTAACATGGCCCATAAATAGAAAGCCTTGTGTAATTTACATGATGCTACTTTTAAGTTATTAGAAGTACAAACAGCAGCAAATAGAGTAATTTCACCGTAAAATTATTGCATGTACATTTTATTCTATTCTCCAATTTATAGTCCAATCTAAATACTGGCACCTATTAAGATTTTGTGTTTAACAGGTGTTTTTTCTACTCAATTGTTTGTGAGTTTAGTTTGGAAACAGGCACTTTAAAGACTTTCAATGTTTGAGAAATCTAACACAAAACAAAACAGAAGAGTGCAACTTTTTTCCCAACTTTTTTGCCTACTTCTGAGTCAGTAGCTTTGCCTCACCTACACTTCACTAGAACAAATTATTTTCAAATAGCAGTAACAGCAGTGTATTTCCTTCTGCATGTACTTCGGGACTTCACCTCTCTCAGACATTTGCACTCTGTCCTCCAAAGGGCAAATGACCTTGACATGGCATGACTCATTCCGTCCCTTGTTTAACTCCTAACCTTCAAACTGACTTGAGGCTGCTTATTTTACACATCTCTGCTTTAACCAAGATAGTAAGGGGTTATGGTCACACACTGTGCTGTGTGGTTCATGTGTCATGTGAAATGATCAAGTTCTGAAACGCTGGCAGGTTTATTTCCTTGTTCTTCAAAGTCAGGACAACAATGCTGCCAATGAAACAGCTTGGAAGGCATCCAGTTTACTTTTTTTGGTCTTTGTGACAACCCCCCACTCCTTAGACAGCAACTTTCACAGGCTGTTACTTTGGAACCCTCCATGCTTCTGTGGCAATCTGCCAGATGTAAAGTCTAGATGTGACCCGTGGATTCTGAAGTCCTTCAAATGCCTTAACTCACACAGAGGCAAGTGCAGATTAATACTTTATAAAAGGAGATGCATCTGCTGCTGCATTATATAATCTCCAGCCACGCGGAAACAAGTTGCAGAGCTCAGGCTCCTGCTGAGCAGGATACTGCTGCTTCAGGCAGTGCCCCACCACACTTTTAAATTAAAATGGCGATCTGGCCGCCAGACCATTAAGACAGAGATGCTCTGATTCTCAGTTCCTCCTAGAATCATTTAGCAGTGGAATTGATGTCACTAAGGGCAAACTGGCTAAAACTTGAACAAGTGTAGCCCCACCGAGGGGTAAAAGAGAAGGCATTTAAACGCATTGACTTTGTTGCTTTTGTTTTGTTGCTTTTTTTTTTCTTTGTCCAGAACTGCAACATTTTCCTCCTCGACGGCAACAAATCCCTTTCATCCCGATTAGAGTTTCGGCTAATCCTAGGTAAACCCGGGGGCTCCCCGTTATTCCTGCGGCCAGGGGGAGGGAGGATGCTTCTCCCAGCCCCGATGACGCAAAGAGGCGGAATCTGCAGCGACTCGCCGCGGATCACGTACACACCGGCGGAGGCCGGGAGCGAGAGCGGACACTGGTCCATGCAAGGCGCCCCGCATGGACGCGCCGGGAAGCCCGGGACAGAGAGTGGAGGCTGCCCCGGCCGCGGGCTGGTGCCGGCACGTCCCCGTGTAAAATCTGCCGAGAGACTGCTCCCTGAACCACCCAGCACACGCAGAAAGGAAGGAGAGGCTCCCACCCCCCGTTCTCTTCACAAACGCCAAGTGCCGCTTCTTCTTTAAGTGAAAGTACTCTCGAGACACTCCCGGGCAAAAAAAAAAAAAAATAACAGTAAATTAAGAGAAGGTGCTAAAAGCAATTATTATTGAACAACTCTCCTCGTATAAGCAGAGCGAGAGTCCTCTCGAAAAGCATGGAGCATTCCACGTTTGAAATCTTAATTAACTGGAACTTCAAACTATTACCATAGAATCACAGAATACGCCGAGTTGGAAAGGACCCATCATGATTTTCTGGTAGGAAAGGGGAAACTGAAGTGTAGAAAAAAAATGGATTCTTCACTAGGTGTATTGTGATCAAGCCTCTTTTCTTTCCCCATTCCACTTAATGTCTGCAGGTCTTTTGTTCGCCCTGTCCTGTAGTAGCTACGACTTCCTCTACACTGAGGAGATTTAAGAAGGCGAGACACGTTTCTAACATACTCCTACAGGGGGAGAGTAAACCACCATCTGAGCGTTCTAAACCCCGGGTAGGAACATAAAACGTGTTGCTGGTGCCAAAACGAAGTGAAAAGCAGATGAGGCGAGGGCTGGCAGAGCCCCAGCAGAGCAGCCAAGCCTCTCGCCCGCCGTGCAGGGCGGCACGACCTCCTCCTCCCCCGCTCGCATCAGCCATCCTCCTCACCCTCCTCTCCCCACCATCTCTCGAGAGAACGAGACATCTCGGTAGTAAAAGTTACTGCAGCGTTTCTACCCTCCCCCACTTGCCCAGCCTGGGGCAGAGGAAACGTGGCGAGGGAGAGGGGAAAGAAGGGGTCGAGGAGATGTTCGAACCTCAAGCGCCCAGTCCGTGCAAAAATTATTTATCTTTTTAAATGCGCTTAGTAGGAAAGCCGGGTCGAAGGCCAGCACGGAAAGAGGAACCCGAGCAGCACTGCAATCCCCTGTGAACCGCTCCCAGAGCCCTCTCTCCACTCCCTCCATGTGCCACACTGTGGCTTCCCGACACCAGCCCTGAAGCAGCCCACGCTGTTCCCCCGGCCTCCCGCATGGGCGCCCTGCCAGCCGGGGCGGCTCTTCCTTCCTGCCCCTTACACCGCCCTCGAGAGGCTCCTCGTCCTCTCCTGCCGCTGCCCCACTCCCCACCGTGCCCGCAGCTCCCCCGCGTTCTCCTTCCCCCGGTTCTCCCCGTGCTCCCGGAGTAAACGGCGTGAGCCGCTACCTTGGGCATCGCCGCCGCTGGTCAGCACCGCGATGGCCTTCCCGGCGCCCGAGAGGTTCTCGAAGAACTTGGGCTGGTGATCCATGGCGCTGCGGGAGCGGCACCGGCGGGCGAGGCGGAGCGCGGTCGCTGAGGGAGCCCCTGGCCGCCGGGGTCTGCCCCCGCTCCGCTGGACCGAGCGTTCGGCCTCTGCGGGAAAAGAGCCCGAGCAGCCCGGTGTAGGTGTGTGGTTACCGGCAGGTAAATCTCTGCAGAAAGCCTGAGGGAAAGGGGCGACTGCGTGCAAAAGCCCGAGGAAAAAAAAACTGAGCGAGTAGAGCAGCAGCGCCCACACGCCTCTCACCCCGCCGCCCCCCGCTCTGCCCGGCCGCGCGCCCTCCCCGCCTCCCCGCGCGCCGCTGACAGCGCGGCGCGGCCCCGCCCCCTCAGCCCTGCGGGAGAGGCGCTGACGGGCGGGCGGCGCGGCCAATCAGCGGCCGAGCTGGCGCCGCGAGCTGCGGGCGGGGCGGGGCGCTGGCGGGGCGCGGGCAGGTGGGAGGGGGCGGCGGCGCGGCCCCGGCGGGGCGGGAGTCCCGGCGCCGCCTCCTGCCTTCCTTCCCCTTCCCCCGCTCCTGCCCTGGCGCCTGAGGTGGGGGCGATGCGGGAACATGGCTGGCGCCTTGGCACGGCGGCGGTGCGGGGGAGGGAGTTGTGTTGGCTAGAGCTGGCTCATCCTCCCCGCAGTAGCGGCTGAGGAACGCCGTGTGTCTCCGTCGCGCCTGCGGCTCCCCTGGGCAGCCCCTTCAGCGCGGGCTCTCCGGCGGCTTCCCGGCGCCCTCACGGCTGTGCCGGAGCTCGAGGGGGGAATCCCTCTCCAGCATGTGGGTTCCTCGCAGCCCGATGCCTCCGGGGCGGCTCGGGCTCGCTGGCCCGGCCGGCGGCTGCTCGGGAGGCTCCTGCAGGGAGCGGAGAGCGCGGCTCCCGCTTGGAATGCAGAACAGACGGACCGTCGGCTCCTGCCGGTGTCTGGAAAGGTCCGTGCCACGGCCGCGGGCAGGGACTCCCAGAGGCCCCGAGCCCTGTTCTTTCTCTTCTTGCCTCATCCTTCCTCAGGTGTATCTTCCCGCCGAGGCCTCTCAGCACCGCAGTGGGTGGTCAGGCGCCGGTAGGAAAAGGAGGTGGTTCTGTGAGGATTAGCGGCTGAGAGACAGAGTTTGAGCCAAGGAGCGCAACAGAAGCAAAGCAATTGGGAGGAATTGCTCTGGACAGGAATCGCAGGCTTTCTGCCTTCCATTTCGTTCTCCTGTTAGGCGCTGATGCTTTTGCTTGGGGAGTGGTTAGTACTAAGTCTTACTGCTTAAGTGCGCTCTTAAACCTCCTTTATTATAACACCACGCTGGCAGAATAATTCTGTTGATCATAGCAGCGTGTACAGTCACAAACACATTAAAAGCACCGGGTTTTGGTAATTGAAGTAAATAAAGCTCTATTATACTGTATAGAGTTGTTTGCGGTACTTTGCGTAAGTAAAAGTATTTGCGGAATCGGACCGACTTACTCGCACAAAATAATAAAGCAAGTCAGGGAGAGAGTCAGGAACAGCATCAAAATGCTGACTGGAGTTTTATATTTTAATTGCTGTATTAATTACTGGTTTTATTCAACATCTTCATCACAGAGAACTCACGTCGTAAAAATACACGTGCTCATCGTGTCAGCTTTCACGCAGACACATGTGGAAGTACAGTCATTTGAGTAGTTCAGTCAAAATTACTCATAGATAAGTGTTTGAAGCCATACCTGAAAATGGATATTTATACCTAGTGTGTGGGCAGCTCACATTTGCAAATCTACACTGAGACTAAAATGAGTATGATTTGACAACAGAAACAGAAATCTAATGACAAATAGATTGCATAGGACGAACATTAATGGCTCTGCAGAGAATTTACTATATTCTTTCCTGAGTCTGAAGAGAAGTCTTGAATCACAGATTATAATGAAGGTGAACTTCTGTTATCGAAGTATGTAAACATCCATAAAGTCACACTGTGTTCAGGAGGTTCTGATTTTATTTGAAATCGCATTAGTTTATTTGAGAATAGCTCTGCAAGAGCTAAATTAATGTCTTTGCATGATTCGGGGCTTGATCGAAAACCTGTAAAATCGGGAAGATCTTTTGCTTGCTAGTAGAAACAATTGTGACTATTTTAGCATCATGAACCAAGAGCCATTGACATCTCAGGATCACTTTGACAACAACTCCTTATTGCTTGTGTTTGGTTTGGTGGAGGCATTTCTAAAAAATGTCTATTCATTGTAGCTATGGCATTCACACTTTGGAAGTATTCTTGTCGCTCTTGCTTCCCAATGCAACCTCAATGCTAAGGAGCTCCTATTTTCTGAAAGTTTTTTTTTTTCTTCAATTGCTCTATTGTACCCCATAAATCATAAAGTGATTAATTTTTCACCATAAAGTGATTAATTTTTTCCCCATCGAGTAACTAGGAATCTGCCAATGATTTCACTGTATTCATCATTTAGTATAGCTACTCCTCGTTCTTCAGCAGAGCTGTCAGGGGGAAATTGTGTTTTGGCTGTGTCAGGTTTCTGGAAGTGGGAGGAGAGGAAAGGATATGGAACTGTTCGTTTCTGAAGCTGTCTTGATATACTTAACTATCTTCCAGCAATACAATTGCCTATAATCTTAAAAAGGAGTGAGTGACTGCCTGGCTTAAGTGTTGAACATTGTTGGGGAAAACAGTGTTATCCTTGTGGGATATTGTTAATGCAGCTGGGTACACATGTATGAATCATACTGACACTAAGAGAATAGGCTCTTGGGAGATATGCAAATTGATAAACAGAAACTGCTTATCTGAATAAAGCTTCAGCAGGTCATTTGCACACTACATTAAGTGCTATAATTGTCCTGTTACTGTAATAATAAATGGAACCAGTTTACATGGAATAGGCAGAGGACAGGTGGGTTTGACTGTTCTCTGGTACTGACCAGAGTTGCAGGTGGTTTGGTGCATCCTTTTCACATTGCCTGTTTGTTCCCTGTGCCGTAGAGGTCAAGCCTATCTGCCCATCTTTGAATCTTATCACTACCTAAAAAATCTTGGTTGACCCTTTAGCATACTTTGGATTGCTACCCACCTCCTCTTACTGCACCAGCATCATTACAGGTGCTGCTTTAAACTATACAACACTTCATCTTCTGAGTGTAATACCTCAGATGTATCCAGTACTACATTTGGCACAGCATTTTCCATTGAAATCAGATCCAACTGAAAAGAACAAGTTATGCCCAAAGAGAACAAGATTACAGCATGAATACCAGAACTGAATGAATGGATTTCCAGCCAACTGAAACAGTTTTCTACAGCTAGACCTTTCTTGGGTGTGGATTTTCTGGCATCTATGATATATGAGCCCACACTTCCAAGTTTGTCTGAGGCACTTGGAGAAATTGTCTCTTCTGCTCAGCTGTCTTTTTTATGAGACTTATGAATCATAAAGACAAATAAAATCTGCATATTCAACCTTTTAGTATTATTAAAACCAGGCAGAGAACAGAAAATGAGATGAAAGTATTTATAGAAATTCTGGCATTTTAAAATTATGCAGGCTAGTCATGGAATGCACAGATAAGCATGAAAAGAAGGAACTAATAAGTCATTTAGGTATTGTTTCTGAGCAGATGGTGACAGTGATTTCTTCAGGAGAACTGACTGCTTTCTCTCATAATACTCCTCTACTTTCTGTACTACAATATTTCCTGGTCCCACACATCAGCTATAGAGGATTTTTTTATTGCTTTTGTTGGGAAATGGTAAAACATCACGATATATTCATCATGAAGGAAAATCATGTATTGGACATGAGCTACAACCTTTTCTTGAATGTCAAATGGCCATTGCTTTGGATTTGCTGTAACCGATTCTTCAGTTGAAAGATTAGGTACAAATTTTGTACAATTAGGTACATTGAATCCCACTGAAATAAAACTACAAGGATTTTTAATGGTACTTGAATATGGCCTTCTGTAAATGAAAAGCACAAATTTAATTCCTATGTTTACTAATTATAACTGTTCTTAATTAAAATGAAAAAGACAATGATTGAACAGTATTTTGTAGAAGTTATTTCTTCCACTGTGTTTTTATCTTGGAATCTAAATGTAAAACATGATAAATCAGCAGCAAATTAATTCCTAGCCAAAACATTTTGAATGAGAATGTTGTTACATAGCTTTAAAACCAAAAACTATTGTTTAGCTTGTAGTAGTTTTAAAGCCTCCAGGCCTTTATGGAAAATATTCTATAAGTAGTTATATGGAAAATATGTCAGTGTGGTCTTTAGGTTTTATATTATTTCCTCTCTGGTAAATTAATGTATGATTTCTTAAATGACACATAGAAATTTTTAATTCATGCTCAACAGGTTCATTGTGTGGCACTGTTTTTTCTTCCTCTTGCTGCCAGCTCCTAAATTTGCTGCTTAATGCTATCATCAAACATGCTATGTATGTCTAGGTTATCTAACTTTCAAACTTTGATTGTTGAGAAAAACCCAACCTAGTTCTAAACCCCTAAAAACTCATCTTTCTGTGGTTTGATGTGACTTGGAGTCCACTTCTTAATTGAAAATTGCACTCTTCTTTGTATTTTGTTGGGTAGGAAAATTCACAGCTGAACATCCAAAATTTTTGCAGACCAAAGAGGATCTGTGTTACTGTGAAAGATCCATTGTAAAAGATATACTCTTTTTGGAAAAAAATAGAGCCATGCTAGTCATGCACGTATCATAATTGCTCAGAGGTTTAAAAAAATCCTCAGAAACAGGAGAAAAAAACCTGCCCAACTCTTCAATAAAAGGAAACATTGTGCTAATTAGACAATCAATCATATCATTGACTAAGGTATTTCTCCAGTTTGGGGGGGAAGAATATGAAAGCCTTTCTCACCTAGAAAACTTCCACACTGAGCCATCATTTGGCACCTCAGGATAATTTACAAACTTGCTGCGCTGTGAACCACAAAAGGTGTGTGTCTCTTTGGGAAATGGGTAGAGCCATGTATACATGTTCATAGTCGGCATTAAAAGGATTTAGGCTACTCGTACATTCTCAGAGTGTGGTAGTTCTGCAGCTTTCTCTTAAGCACAAAATAATTTGAGATATCAAGGAGAATTTGTACTATTTGTGGGATATTCTCAAATTATGTTTGTTTACTTTGATGCTCTGTGTAAAAATGTGAACAATAACCTTAGAACATTGTCTAAAATGCAGAACTTTCTTTTCGATAAATGCCCAAATTGATTATAAGTGGTGTTATCCTTTTGTACAGTACTTCTGAATTAATGAATCCTTGGAACAGCTTCACCAGGAGTGCTGGAGTGTCCCCATCCAGAAAATTCATGGGCAGATTGTGGAGGAAGGCTTCAATGTGCTTGGGCAAGATTTATCTCATTGAGCTTTGCTTCCTAGTCATTCATGGGCTGAGTTGTTAGGCTATATATATATATATATATATATATATATATATATATATATATATAAAATATATATATATATATGTATATAAAAGGTATGCACTGTGGAATTCTTCACAGGTCACTTCTGTTGAAGGGTGAATGATATTAAGGAATTCTCTGAAGATTTGTTATACCATATTCCTTGACAGAGTTTGGTAAGAATAATGTTTATTTAGCCACTTGTTTCCAAAAAGATGTGAATACAGAAGATATCAACTAAGTGCTTATATGGATTTGGGCCAAATGGATAATTTGGCTTGAAGCTTTCTCTGTTTCTTCACATAGCAGAATTAATGGAAACAACTGCAAGGGGAAAAGTCTGAAAGAACTAGGACAGATAAAACATATAGATGATTTGTGCAATTTAGGGCTGCTCAAGAAGACTGTAGCCTCTTACCCTTTTTATTATCTTGAGGATCATTTTTATGTGTAAAAGAAAAGCAACAAAAAATTACAGCAATATTTTTCTACTTAAAATTATGTAGAATTGTACTCTGAACTATATTTCAAAATAAACTCCCATTAAGAATGATCTGATCTAATTAATTTGATTGGTTATTGTAGCTTCATTCATAAATGTAAGCTCTGAAGTTTTATAAACATCACAATGGTTGTTCCCTTCCACAAAGAATATAATTTTACAGAGTTAACATGGCAGTATAGTTGAAGTAATATAAATGTAGTTACATGGTTACTGATATGATGAATTAAGAATACAGTCCTCCCAACTACTTGTTTGTGCAGCAGTTCCCCCAGATATTCAACAGTTCTCATGATACTGAAGAGTTACAGTTTATTTAAAATTAAACTGATTGTGGTTTATAATTCGCAATCTATATGTTTTGTAATACATGAGAGTTAAAAAATGACCCTGTTCTCCACTGCAGTGTAAATACTCAACTTACCAAATGGTTTTGCTGAAGTTTGAGAATTTACATTGCTTTTATCTGTACTGTTAAGCAGTGGATTTGATATATGTTTCTCATTGGATTATTTTACCTTTGAGGATAGATTTCACTCTTTCCAATAGAGATTGTGCATGTTTTCTTTGCAATTTTGTGCCTTGCCTGAAAATGGCAGCTCCATAAATGCTTAAAATAACTTCGGTGGTTGTGGAGACCTCAGGCAGCCATTAGTGATATGTGCTCAGATGGACAGAATGATACATGACTGCAGATTTTATTGTACATGCTGTGACCCCCATCCTTCAAAGGCTCTTGTTCAGCGTGGTGTCTTTGGATTGAAAGAGGATTAAAAATTGTCTAAGCCTAATGGAGACATTGATTTGGGGGGCAGCGGGGTGGAGAGAGAACATAACTGCTCTAAATGGAATGTGTTCCTGAGTGTACAGGGCATTTTGTCTCTTTCAGAGACTATCTGGGGACTACAGTGCCACAGAGCTGTGCTTGCAGGACTGAGGAGACTAGAAAAGAAGTTTGGTACCAGAGCTAAGAGTGAGATCATCATTGCATGTTAGCAGCCAGTAGGTTCTGAGAGAGATTACAAGTACCTGGAGAACTCAATCAAGTAAGGTATTCCATCCAAATAATTAGCACTTCAAGAGCAGTCTTTGCCTTCCTGCCTGCCTTCCTTCCTTCCTTCCTTCCTTCCTTCCTTCCTTCCTTCCTTCCTTCCTTCCTTCCTTTTATGTATTTTCTTATAATCCATTTTCCTTTTCTTCTTGCTTTCACTACTTTCAACTTTCTTCCCACCTCTTTCCTCCTTTCTTCTTAAATTGAAGATAACAATTGACAGGAGATTTTCACTCCCTTTCTTGGTTTTAGTATAGTAGTTAAATGCTACAATTTTAATACTTATACTTCTAAATATTTTTATGACTCAGTATCATAAAAAATGATGAAAAATATGTAATGTGCCCTTACAGAATTAAAAAAATAGCCTTTAATAACTGGAAGAGCCATTTTCATTTTCAAGAAGCCAGTCTGGATGCTTTATGCAATGTGATCTGTTTTCTTCCTGTGAGGGGAATTTATAACATCTCATTTCTCCTTGTCTGTGAAATTTAATAAGTTAGCAAATATGTATTTAATATTAAATTCCTTGGAAAATGCATTTGTATGCATCCATTGCACAGAGCACCACCAGAAAAAATCTAATCTCACATTCTGTAGCACAAGGCCCACCCTCTCCCCTGGATAAAAAAAAAAAAAAAAAAAAAAAAAAAAAAAAAAAACTCAAGCAAAAACAAATTGCTCATGTCAGAACCTACAATTTAGAAATAGTTTGACAGGCATAGCTGAGAATTTAAGTGACGTATTTAAACTATGGAACAGAGCTGACTAAAAAGCTCAAACCAGTTTGGTTTTGCTTTTATTTACAGAATTAATAATGTTTTGATCTTCTATGGAGTGTAGAATTGAAGAATTTAAGAGTTTGAGCCAGTGCTCAAACATATTAAATATCCATATGCAAACATATTAAATATCTAGTTTCTTGCATTTTTGTTTTTCCTTTTTCTTTACTTGAATAATAGTTCCTTGAATCTTCTTAGAATTTTAATGAAGAAAAATTGATTTATTTGATTGTTTTTGCAAGTGACCAAAGTCCTTTTAAAATACATTTGGGTAATACCATTAGGGTCATTATGTGAAAATAAACAGCATATTGCGAGTAAATTGAATGGTGATTGGTGATTGTTTGGATCAGGCATAGATGGAGCACATTTAATGTTTAATGTTTGCAGTCAATTTTCTTAGGCTGATCATTTCCCTTCCGAGAAGGCAATGTTTTTTTGACATTGAGTGTCTCCATTTGCTGCTGAGGCCAAATGCCTCACACAGCATCTTGTCTGTAGAATCTCAGTGTTGTAGGTAGGTTGGCACAGGTAACCCACTGCATTCACAAGTGTTATGGTGTAGCTCTCTTCAACGTTTTCATCCAGGGAATCAGAAGGTCCGTGTGACTTATCTCCTCCCCAGTGTTCCAGTGTAGGATGTAGTTTGAAGTATGGTATAGCATCTTCCATGGAAAGGAAGAATGTCAGTTACAGGGTAAAAACATCAGGTGGGACTTACACACGTGGTTCCACTGCCAACAGTGCAGCTGGCCTGAAAATAAATTTTGTTATAAGAAAGAACCAATGTAGTTTTAGAAACTTGGGCTCCTGGAAGGAAATTCTTACTGTGCAGCTGTCTGGGTGAACAGTGTGAGTCAGTGTAGGGTTGTGATTAATGAGAAAAAAGGAAGCATTTTATAGCTGGCAGATTCAGACTCAAGGGGTACCTCCTTGTCCAGGGAAAAGAATTGTTAGAAGCATGAAGGAGCCATAATCACTGAAATTACAGGCATTTTCTTTGCAGGTGTTGAGGCCACAATGTCCCAAAAGCCACACAATCTGACAGGAGGCCACAGTGCATTGCTGCTGTAGATGATGTCATTAAAGGATGGGATTTTGCTTCAGAGTTAGTTCAGTACTGAAAATGAAAGTGAATATAACTTGTGGAGTAGGTCTGGCAGCACGCAGCCAAGTCTGGAGCAGCAATCCCTTCCACGGCACCCTTGAGCACTGTCAGGCAGCAAACACCTGGACAAAGAATGATAACCACCCTTAAGAGGAAAGGTGTGGTGTGAGTGTTGGAGGGAGAGGCTGCTGAGCATGGGTCCAGCACACGGATCACATGAGGAAGGCAAATGGGAGATTTGTACTCTGTTCCTTTATCATGGAGCATATTCAGTTTTACAACCTTTTCAGCCTTGTAATGAGTTCACATCATCAGGTTTGCAGCAGTTTCCTCTCTGCTCTGGGTTAAGCTTTCAAAGCTAAACCTCATGAGATCACATGAGATAACAATCTTGAAGTAGTTTCTGAAGTAACTTTAAATAATTTTGTCACCTAGATATTGTACTTAAAAATTAAGATTGCATCTGGTTATATCTTTCAGGACATGAGAATTTAATAAGAAAATTTATTTGACCAGAAATAAAGAATTCAGATGTAAGAGAGTACCATATGACAATTAGTATTTTCACTGTGCTATCTGTAATGTTTAATATTCACTAACAAATTTACCTATATTGTCTGTATTTCTTAAGAGGTAGAAGTTATCCACAAAGCAAAAAGATGTATGGTGGTTAAACAGCAGAAGCAGAATGTTCATTCTCATCAACAGGAGCAGAAGTTCACTCTAGATAGGTAAACTCTGTGTTTCTGGTGAGATTGTTTTATGAACTCCAACTGTTGATGATAGAATTATTTTCAGGACTCCGTGCTGCAAGAAAAGCCTTACTTGGAAACCGGCTTGGTAGCTCGGCTAGACTTTGCTAGGCTTTTCTGATATGCAGTTGTGGTATATTCGGGAAAATGCAAGTGAAGCAGTAAAAAAGATGAGGTATATGAGAATGAGATGAGAATATAAAAACATGGGAATATAAAATGAGAATATAAAAAACTTTATAGCTTTAGCTATAAAGTATGACATCTTTATTGCAGAACTGCTGTTCCCTTTGTCAGAATGAGCATTGTCTGTGGACAGTTTCCATTAGAGAAAACCATTTTGGTTTTCCAAGCCAGCTAGAGACATTGGGACTATTAACTTGTATTGGACCTGAGTGATTTCAAGAAGTGGAAATTAGTAATGTTGTAGTATCACAGTGGATGAAGTAGTAAGAGTAAATTGAAAAGAACTACACGGTTGTTATAAAATCCTCTAACATCTTTTTCTCTAAGTATTTCAGAATTATTTGAAGCAAATTAGACTTAAGATGATTACAGTAATAAGGTTCTCACGTGAAGAGTGTGTTGTTAACAAAGTCCAATAAAACAGCATAAAATTATCCCTTCATGCAAGCACCATAAACTATTGGTGTTTTGATATTCATTGTGGACTCTGACTCATACAAGCTTAAGTAAATGGAAGCTTTCTGTTATGATCAGAGACGAAGGAGGGTCCTCTAGAGTATAATTCTGAGCAGCTATTTTTTTCTTATTAGCTACAGATAGCTTCCCCAGCCTGTGACAGGCTGTATCCAGTTTTTTTTCCTCTGATATGTCTGAGTGAAAATCATATAAAAGGCAATGTGGGGCTGCTTTCTTCTGATGTGGTAAGCTCAGATTAAACTGAAAGCCGTGTATTCTCATTAAGGTCCAGAAGCTGGTTTGTGGTGCTCCTTTCTTCTTGCTTTCAGCTGTAAATTCATGTTAAAAAGCTGATACATCACTGTTGTCTCCTAAACAGCTCAGTTGTTATAGCTGAGTAAAATTACCAGTAAGCAGAATTTCCCAATTTGTGGCTTTGCCTCATGCTGCTCTTCCCCATCTCTCTTGAGATGCCTCTGTGCAAATGGAGTGGATTAAAACTTTAAACATCAAATAACTAGTGTATATTTGGGTTGTCATATGCTAATAGCATAAATATGACCATTTTCACTTGTTCTTGCTATTCTTGCCATTTCTGTATGCCACCAGGTTCATTTCTCCTGAGCAATAGCTGGGTCAAGGACAGCTACAAGCTCTTACTGTATCAGGTACACTAAAATATTCACACTCAATCTGAGAGACAAACCAAACTGTGTTGTGTGCTTCATTAAATTAATTAGTTCAGGCTATAATGATGGGTTATCCAATACAGACTAGGGAAGGGTTTAAAATCAAATTGCATTGCATGATATTGGGAAAAGCCTATGGAAATAAGAATCAAGGTGTGAAAACCTTCTAAGTCATCTTGGATCTATGTGTGTATTGGAAAGAGTGACCACTCTCATCACTTTCACAGGTTGGAATTAGAGACTCATTATTCTGATCTCAGTAAAAATGGTGTATAATATAATACGGTATTGCTGGTCAGTTTCCAGTATTGTACCTTAAAATATGTTCTTTACTGTAAAGATTGTCCTTGCTACATCTGAGGATATACACACTTCCTGTAATTATAAAGGCTGCTAGTGAGGAAAAGGTTTTACAAAGATACTTTTAAGATGAAATTTTGAGTGTGAATACTTTCAAGAGTGAAAGAAGCTTTGCTTAAAACAATATTACAGATTCCTCTAGGCAGATAAAATCATATTTGCTGGACATAAGTAGTTGTGATACAAAAGACTACTTTTAAATTTGTGTATGTTAGTGACTTCAAAAGGAAGAAAAAAAATTATAAAGCTAGTTTATTCCAAAGATGATGTTTCATAGCATGTACAGTCTGCTTGCTTTATTTATATTCTGAAATACTTTCATGTTGAAATACTTCATAAACATATGCTAAATAAGATAGCATATATCTTAATCCTGTGCCTACAACTTTTCAATAAAAAGTGTAGGCTGTTGAACATGATAATTTTTTCATATTTTTGTTTCTCTTCCTTTTAAAAATCTTTTCCTTCCAGCCTTCCCTTTTCTCTCTTACTACAAAACTGATGTTTTAGAAGATGCTAAACAGCTTCTGTCTTTTTCCCCCAAAGCACAGAAACCTTTAGCAATTCTAATGCTGTTTTTCAGGAAAAATAAAAATTTGAATGAACCACTCTTGAATAGTGAGTTACGCATTGATATTTTTTGAGTCCTGTTATATTTTTGTAGTATAAAACCAAGATTGCTGTTATTCTGCTCTTCACAGCCTAAGTGAGGTACTGATACTATGATGTCTAGCCTATGTTTTAATCATGCTATGGGCAAGTGTTTTAAAGTTAGCTCAGGTATTTTTGGACTACCCTGTGCTGTAGAGAGTTTTCCTCAGAATGGTCCCTAATGGAGCTTACAGCTGCTGGTCCAACCTTTCTGTCACTGTCTGGCATACAGAGTGGTTCGTGGCCATGACTTGTGATTGATGTCAGAAGATAACAGATGTCTTAGTTTCATATATTGCTCTAACTTGCCTGCAAATCTGCAAATACACAGAAAAATGTGTTTCCATGAAGAGAGCACAGGTTGGTTTATTCATTGGAGACCAAAGCAAGTTAGAAATTGCCAACTTCCATCAGAAACTAGTGTGTCTGTCCTTGGCTTTTTGAAATGCACCATGTCACTGCTAGATGCCTAAAAATTTCCTATTACTAGTCACTCTTCCTCCATGGCAGAGGATTGGGATAGATACTGTAAAAATGATGCATTCAGCAAGTGATTAATTAGCTGAAACTTGAAAGCCCAGTGTATCTCTTCGTTCCTTTATTTCTCCAAAGTTGTTTTTATCTCCTTATACTTTCTGCATTAAATACTCTAAATACTTTTTGTACTTTACAATCTGTTTAAAACAGGGTAGGACCACTATTAAAATAAATATTCAGACATATGCATTAGAATAATAATCATACTCAAACTCAGTTTACAAATGTCTGCATGTTAAGAAATAAATATGTATGTTTTCAATTGAACTATAATCAAAGGAACACATTGGAAAGTTACAGTAAGTCTTCTTTATTATTTTTATTACTGTAATTTTCTTTTTAAGTATTTAATGCTATCAGTAGATATAATATGCTTACACTGGCACTGTATAATTTATGATGGAAAGATTCATATCACAACTACACTAATATGTAACAATATCTGCCTTAGAAGGCAATAAATGCAAAACACTCCCTCACTTAAAGATATGGAAATTCTGTTCATTATTTTAACGTATTATTTGGCTTTGTGGAATTTATTCATTGAAGAATTTTGATTCTTGTACTGATTTCTGTGTGACATCAGGGGGTTATTTTTTTCAGCTGGAACAGTGTGTCTACACACAAGTCTCAGCTGAGTGAACAGTTTCCAGTTCAGATGATGCATGAACAGGGCAGTGTAATGAATATGTCATGAAAGAGCACACCTGTGTTCATTGTTAAACTTGGTGACAAAGTGATGGACCAAAAGGGTTAATATTGATTAACTATTAACTCTTATATTTATTTGTAAAACATAAAAGCTTGGATTTTGGGGCTTTTTTCTGAATCCATTTTTTGGAAGGAAAGATGGAGGGATCTTGTGAATTTGGGAAAGTCACACTGAAGTGAGGTGCTAGGCTGCCTGTAGAATGAAGCCAGATTTAAAACCGACCAACCAAACAACAAAACTAGTGTCCAAGAATGGTAAGAAAATGGCACAAATAGGGTATTACAAATATTTTTACTCTTTTCGTCTTTGTCTAATTCTAAATCTAAGTGTAAATCTAAATGTAAATATTAGAATCCTCCTGATTTGTTTTAATATCTTTGTTTGTCTGAAAGAGGCAGCTTGAAAACCATTGCCTAGAAATTAGGAACCAGAGGAATGAGGCATATCTCACTCTTAAAAGATGTTATGAATGTTGTTATGATGTTCAGTCACTGTGGCCCCTTTTCTCTCCTTAAAAACTGCCAGTTTCATAGATGTTATCTTCTACAGGCTCTCAAATAATCAGTGAGCTGTTTGGAAAAATGTGCCAGTGTGCAGTGCTGCCAGTGCCTATTAGATACCATGAGAGCATTTAAAGGTGTTTTGCTGTGGAGGGGCCTAGTCTTTACAATAGAATGCTGAGATTTTTGGGTTTTGTTTGTTTTGTGTTGTTTGTTTTTTAAAATATATATATATATATAAAATCTACATCTGGATGATAAAACTACAGTCTCAGAATTCCTGAATGGCTATGGGAGCCTGGCAGCACAGTGCTGTGGAAAGAGGCTGATCTTTTCACACATGAATGGTTAGGGAGCCTTGTGACTGCAGTGGTAAAAGTGCAAGAGTGCAAATATGAGATGTGCATTGGAAAAGCATTATGCTCTCAGAGGTTTGTATTTCCACAGCTTGATGGATGTACTGTGAAAACAGATATGTAACTGATATGCTCACTGTTTAGCTTGAAAACAAGTTTTGGAGGGCCTTATATAGGATTCCTATTTTATGAAAAATATCACCTTTGTTTTTTTAAAACAAATGAATACAAATATATTTACATAGGAGTTTTTTGCATCCTTTTTTATTAAAGCTTAAGTTTAATAGTAGTTTAGAAAAATATCTTGACAAAAATAAATTAATCTGTTTATAATCATATTCAAACAGTGTGTTTGCTTCTTCCTTTACTTTTTACATCTTGACATGTAGTAGATCCTTGAAGTATGTGATAGAAATTGACTTTGCTAATGTGTTGCTCTTCTTTTGAAAGAGTAGTTTTCAATCCTTTGGAGTATCTCTCTGGAATGTGCATGGATCTCTTGCCAAATGCAGTGGTCATTTGACTGCGAAAAAATAGGTTATTAAGAAGTGTTTATTAACTGGTTTGTAAATTATTACATCCAATATTATGCCAAGCAAAATGTGAGTTGAGAACCAGCATATAATTATTCAAAAGAAATTTAAGAAAAAAGTAATACTAATTTTAGGAAGTCTATCTAAGGTACATATATTCTTTGGTATACATGATGGTCATTTCTTTTCCACCAACAGACACATGGCTAATCCTGACCCATGAGATATAAAGGCTTTCTAAAAAAGCACAGACTGCCATGGGTTTTGGTGCCGAGTGCTGAATTAAAACTAAATGTTTTTTTAAAAGTCATGATGATACACTGGCCTTGGCATGAGTGTGGCCCAAAAGATTTTAAGTGAGTGAAAATCCGTAGTGCATGGAAATGGGGCACAGTTTCACGGGGATGTGCAGCTTTGATCAGCAGTGGGACTTCTTGCATAACAAGCTGCTTTTTATCTTCAGACTTCCTTAAATTAAGCTGGAAAGAAACAGCCTACTTACCTTGGCCACTAATGCATCCATTTTTTTGAAGCAGCCTTTCACTATAGACTCATGGATAATGTTACGTCTGGGCTTCAGCTGTTATTTTAAAGGAAAAGAAGAGAAACTTGGTTTGAGCAATGACTAGGAAATAAAAGTTCAAACAGTGCCCTCTGATGGACATGGTCATCGACTGAGAGCACTGTAATTCTGCTGCCTCATGCCAGCCTGCTGAACGGGTTAATGCTGAGGGTAGTGCAGCACACACTGTTTCCAGAGAGATCAGGAAATGAATATATCATTTCAGTGTTCAGGGCAAGGCAAAGTTCTGTGGATCTTTTTGTTTTGTGACAATTCTGATCTTGCCAGTGGGGGCTGTCTGAAGGAAACAGATTTCAGAGGAACTGGTGGTCATTGACATTCAGTGTTACAGAGCACAGATGTGATTATGTTCAATCAGTAACACAAAATAATTATTGATGTGTATGTGTGTATATAGAGGCATTAAGCAGTTCTTACTCTCCATAGCTGTACACACACAGTGCTGGGGCCTGGCCTGGCCAGCAGCAGAGTGTGGGTTTGGAGGTCAGTGCTTCTGTGCTCCTGCTCAGGCCAGTGTACAGTGATGCTCTCTGCCCTGTAGAGCTGTGCAGTGGGTTTCCCTGCTGCAGCACAGGGGTTAGGGTAGACATTTGTATGCTCAGGTTTGCTCTCCTGCAGGTTTGTTGGCAAATCTGGTGCCTGGCACAGGCATTAGTTGCAAGGGAAGCTACAGTAAATCTGAGGCTTTGTCCTCTGTAAATAGTTCTTAAGCTGACCCCAAGTGAGTTAACTATTTGCACATATGTTTAAGTAGTCTGCTCAGCTGAAATAGGCTGAATGCAGACCTAATATTTTTTTGCCTACAACTTGCATGTAACACTTTGTGTTAGCTTGTCTTGACAGAAGTCATCAGTACTTGAAAAAAACACATTAATTTGATATTTAGTTAAAATAGTAAATACTTCTGTTTAGAACTAGTGCAGTCTTTAGGGGAAGAAAGTGAAATACTGGTTTTTAGGCATCACATCTTTAAATAAGCCCATAAATAAAATGTGTGAATTTAAAATTGCCTGTATCATGCAGGTCAGTAAAAGAGTTGAAAGATGCCTATCTTTACTTTCAGAAATATGATTTAGGTATCATTATTTGAAAATGTAGTCTTTTAAGTTTTCTACTGCATTTTCAGCATACACATTATCAGTTTTATTCACCATGAATGCCTGACTTGAATATCATGCCATATAAGTGAATAAATTGTACTTACACATGTCTTGAGCTGAGCATGAGCCTCATACATTTCTCTTAGAAAAGCATTCTTATTTTGGAAAGGAGTGTCTGCTCTCTTGAAAAACTCAGCAATTTCATGCACTATATGAACAATGGCAGCATTATCATATTTAACCTGTGATGACAAAAAATGTATGGACAAATTCAGTTTCTGAAGTCTGCACTTCAACATCAGCTAATTTTTCAACTATCTGTGTCCAGTTATCATAAGTTGTTATACAATTTTTACCACTTTATTGTGCTTTTCTAAATTTTTAGTACATAAATTCTAACTAGTAATATTCATTGCAAAAATGGCATTTATTTTAAATTCAGGAATTCTATGTTCAGCTTCCAGTTGCAATACATAAGTTGCTTCAATTCAAGTTGCTTTCATCAGGAGGATGCCTATTTTCAAAATTAGTATATCTTGGGTTTTTGGGCTGCATTTATATGCTTTGATATTTACAATGCATAAACAATAGTCAATAAAAGACCAAGAAGCAAAAGCAGATCTTTTGAATTCAGGCCCAAGAGATCAGACTGTGCAGGGCTTTCCTCCAAGCTCAAACTGTCTCTGATAAAGGGCAGAGACAAAATACAGAAGAGGCCAATATTGCCATGCATCCCTTTTGTTCCCTGGATGCATTTTAGAAGATCCATTGAAGAGATGAGATGGAAACAGGCAGAATGAATTGCTGGGGTGCAGTACCACATTCTCAACCAGTACCTTATTTTGTGCTATTGCAGATCTGGACAGCAAGTGAGCTGAAGTGCATGTGAAGTGATGTATGTGCCGAGTAGTATGTGGAATTAACCCTGCTCTGCATTTATGGGGTCTACTTCTGACTGCAACTGAGGCCAGCATGCTGTTCTGGTGGTTTCCAGCCTACCAGACTGATTCCAAATAATTTCTCCCCTTTAAACAGCAGGACTAACAAGAAAAATCTAACCTTTTATTTGTAAGAGTGGCATTGTGACTTGAATAGTGGGAGAAGGAAGAAAACAGTGGTTTCCATAAATAACCTGCCCAGGAAATAATTCAGACTGAAAAGTCAACAGTCAGAGTTATCACTCATGCCTGTAATACAACGTGGCACAATTCTAGTGTAGAAGTCTCATGACAAGATGCATAAGCTGTGTGAGGTAGAGCTGCTACAGCAAGCTAATGTCAAGTACATGTATTTTTCTACTTACTTCTTTCAGCATCTGCTCAGGGAAACACAAAACTTCATTGCTCACTTCCTCACACTCCAAGGAAAAGCCTCTTTTGTTCTTAAAGAAAACATAACATAGAAATCATAATCATATCTTAACCCAGGTTTGTTATGTAAAAAAATTATAGAAGTCCCTTCTCAGTTGGTTTCTTAACAATGAAGTATAAAAGTGATGACACTAACATTATATCTCACGAGTTTGAAGAAGATTCATTTGCTTCCCAAGCCTGTCTGAAATGGGAAGAATAGCTGCTTGTTTCAACTTATTTCAAATTTTCCAGAGATGTCAATATGTACAGAGTTGGGCAGGCCCCAAAAGAAGCCAAACTGGGAAAGGAAACTTTCCATAAAGCTGATTTCAAAAGCAGCTCCAGAGAGTATTTTTACCAAAACTTTGTGACTGTGGATGTTTTCCTTTCAGTGGGATTATGTTGTGGTAAAGTACATTATGGTGTTACAGTTTCTGCTGCTGCCAATTAGGACTCCCAGATGACTCTGTAATCTTCTTGGGAAGGCACAAATGTCATATATTCAATGGGATGAGTGCGCACTAAAAAAATCTAAACTTAAGATTTTTGGCTTTGTAGAGAAGGAACTGACTCATAACTTTTTAATTACAGGAGGAAAAAAATCGTAATCTGGTGGTTACATATTTGAGAATTCCTTACAGCTAAACTGAATAAAGATGGAAAACAACACCTGTAGATTGTGGCAGTCTCACACTTTGACTTACCAGTTGCTCAAGCTCCTGTAAAAGCTCAGTCCATGGCACACTTTGGAAGCACTGGTGGCTGCTGCGTTTGGGGTTGCCAAGGGATGTGGCAATAAGGCAGGCAGTTAACAGGAAGAAGCAGCTCCCAGGGCAATACATTGTCAAGTTCTGGAACTAGGAGAAGAAGACAGGAAGGTTAATAAAATCAGGAAAGTTTTACAATTTTAAGTCACACAGGTATAGATGATTGTTAGCTCCTGCTTGTACACTGTGCTCTGTATTTACAGATGTTCTGTGATAGACTTAACGAGTTCAGACCTTGTGGTGGAACATTTGAAAGTTAAATATGTTTATCCAATGAATAAATAGGAAAAAAAATGTATGAAGATCCCTCCTTTAAAAATACTATATATAAAATTATATATATTTATTTATAATTATGTATATTATATATAATTACATTTATATAATATGCAAAGGGTTGCATGTATATGGGTTTTTCTAAACCCATTTCTGGTTTACTGAAATACGTATTTTCATAAATACATACAGTATCTAGAAAACTGGCATTATTTGCTGTAGTATTTGCTACTAATCAATTAATTAAAAATGAGTTTTTCCAGTTTCCCAGCAGTTTGCTGCAATTCATGTTAACCTGCAACTTTGCTACCTGTAACTCATAATGTGATTTAGAGCAGTTACTTATAAATATAAGGTCGTATTTTAATCGGATTTTTTTCATAAACTCATTTTGCATTACAGTAGTAAAGTAAAAAGGAAGAAATGAAATGAATAAATAAATCTCACCTAGAAAAAGCAGTCATAAAATCAAAGAGGCCCACCTTGTGGATAATACTCAGCTCCTGGTTGTGCACTTCTGCAGGGCTCCTGAGGTACCATTCTGTCAGCTGAGTCCCTTTTAAATAGTCTTCCTCTTCCATTAATTCCTCACCACCTACTCTCAGTAGATTATGCAGAGTGAAACTATCTTCTTTCAGTATTCCATCCTTTCAGGTGTGTTGATTTCCAGGCAACAGAGAAGCTGTATGTGGGTGGCATGTTTTGAAGGTTTTATTTAAACAGAAAAAAACGCGAAAGTCTGTAGAACAAAATGTTAGTTTTTTATCTTACTTGATTTTACAACAACTTTTTTGGTAACAGTTTTTGAATATTCACATGCAGGTGATAAAATGCACAGCACACTGTTTTTTATATTGATAATATGGATGTAGAATTTCATATCACTTATTCCATGTGGTTTACACTTGAAGTAATTGAACAGTAAAAAATTTAACTGTACTCTTCTTTTGCGTGAACTTCTTATAGTTCTATAACTATTATATTTACTTTCAAATATAAAGTACAAACTCATATGCACATACATATTACATGTCTTATGTATGTATATATAGACATGTTCATTCCTGAAGTTGCACCAAGTACTATGAAGTAATCTGCAGAAGTTTTTATTTTACTGTAGATTTGAGGCACTGAAGAGAATTAACTTCCAAGAGCACTAATCCCTACAAAATCAGAAAATGCAGTAGTAGTAATACTACTACTAATAATAAAACAGTCAAATTTCATTACGTTTTCTCCCTGGGAGTTTTAAATCTCATTAATACTCAAAGCAGGTCTATTATCCAACTGTCCTGTTCTTGTTATTTCATACCTGTCTGAGCTCCTTCATCCTACTCCCTGAAGTTTCTCTGTGATATTTTGGCCAAATGTTAAGAACTGCATCACTTGCTGACAGAAAGAGCATTGCACCAGGTTTTTTGAATCTCTTTCTGGATGGATTTGCTCGTAATTTCAGAAGTCCTTAGATACCTAACATCCAGTTTCTGGAAAATAACATAAAAATCATATTTCTAACTTACATCTGTAATATTTTGTCAGTTTTCAATTCTCTTTTGACATCAGGAGCTGTAATCAACCTGACAGCTGGAATAAGGGGCAACTTCTGCCACTTGTCTGAGAATAAGTAGCTAAATGTGTGTGGTAAAACAGGGCCCATTTCATCTTGTCTTGGAGATGTCTCATGAACATTTTTTCAGCAGAAGATTCTGGATACAGGACTTGAATATTTACCATAAGATACCTGCAGCCACTAGGGAAGGATAAAATTGAGGATTCTGCTGTCAGTCAGGTGCCATGTCACAGTGTCATGTCAGGATTGAATAGAGAGTAGTGGTAACAGGGTAAAGTGGGTATCAGTGGTGGAGCCTGGAACATTTTCAGACTTGATGGCCATTGGATGTGATCACACTTTTCAGTGTGAACCCCCTGACTACCTGATTTGATGATGCAGATATGGACCTAAATCTTAGGGATTCATTTATAGTCAGGATTATTGTGTCATAACAAAATCATAACTATTCTTCTAGAATTTTACTGTACCTCCAATAAAATTGGGTTCAAACACTTTGGAGAGTGTATTCAGGGAAGGAGCAGTGGGAGGGTTGCAGCTAAAACACACCAGCTTTCAAAGGGGTTTTAGTTGTGTATGGTAGTAGAAGTTCTTTCTCAGACAACTGATGAAATATCCATATTGTGAGCCTCCAGTTCACCTCTGTGAGTGTCTGTAATCATCTGTTAATGTCAGGATTCAAATATGTTCTCTTGAAGAAAAAACCCACAAAAAGTGAAGAGAGGAAGCAACACATTTTTGTAGCAATGTAAATAACCTTATTAGAAAATACAAATATTTCAGTAACAGTTTTTTTAAAACAAGTCTTTACCTTTAAAATTAGATTATCTTAACACCATAAATGCTACTTGTGTGTTGTTAAAATGATAGACTTTGCTTGGTCTGAAAGATGTCTGACAAATGTCTGTGTAAATTTGCCACTTCATTTTTTCCATCCAGCTTGGCTTTCAACATTAGGCTTCACATTTCAGGATAATATAATTTCCTTTTGTCCACTGGAAATCCATTAGTGGCTGGAGGTGGCACCCGAAATACCTTTAGCTTTTTTACTTTAGTATTTTGTTCCTGTATTATGGTTTTCCTTTTGTATGATACTCAGCACTGATGTGGTAACATTTGCTTCTGCTGTGTTTCTCTTTAAAGCATTTGCAAACAAAAAAAGACTTGTAAAAGAATCACATAATGAAAAATATTTCACAGAAAATTTCTTGATCATGAGAACCAAAGTCTTTATTGTGTTTTGGCCACTTTCTGCTGGTTTGACAAAGGAAGCATTTTCTCATTTTCTTAAAATAAGGTAATGGAATATTGTCAGTGTCACTATGGAACTGTAGAAATTCCTTGTGCTAGGAGATCCCATTGTGTTTGTGATTAACAGAATCCCAATGTGGGAGGGGTGTTCCTACTCTGCTCCACCTCTTTTTATTTTTAGTTTTTTTTGAAAAGGCACACCTTGCTGTGTGAAACATGACTGCAGAAAGTGAAAGTGACCTCTGAAAGAAAGGCGTTTCCTGCTCTTCAGGAAAAGGCACCCTAGCTTGGAAATTCAACACCTGACTTCACCACTTGGAATTTCAAAGACCTGTAACTGAAATGATAGCATCATGGCTGTCAAGAAAAAAATTTGCTTTCACTAGTTCAAGAGGATAGATAGGAAGGAAATTATTAACCTTTGTTAAGCCTCATAAAGATATAGGTTATAAATTGTCCTTAAGGCACCAAAATGGAACTTGGAAGATCTGGACATTCAGACTTTGTATTTTGGTGACCTTTGTGCAATTACTCTTTCTTTATTACTTTAAATCTTATCTCTGGAAGAGTGTCCATTGGGAAATTTAACAGAAGGCTTTCTGTCTGCAGAAAGCAACCTGAATATTGTTAGAGAAACAGAAAAGCCTAAGTGAGAGCTTGTGTTAGTAGCAGAGCCAGGAACAGCAAAGTCTCTGGAGACTCAACAATGTGAGCAGAGACAGACTCTTTCCTATGGCAATCATGTATTTCCTACTATAATCCTATCTTTCCTATGATATCGACCTGTAATCATTCCTACCATTCCTAGTGGAGAAGGCTACAGCATGATCTAAACCGTGTTTACACAATATTAATTTCCATTTATGGTTTTCACAAGGCAGTTCTCTTGCAAATTCGTCATAGCTTAAAATGACAAATCCTAAAACTAAAATATTTATCAGGAAGGGGAGAGAATACTAGTGTTTTGTCACTGCTATATGTACCTGAGCTTCATGGATAAGAAATTCAGATTGCATAAAAAACCCCAAAACAACTCTAATGAGTTGTGTCACTTTTTACTGCAGTGAAAGTGAAGTTATCAGTTTTATAACATTTATGAGTATTAGAATATGAGGCATCTGATAGTCCAGAGGGTGAATGTAGAAGACCAAGAGTGATTTAATAACCAGACATTACGATTATGGAGTTTTAAGAATATTTTTTTGGCCATCAGTATTGTCTTGTTTCAGCACACTACATTTTAGAAGAAAAGGCAAATGTGATTAAATTTTGATTGTATACCAATGTTCAAATGCTTTGAAAGGAAAGTATTGTTTGAATCCTGAAATTTTGAGTATGTGGCATAACTGGGTGGCAGGAGTAGGTTGTAGAGAGTGACAGCCGTGACAACACATCACTGCAGAGATATTGTGCCTTTGTATTTGCAAGAAGCTGAAGGAACTTCTCTGCATCTCAAGAACTTGTGCAGAGACTGATGGCTTCCTGATCTCACTAGAGCACTCAGCACAGCTGAGGTTCTAAGGTTAGGGTTAGGGTTTTGTTTTGAGAGACACTCTATTGTACAAAAACCATTTTAAACATGTCAATATTTAATTGTCATTTTATAACCTCTTGGATTCAGGAAAAAAGATTTCTAATTGAAATAGTGATAAATTATGTTTATTATTATTATAAATTGATGAAAAGTGTAATGAAATCCAGTGTGTGCCAGAGCTGGAAGCTGGATTTGGTAACTTTAGAAGTCCCTGCATAATTTTTTTCACGCTTTTGTGAGCTAGAGTAAACATTCTTCAGAAAGTTTTAACTCAGCCAAATCAAATTCTGATTTGAAAGCCAGAAAATTACAATAAAAAGGAGCTGCCCCGTTTTCAGTTCTCAGAACCACATCACTGCCTAATTAGAATAATTGTACAAATGATCAGATCGTTTAAATGTTGTGGTGATGCCTGAACTCATTTGAAAATGATTAATCCTTACCACTTTTGGTATCATTTCCTTCCATAGGATTTAATAATCTCTGCTTTCTATTCCTGAAATTTATGCATCTATAAATTTAAAATTGTCATTCATTTCTTTCTGTGTATAATTTTTCAGTAAATGACTCAGCATTATGTGCCGGATATTCCTGAGCTCATGTTTGGAAGTTCTTTGTGGTTTATATAAACTCTTCCACCAATATTGTAATATGAAGCATTATAAATGTCAGTTTTTTGGCATCCAGACCAAAGCACTGCCAAAAGGCCTGGCTTCCTGGAAGTGCTGATCATCCAGTCCCTGGAAATCATACTTTTAATAACTTGAATAAAAGATCATCAATCATTTTCAAAATCATGTCCACACATCTTTAAACTTTGCATTAACCTTTTAAAGATTATCTTTTGTTAAAGCTTTCTCTAAATTTACCCTGTTTCTGTTTGCATGAGTGTAAGCCTTGCTAGCATTTAATTTTTAATAATTAACTCAAATTCTGTCAGAAAATAATACAAAAATGCCTCTGGAAAGTCTATTAATTAGCTGTATAGTCAGCTGTTCCCTAAAGCATGACAATTTATCATTCAAAATTTAAAATAAAAAACCTCAAAAATCATTGTTTAATTCCTATTAAATTCCATAGGATTTCTCACTTATTTAAAGGTCAATGCAATTTTAAAAAATGTACTTCTGTGTTAAAAGCATAAATTAAAAACAGTCATTTATGCTTTTAACATGGAAGTATATTTATTAAAGGATGCACAACAACCTGTAGTGACATGATAGAATATAAAAATGATGGAAACTCACTAAATTCTCATCAGAAAACCTTATGCTTTTTGACTGACAGATGAAATTCCTGTTTTAGGGAAGAATTAATGAAAGATTAGAAAGACCAATAACAGAAAAACAGAGTACAACAAAAATGAAACCTAATTGTTGCAAAACTCTACCAATTTTCAACTCTCTAGAAACTTCTTAAGCCTCGTCATATTCTTTATCTTTAGACATTTGCTGTTGTGGACTCTGGGCTCCTGAGCTAGGCTCAAAGGCTCCGGAAACTGTACTTGGAAAAGTCAGCTGCTATCAAACAGATCTGGTACACCAGATACAGTGAGAGACTGAGCTAAAAAGGGAATTTGATCGTTGTTCCCTGCCATGGGTAATGTCTGCTGCTTAGTCACCGGGTGATCTTCAGAGATTCCTTTCCAATCTCAACTGTTCTGTCGATCTTCAATTGAATACAAGGGCAATATTTTTGGAAAAAAAACCCCAATTATTTTGCTTTACGGTGTAGGTTAAAAAAAGCCGGAAACATAGATACCATCCCTCTGTTTAGGATAAATTACAGCCTGGAGGTTTAAGGAAGGCTGTACCAACTAGGAGTGAACATCCTAGCCATGCTACTTGTGTTAATAGTTTATTTAAATCTTGTGCCTGCCCAGATTGCCTGCTAAGGCAGAACAGGCAATGTGAGAGCTGCACAGCCTTCCAGTGCAATTTGTGTTTCATTTGTTACACAGAGAGCAAGAGGCACTGCTGTTCTTCCCCAGATATGCTTTAAAATTAAACTTTGTTGACTTCTGGCCTGAGTTGGACCGTTTTGTCTTCCCGTTAAAGAAGAGTTGTGTCATTTTGTGTTCTCAAAATACTGGACTGTCTCCCTTGAGAGCTTCTGACACTGGATCTGTACTGTTCTTAAATGTGAGATAGATGTTGGTGAGGCTCTCATTGGTGAGTAGGGGAATAACATTACATGGCTTGAATAAACAAATTCAAAGAGCTGAAGTTCTGATAAATTCAGGCATCTTTAAGGCTTCCAGAACTGAAGTCTTGAGCAAAAGTGTATGATGTAGGACTGCAATATTAATTCAATCCTTTTTGGAATTGTTCCAAAGTAATCCTTTTTATAGAGCAGACATTACGGCCTAATGGTATAGCTACTACTTTTTTCCCTTTCAAATATATATGCTATGAGCACTGTAATAGCTGGCTGGTATACATTAACCCATAACTTGAAAAAACTGTCATTCACCAGATCCCACCAAACATCAGCAAGAAAATGTCATGAAAAAAAATCTGACATTTAAAAAGTCAGTAAAGTAAGAAATATACAGGACATTTTCAGTCTTTCAACAGCTAGTTGTTTATTATTAATTACTGTGTGGAAAATCTTCAGGATTAAAAAAGAAAGGGGGAAAACAATGAAGAAAGGATAATACAATCTAAAAGTGAAGTTTTTTTCCAGAGGAGTTTTTAATGTCCTTTTTTCTCAAGTACTACTCCAGAAATGAGGATTTTTAAATCTATAAAAACATAACAAATGACTATGGAAACATGTGAGGTGGTTCCTGCTACAGTGACTTTGGCTTCAATTTTCCATCGGTATCTCTAGCTTTGATAAAGTAGCTGAGTGGGTGGTAAAAAACAGATGCTGCTGTACAGTTTAATTGGATGTCTCCAGAGACTTAGCACCTTCATTTTGGTTTTTGGGAAAACTTAGGATTACTCATTTCTTTAAAAATTCATAGCAAGTCACCCATAATTATGTGAAGCCTGGCAAATAAACCTGCAACCTGATGTAGGAGACCTAATGTCCAAACTGTCCTCTGCTTAATAAAGGACAGCCTCAGAATCCAGGTGCTGTCAGCCTGATTTGTAAGAAAATATTTTAGGCTTATGGCACTTGTGCAGGTGTGCTTAAATTGAGGAGTGATGTACACAAGGCAGATACATTTCTATAATAAAACAGATTTTTCACACTGTGCTAAGAGAATCATGGTAGTTTTGGAATTGTTGATATAGAGGTTTGGACTACCTCTATCCACTGATATAATAAAAAGGCTGAATTAAATTAATGAGAATTTTCATAAATATTGAAGTTTTTAAATCATTTTTAGGTGATAAAATTATAGAATATAATTTTTTTGATTGCTATATATGGTAAGCACTCTGCAATTTACTTTAGGTAAGCTTAACTTCAGTGCAAAATGAATGGGAAGAGGAGGTAATACATGTGGAGAGAATGAAACCAGTTTATTTTCAGTTCCCAGAAATGGACATTCATAAGATTTGTACAAGCCACTCAATCTTTTAGATTTGTCCGTCATAAGAAGCTCTGTCCGGACTTGCAGTAACAATTACAGTCTTTTTTTTTTTTTTTTTTTTTTTTTTTTTTTTTTTTTTTTTTTTTTTTTTTTGACACGGTATTATAGGAAAATGCATCATCATGGCATACACATTTTATAATGTCTGGTCTTAGAAAACGATATCTGGATTTTCATACAATCTAGAAACTGGAAAGTATGAAATGTGTATTTCTGAATTGTGCTTTCAATGAGTTTAAACTTCTAGTACAATTTTTTTCATGTTTTTTGGAAGACATATTTGAAATAACATGTAATTATGTATTTTTAAAGTTTTGTGATTTTTGTAGTTAGCAACAGATACAATTTCCCCAAAACCCTAGAATATTTCCTAGCATAAAGTTACAGATTTACCCATCTCATGATCCAAGATAAAATGTTATATGTTTATTTTTATTCTTGCTGTTATCAGAACAAAGGAAGATATTTTAAATGGTGAACATCAAATTGCAAGATATTCTTAACCAGTGTCTATATATAAAGATATTTATCCATACATAAAAATACTATTTGCAAGATTGATTCACTATATTATATAGAAAAAATAAGTAATTTGCCAGAAGATCTAGAAATAGCATTTTTTGAAATTTTTAAACCAAATTTTTATAATCAGTGGATTTTTTTAACTGCAGAGGTAAATGAGATTAAAATTGTTGATTGTTGATAAAAGAAAACCAGTAAATTAACTTGAAAGTTTAATTTTTTAAATTTTTAAAATTTAATTTTTGAATACTTATTCTGACTAGAAAGAATTATGTCTGTATAATAAATACTTAGTTCTCTTTACCCTGGGGTTTGAAAGCAATGCCAGTAGTGTGACATGGATAGTTATACACAATCTTCCTATATGTACATAGCTAAGAAATTTTATATAGAAAAAATTCTGATTTCTTATGGTTTAGATTGTTCTACTTGCCTAAAGGGCCTAACTTTTTATTGTGCAAAATCAGATTGTTTAATTCCTTGCTTTCACTTTTCTTGGTCAGAGTAGCACTGAATGGTTTCACTTTACTGTGACCAGCATCTGGAAAATGCTCTTCCCACAAGTTAAACACTTCACTTTACAATAATTTGCAAAATCTTTTTAATGGCCTACTCAGTTTTTGTTTTGTTTTATAGTTCCATTTGATGAAATGGACAATTGTTTGTACAGTGCATTCCTGCCAGTTTCAGGTTGAGGTGTTTGTTTTTTTTTTTTCTTTTTAATTCATGGGATTCCATTAATGGGTTTCCTGGCAATAAATGGAGCATCTCTGATGATGATGCAACTGTGACGCTTTGGGAATTTCATGGTTCTCCACATTTCATGAGTCTATGTTGAGAAAAAGTCTGACACATTAACTTTCATTTTCTTCTAGTGTTCCCTTGATCACTTCATAGAATCAACTAGGCTGGGAAAGACCTCTGAGGTCATCTTGTCCAACCTGTGGCCAACACCATGGTGTCAACCAGACCATGGCACTGAGTGCCATGTGCAATCTTTCCTTAAATACTTCCAGTGATGATGACTCCACCAACTGCCTGGGCAGCTCATTCCAGTGTCTAATTAACTTTTCTCTGATGAAATTCCTCCTGATGTCTAAAATTCCTACTAATTTCCAATTTCTTTGCTATATGCTATGTTCACAGGTAGCTCTGGGCTTTGTATCCTGGGAAAAAGCCTTGTGACCCTTAGGCCAGCTGGATAATTTTGTCTGAGAAGGGTTCAAGACCCCAGAGAATATATTTTGAATAGTGTCAAGGAGTGGCTTTACAAAGTACTCATAACTCCTATCGATCATCTCAAACTTGATTGCAAGACTGCCTTCCAAAATGCCATCTTTCATGTAGGACTGATGTGTTTGTCACTTGTGGATCTTGGGAGATCTAGCAAGTTGGAATTGATGGCCATTCTTCATATTCCTGATACATAACTGAGTTGAAAATGTAAGTAATTTGGGATTTACTTCACTGTAGGTCATGGAATTTTGCACAGCCATTTAACCGGCCTCCATAGTTTGACAGAAAAACTCCTGCAATGTCCTGCATTGCTGCCTGGACTTGCCACTTGGATACTAAAGGTAGCAAAAAGCACATTTTTAAATTATGCCATGCCATGTTAAAAAGATAATGTTACCTGACAGAACTTGGTATGTCTTTATTAACGGGATGGTATGTCTTTATTAAGGGGAGTTATTTTGTTTTATTTTGTGAATATGATACAGTGATGGTAAAAGGAACACCAAAAACTAAAGAAACCTTGAAAAAATGAAGCAAACAACAACAACAACAAAATAGAAAATAATTACATTTAAAAATGCAACAAAATAATATGGAAACAAATTATTAAGTCCATTACCAGTGAGTTATGCCCATCTGTTCCTAGTGATCTGTCAGTGAGATTGCCAGTAGATTTTGTTCTTTTTATTTCATAATTTTACTCACCATTCAATTTAATCTGAAATGTATGGCAGGCATCTGTGACTTTTGAAACTTTGTTTCAAGTCTGGTAGACCTGATTGACTGGTTCTCCCTGAAGTGAAGCTTGATGACCAGTTGGATTGTTCATTAGATTTATTATCATGCTTACAAGACAAGATCTCACTGAAGAACATGGGGAGCTAGAGAAGATCATAGATTTCTGCACTGTCTATCATGGGAAGGTTACTTTTAAAATTCATTGTAAGGCAGGTGATGAGACAACTAAGAATTGCTAGGAGGAAAAAAAAAAAGTGCTTCTATCCCAAGGACTTGCAGGGAAGCAACTGTCTCTTAAACCTCACATGAACATGACATTCATTGGGACCTTCAAAATGTCAGTAAAAGGCCACTGTGAATATTTAAATATTTACAGATGAAATTTTTTATATCATTGTTCTTCTTTTAAGTAAATAAGTCAATAATTGAAGACAAATTCTAGATCACAAAATCAATTGAGAGCTTCAGTGACACCTCATTCTGAAAACTAGAAATTAGGTGTAACCTCATGGTGGCATAAATGAGTAGTCTTTAACATGAATGAGTTGTTAGTGACTGGATATCTAAAATTAGATTAGTCTTTGTTAAACATATAGGTCTCAATTTAAGTTATGGGCTATGTCATCATTAGAAAATGATGCAAACAATAGGAATGAACATGTAGAACCCAAACAGTGGATTCTGAGGAGTGGAGTTCTAATAACTATCCAAGTTTTGTAGTGGTTATTTGTGATTAACTCTAGTCTCAGTAGAAGTATTAGGTTGTTATCCTGGAGTGCATCTTCTGGTTGCAGATGAAAGCAGTGTCCCCACTCACAATCTGAGATTTGCCCTAGAAACACACTCCTGACCCAAAACACCAATATGCCCTTACTCTGAGTTAGTCATCTGAGGGTGTTTAATGATCAATGAAGGTAAATAGGCAACTCCAGAATGTGATTTATTGGCACTTACACACTCTCTCAGGGTAATTGTCTAGAAATGTCTAGTTGTTTATCAATATGAAAGGAATCTACAATGAGTACCTCAGGCTCAGATATCTAACGACTCAAATTTTAGCTTTGGGCTGGGATCCAACCTCACTAATGTATAAATTATCTTAGGGTTAAAGTTTCTTATGTAGTTGCTAAAAAAAAATCACCTGAACACTTAAAATAAATCTATTATTCTTAAATTGGTCAGCATAGTTTTCTTTGATCTAGCTCAGCTGGCAAATCTTTGAAGTTTGTAGCCAAAGCCAATTCCTAATTGATGTATTCAAAAGCTTATGTGTTTAAAGAAACCATTGAGTGGTTCTGCAATATATTTATAATATCTGATATATAAACTAAAGAGTGTAGCTTTGTAATTTTTATTGGCCTATGTATTTGAATATCTAAAATGAAATTTGTATACAAGAAAATATATTTTTATAGAATTATTTCCACTTCATTCTCTTAATCCTCAATCTTCTCATAGAAGGTTTAGTTTGTTTTTCTCAAGAATTTCTGGTTTAAATTCATGATTGTTCTGGGTGTTAAATAACCAACACACTAATTGTGTTCTTTTAAATGAGAAATTTCCTAGATGAAAAATAGTAAAGGTTGAATTTATTTTGTGTAATACTTGCCATCTACAAGATAGCAGTTATAGGATTACATATTTTCTATAATGGTAGACAATGAAGAAAGAGGGACTTAGGGTAAGTCACTTCATTATAGAATGGAAGGAATAAATTCACATATTAAGGAATCTGTCTTAATTATTAATAAAATAGATGAGAAAAGAACTCTGGAGGTTTTCTGGTCCAACTCCCTGTTCAAAGTGTGGCCAGATTTAGGGCAGATTTCACCGGGGTGTGTCCAGCTGAGATTTGAATATCTCCAGTATGAAGAGATAGTCTCTCTGGGCATTATTTTGATTACCCTCATTGTGAATGTTTTTTCCATACTAGTCAGAGTTTCCTTTATTGCTAGATGTATCCACTGGCAGTTGTTTCATCTCTTGCACCTCCAAGAGGAGTCTGGGTCTCTCTTCTCTGTACCTTCTCTTTAAGCAGCTGTAGGCCTCCCTTTACATTTCATTCTTTCAGGCTTACAAGCCAGTTCTCTCAGTACTCCTCTTATGCTGCATCCCCCTAATCCTCTTGGTGACCCTTGTGCTGAACTTACTCCAGTATGACAATTTCCTTCATTGTGCTGGACACACAACTCCAGGGGAGGTCTCACAAGCCGAATGGAAGAGAATAATTATTTCATTGGCCCTGCTTACCCATCCTTGCTAATAGAGGCCAGGATGTTTTCCACTGGAAGGTGTAATTTAAACTCATTTTCATGGTCCCCAGGACCACAGGTGGGTTTTGCACAGCTCCTTTCTAGCTGGTAGCATTCAGCATGGGCTGAGTGTGGTTATCCAATCCCAGCTACAAGGACTTTCCATTTGCCTTTGCTGACCTTGATATCAGTCCATACCTTTAGACCTAATTCCTCTGAATTCCTCTGAATGGAATTCTTTCACCTCCCAGTGTACTGGCCCTTTCCCTTCACTTTGATGATCTCTGTAAACCTGCTGTGAGTATGTTCACTTCCATTGTTTGGGTCATTAAAATTAGCACTGGAAGCACTGACCCCAGCAAAGGCTGCTGCCCCACAGCCACCAGACCCGGGCCAAGGAACCAGGTAATGAGCTGGATCAGTCACTGGTTGTGTGTGTCTTTTTCAAACTAAATGATTCTACAATTCTATGATCCCTTGACTCCTGAGGATCAGTTGATTGCAACCTGTTCCCTGCCCAGTCAATTTTCCACTCACAGCCCATGAATTGAAACTGTATTTCACCGCTTTGATTAAAGGCTACTTTGGAAGACCATGTCAAAAGCCTTGCTAAGATATTAAAATTAGTTGAATGAGTTACAATGAGAAAGAGATTTTAGTCAAAGGTCTGGAAATCTACAAGCCCAACAGTGGATCCAGAGAGAGCTACAAAATATAAGATCAAACATTTTAACTTTGAATGCAACTTGCCAGTCTGAAACTATCACATGGTCATTGTGCTTTTTGCCATCTGAGTGCTCTAGATAAAAGGAAATACAACTTCAAAGGCTCAGCAAAACATTCCTGATGATTCATTTTCATGCTTGTTTCATCTTGCAGTTCCCAATATTTACTCTGAGTGTTATATCCTTTTGTATAACAGCTGTTTTCCCTACTCTGAATATGGTAAATGTGGAATATGCATTCCAGGTGAGTGCACAATAATTTCAGTCAGGAAATAATTTTCTTTTATATTTGGATCTAGTGAATTAGGGTTTGAATCTCACCATACTGGGATATTCCTATATTTAATTTCAAATATTTTAATGTCCCATGTATTTCAGTAAATGCCCTCAGATTAACTAGGACTACAGGACTGAATTTACACAAATAAATCAATGCTTTAATATTTAAAAGGCCTATTCTATACTTCAAGTGAATACATTTTCCATGGAAGTTCTGCTCTTGTTTCTCTTAGGCTGTGTTCAGACACCTCACAGTAATTATTTGTTATTACCTCTTAGTGTGTGGCCTGACCATGTTGGGGCAAGAAGTGAATCTGTGTTGGGATGATGCAATACTCTTTCCCTTCCTGTTTCTGAACTCTTGTTCCTATTTGAAGAAAATGTATTCACAGAAGCCAGAATGGTGTTAGAGGCCTGCTGAGGACCCAGCCTGCCTCAAAACTGCATTTGTTCTTTATGTTTTGTTCTGTTTGCCATGTTGGTGCAGTAACATTAAGCAAGTGAGAGGATGGTTTATTATGTCAAAGAGAGTCTCCTGCTCTCACTGGACATTTTTTAACCCTAAAAGGGGAAGATCTGAACATTCAATTTTTCTGTCTAGCAAGATATATGAACACCCTGTCCTACATAGCTGTAAATTCCATATATACCAAATAACCTACAAGAATGATCAAGTATATTTTTACCTAAAGTAGTGTTTAAAATTTATTTTTCTGTTTTATAGAGATTGACTTGGGGATTTTGGTTGTTTAATTTATGGGGATTTTTTTTTTTAATAAATAAAGGAATATTTATGAATGGGTATAATAAAGAATATATAAGACTAATAAATTTGAGCAGATATTAAATAGTCTTTCTGAATATTGCAAAGCTAAGATTATACATATGTGGGAAAAGAAGTAACTCACAGTGAACCTCAGCAGGTAAACTGATAATAGTCCAGATGAGAACTGCCCAGCAAACAGCCAAGACAGTTTCTGCAGCATGTTCCCTTTGGCATTTTTGTGAAATGTTCCAGGAAATAAGGTGTCATCATATTCTCTAAACTAGTCCTACACTGTGCACCCTGAGTGTAATATGTGCTGGCCTAAAGACTTCTCCAAGCTACTCTTTTGCTACAAAGATTCCAAATTAAATACAAATCTTTGCCCTAGCTGCCCTAGACTGAAAAGGAAAAACAGTTTTTTGTTCGGTATGAACCAGCCAAAATGTTAATTTTAAACAACAGATTGTGCTTAAATTACATTTTCTCAAAGACTTCCATCACCCTATTCCCCATATGAACCATGGCATATTAATCCCATAAAAAGACATTAAAATCTGAAGTCCAGATCTTATGTGAGGGCTTTTCATTTCCATCTACCAGTTTTTCTGTTCATCTCTTCTTTCCACTTTGTCCCTCTTGCAAAAAATGTTGCTAGCTCAATTGAATAAATCATTCAACATCCAATAGGAAATGAGACCTTGTAAGATATTTCATCATGTTTGTTGCAGCACAAAGAAAACCAGCAATTGTTTCTAAAAGAGAACACATTACCCCTGAAATTATATGATAAAATTGAAGAAAATTAAACTCAAGCTGTTGTACAAAGGGAAAATCTCAGCCTAGTATTTTGAAACATGCAGATGAAATCTGGTGTTCCCACTGCAGGAAAAGGTCACTGGGAATACACCTGCCCTAGATCGGGTGGCTTTTGTGGAGGAGCACTTCAGGAACTGTTACTCACTGGAAGAACTTGGATATACACAGAAGAGAATTCTTTTGGCTTCTTTGTTTGAAATGCATAGTTCTTCATTTTCGTGTTCAAAATGTGCTTCTGGGTACTGTCAGTGCCAGCAGTGGAGCCTTACTGCAGGGAGGCATTTGATTCTGTGCTGCACTTGTGTCTCTAAGGCATCACACAGCATTGCCATTAACTGAAATGGCACACCTCCACCCCCAGGCCTCTGGAGTCCTTAGGTTGGCTAATTCCTTGAATTATTGTTTATAAATAATCTTATGTACTTGACTGCTTTTATTTATTCTATTATGTTTCCTTGCCTGCCATTATGACACAATTCCCAGCAAAATGGCTCTGTTTGACACCATTATGGGCTATTTTATAGCATTATGGGCTATTAGCTCTGTTTCTATTTTCAAGCCTGTGAGTAGTGCTATGTCAGGAGAATCCTTTACAAATCTACTTAGAAAATAATTTTGGTGCAGATTGTCTTTACCCATTGTCATGGCCAGAACAGAAGTTTCAGACAGTTTGTTAGAGAAGTTCTCCCACTGATTTACAGGGTGGAGAAATGACCTCCTTGCTTTCTGAATTCCTTTGCAAACAGGAGTCTGGGTGCAGCTGAATTCAATCTTAGCCCCATTCTTTATCAAAGGTTTAGGTCTGAATACTCTATGTGTGTATATGGTTTAATCCTGCATGATCAAGGATGGCAACTCAAATATATTTATAGAAATAAATAAAATATTGATTTAAAATGATGGTGGTAGTGATTAGACTAGAAGATCTTAATCAGCACAATTTACTACACAGTACAGGTAGCTAAAACTAGCTATAATGTACTAAGTGTTAAAGCAGTGATGTTAAATAAACAAAAAAAATTATTAAGTAGAAATTGATGTCACTCATACCCATGTAACCCATACCAGTGACTGCAGGCAAATCTCTGTCACTCAGACTCAAGGACAAGCCTTGAGAGGCATCCTCACTCAAGGCAGTAAATTCCACACACACTCCAAGAAAGGGTATGTTAGAAGACCCTGCCATGAGAAAGTGGGACTGGGCTTTTACAGGATAAAGTGATTTATTTATCTGTCATATATCACTGGGCTAGCTGTGTCAGCTCAGGAGCTTTAAATAAGTAATCAATGTTATCACAAGTTGGTTCCTTTATCAGGAACTTTGCCACATCCTGCTCAGTGCCAGCTTCTATTAGGAAATCTTGTTCTTCTAAGGGTGTCTAACTTTGGGATTATTGAGCTAGGCTGGGCTCAGCATTCTTCACCACCACCACCACCACCAGTGTTACCCCTCATTCTCCATCGATCCATGGTAGCATTTGCAAATAGGGTATTTTTGAAGCTATTTTACCTCCATATGGCAGAGCAGCCTGCTACACCCATGTTATCTTACTTTGCTTATTTTATATTTATTTTATATGGAAGTTGCATATTCTTACATGTTGTAATGCTTAAATTTCCACCTGGGATTAAGATGTTCAGTAGTTTGAAAGGAGATGTTGCAATATGTCTGTTTTTTTCTGTGTAGGTTTTTATAACATTCTAAAGAAATAAATGATCAAGCTCTGACTTGTATCTTCAGTGTTCAACTAGCATGGATTTCTTGAAAATGATAGCTTAGGAGCATTACAACTTGTACAACTTCTCCTGCAGTGGAAATCTAGATGCCTCTGCAGCAGTTCAGATGTACATGACTCTGGCTGATACATTTTCCTCAGAAATGTCTGTGACACCGTTTATTGTCTTGCCTATCAGTGCCCAGTTTAAGAGTTATTGCAATTGAACTATCAGGAGTGTTAATTTCTTTGCCACTTTCTTCAAAACTAGTTTGAATGGTGCAGTGTGAGCTTTTGTGCGTGTTGTATCTCAGGGCTGGAATAACACAAAAACCCAGCAGAGGGACCCCTCATACCTTACAATGCACATGCTGGGTTTGCAAGAGTCTTTTGTTCCTGTATTAGTACTTTATTCTTACACAAATTTTTTGGCTTTTTTAATCGACGTGAAAATTAAACTTTAACACACTAGATTTCAAAACAGAATGTTAACTTGTTAAGAAGGTGCTTAGGGTTTCTCCTTGTCCTAGGAAAATTTGTAAATAACAGGAAACAAGGGTGTTGTACTAGCAAAATATAATTCATAGAATAAAAACATCCTTAATATAAATTCAACAGTAATAAAATTGAAGAAATACTTCTTTGTTTATCCACTGGTTAGACTTGTCTTATATTTCAAGTTTTCGTGTTTAAAATCTACAACCTACATTTTAACTGTCAATTTTAAAAGAAGGCCCTAAGAATTTATGCTGGTCACACCTCTCCCAGCTGTGATGTTTGGTTTTAGCACTGCAGATGAGTCAAGTTGTCTAGGTAACAATCTGCTGCCTTTACTGAGTTTATTTAAAGTATTTTCATACATGAGTCAAATCTTCTTAAATCAGATCAATATGGAGCCTTTGGAGACACCGAAGATATTATCATAAACCTGAAGAATATAAGATTTTTTTCTATTGATTTATGTGTCATTTTAGTAATATTCTACAAGCTGCTTTGTATACTGTATTTTTACTACATTGGTGCTTATATTCAATGCAGAAAAAGACTAATGTGAGGCCTACTGGATGCACAGACATTTTGTGTCTGTTTTTTGCAGTTTCACCAGTAGAGTTAAATCCTAAATACAGTTGATCTATCTCTACAATTCTTCCATTCATGCTGTGAAATGCTCAGTCCTTGGGTCTCTCTGGATGCTGGCCTTGCGTTTGGTAGGTGTCCTGAAGTTCAGCAGCAGGGTATGTGCCCGTGCACACACAATCCTGCACACACAGAGCAGAGAGCATGAGAGCCTGCTTGCGCAGAAAATAGCTAGAAATAGAGTTTAATGGACATGTCAAGTACAGGACAACTATCCTGGCCTGCCACCTGCTTACCTGTGACTTGCCCTCTATGGGTCTGTCCTCTTCAATTTTCCATGCCTGCTCTTCCCCAATCCACCTTGATCCCTGCCACTACCTTTGCCCTTTCCGCTCAGAATACCACAGTAAGGCCTTCACATTCCTACAATTCCCTCAAAATACTCCATAATAGGCCTCATGCAGTGCCACAAGCCTCTTCAAATATTGTGTGAGATATTTGGTCTCTCCTATGAGACCCTGATCATGGTGTTTCCTTTCACACGAGTTGCAAAGACTCTTTTATAGGCTGAACAGGTGGGTTCTGAATGGCACATTGGAGACTGGGAATTCTGACCCTTGTTGGTCACAGTTTGTGTCCTGTTTTCAACTGATAACCTCTTCTGTTCTTTCTCTGAGTCTCTTGCATTGAATTAACTAAACACCTTTCTGAACCAGCTGTCCTTACCACCCAGATAACCTTGCCCTATTAGTGTCAAACAAACATGCACCGGAGAAGAAATTTCTTAACTAAATTCTTCCTCGGTCTCATCATGCAGGCAAGGATGCTCAGAGCCTCAAAGGAATCATAAAAATTCTACAGTTCATCAGGTCCTATGAAATGAAATGAAATGAAGAAATTATACATCCAGAAGTAGCTGGCTGATTTAGGCATTAGCATTGGCTGCTGCTTTTCTCTCAGTGAGATGGTTTCTCTGTACAGCACTGTGATTTTGCATGTTCTTTTGGATTCTGTGCCACAAAAGGAAAAAACCAAACTTCTAGCCTTAGCCCAAGGCACAACAACAAAGGAAAATGAGTGAACTAGGAAATATTAATGCAGAAAGTATAGAATTATCTTAGGAAATACAGGAGGAAGAGGATTGAAGAGGCCATCTGTTCCATCCTCCTGCCCCAGCTCAGGCCTGACTACATTTGAGCTATTCATTCATAGTAGCCTGGCTAACTGGTAATTAAAAAGCTCAAATTACAAAGCTTTTCTACAACCTCCACATCTAATTTGTTCCAATCTCAACTATTCTTTTTTGTATAAAGGTTTCTCTTATGTTCTGAAGTAAATCTCCCTTAATTCAGTTTTAAATAAATTGGAATAACCCAGCAGTCTCTTAGTCTGGTGCTGAATTAGTGCTGCTATTTAGATTATTGATGTGAAAGTATCCACACTGATGCTGTGAAAGGAAGGCTTAGCTCTTGTAGCTTTTGACAAAAGACTTTTGTAGCAGAGTTGTGTCACGACCAAAAAAAAAAAAGGAAGATAGAAGAGAGTGGATTCTACTCTGTCGTTGCAATTGGATCTCAATTCTAAGCCTGGCATCCAAAGAAAGAGAGTTTATGTCATCATTGTACTTGTTTGTCTGTCTGCTAAATTCAAAATTCTGTAATGCAAGAAAAGAAACACACCTTTTGAGTAAAGCCAAGAATTTATTGTTGATACGATTTAAATCACAACAGGATGATCAAAGGAATTGCTATATCTAATTAATGAGAAAAAGAAAAAAGAAAGGGTCCCTTTTTTCTCACAAAGAAAGCAAGGAGCAGGGTGTTGCATAAAGGTTTCGTCCTGGGAGGAATGATGGTGACGATGGGGTTTCTTCCCCTTTTTCAGGCAACTATCACACTAATGGTTTCTTCTTCACTTTAAGCTGTCTTTACATTTTCTCATACAGACTGATGCCTTGTACATAGTGAATGTTTTCAACATCATACTGCATCAAATTTTTGTATGTAGAGTGTTTTACAAAATTAGATGTCTTTTCTTCGGGGTTTTTTTGTGACCCTTAAAACCAATTTCATCCAGTTCCATGTGTCTGTTTACTAACTACTGAATTACCTACACCTGACACCTCCAGTGCTACCCTGTGATCTTTCTTAGCATCCTCATGCCTGTTCTCTGTGTTGCATCCTGTGCTGTCACCCATCCCTGTACTTCTCTACCACTACAACACCATGCTGAAAAGGGAAATATTTCCCTCTACACAGAGGAATTATTTTTTTACTCTGTCTGTAGAAAAGCTATGGCTTACCATTGAAAGATAAGCAAAGATAAAGCTCATTAGGCATAGCAACCCTTCCACATAGAATAATTGGTGTTATATCCAAACAAGCTGGTAGAAAAGTCCAGGCAGGTCAAGTTCAAACCAAACCTACCAAGCCTCAGTCTCAAGACCTTGAAAGGCCAGCTCAAGCCTGTAGCCTGTTAATGGCAGTGGCAGTGGTATATTTTGGGGGCTGCTGAGCTACAGGGACCTTCCCTTACTACCATTCAGCTTGAAGGTTAGAAATCCAGAAACATGATGAGAGAATCAGTGAGAAGCGGGTCACATGGGACGCACAAAAGTCTGTATCCTCCTGAGCCTGCAGGTGACCCCCAGCCCCAGGTGCTTGCCAGGCACTCTCTGTGTACTCAGCTCACAGCTGCAGAGCCACCAGTGGGACACAACAAGAGGCTGGTCTTTGTGGAGGTGACAGAACAGTGGCAGTACAGCTCAGCAGACTTGGAGTTAGGCTACTTGAACTCCTTGAAACAAAAAGGGCTCACAGAAACTCAGACACTTATCAACAGAACACTGGGCTATGGTGGCTCTTTTTGCAGGTATGTGCTGTATGAGACTGAGACTCAGATAACCTCCTGCCTGAGGACACCAACAGTAGTTTTAGAAGTATGGTTTTGCAGAGAATGTCTTTCACAGGTCTTTGTTGCTTGCCTCTAGACCTGCTGCCTCAGCCATCCCAAATACAATTTAAGGTACTGATTACAACAGCATCTGATTGCCTCATCATCATCAACATACCTTTTTCTTTGCACATAATTCCTGTGATAGAGAGAAATGCTATTGTTCTGATTGTAGGGATGGGTATCTTAATCATGGCTCCTCAAAGATCCTGCAGAGGTGTAACTAGCAGCCATTCTTAAGCAAATAGGTTTCCAGAGGCTTATGACCTGTTCTAAGTCATGGAAACTGAGCACACTGTATATCTCATTTTAAGACCTAAACCTCTTCTTCCCACCCCCAGAGGTCTCTTTACGTGTTCTTTTTATTTTCAGAGCAGATATACTTCTTGGGCTTTCTACTGTCCTTTGACTTCATTGGCACTGCTAGGGGAAGAAAAATTCACAGCCCCATACAAAGGAAAATTAAAGTGTCTATTGGATCTAGTTTTGTACTGCAGACTTCAGGAGACTTGATTTCATACATTCCTAAATTTTTTCGCAAGAATAGGAAAAAAGAAACCTCATGAAGTTAAGAAAGCAGTATGAATGTCACTTCAAGCTGGATCCTCCAACTGAGCTTTCCTCTGGAAGTAGAAAACTGCTAATGAGTTGTTCCATGAGCAGCAGACTTAAGGAAACATGATCTTTTGCAGAATTTTGCACTTTCTTTTCATAATTTCTCCATGACACATGTCACTGTCTTGCAGTGCTCCGTAGCACTGCCACTTTCTGCCGTATCTGTGTTGCCCACATAGCTGCTGTGCAGCCCCTGCCTGGGCAGACATGCTGTGCTTAGCTCTGCTTGCATGTGTGGATTGTTTGGAGACATATCTTGAGCTCATGGTAGTCCTTTCCACAAGGATATTCAAATTTTCTCTCTTCTCAAGTCACTGATTCTTTTTTTGCAATCTTACAAGTTCTTCATGTCTCTTAGGGCCTCTTCTCCCTTACTAGCTGAAATTGTCTTGAAGTGATTATCAGAGGACTGACTGCCACATGGACAGATGGACTGCCACATGGTAAAGTCACATAAACCTTATTTTCTGAAGCAAAGAAGAAACAAGTGATGCTTTAAAAACCCAACCAAACCATACCCCCTCCTAAAAAGAACATCCATAAGAAAAGAGCAGTAGTTTTTCTACAGCTCTTCCTCTAGCACACCTTGCACTGTGTTCTAGAGAGAAAAACAATGTTTATTAAGATGACTTGAACTAGCTTGCAAAAATTCTGATCTGAATCATCTTAAGCCTGCAGTAGTATTTCTAAAACTCAGTTGAATCATTAAGAAGCAAAATTTTTCCTAAAGCTGCAAACTCTCTTTTCCCCTTATTCTCTCCATCTCTCACAGCATCATACCCTTGAGCTGATAAAACTTAGGTACTTGATCTGGGACTTGAAATTCCTTTCCTCCTATATCCATTTTTACCATTTTTCAGTGCAATGGAATTTTTGTTTTATGAAGCTCTGAAACTTTGCTATTTCAGCAAGTACAGGAAAATACTGACTTCATAAAATTCCCAGACTAGTACACAAAGAAACAGGAAAGGCCAATAAGATAGAAATGTGATACCTAAAGGCAAGTCTACATTTCAAAGATGTTTTCTCTCCCTTCCTCACACACACATACTTTCATCACAAACTTGGTATCTCTACACTGTGAGTATGAAGAAGCACTGGGATCTAAAGGATCCCAGTATGTTGCCAGAAAACTCCTGAGAGGCTAAATAATCATTATCATAAAAGAGATCATGGTATATACAGCTACTGAGAGAACTGTTGTATTCAAGTGTAAAAATGTAATTTGGCAAAGCAAATTTTGCAACTGAAAATCGTAATTTTACACATTTGAAATTTTCTGCTAGAGAAGAAATTACTCATTTCCAAATTAATTTTATTTTCTAAAAGGAAAACATTAATGTGGTAATTTGCTTTGACTTTGTTTATCTGATTCAGAATATTTTTGTTCTTGTTGAACTGAGACAATGCATTTAATTACGGGTCAATAAAATAAAAAAGGATAATAAAATACATGAGTCAGTTACATTGCTCTGTCAGCAAATGGTCTGTGAGCTGCTGTCAACTCTGCCTCTGGACTGGCTGCATTGGCAGAGCTTTCTGGAGAATGAGAGCTGAAATGATGCACACAAATACCACTCTCAGCTGCACAATGCTCAATAAAGAATGTAAGTAAGCATGGGAAAAAGCTGGACAAGGAACCTTCAACTAAAATTCAGAAAAAAAACAAAGTGCCAATATGGAGGAAGTAGTTTTATTGTGTAATTGACTCAAAATTCCAGCTTGATGCTTTTGCTTTTTTTATTTTTTTTTTTTCTGAAATGTAGTAATACAGATTTGCCTGGGGAGTTATGCAATCAGGATAAATAATAATCAGTCCACTTCTTTGGTTACCGTGGTTGTTTAATAATCTGGCTATTTAACTGTGTTATGTAAAATTGCCTATGGTATTAATTGTATATATATCTGCACTCTAAATGGTCTCGACAAACACAGTATAAGTTACCTGTGTGGCTGGCATCACTAAAATAAAATAGAATGGGGAAAAAAAAAGAGAAAAAGCAAAGAAGAAAAAGACAAAAAAAAATAAAAATAAAAAAAAAAAAGAGATGAATAGCAGTTAATTTTTCATATAATAACTGACATATGGGAAAGGGGAAATGTTACTTTGCAATTTGGTGAGTGGAGAATTTAATCTGATCCTGTGTTATCTTCACATGGAGCCTCAGTCTGAGATATTAAGGAAAATGAGTGTGTAATCACCACTGAAATTTAACATAGCTCAGTCCATATCCCAGAATTTTACAGATTTCATGTGATATTCTGGACACTAGAGGGAAGCACATCACTGAGCTACAGCAGTTTATGGTGCTGAAGAGAAAATAGTACAGCCCTGTAATCACAGACTCTTTCATTTAATGGCAACATTAAAATTTTTCAAGGAGAAAACACAATTAGTGGACTAAGGGAATGAATGTAGGTTACGAGGATTATTCTTCCCATAATGGATATAAATGCACTTTAAAACTTTAGTTACTGTTATGGATCATGGACAACCAAGCAATTTATATATTAAACTAATCACAGGTAGGCCTTATATGTCACGGTTTCATCTTTTCTTCCTTTCTCCTGCAGCTGATATTTCCCAATTTAATATGTTCATCCTTTAGTACAAGTAAAAGGAAAAAATCTTTAAGGTCTGATTCACTGCCTTCTGTAGTGTTTATTTTTGGCTTGACATAGTAAAGGAAAGTCTTGTCTAAAGAAGCTTTTTTTTACTTTGTGCCAGAGTTAATGACTATAAAGTATTGGATCTCATGCACAATTCATGAGAGCTGATTTAGCATTAATGCAGGTGCATAGAATGGCTGGAGCTGTTCACCTGCTCTCCCTGATGGAGGCAAAATGCTGCGACGATTTCTAACAAGGAGAAAGTGGAGGAATGAATCACAAAGATAAAATGTATAATATATAATGTATACAAAAATGTGGCTGAAAATCCATTGGAAATGATTTGCACATAACTGGTGAAATACCCTTCTCTGGTGTCAGCATAATCTTCTAGTCAATGCTAAGATACAAGGCTGGATTGTCATGCTGTTGGCAGCCCTCTGAAGCAAATTAGGACTTGATCCCTCTGCCAGCAGAATCATTGGCAGGCAATCATATGCACAATATGCTGCTCTAAATGCAATCAGAGAAATAGAGTGCATTTGACTTAACTAGGTAAAACTCTTCAGCTGATAATCACCTGCTGATTTATAACCACCTGATAACTTGTCACTTCTCTAATTGATATTCTTATAACATCTCGAAAGAAATTCTACTAAAGTGAGAATTTATTTTTTGCATCCCCATGCTTATTCATTGAAAATCCATTTTGGTCAGTTGGTTCCAGTAGCCTTCACAGCTGCTATCACAATTGTTTTTCTCTTAAAGTGATCTTATTATAGAGTCATTGCATTTATGGGACTGAAATTATTTTCTTCCAAAATCAATATTGACATGCATTTACCACTCTTAAATGCTCCAGGCCTGTATAAAGAAATCACTATGTCCTGTTTAGCTTTCCATTCTAGCTCTTTAGCTTTTGCCTTGATGAGGAAATACTTAAACACTTGGCATTGATATGGCTTGTTTTGACTAGAATTATAACTTTTAGTTGTTAATGTTAAGTAGAATTCCAATAAGTAAAGAGGGTTCAGGGGAGATCTTACCAATGTACATAAATACCCCAAGAGAGAGGGTCGAGAAGATGGAGCCAGGCCCAGTGTCAGGACCAGAGGCACCAACAGAAACTCAGGAGTATCCCTGTGGACATCAGGAAACTTTCTCACTGTAAGTGTGCCCAAGGAGGTTATGGAGTTTCCAGCTTTGGAGATTATTTTTTGTCCTGAATGAGTCCAGAGTTCTTTATTTAAGATTATGGCTTTGTTTCCTTTCCTATCAATTTAGCTTCTATTTCCATCGTACTGATGTCCTATTTTTTAGTTTCTTTTTTGTACAATAAGAACTTGGTCAACTATGCACAAACAGCTGTGTTACTGTTTGCTGGGGCCAGAATGACAGCCTGAAGGTAACTCTGGGGCAGCCTGGCCTGTTGTGAAAGACTACAGCTAGGAGAGTAAAGGACTGTGAAATGTCAGGCTTTGGTTTATGCACCAGACATCACAGGAGCCTATTTCTCTCCTAGTGGGTACTTAGATTTATCCAGGGAACAGTGTTGTGCTTCCCCACTTATTGTTTGTCTTTTTCTGGGTATCCTGTGTATAAACTGAGCTTCAAGTCTGAGGTTTTGAACTGAGATGGAAATTAATAACTATTGTCTATTATTGCTCTGTATGGCAATCAAAAAAAAGGGAATTAAGAGAGCAGTGTTTCAATCCATAAAGACTGGAATTTCAAAGATATTCCTAGATATCAGATAATCTAGATAACAGAAATTTCAAAGCCTAGATAACAGAGTGGTATTACTGGAGTTACATCAGGGATCACCCAACTGAGACTGCATTGCAAGGCGGCACTATGCTTGTATTATGCTGAGAAAAATTCCATGGATAGCCTAAAATAACTCTTCAAAGGTAACTGTCTATCTTAGAGTTGAATAGATCTCTAGGTTTCAGTAAATTTATCTGATTAGATCTCTCTTGATTGTAATGAGATCTTAGCCTGCTTGTAAACATCTAAATTTAAATGTCTAAATCTGTGAGCTGCATCACTCAGGATGACTATATTGTAATAAAAAGACACTCAAGATAGCTTTAAACCATATGGCTTGGATAAGTCCAGTCTAATTTCACAGCAACATAGATTTTAGCTCAGAATAATATCCTGGCATGAAGGGTGACTACAGTATAGGCTATTTTAGAGACCTACAGTAATTTACTTTGGGTAATAAAAATTTTAGCATTAACTTAAATGGAATATTATTTGGTAACTGTGCTGTTTGACGAGCTGTGCTCTGCAACCTTAATGCAAAAAGTATTTATTCCTTGTGCATTAGTGCTAGGGATATAGAATGAATTCACCTGGTAAAATCCTGGACACTTGGTGAAAGAATGACATACTATAAAGACATTATAATAAACTTTATTTCATTTTTCATTGTGTAATATTGCTTAATTTGTTTGCATGGACATTGAACTTGGATGAGGTCATGCAGTGGCACATAGCTGATTACTGTGGCTGGCTTCTGTTAAATAATAATTTACAGTGCATTCAGATAGTCAAAGTTATACTTCCTTTAAATGTGCAGCATTAAGTTGCTTCCACAATGTATATTCTGTCACCTTTCTGAATACTTTTCTGATTCCCTTTTCTTTATCATCTTCTCTAGAAATACGTATGAAGGGGCTCCAGGGAGACCTTACTGCAGCCTTTCTGTTATTAAAGGGACTTACAAGAAGATGGAGAGAAACATTTACCAGGATCTGTAATGACAAGACAAGGGGGAATGGTTTAAAACTGACAGATGGCAAGTTTAGATTAGGTATTAGGAAGAAATTCTTTACTGTGAGAGTAGTGAGGGCCTGGAACAGGTGACCTAAAGAAGTTGTGGATATCCCATCCCTGAAATTATTCAGGTCCAGATTAAATGGGGTTTAAGCAATCTGGTCTAGTGAAAAGGTGACCCTGTGCATAATCTAAGATTCTACAAATATTCTACAAATTCTAAGTCACTAACAGTATAAGCTGTTTTACTGATGCAAAACTACAGGGTTTGGAATCTTGACTAAATATCCCTTTCATTTTTTTTTTCTCTGTAACACAACTCCTTTTTCTTTTATTCTGAGATTTTTCTTTGGAGATTAATTTGGCCTTTCATTGGACTGACATAAGTAAAAGTCTTCTTATAAAGTGTCACAGAAATTAAAAAGATATGGTCTTCCAAAGATCCTCAGTCAATCCTTTTGTATTCTCTATTTGTAACAACCAATTTCAGGCAACTCTTATAAACTCAATATTTTCTTCACTTTTTTGCTAATGAATTAAAAAGAAACACTTCTTAAGATACAATATTTTATGAAGTTGGGTGGGTTTTTTTTTTTGGTTTTTTGTTTTGTTTTGTTTTGTTTTTGTCTAGCACATTGTTTAGATTGACTTGGAATTATCCAGATTTAACTTTCAGTAGGTTCTTATCTGTTCTGTTACTGGTGATAGGATCACACTATGCTCCCAGACTTCAGATGGACCACATGTGGCCACTGTTAGCAGACAGTTGTCCAAAATCCCTGCAGAATTCAAACACTGGGAAAACACAAGAGGTTGGAGGAGTTTTGCTGAGGTCCAAAAAGGTTACATTTGTGGGCTTTCTTAGAACAACTAGGTGAGTTACCCTGACATAGATGGAAATTAGGTTTGACAAGCAGTACTTCCCTCTCATGAAGTTGTGTGCTGGCTGTGGCCAATGACTGTTGTTCTCCAGGTGTTTTTGATACTTCCCATAATAATAATTTCCATGATTTTACCAGACACTGGAGTGAGACTGACAGGCCTGCAGTTTCTGAGGTCCTCCTTCTTGCCCTCTTTGAAAATCAGGACAGTGTTTTCCAACTGCCAGTCAGCTGAGACCTCTCTGGGTTCCCAAGACTACTCAAAAGTCATTGACAGATTGATTGTCATTTGTTTGCAATGACATCAGCCAAGCTCTTTGAGGATACTCAAATGAGTCCCATCAGGCCCCAGAGATTTGTAGGGATCCAGGTGGAGCAGGGTAAACTGGAAGATGATCATTCTTGCAGTCATGGCCCTTCAGCTCAAGGCACTGAGATCCCCTTGGTCCATCATCCATGTTGAAAACAAAGGCAAAGAATAAGCTAAACACCTCTACCTTGTCTGTGTCCCTGTTTTGACATGACCATCCTCATCCTGTAAATCTAAAATGACTGTGTTCATTTGATGGATTTTTTGTGAGTGGCTGTTTCTGTGATGTTTTGGTTTTTGTTTGTTTTTTTTTTCTTGTGTTTTGTTAGTTTGTTAATTTGTTTTTTGGTTTTGGGTGTGGTTTTTATTGCAGGGTCTTTTGTGGGTTTTTTTGTTTGTTTGTTTTTTGTTTTTTCATTTTTTGGGATTTTTTTTTGGTTAGTTGGTTGGCTAGTTTTTTAAAATGAATTTAGCAATCCACTTCACAATGCACATTTTAAAGTGCAAATTTAGGCAAGGATTCTTTATTATTCCCTTTGCTGTTATCCTCAGGTAACTTTCCCATGAAATTTATATTCACTGTCCCCTCCCAAGTACAGCTGAGAGGTGTACTTGGATATATAGTGAGGCATTCAATTTTTCCTTTATAGCACTGTCAAGAATGTGTGGTTTTTGTTTTTAAAGCCCATGGCCTATTAACATTAGCTGGTAAGGAAAGTTTTCTAAGACAATGCCAACAGTTAAAAATTTCATTGTTAATTAACTACCTGTAGGGTGTTATACAAAGATTCACATTTGATCCTGAGGTTCTTTCCTGTTACATCCTGTATGACATCATTGTTTAAAGACCATAAAACGATATAAATATATATGTATGTATATAAGTACTGTATTTGTATATGCAAATATACATGCACAACACAGAACAGATGTCAGAGCACAAGTACAAAAAGATGAAAATTGAAAGTCATTGTGAGTAAATATAGATGTCTGAGAGATATTGTCTAATAGTTGTCATTAATAGAGTAATTACATCTGAAATAACATTCTTGGGGTTTTTTTAATAGCATTTGGGCTTCCAGAGCCATAGAGCAGGTTAGGGGAAAACCAAGAACGATTCTTGGAATAGGAGTCACCTCATCTTCCTTAAACCCATGTAACAGCTATTTCTGAACCTCCCTTATATCATTGTAGAGAAACAGACCTTTTTAGGATTCAATCCATCGAATGTATTTAAAATATCTATTTTAAAGTTAGAGAAATTCTTTCTTAGACTTTGTAATCTACAGTGACTAGATTTTTACTGATTATTTCTGGAGACTGGGGTGACTCAGATAAAGAGCAGGCCTCTGCATTTAATCAGATGAATTCCACCCTAAATCCTTCGACTAAAGGAGCTAAAGTTTTCTCTCTGAAGCATGAAATCATTCTGAACAGGAAGATAAAACAAATCTAAGTAACTGTTGTGCATTCCAGAATAAGTGCAAATAAACCTTTTCCTCTTCTCTTAGTTAAGCCAAATACGCCTGCTTTGCAATTCTGGAGATACCTGACAGAACTGACTGTATTCCACCACCCTGTTATCCCAGACAAGGCACAAAATTTTAGAGTGGACCATGACATGGCTCCATAATTTATAGTCTCATGTTATCTGATTTGCATATAAACTACCCCAATAAACCAGTGTCTAGTGAAGTAGGTCCAAAAATATCAGACATATGCATAGTTTCCGTTACTGACTTCTTATAAAAATCCTTCAACCAGAAAAGAGTTCCAAGGATTCTAACTTGCAATTTGTATTCCTGTTATATTTAATAACTCTTTATATAATCCATCTAGGTCAGGTTAATGAATGCCTTGTTGCTACTTAGATGATTATGGGTTGCAATTCATTTAACGTGCCCAACGATTCATGTTTAATTTATTGACTTTAATGTGGTGTGTGAGTGACCTGTGCATGTGTAGTACTTTAAATGCATGCACACTGGCACACACAACTCTCTGCAGTATTTTGCTTAAGTAATCAGCTAATCAATGTGTTGGAGTTTGAGATATTGTGTGACTCTTTATGTCACTGTTTAATTTAATGCTACTTGCAGTAATGAGCCTGTCTGGGTTGACTGGCTACCTCTCAGAAACTCCATGGCTTTTATGCCAGCAAGAATGGTTCAAGATGGGTCCAGTTCTGTGATTTGTTACCTGGCCATCTGGCATGAGCCACTGACTCCTCTTTGTATCTCATTCTATTTTTGGGTTTGAAAACTAATTAATGAGTTCCCTTTGTTTACAGCTGGAGCCATGAGTCTTCCTTCAATACCTAACAAGTCAGATGGCATTTACAATGAATACCTTTCACAGAAATGATCATTCTGTATGATATGGGTACATGTCTATAATTTCCTGAGTGTTTTATAGCAGGTTTTTTTTTAACACAAGTAAAATGGAGAATGTTTCAGGGAAATTTGAGCTTTCTTAAAGTCCAGAAGTTTTGGCAGACCTGTATTTTTATGCTATCTATTAACCTGTTCTGTGTTCTGTTCCTGCTAAAGGCAGCTGCTTTCAGTTCTCATCATGATACCACATCTTTGCAAGATAGCAAAAATGAAATTATTGAGGAAAGGTGCTCTTGTCCTCATGAAATCCACAGTAGCAACAATGTCTTCTACTTTAAACACATTCCTTGTATCTCTAAACTTCAGTACTCAAGCTGATCGTTGATATTTGTGATATCAAATGAGGGAAAATTCTTACAGCAGTCTAATTACACAGTTCCAGATTTTTTATTCTCCCTATCTGAGGAATGACAAAATTCTGCTTTTTACATTTGCCCTGTCCTGTGATTTTTTTTCTGTTACATGCATTTTCCTGGATTTTAAGTCATCCTCATAGCACCCTGTCAAAAAGGACATCACTGTAATGGACTTGTTTCTGACTTCTTTTGAGGTATCTCAGAAAAAAAAAAAAAAAAAAAGAGCCCAAAAAATCTTATTTGCCAGATTTTGTATGTCCCATGTAGTAAATATTTGGATTCTGAATGGTGAAATATAGCTCAGTTTCTTGTGAAGTAGTTCCCAGGTAAACATCACTGTGCACTGGTGTGTCAACTGAGATGTACTAGTTTTAATTTCTTGTTAACAAGTAGACTCCAAATCCCCAAGGAGCAATGATTGTTCCATACTAAGCATTGCACAACTTAATTATACTGAATTATACTCCGTAGAGGGTCAAAAAATGTTTAAAGTAGGTGCTGATTGACTGTCAGCACATCTGAAACTTTCAAATATAGGCCAGAGATATCCCAGCAGGGGAATCTAGCAGAGAGATCCAATATCAGACTTTAATTTTTAAAAAATATGCAAATTTAATGCAAATACTTTTATTGGCCCCATAAACATTTAAAGCTTATCCTAGAGCTATTCCATCCTAGACCTAAGCTATCAACTTTGTAAGAGAAAAAAATTGCTGGCACAGCAACTTCTGCAGTGAGTGGTAGTTTATTTTCAGGATCCTTGGAACAGCTGTCTAGCAGAGGTAAAATGTCACCATTCCACAACTGGAGCTGTGATTTATATCAACTGATATGCCAGCAGTTGACTCATATTTATTTCTGTTGATATCTGTTGTTTTAGAAACATTCCAAATGCTTTACACAATCATCTAAATTAAACGGAAATATCATAAGCCCCTAACCAACCACTTACACATAATCCAAGTTTAAAATTATTCCCTGGTCTTTATCTGTAATGAATTTCAGACAAAAAATGGTTTGCCTTGTAGAAAAACTGTGTGAGATTTAAAAAAAGAAAAAAAAAAAAAAAGAAAAAAAAAAAAAAAAAATTGCTGTGGCCTTAAACATATAATGCATTTAAAAGATGAGAGGGTTGCAGGCAAATTAGGATAGATCAACAATATTAAGAGTCTTTTTCAACCTAAATACTTCTGTGATTCTGTGATTCTCTTTTCTTCATGCCAGACTGAGAAATATGATAGTTCTGTAGTGAATGTCACAATGCCCTTGTAAGCCCACATCCAGATGGCTCCCTGACAGTCAGGCCAGGGCTACAGTCCAGCACCTTTCCAGTAACTAACGTACAGAATTGCTACCTGACCATCTGGATAACACCACTTGCTGTTTTGTAGATTTCCTGTAGTGCCTAGAACAAGTTCCTTAATTAATTGATATTCCATTTTACTTTTATAAAGTGAAGACAATAGTCGTAATGGTACTGGGAAATAATACATTGCGGATTTTGTATGCCTCAGCTCCTATGGTAATAGAAGCAATATAATTTCCATAGAGGATCGATTTTTGCTTTATTTTGCAAGATGATTTACAACAAATCCATGACTGAACCGGATACTTAGAAATATCTTTGAAGCATATAGTACCCGTTTTTGTGCCAGCTCTTGTAAGAATCCTGGGTTAGTTACATTCTGCCTGCATTGCAGTTAATGGAGAGTTTATTGTCCTAAATGCATCTTCTCTGGCAAAAAGGCTTCCAGTCTGAGTTTCCTAGCAGCAGCCTGCTGATTTCAGAAATGATGTATTTCTATTGGTGGAAGACATGCTCCTCTAATTGCCTTTTTTGATATTGTCAAGATATATATTACATGTAGTTGTTAAATTGCTCAGCAACTTTTGGTAATATATATCCTGTGAGATGTCAGTTTCATTTCATGCTACACAGCTTTTCTTTCTTCCTTTAACTCCATACAATAGCTCAGTAGTTCCCTGCTTGCCTCTATGTGCTGAGGTTGTGTGATCAGAACAGTAGATGCAATCAAACTCACAATTAGACTGTGATTCACATTATGTAAAAGATTCATCATGCCAATTGATGTGAAATGACGTGCAGCCTCCAGGCAGTGATTGCACACAGTTTAATCTCTCCACACGGTAAAACCTGCACCTATCGCGGCTCAGCAAAGCTTATTTGTAATCATTTTTGGACTGATGCCTTTCCATGATTTCATTATGAAGAGTATAACAATGAGGCCTTTTTCTGCTACTTCTTTTAAATGCCAGGGCGTGCTGATTACTCAGTTAGCATCCTGCTTGCAGTTGACCTTTTGAGAAGAAATGCTATGAGAATAGTGGGTTTTACCATTTATGGATTAGGTGTTTTACTGAAGAGAAATGACAATTTTTTATCTTATCCTAACATTCTTCTCTTCATTCTTGACCACTGGGCCAAGTACCTATTTTTTTTCTAGGAGCTCAATCCAAAAGAAGGCATTTTTCTAATTTCTAAAATAAACAAGGATCTTAAATGACTCTTCTAAACACCAATTTTCAGGAAAGTTACTCCTTTACCATAGTCTACATTTTATTTCGTTTACTGTAGATATTGGAAAGCTAGACTCTTTGTATAGGTATCTGAAAAGGACAACAAGTGTCATGCCAGATCTCTGACCTGAGCAGTGCATGACCATGGGTGTGTGCATGCCAAAAGCAAGGTGTGGAGGACAGGTGGAACTCCTCATAATGACTGGAAACTCCTCATTCCCTAATTAGAAACTGCAGATTCTGTGTGGGCAGGGGGTTTCCAGCCTTGAATTCTAAGTAGAAGTGGATTTGTCTTTAATGCCTGGGGATGACAAGGAATACATAGATGCTAATATGCATGACTAAACTCTTTCAAAGAACTGAGTGTGACTGAGTGGCACTCATTTTTCATTTGGGAATAACTTATCTAGATGAAAAATCATTTGAGACATGCATATCAAAATCAAAAAAATCAAGAAATATGTAAATGTTATTACTTTGCTCAATAATGAAAACATCATTCCGAACTGAAAAGAATTAGTCTTTGGGTATTTTGGAATTCACTCAGTGTTCCTATTTCATTCAGCAGGAAATGCAGATGATTAAGGATCAGGCAGAAGCTGTAGTCATTGACTTTTGATGGAATACTTTGAACCTGTTTGTATTCAGAGTTCTTTTAATTAACTGCTTTTGCTACAGGATGAAAGAGAACTGAGCCAGAATCCACTTGAAACCAGGAGATCAGACAGAGCTTAAACTAAAAATAATATTCTGTAGTTGGAAATCCCATTTTGCTATTCACACACATGCTGTAGCATAAAAGCTCTGTCCCCAAGCCGAGTTATGGCCCAATGAAGCATATTCTGGAGTTTTCCAGAAGTTCAATAGGGACTTTGCTATATTAAGGTTTCTAACACTGCTGAAAACTGTGTTCAGCTGTGGCCAAAATAATGCAGAGAAATTTTTTTATGAGAGAAAGTTGTAGATTTTTTTTTTCCAGATGCAAATCACATGTTGTATAGATCCAATATATTGCACCAAATCAAGACCTCTGTCTGATGAAGATATGAATTCCATTCCACATTCTTGTGATTTGATTCCAGTTTGTGCACTACAAATACAGCCTCTCAAGTCTTGGTTATCCAAGATGTCTTTATATGTAGCCCACTCTGAATTTCTCTGTTCATACAGTGCATGTGCTATAAGCTAAGTATATCAATGCAGAAAAGTCAGATAATCTCTTCCAATTTAAGGAAAATTGTTGACTCAGTTTTTAAAGCCCATACCTGAAACAGGTGATGGCTATATTTTTACGCTTTGTTTATAGTCACAGAATCCTAGAATGCCTTGGGTTGGATGAGATCTTAAAGATCATCTACTTCCACCCCCCTGCCATGGGCAGGAAGGGTACTGCCTGGATGGCTGCCCAGGGCTCCATCCAGCCTAGTTTTGAATACTTCCAGGGATAGAAGTGTTCTTAACAAAGACAATAAATTGAGTGTTGCCTGAATTTTGACTCCTACTGAAAAGGGGGGAGGAGAGGGGAGTTGTTGAGCATGCAGAAAATCAGCTCCTCTGCCCTGGAGAAAGTTTTCTGATCCAATTCAGAAAAAACATGCTAAACATCATGATATATTAGCATATTAGATATGAGTATTGATGTGTATGAAACTGTTCTGGTAGCAACCACTGACGTGTTTTATTTATTGCAATAAGGAGCACAAAGAAAATGAGCAGAAGGATAAAAGATTTTGGAGACCTTCACTAGTGTCTGGAGAGTGATCCTCATATACAATCCCTAGTGCAGAATCCCTGCTTTGGCCTTGTTGATGCTGCACAGTGCCTCTTAAATATCTCTAATATGTTTCCTGCTGTTAGCCAAAAGTAGTAGAGCTTCAAAAGCTCAGTACTGTTCTCGGGCTTATATGTCCTTTTCCAATTCTGGGCTTCAGTAAGGGAGGAATAGGATAACTGCTGACATAGACAGACTTGGGAGGGAACTCTCAATTTATGTAACATATGTGGATCATTTTACTGGAAGCATTTAAATAGCCGAAACCAATCCCAAAAGCCATGTTCAAGGAAACATTCAGCTGCCCGTTTGATTTTGAAAATGTAATTTTCCCTCTAAATAAGCTTTATGTTCATTATAATGGAAACTATGTTGGTGGTAACAGCGTTGAGGGCCATGTGCCAAGCCTCTTCCCTCTGCTCCTAATGGAACTCTGTAACTCTGGATATGTTCAAGTGTTTCCAGCTAAGACTGCAGATGCTGATTTTGCTCTTCTCACCAGGCACTAAGCATGTTCAATTATACCTATCACTAGCTAGAATCTTTATGCTCCTGCAATTTATTTCTTAAAACAAGTCAACAGGTGGAAATTGAGATTAGAGAGTAATTTCTCCGATGTGAACATGCAACATCAATTATTACATTCCCATCTCTACCTACCTGTAATTTTCCCTTTCTCCTCTCTGTTGATTCATAGTGTTGCACCATCACTTTGCAAGGGTCTGTCTCTAGATACATACCATTACCAAGAGATGAACTTTTTTTAACATTCCTTCAGGGAGAATTCACAGATACACATTTAGAATTTAATCTAACCTTCAGAAATGCTGTGATTCCCTGAGGGTCTATGTAGCAGAATAATGTCTTCAGACGTGGTGTGACACCACAGGATGCTTCACCAAGCTTTGCCTCTAACCCTAGCAGCTCTGACGCTGGTGAAGTCACTGCAGCACTTCAGAGAGCATCACCTGGTGTCACTGCAGTCCCTGGGGAGTCACTTGTAGTTGACTCCAATAGCACCTTATGAAACAAGTGAGACTTGCTGAACTTGGAGCATGATCTCCAGCAGCAGGAGTTTCAGGATTTATGCCCTGGCGCTGCATACACCAGCAGGCCCCACTCCTCACAGTTCAGCTGACAAGATACTCCTTTAAAGTCTTCTCATGTGGTTTGGTCAGGCTGTGGTGATGTGTTTTTTACTGATTCTATTCCCTCAGATGGTTTATTCTGTATACCCCCTCCATCCTTGTATAGTTGCTTTAGTCCTTAGTATATCCCTTTATACAGTTGTCACTCTCCCCTTGGATCCACCCTTTGTTCCCCATTCCAAGTATTCCAAGTCCTACCTACCCACCTGTCAATCCTGCCCTGTGCCTGTCCCTCCCTCTCCGGAAATCCCAATCTTTGATCTTCGACACCCCAGTGGCTGGTTCAAAGTGCCCATGACCCCTTGTGTTCATTGTACTGTGATGGTCACTGTACTGTAAACCCCACCTTATGATCAAAGTGTGCCTAACTGGCTGAGGATTTGTGCCCTCCCCTGAGACCTCCCCAGTTCATAAGTCACTGTCAGCTTGTTTTCAGGGTCTGTGCCTCTGTCCTTCCTTCGAGTTAGGTTCTTTTTGTGTTCTGTAAACAAATTCAATCCTCAGAGTGGCAAGCAGGGCCTGTCTCGTTCTTTCCTGTCCCGATGGCCTGATGGTGCCGAGGACACTCAGGGACACTGAGGGAGGTGTCACAGCCCCTTGCTGGTGGCCCTGGACTAGGAGTGCCTTGGAACATCAGGCTGCCGTGAAATGAGCTGTGTGAGGAAGGTCTGTGAGCAGCCTCACCTGGGATCTTCACCCATCTTCACGTGCCCTTGGATCAGGAGCGGCATTAAAGCTCAGGCTTAGTCCTTGCCTGGGTTATACCTGTGCCTAATTGCTGATCCTGATCTTACTCTGCTGGCTTCCCTTGTCTCGGCTGTAGACCTTCCTCATCCTGTAGGACTTGTCTTCAGATCACTGGACTGGTTGATGATGCTGATTTTCATCAGACCTGCTGCTCTTCTTCAGGTCTTGTGCATGTTTTATAACTTTAGATAATCTAGATCTTTTACTCTTTCCCATCCTCTTCCTTGTTTTGCCTTGACCCATTTAAATGACACTATAAAATATATATATAAAATAAAATATTTTATATATAAAAATATATATAGGTGGACACTATAAAATACTTAAGTAATAAACACATAATTGGCTCATTCCCATGTCATCCCTTATTGATATCCTTGTTGTCATCCCCAGAGCTTTTCCACCTTAAAAACTCTGAAATTTGCCACAGTGGCATGAAAGAAATGCCATGTAGCAGCTGCTGCCCACATTTTCCCTTTTTAGTTCTTCTTTTGAACAGGGCAAAATAGTATTTTTAGTATTTTCATGTATTTAATTGGGTCAGAAGATGCTGATTCATCACAATATGCTTGTGATTACCAGTCAATTTTGCTGATTCTCCTCACTACCAGCTTTTAAAAGAGAATACTTGTTTCTGATTTCAAATAACATTATTAATGGAAAAAAGGCCAAAAAAAAGTATTAAAATATGACAACAGGTACAGCACAAGTTTAAAAAAATAACTGTAGAAGAAGGAAAAATTAAAGATATTAAGGAAAATGAATGAAAAAAATGAAGGAATTTCTAATTGCAATTCTAATTGCTTGCTTGAGGGAACTTCAGTAGCGCTGCAAACCCATGACAGAGCCTTGTTAGTATAAAATAGCTTCATAGAAATGCATTTCTGATCAGCTGCACCCAGCTGAGATGCAGTAATCCCTATATAAGTGCTACGTGTAAAAGTTCTATATTCTGCATCTTAGATAATTTTTTTTTTGGCCAGTGTCAAAATAATTTCTCCAAAATTAGTCTACACCTTCTAGAAGTGAGATGAAATTCTGTAAACAGAAAATAGGAGATTTTTGAAAGAATATATTTATTCTATATGTGGAAAGAAGAAACAACTTAAATAAACAAAAACTTATTAAAAAGTCTTCAAGAAATACAAAAACCTAAGCTTATATAGGAAAATATTCTATTTTTTTACATTTGTCTTCATCTAGAATAAGTGAAATTGTTCTACCATCTCAATATGGTTTTAATAATATGAAATGAAGCGAGAGAATATTAGCTTTATTTGCCAGAGCTAATATGCATTGTCCATACATCTTTTTCTAAATAAATAGGTCATACATGTATTTCCCTCACGCTAGTGCAGCTCCTGGGTGTGATGAGGGAAAGTTAGAGGGAAGTATTTGCAGAGAAGGGTTCCCCTTGATTTGTGGGCAGGATATCACAAGTCTGTCTGTGCTTTACATTATTCTGAGCAGTATCTGAGCAATGAAATATACTGCAGCATTTGAAAACAGCATGTAACAGTCTGAGTGCTGCAGTTGCAGGTTGGGTGTTCTGCAGACTGACAAGGGTTAGAAAACCCAAGCAAGGAAACAGAATCTAAATATTTTTTGTCAATGAACAACACAAAGTCTCTAACATTGGCTGTGTATCTATCTCACTTTCCTCATTTTCCAGTTACCCTATACTGATCTGTGTTTCATTTGCTCCTCTTCTACCTCAAATTTAGCCATCTTACAGCCTTTATTTTTAATTTTATGGATTTCTAGTGTTGGTTTCAAATTGGGTCATAGGCTTTACCTCACCAGATTTTGAAACTAAATTCAGAGCAATGCTTATTTGATGTCCATATTCAGTCTCTCACTTTAGGCTTATATTGGATATAATTGTGGTTTTTTAACCAATGGCAATTTCTGCTGTAGGTACACAAATTGCCTCTCTGAGCTGTGCATAATAACTAATCAACTCTGCGGAAAACTCAGAGTACAGTGTAGACACCTTCCTGGGTCCAATCTGTGAAAGGAATGAGAGGGATTTCCTTTCTTAAAAATAAATTATATTTTCCCTCAAAATACTATTGAGTCTCTTGCTATGTCTATAGCTGGAGTTAACCTTTAAAGGATAGAGATATTTTAAAACTTGCTGTGGTAAAAGACTTCTAAAGAATTTTGTTTCTGTCTTTCAGCTCAGCTGTCTGTGCTCACAAACCTGCTGCAGGCTGTGTCTCTGTAAGGGCTGGAGAAGGAGGAGGATGTCTCTGCCCCCAGGACCTTCCCTCTCTGCCGTTGTCCATGGAGCCTTGGCCAAGGTGGGACTGAACAAAGGCATCTGACTTTGTAGCAGCTGGAGCTGCTGCAGCCAGACTCATTCTTTTTCTTGTGACTGCAATTAGGGCAGAGTCCTCCAGGAGAGCTTTGGAACAGTCACAGGCAGAGCTTTCTTAAACTGTTGCAGCAAGAGTCACTAGAGTTCATCTTCCATGGTGTTAAATATTAATTATATACATATGCACACAGAGATATTTACACAGAGGTAATTCATCCCTTGTGTAATGCTGTATGTTTAAAAGATCAAGAAACAGTGTTGGTTTTCTGTTTCTGGTAAATCAACATCTTCATCCTTGGAAGGATATTTTTTGTGTTTTAATAGAATCAAGCATATTTTATTATTGCATTAAAATAATTTATATTTAATTTCAGTGAAAGAATTGAGACTTTGATGTCATCCCAATCATATGCAATATTATACACACTTTTATATAAAACTTCTGTGAATAGTTCAGGCAGATAGCTCAAAAAAATGTGTCCACCTATGGCTAAATATTGTGTATAACAATACTTGTTACTCTGTGCATGCTTTACATGGTATGCATGCTTTTCATGGAAAAAAAATCTAAATTTTTGATGATACAAGCAACATCTAACAGAATATTACTATGACCTGCTGGTGCCTTTATCTGTTTTATTCTTTCTTCTAAGCAATTATTTTCAACAATTATATTAACAATTGAGTTAATATAATTATGTTAGTAAAATAGTTTCATGCTATTATCCATACAGCATAATTTTCAAAGGAATAGTATGTCTTCAATGTCATGAAAAACACGTAAATGCTTTATCAATAGGGATATTTTCCTATAAAATACTTAGTTTCTTTATTTTCTTTCTCAAGGGAAAGATTTTTTTTTTTTTTTTTCTGGTTCAATAAGAATCATACCAAATAATTAAAAATATAACAAGTAGCAGATTTGTTATTTAATTGCTATCATCTACATAGCACAGACATTACTGTACTGCTTTCTCACCAGCTTTGTCTATTTGAAGAGCTGAGATAGAACAATTTGTATTTTTTATTTTTTAAAATGTTTCATCATGACGTGATACTACACAACATCAAAAGCACTTTTTGACTGAACGTTTGCCTTTCATTAATGAGTAATTTATTTTTCCATTATTTTTTATTTGATTATTTTATATAGTTTTATTTAGTTCTTTGAGTAAACAGAGGCTGATAAAACTGCTGCAAGACTACTACTGAGTCTTCACAGTGCTATCCTGGTTACATTCCACCCTTCAAGCCCTCTGGCTCTGTGAGTCCTGGGTGTCCCTTTCTAACTGTCTCTGATTGCTTGGAGGGGTCTCTTGCAACAAATCAATGTCCAGATAAAGTATTCATATGCATTTGGCTATTATAGAGCCAATTCTTATTTCAGATTTCAAAGCTCTGTTATGATATGTCGACAAGTAAAGGCTTTATAGGATTTCTGAGCTCTGAAGCTCCCCTGTACAGTGGTGTGTGGTTATAGTTATTTTCCCTAAATAAGCTTCCATAGATAGCAGCTGGTTGGTACCATGAAGATTTTTTTACAGCAGTGTCACACAAAGAGAAGTTCTTCTCTATAGTATTTTCTTCCTGATATTCCCATTTAATGAACTGGTTATTGACCCTGAATAAGTAAATTGTGAATGCCTCTTGTGGGTTTTCCCTCACTTGGAATCGTTGAGTCCTGTGTGATGCCCTGTTTTGCTATGTGCTTGTAACAATCCACATCTCTCCAACTGCTTAATTCCATGACACACACATTTCCTTGGCAAAATACCATTCTGGTGCCCAAAATTCCATTGGAAAACTGTGATTCCATAGTATCGATCCCAAAGCAACAAGTATTAGAAGTGCACAGGTGGGGATCTACCACTGAAACAGAATTAAATAGATTTTCCAAACCCTCTTCATAAAACAGGCAAAGAGTGAGTCTGAAGGCAAAATCTGGGTAGTTTGAGAAATAATGATTGAAGAAGGAAAGACAACAAAAAGCAAAGGATTACAGTTTAATCTAATCTCTCCAAAAGGATGGTCATAGTCCTCTGTCACAGGCCCAATAAAAGTAAAGGGGTTTTAGTCTACATAGTTGATTTCTTGGATGTTCAAGGAACCAATTACCACGACTGCTAGTGCTTTTAAATATTTGTTTTCCATCAAGACATTTATTTTTCCAGAATAATTCATTGAATTAACTACTTGGTGTCAAATATCAGATTGTAGAAAGCTTTGCTTTACTCACAAGCCTGGTTGTTTCACAGGTCTCAGATTCTGATACCATTTTCCATTTGTTCATGATAGAAAGACATGGTCAGGACAGCTAAAATAAAGATTCTAAACTGTGTACTTGTTCAAACAGAGTAAGATCTTTTGCAAAATACTAATTTTAGAAATTTTTCTTAGCCTGGTCTATCTCATCTTTCTCTTAATTTTCCATGTTGACAGAGCTTTGTGATCTAGGAGCATGGAATAAATTAAATTGTTCGTTATTTTTCGAACCAATAAATTGAACCTTATAGGAGGTGTGAAGAGAACCACCTGCCAAGCCTACCTCATTGTTACTAAGGGACAGGATAACATAATCTCGAATGAAAGAATTTAAAACTAGTAACCCTGATTGTAGTAATGCTGGACATCTCTTGAAAAAAAAAATTATTGGGTTTTTCTGTTTGGCTTCTATACCTCAACAAGGTTGCACTAGATAGTTTAACACAAAGTAGGTACTCCATGGTGAAATTTCTCTGACAAATTTGATCATAATCTCACATCTTTCAAGTGGCAATTTAGCCCCAGGATCTATGCAGTACAAAGTGTTGTTGTTTCCCCCTCTGGCAGAAAGTGAGTGTTCTTAAAAGTTGCAATGGTTTAGCAGTTTAGTGGTTTTATTATGGTTCCCGGTGGTGCCACCTTAGTGCATTTTTGGGTGTGCATCCACTAGGTGCTACCAAAAAATAAACATTTTCACCCATGGCTGAACAATCAGGAAACAAAATGTGAATAGAGATTTGCTTAGCTTTCATTGCAATAAGGGAATGCAGATAGTGGGGTTGCAGCACTTTGACACTCCTCACAAGGAGACATTTTATCTAGTTCTTGTTTTTTACAAACTATTGTGAACTGATAAATTCCACAGAGAAGGGATTTTTTTCTCCTTTTTTCCCCCTACTCTTCAGCGCGACAGATACATCAACAAACAGTAGGAGGGCTGACTCATCTCCACTGATAATAGCATGCAGGATAATTTGCCATGTGACTCACTTTTTTCTTTGACTCTAAAAGACATTTGACAAAAGAGGGGCAATAATTTAAATAGATTCCCATAAACAGGATTTACTAAAAATATAAAATCCTTGCTTTTATCTCATCTTTAAAAACTACCAGGAAAGAAGAAGCCTGCTATGATGTTCTAAGCATTTTATACTGTTATGAAGAATGAAAATATTCTCTTAGTGAGTAATGGACATCTTTGGGAAATTATTGCAGGGAAGAATTTTTACCTCTGTGCACATCACTGCTTTCTTAGTCGGTACAGCAAGAAATAATGCTTTTTGTTACCTCCTGCACTTTTATAGCTAGACCCTCATCTAACCTTGACCAGGGTCATAGGCGTAGAATGAATTGATAAGACATACTTCATTAGGATTAAATAAAAAGACTGACAGAGCCTAGAGGGGCTTGCAATCCTACAGAGGGTTTATCAGCAGTCTTAGGGAAGAAAAACAATATGACTAGGTTTAGTTTCTATGTAGTAGATTATAAACCTGTGAAAGCCTGATTCCTTGTCTTCTACCACTGATTTTGAGCAACGCTCACATTCTGAGAACTCTTGTGTGATCCAATTTTGTACCTATTATTTCAGTGAGATTTCATTGTTATCCATAAGTAGTAGTTCCTCCCTCTTCCTTTTTTCACTGACTGTGACAGTGCCTTAGTTTATTTTCCAAGACTTCTTTTAGATTCCGTGTATATTTTTATTAACACAGAGATAATTGTGTGCTGCAGTTTAGCCTAAATTTTCAAATGTGGACAAAAAAGAAGGAATCCATGTTGGAGGGGTACCTTCACTTCCAAATCTAGACAGCTATGCTTTAAACAATATGTCTTTCTTAAACCAATTTTTCATTGCATGTCCCTATCTGCAACAAATGACATTCTGTTTCATTAGTGTGACAGAGTGACTTGTGTGTGGCATCCAGTCTAAAAGTCTTGACTGAGAATTTTCTCAGATCTCGAGACATAAAAAAAATCACCTATTAGTTAGTTTAAAGGGTAGCTAAATTGATCCTTTTCTACAAGATAGAGATTTAATCATTTTTTTACTTCTGGACCTGTAAAAGTTGAAGTGTCATACAACTGTTTCTCCAAGACAGTGTTTAATTAGCATTGTGGTAGGACTTGAAGGTGTCAATTATAGCAGCATACCAATACCAAGAGCCAGGGGCATACATTATATTGTTATATATTAATTTTGATTTTTACCCTCTGCACAATAAATTAAGTGTTAAGGATGTATTACAAAATGTGGCACTTATTTAGAAGCGTCACCCTGTTGATCAATTCATAAACTCAGTTCTCTTCTGTAAATGCCTATGAACAGTTTTCTTTTAACACGCAGTCTTAAAACTACTTGTACCTTTATCAATCATTTAGATTGCAATTCCAATATATGGCAATGAAACTGTTCTCTAGCAATCTGTGAAATGAAGAAGTGTCCTTTTCCCAGTGGACTTTTCAGGAGACTGATGCAATCCTGTTGAGCTCATTAGGACTACTTCCTTTATTCTTACTAAGGGTAGAACTGCAACATGAAAGAATGTACTATTAGAGAAGGAATTATCTGCATAACTTGTTTGTCATAAACTCCAAGATTAATTTCAATGATTCTCGTGATTTTATGATAAAAAATGCTAGCCTTGCCACAGATATCTGTTGAGACCTTGAACAAATCATTCATACTGCCTACTTCATGTCCCTGTCTGTAAAATGGAGGAAGTGTTTCCTTCATCCCAAATTTATAACATCTTGTTTATCAATGCTTCACATTCTTCAAATCCGTGATGTATTTGTAGAGGTCCTAGAGTAAAGGACATTTTTTTTGTGACTGTGGCTTTGACACACATCATAATTGAAATATATAAGAGAAGGATCAGGCCTGTTCTGTAGCCTAGATGGCATTTCAATAGAGTAACTCCTTTCATCCATGCCTATCATATAACTGAAAATGATGAGCCTTTCCAATACTTACAGCTTTCAGTAGGTTAACTCTGCTAAGGTCTTGGCAAGTCCTTCCACAGACAATATATCTCCTTCATTTAATTTTCCAGACATGTATATTCTATGGTGATGAACTCATAACCAAGATTAATGACTTGAGCTTGACTGAATAAAGTCACAGTTCTACCTTCTCTAGGAACTTCAGAGCTCCCAGGATTTCTGTATGCTCAGTTTTCATTAATTCTAATATATAAGCCGTTCGTGTAAATGCAGTTTTACTGACCACTTCCAGAAGAACTTGATCACTCACTTATGTCTTTATTTTCTGACGTAGTATTTTTCGTGGAACTGTGCTTGATAACTTAAAGTAAACCTTTAGTGCCTTTTTCTTTTTCTGCTGACCTACAAATGGATTAGGTGAGCATGTAGAATGTATATCATGATTGATCTTCCCTCTCATAGATCTTGCAGTGTAATTTTTACAATATAAACATGGAGGGGAATGTATGCTGATGGGTAATTCTCTATAGGGTGAATTTAGCAATGTTTTTTGTCTTTTCTCACAGCTGACTCCTTTGCTAGAGACTGGCAACTGCCTTCTCCTCTACACAGGCACAGGCTTCCTCTTCTTCCTTTGCACCATTCCTGGTTCTTGTCAGGTTCCTGGAGGAGCTGAGTCTGCTCACCAAGCCATCATAAAATCAACATATGGAAACACAAAAATAAAAATGTTGGGGTATCTGCTTACTGAGAAAGCAGGCAAATTATTGTATTAAAGACTGAGCTATTAGATTGTATCAATTATACAGTGAATATCTTTGGAAAATCTTGACCTAGATTTTCTTCATTATTTTCAGGCAGGAATAGGAGGGACATCCAGGTCCACAGTATGGAGTTATGATTGCAACACTAAAAGTGTTGTCTTCAGTTATTTGAAGTCTCACCCTAAAGACTTAGAAGGCTTACAATTGATGGTATAAAATTCATTCTTTCAATTAAAGAGATTGTCCCCTATCAAGCTGGAATAGTAAATGTAAGTAAAATACTTGTTGTTTTTTTTTTTTTACTTTCTCTCAGCATCTTGTGGGTAAAGAGATTTAAATTTATAAATGTAATAAATTTAACAGTTTGGATCAGACATGAGCTCAAATAAAAGGAAAATTATTCACTCTAACATCTTCACTCTAACATTATGTTTAGCAGTGTGTTTACAATTTCTGTTGAACATAAGAGTGTAGTGATATTTAGTTATCTTTTGTGATTTTTTCCAAGAGAAAATAAAATTAGACACCAGCTTGAATGCTTTATAGAAACAGGGTCTATCCACTACAGTCAAATTAAAGTAATGCATTGACTGTTCATCTTAAAAAAAAAAATCTTTCCCCTAGACACTGAAATGGAGTTTTGGTGAGGGTTCAAAAATATTCACCCTTCTTATCTTGCTGTGTAAAATACCTTTTCAGTGACCTGCCAATTAGTAATGAAGCTGAAGGGGTTTATGAGTCAGTGAGAAGAAAAAAAGAAATGAGGGCAAGTTTCCTCTGATCCTTTAAATCTTAAAAGGAGTACTAATTGTTAAAGCTAATTCTCTGATGATTACAGTTTGCATTTTACTAAAAATTGCTTGGCATTTTGGAATTTTGACCAGTGTTTCTGAGGCATGTTAGTGATTTCATCTGAACAAAACAAATGGCATAGGTAATGTTTTTAATATTCTGTTAGTTATATACAATAACTTACATTATTATAATTATTATATATTATCTAATATAATATACAATAAGTATGTAATTACTATATATTATAATAATTATATTAATATAATATATAATTTTTATTATGCATATAATAATATTCTGTTAGTTTATATATATATGATAGTAATAGTTTTAACATTCTGTTAAAAAGTCACTTTTTTTTCTAATTCTTATGAGACAAAAATAAGATAGGTGTATTATAAAATGAAAAAAGTAAAATTCTGCTTGGGAAGGTTTCTCCCTGATTAACTGGTAGAACTCATATTTTGTTTGTTTTATTGAGGAAGTCAACCTAAATAAGATGTTATTCTGTTAAGATGTGTGTGTATAAAACTCCTAATATTTTAAAGAATAACTTTATTTATCTGTTTTATTTATAACAACTTACAAAAAGTTGCCAAATAAATCTTTTTATCTTCATAGTTAGATGAATAAATGTTATGGAGGAGTTGTAATACTTCCTATTTCCATCAGAGGGTACTGTAAACATGCCTAAAACTTACTTTTATTGTCTTCACCTGCAAAGAAGTGGATGTTTCTTTCTGTTAGGAATTTCCGGATGATTTTCAATGTTTATAAATTCTGTGTACTGTTACATATATTTGCCTTGCTGAAAACATGAGTGTTTTATAGCGTCTCATTAAAAACATTTGAAAACAAGTTTAACTAACGTTCTGTTTTCCTCGTAAACATTCGCTGGATATTCCCTTTGAAAGAGGAGTTGTGTTCTAAAACTTCTGTATATAAATGTCAGTGTGGAGGAAGGTAAAAACATTCCTTATGTGAGAACATCATACACATCTTGTCAGTCAAATATACTTTCTTTCTTAGTGGGCACAGAAAGCAATCCTGTCAGCAGAGATAGAGCTGGAGAACCTGGAGCAGTGTGCTCGATGTGTCCAGTGCAAAGAGGTTTTACAGCACAGCAGCAGTGAGAGGCTGACACTCTCTGGGACATGAGCCACTGGCTGCTGCCCCTGTGCCAGCAGCATGCTCATCCGTGGAACAGGGGCTCTGGTGGTTTCCCAGGGTTTGGGGGTCAATCACCCGGGCTGCTCATCTTTGTCGTTATTTTCATATTTGTTCTTATTTTCATCTTGTTTTCCCGATTCTTGTGACTCCTTGAGGCCAGGTAGTTCTCCATGTGGGCTGTGGCTGTTTGTACATCAAAGGCGAAATTAGTGTGCAACAAGGACATATTTAGAATTTCTTTCTTCCATGACAAACTTGGTTCTGATGTCACCCAGGCACAAGGGAGCAGTGGTGCCACAAATAGCCACAAGTAAGAAGTCGGGGGAAGTGTGCAGCTCCTGTGAAGTGTGTTTGCAGCATGTTCCCAGCCTGGCCAGGAGCAGGGCAGGGGGGTGGGGGCAGCCCCAGGAACTGGGCATCTCCTTTGGGACAAGGCCAGGCCAGCCCCAGCTGGGACATCATCCTGCAGGTGGGCTGAGCTTGGCAGGGTCAGTGTCCAGGCAGGGCAGGGCTGTGGGGAGAGATGGAGACCAGAAACAGTGCTGCGGGGCTGGAATGGGCTGTGGGTCATGACAGGATAGGGGAGCCCTTGAGGAAGTGCATTTGGGATGGTCAATGCAGCCACTAGCTCATCTCCAGCCTTCATGCTCCTCTCCTTGGGCAGCACTGTCCTCTCTGGCTGGGTTCTGTTGGCAGCTTGCAGACAGGCAGATGGTCAATAGTAAATTAAGTATAATTTTAAAGCCCAAGATTAGAACAAATAGCTACATGAGTATTCACATGGTAGGAGTTCAGCTTGGTTTTTTTGGAACTGTCAATAAGCAAATGTTTACTTTTTATCAGAAGAACCTAAGTCTGTGCATGTCTTTATAATTTTGTGACAAAGAAGGTACTATTTGTTGTTTCATGATGAACACAAAATGAGCATAAATTCTGGGTTTATGTGGCCTGACAAGATGAACAGAAATAGTCTTCTGACCATGCTTGGCCGAAATAAAATCTCCACCCGGATGTGATTCTGCATCCAAAAGCTCCTCAGGATTAAAAAACATTGTCTGCACGTCAAACCTTCAGATTGCAACATAAATATTCTGACAACACTGTGCTCTCCTAGTAGAAACATAGAATCATAGGTTCATAAATATACTGAGTTGGAAGGGACCCATCAGAATTACTGAGTCCAACTCTGTGCCCTGTGCAGGACACCCCAAGACCCACACCACTGCAGTGGGGCCATTTTTAGGGTAAGATATTATTTGGCTGATGGAAAGTGAAATTGGCACGTAGAAATCAAACAGTATTTGCATGGTTCATGGAAAACAAAACATTTCTTGGATAGGTTATAGAAAATAAATTATATCAGACAAGAAATATATCAGCAGAAAGTAGTGCTTGAGTTGTTTATTCTTGTTTAAAACCATACATTCAGTTCTGGTTGCATTAAGTTCACATACACTGCATGCAGTTTATGTACAACCCCCCAAAAAGGTTCTGATACCTGCTTCAAGCAAAGCTAAACCATGCATTACATCTCTACAGGTGCTAAAGGGAAGGTTACTTTAGAACAAATTTTCCTGCATATACAGCCACAATGAATTTGGGAGAGGGTCTCTGAAGTAAGACTAGTCCTATATCCCTGTATGCCTCCCATTTCCTGTATACCTGAGCACTGAAATACAGGAGAGCCTGCTTCCACACACCCATTTTGCACCCCTTTCTCAACTAAGTATCCCTTCCCCATTTCTGAAATTCCACACACATATTTCTTCTAAGCCAGCTGCCTTCCTGCATTGTTTAGTATCGCTCATTTGGGGGGGTTATTTTTTTTTTGTTATTTTTAATTAGCCTTGGCTATTCAAAACTTTATTTTGTCTAGTTTTTTTTTTTTTTTTTTTTTTTTTTTTTTTTTTTTTTTAAAGTTGTGGTGTGGTTCACTTGTTGACTATGGATTTCCTTTCTGACTTGTAGCTCAAACCTCTCCAAATGTCCAGAGCTCATTTTATTTCATGTCAGACTTTAGTATTAAGAGAAACAGTCACATCTGGAGGGTATCTTTATTCACACAATGAGTATTTTCTATCATCTTTGGATAGAATGGCTTGCCTGTTTCCATCTAGGAAGTCAAGCTTTGTGACTGGCTTTCCCTTTGGTATGTGGATGTATCCCATCCAAAAAGCAACAAAAATGTTTGTTTTTTGTCCAGTGTTACGAATCACACCAGAGTGAATTTGCAAATATCATGACATTACAGAATGATTGCGATTGGCAGGGTCCTTAAGAGTTTGTCCAGTCCAGTGCTCCAGCTCAAGGCAAGGTCAGCTAGAGCAGGTTGCTCAGGCACTTTTCTGAATAGGTTCAGAGTAGCTCCAGAGTTGAAGACTCCAGAACCTCTCTGAAAATGCAACTTCAGAGCTCCATCACTCTTGGGATAAGAAAGTTTTTTTCTTGTGTTTAAATGTAATTTCCTGCCTTTCAGGAAATATGTTTAGAGGTAGAAATTTTAAGGAGTAGCTAAACAAAGCTAGACTGGTTTACTAACTGGAAAAACACCACTACCCCTTCTATTGCTGCTTTATTCCTATATGCTTCTCTCATAATTTTGTGAAGAAACATGAAAGCCAGTGTTTTAATTGATATGCAGTATTCATTTGCATTAAAACAAGAAATTAGTCATTCAGTGCTAGCTGGAATTGCATAGATTGCTTACTAGAAGAATTTTAAATTATCTGTATTTTTGTAATAGTTTATTTTTTAATTCCTTAGGTTGATTTTTTTAAGATGATACATCTGCATGTCAAACCTTCAGATTGCGACATAAATATTCTGACAAAGGACTTAGAAATGCTTTAAGTTCAAACTGATCTCTATAGTACTTTAACCCTTTATAATATGTTTTCTCTCACTGGACTTGACAATAATAATTCAAATAATGTGGGAAAGAAATTGCTGCTGGCTCATTGACTGCTTTCATATATTTTATGAATTATGAAACTTAAAATATTAATTCAAATCTCAAAGTTAATATCTTTCTATAGCAAAATCTGTTAAATCCTAAAATAAGGTAGTATCACAGGTTAAAAACCCTAAAATGCCAGCAAAATATCTAAAAAATTTCACTTTTGGTATGTCATCTACATGTGTATCAAACTATATATATAAATAAAATTATATGCATGTATATTTGCAATTTTGTAAATGTAAATTTATGCAATATTATGCTTTTTTAACAATGTAGAACCATTTACTATATTGAAGCCATTTTTGGGAATGACCAAATGTACATAAAGTCAGAATCTGGTTCATTTGATAAAACAAACCAAAACAAAGTGTGACTACATTTTCTTAGTTTAGATTTTTAAATTGTAGAGAAAAAGAAAAAAGGTGGTATAAAATCCCCAAAATCTTGATATGTGAACATTAGAGGCATTGACACTGAATGTCTTTTTAACTTTCATGTCTGAGTGTACTGAACTTAGTAGAGTGTGGAATTCTCTGTGCTGTACATTCTGTATATGTAAATAACAAAACTCCCATTGTACTCAGTGGTACAGGATTAGTCCCATTTTTTTTTTTTTTTTTAACTGGGGCAGAGGCTTTTTCCTTACTATTATTGTATCATCCTATAAATATAGCAGTGTTATTGAAAGCCTGAAGCTTCACGCCACTGCTTTGCTCATCTTCTTAAATTCAGTACCACATGGCAGATTTCTGCGGAGCCTTATCTCTCAAGCCAAAAAGAAAAGCATGATCACAATAGTCAGCTTGGCTTTTCTTCTCATCTCTGTATGCACTTCAGTGCAGGAGAAGTTCAGACACCACAGAGCTTCAAATGGTTTCTTTCAAAGGCATTAAAAAAGGGAAACAAATATTGAGCTCTTACAAAGACATTTTCAACCAGTGCATGTTTATTAGGTTTGCTTTATTCTACCCAGCGTATTCAAAGACATCTGATTAAACTGTCCCAAATAAAAAAGACAAAGCTTGCTTCAGTCTGTGCAGTACAGATAAATAATTTTGTGGGAGATTTCTATCATCTCTCAGACTCTATATTGCAGACTTGTTGAGACATTTCAAAGAGAGTTTGCACATTGCCAAATATATTCCTGTTCAGAATATGCTAAAGTGTTGTATCTGGCTAATTGGAGATAGAAAAGATTGTTTCTAAACACTGCATGACATTCTTTGCAATTCTTATAGATATGCAGACATATTCCTTGTTTCACATGCATTTTCAGTGAATGTACTAGGAAAAAATAACAAGAATAAGAGTGAACCAATATAGCAGCAGAGTTTGTGGTACAGCACAGCACACAATGACCTTCTTGTGACCCTTGTTTGTATAGCCCACCTTAATCTTCACATTCTCTAATGTTTCAGCTGTGTGATAACTTACTTTTATTTGTAGGTAGCCAATATTTTTGGAAGGGTCTATTGAAAGGCAAAAAGAAATATTGAATAACATCATATTCATTAAGGTGGAGACATAAAAAGACTCAGGTCCTTTTCTGCAAGTTTTCTTGAGATCAACACAACACTTTGTCTCCTTTAGATTCATGGGGGATTTGGGGTTTTGTTTGTTTGTTTATTTGTTTTTCTTTTTTTTTTCCAATAAATAAAAACTTTTCATACAAGAAAAGATGATTCTTATTGAGTTAGGGAATTTAACTGGTAATTTTTTTCTCCATGGGGCAGTATGAAACCTGCTAGGCCAAATCTCAATTTGTTTCTTCGTCTGCTTACTTTCTTTTAAATTGCTGGCTAGTGAACAGTACAATATTCCAACCAACAGTGCTGTTTTTGTCAATCTCCTCCTTTTGCTCTATTCATCAAGTTGATATTTATTCAAGCTCATCTATGAGACAGATAATTTAGCTTTAGTTTTATACCAGCCAGTATTGCCACCTTCGTCACACATCAGGCTCTCTGCTTGGATATCAAGACTTGGAGGAAGTTGCAAGAGGAGACTGCAACACTACATCTAAGAGAATAAAACTTACTGTGATCTCCTTTGAAATACAAAATTATTCTTTTGATAATATGTTTCCTGTATTAAAATGACATCTATGATGGAACCTTTGCTATGAGTTTGGGAAACATCCACTTACCTTAGCGGCAGGGATACTTTGTGTATACACAAATATCAATTTCAACCAAGAGTTCTGTCCAGCAAAACTCACTTATTAATAAGTATATTGAAAAAAGTCAATTATTTAATTTCTTTACATGAGTCCCCTTTTATGTATTTTCCCATTATAAGCGTTGTCCTTTTTTCCTGCTGTTTACATCAATGATTACTGACAAAAGTAATGGCTACTTACCTGTTTTATGCTCATTAATCACATCATTTGGCAACCTCTCCTTTGAGTGTCTCTGCATGAATATCAATAACATCGTGCCTCTCACAAGCAACTTGTGACCAGCAGCACAGTCTGTGCAAAATTAGCGTCCTCATTTATGATATTTCCATTTCATTCTTTTCCTTAATAGACCAAAACATTTTCCAAAAATGTTACCACCCACTGCTGTCTGCGCTGGAGGAGAGGAAAAGTGAATCCCAGTGAAGAGAAGATTATCTCGAAGATGATGTCTTCACTGAAAAATAATTACTTTAAAATCTAATGAGCAGATTCCAAATCCACTGCCTACTTTAGCTCTTTTCCAGTGAGAATTTCCTCTGGCTGCCACTCCTCCCCCTGCCACCAGTCACTACCTCAGGAGCAAGCCCAGCACCATTTGTGGCTGGTTCCAGCTCGCCCAGACAGTTGTTATCAGGCTGTGTTACTCCTTGTATACATGTAAATGCCTCTTTAGCTGGAGGTGCTCACATTTTTCTAACCCTTTCATTCTGTCTCTAGGAGACAGACAATAAAATTAATTAAAGTAGGTTCTATTGCACATTTGGGTAAGTGATGGGCCTTTGTAGCTCTGGATCAGCAGTCTCTGATTTCATATTTGCATGAGGCTAATAAAGAAAACAAGACAGTTGATATAATACCCTCTGCAGACAACATTTCTGTAACTGATGGCACAACCTTCATGGCCACAGTGCTGCAATGCATTAGCTTACCACTGCAAGGAGACTTGCCTCTTTTGTGATGGTCTTGGGAGACCTAATGTGAAACTGCTTTGTACACATTTATATAAATAATGGCCAATAAATAAAAGGGATGATTCCAGTTGGAATTGTTTTTTAATCAGAATTCTTCTCTGGGCTTTTATTTGCAAAAAGGTGCAAGAATCTTCTTTCTGTTTTTCTGCATTCATTAATAATTAGTTTGTATTGTCTTTTACTTTCAAAAGTGAAAACTCTGGCAGCTCCAGAGTGCAAAGTGAACATTCCCTGAGATAGAAAGAGGGGAACGTGCCACTGATCTTTTCTTGCAGAAGTAATCTGGTGGGTTTTAAAGTCTGATTTAGAAAGGTGCCTTATAACACCCTAAAAATCATTCATTTTGGAGGAATAGTATTAGAAAAATACAATTAATAATTAATGTGCTTAGGTAGTGGAACATTTGTACATCATTTGGGGATCTTAACTACATTTGGTAAAGCTGTATCATTTACAATAACTAATGCTTTGCAAAAAGGATAAAGTATTTGTGGAGGGAAGGATTCTTTAAATGAATAGTTAAAATTGTCTGGAAGAGAATTGTGTAATTTTAATTCACTTAGAGAAATTAAAATAGTTTCATTAGCAGGAGTGAGAATCTCTCTATGAGTCCATTATTGCAATTTTTCTAATTATTAAATTACGATAACATATGTGGCTTTATGGGCAGCAAGAATCCAGTGGTAGAATGTCCCACCATTCAAGGTATGAAGTTTAAAGCTGCTGAGTGCCATAAATGATTGAAATAATCTATAAAGATAGCCTGCTTATATTGGTAAAATTTTTCAATATTTTTACTTATTTCCATGAACATATTTTAGCTTTTCATTACAAGAAGTCAAAGATGAAACTGATTTCCTTCTTCCTCTTAGTCAACTGGAAATTGAAGAGACTTTCATCACACTGCACCTTTATTGCAGGAGGCTCATGCAGAAACAGTGTGGTTCTCCCTCTGACTCCATACTCCCTACTCACATCTCTTCCCCCAGATTCCATATGATAAAGGTGCAGGCTTGCAGATGGGGGCACAAAAGGTCCATCTTGAGTCACTCCTTTCCATTTGCATCACTCTCAGGCTTTCTACCTTCTCTAGCAGCCACACTGATACAGACATAAATGGATCCATGCAAGGAGGGAACTGCTTTTGTGTTTTAATGGGCCTATTTCCTGGTAGGATTAGTGAATTCCCAGGCAAGGTATTTAAATGTGAGAAATGTGCCTTGGACTGGCCCTAAATGTGGTTCTTTACCCTTACTATTGTAGATCCATAGTCACTTATGAGGCAAGATATAGATGGCATCACGAACAGCTTAAAAGTCTCCTATGCCAAATAAAGCTCCAACTCGTACAACACAATTTGTAATTTGGGTTGTAAAACTGTTCAGTTCCTTTTGCTGAATATTCGAGCAGCAGTTCGTAACAAGCTTCTACATGAATGCCCAGAAAAAACCTCGTGTGAGATGCTCATTTAGCCTCATGTGAGACATTGTTGTCTCTCTCCAATCCAAGAGCCTGTTCCTGGCTGTGGTTTGAAACACTTGCAGTGCTGCAGAGAGAGAAATTGAGTTTCAGCATCCCCTGGATGCAGTGACCAGTGAGAGGGGTCCAGCTGAACTGGGGACAGACAGAATATCAGAGTGCATACTTGTGTAAAGATGGATTAGGCTGCATACTGCAAAATCTTCTTATTAAAGCAGTAGTCAAATCATTTTGGCATCTGGGGGTTTTTTTAGCTCCCAGCAAAGTCAGTTGGAGCTCTGCAGCAGACTCCAATGAGAAAAGGAAAAGGCATTAAATAACATGCTGCACAGCTTTTGTGTGAGTTGAAAGGGATCCAGGCAGACCTTTGCCAGAGTGATTGTGGATGTGGTGCTTTTCCAGAAGAGTTTGGAGGGGCTCAAGCTTGGCCAAAGGAGTACAAATCAGTTCAAACCTAAAATTGTGCTAAATTTTCCAAAACCTAAATGACGGACAACAAAAAAGCATGAAAAACATTGAAGCTATAATCCAAGTTAACATCTGAGCAGAGTACAAAAGAAAGATGCAGCTGGTTAAATGAACTTTTTTTCTAAAGAAACTTCAGTTGTAATTTTTTTTCATATTGAATTTTAAAAATAGTCTCCACTTTACCCTCTAAGTGAACTGGAAAAGAACAAATGACAATAGCACAGCAATTTGGGGGCCAATTTTCCTTAAATACATGTTCCATTCGATATTGAACCCTTTTGATATTCAGAAGTTTCAGGACTCAGTTCTCTGAAAGAAGCTGCATAAATTGTGGAATTCTGACAATACCGTTTGGCCTAATAGCTACTTGATCATGATTCCTTGGTGGATCCCACTGTTCTGGCTGATTGGAAAGCCCTCATTGCATACAATAATGCTGAAATGCCAGTCAAACTGCCTTGCATAGGGTTTCATGTGCTTTGTCATTAAGCCCTATTGTCAGGGTCTTTGTCATCTGGCTGTAAAATCATTCTTAACTGAGGGAACATGCACAAACCTGGAAGCACATCCACTGGGCTATTTTTGCATATTTTTTTTTAAAGTGCTTATTCTCTTTTTCTGCTTTTTCATTATTTTTTGCATCTTTTTCCTTTTAACAAGAAGAAAAATGAAAATCTTTCTCCCCAAAATCTGATACCTAAAGTTAGGATAAGTTGGGCATTTTCAGGGAAGTTAATTTTTTTTCTGACACTTCTTCTAGACTAACACTCACCAAAAGGTGTTCTTATTCTTTCCTACCAAAGAAATGTCTTAAGAACACCTAGAGGCTTCTGTCATGTTCAGGACCATAATCTGGCAGACCTTTCAGGATGAATTTATAGTTGATATGCCTTTGGCATTTCTTTGATGTTGGTTGCAAACTACATAGACCCACTTGTTCTGCATTGACTCACTCTTCCTAATACCATATTGCAGCTGTTATTCCATTGAAATAACAAAAATAACATTTGGCATTGTTAGTATAGTATTCTAAGAGAAAGGTGACTGTAGTAGATTCTTCTAAAAAAAGTTGAAATTTAACAGAGACATTCAAGTTGGTTTTCCTGTAGTTGTTCTTGCATATTTAGAGCTTTTTTCTTTTCTTCTGTAAGTACTGAAGATTTTATATACTGTTTATGTCTGGCACATTATCTAATTCCATTTAGTGTTGGGCCTTTTCTTTGGAGAGCAAAGGAAAACATTTTCTTATAAATTATTTTCTGTACATGAGCAAATGCAGGAAGAGCTCAATAAATAAATCTAGATGAACCACTCCTCTCTTTCTTCCTTTATGTATTTCATTTTACTTTTTCTCTCTTCCTTTCTTTATTTCCCTGACCCATCTTCGTAGTTGTGCTCCACTAGCTAATATCAGATTATTAAAACTCAGTATTAAAGAACAGTTTCTATCCTTTCACATTGATCTTGTGATTGAATTATATATTAAGGTTCTACTTAGAAATAATATAAAGATATTTTAATAAAAAATATTGGAACCCAGCAATTTAACAATTTGATTAAAACAATATTTATTCTGAAATATTATTTATTCTAGAAATAGCCTTGTGGTTCTTCATTATCTGTCATATTAAGATGAATTAGTTATTAACTCGTTACCTTACAAAGTATTGATGAAGTTAGTTTTAAATGTGCTGAAACTCTGCTAAAATAAAAAATAAAGCTTGGGGGTTTTGCATATGAAAAGGTTTTTGATTTATCTCAGCATTTCCAAGTACAGTGTTACCCAGACAAGGGGTCAGAGAGCCTTTCCTGTTTTATTCAATGTCTATTTGTGTTGATAACTCCAGGACAGGTTCTTTGTTCTAGAGACCAAGATACACCTCTGCCTTGGGCCAGAGTGCTGCTTTCAGCTGGGATAAAGTTAATCTTCTTTCCATTGGATGGCACAGTGCTGTGTTTTGGATTCAGCACGAGGATAATGTTGAAAACACAGTGATGGTTTAGTTGTTGCTAAGAAGGGCTTACTCTAAATCAAGAACTTTTCAGTTTCCCATGCCCTGCCCGTGAGGAGGTGCACAAAAATCCTGGAGAAAGCACAGCCACAACAGCTGGCCTGAACTGGCCAAAGGTATGTTCCATACCTCAAAGCACCAAGCTCAGTATATGAACTGGAGGGAGTTCACCAGTGAGCCACCAAGCACTGCTCAGGACAGGCTGAGCATCAGTCAGGAGGTGGGGAGGAATTGCATTGTGCAGTACTTGTTTTTTAATTGGGGTTTATTTTTTAAATGGCAATTATTGTTATTATCATCACCACTATTAGCATTATTATATCTTAGTATAATTATTATTATTATATTCTATTTGATTTCAATTGTTAAACTGTTCTTATCTCAACCCATGAGAGTTTTTTTCTTGTCTGATTCTCCTCCCCACCCCATGGAGGATCATGTGAGCCAGCAGCTGTGTGCTACTTAGCTGCTGGCAGGAATTATGATTAAACCAGGCAGGGAGGTGGAAGGACCTAAATGTCAGGAACTTTTGGATGTTAGAACTCAGGACCCAGAATGGGTGATGAGGGTGTGGACTCCTGCTCCCTGACACAACCTCTCCTTCCCCAAAGGTGAGGGAGTACCTTGTCTCTGTTATGATGTGAGTGCAACAGCGCAGAAAAAGTGAACGTGGTACCCTTCAGTGGCAGCTGCCATCACTTCACCTGCACATTTCTTACCTGCCATCAGCTTTTCCTTCCCTTTTCTTGGTGCAGCTCTACACAGCAGCAGCAGCAAACTCCTCCCTGGTGCCTTTGCAGCCACACCGAGCCTGCTGCTCCCTAAAGCCAGGGCAGCTGGTCCTGCAGCCAGCCTGCGGATGGATCTGTGTGCCCACGGGGCAGCGAGGGCAGGTCAGCAGCCTCCAGAGGTCATCACCTGCAAACCTGGCATGTTACAGGCTGGAGACATTCCTGGGAGAAGGCAAAGCAGTGTGTGCAGTGCCTGCTGGCAATTTGCCTGGCTTCAGCCAAAGGTATTGATTGTTAGATGCATTAATATTAGGAATTAATATTAGGCTATCTCCATTCTTTTTCAAAGGGCCAATACTCAGCTGTGAAATCATTTAGCTGACTTAACTAAGAGTATTTGACAAGGAGGACAGTTGTATTACTATAAACAAGTATGTCTGTTTACTTGCCTTCCTCTTTCAAGCAACCCTGTTTATTATGAGCAAATGGAATGATCCTAAAACTTTTTTATTCCTAACCTTTCCTCCCACAGAGGGAAGAGGTCAGATTAAGTAGTAAAAATATCTATTTTATATATATATATAATATATATATATTTATATATTATTAAATTAGCTCAATATTAGCAAGACAGAAATTTTCTCATATTGTTTCAGTTAGTGGGATTTTTTCCTTCCAGGTACTCTCTATAGCCTTTTTATTTTTTAAAACTGTATGTCTCTCCTCCTTCACACTTTCCTCAGTTAGACATTTGTCTTTTCAAACTAGCACCTCCTTTCAGGATTTGTTTTACAAGAAATTTCTTTCTTATCCTTCTCCTTTCCCTTTTCCAATTGTTTCCCAGACTGTTTAGGCTATTTTTGAAAATAAATAAATAAATAAGTAAAATAATCTTCGCCTGTCACAGAAATACGTAATAGAAGGGAATCAAAGATATGTGTTATATTATCAGACTCATAAAATGGCACTTGATAAAGTGTCACATAAAAGACTTACCAGAAAGTAAAGATTTATGAATTACATGGAAAAGGAAGTGATATAAAAATGCAGTAGAGAGGAGAGACTGGGGAGATATGATTTGTCATTGTGACTGACAGTCCAAAAATAGTGTTCCTGATGCTGGTAGTGAGTAGTGATATCCTCTGAGGCTCCCTTTTAAGCCTGGTTGTCTGCTATATTCAGTGCAGTTTATTGATGGAAACGTGAGGTGGAGCAGCCTTATAATAGACCTTGGGAATATTCCAAAGTGAGAAAGGAGTCTGCAGAATGATAAAATCTTGTTCCATGTGACAGTGTCGAAACAACCAGGCCACCAAGTTGTTGACTTCAAGTTCATCTTCTTCAGTAGCTGATGTGTGGGTAATTGCACCAGTACTTTGTGGCAACAATATCTAGAGTTCAAGGTAGTCAATTACTGGAGTGCAGCTAATGAAGCCTAGTCAAAGAATTCTCAGGGGCCAGTTGTAAATCAAAGTAAAAGCAATGACCAGCAATAAGAGCCAAAACCCACCACAGGTTAAGGAGAACTCGAAGTACATCAAACTTCTAGTGTTTGGGGGAAAAGATCAATCAATGTATTCTTTTTTTGTAAAGTATTTCTCACATCTTTAGGACTTTATTCATGCAAAAATTAAATTGTTATCTTCTTGGGAATGAAATAGACAATATTCTGCCTTTTGCTCTACTTCAGGCTCCTAGGGATTCTGTATTGCAATATGTCTATGTTAGATACTTACTAATTAATTAGATTTGAATTGGAGTCTTCTTTTCAATATTACCATGTATTATAATATTAAAATTCCTTAAATTGTGAGCACAAAAATTTGAAGAAATAATGGCATTAAATTAGGAAAAGAAAATTTGCTTTCTGTAAGGTCAAGGAAGGCCTTCAGCCTATTCCAGACTAAAGGTCAAAAATCTTGTGATAAAACCAAAATTATTTTTAACAGCGGCAAAGAAGGAAGCCTTGGATGCATCTGTAATACACAGAAATTATGTTTTCATTTAAAAACCTTTGTCCTTTCCAGTAAAATTCATGTACAATCTCATATAAAAATCCCAAGGTAGTAAAAAGTGCTTTTTCTAGACATGTACCATACATGTGTTAGAGTCAATCTCAATCTAATGTCTGTGGCCTTGGATATTAATATGGCTGACAGACAAGCTCTCTGCAGTTTAGTTAGTGCCTCTCAACAAGTGCCTTGGTAGTTTAAAGTCCAGTCCACAATCATTGGAGAGTTAAACTACTGCAAAAGTTCCCAAATTCTCATGTAGTCTATAACTATTTAAAAACCCTTCTTAATGAGAAATGTATCACGGTTTAGGAATGATATTCCTCAATCTAGTGTTCCCACTGAAATGGTCCAAACCAGGCACTCACTGCCCCCTTCCCCTGTGGTAGGCTGGAGAGGAGAACTGGAGGCAGAAAGGCACCAGCTGAGATAAGAACAATTTACTGAGAACAGCCGTGAGATAAGAAAGGAACAATAACAGCAGCAATATTGATAACAGTGTACAAGAGAGGCAAACAATTCACACCCACCACGTGGGACACAACATTACCCCTGAGCACTCCCTTTCCACTGCCTGCCTGGAAGGGACCTCTTACCCCATCCCTGCTCATGGCATGAGGTGGTGTGGAATAACCTCTGGGTCCTGGATGCTGCAAAAATTGACCCTGCCCTGGACAGAACCAGGACACCTTGAAAAAAAACCTTTAAGGATATGAAGAAAATAAGTAATAATCCACTTCTTTTCCAGATTTGTCTATTTAATTCCCTCTCACTTTATAGAAAATAATGTTCTGTAATGTGTCTGTTCTACTCTGAGGTAAAAGTAGCAACAGTTTCACATGAATAGTGATACTGTACAATTTGGATATCTGTCCTTGAAATAGTTATCAAACATTCCCAGGAGCATAAATGCTTTACTAAGTTTTGGGGCTAAGTGGTTCATAGAGAGGCCTGTAAGTCCCCATTCAGCTCCATTCTTGTTTTCTACATCTATTTTCAGGAAAAAATACCTTACATGAATACAAGGGGTTGTTGAATAATGTAGGTTCTTAGAAATTTTAATTTTCTGCACCCTGCTCTTTGATATTCTCCTCAAGTTTCCAGGGAAAATGTCCCGCACAGAGAAGTCCAGATTCATGCAGGCTTACAAGGATCTCCTAAGAGTCACTAGATAAAATGCAGGAAGGCTACACTTGCATGAAAGATGAGAGTACCCACTATTTCTTCACATTATTAAAAGAAGAAGATGGGGGGTTTTTTGTTTATTTTTAAATTATTTTCTAATTCTTTTTATCATCATTTTTCCAAATGTAAATTTTCTATGGCTTTTAAGAGTAGCCCAAAGTTAACTGCATTGGAGTATTATTATTGCTTCTTAAAAGGCCTATGATTCAACTGGAAAGAAGAAGAGATTACACAAAAAAATTATATTTTTTTTATTCTTTGCCCCTACATAATATATACACATGAATGTGTTGACTGTTGCTTTTGCATCAACACAAAAAAATTCAGTCCTCCAGAACTTCCTCTGAGCCATAGAATATTTATACTCAAAAAATCCAGACTGGCCATTTAAAATATGTGAGCAAATATGGAAGTTCCACAATTCAATAAGTTCATCAGGCAGGAAGAAAGTCACAGGCAAAAAACGAGCTCTGATGTTGACAAAGAAATATTGTGAATATTTAATGGCAGTTCCAGTAGCTGCACAGTGTATTGTAGTTAAATAGTTTTGTCAGCTGCTTTTCTTGTAACCATTGGCCATGCCATAGTTCTGTATAAACCTCTGCAGGAGACAGAACCAGCTTTAATGAAATTTGAGTAGCTGACATATTAGGCAATGCATTACACTGGAAGAAATGCTCCTTGATATTTTTCCAAAGGACTCTCAACTGTAATCACTTTCTCCGTACATGAATGATGTCACTAAAGACTTTTAAGAAAATAATTATTTTGACATTGACTGTAAAACAAATAGTTTAAGAACATCTGAGGCTCTGTAGAAATTATTTCCTGTATCCTGTATTGATAAAGCAACAGCATGTGGCAGAAGTTGATTCCATTAGGCCTGCTAGTTGCAGGGCCAGTGAGCCAGATCTCATGCAATGGGAGAATATTGCTCATTTTGCAGCTCTAAAAACTTTGAACTCTATCAAGGAAAAATTGCTTCAGAAGACAACATGTTACAAAACAATTTATTCATAGATTTTTATTTTTTTTTAGGAATCTCTTTAAACCCAGAGAGTTTAATTCATAAATATGATTTCAAATGGTTTAAACACCTAAAAGTCAGATGCAGAAGTTATTTCAGCCCAAAGGAAAATCATCACAACCTGTGTTTTAGTAGCCTTAAGTTTAGTAACCTCAACTTTCAAAAATTGAGTCTTGGCAAGTTGACTCAGAACATCTGAGGTACTTAACCCATCCCTTCAGAGACAGAGGAAAGGGATAAGTACAATCAAAAACAAGCTGGAAAACTTAGATGGTGAACAAAGAATTCTTAAAGTTATCCATGGGAAATGTGTGTCAAGCTTCAGCCTGCCTTTAAAGCAGAGATATAGGTTCAAGACTGCATATTTGGTACATCTTTTCATTCCTACCACTCCTGCTCCATGCCAGGAAGCCTGCCAAGATTGAGCTCATCCTGTTTTACAAAAAGAAGGAAAAAGTTTGCTGGAGAAGTTTTTGCTGCCTGTCTTTGGCTTAATAGCTTTTGTACTTGCCTGGGCTATTTTAGACCTCAGCTCAATTTCCTTTTCATACTGAGATGGATCAGACTTCTGTTTACCAATTTATAAAAGAATACCCTCACTACCAGATCATAAAGTAGGTGTGGAGAAGGAAGGAAAAGGTGCAAAGGGAGCAATACACTCAAACTCTCTTATTAAGATCGATCACCAAGGGCCAAAGGCAAACAAAAAAGCAAGGACAAGTCTCTGCAGTTCAGTGTACATGCTGAGAAGCAGAAACTCTTGTTACACCAAGGAAAAATAAAGTTTTAATTATTTGAAAAACATGTAATTTTATTTGGAATTTATTGTTACTCTCCTTTAAGAAAAATTAAAAAAAACTTGACTGTCTATCTACATCTAACCTTTCTATTTTTTAACCTGTTTTGCTTCCAAACTACTTAAGAACAATTCTACTTTATCTTAAACAAGAATTCATCTTAATTTTTCTTTATCTTATACTCTTCTATATCCTTGACTAAAGAACACAAGAACGATATTTACTTTTCTGCATCAGGAAGGTTGCTGTTCTTTCCCAGCTTCATATTCTCAGATCTGTTTACGACCATCATAAAGTCTGTATTACAAGCAGAAGTTCTTTACTGTGTTTGAGTTAGCACTTTTGTCTTAAATTGGATGGCTTTAGTGGAGTTGCACCAAGTTTCAGCATCTGAAAATCTGGTTCAGCATTTCAGTTTGGAATTGGGAATGTGCAGTGACAGCAGTTTTGCAGAGGGCTTGTCTCACCACGTCAGGCTTTGCATTGCAGATGCAACTGTTTCAGGTGCTTAGTTTACATTAAAACCACTAAATGTTTGCTGTGTTTATATCTTATTCACTGTCACTGTGTCTGTGCTGGTATGAAATAAAGTAAATTTCATGGCTTCATGTAAGGTCATGAATAGAAAAACCACATTTTCACATTTACAAAATTAGATATTGATAGTGGTTTTATATATCAGTAGTGAAATACAACTCCTGCTACCATTAACCAGCAATCCTGAGTAGAGAATAACAGTTCTAATAACACTTTGCTGTCATCTTTGCAGTACTTCAGTGCAGCTGGAGCCAACCAACTCCTGTCTATGGAAAGTAGATCTTGCTAAAAATAGGCTTTTGGAAAGATCCAAGCTTGGTTGGTAGGATATTGTCAGGCTTCCACATGGCTTTGGATAGTGTGCTGTGCAAAGAAACATGGACAGTACTAAATCAACACAGGCTATTTCTAAACCACATGGATTAATCAGTCACATGAGAGAGTTATCATCATGGTGTGGTTTTGCAATCTGTAGTTTGTTTTTTTCTTTTACCTACCTCTTTTTTTGTCATTAAGCATATATTTGTTAAACTCTGACATGTAAAAAACCATAAAGTTACCATCAGAAGCAACAGTAAGTGGCACAAAAATAAATTAAATGGAAAGTGACAGAGATGTTGTTTATTCAGTTGTTAGAGAGCACAAACAAACAATATGAATTTCATTATATGCAAATATAATGTTGCATTAAAGCAGTAAATGGATTTCATAATCTCTGAATGGATTACTCTTTCCTGAAAATCTGTGACTCTGAAAAAGGGCCTAGGGACTGTGGGATTTAGCAAATCTAATGTAAATTCCTGGTTCAAAACAGTGGTAGAGGTGTGGTCCTTAGAAAAGGAACCCAGAGCAGGAGTAGAGAACTGGTTTTGTGTTCTTCTGATGTTGCACAGAATAGCCTTGAGAATGGCCAGAGGAACAGAAAACCACCTATGGCAAGATCCTGAAGCTGTCCTCTTTGTTCAGTAAACGACAGAGAATTTCAAGGGTAACAAAAGGCCAGTTTGTAAGTCCTTTGCATTAATGCAAGAAAGAAACTACAAACTGTACAACAGATTAATTAGCTATTTGTGGAAGCAACTCATTGTGGATGGTGGAAGAACCTCACTGAGAACCTTGAAATAAAATCTGAATATTTGTCCAAAATGTTTTCTCCAACTAAAACAGAATCACAGAATTGAGAGGAGGAATTAAATAATAAAAGTCAAAAAACCTCTGTCAAGGTCAGACTATAATCACTGTAGTCCATTTTGGCTATAAAATTTCTGTGATGATGGTTTGCATAGTAATATCACAATTAATATTAATTTATCCTCAAAATGTGTTAGACTGATTTGTATTTTATTTGACCTCTCTTTTATAGGTGATGAACAGAAAAAAAACATAATTGTCAGGGACATACAATCCAGTTTAGACCTGTCTAATTCCATAAGTATTCCAGCACCATACTTTTTTTGTGTAAAGGAGACATGACTGTAAAAGTGTGTATCTTCCTACTCAAATGCATAATAGTCTGTAGCTGTGAGAGTGTTACTATTTTACATGACTGTCTACTTCCTAGGTGAACACCAAGATTTCTAAGCAATTTTCAGTTAAATGGGTGACTGAAAATAAAAGGATTCAGAGGTAGCAGGAAATGTCTAGATCCTCTTTGCAAACATGGATGTGGAGATGAGTTTTTACCGTGTGTTTGGCATTTTCAGATGAACAAGTATGCATTAAAAATCCAAAAGCATGGAATTTTCATAGCCAAAAAGACACAATTTCAGCCTAAGTAAGACAGTGTAAAAGGCATAGCCTATATTTATTATATAGCTCCTATGGAAATTCACTATGTTTTTCTGATAAGGCCACCTATAGGAAATGTATCAGTTCACTGATACTCATGTTCATGAACGTTTTCTGCCTTTTCTTTCCTAAATGATAAAAGAATAATTTAAAGCCGTTAGCACATAACAATAGATATTTTTCATAGGCTTCTCTCTGACAAGGATAGCATAAGCTTTTGTTTTAGCATTCCCTCCAGGTTTATAAGATACATCAAAAAGGACCATGCATTAGGTTATATCCTTTCTGTGGTTAAACATTCCTTTCTTCAGGGGATGAGTCAAGGAGGGTGAAAGGTGATGATTCCACAGCTTTTTTACACACACATTCCAGTTTCGGGGCAGCCTGAGGCTGTTTCAGTTCCTTTCAGAACTCAGAACTTTATATCTGACAAGAAGGTCCTTCAAACTGCAGTCAGAGGCACCCAGAGACCTTAAAAGGTTTTCTCTCATTCAACTAGACTATTGAAATCTAGGACTGGATCAAAGAACATGCAGTTTGCAAAAAGGCAGAAAATTCTGCACAGGAACGAGGGTATTATGGAACTGAGCTTATGCAAGGGTTTTACTTAACAAAGATACACTGCTTTGAACTGCCATGGCCAATACATTTAGGCTGACAGTCATCTGCTCCTAATTTAGCATTTTTTCTCTTTGTGGAGCCCAGTTCTTCTATGACTGCTGCAGTTGTTGAACTTGAGCTGGAAAGCCCAAAAATTGCTTCTGCAACTTTAGTACCACAACTTTAGCAGGTTACAGTCACGGTTTCACTGCCTACTGCCCATTTCAGGCTTGCAACCATTAGAGGGCAGACCATAACAAATTGTTGACGAATGTATTTAGTCTCACCAGCCTTATTTTTCCAATTAGAAGTCTTAAGACTAATTTTCACCTCTGCTCTGAAGTGAATAAGTCACAGTAGCAATGCAAAGACCGGTGAGGCAATTATTTAGCTTTTTTTTTTGTTGTTAGTCTCATCTAATTCTAATGGTAGAGATTACATCTCCAGGATATTTTTTTTTCTTTCTTTATAGTTCTTCTGTGAGCCTTGATGGAGCCCCATTTGTTAAAAAGTATAAAATTTTCACTTACATAGTAATACTGTTATAAGAACTGAACTCTATTGCATCAGGGACCTCTTTGGAAGGATGTACATTTTTGTTCAGGATATAATTGATTTTATTCACTGGTTTGGGTCTGTGTTCTGGATTTGTGGGGAAAACAGTGCTGATAACACTGGGATGTTTAACAGGGCTTACATAGAGTCAAGTCCTTTCTGCTTCCCATCCCACTCCCAGGAGGCTGGGGGTGCACAAGGATTTGAGAGGGAACACAGCCAGGAGAGCTGACCCCATCTACCCAAAGGATATCCCATCCCCTATTGCATCCTGCTCATCAATAGCAGCTGCAGGAAGGAGGAGGAAGAGCAGGATGTTTGGAATGATGCTATTTGTCACCATTACATATGATGGAGCCCTGTTTTCCTGGCTGAAGTGGTGAATTAAATTCACTGCTTTGCTTTGCTTGTGTGCACAGCTTTTGCTTTACCTGTTAAACCAGCTTCACCCACAAGTTTCCTCATTTTTATCCTTCTGGTTCTCTCCTCCATCCCACACCTCCAAGTAAAGGTCTGGGCAGCGCTGGCCAGAGTTAAACTATGACAGAGGGTTAATGTGCATTCAGATCATCTGTCATTTCTCTTTTTGTTTGGGAAAATGGCTGGGTGAGACACTGAAGGTGTTATGAACATGATTCATTAGTGACTCTAAGGAACAGAAATTAAAGAGGCAGGAGGACAGATGAATTGCAAGTGAACTGCAGCACAATTTTCTTACCTACTGGTATAAATACACAGCACAAATGTGCCCAGTGGCCTCCTTATACACATGTTTGCTCTACTAAAATCCAACAGCTTTCTCTCGCACCTCCAAATTCCTTGGTTTAAAAGCTCTGGTTTTCTACCCTGGAATTATGCTAGAGCATTTTAAAGAATAACATGAAACTTTATAATAAATACAGATGTGGCTTATGACTACATATTTTCAATAACTGCATGGTTCTATATCTTCAGCTTTACCCAGTTGAAAATAAAATAAAACTAGTGAAAATATTCTTCTTATTATTCTTATTCTTATAGGATCATGTAAGGAGAGAAGTAAAAAAGGGACAATTTGATTTCCAAAAATGTATTAATCTCTGAGATCTTGAGGTCTTTGGAGTTAAGGCCCACAGAGGAGTACTTTGAGTCCTCTCAGTTGAGGTAATCCTGCAACAATTGTCCACAAGGCTGGTTTGAAGGTTGATATAAAAAAACTTTTCAAAAAACTAGACAGTAGGGAATGAACCCAGTAGAGAAATTGCAGTACGCAGAGCCCCCCAGAGTTTCAAGTAAACTAACCAAATGAAAAGTATTTGTGAATTATTTTTATAGTTGGTCTGTGTCCTGGTTTAGGGCAAATTTGGGAGGAAACCTCTAAATGGGGTTCCTTTGGAGAGCAAACCCAAACGGCCCCACCCCTAGCTGGTCTGGGAAGAAGAATTTCCTCAGAGAAAAGTGAAAAAAACTATTTATTTAACAAACAAAACACCCACAAGCATAAGCAATAAAAAAAAATTAAACAACAAAATCTCTCACTGCTCTGAAGAGAGATGGCAAAACCGAGGAAGTCCTTGCCAGGAGTTATCTCAGCTCTCTCAGTCTTTATCAGTCCCAGTCCCTTCGGTGCTGGAAAATGCCAAAGTCCAGGCCCCAGTGGGCCACAGGTGCCAGATCCCAGTCCTTCTCTGGGTTTTCAGTCCAGAGCAGAGTTAAACAATCACAAGAAAAAGGAAATAAAACAGTCCAGGAAGCTTCTTTGCCTCAGCTAGCTAAACTAACTAAAAGGGAAAAAAAACCCCTCTCCTTGGCCGCTGTCCGTGTATCCGATGAACACACAGTGCCGAGGAAGAAGGAAAAAAGGAATGTGGAGGAGTGAACACTTTTCCAAACAAACTGCGGTCTTCTTTCCCTGCTCACGCTCAGAACCACTGTTAAAGGTACAGAACACAACCTACAGCACACACAGAACAGACAATTGGGGATACAGAGGCATCACAGTCACCCCAGGACAGTCTGCCAAAGGTCAGTAGAACTATAATGGCTGAGGAAGGGATTTAAAGAGATTGGCCTCTCACCCTTTTCCTGCCCACTGGAAACAGTAGCTGCAGACAAGAGTAATTAATCTCCAACTGGACTTCTGTTAGTCACTCTAAAGACAACTCTGTCTCCACCACTGCAGAAAGCAAAGTCTGTCTCCACCAGATTCCCTCACAGCAATTTTTGGGACTAGTGAAGTTAAGGTAATGTTTAACAACTGAGACAGCAGATCTTGGCTTGCTAAGTAAACACCTGGGCATCACCAGCAGCCTTGGCATCTTTTAGTTAACTTGAGGCTAGGAATCATGTTAGCTGGACTGAAATGCCCTAAAGGAAGCCTGCACCATTATCAAGGTTTACTCTTTCCATTAAACACTGAAATTAGAAAATTTTCTTCTGTCTGAAATCTCTGGCCCTCTAAAGGGTGCTGGTAACAAAATTATTTCTGTTTATTTTCACATTATAGAAATGGATGTTCTACCACCTAACAATCCTTTCATTGTAGTTTATGTATTTTCTTAGCATGGTCTTAATTGACAAGAAATGTTGCAATATTTAGCCTCCTAATATTTCCACAAAGCTTTCCTTCTCCCCATGCATGATCTTAGACCATCTTCCTGAAGAGCACAGAAGAATTAGACATGTGATACCAAATCTCCCAGAGTCTGGAGGTAATTTCAAGATCTGTAGATCCTGTTTGTGTTAATCAGACTAAATCCAAAGCCCGAAGTCTTATTCATACACAGAAGTTTGCAAATTGTGTGGCTCTGCTCAATTCCTGTCTGGAAAGCCTGAAGTATGCACCATTTGAGCAGTATTTTTTTTTTTTCTGAATTTCCTGAAGGATTGTGATTCACCCTTCCTTCCTTCCTTCCTTCCTTCCTTCCTCCCTCCCTCCCTCCCTTCCTTCCTTCCTTCCTTCCTTCCTTCCTTCCTTCCTTCCTTCCTTCCTTCCTTCCTTCCTTCCTTCCTTCCTTCCTTCCTTCCTTCCTTCCTTCCTTCCTTCCTTCCTTCCTTCCTTCCTTCCTTCCTTCCTTCCTTCCCTTCTTCTATAGTTCAATTAAGGGATTATCTTACTTTCATTTTACCCTTCAGCATCTTTAGAAACTTCCTTTCTTGTTAGTAAGCAAAGTGCTAAGAGACGACAAAGGGTTCCCTCATTCATGCTGAATCTTATTTATTCCCTTTGAAATCCATTTCTTAATTCTCTTCTGCTGTAGGCAAGTCCTTTATTTCCTGCATAAATTCTTTGCATTAGAACAGATCAGCTGTTTTCTCTAAAGTGAAAAACTTTTTGCAGCAGTGGGTGAAAAATACCTCTCCTTTGCCAAGCATCACCTCAGTTACTGCAGCAACTTTTTGTTTCCAGTTAACCCCACAGAGGAGACCACCTGACAGTGGTTTTGCTGGGGGATGGAGAAATTGCTGTTTGCTTTTCAAAGCAGTTGATGCTTAACTTTAAAACACGCAGTTTTATCCTGTAGTATTTAATCTTCTGGCAAGACACTTTTTTTTTCTGAATATTATTTACTGATTTGTCAGTAGTTCTAAGACTTTTTATTTCATCCTGAAATCTAAGGCTTAATTGTCTCTCAGAAAATACCCTGTGTGTACACTGTAAGGGTCACAATGCCTCTGCTCTCCCCCGTTAGCTCAGGGCTGGCACCAAAGAGGACAAGAGCATTCCTTTTACAGAAACTTGCAGGCCATGCAGGAAAACCATAAGAAAAAACTTGCAATAGATTAAGGGCAAACCTGCATGGAAAGTGTGAGCATAACTTATGCACCATGTTAGCCTTTGTTATCCTCATCCAGGGAGCAATATTGGCAAGAGCCTGTCCTGAATCTCTGAGCCAGTATGCCAAAAGAGCCAAACAGTCAAGCCTTGTCTGGAACTTCTCTCGATGTGGTGGGGAGAGACTTGGAAGAGTAAGAGTGAGAAAACCCATGGGAAGAGATAAAGACAGTTCAGAAGGTAAAGAAAAAGCCATGTACAGAAGCAAAGCGAAGCAAGGAATTCATTCACCACTTCCCACGGACAGACGGGTTCAGCCATCCCCAGGACAGCAGGGATGTCACACACACATAATGGGGACAGGGGAAGACAAACCTCATCCCTCTGAATGTTCTCTCTTCTTTCTTCCTCCCTCAGCTGACACTGCTGAGCATGGTGTCCTATGGTGTGGGACACCCTGGGGTCACTTGGGGTCAGCTGTCCCAGTGTGTCCCCTGCCAGCATCTTGTCTCCCTCAGTGTCCTTGCAGATGGGCTGGGAGGCAGAAAAGGCCCTGACTCTGTGTCAGCCCTGCTCAGCAATAATCAAAACATCCCTGTGTTATATCAGCACTCTTCCTCACAAATCCCTGTAGCCTCATACCTGTTACTGTGAAGAAAATTATCCCAGCCAAAAACAGCACAGCACAGTGAGCAAGAAGATCTAGATTTTGTTAGATAACTGCTGCAATTCCTCTGACAGGGAAACCTTTCCCTCTGAATGAACCTTTTTGCAGTCAAAAATCATTCTTGCATATACCCGCTCACTTTCTGAGCTTGTCTTCAAGAGTTACCACTGCCCTGCTCTCCAGTTTTGTGGGGTTCTTTGCCTGTTTATGCCAGTTTATGTCAGCTATTTAATGGGAATCTTCTATCTAATTTTTCAAGGAATTCTTTGTTAAATACATTTGTGTACAACATTTTTTTTTATCCCTGCAACAATCTTTTCTCCATGCTTTAGTTTTTGTTACTGTTGTTTATGTAAAACAATAAAATTCTTAGCTTTCAATCTCTTCAGCTTGCAGCAATAAAAACAAGTGTCAGAGGGTATATTCTCCTTCTTATTTTAATTTCCATTTTTATCTAGATTTCCCTTGACCAGAAATTATATTTTTAGTATTTTTTTACTTGTTTTTTTTCTAATATAGGGAACATATTAAACTTTCCTTTAGTTTCACTTTGGCTCAGGATCAATATTTCAACTACATTCATAACTTTGATATATAGCATTTGGCTGGCAGAGAGTATAAGAAGCAATATATTATTTTCCTCTAAAGAAGAATGGGAATCTGATCTGGAGATTACGCACTAAGCGGTGGTGAGGATTTATTTCAATTCCCCTAAGAACCTGTTAGTATATAATTTGTTGTGTAGGATTTATTACCCTCCCACGAGATTTCACTCAATGTGTAGGAACAGTTCCCTGGTGTACCCAAGGATGGGTTTTCTTATTAATATGATACAGAGTTACCCCACTACTCCATCGGACATTTTCAGTCTTGGCTTTACTTGTCTCCATTAGCTTTTCCAAAGTAAGATCAATATGCTGTATCCCTCTGCTTTGATTACACTACCATATACAGATTTATCTTTATTAAAAATGCAGCCAAAGTCATCAGTAGTACCTCTTGTGGTCACAAATCTTTAAATGTGGAATCTCTAAAGGATAAAGTCCCAATAGCAAATTCTTAAAATGTTTTATTTTCAAAAACTTTCTTTTTCCCCTATGCCTAGTCACTATACAGTTCACTGTTAGCATTCTGTGGAGATGTTAAAATCTTCCTATCTGAATGGTATAATTGCTGTAGTTTTATAAAGTAATTATTTAAAAAGCACTTTGAATTTCTAACCCAACATGTATCTATGTCCTTGGTTTCTTCCCAAATTTGCCCTAAACCAGGACAATCTAATTCTAAGCCTTAGGGTAACTTTAGCTGTGCATATACTCAAGACATTCATAACCACATCCATTATCTGTTGAAGTCTACATAAAAACTCCCTGTGAATTTGGTGAATATCAAATTCAAGGAGATTTTTTCTTTTTTTAATTATGCTGAAGGAGTTTCTTGTACATGGTCCTATCATTGGCTTAAATGCTTCATTAGACATCTTATTCCCTCTTTTGCAAACAGAGCACAAGAATCACCAAGCTCTTTTAATTTTAAAGGAGAATTTGAGATTTAAAATAAATTATAGGAGATAATGTTAGTAAAAGCATAGTTCATGAGTGTTGTAGGTACACAGCATCCAGGGGATGTGTAAATCATAATTAAATGGTTACAAAGGGAGGTTTCTTCCAACTCTATTTCTTAATAACTATGATTATTATTGAAATTATCTAAAATCCAAAACTTTATTACCAATTTCACTCTTTCAGTTCCATTAAAATAGAAGAAATCAGCGTTACAAAAAATCAGCGTTACAAAATTTGAATATGTCCTACTTTATGTAATGCATATATATATATATATATATAAAATTAGAAAAAAATGAACTTGCAATCATAGAAATACAGATTACAAGGAACTTCCAGATATCACCTAGTGTAGCCTGCCTTTTCAAGTAGGACTGTGCTAGCACCAGATTGGTCAGTCACAGGTTTACTTTAGCAAGCTGCTAGAACTTCCAAGGACAGAAATTTCACAACTCCCGAGAAAGCCTGTTCCAGTAATACTGTACACTGACAGTGACTCCTTTCTTCTAATAATCATCTGAAATCATGGTTTGTGGCCTTTTTCTGAATTGTTAGAGGATTGAAATTCATATTTAAATATATATTTTTTTCTGGAAATTATTAAAAACTCCTTAAAAGCCAGAGTGAAGACTATGTATGCAGAAAACATGACCAAAGATGTCCAGGGATAAATAACCTGGATAATAAATAAACTAAGAATAAAAACTAAGATAAATAAACTAAGAATGCTTCCTTCTCCAGCCAGCTTTCTGTTGTCCATGCACCTATTCTAATGATGTACATATTCTAATCTTGAAGTCATTCCTCATCTGATTGTTTTTTTGGAAAGCAAAATCTTATTTTTCCTGCTTCAGTGTGTTTCCTACAAGTATTTTTATGGTGAACAATGGCTTCATATGAGTGGCGGAGTTGACTGATTCAGCAAACATAAGAAATCTTGAGTGTCAAAATAATTAACCCATATGCAGCCTCAGTCCATTCTTTGGCAAAGAGTGAGAACCAGACAAATTTGGTTTTGACTAGTAATGAAAAAATCCCATGGCAGAGAATGGTTTTGAAAAGGGAATTTAGTCGTCACAAAAAATTCAAGCTGAGATGCGAGGTCAAAAATTAGCATGACATGTTTGGAGCTTATCTTGGCATCTCGGACAGAGCAGAAAGCTGATATAGAAAGGTCTCCAAAGGAAAATGCTCCTATTAATTGCAAAGAATCTTCATACAAGGATACTCATATTGCTCAAATGTGTCAGGGCAAAAGGAAAGGCTGCGTAATTTTTCCACAAAAATATTTACCTCAGTCTAATTGCAATGGCAACTGTTAATGAAATAAAGCTATTCATCCCTGCCATCATAGCCCAGATTAAATGGCCCTAAAATCACTGAAACAGCATTTCTGTGATTAGGTTGATGGGTATTTACAGTCCTTAATGAAACATTATATAGTCATTTGTGCAAAGCATGAGCATATTGTGTACTGAAATTGTCTCATAGCCAAGTTAAAATTATCTGGGATACAGACAGGATCTCAGCAGCATGCTATGCTATTAAAAAACAAAACAAAACAAAACAAACAAACAAACAAAAAAAACTCCAAAAAAAGTAATAATTCTATTTTTTGTCATTTTTACAAACTTGTATAAAATGTTTTAAAGTTAACTTAACAGCAACCTTACAGAATGTTATTATTACGTTGCTTTTTATGTAAAGTATTACATTGAAAAGAAAGTAAAAAACACCCTGATTTTCTATATTCAGAGGCAGTAGAACTGACTAATCATGTTGGCTTATCCCTGGGACCCCAGGTTTTCCTTTTTTCCCCAGAGTCCACTTTTCATTTTCTAGTTGCTGTAAGATTATTGCAAGTTTTATAATTTCTTTGAGATGTGACTAAGGCAAATTTTTCTCTACCATCTGGAGTGCTCCTCTTTTTTATTTTTTTTTTTCTGAATGCATTGTTGTAACTTTTTCTATACTGTGACTGAAGTGTGGCCTGTGGATGTCAAACCTGATTCGGGAAAGATGAAGAGTTGTCTGTTGCATTTTTCTTTTTATTTTAATTAAAAAGCAAGATGTTGAGATTGTTCATCTGCTTTCACCATAACCTTGGGATTTTCTAATTTGCCTTGAGTTGCAGTGCAGAAACTCTGCTTCCTTTAGTTCTGTCCTGATCCTGCCATTGATTGTTTGAATTCAAAATCAGGAATCAGATTCAGGTAAAATTCCCTAAACACGTGTCAAACTTTGAACAACATATCGAAACTATTACAGTCAAAGGAGAGACTGCTGTCAGTGGAGCCTGAATGATGTGCCAGCCCATCCTCACAATTAATCAGTGAGTACCTGATTAATTTATTCAGGGGAATCTCTCCTCAGCTGTCTGCATCTCTCACTGGCCAAAGTCTGCTATACGTTTTCATGTGTACAAACTAAGGAGCTTGGACATTGTCACTTGACTCTTGATTTTATCTCCTGAGCTCAAGCTATGGGGACTTGTATATTCAGTGCACGAAGGTCTTATTTCTGTGTTTGGTAACAGCTACCATGACATCATTCTGCCTACAGCTGAACAGAGAAGAGCCAGCTGGCAGCCAATATCTCTCCTTTTGATTTCTGTACAAACCACCCAAATAGCCAGGCCACTTCTATTTAGGCTTTCAAATCCTAACTCAGATCCTGACATTCTGAGGTTTTTCTATGGGTGGTAGATGCTTTTGTCACTGCCTTACCTTTCTGGAATTAAATGCTCTCCCTGAAAGCTTTTTATGTATTATAGATGATTAAAATTTGTCTAAAAAGATTCTGGCTATGCCTCTATTTAGTTAGTTTTCCCAGATATTCTAAGAATTAAAGACATCATAGTCTGCTAAGTGAGAATAGGAATTACCAGGAAAAAACTTTTTGACATTTTTGGACAGTTCCAACCAAACCAAGCATACGTGTGTAATGCCTAATGAAATGCTGTAATCCTTGATTCAAAGAAGTTTGTCAGCAAATTTTTAAATCCATACCAACTAATTGAAAATATATAACTGTAAAATTCTGAAATAAGTCCTTAGCTACTGTAAATCTTTTTTAAAGATTTACAATCTTTTCTAATGGCTGTTGAAGTCCAGCTGGGAGGTAAGACCAAAGCAGTGATCTGAGGTTACATCTTTTTTATTGTCAGAGCACTTTACAGCCCAAAGAACTTGCTCATGAGTTGCAGAGTTTGCAATAAGCTAATTCCCAGATTGACTACAGGTTAACAAAAGCAAAACTGCTTCAAGAAAAGCACAATAGTCAGCACCTTGTCCCTGAAGTTATTTTGCAAGTACCTAAAAAACCACACAAAACCAACACAAGTGTGATGAGCTACTGATCTGAGATTTCACAAAAAGTCCTAAATAAAAGCATTGCCAGATCCTTAGATTTGCTAGCATATCAGTGAAAATTAAACCCACTGCTCCTCTGGACTGAGTGCTTCAGTGCAGTACTTTAAGTCTTGAACTGCTTGTTTAATGGGCTGTGAGATCTTTCCTATTTTCTATTCACAGAAAAAATAAATAGTATTGTTGTTAATTTTTTTAAAAAAATCAACAACTCTAATTCTAGATAAAACTCTGTGTGTGCTGAAAATTATGAGATTATCAGTACAAAAATCTGTCTTTTCAACTGTGCAAAGGTGAAACACACCAGTATTTCAATAGAAGATATGCTCAGGGATAAAGGGGCTTCCTCTCTTTAGGAAATAAAACCTTGGCATCATTGCATGTCTTGTGGGTTTAATAAAAGGCAAATAGAATTTCTGGGAACTAAAGTGTAACATCCATGCAAGCCAGGAGAACATACCTCCTGCTGATTTTGAAGAAAAGCTCCAGGAGAGAGAAAAGCAAAAATCAAGGAAAAAGTTGACAAGGAGCCATCAAGATTACCCAGCAAAGCCAGGTTGGAGTTTTTAAACCCAGTGTTGCAGAATGTACACCATAAAGTTAGATAAGAGAAAGTGATACCTGGTGAAGCTGCTCCAAGCCGTTCTTTTCCCATTGGCCATTGTGCCAGAGAAGACTCAGAAGATATCAAAGTATCTGTCCATGTTTGCCCTGCCCATGGATAAATTTCTGTTCTTGTATAAGGGAATATGGAGCACATGCCCAGATGAAATCCATGAGTGGCTTACCATAATTTTCAGTTTTATACTCTCCCAACATATTCCATGGTTGCTGAAGTTTTTCTCTTCCTTGAAACAGCCTCAGCTTCCTTCACGAACCCAACCTGGTTCCAAAAACACATATTCACTTTGCCCTTTGTCGCTTTTCTCAGCATGGCTTCCATACAGCTTGATAGACACCATGGCCCATTTCCCATGATCTCAGTCTTCCTTTTCTTGCCATACTCAGCTGTGGGAATTTTTACTTGGGCAGGTGTTCTGCACATATAATGAAGGATAAAGGTGCCAGGTAGGCCAAACTTTGGCTTATCATGTTCTGATGGGACGAGCATATGGGTTTACAGGCTGCTTTTGGTCCTGCCAGTAAAAAGCCATGTAGTAAATTGTTTTGTCTATCCCTGCATCATACAGCAGAGCAGAGATGAGCTCTTTGTAGTAAATTCCAGGAAACTTGCAACATGTGTGGTCAAATGGTTTTTTTAGAACTCACACATCATGTGCACTTTGTTCTCTGATTAAATTCTTGTCATTCACTATTCTGTTTCCCCCTTTGCTTCAAAAATGATTAAGAAAAACAGTCCTTGAAAATTTAATGTTTAAAATCTTTCATCCAAAATATAGGTAATTTCTCTAATTAAAGCCTGAACTAGTTCCCTTGTTCTCTGGAGAATCTAAAAAACCGCAGAGATGCTACGGTAGAAGCTGAGTCAGTGATTCTGATCAAGTAGCAAGAATATACTGTGTTCTTATTAAAACTTGTTTTAAGATGTGCTTTTTTGAGGGGGGAGGAGGATTAATGATGCAGGAGATGAGAATTCCAGGTAGGCCCTAACCTCTGTCAAATTGGGAATCAGATTCCAGGTGTAATTTACAGAGACTGAAGACCTTAACCTGAAGTATTCAGTGGTGTAGAGGGTTGCTGTCCAAGACCAGGATCCCGTGTGGCTCAGGGCACATTCTGCAATCCTGTGGAGTCATCAGATCTGCCAAGCAGCATCAGAGACCTTTGTTACATGGTGATGGATGACGGGGTGTCTGCAGGGCCTGGCCTGGTGACAGCACATGAAGGAGCAGTGATTCACTCTGCTCAGGTCACCAGGGGCATAATTTTAATAGGACCACTCTTGCAATTAAAGTCCAGGCTCCTTTAAAAACCTGTGCTTTGAGATATCCATGTTCATATTTACAGCAGTGATATCTCTCCCAGAGCTTCATGGAAATGCCTTTTCTTGTCCTGCCTGGTAACTGTTTGTCACCAGTGCAGAAGTGACACACCAGTGACACACCAGTGACACACCAGTGGCATGCTGGTTTCCATCAGGGATATTTCTGGCCAGTGGTGAGAGCACAGCAGGGCCAGCATCAGCACAGATCTCTTTCTCCAGGCACTGGAGGAAGCTGAAGAAGGTTAGCTTCAATACAGAGGGGTGGGAACAATTCTTCTTGGAAAGGTATTTTAAATCAAATTAAACCTTTATTGTGACATTAAAAAAAAAAAAAAAAAAAAAAAAAAAAAAAGCAAATAAATGCACCTTAAAATTTTACTCTGGTGCTATGATACATGCAAATGAACCAGATCCTCTCTACATCTGACATATTTGCATATTGTGCATCAATAGGCTTTGAACTAGCATTGAGGTAAACAGACTAGATTGACAAGCTTTCCATTACATTAAAATATTAGATCATGGCTCTGTGTTTACCTGAAGTTCAGAAATGTGACACAATAAAAAATATGTCATTTAGAACCTATTTATTGGGGAGTTCTTGGATGCTCTCTCTCTCCCTTCTTTAATTTTTCATTCAGTAAAATCCCCAAGTTTTGAAGCAGATAAGGACCTCAAATACTCCATGAATATTAGCAACATAAATCTTAGTAAAAAAACTCCCAACACTTAGAGGTAATTATATAACGTCACAGATGGCAGAATAGATCTCTAAAGCAGATATTTGCTCAAAGGCACTTATCAATTTCATAATACAGTGCACAAGTGTTCATTCTTTATTCAAGCTGAAAGAACACTGCCAATTTATTGTGTAACCATGTTCTGCCAATGTCCTATATAATGATATGGGGGTTTTTTGTATTATGGACTTCTCCATTACTTGCCTTTCCCATTATCCACATGTTGTCTGCCAATGGCAGAGGCAGAGCCAACACTAAGGCTAAAGACCATATTTATCTTCCAGTTCACAGGTTTTTATTTCTTGATGGTATTTTTTTCCTGATTTTTTTTTTTTTTTTTAACATACAGTATTATTTACCACAGAGTTAAGCAGGCAGGGTTTCAGACTGAGAAAAAATGGAAGTGAGAAGAAAGAGTGTTAAATTCCTTTTTCTACCCTGGGAGAGTAGAGCAATTTAAAGTGCTCTCATACCATCATAATGTTAATTTCCCCCCCTAGTGCTTTCTGGCATCTGGCTCTATTCCCCCATGCAAAGGAGCTTTACAGAGTAATTTGTCTCATTAGAATTTTTCTTCCTGAAATGTTAAAGTAAAATAAATGAACATAGTATCTCGCTCAATATATTGATGTATATAAATATAACAATAGATAGACGCAAATTTATTTCATAAAGGAAAGTGTATCTTAATAATATTCATTCCAAAATTTAACCAGAAAGTAAGAAATTTGATCTGCAGTTATCTTTAGGACCTCAATTCAGCCTTCTTGTGTATAACAGCTACAATTCAGTCCTGCAGGAAACTGGAAAAATGCTAACAGGATTTCTTGAAAAATGTGATGCTTTTTGGATTGAAGGACATCTTAAAGATTGGATATTACTGCCTTTTTCACTTGCTCAAATAAAGTTCACTGGTGAAAATGCTTCTTAAATGAAGAGTGGAACTGTTGAAGCTGCTTTAGGTAGAAATTACATCCAAAAGAAACCCAACAAAAAAGCCAAGCTTTTTCTGTATTTTTTTTCTTTGGTACTGCAGTAGCAGACAAGTTCTGAAAAATACAAAATACTTTACTACACCAGGAAAATGTGTAATCCTGCATGCTCTTCAACTGTATTGGATCAACATGATCTGCTGTGGTCTGCCAGTATGTGAAGTGCTGCAGGTACTGCTCAATGTAACTGCAGGATCTGGAGCAGATGACCGTGACAGCCACCAGTTTTCTGCATGCTTTCATGTGAAAATGACTCGCTGAGAAGGACTGTCTTGCTTATGTTGGGTTTTTTATACATAGTCTATTAAATTGCAAAAGTTCTCCCTTGATATGAAACCTTCTGCACTTGAATTAGTCATTCTATGAATAACAGCATTCTGATACATAGTTTAGAGAAAGTGTGTCTGTGTGTGCACACTTTTTGAAAGGCAACCTCCTTTGTATCTCCTTGCACCCTTCAGGTACCATCTGAAAAAAAAGTTAAAGACATGATGAAAAACAGGAAGGGAAAAAGGCAGTATCCCCTTTCTACTTTTCAACTGAGAAGGTTTTTTTATTATTTCTGACAAATTTGATTAGAGCAAAAATAGTTCTAAATTATGTTACCTGTTATTTTTTGTAATTCTTGAAATTGCCTTACATCAAAAAGAGTATTAAAGATCCCTAGATGTGTTTGATATAATCAGAGCAGAGTTATTTAAAGGTCTCAGTGGACTGCTAGCCTATCTAGATAGAATTATATCTTGCAATCCCTGAAGAACAAAAGTCCGTCAAGCACTTAAAAAGCCAGAGATGAAGGACTATACTTCAGCTAGGGCAAGTATAAGCTAAAAATGGCTAAACATAGGCATTTGGGAAATGTGTCAATCCTGACTGCTCAAAAATAGAAATAATTATGTAAATCTTGGCTCTAAACCAGAGAATGGGTGAGTTAGAAAGGTTGTTAAGTATGGTCACATACTTCAGTAAATTAATTCAATCTCCTGTCAGAGATTAGAGATCCCTTATGAAGGTGCTAAAAAGATAAATTGCTGAGTGGCAATTTGGGTCAGACCAACTTAGCTCGTTCAGTGCTGGGGAAGAGTGGGATAGAACTCTCTGCTCCAAATGTCTAAGCACCCAGGCAGGCAATTACAGCCTCTGAAGAGCATCAAGAGCAGCCAGGCGTGGTTACTTCCCAGACCTGCTCACAGTGAACAAAATGCTCACCCTTAGAACAGCTCATGTTGCACTTGAAAAGAGACTGAGCAAATTGCAAAAGGAAGATGGAAGGACTGTGATACAGGTGTCCATTTTTTTCTGTCATAGTTTAAATTTATTTAATGGTTTATGGACAAAGGCTTCCTTGTGGGACTTCCAGTTGTTCCCACCACAGAAAAGTAGAACATTAAATATGAGATAGTAGGAAAGAAAAAAACACAATCTCTTTCTGCTTTGCATAATTTGATAAATATTGCTTCTCAGGAGCAAATACTGTTTTCAACACTGGGATCCAACTCCCATTCACCCAAAGAGAGGTTGAGTGGAGAAAACATCTGTGGCATTTTATAAATGTGACTGATAAATTGCATTCCATCTCTCAGATTATGAAATCAAGCCTTATATTCTTCAGAAGGGAACTTTCAATGGAATCACTCCAGTTTCTGAGTAGCTAATAGAGCACTGTGTCCAGTTTTGCAGTAAAAGACATTTTCATCTATTGTGATGGTGGCCAAACACTGGACAAGGCTGCCCAGAGAAACTGTAAATCTCCTTCCATCCAAACTTTCAAGACTTGATTGGGACAGACAAACCTAGTTGGATTGAATCTTCTTTGAGGAGGTGCTTGAATTACATGACACCAAGAGGTCCTTTCTAATCAAATCTGTGCTTCCACAGCATGCTAGAAATGTATTCTTTTTAGAGCTAAAATTGTGATGTATACCCTGTGGATCACCTGTGTGATCTCAGTTCAGCTGGCCATGCTGGAGGAGCTACAGAGATGTACCAGGAAGTGACTGTCTCTACAGCTGACAGTTTTGACACTCCAAAAAGTGGGCTTAAGTACTCATCACAGTTATACAAAACAGATGAAGATAAAACCCCCTCAAAAAAAAAACCCCATTAAATAAATTAGGAGTTAGGATTTTGTATGTGAAAGAGTAGGACAACAGCAATTTATAACTTACCTACCTGGGCTGTGGCTACTGATAATCTGGAAGGGCATAGGTATGAGCACTGATGTATGACTGCCTATGCTGTACACTTTAATCACAGAAGCAAGCTCCAGTGTTCTGGCAAACCCTCCATATTTAACAGTATTTGCCAAGCAGCTGCAAAGAGGTACTCCTCCCATGCAACAGGATGCATTTTGGAAGTGGAGCACTTAATCACAGGCTTGTCTTTCTATTACTTCCAGACAAATAGTATTAATTTTCATAGGTCTAATAAGTCGTCATTATCTCTCTGGTAAGGACATATCACTCAGAGCTGCCTCAGCAAGAAGAGATGAAGTAGCAAACTCTCTCTCTGTGCCATTTGGTGGAGTTGCAAGCAAATGCCTGCTGTTCTGGGCAAGAATAACAAAACAAAGCAACATCTTGTTGAAGCATTAAAAAAATGTTTCATAGAACCACCTGCTAAAATGGCAACCAGATTAAGTTTAACAAATATGGATATAAAATGGATGTAATTTTTAAAAATTTCAAAGGTTTAACATGAGATTTAAAGATGACTATGCAAAGATCCGTAATAAAACATGATAAAATGATGCAAGTACTCTAATAAATTAACCTGTAAAAAATTATTTTTTTGTAAATAGTTTTTCTCTGTAGTGCAAAAGTCATGTTTTCACACTGACATGTAGGAAAATGGTTTAAAATAATAAATAAAAATTATAAGTCTTATTTTTGATTTATGAACAGAAACAATTCATGGCCATCGATCTATTACTGTAAAAGTATAAAAAGTCTTTTGGAGTCTGGAGACAAAATACAGCATCATCACATGACTCAAATGTATCCCTTCCCCAAACCTGGAAATTCTCTCACATATTTTTTCCTTTTTCCCTTTTATTTTTAATATCCTCTTTGCTCTTATTTTGCTTGCCTCTCACAGGTTACATCTATCAGGCTTTTTAAGTACCAGCCCTAGACAAACTAAATTGGCCCTCCTGTTGATATAGATTAAAGGTAGAGCAGTATGAATTGCTTTGCCTTAATCCTACTATATGCAGAACCAGCTCAGAGCAGAGCAGTTTATGGTTTCAGACTGATCAGAAAACATAACCTGAAAATTGTTCCTGCATTGCTAAGCATCTTAAGACTCCTTATTTGGAACCATGAGAAAGTAAGAGTTGTGTTCATTAAAACATTATTTTGTAAAAAATCATTAGCATTATGAATTATCCACTGATTTATTAATATGTTACACTGGAAAAAAAAAAGTGGCTGGAGAGTATTTGAAGAATCTGAAGCTCTTTTTTTTTTTTTTTTTTTTTTTTTTTTTGGGATCTGGCAGGATGGAAGAGAGGCAAAATGGCTGCATAATGTTGCCCATTCAAACTCTGGGGTGTTTTCCATAATTTTGTTCATCCTCCTTTTTCAGTTTACTGGCTTCTACTCTGCCGGCCTTGTTTTGCAGTCAGTTATTTAGAAGTAATACTTTGTGAGGAGGTGTTGCAAGAAAGTGGACCACAGATTAGGTCAAGGAATTTGGAGAGCTGGAGGTGTATGGGAAGACAGCATAGATAAGAAACAAAGCATGCTATGGAGATTGAAGGTAGGGTGAGTGGGTGGAGAAAATCAAAATAACAGGAAAGAAACAGAAATATAAGTGGTAAGGGCTTGAAAAATAATTAAAAAAACCCCAAAATCAGTAGGTGCATGGAAAAGGAGAAATAATCTCAGTGAAGTGAGATGAATGATTTAATAGAAGCCTATTCTGCATCATGCACAATGGGATCTTCCTTTGGGGAGATCTAGGTAGCCTGCATGGTGAGAGGAGGTGCATCTCTTATATACAGTCTCTGCTATTTTTTTGCATGGCCTTTGTCCCAGGTTCGAGCCAGATGTCCAGAGAGTAAAAAAGCCAGGGCTACAACAAAGACATTCCTGTCTGTGTTCTGTACAAGAATGATATGGCATGGATATGGGCTTGTCTGAGGAAAAGCCTTAGTGGCCCAATCTGCCTTTTTTCATTTTTCTGTCATTAGTTATAATTCCTAAGAATTCAGCTGTTTGTAAATATACTTGTTCAAGCTGATTGCAATCCTGTTATCTTTAGAGTATTGAGAGAACCAGAAGAGAATGGATGCTGTGAATTTTGTGTCGTGGGGGAGACCCTTAAGTTTCAGCAAAGAATGGGTGAATGTCAACATCAAGTCTCACACAGAGAGTGTACTTACATGTAGCTTGAGGCCTGACACCTACTCTGGTGATTCAACAAGCTTACTTCATATGAAAATATGAAAATGTTTCATATTTTTAATTTTTTCTGATTTTATTCTGTTCTTCTTCTCTTTTCCACTAAATACAAAAAAATCCTAGAATGGTTTTTGTTTGGTTGGTTGGTTGGTCATTTTTTACTCCAAGTTAATGTCTAATAGATGCCCAGAAGCAACTGCATTCATCAAGTTCAGCAGTTTCAAAAGCTAGCCCATAGTTAAACTGGAAGACCTGCCTTAAATCCTTTTACAATTCTATTCAATTTCTTAATTCCATATGCTTAGGAAGGTGTTTCATAAGTTAATTAAGTAAATAATAGGCCATTAAGAAAAGTTAATTTTTGTTTTATTGCAATGTCTTTGTTTTCTCTTTCTAACTAAAATTGGAGTAGTTTCTATCCAGCCTTATACAGAGATCTCTTCATGTCACTTATCATTTTCCTTTTTCAGGTCTGGGTAATTTTAATGGTCATGGGCTATTTTCTTGATAAGATGACTTCAGCTGAGCATGGAATTCCAAGTGAGAGTTCATCATTCTTTTCTCTACTAGGAAAATAATAGATTTCTTACTATTTTGTGTCCTGTTGCCATTATCTTTATTTCTCCCCTCTAAGTTTTTAAGTTCATCTGTAATTCTAAGTTCAGCTGTAATTCAGCAATAATGTCTTCAAATTATTTTATCCAGTGAGCATTGCTGTGCACTTCTCAACAGAGATTTTATCTGCCATTACATTACCTGGTCACCTGCCTATGTAGGATTCCTCTGAACATCTCAGTCTTTTCCAACTTTTAGTGAAATTGAATATTTTATGTCGAGTATCTATTTTCTGATCTTCCTCAGCCCTTTAATTAATAGCTAGGCAATAAATAATAACAAGTAACAAGTTGTTAATGTCTCTGTCCTTACTTTCCAGGCAGACTGGGATTTTTGCCACTGTTTTTAATGATTTAAGAATTTAATAATTCAAGAATTTTTAGAATTAATGGAATAAATTATGTAAAGCAAATATTTGTGTATGTGCATGTTTGCATGGGTTCACATGTCAAAGAGTCCCTTTTCTCAAACTGACTCAAAACCCAGCTGGACATGAACAACCTGCCCAAGTTGGTCCTGAGTGGAGCAGGAGGTCAGGCCAGGTGACATGAACCATTTTACAGAATAGAATCATTGACTCCTTTAGTTTGGAAAAGGCTTAAGATCATCGAGTCCAAATGCAAACCAACCTGTGAATTTCATCGTTTGCCCAAATTGCTTTCCAACACAAATTTCATACTTATTTCAGCTAGAAGGAGAAAGTTTGGATGAAAAGGGGAGTTTGAAATCAAAACATTTTAATTAACCACAAAGTTATTATAAGATTTATCACTTAATGTTATCACCGATTTTAACTTTATCTTAACACTTTGGCTTGTCTCGAACTTCTCACAAAATCTCAAGACCTACATGAAATCTATGTTATTTTCTACACAATTCTTCTTTTTCACTCCAAATTACAACCAAAGTAGCTCTTGATAGTTTGTGACTTTCACGAAAATTCTTTCCCCTCTTTGCCTGCAGCTTCTTTCCCAGATCCTTTAAATCTGACAGGGACAATCAGCCTTAGTCCTACAGGGGAATTTTACAAGTGTCTGCTGCTGGCTGAATTATTTAAAGAAATGGAAACAATGTTGAAAAGTTAAAAATAATTCTATATTCAACTCACTTTCTAACACTTTATTCTAATATATTACTCTCACATATGTGTCCATTCATCAGAGTGATTTGAACTATTATTTTAAACATACTACAAGGTAATTCTTCTAAGATTTTCTCAGAAAAAACAATTTTGTGGGTCAACCCTGCAAAGCAACCCCACACAGCCATTTATTCACCGCCTCCCACAGTGATGGGGGACAATTTTCACCTTTGTGTAGAATAACCCTGGATGGGAAACTTGTCCCTGGTGTGCTGGTGTGGGCTAATGTGAACAGATGTGTTTGACACTGTGGTGTGCAGAACTAGGATGATCCTGAGAAGGATTCTGTGCCTGGCTGGAATGATGTTGGAAAATTGTCCTGGTGGTAGGACAGAGCAAGCTGAAGTGCTCTCCAACAGCCAGGACCTGGAGTGAAGCAGAAGTGACAGACAACACCTGCTGTGCAGACAGAAGGGACATCACGTAATCTTAACAAAAAAACCTCAGTGCACATATAGGTGATCCATAATTCATGTCCTTTTCTTGCTGCGCCGAGGGATTCTGCTGCTGAGATGATGCTGGATGCTTCTGGATGCTGCTTATACTTGAACATAACGTGTGGCATGAATATGGCATACCAGTATGGATTGATGAAACGTGTCCAAAGTACTGTCTTGCCGGTAGGCTGCCTTTTGTCCAATAATTTAGGATCAGCATTATTATCATTGATTATAATCATTTCACTTGAAATGTGGAATCAAGTTTTTTTGTGAGTAAATACCCCAGAGCAATAGACTTGGATCTAATGAAATAAATAGGTTTCCTTCTACTGTCACCCAGGCAGGAGAGGAAAGTGATTTTTAATCATCTTCTGTAGAAAGAAGAAGAAAAAAACATTGGAATCCTGTTCACAAATGCCCTACTGAAATCAATGAAGTTAGACTTGGAGCCTTCAAACTTCCTTCAAATCACTGATTGCTGAGAGCAGATGTAGTTAAGGAACTAATCAAAAAGCTCACCTATTTTATAATGATATAATGCTACAGAAGCAGTCACTGGGCTATCTGATCTGAGGGCAAGCTGTGACACAGGACAGTGTTTTGGGCTGGGGTCTTCAGCAGCTCCAAGGAAAACAAGCTACATCCCCAGCTCACAATCAGGTCAGGAGAGCAGGCAGAACTAGGCATTGGCAGTGGGAACCAGTTGTGAACCATCTTTGGTTAATAATGAGATTACAGCTGGACTAATTATTTTGATATAAGGGAAAAGATGGACCTATTGTGATATTATCCAAACACTGGAAAAAAGACCCAAATATGTCTTCCACATGAATTAAAAAAAAAAAAAAAAAAAAAAAAAAGACCAAAAATACTAAATGTATTTTTCTTCACTAGCACAACTTAGCAGGGATTCACGTGTAGAAGAATAGGTTCTTGACAGACCAAAACCAGCCTCAAGATACTTTCGTGCTGTAACCTTTTATTTCCACCTCGTCTGACTGCCCTGATATGTGTCAAACTGCATGCCATTGCCTTGACATAGAACATTGTAAGCAATTATTTGGCAATAAAACCCTACCTACCTAATTTTATGAATAATGGCAAGGCAGAACAGTGACAAAAACTGCACAATTTCATGCACTGTAGTTACAGCTCCCCGTAAATTCTTGCTGTGGGTATCCTCTCTGGAGCTTTGCACAGTCCCTTCCCTCCTTGTGTTTTAGGGAGTTAACCTTGTGTTCCTTAAGAGAGAAATTAAAAGAGAAGAAAAATCTCACCCCTAATTAAATAGTGAGAGAATTTTATAAATAGACATAGTTACAATTATGTTCACTGAGACATTCACTGAGCCTCTGCACTCCCAGTAATTGTCTCACCTTAAACTGCACTGCAGTTACCACTAATGTACATGTTCCAAAAGCTCCACAGAGTGGGAGAGAGATTAGCCTAATTGGTGATAAGAGAAATTGTAGAAGGCTCTGTAGTTTGCATGTAAGTCTCAGAAGTATTAATGAACTGGTTGGTTAAAATTAGGTAGAATGTGGATCTTCCTACAGGCTAAACTACTTTTGGGAATTCAGTGGTTCATAATTGAAGCCAAAAGTCCCTCTTTTAAACATTATTACCATAATAATTCTCCTATGTATAAGAAACCAAAAAGAAGTTCTTCAGCAGTGTTCTATACTGCACAAAGGGTGTGTTTCCCATATATAACTTGTTAGTATCAGGAATTCGGGTTTCTTTGAATTGATGTTAGTGACAGCACGTGAAAACACAGCTAATAAAGACATTGGGTCCTACTTCCAATCCTATTAATAAAATGATTTGAAAATCATATACTGAGACTTTGTTACCTATTGATTTACACCTGGAGATAAGCTGTGCCTGGATGTGCTTCTTGCTCTGCTTCTATAACTTTTTGCACCTTTGTACATCTGACACCACTGCTCAGGGCACCCAGACTGGAGCAAGGTGAGGAGGAATGGATGGTGGATTGAATCAGTGGGATTCAACCCCAAATTCAGCAGAAAACAAATAAATTATTATGAACTGTAGTCTAGGAATAAAACTTTTGCAAATAATTCACAGGACAAGATATAAAACTGAAAAAGGTAAGACTTAGATATCTAAGGAAGAATTTTTTTCCAAAGAGAGTGTTGAAACACTGGCACAGACTGCCCAGAGTGATGGTAAATGCCCCATCCCTGGAAGTGCAGAGCCCTGAGACACCTAATCTAGTCAACTACAAGAGGTGTTGGACTAGGTGATAGCTAAGGAGCTTTTTCAACCCAAACTATTCTGAAATTCCATGAAATTCTCCTTTGGGAAATATTCAAGATCACAAGAATACCCAGTAGCTCAGTTAATTCTACTTCACAAAGGTGACTTAATACTAAAAAGTTGTTGTTAGTTTAAGTAATTATACTTTTTATATGAGAATATAAAACATCCTCAAAGCCTAACTCGGGTGTATTAATGAAATTTCTAAGCCTCTATTTTTATTTCTCCCCAGTAATACTCCCTATGTTTCTTCTGGAAAGAAAGCAAAAAGTCACAGATCTTGATGTTGCTTAACTTTCCACATCTGAAGGTATATAATTAAACTAAATATCTTCGTATTTCAGCAAAAGATCCTGACTTGGTAGAAACACTTAGAGTATATTTCACAGATTAGTCATCTGGAAAACAGAAAATAAAATTGTGGCTATCTGTGATCTCCATTCTGATGGGGTGTGACATGAAAGTCCAGAACTTGACTTCATTTTTGAGTTGTTGGGGAAAGAGTTCAAATCATGGTCTCTCAGGATATCATTTTATTACAAAATAAAAATGCTCAGGAGGAAATCATTAGTTCCAGGAGACAAGACCAAATAGCACAGAGTGACTGCACTGCTGAAAGGATAATTGTCCCTAGAGCAGACTGGACTTACCAGCACTGTGTGTCCCTTGGCTTTGCTTGCCCCCTGCCTTGTGTATTGGTCCTCAGATGCTAATATTGGTTTTGCACATTTTCAGTTCAAACATTTGAAACAACGGGAAGCTGTTACACAACACTCCAGAATGGTGTTTCCATAACACGGTGCTGAAGGGGTTTTACACCCTGGGATACAGCAGGATGATGCTGCAGGTGTTTGAGGATGTCACACTGTTAAAATAGCACTGGGAAACAGTGCAAAACAGAAAAAGCCAATCTGGTTATGTCATTTAGACAGACTTTTGCTTGAAGACAGACCCTGGGTGAGCGTGAAGGTGTGCTTTTCAGCTCTGGGAGTTTTAACTCAGATGAATGATTAATTGTGCAGGAAGTAAACCCCTGGACAAAAACAATTGCAGAAATTCTTCAGAGGGCAATTTTGTATCTGCTTGGCCCTTTGTCCTTGGCTGCCCTTTTCAAAAGCTGCAATCTCTGTCCAGACACTAATAAGGAAGTCAGCTGCCAAAGTTCAAGGGAATGATAGTGAATAACGAAACAGCAATTAGATATTTCCTCTCTGGAAGTGAAATAAAAATAATTAAATGTTTTTTAGAGATCTAATTTTTAAATTTATTTTGGATAGTCCTAATTTTTAAGTAATCTTGCAAAACATATCTACTTGTCTAGATTCTTTTGTCACCTTTGTCAAGAAGGTGGTCTGACAGCATTCATCACCTTGAGGTAAGAGTTCAGGGTCTGCCTCTCCAGCTACCTTAGGTTCCCAGAATGTTCCTGACAGAGAACCAAACAAATTCTGCAATTTTTTACTTCTTACTGTGTTGTACAGCTGCTGAATAAGGCTGACTATTCATAAAGGAAATTGCAGACCCTGGACAAACTCCCAGTGCAATCCCTTTCATTTAAACAAAATTGAAAAATATCACTAATGAGGTGCCAAATTAAGGCAGCAAGTGCTCATATACATTCCAGGCAGCTGATTATCTCTCATCAAGGTGCCTAAGTAATACAGTCCTCATAATGAACTAATGGATTTGCAGGTCCAGTTAACACAAAAGTTCAACCTCAGACAAGTTAAAGTTAATCAAGTACAAAAAGGATTAAATTAGTACATTTAAATTCAACTGACAGAGGCATTAGAGCTGTGCTGCATTCCCTTATTTTCTTCTTTGATGTTAAGTGTTGGGAAGAGAATGGCAGTTGAAGTATCCCACTCTTTGGGGACTTCATGCTTCAGTTCTTTACCACCCATGCATATGGAGTCGCTAATGACAGAGCAGCTACCCATCAGGGAATGCAATTCCACGTAGACATTTTCACCAAAATGGATTATTTCAGCCTCGTTGGTCACAGATTCTGTAGTTTTCCAGTGATTCATCTTACTATTAATAATGTCAGAGAATTTTAGGCCCTTGAATTAAATAATGATAAATAGGAGCCACTGAGCGAGCTCAGCAGAGGCAGTGCTGTTTATTTCAGTGTGAAGCTCTGTCAGGCCTGATAAATCGGATCCCTGAAATAGTTTATAAAGTACTGAATTGATGTGGCGGTTGGTGAGGGAGAGAATTAATGTTACGAAATAGGCCTGCAACCTAGATTTGATGAAAGCTGAGGAAAGCCTTTTATATAAATTCTGTGTCTGTGTAGGAAATGGTTGCAGTGAGAGGTGAAAGAGCTGCACAGGGAAATAATGTGCTGCTGTAATCTCGGTGGGCACAGGTCAGGGAAGAAGGCACTCTGCGGATGCCGGCAGTGCCGGAGCTCTGCGGCGCTACACCAGCGCTGTGCCAAGAGGAGGGGTGGTCACAGGCTGCTCATTTATAATACCAAACACTGAGGACACGTGCACAAAAGAAAAATGAAAGGCTTTTCAAAGATGCAGAAGAGGCTTTCGAGTTCCACATGGCTGTCTGTGCCAGGCTGCTGGGAAGGAAGGGATTCTTGATGCCGCCCTCAGTAGTGCAGTTGCTATTTCTAATCTCTGGCTGGATTAATGGTTTCCTCTTCAGATCACTTCATAAAAATCCACTGGAAAATGCATGTTAAAATCATCTTCCATACAGTTCATAACTTTAGGTGGATGCCTTCTAATTGCAGCAGATAGGATTGCTAGGAACGGTAGCCAGTAGCAGAGCTGGCTGATCTGTGTGTGCTGGGACACTTGGCTTTCAGGAAAAACATGTTACCCACAGAAATGGGAACTTTTCAAAGCTGCTTACTGATGGAATTGTGCACATAATTTCTGTTAAGGTTAGTGAGACCTGGTGAAACCAGATGTTACAAGTGTTCAGTAACGTAGGTGCAATATTTCTGGACCAAGCTCAGGGGGAAAGATGACAACAGTGTTTATCCAGCTGTTCCAGTTGTGGCAACACACCAGTGATGAACACCTTACTTACGTGTTTTGCTTACTATTAGGGATTTATATTTTTATATTGATATTTAATCTTTAAACAGGAAGTTCCTTTCTGAGATCCTGATGCAGCGTGAATCATAGAATATGCTGAATTGGAAGGGACGCATCAGGATCACTGAGTCCAACTTCTGGCCATGTGCAGGACACCCCAAGAATCACACCAGGTGCCTGAGAGACTTGTCCAAAGGCTTCTTGAACTCTGTCAGGCTGGTACTATGTCCACTTCCCTGGGAAGTCTGTTCCAGTGCCCAACCACCCTCTGGGTGAAGAACTTCTTCCTGAAATCCAACCTAACCCTGACTCAGCTTTGTGCCATTTCTGCAAATCCTGTCACTGGTCATGAGAATGAGGATACTGGCACCTGCCCCTCCTCTTCCCCTCACAGGAAGCTGTAACTGTACTGAGGTCTCCCCTCAGTTCCCTCTTCTCCAGGCTGAACAGACCAAGTGACCTCAGCCACTTCTCCTGTGGCTTCCCCTCAAGGCCCTTCACCATCTTTGGGGCCTCTTTTGGACACTCCTTGATAGTTTAATGCCTTTTTGTTTTATAATGAGGTGACCAAAACTGCTCCCAGCACTCCAGGTGAGGCTGCCCCAATGCAGGGCAGAGCAGGACAATCCACTTCCTTGTCTGACTGCCTGTTGCCTGGGCAGGGCTGTCCCCCCTGTCTGCCAGGGCATGGCTGATTCCTATTTAACTTTCCATTGACCAGGACCCCAGGCCCCTTTCTGCAGAGCTGCTCTCCAGCCTCTCATTCCCCAGTCTAAATGTACAGCCAGGTTTGCCTCATCCCAGGTGCAGAGGAGTTCTGTGGGTGGAGTTCTGGATGCTTTTCACTCATTCAGTCAATCTGCTGTGCTACTTTTTGATTTCATATTTGTTTGTGAGGGCATGTCCCTAAAGAGACGAAAGGAGGAAGGGCTATTTTTGATGTCGCTCCTTTTCCTGACATTGTGTCACAATAATAAGGGCCAGAGCAATGATTATTCTTGTGGGTCACAGACTTTAAACCCTGCACTAGCCACAGGATGAAGCTGTTGGACTGGGGTTGGTAGTTTTAACAATTCTGTATCTGCTTCTTCCTAAAAGATAGTAAAGGTAGAAAAATATGATAGATGTTTATCACACCTAAAGGCATGTTCTAGGTCTCATGTTAATCCTTTTTTTTTTTCCCATTAAATGGGTCATTGGTATTGCAAATATTCACCATCCACATTTTACAGAACTACAGCATGGCCAAGACCTGAAAACAAGAGCCACAGCTGCTGTTATACAGATCAGTCAGCAGAAAGTCTGATCAATCTAACAGGGGAGTTAGTGGGTTAAGATCTAAAAGGTAATACTTTCATGCAGTTGAAATGTATAATATCAGAACCATATAAATGGTTAGGTAATATTCAGCATTTAGACTGAGTTTTGGAAAGAGCTTTGGTGTTCCCTTTTTTCCCCATCAGGTTTATCCCATCTCTACTAACAACCATAAAATTACTCTGTAAATTGCATAAGTGCATGCAGTATCAAAACAATGAGAACACCATCATGATAAAAAAAAATAAATACACCTTTCCTTTAAATGTATTATTTATCAGTGATGTGCCTGGAAATGACTGGTAACTATTTTCTGTCTCCCTAGTCTTTGGTCCTTCCTTGATCTCGGAACAGCACAGATCTGATTGCAAGTGCCTCATAGAAGGAGGCAAAATACAATGGGCTCAATTAAAAAGTATTCTGATTGCCTTAATATGAACAATTCAATCTCTTAATCTTCACTATCACATGATTAGGGGAAGATTGTAAACTATAAAGTAAGAACAAGGGAAGACTTTCAGAAAGTTCCCCTTAGTATTGATACAAAAATATGTATTTAGAAATTATACAATAATACAGTTTTCTCTGACTTAATATTTTTTGTTCCCTTCTAATTCTATTTGACATAAGAAAGAATTTCTGAATATGAAATAGCTTGAAGGAGTTTAGAGAAATGTCCTGAAAACAGTGAAAAGACTCCCAGACACTCAGCTCACCTTACTTTCTATATTTGCAGTACAGATACCAGCACCTGAACTAATTGCTGTGGTCTGCCTTTACAGGCAACAGAGAGAAACAAACTCTTTTACTGCCCTATGTTAGCATGAGAAGGATTTATTCTTTTAAGTACATCTCTAATCCCTTCCTTGATCCCACCCCAATATATACCAGTGCATTCCAGCAAATGGAAAATTATGTTTGCCCACGGATGGGATGCCAGCTATAGTCCTGCCATAGTCCCAAGTTCCCTGTCCTGTTTAGAATAAAAAGTGTTTTACTCCATTCCCCCAAAATGTGTTTTAGTAAGTTATTTATAGAAAAGTCCAGTTCTGTTTGAGTAATTAATGTCTTCTGGTGTTTTGCTTTTTTTGTGTATTTGTTTTTAGTCTGTTCTAGTCTTTGTGTTGCATAATGGTTCCATATTACCATCCTCCTTTTCCCTGCCTCCACCAGATTTAATTTGTAGTAAATCTTTAGAATATATCTTTCACAGTACAGCCTGGATCCACCTAGGGACTAGTTGTAGAAAGATGTGTTATGAGATGCAGCTCCTTTAGACAGAGGTGTTGGTTGGGGAATAGTAAATTATAAAGCCAGCTGGGAAGTGATTCAGGATAACAACAACAGCTGAAGCTCTTCTCATGGAGAAGAGATACCAGTAGCAGAGAATCCTCTTTGAGAGGTTGGGATAGCGGAGGAGAAATTAGGATGAAAAACTGCATTAAAACATTTCAGAGAGAAATATCTTTTATGGAATCTGCTTGGAAAGTACCTGGAAGGGAAAGAGGATGTGAATTTCTTGATTTTGAGACTGAAAAGTCTATCATACAGCGACTGATATCCTAACACAAGTCTTTCTGTAGGGGGAAGGCTTAGTGATATTCTCCCATTCAGCATGTTTAATAGTTTTTTAGTAATTACAATGAACATCAGCAATAAGTGTAGGAACTTCTGTGACTGCTGATGAAATACCTAGTTCAAAACTACTTGTGATGCATTAGGACTAGTAAATAAATTAAAGGAAAGTTTAAAAAAATGAATGGTTTTTATATTTTTTAAATAAATATTATACGTAAACTGATAAATTAAACTATCTGAAATTCATCTAATCTGAATTTTAAATACACTTTCTGTGCTCTATTTTTTTTTCTTCTGGACAGCTAAACCTGATAGTAGAGTTTCTGGACACTGAAAATTCATTACAGGTCTGTCCTTCAGGATGAGGACCTGAATTTCTATTTTAATCAAAGCAAAATTTCTATCAGTAGACTTGGTATTTTGGGGGCCTAACCTCCAATTTACACAGCTATGCATCATACCTACATGGAACTGTAGCTCTATGATATAAAGGAGTATTAAACAGAAAGTATATTCTTCAAAGTCTTATTCTCATTCCCATCTTTTCCTCATAAGATTTCTCATCTGAACCTGAGAGGGTTAAGACTCAAGAATTTTCAAACTATAAAATATGCTCTGTTGAAGAGAGGATGAGAGTTTCTTTAAGTGCTGGAAATCAACATTCTGTGTTTTCTAAAACTGCCTTTCACAGCCTTTCTTCATTGGAAACTGCAGATTTCTCGAGACTGCATATGACCTCCCTTTAGAGGGCAAAAATATTTATCCCCTGCTAGAACTGAACTAGATGTATTTGATTATATCATGTATATCCAACAGCTTGACCTGCTCCATACCATAACCTAACATCAGGACAGGAGTTCGTCAAAGGTTGCTCTTTCCTAATGCAAATGAAATGAAAGACTAGAACACTTTTTAATCTATTTAATCAAATATGTATTCATATTAGGTAGTTTCTCTGGCCTGCTCTCTCAGTGTCCTCAAAGAATCCTGATAGCAAAGGAAAATTTCCAGTAGGTGTCTCTGACAGTGAGCATATTCCATTCTCTCTGCTCGAATCCCAAAAGAATTTAGATTTTATAATGCTTGTTACAAACATTTGTGATATCCTGCCAAGGAGTAGAATTAATATCTCTGAAACAAGTGTCAAGTCCTAATAGCTGAAGCACTGATGTAGAGGTGGGTGAAATGAAGGTAATCAGTGGAAAATAAAGAGGAGAAGGATTTTAGCAGTGTCTGTGGCACTGTTTTTGGTAGTATAGGTTACCTCTCATCATAAATCACAACCCTAAAGAGTCAGGCTAGGCCAGAATGGTGGACAAGCCAACATTCTCCCACAGATCATCTGGGAAGAACAGGACAATAAGCATTTAGGAGATGTTTCTGCCCATTTTAATACGCAGTCATTCAGGTTCTGTGGGTCATGACTGGAAAGGAAACATTAATTTCATTATCAAGCTCAGAAATCTCAACTTCATGTCAAACTGTAGGGTTTTTTAGGCTTTCACAGTTTCTCCTTTGAAAACTGTTATTTGTTAAGACCAATCAAGTATCAACTAGTCCTCTGAGCTGTGGCAAGTGGGTGTAACACTGTAGGATTGACCTGTAAGAGGTACAGCTTGGAAATAAATTAAGCATCGTATGGGAAAACCACCTGTTGTAGCACCATCTCTGCACATCTTTCTTCAAACTCAAGCACTCAGCAGTGCTTCTTCCTCACTCAGGATGGGTGCTTCTGCATTGATTTCACCTGTAAAAAATAAAATTAGGTCCTTCAATAGTTTGATATAGCTGGTAGAGGACTATAATCCCCTTCATCTCCTTCTTTTTTGGATGTAAAGAGTTGAACTAGAGTTTTCTTCTATCTTTGCCTGTGTTGTTGTAGATATGAAAGCATGATGGAAGATGGAAAAACACCACATTCAAAAATTATATTTCCTGGCCTCCAGGTCCTTGGCTTGATATTGCTGAAAGGTTTGTTAGCTGGGATGGGAATGGATATGTAGGTGGCTTTGTCCACCTAAACTGAAATAAATTTAGTTCCCTAGAGGATTAGGCAGATTCAGGTTAGTTCTTATAAGGATAGACTTAAGCAAAATCTTTTGAAGATTAAGACATAAATATTTGCTTTTGAATCAGTACATAGAAATGCTACCAGTTCCTGCTTTTCCTATCATTGATCTGTACCCCTGGATCACTTCAATTTTAATGCTCTTAGTCAACCAAGTTTAATTATTTCCCAAAATTGGCTTCTAGGTAACAGTTTGTCCAGAAAGATTATATCAAGCACAGCTTTTACAATTCAGCTGTAGCTTCCCATGTACTGTGATTAAGAAGGTTCTGATTTAGTCTATTATCATGGAAACACAGGAAACACTAATAAATTTATGTCTTGTCATTTTTACAGAACAGCAATAGCACATGAAGCAACAGGCATGAAGAAAACTCAGTAGTGTTTTTTAAAATCTTTTTTTTTAATCTAACTTTATGGGTAGAACAACTAAAAATTTCAATAAAGCCTGCAATTTATTAACAGCAATAATCAAGTTACTTGGGGGAATAATCTGAAATTAGAATGTACAGTTTGCTATCAGTATCTACAGCAGTAAATGTTATCATATTAACCTTTTCACTTTAGCACTGGAATCATAAATCTAATTAAGAGCTTTTAACAAAAGAAATAGTTCTCTTTGAAAGCAGATTCTTAAAATAGGGAGACCCCTAATGTTCTCTTTTTAGCTGTCCAGAGTCTATTCTCAGAACTTTCAAAGCATCACCCTTTTCCTATCACCATAGAACTACCAACAGTGCAATTTACTAATGAGTTAACCAAATCCTTTCACTAGTAATCAAAAAACCTCCAAGCTGCTGTTTGTGTCCATCAGTGCATGGCATTCAGGTAAATTTTCATCTTTCTTTCTTTCCCAGGGCTTTTTTAGCTCTCTCTGAAGAGAGCAAAGACATGAACATGTGATGGCAAATAAATGGGGTAAGGCAATTCTCACATATTAATATTCTGATCTTTATGAGTTTTAGGATTAGAGACTTGGAGACATGTTTGCTTCTCTCTTGCCCTTGTCAGGTAATCATGGAATCACAAAATCAGCTGATTTGGAAGGGATCACTCACCAGGATCATTGAGTCCAACTCCTGGCCCTGCATGAGGCATTCCAGGAGTCACACCATGTGCCTGAGAGCATTGTCCAAACACTTCTTGAACTCTGTCAGGCTGGTGTTGCCATCACTTCCCTGGGGAGCCTGTTCCAGTGTCCAGCCCCCTTGTTCACCCTTCTTTCTCTAATATCCAAACTAAACCTTCCCTGACACAATTTCAGGCCACTCATTCCCTGGGATCCTGTCACACATCACTGCAAAGAAGAGATCAGTGTCATGAACCTTCACTCCAGCTCTGAATTAGAGCTGGAAGGCAAAGTCCCAGTGTGTAAAGGGCAGATTGGGACAATCAGAGAAGAGCCAGAAAATGTGGCTGTTTCCTACACTGCAACTTCCTGGAAGGAAATTTTCCCAGGAAACTTTCCCTGTATCTGTGCATGACCCTGACACACTGAGCATCTTCTGCTCTGCTCTGCTCAACATGTGGATACCTTGCTGGTGCTTTAAGTAAGCATCCTGTTGATTTCTTTTGAAAAGAATTGGTGTTAAGAATTAATTCTTAGTGGAGGGACTTAGATAAATTGTTAATGAATGGCACTGGACTTTGGTCTTTAAACTACCTTCCAGGGTTTTTTCTTGGTAAAAACCTGTAGAAAAATATAATGAATTAAATTGTATAGAAACCTACGTAATTATCAAAAAATCATGAATTTGTCTCTATATTACTCTCCCTTTTTTTCTATAAATATTGCCCTTGAGAGCTAACATTTGTGAGGACTCTCTTGGGGTTTTTCAGACATAATGTTGAATTTTTCTACAGATATTTCTGATCAAGCAGAGTATTGGCACACTTGGCATTCAAAGTTAAAGACATTTGAATGATAAGACGTCAGATTGAAGCTTTTTTGTTCCCTGGGTATGTAAGGTGTACAATTTTAGAATCTGAACTGTATTGCTAAGGAGTTTTCCATCCCAAACGTGCTTCTCTAAATGCTCCTTAATAGACTCATAATTTTTTCAGCTTCAACAACATTGTTTGACAGAATGCTTACAGAAAGTTAAAGAAAAGGAATTCCAAAGTATCAACCTGTAACCTCAGACATGGCTGTGTAGGCTGAGAAACCTATTGCTAACTTGAAAGCATGTATGGAGAAACAGAATTTTCAGTATAAATGGTGGCTTTCAGTCCTTATCGTTAAGCAGATGCTGCTGATGTCCTTCACCAGTGACTTTTATCAGTATAATTCAAGCCATAATATTACAAAATACAGAACTAATCCAAATGTCTTTCATTTCCATTTGAAACTTATATTTACTTTCATGTTAGAGTTATATATTTAAAAAACCCAAAACCTGTAAAACAAAGAAGTAGACTAAGTAAAAACATTAGTCAGCAGGTAAGTTAAGCTATGAAATTTTAGGAAGTTTTAAAGCAGATGCCAAATCCCACTTCAGCCCATTTAGTACACCATGAGATAATCAAGCTGTAATGAGATGCTCACTTGATTTTTTTTCCGAAGAATTCTTGTTTGGCACATCCATTGGATGTACTTTTCATCCTCTTCACTACTTTTTATTTCCTCTTTGGTTGATGGAGTAACTCTATCATAATGCAAGGCTTTCTCTGTCATATGTTCTTTACCCACAGTTAATACAGTATCCACAATTTTCCCATAGAAAATTTTGACATATCTGAGAGTTTCACAGGTACATAATAATTTATTTTCACAGCAGCACATTTAAAATAGGGAGAAATATTAATTTTTTTAAAAAGTAATGAATTAAAATACCCAGATAAGAAGTTCAAAATTGCATGCTCAGTTTTGACACAACTTATATGCTTTAAATGTTTTACCAGGTCCTACCATTTTCCTACTAATTAAACCATAAATGATAAACAATTATTCAAACCAGTTGCCAAAAATCTCAGGTCAGGCACCAAGTGACCATTCATGAAAATATTCTGGTCATGCTTTCTTTCACAAATTTGGTTAACCCATGAAAAGGACTCCTTTTTTTCCCCATAATCCTCAGCTTAGTCCTTGCTTGCCTTCCAAACTCTGTAACATTAAAAGTATACATGAGGTCTTCAATAGATGGGTCCATGTAAGTTGGATCCTTGAGCGAGTACCTCTGTGCTGAATGGGGCCAGAATTGTGGAAATGTACCCTTTGATCGCACACCTACGACTGCCAAATCCATTCATGGTGCCTGCTATTCTGGCCTGGTAATCTACTGTAAAAAGATCAGTTCAAGGCAAATATGGGTAATCCTGAGCAAATTAATTAAATTTGGTATTGTTCTCTCATCACTGAAAATGGTTTTAATCGGTGGGGCAAAGTGAATTGTACATGCTGGTGGCCAGACATGATCCATTGTGAGGGCAGTGTGAGCACAAGAAGTGTTACCAATCACACCTCTAATTAACAGAACTAAAGGGCATTATTTCAGTGGTGCTGGGAATGATTGTGATTCCTCAAAGTAGTACTGAAGCAAATCAATCTGAGCCCATTAGACCCAATCCAATTAAAAAGGAGACAATCTGTTTTATGAGAGAGAAACATGGCCTACAAAGAAGGCATGATTTTAACTAAAAGAAAGGGAAGAATTATGATTAATTCAGCTTTCATTTTGCATAGTTGCTCTGATAACTTTTTCAGGGTATTTAATAGTTCATATTTACATACAATCAAAATCAATGAAGCTTATCAATAACATCACTTATATCAGCAGTGTTAATCTAAAGAGAAAGTCCAGAGAAGAAACACTTATTTTTTTACCTCAGCCTTGTAGTTCAGACTGCCTTTCACATTCCAGCTATTCACTAGCTAATCTAGAGGTTATCCTAAATAGTTAAATTGGGAATAGATGAGCTATTTAATTCATAAAAATCAAAGTAGATATTTATCACTTCTTGGTTTTTTATCATTTGATATAATAATGTTGTAAACCAGCTTTGCTTTGAAAGCTGGAAACACTGGAATGATTTAGAGTTAAGTCCACAGCTGCAAAGTGACTATGAGCTACTACCAGCTGTAATTATTAACATATCCCATTATTACTGAATCTCTTCTGTGATCTCACGAAACATATGAGCTTGGTGTACCTGCAGCAGGAGAAAAGGATCATTAAATATTATGTCACCAAGTCTTCTAGTTCAGATCTGTCTCAAGAGACTTTGAATAATTTTGCTAGAGAGTTTTGGAATCAAGAAATGTCAAAAAGATTATTCAAAGTAAAACAGTGAATTGCTTGAGTATGCAGATTTTCAGAGAGCAGGCTTTTTTTTGCTCTTGGCGCTGACAGTTCTAGTACAGACTGGAAAGTGAATGTCATAAACTAATGTTCCTAAGCAGAAAATTTGAAAATGGACCAAGATTCACTCTTTTTGAAGCCTATTTGGCATGAATAAACCAGCAGTAGAAATTTACCTTACACCTCCACTTGATCAGATCCTCTGGGCTACCACTGCAGTCAGGAGAGAGCAATAAACTCCCCAATGCACAGGCCAGCTGATACTAAAAGAACAGCCAAAATTAATCACTGCCTCTTCCTCTTACTGCTTATAGAGGAAGAAGTGGGTGACTTACTGCAGACACCTGAAACGAGGTGAGACGCAGACCCTGCCCCACCACATAGGGCAGGACACTCAATTTTCATGGGTTTTGGTGTACATTTTGATTACTTCTGCATATGTTTACTGACATTTCTCTCTATACTTCTCTTGTCTTTTGTATAGGATAGGAGATAATCTTGGGGGTGAAAGGTAAGGCTTAACTGTGTGCTATTCAAATATCATGATTCACTGGACAATATCCTAGATGAATGGGTTGAAAGAGAAAGACAGACAAATGCATATATGAGATTATTTTTTGTTAAATTCTTTGGGCTCTTTTGATGTATAAGGCTATGTGTCTTCAGTATATAACTGTTTTAGTATTTTACTTGATTCATCCATAGTTCAGAGAATTTTAAGAACAGGCCAGATTCCTGTCAGATAAATCTCCTGTTTGGAGCTAAAAAAGGAACTGAACTAGATTTATGACTGTAAATACCTTTTTTTCTTTTAAGGGGTAAATTGATAGACACCTTCCCATGAGACTCCCTATAGATATGGTGACTGCCTTAATGACTATTCCATATGAAGCCCACTCTGCTAGAGAGCTGCTAAATTAAAAGTCTGCTGTTTGAAGCAAAAGCTACAAACTGAATTTCAAATACCTAATAAGATACTGAAAATTACCTCTAGCTTTCAAATGTCACATACTGTAAAAACACAAATTAGACTGTAAAATTCAGCCTAGCCATAATTAGCACTATGATGTGTTCAAATAATCAAGCATTATTCTCAGAGGAGTCTATAGAGGGAGATTATTATGAGCAGTAGTTCACTAATCATTATATGGCAACTATTTTTATGTCATTGATCTAGACTGCCTTGTCTATTTTGTCAGTGTCACTCAGCATCTTTTAAAAAAGGTGATATTTTCCCCCCCATGGAGACAGCTCGTCCTACAGCTCCAATTGATGTCAACCTTTGCTCACAGTTATCATCTGCACACAGCCAGGCTTCATTTTAAATCAGAGAAGCAGGGATAAATAAAACTGGATAGCTTTCAATTCTAATCACATCCTGTTTTACCTCACATCAGCCAAAAAGTTATCATGAAATGATGGGCGTTTTTTCTGTGCAAGTTAAAAAGCAAGATTAAAATTTTCCAATTTTGTAAAAAATAATCTCTTCGATCGCTTATCTGTTTTGAATAAAGGGTTCTTCTTTTCTTGGAGGATGAAAAAGCCTGAAGGATTTTATTATTTTTAATAATGGAAAGGAATTATTTCAGAAAGAGAAAAAATCAGATGTATTTTGCAAAAACAGAAAATGAGACAGTCACTATATTTTGTATTATTAGATAGTCAGCACAGATTCCCAAATTTCCCAAAGCATAGTAATTGAATTTCACAGCTCCACTCCTGATCTTCACACTTGCAAAATTTTCTCCAATCCATAAAGCATGACACAGATGTAAACTCAAAGGAGCTGAAGGGTTCAACCTTCTTGTATATTCCTCTTTAGTACTGACTATCTATGTTAAAAAAAGTGAAGCTTCTGCAATTTAACCTTTTTTTAAAATGTGTTTCTCCATTCCATATCTCCAAGCACAGGAGTATGAAAGAAAATAAAAATTCTTACCTACCCTCAATGCGTGGTTTAGCCTAATCCTTGAAAATAAAAATAAAAAGCCATGAATAAGAACTGCGGCTAGTCAAGTGTGTAATATGCTGCACTAACAACACTCACTAGAGAGTAAATCACCTATAACTTAGCTTCCAGAACACACAGACTATTAAGGAAAAAATTTACACCATGTGATATCCATATGCAATATAATGCAGTGATAGTCAACTCTAACCTTACCCTGGAACTCAAACAGAACTGCTCCAGAATTATTTATAAGGTTAGGCAGAGTTGCACTCGGCTTGTTAAAAGTATTTTGATTTTACTGGAGTCAAAGGAGAGCATACAAAAACGTTATCAGAGAGGATGGTCTTAAAAACTGTAAGTTTAGTGGCACTTCTCTGAGAATTTCAAACAGATTGTGTCTGGTTAGAAAAAAAATGTAGTCTAAGATTCAACTCTTTATAAAATACATAGCATGTGTCTATACCAAGAGTATATAGGATGTCTGGATTGGGTTCCTACCTCTGCCTTGAATCTCAGTCTCTGTAATTCAGTCTCTGTAATTCAGTTCTATGTCTCTAAAGGAGATGTAATTAATTTTTCTACTGTTTTTTACTTTCTTTTATTTACTTCAGGAAACAGGCTGTCTTTTCCATATTACATTGAAAGTGTAGCCACAGAGACCAAACAGTAGAAATATAATCAATAAATAAAATCCAGGTTCTGCTATTTTGATGACCTTGTTAATCATCAAATATTTGAGGCAGAACAGTTGTAACTTCAAAATGACCATAAAAGAAGTGAAGAATGGCAGTAAATAGCCTATTCTGTGAATATTGAAATATATTTCATATAACTTCAGTATGTCAAGCTGGGGTGCAATAGCTAAGTGTTTTCATAATTCAGAATTAAAAATACTGGAGACTAAAACTGTGAAGCCCCCCCCAGAACATTCCAAAATAATGTGCCACCTCTACAAAGATTTTTGCTCCTGTTTCTGCATCTATCCTTCCTTTTAGTAGTTTGTCTCATTTTTTCAAGGAGAAAATTAGCTTTAAGGGCAAGAGAAAACTTACATTGGCCAAGCCCCTGAGGAAAAAAAGCAATGCTCCCCTCAACAATTAAAGTCTTCCTGTGCTGTAGAAAGGGCAATATGCTTTTGGTGCCTTTATCAACCTGCACACTGGTGAGGAGAAGGATTTTGGCAGGGAAGGGCGGCAGCAGACAGAAGTCTGGCTCTGGCAGGCGTGTTTCCTTGCCTTCAGTCCACGCTGACGTGGTGTGAGTGTCTGGCGGGTGCTCCGGGCGCAGGGATGGCGCTGCCACGGGAGCTTGGCCAGGGACAACTGGGAACACTGAGCTGCACCTTCTGGGTAGGAAAAAGGAAGAATCTGTTAAGTAGCAAAGAGAAGTTATCAGAAGTGGCACTTTTTAAAGTGCTGTTAAAAAAAATTTAAAAAAATCACCAAAACCACATTTACTTCTGTTTTGAGGAACGTTTTTATTGGGGGGGTTTTGGTTCTAAACCACTTCTGGAAAGTGGTGGAAAGAATTCCATCACGAGGAATGGTAAAGAAGACAAAACACAGGGTAATTTTTCCCCCTAATTTAAATTAAAACACCTGGTAGTGAGGATTTCTGTTCACTGAATATTTCATACAAACATTTGGTGCAGTACTTGTACAGCAGCACAGTTAAGCTCCAGAAATTGAGTTTTGCAATCTGCCATCAGAGCTTCGTTCAGGAAAGAACAAATTTCCTGACTATTAGTTATTTTCATGTTCTTCAAGATATTTTCATTGATATTAAATGATAGTTATTTTCCTTGCTTCAAGTTCTGTTCAATAATAGTTTCTTTTTATGGTTTGTCAAAAAAAGTTATCCTTCTGTATGAACAATGGCACATGATTATGAAACAATATTCCATTTTATCTTAATTTCTGTCTTTCTTTCTGGGTTATTTTAGAAAAAGGACATTTTTGAATCTCTTATATTTTAACGTTTGTTATAAAATGAACCCACCTGGCACCCTGCATCCTTTAGAAGGCCTTTGCTCTTGAAAGAATTTAGATACTTTTTTATTAGCTTAGCTTTTTTGAACTTCCACATACATATTGTAGATCTCACATTTGAATTAAAGGTTTATAGAATGATCACTCATTTTGCAGTTTATGAGGTGACATATTACAGTTGGTGAGGGCAGAAAGAGCATAATCGATTTTGAATTCTTCTTCTCTCAGGATTCTCACTTTTTCCCCTCTTACAAGTAATTAGCTAAATTTCCATAAGCGCTGTTGGGTCAGTTTACGGTCATGGAGTTGTTCAGTGCCTGCACTGTATCTGACTTCCCTTATTTTCGTGCCAGGCACTGCCTCGCCAGTTCAGCCATTCATTCAAGTCTACTTTAATTTTCCCTCAGCAAACAGAAAATTGATATCAGTTGACAGTGACATTTTCCACTGGTACTCTATAGCCATAACATTCCACAGCACACTTGTGTGGGAAAACCTTACCTTTATGTGCGATCATTAGCAGTTACCTGTTCGATTATCCTTGGAGTGAATATTGGCCAATCAATGATTGCCATTGCAAAATGTTGTAGCTGTTCACCCACAGAAGTGGGTACCTCCTGAATTTTCCCTGTTTTACTTAGTGTCTATAAACATTTTCTGGAAAAAAAAGGACATTACTGCGAGATTTGGACATTTTAAGTAATGGTCTTAGCACAAAATTCTGAGCATCTACTACTCTTTATTATTTTTATTACAACATATCTTCATGATAAGGTAAAAAGAGTTACACTATATTTTGAACAGGAAATATGCATAGAAAATTTACCCTAAATCAGACATAGGTTCTACTTTTCCTAGATTTCCATTGATAATAATGGGCTGGAGTGAGTTTACCTAAGCTGAACTCCAGACATCCACCAAACCCTCTCAATCCCCTCTACAGCTGGACAGGGGAGAGAAAATACAATGAAGATTTAGTGAGTTAAGGACCATGAGAGATCAGTTACAAAATACTGTCACAGGGAAAAATGGCTAGAATTAGGGATATTAGATGAATTTATTACTAACAAAATCAGAGCAGGATAATGAAAAAGTAAAATAACACCTTAAAAACACATATTCCTCCCTGCCCCTCATTTCCAGCTCTACCTCCTCCCCCAGAGCCTCAGGGAGATAGGGAGTGGGGGCCATGGTCAGTTCATCATGTGTTATTTCTGCTGCTGCTGAGTGAGAGGGGTCCTTCCTCTGCTCCCATGTGGGTCCCCCACAGGGTCACAGGTCCTACCAGGAAACCTGCTCCAGCATGGTCTCCTCTGTGAGTCTGCAGGTCCTTTCCTTGCCATGTGTACACTGCCAGGAGCCTGCTCCAGCCTCACAGCCTCCTCTCGGGCATCCACCCACCCTGGCCTTGGTCTCCTCTGTGGAGGCCCCTGAGTCTGTCAGGGAAAGTTCTAGGATGATGCTTTGGAAGAATCTGCCATAGACTTTGGGAAAGCCTTATAGCTTAGGGTGAGCAAAAATGCTTCTCCCACAGAGTGCTCTGCTGCATGACGTTAATCTACCTTGGGTTTGCTTTTCCCATTGGCCCATGGTCCTTACCCACCTCTATTGTTCATATATGTCACTGGTTCTCAAGGTTTCTCCTTTCCCTTTTTCCCCACTGGTTGTGGTTTTGCTGATGCTCCACCCTTGTGTCCCCTATAGATCATTGCCCTTTGCCCTGCCCTCAGACCATTGGCTCCTGACCCCACACTTAACCCTGGGCGCTCCTTTGATCCTGGTCTTTCTGTTCCTGGAACCCTTTCCCATGCATCTGCCAAATAAACCATGCTGGAACTTTATACAGAAGACCCTTCCTGCCTTTCTTCACTGAGCTATCCATGATGTGTGTGTTGTGTGAACTTGAGTGCCTTTCCTGTGTGCCCACCCAAGTCACTTCTCCAGAAGAGATGCTTTTTGGGCAGATGTGCCAGCAGCCACCATCCATCTCCACACTGTGATGCTCCTCCATGGGATGGTGCAGCTCTGCTTCCCCATGGACCCCCATGGGCTGCAGGGGCACAGCTGCCTCACCACAGCTGCACCACAGGCTGCAGGGGTACCTCAGCTCTGGCATCTGGGGCAGCTTCATTCTCCACTGACCTTGGTGTCTGCAGAGTTGTTGCTTTTACTTATTCTCACCTCACTCTTCTCTCAACACAATTACTTCTGTGACTTTTTTACTTCTTAAATCTGTTATCATAGAGGTGACTGGCCCAGCCTTGGCAGATGTTTTGGAGCTGGCTGGGATTGACTCTGCCAGAAGCTTCTCAAAGATGCCAACGCTGTAGCCCCCACAGTACCTGGACATACAAACCCAAAACACAGGGCCACAGACATCTGGCAGGAAGCACCTGTATTTAGACACCTACATTTATGTGTCTGGATATTAGCTAGGGCAGCAAAGAGCCACAGCCCAGTCCACCTGCAGAGTCTGTCTTAGCCAGCATCATAAAAAATGGAATCAGCACTGCTGATATGACCTCAGAGGAGACTGGGTTGTGTGGAATGCCCTTCTTAAGCTAGTTTTTACCATTGCCACTGCTCCCAAGAAAAGGCAATACCTGAGCAGACTCTCAGATTTTTGTCTGTTGTTTCATCATTTGTTTTGGCCGTATCCATTCCTGCACATATTGTAGTTATTGGGAAGGTAAAATCAATCTTTCACCTCTTCTGAGATGTCTTGAATTAGCAGGACTCTAGTAACTGCATGGACTCTAGTAACTGCATATTATAATTGCATTTTGCAGAAAAGTTCAGGCTTGTGCCTGGAAATTTTTTTGAACCTGGGAAAAAGGCAGCACAAGCTGAAGTGCTGCATTCAGAGCAAGGTGACTTCTTTACCTGGCATCAGCTCTAAATCAGCTGTTTTTTTAAACTAGCTGGTTCTCAAGATCTGCTTTTATTTTCTCTATCATATTGGAGACCAAATCTCCTTTGTCATCCCTCTCCACTGAGAAAAGTTGTATTTGTTCTGAGTCTGGAGTGGATTAAAATAAAAACTTTCTGAAGTTTTCATGTCACTGTTCAGGTTGTTCCAAACATAAAATGAATTATGAAACAGTTTCCTTATATATTTTTATGAATCTTATCTTAAGCCAAAACTGATGGGCTGGAAGAAAGGGAAAAAAAAATGAAAAAGAGAGGAAGAAAATTTGTCTGACCAAGTTAATAATTTACTTGGAAGAAAAACTTGAGATGAGCTCTTTTGGATGTTTCCAGTGCTTCATAAAATCATTATATTGTACTGTCTGCTATAATTTTTATTGCATGGTTGCAGCTTACTCGAATTTCTAATATGTACTCTTCTAAACCTCTTCATCATGCCTATCCTAGTCCAGCTTCCAAAGTAATATAGTAGAGTCTGAGAGCCCATAAGCTTCTCATATATCCCTTAAATCTGCAATATCCAAAAGCTAGTAATTTTCCTTGCTGTGCATACACTGAAAATCTTATTTTTCTTTGTGTTCAAACACAAGTTCTATGCTACATGCAGGGGCTTTTTGTAAAAGGATGAAGAAAATTGGCTAGATTTTCTACTGGTTTAAACTTAGTGCAGCTCATTTGAAACTAGGATGATACTGATTTATCTCAGTTGAGGGTATGGCCTTACATAACAGAATATTCTAGAAAATATCTCTGAGCAAAGTAGCAATGAAGTATTATGAGCATGAAGAAAAAGCAATGAGGAAATATCAGGGGACATTTATTTTAAAGCAAAATTCTATGTATGCATCAATATTTAGTAAAAGATACATGACTCTAGTACATGTACTTTATTTTTATGTGCTGTACTAATCTGTAATCCCTAGCCATTACAAACTTCAGATAATTAGTGTCTTTAAATAATTTTTAAGATCTTTGAGTAACTGGTGCTGTGTAGGTACACCTAATTGTTTTGTCTTGGGTTTTATTTAAATGTTTTTTTTCCTTCAGGTATTTGGAAATTCCCTTTGATCGTTTGCCATGGAAGCCATGCAGCTCATGGCAAGGCTACATGAGCAATGTAATGCACAAATGAGAGACTGGATTGGCAGCCACACAAAGTAGCACTCAACCTCTAAAGATATAATGAAACAGGTGGTAAATTTTTGACAAATTTTGAAATAAACTTTCAGAAATTTTCTTTTCCCTGGCCAATGCTCATCCTTTTCCTGCACTTAAGTTTTGATGTGAATCAAACCTTTGTGGATAGACATTTGAAAACAGTTTTCTTCTGCCTTTTCAACGCCATATCTTTCTTCAGAAAGTAACTAGATTCACAGTGAAGACAGTTTCAAATTTCCAAAGGAAGCTAATAGTTGTATTTTCATAGTTTAATTTATTTATGAATGTTGTACTTATTTTTCTATGCTGCATTTGAGGGTGAGAGTTGCAAGGCAAGGTATGAATAGATGAAAGATACAACATCCAAATTTACCTGTAAGAATTTTTCAAAGTGCTGGCAAGCAAGGTTGAAATGAAACCCAAGTGGAGTATAGAAAAGATATGCAACCAGTGAGTATTTTAGCTATGTCACAGTTTTTCTGTGAAAAGGATTTTTAGTGAGCTTTTAGACATTCATTATGTGAATGGAATTCAACAACATATATATATATATATATATCTATCTACACATATATATACACATATATATATGTGGTTAGATAGGGACAGGCGGCGCGGAAGATTTCGGACTGTAACGGTGAGGAAAAGAGCAAGCCCCATCCCCCTCTCGAGATAAGCTACCCCTGAAAGGAATGTAGACCCTCTACTAACATGTGCCAGTACTTTTCCACTCCAACTACTAACCCAGGAAGTGTGGCAATATCCTGTTTGACGTAGTAGTAGATCCGAGGGTATAAAACCTGAAAACTTTACTTAATAAACGTCTTTTGTAACCGTCTGCCATATTGGTACAATGCGTCTGTTACAAGACCCGACCCACTCATGAAAGCAAAGTGGAAGTCGTGCTGTATGTCTGGATACCAGAGCCTCCACTGTGGCAGAAACAGCGGACTGCTACAAGTGGTGCCGTAAACCCGGGAACGATTACCTCGGAGGACGGGAGCCACGCTTTGGGAAAGGCACAGCGGGTAGGAGTCGGCCGGTCCGAACTCCTGAGGAGGAGAAGAAAAAGGGGGACGCCCCAAGGACCCCGCGGAAAACATGGACCCCGTGACGATGGTCGTGAGTAAAATAGCAACCCACTCGGGAATTGCGTGGGACAAAAAAGATTTATTTCTTGCTATTGCAAAGTTATCGGATCTAGGCGCGATTTCACGCCCTATAGACATATTAAATTCAGAGGGGTGGGAGAAATATACAGTTGCCCTGGCGGAAGATACAAAAGCCACCGGCAGCGGAAAAGTTTTAAAAGCATGGGGAAAAGTTGAAAAAGTGTTGCGAAAAGCAATGGAAGAACAGGAGGCTTGGAACGCTGCAAAAACGTGTTTATTCGCGGCTAAGCAGCCGGGGAGAGGGGACCGAGGGGGCGCAGGACCCTCCGGAGAAGCCCTAGAAGAGACGGGGGGGGGGCGCAGTGCGGCAGAAACCCCAGGGGAAAAGCGGGAGTCAGACGCCTCATCCCCCTCCACAAATACATGCATAAAAGCCGCGGAGCACGCGGAAAACCCCCGGGTCCCCCCGCGAGAGCCCCCAGATCCGAACACCCCCGAAAAAACCGCGGCTTCCCCGATAGTCCCTCCTTGCCGCATCCAGGGTCCGAGCGGCGACATTGCGCTAGGACCGGCGGCGGCGCCGTGCGCGCGGAGCAGCGGCGGTCCGGCGCGGTCCGAAGCGGCAGTCTCTCCGGGCGCGGAGATGCGGCGCGGCCGCGCGGAGGAACGTGCGCGGTCCGTCTGGGAAGAACTCGCGCGGCAGGCGAGAGACGCAGAGAGATTGGCTGCCGCGGAGGGCATACACCCCCCGCCATATGGCCAATATGGTGCCGACGGTCCGGCGCGGGGGCGGGGCGACCAATCGCCGCTACCCCCCCCGCCATGTGGCCAAGATGGCGCCGGCCACGTGGAGCGCGCGCGGGGGAGGGCGCCACGTGGCGATGCGAACCCGGAAGTGCAAAACCCCGCGACCGAGCATGCGTGGGGGGTCGGAGGAATTCCGGAACCACCGACCTACATGGCGCATGCGCGGGAGAGCGGGGGGGGGCGAACACGCGGACAAGGTCCCTTACCGGTGTCATCTACCAAGGGCAGGGGCGAGCAAAAAGGGGGAACGTGGGACTACCCCCGCGAAAGGCGCCGGCGTCACCCCCGGTCGGAAGGGGGGGGCCGGGCGCGGGAGGCGGAATGGAATCAAAGTATAGGGGACGTCCGAGCCCACCCGCGGAAGGCGGGACAGGGGCGGAGTCCGGGGAAAAAGCATGGCAAACCGGAAGCTTACCACCAGTTCACTTCCGATACGGAAGGGAGTTACAGCTCCACGGCGAGCTCTACAGAGAGCTCCGAGTCCGATTCGGAAACAGAGATAACAGATTTTATAAAGTTTACAGCGAAACCGAGCAAAGCTTTTAACAATGTAAGGGAACAAATTCAGGGCAAATTAACCGATTGGGGGAAGATAAAATTAGCCTGTGCAGAGTGGGAACCTGCGGCTGCAATACATGCGTTCCCGGTACGGGTTTCTGGCACCCGGCAGAACCAGAGGCGGACTTACACCCCGCTTAGTACGAAAGAAGTGCAGATTGTGGTGAAAGCGGTGCAGGAAAAAGGAATTAATTCAGCCCTGGTGTCCACACTGATCGATGGTCTTTTTAGCAATGATGATATGCTGCCGTTTGATATCTCACAAATAACCCGTATGTTTTTTGATGGAGCAGGATTGATTGTATTTCAGCAGGAGTGGTCCAATTCATGCGCAGCTGCCCTAGCTCAAGCCTCAGGGCAGGGACAGCCTCTCCATGGCTCTACTCTGTCCAGGCTGCTTGGCAAACATGACGATGTGGCCACGCCCCAAAACCAAGCTGCACACCTCACAGCAGAGGAGGTGAAAGCAACAACCAGGGCAGCTAGGGAGGCAATAAGGGCAGCTTCCCGGGTTGTGGACAAGTCCACGCCGTGGTCAACGATCAAACAGGGGGAAAGTGAGAGTTTTACACATTTTGTGGACCGATTACAGGCTGCAATTGATTCATCCACCCTGCCTGCAGCTGCAAGGGGACCGGTGGTGACAGATTGCCTAAAGCAACAGTGTAATACTGTAACCAAGGAAATTTTACCGTCTCTGCCTGCAGGAGCCAGCTTAGCTGACATGATCAAACATGTGGTAAAGGAAGAACACCTAATACCCATGCAGGCAGCGGTTCATACCCTGACAAATGCAATGGCTTGCCTGAAATGCGGCCAAACAGGTCATGTAGCAGCAAGCTGTCCCCAGCCAGCACAGCGGCCAGTGGCAGCACCCCCGACCCAGCAGCGCCAGAGACCCACCTGCTGGAATTGTGGCAAAAGGGGACACCTGGCCAAGGAGTGCAGATCCAGGCCTCAGGGAAACGGAAGGGGGAGGGGGCGTGCGGGCCATACTCAGCCTCCTCCCACTGCGAGATGGCCCAGCCTTCCCAATACCCAGTGGGGCAGGGGACCTTCATACCCCATATATATACAGGAACCAGTCAGTGTCTCATCCCCACCAGTCATTCAGTGGCAGAACAATGCACCACCACCAGCAGCCAACATGCACCTCTCACCACCACAAACTGCTCCAGTGTCACAGGGTCAACAGGGGACAAACCAGAGCGGAACCCCTGGGTGGCCTTGGTCATGAAAGTGGGGAGGGAGCCCTTGAGGGTGTGGGGGACATGTCAGCTCTATGGCAGCCAGGACCCTCACGTTTTAGGGCTTCAGTTTTTGGCAGACACTGGATCAGACTGCACCATTTTTCCTCAATCACACTGGCCCAGACATTGGCAAATTAAAGAAGTCCCTCCTGTGAACGGGGTGGGGGGACAATCCAGGGCATGGAAAAGCACCCAATTGGTGGCGATAACACTCCACACAAAAAAGGGGCCAGAACAAACAGTTGCCATTTACCCTTACATTTTACAGGATTCTCCACCCTTAATAGGAAGGGATGTCCTGGCTATGCTCGGAGTCAGGATTACAAATTTATAATGAGGGCCACTGCCTTACACCCTTTGCTGCCGATCAAATTGACCTGGAAATCATCAGACCCTGTATGGGTTGAGCAGTGGCCCCTATGCGAGCCTCGCTTGGCAGCTTTAATAGAACTGGTTGAGAGGGAACTGCAAAAGGATCATATAGAAGCCACTGTGAGTCCATGGAACACGCCCGTTTTTCCTGTTCCCAAAAGGTCAGGAGAGGGCTATCGCTTAGTCCATGACCTGAGAGAAGTGAATAAAACAATCCGACCCATAGGCCCAGTTCAGACACTGTTGCCCATGAACTCAGCTGTTCCTGAAGGACAGCCATGTGCAGTATTGGACATTAAAGACTGTTTCTTTTCAATACCTTTGCATCCTGAGGACAGGGAACGATTTGCCTTCTCCGTGGTTTTCCCGAATGGCAACCGGCCCAGCCTGCGTTTCCAGTGGAAAGTGCTACCTCAAGGTATGGTCGACAGCCCAACCATCTGCCAGATCACCGTGGACAAAGCACTGATGCCAGTCCGACACTCCTATCCTGCTGCCACCATCATCCAGTACATGGACGACATTCTGGTCTCAGCACCATCAGCGAGCCAAGTGGATCATCTGGTATCCAGGATCACAGAGACCCTCCAGGCCAACGGCTTCGAGATCGCGAGCGCGAAGATCAAGAAAGGACCCTGTGTCACCTTCCTAGGAGTGGGAATCACAAGCTCCTACGTGACACCTCCTAAGGTGAAAGTCCACCGAGATGTTAAGACGCTCCACGACGTGCAACGCCTGGTAGGATCACTGCAGTGGCTTCGCAACATCGTCCTGGTTCCTCCTGAGATCATGGACCCTCTGTACGACCTCCTGAAAGGAAAGCACCCCTGGGAACCCAAGGAGCTGACACCACAAGCAGCGAGCTCCCTCGACTTCATCGAACAGCAGATGTCCACTGGCACACTTGCCAGATGGAACCCAGCGATGCCCCTGGACTTATATGTGCATTTTACACAAAAGGGGGGAGTGGGAGCATTGGCCCAAGGACCTTCTGAAAAGGCCCGACCGATTCAATGGGTGGTCCTTGGAAGGCCTGCTCGTGCATTTTCCCCAGCAGTAGAATGCATCGCTAACCTCATCATGAAAGGCAGGAAACTCGCCTTGAAACACCTAGGGACTGAGCCAGCGAGAATCCACCTTCCTTTTCGCAAGCAACCGACCATAGAATCAACCACAATCTCGGAGCATCTAGCCCTTGCTCTCGTCGGATTTGGAGGAGAAATCTCCTACTCCACCAGACCACCCTGGACTCAGCTGCTGACCATAGTCGACATAGACCTGCCACCAAAGGTTATGGACAGACCACAGCCAGGACCAACAGCTTTCACAGACGCTTCCTCCACTACTTCTACGGCGACAGCAGTGTGGCAGGTAGGAGAGCAGTGGCAGTGCATCAAAGCATGTGACCCCACACTGTCAGTGCAGCAGCTGGAAGCTACAGCAGTAGCCCTGGCCTGTGGACTTTTCCAAGAGGAACACCTTAACATTGTAACAGACTCTATATTCGTGGCAAGGCTCTGCCTAGCCATGGCAGGACCAGGTGTGTCAACATCAGCAGCTGCCCTAATGCTAGAAGAGGCACTCTCTTCACGAAAGGGCACTGTATCAATCATTCACGTCAATAGCCACAACCCAATCAAAGGGTACTTTCAGATTGGCAACGACAAAGCAGATGCTGCAGCGAAAGGAGTCTGGACACTGCAGGAGGCCCGTCAACTGCACGAATCCCTCCACATTGGACCCAAAGCACTGGCGAAGAGATGTGGAATCACAACAGCGGATGCCAAACATGTAGTGGCTACCTGCCCTCACTGCCAGAAGTCACCCCTGTGGACTAGTGGAGTCAACCCAAGAGGTCTTAAGCCCTCAGAAATCTGGCAGTCGGACTTCACCTTGTGTCAGCTGCTGAAGCCTCGAGCATGGCTTGCAGTAACAGTGGACACATTCAGTGGAACGATTGTAGCCACCCAGCATCCCAAGACTAACTCCAAAGCCACAATCCAGCACTGGCTGACAGCTATGGCGTGGCTTGGTATCCCCAAGCAGATCAAAACAGATAATGGTTCCAATTTTATTTCTAAACCAGTGCAGGAATTCGCCTCCAAATGGAGGATCACATTAGTGCAAGGTATCCCATATAACAGTACTGGGCAAGCTATAGTCGAGCAGGCAAATCAAACCCTGAAAACTAAGATAGAGGTGTTGGCAAAAGCAGAAGGCTTTAACAATTCCATTCCCTCAGGAGAACAGGCACGCATACTGGCAACCGCACTGATAGCATTAAATCAATTCCCCAGAGGAAGTGAAGCAAATAATCCCATTCAAAAGCACTGGGCCTCCAGAGCACTAGAGGAGGGCCCGCAGGTTGTAATTAAAAATGAGCTGGGTGAATGGGAACGGGGCTGGAGATTAATGCTTACAGGGCGAGGGTATGCAGCTGTCAAAAGGGATGGGAAAATCAGGTGGTGTCCTATTAAATCAATCAAACCTGATCTCCACAGTGAGCAGGATGAGACTAATGAGAATTGTGAGTTTCTGTTTACAGGACATGCTGGTGGGGCGACCACGTAACGCGTACATGCCTCTCCCAGAGGAACGAGACACACCACCAAGCCGTCAGAAAGCACCAGAGAAACCCACGCGGGCGAGATCCAAGCACCAACAATATGCCTGTGTGATTTTGTTGCTGGGGTTTGTCGCCAGAGGACAAGCCAGCTCAGATTTCTACCCACACCAGCCGTTCAGGTGGGTCATGAGACATCTTACCAGTGGTAAGGTGCTCAGAGACATCACCACACCAAACAGTCCATCCTTCGTGCTTCGTATTATCGATTTGTTTCCAGGACAACCAAAGGTAGACCCTCATTCTCCATTTTCATCACACACATACCTATCCTATTGGTGCCCAGCTTCAAACGCAGGAAAAAGCTATTGTAATAACCCCGGCTGGGGATATTGCGGACATTGGGGATGTGAGACCATAGTAACAGACGCCAGGCCGTCAGGGCCTGGGTGGGACCCACAAGAACCTGACAAATTCCTGCAGTTCACCTGGGCACCCGCAGGTTGTAAAACACCTCTCTCTGTACACGGGAATTCCTATCGATATAGCTACAAGATCCCAAAAATCCGAAAATGCATATACTATAACATGACAGTTTTGCAACCCACTCATCCTAGCTGGACGGTGGGCAAAACCTGGACAGTGGTCCTTCAAGGGTCAAAAAAGTGGGTGAACGTGCAAATTACCAAGTCTCAACCCTCAGAACCCAGAGCTGTGGGGCCCAACAAGATAATTAAAAGCACACAGACAAAGAGAAATATGACCTACCCTAGGGCTGCACCTACAGGTGTCAGCAGAACCCCAACTAGTGATGCAAAAGCCTTTCAAATGGACAAATTAGCTAGGTCAGATCCCGACCCAATCTTTCGTATGTTAGAAGCTACCTTCCTATCCCTGAATGAATCTAACCCTAACCTAACCAATTCCTGTTGGCTTTGTTATGATGTCCAACCACCTTTTTATGAAGGAGTTGCTTTAAACACCCCATTCAGTTACTCCGCCGCTGATGCACCCCAGCAGTGCCGATGGGACACACCTCGCAGAGGCATCACCCTAAGCCAGGTCTCAGGCCGAGGCAAATGCTTTGGAAATGCAACCCTGGCTGAGCGAAAAGGGAATGTCTGCACCAGAGTTGTAAAGCCTAACAGAAAGAATAACAAGTGGGTAATACCTGCTGCATCGGCAATGTGGGTTTGTCAGAGGTCTGGAGTAAGTCCGTGTGTATTTCTTCCCAAGTTTGATGATTCTAACGATTTCTGTGTCCAAGTTCTGATTGTTCCTAGAGTCCTGTACCACTCAGAGGAAGAAATGTACAGCCTTCTCGAAGAATCCAACAGGCTCCACAAAAGAGAGATATTGACAGGTGTTACCATCGCAATGCTACTCGCCTTAGGAGCAGCCGGCACAGCGACAGGTGTCTCAGCCCTGGCAACACAACACCAGGGTCTGTCTCAGCTGCAAATAACTATAGATGAGGACCTGCAGAGGATCGAGAAGTCCATTTCCTACTTGGAGAAGTCAGTCTCTTCGCTTTCAGAAGTGGTTTTACAAAACCGGCGTGGACTGGATCTCTTGTTTATGCAGCAGGGAGGCCTGTGTGCAGCCTTGAAAGAGGAATGCTGCTTCTATGCAGACCACACCGGAGTCGTCAGGGACTCCATGGCCGAACTCCGAAACAGACTGGCTCAGAGACAGAAAGATAGGGAAGCTCAGCAAGGCTGGTTCGAATCCTGGTTTAACCAATCCCCTTGGTTAACCACTTTAATTTCCACCTTGGTAGGCCCATTAGCAATGCTACTTCTAGCTGTTACCTTCGGACCATGCCTGCTGAACAAAATAGTTTCATTTGTCAAAGCTCGCCTAGATCAGATTAACATTCTGTTCATAGGCCAACATGAGATGCTGTGAATTTAAAATTGCCAGTCACAAGATTTCCAAACTTGCCTGGCAGAAATTTACTCAGGTTTCCAAACTCCTTTTTCCCTTATTAAGTCCTAACCTTCTACCTCATTTAGTGCCTATATCTAGATATATATATATATGCGTATAACTACCTCGTTCTTTTGTGAGAGAGGGGGGGGAGATGTGGTTAGATAGGGACAGGCGGCGCGGAAGATTTCGGACTGTAACGGTGAGGAAAAGAGCAAGCCCCATCCCCCTCTCGAGATAAGCTACCCCTGAAAGGAATGTAGACCCTCTACTAACATGTGCCAGTACTTTTCCACTCCAACTACTAACCCAGGAAGTGTGGCAATATCCTGTTTGACGTAGTAGTAGATCCGAGGGTATAAAACCTGAAAACTTTACTTAATAAACGTCTTTTGTAACCGTCTGCCATATTGGTACAATGCGTCTGTTACAAGACCCGACCCACTCATGAAAGCAAAGTGGAAGTCGTGCTGTATGTCTGGATACCAGAGCCTCCACTGTGGCAGAAACAGCGGACTGCTACATATATATATTTATAAGGAGATTTAATTTTTAAAATAAAAGACTTTGCTGTCTGCTTTAGACAAATATCCATCAAGACGAGCTTGGACAGAGCTGGAATTGGATCATGGGTATGGATTAGCCTGCCTCATAAAGTCTATGCCAGTTGTGTTTTCTGTTGCTGTATTTATTGGACTAGTGAAGACTGGCACAACTCCTCAAATTTCTATACTAAATTAAGTAATACTAAGACTGAGAGTAAATAATTGCCTCAAATTCTGGATTTCTAATTCCTACATTCCTGCAATTTAAAGACTACTTTTGGATTATCAGAAGTATTAAATTTTTTGACTTGGCTTTTTTATAGAATTATAATGGAATGAAAACCATTATTCTGAGTTCTGAATAAACTCTGTAGTAGCATTCAGTTGGTCTGTTTCTTGTTAGCAGACGGAAAATTGCATCTGTAAATGTAAAAATTCACTGATGTATCTGACTTCTACTGGGGTCGTAAACCATTGGTAAATGCTAAGCAATTTACTGAGCTATTGCATTACTTTTTCAGGATATGTGGTCTACAGCTAAAGAGGAAAGTGTCAGCATTCACATTTGAGCAACTTCCAAGTACACATTAAATACCTCACTGTTTTTTACTCTATTTTTCCCCACACAACTACCTCTTTGAAAGCATAAGCATCATTTAATGTCTGTGTTTTACTAATAGTGGGTTTTGTGAAAACCAAAAATTGTCAAGGTAATGTGTATGACCTCCTCTATTCTCTATTTAGTCTTGTGTTACAGCACTGTACCTCATTTGTTACCTTACTGCACTTCACTGCAAAAGCTAATTACAGTTAAAATTAAACTCTATAGAGTGTGTCCTGCCACCTTTTACCTGCTAGACACAAAGAGGCTGATTCTGGTGTATTCACCTCTTATTTAGAAGATTCATGTTTATCTAATGCGAAGTCAATATTATTGTCCTGAAAAGAGTTAGAGTATTGCTAACAATCCATCAGGGAGTGCTTCTTTATGGCACTGATGCTATGCTCTAGTGGCTCAGAAACCATTTAACAGTGCTGAGATTCTGATCTACCTTGGTGCATTAACATTCAAACCATCATTTATCTCTTCTTAAATGCTTAACAATAAAATAGTTCATCGTGTTTAACAGTCAGGTATTTTGTAAGGGGAAGGAAGGAGAGAATAAAATACCAATGGAAGCAATGGAGAAATACAGAGAAACATGAACCAAACTCTCTAGGTGTCCATCTATGCAATACACACCACTATATAATGTATTACACAGGAATCAGGAGGCCTGGGTGGGTCTGTATCTCTTAAAGTATATAAATTTATCTATGGATGAACTGGAAGCACTATGTTACCTTTATATTGGATGGGAAGAATTAGGTTTCCAGAACACTAATTATTTTAGGATGAAATGAAAAAAATACTTTAATTGATATTTTATCTCCATTGTCCCTAAGGGGAACATAGGCTGAGTAGCTGTGTTTCCAGAATTGAAACTTAGAGGTGTCTAAGTTAGGGCAGGTGAATTGAAGTGTGGATGTCTATTGCCTGCTCTGGTTTGGTGAGCGTGGAAAATTCACTGAATTTTTCTTCCATAATGTATAAATTGGTTTATTATTACATCTTTGTAGTATTCTGTCAATGACCTTGATAATCTCCTCTCTAAACCATTTGTGATATCCTATATGTATGTAGTTACCTAAATATATATTTGCAAAAAGGAAAAAAAAAAAAAAAAAAGTAGAGAGGGAAACTGTAACACACTGTGTACTGGAAGAAAAAAATTATATTAATACTGACATACTTGAATGTAGAAGAAGAACTACAGAAATCTTTTTTTGTGTTTTGTTGTACATAATCGAGCAAAGTGAGGCTGAAAGTTTAAGATCTGTTTCAAACTTAAGAAAGTTTCAAAGATCTGTTTATGCTGCAGAGTTTCACAGAATGCAGGAGGTGCCTGTGCTGGGCCCAGGAACTGCTTTGTCCCACAGCACAGCACGGGGTCATTATGGGGTGGCCAAGTCCTGATCCACCCTTTCCATAACTTCTGTCACCTGCTGTGGTCACCAGTCCTTTGAAGAAACATTTTAAACACAGAGATATTCTTCTAGTGCTGCCCAGCACAATTCTGCCTCTTTATACAAGTTCAGTTTTTCCACAGCCACAGGTGATGTTCACTTGTCAGGACAGCATGTATTAAAAACTTACTGCAAGTAAAAAATCCAGACGTTTTAAAATTAACTCTGTGCAAATTTAATATTATTTCTGTCTTTGTGATACCAGTTAGGTGTTTTTTGGGGGGAGGAGGGCGCGATGGCAGGGGACAAGATGGGGGGATATTGGTTGGTTGGTTGGTTTTTAAACAATTTTTTTCCTTACTCTCCTTGTTCCAGTACAAGAAACACAAGAAGCAGTGAGGAAATAAGGCTTTAACTGTAATCTCATTCTCCCATTGTACCTCCTTCAGGATCATTAGAATTGCTCCTGCTTTGCTGGAACTGGTTTGTGTGAGATTAGGGTCAGGCTTCACCGCTTTGTTTTAGACTGTCATTTTTTTAGAGATTTTAACTTTACACTGTTTATTTTTTCTGCCTCCCCATTTGCTCATTCATCTTTCAGCCTACTGTTTAAAGGATTTTACTAGAGAAGGATGAGAAAAAATTACAATGATCACACGACATGCTAATGTTCTGCTGAAGTACAAAAAGCAAGATTACTTTTGGTAGCGAAAGAACTGTTACGAACAGAGAGATATTTTGTCTTTTTTGCAGTTAGCAATGTTATAGTTTTTCTTTTAGTAGATAATACTGTTACATTTATCCTTTGATTTTAACAATGTCACATTCGCACAACAAGGTCGTTTAACCTGTGTTTGGTAGGCAAACACATAAAGCTGCAAGATAGCATGTAATGCAAACTATTTTCAAATTGGGTCCGGGAATTAGAATGACAGAATGAGTGAACTCCAGATTTGAAGAGCAAACATTTAATGTGGCATGTTCAGCATTGGCCAACTTGATTAGATTAAATGCCATATTTTCATGCAAGGTGTAAATATTGAACTACAGCTCTACGCTGTAGATCAAAGCTGTTTGCTTGGCTGAGATGATTAAATAAGGGTTAATAAATATAACCTCTGTTAAATCTTCTATAACCAAATTTATCTCTCAGCTTCACCTACCGTAGAATTAATAACTAAAGCTGGTAATTGTGAGCCAGAACATTTAGGCACAATATCTCTTGAGCAGAGTGTTTGATATTTGCTCAGAGCGAGAGTTGTAATTGACTGACAGTCACAGCAAATGAACTGGTTCTCATTTGCTTGTCTGGACAAAGGTGCAAGGATGATCTGACCATCTTGTTCTTGGTGTGCCAAAATGTGATATGGCAATTAGCAGCTGTGTGCATCTTCTACTGCAAGGCACTGTGTAAAAAGGTTCAGGGATTTGGCAGATACCCTCGTGCCTTTGACTAAGTAGAACTTGCAGAGGGAGACTCCCACCTCTTCTGGAGCAGAAGACCCAATGAAAATTAGGGTGAGAGAAAGAGGGAAAAGAAAAGATGACTTTGTGAGGGTGTTCTTATTCTTGAATTTTTTCTATTAAAGAATATTTTTTATTTTTAGACAACTATTTAAGTTGTCTCATTTAGCATGCAACAGACATCAATATGCAGGGAGTGACAAAGCTGAAAAATTCCTGTTCGGTGTCTCTGGCAAGTTTTCTACTCTGTAGCCAGCTATCTTACTGTGGTGAATGGGACTCTCTTTGCCTTCAATACACAAGATGAGATTTCTGGGATTTTCGTTTATCTATCAGCAGTCCTTAAAGAAATCTTTCTGTCTCTGTTTTAGAGTTTGAAATACTAATCATACTCTACCAATCTTGACAGAATTTATCATAAGACAAATAATGACATTAGAATGATGGATGGACTTTATCAAGGAGGATGATAAGCAAGTGCATACTAGTGCTGGCTGAGATAGGCAAAGTTGGAGCATATAGTGCATGGCAGCTCAGCCCCAGATTACAGGATAAAAGAAAGATGAATTATACAGTGCTAACCAGCATGCCCAGAATTTTAGGAAGTTTTTTCAGAATTTGCATTTCACTGCTTTGATGGGTATCTGGCACTAACAAATTTTCAGAAAAACCACATTCAAGCTATTTTTCATCCTTGAGAAGGGGAAAAATAGAACAATCCAACAATATTTATTTTATCCACTAATCTTAAAAAGCTCTTTATCAAAGAAAGTATTAAAAAAGAAAAAAACCCACAGAATATCAGACTCCTTCTGCATATGGCAGATATTCTGGCTTTACTTGTGAATGGTATTAGAACCATGAAAATTACTAATAATTATTATGGTATTAGATATAAAGTATTGTATGGGAAAAGAAGTGTAACTGTGAGAAAAGTGAGTTCTGTTATTATAGCAAGCTTATTATTACATCCTGCTGCTGCTTTTGACAATTTTGAAGACAATGTTAGGGATAGGTTGCTTTGCTCTCTCAGATTGAGTTTAGGTTATAAACCCTACACTGCATGAGTAGAAAACCATTCGTTGCATTTTAGATAGGGAAAATATACTCTATGCCTTTCTTCTCTTCATGAAACCCTATTTTGGAATACTGTCCATGCACTTGCTGTGTGATTCAGCTATATGACAAGCCTGGAAGGGAGAAAGGGAGAGATGAGGCACAAAGGTTTAACAGCTCTGCAGGAACTCAGCAGCTTGTTAAGGCAGTGATGTGCAGCAGGGGCAAGAAAAGGCAGCCAGGCACGGCACAAAGCATGCGTGGCAAGGCCAGAATTTTGATTGCAAAGATCTGCCATTCAAGACGTAACATTACTCCTAGAAAGACAAGCAATTACAACGTGAAAGACCTGCAACAAAAGCTTGATTTGCTTTGGCCAGGACAGGCTGTTTGGATTTTGACAAATGAACTGATGCTCACCGGCCCAAGCTTGCAAGAGGGAAAGGACAATGATGCTGCAAGGATAGCTGGGAATGAGGTCCTGGAGCTGCAGGACTGCAAAAGCAGCAAGTGGAAAGAACCCAGGGAACTAAGTAAAGAAATGCATTCAGAGCAGTGCACTCAGCAACCAAGCCATGTGGGAAAATTGTTTGAGTGACAGACTGCCACCTCTGTAGTGGCAAACAAGGTTCAAGTTTAGTACTCACAGTACTTCTGATCTGCCATAACTACAGCAACAAATGTGACAAAAAGATCAAGAGTGGGAAAGATCTGTGTTGATATAAAAAGGAAGGGAATGGCCAAAAAAAAATGCCCAAAATAACTGCAGTTCTTTAGGTTTTAGGAAGCTTTCCATAAGAATTTTTATCCTAAAAGGGTGACTTGCAGAAAGGCATAGTGTTTCTTTATGCATAAGAAGGAAATATCAAAGAAATAGGAAGAAGTATCTTTTCTTAGGATTCTTTTAAGAAAGAAGATAATGATTATGTTTACAAAAGAGTTGTTTTCAGTGCACATAAATTCAAAGGATAGGATGGAAGTTTTAGCAGTAGGGTCTGTGTTATTTTAATGGAATGCAAATGACTATTTTTAACATATGCACCTAATAATTCAGAGGGTGTTGTCTTTGATGAGGCCTTCAGGGCAATTTCACAGGAAAGGTGGAATATTTCTGTCACATAAGAGAACTTCATCTGCACTTCATTCACTGAATAATATAAAGATGAAAAACTATCCTTCAGTCAAAGAAAGGAAGATAAAAGATTTAGATAATGGAATTAAAGCTTGTGTGTTGCCAGAGAGATGGGATTCTTCATGAAAAGGGTTGTAGTTAATTCCCCCAAGCACACGCAGTTCATATTTCTGGCAAGACAGCCAGATATACTGAGTGCATGGGAAAATGAAAATACAACTGGTGTGTTACAGACACACAAACATGAGTACTTGTGACAAACAAACAATACAAATATTTAGTGCAACAATGTGATTATTTTAGCATGTTTTGCTAAATTCTGAGAATAGTTCACGGAGGATTATCACAGAGCATTATAATAGAGGACTGGGGGCACTGATGGATGAGATTTTTGACATGATCTGGCATTTGCAGCCCAGGAGGCCAAGCATGCCCAGGGCTGTGGCCAGCAGATGAGGGAGAGGATTCCCCCCTCTCCTTGCTCTGGTCACACCCCACCTGGGAGTCTGTGTCCAACTCTGGGGAGGAGCACAGGAAGGACGTTGTACTATTTGAGTGAGTCCAGAGGAGGTCATGAAGATAGTTAGAGACATGGAGCCTCTATCCTATGAGGGAAGGATGAGAGAATTTGGATTTTTTTAGCCTGGAGAAGAGAAGGCTGCAACAAGGTTGCAGCCTTCGAGTACCCAAAGGGAGTCTACAAGAAGGCTGAGAAAAAAGTTTTTGCAGGGGTATATAGTGACAGGACCACAGGGAATGGCCTTAAACTGAAAGATGGTAGGGTTAGTTTAAATTCTTTACTTTGAGGGTAGTGAGACACTGGAAGTGTTCCAGACTGGGCTGGGTGGGGTTTGAGCAACCTGTTCTAGTGAAAGTTGTCCCTGCCTATGGCAGGGGGTTGGAACAAGATGGTCTTTAAGGTCCCTTCCAACCAAAATCGCCCTGTGATTTTATGACTGTTTCTGTGACTGGTTCTATGAATCTGTGATATTTAACAGTATTTGTCAAGAGTCCTTTTACTTTTCTTGCAACAAGATATGTTCTGTATTCACTGCCTAAATTAAAAATTAATATCATGATATTGTGTTCATGCAGAAATTTAACACACGATAAAAGAATTTGTGAAAATACAAGTTTCCTGAAGCCATGTACCCTCTGTTTCCAAGAGATCATGCAGATAAAATCCATCAGGGTTAAATCTTTTGTTAATCCTAGGTTTTGACACTCGTGACAATGTTAGCAGAGCCGGCTTGACCCTGCATAGCCTAACACAGAAGGACTCTACTGTAGTCTCCAGTTTTAGGTACTCTGAAAGATGCCACTGCCCTGATTTCTTTGTATTTTTACCTGTGACCAGTAAGACTCTCCCTCCCCTTTAGGTATATTTGCATCACGTTAAAAGTAGGAAATGAAACCACATTTAAGCAAAGCAAAGGGTTGAGGTTTTATTTCATGGATAGAATTTTAAGCCTATATCTCATGGGCAGACATTGTCATTAATGCAGGGTTGATCTGATGTATTCTTCAGATCTGGAGACATGGAGCCAATTCAGCTGCTGGTCCATCTGCTGTGAAAATAAGATATTCATGGACAGGTCTCTAGCTCATGGCTAGAGATACCAGATTTTTTTCTGCACCTTTCCATCCACAGCAGAACCTTTTGTCTTTAAATTTTTTATTTACAGGAATATACATTACTGTGTCTTTGATTAGAACTGCACATTTGTGAGCCTGCAGATGAAAGATTTAGGGGGATTGTGTATTTTTTTAAGTAAAAAGTATTTGATGCATGGATTCTTCTTTTGAAGTTTCCTTTCTGTCTGCAGCAAACTGAACTGCAGAGTAACCTCACTCCTCTGCCTTCCAAGAGGGTGTGATGTGCTCCAACACACTTTCTCATAGCTTAATTCTACCTTAGAGTTATAACAAGTAGTGACTCTAGAGCATCAGCTTAGCCACTTGTTACTCTCTGCAGAAGACAGGGCTGGCATATAGAAAGCCAATGACAAATTTGACATTTAAAATGATTTTTCTAAATCAGATCACTTTTTTGCCCTTTGTCAGCTTGGGGTATTCTGACAGTCACAGGCCAGCTGAAGAGATAAGCAAATCCTTCCCTTCTAATTAAAAAAAAAAAAAAAAAAAAAAAAGAGATAAAAAGATACTGATAACAGGTATAACAGATAGTACCATATTTTATTATTAAATTAGAAGCAGCACAATTTTTATCTATTCCATATTGTTACTCCCTTCATGCTGTACATGACATTTAGCTTAAATAGAAAGAAAATAAATTGATAAAAAAATCAATGTTGCATATGTAATGGACTGAAAATTTGCTAAGTAGTGATTTTTAAGGTTTATTATAAAAATGTCATATAATAATATAAATGTAAATAGGAAATTGTTAATAAGCAGTGAATTCTCAGAGACTTGCTTTTCACCCTGTTCAAATCTTATCAATGATTTAGGAGGAAGCGTGAAAACAGTTTGCATAAGCAAGTATATAACAAATATACAACCAAATGTAAGCAAACGAGAACAAAATTCATGCTGATGTACCCACGGTACAGGGAGATTTGATACTGAGAAGACTAACTTAGAAAAGAATTGTAAATCATTCTGCCTAATTACTGGGGATTGGAGATGGTGCTCTCCTGAGGTTACTTTCAGCTTTGCATATCTTTGATTCTACAGAAAGGCATGATTAAACAGAAAAAGCTCCCAGATCAACACTGTAACTGCAAAAAACTAACATGGTATTCAAAAAACTTAATAGGGGAAAACCTTACTACAATATAATGTTATTATAATAGTGTTCCAATACAAATGAAACAGCCAGTATATTGATAACTTTGAGAGGTTCTCAAGAAGCAGCATGAAAATGACCACAGTATTGTAAGATGTGCTCTAAAAAAGAAGAGCAGTCAAAATGTGCATGTCTAAAGCTTATACATTCATGGCTTGGTGAAGTGGCATTTCACAGCACCCCCTTTTCCCACCTCTTGATACCAAGCCCCACTGAGGTATTGAAAAACACATTTGTGCAAGTATGCAAAGAACTATACAGGAGGACACTGGCCTAACAAATGTGTTTTCCTTTTTCCAGGAAGAGAAGAATCCAGAATAAGCAGATGAGGAATGAAGGGACCTCACATAACTGCTGTTCCAAAAGTAGACTCTCACCTCCAAGACTGTCAAAATTGTTTGATTTTCTGTTTGAGGAAGACTCATGCTTTTAAGAAAATGAAACAATGTGGACCTGAGTTTAATGTCAGGGAAAAAGGGCAGACTGGATCCACTTTGAGAGACAGGACATATATTGTCATGCTGACATACAGAATCACAGAATCACAGACCATTCTGAGTTGGAAGGGACCCACAAGGATCATTAATTCTGACTTAAGTAAATGGGATCACAGGGATCACAGCCTTGGTGCTATTGGCACCATGCTGTACCCAGCTGAGCTGATCTCAGGGTGGTGCCATGACACGGAGTGCCATCCTGGTGACACTGCAGTGGGAAGAGCTGTTGACTCCCTTGGGGGCAGAGACACCTCAGCAAATGAGAGATGGACAATCCCCAACCATGGGCAAGTGCTGGATTCTGCACCTGGCATGGAGCAACCCTGGCTGTGTGCATAAACCAGGGCACAGGGGGCTGGAAAACAGCAACACAGAAAGGGGCCTGGGGGTCCTGGATGATGGAAAGTTGAATTTCAGCCAGCTCTGCCCTGCAGTGAGGAGGAGTAACCCTGTCCTGGGGGTACCAGGCCCAGCACAGCCAGCTGGGCAAGGGAGGAGATTGTCCTGCTTTGGGCTGGGGTAGCCTCACCTCGAATTCTGGGGGGCAGTTTGGGAACCTCATTATAAAAAAAGACATTAAACTATTAGCAAGTGTACAAAGGAGTGCAAAGATGGTGAAGGGCCTTGAGGGGAAGCTTCCCTCAGGAAGAGTGGCTGAGGTCACTTGGTCTGTTCAGTCTGAAAAAGAAGAGACTGAGGGGGGAAGTCACTGCAGTTACAACATCCTCAGAGAGGGAGCAGAGGGGCAGGTCCTGATCTCTGTTTTCCTGTGATCAGTAACAGGACTCAAGAAAATCACATGAAGGAGTCAGGGGAGGTTTAGGATGGATATCAGGAAAAGGTTCTTCACCCATGGGGTGGTTGGGCACAGGAACAGGCTGCCCAGGGAAGTGATCACAGTACCAAGCCTGTCTGAGTTCAAAAAGCATTTGGAAAATACTCAGGTACATGGAGAAATTCTTGGGGTGTCCTGCACAGTGCTGGGGTTGGACTTGATGATGCTGATGGGTCCCTTCCAATTTAGCATATTCTATGAATATATGCCACCGATCTCTTAGATCAGAAGGAACAGGTTTGAAAAGCAAAGAAAGGGGATGGAGGAGTGCTGCTGCTATTGGGAACACAATTTTGTATACGGCCCAACATATTGGCAGTCACACGGACTGATACTAACTACATCACCCTCTAGAGCTCTCTCAGAGGGGACAGCAGAGAGGCACTGCTGATCTCTCTGGTGACCAGCAGTAAGACTTCAGGAAATTAAATGAAGCTGCATCAGACTGTACATTAGGAAGAGGTTTTTTAACTGATGCAGTGGCTGGTCACTGGAACAGGGTCCTCAGGGAAATGGTCACAGGCACAAGCCTGTCAGAGTTCAAGGAAAGTCTGGATGTTGTTCCTATTGACACAGTTTAGGGTTGGACACTCCTGCAACAGCAGGCACTTGCCCTGTATGACCTTTATGTGTTCCTTTCAGTGTGAAAATTTCTGTGATTCTGCAATTTGTGCTGTTTTTAAAGACATAAATGTTTGAATGAAGATGGGATGTAGAGGGCTCAGGAGGCACTGGGAACAGCAGAACAACTTTTTAAGGTACAAGAGGTTGAAAGCAGCTGCAAATACCTCTTTATGACTATTTTTCAAAGAGAATTTGCTATGTAATTCTCTTATCCAGATTTGTATCTAAGCACTTTCCCCCACCAAGTATTACATGCAAGAAAATAGCAACTATGGAACTATTAACTGGTTAATAAGCAGAGTGTGAGATTCCTCAGGCACCTAGGCCTGCAGATGCTTTTCGAGGGCTGTGTAGAGGACTCCCTAGAGAAACCATTTTGTTCTCTAATCCTCCTCTTATGGCATTACACAGAGGAAAAGCAATCTTGCATATTACTGGAGCTGTTGAGCTTTGCTGTCTTCTCAGACAGCACTATCTGCTGCTCAGTTGAGTTGCATCCTTCTTATGTTCAGGACAGGGATGAAATAATTAAATCTTACAAATCCACACATTTTAGGACAGGAGAGGAATAATGGAAGGGGAAAGGAAACAACATTCTCATTGTATCCTCTGTGGTATAATTTTTGTGTATTAATTCCCTCTCTACCTCTCTCCCCACTTCTTTAAAACACATGGTAAAGGGCCATCATCGTGCATGAAAAATCACTTAAAAGGTGTATTTGGTACAGCTTTCTAGCACAATGCTGCAGTAACACAGGTTTTCGAAATTGCCACATTATAGATTGCACTCTGCAGCTTATCTCAGATTGATTTCATTTGTTATTTTTCCAAGTTTCGCTTCTATGAGAAATAAAATCTTAGAAGCATTACCTGTAATTGCTATTTAAGGTTTTTCAATTGACACCATACTCTTAGCTGAGTCAATTAGCTGAGCGAGGTAAAACTTCAGTAGGTGTAAATGTAATTCCATTGGCTTCACCGGAGTTTGAACAGTGATAACTAGATGAAGATCTGTCTCATAAATCAATAAAATTTCAAACAATTATTTTTCTGAGTTCTGTGGTGAATCTAATCCACACTTTTTTCTCAGATAAGTTCTCCTATGGCTTCTAATTTCTCATGTATTTTATGCATATGTTCCTGTATGTCTCTGTGGATAAGGTGATGAAGTATTTGCCAAAAAGGTAAGCCAGCAAAGGTTTTAAATGCTGGATACATGCAGTTCTGTAAAATAAACAAATCAATAAAAATATTTTAGTAATTGAAATTGTGTGGATATACAGAAAAATAAAGATATAGATTAAGTTGGTGATAGTGTAGCTTTTTCTCCAGTTTTGGACAAGTCTTATTCATCGTCATCTAATTTATTATTCACTCTAGTCCAGTGAAGCTGTTGGTGTCCTAAGACACAGGATTATGAAAGCAATAATAGGATGGCCTGGGGAGAATGGCAATAGAATAAATCTGATGTTTTTCAGAGGCCTTGCAGGGCCAGTACAGACTTCAGTCTTTCAATCCAGTCACTACAGTGGTGCCATTGCTTGTAGCAGGAATGCAAGTAGGGCCAAAGAAAATAGGAGCTGTTGGAAGGTTTGTGCACACCTCACTTTAACTGCATGGGTTTTTAACTATAGCATTCTTATCATTGTTAATGGATCAAGTTGTTTAGTTAGCTAAATTAGACTAATAATAAATCATTGGCTTTGCATACCAAGTTTGTTCCTTTTGCTTATAGCAAGACTTAAAAAAAAAAAATTAGGGAATCTAACCTCTAATTTAGAGGCAAGAAATTGAGAGCACAATGCACCATGAAGGTAGAGATTGGGATTTTAAAACTTCTTTCCTGCAAATAGTTAAGTTTAACCTTCATTTGGTTTGCACTGGAAAATATGCAGAATTAATGCAATAGTTCCAGATTTGTTAAGGAAGAGAGAAAAATTACCAAGCAATAAAAACAACACACATTACATGGAATAAATATTTTGCACACATTGTAAAGAGAGGAAATTCAGAGTCTTAAATTACTTCTTCACTTATCTCAAGCTAACATTTGTGTAAATCTTTTATGACTCTAGCAACTGCAAACATTCACAAAACACTGTAGTTATCCTGCTCAGTGACTGTATTAACTCTTGGGATGGTTAATCCCAAGAGATGGTGTTAAACATATGTTTAGCACTTTGTACTCTGAACTATTCTGCAGCTTTCTTGTACCTGACAGGCTGATCTCCCAGTGCCACTGAAATGCCACCCTTCAGTGCTCTTTTGTTTTTTTGTTTTTGAGGGTTTTTTTTTCAGTGCTTTTTTTACCTTTTCACCTCCATTTTTCCTTTTGAAACTGTTTCTCTCTCAATATAGGTATTCTTTCTGTATCTTTTCTTCTCTTCTAGGGATCCAGCACACATGCTTTCTCACACCTTGGCAACACTATTGTCACTTTGCTCCAGTCTCCTGCACTTCCCTGGCCCATGAATCACACATAATTCAGCCCCTGGGTTTAGGCTTAGTGGACATTGTTCATCAATTCACTTATGCTGAATTCCAAGATGTGGGCTCAAATATCCATTTTTCTTTGCTAGACTTGAGACTAGATGTCTTCTTGCCTTTTCTGTGAACAAACATGTTGATGAAGAAATAACTGCTCTCCCTTTGGCTTTTGAACCTGCACAGAAAGCCTGCCTGGCTGCAGGCAGCACTTCTCCAAAGCTGAGCAAAGTTTTTCCCTGTGGGATATGACCTTTTTGTCCTTTCCTGCTTTTGAGCCCAGGCCACTCTGGCTGACTCACTGAGAGTCACCCCAGGGGCTGGCACCTCTGGGCAGAGCTGTGACACCCAGCCTGCCTTGGCATCCCTGTAGGCAGCAACACCCAAGAGCACAGCAACCCACCATCCTTCCCTTGAGATTCTAACCCTGAATTAAGTACATAATTAACTAAATGAGCATGTTAGTAATCATCTGGGTATGGAGCAGGCTCACTTTCAGCGTGCAAATACCGACAATATTATATACATGTGTTTTGACACAGGCATTTAATGGCATTTGTGCCTACAGCGTTAATGATTTTGGTCCAGTGTTAGCTGTGCTATATCACAGACATAATAGAGAAATATCTCAGGAAATAGCAGGAGGTTTCCAATTCAAACTAAATTAGAATTGTAAGACTGCCATGATCTTTGTGGAGCTTTGGCTGCTTTATTAAGTACCCACTTAAACTTACACCAGACTAATAATGTATTTGCTCAGTCTGAGAGCCTCTACAATGAGGAAAAAATGTATTACAAAAATCTTTGTTTTAATTTACTCTAACAATTTTCAGAAACTGCTGGAATCTCACAGGTATCCCGAATAAATTGCTGTGTCTGCCACTGCTAGTAATGCAATGGGAATGCTTTTAAATATAGATTTAATTTAGGGCCTCAGTTGGCCACTATGCAATTTTAATTTTTTGGGTTAAAAAGGAGGACTAAATTTCATACTGTGACTGAGAAGAGATGCGTGAGCAGCTTATTCTGTGTTCATTAAGACTCATCCATGGGAAGTAATAAAACTCTATCACTGGACTGACGGAGATGAGAAGGGCTGCCATAGCCTGATGTGTTGGGCAACCAAAACAAATCTTCCAGAGCTTCTAGCTCTGTGCTATATTTTTTGGAAGAAACTATACTTGTCTTTGTTGACAAGCCAAAATACTTTTGGATAGCACTTCAGTGAAAATGTGAAAATACTTGTGTAAAAACTCTGAAAATTCCAAGAAGAATAATAGAATTACTAGGCTTGGGAAAAATACTTCAGTCTTTTCATCACAGTTCCTCTAAGTCTGTTCATATAGGATAAATGTAGAATAACTTCAGTACAAATAATACAAAATTGAAAATAAGTAAATTGAACGTTTAAAAAAAATTGAGTTTATTTGAATTGTATTTATTTAGACTTCTTAATTCACATTATTTTTAGAGTATTGAATCTGTCCTGGCTTGAGATTGTAGATTATTTTAGAATCTTACAATTTTTCTATGTGATTTCTCTTTTATCTGTTGCTACTGTTGCCTGAACATATCTCCTCTGTTATTAGATTCTATTATCTATTTGATATGAGTTTAGTGGATGTTCATCTGATTTCTGTTCCATTAAAAGTCTTTCTTCATTAGGACTTCCTTTTAACGAAGAACTTATTACACTCAGGGATATAGACTGAATTATCAAAAGCTTCTCGATAAGGCAGCTGGAGGAGAAAAATAAGTGGAAAGCAAGGCAAGGAGAAAATTAAATCCAATAACAAACAGTACAAAGTCAAGAATTTAGGGCCAATAGAAATTTCTGCTGTAAGATGGTCAGTTATTTTTTGGAAACAATATAGAAAGAGAAAATGAGTTGATCGGTAGACCACTGTATAGAGATACATGTGTATCAAAGTTACAGTTCAAGGCACCAGGGAGACCTCAAATTGGTCATCACTGCTGGCACTCAGGAAGGATGAGTTATAACCTAAGAGTCTGAGGAAGAACTGGGAGGATGATCAGAATAGAGATGACACTGCGGTATCTTTTTTAATTTAGCAAAATGAAAAATATACATGGGTTAGAACTTGATAGTAGTTGGTTCATCGAAGTAAGCACTATATAGCAAAAAGAGCCCTTTGAGTTAAAAGACATATGAACAAATATTCCTGAACTGTCTATGAATAAATTTAATCTTGACTTCTGAAACTTTTCTCATCATCAAGACACTCAAGGAGTGGAGCAATGTCTCTCTGTGATGGCCTGAATTGGAGTTCTGCACAAGGAGTAACACTGTAATTTTGTCACTTGAAAATTAAATCTGACCCAGAATGGTTTTTGTCTCTTTCCAGTGTCAATCCTTTTGTTCTACAACATAGAATGCTTTGGACTTTTATTTCACTGCAGTGACAACACATACATACTCTCTACTTGCAGTGACCATGTATATAAGTGTGTGTTTGTGTGTGTTTTTACTTGGAGACACATCACGTCTTCATAGATGTCTTCATCTTCTCAGTGCTTGGCAGCTGCAGTGAAAAGTATCACCAGATTTTCATTTTTTTTTTTTTTTGGCCAGGAGACCAGGAATGAAGGAGATTCTTCTCCTCTCTGGCTGCAGTGTTTACTGAGGTATACAGAAAGTCCCCTCTTTCTACTGACTGTGCACATCACTGTGCAACAACAGAGGATTTCCAAGCTCTTTTTCTCAGAAACTCAAGAAGCAACCACTCAGCCTTGTTCAGCCTTCTTGTTGTGTGTTGCTTGTCTACAGGTTTTCTGGGAGAAAATGAAGATGGAAAGTGGCATGGCTTGTTGCTAATAAGAGTACTAGACGTAAAAAGGTGAATTGCAAGCTGGTGCCCTCAGCTTGTACATGTTGATTTTTCATAACTTCAACACACTTAATGATACATCTTTTTGCATAAAAGACTTATTTTGGCACATTTGGTGAGGTGAATTTTAGAGAAAGTTTGTTCCTGAATCTCATCATTCAGGGAAAAGAAAACAAAGAAGGATGTCATAGTACTCTAGAGATTGAAGTACTATTTGGTACATGTGTATGTTCTAGCTTATCTTTTAAAAATTCATTATTTTTAAAACCACACTAATGATTTTTAACTGGAATGCCCTATGTAACTTGCTTTCTGCTGTGCTAAGCAAGCAGGCTCCACTGGTCCATGAAGGAAACAGATGACAATAGAAACGTATGAGTGTGTTTTAAAATGCAGCCCGTGTAAGGGAAGAGTTCCTTCTGGTGTTTGCCATTAGTGACACAAACAACTCAAGATAGAAGAACATCTGGAGGCTGTCTCCAGTAATCAGGTATTCACTGGCAGCTGGTAAGATAACTCTCACTGAGAAACAAATGAAAACCATGTCAGGAACATATCCTTGGCAATTAATATCACAGGATTATACTGCAAGAACTGCTGAATTTGCTTCCTTTATTGTCACCCTAAGTTTTCTTGCCTTCTTAGTGCTGTATTTTGTAGTGGAGATTCTCATGCAGCTTCATGTAAACTATGCATATATTTAGAATTATCTACTTTGTTTATATATTTCTCCCCTGGGAGGAGAAATATGATTGATGGTGATGTTCACCAACGAAGTCGAAGAGGTGGCAACCTGTGTAGCCAATCTTTTGCCTTCTGTAAAAAGTGTATATAAATAGAGTAAAAAATATTAAAATAGAGCTTTCCTGCCTGACTTTCTGCTGCCTGCCTCGTCCTTTGTGTGTCCAATACTGCAACGTTTATTTCATGGCAGTGGTATCCGAAAGTGAATAATGCACACCTCCGCAGCCTGGTGGCAAGATAATTACAAACTGTTTACTCATTTGGTTTGGCCACATGAAGAGTTGTTAAATACTACTGAGAAGGTAACATTTCCTACTGGCACTTCAGTGTTTTTATTTCTTAGTATAGTGATCTTCTAGAAGTTGAGACTGTGTTTAACTAAACAGTTTTGCATTTTTCACCTGTAACTAGCTTTAAGAATAATTACTACCTCCATATGCTAAAAAGAGTTACAGACTTGGTAAAATTGTGTGTCATTCATACTTTGATGCTTTATGACAGGAAATGCCATGAAACGTAGTCTAAAGCAGCCCTGTTAATTTGATAGTTATGCAATGAACATCACCATATCATAAAATAATTTCGATTGGAAGGGAGCTCAGGTGGTGTCCACCTCTCTCAGCATTCAAAGGAGGTTGCTCAGGGTTTTATTCTTTTGATCAGGGAAAACTGTCAGGACTGGAAGAAGCACAGGCTGTTCCACAGCCTAACCATTTTCATGTGGATGAGTTTTCTCCTTCATTTCCACATAGTTTCATTGAGAAAACCTTGGATTCCTTAGATGAATACCAGTGCATAAAACCACAAAATATTTAAGGTTGAAACCTTAACCTTAACACTCTGAAAATATTGATGTGCGCTTCAATAAAGTAACATATATTGACCTGAATCAAACAACACACTATATATAACAATATTTCTGGGGCTTTTGAAAATGCTTTCTTTTATGTCTGTTGCTGAATTTGAATGGAATATTTTCTTCAATTTTGGACACCATTGACAAATTGTACATATTTCTGTAGCAGGATCAATTGCTTTTTACCCAACTTCTTTGAGCATTTAGGAATAATATCAGAAAGATACTTCATAACAAAAACTTTATGTCTCCAGCCTCACTCACTGGGTTTGAAAAATTTAAGTAGCTGGAAAATATAGTGTGTCAGTAAGCAGAACTACTGGAGTCTCATTTCACCCAATCTGTTTTCCTTGGTTGTTTGGGAGGGTTTTTTGGGGGGTGGATTGTTTGGGGTTTTTTTTTTGTTTTGTTTTTTTGGTGTTTTTTTTTCCTTTCTGGTGTTTTTTTTTTTGTTTGGTTGATTGGTTGGATGGTTGTTTTGTTTTTGCTAGCTTGTTGGTTTGGCATGATGAAACTCGAATTTTTAAACATGTCTAAATCTTTTAAACCACTTTTCAGTGATATGAGGTTGTCTTTTAAGCTGAAGTAGTACAGAAACAAAACACCACCTTCAAACGAAACCAAGAAAATAATCCTTCACCCTGAAATGAGCTTAATTTTAAGAAATATAATAATTTATCGATTGTTCCATTTTTGAGGAGATATAATCAATGGATGTCATTTTGCAGAAAGGGTACAAGACAGTTTTTTGTATACAATATATTTAGTTGCAATCCATTGAAAACCATCTCAGGAAGACAGTATTTCAAGTCTTGTGCAGCATATAATCATTATTTTAAAAAGGATTCATCATACTGCTTGGATGAAAAATTCACACCAAACAGACAGTATTTAATGAGTAAATCAATAATGCTCATTTCAGGAAAAAATTAGGTATGGAATATAGCTAGGGAAGATAATAAAGCAAGATCAAATACTAAACCTCAGAACTGATGACCCATTAGGGATAATACAATTTACTTCAGTATCAAGCTGAAGTATATTAGGAAACTTACATCATAAAATTTGCTGTGTAAATGCAAATTCAATCTAATTTCTCATATGATTAAAGCTCAGAGAGAAAGGAATTCTATTATAGTGTTAAATAACAGTACATCAGTGAGTTACACTGGGTAAGAATAAGCATAAAATGGTGCTTATTATTAATAAACTGCTATATAAATATATCTTATTGGTCAGAGAGAAATATACAATCCTGTTCTCAAACACAGTTCTGTTCAAAGATATGCTTGGTTTGATTTACCTCAGAAATGCACTTTGTTGCAAATGCCGGCTTTTTTGTGTGTTTATCTGCATTTTTCCTCATCTGTGTTGCAGTAAATAACCCATAGAGAACTGTAATTTGGGAAAGAGGGAAATGGAAGTTTCATTTCAGAGGGGATTCTTCCCAGTCAGCTTAAACTGCTAAAATTCTACCACCTTCATGAAAACAAAAAAACCCCGAAGTAGAGTAAGGGCAGTGAAACTTCCTGTGTCCTTTAATTAAATCCCATTAAAATCATTTGGTACAGGGGCAATTTTATATGGGAAGAAAGCTGTTCTAGTCTTCCAGTCATAAAGAAGGCTTGCCCTGACAGAAAAACTATCCAACACACAGCTTAACTGTGCAGGGCGTGATAGACAGGACTGGCTGCTGTATGAATATTTCATATTCACACTTCTTATGCTTTATGTGTGATTTCTTAAATAGCTCCAAGCAAAATCTAATTTTATTTTATATGATTGTGCACATATCTGCTGCTCCTTTTTGCTATCACTTGAGGGTCAGCTGAGAGATAGTTAGAAAAATCTCTCTGTAGTGAAAAAATCCCCCAATCTGCACATGAGTAGAGAAGAGTTTGAATCTCTTCTGAATCCCTGGAGATCCATTCAGCTTAAGAAATGCAAGAATATACTGATATGTCTCATAGGGAACATAATAAATGCTGCAAGCATAATTCCTAAAAAAAAAAAGGTTATGTAAATCACATGCTGTGTTTGGCAGCATTACCAGTTGCTGCTGAAGCACAAGGGCTCAACTGTTATATACCTGTAACTGTGTTTCCTGAGCATGGTAAATATTTATGAGGATCATTTTTAGACCATCTGCATTTTGCCCACCACTGTATTAATATGTAGATGTCACAGCTAAAGTCATTGATCCACTTAAGATTTTTCTATTTCCATTACTATTCTTAAGAGGTTGCCCACAAAGGTAAGATGTGTGCAGGGGTGCCATCCTTCTGCACACCTGAGTATTCAGGTGTTTGACTCCTCATGTTGGGAACCCCCAAACCCTTTTGTCATTGCCCTGTAGTCAGGGACAAGTCAAACAGTTTTTGTTGAAAGCTGTCTTAGATTTTGGTTCCATTTTCAGAGGTGTGGGCTAACTATAAAAAGGCAAAGGGAAGAGGAATGCTGTGGTACCAGGAAATTAAGTGTAAGAAATATGTTTACTTTCATACAATCTTCTTGGATTGGAAGGAAAGCAAATGCTCCTAGATTCCTATTTGCTGGCTGAAGGTTTAAGTCTTCAAGGACTTAAGTCCTTGTCAGTAGCATGACTTCCTTTTAGAGGAGACAAAACTAAGCTGCTCAGAGAAATGTGAATATCTCTGGTGGAGCTGGTACCTCAACACAAGCCACCATCTGGGAGCATAAAGAAGAAGTGGGTATCTCAAAGTATTAGTTAATTTTCAATTAAAACAGTAGCCCTTGAATATTAGACAGGAATAATAGCTTTTCTTTCTGATGTCCCTTCTTTCTATCCATTATGAAATACAAAACCTTTAAAAGGATCAAAGGAAATATTGCAAAATTCCAAGTGTAATTGAATGAGTTGGTAGAAATGAAAATATAGAAGATAAACTCATTTACTCTTCTGTATATATTACGACTGTATGCAACATTTATAAACAAATGGAATAGCAAATATTTTTCTCTTGTATCTCAGAAATACAATTTCTTTATATTCTCCCATCATCGGTTGTTGCTCCAAGCTAATCCAGTTATTGCAGTTTTGTGTAAAGTATTTCATTTTCTATTTTGGCACACCTCAAACGATCTTTCTGATATCATTTACACTGAGATATTTGTTTATTTGAAGTACCTTGGAATAAATGGTGCTCTTTTTTAGCGGGGTATGATACTATGCAAATAATTTTTATATGGAAAAGAAGTAATATAAGTGTGAGTTTTGAGTGACAATGCAAAATTTATACAATAACTAGCAAGTTTTCTTTATAAATAACAGTACAGGGTTGCCCTGGTAATTTTCCTAGGTGTTAATTATCGTAATTATTGCTCACCTGCAGAAGTCATTAGGTGATGGACAACCCGTAGTTATGTTGTACAACCATGACAGGGGAGCCTGAAAGGATTAATTACAGCATGCTATAGAAGCAATGGCATCTTGAATATTGCAGAAAAATATGATCATGTTTATAGTAGGCTCTTTTCCTCTTTGCTTGTATTTTTCTAACACAGAATTTTATTCTCTGTAAAATACAAGGAAAAATCCTCTTTTTAGTAAAATAGACTATTAAGCCTTTTAACCTGTAAGCTCTCTTTACTCTAACTGGTGTTATAATCATTGTCTGTGTCTGTGCATTCCCTGCTAATAATTTTAAAGCTACATCTCATGCCACCATTTCAGATGCCAACTGTCCTCTGTGCTTGAGCTCAGCTCTGTCTCTTGTTGTAACAGCAGCAGATCCTTCCTTATAGTTCCAGGGATTGAAGAGGTCCTGGGAAATCCCTACCCAAATGCAGCCAAGCCATGAATGTGGGTGAAAAGCAGTACAGATCATGCATGTTAGAAATATGGGGTCTGGAATATTTATAACCCTCCTTCTTGGAGAATTTTATGCTGTTCAAACAGAAGAGGCACCAGTTAGAAACAAAAAGTGTTTTGTTCATAAATTGCATAAATCTGTTCTGAACATTTTTAATTCACAATGTTCATGCTCTTTTAATGATATTTTAAAAGATCTGACTGTTGATAGTATATTGATAACGTGAAACTAAGGGCTGGAATCTCCAATGTGACTTCTGTAAATACCAGTGACACACTTTGTGACACACAAGAATGAAGGACAGGAGGCTTTCACCACCATTTAGTGAATCATTTGGAGAAGTCTGGAAGTATTTTTCTCAAACCAGCTCAGACATCTCTTGAGAGGCTCTGCTAATGAAAATGAGTCCTTATTCATCATGCACGGTAAGAGGAGTCTCATTCATTACACGTGGTAAGGGGTAGAAGGTCAAACTACTCAAGAACATTTTAACTTTTATCTTTGTTATTGGTGCAACTTTTCTTCACTGATTAAAAATAGTATCAGTCCAATGAGAGGTGTGTTTAGAGTTTTTTAATATCTAGATGGATTTTCATCAGTTTTAACAACCATTTTAAAGACTGAAACTTCCTTAAAAACAAGTGGGACATGAGAATAGTACTTGTAATTCACAGTTATCAATGATTTACAAAACTGCATGTGGATTAATACAAAAGCATACTTAAAATTTAGTTGTTCTTTAATTCATTAAAAAAGTGAAAAATTTGAAAATTCAATTCAGATAAATAATTTACTTTGTGCTTTAGAATATTATTTTTATTTCCTAAATGTGTTTCCACAGCCTATTTTATCTTGTCATTTGTTTTTAAATGAACATCTTTTAAAGGTCTACCATGCCTAAATCAGAATTTATGGAAACTCTCATTAAAACGCAAGACTCTGCATAGTCATTTAAAAGTAGCAAGTGATCATTTGAAATAAAGGTGATTTATAATTTGGCATAAAAATATGGTTACAATTTAGTTATTTAAAAGCTGTTAGAATTGATCTGCTCACGAGGAAGGTTTTCACGTCTCTTGGCTAATATTTTTAATCAAAAACTCCATCATTAAAAATTTTTGAAAGTTTCTATTTTCAGCACAAAATGGACAATTTTTATCCCTAAAGATGAAAGAAATGGAAAAATGACCATTCTAAAATATCTTTTCTGCATTCCCCTTATGCTGTCCTTAACCTGGAAACTGGAATATTAGTTAAGGAAGGTCAACATTTTTATTAATTTACTGCCTTGCATTTAGCTCAATACAGGCATAAAATGATGCACCATTTTAGACTTGCAGTGGTAGGAAAATATGCTAAGGCTCATAATCTGCATTTTTATTTGCACAGATAAAATCTTATTGACATAATCAGCATTCAGCTGTTAGGAGCAGGAGATGTCATATACCTCTTCCCATCCTCTAAGTGAGACCCCAACTAATGAACTAGTGAGATCAGTAATAAGGAGGAGTCAGAAATGTTAGCTGAATGTTCATCAAAGTCACATATGCATAGAGACCACAATCTTAAAAAAAAAAATCTTTTAAAAATAAATCATTTTAATTTATATATTTTAAATTTATTTTTTATGTATGAAATCATGTAGAGGGTTTAGGAACTGCACGTAGAGCCTTTTGCTTTTTATGTCTCCACTTGGTTGATATATTGTTGTTATGCCATGGCAGCTCAATGCTTCAAATAAAGAAGTATAGACATTTTGTTGTACAAGTATGGCAAAATAATAAAATAAAGCCACCAAACTAATTATTACTTAAACTGACACAACTAGCTGATAAAGCATAAACTGTGTTGTAGACCACCACATTTCTACAGCATGGTTTCTCCAAACCAAGAAAGAAAGAAATGGTTGGAACGCAACAATGTGCTGTTTCTTCCATCCTTCGCCTGTTCTGGATAAAGTGATCCTTTAATTTTCTATTGCTCGTAAACCAGAATTTCTAATAAATATGAAGATTTCCCTCTTACTATTTCACTCAGATTTTTAGGCTTCTATCACCTAAGTAGAATCACACAAATATTCAATAAAGATTAATTTTCTGATAAAACCGTATATTTTTACCAACATTCTGAAACAATTTGTTATTCTTTGTGTAAAAACTTTGAGAACTAATGAGCTCATTTACTATTGTTCATATTCTATCAGAGTCCTATTGTTGTCAGGCATTAAATAATACGCTGTTAAAATAATATTTTTTACAGATTCACATGCCCACTGTAGAAAAGCTTCTTTTAATGCATAATGTCTTCCTATCAATGCTAAAAGAAGTTAAATAATCTGATTTTCCTATTTTCTGATTGCTTTCAGAAATTAATTTTAGCATGTGTCATAAGTAAATGGAATATTTATGGCTTCTTGCTGGAACTATGTCTCCCCAGGATGAATATGTGTGAGAATGTGGGAGGAGAAGATGAGAAGATTAATATAAAGACTTTCTAATAATCTAAAAATTAATGAGTTCATGCACTCCTCCATTCAGTATCTGTGGAAAGATGATTCAAAGCTACAAATGTGGGCATGTGGTTTAAAACACGTTGAGTAATGTGAAAGGGCAGACGGGGGAGCTGTGTGACAGAGCAAGGCCAGGGCCTTGGGATGGTGTGAAAAGGAGCTGTGGATGATGCTGAAGCAGAGGCTTAGGCCAGTTCTTGGGTTCTTCAAGTAGGGGAACATCTGAATGAAGTCAGGGATAAAAAATCTGCTCATAAAGTTCACTCTCGTTTCTAAGTTCTGTCACTTCCCTAATCATTATTTCAGGTAATTATTAAAAAAAACCAAACAAACCAACCCTGACAATTATCTGTCCTTTGGTTTCTCCAGCTGTAAAATGGGGCAAATGTCTGTTTCCATTCTTAATTTGCCCAGGCTGGCAGAGCAAGTTGCTGCCAAAAGTCCACTGTGATGATCTCAAACCCAAGGCAACATGATATCTCATGCTGCGTGTCATTTTTTATCAATAGTACAATGTACTTTTAAGAATTGCCATTTGTTCTTTGTCTCTCGCACAATGTAAATTTAATGTCTCATGGCCTTCTTGGTGGCATAGAAGTGCAAGATGCTTCAGAAATCTGAATTTCTGAATAACATAGATAGCCTTTATCCTGATCCTTGATGAGAACAAATTGATTTTGAACTCATTTTCTCTTCCCACAAATCCACACAGTTTTACTTGGTTATTAGATCAGATACAGACTTATATTTAATTATTGCATCATAGCTTGAAGGTGGGGGGGAAGGGTATAGTGTGTTAGTATCATGAACTTCTAAGTACAGTTAGAGTAGAAGGAAAAATTATTGATCAGTGTATGCACTATTGTAAACAACAAATTATTATATTAAATAATATTAAATATTAAATAATAAATTAAAATTATTATTATTATTATTGGAAGGAAAAGGTCACCATATGGTGCCATTGTCGTGAGGTAACATACAGAATTCTTTATTTGTGTGTTCATGTAACTCTTACAGGGATTTTTGCTTTAATTTAAAACAGGATTCTTCAAGAAATTAAGACTGAATTCACAGACAGAACTGTCTGACTCTTGCTTCTGATTACCTGTGTGTCACCACTTGTACTGATACACAATTATCAGTTTAGAATTGAACCATATACTGATTTATCTTCTCTTTAGGGACTCTTGGTAACATGATAATGTTACTGTTAAAAAAGGAAAACACTATTAATAAATGTATAAGGTCCCATTACATATTTTTCTGGAGACACTGAAAACTAGTAAGACCTTGAGAAACCTCAGCTTAGAGGAACATTCAGCCATGGCTTATGTGTGCAAAGGGCTCTGCCAGGTGCAAATGCTGGGAACACTGGAAGAAGATAAGAAAGGATGGTGCCAGACCTGGACAAAATTTTAAAGCAGTAAAGGACCTAATCCTGGCCATTACAGTGAAAGTACACACATATGTAAGGGGACCTAATTTCAAAATTGTTGTGTTGCCTTTTTCATGTCCACACACAAGGATGACCCAGTTGCATCTCCAAGAAATGCTCTGAGCCATATTTTTCCCCTTCAGGATACTTTTCTGCCTTTATCTGTCCATGGCCTTTTTGGAATGTCACAGTTCATGTGTCCCCCAGGTCTCCTCACCATGTCTGTGGGGCTTCTCAAGAGCTGAGACCCTTCAGGCACCCAACAGCAAGGCAGGCCAGGGTGTGCTCACTCTCTGCTTTCCCTGGATTCTCTATGGATGTAAAAGCAGGATATCTTTAACTTCCGAGTTTAACCCTGAATAACAATGATTAAGAAATAAAATATTTTATTAAGTGAGCCTTAAGGCCAGGCTTTGAACTGAAACAGGAGAAACAAAGAGTTTCAAGCACACGAGATTTGTGATTTGAGTGAGCACCTGACAGTTTCTCCTACAGATTATTTCCCAAATTCCTGGGTGTTGTAACTAAGGGTGGGAGTTTGCAACAGCTCTTCTTCTTCATTTGAGAGATGCACTCCACTGCAGACTGCCTTGATCTTTCTGTAGTTTCTTCCCCATAATGTGACAATTTATAGGTGGGAAGATTTAAATGTGTTGGCCATGGCTCCCATCCCCTTCTTGGGGATGGATTAGGGAGGCTAAACTGCAGGTGCATCCAGGCATCACAGCTGATTTTAAACCTTTTCCTGCACCTATTCCATAAACTAGTTTCTGCAGGGGGAGGTGTCCTTCACCTCTTAGGCACAGGCTACCTGTCACAGTGCAGTAGATGATTGTCTCCCAGCAGAACATGGGTGCCTAAAAGCTGCTTCTATGATATACAGAAGTCTAATTGAACAGAAAATATTTTTTACTTTCCTGTTAAAGCAAATGTAACAGGTTTTTTTTGTGGTTTGTTTTGGTTTTGTTGTTGTTTTGTTGTTGGTTTGGTTTGGGTTTTTTTTTGCAGAGAGACATTTTATTGAGACATCAGTTCAACGTTTGACTGTGATATATTTGTTTTAGTAGCCAAACAACTCCAGTTGCTTTTACCCAAATAGCTGACCCCGTACTTTCCAGAGATGAATTAGGATTGTTGGAGTTCTGAGGCTTTTAAGGTTCATTGGGATAACAACATCCATAAAATGACATTTACGGACTAGATAAGCACACATCTTTTATAAGCAGTCACTTAAAAAGCGATGTTTAAATACCAGTTTGTTAAAGAGGCCAACAGCAGTTCTAAAATTCAGGGAATGTTAAAAAAATACAAGAGTAATTTATAATTTAATTCAATTAGCAAATAAAGTTTGTTTTTTCAAATTTCTGGAAAAAAATAATCTATACTTTGATTGCCAAGGACTTCTAAAAAACAACAAAGTCCATAGGCATCTCAGTGAATTCACAACCACAGATTCCCTGCATTTCACAGATCCATAACAGGTTGGGTTTTTTTTTCTTCTTAGCAGTGATGTGAAGTTTAAAATTCCCCGTTTATCTGCATCAATGTTGGTCTTCTATATTGAATTCATGATGGAAAAACCCTTGTCTACCTGTCAGTGAGTGCAGATTCCCTATATCTGTTGCAATTTGCCTGTAACAAACATCATAAGGATCTATGATAGGCCCTTATTACTGGTCAGGGCTATTATCTCTGGTGTTCCATACTCTACTGCAATGGTATATAAATATCATACAAACATTTGAAAGCAAATGGCCCTTCTCTAGTGAACTCTCCTTCTTCATCCTTGTTTCCTTTGCTTTCTTCTTCAATTTACATATTATTCTGTGTCCTCACTTCTTGTCCACTCTAACCAGGTGTTTCCCTGGACAGGTCATTCTGCCTGGTATTGTCCTTTCCTGATTCTTCCTCTGTCTCACACATATTTCCTCCATTCCTTAATTTTCATTGTTCCTTCTCTCAACTCTTAGCCCTCAAACTTTCTGGCTTTTCAACTTGTCTTTTTAATGTAGGACATAAATGTGGTAAAGTCAAGTGGAAGCAATTACCACAACTATCTGCATACTACTGAGCTGATTATCAGAAGGCTGTACTTAGTTCTTCTATACACATGGAAAAGATGGGAATGAGACGAGGGAAAACCAAACCATTAGAAGGTTCCCTATCCTTACTCTATCATGGAGAGAATTTATCTTCAGCTGTAAATAGTTATTCATTATAGCAGAGGTTCAAGAGATGGAAATAGAAATCTGGAGCCAGAGCATCCATTTCAGTGGTGAGGGTAGTTAGCTGCTCTGGAAACACACTTTTTGTAATTTCTCTCTAATACATCAAGTTGATATAAATTAGATTTCTCTTACCCTGGTGATCATTCAAAGATGAAACAGTGAGAGGCAAAATCTGTCAGAGGGATTTTGTAAGGAGACTTGATAATATGATGGAGTGTCCTGTAATAACCAGTTGACTATACTTGAATTCCCCTTTGTGTGTCATGTCCAGTGACTGGCAACAGAGATAACAAAGCCTTCTGTTATTGTTATTAAAACATTAAATATGTAGTTTAAAAATTTATTTATTTATGATCTAAGCAACAGAGGCCAAATTTTCCACCAGTTACAAAATAATTTTGGAATGCTGCCATGGGAAAAAGGACTTTACTTTTGAGTAACAGGCAGCGAGATCAGCACTAACTGATCCAGTTTTTCCTGAGCTTAAAATAAGGCAAATATATTATGTTTGTTCTTAGCCTTTTTTGAGGCAATTTAAGGAAAAACCAAAAAACTGGAGAAAAATCTCAAACATACGAATCTAGAATTAAGATATTTACATCTTAAAAGTTAAATCTAAACAAAATGTAAATAAATAAATAAAAAAAACCCCACAAAACCATGGATCAAGCCTGCCAGACCCCCATTAAGAGCCACTTTTCTTTAAGTGATGGTTCACTGAGAATGTAGGCTATAGACTAGTGAGTTTGAGTCCATCTGTGTTGATCCACAGTGACTAAAAATGTGCTTAAGTACCTTCTGTTAGCCCAATCAAAAAATTCCAGAAGCAAACGTTCCATTTTAAGCATAGCTATAGCTTTTATTGCTTTGATTGGAACTTAGGCATATAAATAATACTTAGAATGCATTTATTTAACTTGCAAATGTTTGTATCTTTTTATCCTTTCCTTTGCTAAGTCGACAAGTGTTGCTTCTAATTTTGTCTGCTTCTTTTAATTTCAAATATTGATAAATGTTTTTACTCTAGCAAACCATCATGATACATGAAGACCTTAAAGACTTAGTATCCTTATTTTCTTTTAAATTATTAGAAAACACAAAATTTCTAGAAAATTTCTTGTATTTTTTAATTTAAAAGAGATTATAGAAATAAAAAAAAAAAAGTTTTACTCAAAAGAAGCTTGTTTTACTAGAGATTTTGCAAGGGATGTTCACAAGATTAATTTACTTTTCAAAACAGACAAATACAGATTTACATATTCCAAAGAAATGGAAAACCTTTTGTCATCGTTAAGAGTCTGATATCGGATGGTGACTGAATTTCATCACACAAGCTTTCAGTGGCAAAGAATCCCATGAATTTGATGATGATCACAGGGCTAGAGCACTCCTATGAAGACAGGCTCAGAAAATTAGGGTGTTTCAGCCTGGAGAAGACTCGACTCCAGAGTCACCTACCAGTACTTAAAGACGGACCAAAGGAAAAATGGAGAGGGACTTTTTGAAGTGACATGTAGAGGGGCCACATAGGACAAGGAGAGGTGGCCTTAAATTGATAGAAGGTAGGTTTAAAATAGATCTTAGGAAGAAATTCTTTCCTGTGAGGATGGTGAGGCCCTGGCATAGGTTTCCCAGAGCAGCTGTGGTTGTCTCATCCCTGGAAGTGTGCAAGGCCAGGTTGGATGAGGCTCTGAGCAAACTGGTCTTGTGAAAGGTGTCCCTGGATGCAGCAGAAGGGCTGGAAGTCGGGATGTTTAAGGTCTCTCCTGACCCAAACCACTCTACAGTTTAATGATGTAACAACAATTTATCTCCTTCTTATATCTGACTCTCAAGAGCATCCAGTCTGGGTGCTGCAGCAGCAGTGTCACCTCCCTGTGCTATGTCACTCTTTAGTGACAAAGACACGCTGCATGACTTGCTGCTGTGAGTTGATTGCTAATCAGTTTAACTGTTAAATCAATACCTTTCAGACAATCAGAATCTATATCATCAGTCATATATTTAATAAAAAAATAGTTACTCACTAGCACTTTGCTTAACTTTTTTAGTCTTTTGTTAAAAATATTAATCTTTTGCTGCTTTTATTCTTGCTGATCAAGATCGTAATCCCAGTTTAGTCCTCAAGTCTATAAATTCACATACTCAAGTTAAAATGTTTCTTAAATGTGTCCTTTAGGTCCCTTGAAGACAGAAGGGTTATTTCAAAGGAAGTGTGCTGCAACTCCTGCAGTATGGTAGATATTGTCCTTCAAGGAGTTCTTCTCCAAAGAGGTCAGATGAATTCCTAGAGCCTGGTGAAAACATTTATGAAACAACTTTTAGAAACTCACTAAGATGTTGAGAAATCTTGTCCTAATGTATCCTGCCTGCTGGGAAGGGGATAAAAGTTATTCAGTGTGTTAATTTGTTATGTAGAAGAGAAATGACACAGTGAAAATTGGAAGTCTTTTTGCATCAAGTGAAATGTGGGCTTTGTTCAAAGATACATTACAGCTACCCGCTGAGTACAGGGAGATATCTTACTGCATGAAATTTCGGTGCAATATGTTGATTTCTGAGTATCTTGCCACAAACTACTAATTAATATAAAATGAAAGACTCTCGCAATCTGTAATAGACTAAAAAAAGCCCACTAAAATTACTGCTGAATGGCATTTCAAAGATGATAATTTATTTTTGCCCTGAACAAGACACTTAAAACATTTTCAAGGACATCACGTCTTTAGCCTTTAAAATATCAACTAATTATCAAATCAATGATCATTTGGGGGAAAGTAATGAAGTATGGAAAATAACCACTTGAAATTATATAAGTCATTACTGCAAAGTATTTAAAACTGGTAAGTCATTAGCAAAGAGATTTAGTATGTAGGTATTAAATGCCTTAAAATTTTATAAAAAAGACAAATTGCATTTTAATTGTCATAATTTCCTATAAAATAAGCAACTTGCCCTTTTGAGTTCTCTATACTTATCTAATGCTTGTTTATTTTTCTAAGGAAATATTAATTCATTTATTCAAATTACTTTCAGGTTTTTAAAAAAGTTCGCAGCACTTTATATAAATGTCAAATATAGGGAAATATTTGAAATAGCAGTGAGCAGAATGACTGAAAGTTTGAGTGGAAATACTTAAATACTTTGAGTGGAAATACTACTGAATATGCTCAACTCATGATTGCTCATGAATAATCAGTCCTTTGGAGTTCAATACCTGCATAAGTATTTCCAGGATTGGGAACTAGTTTATTGTATTTTAATACTTTTATTAGTTTTTATTAGTTTAATAAACCATGGATTTACTGTCAGTGGCTTGCTACACATTTCAAAACAACTTTCCTCTTGTTTCTTTTTACAAATAGTTTATTCATGTTTTCTCACAAATGCAAAGATGTGGAGATAGGGAATGAAGGGGAGAATGCAGAGGTAAAACAGTTTCTGGGGCTTTATTTTGTTATGGTCTTTCTTTTTTTTTTAAACTCCAAGGAATTGCTCACCCATAGAGTCTCTAGGTAATGTGATCAGTGCTAAACCTTCAGGGATTTGCCTGAAGTCCAGCCTATTTGCTGCACTTCCAAAAGTGGTGGCACTTGCCAAAGACTGGTAAGACCCCTTTATGTTCTGAATAATTTTATCAGTAGGAAAAAAATTAACTGTATATTGAACTGTCTCACAGTTTATCTACTTATGCTGTGGTGAAATCCTTCCCTTTTTTATGTGAATTCAGGAAGTTAAAATTCTTCTCATGGACGTGACATGGCAACTTTCAGGTCCTTATAAAAGAGATACTTCATCCAAGATCTCATCCTGATTTGGGTAGAAAAGTTTTTCTCAAACCCCAACTCAGTTCTGTACAACAGCTGGAGATATCCTCCATATTTAATATGTAATAGGTGTATGATAGATAATTATACACCCTCTTATAAGAGAGTTTTAATTGCATACTGCGCATAATCCAAAGTTTCACCAACTTTGATAGAAATTTTGAGAGTGCAGGCGATAAAGAAAAATCTGATTTAACATTTTAGACAATAGAAGTAAGTGGGATTCTGGCAAAATTTGCTGTCATATTAAAACAAAATGTCTTTTGTGTCTGAGAATGAAATGGAGAAAAAAAGGTTTTCTCTAAACCTCCCTGCCTTTTTGTCCAACACTGCTAGCTGTCTGCTTCTCATGTTGGTGTTGTAGCCCTGATTTGACTGATGCATCCTATTTTCCTGTTATCCACTAAACTATAACCATCTCTTGCAATCCCACTTCATATCTTGAGCTCTTGTTAAGACCCATGGGAGAGATAGATTCTTAAAACATCTAAATTAAAATATATATTCTGTATATCTTGTATGTGGGAAGAAGACTTTGTGTGATCTGTCCAGACAACTTGATCATAACCCCATATCTGAAGCTTCCCAAAGTATCATTAATAAATTTCTCTGTGCATGTGGGAAGAACCAGTGAAAGAAAGCATAGGTGCAGAAAAACCAAAAAGCTGGACTGTGTCAAGACAACATAGCCCCTTGTAAAGTTTGCACACTGTCATGTTGCCCCAGCAGGAAATGATTGTGTCTCCTACCCAGCAGCAGTGCACACCCAGGTATTCCTGCGGTGCAGGGCTGCCTGCCCCCTCTCACTCCCTGCTGTCTTACTCCTCCTACCCAATATCTCCTTTTCGCCTGCAGCTCTGATGAGGTAATAAAAAAACCCAAACCCTTTATTCCAGCAGACATTGTCTAAGGATTTGGGTGGGCAATGAATGGGGTTATACGCACCCGTTGAGAATTAAAGGTCTTGCTCCAGAAACGTGTGTGACAAAGATGATGTGAATCCAACCCTCTCATTGCCATCCCAGTGTTTCCTAATAGAAACTGTAAGGAAATCTTGTCTGATTTTGTGCTGTTCACATTTACAGCATCCTTACTAGTTCTAGGACTTCCTGGTAGCTATCCTGAAAGGAAAACACACCTTGATTTCCCTGACAGATCAAGAACAAACCAAGGAGCATAAAATTTTCCCTTCCAAAGTGTCAGAAGGTTTAATTGCTTGTTGAATGTGCACTGACTCTGTAACTAAAAAAAAAGAAAATCAATTTACATTGTACTTTGTTTTACTATGTAGTAAGGAATGCACTAAAATTGTAGCTCCAAACTCAAATATCACAATAAAAACACATGCTATAAAAAAGCAACTCATGGCTTTGCCTTATCTGAAGTTTGCTATTTGTATTTTAGTTATGTTGAGAACTTTTGCTACTGCTGAGAAAAAAAAAAAAAAAAAATTAGATAATCTACTCATCCATACCTTTTAGTGCTCCTTTAATCTGATTTTTATTTCTTGTTCCCAAACATAATGTTACTTCTCTAGTCAACCTCAAATTACTTCCAACTTCAATTTACCCGAATAAAATCCTTCACTAGCAGACAAGTAGATGCATTCAGAGTGGATGGAAACCATCCACCTTTAGTAGTCTATTCTATTCTATTCTATTCTATTCTATTCTATTCTATTCTATTCTATTCTATTCTATTCTATTCTATTCTGCAGCTGGTGATTTCATCCAGTGTGCTCCTTGGCTTTGTGGCCTGACAATTTCCTGAAAAGCAAATTTTTAGGCACCATGAAGCATCTTGGCTGCTCAACTTTTTAACTGTACTATTAAATCCTGTAGGATTATAAAATAGTTTAACAGAGCTTGAAGCCTCTCATTCACTTCCATACGAGTCTTCATATTGTCAAAACTCTTAAGTGCAGATTTTTTTTTCTGATAAAAGAAGTTTTCCTTCTACACAGTGATTGTGTTTACAACCAAAATGTAAGCAAATATTCATTTGGTTTCATTGCCTAACCTTGAGGAGAGATTTATGGCTCTCCTACACAGCTGTTAAAGGCAGTTTTCATGACACCACTGCAGAACCAGTAGCATGGTAGGAGCCTGATATTCCTTCATGTCCAGCCCAGTGTTTTGAAAAAAACTTGTTACCTGTTAGAGATACTTGGTGGACAACCCATACAGACCAGTGCTTTCCTCACATAATTTTTCTCCCACCTTGATGTGTACTGTTGATTAGTCTCTGAATTTCTTGTCCACTGCTTCATAGATGAGGCACGCTGCAAACTGTTCTTGGACACTGAGACAGATCACTTACCTCACATGTAAATAAAAATGTATTTGAAAAGGAAAACTGAGCTGTGCTATAAACTACTGCAGCTACAATTACCTCTGCTTGCTTCTATCACACTAGAACTAGATCCTAAATTGTGTGTTAAACCAGGAAAGAAATTTGCAATTTCATGCTTTGCCTTAAAAGCCACCTCTTACGTGGCTGTTTAAGACAGTGGCAATTGAGCAGTTGGTTTAAAGATAATCTGAGAGGGAAAATGAGTAGTGGCCCTCTGGAGATCCCAAGGGATTTTAGAATAGGTGCTGCAGAGTTCAATGCCACTTCCATTACTCTCTTCATGCTTAATCAATGAAGAATATACTGTGACTGGTTAGTCACAGTAGAACTGTAGTTCTGAAAATGCATGGTTCAACCCTTGAGGAAACAGGACTATAGTGCTCCAGGGTGTTCCTGCTCCCTGCACCCAAAGACTGAGCTACTGAGTCAAAGAAAACCATCTGGTATTACCTAGCAAATTTCCTCCTAAAGAAACATGTGCTTCAGCAGATTTCTTTACTTCACTACTCTGGGAAGATTACAGCAAGCACAACTGTTTAGAGGACAAACACTCCCATATTCTTGCAGAGTGTTTTTGAGTAATGAAATTTATATGTTCTAATAAAAGGTTTTGGTGGGTAGCTTTTCACCTCTGTGGGGCTGGGTTTTGATTGTGTCTTTGGGGTTTTCCCCCCTCATTTTAGGATTAATAAAGAACTAACTCTGAAAAAAAATTAGCAGTTATTTTAGGGAAAAGAACCTCAGTCAGACAGCAGTAATTCAGAAAGAGGTCTCTAAAAGTCACTTCTGCTGCAAATTTATAACATAAATTTATTACATAAATAACATTTTAACATAAATCAAGGATAATTGTAACAACAGTGTTATTACTACTGCTTTGCCAGTTAGGAAAAAGTGATGAAGAGTAAGAAAAATGTGACCAATAAATAGCTTTTAAAAATGGCTATACCTGGAGCTTGAACAGCTAGATGCTGCTGATGTCTTTCATTATTTAGCAAAATGACAACTGGCTAGAAAATCAGAACTTTACTGACTAGATTAGACTTTATGTGCTTTCTAATGTGTAGCAGTATTTTGTACCTTGTTATATCAGTCTATAAAATGGATCACTGGCATTAAATTTAAGTCATATTGTAAATATAATTGGACAACTGTAAATTAAATGCACTATTTAAATATCAAGTATTATCAATGCTGGAAAATATATTTGATTCACTTTGAATTTAAAGCAGAACTTTTCTTATGGCAGCATCTTTTGACATCAGATCCCTGGTAAAATGTTTAACTTCTGCATTCTGCATTCTGCTCTCAAACTCACTGTTCCTGCTAGTGGTTTGTGTGGATGTGACAAGGACCAATGAGCACTTGCTGATTTTTAGATTCTGTATCCTGGCCCTGAGGAAATTTCATTTTGATTCATAAAATAAATGAATCTGATATGAAAGTTGCTGCTGTAGATTTATCATGTATCTCCACCATGTCTAATTTATGTTATTCTTTTTATGTTACACTAGAACCCTCTAGTACAAATTAAAGTCAAACCCACTCCCATGTCTTGAACTGAACTATTGTGTACCTCTAGGAACAGATACCTCAGAGCTAGAAAATTGTGATAGACAATAAAATTTGGATTTTATCTAAAGTTGTGGTAGCCTTACCAGCCTTAACTAAGTGGTCAAATAACCTCATAAACTTACACATGCTCAGAATTCAGTGTCTTCCCTTCTTTTTGCCCTTTACAGATAATTGATTCTGCATGAAGAAATCAGTGTAACAAGATTAGCTAGCTCTACTTTCTATGGACACAAAAGTGTGAGGCTATATATTGCTAGTCATAGGTTGCATATCAAAATTATAATTCTCTCAAAAAGGGGATATAGTCTTTTAAAATACAGTAATTCTAGTAATGAAGACTGAAAACCAGCTAATTAATAAGTTTTCATGATGACAATGCAAAGGTTCACTTGGTGCTTTATCCTGAATTGTGCATAAAAGAAAGATCCCTTCACCAACAAGGTTCATTTCTGTTTTTATTGAAAAGGTACAACAAAAGAAAAATTAAACCATTTCTAAGACCCAAATCCCACATGCTTTACATACTCATTAGAGAAATGAACATGAGTGATATAAACTGCAGAATACATAGAAAATGTAATCCACCAAAAAACCCAATAATACAGAAGTAAATTATATTTCCTCTGTTTTGCAATGAAGAAGACTATGGATCTGTTATGTGAGACTGAGAAAAGAATAAAAACAGCCTGGGGAAATTTATCTCTTAACTGAGAATTTGTGTACATTTCCTGGATGTTCAGTGTATTTTTTAACAAGCTGAATAAGAAATAATCCCTACTGAGCACCACTTTTAGCTGCAAGCAAAGAAAAACAAAACAAGCATGTATAAAAAGTGTAAATGCTAAGAGGTTCCTGCAAAGAACTATATGCAAGCAGGAGAAGATTTTTCTCTGCAGATTCATATCTGAGCTTTTCCCTTCAAGCTGGGTGCACTGACAAGCAGCTAAAGGAATTTCAGTTACCAGTAGCCCATTGCAGATGCAACACATTAATGAGGATGGGTTGTCACTCCCCTAGTGCTGCTGTGAGCTCAATGTCTCAAACATAGTACACCATGGTATTTCTTTTCCATTTGGCATCATAGTAGCCAGTGGAATATCAGCATCAGTGGAATTTCTGATTTGGTCTCCGAGTGTTATTAATGAATAAATCATAAAAATTTTGCCTTTGTCTTATTAAGGATATTAAAGGGCAGAAATATGAATTTGATAAATTTAAACAACATTTAGTGTACAAACTGGAAGTGGAATAGACATACTTACAGTTATTTTTGTGTATTTATATATTTCTTTAAATGACCATCAGCATTCCTGCAGTAATGTTACCTCTGAAAATGTTTCCATGGTGAATGAAAGCAAAGTATCCTATGAGAAATACTTACTTCTATGATATGATACAGAAACCAAGGTAAGTGGTGAAAAAATAGTCAGTGGGTACTGGTCCAGGGGATTATAGTAATGACTTAAAAGGTTTCAATGTGCACTTAAATTAAAGAAGGATATTTCACATGAAACTGTGTTAGACTCAGAAAATTGTTTATGATCAAAATGGAAGCATACTTATATAAAAAATACAGAATTTATTTATTAATCTTAAGAATCTGTTTACTATTATTCTCAATCTAATTGCAACAGAAAAATAAAGAATAATAATGTAGTTAACATTGCAAACCATAAAATTTTTATGCTCTAGCTTTTTCCTGGTTGTTATAGTCATCCTTCCCTTGCTCTTTTGACTCTCAAGGCCAGTGCACTCACCATCAGTGAAGGTTTTCACATCAGCAGCAGCTGCCAGGATGAGCCTTGTGAGCCCTGCCAGGTTCCCTGAGGGTTTCTGTCCCTGTAGGGCAGCCAGTTCCCCTCCAAATGCACTCACAGGGAAATCTCCACTCAATCCCTGGGTTTTCATATCCACACAAATGTAGAAAGATCTGGCCCAAACATGTTTCAGGGATTAAAGAAATTCTGTGTCTCAGCCCTGATCCCTCACCATATTCATACTGAGGAGAATGCAGCCAACTTGGGAATTTTAGTTTTAGAGCTTCATTTTATTTATTTCTTTTCCCAAGAAACCACAGTATCATATTTAAAAACACATCAAATCAGTAGTATGTGCTAGGCTTTCCAAGCTCATTAGAGCACTTATGGATGTGCTTAAAGAAATTGTGATAGAATAGCTAAGTTAATCAATGTACTTTGAGCTGCAGCATTTAGATGTTATTTAAAAGAAATTCTTCATAACTGTTATATCTTTGCCTGTGAAATAGTGACTTCAGCATTCTGTGCTTTATTATCTTCATATTTAAAACTGTGAAATTCCTTAGGACAGTACTGTGTTCGACATATATTGTTGACTTTGACTTTATGCTAAAACTACAAGACAAAAAACAAGAAGTGTTACTATTAATCATTTGAGCTACAGCTACAGAAATAGAAAGTTCAGAGTTGGAAAAAATAATAATTATTTGTCCTTTTTCTGCTAGATTGTACATATTTTGCTTAGGGCTTTGTGGTGTGGTTTTAAGCATGCTGAAATCAGCAAAAGTAAAAGAAATATAATAATGCTACATGCATGATTATAGAAATTTGTTCCCTTCTAACCTGCAGACTCAGAAAATTAATGAACTGTATTAAAAATATGTGGCAGTGTTTCAATAACTCAAAACAACTTGGTAGTACAGTAAGAATTGACTTCCTCAAGCAAACATTTTTTCTCAGTCAGATATTAGACATTATGCTTTCCCTATGTGAAAAGAAGCATTAAAATAATTTTTTAAAGGATTTTAATTCTATAATTTATTGCAACATAGTTTAGTAAAAATTGTCGTTTTCTATTTAGCTTATAATTAATATAAAGTGTTTAAATACTATAATTCCACTGCTTTCAGCAGATATGAACCTGGGAAGAAAGCAATCCATGAATTTTCACTATCATATTTTTCTGCAAAAAATTATTTAGGAAAAACATGTAAATTTTTTTCCGTATAGACAGGTCTTAAAGTCTTTAGGTAGTTTTGCTAAGCTGTCATTTCTCACGTCTTGTCGTTTAACTTCCTTGGCTAGAAATGTGATAGCAAACCCATTCTCTATTTGTGGATCTTATTTCCGTTCTTATCCATGCGTCATGACAATGGGCCATCCACAAGTTGTGACAATGGAACATCCATCTGGTGTGAGTCCTAATGCTCAGTAATCATCTATTACCTGTCTTTTTGTAAGTAGTGAATTTGACATCCCACTCTGGGAAGGGTTTTTTTTCACCTGTATAACATCAGGTATCAAAGTGTAACTACCATAACTAACTTTGAAATTAACAAGGAACTGAAGGGGGTGTCTGTCTTTCTCTAGACCTGACTGGATAAGCTTTAAACACTTTATTGATGTGTTCACATTTCATTTTCCATATAATCCTTGAAATTCTCCTACAGTACAATTAAAAAAAAAAGGCAAAACAACTTATTATAAATGTCCTGTGTATATAATCAGACTAATAGAACAAAATAATAGCTCTCAGCAGTAGAAAAGTGACTAAGGTGGTCAAATTAATGTTTTAGAAAGCATAATCAATTGAAAACATGATAGCCTTAGTGATATTGACATCAAACTACAGCTGATCCATGACTTCTTTATGCTACATCATTATTAATTTTGGCAGTATGAAGGCTGGTCTACATTTCTCTATTAAGATGTAGTCAGTGTGTCCCTGGGTGTGAGTACATCTGTGTATCCACTCACCCCTACCCTTACACAATTCCCACAGAAGAACATAAACAATGCATTTCCTCTCAGAATAGATTCAACTAAATGGTGGCTACCTGGGCCAGATCTGCTGTTCTCTCAAGCCACTAGTTTCATGTAGAGCTATGACAACATTACTGCTTCATTTTCCAATAGACTGTCTTCCATCTAGACTATATACTAACTGTGATTTTCACCACAGTGGCCTGCAAAGACCAATCTTGTTGGGGACATTATGGGCAGTACCTTGCTGTGGTGCCCACCAAGAGCAGGCTGTGACCCTGTGGGCAGTGAAAGCTCACACATTAAGGTGAATTATTTTGACATTTATTCCAGTTTGTGCAAAGCAGATAGCTGAGAGCCCATGAAAGGCTGGCTCCCTGATTATCAAAACTTTGCACTGTTAAAACCCAAAGGCATCAGGCAGGATTTATTTCTTGTAAATGATGTTATTTTTTCATTAATTAGCACTCAATGCCCTATTTACTAGTTATAGCTCTCAAGACTCGTGCTAGTTTGTCCACATGCAGATTTCTCCCTCCCTTTGAGTCTGGAGCCTGTTTTCAGTAGGTGGTCAATGAGTTGGGGGCTATGATGTCCCGTTGATGGAATTACCTTCCCCCAAGTCACTGCTTAGTTCTGATTTCACTCCTGGTGGCTATTGTCCAGAGAGCCCATTCATCTTGGATTGTCTTCCCTTTTCCATAAAAAAAAAGATTAGCCAAGCATACAGTCTTCATAATTCCACTGTGTAATTATCACTGGGTGGTTGCTGATCAACAACTAAAAAATTTGGAAAGTTTGATTTGACTTTTAAGGAGCTTGGTATCAGGAATATTTTGGTTTTTTTCTCTTAACCTAATCTAAGGATCTTATCAGAGGATTCCTGCAGAAGAAATAATCTTTTGAAGAACATAAAAGATGAAAAATACATTTTAGAAGCATCTTATAGATACCCAGAATATTCCAGTGGAAAACAGCAAAAAAGAGTAAAGATCACAGTATATTACTCAAAGTATTATCCAAACCATTAGGAATACTGAAAAAAATAATGTGGGATAGAATTGTGAGGGAAGTAGGGTTTTTTTTTTCCAAATTTATATACAGTAAGAATTTTCTCAACTATTAAACTATTACATGTCATGTATCTTCTTCTTCTAACTGGATACTTCAAGCTAAACATAACAGAGTACAAAGTTAAGAAGAAAATTTTGTATTCTAAAACTACAAATTGTCTCACAGGAGACTAAAATTATTTCAGATTGCTTTTCTTGTGTGTTCTGCTTAGAGGCATATTATACATAATATGAAACATGACCAGTGGTTTGATATACTTGTTAAGAATGTCACATAGCCATTTTGGGAAACTGCTGTTACCTTGGAGACCAAAAGCAGAATTTATCTGGCCAATTTCAACCTCAACAGTCTATGAATCAGAAGTTTTGAGCATCCCCTACTCAAAAATATAGTAAGATGTGTATGAAAAAATAAAGAAAAAAACCCAATAATTGGTTTAAAAATCTCAATTTAAAGTTCAGGCTAATCAACCAGGGAATAATTTGTCTCATAGCTATGGCTGTCTGAGCTAACCGTCACCTAGACTCACTTTATGGACAGAACAGAAACAAAGCAGTGTTTTGTTTTGCTAGACCTGTTTTGACGTTTTCCTTAGGGTGAGTTGTGTCCTAGATTTCATATGTTGGGCTCTTTACACTTAATGCTTAAGAATTTAGGTCTCTATAATTGAGCAAAAGGTTCAAATTCTGTTCAAAATTAACCAAGTGAAAAAAAATAGCTTAAGATAGAACTTCATGTAATTTTGAGAAAAAGATAGGCATACAAAGCACTTCAGTTAATGCAATGCCAAGAAGATTTTTGTGAATTAATACGTTAAATTTTGTCTACAGGTAATTGACTTTCTATACAGTTCCTTCTGTATCCCACTTTTTTGCAATATATCTCAATGGAAGCTGAATATGGTGTAAAAGGCTTGAAAATAAAATCTTCGTGTAAGCAAAGTTGTCCAGGTTTTCAGACAGTTCATGTACAAGCTGTCTACAAATGTTTGAAGGGTCTACTTTGTTGCCAAAATCTGTCACTGGGAAAATAAATTTCAAATTAAGGTAGAATCATCCCATTGTCATTTTAAGGTGATTGCAGGAATAATGTATAAATGGAAACCTGAACAAATGAATAAAATTAAGCATAAATTATTTAGTTAACTTTAAAAAAAAAAGATTAATGAAACCATAGCTGCATAGTGAAGCTCAAGAAAGGAACTAATGCTGTTGGATTTTGAGCAAGGTAAAATACCTGTAGTGGATCTGTCTGAGACAGAGTTGATTTTCCTCATAGCAGCTCTGTGGCTCTGTGCTTTGGACTTGTGACCAAAACTGTGTTGATAACTCACAGATTTTTAGTTACTGCTGAGTATTACACAGCCTCAAGCTCTGTCTTGCTGTTTGTGCTGGCACCCTGTGAGTAGGTTGGGGCTGCACCAGAAATTTGGAAGAGACACTGCCTGGACAGCTGACCCCAGCTGACCAAAGTAACATCCCCTACCACACGACTTCGTGTCAGGAATAGAACTATTTTATCTATGATAACAATAGCTGTCATTTTTCAAGTTTGTCTTTCCAACTTATTCCAAACTATTCAGCAGGATTTCACTTTGCATATGGATGCAATTTCATCAGTTTGTATGTGGTGCATATGGTCAATTTGAGCTGCATTTGAGCTGAACAAAATTTATGGCTGTTAAAATTGCTTAAAAGAGTAATTTCCTATATGGTTTATAGTTTGCAAAAGAGTGTGCACAGTTATAATATTTGATGCCTTGACTGATAGTAAATTCATTATATCAAGTGCTTTGCAGTCATACAGTAAAGGATAATTTCTCCAAGGAATTTATAGACCAATACACAAGGATATTTATTTAAAAGACAGAAAAACTGAATATAGAGTTTCTAATGGATAGTGGCCATTCTTAAGTTAATTGTTAAGGGTTTCCAACTTGGGTGTTCCCTCAAGATCACAGGACTAAGTCTGTCTACTAAATTCCATTCTCCTGAAGGAGTGATAAACATCTTAATTGGGCTATCACAGTTCCTTAGAGAGTCTGAGAGGGATATGAAGACAGTAATCTCTATACATATTCCTTTTTGGTCAAGGATAGCACTGTTGCCACAACAGTTCATGCCACTAATTTCACCTGCAGGTCCAAGAGAAGGAAGAGAGTAGCAAGTTTTTCAGGTTATCAATTTATTTCATGTTGTTCTTCTCTATCACTGTCTTGGCAACATCTGTTACATTTGCATTGGTTAGTCCTTCAGTACTGTTCCCATACAAAATGTAATTATTTTCTACATGTATCTAGTTTTAACTACAAGTCAATTATCCTTCTATGCCTGAAAGATTTGGAACCATTTATTCTCTTATAAATCGACATTCCTTCTTTTATTTGCCCATGCATATGTTCAGAACATACCAAACACAAAGCTTTATAAAGTGAAGTTATACAAAGTGAAATTATCATCAGAAACTGTTCATAAACTCAGATCAAACTCAACAAAAAAACAAGAGAATCCAAAAAAGCAACTTCTATTTTTAAAATTAATAAATATTCAATTCTTATAACACAACCCCCCAATTTTTCAGAAGTCTTTAAATTCAATTAAAAAGGGAAAGGGATTGCAACTAATAATACATTTAAGCATTTCTGAAAGTCTGTCTTCATGGTATTTGTAACAACCTGATCTTTCTTACTTAAGATTTGAAGATGCTTCACCATCCCATCAAAGATAAAATTGTGTTGCTAAAAAGAATGGAAAAAAAACCCCATGTAATTTCCTAGCAGCTTGCAATCAAGGCGAATTGGGATCTGTAATATGAATACCCCAGACAATGCTTTACTGAAGATAATTGTTAATTATCATCACCTGTTTATAATTTCAGTTGTCTTTTAGAGAGTGCTCATACTTCCTTCTGAAGTTAAAAATAAATAGCACAAATTCTGATATTAGGGTAGGACTTTCTTTGCTTGAGAACAGGATGTCAAACTGGTTTCTCTAGGTTTCCAGGTTTGGGGAGAAATTAACATATCCCCAAAATAATAGAAATCTGATTTTTTTGCTGCCTCACAGGGATAGGTGATATCTGTCCCATTCCTACTTGAAGCTCTTTGGTCCTACGTGAATAAATGTTGCCCACTTAGGGTCTTCACTGCACTGCTGTGCCAGATTTTTTACTGATAAGAATCTTCTCTATATAAGATTTCAGTATTTTATGAAGCACATATATATTGTTTTTGAAGGTTGAAATCTAGCCTTACAAAGTCTGCCTGCAAATGTGGGAATCCTCATTAGCAAACCATTTTAAACACTGGTTAACTGAAACATGAAATTTCATTTCTTGTTTTGGTTTGAAATAAAAGCTTGCTGAAATGCAATTTGGCCTTTAAATCTGCCTGTTCTTTTCCTCTTTCATTCCCTCCATATATAAGAAGAAAATTTATTCTAGAGGTCTGAGCTCTGATCTTGCAACAATATTAAACAGCTTTTCCTTTGTTGTGCAATAGCGCTGGATAAAGTACATAAAAGGCAACTTGTTCATGAGTGAAAGAGAAGGGTTATGAGCCTTCAACCATAAACCAGAATGCTATTAGTTCAAAGAGATATTTATGGATAAGATGTTCAACAGGAAGATGGTCTTTTTCTTTATATATTTAAGCATAAATGCGATTTTCTTTAAGAGATACATTGAGGTAGAATAAAATGAAAAAAAAAATCATGTGGCATTTTAAAACACAATACAGTTAGAGATTCTGCACAAATCTAAGGAAAGGCTTTAGGCTATCCTCAGATTCATCTAATGCTGCAAAGGCCCGAAAGAGGGAGTTCAGTATATGTCCATATCAAACTAAAAGTGAAAGGGATTAAATAAGAGAGTTGCAATGCATGTTGGATGAAAGATCCCAGGAACTGTGAACTTCTGCTGTTATTTGTACGGGTAGTTTTTGAAATCAATATCTTTACTCAGCTACAGTTACAGTAAAATGAGTCCTGAAAATAAGGCCACCAGTGCAGGAATGATGTAAATAGTGTAAACAGAGCCTGTCAATGTGGTGTTTTTAGTTTTTTGTTTGTTTGGTTGGTTTTTTGTTTGTTTGTTGTTGTGGTTTTGTTTTTGCTGTTGTTGTTGTTGTTGTTGTTGTTTTATTCAGTGAAATTCCTTCACTGTGGATTCTGGTTTTAACATGGTTTTGTGAAGGCTGTTGCAAACAGAATTGAGGACCAGAATGTTGGCATGTATATTAAGGTTCACTGGCTAGTGGAAGGAAACCACTAGCAGGAGGAACCCATAGCTTGATATAGATCTGTGTTTTGAAAATCAAAATATAACTTAAAGTAACAAGAAAAAACCGACTAGATGAGAGCAATTTGCCTGATATATAATTCGCCTTGATATCATGTTTAAAGTGTTTGAGGCTTTTTAATAACTTGTGAGAAAAGAAATACGACTTATGTTACTGAATGGTATGGATAATATACATATATCCAGAGACCAAATGGAGGATAATAAAATATACTGATGAAGAATCCAGCAACATGTGCAGTGAGCTTACCTTGATCTTGTTCATCAGGGTTTTTTCAGCAGAGGTCTCCTTTCAGTATTCTTTCTGAATTTTCAAATTTATCTTGCCATAAACACCACTTAACACTATAAAATATCCTCTTCATTTTCACCTGGGATTTTTTCTTAGTTGATTTTTTTTGCATTTGTTTGGGGAAGAGAGAGATAAAAGGACAGCAGGAGGGAGGCTTCCATTTTTAATTATTTGCTTATTCAGCCAATTAATTTTTTTAGTGATTAAAATGTTTTGGAGCATTTGAGGCTCACAGAGTGATTTAACCTCCTCTAGCAGCAGGTGTTTTGCCTTTATTTGAAAGAGCATGTTTGGGAGTTTGTAGCATTGTGTTGAAACACACAAAGTATTTTTGTTCTCCCATTACAGAATTGCACTGGAATAATAAGACCCTTTCACAAAGGCCCTTTTATGTCCTCTTTTGAAATTGCATACAGTATTATGTTACTAATGCAGGCTGTAAGGTTTTCTTTAAAATTGTCAGAGAAATGAATGTAAAAATCCCTGTGTGCTGGTGGAAATAAACATTATGCTGAATAAAAACTTAGGATATTTCATCTTCCTTTGCTGTGTAAACAAAACAGGCAAGTCTGGTGTCGTTTGTAGAATGTTTGTATTGTAGAATGTTTGTAGAATGTTTGTATGTATTATTTGCAGGACATAAAAAGCTAAGGAAAAACATAATAGACTGTAAAATATGATATTTGAAACAGACCATGATAAAGTGTGTAGACTTATGCCCATTTAGGAACAGCCTTATAAATTATGAGTTATAAAAATTGACTAGTTCTGAATTCAAAATCATGAATAATTTAATAATTTTAACATGATAGCTAATAGACATCTATATCATACAATTGAAAAACTGATTAGGAAGAAAATATGTACCTCGAATGTACCTTGTATGTCTTTTATAAAAACCTCTTAGTTACACATGTAAAACATAGAATACTTTTACTCTATAGTGACATGAAACAGAATCCAAACTGTAAAGGGATATTGTTAATATTTGACATACTGTGAGACAGTTATTTTATTTCTATAGCATTTTGTCAGCTCTTCTTTTCAGTACTCTATATTTGTATTTGAAATCACAGAATCATAGACTGGTTTGAGGTAGAAAAGACATTAAAGTCCCAAGCCCTGTCATGGGCAGGGCTACCTTCCACTGGACCAGGCTACTCAAAGCCCCCATCCAGCCTGGCCTTTAACACCTGCAGGGATGGAGCATCCACAGCTTCTCTGGGCAATGTTTCAGTGCCTTACCACCCTCACAGCAAAGAATTTCTTTCTAATATCTAATCTAAACCTGCCCTCTTTCAATTTAAAGCCATGACACCTTTAGCTATCACTACATGCCCTTGTTAAAAGTCCCTCTCTGGCTTTCCTGTAGGCTCCCTTTAAGTTCTGGGCTGTGCTCTGTCTCTCCAGAGCCTTCTCTTCTCCAGGCTGAAATGCCCCAACCTCTCCCAGCCTGTCTCCACAGCAGAGTGGCTTCTATCCTCTGGTCATCTTCATGGCCTCCTCTGGACTCATTTCAACAGGTCCATCTCCATCTTATATTGGGGACGTCAGAGATGAATGCAGCTCTCCAGGTGGGGTTCCACAAAAATAGTGAGGTAGAATCACCTCACTCAACCTTCATCCCACATTACTTTTGATACAGCCCAGGACACGGCTGGTTTTCTGGCCCACAACTTCTACATCATTGCATGTCGAGCTTCTTGTACACCAAAACTCTGAAGTCTTTTCCAGAGCTGCTCTGAGTCCATTCTCTGCTCAGAGTATTTGTGCTTGGGGTTGCCCTGACCGAGGTGCAGGACCTGGTATTAGGCCATATTGAAGTTCATGAGGTTCACACGTGCCCACCTTTCTGGCCTGCCCAGGCTCCTGTGGATAGCATCTCATCCCTCCCAGTGGGTGGAAAAACCACTCCAAAAGCTTGCTGTCACTTTCTGAGGGCGCCCTTAATCCCACTGTCCATGTCATTGACAAAGATATTGAACAATGCTGGTCCCAATACCGACCCCTGAGGAGCATCACTTGCCACTAGACTCCACTAGTGAAATCTCTGATCTCTAGGAATACAATGGACCTCAGCAAATGAAAGGAGCACTAATGTAGGGATATGTTCTAGTATAATCTTCATTATGACCTATTGCAGTCAACCCACCCACACAATGAAATATTTATCATTTCCTATTTTTTTATCAGAAGTGTACATGGTTATATGGGGAGTATTAGCTCATCACAGACCAGAATGGGCTATTATAGTATTTTGTAATTCATAAGTCCTTTCAAATGGCTTTTTTGTTTCAGCTGTTTTGGAAACAACATTAAAAAGTATATATCCAAAGCTGTTAAATCATAAGTTAAAGAAATGTTGCTACTCATTAAAACTCAGTACTCATTACTCATGATTTCATAGAGAATCAATGTTTTCCCTCTTATTAGTAACAAGAAAAATAGCTGATTTTACAGACAGACTTTAAAAACGTTCTTAAAATTAGCATATGCATTATTACATTTTCTATCCTACAGCACAACTTAAAACGGATGTTACTCAATTAAGTGACAATTCTCCTTGACATTAAAACACAGTTTATTATGCAGAAAGACTTCCAGATTTTTAAGTGTTGGCATTTATTTATTATGCAAAGACTAATTCTTAATTAAAGATAAATTAACTTTTAGTAGTCTTTACTGTTTATCTTATTTTGTATTATGATGTCATGCTCTATAAGGTAAAAATTTAGCTCTGTAACATAACCGAGCTCATCCTCAGATCGATACTGATTTCAACCAAATCCTAACATGCACTCACCATTTTTATTGTCTTGATCCAAATGCAGAATGTCTGTTCAAAACTTGTATGTGACAGTTCCACCACAGAAAAAAAATTTCTAAATGCTAAAAGTAAAATACACTCATATAGTGATAAATTTGTAATACAAGGCATCTTGAAGTTTCTGATTGCAAAAGTTCTTGAAAATTTAATTGATCCTATTGTCATCAGGCCTATTGATCCCAAAAAGATTTTTCAACAAAGGGTTTCATCATAAAAATATATTTCAAATTTCCTTCTGCATGATTGCTGCTTGTTCTTTGTGAAGTGAATTTCATTTATTTTATTATTTGAGTATAATACCAACAATAATGGAGTTATTTACCTCAGCAACAGGGATCATGGAATCACATGGGTAAAGAAATCTGGATATGTGTTTGGAGTTATAATTATATTGCTGATGCTGCCCATGAACGAAAACAGCTTTTCAGTAGGTGTATATGGTGGATTGTTCACCAAAGCAAATAGATGTAATTGATTTAAATGTCTATGACTCATTCACAGCAAATTTGGTTTTAAAACGGGTTGGCTTTTGAAAAAGATGTAAGTTCCTTATATTCAAATCTCTTCTACATAAAGTTAACCAGATTTTTTTTTTTTTTTTCAGCATCATGTCTTCACTTTTTTCATTTGATTGATCCTACAGTGAAAGATCATCTAGGGGTAAATACTAAACCTTGTTTCTGCACAAGCCTCCAGATCTGCTTAACTGTGTGGGATTGTTCCCTTTCCCATTCTGCACATATTCAGATAACTCTCCTCTACTACAGCCTCACTTTTCTTTCTCACACTTGCCTCTATACTTTTACCCTGCAATTTATTTCTTAATCCTGTTCATTTAAAACAAAAATTATCCGATTTCCCAGCAAGTGACTAAAAATATTGACCTTACTTAAGCCAGATATTTCAAATCAGAAGGATTTTACATAGAAGGGCTTTTGTAAAGTTGAGGAAGGTTACTAGGCAGACATAAAAGAAAATTCGCTTTTATAAAATTTTTCATTAACTGAGGATTTTGTAGAATAGATGAAGTCATGGTCTTCAGTCTAGTAATCTTTAATCAGCCTTTTCCAGGAGAAAAAGGATGGGTTGACAATTCTGGAAAAAATCGAAACATTTGTTCTCAGTGAAAATTATTTTTTTAATTTGACTAAGAAATATAACAGAAATTTACTCAAAATGAGGATAGGATAGGCTTCTAACTAGCAATTAGTTGTAACAGCTTTTATTTGAAAGCCCATTCATTTTAAATACAGGGTGCTTTACAGCAAAGAAAGCTCTTTTTTTTATTGGTTTCATTTCCTTTCTACATAGAAAGCTATGACCTTGGATCATATTTAATAAATTTTTCACTTGGAGCTTCCAAAGGCACCATCAATTTTGCATCATTTCTCTCACCAGCTGCACTTTTGTTCATGCAGTTTACCACATATGCATGGAAAGTTACATTCTTTATTCTAAACAGGATAGTTTGTCCTTTTAAATTTTGATGTTTATTTTGACAAGAGTGATGTAAGAAACAATCCCCATTAAAATACCAAAAAAAACACCAAAAAACAAAACCAACCTCTTACAAGAAAACATTTAAAACATTTAGAAACATTGCTAGTCTCCACATTCACATTTACAGGAAAATTCAACTCACCAGTTTGGGGAGCACTTTCCTTTCCCAAACTGATAGTTAAAAAAATGTTGGAAGGATTTTTAGGTACTACCGTTGAAGAGTACTTAAAACAATTCTACGTGCTATTGAGTTTTTAAATATGTATTTTCAAACTTAAAATTGGACTCTCTTTTAGCAAGTAATACATTTGACAGTGAATCATATTCCAGATTCATAAAAGAAAATAAACAAGAAACAGCATTCACTTTTCTCTTCAAGTGTAATTTTTCTGGGTGCATTTGCAAACACTTTGGTCTCTACTCACAGAAATACTCAGGCAGGGTCATGGGAAGTATAAGACATTTCTTACATTCACTTCTTTCAGCTCTGTTGGACCAGAGATGCAAGGTAACAACTATTTCCTGGATTTCACTTTCTGTCTCAAGAAAGGAATTTTTTCCCTATAGCCTAAGTCAATGATCAGGAGAAAAAAAAAATACCCACAAAAAAGTGACTTATGATAGGATGTAGCTGCCCTTGCTTAAGTTTAGCCAATTGGTAGTTCAACTCCTCCCAAGGCAGATGTCTTAGAGAGGTGCCTATCTGCCTCCTGTGACCCCTCATCAAATCTTAATGAGTGACTTGAATTAGATGTCATTTCACTGACAGTAAATGTGAGACAAACCCTAACCTCTAACTCTGAAAACACTGCTGTGCCTATCCTTGTTGAGACCTCATGGTGAAATACAGTTCCCTCTCATAATATTTGGACTTGTGCAAACAGTAAGTGATGCAGAAAAAGATTTGTACATACAAGCATAACAGGAAAAGCAACCTATCCGATAGGAAAACACTCAGTTTATCAAAGTTGAGCCAGGAAGACATAATGATACCCCAGAGATGCTGGTAGATTTGCTTCAACCCACTGAGTACTCAGATACCTAAAGTGAAAATGACAAGTCTCAAGTGCACAGTTTAAGAGTCAGTCATAAATGTTGGGAAAGCTATCCAAAGTCATCAACTCCAACCTTGGACCAAATACCAGCCTCCCCACTAAACCACATCATGAAGTGCCACATCTGCTTGTTTTTTGAACACTTCCAGGGATGATGACTCTACCACTTCTCTGGAAAGCCTGTTCTAGTGCTTAGCCACTCTTTCCGTGAAGAATTTTTCCCTAATATCCAACCTGAACCTCTTGGCAAGTTTCCCGTTCTTTTCTTATTCCAGTTGCCTGGGAGAAGAGGCACTCATGTCTTACAACCTCCTTTCAGGTAGCTGTAGAGAGTAAAAAGGTCCCCCTTGAGCCTTCTCTTCTCCAGACTAAACAAACCCAGTGCCCTCAGCTGCTCCTTGTGCTCCAGACCCTTTATCAGTCCTGTTGCCCTTCTCGGACGTGCTCCAGCATCTCAATGTCCTTGTTGTAGTGAGGGACCCAAAGACAAACCCTAATTTGGGGTCTGAAGTGAAGCCTCATCAGCACTGAATAAAGGTGAACAATCACTATTCCTGGTTGTCTGGTGTTTTACTATGATTACTATTACTTTATCCTGAATGACTGCTCTACCTCTATGATAGTGAGTGAAAAAAATACAGGATTTCTTTCTCTGTCAGACCTTTTGTGCAAAATCCAACACTGTAGGCTTGATTTTGCACAGAGTGCTGTGGTTGGAGACATTCCAGTGTCATGAACTCACTAAGCCAAGCAGTAAGGTGCAGAATCCTGGACTGAGGGGATTCTTAACGCAGTCTTTGGGTACCTACAGAGGCAGATTCTACCTCATTTAACCATGTATGTGAGTCAGTGTAACAGATGCTTAAAGCCTGAAACATGAGAGCCACATATCAATTTAAATAAAGTCATGCTGCTGTTCTATATGCTATGACTTCCTATTTTACTCGATTTGATTATAGCTAAGATATGGAAATTGATTCTGGATTACACATGTTCAGAGCCTGAGACCTTTACCTGGCTTCTAAAGGACAAGTACATTAACATTACTTTGATTGTGGTGTGAGGTTTGTTTCTGGGCTTCAGGTGAAGGTATTCTGACTAAAACAAGGAAGTAAATAATTTGGAAGAAAATATTTTCTTCACATTGAAGAGTAATGGAATTTTATGATTAGTAGAATTGTCACTGACACCTATTGTCAGGGTTAATCTTATTTTGCATCACCTTTGGAAACGGAGCTTAGGACATGGTAGATGAAATCCCCAGTTTTAATAATCTATCAGAGTGCAGCCCAGTAGAGTTGTACCCAAGAAAAAAACCGATGAAAAAAGAAAAGTAGGTTCTAAAATTCAGTTTTATGAAATGGAAGTGGTGTCATAGACCATAATGATATAAGCTGCAAGGTGCTATCAGCCTTGAAGGAATTGACATGAGAAACAGAAAGCTGTAGAAATACAGAGAAATTTAAGCAGGTTGAAAAGTATAGCCATTTAAATAAGAATAAGACATGCATTTCTAAATTAAGCTGGTTGTTTACCTGAGTGTTTTTAAATAGTCTTATTTAGGCTTTTCTACCTACCTGCAAAATAACAATAATAATAACCCTAATAATAAAAACTTCAAAACCTGTTTTGGAAGAGATCAGGTAAACAGCTAACTTAAACACTCAATGAAGTCTAAATATATATATATATATACATACATGAGTGTGTGACTATATATGTACATACATTTATATCTCTCTATATAGATAAACACACAGGTGTATTTTACCCTTTTCTTGTAACTTGTCAATTATTGCCCACCTATTACACTCTCTTTTCTGAGTTAGCTCCAGCTAATCAGATGCTGATTGGGGAAGCTAGAATACACTTGCTGATGATTATGTGTTATTTTAACAGGAGAATGACAATAATTTCCTGTAATGCCACTTGTTAAGGTAATTATGCTATAATTGCCTTATCAAGGTGTCATAGAGGAGAGAGGAGAAACTCTGAGATTTCACAGCTGCTGTCATGCTTCCGTAAAGTGTTATCTTGAAAATATATTATCAGTCATCAAGCCAAATCTCTACCAGTTGTTTTAAATCAGAAAAAATCTGCCTTGGGTGGGGTATATGATCTTTGCATTTGATGTTTCTCAGCCTGATAATGAGGGAGGATGAATTATCTTTGTTTTAAGGCATAAACCTAACTGATTTGTCTAGGTAAGAGTATGTAAATGCAGGTTTATGAAGGTGTCTGTAGTTTTCAAAGGTAAGAAGCTGCTTGCTGTGAAAATATAGATTTCAACTGTAATCTTTGTTTTAGAGTACAGTTACAATTACTTGGATATTGTTTCTTATGTAGTAAGAGAAATGGGAAGTGAAATAGAGAATGTGACCTCTCTAAGGTAAGAATACTAGAGGTCTTGTAAACATGTTTTTTAAATTTTTTTTAAAGAATTAGACAGACTTAATAAGAGCACTCACTTCAGACTAACTGAGGTTCACTTTCCAAGACATGTTTAGCAGGAAAAAAGGCTCGAGCTCTGTTCCTTTGGGTCGGAAACACGAAATACCTAGTGAGAATTTAAGGTATATCAAGTGCTTGGCATCTGGGCAAAATCCAGGTGAAATGTACCATTTGCCATGCCTAGTTTTGCACTGATGTCCAAAGTATTTTTTATTTTTCACACTCTGTTTAGTTGTGCAACCATGAACTGGCAAGTAATGTCTATGTAATACACCCATTGTGCAACTGCTTCTGCACTGCCAACTATACACTCAGGACAATAACTCAGAGAGAGTAGCCACTACTTCAGCTTGTGATGACTAATTGTCTCTTTAATGATTTTTAGTAATGATAAGGCCAAAAGTAATAAAGAATTAGGCTCATACCGCCTAAATCTATTTAGACTTGCACTCAATACAGCAAGAATTGAGGGTTATGCACCTTACTAGATCTAGCCCAAGTGCATGCTTTAAGAAAGGCAAATGAATGTGCATATATTTTTGTGCATTTACATCTGGTTTATACCTTCAAGCAGCTGATGCAATGTACCATGGCAGTGATTATATAAGCAATCCACAGATAGGTACACTAGCTTGATTAATGTCAGATCTCACACTGAAGCACTTCCCCAATCAGAAAACTGAGAAACTAAATTTGGAGAGGGAAGCATTTTTCTATTCTTCCTGACACGTCTTTCCTTCTCTCTGAACTATTTAGAGATGTGCTGCTAACTGTGTTATTTTCTGTGTGAAGGTTCCATGCAGAATATCAGCTTAAATTCCTTGGATTATACAGTGCAAAATCTGGTACAAGACGCATTACTGATGGTTTTGAAACAAATTTGGCAATCCATTTGTCAGCTAGATGAGAAGAAAGAGTGTCATTCCTAGCAGTGCTGCTGGGACATTTTAACTGATCCACCCATGGAAGCTCACGCTCCACCAAATTTACGAGGGCATGCTCTGAAACTGATGACATTCCTCTATCTGCTTGTAACAGGTTAACTTCTCAACATTAAATGTAATCACTACCAAAACCTCAGAGGATGTCTAAGAATAAGAAAGTGACCATGAAGTTATACCATTTGTGACTCTACTAATAGGAAAGAATGAAAGCAGAAAAAGGAAACAACAGAATTCAGCATGTAGAGGGATTAGTAGAAAGGATCTTTAGGGAAGATGGTCTGAGGAACAAAAGATGAATTTGCATATTTAATGTGTTGTACTAAAGGCAGAAAGCCAATCTATATATTCTAAGGCCTTCTAAGGCATAAAAGAAGAAGGAAAGTTAATGGTTTTACCAAATCTTTTAAGTATATAAAAGAAAAATTTTATTTTGAAAAAACTAGAACAAAAGTTTCACAATCAGAATAAATACAAGGAAAATAAAGAAACAAAAAAACCCAAACCAAACTCATCATGTACAGCCAAAATTAAAATGAACAATATGAAAAATGGATTGGAGATAACAAAAATAGAAGCAGAGAAATGAAAGTTTTAAAAAAATGTAAAAAGAGAAAAATGAAAGTTCCATGATGTGGCTGGGATGGAAAGCAAATTTGGTATTTCATAGATAAGGCAGCAATATTAATAATTTTTTTCCTTTTAATTTTTATAAGCCAGCAATTAAATTAAATAAGGGTCTGAAACTTAGCATATTCCTAAGAAAATATGAGAGGCAAAACCTGTTTAGTTTACTTTGATTTTACTCACTCTCAGTCCCAGAAGGCCTCAAAATACCTAAGCTATTCAACAACTGCTGAGCTATTTCCTTGAGAGCACATTAAGAATGAGGGATGTTCAAATGGCCTTCAGAGTGAGAAATAAAATAAGAGGGCTTGGAGTTTCAGAACTTTCTAGTACATAACAAAATAATTTACCTTTTTAAACTTCCAAGAATGCCAGAACAACATGGATTTGTAATTTTAGTTACAGTAAACCTTGAACCGGTTTCCTGGTTAAGTGAAGTATCAGATGAGGTATCAGATCAGCCAATCAGCCATTCCTTTGATACTCTATCCTATATCCTTAAGACCAAAATACAGTACATTCATGTGCAATTGATTCAAGAACCTAACCAAGTGTTTATTAGCAATGCAACATCACACCAGAAGAATATTTCAAGAGATGTCAGATGGATCCAGGATGAACCACGTTCTATTGATTATTTTCATTAATGACTTAGCTAATAGAATAAGATCATATTTAGTTAGAGTCAGGTTGTTCCAAGAGATGGAAAATTAAAGGACTGTGCTAATTTTGGCTGGGGTAGAGTTTTCTTCACAGGGGCTGGTGTAGAGCTGTGTTTTGGATTTGTGCTGAACATGGGTTGATAACACAGAGGTGTTTTTGTTAGTGCTGAGCAGGGCTCACACTGAGCCAAGGCTGCCTCTGCTTTCTGTATGGCCACAGTGGCCAGGAGGCCGGGGGTACCTGTGAGGAGACACAGCCAGGACAGGTGACACAAGTGCCCAAAGGGATATTCCAGACCGTGTGACATCATGGGCAGGATATAAACTGGGGGAAAGGAGGAGGAGAGGGGGACATTTGGAGTGATGGGGTTTGTCTTCCCCAGTCACTGTTATGTGTGATGGAGCCTTGCCCTCCTGGGAATGGCTGCACACCTGCCTGTCATGGGGAGAACTGAATCAATTCCTTGTTTTGCTGTGGTTGCATATGCAGCTTGTTCTTTCCCTATTAAACTGTCTTTATCCCAACCCACTTTTTCTCACTTTTACCCTTATGATACTGTCCACAATCCTGCTGGTGGGGGAACGAGTAAGAGACTGCCTTGGTGCTTGGCTGCTGACTGTGTTTAAAACACAACAAAGACTCATGTTGAAACAAATAAAATTCTGTTTTAATATAAGGGTGGTGGTTTTTTGTTTTTGGTTTTTTTTTTTTTTTTCTTTTTCCAAATAAACATGATCAAAAATGAACAGGTTATACAATAAGGTTGTGGAGTCTCCATTCTTGGATTTATCCACAACCTGACTTCACCCTGATAAATCTCATGTAATCTTGAAAATGCTCTTGCTGGAGAAAAAGATGGGAGAAGTACTTTACAACAGAAATTATTCTTTAATTCCACAATTACATCACATTTATTGTTTAAAATTGAAAGAAAGCACGGAAAGTCAGGAAGAAAACACTATCTGCATAAATCAGCAAAACTATCCATAATCACTAAAAAAAGAAAAAAATAAAAGAGAAGGTAATAGCAGAAAATTCCTCTCAAAGAATCTGAAAGTTAGCTTCTGAAACTTGGACTTTCAAAAAAAAGCCACCCCATCAACCAAGGGCAAGGTTTTGGCTTATTACATAAATACCTGTCCTTTTAAAAAAAGGAAGTCAAGTTCTGTTCTGGGCTCTTCTGTTTGCAAGACAAAAAAGGTACATGTAGAAAAATTAACTAATGGTTCCATTCTAGCCAGGACTTCTTAGGCTTCATGTTGAGCATTCTGTCTGGTTTTATAAATGTTATTTTAAGAAGATGAAAGCTATATCAGCAGTAGTTTGCAATATACGAGTGACAATGCTGAGGCTGTTAAACACACTTTATGAAAAAGGTAAAAGAATTTTTGAAGTCTTTTAACAAAAACGTGGGGATGATTTTGATGTAGTTCCAGTACACAAAAAGTTCTTTACAGAGGATACTGATGTGGAATGTATCCACTGTGTCACTGGACAATAAAGCTAGAATTAATGTGCATAGCATCCACCTAAGACATTTTTAGGTAAAATTCCGTCAAATATGAATTCTAGTTATAAAAACACTGAAGCACTGGAACAGATTATTGAGGAGTACAATGGAACATCAAAAGCAGAGTTCTAAAGAGAAGTTAAATAATCTTCTGCCAGTGATAGGAGGGATGGGTGCTGCCATGTCCAGCCAGACTGGCTTTGACAGCAGGTCTCCTCCAGCCTCAAATTCCTCATCAGCTAAACAGGTGTTTAAAGGACAAATTAAGGAGGATGGACAAACTATGGGACTTCTGTGCACTTTGGGGTGTTTTCCTCTATTTACACAATTTTAATTTGCTGAAGTCATTAGTTAGCAGTCACTGATTTAGTAAAGATGCTCTCCTGGGTATGCTTGTGTGTCTAATTTACAGTATGTGTTTTAGTGAAAAATTTAAGGATGAAACGAGTTATTAATCAACACACACTGACATTTGGATCAATAGAAAAGCATTTCCAAGTAAGCACATTCCTTTAATGCCCACTGATGGCTTTACAGACAGAGATACTGCATTGCTCTTGTGTTTCTGTTAAATGACACAAACCATCATTTTAAATTATGATGTTGACTTATTTTTCCTTCTTGCTTTTTTGCATATTTGATGTCCCTGGTATGTGTCAAAAAAGAAATTTTATGAGATGGTTTTCTGGATTCACTTTGCATTTACTTTGATGCTTTGAAACTTCACAAATACATTTCAAGTGTCAAAGGTTTTAAGATACACAATAGTGGTCCTGCTGGTCTTAAAACAGACAGCTAGATATTTTGTGGCCAGAGGATAGAAGACCACTGGAATACTCAGGTTCCAAAAATCAGAATACACTGACAAAAACATGCCTTGGAGATATTTACTGGTTTTTACTAGAACAAAACTAAAAATACACAGCATCCCAGTGAGTAAAACTAACAAATACTGACAAGACTTGGCCTTGTCTGAAGGAAAAACATGTAGCGATTCATTTCTGCAGGAAACCCTTCTCTGTGCTTTAACAGCATTTGAACACTAATAAGATTGAACATCCCCTGCTTGTGTGGAGAACTGCTCAGTAAAAAAAGAAGTTTTGATTTTCCTTTCTTGCAAAAATGTGAGAATAGTTTAAAATCTGAAATACGGTTTAAAACCCCCATCTTTTCCTGAATGTTGCATAGTTTTGAAAGGGGCAGAAGAAGAATGTCAAGAAGGAACATTTGTAATTTTGGGTTTGCTAGTAGAAGAAATAACATTTTTTCCACAGAGTCAAATTTTCATCTAACTTGCCTAAGGATGGAGTGACCCACCATCATTTATTTTCTTTCCAGACTATTAAAAAGTACAATAGATTCAAAATCATGATTGCAAGCTATGCACATCTGTTAAATTAACTAAACAAAACACAAACTTAGCAGGGTTGAAAGTGTCTATAACAACAGTGTGTTGCCTGAGGCTCAATGAGTCTGTGTGAACAAAACTGCAGTGTTGACCTCCCAGAGTTTTAATGTCTTTTACTTCACCCTTGAACTGAATAAAGGCTCTTAATCACTCGTGGGAGGCTCTTTTGGCTCCCAATAAAAGTCTGTTTTGCTATTATTCTTCATCTTTGTTCTAAACTCATATTTTTTAAAAAAATTTAAAAAAACATAAACACTCCAGTAATCTTAAAAGGTGGAAATTATTCAAGAGATTGAAGTGGATACTGCTTGAAAACAATGTCTTTATTATTTGTTATAAACAAGATGTGTAATAATAGCTGGTTATTTTTAAGTGGGATTTTGGAGTTCTCCTTGTGACCTTTTAGAGATCTAGGATACACACAGGGCTGCCTGTGATATCTTATGGCTTGAATTCACATAGTCTCAAAGATTTTATGCAGATATTTTATGCATTATGAATCCTTTGATCAACTGGGAAAACAAGGAAAAATGTTTGATCGAAGTCACAGTTGCTCAAAACAGTTAAATAAAATGAGAATGCTCAGATGTGAGTGAAAGTGGGAATTTGCCATCATCTTCCATCAAGTAGCTCAAGAGAATTGATCTGAAGAGCTTTAAAAACGTTTGTGGTAGTAGAAGTAACCTGAAATGCAGATATGTTAGGAGCGGAATGCTAAAAGGGTGGAAACATAGCTGGGATGATTCCCAGGTACTGAGGCAAGCTGGGAGTGCTCATGTCCAGACTATTATCCCAACTGAGCCTGCCACAGCACAAAATGTTCATTTGTTTAATATGTGCAAATGTAAATTCTCCTTTGTCCTTTCACTTGTTTGTTTAAAATAACTTGTTCTTGTTTTAAAGGTTTATGGGCGGGGTATTATGCAAAAGATGCTTTCCAGTGTTTCAAGAGTAAATTCAGGCCATTCACTAGGAAAATTAGAAGAAGAAAGATTGAATGTGAAGAAAATTCAGTTTTCTGAAAAACAGTGTGACAAAATGTAAACTTGATCTTGTTTAGCTGTATTTCATTGCTCTATCAAAATTATTAAATTTGCCTTGCATGAAGCATAGCATCACGAAAAGTGAGCTGAACAAATTACATGGCCAAAGAAAGATGAACTGTAAAAACTAGATCAGTTTAGCAGGTCTCACTTTAATTATACTGTTGAAAAAAATAACAACCTTTTAATGATTTGGTTTTTACATGTGCCTTTCATGTTAAGTCCACAAGAATGGAGATGTCTTAAATATTTTACAATCCTGTCCATGAATACTGACTTTTACGTATGAAAATGGGAAAACCTGCATCTTCTTTGCTTCAGCTTCTGTTATGGGACAAGATCATGATGAGAAAACCCAGAGATTTAACCTTGAAATGAAATTATTTCTTTGAATTATAATTACTCCTACTAATACCAACCCAGCCCCCTGAGTGATAGATGCTGGAAAGGCCCCTTGCCATCAGAAACTTAAGATACGTCTTTTGACCAGATACAAAAGGAAGAAGTAAATCAAGGAGGAAATTGAAAAGCAGGTATCAGAGAAGTAAGTAAATCACCTTACAAGGGATAAGTGTCACATTTTACAGTTCACTTAACTATAACTATATTAAAGTTTAGCCATGTTTTAGCATCTTAGCAGTACTTGAAAAACCTGGTGTTCCTTCTTGGCTTTTTGTTGGCTCAAGATGAGAAGCTGATCCATCTCACTAATGGGATAGTAAATACCAACTTCTATTTCTCTCTCTGTCTTTCAGATATTCAGCCCTCTGTGAGCTAAGTATCTGTGCTGGTATTAAGCAAAACGGTTTTCCAAAAGAATCTGTGGCTTTCTGAAGTTAAGCAAAATCCTAGAAAAGATTTATTCTACTGAAGTAAAAATGTAAAGAAATCTGAAGTTCTTTCTAAACCATGTAGTCAATCTCATTTTAAAGAAGAATAAACAACATTAAAAACTCTCTCAGCATGTTTGCAGTTTATTCATAAATAAAAAAAATAATAAATCTACTTCCACCCACAAAGTAAAACAGGCAAATATAATGCAATTTCCAATGCTTGCTGCTGGAGACCTGTGTCTCAGAATGTTTCATCTTGTTAATGTATATGGGCATTTTAATTGTTCAGAAGAAATGAAGGGGAACTAGTTACCAAAAGAGATGTCTCTTTCTTTGCTCCTCTAATTTTTCAGAAGCTTTATATGTAATTACTGATTGTTGATGCAGTGATTACTGTGAAACAAAAAAAAAGCTTGATTGCTGTAGTATTATACATTGAATGAGGGGAAAATAATTTGCCATGATTGAATTTACTAATAAATATTTAATGGATTATTCTGTCCTAACATATTTAAACAATACACCATGCAGGGGGTGGTAAGTATTAAGCAGAGCAATTTCAAACTTTATGTAATTTTTTTTTTATTTAACGGGGCATCAGTCTCATATAATAAATTCTTTACTTGGAATAAACACGTCTCCTTGTACTCCAGCTCATATATTATGGTTCGTGGATTTTCAGTCTCAGTGTTTATTTTATTTTAGCATCCTGTGGGCTGTGAGTTATTCTCTGCATTTATAGAATACAAAAGAAATTCCCTTAATGTTAAATTTAACTGCTTTATTTGTTTATCTTGCAAATACTGCATCTCTGAAGGAAAGATTTTCATTTGAAAGAAAGGGAAAAATAGGTACTAAAGAATTAGTTTAAAATATTACCTATCCACTGATTTGTCTTTCTCACTTTGCATTAAGCGTCAGAAAAGTTAAGTATTGTGTTATGGCATTTTTGATTTGGATTATTAATGTTTAGAGCAGTAGGCAGGCCTAAATTTGGGGTTTTTTTGCAAGGCACAGGAAGATATGGCTGTTCATCTCCTGATCCAGGACTGACCCAAATTGAAAATGACCTGCCTACAGCAGGAGCATGAAGTATATTGCATATGGTCTCCTGCTCCTACCAGGCCTCTGTGTGAAGGATAGCTTGGAGTTGTCTTCATCTGTTCATGCTCAAAGGTGCTTTCTATATTCAGAATAGAGGCCAAGACCAGCACTGCTTTTCCATTAAAAAAATGGTGAATTTATTCTCTCTATTTGCAGTGATCCAGTTCAATAAATTAGGAGGGAGAAGTTTGGGTTTGTTTTCTGTGACAGTTTGCATGTCTCCAAGTCTATGTTGCCCCAGGAACGGTTTTAGTCATCATGCTGAGAAAGCACCTGTACATCTCTAGTTGCCTTCGCTCCTTTAGGTACAAAAGAGTGAAAGATCCATTGTGCTGTAAAAAGCAGAAAACCAGTTTGAGTCTGCAATCCAGTAATAAAGGCTCTACCTCAGGAGTGTGCTTGAGCTGCCTTGGTCTGCAAGACAATTGAAGCTCTGGTGAAAGCTTGATTATTTCTGCATGTTGACATCATGGTCATCAAAATTTCATTGGACATAAACTTGTGATGGACCATCTGTCTTAGAAATAATATTATTTTAAAATTATTTTTCTTGTGATTCTGAAATTTCTAGCATACAGTAACTAATGCAAGCTCTTCCATATGGGTTAACTTGAAAACTGATAATTTTTCCCACACGAGCATTCATTTCTGAATAAATGTTATCTCCAGTGTTAGAGGGACAGCCAGAAGCTGAAATAATCATCTCAAAGGTGAAAATGTCCCTGCATTTCCTCCTTATTTCTGGAAAGTGAGAAAGGAAGAAACAAGCTCCATTTTTCTTAATCTCCCTGTTTGAAAAGCTAGTCATGTCTTCTGTTACAGAGCTCCCTATCCAAAACTCTCTGAGTTTATGTGCAGTGACAGTCAGAAGAAGTTTGTTGATTCCTATAATTTGAAATCTTAATACCATCAAAATCAAAGTCTTACATGTATACATGATTTTGAGTGGTAATATTTAAATGCAGATTGAGTAAACTGAAAGTTAAGAGGTAAAAGGAAACACTTGGGTTTCATTTTACTTGGAAATTTTTTTTAATGTTTAAGGCTGATCTATTTTACATTTTCAATACTGGTAATATTTCCTAAATTACTTTATTCTTTGTAAATAAACTTCTTAAAGGTAGAAAAAAAAGTAGCATATTTTGGGAAAGATGTCACTATGCAGATCTACTTTTCTTTTTCATTCTACTTAAGGTGATTTTCTGTAAAATTATTTTTACAAGTTCTTACGTAAAAAATAAGTAGAAGATGGAATATATTTTCCACATTTCCTGACCTTTATGCCTTACAGAGATTGCAGTCTGCTTGATATTTAAAATAATGTCTTGACACCAACTACACCATTATTTCCAATGAGGCAAGGCAGTAGCATCAGCACTGTTTATTTTATTTCTGTCCTTTCAGCAGCAGAGTTCAGCTGGTTACCAGTGACCTGTGCTGTTCTGTATTCATAACAGCTGAACAGCTACAACCCAAATCCTTCTTGTTAGCTTGCCTTTCCATTCCAGTGTTTAAAATTAGCACCTAAACACAATTCTGTGGGTTATATGGGAAGCAGCTTCAGACAAATGAACATTTTGGGCTGTACATTCTGGTCACAGGCTGGATGAAGCAATTATATTGGGAAATCATCTTTGTTGTGTACTCAAAACAGAGTCCTTCACACTTTATAGTTAATCTACTGCAAGAGTCTAACAAATTCTGTGTAAGGCAGTGGCCCCTTGCTCATAAGTATCTTATTACTTATGTAACAAAGATTCCTGCTTAACAATTTAATCAATCTGTTCTCACTGTTTCTGTATATGTGCTCCTTAACAGCACAACCTTAACAGAACATGTGCTTCTAAACTAGCAAGTCAGATTTTTTAGACAGTGGAACCTTGAAAGGAGACAAACTCAGAAATAAAGAGAGTGAATTCACAATGACAGCAACGTACATCAACATATGTGATATTTGACGTTCATGGGAAAGATCCACTGGAAGGGAGAGTTTTGAAAAGGCCATAAGTCATTTCCATGAATTTAAAATGTTCTCTCCTATAACCTGCTAAAAATGCAAACATTTATTCTACTCTGTTATAAATTATGTTTTGTTTTTTTATGTCAACGTCCCATTGCAGAAACTAAAAAAAAAAAAAATAGTATCATATTAATAAACCCCAATATATCATATACCAAATATTGCTAAGAATTTAGAAAGATAGTCTAATTGCACTAAATGTGAATTTATTTCAATATCATGTTTTTAAGATATGTATAGTCAAATTTTGACACATATCTTCAAGACTAAACAAATAAGGCAATTTGTGAAACCAGTGATTTTGAAGTCTTTGCAGTTTCTCTAAATTTTATATCACTTCAAACTAAGAGTCAAACTAACATAATTTTTCCCCTAAATTAATTGTAAAATTCATTATAGAAGAGTAATTTATCTCCAAAATTGTTAAGATTTCAAGCTAATTTCTTTTTCTTTGCTTGTTTTTAATATTTAGGGTTCTACATTGCCAACACCAATACATTTCCTGTTGCACGGGGTTAAAATTACTAATGTGATTAGCTTTTCCAATCTTAGCATTGTGATTCAAGTTCACAAGTAACTTTTAATCTGTTAGTTTAGCAAATTGCACAATATGGAGCATGTTCTATTTATGCAGTGATGTTAGGCAATGAAAGATTGCCTCACAGCTCAGTAAGATTTCTTTGCTAAGCTTAGAGAATTAACCATCTTGGTTTGCTCACCAAGCTAATGTTTTCTGTGTGATCCACAGAAATAACATCTCCTGTTTAGATGGGTCTAAAATGTTAAGAGAGCAACACACTGAACTTCTTATTTATTTAAACCTTTAAATAAATATTAAACTCTTCACCAATGCAGCTCTTTTTACTGTACTGTTGGTCATGTTGGTTAAGGGCCTAAGTCAGTCAACTAAACTAGGAAGTTAGGACTGCTTTAAAAATTTCTACATGTCATGCATCCAGATGATGTTCCAGGAGGGCATTATAGAACCTTTTATATATGACATTTCCATGTGGGCATTCTGTATTGTCTAAGGAATGACATTTTATTTTATAAATAACTATGGAAGCTGACATATGCATCCCATGTGGGAATCCACATGTAGATGGCAGCATGCAAGTGTGCTGAATCACATCTTCAATAGCTTTCAAACATGCAACTGGAAAATGCTGAAATCCGCACTCGAGAAGGCAAGAAGTATTGCTGGTACTTAAACTGCAGCAAGCCAAATTCAGATTTACAAGATTCAGATTCAGATTTACAAGAAGAAATACTGCCTGACAAAATGGATAATTTATGACTGGAACAGATTTCATGAGAAGTTTGAGTCTGCATCCTCAGAAACTTTCAAGAGCAAGTGAGACAAACTTGTCAGGAATGAGAGACAAAAGCTAATTTAGCCTTTACAGCAGATTCAGATGAGATTATTCCTTCAGAAGAGAAGATTCATGGGATAAATGGCATACATACTGATTCAAATAGAAATGTATGTCTGACAAAAATTTCGTCTCCTTTTTTTACTCATTTAATTGACCCTGGTGACCTAAAATCAATTTCTTCTACCTCCACATTTGAGTCTATGTTTTATAGTATATCTCTGTTCCTCCATTTCGTTAGAGTAAACTGCCATGCCACATGGCTCTCAAATGTAGTTGTCTGAGAGTAAATTTTCTACAGTGTGCAGCTATCAGTAATCAATCAATTGTTCTATTGTTTTAGCTGTGTCTCAAAAACATTGTTTAAACAAGCTGTGAAAAACGATAAAACTTTAAAATTACTAAGGAGTGTGCACTACTCCAAGTGCAGCTTTTTTGACAAATCTGTATGCAAAAGTTGTTTAAAAACATGTTTTGAAATTGTCATGTGTGGGTGGTGTGGATAGCTTTTTATTATCTAATTGAAAAAAATTGTCTAAAATACTTCCACCATTCTCAATTCTGATGTGTTAAAAACACACTTTCACTTAGAAACTGTGTAGAGCAGTGACTGTGCTGTCTTGAGTCTGCTGTCCCTGACCAAGAGCAAACAGCAGGAAGCACAGTTGGCTGGTGGAGGTGCATGGTAACACACTGCAACATGCACTGTAATGCCAGGAGCTCAGGTAGAGAAGATCTGCATTATCTGCCATAAATTCTGCCTTATCACCAGGCCAAATTCCAAAAAAACATGGAGATGTGACATGGTCTCTGGAACTTTGCCAGCTGTTTCCAAGGGAAATGTGACACTCGAGTGATCTCTGAGCAATGCTCAAAAGATTCTGAAAATAAACCCAAACACATTTAATTCCTATATTCTTGAAAATAAATAAATGTGATCTTGTTACACCTGACCATCTGCAAAAATATTGACTAGACTTGAACAAAGTTTTCTGGCGTCAAAGGATTTTAAAAATGTTTCCAAATTCAAGAAATTATTATATGCTTTCACTAAGACCAGCTGTTAAACACATGTCATATCAAACTCTTCTCTAGTTTTCATAGAACAGATTTTTCCACACTGATATTTTAAGACTAACACAGTGGAAACTATGGGATAACTTAAAATACATTTACGTATAGTACAGATGAGACAATACTCAATCAATAATCGATCTCTGTATTACAGGAGAGAAAGGGCTCATGGTCTTCATCAACATCAGTATAAACTATTTACAGCAAGTAGTGGAGCCATTGGCCAATGTCACTGGAAGCCATTTATGATTGGCTTTGAAAGGTCATGGAAACTGTGGAGGGTTCCCAAAGGCTGGAATAAAAACAAATGCCCCACCTGTGTTCAAGAAGGGCAAGAAGGAAGACAGGGAAACTCTGAGCTTGTTAGTCTACCATGATACTGGGGATGGTGGTGGAATGAATAATTTTGAATAAAATTCTGAAATACATTAAGAGGAAGTAATGATTAGAAGTAGTCAGAATAGTTTCAGAAAGGAGAAATCACACCTCATCATAATTTGGGCTTGATGATCTTAGAGGTTTTTCCAAACTTAAAAAAAAAATTCTATGATTCTATGACAAACCTTTAAATTTTCTTCAAGAAAAATGCTGGTTTGGTGGATAAAGGAATAACATTGGATATTGTTTTTCTTGACTTTACAAAGGCTTTCAACACTGCCTTCAATAATGTCTTTTTTGACAAACTAACAAAGTGCAGAATTGGCAAATAAACATTGGAGAGAACTGAAAAACACCCAAACAGCTGGGTTTAAAGAGTTGATCAGAGGCATGAATTCCACCTGGATGCCAGACCCTAGTGCAGTATTCCAAGGTCAGTACTGGGGGCCAACACTGGTTTACATCTTCATTAATCCCTTGGATGATGAAGCTGAGTGCATCTTCTACAGGCTTTCAGGCCATACCAAAGGGGATAGCATGGATGATACACCAGATAATTGTGCTGCCATTCAGAAGGATATTGCCAAGCTCTAGAAATGGGCTGAGATGAAGCTCATTAGGCTAAGCAAAGGAAAATAAGATGTCCTTCTTCATCTTGGGAAGAATAACCCCACCAGGATGGGCTGTGGACTGTGAGTTGGAAAGCAACTTTACAGAAAGCAACCATAGAAAACAACTTGTGATTCCTGCTGGACAAAAAAAATATAAAACAAAGCTTCTTACTGTGATGTGGTCAAATCTTTGAGTAGGTTACCCAGAGAGGTGGTGAAGTCTCAAGCCTTGGAGACACTCAAAACCAGTAAGATATGGCCATAGGCAAAGTGCTTTAAGTGATCCTGCTCTTAGCAGAGGCTGACTTCTAGAGATGCCCTCCAGCCACGACTGTTCTGTGATTCTGTGAAACAGCACAAAGCAATGGTACTTAAATAAGTCCTGTAAAGTAAGACACAGTAGAAAGAAACATGTGATTACCGCCTTAACAGCTAATAATTTTGGTTTATAGACCAACAGTAATATAATGCAGGGATTCAGTTTTGTCTACTCTATTCAAATAATTTGACACTTAAATAAAACTTTTGGAGTACTTTGTTTACTTTAAAGTGTACAACTGTAAAGCAGGGTAAAGACTGAACAGTGAAGATTCTTGTTAACAAAGACAGAAAAAATATTTCAGTCTCCAACATTCCTTGGTGCTGAACACAATGTTGATTCTCCTGTTCAGAGAAAGCTTTTTAAATACGATGCCTGGTAGTGAACTTCTGCCCTCTAAACTTCAGAATTCAGGATAAGGTGTCCAAGTTCACTTCAGCAATGCTATCCTTTTCAGAGAGTCTCTAGACAATTGCCATGGTAACCCAGGAAAAATCGTGTGAATACAACTTTTGATGAATTCCTTGCAGGTGTTTCTAAGGGCACTGAGGCATGATGGGTACTGATGATCTCACCAAATGCAGAATCCATCACTGCTTGCACACACGAGCTCTGTGAGAACTCCAGTGTCACCTGGGATATCACAAAAATCAATCCTTCCTTGTTGGTAGGCTCATTCTGGATGTGCATTATGGGGCTTCATAAAATTATCTACATCTGGAAAAATCTCCTTCAATGGTCTTATTCTGCACTGGGAGAATGCACATTAAATGGCTACACACAATATACTGAGTATTTTCACATATAACACAAGGGCATGGGAATGTTTTTTGTTTTCTGTAATAAATGAGAGAATTACAAAGCCAGAAGATTTATCCAAAGTTTAGAGAAAGGCACTGTAATGATAATCAAATTGACAAGTCTGTTCTGTGACTTCGCTACATGGAGGAGAAAAAAAAGTCCATTTATTTAATACTTTCAGCCTGGGAAGGTTTGAGAAACTATACTTAGTCTGTTATGGATAGTAGAACTAAACTGTAAAAATAATGGATTTTGAAAGAAAATCTGTTATACTTTGATGAACAAGAAGTTGGGAGAAATAGTGCTGGAATTTAGAGTTTCTGGTAATAGAACAGAACCACACAATCATGGACAGATTTGGGTTGGAAAGGACCTTAAAGGTAATCTTGTCCCAATCCCCATGCTGTGGGCAGGGGCATGTTCAACTAGATCAGGTTGCTCAAAGCCCTGGTCTTGCACTAACAGCAATGTGGAGCCACAGTTTCCCTGGTGAACTTGTTCTAGTGTCATGAAGACTTCTACTAAACATATATACTTTTTTCCAGCAAAAAACACTCCTTGACTAATAGCTAATTTCATTCATCTTTACTAAGAAAGGTGCAGTAATCTGGAACTGCTGATTAACTGGGACCAGGGATTTTCTGTTCAATACTAATCCTTACATAGGGGGATTTTCTGTATTTCATCCATGTCCCATTGCAGCCCATGGCTATCCCTCCTTCTGGTTTAGGAAGGGTGCTCAACTGTTTGAGTCCTTACAAATAGGCTGTCATTATTTTATTTTCTGTAAATCTTTCCTATATGTCCAGTCATTCTTCTACTGTGCACTGGTAAAATACAGCTAACTTTTCCTTCCACAATGTCACAAAATGAATGTGCCTTATGTGTTGGAAAATATCTACAGATAATCCTTTCTAAATGAGACCAAGACTCTTAAGCAGTTGTCATGCTTATGTTTTTTTTATATGTATAGGCCATTGTCTCTGTCAAGGTTCATCAATCTGGGTTGTTTTGATAGAACACTTTATTTTGGCATGTTTTATAATTTGCAATGCCATTGATCTTTAATCAATAGACCTTCCTTCATCCAAGTATTTCTAAAGGAAAGCATTCAGAAAAATTAAGAAGGTTTAAAGTTCAGAAGGTACCTAATCTTTAAACTATGGTTTCGGAGCAGTCATATATATGCTGCAGTCATCTATTCCACTATTACTGTGTTATTCATTATATTAAAATGATGTATTTTATTATATTACCATCTGTAAATATTTGAATTGAGTGATTTTTTTTTTATTTGTAAGTGAGTACAAAAAACATTGGCTAACGTAGGAAAAAATCTTTCTATAAAATATGTAAAGATAAAACTCTTCCAAGTATTTATTATTGTGTTAGGACAGCAGTAGTATACACAGCATATCCACTTGTACTGTTGTACCTCATCTCATTCTTTGATGAGAACACTGCTTTATCAGGTGTGTATTTCCTGGAAATCACTGTCAAATGTAGAGGAAAATTCTATTTCTGGATGACACAAAGTAGTTTCAGTAAATGTTTTGCTTCTGTAAACACAGAATGCATCTATGCTTATAATTATTTTTTTTTTCTTTTCTCAGCAAAGTCTCTTTCATCTCTTATCCTCCAGTGTCCAGTGTCTGAAGTGGCTGAAAAGTAGAGCAAGATTTATGCTATATGACCACTGTTGAGGAGTTCTTTGAGTTTTTCCACAGGAGTTGCTTTTAGCCACCAGTTTCTTCAAGAAGAATAGTTTGCAATAGGCTACTGACATAGGCACAGTGCTGCAGGATGGCAGCCTTAGTCTGCTAATCTTTTCCTGATCTTTTATATCCTATTACTAGTATTTACAGAAAAAAATAAAAAGCCCATACAGACATGTAAGAAGTAGTAGTCCTTTCTTTTTTTTAAAGCCACTTACACTTTACACTTTAAAAAATTGTAAATAGCTTTATTTCCTGTTAATGGAGTAATTTATATAGTACCTACTATCTACATTGACAGCACTTTTTATCCACTAGCAAATGTGAAGCATTTACTGAATCAATTACTTGAGTTATGAAGAGGAGCACAAAGCCTCATTGCCACTCCATTCTTCTCAATAACAAAGGAGAAAACACATTAAAAACTAGCATTGATGGGTTGTTGTGAGATTCAGTCAATGAGCACTCCCAGAGTTGAAATTAAAAGGCAGTTAGGAGAAAATTGTTTTCTCTGGTCATCAGTCACAATGTGAAAGGCCTTTTTCACAATGATTAATTAAAAGCTGAAAAAAGACTGAGCTTTAATAAAGTGTCTGGATGGCTTTTTGGTAGCATCATGAGTTAATGGACAGTGGCTTGCCTTGACTAAGTGTTATTGCTCTAGTCCATAATTTCATCTTGAAAATGGGCAAGGGAGTGAATCTTCCTCTTAGTAATTGAGTATTGATTTGAAAATAAATGGCACTGAAACTCCCACTGAACTGTCAGGATATATTCTGGACAGCACTGACAAGAAATGGCTTTTGGTTGCTGTGAAAGTTATGGATCAGCTTGATACTTAAATGCATAGAGCTCCACTGCAATCTGTCTTCTGATTTATCAAGATTCAGATGGTCAATACATGACATTTCAGAGGAAATAACATTTATGTGCCTGAAGCAAGAATAGGGAAATATTATCACCTTCTTTTTCAAATGCTTCCTTCAATTTGTGAAGCTATTTAAAAAACAACAGCAGAACACTGGTTGATGCCTTAAATAAATACTATCACTTGTAGAAATTAATCGAAATTATTCTAAAAGTGCTTTCAGTGAAGGTGATTAATTTCACGTATGCATATTATCTTAAAATAACTTGGTGGCATTTAAGTGGCAACAGCATGATCTGTGTAAGCTGGGAGGTTACAAAAGCCACCACTTTTAAGGTTTCAAGTAGTGTACTCTACTGGCTGTATTTAAAGGTATATAACCTACTATCACAGTCTTAAAACTTTCGCTAATAATATAAAATAGACAGTGAACATAAAACTAAAATGCTATAATAAAAGATTATAGAGAGAAAACAAAATTCAAGCAAACTTTTTGACCTAATATTCAGCAGGGTTTTAAATGTAGTATTGGGCCAAACCGCCATAGAAATTAACAGGTGTTAAATATTTTCGATACCAGAGTCAGAGGAGTCTCCCTCCTGAACTAACTCCAGGTTTTGGATTGCAATATCTCTTCATTAGTTCTGGGATCATCACAGTATGTTGAAGAGTTAAGCACCAGGTTCCTCAAAGGAGAGTGAAAAGGGTTTCAGACACAGGTATTGAATGTGGAATCAAATAAACACAGACACAAGGAAATAAGCACAGCCTTGTCTCCACAGTTTTTACCTGGGAGAAGTTTGTTTTTTTACCCTTGAAAAAATAAATTATTAGAGGTTATTACTTTTGCAGCAAAGCTTGATGGCATTTGAATCTATATAAAAGATTTGTATAAAAAAAACCCTGTACAATTGATATGCATGCCAGCTCTCATTTTTCAGGTCCTCATCTTTCTGAGAGTTCAAATGCCAAAGTCCTTCGAGGCCCCTTGATCCCCACTCAGTGTTTTGAGGAAAAAACTTCACGGGTTGTTTCATGCTTCCATGCACACAAATGTGTGTTCAGAAGTGATTGCAGGGTCAGGAAAAACAGAATGGCAAATACCTCCACCACACAATGTTTATGAATCTTACACAGGGAGATTAGAATGTCCAAACAACAGAAATGAGTTTCTGCTTTCAAGCAAGGTTGAGCTCTGAGTTTGCTGCATTTTTCCTGTGATGTTTTTAAAAAAAAAGTTGCTCTCTCTTTTCTGGTTGACCCTCGGAGGTTTCACAGGGTACAGTGAGTATATGGCACTTCCAGATGTTGTGTCAGCCTGCACTGCTATTTATGGCTGTTGTGAATACACTCAAAAGGGTGCCTAGAAAGACATTGTTTTCACAAGGACTTGGTAGGTTTTCCTCAATTGTAAAACACCTTAAAGAGATTTTGAAGTCAAATATTTCAGTCACTTGCTCACAAAAAATAAAACATATTCATAACAAAGCCTTCTTTCAAGTTCTTACTCATGACATACATTTGCAATCGTTTCCAGTATTGTCTGTTCCCAGTTCAGCCAAGGACCCAACAAGACACAGAAATCACAAGTCAGAAGACACCACAAGGCTGGCTGCAGCTCCTGAGCAAAGAGCAAACACAGAAAGTAGGAATTACATTCACTGCTACCTTAAAAATAGAAAGTACAGTCTTTTCAGAGCCTCAGGTTTTTTGGGGTTTTTTGGCTGTTCTGTTCATTTGTTTGTTTGTGGGGGTTTTGGGGCTTGTTGTTTTGGGTTTTGTTTTGGGGGTTTTGTTTGTTGGTTTGTTTCGGTGCACCTACTCTAGGAGTTCTACAGTCTAGAACAGGAATGATTTTTTCACTCAGAAGTATGACAGCCCTGAACTTTCTTACATTCATACCTCACCTTTCACAGGAGGAATTGAAACCAATAGCTTTGGCTTCCCCAAAATGTATCACACTCTAAACTATTGTTTCATTAGAAAGTAAGAAGAAAAGGAAATAGGAAAGTTCATATTAGAATCATCCCATTGCTGTTCTACCACTGTGAAGAGGGAATGTAAAATTCATGGGACTGGAAATCTAGCATATGAAAAGGATCATTATCCTTTCATAGAACTAGAATTTGAAACTAAATTTTTCAAGCAGTGTTGAAATTAGGTACGTGCAGATGAAAAGGGAAATATATTTTTCAGTTAGCTCTTTCTAGAATTCAGAATATATCAAAAGGAGACAATACTTTTTTCGGACAATGTGTTTTTTATTTTGCTTTTACTGTTTTGGTTTTGTTATCTTGCTTTATTTCAGCTATGTGTTTAAGGGACTGCTCCTTGTGTACAAAGAAGCAAAAAAAAGGTCATTATTTAGGAGACATGACTTTGTGACTTCAGCTACAGATTATGTTGAGTTCAACTTCATGAGGGAACAGATCTGTACTGCCAGTACAAGTATCACAAGAAACTGCTGATCCAAGAATGCTTAGATTTGGTCTCTTGATGAGAGTGGTCATAATGCCACTCCAAATATTATTCACTCAATATGATTTGAACTTGGATTAGTGAAAACTGCAGATTCCTTTTGCTAAGATGGCAAGTTTCAGCAGAATAACTGTCAATTTACCAGCTGGATGGTCAGATACATCCAACAGACTTCACTTGGTACCTGTTGTGGGTGTATTGAATGTCTGAATCCTTCTTTGACAGAGATGGCCATTTTACTTGTATGCAGAACAAAAAAGTTTTCTTCATCAAAATATAACTTTAATAACATGGTCTTTAAAAAGTTTTTATATATTTTACTTTCATTAGAAATATAAGACACTACAGAATGTTAGTATGTAATAGACTAATACTATATGAAAAACTGTGGCAGTTTTACTTCTGCCATTACTACATTCAATCATATTGTTTCACCCATCAGTTTCTGAGAAGCACGATAACTTGTAATGTTTATAATGCCTATAGCAATCTCTCTGACAATGAATCACAAAATAATACTTTAAATGGGGACACATTTAAAAAGAAAGTGCTGCAAGTGTTTTTTTACTAATCATCTTCTTAATGAACAGCTACCATATGTAATTTTCCAGTGCCTCAAAGTGACAGCTAACAGTTGTCAGTATGCAAAAAACCTCCAAACCCTAGAAACCAAATGTAGTTGTTCACTTCGTTAATCACCAAGATTATCAGTTGAGGAAATATCTCATATTAGAGAGAATGAAATGTCTTCATTTTTTCTTAATCCTTTTTCATACTTTTAAAATTCATATTTAAGAAAATTGATTTCCCAAGTTCTTAGACAGAGTCTGACAGTTATAATTAAAAAGAAATCATATGGTGAGTGAAGCAGTGCTTTTGTGAATCTCTTTTTCCTTGCTTAAAACTATTTGTTTCAAGGTATATATTTTCATGTAAAGACAAATTCCTTTTACTGTTGTTTTATGACTGTTTTTATGGAGCTAATTTTTATGAAAGATTGAATATTGGCTGTAAAATAGTCAGGATTTGTGAAAGAAACACCCTGACTATATGAAATACACATTTTGTCAGTCATAAAAACCTCTCAATAAAACTTCAGCTAAATTTCTTAGCAGCACAGTTCTTGGAGCCACCGATGAATTAATGCATGCACTTTGTGAAGCAGAAAGAGTATTACTGCTTCATCAATACCAATCATACTAGTAATCATTTTGAAATTTCCTTTAAGTTGAGTAATTTTTTTGTGTGTGTTAGTAAAGAAATGTGGACCCAAGGGTCAAGTTGCTTCCAAGAAGAAAGGAGGTCTAGGAAAAATACGAGAATTTCTAAAATGTTCCTTCAAGAGATTGGTTCTTTCTAACGTCAGAAAAAAAGAGAATAGAGCAGCTGGCAGCCTGATACACCTTGGTAGGCACTGGAGTTCTTTGGGGCACCACAGGCAGAGAAAACCTTAACCAGGCCTTGCATGTTCCCCAGCCAGTGCTCGTCCTCTCTTCCAGACCTGCACTGCCACATGTGAATGGGACAGACAAATATTTTTTTATACCATTCACTTTTCACAATTAATTTTTTTCTCCTTGCTTTAACATACTTTTGCCCACACATTCTGCAGGCAGCAGCTTTTTGAAAAATTGCAATGAATTCAGTCAACTTGAAACTTGTCCCAGCTTGACTCTCTGTTCAGCTCCTGTGGCTTGGAGTGTCTGAAGTCAGAGGAAAAAATATTCAGGTGGGTTACCTGAAGGATTTTTTAATATATATAAGTATTTAATACATACTATAAATACACAGATATCTTTGCTTTTTTGATCACGGATGATTTTTAACTAATGCAGAAGCCTCAAGGACTATTAATTCCAATTTTCTTGTTTATCACTGCAGGAAACAACACTGCTTCTAATATTAGTACTTGCAAAGAAACACAGAGATTTTTTTTTTTAAAGCAGGAAAAGGCTTGTAAGGGATATTTTTTATAGACCAAGCAACATAATTTGAAAGAAAACAGACAATGTTCTGGGCACAAATCTCCTTCAAGTCTGAAATAGAAGCAACAACTTCAAGCAAAATACTTCTGAGTTTTAGAGCTTAAGAAGGAATTTTGGCAATGTTTGCAATAACGGGTAAAGTACTGATAAGGTTGAGAAGTGAATGCTGATGTGTGAATGTACTCAGCCAGGAAGTGAAACAGCAAAAAACCCAGGCTGTGATGACCTGAAAATGATGGTACCTGAAGTAAGTACATTAAAGCATGACAACAACAGCAGTTTAAATGAAGGTAAGACCAAATAAATCTGATTTTAACTCTTTACAATTTCTCTCATTTCTCCACGCTTCTGCCTCCCTCCTAGTACCCCCACAGTCATCAAAGTGGAGTCATGTCAGTGAGCACTGAGTTCTGACTAACCACGGGTCACTCTGTTGTGCTGAGCTCTGGAGATTGTGAGAAAGCCATACAGGTACTTGTGCCCCACATCACTGTCCTGGATACCATAATGGAGCTAAAACACAAGGTCATTCAGCCAATTTATAGGATCCAGATGTAGTTACTCAGAACAGAGAAAACCAGCAGATGACAGCGTCACTAAAACTGCCCTTTCTGAGGCAGGTGAAACAAACAACCCTAAAACAATTGTGTATTTCTATCTCCATGTGTTATTTTTTATCATTCTAAGGATATTTTTCTGAGTGTGTTTCGAGCTTAACATGCTCGGGGACGTTAGACACAGTGATAGACATCTGCCTTAAAAAAGCCAGAAACAACAAGTCAGTAACTTGATGTGGTGCACAGAGATTACTGTATTAAGATGTCCCATCATGGAGAATCGTTCTGACTTTTGCCTAGATATGTTGGTGAGTTTCCTAAACTACTTTCTTACAATATCCAGACAAGTAGGGACCTTTCAAGGTCCCTTCCAACCTACCCTATTCTGTGGCTCTATGGGGATGACCCTCACTGGGCTCAGCAGTGATGGGCACTCCAGGCTCAGCTCCTGGCAGAAGTTATGCCTCCTGCATGACTGAAATGGAGGGTGAGGGGAGAGGGGCTTGTAGTACAGACCGTCACAGCAATTCCCTTGACATGAAGAGAAGGTGGCTTAAAGGGGCTTGGAAAAAAGAGGGGGAGAGGCTTTTTACGTGGGAGAGTAGGTTTAGGTTAGATAATAGGAAGAAATTCTTTAGTGTGAGGGTGGTGAGGCACAGAAACAAGTTTCCCAAAGAAGCTGGGAAATATGTTCCTTAAACACCTGGAACTGTTCCAGATGGGCTAATGGAAATCCGGGCTAATGAAAAGTGTCCCTGCCCATGGCAGGGGTGTTGGGACTAGATGAAGGTCTCTTTCCATCAAACCCATTCTGCAGTTCTATGACTTCCAGTGCCAATGGTGTCCTGAAAGACAGTGGCTTCTGCCCAAAGCTCTGTAATAGCAGGGAGTGGTACAGGAGCAGCTCCTGCCTCCTGTCAGCAGGGATGGTGCTCCCTCCTCAGGGAGAGCTTTGTGGGAAGGTGGAGGCTACACTCTGGGGTCTGTAACTGGGTTGCAGATAGTCAGCATCCTCCTCTGAGGAGCCAACCTGCCTGGCCCAGTTCTGGACTGTGATTTGAGTTGTCTCATTTGTTTAAATAAATTAAACAAACTGCCATTGCTGAATTTGTCTGGCAACAGTTTCCTGTGTCTCTGTGCCTTTGATTTCTCTTCTAAGTTCCTCTGACTCAATCATATGTTCACCTCCTCTCTGATATAAATGAAGACACTGCCATTGCTCTAGCAAGCTCTGATTATCTCCTGGAATGAAAATCTGTATGTTATTTTTAAATGAAATTAAAATGCTTAATAACTTAAGAGCATTAGGATGGATACTGTTTAGTTGCTTTGAAATAGATCTAATCATACAGAATTACATTAGCCTAGTCTTACAGTAGCACTGATTGCTGTTTTGCTACCATGGTAACTGGTAGCAAATTCTAGATTTGAAAATTAAATTTTTTTCCCATTATAAGAAAATCAGACGGAAGAATTCTTTGGAGAGTTTTCCACAGGTAATTTTAAAAAAGAAATTTAAGAACAAGAATAAAATTTTCCATATAGTTTTGTTTTTAATCATAATTTCAATTAAACCCTTATTTTAAAAAGTGAAAATGAAACGAAGATTAAACAGGTATAAAACAATTCAGTGTGTTTTTATTTTGGTACTAATTATTTTTCTTATCTATCTGCTTCTATGAAATATTCATTTCTTTGTTAATTTTTTTCTGAGAAGCAGGTGAAAAGCGAGGGAAGTCTAAAGTCTGCAGTAGAAAAATCACTTCCCTCTTCCCACAAGTTTGCTGGGCAGAGAAACAAGGGGGCAGCAGGATCCTGCAATTGGAATAGGACAAACTTTGTGCAGATGATAGCATTTCACACCTATACATTAGTATCTTAGTTACAGTAAAGGTTTTCTAAAATTCTTTTTAGAATCCATTCTGTGTTTAAAACCATTGGGTTTTATACGAAAACACAAATAGTGTATTTTCAAATTATCACAGAAGAAACGTGTTCCAATGGTCACCTCGCCCAATAATTTTCTTCTATAGATCCTCTCACTGAGATGTGAGGAAAAGAACCAAAATCAGGTAAATTCTACACTGAATTGTATCTTTGTTTTTTAACACACAGTCATAAATTTTCAGTCTTCACCTTACAAACACTTGAAGAAACAAACATGCACATGTAAGGAAACTGAATGTTGGTTAATTTGTCCTGTAAAATCTATCCTTTGTCAGAACCATCTTTATTTCCATGTAGTGAAAATACCTGCAATTAATTAATCTGATTTCTAATCTCTTTTCTTTTTCTTCTCTTTTTCTACTTTGAAGGATTCAAGGCAGGCACCTTTGGAGAGGTGAGCAGAGGTGCCATAGCAGCTCTCTGCACAGCACATTCCTGCAGTCCTCTGGTCACACTATTTTGACCTCTGGCTTCCTGATAAAACAAATAAATTGCACTTTGAGGCTTCCAGAGGACCTTCTTTTGTTTGTTTGTTTTTCTAATGGGAAATAATGCTTTTTCACACAATATTGTTTTCTGGCAATAAAACAGCTTTCTGTCTCCTCTCCTCTCCTTCCCTTCCCTCCTCTCCCCTTCCCAGTCCTGAACTGAGATTTAGGAAACAGACTAGAATCAGAACTAAGGGAAGTTATTTCTTGTTCCTCATGCTTAGGGATGTAAAGGCTTTCCCTTTGACACTTTCTCTCATCTCATCTAATACTTCTTTCCTCAGTACATCTTGTTCCAGGCACGTCATTATTAACTTTGATTTGCTCATGTAAATAATACAACAATACAAATAACATCTACCAAGGACGTGGCAGTTCACAAAGCAGAACAGTCAATTCAGATAATGTGGGTGAAGGCAGAAGGGATTTTAGAGCAGGGGTCATTTTATTGCCTCTGGCATGGCACAAATCTGAACAGAATGACAGCCTGGGTCATGATGGGAGACAGGAGGTGCATTTATTTACTCTGAACAAAGTATTTGCTGTGGGAATAGTAATTATTGTGACAATAATATTTACATGATTTAATGTGTCTATAAACTACTGAAACTTGTCTCTCCCCTATGCAAAAGTTTTCCAGATCTTATGTCCTAGAAAGTCTTCATTCCTAAAAAGATTCAGCAGGTTTAACTGGTTAATTATATATGTATTTAGTGCTCAGGAGATATTGCTGGCAGCCAAGTCCCCTAAATCATTTGCTGGGTGTAAAGGAAGCAGTTCAATGACATAATGGACAAGGGTCTATCTGTGCACATATGACCTGTCTTAAAGGAGGTGATCAGGACCCTTTTTTCCCCATTAGCAATTTCTTATTCAGAGAAAAAGACAAGGACTTCTGGCAATGAGCTACATTAATTTCTTAAATCAAGCATTATTTTTGCTAGTGCTTAATGTTCAGATCCTGAATTGATCCCTCACAAGATAACCTGTGGGAGAAACTGCTGAGAGCATGGTTGCACAGAGTTTTGCATAGAATGCTAGACAGAGAAAAAAAACAAACAAAACACACCAGAGAAATAATTTTCTAGTATTTTTTAATGAATTTGGATGGATGATCATAGAATTGAATCTAAAGATTCAATTCAAATTCATGTATATATGTTTCCCCTTCTGGAGTCAGAGACCTTGCTTGGTAAAGATGTTTTTCTAGATCAGTCTAGTTTCATGACCATTACTAAGTGCATATTATTTCCTGCATGAGGCAGCAAGATATTCTGGAATTAGTAAAGATTTATGAGAAAGAGTAATAATGTGATAATTCATTATTCACTTGGTGTTTCTTAGCAGGAAAAAAAAAAAGAAAAAAAAGACAATGAAATAAATATTTCTTTTAGTATATGTAAGCTCCAAAAATCTTGGGTGAATACATAACATAGAAAAAATATTCTTTTTAATGTGATACTAAAATAATTGGTTTAGGCTTTTGTAAAAATAGAACAAAAGAGAAATAGAACAATAATCATTCTTTAATGTTTGACATTGTCTGGACAATAATATAGATTTCCTATACAAATTACAAAGATAGTAACACTATAAGCAAACTCAGTTCAAATTCTTACTGTTATTCTCTTTGTGTGCATGTATAATTCCCATCGACTGAAATCAAGGTTACTAGTGGGAAAACAAAGTATATTCTTCACTGTTAAAAGTCACTTAACCAGTCACCTCATCTGTGCCATAGCCTTTTGATCCGCATATTCTTTCCCTCACAACTAAAATATTTGCTTACTATTAATTTTGGACTTTCTTTAATATTTTTTTTCACTTTGGTTTTGTTGAAAATATTGTATTTCTATTAATTATAATTTAGATCACACAGTATTCTTTTTAAATGTAATAAATGTGGAAGTGATAAAACACTCACTTTTGAGTAGACCATGCCAAACTTTTCTGCACTCTTTTCAATTCCAACTTCATTTTCTATTTTAACTTTTTTTTATTTCTTTTATTAGAAGGCTAAATTCTTTCAAAAGGTCTTCAGAACATGTCTCATTGACAACATGTCTCTCAGAACATGCTTGGTGACACTCAGAGAAACCAGGGGCTCCTCCAGTGACACTCGCAGGATCTGTGTAGTACTTCACAAAAAGGGTCCAAACGATGGGTAAGAAAGCAAAGAGCACAAGGTAAGCAGGAGAACAGAAAAACTGCATGTAAATCACAGAGCATGCTTTGGCTCACCACACTGCCTGAAAGAACTGACGCCACTGTGATGCTATCAGTCTCTATTAATTTGCTTGGTTTTACATTTCCTGCTGTGTAACCTGCAGGCAAGAACTTCAAAGGACTTTTGTGTGCATGGAAGAATTCCTTCACTCTCTTATTGATATTTTCTAATTGTCTCTTTGGTCTCTCATCTTAGGGACACATTTTCCCTGCTTGTCACCTTGGAGGCACTTGAGAATGGCATAAGAAATCAGAGAAGATCGATTCCCTGAGCTGCAAGTTGTGTCTTTGTTTAACTTTTTTTTTCTTGTGTTTATACTCTGGTATTCTACTAAAAAAAAAAAAAAATCTACAGAACACAGACAAGAATCTGAAAGTAGAAACGGAAAAGAGATGAAAACCTTTCACTATTCCATTCTCAAAATTAGGTATTTTCTAAAAGACAGGCTTTGGCTCATCTCAAGCTGTAGAAAATAATGCTGAAAGGAGTGAAATTTACTTGCTGATCTATTGCCAGGGAGACCCATCCTCTTGACTGATGAGATGCAAGCCAAGCAGGCAGCTTTGTAAACTCCAACCTGGCTCTGTCCTCAGTGTACTGTGCACCAAAACTAATTGAAAAAACTTCTCTGCCTGGGTGCCTCTGCTCTGCCTGCTGTGGTCTGGACTCCAGACATCGTGCTACACAAATCAGGAGACAAAAATCATCAGCAGGAGAAAAGCAAGCTGGAGTATTTTTTAGAGTTTAGAGATCACTTTTGTATCAATACAGAGTCTTGAATTTAAATAAGGTCTGATATGCAAGAAGAAATGTTTGTAGAAACATAACATTCCTCAGTAGTATCTATACACAGTACCAAAACAGATTTATAGAATTACTGAAAGTCCTTTACCTTTAAAGCATTCATTTTATGCAAAGCAATGGAAAATACCAACATGACCTTCACAACATATTGAACTTGCTAGAATGCAGAGGTGTGGTGTAGTCTATCTTAAACTAAATATAGAGTGCATTTTTTCTCTCTATGTCTCCTCCTCTTTCTTTTCTATTTTCTTCTCATAAGTGGATAGCGCAATTATGTACACATATACTAATAAAAGTAGTTTTGTAGCACTTGACATTTTGGAAATGTTTATAACAGGTCTTAAAAGGATTTAAATATTTTAAGATACCAGTAAAAACAGGTCCTCATTATCAGAGGTAAACTGGTAGAATCTCTAAGGGTATTTCCACCTTGTAATGTTTCCCGTAATAGATTAGTGTCTAAAAAGCAAAGGAATTTAGAGAGGTATTACATGTTTAATTTGCTGCTTTGGGCATGTAACTAATGAATTAAAGTACACAGGGTTGTATCTACTTTGAGCATAATCTTGGTTTTGGGCAGATTCTCCTCTGCAAAAGCATTTTCTGTCTTAGAATAGTAGAGAAATAGATTTAATCCCTCACACAAATAATTGTTTCTTGGCCATAACGGCTGAGAAACTGCATACCCATATTCACCAAGTTTCCAGTCTACACATCTGTTAAGAAAATACTGTAAGTTACAGAAGTTTTTTTTGAGACAAAATTTGGTGTCTTTCTCAGGCCAAATGAGGTTCTGTACTAAGAGCAGGCCTGATTAGTGCAAAAACTTTCTCTTAAGTAATGACTGTTTACGATGAGTTGGCTGGAAAACCTGTTTATGAATATCACTTCATTAGTCAGCTGAAGAAATTGCTTGGTTTTAGATTAAAAAATGATCCTGACTATCAGGGCTAGAAATACACCCAACACACTTAGGTCATTCCACAAGTTTTTGTGGTCTGGGTACAGAGAAGGGCAATCCAGCCTGAAGCTCCTTCTGGCCTTGGAGTCTTGAATGTATCATTTTCCTAACCCCATTCTGCTCCAGGAGGTAGGAGCTCCACATTTTGGTTATCTAAATATGTCTAAATTGAGGAGCTGATAATGTATTTGAATTCTTATAAGGAAAAATCCAATGGTGTGGCACTTTTAAAAACACTTTGTTCTGACCTTTGTTTTTGGTGATGACTTTCTTATAACTTCAGTAGGAGTGAAGGCAGGCATGAACATATACTTTTCAAAAAGTGATGTACAAACTATAAAAAGTATGAAATATGTCTGGTTACATTATGATTGCAGGAGGACATGTTTTGATGGATTTTATATATTTCAGCTTGGGTGACTTGTTGTCAAATTACCTATGTTTTTTTTTTCTGTCTGTCTTTGAAAGCCTGGAACATTTTTAACCAGAAAATAAAAGCATAACAGGGCAACTCTCTCCAGAGATGTTGCAAAATAAGTCATCAGCTGTGCTAAATTTCTTGAAGCTTTCAGGTCTAATCCATATTTCTTCAAATGCCATACTTCAGTCTAAAGAATGGGAATCCAGACTTTGAATCTCAAGTGACCAAATTTGGTGATTTTGTTTTCAAAATTGTTATGAGATACTTTTTGGTCTTGGGTCAGCAACGAGTTTTTAATTCCCTAAGGCATTACTTATCAGTAGAGCTGGGGATTTTAATGATTTATTTATTTATTCCTCTTTCTGCTTTACTTCTGGATGACCAGTTCTGTGCTGGTTATTCACCCACTCCATTTCAGCCATTTGCACCTCTGAAATGTTTATCAATTTGATAATGATGTATGAACTTAATTTTTTGACATGAATTTTATAGCTTAGTGGGGAGCTGAAAATGTTATTAATTGGCAAAGGGGGAAAAAAAGAGGTAAAATAATCACCAATGAACAGCCTCTCTACAGAAAAAGTTGCACATGGAACAAATGCAACATTGCATTTCATTGCACTCTACATTTCGTGCAGATCTTAGAGACAACTTTGAAAAGAGAGTCTTATTCCCAGTTGCTGCTATTAATGAAATGAAACTGCTTATTTCTGAGCTGTGCAAACTCCAGTGAATGAGAAAGCAAACAGAAATAAATATACAGATGAATATATATATTATTCATATATATTATATATATATATATATTCATATATATATATATATTTAGGAAGAAAATACCCTGATTTTCATGCTGCCTCAGCATTGCTACTTAAAACATACTGCTTTAAAGTTAAAAAAAAGTTATGATGGACTGGTTTAAGAGGGAAATATTCAAGTAGAGATGAAAGCTAAAGATGGTGTCTGTTCATTTTTGCAGGTAGTTCTTACTTATTCATTATTGTATTCTTCTTTTTCTGTTTGTTTAAAAATAAAAAATAGAACACCAGAAAATCAGTATCTGTATCTACACCAGTATCAGCATCTGTACCTAAGTGTGTGATGTTAGGTGTTCATTTCATCCTTGAACTGAGTTGAATTAAGTGAAATTTGATTCTTGAAGCAGCATAGGTTAATGAGAGGTGTCATAGAAAAGTCACCAGCTTCTACAGAGTGAGGCTGTTATCCCATGTCCTTTGCTCCTCAGCATATTACAAATAAAACCATATCTTTTTTTTTTCTTAACTGACAAGCTTGTTTTAGAACAGGCTATTCAAAAACAATTCAAAACTCTTAAAATCAAGATTTTCTTTTTACATCCACTTAAAGAACAATCATTTTTCAATAACTATTTTACAGGAATGTTCCATAGAAATGGATGCAGAAGGAGAAATAACTTCCATTTCTGTGATTTTTACAATTAGCTGCAATATGTATTTTCAGCTTCTACAGTGTATTTCCAGTTTCACCATTCAAGTAGAACAATCAGAAATAATAAGTGCAGTCTGAGAGAAAAAGTTAATAAAAACTGGAGAAGGATCTTTTCAAATTCTGTCAAAATATTTGGATTCTTGCTGATTCTAAATATGCCTCTAACTATGTAACTGTTGGCCATGCCAATTCAAGTACTTTGCCAAATTATGACTTTAATTTTCACCTATATTTGATATCATTATTCATAGACAGCCATGCTCAAACCCAACCTTATTCTTCCTCCAGCTCTGCTGTAACTGTATTTAATAAAAAATTTTCAAAATTACTACTGAAAAACATCAGAAGTCACTCCCACAGTAGGCTTTTAATCAGTTTCTTTTTTTTTTAAAGCCCAAAGAATGCCTTGGATAAGCTTTCATAACCAAAAAAAAATCATTTTTTATTGCTATTATATTTTCTTAAATTAAGGGAAGCTCATTTTTTTTTTAATGTTGGAAGTTGTTAAAAAAAAAAAAAGCCCAAAATTTTATTCAGAACCTATTTTTGAGGAAATTAAATAGAAATATTTTTTCTTCTGCATGCTAAAATTTATAGCAATTCCAGATGACGTTAAGTGATGATGGAGGGAGAGAACAGGAAAGTATCCTTTGCTTTTCATGTGGAAACACAACCCAGTGGAGAGGCTGCAGTGAGATTTGTGAGACAGCACTGCCTGTGCTAACCCCATCTGCACTCCATCCCCATTTGCTGTATCAACAGGCACTATTCCCACATCACTCCTTCTCACAGCTGTGGTATCAGGCAGCTGAAATGTGAGCTGCAAAGTTGTGTCGTGCTCATAAAAGGGTCTTCCCACCCCTTCTCCACAGGCAGCAGTTGTCTTACTCTAGGAAAGAAAGGATAACAGCAAAGTGTCTCAGGAGCTGGGACAGACAGCAGCTGGGGCAACAATTCAGTACATGATGTGAGAATTTTCAAGAACTACTTAAAAGTTTTACCCAGAGTAAGAAAGAACTCTAAATGAAATTGAAAATTATTTTTGGACAGCTGCTGCATTTTCTGTATTTGATTAGAGTTTCTGCCCTGGTGTTAATAGCACAATAATTTAATTATGAATTGTAGATATTTCTGCATCAACACAGTAAATAGTTTATTGTAGGCTTTATTTAGAAGCAAGTCTGTGCTTTATGTCTCAGGTTTGAGTGAATGTGTGCTTTTCCAAATAGCCTGGTAGATATGACTAATTCATAATAGAATTGTCTGTTTTCATTAAAATCAGTAGATGCTTTCCATTAATTTCAGGAGAAAAGCAGTTTTTGTCATCTCTATATCAGTTATCAACTATTTTTAATCTGAAATAAAACAGTATTAGATTATTATTTACATGGTTCAGTTACAATAGTCATTGTACTAACCTTTCAATTAATTATTGATTTCCATGGTAAAGGTTTATTCACTTTTGATTGTTACTGTTTCTCATTTATAGTGATCAAATTACACCTTATATTTCCATTTTGCAAGGTAATTCACAACCCCTCCACCTACAATGTACTTTCTCCATGAAATCTGATTAAAAAAAACAATTGAATTTTGATTAATGCTTGTAGCATTTCAAAGGACCAGAGCAGCAGAGACAGACAGTAAAATTTTGAGGCTGTATAAATTCTAGATGACCTCAAAGCTTTGAATCAAAAATAGATTTTCTGAATTTCAAATCATATAGATATGCTGTTAAAAAAATTGTCAGTTTTTTACCAGCTCATCTGCATTTTGTCCATGAGGACATTGTTGTCACCAGAGATATCAGCAGGCCTTGTGACTATGCCTTGCATGCAAGAAGGCAGAATTATGCAAGTTGTCAAAAATGCAGTACAGTCATTATGGGTTTTTTTTCTGGAGTTAAAAAATTATTTATATAGATTATCCCAGTACTATAATTTTACTTCTTAACAATGCTGGTTTAGGCGTACAAAATTATTTTTCGTACCATGGTTAAATTTCTTAAATATTCCATTATGACTTTGTGACAAGTAACTCAGAGGCAGCCACATTAACAATATAGATCTGTAAAATATATATGTGGCTGTAGTATGACCTATGAACATGTTAAATTCACTCCAAGGAGATGGTATCCTAAAAGTGAAATGGGAATTTTCAGCAGAATTATGAGAAAATTGATGTGGTACTAAATGTACACAGATATGAGGTAATATTGACTCTTAGATCATATTGCTAATCCAGAATACTTTGACGTGGACCACTTTTAGATTATTTGAAGTTATTATTCCTTCAGGGTAATAAATTCCAGTAGAAATGTATAGTTTTCATATTTACAGCAGAGTGTTCTATATTCAAAACAAAAATAAGACATGATTATATTAGATTATGTGCCAAACACAATCAAGATTAATTACTAGTTTAGATTAAAGTAAACAAGAGTGAAACAGCAAATGTGAATCTTACCTGTGGTTACTGGGCTTGAGAACCTCGTATTTTCTGTTGAATTTTTCTTAATCTCATCCCCTGCCCCAGGCAGAACCACAGGCATTCTGCCATCACACTTTGCACCACAATGCACGGGCAGAGAACACACATACCAGAAGTTCTTGGAGACAAACACACCAAAATTTTATTTATTTTTTTTTACTTCATTAGCATCTTTCTGTTCCTCAGCTATTCAAATATGTTAGGAAAAAGTTCCTCTGAACGGTATACTGCATTTTTATTCAGGCTTGTCCTGTTCTGCAGGATAGCAGGTCCTCCTGATGGAATGATTAATAAAGATTGCCTTTGAGGAGAAAAAAAATTCCTTTTCTTGGAACAAATCTACAGATCTTGAGAAATTATTACAGCCTGGTCATTCTGTAGGTCCCAGGCAATTTTTGCACTTGTCCTAGCTTTGAACATTTTTGTTGAGTTTTCATTGCAAGATGGTGAGTGATAAAAAACAAACATGGTGGACAGGAAACTTTATTTTTTCATTAATCCTCACATAAACTTCTATCAAATATCTTAATCTCAAACTACTGCAAAGATTCAGAGATCCTTTAAACAGTACTACAATGGAACAAATTCATTGATGAAAGGAGTGAAAATAAGTGAACTTATTTTTTTAAATCTAAAAAAATTCACAAATTTCTTCATCATCTAGGAAAAAATATACATGTAATAGAACAAGAAACCAAAGACAGAAGGGAACTAAACATATTTACAGCTGGAAGGTTTGAACTGTGTAAAAATGAACACAAACTTCTAGGAAGAAAAAGATTTTTCCAGAAGTTATGGGGAATCTCAATGAATTTAAAAGTCATTGAGGTGCTTATTGTAAAAGAAAATTTGAGTCTCATTTCTGATTTTTTTGGCAGTATAATTTTTTGTTTGTTTTCCACAGCATTTTCCTTGAATGAGCACCAAATAAAGGAAGGATCCAGCATATACAGAAGAGGCCACAGGGACAATAAATATTGAGAGACATGTTATATTTTAATTAGGAAAATTTGGTGGCTTTTAGAATTTATATCAAGCTTAATTTAAAGTGAGGAATATCAAGTATAATGAACATCAGGAAGAAATAGCTTTCTTCTTCATCCTCTATGGTACTGCAGCTTCTTCATAATTGAACATCACATTCCTTCCTTACTGAGGCAGAATCCTTCCTGGAGTTTACTGTTCTCATTGTTACTCTTTAGAAAATATCAGTTTTGAGGCACTACCTGTTATAAGGACGTTTCAGCAAAGAAGACAGAAAAAGGTTAAAAATTGATGTCAGGCTAAAGATCTCTGTGAAAACTTTGCCTGTTGTTCAAGGTGAAATAGCATAGCTGCTTTTATGAGAAGAAAATTCCGTTCAGCATCCCCTGACGCTGCTGTGCTCTCTGTATTTGCCTCAAGGTTCTTAACAGTCACTACTCCAGCACTAATCAGTGTGCCTCTGTGGATTACAGGAGAGAGAGATGGGGAAACCCATCTAAACAGACCATAAACCCCAGAAGGTTTGCTGTCGTCTTTTGTGCAAACTCCTGTGCACGTACATATATGAGTTTATAGGTACATCCACAGGTGTACATGTGTGTGTGTGCACACAAATATACACATACACACAAACACAGTGAACCAAATCAGACTATGGACTGCAGAAAATTGTGTCATTTCTTACTCTGCAGAAGATGTAAAGTATCTCACAGCATGAATCATGAAGTGTGAACAAAGAGTTTCCATGGAGTAGCTTAATGCACTAGAAATCCAAACTGGTAACTACAGACCCATTTGTGTACCCATATGGGAGAACTGTGCATTTAAAGAACTTGGTTTGTACTATCACTTCGTACAGCCATTTGAGTGCTGTGAAATATCTGGTAATTATGAGTGAAATACATTACAATCCGGATGTCTTCTCCTGTAAGTGGTGACACACACTTGCATATTGTGTGATCTGGAGGTGTATGAGTGAGAAAAGTGGCAGCGTTTTTGGCAGGACTGCTTTGTAGTAGAGTAGATTCAGGAATTTGAGAGTCATATTCAAAACGAAGTGTGGATTTCAGTCTAGTTTCTCACACCTCATATGCATTTTGAGCTCTCTGTTTGAAATAGATCCACTTATGTTTACAGAATTGAATAATCATTGATTAAAAGGTTTGAACCTTGGCTTCCCATGGCCCTGCAACGTACCTTAGCTGTTGTGAATTATATTAGCTGTCCAGCTATTTTTCTGATTGCAGTTAGAAACTCCCATCTTTAGTTGAGAAACTTCTCTTGATTATATTTGCACTGAAACTTGATCTGTGGAAAGCTTAAATTTCAGCAAATTGACATTTCTGTAGAAACCCACCCCCACAAACATCATAAAAGAATTCCTGACAATTTTCAACTACAGAGTTCAGGAAGAGACATACATTTACAGCCTGTCAGCAAAGGTTATGTTGGGAGTTCCTTTATTTAAAGATTATAACCTTTAATTTTTGATTATATGCATAATTTAGAATTCAAAATGAAATACCACAGTGATAAATAGCAATCTGTACAGAAATGGCAATAGGAGTGAATGACAGGAAGAGGTTAAATGGTAAGCTGACACTAATTTTCCACCTCATCCTATATGAGTTATAAAAAGAAAATTCATCACCAAGATAAAATCACAACACAAAAGATCAGGCAGGTAATACAAAAGGTGAACCGAAATTCAGTGACAAAGTTCAGATACCTTCCCACTTCAGCAGGGATTTGATGTAAAATCCAACAAACATATCTTTAATTGTTAGTATTTAAAAGATTTTAGTCACTGACAAACTCTTAATCATTCACTGAGGACAAAATTCTTCACTAACTTCACTTGTTATTTCTGTTAATCCAAATTGGGTTTCAAGGCTGTCACTGCATAAATTCTCAGTCCCAAGGGCTGGGAAAAAAGTCTAATTCTGTTTTCATTTAACCTTGCAAAAAAGTACATTTTGTGATACTGATCCAACCTTTAGCAATCGTTCTCCTTGTACTGAGAGTTCCTGCAGGCTGTCACATTGCAGGAAACAGCAGAAGAAACACAAACCACCTCAGATAAAATTATTCAGGCTCGTTATTAATTGCCAACAGTGTGATCTGGCTTACTTTGTGGCTCACAAAATCTGTTCTTACAGCTTGTGGAGGGATAAATGCTTGTCTTTGCTTCTGCCTTTACCTTTGCAAAAATTAGGAAAATTCTTCAGTTTGTGATGTTTCTTCCTTTCATAGAACCATAAATAATGTACTAATACAGGTAAGGTGGTATTTTGTTAGGATTAATATTATAAGTAGGAGGAAATAATAATAGATGGTAAAAATAGCAGATGCTATAAGGTGTCAAATTTATTGCAAGGATGAACAAATATATGTCTAGACAAGTGGAAGCTATTCGCTGAGCAGAAAGAATAGATGCAGGATTTTAGAGGATCTCACCTTCTCCTCACAAAACTTTTCAGCTGAGCTTTGCAATCAGATCTGGGAAAATATAATTTTCCCTTTTTTTTTCCTTCAAGTAAATATCTTTCTACAGAAAAATCTAAAGTTTAATTAAGAATTTACAGGCCAAGTCTTTTATGATTCTACTCAATGTGGCAGGTTATGAGGATTTTATTTTTCTGTATTCTACATTAGAACATGTAATAGTACAATGCCAAGTTAAGTGAAACTTAATTATTTAACATGCAACTCCATAGGTTTGAATTCCAAGATGACAAAAGGTTGATTTCTTTTATTTCAGCTCATTCCTTCTGGCACTTGTCACTAAAAGATAATGCTTTCAAACATTTGGATGAGGTTACTATTCAAAATTAAAAAAAAAAAAAAAGAAGTCAATGGAAAAAATGTCTGCCATCTCTGACCAGCCAAAATTTTATTCACCTCATATCATGACCACTCCTACAGTTCATTCTCTTTACTCCTAAAAGATTTTTTTTTTTCTCACATATACAATCATTCCTTAGGACACAACATTGTTGAAAAGGGTTATCCAGGTTATGTAGTGTCTTTGACATGTCTAAATAAATTTAAAATTGTCAGGAGGGCTAAGCTCAATAGTACACATTTGCAAATACTGAAAAATATGTGATACACTGAGGTTTCTAAAACACTGCACAAGCTCCCACACTGCCAGGGGATGGCCTCCACATTGTCGTTATCCGTGATGGGCAAATTGTAACTGTATTCCTTTTTTCTCTTTCCATCTTTTGAACAAAGGTGCCACCCAAAGTCACAGAGGACTGGCAGAAAATTTCATCAGTTGGAACTTCCTTGAAAATCAAGTTTTTCTCAGACAGGAAAAACTAAAATTTGAAAGAGGACAATGTCTGCATCCCAAACTTTTGCAAAAATTAGGTAACTTCTCAGACATCTTTGATAAAATAGAGAAACTTCTTTAAAAACTGTAGGACAAATTAGCTGATAATAATGATAGACAATAAAATTCTAAATAAAAATAAGAATTTTTAATTTAAAATTAGTTTTCTCACAGTGATAAAGTTTATGATGATCATCTTTAATACTTAGTACATGCATGCATTTCTTTAAAAAGTACACTTAAAGCCACCTCTTCTCATAGCTTTCAGATGCTATATTTAGTGCTGTTTTCTGGTTAAGAACAAAAGAAGAAATTTTTCCAAACAACACTAATTCATCTATATTTCCTTACTCAACAACCTCCTTGCTAGTTACATTTCCACTGACTGGCCCTTCCTTTTTTAATTTTTGATTTCAATTTGAGGGGTATGGAAGGTGTACTTGAATGAAGATAAACCTGAGTAATGAATCTTCTTCACGGTACCTGTCATTACTAAGTATCTTAGCATAAATTATTAAGTGGGGGGTTTTTGTTCTTTTTTTCTTATTATTTATTTCTGATAACATATATATTCAATGTGATTGTATAACCAAAGCTAGTTTTTTATATATATATATATATATATATATAAAAGTCTATTTAGTGGAGTAGTCAAATCATCACAGTGCTGAAAATCTGATACACTTATATATTTATTATATATATTGCTTGAACTTCTGTTTCCTTTCTGAAGGTCTAAAGCTCCATGACTGTGAGGGTGACATTTTTGGAAAAGTCTGTAATTTCCCTTGGCACCAGGCTTCATTTGTTCAAAACATTCCATTCGGTGATGCCTTCCTCTCACCATCAGGATTCTGATGTCTTCTGACAGTGATGATGTTGGCAGAACAAATTCTGGGGTTCTCTCCTTGATTTATTGCTTCAATATAATATTTTTCCTTTAACATTCATAGTTGTCCTTAGCAGAAAATCCTTGTATTCAGCTCTGTGTATTCTTCTTTGTAGTCAAGAAAAAGTGTTAAGATGAAATAAAGATGGGATTCTAACTTCTCCCAGTCCCTATAAAATATGGAGTTTCTGTTTATCTTCACATATGTTATTTTATCTCTCTGCGTTTCCAACTTCTCAGTTGAAATAAAAAGACTGTATCTGAAATTCACCTTTCCTTAAAGGATTCATGCAGCTTTTGCCAAATAAAAGAGCTGAGATGTTTAAATATCTTTGTATGTAAAATAAATTTTTGTGTATCTCCTTAAACCAGTTCTCTACAGGTCAAGGGTATTTCTGAAGACACTGCATACCATGAAAAAGGAATGGACAAGAACTTTGAGGTGAAAGAGGAGGAAGTAAAGGAGGATGGGAGATATCAAGGATGAAGTAAGGACGTGCAAAGACTGACTTGGACAAATTGCAGTTCAGAGAGGGACTGCAAAAACATCTAACCATCACTTCTTGTCTTTCTCTTTTCCCCAGCAGCCCACAGCTATAGGTCCTTCAGGCTTTCAAAACTGGCCCTGCTGATGAAAAACAGCAACTATCATCAATCATGCTGATTCAAAGTCAAGTACAGTAAGTAGGAGCCTTCCCAAAAATCTTATGGCTACTGCATCAAAAGCTACAACAAACATGTGTATGGACATGTGCAATTCATCATTTAAAATAGCTGGGGTAACTCTGGTATGGGTAGCTAAATAAAACAAGCATCTTCAATATATAAATGGAACATACCCAAGTGGATGTGTTTATTTTTAAAGGAAAATTATGACTATTCCCATTAGTAACTTTGAGACTATTTTGATATTACTTTATCGAGTTAGTGATTATAATTTTTTCAGGTTAAAAAAATATCCTAGAGGTCACTGAGAATCTAGCAATTAAATGTTCAACCTTACTTCTATTCATACTGAAAGGGAAAAATTTATCATGGTAGCACATTAGCTCCAGCTGTAGAACCTAATTTCCCTGAACGCCTAGAGAATTTCAATGACAGTTTCAAGAGAAATAATACCTCTGGAAGTAAGGTTTAAAAAGAATGCTTAGAGTTAGCAGTTATGTAACATTTTATTGCTTTTATGTTTAATGATTTAACATCTAATAATTTATCAGGTTTAAATATTTTTAATGGGAGTCTTGTGACTGTAGACTCTACTTATTCATTTTTCACCATACCTGATAGTTAAGAAGACTGATACATAACTATATCATATCAGTTGCCTGTCAATTTTGTGAAAGAGTATTCTAAATATAACAAAGGAATTTGAATAATAATCCAAAACATTTAACCATGAGAAAGTTAAAGTCTACAGAATACATTAATTCTACATGGATTCTCTTGTGAAGTCACAAAGCAGTTGTTTCTGTGGTTTTGGTAGTGCTTTCTAATACAAACCAAAATGAAACTAGTCCTTCAGAACCCCTAGAGAAAATTCAGGATCTGGACATGAAGAAAAGCTAAGAAAGATGTGAAAAAAGAGTAGTGCTGTTTAAAATAAATATTTTATTTTATTTTAATTGTGTGCTATTTTCTAGTCAGCTTATTACTCTATTATTTGAGTAAAACACACGTCAGTGAAAAAAGAAATTACATAAAGTAGGAAAAATACACTCAAAAAGGTAAAGATGAAAAACAGGAAAATTAAGAAAGTGAAACATTAACCTGTGCAGCAGCCAGACATAGAGGTAAATCATCTACTCAGTATATGTGCTCAAATAAGGTATGTTTGTTTCAGATTCCTTTGCCATTTAAACATTTAGTGTTCTAACTGAAAATATTACTAGGCAGAAATACTGTGCTTTGTTCTATGGGAAATACACAATTTTTTGGATATGATTTTCTAGTATAAGAGAGAGAAAAATGAAAATACAGGGAAAAATATGCACTCCTACATATAAAATTAGCAGGAAGGGAAGGTTTGAATGTCACTCAGTGCAAAATTACTTTATCACACTCTTGATGTGCAGTTCATATCATCCCAAACTTGTAAGAAAGAAAATAAATGGTTTTCCTTTTCCCTCTTCCTCTAATACCGTCTATCATTGTAATCCCATTTCCATCAGATATCAAGCCTTTTTTTTGTTATTGCTTTTGTGTTCAGCCATTTTTTCAAAGCAGTTGGAGGAGACAAAGTGCCTGCTTACAGTCCTAGAAATTAATCTCTAAACCTCCTTTAAGGGTGAATTATGTGTATCCTTGTAGGCTGGAAGGTGTCAGAGCAAGGAGTGAAACAGGGACATAGACTCATACATATTCACATGCATTTTTATTATCTCCCTGTCTGCATGGTGCTCACTCTGCTGACATACATGTTGCCCTTGTGTCTTTGAGTCATTAAAATGACAAGCTTTAAAAAAATCAGTTTCTGTCTTTATCTGACACATGTATTTCTCCACGGTGGACAATTCTCTTTCCTTGCAGGCAGAACCATAAGGCCAAGCCATTCCAGCAAATAAGAACAAAACATGAACTAATATGATATGCTCTGGTGTAGCCTGTGGTCTTGAGCTGAGAGAAATATTTCTTTTGCACACCATGGGGTCCTTCTGCTTGGATACAGAAGAGTTGTGACCCGTTACCAATAAGAAAATTGTGGGTTTTTAAATCTCCTTTTATATTTAAAATATTTAAAATACTTAAAATTAAAATTTCAATGTTTCAGAATAAAAAATTGCTGAAAAATATCTTCAAGAGAATTTCTGTTGGAGGGACTAGTAAAGAGACTTGCTTACCTCGAGGTTTGCCAACTTCATAGCCAAACACTTGGGTTCCTTGGACTCATGAACCCTTTTATGGCTTGACTTCCTACACCTTCCTTTTTCACTATTCTCCTAAAAACAACACAACAAATTAATGATGTAATAGGTAAATAAATGTTCGGGTTACTATAATGTACTGTACTACCTACTGAAATAAAAGTTGGTATTTTCTTGTACAAATCACTGCAGAAATACACAAGTTTCATTACCCCAAACCTTTTGACAAAATTGAGGTTAAATTAACCATCTAAATTCTATGTATTTAATCCCATATATCGAAAAGCTACTAGGACAGACATGGCTAAATCTTATGCCTCTGTGCAACAGAATATCTTCACTCTGTGGCACTTCATGTAAATAAATTTTAATATAAGTTTATATTTTTAGACCAATAATGTTTATTTATATGCAATGGACAGGTGAAACACCATCTTTCCTCCCCCAACTGCTGAAAAGGTGGTTTCTGTGTTTTGCTTTGACAGCCATTGGATGAATCCCATAATATACAGTGCCTAGCACAACATCTGGAGGAATTGACTTCGCTTGCTAAGAAGACACCTTGCACAAAGTGTTCTTCAAAGAAAATATTAATATTAATAGTCAGTTTCGCAGACAAATGAATTCAACCTAGAGGTACAAAAGAGCACAAATACAGCATGGGAATGGCTCTTCATTGGCACCTTATCTCTGCCTTCATAAACATGAAGCATCTGAGGCAAACATCAGCCAATCTCCCAAGAGTCATAACCCTGCCAGTAGTGTTTATCATCAGTTTTGCCTCCAGGAAGGAATCTGATCAATAAAACATATTTTTAAACTGCCTGCTTAACACAGTATGAACAATGCCATTTAGCACTTACATACCCAGCTTATGCTTGTGCTGCTGCACATACACTGACTAATTAATCAACTAAAACAAAAGAAAGAAAGAAAGAAAGCCTTGTACTGTCTCTGTCTAACTGGTGCATTAAAAGCAGAGGGTTTTTTAGCAATTCAGTTAAATTAAGTGAAAATCTCTCCATTGATGTGGCTTGACTTGTACCATTGCCTTTTACGTTTTATGTATGTTTGCTTGTAATAGAACTCTTTCCACACAGTATTCTGAACACTAATTTAACAGCAATGTCACTTAGAAAGCTGTGACCCTTGTCTCAGAGCATCCAGGGATGTGTACAATTACATCTCAGTGACTAAATGTCGCAGACACAATGAAGATTCTGTGGCAAAGAAATCATTCTTAAGGATACCCTGATTGAAGTAGAACAAGTTTTCCTGTAATGGAAGAGCTTATAGCAATGAAATAATGTTTTGAAATTGAAAGAACTCTTCCTACATACAGTAAAAATCCTCAATATTGTGAAAAAGAAGAGAGGAAAGCAAAGACATCTCTAAAAGGAGGAAGCCAGTGCCATTGTTTTGGAGAAACAGTAAGGTTGAAGGTGAGCCTAAACTGCAACAGTCTCCCATGAATCTGCAGGTGACAGTGCCAGGGTACAATTAACTATTACTAACACAGTCTGAAGCATGGCCAAGGCCTGTGCTGTAAAACTCCCTGGAGACCAGCTAGATCATGTAGAAGTAATCATTCAAACAGAATATCCAGGTGCTCTTAATTTAAGCTGTGATCTCTCGGGCCTCTTTTTCTGGAGTATATCTTGGTGAGAGCCTTACTAAATCTCTGTCACTAGCCCTTACCTGGATGCCAAGAATTGATTGTAATGGCACCTCAGAAGAAGACAATAGCTCATGTAGTGTGGTGTTAGCTCATGCTGACAAGGAAGAAGAATGGACCAGTAAGTAATTAGAAAATTCTTTTTTATTCATTATCATTGTTCATGCTTAAAAAACTTTTTTGACTGACATATTTAGTCTTTTCTTCATATGAATTCCTTGGTAGATTTTGTGTTGAACAGAAGACAAAAGTTCATTCTCAATGAACTCAGCAAATTCTGGTTTCAATTGCTGGTGGGAATTGTTAAATGCTTTAAAAGTGCATATCATAATTGTTAAATGCATAAAAGTGCACACATACATATGTGTGTTCCCTCTCTTGCCCTGGGAATAACTATTTTCTTGCTTCTCAGTACAGTGGGTATCCAACCATTTCAAAGTGTTCCTCAAAGTGAGAGCACAGAAAAGTTTAGGCCAGTCTGACCAAGATAGTAGCTCATGATTCTCAGAGAAATTAATAGTCTTACATCTCCAATTCTCTAGTGTAGGCCAGCTGCCTCAGGGAAGACCAAGGGCTCCAGGAAGTCTCATCCTATGTGTTTCACAGAAGCATTGCTAAAGAAAACAAATTTGGCATTTTAAGGGCTGAAACATAAAAACAAATACTGATGAATATATTTTTCGAGAAAGGAAAGCTTAAAGTAAGTCAGGACAGTAAGATCAATGGATGGCTGGAAGGTGGAGTTTAAATGGACAACAGGAAAATGAATAATTTTCAATATTAAATTGTCTTCCATCAATATATCAATAAATGTTTCCAATTCAAAACTGAAATGGCAGGCTTCTGTGGATTACCTTTTACTAACATACAGTAAAAAGCAGGAAATAAGCAGAAAGCGTCTATGAAAACTAAGATTGCAACATTAAGTAACACAGTATTTTTGTCACTCAGTATTTTTGACACCATTTTTGAGTTTATTGCCATCGTTCCTACAAGAACCATGGGCCAGCACACCACTGTGTAAACTGTCATTAGGTTTTACTGTAAAAAGCATCTGAAAAGTTAACTAGTTGTGGTGATTGCAGAAAGTGCTTCATTTCTGTGTTGTTCCAGTACTCATCTTTCTCTGTGGATTCTGTATGAACTTACCAAGGTCTTTAAAACATTCATGGCAACAGTTCATGCAAAGGATCAAGGAATTATGGAATAGTTTTGGTTAGAAAGAAGCACATGTGGATTTTACCAAAGGTCTAAGATTTTACCCAGCTTTGTCCTTTCATAACCACTTAAAATACTTCAAATAATCCTAATTATAATCATTATCCTTTAATTCTGTGTAGTGCAGTAAGTTCCCAAAACTACTGGCTTCAGCATAGTCTTAATACATACAAAAGACTAATAGAAAATGGGGACAGAAATCTGACTATGAAATCAAGATAATCTTTACAGTCTGCCATGATTACAAACAGTTTTTAAAGCATCTTATGTGTGTCAATGCAGTATAAGATATTTATAAAGCAACATTTTTGCAAAGCCATTTGTTTCGAATTAATCTTCTGACAATGGAAGATGGGAGGGGAGTGAAAAGGAATGAGGAGGGTGTTGCTAATTCTATTGGCCAGCAAATTAGTAATGAAAAGTCAGGTTATAGGGAGGAATGAAGATCCATTTAATGTGTAATTAAATATCCCATTTAACAGATCAAGCACATATAATACCAATGAAAGGAAGCAGGTATTGTTTAGTACAAAATATGCTGAATGAAATGGAGATTCCTTTGATGTGAAGAAATGAAACAGATTTCTGAAATCGCATTATCTTAGTCTGAAAAGAAAAGGCCTTCTCCTCAGCACACTGAAATGTAAGAAATTTCAAGAGAGGATAACAACAAAGACTAGAATAAAACTGAAGTAAAGTCTATCTAAGGATATAACTGTGAAGGATTATAACATAAAGAGACAGTCCAGAGCTGCAGACTGTAATACATCTGAGAAGAATTGGAGATTCTAGTTTTCTCTTTGCTGGTGATTAAAGCTCATGAAAGTAGTACAAATAAAAATGGAAGAATGAAAAAGTACAAGTTTGAGGTAGGAAGAGATATTGTTGCAAAAAGAGTAAAGGCTGGTTAAGAACATCAAGGATTTTTTTAGAATATTTGGGGGTTTTTGACTGAAATTTTATTTCTAGACAATGTGAAGTTTTCTACCTACACATACACTAATATGTGTATTTTTATGTAATTATTAAAGGTAAATGCAGACTTTTGCAATAGTACATGTGGAAAATATACTTTTTGTCAGTGTACAAAATTGTTGGATATTCCTTGGCTTCTGGAGCAGCTGTATTTTTCTAATTCCGCTGGGGTTATGAAATTAATTGTAGGATGTGCTGTGAGGTGTGTTTGCTTTGCCAGACATTCGAGAAGAATAAGAGTTGTTATTCTGTTTTTTGTTTTGTTTTTTTTACTTCATCTGGCTGTGATCTTGCCTGAGATCTAAAAATGTCTTAATGAATAACCTTTCCCAGAGGCCAACAAAAAACGCTCCTCAGGCTGAATCTTGTCTCCTGTCCCCTACAGAAGATGTCTTCTGGAAATATATTCTACAATGGACCTAACAGTTTGGTTTTCCTTGTCTTTCTTTCTATTCTTTATGTTCTTTCTTTTCTTTGTCTCTCTCTCTCTTTCTCTTTCTTTTGCTCTCTCCCTCTTTCTTTCTTTTATGAAATAATCAGAGTTTAGTGGCTTCCTAAGCATGTTGCAAAAGACAAAATAATTAACCACTGTGAAAATTCGTATGTCAGGGCAGCAGGTATTTTTTCCTAAAGAAAACTAAAGTCAGACTAGGATATTGAAGGAGAGCAGTAATTTGCAGAACAGGTATTAAAATTAAGATGATTGGTCAATTATTTTCCAAAGAGCAGCTGTAACTTCCAGTCTTGAAATTCAATGTCAGTGTGATACCTTTTACAGACGGACTAAATTAGCCTTTCCAGGGAAAGGAAGGAATATAAAGAAACTTTCTGGTGTTTAAAAAAAAAAATCTGAAGGTCTTTCTTAAATTATTTTAATGGTTTTTAAAATATTAACTTGAATACTATTTAAATATCTTAATAGCTTTTCTTTGTCCAAATACCATTTCCTAAAAGCTTCCCAGAAAATATGGATTTGATCTTGCAATAAGTTCAAAATGTGCTCTGTGGTCCATCTTCACTGCTTAAAACTGAAGTAAGCCACCTTCTTTCCAACCTAAACATATTAAATTCAGAACATAGTACAGACAAAATATCATTCAGCCCTAAATTAAACTTCTTTTAAAGCCTGTGAGGAATATGACTGCATCATCTGTTTGGAAATATGTTTCAATTTTTCTTCATTCATTGCATGAGGTTACATAATCATCAGATTTACTGTAAATGCTCACTTCATTACCTGAAGTATAATGAACTTGTTTTCATTCTTTATGAAGGTTGTTTTGCAGTTTTTAGACTTTTTTTAAATCATACTGCTTTGAGTCATCATAAAATTTAATATATTTTATTAAAAAATATTCAGAGCATGTTCTTCTCATGGAATTTAACCAAATTTCCTAAAGGAAGCAAGTTCCCATCCATGCTCCTAATTGATTTTCTCCTTTCAGATAGTAGAGAACCATCTTAGGTTTGTCAGGGCACAGCATTTCCAGTAGATATGAACTCACTTTTTTATTTCTGGCTTTCCAAAAACCAGATGCTAGTATTTGGCAGAACACTAAATTTCATAAATCACAACACTGTCTTTGGAATATGTGTGGAAGGAGATCTTCCTTAATGGGAATAGGCACATCCTTTAGTTACAGGATTCCTTGTGACTTCTTACAGGAGATTATTTCTTATTGTTTTCAATTTTTTCTCTCAAACTTTCCTGAGCCTAAGACATCCTTTTTGTGTTCTTAGTTCCTGGAAAAATTATCAAGTATTTGAAATGTGCTTTTTTACACTTCTAGGATTGCAGGATTGGAATCTAATTATACATATTGCAGTAAAGAGGAGAGAATTTATTAATGAGACATGAGTGCAGAAATAAGCAGGATTCCAAGACGTGCCTAAGTATTTGCACACTATAATTGCAGATTAAGACACTTATTTAAAAAATTATTTTTTTAAACCACACCACTCCCCCCCACAAAAAAAAAAAAAAAAAACAAAAAAACCCACAATTGTTTCTGTACATCTGTCTATCTGTCTATGTCATCAAGGACACCACATAGAGATGAGTGTCCTAGACATCTGCATCATGAGAGGCTCGATTTTACATCGAAAACTTAATCAGAAGTGTTTTTAAATGTTCACTTTTTTTTCTTTTCTCAAAAATTTTTAAAAAATGACTGGCATTCATTTAATACATATCACAGTATCACAGAACCACTCAGTTGGAAGATAACTTCGAGATCATTGAGTCCAACCCATCCCTAACACCTCAAGTAAACCAAGGCATAAAGTTCTATCCAATCTTTTCTTAAACACATGCAGGGATGGTGACTCCACCACCTCCCTGGGCAGACAATTCCATTTTATCACCCTTTCCATATTTTTTTTCCTAACATCCAACCTGCATTTCTCTTGGCACAGTTTAAGACTGTGTCTTCTCGTTCTGTCAGTTGCTGCCTGGAGAAAGAGACCAACCCTCGCCTGACCACATCCACCTTTCAGGAGGTTGTAGAGAGTGATAATGTCACCTCTGAGTCTCCTTTTCCATATTATTGGTGACATTTCAATACTTCATGGGTATTACTCTGTTTATAACAACTCTTCATGGGTTTTAATCCAGCTATTTCATGAGTTTTAATCCAGATAGTAGGATTTTCATTGAAATTCACAATATTTTCCAATTTCTAATTGGAAATAATAAAGAAAAATAAATTACTATACTTAATTCTTAAACCATTTTGAAAACAAAAAACTTCAGTAAAACTACAGAAAGGCCCAGCTTCATGGCCAAATTTATCTGAAGTTTGCAGATTTTTCATGTTAACCTCTTGCACTTTACAGGTTGGCAAATTTGACGAAGTATTGAGCTTAAACATGTAACTCCTACGTTAATTTAAAAAATAGTATAGGAGAAAGGGATATCACATGGATAAAAACAGAAAAGAAAGGTAGTAATGAGATTTTTAGGTTTTGACCATCACAGATTCATGGAGAGACAAGAGTCTTTAAGAGCTGCGACAGTAGCAGGACTGTAATAACCATGGAATAAAATACAGTGGTGGTTATTTGGCCTTAATAGGATTCTACTTTTGTGAAACATGCTGGGAGATTTAGAATAGGCTACAAAGAGAGACAGAATGACACAAATTGGATTTAGCTACTAGTTTCATATGAATTTATGGGAACAATAAAGCAGGTGGAGTCACACTTGACAGTTTTAGGGGATTGAAACAAGGGAGTTCCAAGGCAAAAGCTATATAAAACATACAGTTGGAAGGACAAAGTTCACAAAACAACAACAGAAAAATGTGCACTTTCTAAAAGAAAATTGCAGCATTTAATATTGCATTTTTCTTAAAGACACTTAGAGATTTCTTTTCTTATACTGCAGGTCAGTAGTATTAACATATTTTGTAAATAAATTGACCACTAAACTCTGTCAATTTTTTGAACACTGCTTTATCATTCCCTGTTGTTAGTTGATATTTTATAATACTGATAAAATGAGGCATCATGCCATTGGCATGTGTTATTATTTTACTATAATAATCATGATAAAATAATTAGGAAATTTGTTAAGCAGAGTAAACAAAGAAGAAAAAAACACAAATGAAGAAACCAGTAGCTATTTCTTTATCATTAATTTTTGTAAAACAGACTAATACATTTCACTGTAATTTACCACAAGGCATCCAACAGAATGCCTAATGGACCATGTGAAAAAGTAGGTGGTAACTAGCAGTGTAGACAAGAATCAAAAATGCATGAGGAAGTCTAAGATTTTACACAAGATGACATTTTTCTAATCTTAAAAGTAAACAATTACTCATAAAATTTCTGGAAAATACTAGTATTAATTTTAGAATTTTCTGGAATAAATATTGAATACTTAAAATAAAGTAGCAGAGATTAGAAATTTTGGAAGATTATGTACAAAGCAGCTTTTGCTGTAGACTTGCAACCTCCTCCGTTATTATGTTGCATTCTCTGAAACCCCCAGCTATTACCGAGTGGACTGAGGAGAAACACAACTCCCATACAGAATGCAAAATCCACACTTTGGGCAACACTTCTTCATGAAAGTCTTTCTGACCAGCTTATGGCAAAAATGACGAGAGTTAAGCTTATTTTAAAGAAGTAGAGAAGGATAGAGGAGAAAACAAGTATAAAAAAAGCTGTTGGTTGAAATATTAGGGGATGAGCTTTAATGACAATGTAGTGATTAATGCATATGGGATTACATCAGCACAGGATCTTGCACTTAATATAAATTCACAAAGAAAAGTGAATATTTCATGGAGCATTCTAATACTCCAGTTCTAACTTTCAACTCAGTATAACTTATAAATTTCCTTCTCTAACTGAGGAAATGAATATATATGTGTCTGTGCATGTGAAAAGAGATATGAAAGAGATATCTTTTGATACTGAGTAGGTGGCTATGGGCATTTTATAATTATGAAATCCATTCACACCAGAAAGGTCAAAGCATTTCTATAACTATCTTTCTCCTGTCTTATATCCATATTGTTTGTGGGAATGATTTGATACATTTTCAAGCTCTGACAGTAATAGCAAATGTCCAATAAAAAGTTCATTATACATCTAAAATTACATTCTTTGAGTATTTTAAGGTGGACAAAGTCTACTCCTTCCAAATTGTCTCATTACAACTATCAGAAAACCTTCCCTAACCCTGGTGCATTTGAACAATTGTATTAATGATGAGAAGCATGAAATCTGGTAGCTTTGGACACCTTTTGACTTGACTGAAGATTGTTAAATAATTCATTCCTGGCTCTCCTCATTTGTTTCCTGCTTTTAAGTTACACATGGGATTTAACGGGTTTGTAGCTATTTTCTGCTTAATGAGAAGTTACTCAGTGGGAAGATTTTTCCAGGCTCTTACAACTTTACCACAGGTATACATCTGGGTGATTAGCTGAAGAAATGCATGATTGAGCCAAGATATTTGCATGAGTAGGTGGGAACCCATGAGGCAAATTAAACTGCTCCATTAGCTAAAGCCATTTTAAAAATACATATCACAAGGAGGAATACACTGTGTGCAAGGATTCTAAGGTAGCCAGGTGTTGTCATGTGGAAGGCAAAGATTAGGGGTGTTAAGCAGTGCAGGTTGTGTTTGTAGATTTGATGACAATTAGACCTTAAAACCTGCAGCTGTTGGCAATGACTGAGACAAAGGAAACCCTGGAGGCTACACAAGGGCCATGCATGGTGTGTTTGACAGGCTTGCTATTTATTACTTTTAATATCATGAGCACAGGATTGTCTTTGCTTTTACTGTCTCTCCTGACAGATGTGATACATTGGCTCTGTACAGGCAGATATTCAGATAATTAGCATAGTCATTGCAATGCTGAGCACTGCAATGTTTCTGACGTAGCAGCTCAACTCCTTGAGTAGGATAAAGAAAGTTTCCAATGTTCTGGTACATTGAATAGGTAAACATGTATTAGACAGGGATTCATCAAAGGCTGAAAATATGCATAAAGAGAAGCACACCTGAAGATCTGATTCATTATAGTTGAAAAGCTGAATGTAGCAGGAAACATTTTGATGAAGGATAGGCAAGAAATTGCAAAAAAACCTCTTTCCCCAAACTTAAATTCACAGCTTATTTTTCTGTTTTCTATCCTTGGAAAATGAAATAATGATTTTTTTTAAATAAAATCTTCTGTGATCTATCCTTTGTGTCTGGAAATAAAAAATATATTCACTACATTGGTAAAAAAGCTATTATATAATTATGAAATGGGTGTACTTGTAAAAGTAGTCATCCTTTGGGGCAGAAAATATTTGAAAGCCTAAATAACAAGGAATTTTATAAGCCCATAGCTAAAACTATGATTTTTCATTGACATTCAAGCAAGACTGAACCTGCTTTTTAGCATATATTTAATTCTTTCATGTGGAAATTGATTTCCATGTCTGAAGTTTGAATTTTTTTCTCTCTACACTAAATTGGTACAATATGAATAATGCCATTATGAACCTGTATGCTTAAACACATGCATCTGCATGTGTGTGCAAACTTAGATCACACATTCCATGCACATTCTTTTGTGGTAAGTCATGTTCTTTTCCAGGTGAGTGTGTCCAAATCTAAGGCTGAACAAATTTTTTCTCCTTTTTAAGTGAGTGGCTGTGAAGCAGGGCTCAAGAATTTTTCTCCATAGGAGAAGCAGCTCTGGAAGCCAGAACAACCCTGGACTCAACAAGAAACTTCAGTAGTGTGAAATGGGCTGCAAAGCACATAAATGAAAGTATGAGTAATACATGAGGTTTGTATTTGATGTCCTTTAAGGGGAACTGTGCACACTTAGGTTTAACAATCAAAGCTGACTGAAATAATTGTGATTAACAGGAAATTTGCCCAATACAAGGGAAGAGGGCAATGGGTTTTTTTAATCCAATTCCAGTCAGCAAATAGTCTAAGCAGATGAATAAAAGTGTGTGGAATTTCTGAGAACAAAAGGATCCTTTTCCCACAGTTCTATTCATAATTCGAGAAAGTGTATTAATAAACTGAAGAGGACTTAGAGAAAAGGTGTGACTAAAGGGCTGTATAATTTAATACAAGGACTCCATTCTAAAAGAAGGAAGGATCTCTGGCTGTTTATCTTACCAAAGAGAAGGTCAAAGGGTATGCTTCCTATGCAGGAGAAGAAATTGATAATAGAGGGATCTTCAATCTACTTTGCACAGACAAAATGAGATCAAGAATGAAGTCTGGTAAATGAACAGGAGAATGTTAATGCAGTTTTTAATGAACACATTTAACCACACTAAAAAAACTTTGGGAGAATTTTAGTCAGCTCCATGCCAGCAGCAATAGAAACAGGATATTTTTCTCAAGCATCTACTCTATACTTGTGGGAAGTGGGAGCAGGAAGTGTTTTGGGAAAATGTGTGACCTGATGTGCAGAATTTCAAGCTGGAATCAATGTGGTCTCTACCAGATTTTTAATCTATGGCTGTATATTGTGTAGCATCATGCTTGTTTTGCAATTGCTTTTAGTGAGTCAAAATCTTCATTCTAGATTATCTGTGTGAATTTTTTGTATATTGTGGATTCCATAGCCTCGGGATTCTTAAATTTGCATATAGATTTGTTCTTGATAGTTGAGTCACAGATAAAAGAAATAAAACACAGGTACCTGAATTTGAAGTCAGTGTGGCTTTACTATTATAGAGCCAACAGATCATGAAACAGACCAGCAGAGCTTTTTCATTAGATGATATTTTAAACTGCAAACTCACAGGAAGTCACAGATGCTAAGATTAACATGAACTTTTACCAGAATTAACAGAATAGAGATACCCCATGAACCAGTCTTGCCTGGAGTGAATTATTATTATTGATCAGTTTTGTACAAATCTTTGGTGAGCTAGCAAAATAATTTTTGAAGTTTACTGGAAAATAATATTTTCTATTCAGGAACTATTTGACAATAATAAATTAACCTAAAAGAGTCTCTTCTAGCTGTAATTTCTCACATTATAAGCCATTTCCAGGCTGCAATTCCTAACCCTGTTATAAGTATTTTTACCCCTAAGTTTAATGCTACAGCATATACCTTTAGCAAAATTGAAGCTGAAATGAGAACTTGGCCTTTCCAGGCCAAAGATATCCTCATGACTTCCATGTTTAACTAAGCGATTAGAAATTTTTTTCTTAATCCCTTTTTTTTTTTTTTAATTTTTATTTTTATTTATCTCTGTACAACTTAGGAGTATATCATATATTCACAAGACTTTTTTTTTTTTTTTAATTAAATTTCAGTAAGATATGAAGGTGTGACTTTTTAATCCTCAGTAACCTTGGTTTCCCATTGTATTCATACCAAGAAGTTAATGTAATCATATAAACTTTCAACTGCAACACAGAAATTGTGCTTTCTAAACTTTATTTAAAGAATTAGGACCTAATGTGTGCATTGATTGTGTGTGTACACACGTGTGTGTGTTTATGCACACAAGCACACAGACGGATGCATGTAATTTGGCATTTGGGATCTGCCCTGCAATACATATGGTGTGATAGATGCACTGTATATTTATCTGTGAAAATGTTATGTGGTCTAGAGTCCATAGTGTAGAAGTGGGTCTGGTTTTCTTCCCACTCTACCAGGCTCATTTAAGGGCCTTGAGGAAATTTTCCCTGCTGAAAGCCAATAGTCATGTTTTAATCTGCCACTAATAAGAAATATTTAAAATATCTTGAAGGGAGAAGGAGAAATATTCAGTAGGTCCTGTTCATATTCCAGATGTTGAGTGTTGCACATTCTGTCAGCCAATCCTTCCTACTAGGCCATTGCTACTGGATAATAGCCCAATGATAGTGTGTAATCACTGTCTGTGATGGTGGTCCCTTGTGTCACTGGCCTTTACAATGTATTCATATGTAGAGCTTAATTTGGGATGTTTACACATTTATTTCTAATGTAATGTAGCGTAATGTACCTAACATAATGCCTAAAACTGCGATTCTTCAGAACTGCTGGTAAAAATAATTACAGTATTAATTATTTGTGAAAGTAAATATGGATTGGATTTTTCTTTCATTAGATGGTATGGATGCTGGGATGAAAGATGTTTGCTCCTTTGAAAGAGTTTATCCTTGTCGCAAATTGTCAATAAGGTGATTGTAGATGGACTTGATCTTTTCTGTAGTAGATCATAAACAAACCTCCAGCCTGGAAGATGTAGTTACCAGAAGATCTCACTGCAGCTGGGGAATTTGAAGCTCAGAAATCAAAAAAATATTATTTTTAATATTGAGACAGCAAGAATGATCATATTAAAAGAAATTGGTGATGCCACTGACACCCTAAACTGTTATAATTATCCTTTGATGGGTCTGCTAATTGGATCCTTTTTTTCCCCAACTTAATATCAACTGATCAAAATTATAGCAACAGGCAGTATTTTATGTCCATCTTCAGTTGTGCTCAGTGTTTCATAGCCTCAGAGGTTTTTCAGGTTACTGCCAGGTCATACCTGAGCCAGTTGCTAAAGATGTGATTAATAATCTTTGGTAAGTTTAGCTCCTAATGTCATTTGGAGATCCTTCTTCCATAATATGATCTGTAGCCATCTAGCCTATACTATTTTCTATACAAATGCTTATAATACTCTACCTTGTTATGCAGGCTGGTATATGCAAACAAAAAAGTTTTAAAAAATTCCAGTGGAAAAGTGAACAGACTTGAAATCAAGCAATATCTAATTTTTAGCTAACATTTGCTGAAATATCTTTCACTGTTTGTGCAGCTCCAGTCAACAGGAGCCAATATCCTCCTGTTGTTGGTAGCATGCACAGCTGCACTAATCAGATCTTTCCTTGCTCTGCAATTCCTCTTTTTGCTTAGCCTAGCTGGGTTCTTCATCAGTACAGCTGATTGCTATGGTTACAGACTGCCTGCTGTATGTTAGGCCTGAAAAGGCTGTAAAAGAAAATATTTTGCTCCAGCTAGGTAAATATTACCCTTTTCTTATTGGAATATTATATACGTTTATTTAAACTTTAGTTGGAAATATTTTTTGCAACAGCCACTGCACCGAGTATTTAACAATTAAGGACTTTTAAACAAAGAGCAAGGCTTTGACAGTGTGGAATATCTATATTTCTCTTTGTTCTCTATGTGACAGCCAGGTAAATATAGAAGAACATGATATTTTGATAATTTTCTTTCAGGTTTGTGCTATTGTTTCTCCATGTTTTGGAAGTGGGAATGTAGTTGATTGGGATGGGTGAGCTGATTGACATCCATGTGTGCAGGATGGACATTGTGTGGCAGGAGCTGGCAACAAGAATGAAAGAATACATCCAGGCTTGACATTCCTTGCAAAATCAATGGGCTATCCTTGACAAATACATTTATTTAAAAAACCCTGCTTGTTGTTTCTAAGTCCTTGCATTCCTACATATAAAATTTTCAGCAAGGAAACTTATTTCATGTCCAGAGGTGGGGAAAAAAAAGGTTAAGATGAAGAATAGAATGGTAGTTAAAATAAAATACTTCAGCCCTGTCAACTTCCCCAAGTCATCTATCATCAAGGAAGCACAGGAAACTGGTCGTATTGTCCAGATGAGCAACCCATTTTTACAGGTACAAAATGAGAGCTATGAAGATAGTAAAACGTTTGAGAACTCTTTTATTAGGTCAACCCTGGCCAGAGGGATGAAAAATAAAGTCTAAAAAAATATTCACATTCATCTTCAAGTACACTGTGCTAGTTCATTTACAAACTGTTCTGATTAATGTTCAGCTCAAATGACTTTCGAGTGATATTTCATTTTAGTCAATGTATTAATAGACACAGAACTGTTTCTGCTTGCAAATTCTATAACTGTGTTTTTACACTGGAAAATAGGCAAATTTTTTTAAGATTTAACTCAAATTTTGGAATAAAGGGGAATTCTTAGAAATACTGGGGTTCTTTTACTTAGATTTTGTAGCCAAGCAAGGTTTTGACATTGGTGGATTCATGGGACTAGATTGTTGTACCATGTAATAGTGATATGTCATTATGTCATATATAAAGGAAGCTTTTAATTTGGGAGTTTAAGTTTTTAAGCTTGCATTTGGGTGGATGTGTATTTGTTTTTTTGGAAGAACAGTGCAACTCAAATTCAAAATAGAGAGTAAGGTAAACAGTAGTCAGAAATCTAGTTCAGGTAAATCATCAAGATATTCTTAAACATATCTAGCATCTTTCAACTGTTGTACAGTGATGTACACCTCTAGACTTTTATGTTTCCCAAAATAAATGTCATTAAAGTATTCCACATTTACTGAAAGTCATGTATTTGCACATCTTCAGCATAAGATGCAAATAAAAATCAATTTCTTTAATTCTGAAATTGTATTTGAATTGGTTGTAGGTGTTTTTTCTTTCATTTAACTTAATTTGATCAACCAAATCAAATAGTGTTCTGAAATCCACTAGGTTGAATTGGAAAAACTTGGTAATTTTATTGGCCTCAGCCAAAGAGTAAGTGAAAATCAAAGATTTTTACTTACACAGGTTTTGCTCAGATCAGTTAGGAATTCTAACCCTTCTAACATTACTAACCTGATGTGGGGCTAAGCAAAAAATATGCAGTATGCTTTTCTTTTTACAAGTGTATCTTCAGAGGTCAACAAAAAGTAACAGTCATGTAAGGACATTCCCAGAATATCAGCTGCTATAAATCAGAGCTATATAACTAGACTACTGTATTCAGTATATTAATTCAGGCCACACTTATTGATGTTGCATGACTTTTAAAGAAAAATCAGATTATTTCATCCTACTAGAATTTAACATCCTTTAATACACTAGCAGGAATTGAGTATTTCATTGAAAATTTATACAAATGGAACCACAGCTTTAAGATTCCTGGGAATTTCATAGGAAGGATATTGCCATCCTTAAAGAAAAGATATCATTTTATTTTAAATTCAAAATTCCAAAGGCTTCATCTTTACACTCTCAGTATATCCCCCTCAACAGTATTGCATGGTATCAGCACACAGCCACACTTTCCTCAGCAGATGCAATGGTCTTTATGAAACATTTCTAAAACAGCTACCAGCCTCTGCAGTAGAAATTCCTTTAAATTATTCTCAAAAGAATGGTAGAAAAAAACCCCCACCAAACAACAAAACACAAAAGCTGGAGCCAACAGCTAAATGATGGGTTTTAAATAGTATTGGGAGAAAGCCAGTACAGCAACTGTTTCTGGACAGAATTCATAATCTGTTTTATTCTGTGCTGAATGTCATAAACTATCTTTCTAATCATGGTTGAATGTGCTGCAAGCTCATTCAAGAACATAACATGCCTAAACAACAGTTTTATAGCACCTTGCAACTTAAATCTAGAGAAATGCTGAATGGCATTCTCTACAATTTCTTCTCTCTAAAAGATGTGTAAAAGTCTAAATGCACACAAATTTTGATAGAAAGGATGCATAATGCACAGACTGTCTTCTATCCTGTCTCAAGGGATGCCAGATATATCAAACAGTGATGATAAACCTTTGAATCCTGTGGCAAACAGGCCTGTGGTGTGTTCTGTATGTCATAGTTTAGAAGCAGCAGGAAGCAGAGAGCTACAGCTGCTCTTGTAGATGCTGCAATGTTCCCCTATAAGTAGACTATATCTCTGCTATTTTCTGGGAGTGGATAGGCATCCATGACATCATTGGATAGGTTGAACAGAAAGTCTGGAGTCCCCAGTCCAAAGCAGGGTTAGGTTCAGGTTAGATTAAATGGCTCAGGAAAGTGTCCAACAGAGTTATGAGTCTTCTAGGTTGAAGAGATCAACCTGTTTCAGTGTTTCACCACCTGCATTATGTGCCTTTATATCTTATTGGAGTTTCTCTTGCCGCAATTTTTATTCATTATTTCTCTTCTTTTTCCCCCTTCGTCCTCTTTTGTCCAAAAATACAAGGTTCATACCTACAGTCAACTTGCTGGGAACAAAAAGCAGCAATTAAATTCTTTCCATTGCTCTTCTCTACTACAAGTTTACTCGTGTTTTCTCCTGAGCAAAAGCCCTTCTTCTGTGCAGGCAGGGGAATAACCAATGTGAGTCAGGTTGCTTCTATCTCCTCCTTCTGTCCTGACGGTAATGATCATATTATCACACCATATCTCATGAGACAGCCCTCTTTTTAGTTACCAGAGTGAAATTAGGTTTTGTACCCACAAAGGGTTCAGGCCACCTGTAAAACAGGAATGACATGTTTAGCCTAGCTACATCCTTCCTGGTTGTCTCAGGATGGACTCATAAACCTATTTATCAATCAAATTAAATTTGGAATTGTTTTTAGCCTAAGATCAGTCAAAAAATAAAAAAGGTGAAATTTGGGCTTTCAAGGTTTCTTATTAAAAAAAAAAAAAAAGAGTTCATTTCCAGGTGAGGAGATTCTCTAGTATGCTTATAAAAAGCAAAGGTGCCAATTCAGCTAAGCAGTCTGTAGAGATGAAGATGTGAACACAGGCATACACACTGCTCAGGAGATGTATTTTCCCTAACAGTTTCTCTTCTGCACAAGAACCTGATGGAAAATAGATGCTTTTACCTGCACTTAAGTGTCTAAAGCTAAGGAATCTGTATTCAGGGTTATTTCCAAAGAGAATGATTCCTTTGGGAAGAAATTTCATGAGCAGGCAAGAGCAACCAGTTGCTGAGTGAAATATTCAAAGGTTAGAACTGCCTGGGCAATATAATTTTTGCAACAACTGCTGGAGGGTTTTTTTTTTAATATGTCAGTCCAAGCACAAAAAATTTGGACATTATGTTTTGCAATTGATTCATGAAAAATCTGCATATAGTAGTAAGAAGTAGTCAGAATATGCATTTGAAAGGAGATGTTTAAAAATGGTTTTATAGGAAGGATAAAGAGAGGATTGTGATAAAACTATGCACAATTATTTGTTGCAAAAATATCATATATTTTTCTCCTGTATTTATTCTGATGCCAATTCAGTCTGAATAAAAGTAGCATTGCTGGCACTAACATATGGCAAGCTCTGAGAGTGTTTACATGATTGCCACACAATTATTAATAATCTTTTAGGTAAAGATCAAAAGGCATGAATTTTTCATCCAATTATATATTTTTCCTTTTCTGAATAGTTAAATGAATAGTTCTTTCAGAAGGATTTTTTTTCCAGCAATGAACAATAAGGTCATGTCTTCTCAAGATGTCACATTGATTCAGTCTGTTCACTCTAATTGCATTGATTTAATGTTATTGAACTAAAAACTCTCACTACCACTGTAATGCAGTTTTAAGGTGGATTCTTTTGAAATTGGTCCACCCACATGTATCCTGTTTTTTTTCAAATTCAGCTACCATTTTATCTCCTTGTAATATATCATGTACATCCTACCAGGGAGGAGCCTCTACTAGCAGACCAGGGAGGCTTCAACTGACAGTAAAAGAATCACAAACTCCAGTAGTGCTTTCTAAGTAACCATTAGCTTGGCAGCATTGTATGTACCATATAGAAAACTGAAAATACAAAGAAGATTGTACCCTGCATGAAGTGTTATAAGGCCACAGTAAGGAAATATTTTTGCCTTGCAGACAATGGCACCAGTAGTGTTGTGAGACCATCAATCATTTTTGAAGGTTCAGTTTGCTCCCTGCTTCCATGAATTTTGGAGCCTTTTTCTGGGCTGATGGCCAAGAGAAAGAAGACATTTAGCTTCACCCTAAGGACTGTAAAGTGCCAGTGATGTGCACTTTGGAAGAGTGGAAGTGGTGTTGGGATGTGGAAGTGGTGTTGCCAAATGTCAAGACACATCATTATGTGCTCCATGTACTGTCTGCTTCATTTCACCCCACACCTGTAAAACATAAAGAGGAATCCTGGAGGATATGTCTGCTAAGTGGACATGAAGGACTTGGAAGATTAGAGCTGTCTAGAACAATGCATTTCAAAATCTCCTAAATGATCACTACAGTGAAGTGGATTGTGTTTCTTTGGAAGTTCCAGGAGACAGAAGGTCTGGGTAATAAATAGGTTGCAACCAATAAAATGTTAAGTGAGACAAGTACTTCCTGGTAACAGCTCTTGATGGCTTGTCTTTCTGTGTGCCAAAATGAGTATTCTGAAGGAATACAAATTATGGGAAATGTTCTTTCTCCACAAAAACAACAAAAAAGATAAACCGTGAGAGTAGGGTAACTGTGTTGGGATAAGATTTTAATTATCCAGAGATACTGTTGTGATTTAACCTGAGCTGCCAGCTAAGCTCCATAGAGCCACTCACTCACTCTCTCACTCCTCTTCCCAAAGGATGGAGGAGACAACTGGAAGAATGAAAGTGAGAAAACTCTTGGATTGAGATAAAGGCAGTTTGGTTGGGGAGGCAAAAGCTGCACACAAGCAAAACAAAATAAGGAATTCATTCCATTTTCAGGCAGGTGCTCAGCCATCTCCAGGACACCAGGGCCCCATCACACTCAATTGTGACTTGGGAAGACAAATACCATCAGTCCAAATGTTCCCATCTTTCCTTCTGCTCCCCACAACTTCATACACAGACCACAACATCATTTGGTGTGGGACATCTGTCTTTGCTCAGATGAGATCAACTGTCCCAGTTGTGTCACCTCCTGGACTCTTGTGCACCCTCAGCCTTCTTGTTGATGGAGTGGGGTGAGAGCCAGAAAAGTCTTTGGCTTTGGGTAAGCCCTGCTCAGCAATATCAAAAACATTCTATACCACCAACACTGTTTCCAGCTCAAATCCAAAACACAGCACCACACCATCTACTGTAAAGAAACTTAACTCCATCCCAGTCAAAACCAGCACAAATGCCTGTGAAAAATATACTTCCTTTCTGTGTAAACAAATATTTTGGGAATGTTTCAGATGTTATTTAACTGGCAATTACCATTAGTATAAGTATTTGTATGCTTACAAATTTTGTAGGACTTCAGCATGTTTGCATAAAGAGCAAAATGCTGGAAACTAAAGACAACACTTTCTCTTACCCCAGTTTAGATTTTTCATTGTGATGGAAGATACAAAGAATATAAATTTAAAGGCATCCCATGTATAACAAAAAGCATATTAAAACAAACTACATGCCTTCACTGTAACTTAAAGGCTCCACAAAATGAACTGTCAAGTATATTCATTCTTCTGGTAAGAACTAGTCTCCACAAAACTATGAATAGAAATATTACAAGGTAGTAAAGATTTTAGAAGCTTAAGGAAATTATTCTTTCCCATGTGTATGGAGGTTTCTGTAGGACATGGATTGCAAAAGTAAATTGCAGCCAAAACTAGGGCTATTCTACCCCCAAAATGTTCTCATTTTACTAAGGTGGTCATCAATGTCATTGTTCCAGAGAACTTTGCTCACATGTTTCATACAGTTATGATGTGATTAGGAATTCTTTAGCATAGTCATTATCTTTGCTTGCTTGTGCTCTTTTAAAGGGTGAGCATAGCCCAGTCTTTCTTGAATCCTCTGGACACTTATCAACATTATTAGTTTCCTAGAAAAGTTTGTCTTTACCCTCCATTTTGTCTACTTTTCATCTGCAGAAGAAAGAGGAGCTGGGAATTAATACAAACATGCCCAGGGCCATGCTAAAGAGACAGGCCTGTCTGACTGTGCTGACTCAGGTTGCCTCTTTGGGAAGGTGTGTGAAGGCCCCAAAATACACATCCATGTGCTGCAGACTGGGATTTATTGTGCATGTTCCATATGATTACTCTGTGACCAGCCTCTGTGATCATTCCACGAACAAGGCAAGTGCTGCGCCACTGCACGTGAGAGGCTTTGATGGCAGGTGAGAGCCCTTGCTGCAGTAAAGACATGGAGAGGCCCCAGTCTCAGCACAAGATCAGATATTTTACTATTCTTCAAACAAGCCATAGGACTTCCCTCCTTTCCCTGTAGGTGGTAATATACAAGTCACACAAGGCTCGGTGTAGCATTAGTGTCTTTTATGTGTCAGATAAGCAAACGAGCATTAGCTAGTTAAATAAACACACTAAACAGCCATATTTTGCTTCAACAAAGTATAGTGAACAACATTGCCCTTTAGGGGATATATGAAGTAGAACTAAGCTACTAAAAATGTAAATTTATTCCTCAGCATATTGCTGTTCAAACTGGGAATATTCAGATGTCTCTGAGGCATTGCTGGATAATTTTATCAGTTTATGGCCACAATACTTCAGGGCCAGATAATAATGTTAGTTCCTTAAAATGAAATCAGAGGAAAGCAATTTTTTCCTATTTGACAGTTCTGGAGGTCCCAAAGTCCTCTTCTGCTTGTCATCTTAATTCAACTTATCTCAGCCTGTTCAAATTAATATATGGTGTCAGAAAATAGGGAAATATGAACCAAAGTTAAGTAATTCACAGTGTCATTTCCAATATGTTATTATCATATTTTTGTATCATATGTATTCTATAAAATATAGGACCAGCTTAACACATCTCTGCACAGAAAAGTGAGAGAAATTTTGAACTTAATGAGAATGTTACAATTAAAAGTAGAACCCAACCAGAATTTGGTATATCATGGTTGAAATTTATTCATTCATTTATTCATTCCCTCATGCATTCATTCATTGAAAGTGTTCTCACTGGCTTCCTTGGAAGCCTTGAAAGCTGTGCATGTTATAAAGAGGAAATGTAATAAGAATGAAGGAACTTGTAACATGGTTTCATTTTGATATTCTTCATATAATGTATTATTGTTTTTTTCAATAAAATCTGATTTCTAGACCATTATGTCTTGAAAGGTGGTGTAACCTTGAAAATAAGACCACCAGGAAAGTCAGTTCCACTCATGTTCTGGATATCAGGCTGGAATTACTTACAGAGAAGTAAATTAAGGTTATGATTCCAAAGAATTTAAAATGTCGTTTTTTAGATTATATTAAGGTATCTAGAGAAAAGAATTTGTTCCTCCCAGACAAGAAGAGACAAAATGTGCTACTCCATCTTGCCACTCTCCACTCCCCACAAAGAAAGACAAGAGGGCACACTGGATTAATGCAACTAGATTATTTTAGCATGACAGTCAAAGGTTTCATTTTCTTCATATTTCTGAGCCTGCTTTCTCCATTAATAATGATGTAATGTCAATAATTATGAGATAGAATAGTAAAGCCCCCTTATACGCTTATAAGACACACTAAGTTTTAGCACCCGAAAGAGTACAAAAGAAACTTTTCAAATTTTGAGTTTGTTTAGTCAGTGTTATTTGGTACAAAAATGCATAAACAATTATCTGCACCTGCTGTGTCCCAGACATTGTCAGATGTATGTGAAATCATATCTACTGTGTCTCATTCTCTATTTTGTACAAGCTTCTTTCCCCCTAAACTGCAAAACTTTAATAAATTGAATAAGTATGATGGAGAATGAGTAGGAGATTAATTGCCTAAATCCAAGGATGAAACTTGTAAGTAGTATAAAAGTAGTTATGAATTTAAGAAAAACTATGTATGTTAAAAATACTGCCTACACTTGGGAAAAAAAATCACAAAAACCTAAACAAAGGAACAAAAACAACAGCAACAGCAATTATATATTTAGGAGTATTCAGGCCAATTAATGGATTTATTACTTCATGTGAGGTAAACATATCTGTACCTTTTAATTAAAAGTTACAAAAGAACAGGAAGATGTGTTCTTTTGATATACAAATATATGCTTAGTAACAGACCAATTTTACCAGTGACATAGACAGACAAGCAAACAAAAAAATTTCTGGTTATATTTCCTCCCAGATATGAGTTTCTCCCAAAAGTCTGTTTCTATCATTTATTGTTATCACCCTATACTGAGAGACAAGGACAGACTGCTTACAATCCTCTGTTGAAAATTTTCTTTCTTTGGTAAAATCTGTCAGTAGAACACAAAAGTCATTAAAATCTTCCAGTTGTTAATATTCTAAGGGAATTTTTAATTATTATTTATGTGTTATTTATTGTTTAAATTGTAAAGCAACAACAGAAAACTCAAGTCTTTATTACACCACCAAAATATTGCAATCTAGATACAATTAAGCCTTTGATCTAGTTCTCAACATGAACTTCACCATTCTTCTACTTTTTTTTTAAAAAGTACATCTCTCATACCCATAATGATATTACCTGAGTGTCTCTCAATAGCCCATTAAGGTGCAGTCATCAAGTTGTCAGTGTAATGCAGTTCTTTGTTCTGGAATCCACACTTCAAAGATTATATTAACAAATTGGAATGCAGCAAGGAAATGACCTACAAGAATGCTCAAGGTCTGGAAAGTCTGCTATAAAATACAGAAACTCTGCATCTATTTAATTTATCTAAGAGATTAAGAGCTGTCTTGATCCTATTCTACAGGAAAAGTATTTTAGATAGTAGATTAATTTTTAATCTAGCAGAAAAGAAAGTGCTAAAGGATCCAGAATTTGAAAGCTGATATATGACACATTCAGTCTGGAAACAAGGTGAAAATACATAACAAAAAAGTAATTTAAGTATGCGAAAAACTTACTTTGTGATGTTGTATATAATCCAACAGTTGAATTTACATTTTTGACTTCTTTTCTCATTAATGAAAAGAAATGAGCTACAGTTAAAAGAATGTTCAAGTTTTATAATCAGCAAATGATTGTTTTTTCACTGACAGAAAGAAAATACATTTTCAAAGTTTCTATTTTTCCACCCACACATATGTAGTAAATGTGTATGGAACAACTTGATTTGTTCACATGGTTCTCACATTTCACAGTAAGATACTTGTGACTCAAAATTTGGAGTTTACCCTTATAATGAAAATTTTGCTGTCTAAGTACTTGATTAGATATTGTTTCCTAACTTGAAGTCTAGGGATTGTATTTCTGGTAACAAACCACAGGGCACAGAAGTCCCCTCCAAAAGCAATTCACAAATTTGGCATAATTCTTTTTGTGTCCCCATGGGAATTTCTGCACCTTATATCCAGACTATGACAGGCTGGTAGCTTTAGCAGGATTCTTCTCACAGTTGAGGTTTGTTGACCTGAACCTCAAAAAGAAGAGGGCGATACAGAATCATTTGCTTCTTACTGCACAGTTATGAAATATGGGAAGCAGCAACATTTTCTCCAAGTCTGTTCCTTCTTCACTGGCTGTTAAAAGATATTGCCACTGCAATAGCTTTTGTTGGGGAACTTGAATCTTCAGATTTGTGATAGGAGTCTCTGAGCTCAACTCCAGGACACAATCCTTAGAGGACTTTGCAAGAGAAATATCTAATTTCTGTGTGATTACTAACTTATTGCCATGATCACATTTTTCAGAGTTTTCAAGAGACAATTTTAGGTACAGAGAACACCCCTGACCACTCATACAATTTTAATGTGTGAAGTGGGCACTGATGAGTTTGGATGGCTATCATTAACTTATATTTGAGCACTGGGGTGAGCTTGATACTATTAGATTTAGCAGTGTACCTCTCACTTTAAGAATGTAAATACTACTGCCTATCTGGGCCTTACACACGAGGATTTTATAAGAGCTCAGCACCCTGGTGCCTCCATCTAGAGCCTTGGATACACTGCTGGGTGTTATCTGTTTCTGTCCTATGCTGCACACAGATAATCTGCTAGAGCAGAAGTTGCACTGACTGACCCTCTTTGAGGATATATCAGCCCCTCACTACCTTTATGCCTCCCACTTCCTTATTCAGCATCCTTTTAATTTTTCTAATTCTCAGATTTGCTGTGTACTATTGAGTTTAGATATTCCTTTTTTTTTCTTAGTTTTTCCTGGTTTTACTTTTAGTCCACACTGCTAGTATTAACCATGAAATTAGCACCAAAGCACATTAAAAGCACAATGTTGGTTTTCCTTCTTTTTTGACTCAGACACTACTAATCTGTGAACTGCTTAAAAACTATCTGTCTCTATGTTATTTAACATTATCAAAGTAAGGCTACATTTAACTCCTGAAATGGAATTCCTGGAAGCCCACTTAAGACCTAATTTTTAATAAACTATTTTATCAAATAGTTTGATCCATAGTTTTGTGTCAGACACTGCACTTTAAAGTCACAAATACAGATATCTTTAAAGGTTAAATTATTGCTTATGCCACAACAGTACAATAGGACAATCAGTGAACTGTTTTTAACTATGTCTCATTAGATAAGAAAAAAAATAGATTTTTAATAATAAAATCTTTCTCTTCACACTTTATTTTGTTTCCAGTACAGATAGTTTAGATCCCAATTCAAGATATGCAAGTAGCTCCTACACAGAATGAAAATCAAATGTGTAAAACATATTTTAGAGATTAACTGAAAACAATCAAATCTATTTATTAAAACTATTATTTTTCCTTATTATGATTTTTATGAGATAAATTTTCTCTCATGAAATCTGATAACAATAATAAACTGCACCACTTTTAAAAGATTTTTTAAATAATAGCAAAAGAAAGTGGAGAAAATCATTACTGTATTTCTATAATCGTTTACACATGCTATGGCTAATGTCAGTGTGATAGGTAACTACATTCATTTTAACTAGTTCAAAGATTAAATCAAAGCTGCCCTGTCCTTGTACATTTTTTTCCTAACAAACTAGACATGAAAGGTTTTCTTTCATTCAATGTTCAATCATTACATTGTTGTTTACCATTAAAGGCTGGATAATTATCCTAAACTTTGTTTCATGCTTTTAATAAAATAGAATTTACATTCTGAATTTTAACAATTTTGGGTTTTTAAACATAAAGAACTCAGTTATACCATGCATCATGAAAACTGCACCTTCTTAATGTGTTTTTCTCTGTTTTTATGAAATCCTGAATCTACGTGCAGAGTTGCAATTTATTAAATGTCATGGATGGGTCATCTGACCAGTAGTTTGAGCAAGAAATTCATATCCCATGATTCTGAAGGCTGAAAGGTTAATACATAACAGATGCTGCTTTGGAGGAAACCATTCCAGGCAATGCTTTTCAATCAATGAGGCGCTATTATGAGCAATAGAACCAATTTTTTTTTAATCAATGAACCTTTATTACGACATTTACTAAGAGAAGCTCTATGCAGTTCTTATGAACCAGTCTGCAATCTTTAAAAAATAATTCCTTTTGTTTTGAAGCCTTTTTATGGTTTCTCTAGTTATGTTCATTTTAAGGTAGAATGCTGGATTTACACTCTACCTTCCTGATTAAGAAAACAGCAAAAGAGGCTTGGCAGCAAACATGCATTTAAACCTGAGGTGCAGTAAGGGCTGTGTGTGAGTCCTGCTGGGCAGTGGGGTACTCTGAGCACTGGGAGAACCTGTCACAGCCCATATCTTTGGAATGGAAGGTTTTGTTCAGCGTGAGGGCCATCAGCTCCCATCCTCAGAGCAGACCTCAGCACAAGCTCAGCCTTCCCGTGTGACACCACCATATTTTGCACCTTAGCTTCATGTTGTGTGTTAAATGAAATGATAAGCATAATTGAGCAAAGATTGTCCATGGTGGCCTTGCTCTATCAGAGCTCCAGACCTATCAACACAGGTGAGTCCACCCCATCAGGGCCCATGGATTTGTGTATGACCAGTTCTCTTAAGCATTCCCTTGCCTCACCCTTTCCACTAAAGATAAATTTTCATTGATCCAGCCTTTGCCATGGTCTCTGGCACCTGAGATATTTGGCAGATGGTCTGACATTTGGTAAATCAACCTTTTCTCTATCTCAAAAAAGCACTCCATCTTCTTAAACTATGGGCCTGCATTTTCCACTATGTCCCTTCTTTCACCTTTTTCTATGTACAGGTAGAAGGGTCTTTGGCATTGACATCCCCGGCCATAATTAATTTCCCTTGGGCTTTTATTTTTCTAACTTCATTCCTGAGTGCTCAGAGAATGTTTCTGTGTTTCTCCCATATCCCATATCCCCAAACCTTTGTATGGTTTCTTCTTGTCTCTTAGTTTGGTTATGAGCTCTGTTCCTCCACAAAGGCCTTCTGGCATTTTTCCTGAATTTCATATTCATTGGCATGAACTTCTGAAAATGGAGGAGGTGATCTTCTGAAGTTGGGGTCCCTTTTGAGGGGTCGGACTGAGCTACGACATGCACAGAGTTGCCATGTTTCATGCCGCACTGACGTTTATTGTTTGTCATTCATATTTATTCTCTTGCAACTTTATTGGCATTACAAGGCACTTAAAAAATGTACACATTTGCTGCCTTAAGGAGGCTTCCGTATTAACACTTTAAAACTACATATGAACATCCGTTAGAACCTGGAACACCTTAAGGGAGAGAGGTGAATTTTTGCTGCGTCACAAAGGCCTACATGTTTTGCAGGCCAACAGGCCCAGTCTGGAATTGCTCACACCTTATTCCAAATATTAAAAACTCCACAACAATCTTCGAATATTTTACAGCTTTCTTGTACAAGACTTTTCCAAACAGACCTGTGAGAGGCCAAAGCCTGAGAACATCATGTTCTTAGTGTAAGACCACATGCTGCAACTCAATTGTTTCTCTTTCAAATTTTTTTAAAAATTGGGAGGTTTTGTTTAAAAGTTGGGGTTTTTTTAAAATTCATTAACTTCTCTCTGTTTGAAAAGTTATTGATGATTTTTTGTGGCAAAACAAACCATTTAAAAGCCCTCACAGAAGACCACGGGTATGATTTTCCAGCAATTTGAAGACCCACAGAGATATGTTCAATAGCATATACATTTTTCTTTTACTCTCTATTATAATTTACCCATGTTATACCCATGTGTATAAATATAAATGAGAAGTAAAATATGAAAGACTGTTTTGGTAATAAAATTGGTGCATATGGTTTGATTTCAGTAACAATCTTCCCTGAAAATATTGTGTCCCTTTCCTGTAAGTATGTGGAATTAAGTATATGCTCTTTACTAAAAATGATTTGTCCTAAAATTGGTAATGAAAAAATTAAGTGTTCTATACAATTCTCCTGCACACTTATTTTCATTTCATCTACTCTGGAGACAACAGGGAAAATTTCAAATTTACAAGAAAGAAAAGCATAAGTGTTAATGCAGTCATATAAAATGTGACAAAAATTGCTTTCAGACTGCTTTTTGTCCTTTTTTTTAGCTCAAGGCATCCTATTTTTGTAGCAGTATTAATCTTACATATTATAACATCAAATATATGTAGAGAACCCACAAAATAATTTTTAGCTCCACAGTCCACTTTCATAATAAACTTTCTAAAGCAATGCAGCAGTGCTCCTTTTATTGTGTCTATGATTACCTGAGTGAAAATACCACAGAAGCAAAGAGATGCAGCAAGAAGATGAGTTGTCTCCATGGCATATGTCATGTACAGAGAAAAAGTACAGCTTTCATTGCAGGTTGCCTGCCAAAACCACTGGACATCTTGCCAAATGCCATCTTTTTTAAAGAAAACCATCTGTCTAACACGTTAGCAAGGCAGCCCAGGTGGACATTTGAGAAAGAAAACAGAGCAATGTGAGAGCAGCAAAATGACACTGTTACACAGCTCTCTAAGCTGGCAAAGAATTTACCCCAAGGCTCTCAGCGAGGCTTCGTTGTCCCACACTGAACAAAGCCTCCCTGTGCCAAGTCATGGCTAAAGGTTTTCACATCACGTGGGACCAGAGGAGCTGAGAGGCCTCTGTGCATCTCTGAGGAATACACTCTGGTCAAGTCCATGGGAAATTTCAGAGTCGACTGTATTTCCTGGGGAAAAAAAAACCCAAAAAAATCGGATTTGAAGAATCTCCTCTCTTTCAATTGAAAAAGTGAAACAATGGAGAACTATGTGCACAGAGTTGTATCTCATGAGCATGTCTTGCAAAACAATCAATCATCACAGGCTGTGTTGATTTCTACTATGATCATGGGAAGAAGAAATTAAGTAGAATTTTCTGTCTTCCTTTCTGCAGCCTTATTTAATGTATTTGTTTCAGAAGACTAAAAGAGAGAAGCTTAGAATGGTTGTAGGCTTGAAAACTGGTACCAAATTCCACAGATCTGTTAGCACTCAGTGCTAATGCCTTATGAAGAAGGTGGAAACTGCATAAAATGTATTACATGAGCTGGAGATCTTTGCACGTATTGGTGAGAGCTATTGCATGTGCAGACTTGATTCCATCATGAGGTCAGAGGGACCTGACTCCACAGTTTGGAAAGTGGCTGCCAATAACTACTCACCAGTGTAGAGCAATTCAGTGACAGGAGCATCAGCATAAATATATGTACACAGAAGCAAGTAACTGTTGTGTCAAGGGAATATTTAGACACTAGACAGGTCCTGGTGGATTGTTTAAATGAATTCATGAGCAATCACTATCTAGGAGATAAATCCATAACCAACCAGGAACAGACCTCACTAAACTTACCTACAGGTATTTCCATTTTTTTTTTCAATAATTCTTTAAAAAATTCTTTTTTTCAATAAATTCTTAAATATTTTCAATAATTCTTAATTTCTTCAATAATTCTTAAATTCTTAAAACACAAACTCAGAGCAACTCAGACTGCTGTCTTGAAATAGCTCTTCAACATCTTTCTGAGTTAGTCAGGGGGAAGAAGCGACTCATTTTCTTATTAGTTTTCTTGCCGCTGGTTCCTAAATACAGTACATGGTATATTTAAGAAAGTGATATTTACTCATGCTGGAAATTAATATTTCCAAATAGTTGATATTGTCTTACAGTCCTTTCTAAAAATCACTGCTATATAGTTTAGGTGATGGAAATAGTTTATCATTGTAAATAACAGAATAAAAAACAGTAAAACTTCTTCCAGAGATTTTTGTCAAAATTAGCATTGAGCTAGATTTTTGAATTTGTGAATTTCTGACACATTTTAAATGTAACATTGGAATTCTTTATCATAAGACACATGAAGTGCATTTATTGTGAATTTTTTTTAGTCCCTTTGACAAGTCATAGTTGTTTTACTAAAAAGCCCACAGCTTATCAAAAGACTTTTTGTGAAGTGTTTCAAATAAATTATATAAAATGCTTATTATTGAAGTAAACTATTTTTGAAATTTATTTCTGTACAGAACAGCAAGTAAGTTGCAAAACTGAGATTTTTCAAAATCTCGGAGTTTTTTTTTTTTTCCTGCATCAGTTCACTCTTAGGAATTTTGTTTGTTTGGTAGGGGTTTTTTGTGAGTATTTTGTTTTGGGTTTTTTTTTTTTTAAACCTGGCTTGTACTTTCATAATATTTTTTCCACCAAATATCCTGCAGGATGCATCAGTACTGATTATAACTTTTAAAGCACTTTCTTTCCTATTGATATAATGAGTCAGATTATCACCTTTACCATTTAAACTCTTACATCCCCACATATCCTCTTTTCCCTCCCTGTTATTCTCCTCTTTAAGGAAAGGACATTTCAAAAAAAAGTTTTTCTCCTTAAGGAGTTAAATTCAACATATTGCAGATACAGTTAATGTTTCATTGTTACAAATATGTGTGAATATAATAAAAATGCAGATACTGTTAATATTGATAATATATTTATAATATGAACACTTCAATTATATATTCAATTAAATTTAATTTTTTTTTCGTTTCCTGTTTACACCTTGACCTGGGCTCAGATAAATGAACCTATTGCTTAAATTTGTGCTATTTTATTTTCTTGTATGGACATTTTTCATATACACAAGTGTTTTTCAATAGCCAGACTCAATATAGTTTTTTATAAAGAAAGATCACTTTATTTACCATGAACGAAGTATCCTTGCCCTGGGCTTAAAGTAGCTGCATGATTTAAATTATAAATTAAAGAACAATCTCAACATCTGCATGTGATACAGGAGTGTTATTTCTTATGCCAAGGAAAAGCCACGCTGTCATGTTCACTGTTGTTTCCAATATTTCATTCTTAAGGTGGTGGGACCTAGAGGTGAATGCTGAATCCTCGTGTGATAGCTTACAAAATTCCTAATTGCTTTTGCCAAAACATGACTTACTAGTTTTGAAGGATACTGCTGTTACAAAGGCCTGTAGTTGGTGAGGCAGTGAAAGGGAGAGATCCAGCCCTTCTGTCGCTTCTGCTGGCAGCAGTGAAGCCAGCAAACCTTTTCATATGACAAAACAATTAGACTGCACTTGTTCATGAATAAATGAAGTCACCACAGTGCAAATAGAGTTTGTGGCCAAGTGCTTCGTGAGGAATCACTCTCCCAATATGTTTGATTTGGCTTCCAGATGTTTTCTTATTTACCCTTTAGTCCGTGAGGTTTGTGAAAGACCCTGGGCATTTGGCAAGTGCACATCTGTCAATTCGCCCGTGCACGTTCAGACCACAGCAGCAGTGGCTTCCCTGTTCCCTTTGAAATGAAGTCATGGCACAAGAGAATCCCAGCTGGACATATATCCAAAGCCACACACTGCTTCGGACTTGTTCATTTTCAGCCAGCACCAGTAGTCCCTCATAAGTTACATCATGTTTTATGGACACCTACATGCTTTCCCCTATCCCCAGTCTGTAGAACTCGAGGCATCCAGTTTCATTTTCTTACATCTTATTGTCAGAGATAATACCCGCCTCAAGAAATAGACAGAGATGTTCAGAATTCCATCAGACAAGCAAAAATTTAAATGTAAAATATACCTCTTCACAGCTGTTCTATCACTTACACCTCTGCCGAGATGATCATCTATGCTTATTTGGGCATCCAAATGTTGAAACAAAATAGAGAAAAACCACAGTACTACAGTCCAGTCTACTTCGCTTCTGCTAGAATAATGGCATAGAAAATGAATGAAACTGGCAGGTCCAGGGTCTCTTGTGGCTGTTATTATTTACCAGAGAAAGAATAAAGAACAGTTAAAAATACCAGAACATTTTCTAGCTTTTTAGTTTACCACCCAGATCCATTACTTCTAGCTATCATTGGTTTTGTTACCTATGTGCATCCCTACAAAGTATAATGGCAGGACAAAGTGGAAAGACTCTAAGTTTCTAATGTTAAAAAAAAAAAAAAAAAAAAAAAAGGATTTAAGGATATAATTTAGCTTTGTTTTTGTGCTTATCCAATGGGGCTGGAGTGAGCAGTGCATGCCTTGAGCCTGCCTGATTGAGAGTGAGTCTGTGGCAAGGGATAGGCAGGGAGGTTTGAAGCCTGGTGGAGTGTCTCTCCTTTCCCCTTTTTGGGAAACACCTCAGGGTGAGAGCCCTGTGCAGTTCATGGCCTGTGATCACCTCCCACGTTTTACTCACCAGAACATGTTTTCCCTCAGTTTCTCACTCAGTGCCTGCTGCCTGATGGTGGGAGACTGCATTTTGCCAAATGCCCTGGCCTGCATCTCTTGGATCTGAGCTGTGGCCTGTCACTCACCTACTGAGCTGTGATGGGGCTTAAAACCCCTGGTCAGTAGAGTGTAGCTAAATGAAATTTTACATACAGTAAAGAGAAGGAGTAAATTTGAACATGCCCAATGGAATTAAACCTCTTCCAGAAATCCATTGTCATTAGTGCCCAAAGGCTTTGTTAAATCTCCATTTATCCTGGCATTTATCATCTTTTCTGTCAAATGTAGCCTTCAAAGGATGCCTCCAAGTCATTGAGAGTGCTGTACTGCATGACTGCACAGTGCTCAATTTACTGCAGACACTGTAAGAACAACAAAACTCTTCATAATACATTTGCCCATCCAGGAAGCATCAGTTTCATTTAGCCAGAATCTCCACTTTTTTTCAGTTCATTTCTATGTAAAACTCAAGGTGCTGTCTCTGATCTGTTAAGCTCTGTGTGATTTGTTTCTTGGCCTTAACCAAGGCAGTTAATGTCAAGATTGTCACATCACATTTACAGCCTTTCCAAGCTACTGGACACCAGTCTGAGTCAGTTCAAATCACTTAAAAAGGGAAATTCAGTTACAACGTAAGCTAACAGCTAGAATTGCAAGTCTAGTCACGTACCTAGAAATGCAGCAGTGTTCCTGAGAATCTGGGTACTGGAATTAATATCTTGGGTTTTTCCTAGAATACATCAGACAATCTTAAAGTAAACCTGTTTCCCAGCACAGAATGTCTATTAGAAATATCCTCAATGAATGACTCTCTTTTCCAAACAGCTCATGAAGAAAATAATATTATTTATCAATTTTATTGTCTTTAGAGGTATGGAATTTTTAGTAACTACAAAATAAGAAATAAAAAATTGGATAGATTCATTGTATTGCACTGCTGAGGGAACAATGTGAAACACAAAACAATTCCTCTAACCTATGATTTGCCTAAATTTTTGTTGGCTTAAGTTCCCCCACTGCTGACTTACTAAGAGTGACCCTTGGCTCCCAGCAGAGCAGTGCACAGTTGCAGACACCTGAACAGGTGCCCATTAACCAAGAGGCAGTGAACTGCAGCATCATCTGAGCACTTCAAGGGGAAGAAAATGAAGCTGGGGAAACACAACTGCACTTTAGCTGTATCCATATACGGATTAGAAGAAATTAAAGACACCATAAAGAAAAAAACCAATGAGAATCCAAACCAACAGAAAAAATATAAAGTTAAAAGTAGTTGTTAAAATGTTGATAATAAAGAGGATGAAAAGTTAGTTTCCTTTTCTCACCTAGAACTTATTATTATTATTGTCACTCCAAAAACAGTCTGTGAAAAAACCAACAAACTATATGGAGAATATATTGACTCTTTGAAGCCTTTTGAAATGATACTGTCTTGAGGAGATGTTACAGGTAATAAAACACAAAAAAGTGGCCTTTTCTGCAGCAGTAACTTAGAGTCAGAGTTTTATGAAAAAAAAGAGAGAGAGGTAACTCAAACAATGTGCACATCTTTGGTCAGAATCATAGTGAAATAGAAGAAAACATTAGTAGCCATATTTTTGAGACACATTTTTCTCAGGCCAGAATTTTTTTATTATTTTTTATGTGCTTGTAATCATAGCACTTTATTTAAGGGCTTACTGACACAGAGCAGTACCTGGATACTCAAATAGTCCCATCTATTTCAGGGTTACTTGCTTTCCCACTAGGATTCTAGTGACACAAAATAAGACTTCAGGAACAAACAGTGATTCAGAAATTCTTAGTAGGCATCTAATTAGATTTTACTAATTAGTTCCTATTAAGTTAAATTGGAAGTTAAAAATACACTCAGTTAGACACCAGAAATGGAACTAGGATCCCTGAAATTCTCCTTATCACAATAGCGTTGGAACTTGCTGCTGAACTGTTTATTTGTTGAGAGGATTACAACGCGAAATATTGAACACTGAAGATCAGTGAAGGCAAGAAATACTTTGTTTCATTTCAGAAACTGTCTGTTTTGGCATATAGTACCCATGGAGAGTTTCAGCCCAAGGTTCAGGATTCTTGTGTCCCATGTATGCTGCAGATTGAGACATTTCTTTGGCCACATGTGATAACAGGGCTGTGCAACAACATCAGTACTGCTGGGGAGAGGAATGACAGAGCTGGAAGAAAAATGGGCACAAAGAAATCTGTGATATTTATCAGACTCCAAATGAATTGGGATTACACATATACATATACACATACATATACATTATACATTATACATATTATACATAATACATATACACATATGTATAGTTGATGATTTGAATTTTCTGCTCTTACTAGCTTTTTATATTGCTGGAAACCCATTACAGAGCAAGCAACCCAAACCCTTTAGAGCCAGCTTTGACTCAGAGCAGTCAGAGCCAATAGACTTTGGCTGTTGATGTTAAACGGCTCAGGATCATCAGAGGATCAGAGAATGATTTGGGTTGGAAGAGACCTCCAAAATCCATGCAGTTCCAACCCACTTGCCATGGGAAGAAACTGTTAGATCCAATAGATCATTTTGCTCAGGGGCTCCATTCTCACGTGGTTGTGATCAAAAGAAAAATGTCTAATAGTATCTTGCTAAGATCAAACAGAAAAAAATACTCAGCCAAGGAGATTATATCAAACATTTTGGGGATAATATGGCAAGTCAGTGAGGATTGTGGCAAAGGCTTAATTCTCTCTTCCAGTGCATCAGCTTTAAACAAGGCTGTTCTGCTACTGGTATCAGTGGACTTGCGCTTGTGAAATGGATACAGGGATCATGCACAAGCAGAAGCTTCATGTCACTTAGAGACTGCCTTGTTTATGCTGGGATTTTTGGTAGAAATTCTAAACTTCTTTTTTCATTCTTAAGAGGTAGGTCTTTTGTAACATTATTTTTATGGCAATTTAAATAGTGCTATCTATAATGATCATTGTCATTGGTATTACAATTTCCACTATTTTTTGGCAGCTTTCCTAAATTAAATGAATATTTGCTGCTACAAAAGTTTACAGCTTCTCTTGTTGACTTGCCAACAAGACAGCAGTGACAAACTACAAAAAGGATAAACTGGATTTCTGGCTTCATCTGGTGTAGGTGGCTTAATCAGAATGAGAATTTCTATGCGTGTGGTAGGTATACACTGAATTAAGAGTAGATATAATGTCCCATGAGACCTGTTTAATGTAGATAAAGTGGTGGGATGAGGCATTTGTGAGTTCAACGTCATGTCTACATCCCAAACGGACTCCTCAACACTTTGTGCCATTGCAAGTCATTATAGGGTGAGTTGTATATTTGTTCAGTTTGTCTAGGACTTTGTGCATTAGACGCTGACATGTGCAAAAATAGAAATACTTTAATTGAAAAAGAAGGGAAATATTGCTTAGGATTGGCATGCAAGGCTTTTTTAATCCTTTGCTGGTAAACCTATAGGAAATTTACTGAAAGTATCCTCTTTCTGGGCAAAATGTCACAGGGTAAAATTTCAGCTTTTTAACTGTTTTATTTTCAAATATTTCTATTTGAATTAAAAAAGAAAAGGAATGGAGGCCTATCTATTTATTGGACATTTTAAAAAAACTGTTTTCTACCAAAAACAGTGTGAAGATTTAAACATTCAAACGTAAGTGCAATTGAAAACAAGAAGTGTTGCAAATAATTTTATATCATATTTGCTGGCTGTTCTGTTGGAAATATTTTTCAACAAAACCAAGGTATGACAATAATAGGAAGAATAACATGTGTTAATGAAATGACTGCTATGTATTACACACTTAGCTCTGTGAATAATTGCTGAACTGACCCAGATCACAGCAGGATGAACATGAGAAACAATTGTTCAAAGGACAAAGGGGAAAAGAGAGTAGAAGAGGGTGAAAATCACCCAGTTTGTGATGCCTGCAAGGGACATAGTGCTGATATCCAATAGTTTAATAATAGCACAAGACTCAAGGGGCTGTTCCTCCCTGACTCAGCCTTAATTGGGAAGGTTAACTTCAAAATTGTTTCCTTGGCAAAACCTTTCCTGAATATCATTTCAGGAAATATTCTATATTTCCTGAATATAGATAGCTAAAATACCCTAGGTTTATACACCCAGCCTATTAGTCTTGGGTGGGAGGTAATAAAAAATACATTCTTTCCAAACCAGGGAACTAGGTAAAGTATCATGATTTTCTATAAGCTCATAACATTTATTCAGATGCATATCAAATGCCTTGGTGGTGTAGTATAAAAAGGTTTTTTAATTGTGAGTTTTGTCTTTTGCTCATTGATATTTAACTGCTTGGTGTAAGTTTATATAAAAAAATTCAAGCCATCTTCATAGGAAAAAGTTATTTACAAACTTGAGCTTCTGTTTTTAATATTTTAAACACTTAAATATTTTTAAAAGGAGGAAAAAATTCAAAATTACTCCTGTGAGGCAAGCAATTCTTACAATTTTTATAATTTTATAATTATTTTCTGAGGAAATATAGGTCAACATTTCTTTGACTTTCTTTGTCAGGGATTTTTAAATTTAAAATTTACAGTGTAGAGAAATGACAACAGGTGAATGTTACCCAAGTAAAACCAACTATTTTTAAAAAACATTTCTAAACTGTCTGATCAAACAAAGTACGTAGAATTGCTAGATAGGTAATTTAAATTTTTTTTTTTTTTTTTTTTTTTTTTTTTTTTTTTTTTTTTTTTTTTTTTTTTTTTTTTGTAAGTGAAAAAATATTTTTTTGAAACTTTTTATTTAACAACAGAATGCACCTGTTAGGACACCTGCTAGTTTTGACGTAAGTGAAAAAATGAGCAAGAAAACTAAGAAAGCAGGAATGAAATTATCATCATCTAAATTAAACCTAAATGCTCTGCAGGTTAGCACTGGAAAATTTGGCTAAAAGTTTGACTATGAAAAACATGACTGCTTTTGGAAAGTATTTTTAACGTCCAGATATCCAAGTTGTCAGATGAAACTCTGTTGAGGGAACAACTGCTATAGGGAATGTAAAAGCAGGGATTAAGGACATTTAAGTACTGTACTTAGGTTGTTAGAGATTACATTTTTCTAATTTAAGATACTGTATATGTTTCATTCTGAGTCACAGAAGGAGGAAAGTAAGGATATATAGTTAATACAAATTGCTAGGAATAAAAAATGGGGAGAAAAATCCCTACTGCCTTTATCCTAATTTGCATCTGCACTTAAGAAGAAGAGTGACTATAATTGCTTTAGAGGAATGCAAGTGAAATAAGCTAAATTAATACTAGTTATGAAGCAAGATTAAAGAAGTTCAGGTTTTTTTCCTCACTTAAGAAGAGGAGATTTCACAGTGACATTGCTGAATTTTCTAAAAATATGAGGAGTGAAGATTACCAGAAGCAGAGAACAAAACATTAAGACAAAAATGAACTTACAAAATTGGCAAAAGAGAAGATATATACAGAACTGTTTCAGATAAATAGGGCTGCTCCTAGAGAATATTTTAGCAGAAGAGAGCAGACATGCAAACTCAGGAGAAGAGAGACAGTCTTCTAAGCAAAAAGTTGATGCAATTTAACATAAAGAAAACCAGAAACTGAAACTTAGGTTTCAGAAATGAGTCTGGACAAACTGATAACAAGAGACGCTTTCAGCTAAAACTCAAGCAACTTTTTTCAAAGTCTAAAAAAAGAAGGAAGGGTTGATTTGGTGTTTTTTTTTTTTTTTTTTTCCTCTTTACTCCTCTCTTCCTAGGCATACATGTTTAATAACATGTGATTTCAAAGTAGATTTGTTGCAGTCATTCCTGAGCAAGAAGGTCAAGAAATCCTGTTGATATTTACACTAGTCTATGGATAATAGCTGGAAGTAGATGTTTGTGCATTTTGGAAGGATGGAGACATAATGGGGAGTAGCAGGAACAGAAATCAATAATGTATATTTTGTGTGTGATTTGAAATAAGAAGCATTGGCATCTCAAGAAATACAATCACATTCTGATAGCTTTTGTAAAAAATTATGGGTAACTGATATTACAGGTTTAAATACTTTAAATTTTGATTTATTCTTTTACTTAAACAGTGTCTGCATAGCAAGAGCTAATAATGTGTTCTTGATCAACCTTTGTACACTAGCACAGAGCTGCTGTCCTAGTAGAAGTCTGCTGTTACTTTAAAAAGAACATGAAATTCTGTGGTGATCCCACATCTCAGGAATACCTGTGATTCTCACATCTCAAAAAATGAAACACTAAATTGAAAATAAAAAAGTGAAGAATGAAGAGGACAATCAAATGTAGGGAATCCTGTATTTGTACATCAGGGAATATTAAACTGCATCTGGGAAGTCTCAGTCTGGGTAGAGGTGACTAGAAATATGACATGACCAGAAGAAAGAAATTAGAGCCATGAAGAGCCTTTTTAGGAAGTGATTTATTCACTGTGTCCCCAACAGAGACAAAGAAGATGGAGATGGTTTGTAGAAATTTGTCAGGGAGCCATTAAAAGAAACATCAATGACACTCAATTACACTGTGCAACATTTTGTCACAGTATACTCTAGATACTGTATCTTAGATTGTTTCTAAAAGTAATTATGCAAATTCTTGAAAGAAAGTATTGTAAACAAAATTGTTGGAAATTCTTTCAGACAGAAAATTTCTGAAAATTAGGGAAGCAAACTGGAAGCAAGGTATTTCTCTCTATTTGACTATTTTTACATGCTAATCCTAAACATAATCCAATTCTAGTAATCACAAAATGCAAGATACTTGACTAGGTGGACCCTTGACTGATACAGGACAACTTTTTCTGTATGGATACAAATAGTATCCATATAGCACTATGTAAGGCAAATACTTACCTTTTAGCTGAGCAGAGGGAAAAAATGTTCAGAAACAGTAAAACTGCTAGCTGTTTGCACATGCTGACATTTTAACAAATATGGTTTTTAATTATATTGTGAAAGAAAATGACATTTTAGGTTTCCACTTCACTAGTTTGATAAATCAAATCTGTTTCAAAATTCTGATTAATTTCAAACACTTTCTGACATGGTGCAAGAACACGTGTATTGATGCTGATTACATAACAATTTATAGCACAGCTCCCTTTGGAACTTCTTTGAGTATCTCTTTCCTTACCATTTTTATGGGATCTTTGTGGTCTTCATTATTTGTCATTTATGGATTAACTGTTTCATATTTCACTGAAGTTACTTTTTCTGATAGCTTGCTTTGATCACTTTTGGTACCAGAGCTAAGAACCATCTTATTACCTACACATTTCGTATTATGGATAATCCTGCCACAAATCTTCTCTTGATCCTTGCAGTTATCTGCTGCTAGCTCTGTGGAATTTTCATTTCCAGAATTTCAAGGTTATATACAGTAACACAGCAGGTAAGACAGGCGTGTTACCTTCTCTGCTTCAACACACTTGTTTTGCTTGCTTGTAATTGAATCTGAATCTATTTGTTGTTTTATTAATTACATTCTGTTGTTTTAGCAGAAGATTGAGATGTCAATTACTCATACTGTATTTACAGAATCAAATATTTCCATGGCTTTTTCTTTCTTTTTTGGTCCCACGAGGAAGATCGTCACATAAACCAAACCTTTCATGACAGATGTTTGTCTTACATAAATATTTATGTAATATGAGTTCTGGGCCCTTCCAAAATCCTGTCTGTGATGTTGAATGGTTTTGTTTGCAAGATGTTTTTCTTTGTAATTTTCAGTGTAGATCATCTTTGAAGTGATTGAAAATCTTTACCTCTTGCTTTTGTCTAAAAAGAACAAAGATAAAACCTTATTCCCATTTGTTCCCACTGCAAATTTTCACACTTCTGAAGACCTGTCATATTTTTCCTGTGTGTCCAGTTCTCTAAGAGAAACCTAGATCTTCTAGCTTTCAGAAAACAGGTTTTCTAGTTCTTTGATCATTGTTTTTGCTCTCTTAGGCATTGTCTTCTAATAGTTTTCATCATTTACTGTATGAGGAGTAGGACAGAGGAGGATAAAAGGTCTAAAATAGCAAAAGATCTCAAATATTTTGTTTTAAACATTGTTTTGCATTTAAAGTTTTAGGTAATATATAAAGCTGTAGGAGTCTTTTAGTTGAAGACTTCATATAGATTTTTCCCTCTTTTTCCTCCCTTAGAGAAACTTATGTAAAAATCTTCAAGTATACAACAGCAGTAGTATGTTAACTAAGTAGTATGTTAACTAAGCAGCAGTTAACTATGTTAAAACATACATTTGATTGAAATGCAGATTTACAAAAAACAATAAGAACTCATCTGTGGTTTAAAGAAATGGCTCTATTGATATTTTGTGTTTCTTCCTAGGTTTTATCTGTCTCCGACTTCAAACGAAAGCAAACAAAAAACCAACAAAACAAACAAACCAACAAACCTGAGAAATGGATTTGCTTATATATAACAAAACACTTGATTATATATGCTATTAATCCATGTCATTATTCCATTTACTCTAAGGTGAAACTTGTTGTTACAACTATGGTTGCACAATTGTTTTTTTGCTTGTTGACATTATGACTTCTATATTACATGTGCACAAATTATAAATTAAAATTAAAAACATCAGAATATGCTTGTGTGAATATGTTATAACTATTGGGCAGTGGTTTATAAGTGAGATATCAAAAAGGGGACAAGTAACATCAGTGCTGAAAAGATTAAAGAAACATGATTTTGAAAACAGGCAGCCATATGCCAGGATCAAAAATAAAGTATGTAGAATAAACATAGATATTGTATGAGGAACGAGGTATTGCGAATGAGAGACAAGTGCTGAAATCAAAGAAGTATCATACAGTGAAAATGAATGTGGGATGTGGGGACTTTGATTGGGAGATGCAACTCCATGAGGCAAAGCAACACAAATTCATCAATAGAGCAGACGGCAGAACAAGGAAGTTAAAAGAACATCTTAGATCCTGTCAAGAAGTGTCCTAAATCACTCAGACTTCCTTGCAAAGTCATCAGGACAGCAGCTGGCAGGGTCCTAATGGGACTAGAAAACATCAACACCTACTTTGAAAGAAGACTTCTAGAATAATACAAACCACTGAGGGAATTTCCAGTCTTGAGTAGGAGTGAAATATCCTTTATATAGAACAATATCCATACATAGCTACTGTCAAGTTAGCCAGTAAACAGTTATAAATTGTATATCCAATATTATTTTACATAATCTAATTATACAAGCACAATATCTACTTAAATTGTCAGGATGACATGGTTCAGTCTCCATGGAGAAGGCACAGATAGGTTTTCCTGTTCATAATGCACATTACATTTTGTGGAACTGCCTAAATGATTAAATTTCAGATTATAAGGATATGAAGATTTAAAGAGTTAATGTTCTTCAGGATGCATATCCTGTGTGTATATATTGCATAATCAAGAGTGTATATAATTCAGGTACAGTTTTATTAGACATTCAGTCTTTTTTTTAAAACTGATTTCACAACTGGAGCCCAAGAGCCTTAAATTCTCTTTCCTCTTCAATGTCCCCTCCTTCCTTCCCCTTTATAGAAATATGTTTTTCTCTGTTGCATAAATGCTTTCTCTGTTCCATAACTGTGAATATTCTTTCTCCAGCTTCCTTCATCACACAAAAGTCATATTAAAGTTCAATGACAAGAGGCAGAATACAAAAAAGTGGCATTAACAGCAACTTGATTTTAATTTCATTATATGATTAAGATTTCTTTTCCTCTCTATTCCCCCTTTTCCTTATTTTTTTTTCTATTCCCATTTCCACATTGTCCCTCATCACTGTTTTCCTCTGCCTTTCCTGCCTGTGATATGCTATGTTTTTTCACTTAAAATGCATTAGATTAGTTTTATTTCTACTAATTTTTTAGCTTTATTTCTAGTGGAGAAACGACTTTTTCCCTCAATGATTATATAATAAAGAATCTCAAAAAATAAACAGTTGTTTCCATTAAGAAATTTGCAGAAGCTGTAGAAGCTTCCTAATGGAGAAAGCAGAAGGCTGTGGACAGTGGTGCAAATAATCAGCTCATACCCTTCTAACAGAAAAGAGAGAGCTAAATGAGTGTGAAACTGCACAATAATCAATCTCCTATGGGAATAAGACTCTGCTGCATTTCATTAGAGATCGTTTCAAGGACAAGATGGAAATGACAAGACTCAGCAACTGTACATAAGGCAAGAGCAGGCTGACTAGAGCATCTCTTACAAAGGGCATAATTCTGCCCTCAATAGCCTTGCACTCTTTTTCATCTACCCAATAACAAATGCAAAAAAAACCAAACCAAAACAAAAAACAACCCACTGACATGCAGTACATGGAATTCGAAACAGCAGGACAGGAAGCAGTGACATTTGAAATGTGAGTACAAGAGTATACTGAAGTCCTGCTTTGGGACTGCCATTCTGCTACAGTGGCACACAGTAGAAGTAGAACTAGAGGCTGAGTGGTTCCTCATTGCAGTTACAGCTTACTGGTGGTGGGGCCCAGCAGAGGAGTGCTGATCCCTTTCTGGTCATCAGCAAGAGGACATGTGGAAATGGAATGAAGCTGCATCAGGGGACGCTCAGACTGGGCATTAGGAGAAGGTCCTTCACCCAGAAGGTGGTTGGTCACAGGCTCCTAAAAGGAGTGGCTATAGCACCAAACCTGTCAGTGTCCAATGAGCATCTAGAGAATACTCTTAGTGATCCTGTTTAGTGTTGGGCAGTCCTGTGTGGGCCTGATATTTCTAGGTCTGAGAGATCTTAACCTGCTAGCAGCTGCTAACATTTTCCCAAGGAAAAATTTCTCAAGAAAGCTTCTTCTCAAAACCATCTTGGCAAACAACTACCCTTTCTCAAAACTATCTTTCTCCAGGTGGTGTTTCGCTGTTTCTCTAGTTAACCAAAGGGATTAGAGAGGTGTCATTCCTATTCACCAATCACGTTAAGTCTGTATGAGAACACCTTATAAAAGGTAGTAAAAACTAGACAATAAAGCCTTTTTTTCTATGCTCTTTGCCTTCTGAAATACTTGGAATCTCTCATATTTCTTTCGTGTCCTACAGCAGCAGTTCTGTGAGGAGCAGTGGCCTGGACTCCATGATCCTTATGGGTGGCTCCCATCTTATGGCATTCCGATTCTATGAGATTGAACAGTTGTCCACAAAAGCAAATCTGTTTAACAAAAACACCCTGATACTTTCATGCTGCTCATGTATTACCTTTGCTTTTTAAGTAATTTGTGACAGTCCATATTTCAGATTTACAGAAACATCATAAGTAATTCTGTTGCCTGGAAACACATCAGAAGTGAATTTTAGATCCAGCTACAGCAAGAGAATACTGGAGATCTGCTTAGGTTTGATATGAAACAGCTGAGACTCCTGTCCAAGTGCAAAATTCTTTTAGGTCCTGAAAGATATATTCTGATGAAAATATTTTAAGCCTTTGAAAATACAACATTGTGAATTTAGAATGAGCAATTAGGTTTATTCGGGTTTTATTTAATTAAACTCTCTGTACTTAAACCAGATTAATCCCTCTAAAAGGAGGATCTGCAATCAGTCAGACTTCATAGTTACATGTTTGAAATTTCTGTTTTCTTGGGTTTTCGCTTGGTTGTTCCCTCCACACCCTTTAGGATCAAGTAAACATTCACACAATGTTTTGAGGGGGCCATGCATGCTTGAGTACATCTTTATTACAAACAAAGCCATCTCTAGAAACCATGGCAGTGCAGCTTGACAGGAATGAAGGACAAGTGTGGCCTAAGAATATTTGTAATTGCGACCAGTGGATGGATGGCTCGGGGAGCTGTCCCTTGTAAAACAAAACCAAAAAACCAACGAGCAAAGATTGAAGCATAAAACCATAGGAAGCTCTGAAAAGAATTTCCAGGGCTGGAGATAGTTTTCCTTTCTGTAAGAGTAGATGTGTTCAGAGCAAGCTGGTGTGCTCAGAGAGCTGGTATCAGAAACCTGGAATCTGAACCATGAAGGCTGGAAAAGACCCTTAAGATCATTCATTAATTCATAAACCTGTCACTATCACTGTCATAGCCAGCACCAAACCATGGCCCCGAATGCCACATCTACACGTCCTTAAAAGAGATCCAGGGCCTGGGACTCAGCCACTTGGGCTTTGGTAGGGGCAGCAGAGCCTCTATGCACCGCAGCAACCCCTGCACCCACAATCCTTAACCAAAGATCTTACACTTGCAGCCACAGGAATGGTGTATGGGAAATGTACTTTAAGACTCCATTGGTCAAAAAAAAATCTGATCTTGAAGTACCATGTAAACAGCAAAGAAAAGGGTTTTTCACCTCACGAACAACATGCAGGCAGCTGTTTGCAGAGCCTGTGCTGCAGACCTGGGATTGTGTATGGGATGCAGATGGAATCCCCTGGGTATGGGGTTTCTGTTTCACGTCAGTTACCTTCTGAAGGATTCTTTGCTGCACTTCAGAAGCCCTTTCCTTCCTTTTTCAATAGTTATCTATACTTACCTATATTTATATAAATGTGTGTATGTATAGCAATCTATCTACTTTAGGCTTTTATAATTTTTTCAACTTCCTAATAAAATATAAAAACATCTGCAAAAAATTCATGAATTTCTTAAAATAGGAAAGCTTCCTGAGTATTTAGAAGATGAAATAAAATAATCAAATTCCCTCACCAAATCTATACCAATATTTATTTTCTTTTGATTGTTTTTAGTATTTTCTTTTTTCTTTTTTTTCACAGCTATGTCCTACTTCAGGATTGAAGATAATTTTCTTAACTCTGTTTCTGTAAAGATCAATAGTGAGCTGATAAAGCAGACATCTGAAGGACATGCAGAATAATTATGAGCACTGGCATATCATGGTTGGGACTTTAATTACCTGTTAGAAGTAGCCTAGATGAGATGATAATAATTATAATAATTATAATAATAATATTGGATAAAGTATTTTTGTCTTTGCTTTACTTACCATGCCCAGAATTATTTTTTTTACAGTTTTGGATGCTTAGTAGATTCATAGGTTCTGTTGCTATTAGTATATAATATAAATCATTGGGGCAGAAGACACCAGGAAGTACAACTGAGTTGCTTTCAGGAAATGATTGTTGCACCTTTTATTGTAGAGTCAAAAAAAGAATTCAGTTCTGCCTCTTTGTATCAGTTTAAAGGAGCTCACTGCCTGTTGCTAGAACAATTGGTCAATTTAGGAGGATAGTGTCCCCAGTCCAATCCATATTGCCATTTCAAATCAAAATCAGTAATCATTTCCAGCATGATTGTGGTTTCCTACAAGTGCTAGAAATGTAAGTAAAGAAAGAGGAATTTGACTCTTTAGCCTGGAATGAAGATGTCAATCTACAGAACCTGTCAGAAAGCCATGTGAAGAGAGCAAGGAGAGCACTGCAATATCATCATAACAAACATACTGAAAAGACACATAATTTTACTGTCAGCAAAATTTTCTTGTGTGTTAAAAGGACTTGAGATCAAAGCAAACAGTTTAACTACCTCAGCACAGAATCTGCTTGAACCGAAATCTCAAGCCTCAAAAGAACAAAGCAGTCTGTGTTACCAATTGTCTGACTGAGATGGGTTCATTGACTGTAATATGCTGAGAGACATCAGAGTTACCAAGGACATAAAAAACAGCTGTACTGCAATTACCTCCATGCAGGCTGGTCAGATGTCACACTGGAATGTGAATCAGATGTTTAGGTGTTTCCACGGAGTGTCCAGATAACAGGCCCAGAAGAGCACCACAGCCTTGGACTTGCTTCAGAGCAATCTGCAGGACTTGGCTCAATCCCAGGATATTCTGATTCTATGATTCTCAAGATTCAACACCAATCTGTTAAAAAAAAACCAACAGCAACCAACCAAAAAAAAAAAAAATCAAAACTAAAACAAACAAACAAAAAACCCACAGAAAAACCACACAAAACCCAAACGAAATCAAAAAAGCCCAAACAAACAAACAAACAAACAAAAACAAAAAACAACACAACATCAACAAACAAAAAACCCCCCAGCAAACAAAACCCCCCCAAAAACAACAAACAAACAAACAAAAAAAGAGCACTTTCTTGCTGCTATAGGGAATTAAAACCCCATGGGCAAAGGACCATTCCAGAAATGCCACAGCAATCGGCTCACCTATAGAGAAGCAAAAGAAATAACCTCAGGTAAGTTAAACTTCACTAAGAGGAATGATGTGGAAATGCAGAAGATTAAAAGATAGCTAAGATAATTTCATCCCTCTGTTGAGTTTTTAATGTTACTGAGGATGCCATACTGGCAGTATCATGGCAGTACAAAATAGCTGTTGGGAAGACTTGAGAAGAGGGAAGGAAGATATTCAAAAAGGTGGAGTAGCATCTAAATGAGGAAAATAGAAATAATCCAATATAGCATATGACCCAAAAGATCATAAACTGCAAATTTGCATACAAAAATATAATGTAATAAGAATTACATTAATAAGTGGGCAACTTAATGGTATCAAAAGCAGTATCTGATCCATTTTCCTTTATTAGAAGTGAAGAACCTGCCCAGAAAGTAATTTTATTTTGTAACAGAAAATGAGTCATTTGACTGAAGATGCATAAAGATGATTAAAGACAGCCATGTGCTTGAAATAAGAGTTATACATTTGGATTAAAACAGGGAAAAAAGAAAAAAAGATTACTATTTTAGTATAAACCAAGTGATTTGCTAAAAGTAAAACTACTTTTGAGACCTTCATTGATGTAAACAGAAGTCTGAAAAAGCAACCCTTCAGAAGAATGGACATTTTAACCCATGACTTGGAGAAAAATAGACTTCACTATTGGTATTGTTAGGGTTTTGTTAGGGCTTTGCTAGCATTTTGTAATTGTGGAGTTCAGTTTCATTCTTTTTGCACTGTTAGTGTATCAAGTTTGTAAACTCTGTAAAGTTTGCAAATCCTATTAAATTTCTTGTCTTTGTGTGTATTTTGCTCTACAAAGGAAGAACGTAGGTGTTAACAAAATCTTCATTTTTGAAGCAACATTGACAGACACAAAAATCAAGAGGTGAACACACTGCATTCTTCGCTAATCAAAAATAAAACACCAATTTGTCAAATAAAACAATACTGATGTCAAATTTGCCCTTTTTTGCTTAAGGTGCAGAATTTCCCCCCCAGTTCAGAAACATATGGCTCACCAAAGAAATCAAGTTTTTATTCTTTTGACCTTTCAGATCACTCACAGCCTTCTTTTAATTTATAGTTCTTTACATAACTGTTATATTTTCCCAAGGACTGTCATTTTCATCCTTTAAAAATTAAGATTCAGTGGCTGCACAGACCTGTGTAGGTGAAACATATTCCAGCTCAGCTGCTGCTGTCTCCTGGTTACCTCGCCTGCCAAGATTTCAGGCTCTGGGATCTGACTGACCTCGTTGTCAGCTCAGCACTGTTTCTCCACAGCTAACATGGTTGTAGACATTCTGGTGCTGTGCACAGCACATGCCAAAGCCTGCAGGAGCAGGGGTCAGTGTGCCTGGAGTCTGTGTAGCTGTGTGTTTTACCTAAACTACACTGTGTCTTTTCAAACACGGGGAAAGGTTGCTTTATCTCCATACAACCTTGTATTCTGTTGATGTTTGGCACTTCAGGGCAGCACACATTTTTTCCCAGCAAATCAGTGTAAACTGATGGGGTGGATGTCTTTGTCTATTAAAATTGGGATGGAGTTCCCAACTGCATGACCAAATGAATGCCTACTGTTATTTCAAGGGTACTCATCCAAAGATAAAGGTAAATATGTGGGTTTGAATGTATTTACTCCAGAAGGTCAGTTTGCTTTAACCAGAACGTTTCAAACATCTGTTTTACAAGTCAAACTATTGGAGGAATGATGCTTAGACAGCTATATTATTCCCTTTGGAATAATCTGCTCGTTCTCAGCCATGTTGGTTTGCATATACCCTGCTCTTATTGTATTTGTACACGTTGTACTATTACACAGAATTATCCTCCATAGGATGCTATTCGAAATATTTTGCAGTGTGAGGTTTTAAAGTGACCTTGTGAATGCTGCAGGTAGCATTTCCTTCTCCACACAGAGGTCACAGAAAGCCCACATCAAGTCAAGTGGCTCTCTAGCAAACCTGAGACCACTTGTTTTTTCACACGTAAACTTAGATAAATAAATATTTTTTCTAAACCTACACACACATACAAACACACATAACCCAAAACCAATCCCCCCAAAAAACACAGGGGATGGTATTGTCCCTGCTTATACCCATGACTATGAGGTATTTGAAACATAATAAGCCGAATCAGCTGAAATAAAAGTAGAAATTGATAGTGTCTTTCAGATCTTTCTCCCACATATTTTCTGGTAAAAATAATAATACAGTTTTAAGAGATTGTGTAGTTGCAGTAAGAAATATTATGATTTCCACAGTAGCATCCATACTTTAGCAATATCTGAAATACAACACAGCACCTGAGTCCAACAACCTGGTTGGGTGCAGTAAAAGGTAGCAAGCTTTTGCCTTGCATTTGTAATATTGTCAATAACAATAGTCATTGCAATAGTCATATAGCAGTAGTCATCACTATGTGATACAACCAGTAATTATTTTGAGTTCAGTGGGGAATTTATATGAAATAAATGAACATGCTGTAAGCCGTTTGTTGGGTATATACAGAAATATTTCATCTGTCAGAATGATTTTTGCATATAAGCTATTAGAATTTTTACTGGTGAAAAATCTTTGCCTTTTTCTTTTCTGAACAGAAGTAATTTGCCATAGTGACAATATATTTTTTAATTTTTTTATTTTGCCTGTATGTCTTTGATAAGCACAGCTGAGGTTAGGAGAATTTTGCATGGTGAGTTGCAGTGTAAAAGTCAATTTTAGCATGCAAAATTCTCTGTTTCCTTAACACAGAATAAAGCAAGTAAAGCATTTGTAGTACATGAATTAAAATTTGAAGTTTCCATCCTCCCCTTCCGTTTCCAGCTGGAAAAGGGAAATAGTTCTTTCTTTTTCCTTTTTTTTTTTTTTCCTTAGGACAGAAATACTTTTGCTGAGAACTATCTTCACACAAAAGCTTACAGGGCTGAATATGATGTCTTGTCTTATCACTTCTGAACAGACTCTGGAGTTTGAAAAGACTTCTGAAATTTGCTTAACTTGCCGTTTCCTAATATAATGAGGAAATCAATGTGTCTTGCTTTTAGAAATGCTGGTGGCTTCAGAATAATTTGAGAGTCAGCAAGGATAAGCAGAAATGAAACTGCAAGTACTTGCTCATCAATGAAATATCTGAGATGATTTAGAGATAAAAATGTGCTAATTTACTATTGTCAGGGAGAATATGTCATTCAGACATGCTCACTAGTCTGAGCATTTTTTGAACAGGCTAATTCAGGCTTTGGGAGCTTCTGAATGAAACCTACAGGGGATATCCATACCCACCACACTGCAGCTGAGCAGGGCTGCAAAAGGGGATAGCAGCAGGGGTAACAGCTCTGGGGAGTGAAATGCAGCAGTGGCAAGCATGAGCTCTTCAATGAGCAAAGCCCAGACCTTCACTCCCAGAAACCAGCCTAAACCCAGACCTGGTAACTGGTCACTGGAGGAAATCTAAAATTGTTAGAGAATATATAAATGAGAAAATGCTTTCATGTTTAAAGAGCGTCAACAAATGTATCGCAAATACAGCACAAAGGGAATTCTTGCAATAGGAAAATGATTTGTGGAGTACAATCCAGATGTACTTATCTTTAGCACTGTGTATGTACCTTAGCATTCCTTAGGATTGTTGCTGGGGGTTTGGGGGAGATTTGAGTTTGTGTGTGAAGTAGAGAAGCTGAATTTCAGTTTGACATTCAGGTAATTTTCCAGTCAACTGCTGCTATAGAGGATTATTTGAATGAGACCACGCTAGTTTTAATGAAGTCCAAAGTTAGATACAGCAGTATGTAGGTTTAATGCAGAAGTTATTTAAAATGACATTTTACACAGAGCTATTTGAAAGATTGCATTTTGATTTGGTTCCTCAACCAAAATTTTGTAAAAAGGCTTATTTCAGAAAAACTGTTTCGATCAGCTTGAAACATTTTTATATTTTAAAAATTATTTTTGAGATCAGTTTCATTTTTCTCAGTTTTAAAATAGAAACTTCAAACATTAACAGAATAAAATGGAACATTAGGTTTTTTTTGTTGTTTGTTTGGTTGGTTGGTTGGTTTTTTCTGGAGTTTTTATTCTTGTTTCAAGAAAAAATAGAAAAATACCTTCTAAATTTAATTTACCCCCAAAGACCAGAGTTTAATTACATATCATTTAAAGCATAAATTTTCTGCCTGTTTATAAAATCTGTATCTAACTTTTTCATTGTTTCTTTGCAATTCTCTCCTGTTTTGGTATTCTCTCCTCTTACATGTTGACGAACATTTTTCTATTATAGGATTTGACTAGATTCCTAATGTTTTTGGAGAAATTCTATCCTATCAGCAATGACTGTTAAAACAGGTCCACTTTTATCCATCTGAAATCTTACTACTGACCTTAATTCTGCCTGTACAGTAGAATCTTGACAAACCTTCAGGCCTTTTTTTTTAATATGAGGGCTGTTCTTAAACCTAATCACTCTGCACTTTCACACAAAGACTCAAAGGATGCCCCTCTGTATTCTCAATGTCTGCTCATTCTTCACACCAGAGAGTTTTAGATTACAAACTGAAAACAATTAAAGGCTTTAGTGGCTGAGATGTAAACAGACATAACTCCTATTGGTTTGAGTTGAGGACAGTCTGTAGCCATGTTAGTATAAAAAAAAAAAAGTCTGGAATAAAAATTTAGGAGAATATTTTAAAACACCTGTCAGTGTTAATGCAACATCATTGCTTCCAGTGTGGACAAAATCAGGCAGCCTTTTGGAATATTCTATAACTCGAGCAAACATAAAGGTAAATAACATCCTTGCCACTAGAGAGAGCTCTCACACTAAAATAATAGAACATTGCTTTGGGCGCCTTTTTTTTCAGAGCTGAGGGAAAAATGTAAGAGGGAAAAAATTGTACCATCTGGACTCATGATGGGAAGATATGACCTGACAAAAAGAAGAGTCCAGAGGCTGGTTCCAGCTGGACATGGGGAGAAGGGAACATGTTGTCTTCATTCCTCACTGTGGCAGATTCTGCCTGGATCCCACGAAAGAGAACAAGAAATGTCTGAAAGCAAATAGGTTTATTTTTCCACTTTTGGCAGAGAAAATTTGAGTTGATGGGACATATGGTAGTTGCTCCTGTCTTTTCATTCTGCACAGGCAAGGCCAAACAGAGTAAGAATGGTTGTGTGTTTTGCCATTTTCAGAAGGGGCCAAAATCTGTCCCCAGAAGCAAACCATGAAGAACCATCATCATTATTCAAAGATGTCCATGTTTCTAAAAGCATGGAGGAAAAGACTACAATAGTCTTTTTATTTTAGCAGCCATGAATGAAAATCAGTGCTAAAGAATAGCATGAACAGAATTGGTATCTGCAGTAGAGCAAATTCTAACTGAAAACTTCAGCATAAGATGATAAAATAGTTCAAGTTAAGAGAAAGAATATTTTTGAGCATAATTTTGAGTACTTTAGTAAATATATATGAAGAATAATAGACTTTTAAGGAAACTGACATAGGAAATTTTGGATGGTGTTTCTTGTTATTTAGGGCAGTATTTAAATTTCAGTGAAAGTGTTCTGCATTTGATTAAGCTGCTAGAAGTAATCATTTCTAGTAAATATTTTCAGACTAAGGAAGAGAATTTGTGTGAGGAAAGAGTGGAAAACTTAGAGTCCCACATGCTCCTCTTTCTCCTTCACTTCCCCACCCTCTACATACAAAAGGTGAACCTGAAATCTTAATGAGCTTGAATTTCCTGATTTTGTGACTAAGGCTCTATTCTACCCTCTACAAAATGGAAATGCAGTAAGTTCTATCATGTTGTTCAGGTCTAATGTTACTCATTACTTGAGAATTTAAATTAATTTTGGACCTTTAAAATTCAACACATGATTTCAATAGGTTTCTGAAAGATGAGATACCTCGTATTCCCAGGGGATCAAAGAGGACTCATGATGGTCTTCTGGCCAAATCCTGAGATTTCTTTACAAAAGCCAACATTCCAACAGTGAGATGAAATATTTTTTGTCATAAAAGATGTAGTTAATGGCATGAAAGACAGGAAAAGGAGTGTTGTTATAATCATTTATCTAAGAAGTTTCTTAATTTGGCATTTGTGTGAATCAAAACCCTATTGAAATGACTTGTGAATTCAGTCATCTGTATGACCAGAGTCAACTTTCTAATTGTGTGCAAGGCTGGCTTACAAATTACTCTGAGATCTAAGGCAATTAAAATTATACAGTTTCCCCTCCATCAACTTTCCTGTCTGAGAAAAACTTCCTTTGTTTTTTTTTTTTTTTTTTTACCTCAAACTCTCAATACTCCTTAAGATACAGCAGCAGCCGAAAATAAGGTTAGACTGAGAACACAAGAATTTTCATATTCTCTCAGTGTCCCTTTTTCTCCCAGTTTACAAGAAAGTATTTGCCTACTTGCCATTTTCTTCTACTGTCTTCTACCTCCCTTTTGCTTGGATTCTGCTTCCATATTCACCATTATGTTACAAGAATATGAGTTTTGTGCAGATGAATAGTTAATGTTGTAGGAAGAAAGCAGGGAGTAACTGGACAGGTAACATAAGATGCCTATAAATATTCCAGGGTGTTCCTAGTTGCCCCTACTTCTGAACAAATAATCCCCTCATCAGCTCAATTAAGCTACTAAGAGCTGAAATATTTATTTTCTACATCTAACAACAGAATTGTTACTATTCTACTGAGAAATAACCTCTTACCTCAGGCTTCAGTAAAGTCATTCAAGGACAGACGTTCCTTTTCACAATCAATTTAATTCAAGTCATTAACCAAGAAGCCCAAAGAAGTTTATAGACCTTAAAAATACAAATAACAGAGTGTGCTATCTCTTTAATTAGTAACACTCCAGATTTGAAATGATGACCTAGAGGTATATAACTCCATAGCCCATTACCAATCCCCTGAGCCACTCCAATCTGTCAGAGACCTTGTCCCCGCCTTACACTTTTAAATAAGGTTAAGAAAACTTAGGACACAGTGGGGATTTTCCTTACTTTTTCTCTTTTTCTTACAATTTTCAACTGCCTTTCAAAATGCTTAAAAAAGCTCCACAGTTTGCAGTAAAAAAGCAAAATTTTTGAAAAGTTGTTAATATTTAAGAAAATGTGACTATCAATCCTGTTGTAAAAGTTTTTTTAGGAAATGTATTTGATAAATTTTACAGGCCAAAATTTTTATATTTTCATTTTTTCCTTGTTTTGTATATGTGAAAGTAAATATAAAAAAAAAATCAACATTTTAGCATGAGATTAGTTATCTATTATTGGGGTGTTACCATAGCCAACATACTCTCCAATCTCAGAAAGCCTTGCTAATAGTTGTTTCCAATTCACAAGTACAGGGGATGTAAAACTACAAATTCAAATTTCTTTTGGAGGAGATTCCTACCACTGAAAAAAAACCCCCCAACATATTACTGTTCTTACACCCTTAAAAGCAGCGTCAAATTTTATAAATTTTGAGTATTGCAGCACATTTCAAAAATGAGTTTCTAGTGCACAGAAACTCTGGAAATCGACATTTACTGCTGTTTTGAAGATAACCATCTCAGGATTTCATGAAATAAATAATTCAAATATATACTCAATACATTTCAGCTTTAAAGCTTTGAATATGTACTGCAATATAGTGCAGTCCATGCTTTATATATACTATTTTCTTTCCTTTTTTCGGGGGGGTCATATTCAAAAATTTCTGAATCATTGTGCACATTGTGAGAACTCACACACATTCAGTGTTTGCAGGATGACATAATTACTCTATTAAATTTTTACTTTCTTTTTTTTTTTTTTTCTGTCTAGCAAGAATGCTAATAGCAATGTCTTTCCTGAAGCCATCAGGTGCATGAAGTTGACTTCAAACCTCTGCGAGAATCTTCAGACTGCACCACAATTATTCAAGGCTCATAAGAGCAAGGGAGAGGCTCCTAACTCCAGAGTGGATGTGAAGGGCTTCAGAAAGGTAATTCATTGTCCTCTCCTGCCCTTCAGAGGAGGAATTTCATTCGTTGGGACGATGCTTGAAGGTCAAATATTTGTGTTGTTCCTGCCTCAGTTGAAAGAGCACATAACAGAAGATAAGAGCAACACCAGTAGTGAGATATAGTTAACTCATGAACTGATACTGGCACTTCAATTTTTTGTTAATGTGTTAGCACAGAACACTGTATTGCCATCACTACTGCTGCTGAGTTCCTCGGGCTTAGTCCTTGAGATTTAAGATTTTTCAACATTCTACACATTAGTTAAAGATGTAGCTCTAAATAACAGAATGTAGAAGGACAAGAAGATGGGGCCAGCCCTTGCAGTAGTGCCCAATGACAGGATAAGAGACAATGGGCACAGAAAGGCAGGAAGTTCTATCTGAATGGGTGGAAAAACCAATCTGAAAGAGCCCTGAAGTAGCCCAGAGAGGATGTGGAGTCTCCTTCTTGAGATATCCAAAACCCACCTGGACATGAACCAGTGCAACCTGCTCTAAATGAACCTTCTTTAGCAGAGAGGTTTGACAAAATGATCTCCAGAGGTCTTTTCTGACTCCGACCATTTTGTGATTCTCTGACAAACAACAGATGTTTCAGGTTTCTCCATGAATGCTTTCTCTAGACACTATGGAGATAAATGCCTTGGCCAGCTGAAGCAGCTGCCTGAAGGCAGAAGGCAATTTCAGCCCTTTAAACAGTGAAATGGCAATAACAGAGTTTCTGTTCTCTCCATACTACAGTCTGTTCTTCCTTTTCTAACTGCTTTTAGATATTAGATCTGTACAGACTATTGACTCATCTTTGACAGCTTGCCAGGCAAGGTGCTTTGCCATAATTTTTACATTCTTTATTCTACATTCTACAGTTTACTTATTCTGTGTCCAGTGGATCATTTTTTTTTTTTTTCTTTTCTTTCCACATATGTCCATTGTCTGTATGGCACTGACAAAGCCAGAAAAGGCATGCTCTTTTAACAGCAAAGTAAGATTCAGGATACCTCAACACAATGATCAAAAAGGCTGTCTGAATGATACAAATCTGTTTAATTACAGCTTTTTTCCATGAAGTCTTTATGCCAGAAAGGTAGTCTCAGCAACCTCAAAAATGAATAATTTGCAAACATTTTAGAGTCTGCTGAGATAAAAGGGTTTGACTGTTTCAACATCTATTCTGATTGATAATTTCTGTCAAACGGATTTTGACATTATAATTGAGTGGTTGCAAACCTGAAAGTAAAAGTGATGTTATATTCCCTTTGAACATGAAATGAAAGGAAGTGTACCTTATTATCACTAGGCATCTTATCTATTCAATGTTATTCCTACTCCAAATTTTTATGGACAAGATACACAGTTGCTAAATTGGATACTACAGCCCCATACCTGGTCAGAGCTGGGGAACTGATAGGAAGAAGGAATTGAGACCATCTCCCTGAAGAAAGCTCCTCTGTTATATTGCCATATATATATTTTGAAGACACTAAAGTTTCTCTGGAGACATGTAGAAAAGGTTTTCCAGTTCTTTTAAATTAGGTAACTAGATTATCCCATTGGATCACATGAACCAAGTGATTAGAGGAAGAGATTGTGTGCACAGGGCAATATAATCTTTTACTAGACATAACGTTATATCATCGAAACTCCAGCAGACATCTTAATCCAGACAATAAATTCTTACAAATAGTCTGAAGTTGTGACAGAAACGAACTGTCAACACATCCTCCAGTATCACCTCCCCCTCTTACATGTATTAGCAAAAGAGATAGTAACTGCAGATTCCATTGCTCTAGAGCATCATGATAAAAAAGGGTTTGTGGACTTGAGGTACTTTACTGGACAAAAAAATTGACACAATGGAATGTTTATGCTGTTCACCTGTTCACCTACATCACCAGCTAATTTTGCACATGCATCAGGAGAATTCTGAGATAACTGAGTAGCAAAAATTAGCTGAAACCTGAGAAAAAGATTTGGGCATAAAAAGTAGAGAAATACAATGTTGATATTACCTTTATGTGTGACAGGAGAACTAATATAACTTGTCTTGGACTGTGACTTGATTTTGCAGGATATTTCATAGAGACAAAAGTAAAAAATAGCTCATTAGGTTTTTAAGTTAACTTTCTAGGCACAAACCAATGAGAAAGCAAATTACTGGAAGACAATGAGGAAATCCTGAGACAATTTGCATTAGCCTGAATAGCCCTGACAGGTAAGTCATCCTTATTGATGGCTAACCTTTCCAATGGATTCAGTTTTAAATTAAAATTTCTATTAAACAAAAATTTGTTGACCAAGTAGATTTTCAGGTAATCCATGGTCAGACATACATTGAAATTTCAACTAAAATAAATGCTTAAAATATCAGTGCTGGAGTGATTTAAAAAGCATTTTAAGGCAACATTTGCTTGTTCTATGTTTGTTTAACAATTCTGAAAAAAATACTAACTATCTTTATTTTAAATACTGATTACCCCTTTCTTCTAAATTAACTTCAAATCCTTTGCTCATATTGAATCAAAGTGGCTTCAAACAGAAGTCCATTTATTAAATATTTTATTAGGTATTTCATTATGTATGCTTGTAAAGATCTTAATAGAGATGTTAAGTAATGGAATTTTACAAGTTCCTAAAATTTCATAAATCTCCATAAATTTTCTTTTTATGAGAAACATGCTTTCATAGTGTCTGATTTTTTATTCATACGCTACAAAAATGTTAATATACTGTAATTAAGCTAATATGATTTATCTTTTCACTCATTATATAAGTTAATTTTGTTCTAAAGAAATCCTGTTTTCAAATTCTCTCCAGCAATGTAGAATTAAAGTAATTGTAGTTTGGAGCAGGAAATTAGTCATAAAGGGCCATGATTTCTAAACTAAATGGAAGTTTTCTCAGGCTGGATTAGCCATATACTTTAGAAAAAAGGAGACTATAAAGGAAATAATTTCCAGTGCAAATTATTCTTAGTGCAAGAACTTACCTTTTGGGTACAAATTTTTCAGATGATAAGTAATATAATAAATCAAGAAGTTTGAATTTTTTATTCTGTCTTATATTTGTCCTTGCTGAGTGAGATCACTGACATCTCTGGGTTTTTTGGTTGGTGGTGGGTGGGGTTTTATGTTTTATTTTGTTTCGTTCTCAATTTAGAAACTGTGAAGATCACACCAGTGTAACTGTCATAGTTCCCTTCCCAAATCTCTGACTGATGGAAGAATATAGACAGCTTCACAAGTGTGGATGTACCTATTGAAGCTTGTGGAAGTTCCTGCACATAAATTTACTAAACCAATGACTGTATGACAGATTTTATTGTGCTGCTAATGCAATATTTGCAGCCTCCATGACTCATACCATCATTCACTGAGATCTTTGAAGCTTCTGCCTTGAAGTAAGGAGATCTTATCAGTGTAACACTGGGCCTGGTGTTGATAAAGTGGGTACTGATGAGAATGAAATAACCACAGCAAAGGATGAGTCTGACAACAAAAAATATAAGGCTACCTCCATCAACTTGATATCAAGCACAGTGAAATGAACTCTCCTTTGCCTAGAAAAAGCTGGCAACAGTCCTGAGTAGGAAAGTTAAAACACTGCTAGAGGTCAGAGGATGAAGATGACACAGCAAACCCATAACCAGGGAGAAGAGAACAAAAGGAATGGAACTCGCTATTGCTGATCATATATTACAAGGTAATACACTCAAGAACTTAATAAACTACAATCATTGTTATCTACATCTGTGAAACCCTCTGAAATATGCAAAATAAGTTATAGTAATAAGATACACTTCAGGAGTGCTGGTTAGGACAGCTACAAAGGAAAACAGGACTCTTTATGAAACCTACTTTGACCAATATATTAAATAAAATACTAAGGGAGAAAAAAGACGCAGACTCCTTTTTTTTCTTGAGAATTTAAAAACACATTTGAAACTAGACTTCAAGAGAAATCTAAAAATATCAAATTGGTGATGGTTTTTGTTTTTCAATGAAATTGAATGCTTCATGAGAGTTAATCCATGATTTTTTATATGAGAAGCTTAGCATGAGAAGTCAAAGAGACGTACTTTCTATACATCTTCACACATGTATCTGTGCTTGAATAAAACACCCTAGTGCAGAATACAGACATCATCTTCTGTAAGATCACCAGTCCATGACATCAATTATGAAATGAGGTTTCCCCTTGAACTTTTTTCCTCTATTATATTTTCATTACTATGTAGGAGTTAGGCTGGACAATTTTCTTGCTGCCATGATGGATGATTATGACATGTTATGAATAAGAGGTGATTAAATATAAACTATGTGTTGTCCATCAATGCAGTTATTATGGAGGCTCTGTTATTAATACATTTCTAATTTCTCAGTTCACGGATGAAAGGATCAGCCTACATTAACAGTGCTACATAAAGGGATAATTTAGTAAGATACCTGGTGCCCTAATCCTGATTCAGACAAACTTCCCATTAAAATATGTGGAAATTGCAGTGTGACTAAATCCTTAAGTTTGGTCTTAGGCACAATCTTGTCCTATTCAACACAGTAAGAAGTTTAATTCAGAATATTTATTCATAGTAAAATTTAACCTTCTGTTTAAGGAATATGGCATACAGATAATTTTCTTCTTGTTATGAGAAGTTTTATTTATTTGATTCTCCCCATTTTTGTCACATTCTTTAGCAATAAACAGAAAATTGCATGAAGAAAGAACCCTAACCAACAGCATAGATAAGCTTGATTTGCCTCTGTGTCTGCTTTCCAAGCTTATGCAATGAAATCTATTGAAAATCATAATTTATAAAATCCTCAGAGACTGACTTAAAACATTTGTTGGTTTTTTTTTTGTGTGTGTGAAATAAATTCTTTTTCCACCTTTTTTTCTCCTGTGGTTTAGACATATTAAGGAGTCAGCTACAGATTCCTGCTTTTTTCCCATTATCACACTGCTTTTTTTTCCCTTCTTGAGTAACAACAGTGAAAGGTGTTGCATGGGATATGGGACAAAAAATTAAGTACTACAAATAAATGACAGAAAAAGTTTTATTAAGGTTGTTTTCAAAATCTGTTTTTTTATGGTATTTTATGTTCTTCATTTTTTGTTTTATATTGTACACTTAATACACTTTAACTACAAAAATTTCAGAAAGTGATAAAATGCTGAGAAGAGGCAGGATTTAAGGACAATATAGAGTAAAACAAATATGATATGGTCAGAATATAGACTTTCTTTGCCTGGTAGACAATTCAGTGCAGAGCCAAGACTTTAAAAGACAGTTTTCTAGTCAGAGGAGAAAAGGATCAGAAAGGACATGTGAAGGATATCTTCAGCTTCAGTGAGCTATGGGAGTGGAAGGAATAGTACAGGGATGATAGAAAAAAAATCCTTTTAAGTAAATGAATTGCAAGAGCTAATTTTATTCTGTGGACAAATTTGGTGACAACGTTATTCACACAGGGTTTTGGACAGTCTATGGCACCTCAGTGAGCCTGAAGAAATATTCAGGGGAAAGGAGAGCAACCCTGGTGACCTTCCTTCTTATCAACTCACTCTGATCAGAGACCTTCAATCCATGCAAATCACAGATGCAGCTCCTTTATTTTCCATCTTTGATTTAAGAAGGATGTAAAAGTAGAAAAGTATAACATTAGATATAGCTGAATCCAGAGATAGAGGAATGGATGGTTTATACATTGGCATGAAATTTTCTTCACATACTATTGAAGTAAATGCTACAGAGAGAAAGCACCCTGTGATTAGCTTAAAGGGAACAGGTTTTTGTTTGCCTAGGGATGGGTTATGTTTTCCATGATGCTCCATGTCAGTTGCAAATTTATTCCTACCTTGTATAATGCCTGTCTCTGCCTTTTGCATAATATTATTCGTTCCACTTAAAATGAAAAATAAAATGTAGCAGTAGGGATTATGAAAGAAAAATAAATTGAATAAACTATTTTATTTCTTTCAAAGAAAATGTTTTCAAGCTATTACTGTAAGTGGAAGAAGATTAAAAGGACAAGAAGGGAACTTAGAGGAGCAGTCAATGGGCATAGGTAAGACATCTCGAACTCACAGAAGCTGGCTATTGTCTTACCAATAATTTTGTTGAACTCAGAGTCAAAGCAATAAAATAGCAGAGCACTTGAAAAGAAAATATGCAAGAATTTAAGCATATAACATACATTATGCATTTACAAAGTTGCTTTATCGTCACATTACACCAAGGAAATGACTCTCCAGTGAAGATCTTTTCAGCCAATTTAAATATAAAACATTAATGAGGCCACATGTGAGGGGCCAAACAGGGATGCTAAACAAATCTGGAAATCACAAATAGACTCTTACTAAGTCTCAATCAATTTTTGGTTAATGGTATATTAAGTAGGGGTAATTATTCAAGTTAGGGCTTTCTTTGTACAAATTACAGGTAATAAGCTTAATGTAGATGTGACATCGTTCCTTAATTCTAACCATTAAGGAAAGTAGATTTAACTCCATTAAGTAACTTCACTTAAATATGACAATAGATAACCATGGTCATTAAACTAATGACATCTGTCATCAACATTGATGTTACCACTATGCCATGCATGCTTCCAGAGTAAAGACTCAGTCAGTATTTCTGTTATTAAATGATTCAGGGGGTTGTAGCCTGGCTATTTTAAGTAATGGTGGAGAAAGAAAAATTTAGTCCACCCAAGACAAATGTTATTGAATGAGGTCTGCACCAGTAATGTCCATAGGAAAGTCTTTACAGTTTGTGTACATGTGGCAGAGCAGGATGAATTTTGATAATGTAGAACTGTGAAATGGCATTTAACACATATATCCCTGTGTCAACCTGTGCTTTAAAAAAACTGGCAGCACAGAACTACTCAAAAGCCTTATAGAGATGAAACCTGAACTGTTTTAAATGCTCTCTCTGTTCTGAGTTCCTAGTCATCTTCAATAAGAGGATTCCAGTATATGTTCTCAGTATGAAGTATTTGCTCCTTATACCTACAGCAAGCACAGATGAAGCACTTATACAATTCTAAACAGCAGCTAATAGTTTTTGGTGGAAATATGAGTGATGTCTAATAAGTCTGCAAACTTCAAATATCTCAGTTAGAGATATCCTCAGGGTATCTCCTGCTGTCTATACGTTCAGATTTACAGAATAACCTGCTGTTCTGTAGCTGAAGTTACTAGCTCAGCACTGAAGAAGTGATGAAGTTCTTAGCATAAGATTCATTCTCTACTATTTTTGCACACTCATTCCCTGTACATTCTTTTTACTGCTTCCTCACTGCTTATTTTTTATCTGGTAGGAAAAATAAAAGTCAGTGAGTTTCCTTATCGGTGTGATAGAACTGACTAGGGTACAGTGAAAATGATACTAAAAGAACAGAGAAGATGATTTATGTTTTAAAGCCAGTAGAAATAATATCACTTGAAACCTGTTGTTCTGCAGTTCTGGATGGCATCTTCTGGATTAAGCTTGAGTGCAGACCATATCCTCTCTGGTCTCCCTGATGCCTTGTAGAGACCCCTTTTCCAGCACCTCTGTCTAACCCCTGGCATTGCAGCAGTTTTTCTCAGCATTTGTGGCAGCTCTATGTGTGCAGGGCAGACCTGTTTTGGGGAAAGTAGCTTGCTTGCTTGCCTGTTCCTGTGCAAGAATTAGACAAGACAGTTCTCTTTTTTCCACTTGATGTGTCAGCACTGGCCTTAAGTTTTCTGATTTTTTGTTTTGTTCCTTTGAATTATTTAATAAAGGGAAAGCACACACACTGTTAGAAAGACCACTGGGACATAACAGCTACGGCCTTCTCTTTTTGCATTTCCTTTTGCCCTTGCTCAGGAATTCTACAAATGATCTTCTTCTCTCCCCAAGATAGTTCACTCCACAGAGTGCAGCCTTTCTTCTGCAGGCAGGGCCAGTGAGAACAGCCAGGCTCAAAGTCAGGAGCTAAATAAAGCATCAGTATTTTTCACCAAAGGAGGTAGAGGGGAAATTGATAGAGCCTTTGGGGTGCAGTAACTGCTGAACAGAACTCCATGAAGAGACTGCTTTGCTTAAGATCTCTGGGCAATTCCTGCTGTTTTCTGGTGAGCAAGTAGGCAATAATTTATAATGTAATAAAATACTGTATGTTCTTTAAGCTCCTTTGTAAATAACCATTGATGAACTGCTGGAATAAAACCGGTATTGTCAAGAACAAACAAACAAACAAAAACTTAAAAAACATTACCAACTATTTTAAAAATCCCATTATTTTATATGGGATAAATATGAAAATCACAGAACAATTTATCTGTTAGAACAATTAAAGTGTTTTAAGAAAGAGAAAAACCATTATTTCCACACGGTCAAAGCCCTGTTTTTAATTTCTTACCTGCTAGGCAAAAAGGCTAAACATCATGCTAAATGGAAATAAACACAGTGTTTTCACTTTCAGTTTCTAATACATGATGTGGAGTAGGGAAAAAAAATAAATGCTTTATTGATAAAAATCAATACAGGTGGGAAAGTAAACATAAGCAAAACATATTTGAGTGGACAAGTGAAAATCATTACAGCTCTAGACTGCTGGAGAGGTCATTGCTGATTTCTGCAGACAGGACCCTGTCGTACACAAGGTACCACAAAGAGCTTTTCAGATGATGATTTCTTCAAAGGTAGAATCAAATGTCAAAACTTCTGCTAATCTACCTCAGTCTGTGAAATCACATGTCATAAAATGAAGACCAAATTATAGTGTTTTCTATAGGAAGTTTGACAGCTGACATACAATACAGTTAAATACCAAAAAGAAAGTCTTTATTTTACAAGCACAGATGAAAATTTAATGGGAGTTTGCATCCTAATCCGCTGCTCCTCTGGATAATGGAGCAGATATCTTCAACACACCTCTATGTCAGTCAAATACTCCTGCAAACCTCAGTGTGGTGTGTGCAGCCCATTAGCACTTCAGCCACATCAACAGGGCATAGCAAAAAGAGTGCAGCACCATGCCAAATGACATTGTTGATTAAAGCTCTGCTAGACCCCATAAACAACATCATGGTGCTCTTTGAAACATGATTTCTTAGGTGTTTTGTATGTGTAATCAGTAATTCTATTTTAGATATAATTGGACTTCTTAAGGGATCCAGGCCATAGCTGGATTAAAAACTCTCTTCACATAATTTTCCAAGTGTCAAAATCATTATTCTGGAAGGTTTGAAAGAAGGGGATGAAAACTTTCTCTTCCACTTGGTGTCTTTTCTCTCAAGTGGCCTTCAAAATACTAAAGATGAGATTCAACTGGGGCAGTGAGGGCTTTCTGCCACGAACTCCTTGCATGTAAGGCAGTAACTACGTATCACATAAAAATATCCGTAAGTCCCTCAAGTTCATATCTGAAAAAGCCCAGTAAATAAATGGTTCTCCTACAGGCTAATAGGATATTAGGATGACTTCAATTGTTTCATCTTTGGAGAAAACACCACATGTATTTTAGGTAGTCAGATTTACATGGCATGCAGCCATTCTGAGCTGTCTTTATTCTGCAGCTTTCCCAAGAATTTATCACTATGTTCAAGAACCACATCCTTTAAACATTTTACACAGTCAACTTTACTAGGTGGACTATGTTTCCACACAATGAGTTTTTTAACTTCTAATGATAAATCTTATGGACAAGGTGAGGGAATGGTCAAAGTAACTACTTTCACCTAATTTACACATGAGAATTTTTAATAGAGATACTTAATATTACTTTTATATATTATATACTTTATGCAAAGAGAAATCAACCTTGCTATAGGTAAAGACATATGGAATGGAATTGAAGTGGGGTGTTTGCTTTTACTCATGCTGGTTTAGGTCAGATGCCATTTACTCTTGCCTTTCCTAAAGAATATATCAGTACAGGAGTAAGAAATATTAGTCAAGACACAAAAGGCTTTTCCAGAACAAAATACATAAAATCTGATAAATCAGGAATGATATGAACAATAGGTGTAGAAGGATAATGTCATTATATGTAGGAAACTTCAAAAATGTATTTTTAAAGATATATTGTAAATATAATTTTAAATGTTCTTGGATAAAAATACATTATTCTATATTTTGTGAGCTTTGTAGAAGAAAAACAAATAAACAGGGTTTTAAAGCATATTGCATAGCTATGACTCATGGGAAGGTGGACAAATCACTGTAGGCTAAAACAAATGCCAGAAGTATGAGATAAAGTATTGAGATAGGTGACAAATACATGTTTTATAGTTGGTAAGACAGAGCTGGAATGCTGGGTAAGCAGGAAAGATAGTTTTTTAAAAAATAATAGATTTAACTAGTGACCGAATGTAAAAAACAGAGTTAGAATTTGCAAATAATTGTTGCCAGCTTGGATGAACAGAGGGAAAAAATCAGTTACAGTGGGGGAATAAGATTTAGGGGAAAAGAAGACATATAAAGGAAAAGTGCTTTTGGAAACAAAATGTTTAATGAGTGGTATAAGTATTTGATTTTTGAGTCACATGAGAAAACTCCTATCTAAAGAACAGAAAAAGTGCAATGGACTGACAGCTACAACTTAATACTTTTTCCTCTCATTTGAGATTAAAATGAAAATCTGTCAGATTAAAGATTTTTTTTAATCTCTTCATAACAGAGACTGAAACTTTTCTAATCACATTCTGCAATAAAACAAAATCTATTTTAACAGATGTTTCAGAGGAAAAGAGATTATTAAGCAAATATCATGTCAAATAAAACTATGTGGAATGTCATATGAACGTGGGAAAATATTACTGTTTTTTCCTTTTAGCTCCACTTGCATTCTCAGAAACCTTTTTTTGTTTTGTTTTGTTTTTTTCATTTTGTCTCAATCTTGAAGTAATTCTGAGGCCCCCTTAGCTCACCCAAGGATTCTGACCTCTGTGTTCAGTTGCAGAGTTTATTGCTGTAAAGGATGGGGTAGCAGAGCTTCTAGGGACAGAGTGGTTTTAGGACACCAAGAAGAGCTGAGATGTGGGGTTGGAAGAACAGAGGGGTTTCAGGATAAGGGATTCGAGGGGCCTGAATGTAAAAGGAACAAGAGAAAACAAGGTCTGTGAGAAGGGACTTGGGCATTATGTTCAGGCCTATGGGATGTTTGGGTCTCTCTGAATCCCAACAGATCTCAAACTATGCTTTTCTTTCCAAATTCTTATGCATTTCACCTGTTCTCTCTGGAATTTTCTCTTCCCAGCTGCCCCATCACAGCAGTCAGCCTTTTCCCAGCAAAAGCTGCACAGCTGCCAGCTCTGCACATGTCTAAGGCAGAGAAACCATGAGTGTGGGCAAAGTGACTTTTGAAAATACTTAAGTTCTTCAGAATGTATCCCTAGGGGGATTTCTTTTGCATTGAAAGACTTAGGATTAGGGTTTAAAATGAATTAATTAATGATTCATTTAAATTATTTTAAATCGTTCATCCACTTCAGCAGGTTTTACCAATTATCAGGGAAAGTAATGGTCCCTTACAGTTTAAGGTGAGTGCTATTTGTGATTTTCTCCCTAACCACATGGGCTTCCTTGATAATGACTGATTGCAGAAAGGAAGAACATGAGAATCCCTGTGCAAAGTGCAGCTATGATTATCTCCTGCCCTACTTTGCACTGAAGTAATTAAATATTAGCAAGACTGTGAAGCACTTCTAATGTAGTATAAAGACAAAATATTATTTTGTAATAACTTGAGCTAAAGTTTGCTAACTTTATTCACACATCTGAAAGCCATTCCAACTCACAAAAGAAACAGTAAATGCTAGCCCTGTGGTATTTTAACATTATTTACTTACACTGCAAGAATTTGAAAATGCAAATTGTATATGATGTGAAATGTAGACATCTTGTTCTGTCCTGTGCTCCCGCTACACCTGATATGATGGCAGACCCAGACTGCCTTGACAGAAAAGTGCCACATCTCAGGTCATGTGTAGAAATGGTAATTGGGGCAAGCAAACACTAAAAGGATAAATTCCAAATTCCAACTAATTTTAAAACACATGTAAATTTGATCTGTTTTTTTATCTGAAACTACTAACGGTATTAAATCAACAATATGTGGTATAAGTTAATAGTAAGAAGAATAACAGAAAGCTGAAAACAAATCTAATATTACAGTCTTTCTGGCTGATATAAGCAGATTTTTTCTCACTCTATTCTTATAATTCTGTTTCTCCCTAGAACACAAAAATCAGGAAAGGCATAAAAATGTAATAAGCCTATTTCATTGTTCCTGCTGTGTAAGCTATGTAGGGTCTATCCAGCCTGGCAGCCTGTTCTTTTCTGCCACTATTTATTCCCTTTTATTGAAGATTCTGAAATGACTTCCCAAATCAACATTGGATGAATTTTCTTCATTTTCTTCCTTTTCTGTGTAGAGATAAAATCTGTTAGCAAGAGATTTGTGAGTGACCCACCAGTCACACCATTGGTTCAAGTGGGAAAATCTAAGTATTTTCACTGTTAACATTATGTTTGAAAATGATAAAACCCCACCAAACACAAACATCTAAATAACACATTTTTTTGTTTCCAATTCCACCAAAGTCTGAGATTGCTTCTGAACACAAAACTCCCAGTTGAAGAAAAAAAACCTTCCAGAAGAAATCTGGCATTTTTAAACATCAGTTTCAAGTTTTTATTTTCTATAGTATACCTGGACAGATCGAAATATCACCACTGGTATTTCTACCTTGATGTTCTTAGCACTACAGTTTTGCTGGGCTTAGACTCAGACTTGCCTTTACTTTATCCTAGATGTTTCTGTTTAGATTTTTGCTTTATATATATGTTCAGTAAAAAATGCCTTTTTAAAGGATTAATCAGCATTTAAGATTTGTGCATTTCATGGAGCTACTCAATGATTCTGTAGGTCCAGCAAATGACAAAAAAAGCACCATTTGATGGTTCTCACTACAACAGTATTTATGAGCTTCCCATTTATAAAAAAAGGGGACCAAATTATTTCCCAGCTGTAGTGGGAAAAAGTTCAGTAATATGTAGGTAAGATGCCCAAGCATTTTTGGACAAAACCTGCCTTTGTGATGAGTCAAAACCAGTAGTGTGTCTTTGTGTTGTTATTTTGGCTATGTGTATTTTTCATATAAATATTCCCCAAATATGGACTTATTCACAGTAAGAAGTTGCCTTTCTAGGATGAAAAGTATGAGTAGGATCTTTTCTTAAAGAGCATTAACAATGCCTGAGCACTCACATTACATTCAGACTCAGTGATACAGGTGCAAGGAGGTGCAATATGATTAAATTCGGGTACTAAAATAAAAAATAAAAAAAAAAACAAATATTAAATTCCAAACTCCTTCATAGATTTATAATTGGACATGTTACTTCATCTCTCTTGTTAATCTACAATAGAGGATCCAATTAATCCAAAAAAGAAATCCCTTGAACAAAGTGAGGAATAAGAATCAATTCCCCAATCTTCCAGCTAAGCTACACGTCCTGATGAAGCACAGTTGTAGAGGAAACAACACTACTAAATATCAGTTCTACACATATCATAAAATGATTTGGGGCAATATTTACTCCCTTTCCTTCACATGATTCACTCTTTTCAGTCTTGTTCTATAAGACCAGGTGAATGTGTGCATTTTAGTTTTTAAGGATGGGAATCAGTTATGAAAGCCTCTGCCAAAAAAAGATGAAGGCAGCACAATTAGATGAAAACACAGATCAAAAGACAGCAAATCTTCCATCCTCCCTGTGGCTGTAAAATTGCTTAAATATTAATTTTACTTCCTAGCTGAATTAACTGGGCTTTTTGAACATATTGTCAATAGGTAGAAATCTTAATTAATAGTTGGAAATTATGGCATATAGTAGGTAGCATTTCCTTAAAGAAAAACAATATGCTTGCAGTCTCTGAGACAAAACTTAATCTCTTCTCTCCCATATCTGCTCTGTCCCTTAACTCCCTCCCTGAGAACCCTGACTGTGATGTGGGGAGCACAGTGTGTGTCCACCTTACAAGGAGATGATGAGAGTGCTCTTGTCACCCTTAAGTGACTACCAGCTGCTGCTATCAAATCAAAAATGGCTGGAAAAATTGAAAGGGACATAAGAAAGTAATCCCTTCAAATTGCCACAATATTTACTGGAAAGAGAGGCTTTCAGGGCAAATCAAGCATGTAATCCTGTAAGCCTTCTGCCCAGTCATGGCATGAGCACACAGGGGCACCTATCGAAATATGGTAATGATCACAGTTCTGCAGCCCAGGAAACAAATGAAAAAAATGAAAACTTTTTTTTAAAATAGGGAGAGATTCACTATTCAAATCTTTTGCATGAGCTGAGAACAATTATTGCTATTCATACTTAGAAGCACCTAGCTCTGTATTTTTGGTTTCTATGTAAATTTGTTTAGAACCTAGATGGCAAAAAACTCCCACCCAACAAACACACATTTATAGAAATAGTCACAGCATTACCATGCTGCATAATATAAAAACATCCATTTTATGGCTGCACAATTTCCTCCTCATAATGCTGTGTGCCAGCAGTAACAAATATGAAAGCAGATCGATTTAAAGTTCAAGTTAAGTTGCATGAGTTTCCCGTGGTGAAGCAATTATTCCCTCAGAGGCTCTCATTTTCTTTATCACACCATGAATTCCTCAGGAAACGAATGTGCAGTTTCTACCATGTGGATACTTGTATTGCCACAAAAAAACCCTCAGAAACAGTATTTAAGGATAGACATTTTTCTCTCTGTGGAGGCTTCCTAAATTTGAAGTTTGACCTCTCTACAGTCAAAAGCATTTATTCTTGGCAAAATCAAGTTCCTATTAATCTAATCTAAGCCATCCATTTCCCTTTAAACTCAGAACTAATTTATTTCTCAATAATATAGGTTAAACTTTTCGGTAAAAGCCTGGGGTGAATATAATAACATTACATACATTGGGGTGCACTGAAATGATATCACCAATATTTTATATATCTGAGCTGGAAATCGACATAATTCCTGAACCTTTGTATTATTCTCTGCTGTATCTCCCTGAAATGCATGGGAGACATTGATTTCAAACCTGTCAACAGGCTCAAAATTGGGCTTCTCCCTTGCAGCACTCAGCTCTTTGGACCTTCAACCTCCAGCCAAAGCCTCCCTGAAGCCACCACTGGAGTTTGGTCTCCACTGGCTGTTTCCTCTCTCTGATCTGACCACTAGGAAGCAAAGATCTGCAGATTTGCTCTGTCACTCTACAGCAGGGTTATTCTGCAGAGAAAAAATCCTTACTTAAACCCATCAATTTCAGCTGTGATTCTTGTGGGTATTCCATGTAGGGGTTGATGAGAAAAAAAAATAGAGAAAAAAGAGACAAAAAATGAGAGAAAAAAAAAGAAAGAAAAAAAGAACAGATCAGAGAATTTCACATTGCAAATGCAAAAAATAAAAATGTTATACCTTGCATAAAAATGATGATGGTTTTATTTCCAGTTTAGTAGATATCCTTGAGCATCTTCAGAGGATAGGAAGGGTCACAATAAAACATCTGGTTAAAAGAAACTAATATATTACAATAATAAAATTTATTCCTTTAACTTCATCATTCCTTTGTTTTTCTGCCAAATATTATTTATTTCCTTATCTGTCTCTTTTTTCCTTTAGCTGAAAAATGCCAGAAAACTCATCTGATCAATTAATAAAAACTGCATCAAGACCTGAATTCTATTTTCATTCTCACATTCATTAGATATGATATGAATACATGCTTTAGGGATTTGATTTGCATGGATCCCTTCTCTCTACAAATTTCCCTATACATTTCTACAGGTAGCTGAGCTGTTGGTTTTCCTTGTGGCAAAAGTAATAAATACCACTTCTGCATAGTGTTTTCTTATGGCTTAGACAAGGCTTCTGAAGGCAATAAGTTGGTATGAAACACTAGGCTCAAGGGATTATGTGGAATTTGGGCATGTGAACATGAGTGCTGGATGCTGCATGGTAACCTTTCTCCCAGTCATTTACACTAAAAGACAAGAGTGGCTGAGGGCTGGAAGAAGAAATCTACTGTCAAATGAGGAAAATATTTTTATTTCACTTTTTACATTAAGATTACGTGCATGTATACACACACAAGTATATAGACACATATATACCCATTGATTAATTTTCCAGTTTTTGTATGCTATTTTTAGTTGTGGTTGCCTATAGAATGGAAAACCAGATGAAATCCTGAATAAAGATGCAGAGGAAGAATTATCACACCTGATAGAGTTCCAGCAAAAGAGTTGGGATCAGAGAAAAGACTGAGGTGTTACTGTGAGATGTGGCGCAGTGTGAAAATAAGAACGGGAGGAAAGAGCTAGAGATGCTCTGTGGAGTCAAGAGGGAGACAAGCACAATGAGGCAGAGCTGCAGAAGGCTGTGAAGGAGAGAAGAAGTTCAAACCTAACATGGCAAAAGACAGGGTCAGCCCAAGAAAGATATTGTCACCCTAAAGTCGAATTACATCCTCAGTATTATTTGAATTGCCTCAGCAGAAATATCACAGGTAGTATACCCACTTTATCCCTATTTAAATAATTTCTAAAAACAGAGTTTCTCATATGCCTGTCACTGAAATCAATATTTGCTGCTGAATAATTTCCTCTCTATTCATTCAACCATCACCTACTTCTTTGCTTCGGAATTAGGACTAATAAGCGTATACAATTTTCTACAATAGGAAAAATTAACATATTTCCTTCTCTTCAGAATAAAGAGAAGCTATTTACACACTTTCCGATGTAAAGGAAATTTTTAAAAAATAATTCAGGAAAACAAATATTTCAGCTTGGCTGCATGGAAATGAAATTCAACATCTTGCTGCTCCCTGGGGCAATTCCCTGCCACACATGAACAGCATCCCCAGGTGAATGATGGGGCTCAGCTGCAGGCAGCAGGAAGGTTTGCCATATTTGATCTACAGGGCAGAAGTGGCCTGAAACTATGTTTCTTTGAAATCTGAAGTCCCAGCCAAACTCCGTGCTGATGAAAGTGCATCAAAATCAATCTATTTCCATCAAAATGAATCTACTTCCATGCTATACTTCAGTTTTGACAAAACATCATTCCCAACATAGAAGAACACCGCAAAATTCCTGACAGGTTTTGTTCACAGGACTGAGCTTGATAAGAGCAGATATCTGTGTTTGCAGCTGGTTTTTGTAAGAGAACTTACATTTTAGCAGTTTCCTGATACTTACTAGAAAAAAAAAATCTTCAAAGAATGTTATTTTTTCTTCTTTTAAAGGAATATTCATCAGCCCTTTTACACCAAAAGTATAATGGTTGACAGCTAGGTCTTAGTATGCACTAAATCACAATTTTATTGCATATGTAAATGATAAGAGACAAAGAGGGAAAAGAGCATGTGTGTCATCTTGAGGCATAGCTGAAACTACAGCTTATCAGCAATTTGATAACTGGTCAGCCAGCAGTGCTCACCAGTTCATGAGTATTATCTACATGTTTTCCCATTTATTACAGGCCAGCTGAGCCAATTTTCAGCTGGGAACTATAGCAGCTGTCTCTGTGGATAATAAAAGAATGTCACTTTAAATTTCGTTGCAGCATGACAGAAATGTCAGCTTCATGATGGAAACATACAGTGATACACATTTCTTCTGACCTGAACACATTGCATCAATTCATGCTCATGAAAATGTCATTTGTGACTTTTTTTCTTCTTTTTCTTTTTCTTTTTTTTCCTTTTTTTTGACCAATTTCTAACCTAAAAATATTTCCTGTTCTAGCTACATTACTGATCACAGTGTAAATTTAACACTGACCTCTCATACAGTATTCTGAAAGCTTTAAAGATTTTATTTTTTGGTGGTATCATTTGCCATAGAATAAATTTTTATAGAAAAGAAAATAAAGGAAGGAAGGAGGGAAGGAAAATCTGGTTTCTGTGCTCTTCAGAAGCTCCATCAACCATTCTCTACTTTTGCAGTCTATTTTCTCCTCAGTCTATATAAACACACAAGCTATTCCTGTTTATCTTATTTTTGGCCATTGATGTGTTTGATCAAGTTTACAGTAATAAAATATTAGAGATACCTAATCTTTTACTAAGTATTTCTGGAACAATTTGCTTATTCTTCCATCATGATCAGCCACTATTCTGAGAAAAGTTAAACTTGATAAGAACTAAAACACTAGTCTTATAATAAAATATTGAGCTCTAAGCTGTTAGAAAGAAACATGAAAAGGTCACATTTCATCAGGCTTTAATTTTCCGTTCTCATTTTCAAAGAGACTCATCTCTGTATTCTTCACAGAAATATAAAGCTCTCCCTACCTCTGATAATCCTTTTATGCTTTCACATTAATATAACAGAGTACAGAGAATTAATTATTAAGTACTGCTTATGCAGTGCTGTAAATATACACTATGTTACAAAACTTAAGATAAGCAATGGCTCCATCCATAATGAGCTTACTATAATTAAGTTCATTGTTGAATCTACACATAAAATGTAACTAGGAGTCAAATCACACGGGAAAAACCTTTAAGCCAGGTAGATACACAGATGTGAACCTAACTTGTTCCTGGGTTATGAAAATGAATGGCGATTGTAGACTGGTTAACTATTGACTCAAATAATTCACTGAGCTTTTTGGCAAGAATTGAAAAAATGTGGAAGTTACATGTTATAGATACACAGGGGAAATGAAAAACTGACCTGAGATGTCTGATGGCCCATAATTACTGTGATGTGTAAGGTTATTTTTCTTTCAGGTGAATATGCTGGACATTAAAAGTACATAAGGATACGTTAACTATTGTAGGCACATTATTTCAAATCAAGATTCATTCTACCTTCAGACTTCAAACTAAAAAAACATCCCTTTCCCTGCCCACATTATAGCTCACAGCTCGTGTGTAGTTGAGTGTTTCTTTGTTTGAAAAGTGGAATCCTTTTAGGAATCAGTTTATAAATTAACCATGTGTCTTCCTGGAACTCTTTATACTTACAGGAAGAAGGTATAGGAGAACAAGTACAAAAGGACCAGAATACAAAAAAGTTAAAGAAAAAAAAAAAAAAACCCAAAAAAAACCACAAACAAACAAAAAAAAACAAACAAACAAAAAAAAACACCCCAAAAAAAAAAAAAACCAAACAAAACCAACAAACTGTAATGCTGAGTCTTGGTCATAGATTGACATTTAAGAATTTACTAGGTACAGTAATGTGTACGCCCATTAAATACCCAGTAAATATTAATAATCTAATTGATTTAAGCATTAAAAAGATAAAAATGTCTGTCTCCTATAACCAAATTCAAATGAACCTGTTCTCAAATATAACCTCACATACCGCCTTTTATGCAATAATTCCATCTCAATCTCACATAGAGGAAGAATTTCACCATTTGATGAACAGCTTCCTAGGGAGGAATCCAGTCTCTTCTCTACATCATGCCCATGAGGTTGCTTGAGGTAAAAAGCTGCAATTGGGTATTATCTCTAATTTCATTATGTGAGTAGAGTTTTTCTGTTTATAAAATATAATTTACCTTCCCTTGGTGTTCCTCCACTCACTTCACTTGGGGTAACAGACTTTCCTCCTTAAATGTCTGCTTTTTAGGGTTTGGGATTAAAGATGACGGCACATAACCCTTCGCACAGTAGAAGGAAAGAAATGGGGTCATCTCTGTGGTCAATTTCTTTTCTTATCCCAAGTGTTTAGATCACCTGGTGGGATGGTCTAGCACGGCAAACCAGCCAGCCACAGCCCATAGCTGCACTGCTGGCTCCATGGACAGCCTTGGGGTTTGGCAGATACGGGCAGGAAAGGTGAGAATTTTTAATCATAAATCACAGCTGTCTTGATCCTGATATAAATCAGCACAGTGGAGACAAAATATTTTGTACACATACACTATCCACTTTGCTAGGCATTATGCATCAGCCAAAGTGCCAGGGGAAAAAAATCTTAGCTGGTTTCAGCAGTAAAGCTTGGCAACATACTGTTAGGCAGCGATTTTTGAAGGCTAACTTTGAAAATACAGGAATATATTGTCCTGCTCTCAATATTGCCCATATAATTTCTGCAGGAACCATGCAGCATTTTTATTTCTAGTGGATTATCTCTAATGGGAGAACCTCTAGATTCCTAGTGTTAAATACAAATTCATACGTTTCTTGTTTATTCACAGCATATGTTCCCTTGGCTATAGTACATGACACACACTGTGTGTGGCTTCCATAAAACAGATGCTACAAGGAAGCAAAAAAACATGAATTTATCTTTAATGTTAAAAATGCCCAGAACAGCATAAAAATATTGACAGAAGAATGGTAGATGCAGAATCAAAATATCTCTAAAATTCTATAACAGTGCCAACTGAAAAGCATTTATGTAATAAATGATATTGTGATAATGTAGTGGTTTGAAAGTAAAACAAGTGAGACGTTCAAGTCGGAAATACAATTTAATGAGAAGAAAAAGGAAAAAAGGTAAAATAAAATAAATGCAATAATACAAAAAGACCACTGACAGAGTCAGAATACAACCTGAGCAGGGTGATGGAAGCAGTCCAGGTGAGGTGGTCTTCCTGAAGCAGTGATCTCATGGAAAAGGTCTGATAGTTCTAGTCCTCTGAGAATCCAGTAGCTAAGGGCTGCCTTACTGTCCCAAATCCCAGCTTATATCCAGGTGAGAATATTTGGCTCCTCCCCATGGGCAGAGCATCTCACAATGGGATGATGAGTCATACAGGGGGTCCTTGATGGCCCATTAAAGAGAGATAACTCCCGGAGGGAATTATCTATGAGTCATGGAGGAAGGCATTGATGGGCTATTAACAGAAGGCACTCCAGAGGGAGGGGGTCTGGGAAGAGCACTGCTCCAACAATTGGATTCATCAGTTCATGAAGACGGTGATAGAATACATCCTATACGACAAACCAGGACAGATATAAAGATGGACCCAAAATTTAGAAGTCTATTTTCAGTTAAGGGTGTTTTAAACCACTTAACTTCACTCTTTAGGATTTTGTGTACTGGCTGTGCACTAATATTTAATTCTTTATTTACTCAGGAATTTACAACGTAATAAACTCTAAATCCAATGCACTAATTTAAAATAACTAAGGTCTACCCAACATATTTAAACTGTTAGGTTTTCACAGTCATTATGAGAAATCATTTTCTGAGAGCAGATACTTTATGATTTGTGTCAAATACTTGTGCTAACATCCTGTGTTAACATAATGTTGTTATTACTTAAATTTCACTAGCACTGATGCGGATCTCCTTGAATGCTTGTTTGTAATCTGTTTTGCCTTCAGCACCGAACTCATTCTGCTACTCTAATAGTTATAATTTATCTGGATTGTCATCTATTCTCACAGTGACAGACAAACTGGTGGGGTCAGTGACATTTTGACTGCTGTTAACCAGCAGAAGTGTAATATAAACTGGATGTTTTTAGTTTTTTAGAGATGGGTCAGTATAAACCAATGGTCATGGTGCATCACTGTTAACCTCATTCAAGATGAATAAGAGTGAAAAATGCTTATGTTTTCATTTTTTCATGGACTGATTGATTAGCTGGAGGAATTCTAAGATTCCTGAGAAACAGTCCATCCAGCTTCCCTTGATTCATCAAATCATGACAGGCTTTTTCAAATGAAAGCAGAGACAGTTTATCTTTTTGGGTAAGAGATCTTTATATGAACTTGACAGGGAGTATCATCACAGTTCCTGTCTGAAATCTTAGATGAATTATAGTATCTGACACTTCACCAAAGCCTTCTTTATATACTTAGAGATTTTTTTCCTAGATTCCAGTTACTCAGCCTGATTTGAAGAAATTTTCTGTGTAAAAAAGTTTTTGTCTTCTTTTTTTAAGAAAAAAAAAAAAGCTGTTTAATCTGTTGTGAGTTGTTTCAAGTGTTGTTACAGCCAAAAGTTTTTTGTCAAAGATAAGATGGTTTTTTTCTGTTCATGCTTTTGCCGACAGATTTACTCCCTATGTGTATTGAGCACATATTCTAACTAATGAAACTCCATTGTGGCTCCTGTACATATGGAATGTGAGCACCATTCCTCAGCCAGAAAGACTCCAAGCATGGGAGTCATGGGAAGGATGTAAAGATATTGTGTCCTTAAAAGAGTGCTATTGATGTCCAGCTTCCATGAGATAAAATACTAAAAGCTGATTCAAAATTAAAAGATGTTTTCAAATGCAATTTTTTTTTTTCTTCTCTATTGTTCATTATTTTTATAAGGAATACATCCTGGGAGCCTACATGTGGTACCAGGGGCCTGCTGAGCAGCTCATATCCCTTTGGTTCAGTGCATCACCAAATTAAGCATGAACAGCTGACCATGCACTTATGCACACCCTGAGCACAGGAATATCACAGGTTCCAAGCAGAGGAAGTAAAACTGAGAAAGGATTTCTTAGGCTCTGGGAATTTATGAGAACAAATTTGGTAAAAAAAGACATCCAATGAAATCTGAGTCAATAGTTGAGGAGTGTAGAGACTAATATAGAATAATAGATTTATTTTATTTTATTCATCATTCTATTAAGCATTCTACTAAATATTATCAGCCCACTAAGACAGAAAAAAATTAATTAGTAAATCGTATAACAGATTTCAAGCTCAAAAGCCATTGCTCTCACATTCTAAAATTCTTTTCAGTGGACAACAAAATGAACTCATAGGCAGCCCAAAACTCTGGAATTACCCTTCTAAATATCCAGTTAATGCATGTGTTAAAAAAAAAAAAATACTACTGTGGGAAAACAGTAAACATTATTAAATTGATGATGATGATGATTAGATAATTTTTCATCTTCATTAATAAGTATATTTTTATAACCTGTTTATTATATGCAATATATAAACTTTCCTAAAGATAAATGAAATTTGCACTTTACATAGATACAGGTGTAAGTAAAAATGATATATTTTTCCATTATATGAGCCACGACCTGAATCTTTCAACTTTTGAAGAAACAAAATGAAATACAGCCCCTTTCCAATGTTGCTTACCATATCATAATCTTGTGCAATTTATCCATACATAGCATAACAATAAAATTGAACTTTGATTCTTGCAATCACATCATACTTGTTTATTTAAAGGTCAACCATTACTCTAAGAAGTAAACCCATTAAAATATTGTGATGTGGGTATGTAAATCACAATGCATCTAAATGTGAAGTTATTACTTAAACATCAAATGACACTGCAGACGTGACTAAAAACTAAATAAAATTCATCAGTATTCAGCTGGAAAAATCAAGATCAGAGAGTGACTATAATTTTTTGGAGGGAAGCCTGATAGACCTGGACCTGAAACTTTAAAAACTTCATGAGATTGTGCTTTCAAAAAACCTGGTATTTTCTGATATTCTGTTTCCTTTTCAAGATACAGAGTCATCTGAATGTGGACTGGCTTTAACCAGCCATCTCAAAATTATTTATGTAGGAAAATTAAATTAAACAAGGTCAAAGCATCTCTGTGTGAAAAATAACAGACAGGAAAATATATCTGTACTGTATAAATTTTTAATGTTATCTGATTTTATCTTGATTTCTAAGTGAATATATTCCTCATCCTCCTCATTAAAACAACCTCACTGGAAAAAATGAAAAGGATTACATTCAAAGAGCATGGATATAATTCATGCCTAAAAGCAAATGCAGAAGATAATCAACTGCCTTTGGAGAAAGTCAAGAGGGCTCGTGTCTGAGCTACAGCTGTGGGTCCGCAAACAGAGTTTGCAAAGGACCAAAAAGAAAGGCAAGCTCTGAGAGGAACAGATGCTGAGACAAGGTACTTACACGAATGAAGGAATGCAATATTTATCATCAAAATGTGACTAGGAGTGTATGACCTATTTGGTCTAGTGAAACAAAGGCTGAGAGAGGATAATATCGCTGTCTATAAAACCTTCCAGAGAGGGGTTTAAACTTTCAGGAGAGAGATCTTCAGCCAAAAGGATATACAGAATCATGGCTGTGAATACATTTAGGCTAAAAATACAAGAACACTCAAGGAGTCAGAGCTCAAAAATTCATTTATTTAGCATTGGACATGAAACATAAGACAAAAGCCTTGCATTACTATAAAAATGTTAAACAAAGACGACAAATACTTTGCTGTGACAAGAAAAATCTGGCAAACTATCATACTGAGATCTTTGGGGTTTGTTTGGTTTTTTCTTAAATACTAAAATGCCTTATTTTGGTCATTGAAAAGGAGAGTTGCAATCAGCTGGCTAACATGCTTATCATCATCAGAGAAAATGTACAGATCCTGTCTGAAATGAAGAAGGAAGAGCATCAGAATATTTGGTTAGTTTTCAAATACCCAGATTTGATAAAATTTACCAGGGCTACTTATAGATGGAAATCTTCTCTAAGAACTTTGATAGGGGCTGAGCTTCCAAATCCAACCAATCTGATTGTATTGAAAAGTAGGGGTAGTAGTCAGAAAGGGAACCTGGAAAATCAAGGGTATGGGTTTGGCTGGCCTACTTTCAGCTCCTGGAAACAGGAAGTGTTACAGAAAATTACAGGCAGTTAATATCACCTAGACCAGTGACAGATCTAATATTTGTAGCTGGTGGGTAGTACAACAGAAAATATCGTAGTAGATGTGCATGTTTGTGTGATTGTGTGTACTCACTGTGTGTGTGCATGTAAGGCAGCAGAGATCTAAGGGGACAGTAGCAAAGGAAAGAAGACAGTGAAGCTTTTTGTCTAAGTAACATCCCCAAGGCAAGACTATTAATTTATTATACTTTTAAAAAAGGTCACTATCTTCTAAACCACCTTGTCAATGCACTCTCTTCATTAACTTTCTCAGGTTGCCATGTATTTCCCTCTGTTGAGTTTGGGAGTAAGCCAGCAAAATGTCCATGGAAAGACACTGTGCAAGAGCAAGGCAGAAAAAAATGCCATGGAGCACTTGGTGGTTTTATTGTCAGCTCAGAAAATCTGCCTCATTTAATCTTCCTGGAACCAGGAGCATCCAGCTCAGCACTCAGCTGAACAAAATCCCAGCTACAACAGAATGTCCAGAGTTTAGGTGTTCAGTCCCATGACTGAGGGGGTACCTTGGAGCTAGCCAGGGAAATTCCCAGTGGAGCTACAGCATGAGCACAGACTGTGTGGAGCTGAGCTAGCTTCCAAGGGCACCTTCTGCACTGAGCACAAGAGAGAAGTGATGCTCAGAAAGTTTTCCCCAAGTGTTATACAGGTCTGCTGGGGATGGACACCATTACTCCCCAGGTAAGAATCAGCCTTGATGGAGATTGTAACAGGAGATGATTACCTGCCAGCTTGCATTTGTCAGGAAAAAGTCACAGAAAGCCGATTTGACCTTCTTCTAAAATTAGCAGAAAACCAGCTAAATAGACAAGTCATAGACATACACATAAGATTTCAAACTCTTTTTGTTAAGACCACAAAGTCCAGACAAAACTTACCAGATGTGTGCAAAACCATACTGTAAAGGTATTTTTAGTGGCTGTGTACAAATATCTGCTTTGGCATGTGGATTGTATCACAAATGTTCATCTAAAATTCAGTTGATTTAGGGTAGTTAGTAATTTAGGATAGTTAAATTAATTGCTTGGATGACATATCCAAGTGTTACATATGTCATATTAAAATTATCTAAAAAATTTTAAATGCTCTGAGATAATATACGTTGCAATTCATCACAGAATCATAGAATCACAGAATCACAGAATCACAGATTCATAGAATGACTTGGGTTGGAAGAAGCCTTAGAGGTCATCTAGTTTCAAGTTCCCTGCTGTGAACAGGGACAATTTTCACTAGACCATTTAATAAGGAAATGTGAAATTTTATGTATAGTCAAGAAAATTATTTTCATATAAATGGGATGGAGAATGAGCAAAGAGCTTCCACAATACCACCAAAAGAATTTTTGACTTATATTGTGACCAGAAACTGAACTTAAGCCAATTGAGTCTGACTGTTGCAAACATTCAAACATTGTATTGGATTGTTTGAGCAGAGCAATGTAATGGAAAATAAATAATCTGATGTTGTACTCAGGGATCTTAAGACAGATATGTTCTTAGTTTTGATCACTCTATTTTACAAACTATGTGATCAGATGAGAATATATGAGATGGAAGCAATAAAGATGATCAGATTGTCAAAAAGAAATGGAATGCTACAAGGAAAATTTGAGTAAACTAGTGTTATTTAGGCTAAACAAAATAAGAGAAAAAATATAGGTGATATTACATAAAGTATTCATATAAAATACATAGAAAGAAAATAAAATTTATTCATTTATATAGAGGTAGAAAAACATTTTACTTAATGTAACAAAAAACTGAAGTTCTGGTCAAGAATTAAGAAAAATGTCCTACAATGACTGACATAGATCACTTTTAAATTCTCCAAAATGCTAAGATTTTAATAACAATTTAAATTTTTTTTTATGAGTGAGATTTTTTTTTTTTCTCTTGGGACACTGATGCTGTTTAAGTACTTTCCAGAACAGTTTACTTATGGACTAGAAAAAGGGTATTTTACAATAAGGTTTGATAAACCTTTCCAAGTAGAATCATAGTGTCAAAAATCTCATTGGACTTTGGCACATCTATGAAAGACATGGTCAGGCTCCTGACTCATGCTCAAAACTATGCCCTGTTTTCCAAGTAGGTAATCAAAACAGTGTCACAGAACTTGGCTTCAATACCTGCTTTCAGTCAGCTTCACCTAATGCCTACTGAAGGCAATCAAAAAAATTCATACTTCAGTCAGGTTTTGTCAAGCTTTCTCCAGTATTTTACATCTCAAGCAGCTCATTTGGAGTGAGTGCATGGAGGGAAAGAGTAGAGGACTACTCACTCAAAATCTGAATGGTTATCATTTGGCCTGAAGATCACTTCAGGTAATTATTTATATGATGAATGAATATGAAACAAGTGAAAGAGGGACTTGAGGCTAAAGGGGTTTAAAAAGATTTCACAAGTGTAATGACCATATATCAGTGAGTTTCAAAGGAGCTTCATTACTTTAAGTGCCTTTGAGAATGCCATGCCACACAGCCTGTGTAAGAGTTCTGCTGATAGACACAGGGTGTGTGCAGTTCATCCTCCTCCTTTTTTGGGATCTGCAGTCATACAGAGACCAACTTAATCCCATTTCCAAAATCTACCAAGTTAGTTCAAAGTAATTGTCTTAATGCCAGTTCAGAAATGACTGACATTTCCCAAAACTTTCTAAATTGGAGTGGTTAACCTCAAAGAGGCTAAGGCTTCCTGCAAAGGGTTTTGGAGAAAGCCAGAGAACTTTAGCAAAATATTCTGCCTTAAAAGTTGTTCAGAATATCTTCTCATTTTTAAAAATAATTTTCAAGCATATTTCCTAATCTGATTTTTTCCCTAAATACAACTGATAAGTTATTACATTATTTATCTTAATTCCAATAATCAATAGATTTAATTACAAGTTACTTGAAGTCATCCATTTTGACTTAATAAAAATTTTCAGCATTTTTGTGTTAATTTTAGATTAAGCTGGGAACTACAGAATGTCATCATCCTACATCATATGTACAAGTAATTTCTTTGCATTGTATATAAACTCTCCACAGAGATTATATAGAACTTTTTTTTCAGGGAGCAGCAAGCATTATTCTTGATTAGGCTTTATTCACTTTGATGTTATTTAATACCAACATAACCTGGACCCTGTCTGTTTTATGGTGTTTTATTTCAGACTGCATGTGATCAAATCTCTTTGACTCAATGGCTTTAGCAACTGAAGCACAATTGATGTGGTACTGGACAACATCTTCCAGTCCTGCTTCATGCATGAAAAATCCATGTTGTGTGCTCACATTACTCTGTGATGTGAACAGCCATGAGAAGAATTAGAAATTCTACTCAAAAGTGCATGCCTCATCTGAAATAAACACTCATGGGCATACATCCTAAGAAAGAAAAGTCCAAAGTACCCTTTTTTATTAAATAAGAGAAAAATAAATTTGGAAAACAGTCCAAGAGAAATTAAAAATGAGATTTATGTTTTCATTTGTTCATATATGAAACATATAATTCACAGTGAAGAGGGCTAACTGTGCTGCAGCATAGAACAAGGAGGCTACTTTAAATTGAAAACAAGAATTAGTAATTGGTAGAGACATTTATAAGTTAATGTGTGAATTCTGTGTTGTACTATAGAAGAATGCAGTTAATGTTGTGATCAGTGGCTCAAGGACCAAGTGAAGATGAATCATCAGTTGTGACTCCCAGGGGTCAAGAGGCACAGACACATTGGAGTGAGTTCACTGAGAGTGATTAGGAGATTCAGAGATTTTGACAGATGAAGAGATGCTGAGCAAACTGTGGCTTCTCAGCTCAAAGAGAAAGGACTCAGGGGGTTTGGTGGATCTTACCAAAGCATGCAAATACCTGCCTGGAGCAGGGTAAGAAAGATGGCACAGCCAAACTCCTATTGGTGCCCAGGAACAGTACAGGCAGGTAGTAACGGCAAAAGTTAAAATATGGAAAATTATTTTTAAAGTATTTTTTCTCCATTATTTTGATTCACTAAGTGCCTTACTTCATTTTGATGTAAGGTGAAAAATATTTTCATGTATTTGAATCCTTGCAGGTTGTACAGACGTACAGGAATTGTAACTTATACTAGAAGGTATTAGTTACTCAATCTCAAAACACTGAAAAGTGTATTTTCCAAGAAAACTATTTACAATATAGCCCCCTAAGCTAATGTTACAATGAGTTCTGTCTCTGTGTGTAAAAGCTGAAACTGTGATGCTTTGAAGTTAAAAGCATGATTTTAAAGCAGGGAGCTTTCAGATGTTTTCCCTAACTACCTGGTGCTTTTGAATTTGCAGTGACTGTAATGTTTTTGAAAACAGTCTTCTACTTGCTGGAAGTACTCTAAATTCTATTGTTTACTTTCATTTATGAGGTTTAATAGTTAGCACTGTAGTCTTGCAGTGGTCAGAGAAATCCTTTTTGTAACTACTGTTATTTTTATTTTTTGTATATTGTTGTTAGCTTTCTTCTTTAGCAGCCTATACCTTGCAGCACTATATGAATGCTTCTTTTACACATCTAAAGTGACTGAAAGATATTTTTCTTTATATTTACTATATCCACAAGCTATCATTCTAAACATAACCTCTTGCTCCATGCACTTTTCAGTAGTATTTTTCAAATGTTGTCTGAAGAGCCTGTCACAAAGGCCATCAGCAAAGACATCAACAAAAATTTAAAGCTTTTTAATGAAGCACCAGAGTACACTGGAATGGACTCTAAAAAGTTTAAATGATAACCATGGAATACTGGAATACTACTTTTTTTATATGCTTCAGGTTTCTAATAAGTCAAGGACAGAAAAACACTTGTGCATGTATTTATAACAGTTGACAGAAAAGAGGCTCAGCCCTGACTGAAGTAAATTAATTACTAACCACATTAATATACTTACAAATATCAGTCCATTAATGCCATTGTGAAAGAAAATGCTTTAAGGCATGACACTGTAGAAGGAGCTTTTTAGTTTCATAAAGGTAGTGAAGAATTTGCTAAGATAGGGTAATAAGTTTCAAATAGAAATATTTTATAAGCAATCTTTATTAAAATTTAGAAAACTTCATTTTCTATCTTATGTAGGCAGATTTAAATATTACCTATTTAGTTATGTTTCAGAACAGTGGATTTGCTTATTGACGTATTTGAAACAATGTGATGACGGGGAAAATTTACCTCTATTCCACTAAGGAAGGAAAGCCTCTGTTTTCAGATACACCCACACTATATATACAGCCATTTAAAGAGGGACAAAGAGTAGAGTTCTCTGCTAGATTGATTAAATAAGACCTCAATTCAAGGGAAAGAAAATGCCAGCTCTAAGACACATTCTTTAATGTAAGCCTATTCCTAATACATGTTAATTTGGACAATGGGTGATTCATGAAATGACACCTCAAGTATTTTAACAAGACACTTGGTATCTTATTTTTCATTTTCATGGCCACTACTTCTTTTTAATACACGTAAAAATTTAACCTTTCAGAAAATATTACTGTAAAGAGACTGTACAACTAGGGAAAAGTGAAATGCTTGCCCCTGAAAAGGAAATCTCACCAAGGTGTGTTCATTGCTGGCTTGAGGTGCAAAGCTGATCCCACGCTGTGGTTGCCTGCCTGGCACTTCCTCTATTCATTCCCTGCTGCTAGTTGTGCCAGAGGTGGAGGATTGCACAGGGCACTGGGAGGTCACTGTGGCTTCCTCCTGCCCTTGTGCTGCCCGGCTGGCAAGGCTGGTGCCTGGTCCTGACAAGAGAAGCAGAGAACCCTCTCAGGCTCTCCACCCCACCAGTGCTCCTAGAGGTCTGGCAAAGAGAGTATTGTCTCATCTTGAAAAAAACAAAAGAAGATTTCAATTGTGTTTAGTTATTTTAATTCATCGTTTTTGTCTTGCAAAACTGAAGTTGCAATTAGGGATGGAGCTGATGCGAAATCCAGTACCTAGAACTGAGGCCATGATGAGTTTCAAAAGTAGACATGGATTCTGTGGTAGCAGCTGTTCTTTACATGACCTGTGTGAAAAAATCTCTGATCTCTGAGAATAAGGACTGTCACTTTCAACACTCCAGTAAAATGCATATAATTAAAGAATTATCAAGCATCAATTCTAGCTCTAACGAGAAGTTATATCACCAAATTAAATAGTCTTATGCTTGTTTTCTGATAACACAAACTTAAGGCTAGACTGCCAAATAAATGGAAAAGTAAACCATGCTTATGATGTGCTCTTTTTCAGATGGCATGTAAAGCAATACCTCGTTTCATAACTTTCAGAAGTCTTATGAAAGCTTATGAGGAGTATGTTCACGTCAAAATACCAACACTGGACCAATAAATAATGCAGATCTCATTCCTCTGAGACAATGAGTTAACAATGTAGCTTCAAATTAGAAAGGAACCTTATATTTTATACAAATAAAATGCTGTGAAAGTGGTATAATTTGAATGAAAGTGATAAAAATTTTTCGTGTCTTCTGCCTGCCTGGTATAACTTCATTCAGTTTAATTTTAGGAATTAATATTTATAAATTTTTTAGAGATCCTTTGCTGAAAGATGCCATGCACTAGCAATCAACTACCATTGCTGAAATTGCTCCCTATATTTGGCAAATCACATTCTTCTTTGGTTTTTCATTCTAAAATAGCCAGTTCAAATGAGGTATACTTAAATTCTTGCCATTAGAAATATCAGTTTTGTCATCTAAGCCACCATTAAGAGCTCACTAGAGAGATTATTAGGTATTTAGTGGTAAAACAGAAAAATCAGGCCATTAGAGATGAGCTACAGTGGTTTTCATCTGTCTCATAGCAGTTGGTACACCAAAGCATTTGAGCTCCAGCAGTTGTCTAGCAGATGAAGAAATTTGATGCAGAGGCAAGGAGGATTCCTAATTAATCCTATGGCATTTTCAAAGCCAGTGAGTTACCGCGGACACTGTAAAAGGTATGTTAACTTACCTGTGGATCTCCCTAGTCAGCTTGGGTTATTTTCCTGCATTGGACCTCAGAAGCTGACATATTCTTCCCTCATGCTATGGTGGCTTGGGTTTAATCACACTACAGCTTCTAGGTGCTATGTTCTATGAGAATCCAGCAAATAAGTAATGAAACATATTGGATTTGGGCCTTAACCATCTCCTTGGCCCCAAGCTGTCTAAGCACTAGTACACAAACTACATGAAATCCAAGCTAACAAATACAGCAATCAGGTAAAATACAGTGACTTATAAATAAACATCAGCAAAACTCCTGAGGGAAACACTATCCATTAATAGCTATCAGATATAATGTTTTAAGAAACAGCAAGAGAAGTATAAAATCGCTGAACAGAATAATTCAAATGTTACCATAATTTGCCCTCTGGTGGATATGTATTAAGTATTATATGAAATTCTATGAATTTGCAAAATTTTCCCTGACACTCTCATATAATTTAGTGGATGGGATGGGTGATGATTACTTAATGAGCAGCTACTCAAGTTTTTTCCCCTGTGTGGTGCCAGGATTTATTTACTATGGGCAAGTTAAATCTGCTCTAAAGGCAGAATAATTAATTTTCTCATGGTCTATGCCACTCTCCTAAAGAAGTACCTAAATGCTTTACAGACATAGGGTTTGGCACAATCTAGCCAGGTTTTAATACCCTGCCTACTTAAAGATGGTCTTGAAAAGAAGAATTCTCTGGAAAACATCCTCTGTATTACTTTCAATTTTACATGACCATGCACCTGGCTTGGGACAATTGCAGACACACCTACCTGCAGGTTGAGAGGTGATTGAGAGCAGCTCTGTAGAAAAGGGCTTGAAAACTCACCATGAGCTGGCATAGTGTGCTCACAGCACAGCAAGCCAATGGAATCCTGGGCTGCATCCAAAGGACCCCAGTCAGAAGCACAAGGAGGGAATTTTTGCCCCTCTGCTCTGCTCTTGTGAGACCACACCTGGAGGGCTGCATCCAGCTCTGGTGCAAACAAAACAGTAGGGATATGGAACTGCTGGAGCAAGTTCAGAGGAGGCCACCAAGTCGATCAGGGGACTGGAGCACCTCCCTTATGAAGTCAAACTGAGAAAGTTCAACCAGGAGAAGAGAAGCTTGCATGGAGACCTCATAGCAACCTTCTGCTATCTGAAGGGACCTGCAAGGAAGTTGGAGAGGGACTCTTTGTCAGGAACTGTAGTGGTAAGGGAAGGAGGAATAGCTTCAAACTGAGAGAGTAGATTTAGATTAGATCTTGGGAAGCAATTCTTTACTGTGAGGGTGGTGAGGGAACAGTTAAACTACAGAAGCTGTAGATACCCCATTGCTGGAAGTGTTCAAGGCCAGGCTGGATAGGGCTTTGAGCAGCCTGGTCTAGTGAGAGGTGTTGTTGCCCAAGGCAAGGAAAAGAGAGTGCAAAAATTTTCAGTTTTCATAGTGAAATCTGTAAAAGTAGAAAAAATTTGAAAAGGTAAAGTACATGAAGGCATTCCCTTAACTAAAAGTTTCTCAGTGAATGAAGAGAGTGTCAGCAGATTTAAAAAAAAAGGGAAATGCAATCAGTCTTCCTATTGATTTATATTTATCCTTATCTAATTCTGTACATAAACTAAATTTAAATCCATCTACCATCTACTGCTACAATTTCCATCCACTGGAAATTAAAATCCGGTTGTTTACCCCATGCTGAATTATTCTATTTACAGATACTTCATTTATGATTAAGCAGAAATTTCAATTGCGTGAGCTAGGTAGATTCATTACTAATGCACATGATGGAGCCCACTAATCCCAGCCCACAGCTTTTAATGACCTCAAACTCCCTCTCTGTGTATGGGCAGATATTTTGCTTCCAAATAGCATGTTTTTTACCTCACTTCTTTCTCAACCCTGTAACTGGCTACTCGATTCTTAATTATTATTAATGACTCACTTTGCCCTGAGGAAATTATTCACCAAAGTAAAAGCTACCAATGGCATGTGGCTCATTAAAGTCACATTAGTTCCAATATTTGAGAGGATACTTCAAAACTGTAAATAACTTATTAAACTAGCTACAGCATCTTCCTCCTCTCATGTGCATGTAAGAATGTATTTGTTTATGTGCCTTAGCCACCATCAAAGCACAGTCATGAAATTTATTTTTTCATACTGTTTTTTTGAGAACTGAAATCATAGACTTAGATAAAAATAGTCCTAATCTAGAAGGAAAAATTTATGTTTGAAAAAAAATAATTAAAATTATTAACAGAAATGCCTTTTTTGAGTTGCACAAGTTCTCTTCAATAAATACCAGGTTTGATCACAGAATGGTTGGGGTCAGAAGGCACATCTGGGGATCATTTATTCAACACCTAAGCTAAAGGAATGAGCATATACTTCAAAATCCACCACTTGACCTGTACATCTTGGTAGTTAGTACACAGAGACACAAGAAGAGCAAAATCTTTAAATTCAGAAATCTTCGACTTCTATGGAAGTCCTAAGTTAGAGAAGTTTTTCAAGACAGGCTCTAGGAAACATGCTTAAAAACAAGATGCCAGATACCAGTATGAAGACAGTCTGTGTAAATGAGCAGGAAATGCTGGAAAGGATCACACAGTTTATGTGTATGTAGTTATTCCTTGGTACTCAGAATCACAGAATCACAAGATGAGTCAGGTTGGGAGAGGAGATGCAGGCTAGGTAATTAGATTGTGAAATATTTAGACTGTGAACTGAAGAAGGTATTACAGTGCTTTTTAGCATAAAGCCATAGAGAGTAGTGTGCACCCATAAGAACATTCACGGTTGAGAGAAGAGGATGCTACCTTTGCTGGGATCACTCTGGCTGCCTAGGACAGCAGGAGAGGAAGGGCTCACAACACCCAGGAGGATCCAGAATGTCAGTGCAGTGTCTGCTCAGCTCTCCTCCGTTCAGTTCAGGGTCATCTTGTAGCAGGGCATTTCCACACCCAAGCAAATGATTCTGTTTAAGGAAAAAAGTTTCAGTTTACCTTTGGACATATAAGGAAGCTAAGCTAGAAAGTTCTATGCTCTTTCCACCTGCATTGGCTCAGTGCCAGCACAGGGGCACTAGTTGAGCTTTAGAAATGTTTCTCAAAACCTGTAGCTCTTTCTATTGGCAGCAAGCCAAATTAGGCCTCCTAAAGCATTAAGTATTTAGGAAGGGACACAGAGATGCTCAAGTGCTCTTGGGGAGTGTCTTAGTCACGTGCCAGATGCTTCTCTGGCACTGCAAACAACTTTTGTTCTTTCATTTCTGTATTGTTTGTTATTTTACCATCTATTAAAACATTTGCTTTTCAAAACACACCCAGGGAGCCCTCTGGCAATATTCTTAAGCCACTCTGAGAAGTTGCAGGTCAACCCTCAGACTTGATATATCTTCATGGGGCTTATTACAGGCTGGCCCCATGTAAGACTGTATATTCATCTCTGCAAAAAAACCCTTCCTCTTTCAGGCACAGATCTAGTTACTTCTACTTTGCTGGACACAGAAAGGAGAAAAATGACCAATTGCTTCTGGAGCCCTCGGGAGGAGCAGAGCCTCACTAATATCCCTGTGCACCTGTGAGAGTGACAGTCCACTTTATAAGCTTCAACACTGAATAGCTGCTATGGGTATTTTTTTCTCTCTGTGTGAACATAAGCACTGGCTGGTTCCAAGCAAGGAAATGAAGAATTACATCTATCTATTGTCACTATATATTTTGTATAGCTCCCAGGAAAGGGTTTAATTTGCAACACACAGGCCATCATTTTTGTCAAGTGGCCTTATTATGATTATTACTTGTTGTATGTGGTTCCCGACACATTTATGGGAAGATCTGAGCCAGCCTAAATGACCTTGCAGTACACAGGATCACGTCCAGACAATAAAGTCTTTTTCCTTTTTGAGGAGTGGTTTAGATATTTCTGAACAATTCATTACAGACATATACATTTTCAGTGAAGCTTCTGGTTTTATACATCAAATTTAGGCATTTCACTAGAAAAAATTAGAAAAGTGTTTCAATGTTTTTATTGTAGTTTTTGTATACTTCTAAGCATTTTACATTGTAAGTTCTAAATTAATATTGCCTTGATTTTACTAATAAAAATGCATTAATATTTTATTAACAAATTAATAAAATATTAATTTGCTAACTTGTTTCATGCTAGTAACAGAAAATCAATGCTAAAATAACATAAGAATGATAAATACAGGAAAATCAAGGCACTCTAAACAGTATAATACCTTTTGAATTCTTATTGTATCCTACAGTCAGCTGTTTTCAAAAGGTCTTGACTGGTATCCTGAAAACTTTTCAGCAGTATAGCCTAAAATTACAACTATGAATATGAAAATAATGCAGGAGCTGGAAGAAACTTTGTGCACATTAATGTACTTAAAGAAAACTCTGCTTCCATTTATGACCTTAACAAGCACAAAAATTCATTTGTATTTATAGCACTTTAGAAAGCACGTCCCCTTAGTGGCAGAAAGGCTCAATGGGAGAATTCATGGTTTAATAGCATAATGTGCTAATAACAACACCTATACATGGCTGAGTCTGTAATTGTGTCCCTCTGGATATGGGGACCTCGTCTGAACACATTCAAATTGTCCTATACTGCAAATGCCTGGAGCTATTCCAAGCTCATTCCACTTCATAGCTGCTCTAAAAATAAACTCAAGAGTTTTGCGCTTCATTCCTTTAAAAGCACTTACAAGAGCTATGCTCAGGTTGGGGATTTACTGATGTGAAATACTACAGGTCCAGCGCAGTTCCTTTCCAGATGGGCTTCTAGGTGCAATTCAGGAAGAAGGCAATTAACTACCTACAGAGTACATTCAAAGTGCAGTGAAACTTTCTAACAAACACAGGTAACCCACACAGCATCAGTGTCTTTGTGCAGTGGACATCACCACCCTGTGATGTCTGTCTCACATGAAGATCACTCTTAGGAATAGCTGACTACTATTGCTATTTTAACATCTCAGTTCTGCATTTGTAGCAATATCTGAGGGTTACTAGCTAAGCAGTTATGCTCCAGTTGGCATATTAAGATTGCATCTATTAAAAATTGCTCCCCAATGAAGTCTGATACAAAAGAGAACATGTGAATACAAGAAGCAGAGAGGAACAGCTCTGGATACCGTCTGGATTGACCACCCTGTGCCCTCAGAGGCAGTGACAGCACACCTGCAACACAGCCATTTTAAGGAGCATAATTTTCATATCAGTGATTTCTATGGCTTTTGAGCTGTTTGATACCTGTAAAAGCAACATACAGTGCAGTGGGCTTCAGTACTTGAATGGTTAGAGGGCTTAAAATGTTATCTAAAATATTACTTAATCGAAATGTTGCAGTAGTTCCCAAATATTTTTTCTTAGCTTTCTACAAAAATAAATTAATTCTTGAAATCCACTTTGGAGAGACTCTCACTTCTTCCCATACTTGAGAAATAGTTTGTGAAGGAACAGGAAAGCACCAATCTGCTCAAACCAGAACAGCAGAGAGAAACACTTGATGCACTCTGATACACAGAGATAATGCAGGCTCAAGAGGTACAATACTGGGCACCTAGGTCTCTGAAGTGTGGAATTTTCAGCTTGAAAAGTAACAGCTTCAAGTTCTTCCAAGAACCTGAAGGAAAAGAGTTTGAAAAGGGAAAAAAAAAATACAGAGAGGTGGAAAAAAAAACCTGTAATGGAAATAGCTTCTTCTGGCTAAATACATAAAAAACTGGTTTCCTATCAGTTGCAGAGGTTCAAATCTCAACTATTCCTGAAATTGAAGGACACTTTAAATGACAGCAAAATCTGGTCCAGCAAAAATAGTTTTATTTTTTATTGCAGCCACCTTGCAACAAGCACTGTCCTTTAGAAACAAACTTTTGAAATTGAATGTTCTCTTGCTGCCTTTTATCAGAGAAGAGCAGCCCATCAGAGCTCTCTGCAGTTTCCCAGGGATGCCTGCAGACATTAAAAGAGATGAGCAGGTCAAGGCACACTAAAACATGAGAAAATCCCAGATCACACACGGAATTTACCTCTAATGTCCTCTTCAGGCAAATGTTCTTGCATAAATTCAACTTCATGGGCACCTGCCAGTAAGTTTGTAGATTTATATATATATATATATATATATATATATATATATATATATATATATATTAGGGATGAATAGTAAATCATATAAGATAAGATAGCCTGGAAGTACAACCGCATCAAGAATTTCTTAGTATTGCTGCTTGCAGGTGGAACATACAAGCAGAAAACAAAATGCCACTCACAAGGGGAAGAAGTAGGACCATACAATAGTTACAGCTATATTTGTAAGTGTTTAATATTTGGATTTAAAAGCCTTAATTTGCCTGGAAATATTTAAATGGACCTGTTTCTGTGCAGTTATTTATAAATTGTTTCAGTACGTAGCATTTACAAAAGTACTTAGTACAGGACTCTGTAAACTCAAATTTAGAAAAAAATGCATAGGTGCCTAAATGATCATAATTTCTGTCAGAACCATTACATTGAGGTCATTAGTGTAAGTGACATAGGAAACAGAATTCACAAAAGCTAAGTTCAGCCCAGCTCATTTCCCCATTCACTCTACATAGTCCACGGGAAAGAAAACTTTTCTGGACTGTTACTAGGAACAAGCAATGTCCCATTTTAAGGGATGTAATGACTTCCCCCAACCTCGGTTCTGGGGTGAGATCAGGAACTCCACTCCACCCCTGGATTTTCCTGAGAAGTAAATGCAATTTAGGATGTTGAAAGGTCCCAAACACTCAAAAGGAGAAGGGAATCAGAAGGATTTGAGTAGATGAGAAATACCTTAGATTATGAATGCTGATCAATGGCAGATTATTGTGTTTCTGTGCGAGTGACTGAAGCAGAAGGTTTAAACTCCCAAGCATCATCCTACTGTCTTCAACCTGCCACAGGCACAGACTGGTTGTGAATTTTGGCAAAGCCTGAAACTAAAAGCAGTCACACATGCTGAATTGTGCTTAATACCAGACATGAGGAAGAATCACCAGTTCAGATAGATTGCACACCTGCAAAGAGTGTTCAAATGGAGAAAAACAAGCTGCAAAAATATAAAAACAAGCTGAAAAAACTTTGTGGCACACAGCTGACATGACTCTGCCCAGCTTTGCCAGAAATGGAAAGTGAAGGCTTGAGTGAGTGTGGCTTTGGAAAATCTGTGAATGTGTAAAATAATCAAGAAAGATAAAAGCCATAAGCTTGAAAGGTCTTAAGTAAATCCCAGTATTCATATCCATACAGGATTTTATTCCGTTCATCTCATCCATGACAAGGGTTCAACACGAGGGACTGTGCAGGATCAACAAGCCTTTCAATCATATTCTGAAAAGTGTTTTGAGCCTTGACAGGTGATAAGGGGGCCCAGTAAGTTCACCTCTGCTCATGTCAGTAATGCTCTGCATTCAGCAGAAAGAGCAGGAGTGAAAGCCCATCATGCTGAGAAATGTAGGCTGGATTCATAACAAAATTTGGAACAGAGCCTTAAGTAGTGTTAGATCTGGTTTTGACATTGGCACACATGAATGAATGCGTTGTCATTATTTTGGTTAGTGATCCTTTTTCAAGTTTATTTGTATCCAGCTGGAGAAAAAAAAGCCCTAAATCACTGGATTCTGTTGGTGTGGAATAGACATCAACTATAAGCAACAAGAACAGCTTCAGTTTCATATTCATGTTTTTGTAGGGTGGTTTGGGTCTTTGTTTTTGGGTTTGGTTTGGGCTTTTGTGGGTTTTTTGAGGTTGTCTGGCTATGGTTTTTATTTTTAAGTTTGCCAGGTTAAACTACCCAAACCCAAAATGCTATTAAAGGAAGGATCAGATTTTGAGATGCAAACTATCACCTTTTGAACAGCTCTTCTGCTGTCTTTAGCTAATCCCCTGAGAATTCTACCCTCTGTATGGCTTCCATAATTGCAATGTTCAGTCATCTCAAAGACATTATTTCTGTCTTATTGGCGGAAATTATGCCCCCTATTCGCATCTGATAATGGTTCTGATTTTGAATCATATAATTCAGGCACTTCACAGCAGTAGCAGCAAGGGCAGAACATTTTAATTATTTTGCAATTCCTTTGTTTCTAGTGTCATTTCATCTCTCATCCCTACATGCTGCTTTTTTTTTTTAACATGCACATCTCACAATATGCAATCAGAACTAGAAATAAAGAAAACACATAGAGAATGGAAGTCAGGTTAAAGTCCTGTGTTAAAACACCTAAGTGTTTTCTTGTTAACAGATCCACATCAATGAAATTTTATATTTTGCCAGTAATTCATTTGGATCTAGAGCCCCTAAACTACAATGGATTTATGCCTGATGCAGTCCATAACAGACAAAAGAGGTGTTAATTCACTCACAATTGGCTACTATTCCAACTTTACACCCCTGGTATGTCTTTTCTCTTTTAGTAAAGAAGTGCATAAACTTTAAATTAATGATTTGGTTTTAGAACTCCATAAAAATGTACACATTAATTTATGTGCCCTGTATGGTTAAAAAAGAGCTAAAAAAACCTGATAAATTAAATTGCTATGCATATGAGAAATGGTACAAGTCTGCTAAGGATGTATATGTATTTATATATATCTTTCCAGGACAAATACTGGTGTTTAAATGGTCCATGGAAGGTAACTCCACGTAGCTTGAGCCACAGTCTTAGAAACCTAATCAAAACTTTTCCTAATTCTTATACTGAATCTTTATTAAACTTAGATCAAACCATTATTGAACTTCGATAAATTTCTTTCCTAGAATCTTTAAAGAATGACAGACACCTGCTTTTTACACACTTTTTTTGCTATCCCTTCTTCCAACTTCCTTGGGTTTTTTTCTTTTTAAATCTTTATCTTTTTCTAGAAATAAATCTATTCCATAATTTCTATGTATTTGTTAATTCTAAGACATGTCATGAATTTAGATTTTTTTAAAAGTTGCTAGCGTTACACACTTATTATGACAGTTGTCTAACCTGTTTCTAAGGAATTTATGTGTTATCTTTTTCATAATTTACCCCAACATCAGATTTTTATTCAGCTACAATGAGGCTTTTAGCTTTTGGCAATAGCATTCTAACATTAACTGCTATTTTGCTACCTATCTGCTTTAAGGTCCAGACCCCTTCTTTTCTCTGTTTCGTAGTCTTTTCTCTTTTGTGTTTCTCCTTCCTAGTGGAAAAGTTCTTGTATTTTCTTTGTTAATTTAATCCTCTTGATTCTGGACTCCATTTCTTGAGTGGCAGAGTTGATTCGTTTCCTTTGTCCCTTTCTTCTGATCTGCTTGCATGTCAAAATATTCTACAGGGTAGAGAGAAATCTTCTGCACAGAAGCTGGCTGACACAGTGTTTATACACACTTTACCTACCTGTATGTAGCCACGCTATTCCTTGAGGGAATTCCCAGGAGCAGAGGAACACAGGCAGAGAATACAGCTACACACATAAGGTTTATAATCTCAAACCACTTTTTATGCATGAAGCTCAATAGAATTTAGTTCCACTCATCACTCTGCTTTGCTCTTATGCGTTTACACCGTGTTAAAAACATCTTTCTGTCATAACAAATGCCACACTTTTGGCTGCTGCATCTGATCTCCTTGTTATGAACATTGTTAAATACATATTTTGGCTTGACTTGGTGCAGCCATGAGCTTTCTCTGCTCAGCCATTTATTTCCCACTGTCTTGTTTACGTTGCTTTACAGTTCAGTTTATGGTGGCAGCAGCTTTTACAATCTCTAGTTCATGATTGTGTGATGGGAGTGGGGAAGCTAAATGCTCAGAGGTAAAACACTCTCATGCAGAGGATCATTCTGCTGTTCAGTGCTGTGGGTTGGAGACCCAGGATAGGCATAGGAACAGGTTGCCATTGTCAAGAGCTGTCTAAAAGCCAAAGGTGTTAAGCTAACAATTCTTGTACGTGTATAGTCTTTGTAATAACAGAAGTCAAAACTATTATGTTGCAATATGAGGTTGAATAGATAATATCATAGGCCTAATGTTGATTTAAATTTAATCTCAAAGTCAAAAGCATGGAATCTATCTCTTCCAAAAGTGAAATTAACATATATCTGAAATATTTTATACTGATCAAAGTAGAAAGAATCCATTAATTGATTTTGCTGGAAAAAAATCCAACTCATATCGCTTGGGAAATCTGCCCTCTCATAAAGACTGAAGATCTGAGAGGTATTAATGCCTACTAAAATTAATAGGAATTGCTGATGCTCTTGGAAACAAGCCCTGTAAAGAGTTACATTATCTTAACTTACTTTTTTTGTAATGTTTTCTATTCTTATTATAAGGTCCAGCAGAAGGACAGTATCCTGCAAAACAGCAAAATTTCATCTTCATGTGACAACTACTTTAGCCACAACTACTTTTCCTCTCAGAAAGTTATTCTACAATGTATTGAACATTGTCAGTGAACTGGCAATGGGACTGTGAACTATTATCAGAGAAATATTTTTCAACATTGTCGTCTGTAGTATTTGATGCACACTATGAAGGACACTTGGTTTCACTAAAGTTGGAAAAAGAGCTTGGATTTTTTTTTTCCAGAAGAGAATATTAACACCAGTAATGAACTATTCTCATAAAATTTATTGAATTACTGTGTCTGTGTATCTTCCAATGTTAATCAATACCTAGCTGTTGGGAAGAGAAACACTGAACCAAGATGAAAACCTCAGAGCACTGTTCATGTGCCAATATGTGGGACTAGTTGTGAGTGAGAAGAACGTGGCCCTTCCAGGGCCTGGATCATTCACATGCAGATCATTAGAGAAACACTTCAGGAACAGCTGCCCAGACATCAATGTCTTCCAATGTCCCTGACAGGTGACCAAACAGCTGTTACATCTCTAGTGCACAGCAGTATCAGCTCATCCTAGCTCTTACCACAGGCACAGGCTGATACAGAGGTAAAAAAAGGCTTTTCCCATTTAAGGCAAATTTCATTCTTCTCTGATCAGCAGCAAAGGAAGCAGTTAGTGTTAAGCAGACCTTTGAGTTTTAGAGGTAAAGACCTTTCTCTGGCCTGATGCAGCTTATCTTGGATTCCATATATTAGTACTTAAAAGTCCATTAATCCTGACTGAACGTGCTTTAGTAGAAACTTTGAAATAAAAAGGCAGGATAACTGCTGAACAAAACAGAGGGCACAGACTTCTTACCTGATATTCCCCCTGACATTTCAGCATCCAGCCTCTCTCAAACCATGTAGCTGCAGCAGCAGAGATAGGGAGATATGGAGTGACTGAGTCACCTCTGACATTTATTTTGAGTCATGAAAATAATATTATGCATTTACAGTGCAGTAATTCTTCAAATTGAATTTATCCCTGTGAACTTCTCCAGCATTCCTCTTATCAGGTGATAAGACTGAGTTTTGTTCACATTTATTTTCCAGCCATGCTTCACAACCACTTGAAGGTTTCCCATTCAGGAGGAAGAATTTTATTAAGGCACATGGACCAGTCAATCTATCCATGCCAGTGAACTGCAGGAAAGGCCAGCAAATGGTTCAAGTCACTGGTGCTCTGGCCTAGAAGTCAATCACTGAAGAGAGCAAAAGTTTTTAATGCATTAAATTTCACTCAGTACTGGAATAAGTGGGTATATGCTATTTGAGGAAATACCAACCCAATAATAAAAAAGAAATAACTTTAGTTTAAATTCCTTCAAATTGTGAGCTAGTTTTTACACTGAGTAATTTTATTCTCTTAATCCAAACACCATTACCAGCAGTCGGCAACTGATTTCTCCAGCTAGTGTTTTTCTGTAACTGCTCTGAATTAATTATGCTCATCAATTTACAAGCAAATTCCAAATATGCGAGAAGATGCCCCTGTGGTATGAAGCTTTGCACAAAAACTTGAGCTACACAAAATCCATTTTGTAGTTTATATAACCTAATATAATATAAACTCAACATATTACATCCACTGAAGTAAGAATTTTGATTTCACATGCAAAGAAGCTGTGAAAGTCTTATTAAACAGAGACTTGCTGCAGTTTCCTAGTGTCTTCCTTATTGATTATCTTTCATTGCATCTCTCAAGTCTTAGAGTAAGAATTTTGATACTGAATTTTTTTTAGAGCTCTTTCTCAAGAATTTCATCCATTTATTCTTCCATTACCATTTTCTGTGTCAGGTTGTAATTTTTGGATGTAAATCTACAGCAAACCTAATGCCATCTCCTATAACAGCTGTGTGATGTGACAAAAGGCAAAAAATGAGACATTTATATATCATCATGCTACCCACTCTAGCACACGTAAAACTTGTAGTAAATGAGGCAAATTATCTACTGTTTGGGCTAAAGTTTTACAAAGTGTTGGTGTCTTGATGTTAAAGTTTAATAAATTAATAAATTAAAAGACCACTAGAAAATATCTTTCACTTGAAAAAATTTTAATGGCTGGCTTGAACCAAAATTCTTATGATTTGTGGATTAAAAATGAATTATTCTGAATAAAAATGTATTTATGAGGCAAGGTATGGATTTCCACTGTTTTAATATATCAACTGAATGTCTCATGTCACAGCTGATGAAAAAGTCCACCCAGGTCCTGTAACAGCAGAGCAGAAGGCATCTCATGACTACTCTGCCTCCAGTTAAGTTTTGTGGGTAAACTACTGTTGTCCTTCCTATAAACTGTATGTGCAACCAGATTTGGGTTAAATTTCCAGTTTATAAGATAACTATTTGTCAAATGTTTATAGGTTTCTGGACGCGAAGGTGAGGTCGGCTATGGATTGACATTAGGAGGCAGGGTCAGGGAGGAGTTTGGGCAGGGGGCTGGGACAACAAGGACTGACAGGCAACTTTCTAGAACAAAAGGCAGGGATTAGGGAAGATTGACATTCAGGTAGGTGGGGCAAAAGGCAGTTTGGGGAGTGATAGACAATTCGGAGAGGGAGGGGAAATTGGTAATGAGTCAACAGGTTGTAACATTTAAAAGGTTAGAGAATCACACCTCCAGGTCTAGGGAGAGTTGCTTGTTTGCCTAAGCATTAACCTACTAGATCTTAGTCAGAATACATTTAAGGCTTAATCTAGGGGGAAAACAGCAGCTATGATGTAAAAAGATAGGGGTTTTTTGCTACTTGTATCTTTGCCACAATGTGGAGAAGGAAGGAAAAATTCCTTTTATGTCCAGTGAAAGAGTAAGACAGATTTTGTAGCATAGGAATTAGGGAATTCGTCTAAGAAAAAGTTACTTTGAAACAAGATTTTTGTCATAGGGTTTAAGATTATTTAATGTAGAAATCAGAACATCTTCCTATAAAGGTCATATCCAAAGAATCTGTATTAGGAGAATGAACAAAACACCACACAAACCCCTCCAGAAACGCCATTCTCTTTTTTTTTTTTTTTTTTTTTTTTTTTTTTAATTATTAATTTCATGACTACATAAATCTTGTGCTGCAGAACAGTGCAGCTTTCAAAGATGGGGGGAAGCTTCTTCTTGGCTGTAACCAAGTGGCCAGAATATTTTGGCTAAGTGGCTGTTTGTATTTCGAATTTCTCAAGCTTAAGAGAAAATGAACCTGAAGAGTGGGTTTTGATTTTTTATCTATAAAGTTAATTTTTTGTTGTTGTTGTGGTGTTTCAGGGTGCCCAAAGGCCCTCTGGAAGGATGAATGAATATCACACACTCTGTACTGGAGATGTGTAACTCACTGGGTTAGCACCTGGAGGTCAGGCACGACACTGTGCTAGACAATAATCCTGCCCTATCCGTGGGCCAATTACTTTTAAAATAAAAACATTCATCTTCCTCATTGATTCCTCCACATGGTGTGTCACAAAGTGCTTTGTCTTACACACATTCTGTGCACACCTACCGAGATGGCTCTGCCTTGTTCTTGGACTGAATTTGTTGATACACCTAATATCCAACAGGTCTTATCTGCTTGTTTGTTATGGTTTATTTGAGTTTGTTTGGTTTGTTTCCCTGCTTATGCCGGCCATATTTTCCCAAATATCTCCTGCTAAATACTCAGAGGCACTCAAAATGTAAATCTACCACAAAGTTTTGATAATGCAGCTTTTACCTGTGATTCAGGGATCACTGGACAAAACAAAAAAATAAACAAACAAAAACCCTCACTGTGCTGGAAATGAAATTATATTATCTCCTTGTAGACAAAACCATGAAAGTCTGATGGCTAATTTATAATAGCACTTGAACCCTCCAGGCTCCCAGTAAAGTTACAGTCATAGGGCTGCAACTTCTCTTTAAAGTACTTTTAACGTATTGTACTTTTCCTAAATCCTTTTGATTAAATTGGAGCACAAGTGTCACAATTCTGATTTTTGCTATTGAAGTATGTGAACATAACCAGTTTCTTAATTTATGTTGTTAAACATTTTGTGAGGAAATTGCCTATTGTGTTTCGTTGTGGTTTTCATTAATATAATGTAACTCAGCTTTCTCTCAGATTAAAATCAAAGATGAATAACTTTGTGCTCAGCTAGAGCATGCCATTTGTTAATTCATCTGAGATCAATAGTGCTTGAATAAATAATTTAGTAAACCACTGTGCATCCTTTTTCGGCTTTATTTTCTTCCAAAAATTACACTTATTTGCAAAAATATATTTAGAGAGCTAGGGAAAAAATTCTTTCTCTTTATTTTCCTTTTTTATTTTTTACTTAGTAAGCAGAAAATTATTTTGTGTTTTTAATTCTGAATACCTGACTGAAAAACCTTTCAGGAATTTAAAGTCTCATTATTGGCTTTTATTAAAACACTGTTTGGACTTTCTTTTTACTTTTTTTCTTGATGATTGCTTTTGTGATGCTCATTGCAGTCCTGTGCAAATAAGTGATTATGAACAGCAAATGTAGTGCTGAAAACCAAACAATATTTTGTATGTGCATGGTAAGTGTAATACCAGTGTAACAGTTGTCAGACAGATTGATCTTTTGTAATAAGTCCAAAATGCCTGAAAGAAATTGAACATATGCAAAACACAGTTAGGCCAGTGACCTAAATTACCAGGCACAGGTCATTCCAGGTATTTGGGTGTGATGCTTCTGTACAGAATCATTGATTCAGAATTAAGATTGAAAAGATTGTATGGTGGGATCAAATAGGAAAGATCTCTCCAGTGAAATCTCTTTGCCACAAAGGGATTAATGCACTTTTAAGAGAGGGTTCTAGCTAGAGAGATATGGATTAGGATGGTTTTTAGCTCAGGAGTGAATTGAAGTTATATTACATAATTATGTTTTTATGTTTTCTTCTAATAATTAGTCTGTGAGCCAAAACGGTGGGGTGAGGAGGAGAAAAGGCCAAAAGTACTATGAATTTTGGAAAGAGTTTCAGGTAAAGAATGAATGGATGGATGGAGACATCAATTCACACAGAATTTTAGCTGTTTTTATTCTAAGAAGCTTTACTACATAAATGATTTAAGAAGACTCCTTCTGCTAAAGTCACTTCTTCACTGCTTGCCTTGCAGTTATTTTGATGACTTCTTAAGGATATACTTTCAGATTCATGAGATAAAGCAATTCTCACAACTTTAAACCACACTTTAAAGGAAGAAGATATACCTTCTAATGCTTGTGGGTGCAGATAATAAGTAGAAAGCTACTCTGTACATTTCTTTGATGCACAGAACCTGAACATCTCTTTTTTATCGCCCTATTTTAAAGAGAAATCTTTTGGGAAATACAGAAAAGTGATATACTAGGATTGCCATTTGGGATGCTATGGGACATGTAAGAAAAAAAAAAAAAAAAACACAAGGGAAATTTGTGTCTCTCTGGACCTGAATGCTGGACAATGTTACCTTAGGACATCCTGATAGCACCTGGTTACTGCCCTTAGGCAATGAAGTGAGTCCAGCACATAAGTGTAATTAGGTTGACATATGCTCTGATCTTTTGGATTAATTGCTTAAAGTGATGTACCATTTTCTCCTCCTCTATAAAAAGAGAAATCTGAATGAGGATTGCATATCTCACTCTGGAAGTAATGTCTAGCACCATAATAGGTGTGTCCCTTCTGGATCAAGATCATGGATCTTGAAGAGTATCATCAACAGAGAAAAGATACCCTTTAGCTTTCACAGTATTTGCAATTTATTCCGTATTCTAATCTGAAAACTTTCCCTTTTCACAGATGGTTAAAAAAACCAGGATGAACTAAGATCTAGTATCCAATGTTAATGTTATACTTTGTCTTTATTAAGTGGAAGGTTATTGATTTGAATAATTGCATTGCATGACATGTCATTACCTTGTGTCAGTGAATTAATGCTAACAAAATACCTGGGAAGAGAAAATTAGTTCAGTAATACTGCTAATAGCCATAACGACGTATTGATTACATATTAACACGATAAGACATATAGTTATATGCAGTATATTAATTCCACATTGATATCCATAAATATTTTTAATATTGTGCCTAATTGTCCAATTATACTTTCTGTTTGGAATCAGAGTATAGGGATTTCACCAGTGAAGAAATATGTTTCACTTGTTTTTAACATGTCTCTCTTTTTGGATTACAGAAATGTCAGAGTCAAGGTGTCCCTATAGCTGATCCTACTGGCTACATGCTGAGCAGAACTTGTACCTACAAGGGAAATTTTGCCTTGGGCTCTTCATGAACATAATGCAACTGAACTGTGTTACTGGCAAATTATGTGTAAGAAACTTCATTTTATACTGTGTATTATCCTTTTTGTGTCAGTGACATCCTCTCTTTTTTGCCTTTATTATCCGTGTTAAACATTCTCACATATATACTTAAAACACATTTAACTGCAAAACTGAGGTCTACTGTGAAATAATGACAAAAAAAGCCTGCAACATGTCTGTGGTGGTGATTTTAAGTCAGTCACTATGCAGCCTTTCTTCAGAGATCTACAGACATAATTGCACACAATTCAACACTGGGCAGTGTAATTTGGAGGCATTTTCATGTCTCAGGTGATCAGAAGTTTTCGGTGCTAGATTGTTTCCTGTGTGTGGAGCTCCTTCCCCATTGGCAGCACTGTCAACAATCCTATTTGTCAGCCTGACTGAGGTACTTACAAATTACTTTAGATCTGCACATTAACATGATGCAGAATAACCTTTTACATCCAGTATCAAGAGATGATCTATTCTAAACACAAACATCTAATAAATGCATCAAGGCACTCCTTACGCAGCCCTTGGCAATACAGGTGATGTCAGATAGAACAGCTCCATTGGGGTAGCTGTAATCTTTTCATCTCTGGTTTAAAAGCCTGTATTTCTTCTGCCTGCAAATGTCAGGTACTAACCAATACATACAGATAGATTGATTTAGGCAGACATCATAATTGTCTTGTTTAGTTAGAAAAAAATATCAGAAATCACTGGGGAAATAACTCTCACAGCTAGTACTGAAACAATAGACCTGAGTGACTTCTGGAAAGATTCTCACATATGTGATAAACAGGCTAGTTTGGATAACAGAAATCGTCTTTCTGTGCAACATCAAGCTAAGAATTGGGCTAATTTACTCTGCTTCTTGTCAAGATATAGGGTGTGTACCAAATTTTTTGGCATGCTAGCTTAAAATTTAGCTTTCTCTCATGAAGTAAAGTAGGTCATCCCTGCACTGAACTGAAACTATTACAGTATGGTACAACTCAGGCAAGGAAATTATTCCTACAGTTATGGCTTGCCTTTTTTTTTTTTTTTTTTTTTTTTTTTCCTCTCCATTTCTAGTAGTTGATTTAGAAAAATCTCACTTTTTTCTTTGACAATCCTCATATTGTAGGACTGACATATGAAATGGTTAAGTGACTATAGCAAATTTACTCATGGATTGCCATATCTATGGTAAGAACAAATTTATCTCCACGTGGTAAAAACACTATTTTCCTTTTTTGCTAATTATTTAATATGAAGCAGAGGGAGGAACATCAGTAGCATTTCATATGCTTTAACTGTCTAGTAGCAGACTCCCTGAAAGTTTTTTGGCATAATTTTCACCATAATTTTACACTATATTCCATGACAGTTTAGCAACACCTGGAAGCAAAGAATTAAGATGTTAAGGTGTGTTCTAAATAGTATTACAAGGCCTCCAGCACTATATTTTGGGTTCAATTTTACTTTAAAGGATTACCAAGGGAAAGCTACATTAATTTACAGCTCAAACCTGAGAAGGGAGTGCAATTCACAGTAACTTGTAACCTAAAACAGTGAATGTCAGTAAAGCAAATCTGACAGACAAATGGAGTAAATTTCACTTAAACTGATTTTAGCTCTCCAAAAATCAAATATTTGTGCTAAATTACTGTGTGCTTAATGGAGACATTTATGCAGCCCAAGAAAGATAATATAGATGGGAGTGGTACCTGAGAGACCAAAATACGACATTTAAGGTAAGTAGAACAAATAACCTTGTCAAAATGCCAGTGGAAGTGGAAGTATTCCGTGTCTGTGCAAACTGGATACGAACGTAATTCATATTACGTGAGTAACCCAGCAGTAGAAAATCTGACAGGAGGCCTGAGATTGTCTGAGATGTTAGTGGTTGCAAATGATTAACAAACTGAATGAAGACATGAACTTAAAAAAATAGAAATTAGGAAAAAAGCCCTTAAAGACTAAAATTAGTTCAAAATAATTAAAAATCTCAACCCCTCAGGTATCAGTTTTGGAGTGAACACTGTTAACATCTCTGTCAGTGACATGGACAGTGGGATCCAGCACACTTTCAGCAATTTGCTGACAACACCAAGTTATGTGGGATAGACACCCTGGAGGGCAGGGATGCCATCCAGAGGGACCTTGTGAGGCTGGAGAGGTGGGCCCATGGGAACCTCCTGAAGCTCAGGAAGGTCAGCTGTAAAATCCTTAACCTGGGTTGGAGCAATCCAAAACAGAAACAGAGAATGGCTGGGCAGAGAATGGATTAACAGCAGCCCTGAGCAGAAGAATTTGGGGTGTTGGTTGTGTAGGAGCTCAACAGGACACAGCAACACGTACTCACATACCAGGAAGCCAAAGGTGACCTGGGCAGCATTAAAAGAAACATGATCAACAGGGCTTGGTATTGAAATAAGGTGAACTTTAAGGACCCTTTCAACCCAAAACAGTATTCAATTCATGAAAAAATATGCAATAATATAATACCAGAGCTATGCCACAATTACATCTGATAAACTAGAGTGAACATAAATCTGGGAATAAGAATAACAAAGAGTTATATGTTATAAATTAGATACTTCAGAATAATTAATGCCCAGACAAGCCAAATGGTCACTCTCCTGCAGATTTTTCTATAGCATGTTTGTAAAGGCCTCATGATGGTTTGTGCCATCTCAGGACTCTCAGCCTCACTTGTAAGCTCCATTGATCAGATCTGGGCAAATAATAGTACAGATGGAAATTTCTTAGTGTTGTGACAAATCCAGCACATGAACAATGTGGTTTTGTCTTTCCCTCTCTCATAGATCTTCTGTTTTCTCTCAATCTTCTACCTTTTCTCTCACCTTTTTTTTTTTTTTTTTCCTTTTATACTCTGACTACAGTCCAACATTTCTCCTCCATCTTTGTCCAGATCTAGAACAACCTATGGAAAAGGGAATGTATAGAGAGGGTATATTATCTCTAATTAGGAAGATGATTTAGGATTCTGCTGAGGTCTAGACATAAAGTTTTGAGCAGCCAAAGCTCCCTGTAATTAAATTACAAAACTTCTTTGACTGCATGTGGTAATGAATCCTTTGATTGCTCAAAAATTATTTTGATTTCAACAACTCCTGCAAGTGAAGATCTATCACAAGTGCAGGAACATCTTCAACAATATGACAAATATTTCAGGTGTTGGTAATAAGCACTAATGTTAGGAAATATTTGGAGTAAAATTACATCGTTTTGGAGAAGCTTCTGACTTACTCATAAAAAATTCGGCACTGATTGAGGAAGTGGATTTTGAATGAAGATTTTGTAGACAATTATATTAGGATAAAGAAGCAGAAAACTTCATTAGGACTCCACATGCCTATTCTTACCATTTCCTGGAGATGTAGGTCTTAAGTATTACTCAGATGATTATAGTTAATTTAACTATTGAATTGATAGGTTTTGGAGTCTAAACTCTCCAAAATACAGGTCTTAAATTCCTTGAGGTGTTGGAGGAGCTGCACTGCTTAATCAATTAAAATATATAGCCTATGACTGTCAAATATGCTTTGTATTTCTACCACTTTTCAAAAAGACAATATTTGTTTGCCTTTCTAATTAGGAATAAACTCAGACAAGACTGAGTCAAAGCTTCAGGTTGCACAGCTAGTAGCAGAATTCAGACATCTCTCAGTCTCACCAGGGAATTGACTTTTTCTTTCTAATTGCTTTGGTCTCCTTGATATGGTTCCTGCTGTGCTGCTTATAAGCCTGACTGATATCCTAGAAATGCCTTCTAAACTACCTCCTTATCAGTGACAAATTCTTTTAGCTCCCTGGAGGAACAAGGAAGAGAGTTGTTTTATCCTCTTTCACTGAAACATGAAGATTGCTACTGCTTTTTCAAAAATTTACACACAAGCTGACCAAAATACAGTTATTATGACAATCTCATTTCGATATTGTTTTCCACAGTGAAAATTGTTTATTGTGGATTCAGTGCTGAGTCTTACTCAGACTTCTTTGAGAAATGTCAGGGGCATAAAATGAAGAAAAGAAATTGCTGCACAAAATGGCTGTGTGATTTTGCCAATGCCTTGTTACACTGTTTTTTTTTTAAGGAAATGGGTTGGGAAAGAAGTTGAAAACGAAGGAGGAATGGAAATGTGGTGAGAGGATGAACCCTCAGAAGCAAGTTGCAGCTCTTCCTCTGTAACCATCCATTTCTCCCTTCATATTGTATCCCATCTTCTCCCTTCTGCCTTCTCTTAAAACTGTTTAAAATATTTTCCCAGTCTTTAATTTACATTTGTTTGCTTCCTGAGTGTTTTTGGCTCTCTGTGTCCTGGATTTAATCAAGAAAACCAATGCAACCTACTAGATGATCATGGTGTTACATTATGTTTTTCCCCACCTTTTTTGGCTGCAGGCACATCCAAGTTTGACTTCTCCATGAATCATTATGGAGTTCCAACTTTGGAATAATAGAGTGGTGGTGACATTGCAAACTATGGCTGTCTTGGTTTGTTAAATGCTGGCTATCTGAAAGGAAAACTTGAGGTTGTATTGACAGATCAGAAAATGAATTTTTAATTGTACTCAGAGTAGGAACTGTGTGATATATGATTCCTCTCATAGTCACCTGTGGGGAAAGAAGTTTGATACGTGACAGTGATGTTTGGTGACTGCAAGTCACTTTAGAGCAGAAGGAGAGGTTTTCAGTGACTTAGCATTGCAGTTAAACTCAAAGAAAGCACTGTGATACTCCTTGGAAACCGTGACAAGAACTTAAGACTGGAAAGGATTTACCAAAGCTTAAAGCTATGCCTCCTTCCTATCTGTATGAAATACAGTTCTTTTCACAAACTCCAGCACTATCCAGTTTGACATTTTTGGCTGCACAGAGGGGAATATTCCTTTCCACTTGCAGCATAAATGTTTCCATGACAAATGTATTCTTTAGTGGGTTTATGCCAATATTTTCCCTTAGCTCAGGTAATTTCCTCCCATATATGTTCTTTACTTCCTTGAATGAATCACCAAACAGTCTTAGCTTCAATCTTCAGCTGTTCCAGTTTAACCTGAAGGGAGAATCTCTTGTAGTTCTTACTGATAAGAAACCATTTTAAAAAATGAGCAGTTCTGATTATCTTCAGCAGAGGTCAGTGGTGCAGTTTATTATGACTTAGTTGTCCCAAAAGTGCATTGAGACCAAGCCTCTCAAAACTGGTTATCTAAACCAGGTGGCCTAAGGCTCATAATCACTTGTCTTTGAGTTGTCAGAGATGAATAGCCACAAATTCATCATGCCAAGTTTACTGATACAATCAGTCCTCTTTAATAACAAGATTTGGGAAGGTTTATTTACCAATAAACAGTGGAAATTTCTTTCATGTTCTGTTCCTAAGGCATGTACCCAAGTTTCCAGACTCTCACTGGACAAGATACTATTCACTTTCTCTGCGTCTATAAATTTGCCAGGTTCTGCTGTGTGGAGTGTTAATTTGTAGTATGAGGTTTCTTTACTCCATCTCTTCTCAGTGAAGGCAAGCTTGGTTTTTGTATAGGTTAGATTTAGTTCTGATCCTGATGGTGAGCTGAGGAATAATGTCCACTGGATCACTTCTTTCTGCATAAGAACATGACTGCTGGACAGAATAGTTACCAGGTGCTTCATCTTTGGAAAGATTGACATCTGTCCAATAAATAGAAAGTGACTTTAGGAAGACCAAACCCTTCCAGCCTTAAAGTACAAGTCCAAAGTTGAGTGTTCCAAAGTCTTCCTCCTTTGCTCTTGGCTCATTGAATTGTGTTTTCATTCTCAGTTACTATGAAGACTTCAATGGACAGCTTTAGATAAAATAAGCAACTACCTGCATAATACCTCCAAAAATATTTAGAACTGCAGTTTATAGTCTGATCCTAATAAAAAGCACAGAGAGATATAACTATAGAAAACACAGTCAAGATCATCTCTTTCCTCTGAGCAAGGGATCAGAAAATGCAGGTCAACTTCTCCATGCAATCTTGAGAGAAGATGATGGGCTGGATGGTGGGCTCAGCTCCATGCAGAGGAGTTTCCAGATGTTCTGGAGTGGATTTTGGTGGGGCACTTGCCATTCTATTTGTTCTGCTGCCTCAGGATCTTTTTGGGCAATGAGAGGCTTTTATGCTTGCTAAGCATAGCCAGAGCAGCCAAGGTTCATGAATCTAACAGGGAATAGTAATGTGTTTAAAAGGAGAAAATTGCAAGTGCAATATGCACTTATGCAACACATAGTTCAAAACCCAGGTTGCCTTCTGCCCTTGGGCTATTAATTTGAGTTCACCGATCAATTCTACATTTCTGAGATAACTGCTGCATGATAACAGTGCAATACTTTTTAATTATTGCACCAATCCAAATAAACTGAATTTCTGCCATAAACCTGTTACACCAGAGTTCACCAAAGAATATCCTTAATAACTGGACTGAGGACACTGAGTTGGCTCAAGTGTACAAGTGGTATAAAAAAGCAGTGTATAAACTCTGCTAGAAAATATATTGGTCTTACCTGGAAGTGTTCATCAGCAAGCATCTCTAGCCCTAAAAAGGGATGCAGATATTGCTGTCTGTGTTTTACAGGAGGGAAAAATTTGTTTTGTCAAAGTCAGAAGCAAGCTCGTGGTATAAATTGGACCATTTGTAGATCTGATTCATCAGTCCACAGTTTTGCATATACAATGTCCTGTAGGCTATGCCAGCTCTGAAAACTAGCTGTTAGAGCAGAAAACAATGACTACAAGCAGCACAGCCAGCAGTTTTTAAAAGAAAAATCTAAATAAAATATATTATAGTAATAAAACAAATTAGCAGCTGTTATCCTGAGGCAACAGCAATGAAGCTCTCACAAAACAGGCCTTTATTAGAAGTAGTAACAGTAATCATAAGTTCAAGTTTAACTAAGTGAGCCATTAAAAGTGTAATGCTGAAATGAACTGAACCAAATGACAAAGTAAAACATGCCTAGGGCAATGAACAGGTTTTTAATTTGTTTAACTTCCATCTCTCTGGTGTCTGGCTCTAAAAAATGATGTGACAAAAGACTCCTCACTACGTTCTAGTTTGAACACTAAATAAATTAGCAAAAGCAGTGGTAACAATAGCACATACAGCCTATTCATCTCCCACAGTGCTAACATCACTAGTCCTCTCTGGCTTTGTGGTCTGGTTTTCCATTATTCAAGGAAAACCATAATCCCTCCAGGCATCAGGAGGGTGTATGCATGCAGTCATAGAGACCTTCATCCAGCAAAGACCTATCAAACCCCATATTCTGCCACAGTTTGTTATATGAGAGGATGCTAAGCTCAATTTTACCTGAAAAATCACATCAGAGATTTCTTGTACTAACATTTTTTTCAATTTACATGTTCTAGGGTGGAGTACTGCTAATGTGAGCTGCTGTGAGGATGTCAGCACCCTGCAGGCACATCCAGGCAGGCCTGGCACCTCCTGGACATGGTAAAGGATTATGTCATTCAGAGCAGCTCTAGGATATACTCAGAAATTGTGACCGCAAAATTAGAATAGAAAAGAACCTCAAATTAGGTTACAGACACATTTTCCAAGCTTCTCTAGACCACAGCATCCTGTAGCAATTTTATTCTTGCTTTCTCTAAGATAAAATGGTAGTTACTTTGCAGTATAGTTGTGACAGAACTCTTGTTTCATTCATATTTGCCTCCCTGATTTTAATTTGACTGGGTTTAGCTCCTACAATCATGTTCTGCTTTTGTGAAAATATAATTTCTTGTTTCCCAAAAATATTAATGGAAATAGTGCCAGAGAAATAAAGGTAACTATTGCTTTCACATAGCATTTGTAAAACTACTTTAAATATTGTAAATAGCTATTTCCATCACTAGGCATGCTGGAGAAAGTTAACTAGAAAAAAAAAGCCATAATGACTTTCAAGGATTTGCTGAAGGCAAAAAATTGCATTTTATAAATCAAATTCCTTAAAAATGCTGACTTAGTTTCAAAATCATTTTCTCTACTTATCTTATGAGTTTCTCCTTGCAGTGCTAGAAATTGTACAGTGAGCTTTATATGAGCTGTGAAAATGGATTTGTGATTTTTAAGCCGGCAAATCTAAACCAAAATAGTAGTTGCCATAAAAAAAAACCCAAACAAAACAACAAAATCCCCTGCATCAACAGCTTCTGATGTTAAAAACAACAAATTTGACTAGTCAAAACCTTATTATTACAAACATATTACACAATGTAGACTCTTATATTTTTTACTTGATTTATGAGTCAGTGAAATAGTTTCCTCTTGCAAAGAACTGCATGCTAGTCTAAATGTAAATAACTTCAATAAAATCGTTTGTGCCTGGAATACTAGGAGTTAGAAGAAAAAAAAAGGAGAACTGATTGGTTTATTATGACAAATTTGTAGTATGAGTTGTTGCAGTCTTTATAAGGGGGCAAGAACAGCTGCAGGGGGTGTGATCCAACTCTGCTTATTGTAGTGGCAGATACAGAACTCACTGGGAAAAACCATGGAAAAGGGGCAACAGCTCTTTACCTCCCAGTCTGGCAACCTGGTGTTGCATCCAAAATGTTTCATGGATCAAATCCATTATGACAAACTCTATTCTTAAACCATGTGTGTTAAGGACCTTTTCCTATAGCAGTTTGGATATTGGCATACATGTTCAGCTTTTTTCTACACATATCATCACGATTTCACAGAATTTCCAAAAAAAAAAAGTAGGAGGAAATAGAAATCTTTTCAGAGCAGCCGAAAATTAAATTTAATTTCACTTAAAGAAGAAAGATCAAAATCTTATTAGCCTTTTCATCTGCTGGCTAGCTCATTTATATTCTCTAGTCTAAATACTTAGAACTACAAAAAACTGTTGGCATGTATCTAAATCAGAACTTGTTACACTAATTTTTGAATTATATCTCCTTGTAATTTCTAATGTGTAAAAATTTTCTGAAAAATATTATATATTCCAAATATTTGATGAGTTGTAGTATGCAGAATAAACATGCTTTTAAGTCTACCACTTTTCCATGTACTCTAAGTGGTTGTTTAGGTGTGCTACTATTACAAAGCCCATAACTGCAAGATACAAATCATGCCTTTGTTTGCTGTGATTAATGTTAAAACCCCCAAATAACCCTTATTCAGAGGTTGGAAATTTGTGATGATGCATATAGTGCTCCCTGAAGAAACAGAATTGTAGATGATCCAGTTTTCCAGCTAAAGCATCATTTGCAGTGGCAAGTCAATGCACTATTCCTGAAAGCAAAGCTCAGAAGTCCTTACCACCTCAGGAGTTATTTTTCTGGAAGAAAATTTTCAATTCTGGTCACAAGGTTGATTTGTTTGAATGCAGAGAAGCCACCATGCTTCACAGACTAGTGTTCTCTTGGGTGTTTTGCCATCATTTAGGGCACAAAACCTTACTTGTGGGGAACATGGGAGGACATTCACAGCTCAGAGTTTGCTGTGTAGGGCATTTTCGTTCTGAGTCTCTGAATAACTTGGAATGTCAGAAGGGTCTGTGGTTTCCCTGTGAATTGGAAACAGGAAATATTCTCTGTGGGTACAACTGCATTGGAGAATAATGGCTCCTCAGGCTCAGTAAAAGGTCTAGTTCCCTACTGTGTGCATTGAGCACGAAATCTTATATGAATCTCAGCCTCCCTTTTTGTGAAGAACCTGTTAGTTTGGGTATAATTCACTACAGAAAATGCTCATATGAGGTAGTGTGGAGGAGTCTACCACATTTGACTGCATACACCCCTCTCCAGTGTAGTTCAGTGTTATTCCAAAATATGTATACTTACAGTTTCAGGTGCTGAAAAGTGGAAAAAAAACTCAAATGCTGATATACACACAAAATAATTATTCCTTAGGGGCAGCATATGGGGCCCAAATTACATCCAGAGGCAAATATTATGTGGTGTGGCCTACCTACTTAAGGAAGATGAGTGTGTGTGGATGGAGTGAAAGCTGTTCTGCCCAAGCTGAGATGGATGAATTTTACAGTATGGAGGTAACACGGGTGATTCTGGAGGTTTTACTTTTGTTGTCTCATTTGGTCACATAGGAAATTTAAATTACAAATCTGTAAATTAGAAATGGGCCTTCTGCAATGTTTTTATGTATCTATTGGTATCCTCTTCAAAGTTACTTCAAAGGAAGTTATGATCTGCACAATAACTTTGTTGTTGGTGATATTTTTTACCTTCCTAAACTGATGGTTCACTTTCACCTCAAGGAATGCCTGTATTTCTTTTCCTACAAATATTATTTTATGTCCTATCTAAAGTAACTATGGATGTTCTCATTATCCTTATAATGGTTTAATCCTTTTTTAATTCCTGTTAAGCTCTTGGTCTGAATGCTGTATTGTGACAATGGGTTCTAATAACGTATTACTGAGGCTTTGACTATTTAAAATCCCTCTTAGCTTACGTTTTCAAAGTACATTTCACCTGCCTTTTTTTTACTGCAGAATTTACTTAAAAAGAAACACCCACTTCTTTGAAAGTCATGTTCAGTTGACCTCCTGACTGCTGTCCATTTAGTTATGCATTGTCTCATTTTTTGAAAATAGGTTTTCAAAGGAAAGGCAGATTTAGAGGTTAATCTTTGGGTTTCCTTGTTGTGCAATTTCTGTTTGTATAATCCTGAGCGAATCATTGAAGAGTTTTGCCCAAGTGACTCATCTGTACGAAGAGAATACTAACATTTTCTATCTTAAAATGCATTTGGCAATGCCCAGTGGGTTCCCTCTAAGTGTATTAAAAAGATAATGTCACTACTTTTTATAAGTTATTGCTTTGGTTAGATTAATTTTTCCTTTCTTATTTGAATCCTTGCTTTTTTATTTACAGGGGTTTTTTTTTATATGATTCCCTTAGTAAGCTTGATGGATTTAGACATATGCTAATCGCTATTACGTAAAACTCAGCTACATTAATTAATGAAAAATCTTCCTTTTGTTTCATTATTTCATTTATATATTCATTTCCTTGTGATTCCTACATTTATGGCTGTATACCACATCACCTGGTGTGGTGCAGAAATATCACTGCACCAGGAAACTTTAGATTATCAATAAATCAATTTAAATTTCATCTTGTTTGATCATTTGGACAATATATATGTGAGTATTTCAAAATTATTGTTTTACAAAATGCTGAGTCCTTCCTTTTCATTACTTTGTTTAGTCCTAAGAACTGAATGTTTCAATGAATTATTTGCTGAATTTTGTCTGGAGATTGACTATATAACAACAATTTTGATAGAAAAATATAGTTAACAGATGAACATTTCTGAAAGAGTTGAAATGATTATACAGACAAATCATTAATACATTCAAATTCAGAAATAAAGGAATTATCCAGAGGAGAGAAGCATCACACTTCTCAATGAACTTTTCTTTATCTGAACTACAAATCAGATATCCTAACAAATACATGAGCAATTTTATGCATGAATTGCATTTTTTTTTCTATAGGAAGTTTCATAGTGAGGAAAAAATGGTCTTTGTTCCCCTGGGTAAAGTCAACCAGGGCATTCTTCTCATTTGGTCTTTAGTTACAGTGATTTAGTGAAATCATTATTTTAAGTAAAATTCTTATTAAATACTGCATTTATATTGCAAGGAGGACTCCTATCTACACCTTTAAGCAGCTTCATTACATTGTTAGTTCTGCTTTGTCAGTATTTCTGTGTTAAACTGTTCATATGACTAATTAAAATGTGATTCTAAATTCTATTTGTTATTGCTTCTATTATCTTTGTTATAACACACCGACATAACATGTTTATGAGTTCTGTAAGCTAATCTAATTTAATATTGTGCTTGTAAGTGAAATGTCCTTAATAGCAACAGCTGCCCTTGGAATGCTGATTTGAATATATATGTACAAGCACACACACAATATATATTAGTCAGACTGCTTGGTTTTACCTACTTCTAGCCTTGCTGTTACTTCAAAGAAGCAAGTATTTTCATGGTTGAGGACCTTAATTTGTATTCAATTAAAAGAAAGAGAGCTGAGTGCATGATAATCACATCCACACTATATCCAATTCAAGGACAAAAGTAAAATAAGCATATAAAGAAAATGTGGTTCAATATTTCTTATTGCTCAGCTTGTAGAAAAGCAGATACAGCCTTCATTTTTTAGGAGTATAGTAAATATATAAATATGCCATATTTCTTGGTTTCATGGCCTTCGGAATATGGGCTTTGTATCTCCATCACCCTTTATCCTTTCTACCAGGCAGCAGTGAGTTCCCTTGCTATTTTCTCTCTGTTTATATTTCTCCACCCTTTGCAAGTATCATTGAAGCCGTGGATTTGAATTTGATACACAAAATTTAAAATTATTTTATGTTATATAATCTACTATCACCAATATATGATCCTTTGACTGTTCCTACTTAGATAATGAGAAGCATGGATAGCTTGTATTTTTGTACGCCAAAGAGAAACTCTGGTCTAAAAAGTTGACTGTCATCAGGTTTCAGCAGTAAAGTTTCTTCTTATTGACTCAGAGTAATAGACTTTGTGATTAAAGGTTGTTTGGGAGTTGGTAGAAAAGCAGTGCTCATGGAAAGCCTTGTAAGAATATTTTGGGTGCTTAGAAAAAAAATTTTCCTTTTTTCGCAATATGAACATATTAGTAAGACTGCTTGTTAGATTTAAACAAGAAAACCCAAACAAATTAATAAATTAGTCACATTGAAAGGTACAGAAAACTGAGTTTCCACTAAGATTATGTAACATTTTGGTACATCTTGCAAAGAAAAATCCAGTCAGCAGTTATATTTCTTCTCAAGATTTTTATTAAGCTCCACTAAAGTAAAGAAAATCAGCAATATGAGTACCACTGAAAATCCAGTCAGCATCTATAGCCTATATTTTCCAACTTCTGCTTTGCTCCATTCCAAGTGTATTATTGCAATTTCTGAGTACCTTGCAGTCATGTTTAGAGCTCTGTGTGCAACATCTGACCTTTCCACATTCTCTCTTCTCAACATCTTACAAACCCAGCTCTCTCCAGCCAGAAGACTAAGTGTGCCTTTTAAAACAACAACAACAATTGCCTTGTAAAGGCTTTCTAGTTACCAATGTCAATTTTTCAAATTATCTTGTTCTGAATGAGCAATTTGTCCCACAAAAAAATACCTAGACACACATTGTCTATCATGGTATATCCTTTTTTGTGCTTTCTGTCATTAACACAAGTGGCCAGTTTCTTAAACTTGAAGAAGCAGTTATTGAAAAGTGAATTTTAAGCTGATAACAACTGATTAGACCACATAAAAAATGGCATTGTACTGCATTGTATCAGGCTACATTAAACTAGACACTATGGAAAAGCATGTACAAGCACAGGAAAAGCATATCCTGCCCCAAGGAATTTCCATGAAACAAGCATGATAGATACAATTAAGGAAAACCACCTTATTTCAAAGATAGGGTCTGTGGCAGGAAGAAAGCAAAAGACATTGGACAGAGATTGCAAACTACAAGACTACAAGAAAAGATTCCCAGTTCAAAGTACCAATACTGAGGAAGAGAAATTATGTCATTTTATGCGTTTATTCAGTATTGTGTTGCCTATTCTTGCTTTTATGGCAATTTTTTTGATTTACCTTTGACAACAGTTTTCTAAATTACATTAATATGGGTGGCTTAATAGGCATATAGTGATTATAATGTATAGATGCAACAACTGAAAAGAAAAGCTCAGTAATGTGATTCAAATATAATTAAAAATGTAAAATAACTGCAATAATTAAAATCAAAACAAAACCAAACACCTAACTGATCTGAGCATTTTAAAATGTGTTCACATTTCAGAAGATGGTTTCTCTGAAAAGACAAATTATTTTCATGGCATGTATTTTTTTACTCTTCATTTTCACAGCATAAGCAGGAATAGAAATACAAGATCTTCATGTATGTTGGCTGAAGAAATAAGTTCATAAATGGTTAATTGTGGCTGTCCTGGATATGTGGTTAACTACTAAAATGAAGAATATTTTTTGAAAAAAAGGAAAAAGTTGAATGCTGATATTACCAATTAACACACAAACCTAAGAAGCAAAAATCCACAGTTAATAGAACACTATATAGTCCTTGTAATTAAAGTGTGACATGAGAGTCCAGTGTCACAAAGAAGAGAAATCCTCTAATTAGCCAAGATTTAAAAAGAAAAGGTGAAATTGGAAGGTCAGACAGGGAGAAGCCACATTGTAACATAAGAGTAACATACAAGAAAATGGCAGTACTTAGACAACCTCCAGTCTTCCATATTTCTGGATTTGGGATTCTCTCTATTGAGATTTTTTTTCCCAAATCACCTGTCCCAAGTTTATCTGTAATGACACCACCAATGGAAAACAACTTGCTGTCAGACCTGCACAGGTCAAGCCTCAACAGTTACTGTTGGGTCTGGCAGGGACAAGGTCCTTGAATCACATTTTTGGTATTTTATATCAAAGGAGGTAAATCTGCACTAACGGTTTAGGCTTAGTATGAAAAGGATGTTTTTATTACACCTGTTTCTTGGAGATCACATCACAGCAACTTGATTTCTTTTCATTCACTAATAAAACCTTATGTTTTCAAGGCAAGAAAATTTGGGTTTCCTTCAAAACACTATAAATGAAAGTAGTTTTAGAGAAAAAGACATTATGGACATACAGACTTCTTTACTTTAAATTTAACTGATATGTTCCATTAAGATGAATAGCCTAAGTCCTTAATTTATAGAAAACACATTCAAAGTGTAGTCTACTAATGAATATATAATTCACAAAAATTTAAGTCATGAAAATATTTTGAAGCTATCTAAAACTTTTATCAAATACACCATATAAATAAAATGCATGAAAGAAGTAATGCAGAAAAGTTGATGGACAGATGGTTACTGAATTTCTTAATCAGGACCAATTTCCTTTATTTACACATCTGTTTGAACTAGATAATCATATGACATGATATTCTTTAAAATGGGTTCTACCATAACAGTGTTAAATTTTAATTTCATGTGTAAAATATTGCATCTAGCATGCCCAAAACAAAAATATCTGGGAATGCAGAGGCCCAAGATCACTGCTTCTGTTCTTGAAATACAGAAAATTGTTGCAATATACACTGAAAAGCAGAAGTCTACTCTCTTAAAATCTGCCTTAGGAGGGGAGGGGTAACTCTTACCATAGCTCAAGATTTTAGCTCAAGACTTTCAGCTGAAACATTCAGCTTCACGTATTAATGAGGCAGAGGCTTTTTTGTTTCTTTCTTTCTTTTTTTTTTTTCCTTATGGGGACAAAAGATATTGAATGGACTATGGATATGGTATGAGGAAACTACTCAGACAAGAAAAGGCTTGCAACTTCAGACCATACTGTTCTGTGGATATCATTAACTTGTCCTGTATTTGTTAAGCTGTGGTATTTTTTTCAGAGTGTCTCTATACTTTAAAGGGTCTTTTGTTACAAATGCTTACACAAATTTCTTTGCATTCCAATTCATTTTTAATAGAGATTATTTTCCTGAGCTGAATAAGGCACTCTGTCTCATTCCAAATAAAATAGCTGTGTCTGAAAGGGAGAATGTTGTTAGCTGTAATAGCATATCTAAGTGGCTTTGAAAAAAGAACTCATTAATTTGTAGCTTGGGCTCATTTTGCACTGAAATATTCATTCAACCTCTGAAAGTGTTGTCAGTAAAACATCTGGCTTGAACACAGAGGTTTGTTATACAGAAGTGGCTGCTATTCCCATGTCCCATATGATTCTTTACATGCTCAGCTTGGCTTGATTACACCCTTCTTCTGCTTCGTGTCTGTGACATAGATGTACTGGCAACGATTAGGAGGATTCTCAAAGCAAAGTGCCTCTTGAAGTGCTATAGGCCAACTTGTTTAGCCTGCAGCATGTTTGTACTGCTCAGGTTGATTATCACTTCTAACAAAACAGTCTCTAGTGACTCTCAGCTGCATTTGCATATATTTCAGACGGTGTATGTACTGAAATAAGTAGTAAGTAACCTTAAGGAAAAATTATGTTAATTGGTTGGCTACTGCAGTGCCTACCAGTTCACCACCTTCAGCTGGAGTTATGAACCTCCTTGGGTTTAAAAAGAAAACCCATCTATCTCCCAGCTACTTGTGTCTGGATTGCCAAAACTTTCTACTCTAGCAGAGTCTAAATTTGATGTGAATGCTTTTTGTTGGTTTGGGGACATTTTTCACATGTATGTGCAGAACGTTGTCTGTGATTTTAAAATCAAAAATTTTAATTTTTAAAAAAATTTAATTTCATTTAAATTATTTTAAAATTTTAATATCTATTTAAAATCTATAATTTTTTTCAAGTTAGTTTGACCAGAACAACCAGACCAATCTCTTTCCCTGTTACTCCCAGTTACTTTTCCTTGTGCTTGTCCTTAATCTTGTCTTGACTAGTTTCTTTTAACTGAGATATGATATTTTGCAATGATAGCTGGAAAATATTTGGGATGTTATACAGTTTCTTGTAAAAATACACTTTTTTGTATATTTCCTTTCATCTAACTGTTACTGAAAAATTATTGAACATTGAAATACTTTACCTAGTATTATGTCCCAAAGAATAATGTACCAAAAAGGTATCTGTCCTTATAGGCTTACTTTAAATCTAATTCTTTGCTTCTCATTTCCACCATTTTCACCTACTTAAGTCTTTACCCATGGTATGCGATATCCTGTGTCAAGGTGGAATGCTTAAATCTGATCAGAAAGAGTAGCTACTGTAAGTATTTCCCAGCATATTGTGTGTATGTCTATTTTATCTATATTATTTGGGTGCTGATCTTCAGTAAAGGAGGCAAACAATGCATTTTGATAGCATCAGTTATTATGGAAGCATATAGACATTTTAAATCATCTTGTTGGAATGGAAAATCTTTTCTTCTCTATCTGCATCTCTGTCATGGACAATCACCTATGTGTGAAGGAGATGACATGTTCTGTCTCAAGAAATTTCTTACAGGAAGACACATTCCCTCAGCTCTCAGAGATTCTCTGATCACAAGTAACTTAAAGGGTAATCCCTTGTCCTTTATTGGAAGGGTCTTGGCTTGTTATTTTTGTGGACATGTTTCCTGCCCAATATGGAGCATTTCCTTTCTTATTTCCACCATGTGTAAAAAAAAAAAAAAGCCTGAAACAGTGAAACATCTTCAAAGAAATATTTAGCAATCTAGCCATTGATGAAAATTAAATTGAAATATTTTCTGAAAAAACCATATTTTTCCCACAGTTTCCAGCACTTCATATCATCATATGGTAATAAATAGTCTACATAGTTGTCATTTTCTACATTACTGAAATAGAAACAACTTACTGTTTTCTCCTTTAGTATTTTTAGACAAAAGACAAATTGCATTAGGAATATTTGGAAAATAAAAAATGTTTGAAACAAATTTCTCTGAATTTTAAAAATGTCTCATCATTTGTCAATTTTAAATCCAAGGTAGGAGATACTATTTAGTCTGTACAAAAAAGTGCAGATATGCTTCCAGTTATTTGTCCACCTTATTTTCTCATAATATAGAAAAATGATAGATAGGTCTTCATCTGATTTTTTAGACTGAGTGTCAAAAGCTTTCAATTACTTTTCCTCAAAGAGCTTCAGAACTGCAGGACACGGCTCACTTTGCCAGCATTGAACACAGAGAAATATGAATGTGGTCCCAAAGGATGTATATCTTTAAACCATGAAGTTGAAAGTATCTTTAAAAGCTTTCTAGATATTAGAATTACTTTTGTACATCATGAAAGACCTTATCAACTGTATTTTTTAAATTTCTGTTGAATAAAGATGGCAATGTGAAATTATTTTTCTTTATTTGGTAGTTTGCTGAAATTCTTTTAAGCATTATTAAGATTTTAAACTCCAGTTTTAAAATTAGAACTGCCTGGTCCTATTTGAGCTGAAATTTTGCATGCACAAATATGTAAAATGCTCAATGACTATAACTCTTATCTAAAACATGTTGGGACAAAGCATAAGAAATGAAAAAAGGGTTTAGTTAATGGTGCACAGCAGATTGCAAATAATACACTTCCCATTTTTGTTCCTACAGAAACACTAGTTTTAACTTTATTGGGCCACTTTTTCTAGGGGAAAACACCACCACCACCAAAAAAAAACTCCAAATCCCCCTTTCCCCCCAACCTCCCCCCGAAATATTTTAAAAAACACCAAAGCAAACAATCAAATCTAAAGTGAGATCAATCCTAAATATTTTAGGTGATTCAGGTTTTAAAAACTTTTTTTTTTGTAATAGAGGTTAGCTCACAGTAAGAGGTTCATGTAAAGTACATGAATTTTAAATTGGACAATGATTTAATGATCAATTCTATGCAGGTTGCTCAAATGCTATATAGAAGATATCTCTTCAATGACAAACACAGAAGTTAAAATAATATGTTCTTTGAGTGCATTTGAGTTTAGGACACAGAAATGTGATTAATATTGAATCTAGAGAAAGATAATCCGATTTAAGTTAATTTCATTTGATAATATAAAATGTGTTATATGATAATGAAAAAGTAAAATCATATGTAATTATAATAATGAAATGTGTTGTATAAAATTCTATGTATATACTGATAGCAAATAATGTTTTAAAGTAGATTGCTGTTTATGGTGACTCATCTATATTCTGTTATTTTTAAGGAAAAAAAAAAGGCTAGATGATATACCAAAGGAAATAGTGTTCTAAGGTAAAGTGCTGTTTTTGACTTTCAACATGGTTCACTCATCAGATCTGTTTACCTTACCTAAATTATTGGGTCAAAATATTAGCTAAGCTTCCTTTTTTCTGGTTTTGTGTGAGAGGCTGAGTGGATCTGCAACTCCCGGGGAATATCCTGAAGTCATGAAAAACTTGTAAATGTGCCAACAATCTAACAGAATGTACTTATTGCTGCCATAAGATATTAGCAAATCAGAATGGACACATTAGATACTTAAATTAATAAATGAGCTCCAAAGATACAGCAATATTTGGAGAACATTAAAAGCACAATGTCATAGAGAAGAGAAAGAAGAAGTGAAAACAGCTCAGCACAAGTGGTGTAGCAGGGGATGAACTCCACCTCTAACAGCCAAGCCACAGGACAATAACTTCTAAGACATCTCAGCTTGTAAAACAGAAATGAGATAAATAGATCTGATTCATGGCTGTGTGAGGCCAGCCTGTTATCAACCCCACAAAGGTACTTCAAGCTCTGAGGGTCACCAGCAATCTCCCAGAAATGGCTTAAGAATAATTAGTGAGGCCACTTGATTGGAGGTGTTTTGAAAAAGCAAAAAGGTTTTAATTAAAGTGAAAATAACAAACTATACAAAACAAATGAATAAAAGCTGTGAACACTGCAGAGAGGTCCCTTGCACCTGCTAAGACACCCTGAAAAGTCCCAAGAATCCCTGTGCCCTCACCTAAGTAATCAACCATCTAGGAGGGACTTTTTGGCATGCTGTCCAATAGAAAATAGGTACATCTATTGAGGAATGGCTCAAGGGTCCACCAGCAGCTTTTGTCCTGGCACTTGGCTGATTATGGTGAGAGAATCATGGAAGTTTCTGGTTCTTCTTCCTTAAAAGTTCAGGGGTGAGGCTTAAACCCCTGCTTAATAAGGGAACACCTGCTTGGGTGTGCGGGTGCGCTGCAACACAGATCCATCAAAATGTGGCAGCTGAGGAAATGGGAAAACATAACCATGAGCAGATATCAGCTATGGGAAAACCTGCTTAGGAAGGTGTGAGTAATGGGGCTGTTGAATCTGCAGCCAGACTTTGCTGCTGTGTCTGAGGGTCATGCACATCAGGGTTGTCAGAGCCATGAGCAGGGGCATCTGGAGCCTTATTTCCAACACAATTTGCACTCTATTTCCAATCCTCACCTTGTCTCCAATCCCATGAGTGTCTTCAGTTAAGATGCACCCTGGATCCAGAATGTGGCATGAGTACACATACACGTGCAAAATTTATCTGCAATGGTATGCACTGGTAAGTGACAGGCAGTGAGCTCATGCTCTAAACTCTTCTCAGCAGTGCTCAGGCATTGACCTCCAGTGCAGCTGTGCGTCTCTACCCATGTAATCCAATTGGATTTTCTCACCTCTATTTTCTCATCTGTGTTTTCCTGCAACTTTTTTTAACACATGTTGATTTTGTCTTTTTCCTTCTTGAAAAATTTAGATATACCATCTTAGGAACATATCTCCTGTTTCATCTTTCAGTTAAAAATTGCAGACAAATTTTTGACATTTAGGTCAAGCATTTTTTTAAAGGCTTGTCAGGAAGAAGAGATAAATGTATGCTAGAAGTATATATGTTATATTTCAGTTCCTCATGACAAAAAAAGGAGGCGAGGGAATAACTTCACTACATCTTTTATGTCTTCTAATGCCCCAGGCTAATAAAATCAAATGCTTTCTTTAAAGTATAAAGCTATTTCTTAATTCATGCATTTGCAATGTTTCCAACATCATTAAGAACAGATTTCTAAGTCTGACCTAAGTCACTGAGAATTTCCTTTATGTGACAAGGAATCTCACAGAATAAAATAAATTAATCTACACTATTCAACAACTTATCACAGCAACATGAAATTGCTAGAGAATTCTAAATCCTTAGCTACATATTTTCAGCTTTATGCTCAGGTATAAGGCCTGCTAACAGTAACAGTAAATATATGTTTAATTTTGGCTTTGTAAAAGGAAAAATCTTCTAAGTGAAGAAAAAAACATAGGTGTTAATGATTGATCTTGGCAGGTAGAAAGAAGGAACAGCTCTCTCAGGCTTATAAAAATATTGGATAATTTGGCAATGGAAAGAAACATATATTTGGCAGAAGGCAAAACCAGAACAGGATGTAATTACACCGTAGCATAAGAGGAACTCCACACTTAGAAAAAAGCCAAATGTGAAGAAGACATTTGAATTCCTTGAGATTGCCCTGACTTTGGGTTGAAGGGTACTCAGAACTGTCAAAATACTCTTGGTGTATGTGTGTGCCAGTATTATCCATACCTGCTCTTGCTAACATTAATAGACTTTGATGACTGAATTTCCAACAAACTGTGTGCACTGCTTGCCTTTTCTGTTAGGTGCTCTGGGAGGCCTCTGCCAATACTGGAGGTCTTTTATGTGCACAGCCAGTTGTGAGGCTGGACATCAGAGGAATTAATTTCTCAGACTTTAGGCCATCAAAAGGTTGTTAGATTGCTGTGGCTGGATCACATCCCAGTTCGTCAGCCAGAGGAATTGGTGATTCAAACCCTTACTCATCAGGATGCTTGAGCACCTTCTGAGCTTCAAGTGTCTGACCAGTGCCACTATTAAAGATGGGAAAGTTAAGATCATTAAAACTAACCCTCCCTCAAGCTTTGCTAACTGGGTCCTCAAAGAGCAAGGGCTACTGGTAGTACTATCAACTGATGGTTCTTACTTGTGTAATTATAATTTCATTTTTTTTTCCTGTGCCTTATTTAAATGCAGTTACACTGATTATTCTCATGCTTGTAATGACTGCCTTTCTTAATCAGTACTCCCAAAAATGTCACATCTCCCTGTGCTCAGACCTAAGCAGGAGGGAGGTCCCTGTTGCCACAAGACTTGCAGCATCTCACAGATCTTCCTGGTGCCACTCTTGGTGTCCCCTCTGTCACCAGCCTGTCTAAACTAGACAGAGCAGTAAGAGAGAAACTTCTAGCTGCTTCCCAGCCCCTGTGAAATCATTACTGCTCTGCAGTCTCCCAGGTAGGTAGGTTTATGCAAGAATATCACAAAACCCAAAGTTATGAGACAATATTTGAGGTCTAAATGTTGTCTGTGTTCTTTCTCACTTGCAAATTTTAGTGGACCTGAGAAGAGTCTGTTAGGCAGATCAGTGTAACTGGATACAAGTGAAGCATAGGCCTGATTCCTCTTGTCCTATCAGTGCACTGAATATCTTGCACTGCTCCTATCCTAATTTTTTGACCTGTGTTCAGGGTGAACCAGCAGTTGTGTTACATGTTTTTTTCTGATAGCTGGCATGTTGAGAAGAACTTGAAAACAGGTGCTTAAAAAATGAAATAATTTTATTCTGCATGCTAGAGAGGAAGGAATCCATCCCTTCCACTGCACCTGGTGAATTTACTTTCCTTTTCGTTTCCTTTCTCAATTTCCTGAAAGAAAGCAATGACACTGAGCAGCAGTTCTGTTCTTGGGAAGTGAGGGAGAAAGCTGGTGGCAATCTGTGCTGCTGACACAGTGTCACAGTGCAATGAGGCATGTTTTACCATCTCAGAGACGCATCAAGCCTGGGAAGTGCTCTAAAAAATTTAACTGCATGGAAGAGGGGTTTACAGCCTTTTGTTATTAGGGTTTTAGCATTGGCTTGCACAAACTAAACAATCTGTATGGCTTCCCACATTGTCAGCAGGGGCTCTGGTGCATCACCATGGTGCACAGAATCTCCCAGAACACTCAGTGGTTTGGGGCTTAGTCTATTATGTCTCACACCAAGACAAGTGTTTTGTTGTTTTACAGGGTGGACTTCTGGCACTTCTCCAGCTTTCACATTGCCAGCTGTGTCTTCAGCTTGAGAGATTTCCTGCAAGCTCTATGTGTGATTCTAAGTAGCATCATATTCCTTGCAATTTTTTTTACCACAGTTATATTTTGCCATTTTGAATCTGGAAGTGTACATAATGCAACATATTTAATTTAAACTTTTCTTAAACTGGTATTAATCAAAGGTATTTCAATGTGTGCCAGAACTCTACATTCATTACATTACTTATAATATTGGGGAAAATTGGAGGAGCTAAAAGAAACTTTCCCAATATCATGTTGGTGGAAAAATCATGGAGCGAGAAAAAATGGGAATTTTTCATAATGTCCTGTGACACAGAGACTCTTCACCTTGACAGCCCTTTGAGACTTCATTTATGAGGACAGGAACAGTGTCCCCTGTCCCACTTTAGAGGAAAGATTCATGCCTCATGGGCAAGGCCATACGGGTTAATGGGAAACCTGTTTTCAGGTATTAGCTATTTGTTTCATCATTCTGTGCTTCAACTTGTTCTCCTGAAAAAAAAAAAAAAAAAAAAAAAAAAAAAAGGCTACAAGATTCAACTCCTGAAAGTTGTGAAGTTTTATATCTCAATAGAGACTCATGAAGATCACCCTTATTTTCCTTTGCTGTGCAGGGGAAATTTTTTTCCCTGATTTTTTCTAAAGTTGTTTGTGCTCTAAAACTTGATTTGCCCTGTAAGGCCTCATACACAGAAACTGCATGAGGCTTTATCTGTTAAATACATAAAATGCTTTGAGAACATCAATTGTCAGACAAAATGGAAGTATAAAGGATTAATTGTTACACAGGTACCTGAAGAAGTAGTTTCAGTTATTACAGTTATTAAATAGCTTGAAAAACGAAAAACATTATGTAGGGGCTAGGAACAATTGTCCTTATACTTCAATACTTCAGGCCAGTTGGAAAGATTATATAAAATTTAATTTGATCAGCAGTCTAACCAGGGAGGATGTCACAGTGCAAAGGATTCTGCCCTTATGTGTGGTTCCTTTGAGTTTCATATGCCCAGGAGAAAGTGCCAACTGCTTATGCAGGCACAATTACATTTGTACAAATTGATTTACACATCCACAGGCAGCAAGAGCAGGTGTTTGATGTCTTTTTTCATCAGGGAGCAGCAAGACTAGAGTACTCCACAAAGGAAGATGAGCTGGGATGGAGGTGACGGCAGGGTAGTGCCCTCACCAAACAGAGATGCTCTCACACAGTACCCAGACAAGAAGAGCAGAGCACAACCAGCAGCCCTGACCAGACCCAGAGAGCAGTGCTGGTCCCTCCCTAGCCCACAGTGATAAGGGAGAAGGCTGAGTCAGTAAAGCAAAGGTCACATCAGAAAACAGAAAGGCAACCTCTCTGTCTTGTGTGCTTTTGTTGGTGGTCTGCAGTGTCACATCTGAATTTACAGTGTAACTTGTGTTTCACATGGGTCAGATCACCACTGTCATTGTCAGTGCTGGTTTTACCACCCCTCCAGGGCCTCGGTCTTTGGGAAGCAGTATTTTTTTATAATAATAATTTCCAACAATAATTATAGTAAATATTAAGAATGAAATTGTTTTAATGGCATTTTACACAAGGCCTTACTGAGAGCTCCATGGCTGTCTGCAGTGCTGCAGGCACTACTGTACACCTGTGAGTAGTGGTGCTATTGCCCGTCTTGTTCTGTAAATGCAGGAATTGAGGGACTTCTCACAGTGCAGTGGTCTAAAGAAGGCTGAGATCTGGAGGGGAGCCTTTGGTGCTTAAACACATAGACATGATGTTGGGAATCTGGACTGACCTGTGACTGGATCTCAAAGCTGATAACCTTTCAAGGAAGATTTTTCTACCTTCAGGTTAGACAGCTCTTTAGAGATGTTGTTCATGCACACCCATTAATAACTTGATATTTGACACACAACTAGTGACAAGAACTTTTAATTTTTTATGCTATTTTCAAAGACCTTCCGTCGTTATATAAAGTCTGTCTTAACATTACTAATACATATAAGATACATTTATGAATTTCCTTGCATGGATCAGAGCCTGGCATTCCTATTCTTTACACTTCCTTTTTCTGTCTAGATGAAAATTGTTGTAGAACAGAAACAACATCATCAGGAAGGATGTGAAACTCCCATTTTTTTCTTCTCACTTGCAACCCCATCATGGAAAGGAGAGAAATAATTTGGAAGGTCCTGAAAAACAAAGAGAAATGACCCATGTCCTAAAAAATGTCTTGGTGACTGGCACTTACAGTGCTGACAACTGGATATAAGTTTGAAATTGTCCCGCAAATTTGAGTTGTGCTTGTTTCAAGTTTTCACAGCCACAAGCTCTTGTTTCTCTCCTATACTGAATATGCTTGTACTCAAACTTAAGTGGCAATGTCAGGAGACAAGTCTTAGTGTTGAAAACACAAAATAAAATCCTTCTGGTTTGATCAGGAGGCTTTCTCTTCACTTTTAAAGTCATTCTTTGGAAAGGAAGGACCACGAAAATATTTGCAGTTCTCTCACTTTCTGTGCTCTGTATGTAATTGAGAAGGTTAACCTGTGATGGTAAGGAGCAAATACATCTGTTTGGCCACTTGACCATTGACAGGTCTGCCTGATTTTGGAATTCAATCTACAAATTAATTTTGCACTTTAATGCCTTCAGGTCATTGTTGTGAATCTCACTGGGGCTAGAAGTACATATTTCAGCAATTTTTAATACTTCTTTATGACTGAATAACTGCTGAAGCCTGACTCTCCAAATCTAGAGTTTTCTGTGAGATCTTACTGGTCACAAGTGCTTTAATGTAGTAATTGCTAACTTCTCAATTACTTGCTATCATCTTCTCTGAATTCCAAAGGTTATTAAATGAGAGAGGATGCAATTACACCTGCAGCCATTTCCTTTAGTTCAAAGGGAGCTCTAAATGTGTGGTAGCTCTTGTTAAAGAGGCAAAGTCCTGTTCCTACATCTCACATTCTGTCTGTGTAAGAGGCATTTTCTATCCAATTATGTTTTAATTGCAGTTGCTGTCTTCTACTTCTGTAAGGAATTTATGTAACACTGAAAACTAAACTCTTCATCATCAGCATGGTCCACTTTTAAATCTTGACACAATATTAACTTTTGGTAGAATGTACAGAACAATGATATGTTTGGTTTTGTGCTTTGGGTGAAGGACAGGCAAGTCAGGGTTGGAGAAAGAGTCCAGTTTGTGCTTAGGCTGCTAACCTGCAGAACAAGCCCAATGGCTGTAGTCCAAACAAGCAGTATTTTTTCTTTTCTTTTAACTATTGTATTCAGAAAAGTGATATTTTTCCAGCTTCCCATTTGCACCTTTTTCCTGTGAAACTCCCCCACTGGAAAACTTTGCTCCCATTGTGTGCAACAGAACACACACCTCATCAGGCATATGATGAAACCAAAGAGGATGAATGAGGGCAGAAAACTAAAATGCATGAGTTGCTAGCAGAGCAGTGATTTTTCTCCATTTTTAGCTATTAAATCTGTATCACCAGGCCTCTGCCCCCATCCCCAGGAGCTCATTTCTCTCTGCTCTGGAGATCCCTCCCCTTGCATTTACTTCACAAAATGACAGAATTTTCTGAGTTGGAAGGGACCCACTAGGATCAATGTTGAATTAACTGTATGTGCAGCTGCTCTCCAATGGAAGGGTAAAGGCACCTCTGGGAAGGAGAACTGGAAATGGTAATTTATTTTTTGTTTGCTGGGCTTTCTGTATTCACTTTTGGTTGTGTGAACAAGAGAAAATAAGAACCATGTTGACTTTGTGGCCTGTTTCAGTAATGGTCATGCAATACTAATTTAGTTCCAGAACTAGAACCAAAAATGTTGGACAGGAATCCATAGCTGTGTCAAATACGGATAATGTTTCCATCTTAGAGATTGATAATTAGGTAATAAAAGTTGCTAGGGAAAAGAAAAATGATAAATAACTTCACTGAAATGTCTGAGGTATATGTATTTAAATGTGTATGTTGACAAGACCTGTTCCAGACACAAGGAAAAATAGAACATCCAAAGTTTTGGGGTTGAATCTTACAGGGAGAGGGGTTGTGGTTATTTTTCTGATTTGGTTCTGTTGTTGGGAATTTTTTACTTAAAACATTGTAATTAAATAGAGGAAGTTCTATGTCATGGTTTTCTTGTTTTTGTTTTTTTTTTTTAAATCCAGGTGCAGAAACTACAGCAATTAATATTAATCTGAATTTGATTATTTGGCTCTTCAGCTTTCCATTGGATTATGTTGACTTTGTAATTTGATTGCTACACAGATGTAAGCTGTGCTGATTGCATTAAAATATGCAAAGGAAATTAAAAGTATTACCAAGTGATGTTCTGAAAACAGTTCTTCCTTGCTAGCTGTGAAGACTTCCTTTTGGGAAGAGAAAAGCAAAGGAAATTAATGATTATATTATAATGCCAACCACCGAGTTACAAATAATCCTTCTACATTGATAATAAGTACTGAGCCTGTAATTCTTTGTTTCTGGACTAATATGTGTTATATAACTAATGAAAAATTAACAGACATGAGTTCTGTATTATGCTAAAGTATGATGTTAAAAGGGTGAGATCCAGAAGGGGAACCTCAAGCACCAGGTTCTGCTCCTGCAGTACTCCTGAAGATCACCCACACTAAACTTGGCACAAAAACCACTCTGCTGTGCCACTGCTGAGGCTCAGTCACTACCTGGGTGATTCCCAGCAGAGTTCTGTGGCCATCATCTATCTCACAGTCCTCTTTGAAGAATATTTAGCTGTGGAGGAGTGAGCAACAAGAAGGATCTTCCTGTTCGTGTTTTGTGGCCACCAAAAGGTGCACTTGCCTCTCCACTGACTGCAACAGTACCCGAGTGGGTTTCTAATATACACAAATTCTGTGTGTGGTGGGACACAAAGCGGCCCACATGTTACTTCCACAAAGCATTTTCTGTTCCTAAGTAAGTATCATAACTAAAATTTGAAATAAGTGTTTTCTAATTTTATATACAGAATGAATTTTCATTCAAACAAATGAATTTTTCATTAACTTTTTTTTAGCAACTTCAAAGTCATATATTTTCTCAGGTGTTTTTCCCATCAACCATCCAAGTGCCCCATAAGAGAGGCAGAAGCAGAAAATAAAGTGGAAATTTTAAATTTTCCACTGTTTTTTTATTAGTCTGAAAAATGGAGGGGAAAAACTACAGTAGTAATAATATATAGTTCACCTTACAATTATTCAGACAACTCCTCTCTGTGACTGAATTTGGAAAGGAAGGTGAAGCCTGAACTAGAAGTTTGAGTCTACTAATTTCTTATTGAAATACTCCCACTGATTTTAGAATGGCTGCTCATGGAGCAACGTTGTATTTCCCATATTAAATCCCAATCTCAATGAGGAAAAAAGAAAAAAATGTGTGAAGACATCCAAGATACGTTTCTAGTTTGAAGATCTATATTTCAGGATGACCTGAAGCACAACCATTCCTCAGCATCTGGAGGAGTTGCCTTGTCAGTCCCACTGCACACAGACTCACCCCTTCCTCGGGAGAATAAAAAGGAACTGCAGTTTGCTGGGAAACTGGAGTGACTCTGAGAGCACTTTTCCCACAGTGAGGACATCTAAAAATCTCATAGTAAGACGAACAGCTTTAATGTCCTGTTTTGCTGCTCAAGCAATCCTTTTAGAGCATTTTTTAAGTAACTCAATAAACAAATACACGCGTAGACTTTCTAATTGCTTCTACAAGTTCCTCTGATGTCTAATATTGTATTAAACCATGGTAGCAGGATTTCAGTTACTTATGCAAAAATCACATCTGCAATTGATAGAAATATTTATCAGTGTATTCACTAAAATGAAAAAGCATTGAAGCAAGTAATAACATTTAAAACAAGTAGGAAAGCACAAATGAAAATGAAGCATCTGAATAATTACACAATATGCAGTGCAGAAAAAAATGATATCAAAATTCCACTTCTGTTTCAAATCAATAACACTGAAATGTGACAGGAACTTGATGATGGTGTGTAACTAAAAATTTAATTCAGTCAAAATATCTTTGCAACCCACTCATAGACAATCGAATCTTTGCAATTGTTTCTTAATGAAAAGCAATTGGTTTCTGGAAATAATTAGCTTATTTTATAGCCACAATCAAAGAACATATGGAACTAGACAAGAGTCTTGTTCCTGAGTTAAACATTTTAATTTACAATGTAAAGAGAAATAGAGTATTGTAGTATTTTATAATCACTTCTTATCAACTTTAATTTGTGAGTGGATGCAGTGATAAAATTCTAAAGGTTATTTGCTAAAAGTGCAGAAAAAAGGGAATTAAATAATGGAAAATAAAGACCATGGAATGGCCAGTGCACAGCAGGATAATGGTAAAATGGGAAGAATGTCTACTGAGAACAATTCTGAGAGAAAGTTTTTTGTTCCTAAAACATATTAAAAATGAATGTTGGGGTCCCATCACCTGAAAATCCCTGAGGGAAAATAAGAGATGTTGAAATGCATTTCTGTGTTGAATGTTTTGTAGTTCCTGAAAAGCATGGAATGTCATCACCTCACACATTATGTCCTAATGTATAAAGCTGTATTTCCTGCTGACATCAATTGTGACAATTTCTGTAAAGTCATAAAACCTGCCATAAAACCCAAGAGGGAAAACTTTGAATTAGTTTACTACAATCTACAAATCCTGACTGCTTCAGACAAAACTTTATTGTTTTGTGGGGTTTTGTTGTTTGTTTGTTTGTTAAGTTTTACCATTTTCAGGAAGATATGGAAAAAAATAAAAGGAAAATCTTTTCAGAGGCAAAGAATCTTTATCTCAGAAAGCAGTGGCAAGACATTAAAAGCAGAACAAATGTAGGTTAGATGCAGAGATGCAGCATTTAATTTATGTGAGCACACTGGAAATGAGTTTCTCTAGATAATTTAAGAAAGGAAGATTCACATAAGCTGAAGGATAAGTAGGTTTTAAAAGATACCATTTGTCTGGCCATAGCTCAGATACAGGCACTGCAACTCACTGTTCAACTCTTGAATGTTTATCTGGGAAATTTTTTGTCTTTTTTTGGTTGTTTTTTGGGGCATTTTTTGTTTTGTTGGGTTTTTTTGTGGAGGGGGAGGGGGATTTTTTTTTTTTTTTTTTTTTTTTTTTTTTTTTTTTTTTTTTTTGCTAAACCAGATTAAAAATCCTGATTGGAAGCAAGACAATGAGTAAACATCATGAATGCATATTTTAGAAGTGACTGTGCCCCAAACATTTCCCTGTGAGAAAATAGTAATGATGTGCTGTTACTGGGGGTTTCTGAATGTACAGAAATTATGCATAGGAAGCACAGAGGCAGGCATCCCTTGCAAAGAAGGGTTTTTTTGGTTATTTCTGGCTGTCATGTCTTCTTGATTTTATCTTTAATTCTCTTTCAAAACTCTACCCTGCATATATTATTACTTATGCTATCCCTGTCAAGATGAAACCCACTCAGCTGGAAAAAAAATATCCCAAAAAGAAATCCTTCAAAGTACTGTATCTTAACTTCAAATCTCACTCCAACTCTCATGGTTTAATTTTTTTCATCTTTGTGAAGGAATGTCAAAGCACACAACTGGTAGAACCTGGGGTGGGATTTCAGTTACGTAGTTGCTCAGAAGACTGAACTAAAGAATTTTTTTCAGGAAAACTTTATACCAAAGACTGTTTTACAGTGGTAATGCAAGCAATATTGACAGACTAGTTTAACCTAACTGCTACTGCAACTGAACATCCCCTGAAGTGTGACAATTATCCATAAGCATATATTTATTCTTTTATAGTATGAACTAACACTAATATCTGCAATTTATTTCTTTGCAGACAACATTGAATTACTTCATTCTTACTCTGGGCTCAGAATGTTAATTTGAAAATTTACTTTCAACCAGTTTGTGCAAGATAAGTTTCTGGGCATCAAAACTCAATCATATCAATTTTTCCTGAAGGCATCAGTTTCAGAATGAATCTTAAAGCATCTTCCAGGTGACTCAGCCTGAGCCTCTCTGCTGGTTTTGCTGTGGTGTAAGCAAAGCACAAAATGTTCCGGGAGTTCCCTGAAAGCATTGTGTAAAGATCTTTTAAAATGTCTGCTGGCTGAACATTCCTCCTCTTCAGAAAAGCTGAAAACAGCAACAGGGTGGCAATATGGTGATTAGTTATACCTTTCTATTTTGCAGTAATGATTTATGAAGGGCATTTACTTAACAAGCTCCTTTTGAAGCTTTTGTACATGATTGTAAATGACATGTGTGACGTCCAGCAGCCCTTTCTTTTGCATAATGGTCACAGATTACACTTAGGAAGAGTAACATGGAGGTAAAGTGACAGCTCCAGTCTCTTAATGAGAAGTTTATTAAGAAACTAGGACTGATTATCAGTTGCAAATTAACCATAATGTGAGTAATCAGCAGAGATGTCACATTGGTGCAAGAAAAACGATAAACAGAAGAATGTTCATCCCTATGCTAATCAAAAAGTACCCACAGCTCATTACAGAATGCCATTTCTAAGACCTCGGGGACACAGGTTTTGGGAAATATGCTTTTGGAAATTGTATTTGGTGAGATCACTGTATTTGCTTTTAGACTGTACACCATGTAGAGATTTGTGTACCAAAAAATAAGAAGGAATTGGAACATGGGATTCCATGTCAAAGGAAGGTGGCATTTTTTAAAACAGAGATTCAAGATCTCTATGATAAGGCTAGAATTGCAATATATAAAAGATTGATTGTACTTTTGGACCCTTAGACTAGACTATGCTTTTGAAGAAGTGTGGGAAATAATTGCATTAATTTAAAAACATTATTTTTCCAATTTCATAGGGCAGTTGTAAAATGGATACAAAATTCAAGCCACAGTAATCAGTCTCATAATTTGTTCTGAAAAGGATTATAATTTTATTTTTAGTTATTAAGTAGTATGAATAGTTTTTACAAACTGCACACTGGGGATCAAGCCTCAAACCTGCCAGGAAAAGACTAGTCTAGGAAGTGAATAACTTACAAATTTGTATCATCTAAAACAGAGCAATAAGTATGAACATAATAACGACACAGATACTGTTATCTGTAGGGCAATGTGCCAGCAGCAGGAGTTTTGGAAGTCATCTGCTGTTGTTTTCATTGGTCCTCAAGTGCACTTTGTTCTTCCACAAGTAGTTTTATTCCTCTGACTCCAGTGCCCCAACTCATCTCCTTCGGTATAATATCCTGATTCCCTTTTTCTCTGGCACTGCCAACATCATCTGAAAACACCAGTGGTACCCCTTGATCCTCTTCTATCCTTTTACAAAGCTCATAACTGATAAAAGGAACTCAAACTTTTCTCTCCTGTTGAAACTCTGACTATTTAATACAGTCCTTTACTAACACCTCTCCCATATTTTACTCATGATAACAGTGTTCTGCTGGACAAAACTGTTTGACTAACAAATTTTTTTGTGGCACAACCAATAGATGTTTTGGCATTTTGTTTTTGGCTTTTGTTTTGGCTTAGGGGGGAGGGCTGATTTTTTTGAAGTTTGTTTATTATGGATTACTTTTATTTAGTCACTAATGTATTTAAGATAACAGAATCATATGGCACAAGTTATTTTTGGTAAAACTCTCATCATTTTATCCCTTTTTTTTTTTTCTGCAGGCATGTCTTTATCAGTCTTTCCCTCAGTGTTTGTTCCAAAGGCAAAATAAGTGACTGGATCCTGTGTTTTGTAATAGATTTTTTTCAGTTAGATTTTTTTTCTATACATATATATTGTGTTATTTGGAAATACTTTTCACTTTGTATGTTTCTGAGTTTGATTTACTGTGTCCCCAGTACCCTTATACCAGCTTTTTGTCTCAACCATCCAAAATCAAATAATGGATACCCTGAGTATTTTGGTAAGCTTAATATCCCTAAATCACCTCAGTATTTTTTTCAGAGAGCTGATCTCTGAAGACATGTTTCTGCATTGGCCTATTTCAAATGTCATAATTATTTCAATCCTGCCTAGGATTTCCATTGCTCTGTGTGTTAAAAGGAAATGAACTTTTCTTCTGAAACGACAGCTGTTTATTCCATAAAGAAATATCAAAATAATATTTTTTCCCAATTCAGGCCAGATGTTTCTGTAAGACACATAAAAAATAAATTTTTAATCCATAAAACAATTTGTCCATGCATATTTCATCCCATTCTAGCCCCAAATCTGCTCATTTTAATCAGTGCTCATCCGTATCATGCTTAATAGCATTCAACAGACCCAATATATGACTTGTATGTGGGACAGATCATTCTTAAAACATAGATGTGAGAGTCTCCAGTGCGTGGAGATCTGATAGGCAGAAAAACATGCAGCTAGCCCCAGGCACTGAAACCAGATAGATGCATGAAACATTTACTGTTTCTGGTTCTATGATGTCTAAATAAAGTAACTGCATTTTAATTGTTGCAATGTTTTCATTTCATGATTGTCTTTTGCATCAGGAATTGGTGTCTTCTCAGCTACACTGACAGTTCTGTGTCAGCAACTCACATCCACCAAACATCACCAAGTTTGGTGAATCAAAAGGGATCACGATGAGCTGCCTTGATCCAGAGGTCTCAGAAAAGCAAGAAAACAGAAGAGGGAAGCTGGGACACATAACCCTAAGGGAGCTTTCAGCCAGTGGACAAAGTTGTAAGCAGTGGGGAACCCAAAAGGGCCAAAGGAGCAAGGAGATAACAACACTGGGAATATTGCAGAAGGAATAACTCAGCCAAAGCATTGAGCAAATTTTACATGTGTTTTAATAAAAAAAAATTAGCAATTTACAAATTTTAATACCAAATTTTGAGGGATAAAATGGTCTAGCACCATGTAGAGATTTGTGTATCAAACGGGAGGAATTGGAACATGATATTTCTTTTAAGGCCTTTGAAGAGATACTATTTTTATTGTACATAGACAAGGCACTGCTACAAGCTCCTGTATACAGAAGGGAAAGAAACCTTGAATTCTTATTCTGTCTGATATCCACCCTATCAGAGAGTGGTCCAAGCTCAAAGGAGATACTTCGTTCTCTCCCTCATCCTATGAACATTTCTGAAAGTCAAAGTGCAAATTTAACTCAAAAAGCAAAGTCAACACAACAGCAATAATGTTAGAGGCCAAAGTTTTCTCTATGTCAGACAGCGATAAACACAGTTCCAGTTTAACTGGTGGCTCTATGAAGGCAAAAAAATTCATATGACACAGATGCTGATGCCACACCAGGAAGAACTATTAATGTTTTTATCAAATTCCTTCTAAACCTTCTAGTATTTTTACAAACTGACATAATGTGGATGGCCTGCCACAAGAAAACAGAATTGTCCTATTCAGTGATCTTAATGAGATGTCAAAGGGTTAATAAGAAAATTAATTTATCCTTTTAAGCACAAGAAGTAATTAAAGTCTAAGGGAAATCTGTATCATAATTGAAAATGAGTAACGAGCAAGTGGGATGTGGAGGAAAAATGAGTTTGGTAATTAAGACAGGAAGTTCAGTATAACAAGAAGGAATAATGTATTTGTCACCTATGGCACAATTATATCATGCTGATATTAAGTGGGAAAGCTTAAGTGAAGCTGAACAATAGAGGTAGTGAATGAGGAGGTATTAGATAGTGACACTGCATCCTCAGCTGGGGAAACTACTTCAGGGACCATGAGTAGGTAGCTTCCTGATAGCATCAGGACATCCAAATTAATAAAACTGGAATGCTTTAAAAGGGATTAAATAGTAATTGTATTAGAATTTATATTAAGATCCTGAAATTATTAGTTCTTTGAACTTAAGAAAGGTTCCTGAATTACTCCCCAGAAACACCTCAGCTATTTTTTTAATAGGATGGACCAAAGTTGTCCCTGATATCTTTACCTCAGAGTCAATAGAGACCCCAGTGGTGGATCTGGCTTATTACTTCCAATGTTTCTTGTCTGAATTTTTACTCTGAAATGCTGAAGCAATGTAAAAATCTCATATCTCTAGAGGCATCTATGAGGTTATTCAGAAGGTATTAAAACCTTTTGTATCCTTTGCTTTCCGTGGAAATTGATGGCAATGATGCCTAGGTGTAATGGAGACATGAAAGAAATTAATAGGACTGAATTCCAAAGACAATTCTTGGGTTCAAACACCCAATACAATTTACTTTGTTTCTTAGAAAGGTATGCTTAAATATTATACAACAAACCTAGAATTAGACCTACAAGCACTCTTTTACAGGCACGGTATTGTTTAAAAGAATAAAAATGCAGAAGCATACATAAAAGCCAAGAGGATGTTGCCAGCCAGAATATGCCAGCCATATCCTTGCAAATATGAGAGCTGTTGTCTTTTTGGAGATGAGAGAATGAAGGTAGGCAGCACTGAAGATGAACACTGTGATAAAGTGTTTGTGGATCTTCAACTCCATTCTCCGGGCTTTTTGTTTAAATCTATACCACCTACAGATGAAGTAGCCACACTTTTCAGAGGCTTTGAAAAACAGTTCAAACACAAGTCCTGACACAAAACTTCAAATTTTAAGCCAGATTTAATTATCTATAGAAACAGAGAACTTTATTTAACCAGTTGATCACTTCAGAGCACCTTCCCTCTATGAAATGTACTGATGCTTTTCAAATCTGCACATGCTCTGGATACACATCTTGTGCCCTATGCAGCTCTGCTCAAGGAACTTGCAGCTGAATTGCCCCCAAGTTTACTCATGACTTGTATTTTGTCTGGGAAGAACAAACATTACCTTTCCTAAGAGCTGAGGGGTGATTTAGTCTTCTTGACTATTCCCTGCCCTTATACTGAGAGGACAGAGAGTCCCTCAGGAAAGAGATGCCCGTTCTGCCTTTTAAACATAAACAAGAATAGCAAAATAAGAAATGGACTTCAGCTTCTGTGTTTGGGAGGCAGCAGGGCCACCTACATTAAGTACCTCACGTTTCCAAGGAAAACAAGGACAGCCTTGCCATTCACACTGACACTCAGAGAGCACCATCAGAGTCATCTTTCACAAGCAGGCACAGCAGGCCAGACTTTATTCGGTGAAGAATAAAGTGCAGGTACATGAAGAAAAAAGTATTTGTGAGGATATTGTATTTGGCAGAGTTTTTACTGAGGATAAAATCTTGTTTTCTTCACAGCTTAATTCCATTAAAATTCTTTGTTGGAAATATCCAAAGAATTTCCTATTTGCTTCTCAGTCAGCTGTCTGACTCTGAAACCAAGCACTGGCATCTCTGAATTTTGTCTCTTGAACACATCTGCTACTGTGTTCTCCTGATTGTAATGAAGATCATTCTGAAACAGCAAAAGTAGAATTGATACAACAGCAAACATGAAAAATGTGTTACTGCCCCTTGTATTGTCACAGAGCAGCTCGAGCATTGGTGCTTGGTTTATTATCCCCCTTCCTTATGTCTAAAGCACTTCTTGCCAAAGGTACTCCAGTCAAACAGATCCCTGTGGTGTTTAGGGCACCCTATATCATGCTGACTTGAATTACTCAGATGGAAAAAAAAACAACCCAAAACCAAAGAGGAGCTGAGATGGTCTCCAAGGGGAAGAAAAAAAAAATGTAAAGCCAAAGCAAAAAATGTTCTTTATCACAGAAGATAAAACTAAAACTCCTGCATATTCTTGGGGAACTAAAGTCCTAAAGCAACCCAAATAATATATATATATATTTTTTTAACTACAGGAAAGAAAAAGAAAAATTATATGTGATTAATGCCTCTAGCATTGTCAGTGTGAAATTCATGGTTTGCTGACTACCTAAATTGCCTGGCACACTGCTAACCCTGATCTTAGCTTTATCTAGGCAAGCACTTGTCATTAAAGGGCAATTAATCTACTACTCTAATTTCAAATGAGGTAATGACAGAAGGAAAAATGAGATGTGTCATTTAAGTTCTTTCACATTTTAAAGCAAGCAAGTGCCATGATTTTGTAATAACATCAACAGAAAAACTCTTAGCAGGCAAATATTCATATTAAAATAAAGGATCTGTCTTAACTGTTACACACAGACTAGACCAGGCTGTAAAATAACAGACAACCTACTCACTGCTTTAATCATCAAAATGGAGAAAATGGTGTTGAAACAAAAAATATTATCAGGTTTGGTCAGAAACATTGTTTTCTTAATGGCAAAAGTCTCTGGACATAAAGCTTGCAGTTACTAACTCCAGTCTTACTGGGAAAATCTTTATACTTCATTTACTACTGATTAGGATGTATGAGAATGTATGAGAATACACTATACACCGTGAAGAAAATTCTTGACAGGTTTTCCAATTTTGTAGAACTTTTGTAACATTATCAGGAAGCAATAGTGTTCAACTACAGTCATGGCTAAGTAAAGATGAAGAAATCTGACTTTCATGTCTCGTCCTAAAGGCACTGACACAGAGCAAGGAAATGATTTATGATACATCAATAATTTTTATGGGTTAAAGCAAAAGCCAGATAGCAAAAGATTGACAAAAGTCAGATACATTCCTGTCAAACATTTTAGTTTTGTGATGTAAGTACCATGACATTTTAGTGGGTGGAATTTAATACTATTCCTAATAAAGGAAATGAAGAAAATAAAGCATTTTTAGTAAAAGAAAGAAAATTCTAGTCTTTCTGTAGTGATAAATTTACAAGTGATCCTCAGCGACAACAGCAAATTACACATTTAAGGCAACTTAGAATGACATCACTGTGATATTTTAGTGTGGCACAATGATCCAGCTCCTCCCTGGACCACTGTGAACAGCCACAGAGAAACAACTGCTGAGAAACCATCTGAGATCGACCTCAGCCCCCTTCTCACCTCCTCAGGTCTGTGGTTTTAATTCCTGCTCCCCAGTTTGTTCACAGAACTCTCAGAACAGCCACAGAGGCTACTTCAACAAACTTGGGCTGCAACCTGGTTATGTTTCCCTAACACACCACTTACAGTCTTAGAAATTAAGTTTAGGAAGCATACTTTCAATAAAACAACTCTTATCTTTGCATTATCTTAAAGTGCACACAGGAAGTGAGGAAAATTAATTTAAATTTTTAGATATATCCATGCATTTTTAAGATTGTGTTGGGACAGGAGGTTGCAGCAAATGGCTGCTTTTATCTGGGCAGAGATGGGCAGGATGAGATGTCATCCATGCAAGATTGTAAGTGCAGAGATTTTATTCTGCTCAGAGGAAACACTGAACATCCTACAACAACCTGATTCCAAGCTCTGAAAACTACTCCAACAAGCCACAAAGCCTCTGCTTTAAAAAGAAGGCAGACCTTATACCAAGAACCTCATTGACACAGAGGTTATAACACCTGAACCCTTAGAAAAGACAAACTACTGCCAGGGCCAGTGTTCAGCTGTGCTCTGGTCATGGTTGGAGTTTGCTGGTGGTGATGTAGGCAGGAGGTTTGTGTGTGAGAGAAAGGCAGGAATCTGTGCATGGTGCTGTCATGCATTTGCTGAAAGAACACAAAAAAATTGTCTACAAGCTAAAAAAAATAGATGTGGGAGAGAATTTGAAAAGGACAGAAGAATTCTGCAGATTTGCCCCTAACCCAAATAAATTGTCATGGAAAATTCAATGGGACTTAGGTCCTTTACCCTCTTTGCTCTTTTAAATTTCCTATCCTAGGAAAAAAGTTCCTGCCCAAGATGCCCTTCGGAATAATAATTATAAACATAAATATAGATTTAATTTTGTATATTAAAAAATGCCTAGCTAAAGCAAATCCTCCCTTTCAAGTAGATTAACACATTGATTTCATACTCTGCCTTAAAGGAAAAAAAAAACTAATCCTTCTGTAGGACATTATATATGGCAAATCCTCACTTGATCTTTGTTTTCTGAACAAAATGAGTTATGTGTGTGTAAATGACTCTCAATTTTACTTGTTATTCATCTACAAGTAAGTCTCTGCAACTTGTCTTTGTTTAGTAAATTATCAATTTTACTATCCAGGCCGTTGATGGCATCTGAAAAAATGGAAAGGTGAGGAGCGATATACAAATGAAGATGAAGAAATGCTGAGACATAAAGGCCTCATCACACTGACAACCTTGTTATTGCTACTCTGCCTGAATCATAGGATCTGCAAGATTATTTTTGAACAGTGCTAGTAATATATATATATGCACATAAATCCATAACCGTGGATGTAGATATATACACAGAGACACACACATTATGTGGGGAATATGTATTATTTTCAAATATCCATTTCCTAATGGAAATACTTTCCTACCATTACAGAACAGAAATTGATATTGCTTTAGCTGGAGTTTTTCTTGTAAGAAAATAATTTATTGCATAAATTTTATTTTGTTATTCCAGGCTGCCTTCACTACCACCTCTCCTTTTGCTGCCCAAGAGGAAAAAATAATGTCTGTGAGGAAACCACAAATAACAAATGAAAAAGCTGTATTTTCTTCTAGAGAATGGGTAAAAGTGATTGTAAATAAAAGAACAATGTATATACTTATATACATAGCAGTACTTATTCTCACAATGTGATCTTCCCAAATTTATTATTTCTGCAAGATAATATGACAGGAGGAAGCCAGCTAGATATAGATAATGGACTATCTTCAAAGAGGAACCTTTTATTCCTCATAACAGTAGGTGATAAATGGTTCCAATGTCAGGGATTATCATTTTCTTCTTTTTTTCTCTTTGCAGCATATCTCAAATTAGAGACTAATAGCCCCCTAGGATAAGATACCTTGTCATGGCTTCTTTCCATCTTCAGTGCCTGAGGCCATCAACACCCATCACCAATATGAAATGGGGAAGGATGTAAATATTTTGCTCCTTGACAAGGGTTGTAATTTTCTTTTTAGCTTATTAAAGAGAAGGAACTTTTAATAATATATTTTTCTCAGAAATATTTGTTTGTTTTGGACTCTTGCTTACAAGAATATTTCCTTGCTTGCTCTGAAGCTGCTCTACTGAACCTCAGATAATGGGAACATGCAAAGAGCCCGTGTACGTCTTGCCTGAAGATGATGATCCTCAGGGTTGTAGCAACTTATGACTTAATTTCATAGTTGCCAAGTGAACAACTCTCATCCTGAATTTTCACTTAAAATTAGTAATTAACATGTCATTCTAAGGTTATCCTACCTTTTGGAGAATTATTAACCATGAGCAAAACCTCTTTGCAGTGAAGAGAAGGAAGGCATCTACTTGAAAGTCATGATTAAGGTTCACTCACTCTTCAAAGTCTGAGCTGTCTCTGATGATTCAGATAAATAGGGAAAATGTGCTGTTGAGAGTAAAACTGTGTTTCATTGCAGAACTCAATTGCTATGTATCTCCAGGCAAATGTGTCTGCAGGCAAATCCATTTGCATTTTTTCCTCTGTTCCCTGCCTGCTAGATGGGAGCAGTTTTTGCTTGCTTCGTAGCATTTTTGCACAGACAAAATATGTGACTTTGATGTTCATGATGTCATATTCTGATGCTGCATTTTTTAGGGGCACAAATACACAGAGACAAAGTATGTAGCATTTTTTTCCCCTAATGGTGTTTAAACATTCTCATATTTTTAGCTTTATAGATTTTTAATATATAATTGCATTTAGTTTCTTGTATTTTTTCCTACCCTTTCTCACATTTTAGAAAAATAAGCTAACTCTTTCTAAACACATTCTTGAAATTCTGTTTAGTGTTATTCTTAAGAAGAGAATTTCTGACAAGAACATCTTGTTTTCCAACAGTACTAAAAAGACATAATAAAAAATAGGGCAAGGAAGCTCCTGGACCATCTCCAGGAGATTGACCCAAGGGTGGGTTACTGGGGCAATTGATCTCCTATTGGATGTACCTGCTAGATAAACTATTTAATTAACTTTATTAAAAATGCAAAAATCTTGTATCATACATGCACATATTGCCATATTTATGCACCTGAGAGCTTTTATTAAAGAAATGCTTTTTATCTCACCACTTCTAATATTGTTTAGAAAGTTTTGTCTTTTGATTCCAGGCAACACTAGGGTTAAGTTTTAATAACAAATTCTATTAGAAAATTAAACAGGTGAATCTTTCTGTGCAAGTGAACAGGGGACAAAGAAAGAAAGAGCAAACAGTTACACTTTGCTTCCCTGGGAACTGCTGAGTGGTTGATTGAAACTTTACTCAAAAAGAAGATAATCAGGAAGCATTGTAGTAAGTCTGAAATCATACATTCTTAGACTTCAGGTTTATTAGAAATAAATGATTCATTAGAAATCTATTTCCATAGCTCTAACTATGAGGATACTGCTTTGGGTTATATGTGGGACAGTTTTGGACTGGTAGGTGGCACCCTATTAAAGAGCACTTAAAGAAAATAAATACGACCTTTCTCTAAACCCAAAGCATTTTTTGTACAGCACCTCCTATAAATCTCAGGAATGTTCAATTGAATAATAGATCACTTTTGATAGAAAAGGGTTGTTTTCCTGTAGTTGAGACTCCACTTGCAAAGCGATCTGTGCTCAAATTCCTGGAAAATAAAGAGCTGGACTACAAGAAGGGATCAGCAAAAGCATCAGCTACCAATCACTGAATAGAAGGCCACTAAATAATTAAATATTTTTAAAAAACCCAAAACTTAGAAATGTCTGAGTCAAGTTGTGTTTCCCATATTGCCTGAGAGCAGTGTTTTTCCTTCTGTGGATGGTTCATCACCATGGAAATCTGTAAGTCTGCACTGCACAATATTGATCACAGATGACTGCTGTCCTCCAGGCCAGGACCACCATGCACTATGATATGGAATCTGCTGCTTTTGATCTCAGAATAAAGTGTGAGTGATTTTTCGTAACAGGAAGTCTTACTGTCAGAGGTTCTATAGGGAGATAGTCAGTCTGAATTTTTAGTTTAATTATACTGTCTTAGGCAGATATGATATTTTGAATGGAAATAAAGGAATCATTCCCACAAATGTGATATTCTACTAGAAATTGGCTTTCTTGATATTTACTTTCAAGTGATTTCCTGACTGGTAAAATTTTGATGCATTTCTTTCTTATGACAAAATTTGCAACTCTTATTCTCTGAACAGATTTTAAAAAAATTCTTCCTGATCAGCTACAAGAAGTTTGTCAAAAGGTTCACAGAATGGTTTGTGTTGGAAAGGGCTTTAAAGATCATCTACTTCCAACCACTTCCACTAGACCAAGCTACTGAAAGCCCCATCCAGCCTGGCCTTAAGCACTTGCAGGGATGGGGTATCCACAAATTCTCTGGGCATAGTGTTCCACTGCCTCACCACTTGTCATGTAGCTGTTTATTGTGGTGATGACTTTATTGAAATCTGTTCTTTATGACACTCACCGTTGGAAATAAACTTAAACCAATCACATCTCTTATAAAAGTATTCATCCCTCTTTAACTTCAACCATAAGACCATCAGCAAAGGCAAACACACTTTGAGATGGGAGCCTTAGTAAGGATGGAATTCTCTGTAAACTTGATGGCATGTGGTAGCTAGAGAATTATAAGCTTCAAAGGGTCCGGTGTTGCAACCATGCCTAAAGCTCTGTACACACAGGTTGAAGGGTAAATCTATCAATGCTTTATACATCACTGTAAACAACATTACGAACATGTAAATCAGGCCTATTCTATTCTATAATTCACCTTTTAAAACATTTGCAGTCTCTTATTTTTTAAACTAGTAAATTATTCAGATTCCAAAATTTTTAAAATGAATGTTTCTCAAGTTATGGTGATAATGGGGAGGTTTGTTTGCTTAGAGTTTTTCCATTACAAAGAACAAGAATTTCCTAAGGTGTTTTTTCTTTTTCTTCTTCTTTTTCTCTTCAGTATCTTTACCAAGCCACTTGAAAACAGAGCATTCAATGGAACAGCAAGGAAATTTTGCTCCAGAGAAGTTGGAGTATTTTTTAAATCAGTGAATAGTAACGAAGATGTTTGTGACTGTCTTTTCTACTGGGAGTATCAGCTTCTGTGTTTACACTTGCTTCCAGGAACTGCAGCTTGGTGATGTGTGCTGCTCAGAAACAGACACATTCTGGTTTTGTTTTTTTTTTTTTTTTTTGATAGCACTTGAATACTTTTTCACTTCCATATGGCCAAAACACATCACAGATTTCCAGATCCTGCTGTGTGCACTAGGTTGTAGACCTAGCTCTGATATTGTTTTCCTCGTGTCTAAAGCAACTCAAGCACATTCTCCACATGAATCACGCTGTCCGTGTTGCTTGGCTGAGTTGGAGTGTGACACAGTATATATATCAAATGCAATTTAGATGGTGTGTTTTGATATGTCATTGGCACTGCAGCTAAGAACAATAGAATTTCCATAACAGGACAGAAGCAATGGTCCATCCAGTCCAGCATCCTGCCTGAGGCAATGGTTGCACGCTTCAGAGGAAAGCATGAGGTCTTGGCATGCACACAGAATTTAACCATGGAAGGAAATTGCTTTTTGATTCTGTCTGTTGCTCAACTATTGCTACAAAGCATGAGCATTACTTGTCCCTGTAATTGTTATCCTAGTCAGTGGAACTGTGCCTGATAGTCTAATTTATAAGTGTCTGATTTTTTTTTTTTTAAGTATCACACTAAGTTTTGAGGGTTACAGTGAACATGTATGCAGTGCTGCTGAAATGAAGATTAACATTTTCTTTCTATTTATTTATTTTTTAAATTATAAAATATCTACCAGCAGGTGGTGTTTTTGCAGAGAGGTGTTTCAGTTCCATGCAGCCCAGCAGTTTACAGTTTACTGTTTACAGTCAGATGTAATCGGTCCCTTTGGTTTAATGAAGGCAATACCAGAAGAGTTGAGTCCCCTTCTTAATCATGGCTAATTTATAGATTTTTATTTCTTAGTTTCAGCTGCTATTTGTGTTCAATTCTCATGAGTTATCAAGAGTTACTAGCAAAAATGTGAAGTTGTGTCATGTGGCAGTTATTTTCCTGTCTCAAAGTGGGTGAATTGGAAATTTGTGTTCAACACACTAACTAGATTATGTCAATATTTTGCTATACAGATGAATAGAACAATAGAATTCTAAACAGACAGGCTTATTCATCAACATGTATTTTCTAACCCATTCCTGTTCTGGAGAAATTAAAAACCATAGATTTGAATTATCATAACTAAAATAATCTATAGGTTGTACCTAATTTCATCTGCTTTTTCTCTTCCTCTATGAGAGGCTGACTCGTCATCTTGCTGTGTCCTTTTCCTTCTACAGTCAGCACAAGGAAATATCTTCTTCGTACCCAGCTCACTTAGTGATCAAAAGTCACCAGTGGATTGATTTGAAATGAGCACTTGAAGGAAAAATGTCATTCCTTTCTGCTGATACCACCATGTAACAACTTTGTGGAGAGGTGTGGGGCAGGTCAATACCTTCTTAAACCTCCTGAACAGCAGAGAAATGTGACAGTACCATGTCCTGGGGCTCACTTTTATTTTAAGAAAAACACTTGCAATCTGTTGCAATGGGATTAAAATCCAACTGTTAGGCTACAACATAAATTATAAATCCAAAGAATTTGCAATCAATCCTCTGTATTTAAAAGAGACGTGTAGATGTCAAATTATTTTTCTTCATCAAGTTGAAAGATTGGAAATAAAAAAAAAAATATTTACTAATCAAAACTTATGCCAGCATTTATATAGACACAGATTATCAAAATGGAGACATGTAAAAACTAGTGTTAAAATAACAGCCAATCTGACTTAATTCATTCAACTCACAACTGTGAAAATAATTATTATCAAATTCCCTGAGCATTTAGAATTTGTAATTTTCTAGATGATCTAGCATCTAGCAGCAACAATGTTTAAATGAATAGAAGAATCAGAGTAATTAAGCTGTGTGAAAAACTAAGTTTAAAGAATAGACACAAAATACTTGAATTTCATATTCTGCAGTAATGGATGCCAGATTGAGTTTATTCTTTTTTTTTCTGTCAGTGTCCAGATCAAACTGAAAGTTGACCAAATCTTCACGAGTCACAGGCTGTCGTCAAATGTTGATTTCATGCCATATTTAACAGATAATTTATCAGAATAGAACTGGTAGGAGCGACAAATTATTTGTAGATCTAGTTTGGCCAAGTGTAGGTTAGACATAACTTGCTGTATCTAAAGAGACCTCATTACATGGAGAGATACTACATAAAATTTGTTAGATCTACTTCAAGTGAGCACCTCACAAGAAAAAGATGTTTTGTACTATCTTAATAAACAGTAAGTATTTTTAAATTTTGTTAAATTCTTTATATCTGTAATAACTTTCATTTTGTTTCTATTTCCCTTCACTCCTCCCCAGAAACTACACAAAGTAAGGTGTGTGTTTCATTTGATCCTTTAGACATACATGCATCCCACAAAAATCATATTCAGTTTCACTTACAGCCAGTTTTTGGGTGCAACAAAAACTTCATACGAATATGAAGTTTAGGAGAAAAATGGACCCTTTCTAATCCTTTTTTTTATCATCCCTTTCCTTCCTCTAGTAAATATTGAAGATCTTAGATAATCACTTCAAATAGAGAGTCCCTCCCATATAATTCAGTATTTTCTAGATTCTTTACATTGTAGAGTGGATACTTGTGTTATGACATTAGAATACCAGGAAAATACCATTAAAGAAAGTCCCACATTTCATTTTTTGCTACAATCATAAGTGAGGAGGAGCTAAGAACACTAGTAATTTTTTTTCATATATTCCTCATAAGATCTGTGTATTTTTGATTACATATTTGCCAGAAAGCAGAAGTTTATATGGACATGTATGATGCTTTCAAAGAGAAAAGTACAATAATTTTTGATTATTTTATTCTCATGAAGGGTTATCACTGATCTAAATTACAGTTTAAACTTCAGACTTCTGATATTTACAGAGATGCAGATAATAGACTGTTATTCCCCAGGGTATCACTCTGATTAAATTGCACATTTATTACTTTTTTATTAACTTACCCAGTGTAACATTTTTATTATGACAAAAATTTTTGTATAGCAGAAATTAGGTGGTCCCCTGGCTTCAGGTAATTTTAGTACTCCCATGCTTATGATGTTAAAATAATATAAGCATCAGAGGTTTATTAAAATTTTGCTGCTGACCCCATCCCCTTAAACCATATGGAATATCTCTTTTCACAGGCAAGATTTCAGAGCTGGCTTTTTTTATTGCTGTTTTGTGGTATCAAATTTGACTTATGATTTAACATTGAGGGTTTAATGTGATATTTATGGAAGGATCAAGCCTTCACATTACTGTTACAATGACCGAGTTCTGCTTTTAACAGCTTTCAGACAGTGAAATGTGGCTGTTTTAGTGCAATGTTGACAAAAGGAGCTTCCAGTGAAGCTCATCTAATCTTTACAGAAGCTCTGAAGTTGCCAGCCTTCAAGTGACATAGCTCCTTGGACGTTCCGCTTTCTCTCTGAGCAGAAATGCTGAAGCTGACCCTCACCACTGCCGTGCTCAACAGATATTTTGTAACCACAGTTAATTTCAGTATGTGCTAGCAGTCATTGTCCACCTCTTTCATCTACCTCCTTCCTCCTTCAACATTCAGAAGGTAAAAATTCTGACTGTTTCTGGGGTTGAGATTGTGTCTCACCAAATCACCTTCCTCATTCTTCTTCCATTTGGAAGAGTTTGAGCTCACAACCTGTTTTGATAAAGAAAAAATAAAAAAAAAAAGTAGACTATGATTAGTGTGTTCAGTCCAAAATGGCATAAGAGACTCAGCTTTCAATGATCAAACTCTCTCCATGATATTCAGTGACAAAAATCTAGAATCACAATAATCTTTAATGATCTTTTTATTTCAGTGTGGCTAGATTTTTCCCTATATTTTAAAACAGCAAGGAAAATTTTGTCTTTTATGGGTCAAGAAAAAAAGACTTATGTAAAATTATCTTATTAACTTTCACAACAATGCTTTGCTTCCTGGATAACAGATATATTACATAAACAGGTCTTACTGCATCACAAACCCTGCTCACCCTGGACTGGTAAATGTCTTAATTTATTCTCTCATAAAAGATCCTTTATTGATTTAAGGAAAAATATTCAGATATTAGGGGAAAAAAGTAATTTTGCTATTTTTAAATGTAAGATTCTGCCACACTGAAACAGAAGCATCTCATTGATCTTCTTTGGTTTTGTCCTTTGTTGGATTCACCCACACTTCCAGATGCAGTCAGCTGATCCCACTCTTAATTTTCTACATTATTGAAAATGGAAAATTACTTTAATCTTCAAGTTTAAATCAAAATTATTTTTAGTATAAATTGTATGCACAAAATTCTTTGATCCTCCATGACATCTTTTCATGGAGCATTAACATAACAAAGCAGAACAAAAGCAGCTAGAAGAGAATGGTTCAGAATTTCTTTGCTGGAGAATTTGGAATGAGGCAGCTATAGATCCCAAAGACATGAGAGTGTCATATACTTTTGCAGTTATTAAAATGACTTTGGATAAGAAAAGAAAAGAGAGGAGCAGAGTATCATTCTTTCCAGAAGTGGACAGCAGGCAGGTTCCATATTTTGTAGTTCCACAATGATAGTTATACTTGCTGCCGTCTTACTTCTGACTTCTGTAACACATATAGTAACAAATCTTTTATTTCTAAATTCCCCACAGCAGAAAAATATCTCATGTTTATGTTCCAAGTGCAGAAAGTTTCTCAGGAGTTCTGTTCAGTTGTATAGTTTAAAAATGCTACTACAACTTCTTCAGTTTAGCAGGCCCAGTGGCAGACCTATGATTCATAGGGAATCAATAAACAAGTTTGATTTGGTTTCAGATCTTTAGAACAATATTTAGAAGAACTTTAGGACAGTGGTTTTGCCTCAAGTATTAGGGGTTTTGTATTTTTTTTTTCATTTTTATTCATGGGGCATATCTCAGCTTAGTTTTTTGAAAAGTACATCCACAATCAAAATGTGATTTTCCTGTCATTATGTGTTGTATTGAACGCGTTTTAAAATGCCTCTGTACTGCACAAGGTCTTAGTTTTATAATCAAGTGACCTTCAGGAGCCAATATACAAACAATGGATGTGTTGCAAGACAGGCATTTAAGATAGCCAAAGAATATTATACTTGAAAAATTATTATCATAGCAGAATGATAAACTGTTTATTTTTATTGGTTTATTATGCACGTATAGCTATGATTACACTTTCGTGTATAGCAAGTCCTATAAATATGCTAAAATGAATATGCTATTTAAATGAATAAATACATTTTTTGCAATTGCAAACTAACCTATTACTAGATACAGTTTATGAATACTCTGAGTATGTGAGCTTGGAATTAAGGGGAAAATCATGCTAAAGAGTTCAATAGAACTTTGTTCTTTCCTAATTTCAGATGCCTAGTCTTTGCTGCCCATTTCATGTTTCATTGATCCATTTTCTATAATGAGTCAACCTTAGGGTCATCTGAAGGTTAAACCTCACATCTATAATGTTATAATAAACAATTAAAATGGTTTGCAATACATTCTTCTGACTTCTGTATCTCTGCACTGAAGCTTAACACACCTTGTTAAAGTGCAGGCTTTTCACATCATTGGGGTAATGTAAGTAAACTTCATTAAATGTTTCTGTGGAGTTTCTTATTTGTGCATTCCAGAAATTCAGGAATATAACTGAGTCATTGCTGTACATCCAGGCAAGCTGCTTTCAAAACAGTTTTCTAGGCAGGAAGTGGAATGAAAATAATGCAATTTCTTCACTTGAAATAGCCAAATATTCACAAGGGAAGGAGAAAAAGACTTTTCTATGGCTCCAGCACAAGCAAGAACCTCTTTGTAGGCAGAATTTCCTATTCCTCAATAAAATATCTTGTGTGCATGCAGTTAGTTTAAACACTTCAGAATCTTATTGGAGAACATCTGAGGGGGACAGATGATGATAAGCAAGCAAGTAGGGATATTTCAGGGAGTTGGCAGGGAAATAGTGTCATTTTGATGAACTCTGGCATTTCTGACAGCATAGAATTCTTGTGCCTGATGTCAGCCCCTCACTCTCTGCCATTCAAAAGCACTGCTGGGTGCATCGTGCAGATAAGTTTACTTCTGTGCAGAGAGAAAAATATTAAATGGTTGTAAAGAAAGCATGCTGCATGGAAGAGGGATTTCATGCTTTTCCCAATTAAGCCTCTCAGTAAAACCAATGTAGAAATGGCCAATTTTTAAATTTTTTTTTTTAAGAACTGAATTCCAAGCTCTATAAAATAGGATCTCTGCTAGCTTGGACTTAGAGGAGCTTCATCATCCTAGGACTCTGGGTTCCACAGAACATATCCTGCTTGTTAATGCAAAAAGAAATCAATTGCATTTTTATTTAATGTGACAGATTGCAACTTATGATGGCTAAGGAATGAACAAACTGCCATTTGTGATGATTCCGTGAGGGGATGGCAACCTCTGGTCTAAGCACAGAATGGACAGGTGAAGTCAATTGCTGTCGTTGCCCATCACAGGGAAATCCAAGAAGGACCATCAGTTTGAACATCTACAATGAATGAAAAAAAAAAAAAAAAAAAAAAAACTTGACTACAGTGAACTTTGTGAGAATTTTGTTGAACCTAGCACATTTTATAAAAAAGGAAAGCACACTTCCCATGATGCCTCCTGTTCTATTTTTTTTTACTTTCACAGGCCATTAACTTAAGGTTTCCACCATGTGAGATTTCATATCAAGACTTTTTGTAAGAAAATACAAAAGAGATCACAAAGTGTAATGTGTTACTTGCAGAGAGACTTACTGCTCCTACAAAGCACAGTTTAAAGTTCAAATTATCTTTTCTGCAGCTTCCAGGACTCCAAGCAGAAGGAAAACCAGTGCCAGGTGTTCAAATTTGCAATTAGCTGAGGCACCTGCATGTTTGAAAAGAGAAAGGCCCACCATGAGCATGATTTAAATAAGCAGAGATGCCCATGTTTCCCTCTCCAATAAAACTTGTTTGCCTGATCCATAATATATTTTTATCTTTCCTCTGCATAATAGGAAACAGTGTTTCAGAGATTAACAAACTAAATCACTGCAGACCAGGAGTAAATATTTATTTGTACTTAATGTTTATACAACACTTCTCATCCACAATGCAAAAATATTTTATTATGTTAGATAAGCATTAGTACTCCGATGCTGTGAAATAAAACAAAGTACTGATTTGTTCACTATAATAATCGTGGTAAATAATGGAGCTCAGGTCATCTGATTTCCCATCCAATCTATATTTACTAAAGGCTTTTTTTCTATTTCTATAGCATATTTCTATATGCTATTTATTGCGTCCTGAAATTCACGAGGTTGTGAAGCAAATACTTAGCTTCTGTAGTAGTTCTTAGTTTTGACTAAGCTTGCAGCAGTACGTCTAATATTATTTTTGTGAAAAATAGTGCCATTTACCAAATTCTGAAGGAAAAAATAAATTAAATTTATGTGAATGCACTGGTGCTCAATGAAATCACGTGTATAGCAACACATTAGAAAATGTATTTTACCAGAGATTCCTGTGTAAAAACAAATTTGATTGCATCAGCTTGAATTACATTCCAAAATAGGGGGTTTCCTCTATTTTTGATGAAATAGTAGCAATATATTTTATGCTTGTAAAATATTTTAGATTACACTCTGGTTTGTACAAAGGCAGAGATGCATAAATGATGAGGTCAGAAAACATGCTTAATATCAGAGGCAATATATTTAAGGGTCTCAACCTGACTTTAAATGGTCTAACTGAAAACATTTTAAAACGGAAATTGTGACATTCATATTTGCAAATACTGCTGAAAGGTGCAAGTTAAGTCATTCCACAATGAACAGCTTAAAAGGCACACTAATATCAATTTTATACATAGCTGTAAAATTTGTATGTGACAAGGCTAAAGTGATCAATATTTGATGTGCTGACAAAAAATTTCAGAGAACACTTTTAAAGGTGAAAATAGCTCACTGAAGAGAATTGGGTCACTGATTTAAAGTCTTGCTAATAGTGATAAAGATCTAGGTTCCATTGTTCTTAGGTATTGAAAAACATGTATTTTGCATTTTGTGTAATTTTTGCTTTGTTGTCTCTTCTGATGAACAATAATTAATTTTTTTTTTAATTTCAGCCTTTCCTGCATTAACTCCTGATATCCAAACCACATGAGGCACTAAATATTCACGATAAAGAAAAAAGGAAGCAAAATAACATATTCAAAAATGACAAATCATTTAACCAAACTCAAGGGTCAGATTGAGTTTTCATACCACTGGATATGTTGCCCCCAGATTTATGCTGCCACCATTCCCTTTTCTAAAGAATAGACTTTTTCTACTGTGTGATGAATTAAATAAAGAGCAAGCAAATAATTTAACTGCATATGAAGTAACTAACATCTGGAATAAAGAAAACAAAATACCCACAAAAAAAATGGAAAAAGGGAGCATGAAAATAAAAAATGCATTATATAAGGTAATATAAAGTATAAATTGCATTTTAAATGAATCGTAGATTTAAACTCTTAAGAAGACATAGATCTCCTGGAAACCTGCAATGCCCTTCTGAGAAATAAGTGAACAAAAGCTGAAATATGGCACCCCTATGCCCTATCAGGAAGGTTTCCCAAAAGCCAACCACCCCTTTCCATATGTCCTTGCAGCCTCCCTGCACTTTAGCCTTTGATGCAGAAAAATACTCACACAATGTTGTTCTATGTCATAAGGTTGATCTGTAAGAGACTAAAAGTACAGTCACTTCTTAACTCGCTGCTAAACCTAAATGTAAAGTGTGGTAAAAAGGAAAAAAGTGGGGGGAAAGAAGTGTTGCTTAGAACTCTTTTTCTTCATGATTTAGAGGAATTTCTTAGTATAGTGAAGGCAGAACACAGAAAATATTAATGTTTACAATATCTCTGAAATAACCTTGTGTTTTTTTTAATGTAGCAGGTCTCATGTCTTGTGAATACTTTTCATAACTGAGCTGCTCTTTTTTGACAACGTTTGTCCACAGTGGTGTAAGTTTGAAGTTATATATGATATATGATATATGATTGATATATGATATATGACGTATGATATATTATAGTAAGATTTGTACTACTCAGGACAAAGTTCATGCAGGTCCATTTTAGTGTATTCAGAACAAGAGTCAGCCCCCTAACAGATGCTCCTAAAGAAGGAGGGAAGGGGAGAAACTCTATTTTAGTTTATCATGCCAGTTTTGCCACAAAATCACTGCGGTTCCATCTCAAAAACATGTCATGGATCCTGGACTTTCTACTACTTGAATGAGTATTTCTATCTGCTCTCAGATGAGCTTTATAGATATAAATTTCTAAGCCTGAAAGGCATTCTTCATTACACCAGTGTGATACCATTCCTCAGCTAATCACCTCTGCTTTTGAGAGGACCAGTTATTTTGACCAGTGTAACATCAATACACATAAAATGTTTCTGTTTCTCAGACTAAAAGTACTAGGTTTACAATATTTACCCAAAGTAAATGATAGTACCAAAGTACCAAAGATATGGATGACCTTGTGCAGATCACAAAGCTGCTACAGCAGGAATAAAAGACCTAGAAAAAACTAACAACAGTCTTTGACATCGGTGTGAATGACACATCGGATGCAACACAACCAAGTCCAAGTCTTTTCATCCTTTTCTATTTATCATATTAATCCCTTCTTATATAGGGTGTGTGACAGTAATGAACATAAAAGGAGAAAAATTGAATTCATGCAGCCAGTCCGTTTCCTCTGCGTATACAGGCTACACCATGATTTGTGCACTGGTGTGGACCAATTGTTAGGCAGATCCTGATGATGAATTAAAGAACCAAAATTACTCCAACAGTACTTATTCAAAATGCTTCAGTGAGGGAATCCTAACATGGTGCTAAACCTGGAGCAAAGGAGAAGACAGAAGGCATCTGCTATCATATTTTTAAGACTGCCTGAGATCTCTCCTTATTGCAAGCCAGCAAGGAAACAGGACCTCAGGAGAGGCTGGTGCAATGGGGTTGTTGAATTTTTGTTGCACTAAAAAGGTTGTAAAACAAGTCATAACTCCTTTGTCAGGGCCAGGATGGCATTTTCTGTATTTGTCCCTGATGCCACAGTGCCAGAGATGAACCCTATTCATTGTGGACTCATTAAACCACTTGTAAGCATTAGGGCAACAATCAAGTCTGAAAGAGGTGTCTAACACAATTTCTTACCAAACACTTGCTGATCCCAGACAAACACCAATGAATAAAGTTCCTCTTTTCCTTTAATGTCTGTGTATCAACATCTGAAAAATATCCTGAGTAAGCATTTAAGTACATCTTGTGTACTAAGGATGGGATCATCTACAATTTTACTGGAATTTGTCTATGCTACACTTTATAGTCATTAGTGAGGTTTTTTCTAAATGTGTTTGAGGGCAAAACAAAAATCAAAATCAGTTCCATTATTTGAGATCCTGCCACAAACTTTTTAATTTAGATGTGGGTGGTTGTGCCTATGAAGGCTTAAAAACCTTCCCTTGTTAATGTTTTTAATCTGTCTGAGCATGGGGGGATTATGTGTATTTTCTTACACGTGCTGCAGACTCCATATACCTGTAAATGCAGAGTTTGAAAGTAATGCTTGCCCCTTACTCATCAGAACCATTAGCCCTGAGTGAAAAGCCCATAAATATACTTGTTTAAAGATAGATATACCTTTTTGGTTCCTAAAACCTGTCAATAAAAACTACCTCCAACACTGTAAGCCAATGTATACAGAAAAAAATGTGCTGAAAAACATCAAAACACAATGGAATCAACATCCCAGTGAGAATCCATGAAGCTTCCATTGACACTTTTACTTGTCATTGCTTTGACTTAGTTAATGGTAATAAATTGTTTCCAATGTTTTTCCTGATTTTTGCAATTGACTTTCAAATAAGGAAGAATAAATATGCCTAAAGAGTCCTAAGAGAGCTCTTTAGGAAGGACAAGCCATTGATCCTGTTATGTTTTCATTATTTCGACATTGATCAGAAAAACAAGCGATCTCACTTTAAGATACAAACCAGTGCATAATTCCCACAAATTTATGTATTGTTCTAGACAGCAAGGAAGAATATGTAAAGATGATACTGGTAAAAATGTAAAAACTTTTGAATTGAAGATTCTAGACTGCTTTTTTTTACTACTTTAATAAAATTATCTTAATAAAATAATTTTGCACATTATTTAGTCATTCCTATTCTTCAAGAAATACTCACTGTAAAATTCTTGAAGATTACTTGAAAGGATGGAAATAAAAGTTTTGTGAAAGTGGAAAAGAGAATTATTAACTATATTCCCAGCTAAAATTCTATAGCAATCATTTCAATCCTCAGAAATATTTATATGTTTTAGCAGCAGTATGTGATACTTTAGAGATGCACCCATGTGTTGTAGGAGATTGAGGTTTGATTTACAGAAGAGGTGTGGTGTTAAAGTCTTCTTGATATCTGGATCTCACTGTTCAGTAAATGCATGCATGACATGCTTATTCTGAGGTGTGCTTATGCATCATGAGTCCTGAAAGCAAATAGGACAAAAATCTTCCTTTTTATTGAGCAGAAAAAGTGAAAGAAAGAAGAGTTTTGTCCCTGTCAGTTTTCTAAATGCAGAGGCAAGTCTTACATCATAAATGAGCTGTTGTGTTACAGGAAACTATTAGATCTGATTCTGGTCGCTGGCAATTATGGCATCTAATACTAAATTCTAAAAGGGGGAAAATCAATGTAATTTTAATAAATTGTATTTCCATTCACATTATCTTATTAAGCTACCAATTTATCAAATAATTTCATTTTCAATTGAGTAAAAACAATGATTTGTGTCACTAACTCACAGTCATTGATATTAAGAAGAGAATTGTGAAATAGCTGTTATTATAAAGTGCTGATTTGAAACCAGCTTGAAATTTCATAAAATGCTTTGGAGTGTTGAGAATAATATTTAATTTTTAACTTGTTGGAATATTGATTTTTTTCATTGAAATTGGATCTGCAGTGTTTTAAAATCTTAATGGGGAAAATTATGCAGCCTGTTGTAATTATTGAAACACAAATTATAATTTAAGTTGCAAAATTTAAAATTTAAAATACAGTGATCGACATAAATCCAAAATTAGTAAAGACAGAAGATAGAAGGGTGCTATACTCAGAACATTGAAAGCATCTCTACTAGTTTTAAAAGCTTCAGAAGGAAAAATTCAAAGAGTGAGGTGGAAGAAAATCCAGGTTGACCTCACAGCTGCATAAGCTCTGCCTTTCAGATCCCCCACTTAAAGTTTTTCCTGCTTTTAGAACAGGTCAAGCTCTGTTCTCTTTGATCTGACTGATACATGAGCACTTAAAGTAATGGTGAGTGTAATCTTCATTTATCGTCACAATAGTTTGCATTTACTGTCTAAAGACATTTTTTAAATTAAGACAACGTTTTTCAATTTCCATACATTTTTGCCCCTTATCTTTCATTCAAAAATCCCTATCAAACTTGCAGAAAGAAGTCCTACACTCCACCGTAGATAAATTAGCTGGAAAAGACCACAGATGGATTGCTGGGGTAACCTATCGAGTAAACACAACTGTATTTTCTGTTTCTAGAGAAAAATTATTTCACATTCTTCTACTCAAAATGTTTTGCTTCCTTTGTTCCAGGCTATGTAGACTTGTCCCAAGGAAACAGCCATGGGTGAAGATACTGAAGCATTTGTTGGTTGAGCATATTCCTTTTACTTTCTGAAACAGAGACACTTAATTTTGTCTTTGTTCCTTCCAACAACAAAAAAAGGCTGATCCCATCCCTCACAATCACTGGTATTAATGAATGACCTTCTTCTCATCAGAAATATCTCCCTTCTTATAGGGCACACAGCTGTGAAAGCAAAGCACTGACATTTAAAACATGTTCATGTAGGGTGGAGCAAAGCATGGTTTTATCCTAAACCACTAATGTTCAGTTTCAATCTGGTTTTAGAGTACTGAATGTGATTAAAATTGACTATAAATAAGTAGCTTCCACTTCATTCAATCCACCTAATGTTATAGCCTCCGCTACACAGGATTTGTACTTTTCAACAATTCCTCATTTTAGATCACCATGCCCTTGCTTTTTTGTGCAATGAAGAAAAAAAAAAGATGACAAGTTTCCATTTGGCAAAAGGACCTTATGTTCAGAGATGTTGCACGATCATTTTACATATAGCCCACATATAAATTTGTGTGACCTAATCTTCCTCTTGTATTTATCCTTTGCCATGAGAGAAGCTAAAAGCCAAGGGTAAAAAGGATCAAACTAACTAACTGCCAGCTATTTTTAGCAGTTTGTTTAGAATCAGATAGTCCTTTCTGTGCCAGGGCCACAGAAAAGAGGGTGCCACTTCTGGTTGTGGCTTGCTTGTTCCAAGGGCAGTCCTAAACAGAACACTGACCACACTTCAGTGACCTAGTAGAAAAACAGAACAAAAGTCTGGCTTTACTTTCCCTGTCACTTATTTTCTTTCCTGGAATAAAATGATAATGCACTGAATCCCTCAGCTGCAGATCATCAAAAACTTCTTAACTTCAATAAAGGTATTCTCAAATCACTAAGGCTCTTCATTTTCTCTGTAGTAAACATCAGGTACAACCAATTTTGGTCCCCATGAAATACATAATCTCCTAAAATAATGTAGCTCAAAAATGAGAATTTCAATCTCTTTTGTTTGAGAGAGCATGGTATTTCCTTTGGGTTTTCTGTCATGTCCACTTTCAATAGTTGATCCTCTGACTTTATTCTTCATGTCATAGAAGTCACAGACTCTTAGATTTCTGCTACGTGTTTTCAGCATTCCCAAAGCAAAGCTCAGGCTGTGACACAGAATAAATTTTACTATAGGTAATAGAATTTGTACCCTGTAATTCAATGTTCATTCAGGGGTTTTTTTTGAGAATTTTATCTATTGACCAGAATCCAAATCCTTCTGAAGATTCAGGTGCATCTTTGTTTCAGCTTCAAAGCTGGTCAGTCTTTCACTAGTATCATCATACAATCTTTGAAGTTCAAAGGGCAAAGGATTAGCAAATAAAAGGAATTATATAGAGGTTCAGATTTGAAAATTAATGTCTGCATATGTTCACAAGTACTATTTTAATATGTATTAAAAATTATGCATTAAAGAAATAATGTGTTTAGGAACACAGCAGGCAAATCAGACATGAATTGGCAGGTGCCTGGAGGACACAATTAAAAATATCTCCAATAATTGCTTTAGACCCCCAAAAGGGGCATATTCTTTTTATATGTTCCCCTTTAGGGAGATTCACATGTTCATACCTGCTACAAGCTACAAGTCATCATCTATGGCTGAATACTTTGCAGGTATAATAAATACGTGCTCAATTTTCAGTCCCTGAGAATCAGGTGCATCTCAAACAGATATGTACATCTGTTTGGAGGCAGATGAATCAATAAGACAGTGCCTCTTGGGCAGGTAACTGTTCTGACCTGCTTGAAAAGGAGGTCACTGTCAAGGGTGCCTGCGAGGCATAGTCTGTTCAGCCAGCATGCACTGCAGCTTCCGAAGCTGGTGGCATGGCAGATTTGTTTTAAAATGGGCTACCAGGCATGTAACTGGACTCAGGACTGCAGGGTGGAAACTTTTTCAGGTAACCAGTCAAGTCAGACTCTTTTAAAGGTCACAGAGGCTCTATAATAACAAAGACCTCATTGCCAAACTGTATAATTCCTTTCCATTTTGCTCTCTTATTTATTTTGTCTGCTTTAGCCTCTCTTCTCACTGCTTCACAACCTTTTCCCAGCAGTGAATCAAGGCCTGAGCTTAGATAGCCTCAGATAGATCCTCTGTGAGGAAGCCACAGTTTTTTTTAACCTCAACCTATTCTTTCTTCAGCGGCTGGTGCAGAGCAGGTCCCAGCCCCAGTGCCACTGGGACAAGCCTCGAGCTGATTGCTCAGTGCTGGGGGTCTCTGCAGATCTATGGCAGAGAAAAAGAGCTCAGGGCGGTTCCCTCTGGCCTCCATACATTTAATTGGCATGTCTGGGCAAAGAGGGCTGGCACAGGCTTGTATAAATTGGTCCTGAGACTGAAGGACCCCCCTACATCTGACTTTAAGCCAGTGTTTTCTCAGTGAATTGCCATAAGCAGAACAAAGGTGTTGGCACAAGAGCAGTGCTGCGATTTACTCATGACAAAGACTGGGCAAAGCACAAGGTATGACACTGTGTCCCTTGGTGGGTGGCAATCTGACATTTGACATTGCAGAATCAGTAACAAAATTTACTCTTCTGGTAAAAGAGTTACCACGTCTGCACCCAGTCAAATGCAAAGCAGTGACCTGTGCAACTACATTCAAAATTTAGACTGAAGCTCCATGTTTTGTTGTTGTATGATGTATGTAACCTGGTGCCTTTTACTCACTCCTGGTTAAAAATTAGGAGTGACAATCTCTCTTTAGGTGATTTATCATGGTTCATTGACCAGACCAGAAGAAGACTTCAAAGATTCCAACTGTATCCTGAATCCATTGAGAAAAATTACAGTATGTTATAATTATCTTTATATGTGTGTGTGTGTATATATTTTAAAAATGCTGCAACGAGCTCTTTTAAATTCCATGCATCAAAAATGTTTGACAAATGAATAATAACAAAGAAAAGCAAATTATCGAGCTATTGAGGTCTGTTAGAATTCAGAGAACTATAGAATGGCTTCCAAACTATTTTTCAACTATAATTAAATGTCTTTGCATTTAAAGAGAAAGATGAAAAGAAATATTTCAAAATTATTTGTATTAAAGATTTTAAATGCTTTTATCTGAACATTTGGGTTGAATGGCTCACTCATGGAAATTAAAGAAAAAATTGAATGGCAAAATTTGGATGGTGATCAAGGACAGAAAATCCACCATGTTTGATTTCCCCTGATTTCTTCCATGAGTTGCCACAGCTACCACTCTCTGGAGGAAGTTACTTGAGAGGCAGGTGAGCAGCATGTTTCTGTATCTGCCCTTCATGTCCTGCTGCATCTGCTCTCCTGGTTTCAGGCCACCTTCAAGTCCTGGGGTCTGCTCCGGGTATGGTGCCAGCTCACCTACCTGACAGGCCAAAGCTGGTTGTCTTAGATTGTTTCTGCACAACAGATTTATTTGGACAGAGTGATGCTTCACAAGTAAAACACTGTTTGTTGCAAGAGGGTGGAACACAGAGTAGACTTACCCATGCAGAGGTGCAGGTACCAAAGCAAACCCATCTGCTGTGCCATTGTTGGTGGCTGCTCACTGTTTTCTCTGCTTTCAGTCACTCTCCCTCCAAACACTGGCCTGAACACAAATTCATTGTTCTCTTCCTGTGGGTTGTAAATGTTCAGAGACGAGGAACTCTAAATTCTTATGGCATACTGACTTGAAAATTTTGAGATACCACTTCCTGACTGGAAATTATTTGGGTTACTTTCTTGTCATTCATGGTTTTATCATTTTTTTTTATTATATAACCTTTTTGGGTTTAAAAAGTTTAATCTTTCCATGCAGACTCACCCACCTCTGTATTTATTTTCATCAGTGCCTGCCCCTAGAAGCTAGAAAAGAGAAGGAATATATTATACAGTCAATAGGAAAAACTTCCAACCAGCTGAAAATTTCCTAACACAAAAAATCCCTTAAACAAAATTCTGATACCATTTTAATGCAGAGATCCTATGATTCTACTCGGACATATTGTGGTATATACCATGCCACTGGTTTGGAAGCAGTTTGGAACTTCAAGAGCAGTTACACATGCCACTTTTTGACCTCAGTCGCAAAAACTTTGTATATAATTCTCCTACATGCTTGTATTCTGGATGACAGAATTAATGAATACAAGAATAATAGGCCTCCAAGGTGATTTACATGCATTGATTAAATGTCAGCATTGAAATGCAGTAGGTTCTATTACCACAGATGCTGTGAACAAAGACAGGAGATTGTAACCATTGGTTAAACAAGTTGCTTATCAATTCCTTTTAGCATATAATTACATTTTCTTGTTTTACCAAAAGGAAATTCAAATAATAAAACATTTTGAAAGTTGTGCATAAAGTTATTTAGGTTTGAACTTGCAAGACATTATTAATTCTTTTACTATATACTAATATGTACAGGACAGTAAGCCTGGGGAAAATACTCTTGCAACATAAGAGAGAATTCAAGATGTTCATGGGATAGTAAGTGATTGATATCAGAAGAAATAAAATTTAAACCTTGCCTCACCCTAACTGAATAGACAGACTGTAAAAGTGGTTATGGCATGTAGAGGGATTGTCCAATTAATACCCAGTGAAAAAAATTAATTTTCTGTCATTATTAATACACATTAAATATCCATCCTAACCATAACAGCAACACATTTAATATTAAAATCTCCCAGGAGACTTCATAACCCATGAGTGACAAAATTCTCTACACAACAAATTAAAAAAAAAATCTGACTCAAAATGTCAAAACTACTTCACTATGGTGCTGCCTCAAAATTTCAGCCCAACATATGCACAGTGCATCATATGTTGTATTATCCACAAGTACAGGTTAAAAAGCTCTGCAATAGTGCAATCTAATGGTCAGACCAGCCTGCCTGATCAGTGGTAGCAATTAAATTATGAGACACCGTGGTGTTTCTCTGAATCATTCATGCTTATTCAAACTGATGATTGATTCAAGTGCATCTGAAAGGATGAAGCTTTGGAATATTCGTAGATATAAATATACTATTCATCTTTTTCCATAAGCACTAAAATTTAGCATTTACTGAGTCAGCAAGGTATTTTTTCAATTTATTCACCCTGACTAAATCAGACATTGAGGAGCTTTAATGGAATCTTCCTGTTGCTACAATTACCTTATTTTGATCCAAGTCAAAATGACAGTATGTCACATCACAAGTAGTAATAGCACAGAAGACTGAGTGGCTAAGACATAAAGGGAACTGAACAAGACAAGTAATGGGTATAGATACCAGAGATCTCTGAACCAGCAGAGAAACAGGTGTTAAAAATCTAAGTTTGCTTGTAGCAAAAAAAAGTAGCATATTTGCTCTGGGGAAAAAAAAATCAGCAAGGGTTTAAGACCCTTGGTTTTCATGGTTTAAGAGACAGCAGATGTACACATTTTAAAAAGGGAAGGCACACAGCATCATCAAAAATGTTAAGAATTTGTATGTTGGTAAAGATTTTCTCTCCAACCTAATACACAATTATTAAAGGTCTCCAGCAAGTTACTGTATGATTGAGTGCATGTACAACTGCAAATCATAACAGTATGACAGTACTTGTGTGTGGAGGGTGAAGTGTATTTTCAGTATTGCACAAGTGATTCCTGACTAACTTCAGAAATCATTCTGTCCCCTGTGCTCTTTCAGATCCTAACATTTCATGAATGATTTTTCTGTTGTTTACTGTGGTGATGAATGACAATGAGAAGGGATGGGTAGTTACATCTCCTGTAATGTTTGGTCATTACCTCCCTCAGGATCAAGAAGGGGCCATGGTGCCCATTTATGAGAGCATTACCAAACCAGCCTTTCTTTTTAGTGTCATCGAAACTATTTGGGGGAAGTGAGGGGGTGATGGCAAAAAGACAGCTTATAAAGACATCAAATAGTTAATTTCCAGTTCTTTGGAATAGAAAGAGGCTCCCTGAGGCCTTTACTGCAACTTGGTATTTATTGAACTTTAAGCTACAACCAACAGGCTGGTTAATAACAATTCATGCGGCTGTCAATCTTTTTGACCAATGTCATCAATATTTCATGCTGCCAAATAACAACAATTAAGAATCAGGGCTGGAAGAAGCACTTAGGGCAAAAGTGTTTCTTATACTATAATGAAATCGACAGTGTAGGACAGACATTTCCTATGGGCATTCAAAGAAAGGCTTTTCTGTTTTTTCTTTTCAAAACAGCAAGAATCAGTGTTCTTTATTACACACTCAAAGTAAATGTGCACAGCACGGATTTTCTAATGTTAACTCATAAAACTCAAAGAAGCATATTTTTAGAATGCACATTAGTTAAGAAAATGAGATTTTTTTTAACCTGAAAGTAATGCCTATATTTTTATTAAAATGACTTGTTTTACAAGCAATTCTAGAAACTCTTTTTTAAAAACTTCATTTCAATGTTCATGTTTCACATTGAATGAATCGTATCAAAAGTACTGCTTCCAATCATAAACATAATTATAGAACAATGCCATCACACCAAATATTCCCCCTTGCTCCTTCTCCCCCCAGCTGTACTGCTGACCATGACACCACATGGTGTGGGACATCCTCTGGTCAAGTGGAGTCAGCTGTGTCCTGGCTGTGTCCCCTCTCAGCCTCTCGTGCACTCCCAGCATCCCCATCCTTGTGGAGTGAGAAACAGAAAAAGCCTTGATGCTGTGTTAGAACTATTCAACAACAGCCAAAACATCAGCGTGTTATCAACACTGTTTTGGTCACAAATACAAAGCACAGCACCCTGTGAGCCTCTACAAAGAAAATCAACTCTGTCCCTGTCCAAACCAGAACAGCACAGAAATTGTTCGTTGTTAACAAACTGTGGGTCATGACTGTTGAAAAAGATTTTCTCCCATCTTTCAAGTTGCAAGTATCAAAAAAAGGGGTTATCTGTGTTACTGTATGTGGCCAGCACAACACTTCAAATACTGTGTTAAGCTCCCAGTTAATAAATACTTGCTAGCTGATTTTACCTCTGAGGAAAGTAAAACAAAAAAAAAAAGGGTATTTATTAAGTTATGTTCCACATTTATATCACTGCTTGTTGTATCTCTAACTGAAGAAAAAAAATGGAGAAACAGCATGACCATGGTAAACTAGCATATAGTTTAGACTGCAAGACCAAACTTTTTCACAAAAACTATGAACATTTTGATAGGTATACTATTTGTACCTGATTTCTTTCTACAGAAAATATCAACATTTCAGGACAATTTTTGGACTGTTTTGCATCAAGAAAACACCCACTGCATGGCACATTAAACTGAAATGCTGGTGTATTGGCTGAGCAAAGTACATGATTTGCTCTCTGGACCTGAGGACTAAAACACAAACTTACCAACCAAGACTGGGTAGAACAAGCTTCATACTAATTATTTTGTTGTGGGGCAGAAAAGGGCTCCTCTGTATGTGCAGAATTTCTTAGAAGATTAAAGGTAATTTAATCTTCTAAGATTAAACACAGACCTGCAATTCAATAGAAATTACATCTTATCTTCTCATTGTGCAGGAGCCAGAGCTAGAGGAAGGGAACGCCAACAAAACAGTTTTCTGATATAGCTGAACAGAATTATTTCAGCACCTTCAGAAAGTATGTTTTAAAAATATTTTCTTAGTGTACTTTAGGTTTAAAAAGGTTTGAAGAAGCTTTAGATTTGAAGCAACATTATTTTAAAATGTGCAGGATCTAAAAATGTGTCTATTTGCAAACAGAAAATCTGCAAAAATAAGCCCATCAATTTCAAATCATGAAATGGAACTGGGTGTTTTCAACTCCTGTTTTTTTAATAAAAATAATCCAGAAAAGATTATTTTGTTGTTGCATGTAAAATAGAGGCTGGTTTATATTTGCTTGGATTTGTTTAAATTTATAAATAATGCCAAGAGCCAAGTCATCTGTAAAAGCTAAAATGACAATTTCTGGAAGACTGAAAAACAAAAACATTAAGGATTCCTCCAGCCTGGGGAATACAGTCTAGGATATTTTAGATGAAATAAGTCTTTTAATCCCTTTTCAATTTATATCATTCTTTCATAGTTTTTTTTTTTTCTGATCAATATGCAATCCTGGTCTCCTGGAAAAGTTTAGAACACAGACACTAGTTATTCAGATGTTCAAGATAATTAAGATCTGAAGTTGCCATCACTGAGATGACATTACCTTGAGCATGCCATGCATGTTGTCATTTAGCTCAAGTGTAGTTTCTTTGTACTTTTTCAATTTGATTGTGGAAAGGCTAGGAATTATTTAACTGACAGACAATAGTTCTCTACATTCCACGTACAGATTAAACCCCATTTCTGTGGCACTGAAAAAGTGATCAAAGTGATTCATATAATTAAAAATAAAGGTACAAGCTGGTTCTGGAATGTGCATTTTGGAAAAAAATAGCTCCAGGTTACGGGACCATTGTGATATAGGAAGGCTATGCCATGTACTGCACAGTGCAATGTGTCTAATTAAAAAACCACTCAAGGGTACAAGGTCAAGTACAGAAGTGCTTTTTGAATCTTCCCAGCCACAAGGGTTAAGGTGAATCAGCTCTGAGCAATCCTGCTCCACTCTGTTTTCTGCTAAGTTCAGTTAAGGAGGATCCTGATCCTCTGAAAGTGTTGAAAGTGTCTCGTTCACACCAGCATGCCCGAGGTTTTATTCAAGCATTATGAGTTGGTTTTGGGGTCTGTGTGGTGTTCTCAAGAATGAGAAATTCTCTGCCTTTTCACAGTGTTTTAGCTCATTTGGAGCAAGGCCATTACATGCATCAACTTGGGTGGTTCAGTCTTCCCACAGAAAAGTTCTGAGATACTCATATTTTGAAGGAAGGGCTCCACAGCATGGGCAGGATGCAGCTTCTCATTATCAAAAACTTACTTGCATGGACAAAGATATTGTTACCGACTTTCTTTATATATAAGACCTCAAATTACTCTAATAAATATTGGTTGCTATTTTGAGAGAATTTTTGACTGACATAAACGTATTTACTATGCTCACTTTTTCAGGTCTATACCAAACTCCTAGGTAACAGCTTATGACCAAAGAATGTCTCAGTATGATAAAAGAATCCTTCAGCATTCAGGTTAGCACAGTTTTTTGTACCATTTCTCCATATGCATTGCTATTTTCTCTCACACCTTCCCCATCCTTTTTCTGAGCTCCAGCTTGGATCTGGACAGCCTATTAGAGCCAAAGAATAGACTGAAACCTTGATAATACAGAGAAGTTTTTTGACAGGAGTTACTTCTTATTCAGTTGATGTCAGTAATATCTTCCTCTGCCCATGTACCTAAAAAATCTAAAGTAAAATGCTTCTTATCCTAGAAAGGACATGATCATAACAAACCAATTCTTGCTAATTTATATTTTTTGCAAAGGTATCTCTTCTGGATGACCCTTTGGCTGCTGAATATTACAGTTAAGTTGGTACATGCTGTTAAAAATATTGTTCTATTTTGCCTTTAGCAGTCAAGCAGCAAAATATTTCTCAGCATGAAAACGAAATGATAAAGATAAGGCAGTTAATAATTGCAAGATATGCTACTGTATCTCCTGTTATTAAAATGAGTAACATGAGAGGATTTGGAATACATTTTCTTAATTATTTCTGTCTGTCTAATGAGGAAATAGAGAACCAATGTAAAAAATACAGAAACCCAGAAACTGAGTGGGTTGTTTTTTTGGTTTGTTTGTTTTTTTTTTTGTTTTTTTTGTTGTTTTTTTGTTGGGTTTTTTGGTGTTTTTTTTTGGTTGTTTGGTTTTTTTGGTTGTTTTGTTTGGTTTTGGTTTTGGGGTGGTTTTTTGTTTGTTTTTTGTTTTGTTTTGTTTTGGTTTGTTTTTTTTTTTTTTTTAATTCAGGGCTTTTGCTTTGCACAAAAGATCTATAATTCCAATTATTTTTTAAAGTAATTTTATCAATTATGTAGAAAAATTAACATATGCTATTGTAAATATTGGGAAAGTTAATGTTATTATATCTGGATTTTTCTGAGGTACTCCCTAAAAAAGTGTTTTCCTAGACATAAAAGCTTCATCTACTGTACCTTCAACGTGACATCAGCACTACTCTCTTCCCCTGCCACAGAGTCTATTCCAATCATACCTTGAGATAAAGCTGTAGAAAGGACACAAAGCAGAGGAAAAGTAAAGACCTTCAGAAAATGGATGTTTGATTTAAGAATAAGATAATTGCACCCGTTTGTATAGTACAAGTAACTCAGCCCAGTAGTCCAGGTAGAAGAAGGTGATGCAGCAAATGTTTAAGGATAAAACTAAAAGCCTTCATTTACCCATTTCATTATCAAACAATCACACAATTAATTTCTGTACAAAAAATCCCATTTTTTGGATATGAAATAAAAGCTTTGCCTTCTGAATGTATATTGGAAGAATATTGCAGACACTTTCTCCTCTAACTTCTCCTTTTAATTAGTTGAAAAGCAAAAAAAACGATATAAACTGTCCATAAATGTATTTAACCACAAAGATAAAGAACTTTTCACAGGTATAGCTTGAAGGGAATTCTCTGTCTTCTAATTTGATCTGTACGGTGTTTAATCAAAACTGCATTCGTATTTGATGAAAGGGCCTTTTTTGGCAATCTAAATCATCAATGTTAGAAAGAATCAAGAAAATGTGATGGCTGATGTGGTTCTGTTGCAGTGTTCTTCAGACAAGATAAACCATTTTGTGAACAGTGGAGCTCCTGGAAACTAGAGGCTTTGTTTTTCCAGAAGTCTGTCCACCTGCAATGCTGGAGCTGGCTGCCATATCTCAGTGCTCATGTGCACTCAGCCTTTCTTGATGATGGCAGGAAATTCCAACCTAGCAGAGATCCCTGCTTCTGCTGCAAAAAGAACAAAACTAAGTAGGCTTCAGATGGCGGTTTCAACAAAATCTTCCCTAACCCTTTAAACCTTAGCAGACTAATCTAAATGCTCAATTTCTGGGCTAAGTGACATATACTCTTTCTGCCCAACACATATATTGGAAGGATATTTATGTTACCACTACTACTCCAAATTCAGAAAATATTTTTAAGTAACAGTTTTTCCAAAGACAGAATTTTTTGGTGCCTTTATTTTATTTAGAAAAAAACCAAAACAGTGAATCGAGATGTGCAAGTGTCTTGGGGTGACTGTGATGCCTCTGTATCCCCAATTGTCTGTTCTGTGTGTGCTGCAGGTTGTGTTCTGTACCTTTAAGAGTGGTTCTAAGGGTGAGCAGGGAAAGAAGACCGCAGTTTGTTTGGAAAAGTGTTCACTCCTCCACATTCCTTTTTTTCCTTCCTCGGCACTGTGTGTTCAGATACACGGACAGCGGCCAAGGAGAGGGTTTTTTTTTCTTTAGTTAGTTTAGCTAGCTGAGGCAAAGAAGCTTCCTGGACTGTTTTTTTCCTTTTTCTTGTGATTGTTTAACTCTGCTCTGGACTGAAAACCCAGAGAAGGACTGGGATCTGGCACCTGTGGCCCACTGGGGCCTGGACCTTGGCATTTTCCAGCACTGAAGGGACTGGGACTGATAAAGACTGAGAGAGCTGAGATAACTCCTGGCAAGGACTTCCTCGGTTTTGCCATCTCTCTTCAGAGAAGCAAGAAGTTTTATTGTTTAATTTTTTTTCATTCCTCATGCTTGAGGGTGTTTTGTTTGTTAAAGAAATAGTTTTTTCCACTTTTCTCTGAGGATTTTTTTTTTCCCGGGCTGGCTAAGGGGAGGGGCTGTTTGGGTTTGCTCCCCAGAGGAACCCCATTCAGAGGTTTCCTCCCAAATTTTCCCTAAACCAGGACAGCAAGAGAACTTGATACTTCACAGCATAAATAAATCATGGAATTGTAGAACCATAGAATGGCTCATGTTGGAAGGGAGCTTAGAGATCATCTAGAATTAATAAATTAATAAAAAATTTTCTGTGAATCTTTATTTTCTCCTTCTTTGAGCCAAAAGCACTTTGTTAATTTTTGCCTTAAAAATATGGTTGCTTTTTGCAATGGGCGATGCTTTTTTTGGGGCTTTTGCCTTCTTTCTCTGGCTAGCTTTAGTACCGGCATTGCAAAAAGGTATGGTCCTGTATTCTGGAATACAGTTTCAATCCTGTAGGTTTTTGCTTCAGTACAAGTGTGAACAATGCAAGAAATAAAGTGATGGAACTCTGGTGGGGGAGTTCAATTGGATTTTATTAAATTCTTACAACTGTTTTCCCTCAGGAGTCAGCCCGCTGAGGCTGACTAAACTCGCAGGTTTTTACCTTAAATATGGGGGTGAGGGAGTGGGGAGGATGCAACTTGGAACCAATCCAGAATGGGAAGGGAGTGACTCTGGACATAAATCACAACTTATAGGACAAATCAAGGGACAAAGGGGGAAGGGGTACTTGGACCCCACCAACCACTTGGTGTCCTCACCAGAACATTCTAGAGATCAGGGTGAGACTTGGAAGTGACAGGCAGGACTCAGGTGTCTGTCACATAAGTGATGGCTGATTAATAACAATAACTGGGGTAAACCATAACGGGGTAAAACATGGGGTACATGGAACAAACCATTATAAAACAAAGAAAAAAAGCATGCAGAAACTTGGTAAAGTCCAAAATGCACCACAACAGCTATTGCTAAATCACTGAAATTGTACAAAATAGATGAGGCCCCATCAGTTTGCCTGATGAAAAACATTACTGAGTTCTGATCTGACCGTATTGCCCTACTCTGATTTCATGTTCTGAGGGAATCCAAATTTTAAACATCATAAGGCTTTAAGGCATATCAGAGACTCTTTTTTTAACATGAAAATCTTACATTAATCAGGAAAAAAAAATCCTTGACCTTACAGAAAAATAGATCCATTCCTCTGGTGGATTTATCAAACAGTAATAGGACATTGCAACTTTATGTGCCATAAATGCATTTCAGCATGTATAATCCTCCTTTCTATCTATTATTTCCTAGCAGGGACATCAACAGGAGGGCTTATTACTTAACTATGTTACCAAGTTTTAGTAGCTAATTTCCTTATCTTACAACATAGATTGTGTAGCAATATATTTCTTTTATTGTCAGTGAGAAAAAAACCCCTGCAGTACTAGCCAAACCTTTTTAGCAAGCACCTTTTCATTTACTTTAAACTGGTTTAGCATCCAGGATTAAAGTGTAATTCAATGTATAAGGGTCTTTGCTCCACAGGGAATAGTAACTAGTTAGTCAGTAAATTCAGAATATTAAAAAAGTACTGTAGGGGACTTAAAAAGGCCATTCGTCTATCACCTTCCCGTCAGGTAAGATCTATTATTATCTAATTCATAAACCACTAAATTAGAGAGATTAAATATTAAAGAAAATTTTCTCTAATATGTAACCTCAGACTCCATTTTTTACGAAGTATGACCTTTGTCACATGTATTTTAGGGCATTTGTAATTTCCTCTCACATCTGTTTCTCAGATTTTTCAACTGTTTCTAACAGGAAATGGAATCAACCCCTCATCAAGATTACATTGATCAGGAAGTGGGTAAACTTTTTAGAATTTCATGATTGTTTCATAGTCTAGTGTATAGTAGAAACAGAAGAAAGGATTAAAGAGATAAATGTCTTCACAAAGGCAGTCACATGTTCTTTCTTCCAGATGCTTTTATGATAGAATATCCTGAGCTGGAAGGGACTCACAAGGATCACCAAGTCTGTATTGAATAGCTGACTGAAGGTAATAACCCACAAAATGAGTAACTACTTTCCTCCTTTTTTCTGAGTTCTCTTTGCACTTTACAATCCAGCCACAACCCAGACAAAGTTATTACTTCCGTTTCCAGAACTGTGTAGGGTTTCTTGTTTGTTTGGGCTTTTCACAGTTAGAAGAACTATTTCAATATCCTAAAAGTTTTGGAATAATTATCTTTTTTTTTTTTTTTTTTCCCTCATGGCAAAGATCTGTACTGTAAGTAACCTAACAAAATATCACTATTTAAATAAATAAAAAAAATCTTAGGAAATTGATCTGGAAGGGAGCTGGGAAAGTTAATTAATCCTCCCTGCTGAAGAAGGATCTGCTGTTCCTGTGTGATTTCTGACAGACATTCCTGGTTTATTTTGGCAAGTACCCATGTTAGAAAAGTCATAGCCTCCTGGCAAGCGTCTCCCATGTATAGGTTTGAGAGTTTGTTCTCATGCTTAACTTAAATCCTCTTTTCTGCAGTTTAAGTCAGTTTAAATACAGTGAGCTGATATTTTTTCCATTGGTGTGGAATTAGTGTCTTTTGTGTTGGGAAATCCCTCAGGCTTGTGGTATGAGAGGGTTAAGGAGAGTATAGACTCTTTTTGGCTGCCCAAATGAAAAATAAAGAGTCTTTTTTACTCATTAATGAAGAATAACACTTCTCTTAATGAAGCTGATAATTTATACATAGTTGTACTCTCCTTCCCTTAAAGCCATGCAAAAAATATATGAAGGGTTTTTGTGGATGAGTAGGTTAATTAGTTTTCTGATGAACATTCTATAGCTGTCACCTATGTCCTTGCAAAGAACAAAAATGGGTACACTGTAATAAACGGAGTTGTGTTTTTAAAACCAGTTGTAAATAATAACAGTGGGTGGGGTTTTTTGTCAATATATCCATTTTATTGTCTTTTTGTTGAGTGTGTGAAAACTTCCACTTCCTGCCGTAGGCCACTGCTCTTTGAGTCTTCCTGGAATGCACACTTGTTTATAAGCAGGGAGAGAGGGAGGATGCTAAAAAAGTATAGATGGGCTGTTGGACAACCAGCCTGGTCATGCAAGTGGTGGATCAAGTCCAAATGGTCTGATAGTAACAGCCATCAAATTTACTCTGTGTCCTGGACAGAGCACAGTCCTCTGCCATGTGGTTCCTCCTATTTTTCAGTGAGAGGAAGGAGCAAGGATCCATGGATCCAAACCACCCACTAAATATATCCATTAGAACCTTAGCCCATCCTTGGTGCACAAGTGAAGTGACTGGATTTTACAGATGAATCTAAGCAGCTTCTACTTTTTCTCCAAAAGGAAGAAAACATCTTTGTTACCATAAGGGGACAACTTAAGGAAGAAGGGATTTTAAAAGTAATTGGTCTCAGACAGGAGGTTTTGGAGCTCAAAGTTTCAGATCTTCTCATTTAGCAAAACATCACATTTAGCAAAAAAAATTGTACAAAAATGCAATTGAATGTCAAGAGGAAGAAAGCAGAAAATTTTGGTTCATTGATCTCCTTCCCAAGAAGCCCAGGCCTAACGGTTATGGATTTCTGACCCATAGTTTGACCACAGTCCAGACGGGAGGTCTAATTGAGGAACATTTCCAGCAACACCAAGGAGATTCTTTGAGTAACTGCAATAAAAGTTCATACTTTAAATTTTCACTTGTTTACTAAGCTTAGGTAGTTCCACTTAGTGTTAAGTCACCAAGGAACCATCAAAAATAAATAAAATGTAGAACACAAACTCTATTTAGTACTATCTAGATGAGAAGCAGGGAATTATCTTCTCCCCTCACACCAGGCTGTCCTTAATTCTATTTGGTCTGTCCTTTAATTGTGGGAGCATTTGCTTTCCGTTAGGAAAGGATCTGACACACTCTTGCATGTCTTCAGCAACACTGGCTCTAGTCCTTTAGAAATGAGATTTCCTGGCTGTTGATGACTCATAAAATAGGATCTCTGTGGGGTTAATGAAAAAATAATTTAATATATTAAGAAACACATGCAGTAGAAGCAAATAGTATCAGTTTCTCAAAATTTCTTCTACCTATCTCCGTATGCTAGAAACACAAAATATGTCTGTCTGTTCAGTTGCAGTGTCTAAGTTACTAGTGAAAAATAATAATAGCATGCTGCACAGACCACAATAAACATAATTTATTCCAGTGACTCTGCAGAGCCTTTTTAAAGGACAAACCAAGGTTATGTGATATAAATAAAAATTTGGTTGTCAATTCCTTATCCTAAATTTCCATGCTTTATTAATTGGGATAAACTGTAGGCTCATCTAAATCATATCCCTAAAAGTGGCCACAGCATGATGGGTGAGGTGAGCATTGCAGTTTATTCGCAGAGCCCAGAAAGAAAAAAACACAAATACTACTCCAGGCAACATCCAGGGGAGAGCATGAGGAACTCTTCTTTAGCCCTAAAGTTCATCAGCAAAAATGTCTGTATTGTAAAGGAATTTCTGCTGACAACTTAGGATGGAATTTCTTTATTGTCCTACTATTATGTCCCAGTGATTAGACATTATTTTGAGTATCATCAGATCAGAATAGATGAGTGCTTCCCAATCTGGTTCACGGCAATGAAGTTAACCCAAATTTCATGTCTGGGCAGTTCAAGGTGAAATGTCTGAGTTTGCAGAGTGGGAGCATAATGAGCTCTGCAGATCATTAATGGCATCTAGTTAATTTCTTAAATTATTCCAGTTAGATCCACCGGGGATGATCAAGCTGTATTGTCACTGCTGACCTTGCCAGACAAGGTCAGAAATTGGGGTCCAGAATAAGCCAGGCAGTTTGCTGTCCATCCTCCTCAACATGCTTCTTTACAGTAGGATTTACATGTTTCTCTTTCTTGTTTCAGTGTCTGAAGAACCTCCATGTGCTTTTTGAATTTTAAAGTTACAGAGCATTTCCATGAAAGGTTTACTATTCTTTTCTCAAATATTAGGTATATTTCTACTAATTCAATTAATGTAAGTCACAATTACTTTGAAAACAAATTTCAGATCCAGAACAAAAGGAAATCCTCAGTTTTGAAACATCCTGCACTACATTTTAATTGTGAATGTGTTTCAAACTTTTTATTTGTATAATCGTTGGATGACTTGTTTTTATTTTAAATGTTTCACATATACTTTCAGCATCTGTTATGTATTGCTGATGACTTATTTAAATAAGAAAATTTGACAACAATGTTCTGTCTAATTGTCTTGCTGGGATATGATTTTGTTTTTTTTCAAATCTGTATTTACCTTCTGTTATATTTGCATATACATATTTTGTGGTAAATGATAATTGGAATTGTCAGAGTTCTCTTTCAATTTAATTAGCACACAGAAAAGAGTGGAAATCTCTTTTTAATTAAAATAACACTTATTAAAACTGCCCAGAATATCAGTTTTGTTGGAGTTTTATAGGTAACCATGAGCATTTTGACTGTGAAATTACAGAACAGGTTGACATATGAAAATTCCTGCAAAGTTACAGCACTGAAGTAGGAATGCCTTTCGGGTCCTTGATTTATTCCATTTTTGCCCATTCCACACAAAGTATTGAAACACCTACTTTTCAGAATTTTCTTCTTTGATTGTTTCATGTGTCTATCTTTTTTGCTGTGTGCTTTTTGGAGACAAAAAGTCTAATTTGGGAAACATGGTCCCTGTTCCACTGTACTCACAGAAAAAGGGAACCAGTCCCCTCCTTGCTGTCAGCAGAGAGGATGGAAGGAGGATGTGGCTGCTGGGCAGATTTCTGGTTCCATCCAGTGGATCTGTCAGTGGAGTTTGCTCCCATTGAGGAGAAAGGATCTAAAGAAGGCAGCTGGTACTGGTATTTTCTGGCATGTGTATGAGTCAAGAATGGATAAGTTGCTTTCCAACAACGACATGTGAGGTAGGCTGTGAAACTTGGCTACAGACAGATCTTTGAGATGACCCTTTTAATCAGGGACATGCATTCTGCAGAGTCCCTAAATGTACCCCTTCATTTTAGGCAGCCTATTTCTATTCTGCCAAATTCCCTAACACATGGCATTCAGATAGAAATTCACAGAAATGTACAAGAGGAAAGCCTTATTTGAGTTACCACGGAGAGGCCACAAAACCTCATTTCCCAGGTAGTACTTAGCTTTTAGAAATTCAGATCCACAAAAAAATATCCAAAACCACAGCTGAACTATCTGCAATGTTTCTGAAATCTGCACAGGCAGTTAATATGACAAAAAAACCCAGAAAATAAATATTCTACTGCTTAAAAAATTCTCAAAAGGGACCATTTTCACAGATTTTTAAACTAATCCTTGACAAAAGGATGGATAGTCTCCATTGACCCCAAAGAAAATAAAATCCTCATATATGTGTAAAACAGGGCATCTATGAATAGACACAGTCATAGGTAAGGTAGATTAAAATCTTATAAGGCTTAAACCACAATAAGAACTCAGGACTTTTTTAGAGTAAAAATGTCTTTGGAGAGACTTTAAAAGATAGAAACATATGAAGTTACAGGTGTTCCCTTTAATTTTTAAAAAAATTATTTCCATATTTAAAGCTTTCTTAGAAATTACTGGATCACATTAGAAGTGCTATCTAAATTATTTTTTTCTCACTGTGAGAACAAATAACTCAAATGTGGAAATAACTTTTCTATGTAAAACATGAGAAACAAGTTTTTACTTGTTATAAATAAAAAGTATCTCTCTTAGTATTTTTTTAAAGCAAAGAGTTTTTCAGGAAAGGTTGTCTCTCCTTCTAATAAAGAAAAAAAAGGGAAAGAAAATAGATAACATCAGCTTAAACAGTGCATCTCTATACATTTGAAAAAAATTAGGTCTGCTGTTTGGGTTGTTGAGTACTATCAAAGGCCACAGTCAAAACTCCTAGAGCAGTAGGTTATAATGTTATTCAGAGATGTCCTTCAGTCTGATATAGAAGGCAAATTTGCTGTTCATCTTTCCTCTCTTACTCCATTTGCAATATACTAATCTCCTTTAATAGTGCTTTTAGATAAGCTTATGGAAGCTGATATAATTTCATTCATTCTACCATACAAATTGTAATAAAAATAATACCTCTTTAGAAAGACCTGGAAATTGTACACTCCAGTACCTTATTGACATGAGTATATGACAAAATATTACAGGTCATGCTATGAAATTTTAGAAAACTAACCAGTGCTTTGTGCTAAATAGGGTCTTGTGTGGAGCAACTGTGTTAGATGGGTTGCATAACTGTCCTTTTTTTTCCTAAAGCTAATGAATCCCTGACTTAAGTGGAAGTTAATTATAAAGTAATTGAATTTAATTCCATTCAAATAACACTTTGGAGTTTTTCTGGAGCTTATTCCTCAGCATCAGTGCTGAGGTGGTTGCTGAGCTTTGTGCTCAGGAGTATTTCCAGGAGCAATCCATGACCTACACAGACCCTGTGATACGGCTTCCCTTTCCTCACTGTTTGTAACTTAATGGTGCAGTGGAGCACATAAGTGCAAGAGAAATGAAACAGTGCTAAAAGAATGCTTGAGCTTTAATATCTGTTTTAACAGGCATCTTAAGTAATTTGCAAAAATGCACTTTTATTAAAAAGTTCACACTGCACAGTCTTTTCTCACAGTGTTATAATAATAGAGGGAAATTCCCTTCAACAGAAAGGGACATTCATTTACACCCCTTTCATTTGTTGCTCTGGTAGAGGAGGGCAGAGTGAATGGTTGTTACTGATGTGACAAAGCTGGAAAAAGGAATTAAACCTTACACTGAAGTTGGGTTAGCAAGCTCTAGGGCCTTATTTCATTTCAGCAATATCACTCGGGTTTTCTGCACTGCGGCTCTACGGCTGTTAGGATAAGTCTTTGGGCTGTAAGTGGGGCTTGGGCTCACTGTGTGCTTCAGCCCTCCTCGTGCATCCATAAGGACTTTGTGGGCTGCACAAATCACTTACAAACCCTCCTGCTGTAGTGGTTGTCAAGATCAGATGGCCTTTTACGTATCCAAGAGAGACAGACTTTGCAGCATTGGAAAAATGCTGAAGAAAATTTGTATGGCAGCATGGAAACTCTGAACACTCAGTATGATGCAGGAGAACTCAGGGACTGTTAGGATTAGTTTGCAGAGGGATTTTTTTCCCTTTTTCACCTCAATATAAATATTTCACACAATGCTAAGCATGACACTAACCCTGTTCCCACAATCTGATGGTGATCAGTGATGCTGTCTCTGCTCATCAGGTTCAGAAATTATTCCTATATCTGTATTCACAACTTCATTTTTCTCTGAGCACACAAAGATGCTAGGGATAAAATAAAACATTATTGGAAAGGGTGTACCTGGATTGAGGGAGTTGGTCTGCAAAGGGTCAGGACTGTTCCACGTGGGGAAGAGAGAAGCTCTGAAGAATTGGGAGCAGAAGTAATTTACTGCGCTAATGTGGTGATGACTAGGGCTGTGGGAATGGGACCAGTCAGAATGGATAAACCTTTTCTCTGTGTGGGAGGTAGTCAGTTGATCTTTCAACATCCTCAATGCAACATATTCAGGAAAAAAAATAGTTGTCAACACATATTTATCATTGAATAATCCTGGTGGGAAGGAGCATGGAAGTGTCTATTCCAATCTCCTGCTCAAAACAGAGCCATCTTTGACATCGAAAAAGAAAGGAAGCAAAATGCCAACATTAGACAAAAGAAAAAGTCTAAATCTGAACTGTACTCAATTCTGTCATTAAAATCATTAACTTTTTGAAATTTGCTGCAAATACCGAATATTTTTCCTGTAAATTATCTCTCCCTGTGTCATTTCCTCTAGCTGTGTTGGAAATTATCTGAAATGCACTGTGGTGACTCCCCTCATTGAGGAAAAAACCTATTGTATAAGTTTACTATTGTATAGCTCCACTAATAGCTACCCCAAACGATTTTCACACATACCACACCTCACATTTTTAGCAGTGGGAATCCTATTTGCAATTTGCCTCCTGTGCTGTAACTACTGTGGCTCTGTTGTGCTGCAAGAAGTGATATAGGGAAGTCTTCTGCACTACTTGGACAAAGAAAGCATGAAGTCAGAAGTGTGACTAGGAGTTGAATTATGTGACATGGATGAAAGCACTAGTGGGGGTGTGGAACCTCTGTGAGTTTCCTGATATTGTTGAAGTTTTAGTTTTAAGAACAGGGCTGTCTCTTTCAAAGGAGTCATGCAGAGCAGGACTTCACCAGAAAACAGAAATACTGGCCAGAGACTTAGAGCATAGAGAAAATTTTGCTTTCACCAGAGCTTCCACCACCATTGCCTCATTTCTAAGTATGATGCTCTCTCATCCACTTCCTCTCATGCTCTTGTTTTTCAGCCACAGAGGAAGTTTCATTTGTTTCCAGGTCTTTTTATCCTCTCAATGCTTCTGCAGGCACTTTCAGCATCCTTCTTACCCCTGTGGTCACCCAGCTCCCAAGACAGGGCTCAGCTCTGATCTTCATGTGAAAGGAAGCCATTTGCATAAAAATTCTCACTTACAGCCCTTGAAGCCAAAAATTATGCAAAATCTGAATAAACCTGCAGTCTGAAAAACATTAGTGGCTTCCCCCTTCTCCTAAACCATTCAGAAATTCGGTAAGCAGTGGGAGGGTAGTGCAGAAATATGTCAGATAAGTAGGACCTTGTTTCAAATGATTGGAGAATGATCAACGGGGTGTAGTTGCTGTGTTAGGTGATGATATGGCTTTCTGGTTTATGACACTCAAAACTCTCAAAACACCTGTACCCTCATTCTTGGCAACTGTCATTTACACATGGAGCAATAGACAAGAGCAGGAAATTTCATTAGTGTTTTGGAACTTATGAAACGCACAAGGAAAGAATCATATTCTGGCACCTGTCATTGTTGCAAAAGTGCTGATGTACAGGTCTCCATAGAGTAGTTAAAAAAGCATAAAAATCCTTCACTAGATGACATGTAAGTACCTCCAAATTATTTCGGTAAGCAACCTGATTTTTATACTGCATCAATGTCCATTTCTTAGAAATTATTTTTTAATTTTTGGTTATTTTTTTTCATTGTCTTCATATCTATTTGAGAGTGAAATAAAGTGTTTAATGGCACACATCAATATTCTTTTTATCTTTATTTTCCATTTCCTTTTTGCCCATTTCAGGGCAAGCCTCTATCTAACCAGATGCTCTTGATCTGTTGAACTGTTCTGCTAAAAACTCTGCAATTCTAAAAGCTCTGCAATTGTAGCTTACAGAAGGTAGGTCCAGGTACCTTTTGTTATTAAGCTGAGTCCCCTTAAAAATTCATTCTGACTCTAGCTATGACTGAAGGAAAAAATACAGGTTAATATAATGAACTCATGCAAATTTAAACTTTGGGTATTAACAAACCCCATCTTCTCTAGCCCCTTCTATGCTGGTTTGTGGTGTTGAAGGAGGCTGGAGTGAAGCTGTAACTTGGCACCATTGTAGGAGTCCAGTGGCAGATGAATTTCAGGCAGCTGGCTGATCACTCTGATTCTGGGTTGTGGGCTGTTTTTTGTTTCTTCTTTATCTCTAACCATCAGCTTCTTATTCTATAGATGAAAGAACTGCCATTTTGTCACTCTCATCTTTAAAACTTTAAAGTCCTACTTTACAAGGAAGATTTCTCAGGAGAAAAAGAAAAGGATCACAGTCTCTCAGCAGCAGCCAAAATAAGAAGTGATATCTGTAACCAGGGTATCAGCATTCTCTGACAATTCAGGCTAATGAAGTTTTCTCTGTGAATTGCCACAGAGGCTTTTATGACAGAAAAGAGACCAGTAGTTCCATCACTGAAGTCCCTAAGTATAAAAATGCACTTTCTTTTACAGTCTAAATTCAGACCTTATTTAAGTGATAAAACTGAGTCAGTGATCACAGGATCTGAACACATTTTCCTAACTTACTAACAACTAAATAAAAATCACTTCCCAAAAGCTTTAAGATTTAGTGAATAAAAGATAAGCCATGAAACTCTCTTCTCTCAGGACATATTTTGGTATTGAGACATAAGAACTGGCTACAAAGTGGAGTTTGAACAAAACTTTGCATCATGTATTGTCAAACTTTGAATAGTATCAACGCCCAAAAGCTATCACAAGCTAGGCCAGGAGAAACCCAACCCTTTCAGTAATATGAATTCAGATATCTGCTTTTGGGGATTTGATCTTAACATCTCAATTTCATTATGAAGAAAAACTTCTCATAATAAGTGAGAATCAGGGATTCTTCTTCATTAATTTTTTCTTTAACTTGACTAAAATTGTTACTGTTGGGGGTACAGGAGGCAGGAAGGCAAAATGAACAAAAGAGCACAGCATGGGAAATGGGAAAAGGCAACTCTGCCCTTCTTTGTTTTTTGTTCTGAGCTCAGTTAAATCAGTGTAAATTGGCAGTTCCCTGGATGTCTCTTCAGATAGGCCAGGTTTACAGCAGTCTGAGAGAACTAGATACTACTTTGCCTAAAGAAGCATATCAGCTGCAATAAGACTTCAGGACTTGTTACAGCTGTGGAAAACTGAGTATCATTGGCTTCCCTTCGTTTATTTTACTGTTAGGCTTGAAGTTTGTGTTGAAGTGGCACACATGAAAATAAAATCAGTCTCTTCCTCTTCTGTCCTGTATTTCTACATGATATTATTAGTGAAAAAATTAAGAGATAGATTAGCATGGTTAAAGTAGGATGCCACCTGCATTTTTCTAAAGGGAAAAATGTCTTTTACCCATTTATTTCTGTAAAAATATTTATTGTAAGGTGAAAGGTATAGCTTTCTTATGAAGAAAAAGGATGGAAATGGCATTATGAAGCACTTTTTACGTGGTTTTAAATAGCAATTATCCTAACATTTCTAATGGGCATATGGAGCTCACCATCTTCCCATGTCTTTGGACCACAGGCTAGATGTCATCTTTGACTTTTATTTCCTCTCATGAAGGTTTTCTCACTAAGATTTCCACAGACTTATTACCAGTATTCATCTGATATATAGAGAACCTTTAGGAAATAGTGGTTTATATTTTTCCAGTCTCTGCCAGTTTGTGTCGTCCCCATTATTTTTGTGTGTCTTTCACCTTACCTATGAACTGCTGCTGAGTGACTGGAATTGAGAACACAACTTTCTCGTAGCACCAAGTTTGAGTGTTGTCCAGAAGGAGCACTGGGTACCTTGGAGACAGATATATTCAATCACCAAGGAGCAAATCCTCCTCTCTTAGCAATAAGAAAAGCAAACAGCAGTTGTAGAGACTGCTGTAATGAACATATGAAGAGGAATTTGGAAAGCCTGGTCTAACAAAAGTGGATTGGGTTCAACTCTGTCTTACATCTTGCTTTGTTGTACATATTTAGCAATAAGAGATGGTATTTTTTTCCTTCAGTTAGCAATAAGGGAAGGTATTTTTTCCTTCACTGAATACCAATGGTAGGGCAACATACATAGTACAGTATTTTCCATCATATTAGTGGGAGGGTCTGACACAAAAGAGTGACAGATCCCACCTTTGTGACATCACTTCAAAATCCTGGTGAGGCAGTTGCTGGGCCTAGTGGTCCTTGTGGGAAATTCAGGGAGAAAATAGCAATTATTGAGGATAAAAATGGGAATTTTTTATGTCAGTAAATTGGATGTGATCAGTGGAACAAGTTTCCAATTCTTTCAGACTTTTATATAATTCGCATGCTAAATTTATTCTATATTCATACAGCAGTATATAATCCCCATCTTTTAACAAAGTTTAATGTCAAATATTTTTAATTTTTATCTAAAACTATTTCTGATTCTCAAAATTGCATTTGAACAATGAGCCTGTTGCTTTTATGGAATACCATTTCTATTAAACAGAAAAGGATATTAATTTTAATTGTGCAAAAATAATGTACCAGCATTCTGATTCTCTCCAAAAAACACGAGTTTATGATTTGCCCTATAGAGCTCAATCAACCATCTCCCCATCTATTGCAAATCTCAAAACGTCTTCAGACTAATATTGCTCTTGTAGAAGACCATTTCCTGGAATCAATCACAGCACTTTTCATAAATCTCTTTTGCCATTTACTAAGCACTAAACAACAGTGGCCTAAAGCAGGTAAGTGGCTGTTTCTGAGGCCAGTACAGATAATTCAAAGCAAGATAATAAACTAGCTTTGTATCCTCTGATTATGTACATTATAATTACAAGAATAACTGTATGTTAAGTGATAGGGTTGGTATAAAAATGCAGGGTTAATATAAATGAAAATGCAAAGGTTGACAAAGAAAATCTTGGCTAACTGTGCTGTAAACCTGTCATAAGTGACTATCAAGTTGTGTCCTTTTACTTCCTTTAAGAATATGTCTTTAAAGGACTTTGGTCACCTTCTGTCTCATTTTGTGTTTTATATTGCCACTGATAGAGCTTTTGCAAAGACTAAAAGGCTGACTGACATTTCTGAAAAGCATATAATTAGCTGCACATTAGTGAGCTTTCAGATATCAGCTGCAGCAGCTCTGCTTTTTATAAGCATTCAAGAGAAGCTAGCTATTCTCATGAGTATCAACTTTCTTTGTTGTGGCTATGGGCACTAAAAAAATTATATTTAACTGCAGGTCTGCCACACTTTGTCACATTTGTCTCGACAAGTGGCAAGAGTTAATCTGCAAGCTTTATATACACACCTATGGAGAGAATGTTCTGGTCAGAAGAACTTAACATGGAAACCTCTTACTTTTTTGTGCATTTAAATTACCATAGAAGAGAATTTAGCTATGGTAACATCTCTTCCACAATGGAACATCTGAATGTTAGAGATTCGCATCAGGGAATCTCTAAGTGTAGAGACACCAAATGAGAATGTTATTAGGAAAAGGTCCTCCACTGAGACTGTGATTGGTAACAGGGACAGGCTCCTCAGGGAAGTGGCCATGACACCAAGCCTGCCAGAGTTTAAGGAATATCTGGACAAGATCCTTTGTCATTTGTTTTATTTTCATGTAGCCCTGCAGGGAGCAGCAACTTGGACATGATGATCCCTATAGGTCCTTTCCAACTCAAGTTATTAATTATATATATTATTCTATGATAGTAAAATAATATTTTTCCAAAGGTTATTGCATTCTAGTTGTATATTGCCAAGGGTAATTGTAGTTATAATCACTTTTTAACTTTATTTTTCAATTTGTGACACAGCTGAACCATATGATTTCCATCTCTCTTGAATGGACGTAAAATCAGTATGTGATAAATGTAATGTATAAATTCGTGTATGTAATATTGTATCAAAAATTTGGACTATTAAAAGGCTACTCGAGGGCGTCTCCAAGTTTCCAAGGCCTATTGTGCAAGCTGTGAAACCACAAAATTTGCAACAAAAACGACAGGGCTGGACTGGAGATGGCCCATTCATCAAGGATGGGCCTCCACTTCACAGCCACTCGACATCTGATATCAATCTTGATGGAGGATCTGTAGGATGATCAAATCAACACCCCAAAGGAGAAATCCGGGAAGACCATTGAATCATCTTTTCATACTTATGGGAACCCCTTTCAAAACCTCGCTTGGAAATAAAGGAATGCATGAATATTTGGACTTTCACTGGACTTAGCCTTGGGACAAACAAACTCTATAAAAACCCTACACCGAGACCCAGCACTTGTGGTCGAGGTTGGAAGGCACCTTTGCTGCCGTTTCCCTGTCCACTCAACATTTGACCGATGTTGTCCGATTTTATTGTGGCCTTTCAATTCAATTTTGGAAAAATTGCTAAATAACTTCTTTTATTTTGAATTGGCTTCTAATAATTTATAACAAGGAGAACTTTCCAGATAAACTGCTTGAATTATTTGTTTTCCCCAATAATAGAGTCAAATCAGACCTAGGAATTTTTTTGCGGTGCTTTCTGATAGTAGAAGGTTATTATCTCAAAGGAGATGAGCAAAATGGCCCCCTGTGAGTTCTACTTTACATTCTCATGAAAATTCAAATATTAGACCACTCTTTTTTCAAGAAATTTAACATAGATGATGAATTTTTGGAGCAAACTGACCAATTTATGGGTCAGAATTAAAGTAATTTGATGGACTGGTGACATTTGGCAGTTCAGCAGTACTTTGGCATATGGAAAAGTAAAGTGAAATAATGGGTCATAAACCTTTGAAAGTTCAAAGGTGAGAAAGAAATATTTTACAGTTGTGAAAATTATGTCATTTTTTGATACATTACCTGTGGTATGTTTTTTCTAAGTAAGAATCTTCCAAATTTTCCATAAAATGACCAGTGGACAGCACATTTAATGGGAGAACCATGGGATTAATTGAAGAGGAAGGTATTTTCTTGATAAAATGAGCCTTAAATTTTAGCACTACCACTAGAAACATTTTCTATTTCTGCCCCTAAAGAAGGATTGCACAATGGTTCACAATGACCAACAATACTTTGAATACAGCCTTTGGAAAACACTCATTTAACACGTCCAGAAAAGGAACACAAAGAAAAAATTTATTTCTCTTTGTCAGGGTTTTGTATGTCACATCCCCAAGTCATTCACAGAATATACCTGGAAGTATAGCATAAGCCATCAAGCTCCCCCTTAACAGCTTTCCATAAACAATTTCTGGCAGACATTTCTCTAACCTGTTTGCAGATGTCCCCAGTGAGAGGCCTTGCACAATTATGCATGCAATGAATTCCAGCACCCATCTGTCCTTGCAGCTAGAAATTATTTCGCAGTGTCTAACCTAAATCCAATATCTCATCTACTTTACTCATGCACTTGAGATCTCTCATTTGCTATTTCTCAGAATACTGCAATCCCAAAGCATTTTGGGTGGCCTGCAACATATGCAATAAATCTTGTCACTGGGACACTGAGTGAAGGATTACTGTTCTTTATGTGCTGAAATGAAAATGCAAAGCTTGACATTTATGTCTGTTTCTGCTGTTATCTGCTGTTTCTGCATGGCTTCTAGCACTTTCCCAGTCACGGTTATCAGCCTAAAATGTGACTGTGACTACAATAAGGCTCCTTATACCTCCATGCAGTCACATAACCTGGAAGACCAGAACTTCTGATATTTCTGGCATAGAGGATTCTGCTTAGAAAGAGGCATAGCAGGTATGTCATACAGAAACCTCCAGTTTTCTTCCATTACACTGTTTTCTTCCATGTTTATGTAATTTATGCCTGTATCTCTACTATTAAGTTTTGTTTGAGTCTTACCTCTGAAGGCATGTGAATTTGTAAATGTCCCCTGTTATCTGTTACTAGCAGAAGAAAGCCACCTTTTATGGTCATTCTTAGATACAATCTTAATGTACATAATAATAATTATATCTGGAAAATCATGATCTTAAACAAGTTTTTTGTGCTTACTCTAATTAAAATTTTTAGCGTTTATGCTATTTTGCCTACTTCTGTGCAAGAGACACTGTAGTTTGGCAATTTTCCATTTGGAAGTGTTAGAGAATGATTTTAATATAAAGCTTTGTATTGCATATCCACAAGAATTCCAGTGGCCATGAAGCTGTTATTGGGATATCTGGCAGCACCTACTCTGCAGACACCACAGAATGATCAGCTACTTAGGAAATTCATAGATTTCCTAATCCTGAGAAGATGCCTCTCTGAATCCATTTGTCTGCAAAAGTCACACAAAGGATAGTTCAAGAGAATCAAACAAAAATCCAGGTTAATTTTTATTTGTTCTTTAAAGTGTTGTAGTTTTAATGAAATATTACAATTCAAAAATATTTTACACTTTCAAAATCAAAGTTTTTGCTTTTTTGCAGTGCTTAAATATAAAATGATGGCACAAAAAATGGGCTTGTTAGTGTGTTCAAACCCATCAATGAATTTTCTAGCAGTCTAGGCCTTTTGCAGTCCTAAGCATTGTCACAAGGAAGAAATTCTGTGCAATGCAAATAAAAAGAAAACAGAAAATGTCTTGATACACTCTTTATGCTTCAAGAGCATGGTATTCCAGCTCACATACTCATGATATTAAAACACTCATGCCTCAAGAAGTGCCCTGACTCTCATTAAGTATCTCATTACCACAATTAAGCAGACTTTGCCTTACAGTAGTTAGAGTAATTCTGGGAGTTAACTCATTTACCAGTCTATTTTAGCAAATTTGTGGTTTATGTGCATGGAAAATAACTTTCAGCTGGTAAATCTGTACTCATAGCTGCTAAGTAGCCTATAAACAAACACACATTCTACGATGAGACTCTAATAACTGAGTCTAATTTGTCTTAAGTCCCTGAAGTCCTGCAGTACATGTCAGATGCCCAGTGGGTGATTCACAGCTTGCTGACTAAAATGAAAAAGAACCCCTGGGTTACTGGAGCTAATAAATAACATGGAATATTTCTGCCATTAAAAGCTGCTGAAGTACTGTAAGGTAAGAAGGACAAAATCAACTTTTTTATTCTTTAGTACTAATGCACAGATTTAATGATTTAGCACTGGCACCTCTCACGCAAGACACCTTTCATTCCTGAAGACCCTCATGGCTGACTGATGTGATTTACTATCTGTGTGATTTCAGTCTGATATGATCTGTCACTAACCAGCCCTGGGTTGAGTGACATCACTGTTTTGAGAATAAAAAGGACTTCAGTGCAAAAATTGAAAATAGGGGGTTTTCTTTCCCCAGGTGATTATATAGGGGCAGGGAGGGGAGGGGGGACAGAACTTGCTAAATTGTATGTAGAAATTATGAGGTAAGGCCTCAATTTTTCCAAATATATGTTTGATAAATATATAGAAAAGAGGAAATCAATAACCCAGAGAACTCCAGGTATGGTAAAGTATGAGATGAAACCAGAAAGGGACAAACAGTGACATTAGACAACCACAGTCTTCAGCCTTTATACATAATTACGGCTTATTATAGAAAGTAAATGAGCACTTTGCAAAACACATAAAATACATTTGTTATTTAGTACATTCTGAAAGATAAGGAAGAACAATCATTTCTAGAAATCTTTCTAATGCTAACAAATATGCAGAAATAAATTTTTTAAATTGTCTGAAAATAAGCATTTTTTAAATTTTTGCAAATATGTAAACAAACCTGATGACCCATTATTCCTTTATTGCATAGAAGAAAATCACCTCAATTCTTTGAAGAAAGACTGTGTATTCTCATTAATGCTGCTTCTGAATGCCAGTTGGGTTTTTTTAATGAAGATATAAATGATAATTGTTCTACTAGATATATCAAGATATTTATAGGACTAGATTGTAGATTGTTGTCTTGCAACTTGTTTCTTTCAACTGCTATAATTTTTCATCTTAGAGAAACACTCCATGTATTTATATATTTTACTAATAATTTCTTTCACTGAGACTCAGACTAGTAGCTGCTACTTCATCTCACATTCAGCTATAAGAATTCTCATGTGCTTTATTGTAATAAAAATACTGTACATCACAAGAAATTTTTGTAATTATAGGAAATTAGGGTTATACAGTAGATGTGCTCCATTTGAAAGAATCCAAGAAGAGACAACTGTAGCAGTCTACAAATTGTCTTTGCATTAAATAGAAAAGCAAAAGCCCAGATGTTTTCCACATGAGAGTTCAATTTCCTACCAGCACACCCCTAGGAAGGGAGGTTCATGGTTAATATCTTAGACTATAAGCTACAGACTTTAGGCTTTAAAATAACACAACAGTGAAATGAGAACTCTTTCATGTTAAGACAACTTTGATGATGCAAGTTAATAGCAAAGAGCTCATTTCTTCCCATAGAAGGCAGAGTTAATCTCCAAGATCTCATCAGCACCCCTTCCATTTGTCATAGGGACGGAAGCCCTGCTATTGGTATTGCTATAATCATATTGTTCATAGACTGTTTATAGATGAGGCAGCCTTGTGGGTGTGTTGCCTACTTTGACTGGCAGTAGAAGGCACTAACTAAATATATCTATCTGGACTGGAGCTGTGATTGAACCATGTGAACCCACTGGTTCACCTGAATTTGATGAAGTGACAGCTACAGCATGGAGAATCCAGATGAGCCAGGAGGACAATGTGAAACTTTGAAATGCCAGTCAGTCCCTGGCAGAAATGCCAGTTCTTCCCCCAGAGCATGGCTAGCACAGACCTGCTTTGTCCCCTCCATCACAGCCTTTTCTCCACAGTTTCCTATGTTTCCCACTCTGTTCATCCACCCAGAAGCTTCCTTGCCTCACTAAAGGCATTGCTAACTGCATCCTTCAACTTCACTCTTTACAATACAGGAGCCTCTCTGCCATGATTCCTTACTATTTTACAGTCCCAAACTTGTCTAAGCTAAGCAGTCCTGTCACACCATAGATTTAATCCTGCTTTCCAAGCACATTCTTGCCACACTTGACTGCTCCTCAGCTGCTTCTGCTCCTCTTTGCTTATTTCAGGAGCCAACAAAAGAGCTGGTTCAGAACCCCTGGGCTGATTAACATAGACACTACAAATATTCCAAGTTTAAGTACAGATTGACATGGATGGTCTCCACCTGAGGTCAGAGATAAGACGATCCTCTGGAGGTGTCTGCCACTGAAGCAATTTCTTGTCAGCTGGAAAGGCAGTCTCAGTATCTTGCTTCCCAAAAAGCTGCAAATGTCATCAACCAAGAGAAATCAGCCTGCTGCACTGCTTATTTCTACCATTACTGCTTATTAAACCTATAAGACTAGAGTTTGTGTTATGTCAAATCAATATTTTTCTTGTGAACACGGAACAAGAGTTCTAAATGATTAGTGATTTTAAAAATAAGCTTAATTCCATTAATTATATCATTCTTTGTATCTTGTATTACTGACAATATCACAATACAATTAACTAGATCAGAATGTTGGCTAAGAGAGGAAAGGATTTTATCTTGCAGTCCTACTGACAAGGGACTTAGAACAGCAGCAAATATTTTGACAGAGTGTCTTGCTTCCCAAGAAAGCTTAAAAGAATGCCATTTAACTAAGGGATACTTTCCTGTGATACAGTGGAGTTATATTCGAATTTCAGGGCTTAATCCATCAGTGCAAATTCTGAGACAATTTCTCAGGCGTTGTGGATGGCATCTTTCTGTAAAGAATGTTCAAGTAAATATGAAATAGTTCCTCTGTCATCACTGTTGGAAGTGTAACAGTAGCCAAAATAACAGGACGCTTTTTTCTTCTCTATGGAGTAAACATTAGAAAAAGCTATGGCAACTGTGGAATTAGGTATTTCTAAATACTTGGTGGGCATATGTATTAAATATTTTTCTCTATGATCATGAAGAGACATTACTAAAGGCACAGATGGCTGGGAATTTCCCAATTCCCATTAAAATGTCAGGAAATTACCTAAGTTTTTTCTGAAAATACAGACCTTGGTGGAAGGTTACAGACCTGAGTTATGTCACAGGTGTAAGCTCTGCTGCTGACCATAGATAAAGAGAAGGTTGTAAAGAGGTCTGGGTGTGGAAGTCGGGAGTAACACTGAGGAGAGATGTACCTTTCATGTTGTGAAAGATGGCATGAGCAGAAAGGGAGGACTTTGCTCCACCCAGCAGAGACCCATGCAAGTTGTGCAGAAACCAATCCCTTGACTCCTACACACAACCCTACTGCAGCCAGCCAGACCTGAAAAGAAGCAGCTGCATTTTTATTCTGTGCTAATTCCAACTTTGCAAAGGTCTCCTCTGTCTGACTGCAGCTCTGAGCAATTTCTTCTGCTGCTGCTTTTATGCAGGGTTGCCTGGATACTTGTCTCATCGAGGATCTGGCTGATTAAAGTGTGGCTGCAATTTGGTGATTTGAAGACTCTGATCTGTCATCTAAATACAGAAATCTTTAGCAAAGAAAAAGTGATTTGTCAAAAGCCTGCTTTATCCAAGTTAGACACAATTATCCCCAAGGAAGCTTGTTACAAATTTTTCTCTTACAAAACATCCTAAACATGTCCAATGAGGTTCAGTGACTTCATGTCATTGTGCAAAGAAGAACATTTTGGGGCACAATGTGCTCCTGCACTATGTCTTGCTTGTGTATAATATAGAAGCTTCCAGCAGCAGGTAAAATCCGTTCTCAGTGTGAGAACATCACAGGTTATCAGCACTTTCTGAGCCTGTTTTCTCAGGGCTATCACGAGTCTTGTGTTTAGCAAAATGCTTAGAAGGAAACCACAATAAATACACCAAATTCTAGCCAGATAGGAGACACATTGGATTTGTGCCTTTCCACATGCAGAGTTCAGAAACTTTTATCTTTCTGTCTTGGTCAGTTTTTGTTGGCTGCTTTGCTTTTTCTAGAATAACAACATATTTAGCAGTAAAAATGATCAGAACTGGAATCAGAAAGTTAATAGTAAGTGAGGAAATTAAACCCTGCAGGAAATTATCCTCACATAAATTAGCTAAATAAAGTTTCCATGCAAATAAAACAAAACATAATAAACATGGAATTTGAAATTTGTCAGGAAAGAGGTTTCCACAATATAAGAAATTTTCCTCTGTGCTGAGGGAAGAGGGTAGAGGATGGGGAACGGAGTTATTTAGAAAAGGAAATCCAAGACGATATATGAAGGCCAGACACTTTTTTCTGAAGAAAGTATTGCAGAGTCTATTTCTTAATTTTATGTTTAATGGAATATTTTTATCTCATGTCTAGTAAATTTTTCCTGATTCAAAATATGGCAGAATTATTAATTCATTGAGAAAATACTTGGTCTCCAGAAACTGAAATAAAAATATACTTAATAAGTGCTTTATGTAAATTTACTTACAGTTTGAGGTGAACAACTAAGATTTTTTAATCTGCCTGGTGATCTAGATAGTATAATTTTGGGGGTTATTTTCTTTGGAATAATGAGAATATTAAATCAGTTTCCCACAATGGAAAAAATTCTCTGAATTGTAAAGGAAATTCCTCTCAAGGAATTTTTTCCTTGTTTTTATTTAATGGATTTATTTAAATTCTTTTATTTATCTGTGATTTTTTGAAAACTCCTAAAGTTTTGTTCCGGCACTCATTTCTGAAGTGTGGCAAGGCAAATAAAAATTCGTTCCCATCTTGATAAATTTTATGATATTTTCCTTACTCCTACATAATTCCAAAATTGGGAATTGCTGCAAACCAGAGCTTCCAAGGCTACTAGCTTTCTAATATTATTCACCAGTACCTAAACTATGTGCATTGTTTTAACACATCACTGAAGAAAGATTTAAGGACATGAAAAAGATTTGGTTCAAGTTTTAATTTCTTTTTATGAACAAGGTAATATAACTTTTATTTGCATTAAGAAACAGCATCAGACTCAGTTTTTCATTTGCTCATTTTCAGTATTGTAACTTCTGCTTCTTTATAACTGTGATCTCTCCGTCCAAATAAAATTAATTATGTGAGGTATGAAACTGTGGTGAAGGCTTAGTCTTGCTTTTACCTCAGTTGGAAAAAGACATATTTTGCAGTTTTCCTGTCACAATCCCCTTCATCCTAATCTAGGTAGCTCCAGTTCTTCTTCTCAGGTAGAGCTACAGCTGAAAGGAATGACTCATGCCATAACAAGTCAAGGCAGCAGAATAACAGAGGTCACTACCCGGTTTTTGTTTGCCTTCAAATAATATGTAAAAATGTCTTTTTTAATACCAGATACAAGGATATATTTACTACCATTACTGATGATGTCAAGTGGAAATCTGAATGCTGAAAGTCAGGCATCTAAATAAGTTGGTTCCATCTGCTACAACTACATATCCATCTTTTCTCTATGTACTGAACAGTCTTAGCAAGCTGTACTGACAACAAGATACTAGAAGAATGTAGGAGAGATGGCATAGCTCTTTTTTTCTCTTTTTTAGTTCCAATTAGCTGTACTATTGAGATTAATCTCAGAACATGCTAGGCAAGAAGATGACAAAGCCCTAAAAAAAAGAGAAAAACCAAATTCGTGACAATACATCACAATGTGACTAAACCTCCTATGCATATGGAACAGCATTTCACATTTATAGACCTTTAAGAGATTTTGATGCAGGTGCTCTGATTTCAAAATCCAGGGTACAAAAAAGAGGTGGCATGCAGGGAAAAGAAGGGCATAATGAAGTGAAAGAACAATCTCATTCTTACAGCACTGAGTGATTGGTCTTAGTCAATCTTTGGAAAACTAAATATAGAAAGGTTCAAAGAGGATTAAATCTGCAGTAGCTGAGGGTATCTAAAGTGGTTATGAAATGAACACAAAGTTTAATTAATTCAATAGATGAAGAACTGCTTAATAGCATAATTACTTGAATTTATTGCAGATATTTCATAATATATGTGAAATGAACACTTTAACTCTGAAAATACTGAGATTCATGATTCACTCATTGTTACTGAATTGTTCACTTAATTATTAACAATTATTATATTCTATTAACATTATTTTCTAACTTTTAAATATATATGCCATGATTTACATCTCTCAAACCAAGTGTCTTTATTTCTAAATATATATATATATAATATACATAATATGCATATATATAAATATATATGTAAATAATACCCTGGGGCAATATTATTTCAATTCTAAATTATCCCTCCACACATATACAGGAATGGGAATAATGATATGATCATTACATCTTTTGCTGTGAGGTAGCAAAATTTAATTACGATAGACAAGTAAAATATTAATATTTTCCTAGTTCAACAACAACAACAGTGGCATACCTGGGTTCTCATGAGTTATGTTTTACTGTAAATACAGAAACATACATGAATCTTTAAATCTCATGCTCCATCTGGTTTCTGGTTGCTTTTAAATACTGAACATAGTCAAAACATCATCAGCTCAGAGGCTCTTAAAGAAATAATATACTACTTTTTTCTTCCTCTTATGTGGGTCAGGAGAATGTCAGAGTTACTAGTGTTATTTAATTTCTGTTCATATCCTTGTTTCAGTATTCTCTGCAGATCCCTCGTTCAGATCAGGTTCTCTCATTGTTGTTGAGGTTGTCAAAATAACAAAAGATATTTTTCGTTTTCCTGAAGATCTATCATAATCAATAAATTAATCATGCTGTCAGAAGGAAGTTTGTTGTTGAACAGCATGTGAAAGTTTATTTTAGAGTTTGTCCTGGGGTTTTTGCACACTTAAAATACTACTAGTTTATGATTCAGTTTCTTTCTCTCAAATTAGATGCAGAGACAAAACTGAGAGCCTTGAAGATCTGGACCATTGGATGGTTTGGTACATGCAAAGAGAAGCAGCTTTCTGAAGGATCAAGAAACTAAAATAAATTAAAGGACACCTGATATGATTCAGGATTCTACTCTGGCTATTTCATCTGTATTAATCAATAAACCTATTACCTGCTTTCAAAAAGCTTTGGGGGCAGATAAAAGAGATATTTACCTAGTTGCACTTTTAAAGGCACCTAAATGCCTAGCAACTTTAAAAATTGATTTAAATACTTGGGTTACATTATAAAAAACATGTATGTTCCATGGATTGAGTGACAAGGCACATTAACATGAGAAGTGCCTAAACTGAGTAGAAAATGACATGTATTCTCAAAAAGAAAAGTTTTTAGGTAATGTCAAGGATGTTTTTTGTCTTCCTTTATCTAGAGAACTTGTCCATTTGTTAATAGGTGTAGGTCTGTCTCTAGATCTAAATCCAGGAGTTTCTGGGTTTTGGAAAATGGGAGTGTCTCTATGTACTTCATTGATTACAAACCTAAAGATTGGATAGCAACCTACTTTTTTAGTTGATGATGTCAGTATCAAGTCAAACTACTATTGTAATTAATCAGCATGGATCTGTACATCAAAGAGTGTTTTGACTTTGCCATTCCATCTTATGCCTGATGCTCAGAAATCTCCAAGCAGATGGACAGTGAATTTTTATCACTGTAAGTGAAAAGCCCAGATCACAATGCCACAGAATTAAACTATTCAGATGCCTGTGGGTTTAAGCCATAAATAAGATAATAATGTATTTATTTCAGTATTATTTCTATGCATTAGAAACTTTTAAAAAAACAAATTAAAAAAAAAACTTTAAAAACATAATGCATAATAAAGACAACTAATATAGTTGCTGACAGAGATTCATTTTAACATGTCATGAATTGAGCGACCAGTATAATAGTGTGGCTTTCCCACTGATAATCATGAGCTTTGAATCAGGCCTTGCTAATTTCCTATCTGAGAAACTCTAATTTTTAAAAAGACAACAAAAAGGGCATGAAGGATCTCAACTTACAAATGCGGTTTAACACAGAAATACATGCACTGTGTGGATCAAATTTCTTAGGCACTTAAAAATTTTTTTTTTCCCTTTCTACAGAGGAGCCAAAATTCAAGTGCAAATGCTCAAAGGACAACTCAGTTTCATATTATTTCTCTTCACACAGGTCCAGGAAGAAAGAGCAGCAAGGGAAATCCTTTACTCTTCGATGGGAAAAGATTCACAGACCCATCAAAAATGCAGCAGCTGTAATGAAAATTCCTCCCAGAAAATTCCTGTACATCAGGGAAATGGTGGTGCATCTCTTTCCTGTTTGGCACGGAACACTAATGCAGCAGGAACTACACCCAGTTAAATAGTATTGCTTCTTAGCTTTAAACAAGGAAGACTGGTTTCAGCACAAAACTTATGACCTTAAAACTTAAAGTGTTCAGTATTTTCTGGAGGAAAAAAATATCTCAGTCATCTATTCCACATTTTTTAATAACGACAGCTGATAAATGCTCACCTCCTATAAATAGTATAATTGCCAAGTAAGTCAAGGATGTTTAAAAAGATAAGTCATAACTTCTTGAATAAAAGACTTCGTATGTTCAGTTTTTGAAACCAGCTCTCAATCCATTATCATTAAGATTAATCAACTAATATTCGGATATGAGGAAATACTGAAGAGTCATAATTGCACAATGTTAATCAAAGACAGGAAGAGTGATGAGAAAAGAAAATAAAGGGAGCAGAGTTTTGTCAGAATTTTGCCAGCTATTTGTGCATACCAATTTTCATTTGCCCATGTGACCTGACGAAGCGTGCGAGGAATGCTTTCAAATTATAAGTCAACAATAATAATGTCAAAGAATTATCAATTACTTAAAATAAATCGCAAAAAATTGCTTTTGAATGACTTTGCCATTAAATAAATGGACAAATGTGGTCTCAACTCAGTTACAGTAAGTCTCTGATTTTTGCCATCATATTTCATATCAATGAATATATTTTTGTTTCTGCAAGAGCAAATAATTTTTTTGTATTTAGGAGTTTAAAAGATTTAATTTAAAAAAAAATCTTTTCTTTTTTCATTGACATTTGGAAATATTAATTATCCCACATGGATTCTGAGTTGAATGATGAATTTTGGAGGCACCTACCAAAGCAGAGCATCTGAGAAAATATGTTAGATGTCATCCTTGAAGCCTTGATCCAGAAAAGCTAGGGTCAATGATAGCGAACTATCTTGCTGAATAAATAAGCCAAATGTGACAGCAATTATTCAACATTTCTGAAATAAATCCAGATATTGAAAAAGTACAAGTCTCAAATATATTAATCTTCAGAAAAAAAAAAGGAATATATGTCATAACAAAAGGAATTCCACTTCTTCCAACCATTAATACATTTTGCTCATCTAATTCCAGTACAATTTTTCATATTTTTTAATATATATTTCACCATGGCCTCTTTGCAGGGAGCATTCTCATGTCAGCTGCTTTTATGAAGTATTCTGTTTCACTGACACCTACTCTCCCATCTCCAATCAATTGAGAGTATGAGTAACTTAAAATATTGACAATAAACAAAGATATAAGGATGTACTATCAGCGTTTTTCTTATAGCTGGTTTCAGTAATTTTCCTCAGAAGAATGTAAATAATCTTTCTGAACATAAAATTTAACCTGACTGACATTTTCAAGTTCAAAGGAAAATAAATGTTCCTCTATTTAACAGCAATATATGAAGTCTAAGGTGCATTTTCTAGTGCATCACTTTCTTGTGACCTAACTAGAGCCATGTTAAACCAAACTCGAGAGTCTCTCCTCAACTAATTGTGAAAATAACTTGAGATTTAAAATATGTTCTATGAGAAGTAGGGTGATTGGACAATCTCTGAGCTTTGAATTTTATTAAATTACCTTGGTTATAGATAAATTCTGGTGTTTTACAAGATCTGGTCACCTAGATGATCAGATCAGAGACATAGTAAGGATGTTCCACAGCTTCCCAACAGAGTACTAGGCCATGTTTTCCTCTGAAAGAAACCATCAGCAGTGATGATTATGTGTGACTGAGTCTTATTCTGTCAGGGAGGTAAGGCAAGGCCAAAGCAAAACCTATTTGACAAGATTGGGCATACCTATTGCCTCTTCTTGAATGGAATTTTTGCATGTTTAAAGGCAGCTGTTCCAATATACTGTTGATCTGGAAACTGCAGATAATAATTTTCTGTTATTATCATCAAAGTTTCATGAATGACAACCAGTAGAGAAATATCTTTTCTGTCACTGGTTTGCTAGTGAAGGTTTCCCTTTTTCTTTGCCACAGCTCTATGCTGAACATATTGTGAAAATAATGCCTAGTTTCTAAATGTTCATACTTAATTCCATTCATTACAGACATTCCAAAATAACATTCTGGAACTGAAATGCACTCTTTCGTGGTTTCCATTTCCAAGTTTCTGAACTGCTCAGTAGCATATTCTTTTGTATGTTCAAAACTAGGCTATCAAAATATAATGCCAATTTAAGCCACAACCATTATTTATATTAGTAGTGAAGGAGGGAAAACGTAGTGGTAAATTAATCTTTGTGCAGCAAAGAACTCCTTAAAAAGGTTTCCAGCATGCATAGTAATGAACTATTGCTATCTCTCTGCAACAGACATCTTTAAATAACTATGTCCAAAGTTGTTTAAAATCCTTTTCCTAGAATTTCAGTCTCAGTAATGCAGGGAAGACTGATTCCTCACTTATAACGTTGACCAACACAAGCCTCCTTTTTTTATCTTCTGCTTAATATAAGGAACTCATGAATCAGCTATGACTTTTACATGCCTTCCCTCTGACCTTCCCACAGATAATCATAATAACACTGGGCTGCTGAGAATCAATCAGTTTTCATAAAGGCAGCAGTCTTCAGATTAATCTCATATTATTAATTCTGCAAGTTAAAAAGACAAGCAGAAAGACAAGATGGCTCTCAGTGCCATTTACTTCCCTAAAAATATTTCCTGTGGATAATAAACAAACAAATTTCCAATCTGGTGAAGCTGTAAATTTGCAGCCTTCATGAAAATTAATTTAAATGGATGTGACTGTGAGGTTGGGATTGTAAAGATTAGGGAGACTCCTGTAGTTATAATTGCCTGTTCAGTTCATCTGCTGCTCTGTCACTCAAGAGTGGCACAGCTGCATTAACAACTCTAATCATAATCTAATTCTCAGATCAAATTCCCATCTTCAATATATCCTTTAATAAAGCTTCCATACCCCATCTTTTAGCCTTAATTATTGCTTCCTGTCTCCCCTGACAACCAAATTAAAAGGTACATGCAGCAGTTCTACAATAAAAAAATAGCACAGATACAACAACTGTACTGCAAATTCACACTAACCTTGTGAAGGTTGGATGGCTTGTGATAACTAGATCTTTTACTGATAGTGAAAGCACTAGAAGATAAGAAATACAATTTTATAATCATGTATTGATTTTTCTTTTTTTTTTTTTTCTGCTAATATGGAAAATTACCGGGGCCAGTTTTTAGATCAGCAAAGTGAGAAAAGGCAATTTTATAGGAAAGCTGTCTAGATCCCAACATGTAAACTGTTTTACTTCTTAGACTTGGACCTCTTGACATGTCAGTTGTTGACAGTAGACAATGTATTGGTTAAAGCTAAATCCCTTTCACCAACTCAGATGCCAAGCCAGCAAGAGACTTACTCACACAACCCTTTTGGCATATTATTAATGTCAAGACAATTAAACTCTTAACAAGTTTAAAAATAGGAAATATCAAAGTACTTTTTTGATCAGGAATCTCTGTGTCATTCAGTGTCTCATCCATGCAGGACTCTGTTTTGTCTGCTGCACTCTGCAAATGAAGATTTCAATAAGAGAGTTAAACTGTCATCTATGAAAATGTAAAAGGAAGACACATCCACATTTCTGGAGTAGAAATGTATTTCCCTGAAACTTTAATAATGGAGTCATAAAATCATGGGTTAATCGGGAAAATCATTAAAAATGTAACATGGCTGAACATCTGTGGGCAACAAAAGAGAAGACAATTGTCAGCATCAGTAATGGAGAAAAAGATGAATCAATTATCAAAATATTTCAGCTGAGGTATTAGGCTTTAAATAAAATAGCACACTATGGTGTTGAGATGGTTTAAAAATGTAGTCCTGGATTTCAAGGGCAGTAAGCAAAGTCTTCAGGAAATGGTTTCATAGATAAGAGAGACCTGCAAGAATGCCAGGCTTTAAACATGGTGGATTTTAATTATCCTGATACCAGTATTGATTTGGATAAGGATTGTTTCAGGCTAAAGAGACAAATGTATTTGAGAAAGTTGCAAAGGATTTATTTTCCAAGAAATGTGCTGACCAGTTTTAGTGTCTTGGGGCTATCTTAGGAGTGAATGGATGTTGACAAAACCAGGACATCGAGGACAATTTAGTGCAGGCAATGAATCTGAAACAGAGTGTCCTGAAGAATGAAAAGGGTTTATCACTTAAATGGATACAGACTAAAGAACTCTGACCCAGAAAGGAATGTGTTTAGTCATTCTCACTTAGGATATCTAAAAGTGAGAAATGAAAAGTGTTGCATAATATTTTAGGTCAGCTCTGAAAATGAAGAGAGTTTTTCCTGCATCTAGATTTCTGTTGGCACATACCAAGCTTAAAGAAGTTATGTGAGACACTCCAATATTTAAAATTCCTTTTGTACTGGATCAAACATTTCTGGTGGTCATGAAGACTCTCATCAGGCAGGTTTTGCAACTACTGAAACTTTTGACTTCTCACTGATGAACCAAAAAAATTCTCTTTTTCCTTTGTCTGCATTTTTTGAGACTTGGAGGATGATGTTACTGAAGTACACAGTCCACTTAAAGAAGAAAACACATAAGACAGGTGTAGATACATTATTTTTAAAAGTCACACAGAAGTCAATAACTCTAATTTCTTTTGCATTTAGTGGTTTTATGATCACTATTGTCTTTCCAGACATGATACTGTCATGCTGTCCCTGGTCAGTATTTCTCAAAGGTCTTTTGCAAAATTTTCTAAAATCCTAAGCCCTCTCTTTCCACAACAGTTATTTGTTTGCAGTAATTATAATACAGTTTCTTCCATTCTTTTAATGTATTTACGTTTACAAGACTTCTTTGATGCAGGACTATGTTACTATTCCCACCTTTTATTTTGAAAATGGAAAGAAACAAAGAGGAAATGTGGCTCAACTCCACTTGTCAAGTAGAAGTTTTAGAGGAGTCTATAACTCTCTTAATGGTCAATTAGGAGAGAGCAGTTGTCTTCAGAGGACAACTCCGTTTATCACACAATAGCGCTTGAGGTGAATCACTGGAGAGAGCTCTGGAGCCCTTGGTGTGGGAACACTTCAGTTTTCCAGTGCTGGATCCAGTGACAAAAGTGTTCCAGAACTAAGCAACTGCAACCTGAGCAACCCTTTGTGATCCCATTAGTAAGTACTACATTAGTGTCATCCCAGGAGTAAGAGCTCCACTGTCCCTTTTCACTGCTTAGAAATCTAAACAATGGTGGGATGGGGAAGGGGGAACAGGGACTTTTCTGAACACTGAAGTATTACACCTTATAATTTTTCCTGTAAAATTAAATCGTAACCGTTTTGTGAGAGAGTTGGGCCTCTGTGTAGTCATATAAACGAAGAAGAATTAGCTGATGACCAGTGTCAGAACAGCATGGGGATGTTCTCTGGGCTCAGTATCAGGTTTTTCTCTTGGCCAATCAGAGCTTGAATATAAAAAACTCCCAATCTGAGAGATTGATATCCTTATGACAAAATATTGGCTATTCTGACATGAGAGACTAAACATCATTTTTCTTTTTTCAGATAAATTCTTTGGCTCAGAGAAATACTTTGAGCTGAAACTTTCCTTGAAATCAGCTTTACATATTGCTGAAACAGCATTTTTTAAAGAAAAATATAAGTGTCTCAATAACTCCTTAAAAGCTCTGCCCTATAAATTTGATATTAAAGCTACACTTATAACTACAGGAATTGGATGCTTCAGAAGTTTTGGGCTAAGCAGTATGGTTCGATACCCAGAATGCAAAAGGCTTATCTGTGCCACCCACATTTCTTGTGTTAGCAAAATCAGAGTACAAATTCTGTGAGAAAAGTCTTTTATCAAGGTTTCTGACACTCATTGTTCTGTTGTTTTTCTTTCTTACTCTTTTTCCTTGGGATTTTTACTTGGGAATGGTAGCAGAGCAGATTTATTCATAAATGTATAAGGGTTTGGCTCTACGAGAAGTAAAATATGTGCAGTTTTTATCTTCTCAGCTCTTCAACTCACCAACTTCAACTCACCAACTTCCTACCCTATGAAGGCATGAAAGTATGTCTATACAATTCTTATACCTGTTAGGACAGATGGACATCCTTCCTGGATTCAGTTCCTTCCTGACCTTTCTCAGCCTCCAGTTAAAATTGCAAAAGACATTTCCTTGCTACTCGTGGCAGGTGAAGTCACACCAGGTAGCACAAGTTTTGAGCAACTATACAAATATCAACAGTGAGGTGAGCACTATGTACACTTTGAAATGCAAATAATCAATGAAAATATGTATTATCAGTAATGAATATATATATTATCAATAACCCAAGGGTTATTGGTCTAAGGAAAGAGGGAGAGCATGTCTTTATTTTGAACAACACTACATATGTGTCTACCCATGAAGGCATACAAATAATGAGAAAAGTGTTTTCTACTGTATATTCTTTAAGAAGACTTTGGGATTAATAGCTAAATATTCCTGTAGAGAGCTTTGGCACTTCTGAACATATCCACATGAACATCTTTGTAGGCGTAGAGCATCTTACTGATAGAAACTATGAGAACACATTTCTTGATTCCAGGCAGGGCATGGGTCAGTCACACAGCCCTTCAGTCTACATTCAGTACAGTCTGCACTCTTTCCCAGATGCAGTGCCCCCTCTGTGACTGGAAGACTTCATATTCGAGAACATGAATACATATTTCTGAGCCTGTAATTCCTTGCCTTACTTTGAATTTAACATCTCCTTATTAGCAGTGATCGCTCTGAGTACCCTATTAACATTATACTTCACAAAGGAGCAAGTGTTAAAAAAGATAAAGAAACTTGCAAAGACATTTAAGAAAATAAGTTATACCACTTCTGCCTTGATTTTACTATTTATTTTCTCTGCTTCCATTAAGCAACATATATATATTTCTTTCTTATTGCCTTACATTTTGCATTTTTATGTTACTTACAAAATGAAGCAGATTTCAGAGCGATGGATTAGAGATGGGTTTGGCTTCTTCCTTCTGTCTTGGTTGCATGTTTACCATGTTTCAGCTGGGTGTTGGACAAGTGTTCCTACACAAACTTCTATCTTAGCTGCCTTACAGTTTAGCTAATCTCCTGAGGGGTTATAGATACCAACCCAGTGTTCTTCAGATTGAAAAGATCTGTGTGAAGGTCAAAGCCATTTGGAGTATTACCCAATTATCAGAGAACTGGTTTGTGTTTCGAATCAGTCAGAGAGAACCCCTCCTTTCCTAAGTTGTTTCTGCGTATCCAAGGATGTGAGTGCTTGATAAGCTCTTGCTGGGAGTTGTCATCCACCCGGCCAAGCTGGGACTCTTGTACCAGGAGCCCAGGGAAGGTCGTGTCCAGAGACTGGTCACTGCAGGGCCATGGCAAGCACCTCAGTACAACATCTGGCAGCACATCTGGCAGGCTGCCTAAGGTGTGGAACCAGGGACTGGCCCTGAGCCCATGTATTTGAGGAAGGCAAGTGACTTCATCCACTCAATGGACAGATTCAAATTATGAATTAGACAATGCCTCTAGAAAATAGCCACATGAGGGAAAAAAGATAAAAAGCCAAACCAAACCCCAAAAAAACCAAAAAACCAACCAACCAAACAAACAAACAAAAAAAAAATTCATAGTGTGAGACCAAGTATTCGTGATCTGTAAGATTTAAAGCATCTCAGAAGCCAGTTTTAAATGGTAGAAGTAACAACAAGTAATCCCTCACTAAGTTCCCAAGTTCTCATACAGTTATTTTTCTTTGCTTATTTTATTTTTAAAATATTTCATGCTTCCTTTGTTTTATTTGTGATTTACAATGCTTTTTTGGGGGGAGTAGGGTTTTTTGTGGTTTTAGTTTAGTTTTGTTTTCAGATCCTTGATTATTCTTCTAGTCTCTTCTTGATGTCTCCTACCTTTCATGGTCTTTCTGCAATGAGTTGTCCCCATTGGTGCATCCACCGCTAATTGCATTTGATTTTATTTATTCAATTAGGGTTAATTTTTGCCTGTGAAGAAGGTTTTCTTCTAGCATGCACTGCATTCAAAGGAAAATAAGCTACTTATCTTCAGGTGTTATTTTATAGAACATATGTTTTCCAAAGTGACAGGCTTTGTTTACAGTTCCCTGATACATTGAATGCTCTGATGATTGATCAAAAAAAGGATATTGTCCTGCACCTGATTATTTCTTTTTGATAACAATAACTGTATTTTGATAACAATAACTGTTTTTTACTTCTCTACACTTAAAAAAACACTGTTTGCACTCATGTTCTCACAGGTATATTCAATAGCTGCCTGATAGTTCCGTAGACCTATGCTAAAATATGATACTCTTTCTTTTTGAACTTAAAATCTTGTCCTCTCTATTCTGTCATTTTCAATAAGCCACTGACAATCTGCCTTGTTTGCCAGTGAATAAAATTGTGTGGTTCAATTACAGGAGCTGGTGCTCTGAAGGTTAAATCACTTCACTGCATCTCTTGTACTCTGTGTAAGGAAAGACTTTGATTAACAGAGTCTTTCACTTTAACAATGATACTCTATGTTGAGTGTAACATCTTGGAGTGAAAATGAGTATTTGGATTGTCCTGTTTAATATTTGTAGCATTATAATATTAAGGATTCATAATTTTTTTCAAACACATTAATAGCCATAATTAATACTTTAAAGAATAATCTCATGGTTACAGCCTTGATTCCCTGAGTTTACAAATGAGTGTTATGCTTAAAATGGTTTACATGCTGAGGAGTGAAAGGTGACACTTTCTTACAAAATAGTATTTACTATTCTCACTACTAGTTTCTGAATGTGAATGAATATTGTTCCTTTGAATCTTTCCAGAGTTGTTTTTTTCCTTGTATTTTATATCAGAAAATTTGGCAAAGGAAGTTCATTCAGGAATTAATAGGTCTAAAATTATCAACCCTGTTGCATGCAGCAGCCCAATTCTTTTTTAGTTATTCAAAACAGATTTTGACACCATTTTTACTTCCTAGTCCCTCAGTGTAAGGCATAAACAAAAGCTGTAATTGTAGAAACATGTTTATTCCTTAATGGGGTCACATTCCATGACTATGTCATGACATGTATATTTCTCAATCATGAATAAAATGAGGAGAAGCATAAGAAAGTAATTTGGCTTGTAATTTTGGGCAGTAGACAAATGTAATAATTGGGAATATCTTTATTCCATTTTTCACCTTCCATATATTCAGATTTTTTCTTTTTGCATGGATGACCTAAGTAGCAATTCTCCAGAACTCTCTTTTAGCCATTCTTGGCTTTTTATCTAACCTCTTTTTGTATGTAACAGTTTTTTTTTTTTTTCCTGTGTGATTACTAGTAATGGCAATAAACCTCTCTTTCACTGACTTGAGCTTTGTCCCAGCACATAGGAGGTTAGTTACAAAATCTCAGTTTCTGCAATCTGCTTTTGAAAACTGTGGTCTGCCTCACATGTTTGTCAGTTGTATCTAAAGTTTCTTTTAAAAGTCTATTTTTCTCATAATTACTTCATAAATACTTCTTTTGTCTTCTCTGCATTTTCAAGATCAAAGTACTATTGTATTTCTATTCTTTCTACTATATTGTGTTTCATATAATAGGTATGAAATGTGAGGTTTGGGTTTTTTTTTTCCCTAATTAATGTATTGCTTACATTTTACTTGTTCAGCTCGTTAGATTTTTAGTTGTCATTAATGTGGGTCATAGAGAGACCTCCCAAAAATAAAAAGTAGTACAATTTGATAAAAGCTCATGCTGGTATTTAGATACCCTTTAACTCCAGGAAAGAAAGAACAGCAAAAAAATTAAAATAGTTAATTACATTTGTCTCTTGATTTCTTTGGGAGCAGAGCCATCTTAATTTCTAAGGGTAATGGAATGGGGGAGATGGGCCTTAGTGTCTCTGACAGCTATTGAACTTCTAGAGCAAAAAGTGCCTTCGGGTCATCAGAGCTGAGGATGTCTTTCTTGGGAAAACCCAGAAGTCTTTCAGCCACTCACAACAAATCCAGATCACAGATCTCCATGCTCATAGAGACCAGGATGATCTACTCAGAGATGAGAGCAATTCCCACAGTTCTGTCTTTCTTCCTACCCCTTTTTCCCCATAATTCCTGCTTGGCGACAAAAAAAGTATTTGCAGGACTTCCTATCGTGAATTGGTGATGATGTGAAGATTTAAAGATAATAAAATAAATAAGTAAAAATAAATTTGAAGAATAAAAGATTTTCCAAACATTGAAGAAATGGCCTTGTTGTAGACTTGGTTCTCTTTCCTTTCTATTTCCAAGGGGCCTTTAGTTTTGCTGTTGAACAGCATGAGAGAGGAGTGCAGGATGCAGACTTGGAATTTCATAATTATGTGCCTAGCAGAAATCAGTTAAAGAAAATTGTGGTTTTGCCTCACAGAAAGTGCAGTGTAGGGCAAGAGAAATGAAACTGAGTCTGAAGAATAAATTTGATGCATCAGACTTACTATAAAACATTTGCAAAGTTTAAGGGATTTGGCTTGTTTTCCCCTTTGAAAAAAAAATTGAGATTAATAGAAAACAATTTTGGATCTATCAGAAAGATTGGTAAAACTGATAACATCAGTCTATGAATACTTACAAGGGATTAAAATAAAAACTGGGAGACACAATCTACTAATTTCAAAATTTTTCATAAATAGTGTAATATTCCATGGCACTTGAAATAAAATCACATGATAGAAAGATCACCAAAGTCTATAATGCTCTTTTTTCCATGACTTCTGTGTAGTTTGCAATCAAGTCCTTAGCTACCAGGAAGGCAATATCTTTGAAAAGCAGCAGTAAATTATAAAGACACTTCTCACTTTATTCCATGTATGCCATGCGTTTACATTGCTCATTTTAAGATCATGTTGTAGTCTTTCCTGCACCACTAGGGTAAGCACATAAAAAATGGATCAGAAATGGACTGACAGCTCCTTGGATTTTGCACATATTTGGGATGATTTCAGAGTGACTTCAGCTCTGAATTAGCACATGATTTAGCGCATGAAGCTATGGAAGGTATCTGAAGGCACAGAACTGCAGAATTCTAAGTTCATAGGGAAATTACAGAGTGGAATCTATATTTTTACATAATTTAGTGCTTCATCTCATAATTAGACTGACTGCAAAGGTGTTATTTAAATCAACAAAACTGTCTATAGCAAGAGGAAGAACCATATAACAGTACCATTCTAAATGAGATCTTGCTGATATTTGGATATCCATTAACTTCACAAAAAATAAACTTAATTGTAAAAATCCAAAGTTACATTTTATTTGTCTAATAAATAAAAGGCACTCTGAAGGTTGCTAGCCTCTAAGCACAGTCTTTCTTCCCATTATTTGAACATTATAAATTCAGACTTTTCACCAAAATAAATTTTCCTTAATTTTTGTCCTTCTTCTCTTTATTTTTACTTATCCAAGGAAGAATGGAAGAGCTGATGATGTCCCAAGTTTCATGAAAATCTAGCAAATTCACATACAAATAAGATAATATGTACATAAAATTCCACTCAACTTTCTAAGATATATATACAATTAATGAAACCAAGAAAATTTATTTGGGGCTTTTGGGCAAAGGAAAATGCTTCAGCAGTATCCTTTTCTCAGAGCAGATTCTTTGAGAGCACAGAGGACACAGCTGTTTCAAAGTTAGAAGCACTACTTGCCTTATTTAATTGGTCAGTGCAAGATTTAGGGTTTCCCTTCACAACATTCATAAACCATGTTTGTTGCCATATGAAAAACTGAACTTACAGAAGTGTGTTTTTATTTGTTTGCATTACAATAATTTCCAAAATCTACAACCATAGTCCTTGTCTGTGGTTTGATGAAATCCAGAGCTTTTCTTGTCTGGTAAGGAAAAGTAGCTTGGAGAGGAATTAAAGGTTCATAGCATCAAACACTGCCAGGAATCCAGCACCACTGGCTTTAAGAGGAAAATGTTCCCGACAAGTAATGAAAGCACTTAGCAGCTGATGTCTTGGAGGAAAATGGGGCTCCTGAGGGCCAGCTGAGCTGTCTGACCTGCTAGGAAAACTTTTTTGAGCAGAGTCATATCCCTTGACTGCAGAACTGATGTTCTGATGTCTGTGGCTGTGTTCAGGGGAGGGCAATGAGCTGGAAAGGAATCAAAGCCCCCCACCCTGCCCATCTGCAAGCTGAGCCAGTGTCCTCAAGATCAGTCAAGAGTTCTGTCAAGTTAAGAAATGACACAGCAACTGTTTATTTCTAGTATTTTAAACTTTTGAGAAGGTTTTTTTGGGAGGGTTTCTTGGGCAGGAGGGGTTTGGTGCTTCTTGTGTTGCTGTTTTTTGTTTTCTGTAAGCAGAATAGTTTTGTTTGTTTGTTTGTTTTGTAGACTGGAAGTTATTTCTTCTCCTTCTGGAGAAAACTAGACATAAGTGGCTTTAAGGCAATGCTGCTGACAATTACGGATATCCTGCAGCTCCTAGAATATTACCCATCATTTAAAATGTCACTTGTGCAATCATGCCACACGTATGAGTACATTTGCAGTACTTTAAATCTATTTAGAAACTCGCTGTGCATTTATGTAAAGCCCAGTTCATACAGGAGGAGCTGTAAACACTTGTCTCAGCTCCATCACAACACAATGGCTTTGTTCCCTGGGATGCTCATTTTCCTAAGGTCTTCCACATAATACTGAACAAGTGAAAATCCTGTCAGTATGTGGTTGCCTTGCCCTTTCCTGGAACTGTCAGATTTATACTCCAACAACAGTCAACAGGGTTGTTTTTATTGTTTTCAAGAAAAAGAATACTCAGATCTTTTTCAAACTGCAAGATATGACCCGCTGCTAATTAGCCTTTTTTGCAGACTAGAATCCGAAATTATAGCAAATACTTAAGAGGTACACTTTCTCCATTTCATTGCAAATACAAATAAAAATCACTTTTCATGCTATTTGAAAATTAATTAAGCAATTCTGTTTGTATAATGCTGAAGAAATTTGTAAACTAATGTGATCGCTTTAACTCGCTCTCCGATCCGAAGCGAAAAAAATTCGCCTTCTGAAATCTATAAACTTATACAGAATGAAAAAGCATAATTGTATGTAGATTCTGTCAAGATATATGCAAACCACAAAAATATTAATAATTCAGGGAATTCTAAACAGCTTGCAAAATCCTCTGGGTTTTTTGCATTAACAAAGTTAGGTTTAACATAGCCATGGGAGCAGAGATGATATCAGTAGGACATACCATGTAATTTCTTTGCTCTCCTGAAGATATCAAATATAACCCATTTAGGTATTCCATAATAACACAAATTTGTGAAGTTTTCATCCTGTTTGCTGGTGTTCTGTTAAAATGCTCAGCTGAAATCGTCCAGTTGCTGCCCTTAAACAGCCACCCAAACCCTTATTCATCTTCAGTCCCTCAGTTATTTCCTCAAATGCTGTGAGAGTCTGGGGAGAGGAGTCACTACTTTGGCTCAGCAGAGATGGTGGAGAGGCTATTCTTTCTTTTTCTGTTTGTGTTTAATTTAAGCTAACATAGTAAACCTTGTCAGGGTGCTTTTATTCAATGTTCCAATTCTGCCTATTGAAAAATACATCTTCAGACAAGAAACTATTTAAAAAAAAAAATTAAGAAAAGTGTAATGATTCTGACCTGGTGATGATATAGCCTTTAGTGGGTGAAGAAATTAATTGCACCACCCTGACCATGGGGTTTTTTTGCAGGCAGGTGGAGGATATTTCCGATATACATCAGCCTCTGTCTTCTATATTGTCTTCATTCAAGTTTCACCTTGTAAAATACATTTTTTGTTCTGGAGTGGGGTATGGTATTGTGACATGCTGCCAAATATTGACAATCCAAAAAAGGAGATAAATTCTTGCCTAGTAGATATTGTGTCCCGCTGAGCTAGCATGAGTTAAATACACAAATTGGTTACATTTTTTTAATCATGGTTGTATTTTGTCACCCTGGCATTTTCTGAGAAAAGATAGGTTTAGTTCTCAAAAGGAGTTTGCTGTTCTTATTACCTCTAAATATTTGTATAAGTGCAATTATTCAGAGCAATAGATACCTGTAACTGTTGATTTTGCCTATCTCCCTGTATTTCTTTACATTTTGCATCACTATTTACAAGAAACCCCTGTTGAGATTATTCACATCTTTCATATTTATAGTAACTGGTTCTAAAGTCCTCTTTTCCTTATGGTGAATAATATTTTCTAACCCCTAACTATGAAATCAAAAATGCTTTTCACCATGGGAGACAGTTTTGAAAGCACAGCCTGTAGTTTTATTCTTTTTGATTTTGTATTGTCTGGAATTGAGAAAATGCTATTTCATAATGTCCACAATGTTTTATGAGATGAAAAACCTCCAAAATTCAAAATCAAGACATACACACCCACTTTTAACATATATGCAAAGATAATTGCAGCAAATCTATGTGCCCATAATTCCTAACAGGTCTTCCAACAAGGATGGAAATCAGCTGCAGGTTCTTAGCAGTAAAATGATGTAGGAAAGTTTTTCCTTTGCTATTTGTTGACTATTTTCCTTTGCTATTTGTTAAGGATTTTGCCTTAACACACCACAAAAGTGTCAGGAATTCGAAAAGGAATAAAAAGCTAAGATTACAAGCATTTGAATTTATTTGAATAATCAAGAATCGTTTTTAAAAACTTGTTTGGCAACTGCTTGTAAGACAGCTTGAGTCACTGAGATTTCCATGTAAAATAGCTAATATTTGGAGGTTTTTTTAATGTATTTTGCTTTGAGAAGATCTGTTAATTTCTTTTTTTTTCAATTAGCAATAATTATGACTGTTGAGTAAAATTACACATGCTCCCTATCTCACTGGCCTGGGGAATCCAAAATATGTTTTAGAGGTATTTGTTTTCAAACTTTTATTTTCTAGTTTCTGCAATGTCTGAGCCAGGTCTTTGCTGTAACTAACACAACTCCAGTGAATCTGTGTCTTTCTGTCAACTGGTGACCCACACTGTGTTTATTTTAATCTATTTTAAGCCAGCTCTTGGAGCAAAACTATAAATATTGCAAAACTGAGCAAGCAGTACCACATTCTGCATAAACATACACACACACAAGATCTTCATGCATTAAATTTTTATGCCTCCAAAAATCAGTCTCTTATCAGGCTTTCTGGATGTTTCCACCATCAAATTAGCACAGAGGCTGTGGCTGGCAGCCACTGTCCCACCAAGTGTCACCCTATGTCAGCAGAGCACACTGAACACTCCTCCAGTGAGCTGGATGATGAACTGGAAATGCCATTTCAGATAAGCATCCCAAAGCTCCAGATGCAGGCTTAGCCTGGGAGCAGGTGACTATTCCAGTGGAAGCCTGGAGCAGGCATAGGTGACTGTGGGTAAAGGTGAGTGTCAGGCAGCTCAGGGGGTCCCTGAGGAAAAGAACCTCACCCCAGCTGACCACAGCCCTGTTCCACAACATGTGAGGAAAGCAGGCATGGGAGCACCCCTGGAGCATTGTTTAGAATTGTGGTGTCCTGTTGTTCCTTCTTTACAGTCACAGCTGAGCATCTTGACAGGGTGCTAATTTCCACACCTTTTTGGAGCTGGAATTGCTCCTCTTTGGGGAGGTGGAACAGCAGAAAACCCTGAATGGTAGTTCCCAATTCGCTTGTTCCAGACCCAGCGCAGAGGGAATCAGCTGAGGATTTAGTTGCCAAAGTCTTACAGGCCCTGCTTGAAAATGTCTGGACTGACCATTTTATAGGACACAGTTTTGGAGAAGGCATCACTAATATAAAAATATTTCAGGTTTTTAGTGTTTTCTAGACCTTTATTTTAGCAAACAATTTAAGGAAGTGTAAACAAACCAAGTTATCAGCAACTCATTGTGAAGAACTTCTAAATCGTTCACTACATCTCCTGACAAGGCTCTCCAAGCACTTTCACCCTGAAGCAAACATACAAAAATGCAGCCTAGATTTTCTGTTTGGAAAGCAATTGGAAGACAGTGATGATCAATTGCACAGTCTTAACTTCAGGCATTGCTACCAGTCCCCCTAATTAACAAGAGGCATCACTTCTGACCTGCTGTCACATGAAAATTCAGAATACAGTACAAAATCATCAATAAACTGTTTCTATCAGTGGAATAAACAGAGAAGGGAGAGCAGAGCTGAGCTGGGGGTAGACTTTGGGGGAATTGTTAATTCTGTATTGAGAGTTAAGGGTCATTTTATTTACTGCAAGGTGTGTAAGATCTTACACTCCTTCTGTTGACTGATGTTTTAACCACAAAGTATGCCACTGTCTTCCCTCTACCATGCTGCAAGGCTCAGGAATAGTGTCACATGAAAATCTCTTGTTTGCAGTTTCCATTTTTGGCAGTTGTTAAAAGAAATTTATGGATCACATATCTTTGGCCAAAATAGATTATAATAGTAGGTGATGTATTTCTTTCCTATTACTTGGGTTTTCATGCTGAAAGCCATTGTTTATAACTGAAAACAGTGCGGTTTACTCCATAAATAGCTGAGTTCTGAATTATAATCTCACAACCTACATTTTTTTCCATAATCAGAGATACAATTAAAATTATAAAAAATTATATTACCATAATTTACAGCAAAATCATAGGTGGTCTACACTTAGAATTCGGTCTGCACTCCAAAAGAATTTACATAAAGAGAAGGCAGTACTGGTAAATTATCTTATTAGAGCACCTGGATGCCCTGACTACAACCAGGACCCATTGGAGCCAGCAGCACACACTCACATGTTGTAGGAGGTGATTTTCTAATAACAGAGCTTACATTATTCATGAAAGGACAAGCAAAGTTTAAAAAAAGTATGTCTCTTCACTAAGGCCATACTGAAATCCCTATGCAACAGATTTTGATTTTATGTATAGAGAAACCTAAACAGGATTACATGATGTTTGGCTGCAAACAAATCTGATATTGCCTGTTGTCTTCCTTAAAAAGGCAACAGAAAAGATAAGAAAACAATAAGAGCAAAATAAATTAAACTTCCATGGATTACAATGACAACATGTGTTCTCATTTCTCAGCTGTCCACTCTGCACTATGTTCTTTGCTTCGGAGAAAATTGCATTAAAATGAAAGAACTGCTGGTTCCAGTAGCAGTATCTTGATATATTACAGTAAAAAAATACTGTACTTTTCTACTTAGCAGCCATCAGAACATTATAGGTGATCTTCTTGTTGGCCAAGTATAATCTTAACATGATACACTTAGTCTCTTGCAGAGGGAAGAAATATGAGCAATTTACTGATCTGTCAGCAGTTGCTTTTCACGTACCTATACCCTGTTCCCCAGAGCACATCTGTCCCCAGAGTTCTTTGATTTTTAGTAAATATTATTTCCTTCCTGACCCAAACTATCAGTTGTTACTGAATTAAGGAAACACACAGTCTCACAGTCAAAATATTAAGCTTTTGAGCATCAAGTACAAAAAAATTGCAACATAAAATAGAATATTTACACATTGAAATGCTTCTATTATAGTATTTTGCCCTATTGATCAGTCTTGGACTTTGATGGGAGAATCTCTGATGGTGGCAAGTACAGCACCCAAAGATTCTGTGCCTGTATGCACATCTCAATTCCATCAAAGAATTTTTTTAATAGAAGCACCTGTTCTCAAAATCCAGGTCATCTTTAGAAACAGTGAGCCCTCCCACATTATTACACAGCACGGGGCACAAGAAAGGTGACAGCAAAACCTAGGAAAACTTGTCTAGCAGGCAAGTAAAATTGCACCTGTAAAGTGAATGATCGGGTAGTACACATGATTCATATTACCTGGAATGCTCTTGGATATCCAGGTAAAAGATTTAAACAGCTATAAAATCAAGGGGATATATAAAACTGTAAGATTAGGGAGTGAAGTCCTAAATTGTATTCCAAATTTAAAAGTACAGTGACCATACTAGTTACAGTGAGCAGTATAGTTGGGGTAAACTGATTTACTCAGAAGTGATTAGCCATGCTGATTATGGTGGGATCAGAGAATAATGGAATCTTTTTAGGTTGGAAAAGACCTTTAACACCCAAAATGTTAGCCCAGCACTGCCAAGCCCGCCACTAGACCATGTTCTTAAGAGCAACATCTACAAGTCTTAAATACCTCCAAGGATGGCAACTCAACCACTTCCCTGGGCAGCCTGTTCCAGTGTATGACAACCCTTTGGTAAAAATATTTTTCCTAATATACAATTGAAACATCCCTGGCACAACTTGAGACCATTTCCTCAAGGCTTGTTACTTGTGGACAGGAAGTATCTCAGACACTTTTTGTCCCAAGATCTTGTTTTCAGCTTTGGCACGTATCCTGTGATCAGACACAGTCACCCTGAGCAAAAGGATCCCCTGCAGCTCCCTGCAAAGGGCCCACACTCACTGTGGCAATACACCATCTATAGAAATGACTAGAAAATGTAACATTTTCTCTGATAGGTATTTGTAAATCGTTATTTTTTGAGTTTCATAACTCATTCAAATACAGAATTCTCGTGAAAAAAACTCACAGTTTTCTTCTGGTTTTTTGTATCCCTCTACTCAGGCAAATCACTGAGCAATTGTCACTCATTCCCTGAAGTGACCATAATATTTTTACTAAAACTGATATGAATTTTTTCAGGCAAAACCTGAAAATATCTAGCACTGAAGTATTCTGAAAAAAAAGCATTAAAGTGTAATAATTATAAGAACCTAAAACAAGGTCTAATAAGGGCTTTCTTGTTTGGGCATTCTTGTTTGACACCTTTAATATATAATAATTCTAGGTAGAATTCAAAAACGTTTAAGTGATTTTAAGAAGAAAAAGAGTTAGAAAAGAAAAAAAACATTTTGAAGAACATTTTGACATTTGAATTAAAACATATTTTAATGACAATGTTTTAATGACCATTTATTCCCCTAGTCTTGAAGTAGGTATTTTAATTCACTGCTAAATTAAGAAAAATAGTTTAAAAACCTAAACCAAAACAAGAACAAGAAAAAATCCAACCTCGAGGCTATTATTCTCCCTCAATATAACAACGAAAAATTCCATGTGAATAAACAAAAATATTTGAATTCTGGACACAAAAGAACTCAGAAAGTTGCATTTTAATTTGTCCCTTCCTTGTCTAGGGAGACCCTTTCAAGGTCATTTGCAATTAGAAAAGCTTTGAACTCTTTCATTGAGGGAGAGAAAAAAACAAAGAAAATAATTACCTCAGCAGCACTTTGAAAAGACTGTGTAATGCATCTGGGTTGAAGGTCTTATCTTGAACCATCACTCCAGATCCACATCTTTGGATCTAGTTGCCATTTAAGAGACAAAGAATTAATCGACTTGCCATCATAGCATGAGAAAAGACTGATTCTGCTTTTCAAATGCTTTTAATTTGACCCTGAGGAAGGTATTTAGAGGGATGCATCAAAATGTGATTTATGTGTCTCAACACCTTTGAGGGCAAAAGGTCCAGATATTGAAAGGTGCATGGATTACTGGTGAAGCAGATAGTTGCTTCCAGGAGATAAGGATGAAACTCAGTCCTGAAAAGCAGAAACCTCACAAGGTTCCTTTCAGCATTGTTTGATATCAACACATAATTATAAAATTTCGTACTAAAAAACAAAAGGGAATAAAACACACAAATTGCAAAAGGATTTGCAAACAAATATGTTGCTACTCTTTTTTTAAATGTGTCAGTATTTTTACAGTGTAAAAATAATTAATACATACAAGGGGAGCAGACGGTTGAATCCATTTGAAAATTACATTTAAAGTAAGCAATATACTTTATTATCAATTATTCTATTTGCCCAGGCCACAGCAATGGTTTGAGTCCCTGATGACAACCTGTCTCCAGCCCTGCTGTGTTTCATGGAGCAGCAGACAAGGCTCTGCTCCTCAGACCCTGCAGACATGAAGAGCCACAGCCACATCCTTGGTCACAGGAGCCTGGTGACAGCTCTGCTCAGCCTTTGCCAGCCTGGGCTGGGCCAACCCTGCCCACCCATCTCAGGAAAGCCAAAATTCAAGGGTGCCTGCAAAGGAATGGGTTAAGGGGACCCTTCTACATTAAGAATAAAGATGCATATCACAGCCTGAAAACACTGGAGAGGTACAATATATGCCCTCAAGCTTTGTTCTTTCCTGTCCCTTCAGAGGTGCTTTTTATAGGGTTGGTATATTTTTTTGTAAGTGAAATAGGGTAAGCCTGATTTGCATAGTGCTATTTATCACTACAGATCCTCTGCAGAAATTCAGAGAAACTCAAAGAAACCCTAGGGCTATCTGTTCTCAGCCATTACAAGCCCCTAAATGCTGTACAGAATTCCATTACAAGCACAAATATCAAATGTATTTTTATCAAATGTTCCAGTTTTTGTTACTGTCACCATGTGTGGTGGGTTAAATATAGCTGCACAGGAGGTGCCCACCAAAGCCACCTGTACCCTCCTCAGCCAGACAAGAGAGAGAATGTAGTTAAAGGCTCATGGATGGAGATAAGGACAAGAAGAGATCAGTTAGTAGTTACCATCATGGGTAAAACAGACCTGGGGAAAATTAAGTTATTACCAATCAAAGCAAAGTAAAGAAAAAAGAAACAAACCCAAAACTTGAAAGGCCTTCCCTCCACTCCTTCCCTCCTCTCTAGCTTAACTTTACTCCTGAATTTTGTCTCTCCTGCCCACCAGCAGCACCAGGGGATGTGGAATGGGATCCCTCCTATGACAAAGTTCTCTATGAACTTCTCCATCATGAGTCCTTCCCACAGACTGCAGTTCTTCAATAACTGCTCCAGCATGGGTCCCTTCCATGGAGTGCACTCCTCCAGGAACAGCCTGCTCCAGTGTGGCTGCCTTCCACACAGTACTGCCAGCAAACCTGCTCCCTCAGGGGCTCCCCGAGGCCACAGGTCCTGCTGGGACCCTGCTCCAGTGCAGGCTTCCCATGGGGTCACAGCCTCCTTTGGGCATCCTCTGCTTTCATTTGGGATCCTCCACTGGCTGCAGCTGGATCTATCTATAAATATTTGTGAAAAATCACATGTATGTGTTGCAAGGGTCCCTAATTAATAGGAGGCTGGACAGAGCAGACTGACACGTCTGAACCAATGTGGTTATCATGTCGCTCTCCCCTTTATTGTTTACGCAGTGACTTTTGTACATTCACAACTTAGTTGACATTACAGGTCACACAAAGTATGCAAACAATCTCTGTCTTAAGGTGGTTAAAGTATCAGAGCTACAATTCTGCATATCAAACCTCACTATTGCCTGGAACACCTTAATGTCAGAAGGGAATTTTTCCTGTGTCACAGAGGCCCGCAGGCCCAAGGGGCCCAAGGGGCCCGCAGGCCTCAGGGCTCAGGCTGGGATTGCTCACCCTGTCTTTGCTCCTGCAACATCTGTGTTTCATTTTGTGTGCTAAGAGAAATCACGGTGCAACAGACATAACTTAAACCTTCTTAAATGTTTTAAACTGTCCAATTTAAATTTTAAACTTAAAATTATTTTAATAGTTTTTTTGGCAAAACATAAATTTTCACCCTTTCTAGTGTCTGTTTTCTGGCTTTCAATTGAAAAATAAATTATATTGATATATTTTAACACAGACATTAACAGGATGTTCTGCAGAAAGACAGATTTTTATGATATATTAAGCTCAGATCTAAGAAAGTGGTTAAAATCAAGACCACAGAAGAGGCATCAGGATGATATTCCCTTGCCTGCAGTGTGCACTTGAAGCCTTTTCAAGACTGTTCTGCTCTTTCTCTCTGGTATATGCATTCAGAAAAAGTATCCACCTACAACGATGAGTTTAAGAGATTTTCAGTCTCTCATGTGGGGCCTAGTGACTCCTGCTAGACTAACATGAGAAAAACTCCATTATTTAAACAATCAGTTGCACTGTGATACTTATGACATCAATTTATATAAATCACTTTTCTTTGAGAGAGGTAATACAAATAAATATTTTACAAAGTGGGTGCTTTGAATCAACTCACAGCATTTAGGTGTGCACCATTTAAATCCCTACTTTCAAGTTCTAAATCTTTCCCAGGCTTCTAAAAGATTATTTATTGAATCAAATAGCTGTGGAAAAACAAGTATCGTCTAAATAATGCAAAATATCAAACACATGGTGAATAATTCTCTTCATAAGAAGCAAGATTGATTTTACCTTTGATTATCTGTGCCACACAGAAATACTTTTTCAATTAAGGTTAAAAAAGTTAATGTTACAGAGTCAACGACTTGACAAAATGGCATGTTAATCAGGAAGTATAAACTCAATGGAATTCCACATATTATGCTTAAGGAGCTATTTCTGGAATTCCAGACAAGCAGTGAGATACAGAGACATGTTCTGGAGCACTGATTAGCCAGGCCTTTTAAACCATAACATGTGGAATGCACCAATAGCATATTGTCAGTCAAGGTACTAAAATATTCAATCACCTCTTACTTTGTTTGGGAATAATTAGGAGCCTAAGCAGTTAAAATGATTTTCAAAAAATATTACATTCCTTAAAGTATTTCCTTTAAATTCAGCTGAATGTATCTATTGTAACAATACTACCACAATCAGCTCTTAGCTACAGGGATGTGCTTCTTCTCCTGGCACCCAGTGCTGCAGGGACCTTGCTGTACTACCTGCTGGGACCATTGTCACCACTTAGTCCTGCTGGAACTATTGTTACCAGGTAGACAAAGTTAATAAAACTATTTGGACCCTGCTATGACTGGATCTGGATTAGCCTGGGTTCTTATCTTGGCTGAAAGAAGTACAGGATCTTAGAGCAGCTTCCCCTTCCTGAAAGGGCTCAGGAGCAGGAAGCAAGTAGGCAAATTAGAGGCTGGGAGGAAGGGACGGCATCTGTTCGTGGGGGTTTTGTGCTTGGTTTAGTGATAAATTCCCAACAGGAACTCTTGGTGTTCTATTCCCCTGAAAATCAGACAGCTTAAAGTACTTGTAAATGTTTATAATTGGAATTATCCCATAGTTGTGGTTCTTATGATCCAGACTAGGGGCAAGTTACGGTTTTCTAGACAGCAAAGCTGTAAAACAGATTAACTATTGCGAAAGTGACCTGCCAAAAAGATTCACTTCATTTGAGATTCAGTTGTTTTCTCCCATCAAAGTGATGGACATTTTCAAAGGACTATGATAACTTCAGGGTGTTATGTCTTCTCATTCCCACATATCAAACTCGAAATAAGATGCAGGAGTAATGTTTGAATAACATGTTGTCAAGTCTATAGAATTATGATCCTATAATGATGAGTGAGACATGAATATATACACAGGCAGATAATGTTGGCTGTAATGAAGAAGGGTACCAAATATAAATATTAAGAAAGAACAGTTTCATAAAAGTGAAACAATTACTTGATAATTTTATTAACTGACTAGGAATACAATCTGCTCTTTGCTTTATACTGATCACAGTGAAGTAAATTAAAGAAGTAATAGAGAGAATAAAATAAAGATAAAACTTGTTTTTCAGGTTTTTCAGGTACAATAATAACTTGGAACACTATCAAGAATATGATTAGAATATGATTGTCGTTACTTTTCTAATCTTTTACCTTGCCAAAAGGATATGTAGTCTCTCATTGTATAACAAGAAATAAGAAGATATCATGAAAAGAAAAATTATGATCATTAATTTTACTTTAGAAACCTTTTTTTTTTTTTTTTTTTTTTTTTTTAATCCCAGAATGTAGCTACACAAGATCATAATTTGGCCTCTGGTAGAGAAATATTTTAAATTAATAAATAGAAACATCTCATGATACCTGCAGTAGTAATAACCTTGCTAAGAATGACTCAGAGAATGGCTAAGAGATCATAACTCCATTTGTGACAGTGAGGCAGTATTTGATGTGCTATCTACACCCTATCACTCATATTTCAGATTTCAGCACATATGGCATTCTCATATCAGCTCCTCTACTTATTGAACTAAACTCTGCTCACTGCTATCTAAGCAGTCCTTTTAAAACCAGTGAGATTTTATGGCTGTAACTAAAATAATTTGATTACTACACCAAAGATGAAAACCACCTTTTTTGCATCATAGTAATCAGGACCCCACCTGATACAAAATTTAACTTAAAAAAAATCCCACAAAATAATGTGTGATGGAAAGACACAATTTAGAGGAAATTGTCTGTAAGAAATTGAGAATGACATACATGTCAGTATGATCATTACAGTCTCTGTGTTCCAAAGACGAGTCATGAGAAATGGTGTTATCATCCATGACTCATTGCAAACACTGGAGTGAACAAGTTGTCTTTGGTTGCAATGCAAGATGTAAGCAAAAGTATGTATTCTATTACTGTCTGTTGAAACTGTTGGGGAAGTGTTTTTTCTTTTTCTCTTCCATGACTCATCCTCCCTCCGGGGAATATCTTCTGTTAATGGGCCGTCAAAGCTCACTACATGACTGGTACAATTACATCATCCCACTGTTTGATGTTCCACACAGGAGGAGGAGCCAAGCATTCCTACCTGGATAAAATCTGAAATTCAGAACACCAGGACAACCTGTTTCCAGAGGAAGACCAAACCCATCTCATCACCACTTGACTTTAAGAAGAAAACTATACCCTTCTACAGGATCATCTCTGCTCCAACAGGACCACATCTATCACTCCAGGACTTAATTGGACTGCTACTAACACCCTGATCAAGAGGGTGTCAGGTTTTATTCTAACTCTGTCAGTGTTTTCTTTTTATGTTTGTTTGCTTTTTTGCACTACTACATTTTTATTTTTAATATTCCTAGTAAAGAACTGTTATTCCTATATCTTTGTCTGAAAGCCCCTTAATTTCAAAATTATAATAATTCAGAGGGAGGGTGGTCTACATATTCCATTCCAAGGTAAGCGCCAGCTTTCACTGGCAGATACACCTGTCTTTCAAACCAAGGTCCATCCCTTCCCCATACACACCATGCTTCAGACTTAACACATCTGGAGGACGTGTTTTAGCAATGAAAGACAATCTAAATACCACTGTAGTTTCTTTTGCACATTGCTAAGATTGCAGTGCTAATTTCTTTGTTGAATCTAATTGTTCATGCTCTGGAAGTAAGGAGTTCCATTTCTAAACAGCTGCATGATACATGAAAAAGTATAAAAAAAACCTCAAACAAATCAAGGTAAGTTTACATGATCTTTAATATGATTATCAAGCCTTTACAAGTAAGTTATCTCTGTATTTACATGGAGGAATAGAGGGCAAGCATATGATCTCAGGAAACATGCTTCTTAAATATTATGATTTTATTCATAATCTATGTAAATGGCATGGTTTTATGTGCTCCTTGAATTAATTCTTCATGCAATTATGGTTTTTCTCTCTCAGAATGTGGTAAGATGGGAAAAGGTAGAGAGAAGGAAAGCAAGGATAGTTAGAGGCACATATCTGGTGAAGCAAATTGGGATTCTTCAGTCTGGAGAAACTTTATAAGAGAAGTGTCAAGGCTGGAGCAAATAAGGAAGAATAGTATTGCCTCTCACGATTCAATATAAAGGATATGTTGAGTGGAATATAATGTGGTAGGCTGAGACTAAATTAAGGAGAGTTTAGCTGAGATATAAAGTTGCTCATGGAGGATGAGTGTTAGAAAGTAATGGAAAAATCTGCAATACTGTCCACTGTGGCTTATTACAAAGAAAGACTGTACCATGAAGTTTCTGAGTCACAGCTGTTGTGCACTAGAAGACCATCTGGAAGGAAAAAAAAAAAAAGGTTTGTGATCCACTTCAGAACTTTCAATCATCTAGCAAAATACTGGGCTAAAATATCTTTGGCTGAATGTTGTTCAGTAACATCTGATGAGATATGTAAAAAAACTTTTGTTTTTATAAATATGTTGGTTAAATGGATCAATACACTTGATGTAAACAATACACATACAATGAAATGAGAAATTTGGGTCAAAAATACTTACTAACTTATTAATATTTATAATGTTATTTCACGTTATAATATCCTGATATTTAGCTTGGGATTTCAAACTAACCCATACATTTAGTATTTAATGTGATTTTTCCTTAATTCATTAGTGAGAAGTGCTTTCTTTTTCCTAATGTGTTTAATACTTATTTGCTCTTATGACATTTCCAACCCTCCTCTGCAGTAAAAGGAAAAGCATTTAGCTAGCTGCCTCAAATTAATAGCTGTTTCTGTTTCCCTTGTGGCGAGCTTTGGTATGTTTTCTTTTTATTTATGAAATCTTCTTAATATTTTTCATTGCAAAGCAGGTTCTAATCTATGTGTTAATAACTAAACCCAGATTAGCTACCTCATTGCTGGTGGTGGATGGGTTTTGTGAAAGTTTGACATGTCAAAACAAGTAAAATGAAACAACTATAGATTTATACTGTACCCCTTTCATGTACTGACATAAGCAATCACACCTGTTCTCAGGAAGTCAGGCATGACTGTTTCTTCTATGCAATGTTTAAAAAGGAGTTGATGCAGAATACACATATTCTCTGCAGAGTGAACTAGCACTCCACACCACTGTGACTTCTAGTACCCAGCTGTGTCTGGGGTCCTCCTCTCTGTGCTGAAGTGTCACTGTAGACAATAACAAAACAAAACAAACAAAACAAAACAAAACTTATACCCAGAACAGCTTCTCTGTGTCCTTCATACTAAGTTGATATTCTCCTGGTCTAGTGGAAGGTGTCCCTGCCCATGGCAGGCGGGTTGGGACAGAATGATCTTTAAAGTCTCTTCCAACCCAAACCATTCTCTGTTTCTGTGTTAGAGACAGAACCAAAACACAAGCAGCCCTGGCTTCTGGATTCCGTTATATCACCATTCTGAGAGATTAAACTGTGCATGCTAACACATTTCAGCTCAGCTGCTTCAATTTGAATGCTCAGATTTTTCATTTAAAAAAAAATGAAAAAAAAAAATAAACTAATCCTGGAGTTTCTCCATGTATTCATTTAGACTTGCAAATAGTGAAGAAAATGTAAAAGCTGAATTCTCCATTTAGCCACAACTGACAGCTGCAAGAAGGAAAAACTGTGCATGAAGAAGGAAAAAATAAAAATGAAAAGCTTAAAACAATAGTTGAAGCTATTATGTCTTCCAATAACCCTCTCAACCACTGTCACACATGCTTTCCATCTATCCTTATTAACAAATCTAATATAAAAGATTAAAAACCAGAGACTTGCAGGATCCAAACACTCATCACCAGCTGTTTTCTGCAGATGTCAAAATTAGGACTTTCAGGTAGGTTGCCCGAACCAGAAACAACCTGCAAAATCTTGGGTCAATTTTTAATCTCCTCATGTAAAACACATTGAAAAGAAGACCTGCTTGTTTGGAACGAAAATATAACTTTAAAAACCTGCAGTGTGACTACTCTGGACAAAGAGGCACTAAAAAAAAAGAGGGTCTCAGCAGGAAAGTGCATGTCTTCAAGACAGATAAGAGCCTTCTGTTTCAAAGGTTTGAACTATCCCACTCTAAGTAAAGCCATTATGCTGTGTTCCATGTTGTGCATTTTCAAAATTAGCAAACAGGTGTAAAATCTGGTATTTGACAGCTATAGCAATGACAAGCATTGTCTTCACAGCTGTGGTATCTGGCAGCCATTGTTGCCATAAGAAGTGCTGGCAATTGAAAGAACAATTTGCATTATTTTGCAATTGCATAGAAATTACTATTGTGCAGTCACTGCAGCCATCAGTCAAACCTTTGGGCAGAGTATTCAATATCTTTTGTATCAGTGGAGACAGTAGTCCATTTGTCTTGTAAACTGGCACTTTGCATCAACTGGTTACTTAGTGGATTAGGTAAATGTGTGAACATAATCTCTGCAGCTTCGTGAGTTATGAGCTCTGCAGGCTGTTATAGTTAATGATGGAATGAGACTGGAACATCCACTGTGACCTTTCTGTCCAACCTTGGAAGAGCACAGTCTCCTGACTACTGCTTTTGGTATAAGGTTCAAAGCTGAATTTTTACATGGAACTGAGAATTTCCATATCTCCACCCCAAGACTTGAGAGACCCACAGTTATGAAGTAAAGGAAAGGACTTGTAATGCCAATGCTGAGGCAAACTTTTCCTATTTAGAGAGTAATAGTTAATTAGGACAGATTAGGAACTGAAGGAGATCAGGAACTCCCTTGAATACTTTCTGCTTTCTCATTAATTTTTTTTATTAGTGGCTTCCTGCACATTACAAAAGGGCCCCAGTATCACCTCCTTTCTTTCAAAGAGCTCTCACAATATTTTTATGCACATTTTCTGACCTAGACTTCAGTTCTAGGCATAAATCAAATTTTACTTCCAAAACTAAATTATTTTTTACTAATTAAACCGGAATTACTGAAGATACTTCTGTTCCATTGTTCCTAGAAAGATAAATATTGTTTTTTGAATATGACTTTGCAAAATCCACAAGGCCGCATAAGATTTTTTTCAGCCTTTGTTTTTACTAAAGTGGAAGACTAAAGAGCAAATTTCTAATGATTTGTTCATCAGAAAGTGTTCCAATAGAGCTATAATTAAAAACTAAGTGTTTTAAAAAGAAAATTTGTAAATCAAACTGTTTGCTTAACTTCACATTTAAATATATCCTAATAAGCAATGTATTTCCACAGTGAATCTTCCATAAATCACTTTCTGGAATTATTTATATTTTTGGAATACACAGCCTCAATACATAAATATTGTGTTTAGATTGATTTATTTTAGTATTTATACACAGTCTGTTCTTCAAGCTTCTGGGCTTTTAATTAATCTGGATTTGGGGCATAAATTCTTTATGCTTTGATTAATACCAAGCAGGTTTTATTTAATTAAAGAGACAGACTGGTGAGAGACATTTTAATCAAAAATTTCATATGCATACAGTACATCTGTATTTTTTAATACAAGCTCAGGCACATTAAAACAAGATTTATTCTTTCTCAGCTGTTTTCCTTTTTGAATTATGGCATATTTCTGGTTCATGTGAGGAGTTACCTTCATGCACTCATTTAATCCCCTGCCTCCTCTCTCCTCAGAACAGCAGGAAATATTATGAGGTGACAGGAACAAATGGAAAAAAAGGACAAAAGTAAACTAATCGCATGCTGAAAAGAAACTTGTTAGATGTCCCTGAATTTTCTAAAAGCAGAAAAGAATGTTATAAAAGCCACTGTTTGAGGAGCAAACTAATTCCATAAAAAATACATTAAATTTCTTATGAAAGGAAAACTAAAAGATTTCACAAAATAATATCATATGGTCACATCATCATTGCCTTTTCAGCCACAGATAAGAGGTTAATTTTAAAATTTTATGCATTAGTTTTTCCAAAGAGAACAACTAACCCAGAGTAATAAACGTTTGATTCAAGTTTTGTGTCTGCCTATCTTTTGTGTATACATGGTCATTAGCATAATACAATCTTAAAAACTTTTTATTTTTCAGCACATTTATTTACTGCTCAACTCTATCCATGTTTAGCTTTTAACATCTGTAGTATGAAAAAGCAGCATTTTTAAAGAGAAAGTATGGTCTTCACAGTTCATAGCACAGTTACTGTCTTTTCATTTTTCACAGAGCTGGACTCCCAATCAAGAATTAACAGGACTGTAGTTAGAGAATACCACAGTCTTTTTGGAAGGATCAGATCAGTTCAAATGAGTAGTAAGATCTATCTTTTCTCCTGGAAGAATTTAAAAAATCTGGATAGAGTTTGAAGACGTGGTTTAATGTCAAACATGATGGGGGTGGTACTTCGTTGATGTTGGACTTGATCTCAGAGGTCTTTTCCACTTTAAGAATGCTATGATTCTGTAATTCTGTGATTCTATCTTCAGTGCCATTGACTAGAACTGAACTTATAAGAAAGAGAGCAGACAGTGGCTGCAGAAATGTTTATAACTTCATTACACACATGCAAACATTTAATCAGAGGCGAAAAGGAAGTGATCCAGAATGAAGCCCCATTTAGAGGTTCCAGGAAACCTTGAGGAGAGGGGAAGGCAATGTGCAATGCAGGACAGCACTGAGACACAACCATGGGGAACATTTGTCTCTCTCTGCTCTTAATTTTTACTTGCTTGGTTTCTGAATGTATGCTGCTGTGTTCAAACCTCACGTTTTAATGAATCCTAGGTTTAGCAGTATATCATCTTTCAAAGCATACATTTTAAAGATGGGAAGAGCAAGTTTTTTCAAAAAACTGGCTGTTATATCTTCTACTGAAAGATGCTGGTTTAATTATTAGAAGTGTTGAATAGACAGTTTTCCCCAGACAAAATGGTTTATTTATTTCAAACTCAGTCAAGAACAAAAGCTGAGTTATGATAGTTTGTTTGCACACAAAGTTCTTCCTTAGTCAATGCCCAACTTAATTTTTGAACTTTTCAGAAACTTTTTTCCCCCTAATCTCACTTATTTGGGAGTAGAAAATATGATAGATGCGGATCCATTAAATCTAGACATGATATCTACCCCTAAATTAATTCATTCTATATCCCTTTATAAACAAGAAAACAAAAGAAAGAAAATTGTGACAACACTGTCTTGGTACTCATCTGTAAAGACTATTAAAACTAGCTAAGACAGTTTTCTGAGTCTAATGCAAAAGTTCATGGATCCCATCCCATTACTACAAGAGGAAGAACAGAAACCCATATTCAAAAAACAATTTTTGTTTTTGCCTTGCCAGGAGACATTTATAAATGACTTGGTCATAGGAGCAGGTAACTGCAGGTATATAACTGACAGCAGGTAACAGGACATATTATGGGCAGCAGCTACATTTTCACAATGTTGAACAAAACCATATTTCTCTAAATAAACACCAAGACTTCAAAAATCAATACATGCCAAGATATCTAGATTCTGAAATTTGGTGCCTATTTGCACCAGCAGTTACTTTTCTCCAAAAAAAACCATTCTGGAAGTGGAGGGAAAATATCTGTCAGTGTCAGTATATGAACTTTAAAAGTCTTGGAGATATTTTTTCCAAAAAATAACAAAGGTCACAAGTCTTTTTTCTTGTTTTTATTTATTTGTTCTGAAAAGGAGATACCTCCACATTACATGATTAAAAGAAATAAAATATGACCAGAGGTATCCAGCCTGCTTCCTGGGCATTCTTGGAGGTTGCCAGTGCACTTCTAAAAGCTCCACAGAAGCTGACTGAGCAAAGCAGCTCACAATCTATGATATTGCAAACAGAAAGAAAAGGGAGGTCACAAATACAAAAAAAAATTAAATTGAAAACCTCTGACCTGGATTCCCAAGGTAACAAATAACATCACTTACAAACTAAAATTCCTCTTCTCAATAACAATCAACCATCATTAGATAAATTAAAAAAAAAAATGCAGGATTAACATATCGCACAATTTAACATTCTTCAAACAGTTCATATGGGGTCTGCAGATATAATAGATTAGACTTGTGGTTAAAAAAGGGAGAATTAGCAATTAATTTCATTTTTCATTGAATTTGAGAGCAGATGTAGGGAGCTTTGTCTGCCTTCACAAACCACAGTCGCCACACTTTCCAGTTTAATGTCCCTAAAATACATTTGTGCCAAGACATTTCTGTGTTCAAATTGTGCAGTGACTTGTTTTAGAGAAAACAGCCACAGAGCTGCTCTGAATCCCTATCTCTGACATGCTCTAAAACACTGATTTATTGTGTTTCCTCAGCTGCCTCAAGGGTTTCTTTTCACATTTTGCATCAGCTTATACATGAACAGCACTCCTAAATATTATGATGCTGTAGAACAGTCACCAGTGAGAGGAGCCAGCAGAGCCTCTCAGCATTAGAAACAGAGGAGGATGTCATTGCTGCTCTGTGCTGGCTGTCACTGCTGTTGTGTCTGCTCATTGCTGTCTAGGTAAAAGTCTTCGTTTTTCTCTACAGTCACCTCCTGCAACCTCTGTACCAATAATTTGGTTGTAGGAAAGGGCTGCATGGAAATGGCTACCTACAAGGCAAAGTTCAACACCAGACATGATAGGAATGATATTTATGTTTTATATGTCATCTAATACATAAATTTCCTCTCATTATCATTCAGAAGAGCTCTGGGCTAGACCTACATCCTGTTTTCAGTGGAGGCTAAAAGTAAAGTGGCTGAACATCTCTCAGCAAGAAAATAGTCTTTGAAGATGTGAATGTTGCATAAAGATTGTTATATGTTTATTGCATCTCCAGTTTGGGTTTAACCTAGAATTAGGAATATTTCATTGTCTTCTTAGGGATATTTCTTATCACATCTTGTCAGAAATCATACGACTTTTCAGAAAAATATGATTCTTGATTTTGAAAAAAATTCCAAAGCAAGATGGTTGATGAAGGAATCTGAATGTATACTTTTCAACATAACTTCACTCAAGCTCTTGTAAGTCATATTTTTTGCACAAGTATCTTTAGAAAAACGATATAAATAATTGAAGGAGAAATAATCCTTTACAGTGAAGGTGGTGAGGCCCTGTTACTGGCTGTCCAGAGAAGCTGTGGCTGCCCCATCCCCCCTTTAAGGTCCTTTCTAACCCAAACCATTCTATGGTTGCATGATTCTATTCTGACAGCTCATGATAAGCTGAAAAGCACAACTAAAGAGTAGGTGAATAATTTGTGTATCTCAAATGTGCTTAGAATCTGCCAAAAGGAAAAATTTTTACAAGTGTCTTGCAGCTGTGTTTCTCAATTTTCCTCATAATTTTCCATGTTGGAAAAGATCCTCTATAGATGATTAAAAACTGATTTAATAAAAATTTCAGTGGAGATTGATTTGTTTTATAAGTACAACTCATATCATATACTGTGATTCATTTGAGGAGGATTAGTTGCCAAATATATAATAAACAACAAACAGTTGTGTTCTGGTACTTTGTTGAGTACTAGAAACTGAATTTATTTGGCTTTTAAAATAATATGCTAAATATTCTGTGAAGTGCAAACATTACAAAGTTCATGAGGAGCTTTCCAGAAAGTTGTCCCTATTTCCACTGAACTTAATGGAATTCTCTGTGAAATCAGACACAAATTTTGTATAAGCTTCATGTACTCAAAAGATTTTAAGAATTTTTTTATTATTCTCAGTTTAAAGCGCACTCCTCTTCACTGAGACAGTCATCTTCATTGTTTTCTTCATCACAAGAAAAGCGAGTGATGCTATTGAGGCACTTGATGTTCAGGTCAGGTTGAGCAATGAAGATACTGTTCTTTTGCTTTTAGATTCATGCCAACACCATGATCCACAGTTTTCCCAGAGTAAAGTGTACAGCTCTAAGGCCTTGCACTTCCTTCACAACTTATGTCTCTGATTTCAAGGACTTTGAAGATCATGATATACCAGTACAAGGAGTAATAAAATAGAAGGCTTTTGTTTAGTTGAGAAAAAATTGAATTTTTTATCAATCATTAGGGAACAGTGTGTTATTCTCAGGCTAATGTTTATTGATGGGAACACCTTTTGAATATTTTTAATACAAAACAGCAAAGTATTGTAACTGTTCTGAGAAGAACAGCACCACACAACAATTTTGTCTTTAGATATATATATTGTTTTACCACCCTTTTAACAGATTAACACAGGAATTTATTGATTGTATTCACAGAGAAGAGGATTTCTATATTCCAAACAGCAGTCAAACTTGCTGTCTAGAATAAAATTTTTAATTTCATTAATTACTTTATTACCACAAATCGTTGGAAGAAACATGTGTTCTTGGATGTTAATTAATAGCTCATTATTATAATACAAATTAACTTGGCAGCACTATGTGCCATATATTTGTGGAATAATGAATTACATTAAAGGGAAGCCAAGATGGCAAACAGTGAAGTGCATGCATCTATTATCTGCTTCTTATAAATGCATAAACCTTTCCTAGGGCATTAAACAGAAATCCTAATAAGAGGCATGCTAGAGTTAAAAGGAGGGGGAAAAGAAGAGTAGGGAAAAAGATAAAGAGAAATGCACATATAGCTTGAAGTTCTGAGCATCACACTGAGAAGAAGCAGCTCCCACAGGTTTTGCTCTAAATGAGTTTTCATAAAGAATGGGAAAGCTGACAATAGTGTGGGAAAGCACAGTGGTGTGGGTTTTGTGTCTGGTGTCTGAAAATAACAGTAGCAAAAGTCTCATCTCAACAGCTCTGAGCCTTCCCTTCCCTTCCCTTCCCTTCCCTTCCCTTCCCTTCCCTTCCCTTCCCTTCCCTTCCCTTCCCTTCCCTTCCCTTCCCTTCCCTTCCCTTCCCTTCCCTTCCCTTCCCTTCCCTTCCCTTCCCTTCCCTTCCCTTCCCTTCCCTTCCCTTCCCTTCCCTTCCCTTCCCTTCCCTTCCCTTCCCTTCCCTTCCCTTCCCTTCCCTCTCTCTCCTTTCTCTGTTAATATAAAGAAAATCAAGCTCAATTCATGTACATCAAAATAAATGAGTTATTCACTTGGAGAATAATCAATGTGTTCATGAAATAAATATTTTCTCCAACAGCTGCTGATTTTTCTTTCTAGTAGAACTCAAAGTCAACTTGTCACTTTCCATTCACATCTTTCCACCAGTCATGGTTTTTTCTTTTCTTTTTTTTGTACTAAAGTATCAAAATTTAGAACCCACAGCGTTCAGGCTCCCCAGTTAAAATATACAAAATTCCATTTGTTTGGCCTTCAATTCAAACATATTACTTTCTGTGTACTCATTCCTTTTTGCCTTGTCCCAGATCTCATTATTTACTTAAAACTAAATGAAAGATCTGTTTGGGGACCCTATTTAGATATCTATTTTATTCTATTTCATCTCTGTATTAAGCTCCTCATATTTATACACAGTTCTAATATTTTATAATTCACTGTTTTTATAATTGGGCATTTGTCATGAAATTTCTCTAAACTTTTATGTATCCAGAGTATTGTATCCTCTGCAGTTCTGTTCTTTGTCATATCTACTTCACAGAATTTCTACTTACTGGTAGAATTTCTAGTACCAAGAGATTTTCTACTACCATGTAGAGATTAATATCAAATTATTCTGGCCTGAAAGGTATTCTTTGTTAGTTTTTCCACTTTCTGTGCAAGCACAACTCAAATTAGGTTCATTTAAAGTTTCTTCAAAACTTAAGTACAGAAGGCATTCTGACCCATTGGCTTCCCTAATTGTTCCCCTGATCTTCTCATATTTTACCTTTCGCAAACCTGTAGTTGCTAGTTTTGCTTTTCTCTTGTTTAGCTTTTAATTTTATTGTTGTGAAATCTCCATTATCTTCTCCTGCAGGGTTGTTTTTTATTTAGGCTTTTCTCTTATATCTCTAATACTTATGAGAACAAATTTTAAACCCTTCTTCATTTGATTGGTAGAGAAATCTAGAAGCTTTTATATCCGTATCAGCAATGATATTGCATATTCTGTCTGTTAAATGTTCAAGTATTTCATAATAATCCAATTTCTAGGACTGTTTATTTCTATAAATATGACATGTTCGCAAGCAAACCCAACATTCATTGCCTATTGCAAATTTCTAACACAGTCTCAATAACTCCTTGTACTCTTGTTAGGAACCACGTAATTTCTGTTTTACCTGCAGTGCAATGTCTTACTTCTTAAGAAAAAATCACATTACTAAAAATGTTAAAAAATCTGTGCACGTTCATATAGCTGTAAAACTTTATTCTAAGTATTGGAAAGAGGATATTACCTTCAGTTTGGTCAGATTCCTGATATCACTTTAGATACAGCTGTACATCCAGGAATAATATTTTTATGCGAAGTTTGCATTTTTAGTGAACAGTTCAGCTTATGCTTCCAAGCAGTATGAAGTAAGGAAAAGAAATGCCACAGCTTTCCCAAAGTATATTTTACAGATTAATCATCCTAGAAAGTTTTTAGAAAACCAGCTGTATAGATAGATACATCAGTGACATCTCACTTTGAAAACCAAAAATGTTAGATTTTGTCTAGTTGTATGTTACATTTTTTCTTATTTATTGGGTAGAAAAGCAAATTGTCAGTGTATCAAATCATCAGGGCAGTAAGAAAATGTCTTTTTTTTTCATTATTTCAGCACCAAACAGTATTCTTCGAAATTTCTTTCTCTCACATTTAGATAGCTAAGGGAGTTATGATAAAATGTGCCTTAGAGAGATGAAAGGTACAAAAAGTCAACCTGAATACAGCCTAGGGAATGTGAAGGCTGTGAAATTATCTGATAACTCTAAAGTCTGGAACTAAAGCAATCCTGATACTATCAATAAAGGGGGTTGATAACAGTTTCACCTGTCAAAAATAGAGACACTTTCTTTGATGTCACCTTAACATGGACCTTTCATTTAAGTTTCTTTTTGCTTGACATGAACTTACCTAGGCAATTTCTATCACATTTTTATTTTGCATTTTTAATTTTCTGTCATTCTAGTTAAATTAACCTAGATGACTGAATCATTATTTTATGAAGTTCAAAGAAGTATAGTTTAACAGAAGTATTAATTTGTGGAGTAGAGGTAACCTGCAAGTGATATCCTGAATTTCAAAATTAATAAAAACAAACAAACAAACAAAATAAACAGTGAACTCAGTTCTCTTTGAGTTAGGCTTGTACATTGGAGATAAAGCACTGGTGTGGGATGTATCCATCTCAAGCATGTATCCATCTCAACAGGACAAGGGGAGAAAAATAAGACAAAAACTCCTTGTGGGTCAAGAAAAGACTGGGAGATCATTTGTGAATTATCATCATGGGCAAGACAGGCCTGAGTTCGGGAAATTAATTAAATTTATAGTCAATTAGACAAAGGAGGTTAATAAAAAATAAGAACAGATCAAATACCATCCTCCATCACTCCACTTCTTGTGGTTTAACCCCAGACAGCATCTCAACCCCACACAGCCACCACTCTCTAGTCCCACTTCCCTGAGTGGCATTGGGAAAGAAATTGGAAGACTAAGAGGGAGAAAATGCATGGGTTCAGAAAAAGACAGTTTAATAGGTAAAGCTAAAGTCATGCACACAAACAAAACTAAAAAAGGAATTAATTCATTGCTTCTCCAGGAAAGCAGGACTCCATCATGTGCAAGACTGATGATGGAAGACAAATGTCATTACACTTCCCCTCCCAGGTGTATGCACTGAGTATGACACGTATGGTGTGGGACACCCCTTGGGTCTGCTGGGGTCAGCTGTCCCCACTCTGTCACCTCCCAAACTCTTGTGCACCCCCAGCCTCCTCACCAGTGGGTCAGTGTGTGAAGCAGGAAATACCTTGATGCTCAGATGTAGGCAAAACACTGGTCTAATATCAACTTGTCTTCGGTTCACAAATCCAAAATACAGCACCACAAGAACTTATATGAAGAAAACAGTCTCGACCCCAAACAAAACCAGCCCATTTCTCCTCTTCTCAGGCTTAACTTCATTCCCTATTCCTCTCTCTCCTCCCCCAAAAGAAGCACAGGGGCATGTGGAATGGGGATTGCAGCCTGTTCAATGTCTCTGATGCTCCTTCCTCCTCACGCTGTTCCCCTGCTTCCTTGTGGGGTGCACTCACAGGAGATGGTCCTCCATGAACTTCAGTGTAGACCTTCCCATATCAAATATGCCACCAAAATACATTAAAATGCATAAGCTGTATATTTCCAAAACTGCTGGTAGTCATCAGAAGATGCAGCAAGTACTTTGAGACAGTTTTTTTGTCTACAACCTCTACCTGTCTGTAACTGCAGTGCAAACTGCTGGACTATGATAAATTTAGTGCTCAAAAATTCAGTCCAGTATAATATCTATTCCTTATTTTTTCATGTGCAATAGAAACAATTCAGATAAATATTTCATATTTTAAAGCCACAAGCTTTAAAGCACAAGCCACGAGCAAGGAATGAAAACTACCTTTGAAAACTCAGATGACGCCAGGATTCCTCTTCAGACACAAATAACGGAGCTGGAAATCCAGCTGCTGAAGTTCCTGTTCTGCCTTTGATGTCTCCTTGTTTCCCTGAAATGGAGAGAGACACAAATTCACACTCCATTAGTATGTTAGTTTATGTTCAAAAATCTGAATAAATAAATAAAAAACAGGAAGAGTATAGTAAACATCAGAATCCCTTATTCAGCACCTGCTCAAAACTTGTAAGGTAGCCGCTATTAAGCAATATAGCTTAAAAACTATTCCCTGGTGTTTATCAGCAGGAATTTCCTGATCATTTTCAACCTCCAACATTGTACAATTTCTTTGTACAACTCTCTATGTCAGCAATTTTTTACCAGAAGAAAATATTATTAATTTTATGAACAGTTTCTAGATCTCAATATAAAATATCACCTGAACAGATAGTCTCATCTCAAGTAGGGTTTAAATGAACAACAAATTTTCTAAGGAACTCCCTGATTATGACAACTCTTTCCAGTAAGAAAACTGACTTATTAAATTGCCATGTCTTGTAACATATTTTTTCAATGCCAGGTGTTTTCAGGGAAGGGATACCAGCAGCCTCTGCTTTCTAAGTCATTTAGGTATAGCTAGTGATTTGAGTCTCTGTATGAATAATTATTTATAATGTATTTAATTTCTTACAAAGAAAAGGTGAACTACATCAGTGGGAACAGGAGCTCATTCATAATTTTGAGGGGGTATAACCATTAGTGTTTAGGCTTTTAGGCAGAACTCCTAGAATATTTTGTAGGCAAGAGTAAAGTTTTGTTTCAGGAAAATGACAGATTGTTCTCCTTCAGAGCCTGGTTAAATTAAGCCAGATTCAAATCATACAGGTAAAATCAAAGCATGTCTTAGGCTGATTCTTATTATTTATGAAATTCCAGATATTATAGTTATTTTATAAGAGAACTTTCTACAGGAGGCTAAAACCCTCGATATTATCACCCTAACATAAAAGTACTTTCATTTTCTGTATTCCTATATCTGTTTGCATTTCTGAGTCTACAGACAAAAAAAAAAGCCTTCCCCTTCCAACGGCATCTTACAGTCACTAAACTTCTCTTTTCCAAAAAGCCAGGGGTAAAATCTGCCATTATCTTTTGAGTTCTCCTCATGACTGGACATCTGAAAATCTGAGTATGTTGGAAAAGGTGAGACAGGAAGAGCCTACAAATATGATTGCCTGGCAAGAGATACTAAAAATATAAAACCTGTGAGTGAAATAGAAATGAAAGCTGGTTTTGAGACGTAGGCATGGCAGGCAGGAAGACAGAGATTAGCTGGTGATGGGTTGGGTGGTACTAAAGAAAGGAGCTCGAGGGAGTAGCCCCCAAAGGTGTCTGGGAAATGGTCGATAAGAAAGTAGTCTTTAGAGTTTAGAATACAGAATGATATATATGGTAATATAGCAGTTCTCATAGGTTGTATGCAAAGTCTGTAAGTTTAGTATCTCCTGCTGGTTGGTCTATGTAAATCAGAATATTCAACACAAAAGAAGATATAATATAACAAGGACCTCACTCTCTTACATCTCTTACCTCCCTCTCTTACCTTACTCTCTCACACCTCTTACTTTCTTACCTTACCTCGCTCACCTCCCTTACCCCTGCCACCTCTCTTACCTTGCTCTCTCCTCTTAGCTCTTACTTCTTACGCTTTCTCTCGCTCTCTCTGCCCTTGGGACTTCCCTTCAGCCAAGGCTGCCGGCAGCAGTTTTCCTATTCTACTGAGGTCTGGGTTTCCAGCTGAAGATAGCTCACCTTCTCACTCCCTGAGCTACTGTAACAGCCCTCCTCAGAACATCTGAGTTTCTTTTAACCCCCTACCCCCCACAACCTAAAGTTCTTTTTTAAATTTAACCGGGCAACTGCTTACATAATATGAAATAATTAAAAAAAAAATCTGACAACAAAAACAAAGACAAGATAATTATATTTTCTAAAACTTCAGAGAGACACAAATCCCTTATTTAACAACACTTATACATGCAAAATCAGATATATAGAGAGAAGAATACGGTTAAGGAAGATAGTAGAGTACAGCATATATGGCATGTGTTTCTGGAAATTTAATTGAGTGAAAGGAAACCAAAACCCCAGGTTCATGGGTAGGAGGTGGCATGTAAATCACTATGTGTGAAACTGCTAAGATAATTAAGATGTCTTATTTCAGGTCCAAAGCTGTAAAACGTTAAATCTTCATGACTCACACTAAAATTAAGAATTTGATTTTACTATCTGTTGAAATTCTTTAGTTGTTGCAATTTGTAAAATTTCTGAATAGACTAAGATTGGTATAATTAGGGTGACACAATTCCTTCTCTTTAACCATCTTTTGTGTCATGAGTAAAGGCATGCTGATACTCTAAATCCAGTGAGAAGAAATTAAGCATAGTTACCATTAATCAAAGCCTGTTTAAAGCTTATAATTCTGCCTGAAGAAATCCAGCATTTAATAAAAAAATCACAATCTCAAATTGCAGTTTGGGAGCTGAAATTTATATATGAGATTTGCCTGTCCAAATACATTGTCTCAACCTGGGAAATGCCATGTGAGGCAGAATACTTACAGAAAAAAGCATTAATGAAATAGTAAATATGTCAAAGAGTCATAGAAAAGACCCACAAGGATCATTGAGTGCAACTCCTGGCCCTGCATTATGACAACCCAAAAAAATCACAACAAATGCCCAAGATCATTGTCCAAATGCTTCTTGAACCCTGTTAGGCACAGCCACCACTGCCCTGGGGAGTCTGTTCAGTGCCCAACCATCATGGGGTGAAGAGTTTTTTTCTAACACCCAACCTAAACCTGCCCTGACACAACTTTATGCCATTCCCTTGGATCCTGTCACTGTCCCCTGAGCAGAGACCAGAGCCTGCCCCTCCTCTTCCTCACAGGAATCTGTCACTGCACTGAGGGCTCCCCTCAGCCTCCTCTTCTCCAGCCTGAACAGACCAAGGGACTTCAGCTGCTCCTCACACAGCTTCTTCTCAAGGCCCTTCACCATCTTTGTGGCCTCCTTGGAAAGCTCTCTCATAGTTCAATGTCTTTTTTACACTGTGCAACCCAAAACTGCACACAATATTCAAGGTGAGGCCGCCCCAGTCCAGAGCAGAGCAGGACAATCTCCTTCCTTTCCCGGCTGTCCCTGGTGTCCCTAGGACAGGGTTGTCCCTCCTGGCTGCCAGGGCACTGCTGGCTCCTGTTCAACTTTCCATCAACAAGGACCCACACATCCCTTTCCAAAAAGTTTTTCTCCAGTGTCTCATATACCTCATAATTATTTCTGCTACGAAGTATATTATTTTCCAGTTATAAGAAAGTAGAAAAGCCCTTGTATTTAAGCACTGATATTTAAAGACTATTTGTCTTTAAATAAAATATCTTTATATTTCCAACCAAGAGAGATGCTCATTCTATGTCTAATGCAAATATGAAATGTTTTATATTTACCATATGCTATAGTGTTTCAACAGAAATGCAGTCCTTCTGTTTCACTCTCTCCTTTCGTCCATATATTTTCAAACAAATTTTCACTTGCTATAGAACAAGTAGACAGTGCAACCAATCTTTGACAGTAATGTTGCACTGTACATGACTCAACCACTATCTGAAATGACAGCAAAAGTTAAGTAACTAACTTGTTGATTTTAGGAATCACTGGAAAAGTCAAAACAACATCTGCTTGGTCTGCCTTATCCTGACAGAATATGCTGATCCATTCCCGTTGTCTATTTTCCCTAAGAATCTTTTATGAATATGAATCTTCATTGTGTCAAGCTCTGTCACCTTAGATTTCAAAAGATATTCTGTTGCCTTGACAGAATAGTTACACAGTCCAGAGATTTTTATGTGCCATTTCTAACATATTTCTTTTATTATAATAGAATTCAACCAACCAGCTTAGATGCTATATACTGGACATAATTTTATAGAATAAGTTATTGGCACCACTTCTAGCTATAGGGGAATGTATATTTTCTCCACTTAATCAGTTATTTCCTGAAAATTATCAAAAGAATTACTCATAACTGCTCTCTTGTTGCAAGAATTTGTTTTCACCAGTGTAAAGTAGATATCAGAGACTGAAGCAGAAGAATGATGCAGCCACTCTGTGGTCATCAAAGTGATTGGATAAGACTAAGAGTAAAACCCTTACATAACAGTTTATTATGTGCTCAAAGGCAAATAGGTGCAATTCATCCCAATAAAGTGGGAAGAGGCTTATTAGCATCACTGTGTTTTAGTTACATTTGCAATTGAAAGTGATAATTTTCACAACTCTTATGTAACTGAGATTATTTGCTGCTGGCAAGGCTTAATAGTAGCCTCACTGTATTTCCACTTATTATACTAATACTTTAATTATTTCTGATAAAAATAAGACCTTTTGCTTAAATTCTGAAATAGTAAATTGAATTACTGAAACAAAGAAATTTTACTTCTTTTGTAGCTATGGATTTACTGTATTACTAGGTGTATATGTAAGTATTATTGAAATAGGCACCAATAAAATAAATGGTTTGTTTTATAGCACCTTACCAAGCACAACTCTCTGTGTTTAATATAGCTTCACAAGCACCAGACAGCTCATACATTCTTAAGGAAATAGGGGTCATTTGAACATGCTCCTATTGTTAAATCCACACTAAAATGAGCTGAGAAGGTGGAGAAGCATTTCCATGAAGAAAGCAGCCACACGTGTTTTACTCACCTTGTCTGTGTGTCTTTTAAAGGTTCTCAGTGGTAGGAATGCTAGTACATTTGGCATCTTCATCATATACATCCACATGGAAAATATAGATCATATTCCATTTACCACTTGTATTCAAAGATTTTTCCAGGATTAATTCATAGGCTTCTCATTCAGGTCTGATCTTCACCAGGAATATATAAGTTTCTCACAAGAGCATAGCTGGAAAGATTTTAGCAAGACTCTTCAAAAATGCCCTGAAGTGCAATAGAACACTCTGTATGGGACACTCCTCATCTACACTCCCCACAAAATTTTTCTAGCAATAGTGATATCATTCTTATGAAATCTCTAGCTGCTGACAGATATATGTGCCTTTAGCCCAAAAAGCAAATTAATCATTTCTGTTCTACAATTATAGAATTTCTGTAGCTATGTAGACAGTACCTTCATTTACCAGTGTCATGTATTAGATGACTGGGAAAATAAAAGTTTGTTATTGCTACATAATCCTTCAAGGGAAATAATGATTTTCAGTTGCGTTCAGTAACATAAACAAAAGTTAACACAAACTCTTCCCTTAGAGATCCAGGCAGTGTAAACAACTTGCCAGCAAGCATCCACCCTGTTTTTTACTCCCTACCTCAGGGCACCTCGATGTGGAAAAGGTTTATTGGATCTAGTACCAGCCACCATCAAAGCACATGTACGTGCTTTGGGAGAACTGGGGTACAGTTAGAGTCCGCCTTACATAATTTTCTCTTGAATTTTAAAGAGAGTATTACCAGCCTTAGTATCACGGCTTGGTTTTGGGTTTTTTTGTTCTGTGGATTTTCCAGGTGGCAAGTGTAAGAAGGGTTGAAGAAGCATTACTCTTCTCCCATCCCCAGCTGCCCTGACTCCTTTATTTCCTTGTTTATCACAAGGGACAGAATGATTTCTCATGCTGGAGGGAAGAAAAAAAGCAGCATTTTGAGGCAAACAGACTAAATTCTTTTGATGAAAGCTATAGCAAAAAAGTCTACTTTGCTATCTTTCATACAACAGTCTCAACATTCCTTATCAAGTGTTTTATCTACTCTGTGGGAAGACACACTATATCAGAGCACAGTTGCTTCTACCAAAGCTACTAGAACTCAAAATACCTTCTTTTTCCCATGAACACTTTCTGCCACCCACCAGATTTGCCAATGTTTCCAGCACAGATTTATCTCAGCAGAGTTGCCTTGCTCTCTCATAAAGGGACAATAGCTCTCACTGAATTCTGACATTCTAATGGCTTCCAGTTGGGCCTTTTTTCTCCATTTCACAGGAAATTTTCACACCTCTGAGTGTGCAATTTTTCAGTTGAATTTGACTTATAGCTCACAGATGGAGAGAGATGCCTGATAAAAACTCTCTTTAGAAGACAGTGCAAGAAAACACATTTCTGCATTGTGACAGGTTAATATTCTACACATTGATTTGTTCATAGCTCTCACGGTGTGATGTCAAAGCCTTTAGTAAATTAGAGTCAACTTCTCTGAGAGTAATGTAAGGGAATATATTCTCACCAGAGAAAAAGGGAAGTGAAAAAGTTGTTTTAAGAGGATCCTACCTGCACAAAAAGTAGCAATTAACCATGTCACTACACTAGGAACCCAGATCCCAAAGACTGGTTGTTCACAGTCATAGAAAAAAATGTGACATTGTGCCTATCTAATTTTTTTTCAAAATAATTAATCAGCATATTAAATGATCACTTTTTACACAAAATGATGTATTTAATAGAAAATCTCCCAGAAATTGAGTTTTTGTTTCTCACTCCTTATCCTTACAGAATCAATAGGGTCAACAGAAAAACTGAAGCCAGTCAAAACTAAAGGCTTACTTCACAAGCTAAAAATATGACAAAGTAAATACCAACATGTGAAAAGTAAATACAAAATTCAGAGAAGTTTCTTCAGTTCTGACTGGCAGTATATTACACATAATCAAATAATGTACAAAATACACTTCAGGGAATTTTGTCAGCACTCTTAATTGCATTGTTTGGACTATATTCCATTACCCATGCAGATTCTTGGTTTTCTTCCTTTTTTTTTTTCCTTTTTCTTTTTTTTTTATTTTTTTCTTCTCCTTTTTAGCTAACACCCAGAATCCTCCTTGTACCCTCCTGTCTCCAGTTCAAAACTCCTGTTTTCCTGACCATCTCAGTCACTTCTACTCTTCACTGATGATTACAGTCAAGCAGTTCCAGAGCCCTCTCATTCCCTCTGGGCCTGTGTTCTCACTGATTAGCTCAGCAAGAAAATAAAATCTTCTTCATATAGCAGCAATTCTTGTTAATTCATGTCAGCCTCACAGGTCTGGCTGTCATCATTCCTCTCACACTTGCCTAAGTGCATGATAGAAGGTGCATCAGTAGAGCCCATTCTGAAATTGTAGAGATGCTTTCTTTACCATCAATATCTAAAGAAAAGGGCTGGTAAGGTCTTTCAGGTATGAAGCTGGGTTTTGGCAATTTTGAGTCTGAGATTTGGCTTGGAAGCAATCTCTCAAAATCATTTGGAGAACTACTAATCCCCAGAATTTTGGATTAGGCAGAGTGATAAGGACTCTGTGATTACAAGAGGCAGAGTTTGGGACATTTTGCTTTGGTGCTGGTATTTTGTGGTTTTGTTATTGTTTTGTTTCGTTTTGTTTTTAATGGGGAAATTTCCCTTCTCACTAAGAGAAGCCAAGAAAAACAATGAAAAATATCTTATTTGAATGATTGTGGTGCACACTCTTCACACACTAGTGCACACTCTTCATACACTAGTGCATATGTGGTAAGAGAAATAAACTGGTTATTTTGCTGTGGATAAGTATAAAGTAATTTGCCACAATTAATGTTTTAGAAACATGAGATAAAACACACACTTCCTTAAAATAGTGCTATTTTATTAGTCCAATAATAGGTGCCTAGTCATGTGGAAAATATCTACTAGTGAACACTTTCAAAAATTAATTTCAGTTTTTGCTTTTTTATCTAGATATCTTTCAGCTTCTTCTTTCAATGTATTTTTCCTATTCATTTAGACAGTTTCTATTCAGTACTATGATGCTGTTTGAATGGGCAGCAAGTTATTATGAGGCTTAAGTTTAATGAATTTTTTATGATATCTTATTTTACAGTAGCCTGACAGATAAACTATATTGATGCTCCTCTTCTGTGGAAGGTTGCTGCAAAGTAGCTGGGAGCACCTTAGTCATTTCTGTAGTAGATAAAATTCTGGAAGTTACTTTCTGTGGAAGACTGAAGTTTGAAGTTTGATAGAGAGCACTGAATTTGGAAATTCTACTCCATCTATGATACTGAGGGAGCTGGGAGAGGTGCTTACTGAGCCACATGCTGTCACTTATTGGCAGTCTTGGATAGCTGGGTGACTGGAAAATGACAAATGTGATCCACATCAGCATGCAGGGCCAGAAGATTTCCAAGGAAACACAGGCCTGTCAGTCTGATCTCAGTGCCAGGAAGATTGTGGAGCTGATCATCCTGAGTACCACCACATGCCCCATTACAGGACAACAAGGGAATCAGGCCCAGTGAGCATGGATTTAGGAAAAGGCAGGTCCTGCTCGAGACCAGCCCCACCTGCTCCTATGATAGTGTGTCCCACCTTGTGGGTGAGGGAAAGGCTGTGATGTGTCTACCTGGACCTTAGTAAAGCTTTTGAGGCCATTTTCCAAAGCATTTTCCTGCAGAAACTGGCTGCTGACATCTTGGCTGGGTGTATTTTTCCTGGATAGAAAATGGCCTGGATGGTCAAGCCCAGAGAGTGATGGTGAAAGGAAATAAATCCACTTGGTGGCTGGTCAGAAGTGTGCTCCCAGGGGTCAGTATTGGGGCCAGTCCTCTTTAATATCTTAATGGACTTATCTTTTGAAAAGACATGTAAATGTGGCACTCAAGGACTTGGTTTAGTGGTGCACTGGGCAGTGCTGGGTTAGTGGTGGGACTAAATGACCTTAAAGGTCTTTTCCAACTTAATTCTGTGATTCTATGATTATCTTTTATCCATTACATGTACAGGCGTCTTTGTTGCAGAAGGTCAACCCAGGACTTGAACATTAGCCAAGGCTATAAAAGTTGAGGATATTTCAAGAGAAAATCCATTTCATTTCCTTACTCTGATCTTTCCATGACCACCTCTGATGGACATTTTTCTATCCTGTTTTGGAAAATGTTCTGCTAAGGCTATTAACATTTTTTTTTCTTTGTCTCATTAGCCTAACAGTTAGAAAGATCACCTTTAAGCTTGTCTTCTTTACCAAAATGATGTTCAATATCTTCTTTAGAGGCATAGAGACCATAAAACATAAGTTTGAACTGTATGAATACAGATACTTTCAAAGACAGTGTTCCATCCTCTAAAAAATATAAGTACTCAATCAAAGCAATTCATTGTATATAGTCTTGTACTTTGTCCAGCTGTGAAATAATAATAAAAAAAGTAAGTTTAAAGAAATGCTAGCTTAATATAACTTGATTATTTTTCATCATGTGCAAGTATCTTCTGGATTTTGAATCTTCCTGGGAATCCTGAGGTCGTGTTGACTGTTTTGGAAATAAAAATATCGATTTGATGAACAATTCAGTACTGTTTGCCATGTCGGGTAAAGATAAGGGGAAACAAAGTCTTACTTTATATCTAAGGGAAACCAAACACTGAAATATTACTTTTGCATCAGTTAGCCAAAATATCTTGGGATTTGTTGGTGACAATGAATATGTCAGGATTCTCTGTCCCTCTCATCCCTGTCCTGCTGAAAGTTATATCCCTTCCATCCTCCACCCTCCACCAGGCAGAACCCAGGAGCAGGGAAAGGGTCAGACTTTCCTGTGAGCAGCGTAATGCTGAAGGCTGCTGGCTGGCAGCATTTCTGCAGTCTCATACTCACAGATATTCACTAGCTGTAAGTAGGTTTCTTTAAATCACTTGCTCATAAAGAAGTTTCCCTAATCAAATCAAAGATCAGAAATAATGCTGTATCTGGCATATAGTTGAAATGCACTGCTCTTAGTTTTCATTCTAATTTGTAGATTGCTAACCAAAACTATTACATAATATTTAAAATAAAGTTACAAGAGGGCCTATCAACACAAATGTCCTAAATCAATAAGTCTGAAAACCTCAATTGTAATTTGACTCACTAAGTCGTGAAAGCAAATGAAATGAAAGCATTTCTGTATCCATCACCTCACTAGAAATGTCACAAAACAGATTTGGTTTTGAAAAAATTTGTAGTGACAAAATGTAGACTTAATGCAGCAGCCTCTGCTTGGCTTGTAGTGTCTTCCAAATCCCTAAAACACTTTTAGATTCACAGCGATGGATATCTAAATTTAAAGTCTAACTCATTAAAATAGAGGAAAAAATAATAATGACAATGTTTGATTACATTTTGAATATTTGGGAAAATTTGCAATCTATACATATGATTGAATCTTATTAAATAATGAAATTACTTTTAAAAAGACTAAGCACTTATAGCATATGCTTAACATTTAATTAGCTTCAGCATATTGTTACAGAAGCATCAAACCTGTCATGGCATATTTCAAAGTTTCATTTCACTAAGCAATGTTTACAATTATTTATTCAGTCTAAGTATTTTAGTGCCCTTTGGCTGTGAAAGTCTCTTTGGACTAAAAGACATATGTCCCTTTTTTCATTGCTTTTTATCCCTTTTATCGAATTTAAGGATATTCTAAAGTATTTCAAAGTTAGCTTAAGTACAATGCCTCCACTTAGCTAGGGTATGTGAGAAATTCCATCACGTGAGATGTTTTCCCCCTAAACTCAGCAGCTCTTTTCCATTCATACAGCTATTTCATATGTCTTTATATACATAGGATCTTCCTGAAGCTCTTAAGATATATTAATCTGATCATTTGAAAAAAATCTTTCTCTTTTAATAAAGTAAAATGTAACATGCTGAGGGAAGGAAAAGGCTAGGGCTTCCACCCAGAATACTGCTAGAGAACAAATGCTTTTCTAAAAACCCAGCTATTAAAAATGTGCCAGATCTGGCATGACAAGGCCCAGTGAACTCTCCTGTGACACACAGCATCCTTCAAAATTTACAACTCACTGCACTGCTATGCCCAAAATCTTGCAATCAAAAAATCAGAAATTATGAGGTTGGAAGGGACTGCTGGAAATTGTCTAGTCTGGGCTCCAGCAGGGACACCTACGGCCAGTTGCTCAGAATCATGTTCAGACAGCCTTTGAGTGTCTTTGAGGATGGAGACTCCACTACCTCTCTGGGCACCCTCTGCCAGTGCTCGGTCACCCTCACAGTGAAAAACTCTCTCCTGTTGTTCCTTGTTTCAGTTTGTGCTCATTGCCCTGGTCCTGCCCCTGGGCACCACTGACAGAGCCTGGCTCCATCCTCTTTGCATTCTCCCTGCAGGTATTTACATGCATTAATAAGTCACCCCTGAGCCTTCTCCTCTCCAGGCTAAGCAGTCTCAGCTCTCACAGCCTTTCCTTGTAGGAGACATGCTTCAGTACATTGATCATGTTAGTGGCAGTCCCTTTTCTGGACTCTCCAGTACACCTGTGTCTCTCTCTTGTGCTGGGAAGCCCAGAACTGAGCACAGCACCCCAGGTGTGGCCTCACCAGTCCTGAGAAGAGATCACCTCTCACCTGATGGCAATACTCCTTGGCAGGCCAAGACACCACTAGCCTTCTCTGTGGCAACCCTGATAGAAAGGATGTTTCCATGACAAAATAAAAAGAGGTTGGTAATGTAAGCTATTATTGTTCCAGTGATAGTACTGATTGCATATGACGTGATAGTGTTAAATATATTAATTTAACATTATCTAAGTTTCAGTCACAACTCCTCCATCCTCTACTGCCCCCCAACTGGTTTTTTTGTGAGTGGATTATGGTGAAAAGTAGTGAGCCTTAATAAAAGTTCTGGTTTTCAAAAATCCATTAGACTAAATTCAGAGGATGTTTGGGAAATTTGTTTCTAGTGTCTTACCAAAAATTCTGCAGGGTTATTATGCAGCTTCCAGGAAACCCACAGTCTCTGTTAATATTTTTTAACTTAATTTTCAGATCACTTTCACATTAATAGGAAAATTCACTGATGAATAAAATCAAGGCAAAGGCTAAAAGAGACATCTTATATCTAGTCCACTGACTAAAAGACAACAACAAAGTATTTTGATGCAGTGGACATAGAGTCACATAATTTAAAAAGTAACTTCATCAAAAGTAAGCTGCAGAAGCATAATTGCTGTAGTACGCCTGGCCTTTGATGATCACAAAGTTTGACTCCATACCTCAATACTGGAAATGTTAAAGCATTCATCTCTTACTTTTCAGGCTCCAGACTAGCAAAGTAATCAGTTTCAATAAGGGCTACCTATTCAGTGAAGCATTAAGAAAAAGTCCAACATGCTCAAGTCCAACCATGTTCAACAAAACACAGCAGCATATGTTAAACTGTCAAGAGGACGTCAGCACATGCCAGAAAAATGCCTTGCTGACTATAGATGAGCTGTTGAGGTTGGATGACAGATGTCCAGTACAAAATCTTTAAAGACCATGTGTAAGTGAGCTCCTGTGAGGTGTTGAGCACTTCCATGTTTCAGTAGATCAAAGTACCCAGCAGAGTGGCAGTTCATGTCCATGAAGCATATTTCTTTTGGAAAGAGAGGTAAGCTTGGCAGCCTTGTGTGCCTGCCACAGCTTTACCAGCCTGGATACTTTACAGCTCATGGCTGTGGGATGGTTTTCTGCACTGCAATAAGAAATGAACAAACCATAACTCAGGAACAAAGTGCTGATTTGAGCTGATGCTGATGTTTATTGATATTTTCACAGTCCTTTTATGCTGAAAAATAAAAGCTGTTTTGTGTGTTTTGTAATTTTCACCCCCAAGAAACATGAATTCCTCTAATTTCATCATTACACTATTGATACATAGTACCTTCTGGTAACCCTCGGTAACAGTCCTCCTTGTTTTAAGTAGCAGGTGTTGAGGACATGGCAAATGACTGTCTATTTAGTTTAGACCACCTAATGGAGCTTTTAGGGCTAGTCAACATTTTCATTTAAATTACACCAGGATATTGTACATGCACCTCACACAGTGAGCTTTGCTGGGAAGCTGCAGGGATTCAATAAACCCTACATTACACAATCTGTCTCTGCAGACAATTTTAATACTGAGGGTCTCGGCTGATTTTATATTTGCCCTGTTTAGCTTGGGGTTTTTACATATGTTAAACAAGTCAGACTGCATGAGCCAAAGTCATTCCTCCTTCAGCTCAGTCTTAGTCAATCAATTTATTCCAGGCGTGAACTGGCTCACTGTGGTAAGTGAGCCAGCAGTTTGTTTGGTTTCTTCGATTTTTTCCTGAAGAAAATTATAAATCCCAATCTTGAAAAGATTTCTACTTATGAAAGGGAGTCAGTGAGACTAATTAAGCAACCCACTTAGTGCAAAAATTTCAGAAATTCATTATGCTAGGAGCCTGCCACAACTAGAATCACTAAGGTCAAATGAGTCACAAAAATTTCACTACAAGGAAATGTACTTCTTACATTCTTTTAAACAAAAATGAGTTCCTACTGTCTTTGGTCATTCATTCCGTCAAAATTAATTTTTGAGTCTAAGCCATCATCAAAATAAGTGAATTTTCCTGAACACATTGTAAAGAATACAGAAGTCTTCCTTCTGTTATTTTCTGCTCCAGAGATGAGAGGAGGAGGGAAGTGTTCAACCACAGAAGGAAGGCTGAAACTGGTTATCTTCAGTTAAAATGATCTTTTAGCTGCTCCCACCTTTTTAAAGTGCTTCAATCCTTGACATTCTGTTCCTGGAAAAAAAAATACTAGGCAGCAAATTTGCATAGAACTCAGCTAGTCTGGGACAACTAGAGCTGTATAAGTAAGTAATTCCTAAAAGTATTAGTTGCCTTTTTCAAATTTTACTCTAAAAAATACTGTAACTTTATAAGTCTTGAAAAATTATTTGGCAGCTTATATTCATATGTTGATAATAATTCCTTTCCAATGGCTGAAGCTGCATGTTCAGCATAACTTCAGTATTGGCTCACAGAGGCATTAGAGTGAGATATAAGGAACTGCTCCATTCCAAGATGCATTTCAGGCTTACTGCAAAGGACAGTCCTGAGGAAGAGTCATGATTTGTTAAATATTAGATATCAATTGAAAAATTTGATAATCTTTTTTCCTTAAAGAGAACTTACATGTGGAGTCAACACTGCTTCGTTCTGATTTCAGGTTGTTGGTTTCTTCTGTGGATGGTTTTGAGATGGGGGTTTTATTTATTATTATTTTACTGTTCATTTTTTATTTTCAAAAGGCAATATTCAGTTGTCTAATTAGGGGGGTTTTAGGCCAGATTTATGCAGTGGCTAACTTCATTACATAAAGTCGGAACCTAAGTAATTATCTGATATCTAGCTTTTGCTCTTATTATACAACACCCTGCTGAATAAATTGTAAGGTTAAATTTGGTAGAATTTATGTAGCATAAATCAGTGACTTCTGTCTCTGCCACACTCCATTACGTAATCTTACCTAGAGACCAATCATATTAAATACTGTCACAACTTTGAGGAATAATACAAAAGCTCATTGATTTCCTGCTATTCTTAATAAGCTTTAGAAACTCAAAGCATCATGATTTTTCCAAAAGAGAATCTAAGAATGCATTGTGTCACCAAGTCACAGGTTAACAGGTAGAGATGGCACAAGACCTTGTGCATTGCACACAGTGTAACAGAAAGTAGAAGAATATTAAAAGAATGTTTCAGAGGCTGATGGAAAAGGAACTTTTTTTTTTGTGAAGCTGCAGAAGGAAAGTGTATGGAACTCTCTTTGAACCCTTCTAGAAAGAGTTTCTCAATAACAATCTGTTGTGTATCAGTGGTGCACTTTCATTATTTTTTTTGAACAATATAGCAATATCACGTGCTGTTCCTTTCCTCTATATTAGGACTTCTTTCTTGTCACTATCCATGAAGAAAGACATGCCAACCCCAAGATGTTTAATCATCTGCCTGGTTATCTTTAGTAGTACAGCAGATGGAACCGTTTAGCTCTGTGATGCTCATATACACAAATACATGCATTTTATAGATATTTTGAAAGGTCTCTTGGTTATTTATAAGTTACTGGTATATATGTGGAGAAAGGGAAGACAGAAGGGGTTTGAAATGCTTCACACTTTTTTTACTGATAATTTAGATAATAAGTCTGGGCTCTGGCACATTTCTATCATATTACGGAATAAGAAATTGTTATACATTGCCTGGCCTGCAGTAGCTGTGTTTTCTTGTATTTTCAACTTATGGCAGAGCTGAATTATTTTACTTTGTTTAGTCTTAAAATTACAATTTAAGTCACAGTGCATTATCTGGCATGTGCTGTGAACAGTGCAGAGCATTGTTATGTGCATGTAGCACATATGTGGAGCACAGTGCACCAGCAATTGCTATAACTCAGCTGATACATGCACACATCTCTCATGTGAGCCATTATGTCATCCACATCCTGGACTGACTCTTTTTTTGCCCAATTATAGGGTCAACATCTTAAAGGAAAGCTTTCCCTCACCACCCACCAAACAGTGCAGTCCTGTAACAAGTCTCCATCCACAGTGGTTTAGTCAACCACTGATGCACAGCCAAAACTGGCATGTGGACAGAGGACATCTTTCACCATTCTGTTCAGCCCACCTGCTCTGCTAAAGAACACACTCCTGGATTTCGAGGTGTATTTTTAAAAGCAGTTACCTTATTTTGCTCACTATTTCTACTAAAAAGAAATTTTTTTCCAACTTCCAGCTTAAGTCCATTGAAACCAGTCCATACAAGTATTATCAGCACTGTTGAAAAATAATTCTATCAATTATTTCATTGCAGGAGTTTAATTCCTTCATTTGGGATTAAGCAAGGAATAAAACTTTATTTCCTTCCAAGAAGCTGTGATTTCCTGGCTGATGCCCCATCAGCCCATGTGCCCTGAGAGCCAGCACTGTGCCTCTTGGGCAGCTCAGGGAAATCACCATCCCATCTCTGCCCTGGACACCCAGCTCTGCCCACTGGCCTCACTGTGTTCCTTAGGCTTTTCCTTACATCTGAAGGCACACTTCTGGGAGCAGTAGTTCAGCCTGAGTAAAATACTCTATGAACTGCTACCAAAGGTAAGACAAAGTAATCCTTCACAGGATAATTCAAAAATACACTAATTCGTGATAAAATCTTCATATAACAGCACAAATATGTGCAGTTGCCAAAAAACTGAATAGTGTGTATAAAAAAAATTTTAGTCTTATTCAGATACAAATTATGGCATTCCTATTTTGGTTCAGGGCTATTAAAATGTTATTAAAAGTTCAGGACAACTTTGATCAAATTTGTGCTTGCTTCATTAACATTTGTTCCGCTGCTGAGGGAAAGAAAGGAGCTCTTTTGAATTACTGTTTAAGTAGCCTTTCATTGAATTGTCTACCTCATAATGGGCAGATTTGAGGGGAGATTTTAACTGCACTATCTATTATGACAAAGGCAAGAACCATTTAGGGTCTCATCCTCCATTTATAAAAGAATTCTCCTTTCTTATACATTTATGATTTAACTGATGTGGTAGAGGAATTTGAACCCATAAAATAGGCAATATACATGACTCACTACCATTGCTAACCTCCCTTCCAGAAAGAGAAGATAGGTTTTGCACTTACAAGAAACATCTAATTCTGTTAAAAATGAGCTGTATCCTTTCTAATAGCTTTTCTTTTGCTGATCACAGTGTAGTTGTTCTTAATTTTGTTTCATCTTCCTTACAACTGTTAACATGCATGAGAATCTGATGACATATATTTTCAAAATTCTTTTTCTACCTGCAATAAGTGTGAATGCTTTTACACAGAAATAATGTGTTTTCAAGGCCTCAATTTGTGCTTAAAAATCAATTCTAATTTAACCTGCTTGTATTGTCATTTGGCTAAACCTATTTTACACCATCTTGCTATGAAAAGCCAGCCTTCAGGGCATATAAAATAAATGAGAATTTAAGGCCATGTGTAAGTGCTTTGCTGAATCAAGACTCAGTTACTAGACCATTACTGCGATATCATTATATTGCATTACAGGCTTTAACAAACCCATCATAGCTGTTTCCAGACATCTGTTCTTACGTTCCAAACATTACAAAGTTGTATCTTTAAAAAGTTATAAGAAATCACTTGTGCTACAGTCATGTTTGATTATGATTAGTAATTCAATAAATAAAACAAGAATAAGAAATAAGAAGATTCTTCCTTTTAACAAATTATCTCAGATGCTTGCTAATACCTTCTGATACTTTAAAAGAATGTGAAAGGCTGAATGGAGGCTGTTATTGTTTCCACATGTCACAGAAAACTGAAATCTTTTTCAAGCTCAATAATGGAGAGAGGACTCATGGGAAGATACTGAGGGACTGTTCAGTGCCTCTGTTATGCCACAAAGGAACACATTTACTTTTATAATTTTACAAAGTTGTGCGTGATGGATCTACGTAAGAATTCTTCCTCTTACTGGGAAAGATGTTTTCTGAAAATGGAAGAATGGGAGAAAGTTGTATGAATCTATTACAAGGATTTTGAGAAATAATGCTAGGTATAGTGAAAAAGGCAATGATACGATAAATGAAAAATATTTCTCCATTTTTACTTTTTCATGAGGCTTACCATAGAAAAGAAAATGGAAACTCTAGATGAAAACAGAAATGAAAATAATTTGTGAAATATTTTCTCTTGCATTAAGTTGTAAGTTCTTTCTACTATATTATTTAAAGTATTTAATTTTTCTTTAATCTTTAATGTAATTCTGGAAATATTCAAACTAATATTTTCTGAAATACATATTTTGGAATAGGTTTATTTTTGGCCCTTAGTATTATGTTGTGCAATTTGCATTATGATGAATACATGTAAGGACAGCACAGTCATTTGGCAACTTTGGTCTCAAAATGTGAGCTGCTTCTATGTCTGCACTGTAGTTTTACAAGTCTAATCATTGCAAGGCATATCTCATAAGTCAAGCTTGTTACAGGAGTGCATGAGAAAGGAAGCAACTTTTTTGGAAAGAAAGGAAAAAACCCCACAACTAGCTAAAAAGAATAAACCAACCACAACAAAACCCCACCAAAAACAAAAACGGAAAAACACCACCACTCACACCCTGAGTGTCTTTCTGCCCTTTTTCAGCATGGGCTCCAGTGCCACCTGGGAAAAGAATTTGAGAATAAGAGGGCACAAGGCATTCTTCTTTTTGCCCAGAACCATTGGATTTTCACAAGGCTGGCCATGCAGGTTGTGCATGAGTAAAAGTCTTCTTTGTCATAATAAATGAAATGAGAAAGAGATAGGACTGTTGTCCATGAAAATGGGAGCTGGAACATTGTCTTGAAATAAATTTTATAACATGATACAGCCTCACTGGGCACGTCCTAAAACATCCCCAACAGATTTGCTTTAGCTAACATCTTTTTGATCAAAGATATAGCCATTTCAAAGTAATGTACTCTGATAGAGATTCTATCTCTTAGAACTAGAAAAGACGTTTGATCATCTTTACTTTGTCTTGCTTGAAAACCCAAAGATTTCAGTTTAAGTTTCAATTTATGCTGTAAGTACAGGGAAAAGAACATATCTGTTTTTATATTGCAACATCAATAAAAGCAGAAAATATGCATTCTTTGGTTAAGGGATAATATTCTGTTTATAACAAAATCTCTGGGACTTTGGGAATTGGATTTCAATTGAGAAGAATCTAGCCCCTAATAAGCCAAAAGCAAGATACATCTTTGTCAGGAATTTTTTAGTGTTTGCAGAAGTATCATTATATAAATGGAAGAGTAGTGTGCTTTTTTCATTCCTTGCATCCATCTGCATTTCTTGTTCTTGTGGGACTTTAGGAGTTAGAGCAACAGCTCAAAGGCAAAACAACAAAAGACCTGACTGGAAGTAAACATTGCATAAGGAAGTATTTTTCCATGAGAATAGTGTTAAAACACTCAACCCCAAACTATTTGCTGAAGGCAAAGTAAAATAAGAAAAGTAATAGCTAAACAAGCAAAGAGACTTGGAGAGTGGTAAATGAACTGACCTATGGCATAAGGGAAAGTTATAAAGCAAATGAGCAGATCTTCAGCTACTGAAAATCAATTTAAGCCCGAAGCTGGAAAGCTCATGCAGTAATTAAGGAAGTGCGATTCTTTTTTTGGCATATTACCTAAATTCTAGGGACTTCACTACATTTGAAAAATGTGTTGCTTAAAAAAATGGTGGCCAGACAGCCTGCACCACTTGATACCCTACACAAAATGAGAATGCAGCAGCAGTCTGAGGGAAATATGGCAGGGAGCATATTTCCTGGAGATATGGAGAGGGAAAGCCTGTAAGGTACCAAGCACTGATGAGCTGGGGAAAAAACAACTTTGGAGAGGAATAGTCTAAAAAAAATCTTCCCATCATATTAGCTTCATGTCCATATAGCCACACAGCTTCACAGTCCTAAGGCTAGTTTCTGTTCCCAAATCATTCTTCCAGGTGTGAGTAGAGATCTGATTTTTTGTGAGACTACATGCAGTGGATTTCATTTGAACTATGCATGTTTGCAGTAATCCTTCATTTCATGTTGACTTTAGTTCCCAAAGGCAAAAGACCACCTCCCCCAAACTCCCCTTTTTGACAATCGTGTCATTCAAAGGAGAGGAATATCTATGCTTTCTCTCTTGGCTGAAAAAAAAAATAGGTAAAATGTGTAAATTTTGAAAAATGAATTGAACTCACCTTCAAATTACACGTATTTTCAAGAGCTCTGTTGTTGCTGCTCCCACCAGACATATTTCCTGCTTTTTGGTGGGATGGAAGGAGAAAACGGAAAGCAATTCCTCAATGTCTAACATATAATTTGTAAACAGGCTAAATTGCTTGTGTTTTGTCTTCCTGTTTCATAATTCTTCTGCATTTGTATTCAAAGGCAACTCTTCAATGTCTTACCAGGGGTAAGATTTTGTCTTAAAATATTAATAAGGGAAAAACACATATTCCAAAGAAAGGTGTTGGTAACCTTATATCACTTCTCCTAAACAACGTGATGAAACCATTTGTTAATAATATTAAAATGAGAACAGTTCAGCCCAATGATTACTGAAAATGGCCTCAAGCGGAGCTGAAATATTGATTCAGTGGGAAGTTAGGTGTTCTTTATTACATCTTTCACTAGCAGCTGAAAACACTTACTGCTTTGGTAAATTGGCCAGTGAAGGATGAGCACAATCACAAATCCTGAAAAAAAAAAAAAAACCCCAAACCAAAAATATCGACCTGCATCCCATAGTTAAATATAATTTGAACAAATGTTCTATTTTTTATTATTTTGTAATATTGAAAGTGCATTTTTTTGACTAAGAAAATTCTGAATCAAAAGTGCTAATCTTAAAAAGGTCTTTTTTCCAAAGTCAAGCTTGGATTTCTCAGTTGATCTACTCTACAGTAAGCTTGACAGATGATATGTTTGCACTGGCAGAAGGACCAGTGGTATTTTTGCTAAATTTGTTTAAGCTATGTCAGAACAACTGTTTCCTTGCTGGTATGTTATTGTCAACAGAAGAGTTTTGCGGAAAGGTGATCCTGCTTTTATACTAACAGAATTTTGACGGGAAAACTCTACTGCTCTGCACTCCAAGTTATGTACTCATTTTCACCTCAACTGAGATCTGAATGAGAGTATAGGCAAGCAATCATTAAGAATAATAGATACGTAATTTAATGTTGTTCTTAAAACTTAGATTACATCTGAAAAAACAGTCTATCTTATCCCATGTGGTTGGTTGTTTTTTCTCTTGTTTTTCTTTTCGTTGTTGTTGGTTGGGGTTATTTTTTTTGGTTGGTTGGTTGGGGTTTTTTTGGTTTTGTTTTGGTTTTGGTTTTTAGTGGGATTTGTTTGTTTGTTTTGGGTGGGGTTTTTTTGCTTTTTAAATGTCCAGCTTCAACTGAACCAGTGTAAGGTCTTGGTTTGTATAAATCTCTCACCCCAAGGGTTGCACAAGAAAAAATTAATGTGAAGTGAAATAGAATTTATGTTGCATTAGCTTACAGTTCTCATATTTCTATTTCAATGCATAATCCTTTTTATTATTATAAGAAAACATCACACAATTTCCAACCCTGTATGACCTATGCTATTGATTATTTTGTATATCTTCATCCAAGTGCCTCATACTACTCTTTTGTACAAGGCACACAAGTGAGATTAGAGATGTTTTCTTTATATCAGCTTCTCCAAAACCCTCATGGGAAATTATGGTTGGCCATTTCCAACTACAGTGATTTCTGCCACCCTTTTGTGAATAATGCTGTTCATAAATTTTTCAGAGACAGAAATTAACAACCATTATTCCAGAACCACTTCCATCAGTTCTTTAATTAAAACTAAATTCTATAGTTCTTTTTTGTTTATGAAAAGGTATTCATGTTTAAATGTATTCTTACAGCATATCTGCTCAGTAATTTTCTTGAGAATCGAAGAGATACATGAACAAAGATGGGCTATTTACATGCTGTGTGTTAAATATTGAACATGTTCTTATTTACTTTGTCAGGTTGATTAAACTGTGGCTGTCATCTGTCTACCAGACAGAAAACCCTGGTACCCTAACTTGAAAAATATGTTCATCACAAGTGGACAAATAGTGGTTCTCCCTAAATCATTTAGAGTCAGATTCTTACAGAGCCCAGAACTGATGTGAGTGTTTGCAACCATCCTCAGATGTCTGTTCGTTTTTGGGAAATGTGTTGTTAAATGGAAAAAACAAAAAAGCAAAAACAAAAACAAAAACAAAACAAAGCAGTTGTTTTCTCACGACATTCTGGTGAGGAAATAAAATTGATGGGTTCTCTGACATGCTGTATCTAAAGAGCTGAAGAAAAAGGGGCAGCAGCAGACTGATTTCAAAATGTATACTCAATACTAATTTGCGTCAGGATATTTCATCTCCTCCTTCTTCTGTTCCACACAATCTTTTTTTCACAGCAGAAGATAATAATTAAACTACTGTGCATTGTCTGTCATTGACACAAATTAGAAAATTATGAAATAAGACTGAAGAATAGCCAAAATTAACTTTTAGAAACTCAGGATTTTTCTTTAGTTTACTGTGAATTTAAAGGAGACATTTTACTAAAGCTGAAAAGGAAACTGTAATTCCTCTATAGAGGATTTAGAAGTTTTAAAATTTGCTTTCCTCTCTACTTGAAACAGATTTCTTCCCTGTTAAGTGAAAGTCTGATAATAATATATATATGTAAAAAATATATATTTTATATAGGTGATATATATATATGTGTATATATATATATTTTTAAAAAAAATCAGTCCACTTTGATTATTTGAAAATAAATTCTTTGTGATGAAAGAGAGACAGAAACTCTCAATGGGAAGGTCTACCACTTCTGTCCTCTGAATTTGTCAGACTGCTATATTTTTAACTCAAGTGGACTACTCCTACAGCTAGATGTTGGAAGTCCTAGGATTCCCATCTGAGCCTATAATAATAAATCATGGAAATCTAGGGAGGAAAAGAGAAAAGTCTATTTGAGAAGAGGTGAAATAGGCTAATTAGCTTGTTGTATGTCTCTTGGAAAGACTGTTCTCAACGTTTCTTCTCTTTCCTACTGAGAGTTTGACCAGGAGACCTCATTTGTGTAGGGAAGAGGAGCAGTGTCCTTCCTCCTTGGCAGTAGGCTGCAATTCCCTTTTTGCTGGGGATTGGAATAACTGGAGTATCCCTAGGGTTCATCCCACTTTTTAGTCTCCACAGACAGGACCTTTAAGAGATATAGGATGTTCATAATGCATGTTTCAAATTCTGGATGCAATTCAGCAGTCTATAATGAACATATTTCAACAAATTAAAATTTCGGGGGCAAATGTAACTTTTTGTTCTAGTCTCCTCTGCAAATTTTTCCATTCTTTCATACATTGGAATCCACAATAATTCTGATTGCTTAAAAGTATGTTTACTTAGTTCTCATTATACACCACAAAAAGGTGCATTTAGCAAAGTCTTCACGCCTGTAATAGTTAAGCCAACATCTGAGCATCTCCAAGTGTGTATTGAGAAAATATCTGTAATCAAGGAGCCCATTTTTGGTTTCAAAGACAGCAAACTGAGGCACAAAAAATAACATGCTCATACATATGTAAATGCTGCAGAAAACTCTGGGATTAAATTCAAGTAGGCTCAGAGCTTTCAAAAACTCTGGGTTAGATTATCAAACAGCTCTTGCAGTTTTGGCATGGTTTCCCAGTTCCAAACAAAGAAGAGAAATATCTCTATAGTCACTTAAGGACATCACATAGTATTCTGTTAAATTATTTGACAATCCCTTGATATTAAGAGAAAAATGTTGTCATCTAGGACTTCAGAACAGCATTTTGAAAAGAATGATTTGAACTATGGGAGTGACTTAACACATTTTGGCTTCCAGGATGATGGACATTGTCTTGTATTTGGCTCTTAGTACTGGACAAGACAGGGTGAAGATGGAGGGTGAGGGTTTTAAGCTGTCCTGGAAGAACACTATGCTTGTACAGTTTTTTGAATGAAACAAAATATGCTGTGCTGTAGGAACCTAAAATACAGAGTTTGAGTGTAGCACGATGTATTGACATCCTTTTGAGCTGTTATAATACCCGGATGTTAGAAGTTTATCTGGGCCTAGATTTCAGTGTGTGAGCACAGAATTGTCTTTTGTTCCTTCTTTCCTCGTCATAGCTCATTTGTAGGTATTACTGATAATCACCAAACAAAATGCCAAATTCTTAGCTCATTGTCTGAGTTCTTTGTTCCATAATTATATACGAGAACCAAACTCATAGTTAGCTACTGCAGTACTGTGTTATCAGTGTAACTAAACACAGAAGGGAGATTTATAGCGTGCCTGATGTTACAAATTACTTACACATAAAAGGAAGAAGAAATAGCTAATAGTGGGGCTAGCTATTAAGTGTACAGCTATTCTTTCACAGCTAGGATCCCATACAGGGCTATCCACCACAGTTCAAAGCCTTCACCCACCAGTGTGTTATTTCCTTTCACATTTGTGGTTCTCATGCTCTTTTCTCTCTCCTGAGAAAAGCAGGAGCAGTGCATGTTTTGTTTTCACATTTTAATTGCCTTAGGGAAAGAATCTGCCACAGATACAAAAACATTTGAATTCATCTTTCTCCAACTGTTCTTGGAAAAGAAACGAACATGTTTATACAATACAGGACAGACTTGGCAACTGTTCCATGGATGGTGCCTTTCCACAGATCACACAGTGCCTCAGTCTATTAATGACCTAAACTCCGTTCAGCAGTGCCCTTGGAAAACTTCTGCTGCTAGCAAATGCTGAATCAGAAACACTCCCAAAACAAATCTGGTGTAAATTGACTTAATTATCTAAAGCTTCCAGGAGCCTGGGGATTTGCAACAAAGTACTTATAAAAGATGAAAAACAAGGAGTAAAAAATCAGTGCATCTTCCCATATGAGCAATAAATCTTAATAATTCAAGTCTCATGTATGTAACTAACAAGGATATTAATGCATATTAGAGGCCGAAACAGAGTTATTTGCTTACTAGAGTCAATAAAACGTCCCAGGATCAAGCCTTGGTTCATATTTCAATGGTCATGAGTAATATCTTTCTGTCTTCACTGTCTCTCAGAATCTTCCATTCAACACCCATCATTTCCATTTACTTTAGCAAGGGGATTTTTCCCTATTTCTCAATAAACCCAGTAGTAATATCTAATAACTCTCCCCATATCAATGTTGCCTATTTTGTCTAAGTCTACCCGTGTGCTTTAACTCATTTGCCTCTTTCTATACAGCTGAAGATGTCTGGATATCCAAGAGGCTGAACCAAGATGGAGCTTCATTTTATGCCCAATGGGGACAGACTGTAGGACATTTTTCCAGCTAACATCAAAGCCATGAATAGGGATCATAACTGGCACAAAGCAGGTAAATAAGGAGCTGCATTTCCCTTACTTTTAGGATAATGAGAAGCAGCATAATGACAAACAGAAGAATCCTTTGTGTATCCATGTGAGATCTACAGTCTACAGAAGGATTTCTGTGTTAAGAATATGCCCATCATATGATCTGATATGATCATATCATATGCCCATCATATCTTTTTTCTAATATAAAAAAAGGTGTTTTTTTTCATTTCGAGGACATCAAAATTACGATATTTTCAGACGTCTCAATATCTGTCTTCCCTCAAAACATACAAGTCCCTGAAAATGAATTAAAAATCCTCCAAGCCTGAAAGATTAAGTTAAAATGCTCTCATAACCCTTATCAAATATTGGGTAAATAGCTCCAAATCAAACCAATGCAAAAAAGAAAGTTAAATTTAAGAGACTGAGGGAAGGAAATTACCAAGGTGAGGTATTTGGAATAAATGGTTGATTATATTGCTTCACTTCATAACCTAGAGTCAGATTAACCTACTGAGAAGTAGTAACAAGTGATTTGAGGAATGTTTTCTGGGGCCTGTTGAGCTGTTTGGGAGGTTTTCTGTATAGTGGAGCAGACTAATGGGATGGTCATCTTTCTATCTGAACAATGCTTCATGGAAGAAAGAGGGGGCCTGGGTATGTTTGCATTTTCTGAATTGGCATCTTGCATGCACTTTAATTCTTACTGTATTTCTCTAACAGTCATGCTCTATCTTTGTGAGTGAAAAAGGCCACTAGTTGAACAACCACAACAATTCATTTCCTTAATTAAGGAGACTATTTAATGTACAGAAGTCTGAATTTTCTGATAGATATAATAAACATAGTCTTTTGCATTCCTTGAATATTCACAGTATGCCTCCAGCATGAGGTTTCTGACCCAGCCAAAAGATGAAGGGTTTTCTGATATCAGTGTTTGACTAGTCTCAAAAGTAACCTTAATAACCTATTCCACACCTCACTGCCCATCCATTAGTCCTGCTTTTATCTCCTGTCTTTAATGTCACCTCAAAGAACAATGTGAAGAAATTGATACTCGACCCTGGAGAGTAGAGTACTGCTTCCTGTTCACTAGGATGCGTGCATTTCTTGGATTTCTATCACACCATTTCTTCTCCTAAAAAGCAAATGGTACAGTCATATCATTATGCATTCTTCTTTGTAAAACATCATAAAGTGTCCAAGTGCAAGGTCCTGCGGGTGGGTTGGGATGAAGGGATTGAGAGCAGCCCTGCAGGAGAAGGACTTGGCTGTACCTTTAGATGAGAAATTGGTCCTGAGCAAACAACACATGCTTACAGTCCAGGAAGGCAACGTTATCCTGGCCTGCATGCAAAGTGGGCAGCATGTCAAGGGAGGATCTTGACCCTCTTCTTTGCCATTGTGACATCCCACCTGGATCACTGCTTCCCAGGTTTGGTTTTCTCTTTGCTCACCTGAGAGTCAGGTGGTGGTTGGAGTCTTTTGCCCTCTGAAGGTCCTAAGCCAGACACGAGAATGAAATGGAGTCTTCAAGGTCTTGCTTTTCAATGTTTCTTGTGTTGTTTATTAATTCTTAACTTACAATGTTCTCTGTTCCCAGCCGAGGTGTTCTGTTGCTCGGACACAGGATGACTCCCCCCTCGATGGGAGGTCACTGTCCTCTTACACAGATAATTATGTGTGTCTTATTTACAGCTATGTGCCAGTACCTGTCACCTGTACTAACAGGGTCATCTCTGCTCTGACCCAATCCCCTTGAACTGCTTTGGGCCACTGTCACAGCAGAAAGTGGAGGCCAAGGGAGAAGAAAAAGAACACAGGGCACTGCCCTAAATCCTCCATCTTGTTTCCCCACTCACCTCCATTCTAAGAACCCTAAAACTACAAATTTTTCTACTCTGTGACACTCTACAATACTGTGTGTCACACCTTTGTGACTTGTAATTTCTCTCTCAATGTTGGAAGTTTTTCCCATGAGCTAAAATCAAAAACAGTGTCTTCCTGGCCTCTGCCCAAGGCAACCCCCCTGGACAGACTCCAGACCTCCCTGGCCATGATTCAAACCCTCTTGTACAGATCTCAAACCCTCTTGTTTAGGTCCCAGTCCTCTCTGCCGAGGTCAGTGACCTTCCAGGACACCCAAAGGAATGCCCTGGACTCCAACAACTGCATCCAGTTCTGGGGTCCTCAGCAGAGCAAAGACATAGATCTGCTGGAATGGGTTCAGTGTAGAGCCACAAATGTGGTCTGGAACACCTCTTGATGAGGACAGGATGCGAGAGCTGGGAGTTTCCAGCCTGGAGAAGAGAAAGTTCTGGGGAGATTCTATTGCAGCCTTTCAACACTTAAAGGGGGCTTGCAAGAAAGAGGAAGAGAAACTTTTTTGCAAAAGAGCAAAGCAGGTTTTAAAATAAGAGAAGTTAAACACAGTATAAAGAAGAATTTTTTTTTACAATAAGGGTGGTGAACCACTGAAATGAGTTGCCCAGCAAGATGGTAATTATCACATTCCTAAAATATTCAAGGTCATGTTGTACAGGGCTCTGACTAACTTGGATCTATTTGTAAGTGTCCCTGCTTATTGCAAGGGCCAGAGTTGGACTAGATGATCCTTAAAAGTCCCTTCCAATCCAAACTATTCTACGATAATAAGATATCAGTTTACCATATTCCTTTGACCCATATACCCAGACCTGCACCTGTAATCAGGATTCAACTTCTGTCTTGACACTTGTGAATATTTACACAAACAAATATACATGCATTATGTATTTTTGGGTTTGTGTATCTTATAGTAGAGCTGAGGCTGAAGGAGGTTTACAAACACACCAAAAAAAAATTAGGTCTGAAAAATCCAAAGACAAAATATGTTTATTTTAAACAAATATGTTATTATAAGCAAACCCTTGATTTTGTCATTGAAGTACTTTCAGGAAAGTATATTGGACTCACAGATTATGCCTGCACAGGCATCTTCTTTAGCTAGCACCAGAACTCTTACAAAATTATTTTTACTTCCATAGAGGCTGGCCAGCACCTTCACTTACTTGTCCAAACACCTGACTATACCTTTATTTCACAACTCTCTGAGCTGATGTTCATCCAAAAATTGAAGGTTTTTAGAATAAAATTAAACAATTTACATTTGTATAGTGCTGCCCATCTGGTAATCTCAAAATGCAGAAAAACATTAATTAAGCCTCAGAAGTTGTTGGAAGATAATGAAGCTAAATATATTTCTTTAATTATTCTTTCCTTTATTTAACTCCCAGATGTGCATGGGTCCACTTAAGTTAATATTCAGACAAAATTTTCCTGCATTCCAGTCTTGGATAAGCTCTTTTTGGTCTATATAAATGCATCAGTTAGTGTGCAACTGCACAAGAGATACATTAACAATAGAGGGAAAGTTTTCCTCCTGACACAAAGATGATTTCCCAACCACCACTCTGCCAGACACAATTTCTATGGCTCGGTATAAATCCTTTTACCTTTTCTATTTTGGTTAGTAACATGCCTGGCCTTCATCTTTGGTAGCTAATGAAAGAAAAGATTTTATTCACATTAGTGAAGAAACCGAGAAAATAGTAATCCTTATATGAGCTGGTCCAGACCACATTTCACCCAGTTTTTGCCAGGAGCTGCCCATCCAAAGGAGCCACATGTGCATGTCAATTTGCAATCTGTTAAAAGTCCAATTCTCTCTTTGAAATTGTAATAGTAGTCATTTAGTAATATTACTTATTTTATTTAGAAGTGTTTAAATAAGGATTCAATGATTGTAAAAGGATAATTAAGTAAGATCTGATAAGGAACATGCAGCAAAAGACAGTTTAAATATCCAGTCCAAAGGGGAAGAAGCAAGAACAAAATGAGTGGGATTCTTCAACTCTACAACAAATTAAGTCCCTGGTCTTCTCAAGTGCAGGGTTTGAAATACTTGGATCTATGTAATAGATATAAACCATCTCCTGGTTTAATAATTGCTTTTGGGGAATCTCATTTGACTTTGTTTTTGTTTTGTAAACCTAAGCCATATTTTCTCAATTTGAGTCAAAAATTTGACTTGAGTGTCTTCAGTGGCATTACTCCAAAAGGATCTTGAAAGGACATCAGCAAAATATTAAGCAGTATCAAAGAACTTCCAAGTCACCTCTACAATGTCAATTTATGCCAATTCACCATTAAGTACTGCATAAAACAGCATCTGTTTGCTCTGCTCAGAGTCAGCTAGGAGATAAGAGATTGGCTACTGAAGGTGATTCTTGAGCTGATTGATAGAGATCACTGAGGCTTAGTTCAGGGACTACAGCCAGGTTTAAGTGACAGAAGTGCTCTCAAATTTATCCACTCAACAGAATCCTTTAAAGGACTGTAATTGTTTTGCTTTACAGACAGTAGGAAACTTATATCTAAAGCTGTGTGGGTCTTCCTATTGCCCCTGATAAATACATTAGGATTTTGAACATAAGAAAAAAAATTAATTCAATTTTGAAATAAGTAAGTCTAAGATGCTGAATGGCAATGTGATCAGATGCTACCATAAGAGAACAGCAAAAGGAACTAAACTTTGGAACCCAAGTATCTTATTTAAATATAGATCAGTGGTGGAGCAATGTGTAAAATTTAGAACATAAAGAAATAAAAGCAGGAGTATTTCACTGGCATATATCAGGGAACAGAACAAATTAAAACAGCTATTTATTAGTTTTCTTTTTATGCAGAAGGGATGATTTTTAGGGAGAGTTCAGGCTGAAATGGATTGAAGAAGGAGGAAAGCCAGAAAGTTGTTATGGAAAGAAATTACATACTACCAGTGCTAGGAGACAAAGGAAGGCTGAGGTACCTTTGAAGATACTCAGCTTAAAAGGCAACTGCTTTGCAAGCATCACTTCATTTGTGCAGATAAAGTGATTGCTGAGTTGCCTTTTCCACTTTGTCTTGCTTTAGAATTTTTTTATTCTTTTACTGTGATGGACATAAGGGTATAACTTATCTACAAAGGCAAACAGAAGGATGGCACATATTTTTGAATTGGCTAGTAAACACCATCTGAGAAAAGATGGGCTGGGGGCATATACAGGTCAATGCCACATCAGTGAAAATCCCATTGTGTAAAGAGAGGGATCTGCTTCAAATCCAGGATCTCCTGTTGATGTATCTCATGATACAGTCTGTGCCTGTGATGTGCTTTACAGATTTGTGAGCCCTCAGATGTGTAATGAGAATTCATCCTTGAAATCTTGCATTGGATGACTCATTCAGTTCTTTCTCTTCATTTAAAAGTACAGAACAAGGTGCATTCTTTCTTCATGTCCATTGCCCTCTGGGTTTGCTCTGCCTTATGCACACTGACAATCTTCTTTATGTCTTTATCTGAAGCCTCTGTCCAGCACATCAGAGCTCACTGCAGGGAAAAAAGAATGCCTTGCATTTGCATATATCCCAGTGAGTCAGAGATTTTCTTCTTCTTATGGGTCATTATGGATTTTCTTCTCTCACTCAGTCCTGGTGTGTGGTCTCCTTTCCATCCCAGTAACCCACCCCCATCCACAAGTCAGCACAGCTTTTCCAGATATGTCCTAGCCTGGTGGAACAGAGGTTTCCTAGGGACCTGTTATCCCCTCCTGTTCCTGGGCACACAATAAGCTGTCATGAGGTGTCTGAACTTGTCCTTGACCATCCTCTGAGCAGGGCACTGGAGTGTGTGTGTGTGTCCTGTTGGCCAGCAGGAACAGCTTCCCCCAAAACTCCATCCATCAGCTGTGTGAGAAGAGCAGAGGGTCCAAAGGCATTGAGCTCAGATATACAATATAGTTGGTTTAATGCCCAGGAAATAGACTATGGCTCTGTCCTTTCTAAGTTAGAATTCCAACATCTGTTATAGGACCCCATGAACAGAATTAAATGGAAATTCCAGGATATTTTCCAACTCTAGTAAAAATAGGTAAATATTTCATTTGTTACTATACATTAGGTCAGCAAAAAGACAGGTCTTATATCAGACAGGAATAAGATATAATGAATCTCTGTTTTTCAGATAAAAGGTCACAGCTGATTATTGCTGAAATATCTTAGAATTTGCATCAACTTTTCTTTTAATTTTTTACCTCACAGGGAACCTCACACACTCGTGGTTCTCTTTTTTTCTAGGATCATTTCAGAAGCACACATGAGCTGGCATCATACTATTGTGTAATTGCTGCAGCTAATTTTTCCAGTCTGTTTGGGCCTTACTGACAAGAAGACAAGCTGTTTTATTTCTTTCCTCTTTGAGGATATCATAACATGAGGAGAAAAACACCAGGCATAATGAGACAGAATTATGTTATAAATCCTCAGAGGGAAATATATTTTCTCAATATTCTTGGCACAGAACTTTGCAGAATGACCTAGTTGGTAAGTGGCAAGAAACAAAAAGTTAAGTAGCATAGTATAAACAAAATCCTGCCCTAAGGAACGTCAAACTGAAAAAAACCCCTTGCAATTATCACTTACGCATTATCCCCTTCACATTTCTCCTGTCTTTCATGCAGATATCTTTAAATTATGGAATGTCTAATTTCATTTTCCAGTGATTGGTGTAGGATTACAATCCTCTCTCTTTTTGGTTTACTTCAGCTTTGTATATTCCTCACACGAGAGTCCTAATCTAGAACCAGTCTGCCCAAAATATATTTAATTTCCAAACCCTGACATAATAATAATGTCTCATGAAGTCTAAGAAAATTTACTTTTCAATAAATAATATAAATACCTCCAGTCATGTAGTTGCATCCCAAATAACAATGGTGTTTTCATTGTACCCACTGCCACAAATTTATTGCTAAATTGTAATTTGGCTTCTGCAATAGCACTGCATAAAATGATCTCACATGAATATTCTGCAGGCTGCTTGAAATGCACTTTTAAAATGTATCTTAAAATAAAAAGTGTATTTGGGTGAATTAATCAATAGCAATAGAATAGAGGGGCAAAGGCAAACGTTTCCCCTATTTCTGTTTTAAATATCTTTTCAAAATGAAAAAAAATATCAGGACTTCCCTTACCATTATCTGTAAAGGTCAGTTAGAAAAAAGAATCAAATTTAAGCTGATGAAAAATTGAAGATAATAAAGGTTACCTCCTATTAAGCACTCAGGAAAAGCTCAGAGATGTAGCTTGTCCAGTATTCGTGTTGGAGGAATTTTACTCCTGATAAATGTAATGGCAAAACTAATAATTTGAATAACACAAGGGCAAAACCATGAGTTATTAAAAAACCTCAGACATCTGTAGCTGGTATAACCAACAAGAAAAAAGACTTCCATATGTCAGACCCACATGGTGGGACTCTTGGGGCTGTCCTGTGCCAGGATCTGGACTTCAATAACCCTGATGGGTCCCTTGCAACACAGGATAATCTGTGACTCTACTTGTTTATATAGAATAAATAGGATTCTATTTGTTCATGTGGAATAAGTTGATTGCCACATTCTTTCCCACAGCTTTACTGGTGATCTTGGATTAGATAGATCTTGCCCTTAGATGGTGCAGGGATAATGTCTCCTGCTCAGTATCCAACACAAGAGATGTTAATCAGGTTTGTGGATGTTCTTGTGTATGTGAATTAGCTAAAAATACAAAGGACTTCCTGCATATGTGTTCCACTTTGATTTGAGAAGTAGAATGGCTGTGATTAATAGAGACATCACTGAATGCATTTCCAGCAAAGTTAACACTTATTCTTTTGTCTTAAGTACAAGTCTGAGGATATATAATAAAAAATAATATCCAGAGCAGGAGGGTAGTTGCTAAGTCCACAAATTTGTGTCAGATTCTTACTCAATTTTTAGATAAATTTCATTCTCATAAAACTGATTACCTTCAAACTGGCGGAGTCAAGAGGGTCCATGGCAGATTTAAGTTTGATAAAGACTCAATGAGGTGACATTCAGCCAAAAATCATTTGTCTTTTTCAAAATTTAATATTGTTCCTGAGGCCTGTAAAATCAAAAATAGAGAAATAAAGTTACAGATATAAAACCATATCAGGGAGACAAAGAAAAGCAGAGAGTTTTCTCCAGAACCAGAGTCTAGAGCTTTCCAGAAGCTCAGGGTTGTGTCTCTGATGTGTCAAGTAAAAAAATGTCTCATCCTCAGAAGACACCATTTAGAATTGACTGCAACACAGAAGCCACTGTTCTGAGCAAGACTAAAGCTGGTAAACAGAAACTCCCTTGGACATGCCAGTCAGGGGAAGTTGCTTTATAACCGATTTTTCATTCCTGTTCTGTCTTTTCCATTTGCTGGCAGTTTTACATAATCTAGCTTTTTAAGTGATAGCAACCTGTCTTTATTTTCTCTGGTGAAGTCACTATAAGAAAAAGACTGAAGCAAATCTTTATCACCTTCCACATTGGTCCCTTAATTATAAGCAAGCCTTCTGGAAGAAGGAGTATGTTGGTCACCCATCACCCGGAGTAATCGTCAAAAGGCTTTTCTTGATTTGAGAATGGTTCAACAGAGAACAGTTGCCATCTACTGCCAGTGTTAAACTCTAGCATACATCTGTCTTCTGAAAATTGGAAGATATCTGTAACTCACCTAGTGGTAAGGATAGAGAGGCACTAGAAAATATTATCAGAAGCATCCAAAGAGTCTCTGCCATCTAAGCTTTTAAAAACATGCAAATGCCTATTAAGAATATTTCTGGTATAAATGACCCTGCTTTGGGCGAAGATTGGCTAAATGCTGTCTCTCCCAGGATGCTGTTCCATCACTTTTCTCCTTATCAGACATTCTGAAAGATCAGCACACATCTGAATACTTTTCTCTGTGTGACTTATATAGAATACTTTTCTCTGTGTGGCTTACACAGAAAAAGCCAGTCTAATATGTTGAAATAAGAAAGTAGTACATAAGCTGTTTATTATTTTGCTACTCAAACTTTCAAGATACAAATAGGATAAAAGACCCATGGATAATTAACCTTCAGGAAATCATAGAAAGGGCCAAGGACAACATCATTGAAAATACACAGGATTCTTAACTCCTCCAGGTCAATATCTATCTTTCCACAGCTCTCTCAAGCTTCATTAAGAGGATGAAAGACATAATGCAATATTTAGAGGAGCCCTGATTCTGTAAAATATCCTATTGTCTCTCTAGCTTAGTCTTATCACCTCATACTCAACTATTAAAAAAAATTCCTGTGAGTGAACTCCTCCCTCCCATATGCATATTGTTTTCACAAAGCTTTTCCATAATCTCTGAACTCTTTTGGTGTTAACCCCATGACAGATAACCAGCTTCCACAGAGATTTCTTCTTAGCTAAGATCATAGAGCTTAAGTTTGTCATATCCTACATAACTAAGCCTTCCAGCTAAAGTATATTTATAAAGCTCGAGGCAGACTAGATCCTTTCTTGTATTGTCAACAGATTCATTAAACATAATCATCTATTTCTTTCACAGGGGAAGGCTAGGGAGTCTCAGAATGTACTTTGTCCTTATATATAATCATACTATCTTTGTAGCATTAGCGAAGGACTGTATTTTTTTATTTTATATACGGCTTTTAAAAATGTGATAAAACATCTTGATAAATAGCAATAAGTAAATGAAGAAAATCCAGAAGGAGCTTACGAAATAGAGGACAAAATGAAAGGACAGGTCCAGGAAGAATAGAAACAAGGGAATTTTTGTAAAGTCCCTGTCTTGGAGGCAAGAGATTTCAGTTCTATTTCTTGTCTCTACTGCTGGCCAGCTATGTGAGCTAGAAACCTCAGCTGGCTCTTCCCTTGCCTCAGTGTAGGACTCAGCATCCCACTGCTCACCTCCTGGGTGAATAATGGCTACTCCCTGCTATGTGCAATATGAAATTCCATCCTATCAAATCACTGGCATTCACTAGGGCAGAACCCAGTTACAAAATCCAAGGTTGGCTTGTCCTACAGCATGCCTGTATTAATTTTTCTGAGTCTCTCTGAGCTTCTGGGAATTATCAGTTCATGCTGCCCTTTGCACAGGGTTACTTGGAAATTTGTCATCTGGGCTGTTTTTTGATCTCAGTGTCTTAGAAAAGCTGCAGCTATGGACCTCCTTATATAGATATTTACAGCCAGAGACTTGTGTGTGAGCTAGATGGGAGAGCTCACACTGCAATCACCAGAGATCCTGCCAACAGTTCATTGTTCAGCTCAGTGTAAAGCTGGACCCTACACTTGGTTAGTTATAACATCTGATCACAGATGCACAGGCCAGGAAAAATACCTACACTTCCACAACTTTGGAATGAGTCCATCATCCAACACACCATCCTACCTTCAAACTGTTGTCCCAGCATCCAGTCAGGTCATAAATCTCCAGAGCATTCTCCATCATATCTAAAATAAACCCTGTATGCCATGCACTGCTTTTTTTTTTTTTTTTTTTTTTTCCCTCTTCTCAAACTCCCCAGTGAGTTTAAAGCATAATAATCAACTTACAATATATGGTTGGCACTTACCTATTGTCTGTTCAGAATAATTTCTTTACTTTATCAGGTTTGTGAAGAGACAGAAAATCCAACCAGCCTTCACGAGTCTTGCAGTGTACAGCAGGAATATGGCATTTTTCTTATCTCCAATGTTGCTTTCAGTGAAGCACTGACTAAACCTATTTACATATGCCCACAAATGTCCATCAATCTCGTGACAATAAAACCCTGTTAAACCTTGCAATTTTCTTCTTTGTCTGTAAGCTTTTTTTTCCTCTTTCAAATATAATTTCAATGTATCAAACACCATATTTTTATAGCCTTTTAAAATAGCTAATCCAGAAATGTCTTGCTCTTTTCACATGGGGAACATAACTAATAGATTTGCTTTAGCAAATCTCTATATTTTTTTAAAACAACCTTAGACAAATAATATTATATAAATTATTTTTTTCTGATTCCTCTTGCAGAACCTTAATAACTGCTTCCTCTTTTAACACCTTTTACAATCTGATAAATAGACCTTCTAAAAATGGCATATTTCCCCCAGGTGAAAATGTGCTTTTCCTTCCTCTGAAGTCATAAATAACAATGTGAAAAAGACTAATTTTTTTCCCATAACAAATTTGAAGGTCATCTGGTTTAAATGTTGAAATAGATTGAAGCTGAGGACAGAAAAAAAAAAAAAAAAAAGGTGACCATTTCACCATATGTAAAAAAAATTCTCTAATGGCCACAGCCTGTACATAAATTAGGGTAATCTGGCCCACTGGTAATAACACAGGTCAAAAATTTTCAGCTATTACAACAGGTATAGCGCTGATTAATCTCACTCAAGCTAGAACACAACTTTTGGGAAGTCATACACTATGGTCCACTGCATATTACTCCAAGTGCAAGCTCCTTAGGGCAGAGACCTCCCACTGCTCAGACAGTGCTTAGTGCTATCAAATCTGGGATAAGGTCAGTCTTTCCTTGACATTAGCACAGAGCCTGTTGCTTACTTGGATTTAAGTAAGCTTACATTTTCTGTCAGACTTCTTCACCTATGACTTCTAATTCAGAATTCACTGGTGATGTGTATCCAGAATGGACCAGTCTCCACTCTGAGGATACCAAAGCACCTTGGCTTTGCTAAGCACTTCAGTAATTCACCACATCAGAAGGGAAAATAGTATACCATCAATTGTCCAGGCATAATTTTTTTAGCCACCTTGAATAAGCCACTGTATCTTAATAAAACTGGACATTACAATGGCACAATTCTTCCTTCTCCTTATGGAAAGTGTCATTAACTGGGACTTTCCCCAGATTCTATGGTATTACAACTGTATAACTTTTATAATTGCTTCAACATTCACCTAAGCTCCCTTTCACTTCCCTAATTTCAATATAATTTGGGAAGAACTTATGGAAAAAGAAATGAAAAAACTCTCTGGTATTATGGACAATGATTAAAAATTAAGGCTTGCATTTATAAGCATATCTGCAAGTGTGATAAACATTCCTTAGACCACTGTGACTGCAGTTTGAAAGTTTAAATAGACAGAGAGGTTTATTTGACCCAAAATGCTATTTCAAGTTGAGGAAAGATATTACTAATTCTTCTGAACCCAACAAACAGCTATATTCTTAAAATGAGGTTAGAAATATAATGAAATGGTTATTTAAGTGAAAATTATTCACAATTATAGTTTGTTTTCTAATTGGAAATTTTTTTGTAAGATTTGCCTGGATCTAGTTTTAAAATTCTTGTTCTAGATTTTTGACTCAGTTGTTTTCCAGGTTTTATTTGCTGAGAGAGGTTAAATACTTTTTTTTTTTTTTTGCTCCACTTGTTTTCAGTTTGGTCAGTGAATTTAAACTTTGGAAATTTTCACAGTGCTAGCTAAACACCAGTTGCATTTCAGGTATATGTATTTCTCTTTGTGGCAAGGGCAATGGGGAACTGGAAAGTATTCTGGTTTTGTCAAAACACTTTCTAAATGCAGTTCACAGGGAGCTAATTCACCTTCTGCATGAAGCAGGTGGCTCACATCAGTTTTGGGGGACCTGTTGTGTAAGGATTGAATATAATAATTTCAGTTGCAGTTGTTTGTGTACTACAATAAGGAGTCACAAGGCCACAGCAGCCATAAAATTCGTGTCCTGCAGGACAGAATTATCAACACTGCAGGAACTTTAACTCGGAGGAATGCATTTTGGAGGAAAGAAAAAACATATTCTAAGTCCAAATATTTGTATGCGTAGGTTAGATTTAAATAATTAGGCTCCATGTTTATAATTTTCATACTGAGCAAATACCTGTTTAAATCTGATGGTAACATTAAAACACAGGTTAGAATTTTCTTAAACTGAAATAATATAATCTTCATAAATTAGGTCTTAATTTCATGCAATTAAAAGCGAAGCATAATAATCTAGAATTCTCTCCTATTCAATGAGTCTTTAAAGTGATTACAGGTTTCTTACCAAATACATTGACCATGCCCACTGCATGACACTAACATATTAGCCAAAGAACATTTATTATAGCTTTTTACAGACCCGTGCAACTTTGATTTAAAGTCATGCATTCTAATATGTTTTGACAAGTAAATTGCTTGCCTTTTTTCCTTGATAGCCAACCATATAAATAATGCATGCATAGTAATAGCTAGAGCAATAATGTAAAAGTCAAGTAAGGAGACACATGCAGCATGTTAATGATAAAGGTGCTCTACCCATTTCAAACAGGAAGGAAAAATAAACAGCTGTAAAATATGTGAGAGGAGTCCAATCCTTAAGAAACCAGTTTTTAAATGATCATGGTAAGATCTAATGGATCTGGAAGGGCATTTGTTAAAGTCTATCATGAAAAAAAAACCCAAAACATTTTGGGAACCTGAAATCCTTTCTCTTCTCAAGGTAGGATTGATTCAACATGCAAAGCTGAGGCATGACTAGCAGCAGAAGTGCTTCACCAAACATCTTCCCCACAGGAAAATCCATGGCTTGACTAGGCATGGAGGCTAGCTGGAAGCTCTCTAGTCTCCATCTGAAGACCTAAAGAGAAAGAGACATCAATGATTTGCCAAATCCTATTGGTTAGATGACAGAACAAATTGGTTAGGTGACCAGCTCTGAGATTTATATGAGAGTAAAACTATTTTTAATGTACAAAACTTTTATTTTTGTGGTCTGTCATCAGTCCTTAAAAAAAAACCTTTACATTTGAACCGGGGGAATGAAATACTGCAAGTCTTTCAGAAGAGCTTGGAAATTTTCAGACAAAATCCTTTTTCCATACCTTAGGGGTCTGACAACAGAGTCATTGTGAATTATTTAGACTTTAATGAATGCTACAACCAAGTTCGACAAGCACTGCCAATTCAGCCCTTTTCTGTAAGCTACAAATCAGTTGCAGACCTGGTCTGATTTTTTTGTAGCTGCTACTTACAAGATGTTGACGGAGTAGTACAGTCAAATTTTGAAGTAGCTCCTTCAGAATTATCAGGTTCATGGCTAGAAGCAAGCAGAGAAATAATTAGATACTGTCATATACATTTAGAGGATCTTTTTTCTTTCAAATTTTTCTTAACATATTGAAATGTAATTTGGTGAAAAATTGTATGCTTTTCACAGGAAACTGGTATGTTTTCATCAGGTCATTCCTAAAAAGTATTCAAAACAGAGAAGACCCCAATTTAAGTTACTGTAAATGTGTTCAAGCACAATCCTCTACCTGAGTTTTCAATTCTCAGAAACACAAGAAGAAAAGGAATTCAGCCAATGGTTTACAGTTTTACAAGTGGGAATTTGTGTCATTTGATCTATTTAGAATATTTTTTTTCCTATCAGATTTTATTTCAACCATTGGAATACAATTCACATTGAAAAGGTAAATTTTCTACCCTCTTTTCAAAAATCTTTGATATTTTTTCTTCCTCTCAGGAAAGTCTTGGACTAAATAATTTGTATAAAACAAAAGTTCTATTATTCAAACTGTAAGATGTGGGGTTTATGATAGGAATTTGGTGCCCATTCTACCCGTAATTGGTTCTTTTTAATAAAGGAATATAAAAGAATGTGGTTTAAAATGCAATTATTATTTGAATAACACAACAGATGCAGACAAATTGTCTTTTGTTTTACATTTTTAGTAGCTGCCAGCACTCATTTCTGATCAGTTTATCAGCATGTCATTTAAATGCTCATATTTTCTCAGACAAACTCTATGATTAGCCACTTAAATACCATCATTTTGTTCTTTTAAACAATTGCTATAAAGAGAAAGTCTTTGCTATATCAGCAAAAGATTTGAACATGAATTATGCAATATGGGTGCTGCAGCTATAAATAATAAGAAAGAACTGATAGGAATGCTTAAAATATATAATTTTACTGAAATCATGTTGAAACACACATACAGCACATTATTCATAATAATGATACTTTAGCAGAAAGAATGCTTGTGCATTGCAAATCTAATCCATTCTTCCTCCTGTCCATTTCTCCCTCCAAAGGACAAGGAGCAGATGGAAGCATGATCAAAACGTTCTAACCTCAAGTAGGCTCACATGAAAATAAAATGTGGTACCACAGTGAAAGAACACAAGACTATATGATTGTTCTAAAAACTAAATATCAGAGTTTTATAAATATCACAAATGTGCTTTCTGAAAGTATTTGCTACCTTTTGAAAATCTTTTAAACAAGAGGTCTTGCATGTGTGTATGTTCATGCTGTTCTTCTTTAGATTCTCCAGAAAAATTCATTTTAACATCATCTACTCTGCAAGTATTTTCAATTATTATCTATATTTTTAAAGTATCACGTAGGTTATGTTCACAGCAGCAACTTTCCCAACCTAAATTTGACTTACTAACTACAGAATAAGCTAAATTGATCCAACAGTGGATTTCACTGATGTTCTGTTGTGGCAGCATCAAGGGGCCACTTATACTGATATCATTACTTTGTCTAATGAGGAAAATACATTTTTGCTGAACGTAATCAACAGTAGATCTCACCATGCAGCTATCTCAGCTTAACAAGGTTTCTGGTTAGACTTATAGTGAAAACTATAAAAGTGAGCTCCTACCACACTGCTGTTTAGCCAGTAAGATTTTTTTCTTTGTTTAGCATTAAGATTGTACATATATATTTATGAATGAGAACTTATTTTTGCAATAGAAGAAAATTTACATATAGTCTGCCAGATGTGTGACTGAAGAAAGAAAGTGCAGTTTCAAAAAGGAAAATTTTTCAGTCTTTAGAACAAAAATCTTGTAACTTGAAAAATGGACTATTTTTTTTTCAGGGGCCTCTTGACTAATGACACCAGAACTGAATGCAGCTTTAAACTCTTTTTTTCTTTTCTAAATAAGTTAAAATTTAAAATACAAATGGAAGATCAAACTCTTTAACATAGTGAAGACATTTCAAATTTTGTGATGTGGACCTTAAGTGGCCAAGAGCAAAATATTTGAGATAGTATTTCTAAAAGTAAAAGATTTTGCAGTGAGATGAGAAACAAGTGCTGAATTCTTTTATGACTGAGGGCTGCAGTAGGAAGTTACAGGGAAACCAAGGGAAAAGTTTGCATTTTGGAGGTGTCAAAATACCTGTAGGCCAAACCTGCTTACTGTTAAGTTCAATCAAAAAACAACAACAACAAAAATAAAAATCAGGGTTTTTTTACCATTAGTCATAGTACAGCTGAGATCAACTGAATTAAATTTAACTGATGCTTCTGATAACAATTATTTAACATCCTAAAGGGCTAAAACCATATGTGAAACTAATTTGCCACAAAATGAAAATTGCAGCATGGCCAAAAATGTTTTATTTTGATTACAAACCAGTGAGTGCAAATGCACTTTGTAAAGTAGCAAAGCCCTTAGGAGGTGTTTAAGAAACCTCCTGTTACTTGGCAAATTAGGGGGTCTAAAAAAAAAAAAAAAAAAAAAAAAAAAGCAACTGAATAGGCATAGGAGGATCAAAATTTCCATATCACTCTGCTGAAGTAATGGGAGGTCAAACTGAGCTTACTGTACCACAAAAGAGGAAAACAGCCTATGTTTTGGGTAACGAAATCTGTGGAGGAAGAAAATTAATGGAGAAATTTTTTTTGTTGTTGTTATGGAAAGCACAGAGCCCACTAAAACACAGACACTGTTGCAAAAAATTATGCTCCTTGTGTCAGTCAGAGCCTGTTCAGAACCTAAAATTGTTACAGACGTGAGAATGGATCCAAGCAAATCCTGATAGATTACTTTATGCCCAATTACTTTCTCAGTACAGCATTATTATGGTTTTTAGAGGTTTTGTTTTGTTTTTTTGAGAATTACTAATTACCTAATGAGAAAACCCCAAAAACAATTATTAACTTTATTGAATTTGATGTTATACTTTTAATTTCCACTAAGCCTTTTAGTATAAGGGTTGAGCAAAGGTTTAGGATTGTGGCTGAGACATGCCTCTGCAAAAACACAGCCAAATAAAATTTTCACAGGGGACACAAAGAAAGCATAAATGATGCATGTGATGCATTTCTGAGGGGCATAGAACTTGTGGGAACAGTCTGGCCTTGCCTTTAAAGGAATGCAGACAGAGAATTTGCAGTGTCCTTATAGAGCAGGCAGCAAGTTCTTACAATTACTACATGGTGGGGAGCCCATTCTGATGACAGTAGCACAGCTTCATTCAAGGTTGTCTGCCTTGGGCAAAATAAGGACATGAGTCAAGCCCACCAGGAACAGAGCCACTGCTATTGAGAAATCTGAGAGTTTCAGTTGCAGAACTCACACAAGTGAGTTACTCCTCTGGAATGAACTTTGCAGTGCTGCAGGATGACAAAAGCCACCCAGGCGTGTCACAGAGGTCACAGAAGAAAGCTGTGCCCATGAGGAGAGCTATAGAATCTTTCTTTAAAGCTGACACAAAATGGTATGAAAGCTTTAACCAAGCCCCCTCTTATGAGCTGGCAAAATATAATAATGTAAACATCTGCATAAAGTCCTAATATTAACCCACATGCTAAAATAATCATTTCAAGTATTGCTGTGATCGTCTATTACAAAAGCTCTCCCTTTGTTACACTCAAGATTTTCAATAAGAACTGTTTTACCAGAATGGTTAGCTTTGCTGCAAAAATCTGGCAGTAGGTGAACTCTTTTGAAGTTTTGATAATTGTTAAGCTATAGCACAGCTGAAGCTAACATGTTGTTTTGAGAATGGTAATGTGTAATTCTATGCTACTGATTGCTTATAATTTCAATTGGGAAACTGAAAGTGCTCAGCTGGTATAGCCCATTGAGCATCTCCTAAAAGATAGATCTTGCACTGAAACAATAAAAATCCAACAATGGTATTAAGAACTAGTTGCATTAATAATAATTATTACTTAATAAGCATATTTAATCTGAAGTAACTTAAAAAAAACTCCAAACAGTAAACATTACAGGAAAAAGGAGCACTGCTTCTAACTCTTCCAAACTCAAAACAGTGATTTAAAAAAAGTAAAAGAACTCAAGCCAGGTGGCATTCTCTGCACTTGTACACTTTGATTGAAGATCAGAGCCTTTGTGTTTAATTTCTCATTATTTGTCTTTCAGAGGCAATATAATCTGTGCTGGTATCTGTTTCATTTGACAACTTAATGTAGTCTCCATAGACTTACTTCAACAGTGCTATGCTGTGATTTGACAGTGTGGGTGTCATCCCCAATGACATGCACAGCCATTGCTGAGTCTGCATTTTGACATTTAAGTAGGCTCAGCTGAGAATAGATATCTAAGATGTTTATTTTCATTCACATTCTATTTTGACATTGCATCATTTTAGTAGGCCCAAATTCTTCCCTAAGTAGGTTATTCCCAACTGGAGAGAAAAAGTTCTTTGAGTTGGATGTAAAAGTTGACGTCTATTGGAGAAAATATAACTAGCGCTTCAAAAATGAAGATGTATAAGAGAGATATTTTCTGGTAAAATGAAATTTCCCTTTAACATAGAGAAAGTGCAATACCTCAAAAAGGACATGAGGGGGGTTTATTTTGCTTTAGCATTTGTGCATACAAGGAAAACCCAGCTGAAATAACTGGCATTGTTAGAATTAAATGTAAATTGTGATGTCAGAAATGGAATCATGCCAGGGGCAACATTAATTATTATAATACAGATGATTAGCATACACCATTATCTTTCCATGCATATCTTTAGGTGTAAATGTTCTTTATCTCTTCAAAAGTTTATATGCACATCCTTTTCTCTTTGTGCATACACTATAATACACCACAGGTTCATAAAAGACTTTGTTAAGAGTAATTATGAATTCAAATTCTTTTTTTCTCTGAGAAATTAATGAAATCATAAATATTCCATCTAGGAAGAGCATACAGAAGCCTCATTCTATGAACTTATATAGGCTTCAATTAATGTTAATTATGAATCTTCCAAATGAAAGCTCCATCTGCTTGAGAGTGTAGACCTCAGAATGCACCTTTCTATGCTAATTTTCACCAGAAAGTTTCCTTGTCTGCAGGCATAAACACCAGATTTAGTCAGTTGATGTACAGAAATAACACCATGAAAATGCAGTTTGTCAATGTAAGGGAAGCTAGATACTTTGATTCAATCTTCTATGAATGAGCAAAGCATTTTTAACATAGTAGATATGCATAATATATTTCTATCTATAAATACTGGTGTATTTGTATGTAGGGAATATATTTAGAGATAAGTTTATATTTTATGTATACCTTTATATATTCTTTATGCCTGCCTAAAAATCTTGAGTTTATATTACTTACTCCTTGGTGCTTTCCCAAATACTGAAACATCTTGAGTGGAGTGGAAGAAGCAGAGAAATATAATGTAAAAATTACAGACTAATTTTCTCAAGAAGAAATACTATCAGAGTCCATTATTATCACCAATTTCTTTACCAGCAGAATTTGACAGTTCAAATCACTGAAAGAGGTGGTGAGAACTGAGGTACTAATTCTTCAATATTTCACATACTGGCATAAGTTTCTCTTGCCAGCAATTACTTTTCACCACAGGAATTGGATTGCCACTGTAATTATGTGATGTATGATTTAGTGAAAATTATTTGACCTCCCTGAAAATTATATCAGCTCAAAGTCCATGCAGACCAGCAAGTAATCTTTAAAAAAATGTGCTCTGTGTAAGTCAAAACCTGCTAGATCTGTGTCTGGTATTAGCATTACAACAACATCATCTACTGGAAGTACTCAGAGGATACAATAAAGTGTCTGTTACTTCTGGAGATTCGGACCAGGGGAACGTTTAATTTTCTACGCTGCTCTGTGGACAGAAAATGGAAAGATGCCAGTAACAATCCCAAGTCAACAGAGGAATTTTACTACATGAAGAAATTAATTATATTCCTAATAATAGGAAGAAAGAGAGATCTATTTTCAGCTTTCTGTCCCTGGCACTTGTTACCTAGAACTGCAGCTAGAAATGTTCCATGCTTTAGATAGTATCTTAAAGGGGAACAAAAGTAACAGCTGATCAATGCTAAATATCCAGTACATTGGTTCTGATTACTTTATTCCTTTGTGATACTCAGCTATATGAGGAAAAAGAAACCCAAATCAACAAAACCCTTTATTTCCATGTGGTCCTCAAGCAGATCTTCTGGATGTGGAAGGGTCTTAATTTGAAATACTGACAATACCATGAAAAAAGAAGTATTATATTTATTATGCCTGTTAAGGTACTGATACATGATAAGCTCTTAATTGCAAGAGACATGCTAGAAATTGCTGGAAAACTCATGGCCATGCATTTTAGAGAGCAGTTGAAGAACCCTTAACTTTTCTTGTAGCTTGTAGAGTCCTGTTTTTGAAGGAAAAGCACAAATTGCTGGCAGGGTGAAGCAGTGGCTCATTCCAGACATTGCCTATGGCTCTACAACCCACAGGTCTGCAAACCATTCTCTTTATAGAATTATTCCTTGGTTTCAGAGGTGTGGAGTCTCTGCAGGCAATGCCTGCACCAGGCAGAATATAAAGCAGCAACGATCTCCCAAACAGACTGTGCTGTTATCCAAGGCAAAGTCCTCAAATAAGAGGTTTCTTATCCTGCCCATAGACCAGTGGCTAAAATGGATTATAACACTCCCAGTGCCTTCCATGACATCTGCAAAATTCAAAAATCTATCAAAAAATGGTGGAAGAAGAAAAGTACCAAACCATCCAAAACTATACCTTACCTTCAGTACTTAAGATTTTTTTCAAATGGAGAAAACATAGAAATTTGCACTCCTGACAGTCAAAAGCTGTGTGAGCAAGAACAGGAAATTTGAAGCCTTTGTTGCATGTAACAGCAGAACACCAGAAGCTTTTTAAAGGGGAGAGGGAATGCGTTTCATGTAGAAGAGATTCTTCACAAGTAAAGTAGGTGTTTTAGAAAAGCAATCTCTAAAAATGAGATTATTGTGGGGGTTTTTTGTGGTTTTTTTGTTTGTTTGTTTGCTGGTTGGTTGGTTTTGTTTTTGTTTTTGGTGCTTTTGTTTTGTTTTGTTTTTTGAGGTATAAGCATTTAACTCTAGCCTCTGGACATAAAGCCAGGAAGATATTTCCAAAATTTTAATAACATTGCAAACACTGGCTTCTATGGTTCTAACAGCCTCTTTGACAGGATGCAACAGAAAGCTGAAATTCTACCTGGGATATGTGACTCTAAGAAATGCCAGACTGAACATAATGAAAATTAAATCCCAAACTACAGGAAACCAGTGAAAGTCATGTCATCAGGTCCAGCCTGTCACAGTTCTCCTTATCCCCTTCATCTGCCACCTTTACAGGTGTATGCACCACACACCCATTCACAGCACGTGACAGCTGCTTACAGACATTTTAAACCATTGGCTGGATGTTAAAAATCCCCAACTGAATACTTACAGTAAGATTTCATCTAGTTTGACTGTTTTGATTCTGTGCATAGGAAAGTCAATTTACAGCATTTCACAAATTGTGGAAAAACAAACATCTCACAAATATCATAAATGTCTTCAAAACTAGTAAATATACAGCAAGTTTCCCCAGGATATCTCATTCACTCAGACTTTTTCATGAGTAAAACTAGTCAAAAACTATTATAGATATGCAATATTTTTAAATATTTGGATATATGTAATTTTTAAGAAAACTTCCATTGCTATTCAACTGTCATTTAAGAGAACAAAGGGGAAAACCAAAGCTATACTTCTGCTTTTTCCAGACTTTGTTCAGGAAAATGTTTTAATTGGAATTAGACTGGTCAAAAAAAACCCACACAGAATCTAAGCTTGTGTAGCCCCAGTGGCTCAAGCACCTCTAGAACTCCTACTAAAGTTTCAAGGAATATTTTGCTATTTTCAGCATCTTCCTGAACATTAATGTTTCCCAAGTTCGTGTATGTGATGAAATATTTTCAATGCAAGTCTTTGCTATTACTGGGAGGGCAAAAATAAGAGTTCAATTAAGGACCCTCACCAACTGGTCTTATTCTTCATCAAAACAATAATTTTGTCCATTTATTAAAATTTGTGTATGTTTGAGAGTTCTCTCTACTTTGCCTTTTATTATCCATCATTTTTTAATATTGCTTAATTTAGTCTCACTCCATCCTGAAAACAGACTGGAATTTCCAAGCGACATCATACAGGCCATGGAAATCATATCTAAATAATATGAACGCTTGTTATTTTGCAAACCCTCTAACTGTGTTTGCTTATTTACTTTTCTAGGATTAAGTTAAATGATGAAATTACTCTGACTTCTCAGGACTATTCTGTATCCCAGTTACACCTCATGCCTTCAAACATATTCTTCTTTGAAATGAAATCCTCCAAGAACCCATACCTCCTAATAACCGGAAACATGAAATCTGTACCTTGAGTTAATTTGAACAGAATCAGACTGAAAGGATCTTCTGTGGGGGAGGAAGAAAGGGTTTCATGCAAATGAGTTTATCTAGGAAGAAGGATCTATAGAAAAGGTTTCTAATTGTATCACACATGCACATACTTCTCTTATACTGTGGGACATGAGGTTTTTCCTGCCTAACCTTTGGATTGTATCTATAAATTCTGATCCCATCTAGCTCTGCTCAGCACATGTCACGTCTTGCTTTGGGAGTGGGTGGTTGCTGCCGCTGTTTCTTGTGGAACAGGATTGCCAAATCCATTATTGTGCACCTCCTACCCTGGCCTTCCTTTGCACAAAAACATGTCTATGCCTCACAGCAGGGTCAGGACAACAGGTCTGGTTTATTGTCCTGCTCCACCTCTGTGGTGGAGAGCAGGATGTTCCTCAACAGCACCACTAACCTACTGAGCACTTCTTATGACTTATCAGGCATTTCTTGGGCTCTTGTTCGGCACAGGGCACAACCTCTTTCCTACACCTCTTTCTTGATCACAGTCCATTCCCAAAAAAATTCTGTCCTGCTGTACTTTTCCCCCATTGTTTTTGCTCCATCTGTACCCAATCACCAAGCTAAACTGGGCCTTGTAGAATGTCCATGACAGGGGCACCCCTGTGCCAGGAGTGGCACCCATGGATAGCTGACAAGGCACAGCTGCCAAAGGCCCTGTGATCTGGGGAGTCTGAATGTTTCTCACCTAACTCCATTGCCTACAAAAGCCATCTCTCCTACTTGGCACTTTCTGTATCTTCGACCACCTTCTCACACTGTCATTTGTTTCATTTGCTCTGTTCAGTTTGTCCCCCATGTCAAAGGCAGCCCTGTCCAAGGGCTCTTGTAACACTCCATCCCACAGGCAGACAGCATGGCACTGAGCCACACAGGAATGCAGACAGTCAGACCATGGACCTGGATTCAGCACCATCTAGAGAACACAAGACCAAGCCTTGATGTTTGCAGTTTCTCTAAGTGCAAAAAGAATTGGTACTTGTTTCTGAACTATTAAGTCTTCTTGACCCAGTATTCTGTGCTGTCACTGACGCCTGAGAGAACATACTAATAATACACAGTGTCCCTGGAACATGTTGTCTTAACAAACCTGTATGACTATTTTTAATATTTGAGAAGAAATCAAACAATGCCAGCTAAGTATGCAACTCCACTCTGAAACCAGAAAACAAAGTAAACAAGTGTGGGTGGGAACCATTAGTCTTCATTATGGCTGAACACTCCCTGCATACCTGCCACTGCCAGGCCAGGATTTGATCCCATATTTTCTTCACTGACACACTGGTCTAACCCAAAAGCTGCACACCTATAAAAGATAGTCAGAACCAGGAGTCATGTCACCTTTGCAGAGATGAGTTTTGCGGGTACACACTGATTGATCAGTTCATCTGTGGATTCATTGGCTCCTTCCTGTTTTATAAAGGATTTCTCTTTCCTGACAAGTTCATCTGGAAAACAGAGGCAACAAATATCTACTTTGCAACATTTTCTGATGATGCTTAAAAACTGTGTTGAAAGCAAAAATGGCTGTCAGTTATCTAAGCCATGAAAAATGTGTTTTCCTTTAATTCTACTTTGATCAGTAGTCAGCATTGGTTTATTCTGTTTTTCATCTTGAAGAATTATGGCTGAAGATGTCATTCAACTGCATATAAACATTTCAAAGCTGTCCTTCATTGTTTTGAATTAATTTTTTTCAGAAATACATTTGCCAGAAACCTGTCCTGTGATTGAGATGTGGTGTTCTTTCTTGTCCCCAATTATTGCATCTTATCATTTTTGACCCCAATGCCTGCACAGAGGTTGTGTTGGGAGATATAAGCCACATTTTGCTGAGAAAATGAGCTATTTTATTACTTACAGACTTTACAGTGTGGCAATGGAATATTATGGAAGCTTCCAGTAGTTTTATGCCTTTTCTTAGGAATGCAAATTCTGTTGTTACTAATCAGAAAGTCATCTAAGCTAAATGGCACTTGATATAATTTTGGTTTACGTAGCCTGATGTGATTGCCTGAAAGTAAGAAGAAATGTTTACTGCAATAGCCTTAAAACCTCTATCTTATTTTCTAAAGTTAATAAATCACCTGAAATTTGTAATGGAAATACTAATTTCTTCTAAAAATATACTTTAAGCTTATTTCCTCAATGCATTTTGTGATAACTCCTTTTAATCACATCCTGAAAACTTTGGAAAATCACAGTTGTTTCTGCAAGAAACCAACAAAGGTGTGAAATGTATAAGAAAAATGAAAGGTCTGACCTACCATGCCCAAGAGACGAGAGAGGATGTTCTTCCTCTAATTAAATGCATCTTCAGTCCATATGATGTAAAGCAATTAATTTTTTTTTTCTCACTGACCAAGTCCACTTTTTTTTTTGCATGCTAAGGAGGCTCTGACATCCCCAACTAATTAATTTTTCTATTTTTCCCCCAAAGCTCATTTTTATTTCAATTTGCTATTGACCTGCCATTCTGAGCATCGTGACCCTGGCATCTTTATTCAAAATTAGTATTGGAAAAAAAGAGGGGGCATAACAGGAAAAAAGGCTCATCAAGAAGACTAATTATTTAATACAACTGCAAAACATCAAAACTTATTACACAAGTGTAATGCATTAATTAATTTCTTTAGCAAATGAAGAACATATGTGTGGTGTGAAGCCCACCACTTATGTTACAAGATATAAAGGTAAAAAAGTACAACTGATGTACTTTAGAAACTGATTCCATTAGAATCTAGGAGTACAGAGCATTTTGGGGTTCTTGGCCTAGAAATCACATTTAATGTGAATGAGCTCAAATTGCTCACAGGAAAACTGCATCTAAAGGAACCATATCTGAAAACACACTCAGTTTCCCCCAAATGGTCTCTTATATTTAAAAAAGATGCATTATTTAAACTGAAAATAAATTATCTGACTTGCTACATACTCAATTATAGGATAATTTGGATCTAAATTTGTGTCTCTATATAGAAGTTATGTGTGTCCATTTCTCTACTGGGTGTTAGAAGCACATCGTACAGAAGTTATCCTGACTACAGGGCTATCTAAATTATAAGCATCTTCTCTCTCTTGATTTCCCTTTTGTTTGTGTTTTTTTTCTGTTGCATGGTCCCCTGCTGCTGGGCCACACTCTCTTGCCTACTGGTTTATTCATCACCTGTGGCTGGAGTTGGCACCAGGGCTTCTTTCCTTTGAGTCAGCAACTAGAGATGCTGAGCAACAAACGAGCCTCCTCTGAACCAAAGCATTGTTTATTTAAGTACTGAGAACAAAGTATATGCTGAGAAAAAAAAATACATTTCAAAACAACCAACAGTGTAAACATATGTCTGTTTTACATAAACTCCTTGAGAAGATGTTACAGTCTGCTCAGCAGGCCTGTGTTTTTGGCCACCCTCAGGAGATCATTGAACATCACTCTGGTTTCCTGCTACTGAACAGCCATTACTGAACTCAGGAGACTGTAGTCTTTTTGAAACTGCAACAGCCTTGTAAATCTCTGAGTTTCCATTTCTAGCTTGTACAAACATTTACTCTCAGCAACCCTCAAGCATTTGGGAAAAAAAAATATAGCTTAGACTTAGTTTTGAGCATTTTTGCTTTGTTTTCATCTTTTATTTTGCTTCCTTCCCTTTCTTACCCACTTAGAATATTAAAGCACTAGTGACTTAGTCAAGGTTAGTGTTAAACCTAGTCCAGGCTCTAATCAACCTCATTCCTAGACTTCTTCCAAAAATTATATTTTATATATATATATACACAAAAATTAAAAAAAAAAAAAAAAAAAAAAAAAAAAAAGCTGCAGAAATACACACATGCCCACAGGTCTACCCTAAAATTTCCCATTGAGGTACCCATGAGCTAAACAATTGTTAAATCCCATATAAGACAGATGTATCATACATCTTAGGATATTTTAAGCAGTAAAAAGTGCTTCTGCTAAGAAAACTGGTTCTCATCTCTTGTCACACTGAGGAAACTTTTCCTAGACCTTGCTGACTCCATTGGCCATAATCAGGAGGGAACATCTCTAGAACAGAACTCCCATGTGAGCACCAATAAACACAGTAAAAATCCTACTCCAGATGACCTTAGGCCCTTCTTGCACTACAATCCTCTAGACTCAGCTGTCAAATGAGCACCTGTAAAACTGCTTGCATTCTTCATTACATTTGTTTTTCTTGAAAGTGTTTTTCATCCCCAGATTTTATCACCAACAATTTTATTTCTTCCACACTTTAATTAAAGATATTCATTAGATCTCCAGATAATGATTTTAAAAATGAAAAGACTTTTCTCCATGACATAATTATGTCAATCAGATATCCAGACCATTATACATTAATATTTATTGCATTTCATACATTTTTGTTGGCTTTTGTATAGAACTAACATAGCTGTACCAGCTTATCAGACAGAACCTAATTAAAAGTCTTACATCTTTATCAACATGACCTCTTTCACAAAACTATGTTGATTATAGTAATTAAATCAACATTCCACTATTGCTTACTAAATCTTCTATGAAATTTCCCCTTTTTTTTGACATGACATTTAACAAAAAAAAACCAAAAAAAACCAAACAAACAAAAAAAAAAAACCTGTTCCAAATACTCGCCTTGACATCTCTAATCACTTTTAATATTAGCACAAAATTCACATTCTTTCATTTTTCTGAATTTTCTCCTCAGTACTTTAGGAATTATTATTATTAGTGAAAGAAGACTAGGGTTCCCCCCAGTTAACTCTTTTAATGCTTTGTGGGTTTGATTTTATTCAGTGCAAATCGCTGTATCAGTTGGAAAAATATTTATCTGCTTAGTGTATGTTGATTTATCCTTTCTTTACTAATAGAGAAGAAAGTAATGCATAATCTTCCTGTAATGTGTTCCACTTCCATGTAAACCAACTACAGAAGGAACATCAAAACTTCTTTTTATGCTACTGATAGTCTTCCATTTCCATCTAGAAATGGATATTCCCTACTGCTATGACATCTTTAACTCTTGAAGGTCTTCTAAATTCCTTCCTGTTGGCCAAAGATACACCCAACAGCTAAGATTTTTTTTTTTCTCTTGGATTTGTTTTGAGTTTTGGGGATTTTTTTTAATGCTTGCCCCTACTAAAATGATAGTTGGAACAATACTTTGAAGATCACTTGGTAAACATGATTTAATTTCCATTTCATGTGACTTTTACAATTGACTTGTGAGGTGATTTTATGCTTTCCAGTGACTGTGTTTCATCATGTCACCTCTCCCAGGCTCTGGGGCAGCCTCACCTCAGGTCTGTGACTTCTTCTGGGCATTCAGCTTCATGGTGCAATGAATTGGTCCAGCAAATGAAGAAACTACACAATGAAATATTCAGCATGGACAAGGGTACCCATACTTGAAATGACCCTTGATATACAACCTCTGTGAGTCACCACAGATCTACAGACAATAAAATAAAATCAAGCAGGCATCAAAATTTTTAGCGTTCCATAAGTGTAACAAATATTCTAATTTTATATACCAAACATGCTATGAATTAATTATTTCAATGCAATATGAAGAGAAATGTAGAATTTTTAAAAATGTGTGCCTTTTTCCAAGTCAAAAAACTGCAGCAGAAGATTCAGCACCTAAAACTTTATCCTGCCCAGCTATTTTATTTGTCCCTTTTAACAATCTGAAATATTGTGTACTGAACATAATAGGAGGGTACTTTGCATTGCTGTCTCAGGTAAGGTGATGCACTGGTTAATTAAGACTTTGCAGTCAGGAAACAACAGCAGCTGAGCTCATGAACTTCTCATATAAATACAATTTATGTGAGTTCAGTGCCTCTTTGCAGAATAATTTTCAAGCCTACCTACGACTCATACCAGCTGCTGTCCTCAGAATGTAACAATATTTAAATGTAAGATCACAGAGAGTTAAACTTGGTAGCCCAGCTTTTATGGACATGTGATTTAGGTCCATATGACTTTGTGTGTTCCAACACAATCTGAGTGAATTGTTTTTCAGTGACCTTTGTCAGCTTGTTCTGGCTGAGACTGTGCCTCCTGGGAGTGATAACCATGTTACCGAATGCCCCCCAGTCAGTCTGATAAAAAGGTATTTGATAAGTGCTGAAACCACTTTCCTTCCATGTCTCCAAGGCCAAAAATGGAGGAAGGAAAAAAAAAACCAGGGACCTAATACAAAATTAGCAGCTATATATGATTCCAATCAGGATGGGGAAAGAAAGACATTGATTGAGACACGTCTCCGGTTCATTAGCATTGTTTGTCTTTGAGAAAGTTCTTGTCAGTCTAGCAGATGAAGAGATATTGCTGAATGTAGAGAAAATGAAGATAACTGTGGTAAAAATAGAAAAAAATAATGAAGGGCATGCTGTTAAAACTAATTACATTAAGATTGATATCACTTAGCAAAAGAATGTTACCTCATCTCCCAAAAATGCATGACTGCTCATATACCATGAGCTGTCTGCATTTTACAGGCATTATAAGAGTTGGGTAAATGTTTGATTCCAGTAGGCCATATTTTGGTAATCAAAACAAATTACCAATTTCTGGGTTGAAGAACTCATTCTGAACATGAATGAGCCCTTAAAACAAGATCTCCATAAAATGCATTTTCAGTGAATTTGCACTTGTGCTTTTTGAACTTTTATAGAACCAAGCCTAGGTAAAAAAGAAGATATGAATATTCAGTCTATAAATTTCTTGGTCTCTAGGGACTGTGGCTACAGCATGTGTAATAAATACATAATGAATAAACAAGACCAATGGCAGTGCCCATTAAAAACCTGTCCATAGTTTTAGACTGTTTATTTTGGCTTATTGCTTATTCAAATGTTAGTTTTCTAGGCTATAATTCCAAGTGTTAAGTGACATATGGCTATTTTCATAAAAATATTTTTTTTCTTGGAAGCATTAATTTTTGTAATTATTTGCTAGATCAAAGCTGGGTGAAGGGCACTGTTCTGTCCTTGACAGGCAGTTCTATCACTTCCTACAAAATAAGTTCACCAGGTAGTCCATTTGTCTGAAGCAGGATCCTGACCTGTGGCAGGCAGTAATGTCAGGGGTATGCAGCCTTTTGCCATGCTCAAAGAAGCATGCCCACATTGGGCCTACACATAAAAGTTTGAAAAACACTGCAAAGGAGTTCTATTCCTGATTCTGCTGTCGTCATTTACTCCAAACTCTTCACTTTTAAGCATGAAAGGAGTCATCCACCCTACTGAAGGCTGTAGTTGCATACTACACAAATTAGAGCAGGGACACTGACCTTTGAAGGTCTTGAATGCCTTACTATTCCCATGAACCACTTTTTTCCATCCATATCTTCTTGTGGCCACATTATCAGTTGTAAAATTGGATGTCTAAAATAATCTGTGTTAAAACAAACAAACAACCCTCCAAAACCAACCAACAAAAAAAGCTAGGGGGGAGGGAGTGTAGCAATTTTTTTAATCACTACTGGGTCATCACTTGAAGTTTTTGATGTGAATCGTGATTCATTTAGAGATTATACAAATGTCTTGCTAGAATTTCTCTGTTGAATATGCATACCCATAGGTGTACCAAAAAAACCTGCCCCAAGACTTATGCACTGCATAATCACATAAAGCAATACATTACATGTACATGTCCTCGTGGCTGTGTCCAAACGTCCTGATGATTACTGTGTGTTATTTCCCTTCCTTAGGAGAGCCCATAGGCTTTCCTCATTATCTGCTATCCAGAACCTTGACAGCAGCAAAAGTTCATGGCCTATCCAAGATTTATGGCTGATATTTATCCAAATACATGCTAAATGCACTGTTCTTCCCTGGCAGCGTGAAAGAATGCCTAACTGTAATTATCTCTGAGGCATGATCAAAAATAAATCATAAATTTATAAATCATTTGTTGGTAATTGAAGAGCTTAGGCAGACACTTCTACACAAGCAATAAGTGAAATCTACCGGTTAGATGGAGTTTTCCAAGTCTAGGCATAAGAAATACTATCATTCTCCTGGAAATAAAAGATAACAAAAATAATCAGTGCTTGAAACAAAAACACTCCACATAATACCTAAGGCTCAAAAAATGGAAGAAGAAAATCTGAATGTATCATTCTGCAAGCACTTCGTCTACACTGCAAATTAGATATGCATGCAATTCCTGCAGCCAGAAAACAGTTTAATTATGAGAGCTGAACACAAAATCTCCCATTGGTACAGATTGGCTTTGAAGTGTTATCGCATAAGGGAGGATTTTGAAAATACCCTTGACCAGTTTTGTTGGAAATATATCACACTTCTATTTGTGTCAGCCTTAACCATGTATCATGTCACTCCTTTTCATAACATTAGAGAACCCTATCACAGTTCCAGAGTATTAAACTAATCATGCATATTTTATGCAAACATTAACCTTTAGTGTTAATCCAACAGCATTAAACCAAATCTATAATGAACCATAAAGGTGGTTTATAACATACTGTGGTTGCCTTTTATGAGTATTTTCATTTCTCTCACCAAAGTATTTTAAACCTTGGAAAGAAATAGTACCCAGATTTTTACAATGGAGCTTTATGTAAACAACACTTGGCCCCTTTTCTGAAACAACTGAGTTATTCTTTTACCTGTAAGCAAAGAAGATGGACTTTGAAAATAATGGATTCCAAAAACTTTAGTACCTCGTAAAAGTGAACATTGTTAAGCTCCTTTCTGTGAGCTTTTTACATGGGCAAATTTCCTGTTTAATTGAATGTTTAATCTGTCGTGTTGCAGTTCACTCTAATAAGAAAAACAGTTGCTCCTGTACAGAACCTTTCATGTGACACATCCTACAGCACTTCACAAGATATGCACATCTCATATCCATTATGAAAGAAATAAATTAGATGCATAAAACAGAAACATTAAACTGAAAGTACTATGAAATGTTGCAATAATGTTATGGGGCTGATCAAACCATGAGAATTTGGTTAATCTAAGCAGCAAAATTATAGCTAAATTATCTATCAGTGTCCAGCACCCAAACGTCTACATCATTTGGCCTACAGATTTATTTTGAAAAATAGATAATAGACAATATTACTATGACAATTACTTTGAAACTTACAAAATAAATGTAAACAATCACACGAAAGGAAAGAGTATAATAATACTGATACTTTGATTCTTTCTGCTTAGGCATTACCATGGCTTTCAGCACTGTAAGGTTGTGAGTAGCTCACAATCATTTATAGAAAATTTTATACCCCTGAGAAGAACTATTCCTAACTTAATTGTGGGAAGGAAGACATACAATCCTAGTTTTTTTCAGGGTCAAACAGAAAATCTACCACCTAAAAGTAGCACATAAATCGCAGACTAGACAAGACTTCATTTATTCTATGATTTTCCACACGAATTAATAGGAAGGAGAGAATGGTGAGAGGTGTGTTACTCTCAAGGTTGTAAAAGACTGACACTTCCCCACCCCCAACAAAATTGAATGAAACCTTCCTCCCATTGTCTTCTTGAATTTGGGTAAGTATTGTTAAAATAAATATACAAGTCTCCAAAATTTCAATTTTTGGCAGCAAATTCTAGAATTATGGAACAATTCCTGTTATTTCCTCTGGAGCACACATAACCCCATAATCTGAGGAGCAGAAAACATATCACTCACCTCAAGTAACACAAGAAAACCTTCACACTTCCATACCTCTCCAGACTGGGAAAAGCCATCTCACTTTAACAGTAGTCAAACTGACATGGCAGTGAGCTGATGTTCCCCTAAACAATAGAAAAGATGGGACATGGGATGATTATTTTTATTGTCTACAATGCCTCTTTTACTCTCAAGTGATGCACTAACAAGTTTTCAAATGTTTTTTTTTCTTTACCTCATTCATAATTGTCAGTTTCCCTCAAGACCCTTCCGGAAATTGATGGCCACATGCAATTTTGAGGTTAGAAGTCTAATGCATTATTTTTTAAAAAAGACGGGTTAGGTAAAAAAGATTATTGTGGTGAAATGTAGCATGTCAAACAGGTTAAACATTTCTTAACATTTTGCTTCCATAGCTAGACACCATGTAAATAAATAATCTGTCTCTAGTATAAGAACTCGTGTTCTAAGGAGAAATGACATTTCCAAGAAAAGGAAAAAAGGACAAAAAAACAAGGCAGAAACCGGATAAAGATCTTGATGCAAGGCTGTAGGAAATATCAGGGAAAGCAAGATTATTTCTGATGGGAATTTCTTTTTTTTCACTGTCTGGTCTCTTACCTCATAAAAAGCTATAAACCATTTTCAAGCTTAGCATATGGGGAAGCGAAAAGGAAATCTTACAGATTTCCATAGAATCTACAGTATCTTATAGATGTGCCTGGGTAACAGTCACTATTTCTGTAGAAGCAGAGGAAAAAAAGGAGACTAGGAGAGTTGAACTGATGTAGTTTATAGTATAGCTCACTGCATATAGTTTAATCACTCAAACATGAATAAAAGAACCATTCTTGTACATTTATCCTTTATCACCTCTCTCAAATAATTCAGAAATATTTAAGCAATCTACTATCTGTGACTACCAGATGACTGAAAAATAAAAAAAAAAAGAAAATAAAAAGTTTTTAAAAATTAAAAAAAAAAAAAAAAGGAAAAGAGTAGTAGAAGATACAGCATATTTTTTGTTAAATGGTATCAAATGGTTAATTATATTTAATTCATAGAAAAAGAATATTCATGAGACAGGCACATGTGATATCCAACATGACATAAAGATACCATGAACTCCTGCTTACCTGCAGAATCTCAGATTGGCAGCCAAACTCTTATACAGAGGTATTTTATATTTTAAAAGTATTCATCCATAAGAACTCTTCAGAACTGCTTAGAATTAGTGTCAAAGACCAGTTGCAGGAAAAAGGGTTGGGTTTTTTTTTAAGATTGCATCTTACACTTTGCACTTCTAAGTGATTACCTCCATTTGTGTTTGAGACACTGGTTTAGCTGTTCTTCCACGTCAGGCTGCAGCCCTGTCCCATTTCCTTTTGCACTTCCTTTGGTGCACCTCAACCTTTGTTACCTAAATCCTCCTCTGCTTTTCTCATGTCAGCTACTCTGATGTTTCAGTCTCCTCACCTCTTTGGAAATGTTCTTTTCCCCTATTTTAAGCAGCTTTCCTGGACTCAGCAATAAATTCTAAATTACAAAAATTTTACTTTTGGGTGAATTATTGGTTTGGAATAAAACTAGGTTCAGTATGAGATTTTCAAAGTAAATTATCTCTTTGAGTAACACAAGATTTATAGTAATATAGGATAATATTAAATATCTTGTTGACACCGTAGTTTAGCAATTTGGAATATCTATAATGTAAATCAGTTAAAGCACTCTGATTTTTGATCAAATTGGCTTGAGAACCTAATTTTGTGATCCTCAAAGGTGAGATGTAGTAGGCAATATGGAATGAGACTGTGTGAATACTGAGACCAAAATTCTATGTCTGACCCATAGCTACTTAATTTCTCACATCTCAAACAAAGTAAGTATTTACAATGCAAATTTAGGTAAAAATTATTCAAAAGTTATTAACTTTTGAATTATTTTTAAATAAAAATAATTTATTTCCTATTTATTAATTTATAAAGACAAACAGTTAATCTGCTGGTCTAGAAAGCTAGAAGAACAATCAAGATTTAAGTGAATTTTTTTTATTAAATTGATGATCTTGCAGATAAACAGACTTAGGTGACTATATAAATTCATAACAGACTTTAGCTTGGCACATTCTGTCTTTGGACTGTTGTGTACATGGTGTTTGAGCCACTGATGGCAAAACAAATAATCACAGCAATAACATCCTCTCCACAGGAGGAGATGAAAGTCAGTCAGAGCTTTCCACAGAAGCAAAAAATGCACAAAATCAAAGTACAACCAGAGATTCTTCAGAAAAAAACCTGAATTTCATAGGCTAAAACATGGTCACCTGTGTCCCTCCAAGAGAAGACAAGAATTTTGTTCATTCTTTAAAATGAATACTTTTATCAGTGATATTTCATAGCTGTATGCTTAGGGCATTGTAACAAATACAGAACACTTAAAAACATGGAAGGTCGTAAAAGGAAATAGATTGAACTTTGCAAAACTTGGCAATATTGTAATCAGAGGCAGAATAAAGGGGAAATTTCTTTAGACGTAAATGTCTGTTCCCTTTACACTCATTCAAGGCTAAACGTGAGTCACTTTATTCAAAAGTTTTAAATCAGTGTTTTATGATAATTGGAAAAAAAAAATCCTACTTCTTTCAATTTGCTATGGACATTTTGACTGTAAATATATAAAGAGTTGTAAAAGTATGACCACTCATAGCTTTTTTATATACATATATTTATATGAAAACCAAAGAATCTGAAATACAATTAATGCTTTAAGGCTGCGAGGTCAAGGCAAATATAGTCTCATTAATATTAATATATACATTGTTCTGTCACACTTAATAACCTATGTCTTGCTCTCATTATGAATTTTGTATGTGGGTGAAATGGCAATAAACCAAGTTATTTGAGATATCTGTATATTCATTGCAAATACTGATCTCTATGAGCACAGCATGCTACTTTTCAACCTTCAGCATTTGAACATTTGAAAGGCAATTACACACAGGAAACTGGGGATTTCAATACCAGATCAGACTGCTAATCAGCTCTTATTTGGAGACCTGAATCCTTTTCCAAGCTAGTTTTATTTCATTCAGAAATCAACTGTGAGAAGTCTAGACAGGTGTGTCATGGCTTCTAAAATAATTTTTTTTTTGTATGGTCACCTGCTGACTGAATCACTCAAATTTCCACTTTACTTTTGTGGGGTCTAGAAGCCTCTTGAACTTACATAATTGATAAAGTAATATCAATTAAAATTTCACAATATCTTCTTGGAAATCATTGAAAATTAAATTAAATAACAGCTTGCTTTCTGTGTAAGCCCATATTTTCCCACCTCTCTGACTCTAACCAAGCAGTTGGAATATGTGAATGCTGTTTGAATAGAGAACTAACAGCTGACTCTGGCTCTCACAATTTTCTATCTTAATGTAACACAAAGTAAATATGTGTAAGAAAAATAAAGAATGAGGAGGGAAAATTATTCAAATTATTGAAAATAATCATAACATATCTATAAAGAATGGTTTTGAAAGATTATGAATACTCTTTTTTTTAGGTGATAAAGAGTGACTCCTCCCTAGATTTAGGAGAAAGCAGCATTAAACAACACAAGATGAAGAACACTGTTTCAAAGATTTATCAGAATTGTTGAAGGAGGCTGGCACCACAGTCCATCCAAATGACTGAGGAATGATAGGTGGAGTAGAAGAAGGCCATGAAGCACCATTACTTGTGCTTAATGAGCCAGAAAGCAGAGCCAGTGGAAGGAGGAAATGGGACAGGCTACAGGAGCAATGCTCACAGCAAAACTCTGAATTGGTATTACCAGAAAAGTTGGAATTTGCTAATTCCAAAAGAAAAAGGATTCAAGATAGGAGAGGATAAAAGATGCAGGATGTACTGCAAACCTTACCTTACAAGCAATGAAGTAGGAATTGGTAAGTTTGAGGCAGAATCTGAGAAATTAAACAAGCCACGAGGTGCTGCAGGTGACAGACATGGGAGTGGCCATCAGGATGTCCCTGGTGTCCACAGAGACCCACAAAGTGAGAGAGAAAATCCTGAAGGGAATCCTAGCTATGGATAGCAAGGCCTATACTTAACAACACCAAATGGGACCCAAGGGCAGGATGTTCTCAGGATTTGTCAGAGGACAGCTTAAACACAGGAAAACAGGAGTGAAAGAGAAGTGTAGGTCTGTGGATTTTATCCTAGAGGTGGCTGTTGAATACTTATGCTTTAAGTTTATCATTCAATCAGTCCATAGCTCTCAGGAAACTTTTAGCTTTCATCCCTTCCGTACTTTTTCTCTCTAAAGCTTCTAGTCTGGATTTTATTTTAATATCTAAATAAATTAATGTTCTTCATGTGCAAGGAGGTCTTTGTCATCCAGGAGGAACAGTCTTAAAGTATGTTGAGAAACACTTGATCAACTCAGCTTATGGTACAGTGTGGCTTGCATATCCCACAGTAATTAGCTGAGGCAGCCTGAATGTTTAACAGGAATTGCTATTGAATTGCTCATGAACGATATGGAGATCAGGAATTAACTGCAGAAATCATTCAGTAAATAATTTTGAATAATACTAAACGAAAGAAAAGAGTAAACTGTTTGCAGGCAATTTGCAGAAAGAAAAGTGAGAAAAATTCAAATAATAAATTATTCATCCAGTTCTAGCAGACTGGGTCTGCATTAACCCTCTCGTCCCCTTTCTAGTTTTCATTATACAGAGAGATTTCCCAGGGTTTTAAAGTCAGATGCTTGATTGTGATGATGTGATTCACACATACAGGAGAAACATGAAGCAATGGGCAGTTCATGGTCCTTCCTCGTAGTGTAAGGGAACACATTTCCTTGCAGAGAAGTCATTTTCCCAGCTCAGGTAAAATTGGTTTGAGCCGTGGCGGCATTGCCCTCCTGACCCCACAGCTGAGTGGATGGATCTGCAGAGAGAGGGACAGATCTGGTCTTCTGGAATCAGAATGGTTTTAAAGAAAATATAGACAGAAAGCCTCAATTTCTACTCTTTCAGACTCAGACAGGCAATAGGGTTTCAAAACACTTTTTGCTAAAGAATAAATTGTTTGGATCACTAATTTAATAAATGAAACTGCTGTTATGTCCTAACTGTCTTAGTATTTACTGCCTTAAAATGTTCCTTTACACTTCCTTATTTTATTGAACCTAGGGAAGGAAGATGGTGCAAGGCTGAGCTTTTGAGATACCATAAAAAATTAAAGAGTAGTCTTTTTTCCCTAAGAAATATTTTGTGTCTCTGATTTCTTAATTGATAAGGACTTTTTATCAAAATAATAAATAAGTTCTGCTTTTATAAAGAGATTTTAGACAGATATGTTGATGAAGTATTTATCCAGGGTAACTAAAATTTATCCAAGGTAAAAAAAAAAAAAAAAAAAAAAATTTATCCAGGGTAATTATAATGGCTAAGCCTGAAAGGACAACTCATTATTTTAGTATCACATGTAGAAATATTATTTCATTTCTTAGTGCAGTGTGTAACAGACATTATGAAATTGGGGGTTGTTTTTTCTTTTATTTTCTCTTTCTCTTTTTAAAATGCACTTGGGAATTGGATAAAACAGACGACTATCAATGATATAAATGCAGCTACCTAAACCTGCACTCTAAAATGCTGTGGTCTTTATGGACCATATTTTATTTTGCACTGTGTAAATGGAAGTCAAGACGTCAGAAACATCCTTGTCATCCCTTCTTTCCAAGAAAGAAGAATTCATGCAGTTCATACTTGGGGACTGAGGCAGAAAGGACATGTTAAAAATGCAAAAAATACTGAGAAAATGAAAATTCAATTACAAAGTATTATTGTAGTGAAGAAAAGAAAAGTAAGAGAGTGGGAGGAACTTTGGGCCTCAAAGCAGATGTGATTCTAACAGAGATTATTCTGTCTGACTGATCCAGAACAAAACACTGTGGTTGTATCTACTGAGGTAAAGTAGTAACATACCTACATCCAAGCAAAATTACACCAGGATTTGTAAATTCTGTACCTGAACTTCCTGACTGAAGTGCAGCATCTCCCAAAAGCAGATAGAATGTCTCTGACTCAGGTTGGGTGACACATTAGATTCAGAGCTGCTATACAGGAAGGCAGATGGAGGTTCTCTGCATCAACAGTCCAAGTTCATCTGCAACTGAGCTAACCTTTCCATGAATAATTGATGGTCAGCTCTATCTGAATTTGAGGCTGCAATTTGAAACAGTAACATGTTTCATAGCAAAGGACACAAATCAGACACTAAATTTTACAAAGCCTACTATACAAGGTCTCTGGATTATGGTACATGTGTAGGTTAATGGACAAGCACAGAGAAAAATTACTTGCCTTCACTTTTCAAAGCAGTCAGAGGAGCCTTGCAAACAGTGAGCTATGATGAACTACACTGCAGTGTTGTATCTTTGCAAAACAGACAGCGTTCAGACTGGAAAAAATAAGATCCTTTCCAAAGTGATTTTCAAAGCAGTTACTCTTCCTACGTTATCCATATTCCAAAACAGATTGCTCAGTGCAGAGAATTTTGTTTAGTGGATCCCTTCCACCCCCGGTGGAACTGCACAGCCCAGGAGGTGTGTCAGTGGATTCACTGCTTCACCAAGGGCTCTAATTGACACTTGTTGCTCAGGAGCTGCTCAGGTCAGACTAAAAATTGTGTGCTACTAGAAAGAAAAAAAAAAAACTAAAAAAACAAAAATGAGGGAATTTTCATCTCTTAGATTCTTACTATAACTCCAACCACACAGTCATAGAAACCCTTGCACCACACCAGAAGATGATGCAGCTTAGAGTCTAAGAATTGTCTGAGGTAACCAGGAGGAAGGTCTGGGCTTTCTTAAGCTGGAACTGGCAGAAAAAATTGTTTCTCTAGCCTTGTGGGGAGATTCTTCCTTATCAAATAACTGGTCTCCATTGGATCTGTAAGTGAACTGATGCTTTTTTCTTCGCAAGTAAATCCTGATAGCAGGAAATCTTATTTGTGGAAAGATAAATTGAGTATTTACATTATTAGGGATAATAGTACAACAGACAACATAAGACCAGAATCAGACCCTTCTCATTCTAGTGGTGATTTGACAGACACAATCTGAGGACATCATTAACACCAATCTTTTACCATATGAGAACCCAAAAAAGTGAAGTGCAAGTTTTATGGAATGTGTCTGTAAAGAGGAAGCATTGCTGTTGAGATCAAAATTGTCTTCACATCAGGCTTTACTTAGAGGGGAAAATAGCAAAATTAAAGCAAGAGGGAAATATTGTATTACTCATGAATACAAACCAAATTTCCATCAGCATCCAAGCTAATATCTCTCCTAATTACTTTTTTCTTCTCAGGTTAATACCAAAAACCATCTCTGGATGTGATTAAAGTCTGGTTTTCATGCATGTTTTCTTGCTTACAGCATGCTCACAGACAGCAGCAATCTAAAACCAGCACTTTGCCACCTTGCTTGCAATCACAGCCCAGCAGAGCTGGCAGAAGTCAGGGCTCCTGAGCAGGTTCATGGTTTAAGACACTGCTGTGTTGTTTCAGTTACTTCAAAAAGAGAGGATCAGTTATTCACTCTTTCATTCAGCCTGAGAGGATTAAAATCTTTTGTCCACCACTTTTAAGGTGCTTTATTGTACCTCCAGGCCTAACAATATTAATTGCCTATTACAACTCTTCTGTAAATTAATAAATCACATGCTAAGGGCATAGTAAGGAAGGGTTACATCCCAGTTTGCCAGTTCATTTTAGAGCTGCCCAAATCATACATGCATATTTTAAAGTTCTGGTAAACTGTCTGCACAGATCCATTTATTTAAATGACTAAGTAAGTATCATATATAAATGACAGTTAAGTATCTAACTGTGAACATAAATCATGTACTTTAGGGTCTCTACCTGCCAGTGAACCTCAAAGAGAGATGTGCACAATTTCAAAAGGTTTGGGTTTGATTTGTTCCTAAAGAAAGCTTTGATTTGTTCCTAAAGAAACAGTAAAACTGCTTCAATAGGTTTTTGTAACTCATATTCTGTGTAATATACTATAAAGGCTACAGATCTGATCCAACCACTGCTAATGTTATTGGCAAAACTCCCATTGATTCAAAAGACTCTGACAAAGTCATTCTGAGAGTAAAAGTAACGGGTGAAGAGCAGGAGTATTAACATCATTTGCTTTGTAAGTACTTTCCATCTTTTTTATTTACATAAAAAGTTAACATTTCCATTCTCATAAATAATTTAAATACCAACACAACATCCATGGGTTTTACAGCAGCCTCCAGCCATATCTCTGTATGTGAACTTGCTCCTCTATGGGGAGAGTATAATTTTCTAAGGAAATGTCTCCCCTGACTCTCTTTACTGAAATGAATTGGTCTTGCTGTTTTAGCAGTGACCAAAAAAATGATAGCATCTGTCAGTCTTCATGAAAATCTTTATTTTGGATCCCACTAACAGTAAACAATTTTCTGAGAAAAGTCACTGTGGGATTCACAGCAGGGTTTGACAGCCACTTGTCTTTCAAGAGATTTCCCACTATTGAAGTTAACAGTATCAATGCCCACAGAATATAAACATCTCCCATTACAGAAGCCTCAGACATCTGGGTTTATTTCATCAGAAGGGCTTTCAGAATGAACTTCTCTATTTATAAGTGCATGACTGCTTTAAAACAATATGTTGGCTCTGCTGATTATTCCCTTCATGTGCCACTTTCTTCTAAGCTATGTGATAATTCAAGGGGATAAAAATGTATACTTGCTTTTTTTATTGACTTAATCTTCAAACTATTTTGAAGTGTGAATTATAACATTAATATAAATAACAAAGTAGCAGCAACCTATTAATTACCTGTTACAACTCAATACATCATTAGAATGATCCATTTTAATGACATGATAGTGCAATTATTATTATTTTGTTATTATTATGATTATATAAACCTACATTAAAACCTTGGATCCAAATAAATTTCAGATCACTCCATTCCTTTTACAGTGTTTATCCAGTTCTAAATTTCCTATCTTTCTTTATTTATTAACACATCAAATGTTTATTCTGGTACATTTCTTGCAGACCAAGTTTACCTATAGCATTTAGACAGACCAGTGTGCCAAGTTCTGAGCTTGATACATCATCAAATGTACATAATATTTTAGAGCTTAATTTTGTGACAAAAATTCAAGAATGTCAAGCATGGTAAAGGACACCTGATTACCTAGTTTTCATTCTGACAGAAGGCTTACAGACATCAAAGGTAGGTAAGGAACTTTAAGTATCTTGCTCTCAAAATATTGGATAATACCTGCACCTCTCACTTAGAGAGTCATAGTACTGATGAAGACCAGATAAAGACTTTCTGCAGATACAGCTAGAGAAGATCAGAGTAGAATTATCATAAATATCAATTTAAAAAACAACAAAAAAAAAATTGGGAGGAGAGATAAGAACCAAATGATAAAGCAGAGCCAAATGTGATCATCATCTGTCATTTCTATCGAAAGAAGTGATGCACCAGTGCTTGCAAGCCCAAAGTGAGGTTTAGAGAGAGAAAAAGATCATCCCAAATGCTGTCCCTGCTCTGACTCTCCCTGACTCTCTTGTGACACCCAGCCAACACAGCGAAAATGAGACAGCTGCCACAGAAAAGGCTGAACAAGAGACGGCAAGTTCCTGGTCCAGGGTTTTACATCCCAATGGAGTGAGTAGCCATTTGTATCTTGTGGGATTGGTCCAGTCATTCATTCTTCCATGGATTTTGCAGAAAGTAAAAAGTCAAATCTCATCTGTTTACCTTCTGAGGAAATAGTTTTGTTCAGCCAATCACAATAAGCAACAGAGAGAAGCATGAGGCAGGAGCTGAGCATTTAACAAAAGTATATCACTTTTTTTAATCTTTTTCCAAACCTTTGTGTAGGTCAAGTGAATTTGCTCTTAACAGCCCCCTCAGTTTAATAAGGTAAAGTTTCACTAACATTGTAAAATGTACATAAAATTTAGCTCAAACACTTAATCATCACTGATAAGGAGAATGAAATGATTCCCTTATAAAGGGCTCACTCAGTAATTTATCATCAAATATCTAGACTGTCCCCTTCCATTTGAATATACTGCCATGCTGGCAGAGCAGTAGGCAGTAGTTATTAGAACTTAACTGAGTTTTCCAAAGGGAAACATTTATTTCACTCAAAGAATTTGTTACTACATTTACCATAAGAGGTTTCCATCTAGTCTGTATTTTGAACTAAGCAGCTTTGCAATATCTCATCAATTCAAACCACATTTTTCAGGGGACCCACTGAATTAAAGAACATAGCACTTTTAGCCTTTATAAGGGAAATAAAATACCCAGTCAAGGGACTTCACAGACATATAGAGTGATTAGAGGGACAATTTAATTCAAATACATGGGGAAAACAGCTCTTTAGCCTAGAGATTCATTTTAAGGCAGACTTCAAGTTTTACATCATACTAAATGCAGTTCATTGCACTAGAGAAAACAGAATTTCTAAATGAAGTATCTGCATAGATCAAAGACTGTTACTTTACTATTTGTATCCATCAAGACTACAAAAAACATGATAGTTCCTTTGGATGAAAATTTTAGCCATGAACTTGTGCTAGAACACTTTCAATAAAAAAGGGATCTAAGATTCTAGCTTATAGCCAGCTGACATGGGTGTGGTATAAAATTCAGGAGTAGGGAAGCAGGAAACCGAGAGAAACAATTCAGCAGACAGTGGGGTCAGTGCAGAAGGAGGGGAGGAGGGACCCCAGGCACTGGAGCAGAGAGTTCCCCTGCAGCTCGTGGTGCAGATCATGGTAAGGCTCAGGTTGGGCAAGTCCATGAAGGACTACCTGCAGTGGGAGAAACCCCACACTGGAGCCGAGCAAAACTGTGAGAAGTCCTTCCCCTGAGGCAGAAAGAACAACAGAGACAATGTGTGATGGACTGACCACAACCCCACTCCCTGTCCCTGTGTGCCTCTGTGGGGAAAGAGGTAGAGAAAATCATGACTGAAGTTGAGCCTGGGAAGAAGGGAGGAGTGAGGGGAAGGTGTTTTAAGATTTGTGTTTATTTCTCATTATCCTACTTTGTTTTGATTGATATAAATGAAAATATTTTCCCCCAAGTTATCTGGTTTACCTGTGATAGTATTAATTGGTGAGTGATTTTTCCCTGTCCTCGAGTCTTCCATTATTTTTCTCTCCTCTGTTTGTCTGAAGAGGAGACTGATAAAGGGGCTTTGGTGGGCACCTGGCATCCAGTCAGGGGCAGCCCATCACAAAGTGAAAAATGCCAGATATTCATTTCAATCCTTCCAGGATCTTTCCACTTTAGTGCAACCAACAATAAAATAAAAAGGATTGGATCTACATTGCTGTAACATCCCCCCAGATTAACTTTAGAAAGTGAAAGTCACCCAAGCCTCCCTTCAGTTTGCAGATTAAAGGTACAGACAAGTTTAATAAATACACTTAAATTATCTTACCAAGGTCAATGATATTTTTAACGTCTAAGAAGATGAAATTGGCTTGAAGGGCTATCTCAGAGCTTCTGTTTTCTGAGGCTTTTATTGTTTAATTGGTTTCATACCAGCACATTACTACAACCACAGACATGTTGCTTCCTCAGAACAATGCGTGCAAGAGAAAAAAGGGCAGTTCATCAGGTGGAGAAATGGTCAAGGGACACACTGCTCTGCTTGCTGGGAATCACACCCACCATGAGGCCAGGGGTAGTGCAAAGCAAACAGATGCCATTTCAGTCCCAGAACAAAATATGAGCTAAAGACAGTGGAAAGACCTCACAGGCTCTCACTGATTCTGGACTATAGATTGCAAAATCTGTTGCTTATCTACCAGAATACTGCTTTTATGCCTGATAGAGTTTCAGGCATTAATGCACAGCAATCATCAGTCATCACCATCAATCAGTCATTTAAATGGTACACAAGAATTTGGTTAATACTTTTGTACTTGAGTTATTTTGTTCATACACAAGTGCCCTTGCAATCAGATCTGAGGCATCTTTTGTGTCAGCAAGTGTGACACTCCTTTTCAGACAGATGTTCCCTATCTTGAGCAGAAGAAGTGGATTTCTCAGTCTGAGAGGGAAAGGAAGCTATTTAATGGTTGCATGAAAATAAAATATCAAGTGGTGTTGTCATATCTTCATAAGGCTCAGTGGAACAGATGGAACTCAGAAGAAAGCTAACCATTCATCAAGAGTTTCAGTGAGAAACTGGAGGAAGTACTTTGAGGCATCTAACTTTACTATTCTGAATACTCAATATTCCTGGGTCTTGTACTACTCTGCTTCTAGCAGTGCAGGAAATTATTTGTACTTGTTGGAAGGTTTTCTCTTCCCTCATGGCAGGAGCCAGGACAGCATCAAGAACAGAAGCAAGAGAACTTTCTTATTTTTTATGATTGATACCAATTACCTGAATTGCAAGGAAATCCCCCATCTACTCAGTAGATTTTACCTTAGAGGTGTTAGGTGCAGAGCTGGGCAGCTTCTTTGCCAGAATAAAAAATATGTTCAGTGAGAAAACAGGAACAGTTTAAACATCTAAAAACAGCTAAACATCAGTATCCCATCTAGAAAATATCATGCTCCCTGCTTACTTGACCATGTCAAATTTCACCTCTGAATCTGAAGTCACTGCTTGCTTTTCCAGCAAAGGGCATCACAAGCACCCACTCTAGAGGACAAGTCCTGCAGATACCAGGAGAAGGTGAGATCTCTACCTGTAGGCTGGAGTCAAACAGAAGTAGCATGACAGCAGCTATCTATAATAAGAGAGAGGATTTGCTGACTTTCAGTTTATTTTTGGGACTGTTCTCCTACACAAAGATAAGCATTTAGGCTGTACATTTGTAGACTTCTGGCTGTGCCAAAGGAAGAGAAGTGCTGATTCAGCCTTCTGCATAAGGAAAGTAGCTCTCAGTCTGGCCCAAGTGAGACCATATCCAGAGACTCGGGCACTGTGACCTTCCTCACATCACTGGGGAAGGCAGGAATGCAAAATATAGCAATATCCTAATTACATACTATTCTACTTTACAGCAGAACTACTGCATGCATATACTCTTTTGTGACTTTCAACTGTTCCTTAAAGCAGTTAAAGCTCCTCTTAACATTGGAGTTTTTTCTCAGATAGGAAGACTTGCAAAGACGAAGACACAAAATCCATGTTATGACTTGAGGATGAAGTATTTCTGGTAGGCTGATTTTGGCCCAGGATATTAGCAAGGTTGTAGGAAATATGGAAGGGGAAGGAGTGGATGCATTACCTAGACCTCATATGTTCAGGAAGGAGCTGGAGTTTCCCTCTCACTCTGAAGTTAAAGCAAATTTCTGCAGCAGGCTACTTGCCTTGCACCACATGCACATGTCTTACCTCTTGTCTGAGGTGGAGAAGGGACCAAAGCCCCTGTGTGCCATATGTTTCAAAATCTCATCATTCTGAGTGCAGTAAATTATTTCTATGATTCATACTCATGAGGCAAAGAGGGGCAAAATGCAGAAGGTGCCCTTGGTAAACAAGGAAAGTAGAAAAGCCTGAGAATCTGCCTAAAATAACATGTAATTTGGAAAAGCTTGATCTACATCAGCAACTGATGTTTAGATTTGGGGTATTGTCAGCCTTTTGCAGAAGGGTGTGGGAGAAATTTCTAGCTTTTGAAAGAATTCAAAAGATGTAACTGAAATGCATAAAACCACAATTACTGAACAAAGATTTTTGTATTTAACCTATTATTTTATTTTTACGTAGAAATATATTCTCTGTGTATAGTATTCATACCTATCCACCCATTTATCTTTCTTACCTATCACATTAGATATTTAATTTTATAAAACTGTCTTGAAGAACAAAGTAATTCCTATATTTTAATATTTTAGGGAAAAAAGTAGCATCTTTTTAATGTTTTTATGTTACCTACCCATAAATAAAAAAACAAAGTTTTGCCTATAGCCATAATTTCATCTTCTCCATATAATTAACTAGAGATTTGATATAATTTTGAGACTAAAATTGACTTTCTCACTGTTTTTTATTACCACTATTCATACCTTTATTATATTAATCTTCTATGTTTTTGAGAACAGCAAGTGAATATCTGAATATCAGACAAAAGAAATTGATTTCTCTTTATCTCTAAAAATGACAATAAAATCTACCATAATAAATGGCATATATAGACTTGATATTTTAGAATTTGGTTGGTTGCATGATTTTAATCATCAAGATAACTTCAGAGTATTTTACAGTAATTAGGAATACTGATACAAGGTAAAAGGAGATGAAAACAAGTTATTTTCAAAATAACCCTCCAGCAATACAAAACAGAGGGTAGAGGAGGTTACGAAGATTTCTGCAGAAATTAATTTATAAAATAATATTTTAAAAATTATACTTTCTCAAATAATTTAAGAGCTGAATATATACAATGATTTGTCCTTTCACCTGGAAAATAGGAAGCAAAAGACAGTTGAAAATGCACAGAACCTTAGGACAATGGAAAAAAAATAACTTTCAAAGGATGATTCATGTCCTGCTCCTCCTGCAGCATCAGAGGAAGTGTGCCCACTCTTTTTCTTTTTCTTTTTCTTTTTCTTTTTCTTTTTCTTTTTCTTTTTCTTTTTCTTTCTTTTTCTTTTTCTTTTTCTTTTTCTTTTTCTTTTTCTTTTTCTTTTTCTTTTTCTTTTTCTTTTTCTTTTCTTTTTCTTTCTTTTTCTTTTTCTTTTCTTTTTCTTTTTCTTTTTCTTTCTTTTTCTTTTTCTTTTTCTTTTTCTTTTTCTTTTTCTTTCTTTTTCTTTTTCTTTTTCTTTTTCTTTTTCTTTTTCTTTTTCTTTTTCTTTTTCTTTTTCTTTTTCTTTTTCTTTCTTTTCTTTTTCTTTTTCTTTTTCTTTTTCTTTTCTTTTTCTTTTTCTTTTTCTTTTTCTTTCTTTTTCTTTTTCTTTTTCTTTTTCTTTTTCTTTTTCTTTTTCTTTTTCTTTTTCTTTTTCTTTGTCTTTGTCTTTGTCTTTTTCTTTTTCAGACACAAGAAGCATACACCAAACAAACTGTAGAAAACAGTAGGAGAGATTCCAGGACCAAAATGTCATCTGGTTATATGGGCAGAGTTCTAGTGTTTCAAGAATGAAAATGAGCAATTTTAATCCAATAATGACAAAACTACTCAATTTTAATCTCATTCACTGAGATTATAACACAAGAGAATTGAAGTATGTGGTGCAAATTATTTTCACTTTCTCAAGACAGATCCTGCTAGTTGAGCTATTACAAGTAGTCAAGCTGAAAATCCAAAAATTCTCGATGTGAGCACAGAACAGTGAATGGGCAGTCCTTGTGGGAAAAGAGAACATGATTTCTCATGAAAGTGCAGAGATCAATTCACAGCTTTCACAATGATGCTGTCTCCTGTGTGAACTGGCACAAGATGTGCCATGTGGAGTGACTTCTCAGGGCTTTCCAAACGCAGTTGGCACCTTATACAAACCAAAACTGAAGTTTTGTACTTTAAAGAAAGTCGTCAGCAAGACCAACCAAAAAGTGAAACTCAGAACAAGCCACTGGAGAATCCACGTGTGTGAGAGCTCTTGGAATTTTGCTGCTCAGCTTGCTTATCTTTTTTATTAAGTTTCTTTTGTAGTTACTGCTTTAAGTACAGGCCTTTTTTTTGTCTAAGACTAGATAACTTGTTGTCTACCTATCTATTTTTTCCAAAATGAACACAATTTCAAGTTCCCTACATGTCTCCTTACAGTTCTCATACCCTCATACACAGACAAATGCATTTTTCCCAATCATCTATCTTAAAATATTCTCCCACAGTCAAAGCCTGCCTCTCATGCTCACAAAAAATAACTTTCATTGATTCTGTAGTTTTGCATTTACTTCTAAGCCTACCTTGTATTTTACTGCACCAGATAAAAACTTTCAGTGTGTAGGAATTCCAACAAGCCAATGTTTTAAAAAGTGGGCTTGCAAGATCATCAATGGTATTTAGTTAAAAATAACCTAAGGAATATCCTAGGCAGTTGTCTGTAGGACAAAAGCCCTACAAATTCACCTAATTTTACATTTGACTCAAAGTTTTATAAAAGTATATGAGGCACAAACTCAGACTGGTGTAATCAATTGTATCTGACTTAAATAAGCACATTTGAAATTTGAACATGTAGCTTGTTATAATTTTGCTTCAATAGATGAAAATGTCTGAAAAACTGGATTTGCTTTAATTTTGTAATAATATCATCCTGAATGTCAACTGAAACTCCTTCACAATATTTAAAACTTCTTTGTGGAGTTTTTTATGAGGCAGGTAAGATCTTTCAGACTAGAGGCAGAGATCTCATAACCAAAGGTCTACACTGTTTCTAGCTAAGCTCACATCAGATTCTGTTATCCTCATGGTTCATGAAGCTGCTGTTTCTACTTTGGCAGATCCAGCACACAAAGGCCTGCCTCACATGTTCTGCTGAGGAACATGTTTCTGATGTGTTAATATGGTATCCATTGGATAGATAAAGCATGTGGCAGGGGTGTTGTAACACAAAACTGTGCACAGGTGAAATAGGGTATTTCCTGTCCCAGCACACCCATCATCCCAGCAGATAAGGTACAGAAGGCCAGGACTAGCTAAACTTCTTTACCAGCAGCATAACAATATTTCAGAGTGCCAAAAGCCCTGAGGCACAAACTGTTTGGGAGCAGAGGGAGCCAGGAGTACCACAAAAGGGACAACTTTTACAGGGTTCCTCCACTGCAGGAAGCTCTGTGAAGGTGCACCTCTAGGTACTAGTGCCAGCCTGAGCAAGAGGTGGGTACTGCCTACAACACAGGCACTGCAGCCATCCATAAGGTATGACTGTTATATTTGGACACCTCTAGAGCCAAATATTAACCATCTTGGATGTGCAGACTGTAAGGGGCTGTGCAATTACTCTTTCTGTCCAGAGAGACATCAGTGTGTTCCATTATCCTGCACCCAACAGTGTCCACAAAATGAAAGCTGAGAGAGGAATATGAAAATGATATAGGTATCTGGTGATGTTCTACCAGCGTGCTCATCCATTTGGCTCTGACTCATGCTGCAGGGGTTCCCTGTGATTGCTCTGCAGGGTAAGGTCAACTTCGCCTCCTCACAGAGTCCTCTACCTGAGGTACCTGCCCCAGGTTGTCTTTGCACACCACGTTTCTCCTGACCTATTTCAGACATTTATTTTAGGATGAGATAAATTGAGCCCTCACTGGCCTATTTCTCTCCATCAATTGTGACGGGTATTAAGATGATTGGCTCAGATGCCATTTGATTAGATGTCACAATCCATTGTGCCTAATAACCCTACAGTTATGAGGTTATGTCTTTCTCAATTCAGGCAAAACTATAGTTTCCACAATTTCCATAGCAAAAAATTTCACAGCTTAATGAAAGACTGTGTAATAAGGGAGTTCCTTTTACTTGTTTATAAGTTTGCCTCAGGTAGAGGAGAACAGGAAGAAAATGAGATAATATTAAATGATAATGACTTCAGCGTACCAATAACCAGCTCATCAAGGGTTTTAGTCATCCTAGAAAAAAGTTTGAAGTTTCTTGTAATAAGCCAGTGACATATAAACTGAAGAGCCAAAGGAGAGATTAAATGGAAAGATAAATGCTAATTAAATGCTAATTATGGATTTTTTTATTCTATACATTATCAATTATTATCATGCAAAAATTTACTTTTAGCCATTTCCATCTAGGCAGAACATCTGCTTCAAGGATTTCATCCTTACATGCAAAATAACAATTTTAAAAATTTTAACCAGTGAGTTTCTTTTTTCTCATCTCTCCCATAATTATGGAAGGAAAAATATCTTAATACCTCTACAAACTCATAAACAAATATCCAATGCAAATGGTGGGTATAAAGAAAAGAGAGTGCCAGGGAAATAGAATAAATATGACCAGTATGCTTCCACATCATCTATATTAGGTAATGATACCACATATTTGAATGGCTGTAAAAAATGGATTAAACATGGGAGGGTTTTAAGCATTGTAAATGACTACGGGCAGATTGTACCGTAGTCAGGGAGCCATTTAACAGTGAGCATGAGAAGAGCTGAAATTGGGATTTAGAAGAATTAAGCTCCTCATGTTTATTTTTTTGTCTCTGGATGGAAGAAGGAGAAGTTTCTGCACTGTTTTATTTTTTTTTTTCCACATGTCCTATTCCATGAGATTTATTTAGCTGAGTGCACTAATTGTCATATTGACTCACATAATTTCAGTTTCTTGAGACATGGGCTATTGCCATATGAGTTAATACTGATACAGACCCAGGCCCATGGCTCAGTTGATTATATCAATAGAAATGTCATGTAAAATTCAACGAATTTTGTTTTATTTAATACCCGAATATGAATCAGTTCTTTATTATAACATCATAGTCTTCACCCATTTGGGTCATAGTAGACTAATTATTTTACTTGGTTAATAAAATCTATAGTGACAATGATAGCCTTCTGTTGTGACACACTGCCAGTCCTGTCATCTACATTAAACATTACCCACAAAAATCCTCTTTTCTTTTACTCTTTGTAGTAGCTTTCACACCTTATGCTTTAATACGTGTCTTCTTTACCCAGCTTGCCAGCTGTCTCATCTGTCTCAAGTGCTCACCCACTTCACTGCAGCTCTGGAATCAGCTGGGATAAATAACAACTGTTTGGGGACAATGGGAATTGCCTGTATGGTTTGTTCTTTGGTTTGTTCTTTAACATCTTCATATCTGACAGCAAGCTCCCAGGCTTGTTGCTAGTATATCTGCAAGGAAATGCCCACAAGCAAAGCGTTCAAGGAGGTGGTGTAGACTCTGGATATAGGATTGCTGATCCCAGGGAATGTCTTTCTTAAATATATCAAGGGCCACCTTAAATCTTACTACGTTCCCAGAATTTCAATTAGGTTTTTCCAGGCCTTCCTGACTTTGCAATAACAAAGCTTCTCATTTTCAAGCTAATATTAAAATCAGCCAATTAACACCCATTTGTTCTTCTGCTACACTCTCTGTTGCTTTAAATCCTCACATCTCCTCCTGGGAGAATTCTAATTGTTTTTGCTTTTTGTTCTCTTTTGCTATGAAATTAATGCCTTGTGATCCAAAAGAAGAAATGTCCTTGATAAATACACTGAATTTATTTCCATGAACCCAAAATATAACTGGAAATCACTGAATGCACTGGACAGCTACTTCTGCAGTGGCAATGCACTGATAAACAGAGATGGGTCCCATTACTGACTAAAGTGCAAACTCAGGTTGCAATAACACAGATTTAACTGTGCAGTGCCTCAATTCCTTGATTCAGCTGCTCACCAGACACAGATGATCGGTGGCATCCACGATGCCTGAGGGAGGTGGGAATGGGAGGTGCCATTGCAGATTTCTGTAGTGTGACATGAAATGCAGCTCATGTGGCACCAGGGGGATACAAGGTTCTGGTCAGCACAAACAGAGTCGAGAGAGTTGTTCAGTAAGCAGATAAAAGCACATATTTTAGGATAAGCTAATTGCTTTCTAATCTGTGTTGCCTGATCTCCATATATGAGCTTACAGACAGATGCCTAATCTTAAGCAAAGAGCTTCTTCTAATACTTCTAATTCAATGTGACTCTGTGTGATTTGGACCAACCTCTATGTACTACCGAAAGTCAAGCAGGCAAAAAATTTATAAGCTTAGCCCTATTTTCTTAATTACATATCTACACTGAATTTTACTAATTGCAAATGAGTTTTCTGCTTATAAGCTTAATTACACTGCCTTTTTCCTTTCCCCTTTGAAGGGCTTAGAAAGGTCACAGTGATACAAGCAAGCATCCTAAGGGACAAAAGCAAGTTAGCAAGCTCCATCTTTTTTATAATACATTGCCTCCAACCAAAAATGCCTAAATTTCCAAGAAACTCTCATAGCATATGTATACATGGAATGGGAGAAGATCCAGTGGCTCTGGAACCAAATAGGTTTAAATTGTTCTTGGAGCCATGAGGAAAGCAGAGTAGAATTTCGACAGGGAAGTGGAACACCTTTGGGAAATACAGGGTGAGGTTTTTGGTTAAAAGAACTGAGATGAGAAAAGTATCAGCATACTATGGGTAAACTGGACATGTCATTTAAAATAGAATGTTTTTTCAACCTTTTTTGCTGTACTTTTCAAGTAGTAATTCAAAAAGTCAAAATTAACCACCATCAACTAGGTCATATAAGGTAGAATTCAAGCACTCTTAATTTCTCACATGGTTTCAAGGATGTGGTTAAGTTTACAGAAGTTTTAGTTAGGCAACACAATAGCAATTTATTTTCTTTGCATCTTTAGTGAATTTAAAGACTAAAAACTTGGTCATTCCTAGATGATTGCAACCAACACCCCTCTTCTTGAGGAGCTGTACTCTCCATACCCCCTCACACACTGTGAAATGCTCTCCAGTCAGCTGGAGCACCTCTGTTCACGTGCAACCTTCCTAAACTCATCTGTGAAATGTTCAGAACATAGTAGGTTTTTAGTTAATGCTTCTAGTAGTGCTTAGACATTTATCTCACTTTCAAATCAGCAAGCTGCTCCACATCTGATTATCAGCCTCCACATCCTTCTCTCAACAGCTATTCATACTACTTTTTCTAATGTGTATAGTTATGGGAGTCTGTAATAAAACCTGAGATATTGCATATTTATTTCTATTTTTCATGGTTTATTATCCTGACATTTCAAATTGCTCTGCTTAAACTTTAATAAGGATCGTATGATGGAGAAATCAAACTTTTACGTAAGAAATTGCTTCAATTAAATGTCAAAAGAGACATAAAAATTAGTTTTAAAGCCATCTATGCCTCTTTCTAAATACCCTGTGCAGAGGCTGACACAGGAGGGAAAGTTCTTCTCAACATCTCCTCCCTACATTTGAAAATTATTTTCTAACATGACTCTTCACTGCAGTATTTCAACATTTACTATATGTTGAATTTTATTTGTAAGACCACCTACAAGTTACTGTCGCCTTTTTCTTCCGGTGTCAAAGGCTATTTAAAAATGTAATAGAGTGTGCAAAATCAAGTCTTGTAGGGTGTCTCCTGTAAATATAAATGCTTTATCTGTTCCCTTTTTTCCTTCCTCTTTTGTAACACCATTCTTTTCCCTCACATTCCCTGTGATATATCCACACATAAATTGTCTGCTTCACTGTATAGCTATACTAAATATTTATTACTTGTGTAATCTTTCTCACTTCTGTATCTTTGTTTTGATCTGCATATTTGAACTATTCATATGATTATTCCTGTTGTTATTATATGTTTCCTTTTACCATATTTCTATTTCCCATCAAATTGCTTTGGTCTTCTTTATTTTCATGCTTTTTTTTTCCTAAGTTTGTATCCTCTGGCTAATGGCACCTTTCCTCCCAACACAGCAATCCTCTGGCTGATTTCTTTCCCCTGAAGCTCATTCCCAGCATTTTTCTCCTTTTCAAACCCCTTTGTTCCTATTCACTGCTAATCTCCTGATTCCCCACTTAAACTCACCACCACATATTCTCCAATCCCTTGCTGTTTTACCACATCCCCTTCAGCAGACTGATAATGCAATTTTAAGAGAAACTGAGAAACTTTAATACTGTTCTGATCCCTCTTGGATTTAGGCTTGTGGATAGAGACAGAAGCAAGATGGGAAGGGGAGCGGTGGTGGGGAGAGGTGGGAGGGAAACAGCTGAGAAGAGACAGAAATGCAAACTTGATAGCACTTCACAGGCTGTTTATTTCCCAAAGACTGCCCGCTCAGCTGGGTGGCAGAACAGTGTGAGCCGCCAGATGTGCGAGTTTAACACCGCTGTCAGCAAGAGCTGCTCAAGCAGCTTTTGGCCAGCAAATGAAGTGGGACATCATTGCCTTGCTCTGCAGCCAGGATGCACCCCAGTAACTTAGCAAAGCAAGGAACTAGGAAACAGAGCAGGAGAAGCAAACACGGGGTAGAATGATCTTTTCTGAGGACGAGGAGAACTGAGGAAAATCGACCAAAGGCAGTATGGTGGCAGAAAGGTGGTTGTTTGGCTTGATTAAGGGAAAATATTCATTTATGAAGAGTGAAGGCCAGGCTGGACTGCAATCAGCTGAACTTTGCTGGCTGACACTCCTTACCTAAGCCCAGTGCTGAATGGCCCCCACTGCTGCATTGCCCTAACTCCTCTCGCAGACACACAGACAAAAAGCCAGCAGCAGCATCCCAACTGTCTGCCTTTCTAAACTTGAATTTACCACGAGTTTTACCTCAGCTTTTCCTTGCTCATGTTGCAAAACACAAATGACATTGATTTGCATTTCTGAATTTCCAGGTCTTGAGCATGCACAAGTGGTATGGATATTTTCAATAATCCGTAGCATGAAAAATACGTTTTTATTGTACTAAATGCTGTTCAGTACTGGAAGGAAGTTGTTGCCCCTGAAATAAAGTGCATAGCAAGAAGGAAGAGTATATTTGTTTCTTTTATGCTGGTGAGTAGTACAGAGGAGAGCATGGCACAGAAAGAGGCTTAACCCCTGTGCACCATGTTAAGATTTAGGGATTACATTTATTTAGCAGAATTCAGACAGAGTGATTACTCACTGTTATTCCTTTCAAAAAAATTGGCCTGCTGTGTTACATGGGACACAATTAGTAAACATTACAGCCTGTTTCAATGAATCCAGACATGTGCAATTTTCTCTAAAGTTTGATTAAAAAAATGATTGGAGGGCAAATGGAACAGCTTTTACTGAGACAGATAACAATAAGACATATTGGGCTCTTATTATCTGCTATTAGCTTTGGCTTTCAGGTAGGAGAAAAGTACATTTTAGGAACCATTCAGTGTCCTATTATAATAATTTCTGAAGCACGCCAGTTGGTAAGAAAGTTGACTTTTTGTTTTATCTTAATATTTTCACAAAAAATACAGAACTTTTGGAAAGCTGTGCCAAAAGAGTTGTTTAAAAGTTCAGCTTCAGAAAAATCTCTGCATATTCCACCAAGGAGCATGTATTAGCAATACATGGAGCTGGACTTAATGCTCCAATTTAGGCCAAAAGCTGGGTTGTCCTTTTGACATAAGACTGAGACACAAAATCTTTGGTAAGTTTTACACAGCTTTAAATTCCTTGGCAGCTGGGCATCCGCTTACTTTGTGGTTTGTGGTTCTGCGGTTCTGCACGGTTTTCCAGTGTCCATTTTAAATGACATGAGTTTATCACTGTGCTGGAGGTACTGATGCCCCAGCCAATATTGTTCACCGCAGATTAGATGCCAAGTTTCCCCTGTGGAAGTATTCCTGATGATTTATGGCAACCAGAAAACTATTACCATTTTCAGGTGGCATTCAAGGCTGTCTTCCTTTCTCAAATATAAGAACATGTTGGAAGGATGCTCGTTAGGAACAAGGGAACACTGGCTCTTAAAGAAGCAAGCCTCTGTTGAGCAGCCATATCACACTTCTCTGAACTTGGACCTTGAGGAGAAAACCTCTGTTTCCCTGGTCTTTCACAAGAGCCTGTGTATCCCAGCTCCCAGCTCTGGGCTGACCTAACCTTACACCGTATAAAATGAACCAGCCCTTGGCACCAAACACCAGAAAAAATCTATCCCTGCTCTAGATCCAATCATAACATAAATCATAGGAAATGTGCAGTGCAAGCCGTGATGTGATCTCTCCCTGGAGTGCTAAAAGCCTTTTGCTTCCCCACATTTTTCTTGGAGGTGAGTATGTCCAAAGTACAATTCTAGACAATTGGCTCTCCATTTCACTCCTGTTTCATGAGAACACTTGTCTCTCTGCTTTCAAAACTCAGCTTTCTATTTTCCCTTCCACTTACTGACTGTACAGTACTTTCTGCTTAAATGAAAGCTTTTGTAGCTGACTGAGTAAAGCTCTGTATTGGTGATAGGTCTCCAGGGTTAAGGACATTTTCCTCAGGAAAGAACTTAATAGTACCTCCTGCTACAAGAGAACTTGAAATCGTCTCTAGGAAATTAAAACAATTTATTTTGTGGCACTGAAAAATCTGTTGTCTGATGACAGTCAAGAGCCAAAAAGAGAACCACTTCCCTCTATCTAAAATCTCAGCCCTTCTCCTGGAAAACAAATCAGCCCTGTATTCCACTGACCCATTAAAGAGACTACCTTCAGTCTCCATCAGCTTCTTCTGAGTATCTATTTAGAATATTTTTCAGGCTTTGTTTGGTTTTTCACTACAGTTTTCAGTATTATAAATAGTATGCAGATTCCAAACAGAAATCCAGAGGGGTTTAGCAAAGTTCTACAAGAATGAGACAGATGTAGGTGTGTCAGCTTTCACCTGCTGGGTCCAGCAGCTATTGATAGTAGCAAAGAACTTGCTTAGGAAGAAGAGTCTGCAGCAGATACTGTGTCTTACAGACAGGATTAGGAATGGAAGATTACTGATGCACAAGGTTACAAGGAAAGTAGGTTTTTTTGTTTTCACAACAGCTAATTTCACCACTCTGCACCCTATGGCTCTGTCCACACCCACCTGCATGTGAGATTTCAGTTTTATTTGCATTATACTTGTTATTTCCATCCAAAGAAAATCACAGGGAAAGAAAAAAAGAAAAAATAAGAAAAAAAAATACTGGAGAAAACCACATTTCTGTACAGGTCAAACTCATTACCTGACTCCTGGGTCAGAAATTATATCTTCTACATAGCTGGTTCACTACCACTTATCCCACCATTTCCATGCCTACTGATCATTTTTAAAGCTGCCTGCTTTTTGTTGAAATAGCCAGCAGTGGTAGAGCCACTGGGCTTTGATTTCCTCTTGCAGGGAAAGCTCAGGTCTCAGTTGCCACCTTTGATGTTTCCTCTACTACTAATGACTACTGTGGAGCTCCTCTCTGTGGGAGATATGACACAGAGAGCCATTTCACTACTGCTGTGAGACACATTCAGTAGAGTTCCTTGAGTATATATATATATCTCACAGAAAGAGTAAGCCCAGTTAGAGCAAGGCACTTACTCTACACAAATTTAAGAAAACATTTTCTATTAAACTGCATAAAAAATGCCTCTAAAAAAGCTGCTGGTTTAAAGAGGGAAAGTAGCAGGAGCCATTTTATGTACCAAGAGAGCCAGTGAGTACTGCACAACTACTCTCTCAGGCTCATGTATAAGTTAAAACAAGTGAAGGCCCCTATTATAGCATCCAATACAGACTCTTATTCTCAATAGTCAGTTATAAAAGCTGTTTGAACATTTCCTTTTTTTATATAGGTAATATTAATAATTATCAAATTTTTGTAAACTTTTACTGTCGAGAAAAAACTTCAAGGGTACTATGAGAAAACAACCAGTATCCCAGGCTGGAGCACATATAATTTTAAATGCATTACAAAGCCAAAGTTTTACTTCCTGGCAAAACCTTCACTATGACTGAAATCCTCTTTTAATATCAGAATAGCACTAGAGGTGCTGAGTAGTCACAAAGCAGCAAGAACTAGACTTTCCTTTCATGAGCTTTTGGAGCTGGATTTAGGTGCCCAACTGTAGACACATGTGACAGCTTTAACCATGCCTTCAAACTGGTTATTTTAGACCTATCATCTCTCTTAGATACTGTAGACCATGTGGTTCTGCTGACACATTGTGCGAATGTTCTTGAAATAGATAGATACACTCTTAAATCATTATTTTCTTTTCATTCCATATGGTCTAGGTGCCCTTGACATAATTTAAAAATACAGTGCAGCAGCACAATTTAAGATAAACCACTACCAATAAGCCAAGCAATTTAAAATCTCATATCCCCTTCACCTTCAAACAAATCCCCCCAACTTACCATTCCTCTCAACCTTCCTGGAGGGAAAAAAAAAATAAATAAAAAAAAATGAACTCAGAAATATACCTTTAAAAATCATTTGAAATTATACTGTCATTCAGTAGTAAAATGGCAACTGAGATAACGAATCTATAACGCCCCTGTATCATAGCAAACAAGTAGCAGAGACCACAATCCTGCAAATGCAGATGACGAATAAAAGATATAATTTTGGATAAATACACAGTTATGCCGTTCTGGTGTGTTGTCTGTTCCTTCTGCCTCACAGTCCCCCTCTCCAATTTCCTCTGCAATGGGCCCTATCTACCAACCCCTAAACCCCAGAATCATTCCCACACAAAGTTCCCTAGGAGGCTGTGCTTTTTAAACCTTCAGCTTTACACGAATTGTGTCCTTATCAAAAGCCACTTGAGCGGTTAAGAGTCTGTGCAGAGGATGGGCTCAACCCAAGCCCTTCATGGGGAGTTACACACTGCAGCGCCTGCACCCTCCCGACAGCAGCTCTACATCACTGCTTCAAACGACCAAACTACAGCAGTCAATCTGTTAGCATTTTACACTTACTTTTCCTAGGTGCAAACAGCAAAGAATTGGGCCTTCCATCACTTCCAGTTTTTATAAGGCTTCAGCAAACCGGGCAACGTTTCGCCCCTTGTTTCACCTCTGGAACTACAGCCCTGCACAGGTTCACGGCAGCGTAACTGAGCACAGCACCTGGCAGAGAGCCCAGAATTTGACCCAGCAGGGTGATGGTGTATGGAGATGATATTAACACACATCATGAGCCAAATCTGCACTCTGGGCTGCTTAATAAAAACCTGACCACCTCCACCATTGCGTTTAACCTCTTCTATTAACAAGAAAGCAGGCCAAACTGATCGCTAGGAACAAGTTAGCCTAGAAAATTTATTAGTTACCAATCAGAAGCATTTGCATTTTTGTAGCCTTTTTTCACTGCTAATAGCTTTTTGAGTAACAGGAACTGAAGAGTGACAGGTGGATTAACAGCATTTCACCAAACATCTTGAGTATTTATTAATTTTACCATGTGATTGCAGATGCACTTGAAAAATATGATTACAGAGTAAAATTTTCACTCTAAGTTAATACAAGGAGTTTACTTAAATATAGACATCTTAGTAAACAACTGGTTTTCAGTGTCATGACTAACACATTTTTTCTGCATAGCAATATTTATGAACTGATCTTTTTTTCCTCACCTGAAAGACTAAAATAAAAATGAGGAAAATTTTAAAGAGCGTTCCATTAAGATCAAAATAAAAGATTTCACTTTCCTTGGGACTTCTTAGCACTTCCTGTCATTAAGCCTAAGCATTTTCATAAAGAACATCAAGATCTTTTGAGACACAGAATGATTTCAGGCAATGTAAAAGATGGAAAATGTCATTCATTAAATGAGTGGTCAGCATGCGGTGGCAGAATGATCACAATTCATTTTCTTGCCTGTATTCAGCTAGTTGTAATTACACATATTATAATAAATGAAGTGAAACCAACGTACCATACATTGAATTGATCCCTTAGTTTATCTATACTACCCTGCCAAGTCCCCTACTGCTATTCCTTCAGCCAGGTTACCGTATAGGACTTAACAGCTGAACCCTAGTGCTGGGCTGAATTAACATCAATTAGCATTTAAATTGCATGTTTAAATGAGTGCATTAATGGGTGCATGCAATTTATAATTCCTTCTCCTCCACCTCCAGTTTTATCTAGTGCTAGAGATTTGTCAGACAGCTGGTATCAATCTGCCTAATCTCAGACTTAGAATGACTGCTTGCCTGCATACATTCAGTTGGCACGCACTGATTAAAGGAAAATTCTCCTAGGTTGGCTTTAAATCTACAGTGTGGTGTGACTTACATCTTATCATTTGCATCTGATTTTATAGCCAGCTTTCAGGGGCCAAATATTACCTGATTTACAGTGCCTTCATATGTGCTGTACTTCACGTTAGGCTGGAGCAAATCTGGCCCTGTGTTTCACTCTCTATGCATAAAGATATTGATAAATGGCCAACTGTGCCATGACATCTCTGCCTTCCCATGAGGTGAAGCTCTGAATATCCATGGTTCTTCAAGAGTGGTAAGAGTAAACAACAAGTGAAAATTGTCTACCACTAACAGCTAATGCCATGAATTAGTTCATTCTGTGCACCAAAACCTTAAGTGAGGGATATTCTGGGGGCTTAAATTATACAGAATTTCTCCTCCCTGAAATGAATTGGTAATATCACCATATTATGAGAAATAACTAGCATGATTTATGGCATCCATTATTATTATTATTACCACCATTATTATTATTATATCAATATATTATTTTTTATGGAAAAAAAGAATCTGTACAATCTCAGCCAATAAAAAAAAGTATATGTTTAGGTAAAACAAAAATAATTTCAAAATATTTTCTGTTTTGTCTGTCAGATCTGACTCCAAGGCCAAAATCACATCAGTCTCACCACAAAGGCTACAAAATTGGGAGCCCAACTGGAGGCTCATCTTCAGTGCATTTGTGCCTCACACAGACCCCACAGCTCAGGTAGCACACCAAGCCTGCTTCCAGAGATGCCCAGAGAGACTAGAGGGTGTCTGCAGGATTTCTGCATGGCAATTCTGGGAATCAAAGGCTACAATAAAGTTTAGACCAAAGTAGGACTTCCTCCATGTAATGCTATCAATATCAGACATAAGGGTTAATTGCATAAAGATATGGATCTAGCTCTGGACCATATGAATACTGAAAATGTAACACTAATATCAGAATAAAGTTTCAAAAGCAACTTTTTGTGTCCACATTGAAATATAAAGCATCAAAGACAGTAAAAGCCATTTCAGACAGATTTTATGGGAATCATCTTAACTACAGTTAGTTGAGAAACACTAAGTGGTTAAAAACCACTTACCACAAGAAATTTACAGTAGGTAGAGACTTGTAGATATAGAACAACAGCAATTGTGTGATAGTTTCATTTGGTTCTGATATCTGTCCTCAAAGATGTTATGCTATGCTTTAAATATTTCATATCTATGTGCTGTCCTGAGATTTATTATTTATGTAGTAGATGAAAGATCCTAAACTTTTACTTGAATAGCACACCACTATGGCAAAACGACTCATCAAGGTTAACCATCCTTCTTGCTTACTACCTTCAAAAATTACATCCTCAAGAGGGATTGCACAACCAAGTCAGATAGTGTGGGCAAATTTAATTAAGTAAATGTCAGAGTCCACAGTTCTTACAGATGACATAAAGAGAAAAAAAGAGATAGGGTATAACCTTGAGGTACTTGTTATTGCTGCCAAATACTTCAAAGAATTGTTCACTTGGACATGAAGCCTTCAGTCTGTGGCACAATTAATATATATATATGTGTGGATCACACTGTGTCAATCAAAATAAAACTCCAATATGGTGTTTCTCAGCCTCATTGAAGAAAGTCCAGGGTGTAAGGGAATAAAATACAAAGGCCTCTGCCAGAGCAGATCTGACACCCACACACTTGTTAGACAGGAGAGCTCTGGACCCAGTGCTGCTCTTTAATTGCAACCACAGCAGGGAAGCCCAAGGTTCTCCCAGCTCAGGTTACACTGGCAAATGGCCAGTGACCTTGGGCTGGCACATGTTTGTGTAAATGGTGCATCTGAAGATGTCCTCTGCCTCACATCTAAGCAGGGCTGCTGCATGCTGGGGTGCTGGGAGCTGGCTGCCCCAGCCAGGAGGAGCTGGGCAGCAGGACCCCAGCCATTTCCTGGAAGACCTTTTTTTATATCACAGCAAAGCTAACTTTACAAAATAGCTGTGTAGTCTAAATAGTGAATAAATCTATTATTCACTCTTCTGTCTATAATGGTTTGGGGGAAGAAAATTAACTGGGAAGTATTTGTTAATTTTTTTTTTTAATCACAGAAGAGTGATTAAAAATAAAATCTGCCACTGACTGAGCTGTCATATCTTGTCACTGTTCTTATGGGCCAGTGAAAGTTTGAGGTGTGAACAACAAGTTTAGCCCCTTGATTTGGGAGAAACAAAGGAGACAACTAACTTCTGCCTTGACTAATTTCAGCAAGAGGGGTCATTCATGGTCCCTTCTGGGAGCTCTTGGTGCCCATCCACTGCCATTCCATGGAAAGGGACAAAACAAGCCTAGAACTTGCTTTCCTTCATCTGAGCACACACAGGGAGGTGCAAAGGTTTTGCAGGACTGCCAAAGAAAAGAGTAAAACCTACTGTTCCCATGGTGTCATTAAACGACCCAACAACTGAAATGACCCAATGACTTTGCATTCTGAAAAAGAAACTTATATAAAATTCCCAACAAACCCATTACAGTGCACCCATATGCATTTAAAACTGACCTGTGAGTGGCAGAAGGAAGCAGAAAGAAGATTACAGAGCTAATTAAGTTTTAGAAGCTGAATAAGAAATGAATGAGGAGTCACATAGAGAAATAAACATTTAACAGAACTTCTAAAAAGATCTGCAATAATCATCTCACAATAAACCCAAGAAGAAGATGGAGGAAGGGGAAATTATATATGGTGGCTTATATAAAAATAATTCTGACCTAGAAAAATGATAGTAATAAATTAGACAAATAATTCAATTCTCAAGTTTGAGCTATCATAAATAAACAGGAAAACACCCTTTGGAGTATTAGTTTTTGGAACCACAATATAAAGCAATTTTCTCTTAAGAGAATACTGGATATTTACAGAGTAACATAATGATTACAACATAGTTATTATTAAGGCTTAGTAGGCAATACTCTGTATTTGATATTTCACTAAGATACAGTGGGCAGAGGGATTTTTATTATTATTTGTTGAGAAGTCCATAGAGTCATCTCTAAGCATTTATGGGGAATATAGGTGTTATTCCCAGCAGAAACAACCTTCAAAATTTTCCAGGCAGCTTCACAATGAGAGAAATTTTCCCATACTGTAATCACTGTTGGGAAATTGCCCTTTCTAGACATCCTTTCTTTGGTTTTGTTCTGATAGGAATGAGCTAAAATAAAAGCATGAGAAATGAATGCACATAAATAGAATTTGGTTTTTGATTCACGTTCCCCAAAGACTGTTAATGCCTTCAGAGATCATAAAGGCAAATCATAAAGGCTATATTGCACAGAAGCACTGTGTGAAAGAAGAGATGAACATTGTTAGAATTCAGAAATAATGAAATAACATGGCTGGCTGGCACAAGTGACACTTGTGATTTACACCAGCTTAAGTCTCTCACTGCTGGAGCTTTGACACGTCCCTTGAAACGCACTCTGGTTAAGTAGCCTTTTAAGGCAATTTTTATGTACACATACCTTGCTTAAAGTATAGAGTTCTCAAATAGTTGACCAATGGTTTATCCAAAACAAATCTTTTCCTGACAATTTGGGTTATATATTAATGAGGAGAATCAGCAGAGTAAGTTCTCCAGTGGGCCCTGCCTCTGCTCTCTGGTAGTTTCTCCTCCCCAGCATTCTCATTGCTTCCCTGATTTCTGCTATTTCCTTTTCACCTCACCTAGAAAGACAGAAAGCGAGAAGAAAGGGAGGACCTTTGTCCCCATCTGCCTCACTTGGATTTAAAGTATCCTGCTGCATTGTGCATTGGAGGGGGAAGCACTGGGCTCTACAAAGATGTGGATGTATGAGTAATACTACACAAAAATACAGTCATTTGCTTGCAAAATTTTCTTTTGTCAAATATTCTTAGGGAAAATTATAAAGGATCAGAAGGTTATTCCTCTTCCTGCTCAGAAATCTTTTTGTTTGCTATCAGGCTAAGGTGCCAATCCTCATAAAATGTTGAGAGGCCGGAGGTGGTGCTGCAGTGTTGGTGTGTAGGGAAATTCTTTTTGCCAGCTGCCAAAGCGGTTTTGAGCAGGGTGTGATGCAGCCTGAGCACACAGAAAAGGCTGTTTGGGAGAAGGGTCATTAGACCAAACAAAAATCACACCAACACCATGCTAAAATTTAATGAGGACAGTCAGTTCCAGGTGCCCAGGAGCATCATATGGCACTTCTTAATCTACCACACCTCCTGGGCCAGGATCCTGTTTCCTGTGGTACCCATGTGAGTGACACTATGACCCTTGTGTACAAGCCATCTACTGATGCTGTGTCTAAGCAGCCAGGTTTTGAGGGGGGACTGAGAATTTTTTTCACTTAAAACAGCTCCAGTTGAGATCACAGCACAGCAAAGTTATCCCACTCTCAGCCTGTTGAGAGGGGAGCTGAGGAGAGGGCACACTGCCTTGTTGGACACCCTGTCAGTCTGGGATAATTAAAGAGGAGATGCCAGGTGAGCCTGTCTGTGGACCTCACTCAGCAAACCAAAGTACAGCCAATGTTTGATGAACGTTCCCAGAGGGATGCACCCATCCTCTCTAGGATGGAGAACAAGATAATAACCATATCCTGACTTTCTGCCACAGAACCCTGAATCCCAGCCAGGCTGGGATAGGTTAAGTCTGGAGAACAGCATTGCAAATGTATTTTAAGACTACCTACTGAATGTAGCAAAAGTCTAATTGGAGTAGCACCTCAAGTCTGAAAGGGCTGAGTACTGAGCTCCTTCATTACCCACAGAGTCATTTAAAATAGAATAGACAATTAACCTGCAGTCACTGATAGGGAGTGGCAAGCACTTAAGCACTCTCACAGACACTTTTCATCTTCTTTTTAAGGGAAAAATAAGAAGCAAACCATTAAAACAAGACATATGTGTTGTGTTTAATAGGAAAAATCAGCCTTCATTGAACTTGGATACGGCAATCTTATTTCCTACAATGTTTCTCTGTGAAAAGGCAAAATCTACTACTGTATCCTGAATCCTCAAAGTATAGTAGTAATAAAAAAAACCCCTTCCTATTACTGCATATTGAAAAAGAGAAAAATCCTGAAAGGGAAGGAAGGAAGGAAGGAAGGAAGGAAGGAAGGAAGGAAGGAAGGAAGGAAGGAAGGAAGGAAGGAAGGAAGGAAGGAAGGAAGGAAGGAAGGAAGGAAGGAAGGAAGGAAGGAAGGAAGTGATTTTCTTAGCTCAAACACAGCACATTCAGACAGACTTTATTTCCATTGATATTTTTCTATGAATTCAAGTACCTGAAAAAGTTTTTATTTCCTCTTTTATGCATCTCTGTTTTTGGAATTAACCCTTCAAGGAGCAAAGAGACTGATGGATATTCTTGCATGCATTCAATGCCAGTTGTGTTACTTACACCTTTAGATCAGCTTCAAATCAAATCATAGCAGGCAAGCAATTGCTGACTCTTAAGTACTTATGTGGCTTTGTTGTTTAGATCTCATGAGACTGCTAAAGCCATCACTTCAGGCTCACTGGCTAGAGCTACGCCAAATTATTTTGTAACAATTTGACTTCTTACATATCTATTATTTAGCACTTCAGATTTAAAACACAGTGGAAATTTCTACGGGTTTTGCTGCTGAACTGAGCTAGATTGACTGGAGAAGGGGGAAGAGAGAATGATGTGAGCAAACAGTGCCACTATACCAGTTAAATGATGCTGCTGATGATTTTTGTGTTGGACAAGTCTGCCCCAACAGGCATTACTCTTAGTTAGCTTTGCAATATTGGTATGTGCTGCTTCAATTATTTTTTCCTCTAAATTCTTCTCCTATATATTAATCCTTTTACTATATATTCCTTCTCTTTTTTGTGATTGCTGTTTTTTAAGTCTTTTAAAGGACACAAAGTAATGCATTGCAGAAGTGAAAATTCAAACCCTTTCCTGAAAGGACTGTGGAATGCATCTGTAACTGTGCAAGTCAGAGGTGGACTTGGATCATGCAGTCCTCTCAGCCTCTGCCCAGAACAAGATTTTTCTTCACTGTAGGCCGCCCATTTTTAGACATCTCAAAAGATGGAGATTTCCCCCTTCTCTTCTGTCACAACCTCATCTTCTGCACTGAACAGTCATTGCCCCAAAAAGCTGATGAGAGTCTTAACTTGATTTTTATGGAATATAACCATCTTTCCATTACAGCTGTGCATAACCTCAGGGTAGTCTGAGAGCAATCAGTGGCTATTACATATAAATGCCACTTTGAAGGAAAAGGTGCATGTGCTGTTAAAGTACATAATTGGTGCCCCGCAATGCTCTTAGCTTGCACCCAGGTGTATTCCTGCTGCAATAAGGAACTTCAGGAGGTATTCACACCATCTAACCTCAGCTGGTCTGTAGAGTCACTGGCAAAAGGCAGCCCCCTAACTCATGTGCTTCAGATTGCTACTCTTTCCAGGAGCTGTGTGGGGTGTTCAGGTGGTTCATTTCAGTGTTTCAACTAGATGCCTTCAGTTTGAAGTTGTGAATACCCTACTTTGTGACTTTACTGCCTTAGATCTCTGCTGCCTCTGCTATATATAATACTACTTGACAAATCTGGGCTTACACGATGGTAATGGTAATTACCAAGCTCACCTCCTTTCTTTTCAGACTTTCTCACCTAAATTGTACTTTTACAGCAAAAAGCTGGGACTTATTTCTTGTGAGCAGAATTGCCCTTCCCTACTGCTTTATCTCTGTTCTCCATGCTTCTGCTGTTTTTCTCAGCCTATAGTAATTGTTTCTATTCCCACTCAGTCTGATATTTGTTCAATTTGCATAATAACTTCTTCATTCCCAACCTGAAACCAAGAGTGTTATGATCTATGAGATTTGAGGAAAGTCAAAAAGACTAATATTTTTTAATCTGACATAATATTAATATTCTGTCTCATTAAAAATATCCTATATGATAACATACATTTTTTCCAGATCATTTTATTGTCATAAGAAGGCAATATTCTATGCTTAAACTTATTTATTACCTCTGCTACTTTCCCTTCACTGTTAAATACTTTTATTACATTGGCTAACTGAAAACTTATGATTTGTTACAGATCTTACAGAGCTGCTGACAGGGCTAATTGCTAAATTGGCACTGATCGTACTCTGGGTAACTTTATTACCAGGCTTGATGTCACCTCCAATCATTTTGCCCAGAAGCTTTTAAGACTCTAACATTTATTAAATTTGACCAAACAAATTGACCATCCTGCTTCATGTGAGAACAAGGTTTAGTAATTTGACTGTATCTTTTACCTGGGAAATTTTAAACCAGCACATCAATTTTCAAAGGTCACTCACTTTGCTCTATTTCATTTCACTCCCCTTACCCCAATCTGTTTGCTTTCCAGTAAGTCATTCCTGTTTTTCTGTTTATTCAGGAGTGATAAAGCTCATCACCTCTCCAGAACTCATGAGAAGAATACGCTGCACTGTCATATAGTGATCCAGAATCACTAATGATATTTACCAGCATTTCCACATGCGATAGAGGATCTTGACAAAACAGACAATTCCTGAAGGCCACCTGCACTCTTCACTGCAGGTTTCATGCAGTCAGATATAATGTTTGTAATGCAAGCACAGGTAGAAAGTCAACAGAGCAAAAGGTGGGGTCCAAATGACTAATTATTTGACTCCAGATTAATAAAATAGAGAATTTATATGGGCGCATGTCCTAAAATGATATTATTTTAAAGGCTTGGTTGCACACTTTCTCTTCAATGAAGTTACTTTTCTTCTGGCTTCTTCCCCTACTTCCTGCTTTTTCCTAAGCTCTTCAAGTGATATTAAGTTTGTTATGTCAGCATGTTAGTCAATCCTATTGCAGCTTTTATCAAACTGGCAGACTCTGGCTCTGTGGTGTTTTTATGACATGGTTGCTCTGACAGATTGCTCCCACACGACACTGGAAAATGCAGTGACTTAAAGGAGCAGCTGGGAGCATGCACTTTCAGCCAGCTGCTTTGATGGATTAGAAATTCTCCCAGAGCCTGTCCTAGGGAGAGGTTATAATGCTGTCTTCCAAACACATTTGCTTGCATCACACCTGTACTGAGAGACTGTGCAAATTGTTGCCATACTAATTTCAGAGATAATTAGGAAGAGCATAAACCCCAGATTCCTCTCTGTTTTAGTGTCTCATACAAGCACATACAGGAAATTTTGTGATCAGTACTCCCACAGTCCATTACCCTGATAACAGACATTGGATATTTCAGATGACATGCACAAGGCAGTCCCAAAATAATGGGTCTTTAAAATTATTGGAGTAAGTTTATTGCAGCCCTCACTGTCTAAAGGCAGGTTTATGCCTTGAAGTAAGTGAGATTGCAATCAATGAAAACCTCTGTTAAAGTTTACTGTTCTTCCTATTGTAGATCTTGGTCATTTTGTTAGCCATTGAAAAGATCTATTTAAGAGTTCAGCTAAAACCCAAAGTGTCAGTAGTAGCATGCAGGAATTAGATCAATAGACTGCTCTTTGTGTGGAAAAAAAACCCAATTTTTTTCCATCCAGCCACTTTGAGTTTTCCAGTTTGTAAGCTAGTTTTGTGCTTTTCTAACCATTGATTACTCACTTGGGTAAAAATAAACTAATGGTTTGCCTCCACTAAACTCCTTGTTATCATCAATTATTTTTTACATGAGGTTTCTTATTCTCTTCCTTCAAAATGAAACAGAGTTTAGTCTTCTTCTTCCTTTTTTTTTTTTCTTTTTCTTTTTCTTTTTTTTTTCTTTTTTTTTTTTTTTTTTAAATTTTTTTGTCCCTGTATCTATATTGTTTCCCACTGCTTGTCCTCACATTACTTGTTTGATGGCAGTCATTTTTTCAGCCTTTGGTGACAAATCATACTCATACTGAAGGTCATAAATCTCCATATATTCACATAAAAACACATATTTAGGCAGTGTCCACACTCATACAGGAACCATTTGTGTTGCTTCTAACTAAAGGATGTGGCAGAATGGGAAGGTGCAAGTAGGAGAGGGAATAAAACCAAGTGAAGTTCTGTGGTGATTTTATCTTCGGAGATAAAATGAGTACTAGAAATTTCCAAACTCTCTAGAGGCTGCAGGAAGTCCAGGTGCCTCCTCTCAGGTTCCATTCACCTTGCTACCTGAGCATTTTCAGCAATCTCCAAAGGCTGATTTGAATTATGGTTAAGTTCCACCCCAGCAAAATTTGGTATTAAATTTGAAAGTAAACCTAAAAATTAGTTCTGTTTTTCCTTTTCTCATCCAAATTCCTTCCTTCTTTCTATTCATGTCTATGTTATTTTTTTTTTTATGCAGTGTTTGGTGCCTCAGAGTTCTACATGAACATTTGGTTTGAGGGAAAAATTATCTCTACATTTCAGGTAGCTATAAACATCAGTAGTGTATTTTTATATGTTACTGCTTGATCATCTTTACCATGAAAATATAGATAATCATTTACATTATCTTCACTTCAGAACCCAAATTTTTTATTCCTGAACTCAGGCAGAGTAATACAGAGCATACTGCATTTTCCCAATGAAGAACCCATTCACTAAAAACTTACCCCATTAATGACTAAAGATCAGTTAGCATACCTTACACCTTGCTGCATTTGATTGCTAGAATTAAAAAAATCAATATGAATAATTTCAATATTTTAATCTCCTTTGTATTCTTACATGTACACATAGCATCTATGATCAATTTTCTGTCATATTGAAAAAATAACTTAAAAGTTTGGCATGATCATTGGGCCAAAATGCCCTGGACTAAATTTTCTGAAATCATTTTGGTGATATTGAAGGAAATTTCCTCCTTAATATCGGAATTTCTGCTGTTGAATGTGAAGATATCAAACATTTATTTCTAAGTATTTGTCCAAATCAGAGGGTTAACCCTTTCAAAGATAGAATTTTGTGTGTGTTGGTGACCACTTTAAAGTATCTAGGCATCTCTAACTGTAACCTGAAAATGTGGTTCAGAATTTTTTGTTGTTGTTGTTTCCTTTTTCTCCCTCCCTCTACAGTGTCTATCATGGCAAATGCTAGGAAAAGAGATAAAAAGCAGGTTTCCCATTATAGGACTTATGGCTTTGGGACTGCAAGGTGCACCAAGAGATAAGAATTCAGAATTTAAAAGAGCATGATAAGGCTCTCTAAGACCATTTCACTCTCTGAAACTACCTGTTCTGGGAGACCTTTTCTGGGTGTGCATTTTATTTATCAGAGAGCTGTGGTCATTGAAACAGTGGCAATTGGCTACTGCAACTAGACTGGAACCAGCAAATAATACATCTGCAAAGAGCTGTTCCCTGTGAGTCAAACTCTGGTGAACAAACTGTTATAAGTACCCCTCAAATATGTGGACTGTGAGAGGGAGGGAAAGAATCAAAGAATTTTAGATAGGAGTGCTTTTTCAGATTTAGGAATGCCTTGTGAAAGTTCGGCTGTACACCAAATTATTCGTATGCTGAGTGCAGGCTGGTGTTACCACAGTGCACTGTTGGTAAAATGATTAAATATGGATCAGAGTATGAACGTAAAAACCACGTACAGTCTAGGATGCTTCCAACACATACACCAGAGCAAATAGTGATGAGATTTGAGAGACATAATGACAATGTTGTGCCTATAATACATTTGCCCAAAGGTACCCTTGTGAATATGTTTTCTATTCATTTCTGCTCTCCATTGCACATTTCCCTCAACTTAATTATTCCATTGATTGTAATTAAGTTCCATCTAAGTCTGTAAATGGGGAATGCATTTTCAAAATAAATATGAGAAAGCTGACTTGCTCCTGGAAGCTTTTTTAAACTCTCTCAGCTCTATAAAATGCCTATATTTGTATGCCTATAAAAGGCACTTTGTATCTGAGAATACAAACTCATTTTAGAGACTTTCTATGACTTTACCCATTTTAAGAGAGAGAAAAATCCATCAATTTACAAACAATTGAAATATGGGAATTTTTTTTAATTCATCATTCTTATTATTGATATAATATTAGCACCTATTAAAATGTGAGCACCCCTAAAGAAATTAATATTGCTTCACAGTAGTGGCTGAACAAACATGCATTAAGGAACACTCACTGCCCAAAAACCAGGCTTGTACATGGGTACCCTGGATGGGCTGAAGAGAAGAGCAGAAAGCATGATAGTAACTAGACAGTAGCAGAACTAACAGTGTAACTAGATATATTTTTGGCATAAAACTGTAGTCTCAGTTTGCCACCTGTCTAACCATCTCAACATTGCAACCTATTTTCATAACCTGAAGAAATTCCTCGGATTCTCAAATGTTTATATAATACTGATCTGCCTTGACTGTGCTGTAGTACCCAATATCTGTTTTTTCCTCTCTCTGCTCTCTCTACTTCCCCGATACCACAATCCGTCCCACAAGAGCAAATGGTGCTGCAGGAGCTTTATAATATAAATCATGAATTATATGTATGTTTATTTGCTTCTGAGGTGAAGGTGCTGTAAGAAGCTTGCATGTTGTTTATTTTCATCTAGTTTAATCAATGGCCACTGAAATTCTGTAATACCTCAGCATTTCCATGTCCAGGATAGTGCATCAATATTACCCGACCATAATATGTTCTAAAATAGGATAATTTGAAATCCATAGGTATTTAAAGATTTCTGGTTACAACAGATGCCAGATTTGAATTTAAAAAAAAAAAATTAGAAACAGCTAGCAAAATCTCACATACACAACAGGGTATAGATTTGGATACAGTATACCATCAGATGAAACATAAAATATGCAAGACTATATTATAGCAGGATGAAGTCACTTTCTTATATTTTTGTGTTTTCTTAAAATATCCAAAATAGAATGGTTATCCAAAACCATGTTATTATAACCAGCTGATATTTGATAACTCTTAATAAATATTGGTTGAAACTAGTAACAATTTTTTTGCAACAGTCTATAATATTTTGTAGAGTGTTGCAAAGGTGCAACATACCAGGTGATATAGTAAAGGTGTCACTCTGACTTCCCAGTTTAAGTTCTCAAGTTTCATAAGATCAGTTTTTAATTTCATAAAATCTGGTGTCTGAAATAGATCAGGTGAACTGCACCATGAGCACATTCCTTCATCAGCTCTAAAGGGAACGTAGAGCAGCTGTTGAAACCCAGACTGTACAGATCTAAAATAAGGCAAGATAGTTCCCATCCTTTACATCATTTGACTTGATCTTTTCTGGTCAATCAAAATGGTAACTATGAGAACTTATCTCTTCATTAAAGCACAAAAAGTAGTGCAGAAAGAGGGATTTACAATAAAATATTATATGGTTCATCATTTCATGTTTGCAAGAGTAGATGAAATAATCAGACCGTGCACTTCATTGCATCTCTGGTGGGACACATCAGCTTGTAGCTGCCTGTGGATCTCTGGACTGTTCTCCAGCTGTTTATTTATTTCTGTTTTTATATTAAGTGTGAGTGGAGGAGGATATGATGCAGTATTAGAGTCCTGCTCACTACTCACCTCATACACTGAAGCTTCTGAAAGAGGAAAAGTAATAGTTTGCTCCTCAAGAGGTGGTATTTTCACTGACATTTTAGCTTTAGTATTCCCAGAAAAACACTCAACTTCTCTTTCTGTTGCAGCCAGGAAGAGTGAAGTATCACTATTATCTGGTACACCATGTTGCACAAGTGGATCTTGTAGCAGGAGATGTAAGAGGAGCAGGGGGTCATCAACCTGCAGGGACTTTGTGTCAAGATGGAACAGTAAATATACTGCATATCCTCTGTATTTAGCATTTCTGGGATGATGCGAGAAAGGTAACTAAATTTACCTGGTGGCAGATGTAGCACACATGAATCACTGTTTTGGCATAAACATATTAAGTATTTTGCAGACCATATGGTAAGTAATGTAACAGTTTAGATTAGCTGATGTCGATGCCTTGCATTCGCTACACCAAGGTGTGTTCCAGACTTAGTTGTATTGTTGCTGTGTGCTTGGATTGGCTGGTGGTAGATGCAGGGAATAAGGGGTGATTCTGTGCCATGATAACTCTAAGGAGTTTAATTTCTGTACTGCCTTTGTCTGGGATGGAGGTAGGTTTCTTCTCAGCAGCATGTGCAGTGCTGTGTTTCCGATCTGTGGCTAAAACAGAGCTGATAGCACATGGATGTTTTGGCTGCTGCTGAACAGTGCTTGGTGTTCATTGATGACATGATCTTTTCTTTCCCACTCTGCCTCCCACCAAATAAACTGAGAGAGGACAGGGAGTTATGAGGATATAGAGATGGGATAGCAAATGTTAACTGTGCAGAGAGGTATTCCATACCTTATGACATCAGACATAAAAGACTGGATTAGAGGAAGAAGAAAGAGAGAACTTAGGCTTTCAGGGTAGCCATTACTCAAAGTCTGGTTTGACAGCAGTCCTCTTGAGGTAGGTGGTAAGAGATTTGTGTCAACTGATTTTTTTGGTCTCTGCTTGGCCTAATGAACTGGTTTATCTTAACCTACAAGCTTTCTCTGTTTTTATTCTTGCTGTTCTCTCCTCTGTCCCCTTGCACCTGCAGTGGGTATGCCATACTTTCTTTTATTTGGACAATTACTTCAGAAGTCTCAGGTGGCCAACTTGGGTAACTACGGCATGATGCCAAGGAAACCAGGGGCAATCAGAATCCCTAGGGACAGTCAGAACAGTAGGGCAGGATTCTGCTCCAAACGCCATCAGTGGTGATGCTCCTTTTCGCTTTGGTTCTCAGTAGGTTTCAGACAGAAAAGTGGATCATGTCCTGAACACTCAGAAACACTAGCTTGAGTCCAAAGTGAATATCAAGAAGGTGGGCTTGCAAACCTGTGTCTTTGTCCAAGTGTAATAATTTCACAGTTGTACCCACACTGATTGAAATGAGAAACAGGATTCAGCCACAAACAGGATCTCTGCAGATCTTTTTTTGCTAGAGTCTGCCCTCTACCATTACGTTACATTTTTTTCTCTGGGGTTTCTCAGTTTGTCACTCTTTAATCCCTTCAATATGGAATACACTGATTTGGTACAGTACTAATTTTCATCATGTTTAATTAAAACAAATATTTTAGAACAGTAAATTCCCTATGTCAATATGGTTACTTTAACCAGCTCTACACATAATCTCATCAAAAGCAAAACCAAATTCATTCAAAAATGCCTAGTTTCATCAAAACAACATTCCCTGGTGTTAAATGTATTAACCTCTTCAATTCTTTATTGATTGTATCAATGTCAGCTCCTTTATGATCTTTCAAATGATAATTTTATGCTGACCATTTTAACAGTTCCCCAGAAATCCCATTTTCTATATTTTTCAATTACTGGTAAGTAATTTTGGGTGGGGTTTTTCTTGTCTTGGAATATTCTGTCTTTTAATATATGTCACAAATCAATACCAAGACTTTAACTCCACTGATCTTTTGAAAATAGTTCGGGCACAAGTTATTTCGTCCTGAGAATACCTTTAAACATGACCATTTTGGCCTGATATTATTTTAACCATTGGCAATTTAAAAAATTAAACATTACATTAGCATCATTTTTCAGATGTCAACATGAGATGGGAAAGTCTGTTAAATGTTAGGCATATAAGTCTATTTTATCAGGACATTTCTAAGTTTTTCCGGTATGTATCTTACCTTGTTTTCTTTTAAAAAATCACTCTAGGGAAGTAACTGATGAATATTTGAGATTTTCTTCTACTGTGACAGATAAGTTAACATCTTTTTCTTGGGCTCACACCTGTATAAGACATCTCATGGTCTATTGATATTTTTAAACATTCTTTCTCACTGGATTTGTGAAGAAGTCAGTGAGAAGAGTGTAAGGGTAGAAAACACTCAGAATTATTAAAGATAAAGGCCTATAAATCAGCAGATAGAACCTTGTTTTTTGAGCTCTGGGCATGTTATTGCTTCTTCCTCTGCTTCTTCATCAGATCACATCCTTATCCATTTACATCATGAGGCTTTCACGCTGAATGTTTCCTATTCTCATCCATGGTCTGCATTTTAACTTACTGATTTATTCTATTGTTTTCACAAATTCTCTGTTTTCATTGTAAACGTAATTCAATTTTTTTTTCTCCTTTTTTGTCAGGCTTGATTTTTTTTTTAGAAAAAAAACAGCTTATGTGATTGCTGAATTGTCTGGAGCAAAGGTTCATTATTTATTGCTTCTGCATGCAATGTCTATTTAGTATTCACTTGAGTATATATCATTAATTTTTTCTTTTCAGACTCTATTTATTCTTTTCATTTTGTAGAACTGACCATTCAAAAGAATAAGCTATCAGTATTACTGGCCAGAAGTAGCATTTTTTTAACAATACCAAAGTAAGTCCATAAGAACCACCAGACCTTCGAGTAAGGACTAAGCCCTGCTCACAGATCTACTGTAGAATTACTCGGACTTTGTTTCACCAGTTTTTCTATCTGAAAGTTTATAATTTCATTGATTAGAAGTATATTTTTTTTCTGACAAATAAAAACCCCAAACCAATTAAACCCTAAAATTGTCAGTGACCTGGGATCAACATCTCCTTTCCTGGATCAAATTCTGCTATGACCAAGGAATTTTTCTGGACAGGTGTCACATGAAAGGTGTTTATGCTCTCTAAGGTATTAATTTGCTCCCTAAAATAAATTTAAATCAATATGTTCCTTTTTGATTTATCTGTCTTAATACTACTCCATACATTTTCTGCTTCCTGTCTTTTTAAACTTTTGATTACTTTGAAGCTGAGAAATCCCATATACATTTCATTAATACTCACCCACTCAGATATTATTTTAAAAATAAGTACTTATTATTCTTATTTATTAATACTCCTAGCTAGCAATAATTTAGAGACCACAATGAGAAAGATCTTATCTCTCCACATCATGATGTCTTGATTCTTTTCATCAACATAATTTATAGACCAAGAGCATAAGATTGCACATTATTTTACAGTTCTTTAAATGTTACTGCAACTTTCATAAAATGAATTTGATTTGATAAGAATTGTTTTAGATTAAAACCTTCAATATTGTTGTATATTGAAAAAAAGAGAAGTGAAAGTGAACAAATTAATTCATGTTCTGCAAAAAAAATCATAGTGATATTAATATTGATAATTGCACTACTATAATGCATTACAGTCATAGCAATCAAATTGCCAGTCTGGAATAGCTATTACATTTTTAACATTCATGAACAATGATGTAGATGATGGTTCCTTAGTTATTAACTCTGCAGAACAACTAACCCCCCCTTCAGAATTCAGCATATTTTTTCAGCTGCAAATTAAGGGAGAAAGCAACATAGTAACAGTTTTTACAATACAGAATTTAAAGCTTGAATAGTATAGTAGGAAAAAGTGCTCAAATCAAAATTGAAATGAACACTTTACTGTGATAAATCTGCTTGCTTCAGTACACATCTCCCAGGGAATCACTTTAACTTCTTTTTTTCAAATGGATTGGTACAATGATAAATATTTTCAAAACATTTAAAAGTTTTGCATGGTAGGTCTTCATAAGACTGAATGTCTGGACACTTCCAATTGCAATTTTTCTTTTTGAATATAGGCCAGTGGATTATTGAAACATATGATTTTAATAGTAGGTGTTAAAGTAGCATATTTCCTCTTGAACCAGAGAAGCATGTCTTAACAGTGGATTATTTTTATAAGGATTCTGTTTCATCAGTTTCAATCTTTGTTAACAAACTAACAAGTTTTCTTTGTTTAATTATAGAGGGAAGCAGGAAAAATGCTGGTCTAAATGATAAAAAAAAAATTGCATATAGAGGTTAAAAAGGAGCTGACAAGGAGGTGAATATTTAGAATACCCTTGCGATCAGCTAAAAAATAAAAAATATTTACTTTGAATTCTGAATATGTTTCAAAAGTCAATTATCTCCAAAAGTGTTGAGTCCAAATGACTTTTAATAGATATGGGCTTCTAAAAATCTGAGTATTATGGCACTCTTATGGTACTTTAGACTGAATCTCTAGAGGTTATTCGACTTATGTTTGCCCAGTTTACTACATAGCCAGAAAAGTTGCTGTCTTTCCACACCCATCTGCTTGCACATTTTCCCTTTAGAGATGAGAAGACAAAGGAAACTCTCAGAGTGTGTAAAAACTCAGAACACTGACAATAGTCCTGCTGTGGGCTCACAGACTCTGGCACTTCCCCTATGTATCATCCTAAATAAGCTCTTCTGAAATCCTGAAGGAGCTAGCAGATGTTATGGCAGGATCCCTTGCTGTCATCTTGGGAGGCTGGGGAGGTCCCTGCTGGCTGAGAGCCAGTCAGTGTTATTCTCCTCTACAGGAAGAGTGTGAGGAAAGACCCGGGGGCAGTCTGGTCTGATCTGGTCTATTCTGTTGTGTTCTATTCTAGCTTGGGATGTATTGCAATACTTCAGATCTAAACACTGCTTAAAGAGAGAGTGGGGGGCAAAAAGGGGAAGTGGCTGAAGACAGAAAGAAAAAAAACAGCTTGAAAAGGTGTATGTCTGGATTGCTATGAAATCAAGATTGCCTTTCAATCTTCCATTGATATGTGTCTCTAATTATATCAATTTCTGAAAAATGTTCTTGTGATATGTCAGAGGTAAAGTGTTACTTTGTGATCTCAGAACTTTCTTCTGTACATTTGTAATCTGATAAACTTGATTTTAGGGCTGATGTGCACAACAGTAGTTGTGGCCATGATGGCCAAGAACTGTTCACTTCCAGGAACAAAAACAGCTTTCTGTGAAGCTGAGCACCCAATGCAGGGTTATGATCAAGAACTCCATCAAGGAATTCTCCCACTTATGAGCACGACAATAGACAGGACCAAAAAGTGAAAAAATATGGTATTATGGTGAATGTCAATATTTAGGAAAGATTGAGAACTGAATTTTTCTGCCCTGCTGAACTTGTAGCAAAGCTGTCCTGGCTTGTAGTTTAGGATGTATTCTATCACCATCTTCAGTTAATGGCCCATCAATGCCTTGTGCATGACTCAGAGATAACTCCCGGAGGGAGTTATCTCTCTTTAATGGGCCATCAAGGCCCTCTTCCATGACTCATCATCCCATTGTGAGATGCTCTGCCCATGGGGAGGAGCCAAGCATTTTCACCTGGATATAAGCTGGGATTTGGGACAGTAGAAGCAGCCCTCACCCACTGGATTCCCAGAGGACAGGAGTTACCAGACCTTTCTACGAGATTTCTGCTTCAGGAAGACCACCTCACCTGGACTGTTTCCATCACCCTGATCAGATTGTATTCTGACTCTGTCAGTGGTTTTTTTTCTTTTTGTATTTATTTTATTTTATTCTATTCTATTTTATTTTCCTTTTCTTCTCATTAAATTCTATTTCTGACTTAGAGCCTCTCACAACACTGACATTCGTACTTCATAGGAGGAAAATTTTTCACAAATTGTAATTCAAGCATAAGAAAGTTTGATTTCAAAGAACTTAGATTCTTATTCCCTTTCCTTTTTACTTCTCACTCTTTCTTAATGTTCTTAATAATAAAGCTAAAAAGTAGCCATATTCATATACAAAGATATACTTATTTTCTTCCTGTTTAAACTTAGACCTCCAAAAATATTCATACATCCTCCTATCACTTAGAGATTTTTAAACAAATGTAAGTCAGCTGACTACACACAGGCACTATTACCTATTTCTATATATACAAATGAGATAAAAATCAGGGTCATGATTTCCTACAATGGCATGCAATGCCCCATGTTTATGAACAGGAGACAGAAAAAATCAGAGCAAATATTTTTCATTTCAAAGTATGTTTTTTAAATGGTAAAGAGTATTTACACATACAAATATGCATTCAGGAAATATACTCTAGTAGTCATAAAATAGCAGTAATTAAAAAATCTTGTCTTGAATTATCTCATATATATAGTATATAGGGTAGGTTTTAATCAGATTGGGAGACTTATTTTTTTGTAACCTTGCAAAAGTAGCATCATGCTTTTCTTGTATCAGATGTGAATGAATTTCAACATGAAACATACCACTTTAAAGAAATAAGTACCGATATCCACTAGCTATAATTTCAAATTACTGACTATAATGAGGTGATTACTAACCAGGTTTAGAAGCAGAACAGTTTATAACAAAGCTCTCTTTTCAGCACTTTATTCTCAGAAGGAGACAACAGAAAACAAAAAAAAGATAAAAGTCTAATTTTCTGGAGAGGTTTTATGGTTTAACAGTTTCACAGTAAATAAGTTGAGGTTTCATTGCTAGCTCTTCTTATGTCTTCCTGATACTGAGCAATTCAATCTCATGATTTTTTTCCAGCTAAAAATCTTCACTGTCTTACCTATATATATTTAAACTTTTACACAGTTGGACTTGTCCTTTACCTATCACTGACCTCTGCTCTCATCTGCTGGAGTAGCAGCAGTAACAGCAATAGCTAATTTGGGTTTAGTGACTCAAATATAATGCCAGTGTTGCAATCTACTTCAGTGCAGTCAGCAACGTTTGTCCAAAGAGATGAATCTCCAGGTTTGAAGCATTTCTCATTATTCATGCACACTGCCATTAATTTGTTATGCAGCAGATTCCAAGTGAGGGAATGAGCTGTGTTGCTGGTTTTTATATGATTTGTTTTTTATTACAGTAACAGTGACTGATAGAATTATTCCCTTATCTACAAAAACACGGGCAGATTTATGCAATATTAATATCTACAGCTAAGTCCAGGCAGGTAGCTCAGCAGAGGAGTCCAAACATTCTCATGCAGCTCTAGTTATCCCGAGGTTTAGAACATCCCTTCACTGTCAACAACAACCATAAAGGTAACATAAAATGTTTAAATTACATTTAAACATTTACAGAAAATAAGAACCAGCTTTCCTGACCAATGTACACCAAGCAAGGTAATAAATTCCTGGGAATTCAAGCTAATCCTTTGGGTTTCCTCCTGCTGCTTTATATCATCCCTTCACTGTAAACCAGCCAGGCAACCTGCTTACTCAAGCTGATGCTTTATCTTGATCCCCTGCATTTTTCACCAAGACCCATAACCCTCTGGCAATAAGAATCAGCTGCAACTGTGCTCTCCATAGAGTGCTATCATCACAGTACTTTTCCAGTGATGTAAGGAAAATTCCATAAAGACCTCAATAAGCTTTTCTGAGTTCATCCACCTACTTTTGATTTCTCAGCTCTCCTTGGTGTTAAATTTGTCTTTCTTAACGTCTTCCTTCTACCATCCCATTCCTTCCTATTCCTTAGTACAAAATCAGTTTTCTGAATGCTTACACGATGTCTGCAATAGCTCTGCTTATCCTTACTCACAGCTCCAGCCACCACCATGAACATAACAGCATTTACATAATTGTACCTTACATACTGCAAAAACAAATGTTTTAAATAATTGTGAGTAAGGTTGATTGGATCAGGGGAAAAAAAAAAAAAGAAAAAGCCAAAATTCTCATGATAGTTTTGAGAGAAGTGGGGAAAACATCATTTTTATAGCAGTTTTGGATGTTATATTGAAGAATTATATAAGAAGTAATAAAATATACTTATCTTCTTGTCAATCTGGATGCTCCCAATGTTCTCAAATACTTCGTCTATCTGTAGCTCTAAGACTTTTACAGTACATCAGAAACAATTTTTCATACAACATACAACTATGCAATATAGGGCATGGTCTTTAATGCATATTTTACCTTTACAAGGTGATTGCCATTTCTGGAGAAGTGTCAAATCATAACTAAATACATTTGTTTTGTTATTATAACCCTAATACTATTAAATTATGCTGTTCTTGTTGTGTATACTGGGCTTCTCTTGAGTATCTTCCATGCTGTGTGCAAACTCATAGACAAATTTATTAAAAACTCACTTAAAATTACTCAAGAACTTCACCAAAAAAAAAAAAAAAAAAAAAAAAAAAAAAAAAAAAAAAAGCATAATGATTTCCACTTTGTCTAATAGGGCCAGAGATATCTGGCCTCATTTTAGATTTTCAGTAGATACCAAATAGCTGTCTAGGACAAACCTTATTCTGGAACTCTAGCTAATGGAGAGAGGTAAAGAAATTCATCTTAGTTTATATTTTCTAAGGAATTAAGTACCAGTACCTATACTGATAAATTTGGTGGAATGCTATGGGTGTATGTCCTATCAAACAAAGGTTTCTCTTCCCCATTCCTCCAAACAGGTATAAATAGTTGTTTTTTTATTAAATCAAATGGAGAAAATTTCATGCAAAATTAGTATTTTCTTTCATAGATTGCTACTTGATGATATACCATATTTTTTTATTTCCCTAGATAAATCTTCCAATCTCAAACAGTTGTTTGAGATCAGTACTAAATAATCAGTATTTTGGTAATCATTACTTTTGGTAATGCATTTTTGCTAAACAAGTGTGATTTCAAATCTTTCTTATATGTACTCCTATTATTTAGCCTTTATCAGAAATAGTATAGCAGTCAAATAAAAAATAAACAAACAAACAAAAAACTAAAAAAAAAAAAGTCAAAGCATTAATAGAAATCTAAAGAAAAATAGTCTAGCATTTCACTTCACCAACTTTTTGGTAAGGATAATGTCTGCTAGGTTTAGGGGCTTTTTTTTCAGTAGCCTATATAAGTATTATTTAGCATATTCTTCAAGTATTCTTTAGCTTTTCATCAAGGCCTTTTATCTATTCCTTTGCCAAGGAACAAGGAAAGAAGCAGGCAGAGTGTTTAAAACTTGGGAAAATAAAAATATCTCCTCAAAGATGTTTTATCTTATTAGACATCTGTAGTACCACAAAGTAGATCTATTTTCTTAAGGAAAGTAATTTTTGTCAGAAAAAAAAGTTACAGTTTCAAGACAAAAGTTGTGTGCCACATAGTAAAGTTTTTGAAGATAGGAGAATTTATACTTTTTGCAAGTCCTAGATTAGCTTTAACTATTGGTTAGTGCTTATTTTGACATTGAATAATGTTTATTTTAAAAAAGCACAAAATTTTCCTTTCAATACATTGCATGATTACTGCACCCACTGACGTAATTTCTGCTGTTCGGGAGAACATTGAGCCAGTCCGCATTCATACACTGCCAAAATACACAGTAACACCCTGAATTTTGTCCATTTACTTACTAATGGACAACATCTGCATTGATAGAACTTGCTGTGATTCATTCAACTGAATTAATCAATGCTCCCATTAGCTTGGTATTTAACATCAAGCCATTCTGGTATAAAATAAGAGGGGGAAAGACATTACACCATGTATGTGAACAGGTTAAATAAAACCAACCAAACAAAAAAAACCACCACAAAATCAACTCTCATTCTGCCTATAGCCAAGAAAGGGATCAGAAGTGTTCTGAAAATCAAGATGTTTAAAAAACACATTAACACTTGTGTTTTGCTTTAACGCTATCTGACTGATCTTTTCAATAATTTCAGGAAACATATGAAAGACAGTGCTTTTCACATATGTTACTAACTTTTATTATTTGGTCTTCCTAATACAACAAGGCATCAGTAAACTGCAAACTGCACCTGTGGATGTTTCAGAGCATTGTGACTGTCATAACATCTTATGCAGAAAGGATAACACAGAGTTACTTTTCTGCTGGCACTGACACAGATAGGAAAACCGTCTTCATATATAAAGTGTGCCAGTATCCGAAATGATAACAAAAAATGTGTCAACTGACAGGAACAGGAAGTTTTGAAGAATAATCTGCACATCTGCTAGCATCCTTTTGAAATAAATGCTGGCTTCTATTAGCAAGAGAAAGAAAATGCTCAAATAAAAGGATAAAGAGCGTGTGAAAAAATCAGTGAAAACTAGCCTCTCAGTTTTCTAATTGCGGTTGGAAATATTTATATTCTTTTTGGGGTAGGAAATAGGAAGACTAATTGCACCATAATATGGACAAGTCACTCTACAAAACAGAAATATAATCCTGAATTAAAATCTTTGTGCTTCTCTTATGAGTATGAGAAAATCAAGGAGAGAAGATATGCAATTGACCAGTCTGATATGTAATAAAGACTTCTCCTTGATCATAATTAGTGGCAATTGTATTATTACTGTGATTTAATTAAAACTAAATGGAATTTAATTTATAAATTATTTCACCATCATCATATTTTTAACCCTACATGCCTATTGAACCGTCAAGAAGATGAAATTGGTTACCAAGAGCCTAATACTCTACATGGAAAAGATTCATTCTACTATTTTAAGAAATACTCCTAGGAACTTTCAAAGAAGGTGGAGGTGCTTCTAAGCCATTCTTTTAGGATGGGATGATGCAGACTCAACTTTTGGAATGGCTACTCCAGAACAGAGAAAGGCCACTCCATACTTCCACAAATTTTACATTCTGCACACAATCATTACTGCCACACACAGAACCAAGCACTTCTGAAGAAAGAATACTGACATTTTGCTGGACTTTAAAAAGCTGTTATTATCTACTTCTGTGATAGTTACCATTTAATAGAAAAATTTGAATTTTAATGTCTCTTCCAAGGACCCAGTGTTAAGGGACAGATAAATTTTTGTATAAATACTCTTTGGAAGGTTCAAAAATGAACTTATAAACCATTCCAGTTCTATATATATGTGAACAAAAGTCATTAACCACAATATTAATGAACTTTTCATGTGAGAATTCAAATTCTTGATAACCATTCCTTAATCAATCTCCATATCTAACCTAAACCACCTAATTTTTGGGTTTCTTTGTGATTTATGTGAAAGTTTGAATATAATCAGAAAATTACTTATGAATATTTATTTGTTTCAAAAGGATATTTCCATTAATATTGATTTAATATTGATTTATGCTTGGCAACAACAGCTGTATTAAACCCAGTCAAAACCAATTCCACAATCAAACGGTTTAGTACAACCTTACATTCCTCAATTTAGTAACAAAATCCAAGAAGAAAATTGCAATGACATTCTGGACCTTGAATATGTTCTTTATCACAATATACAGCCATTAGAGTCCCAGTTTTCTCCCTTAAAGGCACTGAAAATATGACTTTGAAGAAGAACAACCTAAGTACGTACAGAAATGTGAATAAGAAGGCATTTTTAATGGGTGATGAAAGAGAGACAAATCAAAAGGAGTCACAGAAGACAAAGGAGAATGCAATTTTAGAACAAGATTGTAGTCAACTTTAATAAGCATAATTGATTTTTCAGGATTGTGAGACTGGAGGAAGAAAACTCTGAAAAAAGGTTTTCATCACACTGAATCAAACAAAAGAGTAACTCCTCAGAGAAGTTCAAGGTGACTCTTCTAAATGCCTCCAGTGTCAGAGAGCAAAAATTGTGAATGAGACACCATCACTTGTGAGACACTGGAAACCACATAAATATGGAACATGAAATTTATCTCACCTTACTTAGATATCTCAAAATTATTTACCAAGTCTAAATCACCTGATCACAAGAGAATGGCTCTCACTTGTAGGTCATCTCCAAAGACAGATTTATATCCTGAAGGGACACAAGAGTTTTTTTAATTTGTAGAACCCTGACTTAGCTTTTTACTTCTAATGGAGTTCTGTTTAAGCAAGGAATTAAAGAGTGGTGCAGTAAAAGAAAACACAATAATCAGAAAAGTATCCAAGTATTATTGGTATCTTCAAGGCCAGCTACCATTTATCTCTCCTGATGTGAAAACTGACACTTCAAAGACCACCCAGCTTTATGAAGACTAGCATTCTGCCAACCAGGCAGACCACTCCTGAGCCTTTCTTCCACTAACAGCATCTCCCAAATAGTTCAATCCTTTTTATATACTGGTTTATCTAAAAATCAGGTTTGCAGCTTAAGGTTCCTTTATTCCAAATTTCAGTAAGGATCAGACAAAAATCATCTTTAGAGGATTCTAAATTGAATCAATATGTTCAGCAGCCCAGTTCCAGAGTCTTTAAAAGTTACCAACTTTAGGTCTTAACTCAGTTCTGCTATTAGCTATTATCTGCCTTTTGGTTATTAGCAGTCTACTGTGTCTTTACTTAACCATATGCTAAACAAGCTGGATATTAAAAAAAAAAAAAAAAAAAAAAATTACATCATAAAGTGACACCACACAGCTGCAGACTTTCAATAGCCTTGTGGAGGATCAACTTATTAAGGTGTGTCCAGGTGTTTAGCAGTCCCATTTTCAGCCTTCCAGCGCTCCATTGGCACAGCCACAGTTATTTCAGCGACAACAGTGGTATTTCGGAGATTATTCATAACAAATATATCTGAATGTGTTACAGTGTACACTAAAAAACAAATCAAGTGAAAAGGTCCTTCATGACTGGTGAAGATTAGTCAATAAACCAGGACAAAAGAACTCAGAAAATGAAATAAAAGATTTTTGCATCTACAGACTTTCAGTATTGGTGCTGAGATCAACACACAGGAAGGAAAACTGAAATATGGGCATCATAAAGAAGGGGTAGAGCAAAAGAAAATATTGGTGGAAGATCACAATGATAGTAAAACTGAAGAGATGTGTCAAAGGCAAACCAATGTCCAAATTAGGAGAAAGCATAAATAAGAATGACACAGACTAAGGAGATTTAATCCTGATATTCAATGTCAGCACATGACTGTGTCCCTAAACATTATTTTGAAGATTTGTAAAAAGATTTACTTTTATATTTGATCATTTCCAGAGCATTACATTTGAAAGATATTTTGCTTACTATAGGTTTGAATAAGGACTTGACCTTTGAGCTTTGTGTCTCACACAAGCACTCAGTAGAGCTTTTCCTTTAAGCATCTATCACATATGAGAGGAGGTTTCAATTAAGACATCTGTTAAGTTTGGGTACTTAAGCCAAAATAAGGCTTGTTATAGATGACAGCTGGGTTAAGAATTTCACAATATAGACAATTGACAAGGTCTCTGGACTATCCTTCTATAATTTAGAACCAATCAATACAATTCTGTTGTGCAGAATTTAAAAAAAAAACCACAACTTTTCAGCAAAAGCATAGAATGATAGTGAGTCTAACAATTCCAAACAAAAAATTTAGTGTGTCACAAAGACCCCTGCTTTTCTAATTTTCTAAACTCTTAAGTTCGTAATTTCTAATTTCAGATGTTGCAAATACAAAAGAAGGGAAAAGATTGCTTTGAACAATTTCCTATATTTTTAGCAGCTCTCCTGTAGTTGAAACAGCTTTGGAGGGAGCAGCTGTGTCTGTCAGAGCTTATGTTAGGCAAGAAACAATCAAATGCTTTGGTCTGCTTATATGGGTCCTTATGAACTGGAAATTATTTGAATTTCATAGAATAATAGGTTCTACCTAGATAGCACCTGATATATTAGAATCAAGGAATCATAGATTGTGCTGAGTTGGAAGAGATCCATCAGAGTCATCGAGTCCAACCCATCGAATCTCACCAGGTGGCTGAGAGCATTATCCAAATGCTTCTCAAACTCTGTCAGGCCTGGGCTGTGACCACTTCCCTGGGTAGCTTGTTCCAGTGTTCCAGTGCTCTGAGTTTTTCCTGATATCCAGCCTAAACCTCCCCAACACAGTTTTGTGCCATTTCCTTGACTTCTGTCACTGGTCATCAGAGTGAAGAGATCAGTACCTGTCCCTCCACCTTCCCCTCTTGGGATTTTGGAGAGTGTAATGGAGTCACCCCTCAAACTCCTCTTCTCCAGGCTGAAAAAAACAAGTCTTAAAATATGTATCAGATTATGAATTAAGAGGGCTTTCATAAACTTATGTTCTTTCTGTGAGGTCTTAAGATAGTTAATTGCCGAAATCTATCAGAGATCAGAGATGAAAATATGTCCATTTTTTGATAATGTGTTCAATAGTTTTTTGAAGGGGCAATTTAATATTACTGGTTCAGTGGAATCTAAGTAAGCCAAAGGAATGTTATTATTGAAGCAAGCGTACAGAAAAAAAGTATAAAGCATTTAACTTAATATTAAAGTTTGCAAGATTTCATTTAAAACACTTTATTTTTCCTTTCTTTAGAAATTAAAAATAACAAACTATAATAAAAGCCAAAATCAAACTGCTTCTATTTTATAAAAATAATCCTCTTATACTGACCCAAGCTGAATTATTTCTCAATATCATGTTTCATAACAGACTTCATATATAATTACATTGTTATGATGTAAGGGGGAAAAAAACAATCAAAGTGAAGAAATTAACTGTGTGATGGGAACTCAGTTACAGCCAGTTCTACTGCTCATCTTCTTCTCCACCTGGCCAAGCTTCTGATCAGCCTCAAATTTAAAGTTTTCTCTCACTACACCCCACTAGACAACACTTACAATATTCCAGCTCTGGGTAAAGAATTAATGCTCCCTGGAGGCAGGTCTTCAAGGCTCTCCTTTAGAGTCCATGGGCCACCATTTCTTACTCTGCCAGAAAAGACAAGTATTTAAGTTTTGCTTCAATTCTCTTAGAACACAGTAATGTCAAGTGAGTTTCTTCTGAGGTAAATATCAATATCTAAATATTTTGCTTAGTCATTATCTTCATGGACAGTTGATCCATTTCTGCTCCCAGCCTGAAAGAACTACCTCAGAAGGGGCTGCAGTAGGAAGTGGATGATATTCTGTCTTTCAGTTGAAGCACTGAGTGAATGTATAGGCTAAGAAGAAGAAAAGAGATAAATGGATAAGCAGAAAAAAGATAAATTATCCTTTTTCTAGTCACCCTTTGTTCTTAAAGGCACTTGTGACATGAACACATTTGATGCACCCTGAGGTCTAATGGTAATGGATAGATGAGAGTTAGGGGTAGTAAATCTCTGGTGTATTTAAGAAGAATCTCTGCTTGACAAAGCTGTGTTCATTCCTTTTTGTAGATATTTTCATTAATAACTTGGATACCCCAGATGCAGTAAATAGCATAAGGTGTTGCTCCAGCTGTTTAGTATGTGTTGGATTTGTTCAGGTCCATGTTCTTAACTGACCTGCAATGCACCTGGCTGTTGCTTGCTTGATTAGCCATGCTTATTATGCAAATGAGAAGCATGGCTGAGAGAAGTCTGAAAAATCAGAACACAGAAAAATACAAAATACCACAGGAAAAACAACACAGAAAAAAAGTGGTGCTCCAGAATCTGTCAATTCCAAACCAAGAGGCTGACGAGGCTGACTGCAATTAGAAGCAGAAGTACCAGAACCTGGGGGTCCATGTGGACACCAAGCTGAACATAAGACAGCAATGTAGCAATGTACCCTCCCCACAAACAAGGCTAAACATACCCTGGGTTAAATTACGCAAAATATTGCCAGCAGGTTGAAGATGATTCTTTTCCCCTATTCTAGACTAGTTCTGGGAGAGAGGCATAGACATCCTGAATAGAGTCCAACAAAGATGCACAAAGATGATCAAGGAAGGAAGACCTTGACTACCACCTAAATTCACTCTCCTTTTTGATCATAATATTCTTTTTGCACCAATCATTTCACTTCGGAGCAGATCCAGGTCTGTCCTGGACTAGATGAATTTGCTCCTTGCACATGATTCTGGATCTCAGAAGCCAGACATCTCTCTCTTAAATTCACAGCAAGAGTTTAATCTTCTGCACATGCCTAACAAATCCACACAGGATTGGATTTCTCACAAATGCAGTTACAAGTTCAGGCAATAGAGCTCAACTTCTGTATAATTTCTGTTGTACCTTACATCATAAGGGGGAATTGCTGGTTTCCACTGTATGCTGAATTAATTTTGTAATAAATTACATTGGCCAAACTGAAAAACATTTCTGGCATTAGGGGATTAAACTCGGGATCCCCAGCCAAGGGTATTGAATTAACCTCCTACATACTCCCCTATGCCCTTAGACATGTACTCCAATAGTGGGCTGAAGATCTACACTCTGAGTAAATCACTGAAGCCAAGTCTCTGAACTTTGACTAGTCTTTAAGCACGAAACTGATGTGCAAATTGTGAGCACTGACAGCACTTTTCAAAATCATGCCTATGCTCAATATTTCCCACTGTCTTCTGATTTGGTTGATATATCTCTCATGGGAGGTAAAATAACTGTATATACATGGGTTTTAGCCTAAGATTTAATTAAAAATTTTGTGAAAACCACCCTTATTACAGAAATAGTTATAGACTTACTTTTAATTACATGATCTACCAATCCTTTGCAAGTGTGTGTTAATTTTAATGAATTTTTACTTTTTTTATTTTAATGTAGGTGCACTACTCTAACAGGCCATAGAAATATAAAGATTAGTTTCCTAACATTTTGCTTAAAGACAAAATTCATTACAGCACCAACAAAAAGATTCAAATGCTTAAATTTCCTCTAGACTGGATTTCTACCACCATGAAGGATAGATGAAGCAATTGCATGGAGGCAGAATCTAGCTGTGCTTTATTCATGACCCCACTTCATCCACACCCCAACTGTTGAACCAGAATCCTTCAAGTCCCCAAACCAACTTGTGCAGACCAGAAATCTTCAGATTTTCTGTTATCTGTGTTGAAGTGAACGCTTTCAAACTCTGTATTAGTAATTACAGAAATTAAGACTATAATTTACTGTAGGTTGATTATAGACTCACTTTGCTGATTGATGGAGAATGAATCCTTTCAGATAAGGTACAAAACTCAATAAAATTACGGAAAAAATCAGTCACAAGGAAGGCATACCAAAATCTTCCTAGTAAAAAATACGTTTGGTCATAAAATAAAAAAGTTTTAATTTCAAAACACTAGAGATGAATATTTTTACTTTTGAAGACTATGTCAGGAAACATAAAGGAAAAATTGTCTTTTAATTTTAATTTCTGTTTTCAAAAATGGAACCATTTTTATTACATTTTTTTAATCTTTTAGTTGTAAATAAAAAAAAATACATTTAGTTGATTCCCCCCATTTTTCTTTATAATGCCTTCCACAGTAACTTCTCAACAATTTTCTCCTTTGCTAAAATCTAAATGGAAAAAATAGGCAAAAAAAAAATTCAGATATTTCAGATTCTAATGGAGCTACAGATAATAAGGAAAATGCATTTTTGTGACAGTGATCAAAATTATGATCTTTTTAAATTAGAAACATAAAAATGTGTTGAAAAATCCTAAAAGGAAAGAAGCATGAAAGGAAATTTGGAACACTTTTCTAAAAGAATGTCCTTTCTTCAGATCTTTTTCAGTAAGTTGTTAATTATTCTTTGCAGCCTGAAAGTCACATATTTTTCAAGCATTTAAGTGTGAAAGGGTACAGATAAATCAGCAGGTGCCTCTTTGCTTTTCCAATAATATAAATAGCTTTAGAAATCCACCTATGTATCCCAGGGACCTTCTCAATTTTTTGAACATTCAGACCGTATCAGTTTTGACGTATGTTTGAAGAATGGGCAAAGGTTAGGGCTTGTTCCTATTTCATCTGAGTTAGTTTGGCCATGATGATTCAGAAGGAACTCATTCGTTCCCATGGCAATACGGTGAATTCTGTAAAACTCTGCTTCTGTCATTGCAAATAAAGATATTTTTTTTGGTGAAAACATACCAGTTGAAAGAAATTATCAGGTAACAGACAAACCTAAGGTCCTTGAAGATAAATAATTAATTTCAAAGGGATTTGCAAGTAATTCATAAACTGCAAATAGGTCAGCAGAAATCTGAGAGGACTCCAGTATGAAAAAGTAAAGAGGAACTCCAGATAGGAATTCTAACAAAACAAGAATTTGAAAACTTCTCTTCTGGGACAGATTCCATCATGTGGCCGTCCTTGGGCATCATGAAGGGTTCTTAAAGCCAAACCCAAACAGCTACCCAAAACACAGCAAGTAATGTCTTTGCACCTCCATCTCCTCTAGAGTGCAAGACTACTCCCCAAAGCTCACCTTGGTGGGGCTTTAGAGAAAGGAGGATGCACCCCTAAAAGGGCAGCCTGACAGGCAGCATGAATCTTCTCAAAGAAGGCAGGAATAGGCCTTTTGGTGGAAGCATTAGATAGGACAGCATTTCTCATCCTGTAGTTTTTCCTGATAGCATCACCGGGCATTATCCAGGTCATTATCAAGAATTAATGCACTGCAGATCAAATATTTTAAAAAACGTTTTTTTAGAAAACCATGAGCTGCTCCTTACAGTATTCCATTTTGGCTAAGTTGCCATGACCCTTCAAGATGTTAGAACAGTGATGAATGTAGTTCTCTATTATCTCGTTTTCCATACCCCCCCAGGAAGAAAAAACAACAAAAAAAATCCAAACAAAACAAAACAAACCCCAAAATACCCTACAAAACTAAATTCTAAATTGTCATAAATCATTTCAAAACAAAACAGTCAAGACTTCATTGTGAAAATCAGCAAGTCTACTGATTAACACTGATCTATCACATTTCATGGGAGTAAAATGAATTCTCACTGTATAAAGTGTGGAATTATTAGCATAGTCTTTTCTATTCTAGAGCAAATAAAAATAATTTCATTAATTAAAATTAAACTTTGCAGAATAATTTTTCTTCCAATACAACCATATAATGTTAGTAGAAAAGAGAAACATACAGGGTTGTGTTTAGGGGGAATGTCTTTTGCACCCTCAGCAATAACTGGACAAATTTTATTTCACTGAAAGTGATTTAAGATGGATGTTAGCCCATTACCTCCTTTGTATCTTAGAATAAGTGGTTCACTACACACACAGAATATGCCTTCATCATTTTCTTAATAACTAATTAATAGCATAATCAAAACAGTTACCATCTCTCTCATTACTTCTATGTGAATATTTATGTTTCAGTCACTAGTGCTTGATTTCTGTTCACCGTTTCAAGCATACATAGAACCATAAAATCATAGAGTGGCTGAACCATAGAATGGTTTGAGTTGGAAGGAATCTTGAAGATTGTCTTGTTTGAGCTCCCCTATCACGTACAGGGACACCTTTCACTAGACCGGGTTGTTCCAAGCCCCATCCAACCTGACCCTGAAGACTGACAGGAATGGAGTATCCAGAGCTTCTCTTGGCAACCTCAGAGTCACCATTAGATGATCAGGATTTTAGTTTGCTAAAATAAAGCAAAAGTAAACTAGCGCATGACAAGAAGACAGCCTTCAAATCAAATAGATTACGATCTAGATAATTCCTGTTCTCTGCTTTTAATTTTAGTGGTGAAAACAAGAGAAAAAGTGTGCATACTCACTCATTTTATTTTTGGTTTGGGATGTGAGATACAGGCAAATTCTCTGCTGTTTAAATAAGAAGTGAGTTAATCTAGATAACATCTTGAATCTTCAGTTATACTCCTGTTCATTCAGGATATGCACATACGTGACTGGGCCAAAATGATCATCAATAAAATGAGTAAATTCCTTCTCCACCTATATAGTCTGTGGACTGATATGATGGACAGTTTATTTATTACATCCTTATAAAATAATCCAGGGAAAATCTACTTTCTCGATTGCCTTCCACATTCATCCTCATGTTTTTGAAACTCTGCATTAAGGATTTGGGCTTCTTACCTCTACAAGGATGTTTTATCACTGTAGACAGACAAAACTGATAGCAAACATCACTGAGCATACCGTGTCTCAATTTCTGGATTGTATTTCCTGACCCAGTTCTCCTCTGCTCTCAGAGGTTGTAGCACCTTTGGAAAGCAGCAGAGGAATTTTGCTCCTGTAGCTCTTCTGCCTCAGCTCATCTTGCAGTGAGTTAGATTCTGTTGTTGAATAAATTGGATCTCCTGCTGCTACAGACTGTGACTTTTTTTTCTGTGCAGAGCCACAGATTTATTTTACAGTCCTTGTTTAGAGGACTGTAGCTTTGGGCAGAGAGAGGTAGAGGCACCTTGTAAACCACCTTATGAACCACCTCACTGAGCTCAGTCAGCTGTCCAAAAATTGAGTTATTTCATTTTTTTTTTTAACCACTTCAGCAAATTGCATTGTCTTAAGGCAGAACCCTGAGAGTGAAGCTGCTGCTGAGGGGCCCAACACAGACAATCCTCAGACAGGTCAAGGTAAGCTTTGCTTTACCAAGGTGTGGAGTCAACACAGCTCTGCCAGTACATCCACACAGTAATGATGAACTGAGGATTATGTCACTTTCAAATGAAAAGGCTCTATGTGAACCCTACAACTAAAAGTACAGAAGGAATTAAACTCCTCAGCAATGACAGAAACAGCCAACTCTTATTTTCAGGTAGGAAACAAATGACAACAAATTCTCTATAGGTCATGTGTGCAACTGCAATGTTCATTTATTTAAAAAAATCTATTTTAACACTGTTTGCATCCTACCGTAGCCCTCATAAACCAAAAAGACTGGAGAGGTTGTTCAGAGAGAAACTACACAAAGGTGTATAAGGCATAAAGCATCTCCACTGTTTCTTAATTCCATCAGTGAGACCAAAATTTCTCATGACCTGGTGATTATTTAAACTTAACCATGACATCTGGTGTTGACCTTCTCTCCAAAAGCAGCAGAGAATAACCATAAATGTCACAACAGTTGCACAGAGAAAGAAGCCATCTCACATGCAGATTTATGAATGTATCAATGTTTTGTATATAATGTCAGAAAGAGGAATCCAATTAATGGCCACTCAGGTAGAAGAGTTCTTTGGGATAGCTTCCATGACATTTAAGAGAAATTGCACTTTTAAACTTGGAGCCTTGAATCTATAAGTTTAACAATGACCACACTTCTAACCTTGACTTGACTCTTGCCAGCGCAAGAAGCAGTGTACTCAGACACACCACTAACCTGAGTCACATAGAGCACCTTACCATAGCACTGCTGTGTGGCATTGTAATAGTGAGAGTGGGGAAGCCAAGCTGGAAGGTGAGCAAATCTTAACAATGCAGGTGGGATAAGCACGTTCTGTCACACTGTTCCCAATTTTATCACTAAAGATATTGGTCTTGTTGAGCGGTCCTCTGCCTTTTTAACAGTTTCTCAAATATAGACCATATGTGTATTTATATGCTCTGACAAATAGGCCAAGTTAACATTGCACCACCCAACTGTCAGGGGCTAGTTTTATACAGAAATAAAACAAATCTTATCAAATAGCAATATCTGCTTGGGGGGACATGATTTAGTTTGTCAAAGGGAGTTTGGAAAGCTATCTGAGAAGAAAGATTTTACATAGTTATGCCATAGTTGTTCAAAACTGTTTCCCATTAGATTTTCATGTTTAGTATACCATTGCCTTATGATAGTATAGAATATCCATCTTCCTACACAAAAATATCTGTACAACAAAAAGTGTTTTCCTAATAAATGTAATTATAACTCATTTGAAGGCAATTTTTATTGTTTTTTCATCACTGGATTAGCTGAAATTAGGATTGGATTTGACTTTCAGTTAAGATTTATATTGCTTATTTAAATAAGCAGTGTGAGGAAAGGGTCAATACAACCTCTCCAATGCAAGGATTTGCAAAGTTGGTACTTAGTTTCACTTCAGTTTGAAGCAACACCTTCTCACCTCTGCCACATTTGTAATGAAAAATTAAAACCAGCAGACTACAGTTCCAGGCAACTCCAGACCTATAGGTTCAGGGTAAGCAGCTGAACTCGAAACATAGAAATTTAGAAATGTCTATGTCCATGAATTCTGACTCAATATGACAGAGAAGTGATAGCCCAAAGACCTGACATTTTTTGTCAAGTGAGTGGCAGAAGACCTGAGCCTGACAGTTTGAAATTTGCATCTTTGTCCTTCAGGAAGATTGGTAAAACTGGGTTATTCAACTTTGCAAAAAACCAAACATTACAAATGGAACCCACAACACCAGTAGAGTTCAGCCAGAGCAGTATTTAATGACACCCAGAGACTGGGTTTACTGTTCAACAACACTGAAATATCACCACGTAGCGTTTCATATACCACAAATTAAAGCCCTTCAGTGAAAACATTGTCAGTGAATTTTCCTTGATGTCTATCTCCAAGTCACTGATGCCCTATTAAAAAAAAAAAAAAAAAAAAGAGAGAGAGAGAGAGAGAAGCAGTTTGGATCATTCACTGATTTCAAAGCAGGTACAAACCAAAAGTGAAAACCTTCCAAAGTCAGGTTGCTGGTAGGAAGGTAATGATTCATACTGCTTCTATTATAGGTAGGGAAAAATGAACCTATCTGGATATGAAACAGAAATATAACATCAAGACATGTGGGTTCTACCAGTGAACTATTAAATTGAAGTTAAAAAGTTGGCAACACAGCAAGTAAAAATTTGGAATTGTTAGATCTGCTACCTGATTTTGAAACCAAATCATTTTGGCTCAAAGAAAAAAGAAAGGCAAGAAGTGGAGAAAGAAAAAACAGGAGGGGTTGAAGAGGGAGAGACATTTTAGCTGAACCACCTTCAAATCCATCTGCATTTATCCAGATGAAACTGCAAAACCTTTTGAGGTCCGTTAATTGTTACCCTGCTGCTCAAGCTCCCCTGTGTCACCCAGCAGAGATTTTAACCTTAGTAAGTATAGGATAATGAGTGCTTATATGGCACAAAGGAACTGCAGTGCACACAAAAAATAATGATTCTGTCAGTTATGAAAAAAGTATTTAGTACCATAAAGTGATTTTTCCAGTGTTGTAGTCAACTGCCTTCAATGTCTGTTGTCTCCGAGGCTGAGTGAATCACCTTTTAAATATATATAAAGATCTCCTGTGAAATCACTTTGTCAGTAGCTCAGCTGCACAAGGTAAAGATAACCTATATCAAAAATTCCTGACAGGGACTGTGCTTCCTTACCAGGCCTTTGAAACCTTCCCACTCAGTGACCTCAGGCTCCAATGAGTCATGGTAAAAAAGTCAAGCTGCTCTATGTAGGTAATGAATGCACAGATTCATACTGCTGCTATTGCAGCTATGGAAAAAAAATGAACACTTCTGAAAACGAAAATCTGTGGAGTTTATATTTGGAAAAAGAAATGTAACAAAATCTCACTGATTTCACAGTGTGCATCTATACTGTCAGATGGGTTCAGCACCTCTTTCACTCTGTGACACCAATCTCCAAATCATCTGCACTGCCTATATGTTGCAAACCAAGTTCTCTTCTGAGCAAAAGGAGCCAGAGGAGATTCTTGGTCAGGAAGTTGTGTTGCCCAAGCAGTATGGATGTGCTGAGCCTTGCCTATTGCATGAGGCTCTGCACTTGAGTGGGACAGATATGTGCTTGCTTGTCTGGAGAAACAAAGCCACAGTGAGTGTATTCGTGCTGGAATGCACCATTAAGAAGAAAGGTTCTTTCCTTTCCACTCCAATGAGTCTTTGTGGCATCATTCCATTATGACAGATACATGGAACTGCTCTTTCTACCAAGGCCTAGCACAGAGCTTTGCCAAGACACACCGTGGCCAGCTAGAGGAAGGGGTAAAATGAGGCAGTCTCCTATTGCCTTACTTTTGTTTTTCTTTTCCCATATAAAACCTCTACAGCTTAGATTGTAGACTAAATGCGTCCTTAGGTGCCAAACAGCACCTGGCATTCTTTGCAATGCATATGTTCTTATACTCAGCCTACTATACAATTCATTGTATAGACTTTCTTTTCAAAAATCACTAAAACCAGTGTATTAGAAATGACGTCTTTCACTCAAGTCTCTTTACAGGTTTTCATAAGGAGAAAAAGTTGTAGATGCATTTCTTAAAATTCAGCCACTGGCCAAATTGCAGGACTGCATAAGTGAGAGCTGAATGAGTTCTCTATCTTCCTAAATTAATTTGAGCCCATACTCCCCTTACCCAATAACACCTATCAAAAGGCCTTAAGTCAGGAGCACAATCTTCCTCAATTTTCCCTTTATTTTCTCTAAAAAAACAAACACTCCAGGGAATGATTCACTCTCTATAATTCCTTATAACTGGTCAGTCTGAGGATCAGATGTCTAAATTCAGCAGCTGTCACAGAAGGGACATGACCCATGAGGCAGTGGTGTGGCTCCCTGGAGGTGTTTTTGGTATCTTACAAGTGTTTTAATTGGTTTCTTCTCTTGTGAGTAGGGTTGAGGACACACATCCATGTCGTTCCCTCACAGTACTTTTGAGCAGATGCCCACATCCAGACCCAGCTGTGCTGAAAGCCATAGCTATTCCCCCCTGCCTACCTATGCAAATACACAGCTTGCTCAGAGTTGGGCAAATTCACTCCAGAAGAACATGAAACAAAATCCATGTTCCCTGTGTGCCGCTTTTGTCTAATTACTCGTCCGTATGATCTCTCAAGGAGGGAACAAGAAATCATGAGAGAGATATCTTTTTATAAACACTCCATGGAAAGTCAGAAATGGTCCCATCTTCTAATAAACATCATTATTGTTTGTATACATCTAGATAGGTACTTGCACACATGCATAAATTTGTATTATCCGCCACACCTTGGAAATGCACAAAGACAAGGATTTGCAGTTAATTACAGGTCCATCTGGTCTCTGTGGGTTTTTAGCAGGGTAGTTAGTTTTATAGTTGCAAACTCAGGAGCTCAAATTCAAATCCAGCTTGTGGGCTGTGGATCATTCTCCAGTCTGTGGTCATTTATAGCTCTCAGCCTGAGGGCCACCCTCTATCTCCAGGGCAATTTTGAAGCACAGCTCTCTACTTTTGGGGTGTGGTTTCAATACCTTTTATTTTTCCAGGTATGTGTATAGGACTTATTTTTCTTTCACATCTGCTTAATATGAAAACTGCATACAACACAGAAAGACATGTAGTTTATGTACTACCATATTTTATGTCAGAATTTGTATTCAATCAGATAAAATGGAGGGAGTGAACGTGCTTATTCTAAAGTTCTAAATATATATAGGGTACAAATGGCACACATCATTATCAGGAGAACTGTCCAAGTAGGATAAAGTCTACTTTTGACAAACTGGGAATTTTTACTTAAAATTATGAGAACTGTATGGATAGCTTGTGTTTTTTCCTAATAAACTAGGCTGTGTGGTCATCTGTTTTGAGAAACAGATTTACCTCCCAATATAAAATAGTTGACAATATTTCTGATAAAATTCATTAAAAACCATTGCAAGTGATATCACAAAAAATGAAGCAACTTCCTATTGCCCATATTCCCCATAGCAATTTGTCCTCTCTGTATTCTGGATGACATGGCCTTCAAAACCTCAAAATTGTATCAAACTAATTTCTCTCAGAGGGTTAATTGGTATTCCAACCATTAAAATTAGGAAAGGACACAAACAGGTCAATTTGAGGAAATGAACTCCTTTAAGACTCAAATCTCCTAGGATTTTTAGGGCCAGCCCATGATTCCTTCCTGCTGTTTTGTAAATAGACAGATCAGAGTGTGACCTGACTGCTTTTTAGTAATAAGTTATAGTTATTTCCTCATTGTTCTATAACCAGCTTGTAAGGTTCTCAACAAGAAACACAAGGGAGGAAATATCTGAACCCATAATTTCCTTGCAAACTGCTTCATGTTTGTAATTCCACTGGCATTGCTATGCCAGATTACTACATCTGTCAAAAAATATTGGTTTGCATGAACACAGTTTAATTTCCAGGAATATAGTCCTGGGGAACAGAAAGCAAGAGGCAAAGGCTTGTTTGTTAATGTATTTGCTCCAGTGCAATGCAAGCAGGTCTGCTTGGTTTGTTCTGAAATCAGTCATTTCCATTCTTCTGGCCTTGTATTTTCATTTTCTTTGACCAATGTTCTTTGCCAAACAATGAGGTTTAACTTTGCTTTCAGTGCTGTTATTCACTTGAGGTCACTATAAATCATTTCTGTGCTTTCTTACATTAGCAATCCTTAAACGTGTGTATTTTTCCTGTTAATCCCTTTGGAATGACTTTTACATATCCTTTTGGAATTACTTTTTTAAAAGTCCTGCATAATATTTAAATACAGTTCAGACTGAAAACACAGCCTTGAAACATCTTGTCCCGGTAATACTATGTTAGTGATCTATTCTCTGTGTAAAATATTGTCTTCAGCTGTTTCAGTTCAGCTTAGAAAGGTGAACATTTTCTTTCTTGAGAAGGCAGGTAGATACTTCAGCTCTTTAACTGACTATAGCATGCTTTAGCAAAATTATATAGAGTGTGAAAGTAAAAAAAGTCTGTCTATTTTGTCTTCAATTAGGAAAACATTTACAGTAAGCATAAAAGTGATCCCTGTGTGTTTGTGAAAGGCACAGGGACTTTTAGCAGTAAAATTAGAGCTCTGTAATCTATTTTAGATATTCTTGAAGCAAAAAAATTAACATTTTTCTGATCAGCATACAGCATCACTAATCTTGGATGGCAGCAGATATAAGAAGCATAAAAAATGGTCGGTATCAACCATAACTCAAAAAACTTCTGTCCTTTCAGAGTGAAGAGTATTCCCATTTTACATAATTTAGCTCTACAGCTCTGCTTAAGATGTGCCACCTTTACTGACCAATGTGTTTGGTTTTTTTTCATTCTAATTCTACTTATTCTGCAGTCTTCAGAAAAATATATCCATTCAAGATTCAAATTTAGAAAGATGGATAGCTTCTGAATTTGACTGTTTTCGTACAACCAGATGGCATCTTGTAGTCTTCCTTAATGATTTGGGATTTCCATCTGATTGAACCCTGCCCTTTTCTCACCTGCACTGGATTTTCTTTTCTTAATAGAGAAGAAAGTAAACATATATTTTTCAATCTATTGTTTTCCACAATTTTTTTTGTTCCCAGATTAATTGCATGTAATTGCACTTCCAAAACTTCAAAGAAAGATCTGTGTAAAGTGTCTAGCCACCTAAAGCACCCTTCACAGTCAGAGCAAGTAAAGCAGACCAGAAGATTCCCAAAATCTGACCTTACATAAGTCTACAGATTAGGAAAGCCTTTTACAGAGAAAAAACATCTGCACTACATTTAGACTGATTCAGTACTAAAAACCGAACTCCATCAATTTACCTTCACGTGCTTGGTATGACTTTCTTTCTTTCATTGTATTGACTTGCAAAGTTCTGTTAGAATCTAAATCTCTATCTTTTCCATATTAATTTAAACTTATAGTGCATTTACTTCATGTTGTTCCAGTGTTGATTTTTGCTGGAAAGGATTCTTCAGAACTGGCAATTTTTACCATTATCTTCTTTGTTTAAGCTGAGCTTCTCTTGCTGGCAGTTCAAAACTCTTACATACTGAGATAATTTACCAAAGTAGCTTCAGGAGCTGCTTCAGGAGTTTCAGGAGTTTCAGGAGTTTCATCTCCTGTGAGCTACCATTGTGCTCTTAATTGTGAACTACTCCACATGTCTTTATGCCTGAGGTTTCCATCCTTGCAGTGCTTCAGACCTTCCATCACCTCAAACATGTGCAAACACCATGGCTCAGGGGCTTTAGCAGACATTTTCTTTGGCCTGGAAAAAATTATTTTGTCAATGGTGAGTTCTGAATCTTTTAGTAGCCTCTCTCTGAGCACTTTGCCCTAAATGATCTCATAGTTTAGTCAGATGTTAAAGACCGAGTTAAATCCAAAACTGAAAGATGTGGTGCTGTGTTTTGTTCATGTTTTATGTTCATGATTTATTGGGTATGATTTCTGTGGTGGTTCGTTCTTTGTAAACCCCCCCCCCATGTTCCTCCCTATGTGGTTTTCCCCAGTCTCGGTTATATGTCAATCATTGGTTATATAACCTCCTGCTCCTGTCTGTCATTCTGGGGCCTCTCCCTGCATCCAGAAAGTTCCAGGGAAGGCGTTGAGTGATTGGGCTGGATCCAGGCTTCCCCCTCCCATTGTCCCCTGTATGGTTATTGCACCTATCTTTTATGTTAAGAGCCACACCCTTGCTCTACCCCATTGGACCCTGGTTGAACCCTCCCCTGTGTAACACCCCCTGTTAAAAGTTGCTGCACAGAGACCCTCATGGTCTCTCTGAGGCTGGTGTCCCGAGGTGAGGACTCCATGTCCGCAGTTCCAATAAACTCGTTTGGATCTACCCCTCGAGAGTCCCTCCTTTCATTTCTCCTGCTACAGCCACGCTTCACTCCTGGCAAGCCAAGACCACTGTGTTACTGTGGTGCCAGGGCTGGCCGGGCTGGCGACACAGGCACCGCCGCAGAAAGAGACCTTCTTATAGCTTGAAATTTTATAAATTCCTTCACAATTCTTGCAAACCTCTTTTTTCTGTGTCTAACAATTGTTCTGATGTTTCATTTGTATGTGAAGTATGAAGTACTCCTTGAATTTTTTACTTCACTTTCAGAGTTGGCCTCTCTGCTTGAGTTACTGAAAACCATTTAAAAATCAAGTAGCTCAAAACCACCTACTGTCAGAAACCAGGCTGCCTCTTGTCTTCCCTTTCAGTTGCTGCCCATTCCTTGTAGTTCCTTTTAAACTTCCTCCAGTTGTTCTCCAGGTTTTCCAAGAGGTTTAACGCTGTTGGTGTCTTGAACAGCTCTTTTTTCTATTCAGACATAGCTCAGTTGATTTTATTCCTGTCCCACTGTTTGGCTCAGCAGCTGCAGAGAACAGGGCAGAGACCAGCTCCACTTCACGAAGACGTTCTTAAAAGGCAGGAAAAATTAAGTTATCTTTCCTTCACAGCTTGTCATTTTCTTTCTATTGTCACAGACAAACACAGTTTAAAGGGGGAGTTTCCCAAGAAATGAAGGGGTAGCAAGAGACAGGACATAGAGAAGATGGGATGAGAAGCTCTGTGGAGAGCCCAAAATTGGTGCAGCCTACTGAGAAGTATCAGACTTCTTACAAAAAGAATCAGGCACTGATGAGCCTAAATAACACACACTGCCTTTGTCTTTGTGTTCTTCCTCTTGTGTCTGTCTTCCTAGCTGCCTGGACAATTAATATCCTTTGAGGCAGAAAAGAGCAATGGCATCACAAGGGAACTGGCAACCTAAGCTGGAACCATTGCTCTATTCAGGTTTGTTTTGCCATCTTAGAAGACCAGCACTAGAGGAAATGGACATATCTCAAAGAGATTAAATGGTATCATTTTTAGCAAGAGTATAAAAATAAGTTGGTGATGCTATTCTCAGCTTCACCTTTTTAATCTTTGGAGTTTAGAAATAGCTTTGCTATCTATATAAAAGCAACTTTACTCAACTGAAAATTTTTCTTTTCTTAACATTTGGGTTTGAACAATATTGGCATAAAACCAGAATATCCTGGAGTTTTTCAATAAGGAAAGAAAAAATAAAACCAAGAAGCAAAGACGGATGGAATACAGCCAACAGTCCAGCTAACTAGGTCACTTAGTAGGGATAGAAACTCTCCTTGCATCTCTTTGTATGCTTCCCTCTGTATAAATAACTAAACATTCACTGCATTATAAAAGGGTGGATTCACTATATATGGCCTGATGCAAAGTGCCATGGCTATGCTACAACACACTAAAGGAAAAGCCTCTTTTCTGAATTATATAGATCAGAGATTGGATCTGTCCATAAGATCCAACTAAACCTTCTATTTACTGGCATATGGTTTTCCTGTAATGAAGGTCACACTTTTTGTGTCCCCAAAAATCCTCCCCTGATGCCAAAATATTATATACATTACCTAGAAGACACTAGAATACTTTGAAGACATTTTTTTCTATAGAGGTTTTAATGGCAAGGCTCCTCACTGAAAAATTTGTAATGATTTTTGTAAAAAGCTGGGATTTATGTGCAGGTAATTGATGAAAATGGACAAGTGTTTCACGAGAAAAACAATTCTGCAACGAGTATATTTTCTTCAAATGTAAATAGAACAAAAGTTAATCACCTTCAACAAAATTAGAAAACTAAAAATATATTAGTAAATAGAATTATTTTTTAAATTGAGATTTGTGAAAAAATTATTTCCAATATTTCACTGAGAAATATTTCTTTAAGTTTAATTATAAGATTTCCATCTCATTCTAATTACAAAGTATACAGGACTTTTATCTGAAACTTTGCTAGTTTTTCTCATTGATGGCAATAGAGCTACTTAACTACAGTATTTCAGTTGTCTGCTGACACAGTAGGACGGAAATAACATAGGTAGGCATTGGCAAAAATTGAGTTCTGCAGGGATAATCAAGCTTCCATAAATGGAGGAAACTTGTTTGCATGCAAAACATTTTTTAAAGGGCCATGTGAAAGGAGATTATATTTTCTTGCACAGAATTGGAACGTAAAATCACTCCAGAGGATTCATTGCTCACTGTTCATCGCAGTGCAGGGCTGAGTTCCATGCAAACACCTGACCCGTGTGCTTTGGATTCCAGCACATCACAGTAGCCTGTGGTTGTTTTGATGGGAAAGAAGGAGTGATGAAACAAACTGGGCATTTCAGCCTCTGCTCTACCTCAGCTTAAAACACAAGATGCTGTGAGTGCTGCTCTGTTGTACGCTGATCAATGTGATTGCACCTTTGAAGCTGGCTGTACATCACGCAGCAAAGATACCTTTGATTAATCCCCTCCTGGTTAGTTTAAGTGATAGAAAGCCCCCTGAGGACTTAAACTTGCTCTCCTTCTTTTCAGAGATCAGAGACAAATAGTTTCTTCCTGTGTTATTCTTGTCTTGTGTAAAGAGGATTTGTACAAGGAAATCCCTGGTGTAAACAGTATTGAAAAATTGTTCTAAAGGATTAAAGCTTCTCTAACAATCTGTCCCAGGGAGTGTCTCTTCCAGCAGCTGCTCTCATGTAGAGAGGTTTGGGCTTCAAGTAATGAGGCAGTGTACTATACATAATGTTTTAACAAGATCTGAAAGACAGAAGCCTTGACCTATTCTATTTATTAGAACTAAAAATAATGACAATTCTTGCTGCTTAAAGTGAGGTAATTTTGCTCAATAAATTATACACTCAAGAGCACACTAGTGTAGCATCAATTTTTGCCTCTTTCTATGCCTTGAGAAAAAAAGCAGGCAAGTACTAAGGAAGTAGGATAAGGATGAAATCCAACAGCTCCTCTGGATTCTCAGATTTTCCCTGTACTGCTACTTTAAGATGAAAAGGACACTTTTTTTTTTTCCAAAGTCAGAATGTCTGATGTCACTTCTATTTCAATAAGGAAAAATGTTTGTATGACTGTCAAAAAAATCCCTATAGCTCACTAACCTTTCAACAACTTTATCAAATATTAATTTCTCTTCTCTTTAGACACTGTCAAAAAGATCAAATTTTGTACCTGACATAGAACTGTAGTCAGGAGTTAATGCTTTGAGTATCCTCCAAATTCGTTGGCTTTCTCTTACTAAATGGGCATTTATTAGTTCTGTTAGACCAAAGTTTTTCTGTTTACCCTCAGAAAAGGTAGAACAATTCCATCCATGGGTAGAATTGTACAAAAATCTTGCCCATTACTTACATTTGGAAATAAAGAAGCCAATGGAGCCATAAAGCTATAAGGTCACACTTGCTTAGAGCAAAATCTGTGTCAAAGATTTCAGTCTGCCTATAGTTATTTTCTTACAGCAGGGAGACTACAGAGGAAAGGGAGATGTAGAATGAATGCCAAAACAACACTATAAAGAATTCTTTTTGTTCCACAAAACAACCCAGAGAGGAGACATAAAAGGAGAAGTAAAACAGTTGATGCTTCTCTGTATATGTTGTGACTCTGGAAAAAACAACTGTTTGCACACTGAGATCAAATTAAAATGGCCTGACACACTCAATTCTTATTTTTTTAGATCTTCCTGAATTTTGACTGAGCAATTTGAATGCTCTTACTTGCTTATGGTGAATGGGAAGCTCTTCTCATTTTTCACCAAAAAAACCCAAAAAACTATATGTGAAATATTTAAGATGATATGAACCAAAAGTGATGCAATTTTTAAATTTACTACCATCTGTCATATGGTAGTAAATGGAAGAATACATAACATCAGTTATCTTCTTAATGGACTATCTCTTTAGTCTGTTTTATCTCAAAGTTACAGAAAGGAATACAGATACTTGGATGCACATCTGCCCCAGCTCCAGGGAGCATGGCCTGGGTCACGGATCACTTGTCCCTCTCCTGGCATCATTCACTTCCCACCTCTATCTGCTGGATCAGTTACCTTCACACCTTCCAACTTCCCTCTCCTCTTGCATGGTTTCACCTCTCTGCTGCTCTCTGCCTCACTCCATTGCTCAGGAGACATGAGCTCTCACAAGGATATCCTATTTGGATGCAATGTAGCAAGCTGATAAATTCTTAAAGATGGCACTGAAAGAATTAATTCCGCCTTTCTACCCTTCTCATTTATTTTACTCCCATTTAATGTCTTGCCTGACTTAGAGCCTGGATCTGCCTCTGATTGCAGCCTGCCCATGCATCTTTGGAGCCCCCAGCACTTGCACTCCTTATCCAGCTTTTGCATCCTCATCTCACCAGTGTCCTTCTCATGGAGCAGCTGCTGTTTCACAACTCTCTTCCTTGCCCATTCACACCTCTTGCCCTCCCTGCTGACCACATTGTCTCCATTCTCATTCTCTACCCTACTTTCACTGCTGTCTGGGAACAAGAGTAAGTGACCTGCTGCTGGGCACGAGGGGCTGCCAGGTTCCTGCCCAGACGTGAGCACTGAATTATTCCACAGAGTGAATCAGGGGTGCCTGCAGTATATTAATATAGAGAAAAGCAAAAAATAAGTTCTTTAGTAGAGGCAGAGGTGAAACCAGGCAGACTAGACAGGATCTTTAGTTAATAAAAATCAGCATAAATCCATTATTTTATATTTGCAAACTCCCCATCCTTGTGTATGATATGAGAACATTGCTAACACAGCCCCCATTTCATCAGGGCACTTAAGCATATATTAATCATCTATATTTGTTCAGCAAAGTATTAAGCAGATGTTTTAGTTTAATTCTCACAGAGGTCAGCATATAAGAACACATTTAAATGCTTACGATAATAGAATTAGGATGAAGCATCTGGGTCTAAGAATAAAAGCACTCTGCTGCACAAAAAGTAGCAGAAATCTTAACGGATAAACATATCAGATTCATTATTCTTTTACACAACCCCAGCTTATCAGACACATCCTCTAACTTCAGTTCACTTCAGGAAATTTGGTGCCTACCATAAATTTATTTTCTTAGATGCATTTCTTGGTCAGCTAAAATTATCCATATAAAGATTTCAGTCACTTTTGCAATCTGTACTTCCCCCCCACTTCCTTTTTTTTTTTTTTTTTTTTTTTTTTTTTTTTTTTTTTTTTTTTTTTTTTTTTTCCCATGCTTAATATATGATCAAGAGAAAATGAAGAGAGGACTAAGGAAAGCAATAACAGATTTTCTAGTTAGTGCTGCAATAACTCCCTGAAGATGATGTGCTATGCTTCCTTTCCATTTTTAGTTGGCAATCCTCAAAAGCACATCAGATTAGTGACCTCTTTTGTCCTATCCTTGTCCTCAAACATTAATTAGTTTATGCTTTGTGACTGACTCCTGCTGACTGGTATCTCTGAAGTTAATCATGTCACTAGGGACATTTGTGTAAGCTTAGGTTCTGTGTAATAGCCCTAATTATAAAAGGAGATGTAAGGTTATTTGGCTACAGAAGTTGTTTTTTCATAAGCTTATAGAAAAACAAGAAACACTTGCAGATATCACTGGTGAGAGGAACCAAATATGAACCATTATCATGCTGCTCACCAGTTCATTAACACCTTGAATTGTCTTTCTTCACTCTCCCTCACCAACAGCAAAGTTCTGTGGCAATGGAGCATTGTTGGGGGAAAAGGAGTAATGCTCTAGTGCAAATTCCTGCAGAAAAGCTTAGTGCAAGGGACAAGGCAAGACAGAGGACAGGTTGCTGGAGATAATTTTTATAGGAATAGAGGAATGTATCTACCTTCTTTTATTTATCCTTTGATAGGGCCATCGTATCACTATGAGGATGCTCAGTATCCTGCCCTTAAGTGAAATTATACTCTGAAAAGCTCCTGGAAATGTAGTTTTGTAAGTGGATTTTATTTTGGGATGGAGAGTTCTGGCTTTTAAAATGTTGGTTTCCATTGCCCTGACCCTAAATGGCAGAGTGAGGTCATCTTTTGCCAGAAAGCTGCAATTTTGACCAGTAAAGACATAGGAAATTCTTACAAAGTTAACATTGGTTGCTCTAGCAGTAAATCACGGTGCTTGTCCCTGTTGTCTGGCTCTGAAGGGACCCTCATTTAGGACTGTGGCACAAATACAGATGACCTGAGAAGCAGTTTGAAACTTTATCTATAACATTCATTACCTTTGTCTCACTTTGTGCATACAGCAAGAACCTGAAAAACAAAACCACTACGAAGCAAAAGTATGGTATACCACTGGTATGAAAGTAGAAATGGCATAAAATTTTACCAGTATCTAGTGGATTTGAGCTAGAAATTCTGATGTTTGTAGTTAAGTAAAGGAGGTAAAATTAACAAATATGCAAGCTGAAATTATGTCTAAAATTAATGGATGATTCTATAATATTTCAGATAGGATGGGTTTGGACAGGACAGGACAGGACAGGACCAGATGTCTACATTTTATGTTACATAATATACCACTGGAAGCATGAGAGTGCCAGAAAATATGTCCTGACTATAAAAAGATTGTCAAGGAGGATAAAGATGCCTATTGAAATCAGAATAATTCTGACCCTCGTAGAACACCTCCTGCAGTAAATGGGGAAAACAGAACAGATGTTTCAATAGCTAACACTCCCCGCAAATGACAGCTCGAAGACTTATGCCAATGTCAATCATTCCTCCTGATGCTAGATCTTAAGTGCAAATGAGATAACCTCACTTATCCCGCCCTATCAAGAACAGGAACCAAAATGTCTTCATTTGCAAAGCGCTGGTGGCGCGATCCAAGCCCAGCAGAGACCCTTTTGCAGAGTGGCAGCCAGTGACAGGCTGCGAGACAGAAATGTTCTTCAAAGTTTCAATCAGCCAAGGTGAGAAAAGACAGCATTTCATCCATATGTTCCCATTGCACACATTTTAAAGGGGCAGTTAAGCAATTTAAATCAGGGACAGTTCTGATCATATAATCATACCTAAATATTTTCTGAATATGTGCAATGAAGATGCTACTTCTGCCTTGGACACTGATTGGTCTATTACTACCCCAAGCTATTTGTTTGACTGCAGAGCAGACAGAATTTCTGGGGAAATATTGTGCTTCAGCACACTGTTATTTATTTTAAGTAAAATATATAAAAAACTTTATTCCAATGTGGTCCAAAACTGTTATCACAACCAGGACTTGAACAGGCCTGGCTCCATCAGCTTTTCCTCATAAAAGAGATGCTCCAGTCACATAATCATCTTCTTAGCCCTGTACTGGACCTGCTCCAGGAGCTCCACATCTCTGCTGTATTGAGGAGCCCAGAACTGGACACAGAACCCCAGAGTGGCCTCACCAGGGCAAAGAAAAGGGGCGAAGCTCCCTTGACCTCTTCCCAGTGCACCCCAGGATCCCGTTGGCCTCCTTGGCCCCAGGGCACTGCTGTCTCATCCATCAGGACCTGCAGGCCTTCTCCTCAGAGCTGCTTTCCTGTAGGTCAGTCTCCAGCCTGCACTGGCATTCTTCCCCAAGACCCTGCATTTACTGTTGTTTGAGTTTCAGACTGTTCTGTTCTTCTCTGCCCATCTCTTCACCTGTGAAGCTCCTTCTGAAAGGCTGCCCAGCACTCTGGGGGACCTCTACCAGCTTTGTGTCATTAGTGAACCTCCTGGGGAGGACCTACTCCTTCATCCAAGTCATGAATGAAAAGGTTAAACAACACTGAACCCAATATTAAATCTTAAATCACTAGTGACAGGGCTCCAGCTAGACCCTGTGCCATGACTTCTCAATGCATCTCACTGTCTAGTCATCCAGACCATATTTCCTGAGCTCATCTACAAATATGTTGTAAGAGATAGTGTCAAAAGCATTGCAAAAAACCAAGACAATATCCACTGCTTTCACCTCTTCCAGCCAGGTAGTAGTTTCATCATAAAAGGCATTGAGGTTTTTTGTCATTCAGTTTTTCACTTATCCTACAAATCCTAAAATCAGTAACCTTTCACCAAACTGTGTGTGAGAAGGAAAAGGTGATGTCTGATATCTTGGAAATGGAAAACTCTCAGTCAATTAGAAATGGTGTTTTGAGGCAGGTTTTTATCTTACTCAGATTTAGCTATGTAAAGGCTAAGCTTCTCCATTTTCTGTGGTGCAAACTGGCAATGTACAGCTACCCTGAAACGAGTATTCCTGAAGGTTTCTGTCTCACTTTATTGACTATTGGGAAAGCCTGTGAAGAGCCTTGGCCCAGACACCAGTGGTTTTGTGTCTAAAGCTTGGATAGATTCATTCTCTCCATGGTCATCATAATAACTGTCACAATAATCTTTAGTTATTACAATAAGTCCTTCAGCACAGGAAATATCTTTGTGGATCAGTTTTCCTGCATTTGATTAATTGCCCTTTCCTCAGTGCTCTGCCCTGTCTAGAGCACTGAATAATCTCCAGCAACGTAAATCACTGTAAAACTTCTAATGCACCTCAGTGCTAGAAATCCTTGTATTTCAAATCCCTTATGCTTTATATGAGATATTCATCCCATCAAAAAGCAAGCTGCTTCTGCAAGGGCACTGTAGTGATTCAAATAGAAATGTTCAGGAAAAAAAAATAAAGAGTGACACTAGGTACCTAATAGGGTTAAACAGAAAATTAGATTTAAAATATTCGTGATACTAATAACAATTAATAACAGGAATTTTCCATTTGCAAGCAACCTGCAAATATTTTTCATAGGACATTATTCATAATAGTGTCATGACAAAGTGATTTCCACCTTAAGATAGGACAGTAACACTCCCCAGAGGCATTAGAATTGTTCTGTCTGTGTGTCTTCTGAGTTTTGAATTGCAATGAAGAACTTTGAAACTTTGTTTACTCTTCTTATTGGAATAAGGAAGGCATGTGAGGTCTGTTTTCTTGAATAAATGCTTGCTCCTGATAAAAACAAGGGTGTGCTATAGGCCAACAAACTTGAGAAACAACAATGCTTGCCCTTCAAAATATTTGTGAGCTGGGAGGTAGCAAACAGGGTTACAGTTAGATGTAAACTAAAAGAATTCGTAAAATTGTGGCCACTCAATCTGTACCTAACAAAAAGTCTCAGAGGGATTATACATATTAAAATCTGATGAGATTTATGCTTTTTAAATACAATATAGATTCATCTAAAATGAAGAGACTCTAAAGGAAGTGTCCTATTTCTTACTGACTACAGCAGAGTCAGTCCATGTGCTATGATGGCAAAAATGTCTTTAAAAAGACAAACACCTTGAGGCAAAGGGTGCTACTAAGTCTTCATCCTCATTTACAGGATTTATTAAAATAATATAAAAAGGCAATAATAGAAACCATCATTTTATCAAGGTGACTTTGAGAAAGGACATTTCAAAAGAAGAATCTGCAATTCTTTACACATAATACACAATGCATACAGTCTGCAGCCACCTAACACTGAACAGACTGCACTTAAAGCTTTCAGCACATTAGTGAAAAGATTAGGTATGTTAATTGAATAATTGAAGCTTTATATAGTGGTATTTATTCTAGATGAATTTATAATTTATTATTACAGAATGTTGTAACAGATTAATATCCACTTACCAGTCTCTGAACAATTCTGTATCCATTGCAAGGATACTCACTGGAAGATGGAATAATCACACTAATAGAATAAATGTACTGTTCACAGGGCAGCCTTTTTATTTAAAAGGACATGTGAGGCATCAGGAAGGACAGAAAGTCCTTGGAAGGGGCATCTGTCCAGTATTAGCCTAAAGAACATAGCTGGAGATGTTCTAGGCTTCTGGTGAAAACTAATATTAGTATAAACTTCAGCAACAAGGAAAAAACAGGTAATAAAACTTGCTCCTTTGCATTGCTGACTGTCAGGAGTAAATCTTTTCAGTTTCACAGTCCATCTAAATAATGAATGTGAATAGTCAATTAAGTTAATAAAGATACAGGACATCAGTACATTTACGTCAAGGTGATGCATAAACTACTGTCTAATGAATGCCTGATAGGTGTATCTCAACTTAATTAACCCTTATCCTGTTCAAAATGAGACTCTTAAGCACCTTACAGGTAGATTGCCTGTATTTGTAGCAAATTGTCAGTTACCAACACCTCTCCTTCTAACAAAGATTAAAATGCAAACAATACAAGCAGAGTACTGAAGCAGAATACCAGGAGGAAGTAGCTTAAATTTATTATTAAAAAAAAAAAAAAAAAGGCACTAAAAGCTAGTGCATAATTTTTCTGGATTATTAATAGTTGTACAGAAAAGCTCATCATTTTCAAAAGCAGATTTTCCCACTGCATCACCCCAGAAACCAGGGTGGCATGCCATGGTCTGAGCCCTCAGTCTGTTTCAGTGGCACACTGGTACTGGCACTTGAACAGATCGGTATCATATGTTAGGGAGAGATAGGGACTGCAAAACTACAAAACTACTTTTGTAGTTTGTTTACAAAAGGTTAATTCAGCACTTTGACTTACTTTGCATCATGTTGTTAGACTTTATATATTCAAATTCTGTGTAGGACTAATGTTTGAGATCTGTACCTGAGGTAGCTGTATCTTTCTCTAGTATACTGAGTGGGCAAAAATAGGTACTGCTAGGCTGCAATTAATTTTCTTCTAAAATTAATGTCTAAAATATGTCACATCTGTAACATTTATAACCTGTATAACATCCAAGAATTGTCTATGCTCCACTGACAAGAAAGGTAGCCAAAAACTAGATCTCGAATACCCATTGTAGGCATTTTTGGTTAATTGAAAGCAATTGGAACTTTGATGACTGTTAGATATCCAAACAGTGTTGATGTTTTTTGTTCTGCTATCTTTGGTTACAGCTATAATGACTAAAAAATCAACCCTGAAAAGACACAGCTATTCACAGGCAAGGTACAGTATATAAGCTTACAGCTATACTGATGAAGAATAGGGGCCATAAGAAGTACAAGTCACACTTACAGTGCATGAAGATCACAGAAAGCATCAGCAGGATAATCCAGAGAGCATCAAAAATGTATTTAGGATCTAGCCCCCAGTGCGTTTCTGCTGTGTGTAAGGGATTTACTACTGAGATGACAATTTGGTTTGTACCAGAGCAGGCCTTGGATTTAAAAAAGAAAAAAAAAAGGAGTTGCATTTCTAAATAAAAGATATTCCTATGTCTTAGAAGACAAAGCTTGATCACACCTCTTTGAGATATTAGCAGAAAATGTTTACACTACAAAGAATAACACTGTCACTATCCAAAGGTGTCCTAAGATAAAGACTTAGCACATTTCAGTGGCACTGCCTACTGATGTGGCTTTTGGTTCTATATGCACATATGAAGAGACACAGGTTTAATAATCAGTATCTGCTTTTTTTAGTTTAGGAACATATATTATGAGAGATTATTTAAGTGCTAGCTCTTCTGTTTTTACCTTTATATGCATTTGAGACAGGCACAATCTATTTATTTTGATAACATAAATATGGTTTTATGAAGATACCTTCTCAGTAAAAGCGGTGAAGCAGAGACCACATCTCCTGGCAAATTTGTGCATATAAATAGAAACATTTTGTAATTTCTTAAGATTGTATTTCTGTTCTGATGTATAGTCCAGGGATGTAAGGTCTGGAAAACTACAACTCTTTTAACATAAGGCATCACATTTTGATATCTACAAGATCATGATTTTCTCCACTGAAAACATACTAATTTTCTTCACGATGCATCAAAATATTTCATCTCTGCAGAATGCATGAGTTGTTCAGAGTAACTTAAATAGACAAGATACTAGACTTAGTCACACAGTGTTATTTTCACATCTCATTTCTATTATTAAGCAAAATTGCAGCAGAAGTTCAAAGTTCAGACATACCTAGGTAGGAAGATAAGAGAAAAAAGAATAATGAAAAAGAAATGCATTTTCAAAGTGCAAAAGACACAAAGCATTGATCAAGAAAATAGTGACTGAATGTGAGTAGCTATAGCTGAAAGCTCTCTGCCAGAGTAGCTAACAGCTATTTATGCAGGAAAATAAAATTTCTGTGTGCACACAGAGATGTCACACATAACTGTAAATGTGAAGAAATTCTTCAAACAGCACAATGTGACCACAAGCAAAACACTTCCATGTCTGGTCACTGCATTTTAAAAGTAAAATGACATAAATAAGGATTGAGAAGAAGACAAGCACAACAACAGAGAGATTCAAAAACTCCTTTGGCAGCTCAAAATGTTTAGAGAAATTGCTACATAGGCTTTTAAGGGAGAGAAAACTGCACAGAGTCCAAGAAATAACTCTTCAGGAAATTAAAGTGTTTGAATGGAAATTGCAGTCATACCAGCAATGAAAGTAAAACCTATAGTATTACGCTGGTCTGGAGATTTATGGCTTTTTATTTTTAAGCAGAGAGATCTTCTTCCATACATCCCTCCTACTCCAGCCCCTGCACACACAGAACTCTTATTAGCAAAGACAAATATCCAGAGACTTAAAGAACCCCAAAACCTTACAAAGTCTTTGTCCGTATAATACAAACTTAGGTTAGAAAAATGAAGTTAAGCTGTTATGATTTCCACAGAGAGCAGTAAACTGTATTTGACAGCCATGCATCCTGAGCACATGTCCATGCCCTAAATTAGTCTGAAATTTGCACCTCTGGTTTACAGGAAGATATTTTAAATGCGCTACAGGCATATGCCCACAGTGGGACAAAGTGTGGTGACAAGCTGCCTGAATGCTCAAGTCACTGACAGGCAATGCCTGGACATAGCTCAAGTTCCACAGGGGCTGTGTGAAGTGTTTGCTCATGCACTGAGACCAAATGACTTCTTACAATGGTCTCCAATATCTGCTTTGTGCTTTAAAAATGAGTTATTTTTGTTCTTTCTCTTAGTTTAGTCCAACACCAGATACATTGGTTGCATACTAGTTTTTAGAGTATCATATAACGGAACTAGGGTAAATGGGTAAATTTACCTGAACTAGGATACATTAAACAGGTAACTGTTGGCTGTGAGATACTACCATGGAAAACAAGGATTTATAAACTAGAAGTTCTTTCAGAAGTGGTGGTATGTTGATAACAGAGGACAATTTCCATCTCAAGTTCAAAGAATGAAAAACTGAGTAATCCTGCAGATTACCTGAAGGCCCAAAGGATCAAGATATATGAAGAGAGGGGTGAAATTGGAAAAAACTCCTAAAATTACAAAGAAAATATCTATGCAACCACTGTTAATATTTATTTCTTAAAAGTAAAATCATTGCAGCGTTTCCCTATATCAAGAATTCTATTGAAAATCATTGTATCTCCAGCCTTCATTTTAAATAAAGTTTCAAAATTTCATCTCATTATGAATTTGTGTTCCATCGAAGAAGCAAGTTCACAACCAGGCCAATCTCAAGTCTTTAATTTTTTTAGCATCAGAATCAATTTTTTACATGTTATTCCGAAAGTGTAAAACTGTCCATCAAGGATCATGTCCAAAACTCACTCACTGTGCTCCAGCTGCATTTCTTTAACAGAGGTGAAGGAAGGAAAGACAATAACCATCTCAGAATGTGTCCTACTTTCCCTAGTATCTAGTTTTCTGAGTTCACACAGACATCCCCAAAGGACCAGATATCCCACCTGCAGACAGGCCTGCGAGGTCTGGGGGCTGAATTGCTCTTCTGAGTTACTTCTGACCTCTTACCAGGATTAGTTTGGACTAGCCTTGAACTACCAGATGACTCCTTTGAAGGCAGGAAGGTCCTGAAGAGAGACATGAACCAACTGGAGGGCTGGGCAATCACCAACTGTATGAAATTCAACAAGGGAAAGTGACAGGTTCTAGAAGTGAGATGGGGCTACCCTGGATGAATGGACAGACTGGGAAATGAGAGGCTGGAAAGCAGCCCCATGGAAAGGGACCTGGACCTCCTGGTTGGTGGTGAGCTGAACAGGAGCCAGCAGTGCCCGGGTAGCCAGGAGGGACAACCTTGTCCTGGGGGGGCATCAGGGACAGCCAGGAAAGGGAGGGGATTGTCCTGCTCTGCTCTGGGCTGGAGTGACCTCAAGTGCTGGGGGCAGTTTTGGATGCCACGACATAAAAAATTATGCTATGAAAAAGCATCCCAAGGAGGCCACAAAGATGGTGAAGGACCTTAGGAAGAAGCTGTGTGAGGAGCAGCTGAGGTCACTTGGTCTGTTCAGGCTGGAGAAGAGGAGGCTGAGGGGAGCCATCAGTGTAGTGACAGATTCCTGTGAGGAAGAGGAGGGGCAGGATCTGGTCTCTGCTCTGGTGACAGTGACAGGACCCGAGGGAATGGCCTGAAGTTGTGTCAGGGAAGGTTTAGGTTGGGTATTAGAAAAAGGTTTTTCCCCCAGAGGGTGGCTGGGCACTGGAACAGGCTGCCCAGGGAGATGGTCACATCTCCAGGCTGGCAGTTCTGGAAATGTTTGGACGATGCTGTCAGGGACATGGTGTGATTCTTGGGGCTGTCCTGTGCAGAGCCAGGATCTGGACTTGATGATCTTTGTGGAGACCTTCCAACTCAGCATATCCTCTGATTCTCTGACTAATTAAGTCAGGGCACCATATCTACCATAGATCCTTTCTACAAATGCAGAAAATAAAGGCAGCTTTATTTAAAGATTCCAGGCCTAAATCATAACTTGTTAATGAAGGCATAGGAAAAATGCAAACCCTTCATTTTTCCAGTTACTAAAAAGAAATAAAAAAATTACATTACGTTTAGCTCTAAAAATAATGCAGGTATAACAGGCAAGTGAATACTTTGGTTACCAGCAAATACCAAGTAAAGGCTAAACAGAGCTCCATGTGTGGGTCCTAGAGGGATGTTGTGGTTTAAAAACAAACCAAGTAAGAGGCTCTAAGTCAGAAATAAAATTTAATGAGAAGAAAAGGAAAATAAAATAGAATAAAATAAAATAAATACAAAAAGAAAAACCAGTGACAGAGTCAGAATACAACCTGATCAGGGTGATGGAAACAGTCCAGACGAGGTGGTCTTTCTGAAACAGAAATCTTGTAGAAAGGTCTGGTAGCTCCAGTCCTCTGGAAATCTAGTGGGTGAGGAGGGCTGCTTCTACTGTCCCAAATCCCAGCTTATATCCAGGTGAGAATGCTTGGCTCTTCCCCATGGGCGGAGCATCTCACAATGGGATGATGAGTCATGGAAGAGGGCCTTAATGGCCCGTTAAAGAGAGAGTCATGCAAAAGGCATTGATGGGCCATTAACTGAAGATGGTGATAGAATACATCCTAAACTACAACCCAGGACAAGGGAGTGTGAAAAAGGCAGGATTATCCTAAACCTTCATATTGTGCTGGAATCTGTACTTTCTGCTCATTTCTTACCTTGCAGATCAGAAACACAAGCAAATGAAGAGCAACTATTTTAATTTATACCTCAAATTTAGGGTTATTTAGGGTCTTAATGCAAGACATCCCTGAACAGTTTGGTAAATTGACTTAGGAATGAGGACACGTTTTTAACAGGTTTACTCAGCATTTAGTTATGTAGATCAAGAGAAGAAAAATATAAGTGGAAGTAGTATGAAGAACATATTGTTTCTTTCAGATAAGAAATGTTTTATGAATTCTTATGAAGTGTAGGAAAATGCATTATGAAAAATTATTCCATCAATAATATAAAATGGAAGGCGAGGAACAGAACAAGTTAGGCCTGCAGCACTTTATTTATGTGAATTATCTCTTCTATAACCTTGTCCTGATAAACAAAGAAAAAATATTTAAAACTTTTTGGTTTTTAAATCTTTATGGTGTCTCTCTACTGCTGAAATAAGATAGACAGTAATTAGTAAAAGATACTGAGTGTAGCACTTTAAAAGCAGCATATATGAAATATTTAGTTTGACAGTGTATAAATCAAGGGTGTAAAAAGAAAAAACCTTACAACTTATTGCTCATTCCATTATAATCCTTCCTATCAGTAGAAGCACAGTGGGAGATACTTACCTTTACTTATCTTTGGCAGTAATGCTGTTTGCACAGGTGACATAACAAATTTTATGCTCAAAGGCATACTTAGTGATACAAATAATTGTCTTAGTACTATGCATGAACCTGCCTGTAAAAATTGTACTCAGTAAAAGTGCAGGAAAAAAAGAAAGGAATAGAGGAAAAGTATGATGTGGTCAACATCTCCACCAGAGTGCAGATGTTCTGTCATAGTTATTAGGGAATTCAGTCTTAGCATTGTCCTGCCAGAGTACACCACATTTATCTATGAGATGGGAGGCAGTTCCCTGGATGTCAAAGCTGTTGTCCTCAGAGTGGGATCATTTGAAAGGAAGGACAAAACATAATCCAATGTCATCAGTTCAGAAAGAATGAACAGAGCTCTGACAGCTTGTAATATCAGAGGATCAAATTAGAGGAAACCCCAATTATGTGCCGTGGCTCTGTTTGTGCAATGGCAAGCTACAATAAAAGCAAAATAAAGAAACATAGGCAGAAGTATTCAGAGGAGACAAAAGCTTTCACAAGGTAAAAAAAAAAGTACTGGTCTTCGCATTTTAGGACTGTTTTAAGAGGACATTATCCTAAAGGACACATTAGAGTTATTAATAATATAATAAAATTAATGGTGGAGGTATGATCTGGCAGTAAAGACTGGACCTTTCTTGAAGTTAAGAGTCAAGAAGATGCCAATAATTCAGAATTCTGTAGTTATTTTTACATTGCCTTTTGATTATTACTTTGTGTCTACAGGAGCAGAGAGTGAGGCAATCTGTATGCTGGATGGGCCTCCAGAGATCAATGGAAATGTCTGGAAGCTGTAGATTTGTAAAATTTGGTTTGCACCTTTTGCTTCCTGTATAAGATGGGAGTGATCCCTGTGAGCTTAGGAGGCAGTTTTGTGTACTGCAGCACTGCTGTGCTCAGGTCAGGGGTTATGATTAATGCTGCTATTGAATTCTCTGCATTGGAGCCCCTCACGGGGGACAAAAGGCATTTTTAAGTTCAGTGGTGCAACAATTTTACAAATGTAACCTCTTTAAAAATAAAAAAACCAACCAGATTTAAAGTACTGTCTAAAAAATTAGGTGAATGGAAAGGTGTCTTGGTATTAGCTGGACTTCTATGAGTTTAGATAAAGGAAGAAAACATTGCTTGGAACCACGAGGATGCTGTTAAAAATGGTCAGTCTGGGTGCAAACTCCAGATAAGTGCCCAAGGACAAAAAAACTGCATCACGGTTCCAATGCTAGTGTTTAATGTGAAATTATATATTTGGCTGGAAAAGAACTCTTTGTCTGACACAGAGCATGGAGCTTTTGTTTATGATGTTTATTAGGGCTTACCAGGAAAGGTGGCTAATGTAGGGTGATAAGAGCATTACTAATTTTCTTTGACAAATGGCTCTCAGATATTTTCCATTGTACATTGGTACATTAGACTGCAATTTCTTTCATGAATTTCCTTTCCTTACAGCTATGCAATACTGATTCCATGGCAATTCTAATGCTCACACACAATGAAGTAGTATAAAGAGTGGTAAGAAAACAAGATTGTAATAAATAAACATAAGGCTAAATATTTTTGCAGTCGTGCTTCTTCAAACAAGCCACAGTTATATGAAGCCTGGAGTAATTCAAAAATGCATACCTAATACTGATACATTAAAAGAAATTATTGTCTTATCTTACCATTCTAATTTTCAGTTTCCCTTGGTTCTAAGATCTACCAGTATCAAAAATACTGCTTTCAGCTAAGTTAAAGCTGAAGGACCTGCTTTTCTGCATGAGAGGTGAGACCAGTGTAGGCTTCTCTGCTTTTACTCTTGGCAGAAATTTCCTGACTAGAATGAAAGATGGACAAGTAAGAACTGAGATGAGATACTTTTGCTGGAGAAATTACATCTTTCAGTGATCCCTTTCATCCAGACAGCCTCTTGACAATTTTTTAAAACCTTGAGGAGATCAAGTAACAGGATATGAAGCTCTGTGTCTGTACCATGTTCTCCCCAAAGAACAACAGCTTTCCCATGTAAGTGCTATATCCAGCTGACAATTTCATCACTTTGGAAAGAGAAGCTGAGAGTAAGGAGTAATATTGTGTACCCCCTGAACATCCAACTCTAATCCCCAGAGCACAGCTCTTCATTACTAGGTTTGGTTTAATGGTACAAGCACTATGAGGTGAAGGTCTTCATTGTTGTGTTCAGTTCATTTTAAGAAAATCCAGGCACATTCAGCTCCTTACAACCATACATTATTTAAGCCATGTGTCATAGTAACTGCAGTAACATAGTCCAGCAGCACAAAACAATCCATGTGGTTGGCATATTGAGTGCTTGTGAGAGAGGTATTACTTGTGTTGTAAGGCTGGGCAATAAAAATTGCCAACTTTGTTATTTGATATGAAGGAAAAGGCTTTTTTCCCAGCTTCAGAGAGCTGAGGCACTGAAAGGGTCTCAGGGTCTGGCAAATCTTTGTCTTTTTGAAGACAAAGACATCTCATCTTTCACTTACCAGCCCTCCCACTGTCCCCAGGCAAGAGTTTTCCACTGCTGGCATGGCGGAAAAACTCTCTTGGGCTTGTGCTTCCTGGAAGTAATGACAAGTACAGGTCCAAATCCTTTTTGTTCCACAAAATGCATAGTAAAGGAGCTTCCAAGGATTCAGGACAACAGAAGGGTGTCTTTGCCTTGGAGAATGTGCTGAGATTGAGTAATTCTTGGTAATTAAAGCCACACAATCTGCCTTCAAGAGACAGAAATGGGAATCACCTTCTGTGGACTCTATTCATTCCTGCCTAAGAGCTTGTTATTTCTCACTGTCTGTGAGTCTGGGGATTTATTCCCATCAACTAAGGCCTTTTTTTTTTTTTTTTTTTTACGTTTGAGTTGATTCATCACTTAAGGATTCAGTACCTTTTAGCAATCAATACAGGAGTGCATATACTCTTGAGCACTTAACCCCTGCATGGTTTTCATGTCTCTCATGACTTCTTTGATTTTTTGGCACTTCTCTTCAATATCTTTTACTTTTGACTGCAAGAGAGGTGATTGCTTGAGGTGGAACAGAAAGTTTTTCAGGATTTTTCTTTTCTGCTGTTGTAATATAAGTATAAAGCTTATCTTCACTTGTGACACTTTATAACTCTGATCTTCTATCTTTTGTTACTTGTGATTCGGGAATGCTACTGGCAATACCAAAATAATGAGTGCAGAGCACTGAACAGTCATCCAAGAGCCACAATGTTCATGAAATTCTGAAGTTGGTGATATTTTAATGAGCAAATTCAGGAAAGCTCCAATCATTTGCATCAGCCTGTCAAGTCACTATACATGTCCTCTATAAATAATCATAATGCGTGGATGAAGGAGGGTGGCTTGACCATGGCTGAACACCAAGCACCCTTCATGGACCTCCATGGGCTGCAGGGGCACAGCTGCCTCACCATGATCTTCAGCTCTGGCACCTCCTGCCCCTCCTTCTGCAGTGACCCCTGATTCTATTGCCTGTCTTCTCACTACAGCTCCATCTGCACAGGGATGTTTTCCCCCTGTTTAAATATTTTATCCCAGAGCTGCTATCACTGTCATTGATGGGCTCGGCCTTGGCCAGCAGCTGGTCCACCTTGGAGCTGGGTGGCATTGGCTCTGTTGGGCATGGGGGAGCTTCTAGCAACTTCTCAAAAAAGACACCTTGTTAACCCCCTGCTACTGAACCCTGGGCACACAACCCAATTCCCAGTTTTTTAACCTATTTTTTGCTTTAGTATTAAATACAGCATCAGCAAATCAATCAGAACCTGAGCTGCAGCCACAGGGGCATTAATAGTAGAGACAAAGCTGTCATCATTCCAGTCAGGCAACACCTGGAGTGATATGTACAGTTCCAGTCCCCAGACGCCAAGAAAGACATGGATAGACTGCCAAGGGAACAAAGGAGGGTCACAATGATTAGCAGAGGTCTAGAGAATCAGTTCTACAAGGCAAGACTGAAGGAGACAGATTTTTTTTCTCCCTGCAAAAGGAAATGCCCTGGCTTATGGGCACCTCATCAAAGTGTTCCAGTACTTAAGTGGTGGCTACAAAGAGGATAGAGGTTCTGTTTCCACAAGTACCCACGGGTAGAAGACAAGTTACACCAGGAGAGGTTTCAACTCAAAATAAGAAATATTTTTTTTTCCTTATTTATTTTTCAGTGAAAACAATCATTCCCTGGGACCTCTCCAAGGATATGATAAGAGTCCTCATAACCAGAGGTTTTCAGTGTGCAATTGGAGAGAGTTCCACAGAATCTCACATAGTCTCTCTTTCCTACAAACCACCAGGTGTCCCTTCCAACCTGGCTGATCGGCCAGACATATGGCAATGATATGGACATTCTGTGGCAATGATTCCATGATTTTATCATGCACAGTGAAAAAGTACTTCTTTTTGTTTGCTTTAAGATTATTACTACCTGTTCATTTCACTTGAACCTCCTTTAGATCTTTCCTGAAGCAATGAATAAATGTTTCCTGTTCACACAACTTATGAATAATTCATAACTTTATTGATCCCTATCTTAATCATCTTTTTCCTATACAGAGAGCTCTAATCAACATAAGCTATTCCTTACCTTTGATCTCATCAGTTGCCTTTCCATCTACTCTTTATAGTGTCCTATATGTTTTTAGTGATAAGGGACACCAGAAATGTACTCAGATACTCACAGAGTGGGCAAGTCTTTGAGCTGTATGTGATGTAATAATGTTTCACAGTTTGTGTGGTGGTCATGTTTGTTTGGTGCCTCTTAACAATTCCCAACATTTTCTTTTTGCTCTTTTGACTGCCAGTTCAGTATGGAGCTGTTATTTTCATGAAACTGTCAACTACTTCCCTGACATTTTTTCCCACCTTGCAATCTGCAATATAGAAACTGTGTTTATTTATAATGATGGGGGTTTGTTCTCCACATGTACTACTTTGCATTAATGAACACAAGATTTTATCTGCCATTTTGTTACATTTTATGCATTTACTCAGTAACATAGGCAGTCAAATTCTTTCAACCAATCTGTTCTCATAAAATACACATTTTGGTAACATAAAAAAACCCTGTTTGTGCCCTCTACACCCACTACATCCTCTTCTTGGGGGATAAGAGCAAGCTGAAAAGACTGTAGGAAAAAAAAATTGAAAGAAAAATACGTATGTCTAAGTTTTTCCAAAGTTTCTCTTCATAGAAAATCTATTTGTGGCTTCCAAGCTGGCATAAAGATAACCTGTCAGTCTGCCTTGTGACTGTGAAGATGGCACTACTGAAAAGTACAGATTCATTCCATTAGGACCATCCTGTATCTGAAAGGTATTTTTTGATAGAATTTTATATATAATCCAAGTATAAGAAACTAGATATATATAATTTTAAGGTTTTGGATCACCCGATTTTACAACAGACATTATGTCATTGCCTGCCAGGCCTCCAAAACTCTAGATTTAATAGGCAGATGGAATATCTGTGGTGAGGTCACTCCAATTCTTTATCACCATTAGGAACATCACAGAGAAAGTGCTAAATTTTGTGTTTTGAGAGAAATTCCTCATCTGTGTTGAAATACATAATTTGTGCTAAGAATTATGTTTTGTGAATTAATGCACCATGTAAATGGATTATTCTAACCCATTCAAGGCATTCTTAGAGTTCCCTAAGATGGTAGAACTCCTTTCACATAATTTTAGATAATTGCATTAAAGGTGCAAACTAAAAATCACCATCGAATGTTATTGTCATGAAACAGATGAAATTTTAAGATATTAATTACCTGACCTACTTTAGCAGAGGGTGAATCACCCTCACCTTCCTTTAACTCTATTGACCAGTCCTTCAGTGACCATAAGGGCATTTAGGTGATCAGTTCTCTTGGAGCACAGCCCAGAGTAAAATGAGGCCAATACTCTGCATCAGGTATTCTAGGCTGGAAAGTATACTAAAGTGCATTTAAAAATACCATCTTTTCCAATCATAATAAACAAGAGACTTAAGAAAGAAAGAAGGTAATGGTCACTGAAGCAAGAGGAAAAGTTGTCAAAGAATAAAACATTCTAAGAATGCCACTCCATTTTGCATTCAGGCAGAAATCTGAAATGCTGGCAGTCCTGGGCTGGAGTTTAAGATGCATTCATTTCTTGATAGTTCTAATGTGCTTGTTTTCCCTCTCAGTAAGAAATACATTAGTGAAAAAATGTCAGATGTGATCTCACTGGAGAACTAGTAAAATTAATTTATACAAAGATCAAATAATAGTGAGGGAGTAACAAAGACAAAACCACTGTTGGGATAAAATTTCTTTTGGTAGGCTGGGTAAATTACGGGAGTAATTTATCCCTTTATTTCTGTTGTGTAGATTCTGCAAGTTTGATTTTGTATTACAGTTTTGTCTCTGTAATTTCTGTTTTACTGATTTTGGTTTTAGTCTGGCTTCTGGAAGAATAAGGACTATTTGATTGTTTGTCTGCTCTTTCTTCCCAAGTTTTTTACACAAATATGATTGAATGTAATGAAAGTGTTGGTGAAGTTAAGTTCCTAAAATCTTTGTGAAATTAGAGGGAGAAAAGAGAGACCTTCAATGCTTAAAAGCCTGCAGTAAGATTGAGAAATATGAGAAAATTCATACAGAAAAATGAGTAGAAAAAAGTGTCATATGACTTCTTCATGTGTAACCACTAATATGCATTTAATTATTTAATTATTTTGTTATTTTGTTTAGTATATTGCTTTTATATTTGGTGTAGCTGATATGAAATGTCTAAGGATTTTCTGTATCCAAAGTAAAATATTTTTTACAAAAATATAATGCTTGATATCATGAGCATTTTTAATCTTGTGAAAAAAAAAATTATTTCTGTTTGAAACATTTTACCAGCAGTCTGAGATAACAGTTAGAATGCTAAGAATGATGAGTGGACAACACATTTCCCAGTTTCTTGGGAAATTAATTACGCACGCATGTACACACAACAAATGAATGTTCTGCCCTTTCTATAAGACCAATACATGTGCTACTGTAAATGTTCAAAAGCTGAAAGTAGTACACTACAAATCATAACTGGAGAAAAATTAGAGCAATGAGGCTTCCACAAGTTCCTTCATAGTAAATTTGCTACATGGCTTGTTTTAGGGTTTTCACTCCCATATATTGCTTAATTGCTTCCAAAAATCAAAGTGACAGATTAAAATTCTCGGGATTTGCAGAAATCTCTTCTAACTCTTCAGATGGGCTGCAGTGTCTCTTGTCAGATTAGAAGTTCTTAAAGTTTGAAAACCATGAAATAAAACTGAGTGACTCTGTCACTGTGAAGACTTACTGCAGTCACTAACACCAGTCTTCATCTGACAAAAATTCAGACAGGCAAGGACCCTGAAATATAACCACTTGTTAATTCTCAGTCATTAGAAAAAGGTTTACATTTTCAATTTTAGTTTTTTTTTTTTTTGTAAGTATAACACAACAAAACTGATCCAGAAATATGGAAGAGGCCTTTTGAATTCCAATATATTTATGAGTAGGGAGAAGATCCACTGAAACTAGCTCAACAAGAAGTACTTTCCCAGGCTGAAGAACATCTGTTCACACCCCCAATGTCTTGGGAAAGTGCAGGACTATGCCAGTGTTCAGTGTCATCAGTGCAACTCAAAGTATCTGAACCTGTCCCAATTGCATTTACATTCTCTAAAGAAATGGAAAATCTCTAGAAATTTGGATGGACTAAGACGCAGAAGCAGAATTTTAGGATTTTATGGCAACAACTTAACACTAGTTTTCCACTGTGTATCTGCAGGCTTAGCAAGTTCTTAGGATGCCATCACATAGTCAGTGTAAGATTGCATTTTCCTGAAATCTTCAGTGAAAGGATTAAAAAATTGGAAATTTCATGTGTTTGTGTTTCTTTTTCTCTCCAGCTGAGGACAGCCACCAAATCTATAATCTGTAGCTCAGTAGAAGCTGATGAAGTTGCTCCATGAGCTCCGTGGGAGATGGGGAAACTTACCAGCTAAAGATCTGACCTTATGTCAGATGACATGATGAAAGTAACAGGGAATTTGAAGGCAGTTGAGTCTGACACAGGCCCTGTTACCACAGGAGGTTTGTGTGTCATGTGGGCTCTGCTCCTCCATGAAGCCAACCCCATCAGCTGCTTTAGGATTTGACTTTGTGCCAGCCCAGCCTTACATCATGCTTGCTTAGCTTTAAGCTTGCTTTTTCCTCTAGCATTTTGCAAAATTCCCACCAAAGTGCCTGCAGGATTGATCCCTTTTTCTGTTTGAAATGGAAAATTCAAGGTAAGAACAAAATCAAACAGGTCACGGCAGCTGACAGAAAGGTAAAACCACTGTCAGCATAAAGATGACTGACAAGATATTTCTCGTGTTGTCACATCACCAAAAGTCTTGTGAAGCTTTCAGGCTTTCACAATGAGCAGCACTATCTGATGCCAGATAGATTCCTGGGAATGCTCTTCTGTTTTCTGGTATAATTCAGAGGCAAGTTAGGCATTGCTAAAAATATTCCAATTTGCTTTATAATTAATTGCCTTTCTCCAGCCAGCTTAAATTTCCAGAAGACAAGGGCCTCATTCTTAACAATGTCGCACATTTTATCCTCTCCAGTTGTTTAGCAAATCCCTTGTTCTGTCATAAGTTTTTCATTTCCCCCCTGACATTCCACCCACTATATTATGGGCATCATCTGAGGATTTAAATCTAAAAGCTATGCTGTGGTTCCAAAGCTTCGAATCGACATTGAAAGATGTAGTTCAGCTGTTCTTCTATAAATATGTAGCAATTATGAAGAAATAAGGGTCAATATAGATTCCCAGAGAGCTCTGCATTAACCTGCACTCACTATATTTAACTAGAGACATGAAAGCTACTTAGTTTCAAGGAAGCATTTAAGTAATACAAATTCATGAATTTACAAATTCATGAATTATTGATGAAATAGAAACCTCTCTGGAATTTAAGCAATTTTTATTTGAACATATTCCCCATATTTATGTACAGGCATCTTAACAGCATTTTTCAATTTCAGTTTTGGGTTTTGAATATACAGCAGGAGGCTCTCGTTTTTTAAGCATCTGGTGCATTTGCATTACAAGTATAGTTTGTACCAAGGGTTGTGAGCTTGTTGTCACCACAGCCTAAAATTCAGCTCACAACCGCATCCAGTTTCCCTCTGTCCTTCCCGCTTTGCTGAAGAAGGTGTCATTTGGGATACAGAGGAGTCCCAGAGGTGTGCTGGCATGGGATTCAGGCAGGTGAGACAGGCATCATTTTGGAAGGATTATGTGGCTTATTGTCAGTTTGTCTTTCCTCTGTTTAATTCCAGAAAACATTTCTGTTACAATTTCCGTCTCCAGGATTGACTGAAGCAAATCAGGCAGCTCAGAAACTGCTGGTGCGATTGACAAAGTAGCAGGCCTAATTAGCAAATATCAGCAAACACTAAGAGATTTGCAAATGAAAAACTAGTCACTTTGCAGCACCTACTTAAAATATATAGTGTGTTCAACACTCTCAGAAAAGGAAGATACATCCTGTGACTGCAGTTCCTTTGCCAGTGGAATTTGGAGACTGATAAATGACCCTGAGACCAACCCGGTTAGAGGACGGTGGTAATAACATCAAGATTGTAGATTCAATGCCTGTGTGGGCCATTAAAGAGCTGGACTCGACGATCCCTATGGGCCCTTTCCAATTCAGAATATTCTGTTAATCTGTGAAAATCTGTCCCATGTTAAATTATGAAAAGAATTCTGGTTTTGGCCTCCTGCACAAAAATCTCAGAGTCAGATTTGGAATGCTATACCTAGGGAGGTGTGGGGTCAAGATTTCCTCTGCTGAAATAACTTCATGAAGCAGCAATTTCATACAGAGGCAAGATGAAGTCAGTCCTGCATCAGAGACAATGCATTTTGCAGCTCAGTGACAAGACCACAAATTCTGGACAAAAACAAGTGGTCCATGAGGAAGTTATAGATCCTAGAACACAGGCATGTTCAGGACCAACATAGACTGATTAGTGCTGGTCTCCAATCACTCTTCCTTGATGATTTTCTGTAAAAAGCCTCTTTCTGGAGAACATATGACCTCTTCTCCTATTGGAGGAAGTGACCTGAAAGGAAAATGAGAGAAGATAGATATCTCCCATCCTGTGTTTTAAATAATTATGGTTTCAACCACATGAAATCCAAAAAGTTTATCAGCTCTAATTTTCTACCATCTATCTTCATCCCTGGTCATGTAATAATGCTTCTTCCCAAATGTAATTTGGAGCTTTAGCCATTAAAATGCAAGACTCATAGTGTCCTTAACAATATGAATATATCAGTCATATAGCCCAGATTTGTATGTTTGTTCTGGCAGGCCAGAGACAGACAGACTCTGTTTGATTGATGAAAATTATCATGAGTCTGCAAAGCTACCATCATTGTCAATATAGGGGCATCACATGGAGAGATATCAGCTGGATTTCCCATGGCAGCCTACTGTACATCCCTTAGGTTAATCTCTGACTGAGTCCTGAAGAGTCTGAGCCTTTTTCCTTCTCTTCAGCTTGATAGCATTCCATAGAGATTGTTTTCCATTATTTCTTCTTCATAGGATGGTTTCTCCACTGATTTTCTTTCTGTTCAATTTCACTGCATTCTTTTATTTAGGACTGATATTTCTATGTAGTATTTTCACTGCTGAGTTTCTGACCTATGTTTCTTTCCCAAGAGAGAAAGAAGTTGAGACAGAAAGATCAGGACTGCCAGTCCAGGCAATAGTGGTTTGGCACCTTTTCACACCTAAAATCTTTGTAATTTTATGAACCCCATGACACCTCAGTCTCTGCTAACCAGATGGAATATGACTGCCCGAAGCTGCAAGGACACTCAAGGCTACAAATGAGCTGTGCACACCAAGGGAAGAAACTGCCTCTTCAATTCCAGGACCAATAGCACTGGGACATATTTAATAAAACATGCATGAATTCTAGGCTGTAAAATCCAGTCCTAACATGGTTTCCAGCACAAAGGTCTGCTTACAATTCCTGCCTGTTGTTTCTGGTGCCTTTCACTCTTCATAAAATACTCATGTGAAGTGGAGGATATGGAGGATGTTCTTTGTGTCCAGAGAAAAGCTGTAATGATACAACCTCACTGATTGTAGCAAGGGACTTCTTGTATTGTAACATAAAGACAAAAAGGAAAATGATGGGGTTTGTGTCTGGTTTCACATAATAATTCTAACTTGAGGCATAATAGGAGTCTTAGTAATATTTGCTGTAAAATGTGAACAACCTCTGCATTAATTCTGAGACAACTCTCTCCCTTGTGTCTTTTCATCCTCGCTGATGAATGGACTGGTAAAATTTCCCAATTTTCTCTTGCATTACATGTTGCAGCTAGCATGTGATGTATTTCTGTTCCTTTGGGGCAGCCTGAAGATTTGAGAGCTTTCTAAACTGTGAAGGAAGACCAAGGTTTTTCACCATCTCTTTTGTAGTCCTTCAGTCCACCCTTGCCAGACACTGGGAGCAAAAATGATGCTGTTCTTTTGGTAAGTCTATTGATACATACCACAAAAATTGAGGAAACATGCAAAATAAAAAGGTAGTGCTTTTGGAATGTAACAGCAAAGTTTTCTTGACAGGACAGAATAAAGACAACAGGAGATGTAAGAGGAGGTGCTGTAAGGAGGGGAGCAGAACGCTGATTTGATGTCTCATTTCTGTGTCCCAAGAACTAGAACAGCAGCTTACCATTTTCATCCCATGACCACCTGACCACCAGCAGACCTCAGGGATCTCAGGGCTGGCTCAGACTGGCTGCAGAGCTGTGCCAGACACTCTTTAAGGCTGACTGCAAGCTGTAGAGCATACATAGGGCAGGGGAGGCAGGCACACTGCTGGCAGAATCTATTACCTGAAATGTGAGTCCTTCAACTGTCCCTGTTCTGTTCCACGTTTTTCAATTATATACTCTGCTTTTAACATTATAAGAAGTAAATCTTACAGGAAAGTGACCTGATTTCAAGTATTAATTAAGAGAATTAATGGAAGAAGAAAATAAGGTGCATAAACAAGGGTTAACTTGTAGAAATCATGATGGTTGCTGGACCATTCATTCTTTGGTCTTATGCTGTATAGTTTATCCTCTTGTCCCTCATCTCTTTGCAAGATGATTCCCATGCTGTGTGTACAGAGGAAAACAAGACTGCACTGCATCACTCAGTCCAGAATGAAAAATTTTCAAGCATTCAACTTTAAAACCCTTCTTATTAAATGAAATTTGCACTGAGTAAGTACTATTTATTCCATAATGTTTGCCTAATTTCTGTTTTTATCATATGAAGAGGAATTCTGTAGTTCTGTTTATGATATCAAATGCTCTGATTTTTCATAATTAAGAGCTTTGTTTGTCAAATTGTTGATGTTTGCACATCACAGCAATGGAGAGAGCAGTGCTGTGTACACATGGAAGATGTTCAGAGAGAATGCAACTGCAGGCTGTTGATGTTTATACAAGCTGTAGCTCTCATCAAAATCTGGAGTTGTGTGCTGGGACATCATTGTATAACACACACTCATCCCAAAATTTCTTCTCTACTTGCATTGGGGAAATCTTTCATTCAAACAACGACCTCAAAACTATGAATCCATTTCCTGCTTGACTTAACACTCTGGCCTTGTGAATCTGGTGTCTAGGATTATCCAATTTGCATGTGAAGCAGGAGGGTTTTCATTCTGGGACTTGGATGAAAAGTTTTGCCCATGAAGTGAAAATGACCTTTCTGCTGAAAAAGAAAACCCAAACAGATGTTTTTTTAGTCTGATACCCCACTATGATCAGACAAAAGGCTTACATACTTCACATGATTCTTAGTTCTTTACAAGGAAAGGGGTCGTTGAAGCCTTTCTGATCTGTGCTGTTAGAAAGAGAAATTACTTAGCCTGATGTTTTTGTTTTAGCTTCTGCATGCAGAACTCCTGAATTAACACTATTTCCCTACTCATTTCTCATATAGAGAGAGTTTTATATGTGTATAAAGATGAGTTGGTTACAGTTAGTGAACAGCACAGGATGTTCCTGTTGGTTTTCTTGAAATGTAGCAAAAGTCTGCCTAAAACTTTTAAGTGTCTAATTAAAGGAGATTACTGTTCCCTCCTGCTACTATGGAAGAGATGTGGTGAAAAGTACAGTTGGTGACAGTCTCCCACGCATGTGTGACTGCCTTCAGAACTGTCCATAACAAAAATCTTCCTTTCTGTTAAAGTTTTGAAGAATGCCTAATCTCTTCTAGATTCTGTTCTGGCAGCCACCCTTCACAAAATTAAACAGCTTTGATCATATTCTCCAACATCTCTTTGTAATTCTTGTCAATGCTTATTGTGAAGACAGCATTCTAAAACAGAAGTCAAAGCTGATGAATCCAATCCATCCCATATTTTTTATGCTAATAAAAACCAATCCTTTTTTCTTGTTGCATATTTCTTTAATGTAGTTTTGAAGCATGTTGGTGCACAGATCTTTCATTGTTCATGGAAGACACATCTGTGGTCCAAGACCTTGAAAAATTGGAAGGCTGGGCAACCACCAACCATATGAAATTTGACGGGGGGAAAATGAAGATTCTGCACCCGGGATGGGGTAACCCTGGATGTATGGACAGACTGGGAAATGAGAGGCTGGAAAACAGTGTATGGAAAGGGACCTGGGGCGCCTGGTTGAAGCTGAACATGAGCCAGCAGTGCCCTGGCAGCCCTCTCCGGGGGACCTCAGGCCAACATGGCCAGCTGGGAAAGGGAGGGAATTGTCCTGCTCTGCTCTGGGCTGGGGCAGCCTCACCTCAAGTGCTGGGGGCAATTTTTGGTGCCACAATACAAAAAAAGACTTTAGACTATAAGAGACTGTCCCAAGGAAAGCAAAGTGAAGGGCTTTGAGGGGCAGCCATATGAGAAGCTTGAAGGGAAGTGGTCACAGACCAGCCTGACAGAGTTTAGGAGGTGTTTGGACGATGCTCTCAGGCACATGGTGTGATTCTTGGGGATGGTGCTGAGCAGGGCCAGGAGTTGGACTCGATGATCCTTGTGGGTTGCTTCCAACTAAGCTCACTATGATTTTGTGATTTTTGAATAGCCAAAATTCACTAAATTTCTGTTTTTATAGCTATGACTCAGTGAACAAGCTTGAAAGTTTCTCATCCTTCATTGAAGCATTAAAATTCTGATCCTGTACTTTATCTGATGAAAACATCACATGTTATGAATTTAATTTCTTTTGGTAAAAGAAATAATAATTAGACTATGGATAGAATTAGTTAAACCTACTACGATGTCGATGTGGGAAATTTGTCCTTATTCCTTTGTTGTTGTGTTTAATTCATTATACTATTAAATGCTTGTATTTCAGAGGGCTGAAACTCAATGAAGTTTTCATACCAGTACAAAAAGCTGAACTTAATGTAGAGCACCTTTAGGTTGGAGATGTTTCCTGGGTTGCAGTTTCCACCTCCAGTAAGAAACCATTGTGTCCCTGACTAACTCTACATTTTGTTATGCTAAACTACTATTGAAGTTTTGTTTCTTGGAGATAACATTTTGAAATGATGTGTGAATAGTGGTGCCACAGACATGGTATAAAAGATATGTTGAATTTGCAGTAAAGATTTTCTGCTACGATTAATCTATCAGTCTTGTCATGACATTATTTTGTAATAAAATGCATTTTCATAGATTTATTTCAAAATACCATTTCATTCTTTTTTTTTTTTTTTTTTTGCATTCCATCCTACATGTTATCTGAGATAGTAGGATAAATATATAATACAAATTTGAATCAATTCTATAATTATAATTTTAATGGTAAATTGTTGCATTTTGCAAAATTATTGCATTGTAAAATGTGTATGGATATATTAAAATGTCAGTATAGCTGTCTTGGAAAACACTCTGACTTTTTCTTCTTCAGTGAACTTCCCTATCTCCCTGTTTTATATTTCTGTAATCTACTGTTAGAACAATACTTTAAAAAGCTGGTTTTATCTCTGATAATCACTAAAGCATCACTCTTCAGGAAATTATTGTTTAATAAGCTTGTCAGAAAGATAAGTGTGAGGAAGTTTAATTAGTCAATATATAACGTATTGATATTCAGTGGTGCAGAAATCACAGATAAGAGTTTTACCTTCACATACCAGAATTTAAAGTTTATGTTTCTGAAAAATATGATTCAGTTTTGTTCTGTTCTGCGCTACACAAGGAAGACAATTTTTGTAAGAAATTTTTAATTTAATTTTTTTTTTTTTTTAATTCTTCAGCACTCTTCCCTTTTTTCATTAGTTGATACACAAGTGAGTACTTGACCGAAACCTGAGCTATTTGAGCTGCTTCTGAAGTGGCTGGCACAGTTGTGCTACTTTGTGCATCATGAGTGATCAGCAACACTACTGGAGAATGGGTTGTCACAGGGGAGGAATCTGCTCAGTGATTGCCAGTTCTCTGGGTGAATTACACTAACTGCTGGCTTTTGCATTCCTGTGTAAAGTGAACCCTAATTAATCCAGCTTGAAAGTCCTGCTTCATCTTCTGAACCTAGCTCATTATGAAAAATGTAAACAGCTCTCTCAAAGCACTCTGTGTGCACATTAATTTATGCTCTAATGACGCTTATTGTCTGATTGACTTAGCTTTGTCTTATTTTTTACTATAAATGCACTATTTCTTGGTTTTATTCCTTCATCTTTAGCATTCAGAATGGTGCTTCCCAATAACCTGCCTTAAAGTAAACCTTCATTTTAGTACTTCAGCCAGTTGGCATCTCTCTGGTATGCCCCAAAATGACTACTTTAATACTGGTGTGGAGTGATCCTCCCATGGGCATACAATACAGAAAGAATGCAGTAGCAGCTCCCAGAGGTGGGAATCAACAGCCCCGGGGAAATCTCAAAGAGCAATTTACTTCTTCAGTCATATATCCTTAGATTAAGTAATTTTTTTCTAATAGAAACCATGTCTCAGAAGCAACTTTAATTGAATCACTACTAAATTGTCCTTGGTGCCTCCAAACTCCTGGAGGATGTAGAAGCCATGTCACCAGGAAAAATAAAGCCCCTTAGAAAAAGTGAGGGCTTTTTCCCCTTTTGCCTGTAAAGGGCTGGGAACATAAGGTATTTATCAGTGCAAATCAGGATACACCATCCTTTGACTCACATTTGGTGGATCTCTTTTCTGTGAAGTAGGTCCATTCTACTGCACAGTCATATAAAAAACAATTTATGAATGGAAGGCATGGAAACAAGAACATCCTCTCTTTCCAAAGGATTAAGTCCAATGTTTTGACTCATTCATTCTGTGAGTATTCAGGAAACAAAAATAATAAGACAAAGATGCTGCAGAAAAGAAAATGCAGATAGGAGAAGGGAAGAGAAAGCATGAGGGGAAGCATTCCCTAGCTCTAGCATGAGCACTTGTCACAGTTTTCATTTTGAGCCCATCCATTTGCCTTTTCCACTCTCAAGGATGGAAGCCACTTTCACCTTCCTTGTCTCTTACCCATCTTTTCTAGAGCTTGTTTTTCCTAAAAATATGAAGGCTCTTGATTCAGTGTTGCCAAGAATATGCTGCATTATAGATCATTTTGATCTTCATTTAGCTGTACCTCATTAGAGAAGCATGTTTTGTTTAAGTAGTGATGAAGCTATTCATAAGTAATTCAGTGCCACTTAGAGAAAAATCAATTGTAGGAACATTAAATTTTCATTAAACACGTTAAATACAACCTGATAGTCCAATGGTCCCTAGTCTTACTTGTTTTACTGCAATATTACTGTAAGTAACAGGCTGAATGCAGGATTAGGTGGTAAAGCATACTTTGCATGCTTCAAGATGAAGGAAAAAAGTGGGGTATTTTTCCATTAGCATTCACTGTAGGGATCCTCACTTACAGGACCATCTGCACTTCTGGAGATGCTGTGAGTTTGAAGTGAGTCGTGTGTGCAAGATGAGCAGATTGGAGCTGTCTGGGCAAAGAAAAATCAGACACTGGTTTTTTGTGGGAATATGACACATTTTGTAGCTCCTGTAGGCCTGGGAACATCACAAACTGCAACTTCTTGCACTTGATTCTCTCTGATCCTCACCTTTTTTTTTATGTTTTTGACATGACTTCCATGTCTTCCTGTCCCATAACATTGATCTCGTCCCCCTCAACACAGAAAATTCTATCTGTTCTATCCCAAACCTCCTTCATGTTTTACACCAGTGTTTTACCTTCTCTCCTATTTGCTACTGCTCTAACTCTCTGCTAACATCCTCAGTCATCCAGTCCACAGTCCATGCTTCCCCCATAGCTGTTACACAGCTCAAGTCCTGTGGGAGAGCCATCCTCAGCCCACATTTACCTGCCCCCTGATCCTCCTCCTGCAATCTGACTGTACCCTGTCTTGCTCTCCTCCCAGCATCTTCCTCCCTCCCATGCAAGTGCCTGTTCTCCCCTCTTCCATTTTCCATTCCTTGCATTTCTGCCTGAATTCCAGGCTGCTCCTCCCCACTTCCCTCCCCGATCCTTTTCTTTGCTGTTCTTGGTCTCCAATTTAACCAAGTCTTTTATTTTTTTTACCAAAGAGCAATCTGCAGTTAATGCCTTCTGCTAGGAAGTTATGATGAAGCTGCTACTGGCTGCACATCCCTTGGCTGTAGCAGGGGGTAGTAAAGCTTCTCCCCAGATATAGAATAGAGGGCTGTGACAAAGTCACACCAAGAGAGTCTTTAAAACAGAGCTGTATGGATGGAGCACCACTATCATTCAGCTTGTGCTGACTGATACTCATGACATTCTGAGAATCTCACAGTTAGCTTTTCCAGGTTTAGCATGTAACAACAGCACAGCACGATCCTATTAATTTGAGTGCAAGGTTTACCTCAGCTCTTTCTGGTGATGTTTCATTTCTGTTTATCTATCACAACTAACTGACTGCTGCTCAGAATGGGATGTACATATGTGACACATCTTTCTCTGGTTACTCTGATAAGTCTGTGTGTAGCAGTCAGTTGGGCACTGGTATGAGAAGAACCTGAATTTTATTTTACAGTTGCTGCCTGTCTCTTTTGTTCTGATACATCTGTCTAAGCATATAAAATTATGCTGTAGAAGTACAGAAAATCTGATTAGATATATGACTGCTTTTTCTGGTGTCACAGATAACTACAGCAATGCAGCTATATCATATGATAGCATTTTTACCTGTTCCAGCCTTTGGAAGGCGTCAGCTACTGCTCTTCAGAACAATTCTATGCTGAAATTTGCTCTTGGATTCTACAGAAGAGAAGCAAATGCATGTGTTTTGCTCTTAGTACCTTGAGATACTTGTCTGCCTGGATCGTGTCTGAAAAAAATATTTGATCTTGATCTTGATCCACCAAAATTAAAAAGAAAATCCTAATGTTATACAAAAGACCTCCACTGGCTTGTACAGAGATGGGCTCTTTGCTTCAGAATTCTGTGTATTTAACACCACTACCACTTTAAAATAAAGATGGCAAAATGACAAAACCAGTTGGATTCACAGACAAATAATCTTCAATTAACTTTGGAATATAAAAAGCTGCAGTTCAAATATAACAATAATGCAATAGAAGATGTTGATCATTGTATTTTCTAAGGTTTCACCTATAAAAAATAAAGTAATTTTCAAAAGAATGGTCTCTTGCACTGATACTAAAAGCTTTCATGGAACAAAAGAATTGTATTTGTATGTGAGTACTGGCATATTATCAAGATAAGTGGTCTGACGAATTGAAACTAGATTATTGTCCTTATGATGGTGTTTACATCTCCCTACCAGGCTGTTTCTCTTTGAGAAATTTTGAGTCCTGGTGAATGATATATATTTCTTCCTACGCATTTCTGAGATGTTCTAAGGGTTCCTAAGAATTAACCCTTTTTGTTAGCCCCTTTTTGTTTCCATTGAGTAACAAATCTTTGAGTTTCAGAGGATCATTACAAGTTAACAGCTACAACCTGAGTGGTGAGTATTGCACTAGAGACTCTTTTCCCAACAACTTCCCAGGGATGAGGGAGATGGGACTCATGTCCTTTCCGCACTAAACACACTCTCAGCTGACCAACTGAGTATATCTGTTAATACACTATTACTAAGAATGATTGCTTTTACACATTATAAATAACTATATCACGCAGTCACAAGTTTGAACAGTTTTTTCAATTCAAGAATATGCTACTTTGGCTCCTTCCAGCCTGTTTTAATGTTGACCTCTGGAGAGTTTCTATCTAGTTACATGATTTGGCAATTCAGGAAAGCAACAGAATTTCTGGGATTCTAGAGTCAAGGAAGATGTCACAGCAACTTCAAGCATTATTACTTAAAAAAAATGTAGCCAACTTTTGAGGGATGACATTTCAGGGCATGGGGTCATGCCACTTTAATTTGTTGTTAAGGATGAAGAAAGGTGGGCTTGGTTCTTGTTCCCATTTTGTTGTTGTTTACCAAGTAAGCTTCTGGTCACCTGCCCTAGTTTTCAGCATATTTCTCTTTGCCTTGGTTAAGTGATGCATAGATAAAAGATGATTTCTTGCTTGTATTCAGCAAAATGACTCCATGCATGCAGTCCCCAGCAGAGAGGAACATCTTAGGACAGAGGAGAGAAATAGTGCTCTTCAGTGCCCTCCAATCAGCAGAGCCTTTGCCAGGGTATCCCTTCCTCTGCCACAATCTAGACATGTAGATTAGTTCACAATAAACTGCATCTGCTTTTTTCTGGGTGATGAGAGGAGCAGAAAGGTGCATTATATCCATGTTCTCTTTATGGTATCTAACTGCTGTTAGTCAACTCTTCTGAACATTTTCTTTTTCAATAATTCAGAAAATATTTTCTTGAATTTCTATGGGCGGTGAGTAAAAACTGGGTGAAGGTTGCGAGATCTGGCTTACTGTGGATAATTCACTATTCCACTTCCAAATATATAGGTAAACTTTGCATGTTTTGTAATGCCACACCAGCTGTTTTGATAAGAATGTTGGGGTTTTTTTTCTCCTAAAACTGGACAGGCATGAAGAGGGACATTTTAGGATGCTGCACAAGGTGAAATAACTTCATTAGGGCTGACAAAGCCAAACAGCAGAACAGCTGAATACAGAACATGAATTTAGAATATACAAAATATGCTGGAGTAAATATCCTTCTGCATTGGTATGATGTCAAAGTATAGCAACATTTCTTCAGATATATTTATGACTTGATTATATCCCAGCTCATAAAATCATACATGGTACCTGGATATTTTGAACTAAGCCTTTTGGCAATAGCTCTAACTTAAGTACAATTGAAATGGGATTTTATTTGCTGCTTGCTAAATTCTGAATTATTTCAAGCTTTAGAGTGAGAGATATGTTCAAGAGAATATCTATGGTATAATTTCTCTGTTACCTTTAGTTTATATTTACCACATAATGCTTCGGACAAACTCACAAATCCTTGGAAATACATGGCTGTGGCAGCCTCACGCTAATCCTTCATGTTAAAGACCACTCTCAAAGAAAGAAAATTATTACCACCGGGCTCATATTTGTCTCTAGTGAGGGTGAGGATGTTTACCAGCTTATGTGAAGCCTGTTGCAAGATTTCGCTCCAAACTAACAGTGTAGGCACAATGGAAACCCATATGAACGTTATCAGTAAGTAACTCAGGAAAGCAGAGGATTCGAATTTAGTCTATTACTTCCTATTTCCCTGTCATGTGGATTTATAATTCATCCTTACCATACGTTTTAGTCAGGTTCATTGCAAAGGCTTAGCTTTAATTTTTATATTTAATTGCTATAAAATCCTATGAAAAAAAAATTAGACTAAGCTTTAGAGAGGTGATCTGTATTTAAGAGTTTAAAACTTCTTACAATGGCCATTTAAAAACTTGATACCCTAAATTAAAAACTCATTGCAGAAGTTAAACTTAAGACTTGCTCTAATACAGGAAACTGCAAAAATGCTTTGTTCTTATTATGTGTATTATGTATTATTGTGTGTATTTATGAATATATCTGTCAAGTCAGATCACACACTAACAACATTTTGTATTTTATGGTACAGATTTATGAGACTTTTTTTCATGTCAAACTTTTGTGAAGTCCTAAATGGTTTGGAATTTAACTTTCAGTGTTCCACAAGTGGCTTTGTCATCTTCAGAGATTTCCAAATTGGAATATTGCCCTTGCGAAAGTTGGAGGCTGGAAAAGGGTGGTTCTAGGATCTTCTAATTCCACTTACCTTCCTTCCATTATACTGGTCTGCTTAGGGTTTGATTTCATTTTGCATTTGAAGAATGTGGAAATGAGGTTGACTTCTTGGGATGAGAACTCAACAAGATGTTTTTGTGATTGTTTTTCTTCTAACCATGGAAGACGGAGGGCTGGGACCTGGACCCTGTAGACTTTAAAATCCATCTCTTTCACTGACAAGAAAACTGTCTTTACTTTTTATTCTGACCTGTCTTATTGAAACAAAAATGCCGAGGAACATTTAGCAAGGACCCTTAAGAGGAAGAAAGTCTACATCCCAGCAGATAAGGTAGTTCTGAGGGAGCTATGGGCTTGATCCTTTGCCCAGCACTATTTTCTCTTTGGTAAAAACCTCTGCCCATGAAATAGATGCTGTAACTCAATCTTTTGAGTCCTATGAAGGACTTTTGGTGAAGACCCTTATCCAATAAGTCTATACTTCTGTCTTCCAGCTGTCTTTTCTACAGCAGTGTTGATGAGGCTGACTCTGCTAGTGTGTGACAGACTGAGCCTGAAAGTATGGATATGCCTTCACATTTCCAATCTCCATCCTGATCAGAAACAGAGGCATCCAGAGCACATCACTTGGGTGTAAGCTTGTAGGTCCCAAACAAAAAATATAGATGTTGAGGGAACTTTGAGATAAAGAGGCCGGATGTAGTTAATACCACCTGATCAGTCTATGTCACACTGCTCCTGAATATTTGGGTATTTTGGAGATTGTGTTTATTTTCTCCTATATGTCAATTCCTGCTTAGAAGCTCAGACCAAACAGAAACTGGATAGCCAGAAGAAAACATTTTTGAGGAGTGAAACACCATTAAAACAACATTTTCCTCAATTACATTCGATTATAAAAGTGTAATTACTGGAAATTCCTCAACTTGCCTTATTTTCCCCAGGATTTCCTTGCCTTCAGAAGCGCTGTTCCAACATTACAGGCTGGCTCTAATGCACAAAAATCCTTCTAATAAATTTCAGTCTTGTTTCAGATATTGCTACTGTGCTGGAACTGCTCTTGAGAGAGTTTGTAATGAGGATCTGTTGCTTCAAGCTAACTGAGAAGCTCCTTTCATTGTCTTGATTTATCAGCAGCCTTTGATGCTGTTGACGATGGGGCCCTATTACACTGCCTTCAGCACCTCCTGGGTTTTCCAAGCTCCACGCTGCCCTGTTTCACATCTTATTTAATGGAGCCTTGTCTCCACAGTTATATACTGCAGTTCTCTTGTCAAACTGATGCCTTAAGCTGGGTTGTGCAATTGGATTTTGATGGCGCAATTTGCCATGACAGCACGGCAGTATAGTAAAATTCTCACTTTTGTTTGCTAATTTTTTAGCTATAACACACACCAGGTGTGCAAGAGTGATAATCATTTGAGAAATTATGCAGCTGCTTGTTTATGGATCTCTATGATAATGTGACCTGTAACAATACTTGACACTTCCATGTAACAGACTTAGGTTCTAAGACCATATGGTGTTAAACTTGCAGGTCTTGTGTTGAGAAAAAGCTATTTTAAAACAATTTGAAGGGTTTGTTACATTACTACATGGGGGTTTTACCTTCTTATTACCATGCCTTGAAAGAAAGGTGTTCTTCCTGTTAACAAGCAGTGTCTGTTACATACAGACTTTCCTATTTGCATCATTCATTGATTTTAATGTGGAGCCAGTGGCTTGGCAATGGAGCTTGGACATCAGAAAAGTAAATGTGGAAAGCGTCACAAGGTGAAAGTTTGCTCTGTGTCTCTGCTTCTTACATTCATAGGCCAGAGACATCTTTCTTTCTGTTCTGGATTTCCTGACATTCATCCATTTCATGCTGTTCTGTGTAGCAGAGCAGGAATACCTCCTCTCTGCTGCAGGGTTTTTTTCCAAAATCACCAAAAAATACATGTGGAATCCTCCTCATGCTTGATATGGAAGTTTCTCTGGTGCATGAAGAATAGTCTTCATTTGTAATGCCAGCTTCAGACCTTCTTTACTTTTTTTTTTTTTTTTTCCATATGATGTCTAATCTCTAACCTAATAGGGTATTATGCCCAGGCAGCAAGATGCCTACTTTTAATGACAAGATAAAATTTCCTGCTGCATGGTTTTCTGATGGATTCCTACAATTTTTCTTTGCTAGTTTAAAAGCCAGTGCTTGTGTCTGTGGAAGGCTGCTTTCAGTGGACCAATAGTTCTGCCTGCACTGCTGAATAAAAGTGCCAGCTAATAAGCCTGATCTCTGCATCCCAGACCACTTACTTCCTAAGTGTTAGCATTTCTGATCTGGAGCTTGGCTGTCCACTCCTAAGCAGCTGGGAGGACTGCATGAACACAGGACACTGAGCTCTGAAGGGATGGACACAGGGGCAGGCGTTGCAGAGCCCAGTGCCATCCGGCCTCAGGGCCAGTGCGTGGCCATCATTTACGTTTTGTTCATTTTAGACACAACTAATGAATCTGCATCTTACTGGAAAAAAGCCTGAGGGGACAGCTGGTAGCTGCTACCAGAGAAAGCCAAAGGCAGTTTAGGGTTAATAACTGGAAACCTGCTGAGTCAGACCCATTAATGGGTCTCTGTTAGAAAAATAAATCGAGCAGATTAGGGTGTATTTCTGCAGCACTGGCAACTGCATTTGGTTTTCTCTGAGCTGGAGAAGGTGTAAATAAGTGACACCTACCAGCCCTCTCTGTAATGACCTTTGCATCCCTGTGGGCAGAGCTTCCACCCTGGTTCCTCACCTTCAGCTGGGCTAACTAAGCAACTGCTTAGCTTATTGCAAATTAGGCCAGATTTCTGTTTCTTTGGGATCCTTCTTATATCAGCCTGACCTTCACTTCAGCATGCGAGGGCATTATCAACATCAGGGTTTTTTCCATATTAGAGATGCATTTACAGGATAAAATTCAGTGAGATTTGTTAAGGTATGTAGCTCCAATGTTTTGGTTCAGCCTCATTTCTGCTGCATTATACTTTGCTCTTTCCATTAGGTGAAGTGTAATTTAAAAATGTGGGAAGAAGCCCCTTTTTGAAAGCACTTGCTATCATCTTTGCATGGCCTTCACTTCCAAATGTGGCAAAGTAAGGCAATGTGGAATCCATTCATTAAATGACACATTAAGCAGCCAATGCCTTTTTTCTATATTGCCTGCAATAAAATATATTCAAAGCACTTCATATTTCATTAAAATTATCAGTGAAATGATTTTCATCTAATGTTATTTCTGCTTTTAATAAAAAGGCCCTGCAAAATGAGTAACTGAACATTTTTCCTTTCCTTCTTTCTCTTTTTACAATTATGATATTGAAAATATCCCACAAGTGAGGGAATGACCCATAAATTGAGTTATGAAGGTCATATTCTACAAAGAGCAGATATTTTCCATATATCTTTAAAGGCATAATCATTGGGTATAAGCTGGTTTAGTTCACAGAAAGTCTTTAACTGTGCTCTGAACATGATATGACTGTTTACAGTAGACCATGCTGACTTTGAAGTGTGTGTTTCAAATACCTGTAGGTACTCTATTGTTGCTCTTTTTGCATGCACTGTGGCCATTTAACATTGTAACAATAGGTTTTGCCAAAATTGTCAAGTTTAAAGCAGTCTTGAAAGCTTTTTCTGAAAGTCAGAGCTGTGACAATTAGATTATTTCACTGTGATGCTGTTCATTGTTTACTGATTAGAGACTTTGAAATCAGAGAAATTATTAAATCTGAAATGGTCATATAGGAAAGAAAGACTTCACAGACAGAATAATTATATTGCTTTTGATCTTAGGCTTATTGTGAATATAGATAAATGTAAGCTTTGCTGCAGGTATCTCAGATGGGTGTCAGATGCCCTGGAAAGCTTGAAAGTGGGAGCATAGCTCACCCAGGAGTTACAAAGCATAACAAATCTATGGGGTTAGTGGAAATAATCTGTATTTCTAGAAACAAAGATAATTCTTAGAACTGTGTTTAAAATAATCATACAAGAAATAAAAACAATGGCTTCCATTTAAGCAGTTAAGTGATGTTTTATGGTTACAAAAGAGGTACTTTGGAAGTTCTTTAGCTTTCAATAAGGCAGTTAGTTGTCATTCTCTCTAATTTAGAATGTTAATGTAATAAGAACAGGTCATATCATAGAAAGGAAGTTATGAGAAACTGTTTGCCCTGAAGGATTAATATAAAGCATGCAGGTTTATCACATAATAATGTGCTATTTTTTAACAGCTTTAATATTACCTGTAATTATAAGTACCCCATCTGCAGAATTAGGAAAAATACTCAGATAAAGACAGAAGAGAAATTAAAGTTGGGTCAAGGAATTAAAAAAGAAGCAGCAAAGAACAGGCAGTTATTTCTTTGCACTACAATTTGGAAAGTCACAGCTATATTCTGTTCCAGACTCCTGTGAGGCAAAGCAGACAATGAAGTACAAAGCTGAAGTAGCACAGAGGAATCCATGCACTGGAGAAAACTGTACAATGAGATAAATTATTTGTTTGCTTCTTCTTTTGAGGACCAGAAACTAAATCTTCTGTGTTGAATGGTCTTCCTGAGCTAAAAGATGATCTTTTCCATGTGTTAGGATTTAGAGCAGCAGCACTCCAGGGCCAGTGAGGCTGATGAGCCCCACACTTAAGCTGCCTGGTTTGCTCTGTTTGAATGCTTTTTATCAGATTTTTTGCAGGCCACCTTAATTCCTTTCTCTTAGATCAGCCTGCTTAGCTTCAGCACCTCACATGCTGCAGGTGTCCCCTTAGAGATACCAGGGCTCCAGCCTCATCAGTGCCCTGCCAGGACCTTTACCAGCTGCAGGCAGAAAGATTTCTGATTGGATTAAAGATTGATTGTACCCTAATCACAACATCTAGACAGGCAAACAGGCAGCTTGTGGTCAATGGAATCTCGTAATCAGTGCTGGGATAATAACATGCATGCAGCTGGGATTGTTGAACGGCAGGTTTCAACACACAACCTCCATACTCAGAAAAAAGGACCGTTCACATCTTAGACATCTTCGAGAAGAAATGGATAGCCAATTTGCCAGCAGGAACATTAGTTAAAAGTATTTCCCAAACCATTAAACCTGCTATTCTAATAGTGTAAGTACCTTCATTTCCAAAAGCTATCTGTAAAGGTCTTCACAAAAGATCTACAAAAATAGCAGCAGCTGAACGTTTGTAACAGCCTCAGGAGAGTTCGGAATTTGCCAGTTTTCAACAATATCAGGCTAACACTACAGTGAAGTTTTGCCTACCTTGGATCATCTCAATCTTCACTTTTGAGAACAGCAAATCTCCTTGAGGTGAATTTTCTGATACCTCAGCTCTTGTGGAATGCAGCCCTTGTGTAAGTGTACAGGTGAGATAAACACAACTGCAGAGCAAATCGTCTCTGGGGTTGATTTAAGCAGATGTGTTCATATGAAAAACAAATCACCACACACATAAACACACCCCTCCAGAAAATAGATGGTTCTGCTGCTGAGAAAGCGTGCTGGTGGGTTGCTGTTTGAGTGTGGGGTGCAGTGATGGATGAGTAGCCACTGGAATTGTCATTTTATGCCATTAAAGTCAGAAGTCTAAACATGTTTTGAGAGTACTTACTGCTAATTTTCACATGGATGTTCTGTTTTGGAGGAAAAAGGCTTCCTTGCTTTTTGAATGGGGCAGGAGTTAGAAACAAAGGATCACTTAGTTTTGTTCCTGACTGGATTTTTCACATAACAATTGTAGGTATTCAACAAATATAAGAATTAGGAGCCACTCTTGGAAGAGCGTGCTCTGCTCATGTATATTGCAAATGCACTGGTAAACAAAACAAAACAAAACAAAACAAAACAAAACACTTTTCTTTCTTTCCTCTAACCTGCCCAAAGATTAGAAAAATTACATCTTCTTTAGGCAGTATTAACCAATGCATAGGCTCAAACATATGAGGTGTTTTATTTAGGATTTTGTCTGCAAACAGTAACAGGGACGTGGGCAACTGGATGGCATTTGTAGAGATCACTGTTTCCTTTCAACTGCTGTGTGTTAAACAGGGCCATATTTCAAGTTATGCGCACTTGAAAACATCAGTTAGAACTGCAAAGATTTGCCTCTGTTTCAAAACCAAACAGAACTGCATGTTAAAAAATTCATAACAATTCCATAGCACGGCTTTTTCTCACCTGCATATTTAGGAGTATCTGATTTTCCAAGAAATTGTACAAGAATAAGTTTGGATGGGAGGCTGTGCAGCCACACCAAGTATCTCTATTGTACAGTGGGATAGCAAATGTGTGAGAACATTCACCCTTTCCATGAGGAGTGGTAAAATATATTTCAGCATTTTCTTTAACATGTAAACTCGTGCAGATAATTATTATCTTGTGCTCTCAGTTTGCAAGTTATAATTACAACACCTGAAGAAAGGCAACAGTGAATAGAATCCTAATCACAGAGGATGGCTGCTACCTAGCAGAAATTCAAGCAATATTTATTAAATTTTTTGAATTGATCATTTCCTTAAAATTCATGGTATGAATAAAATTCAGAGCTAAGGGATTTTAAACTCTATTTTCAGTTTTTCATTACAGTATAGAAAGCATTTTAAAATTTGTCAAAACCTTTAACACTTACGTTAAACTAAAGAACAATTAAATTTTCTTTTATTTACACCTGCTTTTTCCAGCCAGTAAATTATGAGGATTTTTCTAAAATTAAAGAAAAAAGAAAACAACAAAACAAAACAAAAAAAGCAAGAAACAAACACCAATCTATCTTGTAGGCTCAAGTAATTCTTTTGAGTAAAAATTGTGGACTTCAGGCTTGACAATAGGTTTTGTCACAAGCAGATTTTCTTTACTACAGGAAGACTACATGCAGTGCCACCATAAATGTTGTATCATTTCAAGCCTCAGGATTTTACTTTCTCTAGGTAATGATGGGTGACTTAGCCAAGGTTTGCAACTCTTAAAAAACGTAACAGTTCTAGCAGTTAGTGTCTACCTGTAAACACTGTCTTTGAAATTTTCCATTTTCTCTTCACTTAGAACATTAATAAACAACTACAAACTAACATCTTCTTTGCTGTGCAGAATAAATTCGCAAGTACAATACTTTGCATTTTATTTTGAAAGGAGAAATGTTACTGACCAGGTGGAGCCTTCTTTCCACTATCTCAATGAACATGTGACAACCCAAGGTCAAAGGATAGTTGCTACATCACCTGTTCCTGAGAGTGGACTGTGGCTCAGTGTTATCAAATGCAACTTAATGAACTTGATGATTGAATGACATCGTTGTTCTAACTGTAACCAACACTACTTCTGTATTTATACTGTGACTGTGAAAAAACTGTAGTTTTTATAATGTCTGTCCATTTGGGAGTGCAAGTTTTGGATCTTTCCTTCCTTCTTCCACTTTCTGTGCTCACTGCAGAAGGGTTGGATTAGACAACCTTTAAGGATCCCTTCCCACCCTGAACTTTCTACAATTCCTTCCAAAATGAGAGGGAAGACTGTCTCTCTAAAATGCAAAATTTCTTTCATCCAGTTCCCTGTAAGGAGCTCTTCAAGGGAAAATACAACTTCCATTGGGACTAAAGACAGAGACAAGTGACATCTCCTTTTCCCACATGGTGTCCCACCTATATGTGAGGACAAGATCTTCCCTCCTCGGGACCATGAAGACAAAGGCATAGAATGTAGAGAGGAACACAGGAGCATCAGGAGACTTCCTGAAGAGGATGGCAGAAAAATTACATCCTCTACTTCATGAACAATGACATAACAGAACTAAAAATCCAGGAGTTACCAGTGACATTAAATGTCGGCTGAAATATTTAATGTCACATGTGGATACTGTATAGAAGGGAATATATCCAATAAGAACATGTGGAACTACAAAAGCTTGTAATTTCACTTATTTTATTTTTGCCTTTAGAAAAAAAACCTTGGCAGTTGTTTCACATGTGGAAGTAATCTCCAAAGTGTAGAGAACATTGTTTTTGAAAATTAAAATAATTGATTTTTCTTTCAGCATGTTGAAAAGCCTGCAGAAGTTCACTCATGTTCTTATTATCTTATCTATTTCTGTTTCCCTTGAATTAAATATTTTTATATTATATTGTTATATTCTCTTAAATCCCAAATCCAAGATTGAAATTAAGTTAAAATTATTCATCCTCCTCGTGATTCAAATTCTGCCAGTACAACTATTTCTGACTCTAGAAAAATCAGTGAAAATCGAACTAGTTATCCAGTTTGCATCCTACCCAAAAGCCATAAATATGTATGCCCTTCCAAACATCTCTAGATAAGGACAGTTTCACTCTAAACTGTGTAATAGCATAATACATCCCATGTTTGCCCAGGTTGCTCGTACCAGTATTAAGTTCTAATCGATCCCATTTGTTAATTTCAAAAAAAATCTAATGAAATCCTATATAGAATATTTACATTAAAATCTTGTCTCCTGAACAGAAACATCTCTGATTGAAATCTATGTGAAATTCCTTTACACAGGGAAGGTACTGTTTTAAAACATGACCTATCTATTTACCCTCATTTAGTTACAGATTGTCATAAAGTAATTCATATTTAGCACTTTAACTCAAAATAAAGGAGTAGAGAGAAAGTTGGAAGTCAGCATAAGATATGAATATAAGTGATAAAAATTCTGTGGCAATGATCATTGCTTTCTAATAGAGTCATTGAAGGTTAAGGTAAAGGTTGTCAAAAAGAGAAAAGTTCCCCATCATTTAATGTTCTGCTGATGAAATGACAAAGTAATAATTTCACTCAGTGTTGCAAAATTGGTATGAAGTTGGAGAAAGAAGGGAAGATGTTCTTCAAAAGAATAAAATACACAGCTAAAGATGTAAGAGCAAAGGCTTTCAGCTCAGTGGAGGCTGAAAGTAAAGTGGCCTCTAAGCATGAACCCAGCAAGGAATAAAACTGAAGCCAATAAGGAAGTGTGCTGACAAGTCCTGAGAAATCAGGGGAAATTCCGGAAGTGATGCTGAAGACTGGAGAGGATGAGTGAGTGAGCTAAGAGCTCCATCAAATATAAGTGGAAAAAGTCTGAGTAAGGAAAGGCAGCATTTATGAAGGTAAAAAAAAAAAAAGAGAAGTTTCAAGGGTGAAATGAGGTTTGCACCTAGGGTGATATCCTGCAAAACAAAGTCATAATATCTGCAGGTTTGGATTTGAAGTGGGCTAACTGAATAAAACCCTGAATTCACTCCTGTTCAAAAAGTAGATCATACTGTGCCCTCAGATTAATATCTTTATGTAGCACAATATACTTAGTAAATACAATGATGAATAATTTATAGTTTCATTTGTTTCTTTTATATCTGAATGCAGTTTCCCTAAGCAAATCACCAGTGGTCATGGCTTTTTTAATAAAGAAATTGTTAGCTTGTACACCTTGTGGAGTTTAGAAATGGTTTTGTTCCTAAGGAAAAAAAAAAAGGCAAGTCCAGTTGCAGGATGTTATACATCTTGTTTAGACAGTTAATGTTGCTTGATTATTCCTCACAGACCTGACAGGAGAATAGAGTTTGGTCCAAGGGAGGTTGAATGCAACTGGGAAAATATCTTTTATTATTCTTAAGGAGAATTTTCACTGGAAACAGAGTACTTGGTGTAGGCAGAATAGGAAAAAAAATATCAGGAAGCTGTTTCAAAACAAAATCAAAATATGTTGTAAAGTGAAGAAACAGTAATGCCGTAGGGATTTTTTGGCTCTCTAGAACTGCTGGGGGTGTTGCAGACAGGAGGATCTAGTATATGGATTTGTTTCTCAGTATATTTGTTTGTTGTTTTGTTTTTAAGCTGAAAAATCTATTTACATCCCTTAAGTCTTCAAAGAAAACCATTCTTCCAAAATTTTTAGAGAATGTCACGAATGGAGCTCTATTGCATAGTACAGGGATTGTAGAAGTCAAATAAATTTCTTTACAACCTCTAAACATAAATCACATTACCTTTCTATGCTTTCATTTTTCTCCTGTTTTTCTTGAATGTTGCTCTGTGTTACCTGCAGTAATCCCAGCTGTTTTTGTAAAAGACATGTGAGGTACTATCTCACCAGTGAGGGTGATCTCAGTGAGGTTGAGCTGCTACATTATGAAATACATCTCCCAGCTAGAATAACAAACTGAAGAGCTTCTTCTTGGATAAAGTCCATTCCCACAGCAGACAAACAACTTTGAGGAATAAGTAGTTTATTTTATAGTTTAGGGATAAAATGGAGACAAGCTTACTTTGTTTACTTTAAAAAAAAATACTGTAAGTGTTCCATGTTTTAATTTTAGGCATTGTCCCTTGCATTTGGAAATAAGAATAGATAACCAGGGGACTTTTAAAGATTAAGGTAGTTTCATAGTGCAGTCTGCTGTGAGTCTAACTTGAGAATTCACAGTGGCTATCAATAAATAAATGCCAGAACATTAAATGCAATAGAAAAAATTTAATTAGAGAGACCCAGAACATGAACTATGCAGTGCTTACTGAGTTTGGACCATGATGCTTACTCAGCACACATAGCTGACTAATTAATATAGAGTTTTTTTCTTTGCTTGTTTAAAAGTAGTTATGACACTTAATTATGTACCATTTCCTCCCTTCACTGCTGTCATAAATTTTTTTATTTGTCCTACAGGATGGTATGGTTGTGCCTTACTAAGCAGTCTCTGACATAATTGTAGGGAATCTAAATAAATATAAAGGTTGTATGCAAAAAAATGTGTAGATAGATAATCATGCAGCAATGACAATCTTCCTCACCAACAGCATCTTGAGATTATTGCTGTGTTTCAATGAAAGAGTCAGCTTCTACTAGTTTGGCATCCCATTTTGCAGTTATTCCTATTTGCTTGTATGTTTTGGTTCAAAGAAACACACTGAGGTCAGAAAGATTTCTTATATATAAAAGTATATATTAAAGGACTGGGATCCTTTCATCTATATTATACAGAGTTTATTTTAAAGGACTGGAATCTTGTAGAACTATTGCACCTGTTCCTGTGGAAAATTATGCCTGTTCCTGTAATGTAGGAACAAACCCTTCTGCAAAGGTATCTGCTTGTGCATAAATGCAGATAATGTTATTTATGTCTGTAGCTGACTCAGATGATGATCCTGTGTAACATGCAACAAGCTTCTGCCTGTTCAGTCCCTGATAGGCTCAAGTGACTGTTCAATTCCCATTAGATCTTGACAAAGCCTGCTCCCTTCCTGTGCCTTTCAAGTGCTCAGCAGTAGGCACAAGATGAAACTCTGACTCCACTTCTGCACACAGGTCACAAAAGACAGTTCACACATTGAGCCACAAGGCTCCAATTGATGAGCAGTGTGAATTCCCATGTCTCCTACATGAATTCCCCTTTCTGTTTCCCTTAAGACAGGAGCAATAGCCCAGCAGTAAATAGTGCTCCATCTATGACCTTAATCTAACCAAATGCTAGGGGAAGCAAGGGGCCTTCAGTGCACTGTGATTCAGGATTGTGCCTTTGCTGTAAATGAGCCATCTTGAGCTCCAGAACTGCTTTTGTGTAAAAATCTCAAGATATTAAGCCTCTCACTTAGCTCCTTCCCCCTGAGACAGATCTCTAATGCTGAAGTATTAACTGGCAGAAAAGATGCATTTACTGCTCTTCTCTCAGCCTGCTCTTTCAATAAAAGTTTTGCCCAATGAAATGTATCTGGAAACACTTCAAACATTATATCAAATCATGGGGTCTAGATCTGATGTCATATGCTTCATAGTTCTTTCTCTGCATTGAATCACTGCTAATACTTCTATTCTTTCAATGTCAGGAAATATATTTTTGGAAATAGAACTATATGATGTGGTAATCCCACATCCAAACAGTAAGATACAGAAGGCTTAAAAGCACTCACCAAGAAGTATTTAGGGTTGTAGAACCATGAAAAAGGCAGAAAACTCATGGGGATCCATAAGTGGAATTAAAAAAGTGACTCTTTAGATCATTACACTCTTTGACTAGTGCATTAAATGATTATTTTTCAACTGGGAGAATTTCCTTTCTAGAAGAAAATTGCATGGGCCATAAATAAGAATGATTTCTTCCGAAAATCTGGATATCTGTACATCAGGACAAACACAAACTTGTAATCATGCAGACTGCCAAAATCAGTTAAATGCACTTAATTTGACTTTGGACATCTCAGACTCCGATGAACCGATCCCTAATAGCAATGGATTTTATAAACAACCCAAAGACAGGATTTATAAAATGTTGCCTTTAAAAAACAAGACAATTTTCATGAATCCTTTTCCTTAGAAAAATTTGGATGTGTTTCCCTAAAATTAAAACCTGGCCTTTATCTTTCCTGCCTTACCATATATTATCCCTACTTAAATTTGGTTGAGAAAGACACATACAGAAGTAAGTCTGTAAGCAGCAGAACAAATAGTATTGGCCTGGTTGCTTTAATGAAAAGGTATTTCAAAAACAAGCATTCAGTATTATCAATTTTCAGCTGGATGCATGAATAGACATTTAACAAGATAATCAGATTTTATTAAAGAATAAAAGTAATGTTATAACACAGGCACCTATTTTTTTTTTATGTGACAATTATAAATGAAGATTCTATAACAACCACCAATAAAGACATGGAAAATCAAAGTGCAACGGTGGAACTTCAATACAGGAGCCCACTGTGCGACACAGGTAGTCCCTGCTGGTGTTAATGCATAGTGCAAACATCAAACATAGCAAAAATTTGATTTCCTCTGGGTCTGTGAGTCATGGTCAAAAATATTCTCTGCTGTGCAATAAAAGGCTCAAATTGCTGCCATTTTGTTTGCTAGCACAGTAGTAAGGTGTTTGAGCAGTAGTGGACACCTTTTTCCATATCATATGTAGGCATAGAGTATCTTTGAAATCTCTGCCCATTGACTTTGGCTGAAATTGGCCAAAGAATCCCAGAAGTTTTAAAGGTGACAGTTAGAGGAGTAAATACATACATAATTCTCAGGAAACTGGGTGGAAGACATGACTGCCCAAAATAGACTGGGTCATACAAGAACGAGATGAAGTTTGTGCCAGTGTCAATTACTACATAAATTTAGTGATATGATTCACACTGACACATTTTATATTTGTACTGGTGATTTTCGCTGACATTTAACTCAAATATGTAGCTCCATAGAGGCAAAGAAAACTTGCACATGAAGAATAGTGAAATCCAGATTATTTTTTAATACTGAGTGATAAGTCTGAACTACTTATTTTACTGTTAAGGATTTGGCATGATCAAATTCTATGTGATAAATCTATCTCCCAGACAAAATCCGTCACTGGCACAAATTCCTCTTTACTTTGAACTCATAGTTTTATTTATGGCTATAATTTGATCAATGTTTTGAATAGGAGGCTTTATACTCTGTCTGTTATGCCAAAAAAAAATAGAACATGATTTTCACTGTGTGATGCATGTGAGGATCTTATACCAAATGCTGCCCTCTATACCCAAACACAGCTCTGCTCAGTGAAATGCATATGTGTAAATTTAGTGTGTAGTTCCATTTCACATCTGAGATATACTGCTGCCAAAAGGGGCTGCTGATCCACTCTCTGCTAGTCCCACACTCTTCTTGTCCCTGTACTGGATGCAGAAATTGCAAGACAACAGGATGGAACTGAAATAGATGTGTCACGGGTTCCTTTTATGTCATGTAAGCCAGTCAGCCTCTGATACAACATACTAAATGTTGCTTTCTGGCAAAACTCCTCAGTGCTTCACTGAAAGTAACATGTAACTGGAAGCTGGAAAATAAGAATAAATCCTTTCTGTTCTTGTTTTCAGAAGATAAAGGAAGAGAAGTATCTTCTTTAACTGCCCAAACATGAGCCAATTGCAGTTCCTGTGTCTGAGCTCTGACATATTTTCAGCTTGTCCTATCAGACCTTTTTAACTTTGCAGAGTGTCTATCTTGGTGTGGATCTGTCCATATGGAAAAAAAAACCTATCATGGCAGGTCTGGAGATGTGGCTGGGTCTACACATAAGCAAAGCAAACAACTGTGTAATGTGGCAGGCAATTTTGAGGAAAGGGATAAGTTGTATCTTCAAAGACAGAATTTCCCATCTTTTTAAGGGAATTTGATCCCCACAAGTTTTAATGAGGTCAGTAACAGAAATTGAGGACTATCACATGCTGTTGAGTTTTAAAGAAATGTAGAACTTCATTACTACTACATGTATCACCATGTAGATAGTACGTTAATATTCACCAAACATTTTTTGTACGTTTTTTAGTACATTTTTTTTTCACCAAAAATTCATCAAAGCACATTAAATTCACCACATGGCTGAGTTTTTGTGTTTGTTTGTTTGCTTGCTTGGCGTTTATTCTTCTGGAATTCAAAGGCAGACTGTGTATTGTTCACTTTTGTAACTGAGATGGAAGAATATGAAATGTAATATTGGCTTAGGATCTAACCAAGAATCAGTGTGGTGGGAGCAGCATTGAGAAGGTGTTGCTGTATGCCAGCCCTGTTCTGATGTTCTTCTTCTAAGTATCTTTATTGGAGAATATATATAAAGAGTTGGAGGAAATCCATATTGAATAACGAAGAGCCCTTGAAAAGGACGTGGGGGTCAAAACTAAGAATTGATACAAAAATGCACAACAACAAATGAAGAAAAGGACAAAAGGGACGTTCAAAAGAAGGAATCAACAGAGTATCCCCAGCTACACAGCACTCCCTGAGAGCATCTGAGGATCCTGTGGGTGCCACCCAACAGAGTTATGGAAAGAGCTATAATATCACTGAGGACCAGAATTAGACTGAAACCTCCCTATTAAGTTCCCTCTGCAAGGCTACAGATGGAAGGAGATAAAAGAGAGGAGTCCTTTGCTTTTCTGGGAGAATCTGTAAGCAGAAAGCTGCAGCAGTAATTTCTTCCAGAATATCAGAAGATCCAAGAAGATGGAAAAGAGCAGAAATCTGGTGCAGAGAACTTAAGTAAACTTTCCTCTTGCTACAAGATGGAGCAGAAAAGTGCAATGAATTTAAACTGACCCATGGGCAAATCTTGCTATGGAAGACTTTAGAACTAAAACAGAATGAAATCTACCCAAGGAGGACGTTTTTGAGCATTTTTGGTGATAAAACACCTTGTGTTTTGGTGTTTAGATGGAGCAGAAAGCTGTGGAAATTGAGACTGTGAACAATGCATTCAAAATGCATTCTGGAGTTATCTGGCTGGACAGTGTTTCTCTCTGCTAATTGCTGGTGTGACCTTATGGGATCATATTAGAGTGATCTCTGTTGGCTTGGGAACTAGGAGCTTCCACAGAAGAGAATAATTTGCCAGTCATGGTCAGAAATAGGAAATAGAGGTGTATTTTGCAGGTGGCACACAATGGCAGTTCCCCTTCTAAACAAGAGAAAAACTCAGAATGTATCTTACTTGTTGCCTCCTGGGCTACTCATATCACAACACAAATCATGGGAGCATCCAACATGCATTAGGGCTCTCTAAATGCAACTTAAGTAAGACATCACAGTGTTGCTACATCCCTTACTTACAGCAAGCCTTGGGTTAAAATGATTGTTCCTAGCAAATTCTCATTTTCTGACAATGGATAGAACATGGAGTATGTGATGATGCTTATTTCTTTTTAAGACAAATCCGTTGCAGAGACTTGAGTGCTTGAAGTTGCAAATCCCCAAGGAAATAAGCCAGGAGAATGTCAAGTGTACAGAGGCAAAGCCATATGTGTAGGCTGCCATTAGCTTTATCATTAGTTTGAGACTTGTCAGAAGTCAAAGCAATCTTGATTACGAACATGGTAGTGTTCAAGTAGCCAATAAAACACAAGTACACTTGTCAGTGAATGTACAGACTTTTCATTCTTTGAAACATTATCTGAATGCAACAAATATTTTTTTTTAATTCCCATGAAGCTCCTTTCACAGAGTCTCATGATAAAAAACTATAATCATCTTATTGTTATAGAATTCCTCATTAGCTTTCTTAATAATAATTTCTATAGACATTCAAAAATGGGTTATATCCCTGTTGAACCCTGGAGTAGATGACCTTGGGATGCAAGCTGTCAATAATATTGTCACATACAATTTTTTCCTCACTGTTCTGAATGGCAGCAATGATCTGAGAATGAGAACCATCCTGCTGAGGTGCACTGATGTTGAGGATCTCTGTGCTGAGGAATGCACTCAGTGCAGGTACCTCAATGTGCAGCTGCTGTGGAGCTGCAGGTTGAGCTCTGGGTCGCAGAGCCCAAGGCAGGAGGCCATGAACTGCTGTCCCTTGCACCACAAAGGCACAGGGACCTGTGGCCAGCCAGGTGAGGGACACCCAGAGATGTGGCAGCAGCTGAGGAGCCCAGACCTTCACATATTTAGACTGCAAGGGGATAAAACTCCAGGGGTTCCTTTGTTCAGGTTCCTCTTCAGAAGCGTCAGCTTGAGCTGTTATTCAGTTGATGCACCATGATTAAATTATTTTAAGGATCCAGACATCTAAAACTCTGCTATGGGAAACCTGGAGTTGAGCCAGTAAGAAAACCTTGTCAAACTGCAAGGGAATGCAGGTATGGCTGCAAAGGAACCTCAGTCTTAGCTCGAGGAAGTGAGAGTGTGACTGTCACAGCTGCTCCCAAATGATCAGACAGGACACTTTCCTTAACATTTACTCTTGGCCATGCATGTAAAATAAACATGCTATTCAACATTTTGATCCCAGTTTTAAAGCAACTCTTTGGTGGCACCTTCTGCAGCTTTTTTTATTTCTTTTTCAAGATTTCTTATGTAACTTCTAAAGGAAGATTACTTAGAGATTTAATTTTCTTTAAATAAAGCAACACCTTTTGTTAGACATGAAGTGAATTTAGACCCTGTGTGCATCCACATTGCTAAGCATGTGCTGTGAAAAGAGCCCTCAGCAGTGTACCAGTTTTCTGGGTCTTGTCATCTGTGTGATACACCATCACACTCTGGGAAAAACAGTTGTATAATTTTGCTCAGTAAAAAGTCTTCGGAGATATTTCATATAAAGGGATTTTATTCACTGACTATGATATGAGTCAAAATCTCTTAGACTTGTTACCATAGCTATTCTTGACTGCTACTGCTGGTATTTTCTATACATATAAAATGTACTTTCGTTCAGAATTCAGGGATGAATTCTTGTAAAAGCTTCAATAAATGATAGAAATACATTTCCTGCCTTTACATATAATTATGCAAAATAAGGATCTTCAATTTTAAACTTACTCTTCATTCTAGCACAGAAAATATGCTCTAAGAAAGGGTAGATGATATCATCAGTTGGAGTACTGCTGTATAACTAAGGATAAAAATTGGGGTTTGAAAAGATGTCTATCATTTATTGAAAAGGCAGGGATGTACAGGGACTCAGTCTATTAAAAATTTCTGTAGATAGTGTTATTCTATGCTTGTAGCAAACTCAAGTTTTTGCTGCCACTCCCACATCTCTAAACCAGGAACAAGCAGGAATGTGGAGAGATTCCACTGATTGGCTGGCAAAAGGAAGCAGAACTGCCCTGACATTCTGCAGCTTCATGAGCAGTTTGCAGGGGAAGCTGCTCCATCAGGTATTACTTATTGAGGTCTTAAGATGAGCAGATACCAGGATAAAATACTTGCAATATGAGCAAGAGAGAAAACTTAAACTTTAAAATAGAGTTTGAGTTTAATTTAGACAAGAGTGAAAGTGGGTTAGAAGAGTATGTAAAACAAATGCAAGGATCCATTAAGTCGGTTAATGTCCTTAAGGCTGCCACTATTGAGACTCAGCCTGAAAGATTGCAGTGCTTATTGTTCAACAAAATTGGAAAGAAGCTTCCCCAGATACTTACTGTAATCAAATCTGAGCATCAAGGTATGTTTTAGATGGAGTGCTGATGTCTTTCTCCAGGTCTCTGATGGGACTGGTGCTGTTTAACATCTTTGTCAGCAACATGGACAGTGGGATTAAGTTCAACCTCAGCAAGTTTGACAAGGACACCAAGCTGAGAGGTTCAGTCAACACTCTGAATGGTAGAGGGGCCATCCAGAAGGACCTGGGCAGGCTGGAGAGGTGGGCACATGTGAACCCCTCGAAGTTCAATATGGCCAAGTGCAAGGTGCTGGGGCAATCCCAAAAGAAAATACAGGCTGGGCAGAGAATGGATTGAGAGCAGCCTTCCCTCAGAGGAGAAGCACTTGGGGGAACTGATGAACAGGAAGATCAACAGGTCTCAGCCATATTCACTTGCAGCTAGAAAGCCAAATGTGTCCTGGACTACACCCAAAGCACTGTGAGCAGCAGGATGAAGGAGGGGATTTTCTCCCTCTCCTCCACTGTGGTGAGACCCCACCTGCAGCTCTGTGTACAGACATGGAGAAACCCAGCAGAAGAAAAATGTTGAACTGGACTGAGTCCTAGAGGGCCACAAAGATCTCAGAGGGCTGCAACAGCTTTCCTATGAAGACAGGCTGGGACAGCTGGGGCTGTTCAGCCTGGAGAAGAGAAGGCTCTGGGGAGAACTTATAGAGCCTTCAGATACTTAAAGGAAGCTACAAGAAAGCTGCAGAGGGATATCTGACAAGGGCGAGTAGTAATTGGCTAAGGGCAGATGTTTTTTAACCTGAAAGGGGAGGTTTAAATAAGATTTTAGAAAGAAATCTTCTACCGTGAGAGAGTTGAGGCACTGGCACAGGTTGCCCAGAGAAGCTGTGGCTGCCCCACCCCTGGCAGTGCTCAAGGCCAGGCTGGATGGGGCTCCGAGCAACCTGGTCTAGTGGAAAGTGTCCCTGCACATGGCAGGGAAGTTGGAAAGAGATAATCTCTAGGGTCACTTCCAACCCAAATAATTTTATGATTCTATGATTCTGCAATACTAAGATTTGGGGTTCATTCAATGCTACCGAAACATTTCTTGTGGCTTAAATCATAGCCATTTTCTCACTCTCTAAATAAAAAAATAAAAAAAAAAAGTGAAGAGGAAAAAAAGAAAAATATTTGACAAAAAATGTGCTGGTACAATTGTAAGGAGGAGAGCAGTGGCAAGTGTTTCATGAAGCTTCAGGAAAAGCTGATACTGTATGCTAAAGGAGAATTCTTATCTTTGGTGGAGCTTCTCCTTTGACTGTTACGTACATTTGACGAAAATCTGTCCCTGATGTGGCTGCTGAGACTTTTGTAACTCAGTCAAGTGTGCTGTTTTCTGAACTGTTTCAAGCATCAAAGTGAGCGCTCTGCCATTAAACTCATTCCTCTGGTCACCTTCCACCTTTCCCTGTATTCCTGACCTGTCCAATAATTTTTTATCCTTCTGGCCAGTTTCAGACAACTTTGAGATAGTAGCTGGAGAAAATTAAGTTCCTACAAGTACTGTGAAAAGCAATGGCAATATGACACTTTTATGAAACTGCTGCCACACACTTCTGAGAATGTCCTGCTTTCTAGGAAGCTTTATCTGATTTTGTGCTAGACAGAATAATAGGCGAAAAACCCCTAACTGTTTAAGACTCAGATTTGTAAATTGTTGAAGAAAATATCTGTACATATCTCTGTGCTGCTGTGCTGTCTGCTCCTCTTCATATTCTCATGTTAGAGATTTTAATCTCCCTGGATGGAGCTGTGCTGCTAACATAAACAGAACTGGGACCACAATTTGCTTTGATCCAAAATGAAAAACTCCATTACACAAAGACAAGAAAGCAGCTCAGAAACAAGAGTGCTCAGGCCCATTTTAAATAACTCTAAAAAAATTATTATGAGTATCCAGCAGCCTGCTCAGTAATGTGACCATTTATTTCCAACTTCATAAAGCAAAAGAAAGCCTGTTAATATCAGCAGCTAATTACAGCACCTCCTTCTCTCTCCAGACACATAAAAGAGGCTGTGAAGTGCAGGAGGGAGAGACTGCAGCAGTGGCAGATTGAAGCTCCTCTTGTTAAATTAAATCTGGCTGAAGATGGAATGTATTAGAGTGGACAGCAGTGATAATCGGTACTGTTTCTTCAGTGTGTCTCTGTATAAATTAACCACCTTTCAGTGCTATCTGGACAATAAAGCTTCAGCAGTTTTCCTCCTAGTTCCACATATGCTGCAATAATTACAAGCATAACTTTATTTACTTCTGGCAGTAAAACTATGAATTAATGATGTCTCATTGCTGTGGTCATGTTCTTTTTTGGCCTCTTCCCTCGTTCTGCTCTATCACAAATCATGTTCTCTACTCTGGTAATGCTAAGAAACACAAAGTTGGCAGATGTCTTGCTGTGTGACATATTTCCCTTGCACTTAGGTCTTTAAACATTCAGTCTACCTATTTTCTGACAGGAATGTGAAGCTGTGATAGAAAAAGAGAGTGCCTGTAGTGCTCATGCAATGCACTGGTGCTCTGTCATGGCCCAAGTTATTTCCAGATGATTTAAAACGTTGCTGACTATTACCTTTTTCTTACTTTATTTGGCTTCCCTTTCAAATCATAGTATCTTGCCATCAGTGCTGAAACTAATTTGGCTGTGACCCTTATGTTTGGTGGCTAAATTGATTTTTCTCTTCCTGATTCTTGTTTTCCCTTCCATTACAAAGCACCACCAGGATTCCCACGTGGGTAATACATCAGAATTTTTGGACAACTGGGTAAAAAAATCCAGTATTCTCATGACTTGCAAAAAAGTAGTTGAAAAATAACAATAAAAAGCAGAAAAAAGCCCAACCTGAGAGTAAGATTTAAACAGATTATGTCTTGCTAATTCTGCACAGGGAAATCCAGGGAGCTATTTGCATTCATGTTTTATTCCTGCAATGCCTCCAATTATGTTTTTAGTTTGTTTATAAGATTGGCATTATTTAAGAAGCATGTTTGGCCAGTATTTGCAAATAAATGAATTTTGACCTGAACAGAAAAAAATATAGGGGAAAAAAAGGTATTATAATGCCAGTAAATTTGTAAAGCCATCTTTATCTGAAATACTCAGGTGCTATAAAAATTAGATAAAGGTATTTCAATAAAGGCCAGGGTTGAGATTCTTGGTTCTGCAAATGTGTTGTGCATGTGTGTGCATGTATGTTGCATTTGCTGCTTTTAATTCCTAAGCTCAGGGCTTCATAAAAAAGCACAGATATATTTTGACAGCAGCAAAACTTGATTTTCAGTCATCCTTCATATTCTCAGCTTGCAGCAAATTTGATTTTCTCAAAAAATCAAAGGAAGTTTCCTAAACATGAGGGTTTACTCCTAATTTTAGACCTTGAAGCAGTAGTTAATTGGAGTTTAGTGTTGCCTTGACATGAAGTTTCACTGTAGAAGGTTGCTGGTTGATGCCTTCCTCGTAAACAAACTCCTCAACATCTCTCCAGTTCTTATGTTAAAACACTCTTTGACACAGGTAGGTGCCTTCAGGAATGTTGCAAAAGCAAGACAGATTCTGGATTTGTTTCAAGGTACCATTCATCAAAAGAAATGTCTTTTTTAAATAAAAGCCAGTTTTTCCTTTTTCTCTGCTTTAGAAGACTTGGTGAGTGGATACATTTCACCTGACACAAGAGGAGCTTGATCCCCAGAGCCCTGCAGGGCATCTCACTGCTCCTGATTGCTGGACCTTGCTATAGGAAGGCTGCCTGGGATCATGTCCTGTGCTGCCTTGATGGGGTGGGAGCTCTCTCCTGTGCCTCAGAGTGCTGTTAATCCACCGAGGAGTAAATGTGATGTTTTTGAGTTTGATCTCGCATCTGGAGGTGCCTTTAGTGACACTGTGCATCTTGCACCTGAGCAGCAGCTTTTCCTTTGTTCCCCAGGTGCTTTGTGGCAGCTGGCTAGAGGACCATGACTTGTGCCTGGGCCAGGGGGAAGGTTGTGGTGCTGGTCAGAGGAAGCCAGACCTGCCAGAAATCACCCACACCGAGAATATAATGTCCTGTTCACCCATGCAAAGCTTCAGAAAGAAGGAAAAGCCTGTCATTTCCTGATGGTGTAAAGAGAGTCCACCTCTTGCATCCTGTCAGAGAATAGCATCATATCTATCATAGCAACATTTGGACCTAAACTTCTTTGTATCTTAATTTCTTCCAAGTCAAAATAAGTGTACTGCCAGCCATATAGCATACTCTGTAATTCTTTGATGAAAGACATTTCACCAGTGTAAATTATTATTTTATTACTTTTGGCAGACAGAATTTTTAGCAAGTTATTTGAAATGTATGCTTCTTCAAAACCCGCTAAATGCAGTGGGAATCTTTACACAGAATCTTAATTTATCCCTTTATACTTCAGTTGGTTTTTTAATCTTTCTTTTGAACCACTGAGCAATTTTCAATCTGAAAAGAGAATCTGAGGAATGATATGCAATTGTCACACACATCAGTCTTTTAAAAACTGGGTTTGTTACTTTGATGTAGTCTAGACAAATGAACATATTTCAGAAAATTCTGAAGCTACTGACTGACTCATGGAAGTACTGTTTAGTATTTTAATAATTGGCTCTTCTAGCTTTTGAGATATGAACATCTGCAAATGAGAACTTTACACAGGAAGTCAAGTCAGCTCCTACATTCCCCTGCAAAGTAAGAGAGCAGATGCTGCTCACCAACCCCTGCTCTGCAGTTTGGAATATCTCAGCTAAGCACTGCAGTCCCTTGCCATTAATCAGTAAAGGTGGACTAACCATGGGACATAACAGGGAGAAACTAAATGCTGTGTGAACAGGGGTCTTGATAGAAAATCTCTCCTCAATATCATGAATATACTCATGTGTTTATAATATGTATTTATTTGAATGCAAATGCATTTTATATTGCAATGATCTTTTGGCAGCTAGGGATTACTTTTTATCCTTTCCTGTATCATAAGGCTAATGAAACAGTCAATTAAATTAATCCTCTGCAAATTTAAAGTGGCTGAGAAATGAACACAGTTATAAGCTGTAGAATTTGCAGCCATAGGATATTGACAGGGAAACAGGTTAGTGCTGTTTGATAAAGATTTAGATGCTTAGTCCAAATTGCAGAGGCTCTGTGCATCAAGATCCTCTGCAGTCAGGGTAGTCCTGCAATGGTTGCAATTCTTTACAAACCTTAATTTATCTCTTGTTTACCTTCCTATTGACTCTTATTCTACAGAAATCACTTTTTCCTTAAATTAAAAAGGATTCTTTCTAGCCCAGAGAAAAGTAAAAGTAAGGCTTTCTGTCTTCTCCACATCCACACCTTTTCATTCCCAAATTTTGTGATTCTAAAATTATCCTTACCCCTAAGATGTAGTTCCTTTTGATAAAAAAAAATTGCACTGGAACAAGGATAAGCATGTGGAATTTCCAGTACAGATTTCATTAATTCTTTTAACACAATAACCTTCACCACTGGTTAATAGGAAATGCACTTAAATAGGAAATGCTATGCTGCCTCCTTTATTAATTAGTTGGTGGAATTAATTAACTGCTAACTAATAACTAAATAGCCAACCCAGAAAACATTTGAGCATCTGCATATTTTTAGGCATGAGAGTAGTGATAGAAGAATTGATGGGAGAATTGTATGTTAGAAATTAAACCAGGTTGTGTTAGCAAAATAGAGCTTTTCATATTTCTCTACAGAAAGCCTGCATTGCTGTCTAGCTTCTACAGCACTTGGTTTCATATTTACCTGTAATTATATTTGCCTGTCTAGCTGGAGAAAGCACTATTTTAAAGGAAAAAATGGAGGTGAAACAAGAAAGAAAAGAAGAAGAATCTTCTATACTGGGGCAGAGGGGAAAGATGTGTTTCAGTAATTCATAATTAGTGAAATAAATAAACCATTTATTGGTTAACAAATTTCTATCTTGTTATGATAATACCCAGATTTTAAAAACACAATGTTCTGGGAGTAATCCCAGAATCCAATGCAGAATAACAACACTATGATTTGTTGTTCATTCATATTAATATGCTACACTCAGTTTTTAAATTCCATGCCTTTTCTCATGCTCTTCCCTCAGTTTCAGATAATTGCCAATAGCTGTCTGTAATTGTCATTGCTCTGTCACAGGACACTCATTGTCACTACAATAGATCCAAAAACCAGGGCACTTCTGTAGCTCATTGATGTGAGGACCACTACCAGCAAGATGGTTAACATCACCCACTGAGAATATTTATCTTCAAAATTTCAAAAAGATTTCTGGTGCTGCTCCATGAATGCCATGGTGAGTATTTCAGACTTTGTACAAAGAACCAACAGCAATCAGTGACCTGCACCTATGATGCTTTTTTTTTTTTTTTCTGTGCAAGTAGAGAAAATACAAAGGAGGCCACTTTACTCTGAGATCACTGATGAGAAAGAACCATGTGGATTTTATTCAGGGAATAATAAAAAAAAATTTGTAAACTGCGGAAACCATCTTTTTCTTTCTCCTGGAATGATTTGTAAAGGAGCAATCAGTTTTTCAGTAATCAGCAATTACTCCAGGCTGTGGAGTAAACAGGAGGGAGGGATTGAAGGAGCACTTTGTGAGTTACTCATCTCTGAGTATGGAGAAAGGATTGCTGCAGTTTTGCAGTTTTGTGGTGTTGGGTGGGTTGGTCTGCTAATTTTGTTTTCATTTTTGTTTTTTATATGTTGTAGACAAATTTTCCACAGATAACCTCAAATTGGCTGTATTTAAGATATCATAGAATCATAGAAGGGTTTGGGTTGGAACGGATCTTAAAAATCACTGCGGCCAAACACTCCTCCCATGGGCAGGAACATCTTCCAGATCCAACTTGGCCTTGAAAACTGCCAGGAATGGGGTATCCACAGCTTCTCTGGGCAACCTTTTCTAGGTACTTTGATACTCCCTCAGCTGTAGCCCACCTCTTCCTACTTTAGACCACAGAGCCATGGCCACTGTGTGCCATACACAGCAGCCAAGGCTCCTAAAATGTTCCTGAGATGAGCTCCATATTTTTCATGCAGTGCCTTTTATTTTAAAAAGCTCCAAATGTTCAAGTTTCCTTATTTGATCAGTTGAGATATATCTTTTGCACTAACACAAAATGTACAAGACATGTCAATGCTGAAGTTTGCTTTGTGCTTAATGAGAAGAGATAGATTTGTGTAAGGTGTCAGTTGAATGAAGAACATTTGGCAAAAGAGCAGATACTGATGAAGTATCATTGCTGTGAACCAGTTGTTCAATGTTTCATGACAAATTTACTGAAGACACTTAACATGCCTAATTTTTCTCAGAAAATGTGGCCTTGGTGTTGAGGAGTCAAAGACAGCATTGCAATGGCATTGTTTCTTACATACTTTATTGGACTGCAAAAGTATTTCAGACCCTAAAAAATTGCCTTAACAGTGTCCCCCCAATTTTATTCATAAAATATGATTTCCTTACATACATCTGGTTACCAGTGGTCCACTTTGCTTAGTTCATGCTTAGCCTAAAGCCTGGAAAAATTTGTTCCCTTTAATAGAGGCAAATGTGTATTAGGTTAATATGGAGAAGTATAAACTGTCTTCTGTCATTCAGATTGCATTGATTCTTTTTTATTTTTTTTAATATATCACAAAAGATTGTAAACCAAAGTAATGATAACATAACAAGCAACACCGAAACAGGCTGAAAACTGAATATTGCAACTTTGGACTTAATATTCTTCTAATGCCCAAACAATGCCGTCTCTTAGGAACAAGATAAAAGCACTAACAGTGTATCAAATTCCTGTGAAATGATTCCCCTACTTTGCATGGTATAACATCACCTATTGAGAAATGTATTTGTTTAAGATGCTGCTACATCTGATTATGAGATTATGTTTAAGAAGATAATATATACTTTACCAAGCATTACTTTACCACTTATTTAGTGCTGTAGTATAATCCTGTTCTATGTAAATGGCTAGAATACAAAATAGATCTGCCCTGACTTAACGAAAGATATTTTCTCCCCTCAGTTTCTATGCCTCTACAGATACAGGCTTTTCTGAGTTGCAAATGCTTTTTAAAGTTCTTCTTCTTCACACCCTGGAGGGGCAAAAAGCAGATTAGGATTTGGGGGAGTTTTTGTTTGTTTGGAAAAGAAGTTTTTCATGAATACGAAAACGAGAAGTGTAGCATGAAGAATAACTTAAATGGCTTTTCAGCATTGTATAAACAAACCATGGAAACCCGAAATAAATGAAAAATATTGAACTATGGAATTGGCACTCTGGGTGAAATTAGGTGCAGTATGAATTTCATATCCAGAACAGATCTTCTATGTGGGATTACAAAGGTCACCTATTAAAAAGTTCAAATTTACCAACAGCTACACCGTGCTCCATGTGAATTTATGTGTATATTTCACATGTTCAATAATTGTTACTGCAGAAAGTTATTCATTTTTCTATGGAAATTCATTTGTATTTTGCACTGTGTTCACAGACTAGTCAAATCACTCAGTCTGGGGAGAAGGTTGACTACTATTAAAGCACTGAAAACTCAGACTTCTGGGCCTAAAATGTACACCTTAATGAGGGAGCTGCCAGAGACAGCAGCATGGGATGGAAAGGCACATTGTGTTGATCCAGCAATACTTTTTTCTTCTTCCATTCCTATGTGAGTTCACACAGACTGAGACTCCTTCAGCCCTGATTTTCCATTCTCCTTTCACCAGTTTGTGCCCCTCAAGGAAATGATACTCTCATGGCTCTAGCAGCCTAAAGCTATATAGCTATTCCCCGACAGGGACTTTACTCATGTCTAAAGCTAGTTACATCTAGAAGGTATAAAATAACAAAGAGTACTTCAGAAAAGATGCACTATATATATAGGCCCTGTCTCACTCCTGTGGGCCTACTCTCTCTGCCAGCCAAGCTTTCCAAAATCTACGGCTTCTCTTGGGGCAGATGTCTGCAGAGCATCTGACAGCTGGGAAACCCAAATTACTTTTCCAGGTTGAAGTGGTGGTGTGATGCTTTCCACCTGGGACTGAAGGAGCATTACAAATGAATCCATGTGAAAAAATCATCCAGGCAGATCCTCTCCTCCTCCTTGGCAGAAGACTGTTCTGTAAGTTCTGTGCTGCTCAGTCTGCCCTGAGCATTCTGCTGTCACTTGTGCAAATTCAGTACTTGAACTAAATTGGGGTTAGGTATGATCTGACATAAGCTTTAACAGTCACATGCTAACTGTGTAACACTTCCAAGTCCTGTAGTTGTGAACTTCAGTCATATGGCCTCCATTCCTCCAATTTCCACGTGCTCAATCTGCAATTTTATCCATCTTCACCATTTTTCCAAGGGGCTTATCCTTCCCAGTAAGTTACAGCTGACAAGGACAATTGCCATGTGAGTATTGGGTGCTAATAGAATCAGTTTATCCCTATTTTGGGATTACACCCCCATATCAATGAAACGAGGTTCTAGTTTGCTGGTTTTTTCCATTCAGGATCAACTCAAGAACCTGGTGGATGGCTGAACTCAGAACTTGTTGACTCTTCCCATTTTAGTAAGCATCAAACCCTTACATACCATCATAAAACACCTTTGCATGAGGGACTTTCTTAAATAAGATAATCCATAGCAATATTTTGATTCTTTTCCTCAGAAGGAGAAATTATTAGAAATATATATGTGGCACATACTTTTCTACTCTCTACTCAGCCAGTGCTGTGCATCAGCCAGTAATTTATGTAAGGTAGTGCTGAGGCAGGTATCCCTGTCAGGGGAGAAAGATTTTGTTTCTTTAATATTATGAATGTCAGCAGCTTTAGTTTTTCCCTGTGCATGACAATTTTATGCTTCTGAGTGATACACAAAGAGAATCATTTAGGTTGGAAAAGACATCTAACAACCACTAACCCTGCACTGTCAAGTCCACCACTAAAACAGGTCCCCAGGTGCCACATCTACATGTTTTTTGAACCCTTCTAGGGATGTTGACTCCACCACTTGCCTGTATCATGTTCCAATGTCTGACCACACTTTCAGTACATAAATTTTTCCTGATGTCCAATCTAAACTTCCCCTAGTGCAATTCTTGTACTCTGGCTTGTTCCTCAAGAGAAAAGGCTGAGCCCCACCCAGCTCCAACCTCCCTCCAAGGAGCTGTAGAGAATGATAAAGTCCCACCTGAGTGTCCTTTTCTTCAGCCTAAACACCCCCAGCTCCCTCACCTGCTCCTCATAAGAAACATGCTGGAGTTCTTTCACCAGCTTATTCTTTTAATAAGACACTGTTTAAAGGACTAAGCAGCAGCTCTGGTTCCTGCTGCTACTATAACCATATTTGAATTTAAACTTGCTAATAATGATATCTTTGTTTTATTCATTTAAATTCTTTTCCAAAGAACTGTGAATTTTTCTCTTCCTGACTTTTCCTGATAAGCTTACGTGCTAAAAAATACAATGAGACTATTGGTGCAATTTGCTGAGCAGATAATATTGTATGACATTAAGGTCAGCAATGGTGCTTGCAACAGGGAAGACAGTTAAATATAAATGGAAAATTACCCAAATGTTATTGGCCAGTTACAATGTTTAAAATTACAGTGAAAAATCCTCTTTCTTAATAAATTAATTTGAATATTAGTGGAGCAGTGGAGAAATACAGTCACAGGTATATGTAGCTGGTAGCTCTAAAAATAGTGATATTGTACGTGGGAGGAAAATGCACACAAAATATTGGTTTTCCTTGTTATGACACCAAGTAAGCCCCAAAGAATTTTAAAAAGAAATCTAGGAACTATTTTATATTGAGAAAACAGCAACTGTGTGGATATAGGCTGGATTTTACGTGTGTCTGTCACTTTCATTTCCTTATGTATATAGCACACAAAAAGAGGAAGGTTGTGCATAATTTGGCACTCTCATTGGCAGCATTAAAGAGAACTATTTTGTCAAAAGCTTAAGTTTAAAATTATCTTGACTTTACCTACAGTGGCCATGCCACCGCTTGACAGGTTTTAGAGAGCTACTGAAGAAGCATCACAGTTTCTTCCCCCAAGATGGTTTAAAAAATAGCCACACTTAATTGTAATCTCTCTAATTTGTTTTTAACCCAAAGTGACAAATAAAACTCAAACAAATCCTGTTTAAATTAAGATAATCAGGTGAATAATGCCCACCCTGGTTCCGCAACTTTTTGGGAGACAAAATAGACTAAAAAACATTGACACTAAAAGCCTACTTTTCTAGAGTATGCATCTTTATCCCATTAGGTCATATTCCTTACAGGACCACATGGATGCATTTGAATTCCCTGAATTTTCAGCTGTGTATATTATATTGCAGCTAAGTGAGACTGAGAGTTAGCATTTTCTTTCCCAACAGTCAACTTTCCTTTCCAGTTCCCCACCACCAGCCCTAAGGGCTACTGCAGATTGATTAATGAGCTCTACATTCTCATAGTTGCAATTTTTATCATATTAAAGCTGCAGGGTTTTTTTCCCCCCCTCTGCAACAAGAGCAGGTCAAGAATTATGTATGACTGGTTATAGGCTTTGCAGACAGCTTTTTTCTGTTACCAGAATCCCCTCCATCAGGTACCCATTGTGGCTTAACTAGTTGTTCTTTGTAACAGAGCTACATGTAGAAAGAATTGCTGTATTCCACACAATGTGGGAGGTCATAAATGCAATATAAAAATGCAGATAATACACTTAGGGGAGAGGGGAAATGCTTAATTTACCTAAGCTTTCCTTTATCATGACTGTTATAGCCAGAGATTCTGTTACCAAGGTCATTTATTCTGCAAAACAGGGCGCCATTTCTCTACATTTTTGCAGTAACCCATTCAGGCTTTCTTAAGAGGAGATCTTTCTGTTACATAACACATTATTTTTTCATAAATAGTCTTGACTAGTTTGGAAGTAGAGTTTTCTCTGGCATCAATAGCTTACATTGCAATTCTGTGTTTCAAGTTCTGTCATGCTACTGAAGTTGAAGGAAAAATAAAACTGAACCCTCTTAAGCTATTCTCTTTGCCTTACCATAACTAGATTTGCACAGACCTGTGTATTTCTAGCTGGGCTGTAACCACTTGCAGTGTATTCTTTTTGTTTAGGCACACAGCTAGGAAAAAGTAAAAAGAGAATAAGCTTTCAACAGCCTCAGAACTGTTCCCTTCTATAGTTACAGCAATGTGGCAAAATTCTGTTTTCAAATGTTTAATAGATCCAGAGTATTTTAAAATTTAATTAATGTTTAAGTTTAATAAAATAATGCACAAAATCATCATTTTATGACATTAATGAAGTCTATTTTCTAGCAGAATTTGAATAGGCAGTACTAAAATAGCACTAAAATACATTAACATTAGGTCATCTGCTTTGCATTTATAACAATAAGCTCACATTTTCAGAAAGGATAATCTTAAACAACTTTTTTTCCGTGCAAACTGTACATCTTTATCTTAAAATTCCAAATGTTTCAACAATAGATGATGATTAAGGACTAGACATCTTTCAATGATTTATTGCACAGAGAAAGACCTTTTCTAGAGAGTTCGAGGTGCTAAAGAGGAGGAGTACATTTAAGTTGGCAGCTCCCTGCCTTTCTCCTTATTTACTAGGCACAGAATTTACTTCATTGTTCCCATCATACTAGAAAATGAGCTTATTGACTTTATTGCATGTTTGGTCCTTGGTGTGGGCATATATATGGTTGAGTTCTCCAACATTTATATAATCATATGCAGAAAATTAAAATAAAGGACACACATTCCTCGGGTAGCTAAAACAGGAAGACAAAATGCAATGGCAGGACTCATCTTCCCATAATGGGCTTTAGTATTTATTTGCCTTAACCTGCACAATGTGCTATGTGATTTCCAGGCATTGAAATAAGCACTTTGCTTGTCTCAAGGAGCTCAGTATTTAATCAGGGGAAAATAAACAGCCAGTAGGAAGAAGAAAAGCAGTAAATATTTCAGAATGTTGACAAAACCCTCTGCTCTTTTTTCATGTGTATGTAATTTGAAGTTCATTGTTAGTTAAATTTTGAACATAGTTGTGATAGTCTTTGGAGTCACTGGCTTCAGGATTTTAGTAAAGTTATATTCAGTATGAATAAAATAAGTAGGGAAATTGAGTGTAGTTTTGTCTGTTTCTCTTGATATCAAGGTCAGTGAACATTCACCGTTTACTTGAAAAGGACTCACCTCCAAATTCTAATTGAATAAAAAATTGAGAAACCAAAAAGCAAAAATCTGATAAGATTAAATGATCTACCCTCTGAAATAACTACCAGCAAGCTGAGAGTATTTTTAAAATTACTGTTAATATCCTGTGTATTTCCTCCACCTACTTTGGTTCCTGTTGTTTCTTTTCACATGCCATTTCTAACTCAATAATCTCCCACAGTGCTTGTCATACTGAGGAAGGTAGTTAATAATAACTAAAATCATGCCTGCAGCTCTTAGGTTCCATGTTAATAAGTTGGTATATGAGCTGGCTACAACACCTTAGGCCAAAACTGTCAGACCTTCATCAGTTTGAAATGCACAAGACATCTCCCTAGCATTCGTGTGTGGACAGGCTGTTGAAGCAGCACAGGACAGCTCCACCCCCATTTTCTCTGACTTGGTGTTGTACTGCCTGTCACCCTGGTGTGTGGGAAGGCTGGGGCAGAAAATACACATATGCACTGGCCTTGAAAATTCTTATCCAATAAAGGATAATAGTTTACATATAAGTAAATCAAAAGGCAATGAAGGAGATATTACTGTGCCTAATCTGGGGGGTTAACCCACTGAAGTAGCATAGGAGTAATCCCTCCCATTCTTCCTCTTTTCATCCCATCTTTAAGTAAGCTGTTAATGTTTTTTGTGTGTTTCTGCTTGTTCCTTTGCCCTCTTGCCATAAATGTGATGTTTTACTTCCTCAGTTATTCCCTAGAACTACAGCTCCTTTGCTGCTCAAGAGTTGACCCTTAAGTCCTCTTTTAGTTACCTTTTTGTGCTCAAGCCCTCTGGTCTCATTCCAGGCTTTCCCCTTGGGGATTTCCAGCACCTATTTCCCCCAAGAATTAGTCACTATCACATGATGTGTACATGAGGAACATCACCTAGCACTAACTCCCAGGCCTCACTATTTTTTTCCCTTCATGATTTGTGTGTCCCTGCATCTTGAAGACCTGTACCTGTCACTGGGCTTTCTGAGTAGAGCTGGGATTGAAGAACTGTTCCTGCTTTTATTTAGATTTTGGGAGTCATTAAAGCAGCCTGAGGTGGACAAGAGGGCATTCAGATGTAGTGCTGTTCCAGGCAACCTCTGTGGCCTTCACAACCCAACCAGCATGTTGGCAGAGCTGAAAGAGCTGGCAGAAGTTAACTGATGTCCATTCCTGCAGTATTCCTCTCAGAAGAAAAATAGCTATTCTGTGTTGTTTGGAAAACTGAAGATTTGGAAGATTTTCCACAAAATTTACCAGCCCATATGAAGGCTGTCAGGCAGATCTCCTGGGCGAGTCGCTGAAATAGATTGTTACAGATACATGCTCCCAGGTGATTTGTAATCAGTATGTGCCTTGTATCCATATCTGACATCAAGGATAGAAGTACAAAAAGAACATAATTCCTAATTTTATTAAATGGACTAAGAGTAGTTATTACTATTATTGTTATTATTATTATTATTATTATTGTTACCAAAAAGATTTTGTACTTCTATTTTTAAACCCTGTGTAATTCTATGATGCTACTCCATTTAATTAATGTGCCAGTACAATAAAATAACACACAAAATCATTATTTTGTGACATTAATGAAGTCTACTTTTCAAGCACAATTTGAATAGGCAATTGAACAACAGTGCACTAAAACACATTAAAACCAGGTCATCTGCTTTGCATTTCTAACAATAAGCCCATACTTCCATGAAGGGTAATCTTAAACCACATTTTTTTTCAGAGCAGCCAGTACATCTTTATCTTAAAATTCCAAATGTTTCAACAATAGAAGATTGTTAAGAACTAGACAATTATTTTTCAGCACCCATTGATTAATGACTTAGTCTATGACACACTGAGAAAGTGTAGAACAAAGGAGTGCATTATAATAATGCACAGGCATTAAACCATCTTCATTAATAGGGTCTTTTTGGATTCTGCTTAGCATGAAACAAAGTATGCCATAAAGAAAGTGAAGTATTAGCTTTAAATATCTCTTTAAACACACTTGATAAAAATACAGCCTACATTTGTGCCCTTAATCTTAAAAATATTTTGTTTTCTGAGATTCACATATTCTCCAAACTAGGTGACCTGCAGCAGGGTTTCTGAGCCATCAACTGAGTCTAGTTCTTATAGGCCACATTCTTCCTATTTCATATGTTACATTAGGGCATTGCAAAAAGATTTGACTGTGTCATCCTTCCTCTGCAAAGTAGAGTTTTAAGGTACTGCTCAGCACTACTACAAGGAGCAAATTCTGAATATTTTAAATCAGTTAACCTGTTAAGATTCAGTAATGCAAAACTTTTATGGTCCTGATAAGAAATGAGAATGAGCATAGTGAAAGTACATCTTTAACTATAAAAGACTCACCTTTGTTAATTCTCTGTTTCAACAAGAACTCTGTAAGCACTTTCAGGTTTTAACCCATGAGATGTTTGGGCTTCCACTTTTATAAATATCTGTTTAAATCTGATACCATCCCTACTCCTACTGATCTGGTCAAGGCTGCTGTTTTGAAAGCATGTGCCCAAATGTTTGAGAGACTGGGACCTGGCACGTGTCCACTGCTCTCTCCAGCTTTTCACAGCTACTGGTACTTAGGGCTTGTTTGTTTGTTTTCAAGCTTTTAGGTTAATTTTAAATAAAATCATATTATCTTTCCCCAGTGCTATTGTGAGTGTGTGTTAGCAATGTACATAAGACATAACTCAAAGAATGAGGCTAAAATATGGACTAGGCATAGACCATGATCATAGTACTTGAAAAGGACAGAAGAAGATGGATTATGAAGAGGTTGTTGGAGCTAAGTGAATAATTCACAGTGAATAATTAATTTGACAAACTTAGCCTCTTTGTGCCTACAGACCAGATAACAGTCTCTTTCATTCACTCATTATTCAGATTTATTCAGTAAGTATCTTTTGAATAGGGCACAGTAGCTAAGGCATCTCATCATGGATCCAAAAGCACGAACTACAGTCTCTCCCTGGATTCATATTTCATGGAACTCCTCTGAAAACTGGGACCTCCCCATGTGAGACAAGCAGGCAGCCAGAAGTGATGTGGTGTGGGCCAAAAGCCCATCCATCCATGCCAGGGATTGGAAAGCCCCACTTGTCTCCAAGCAGTCGAGGTGAGGCAGTGGGAAAATGCCCTCACATGAGAATTGCTGCTCAGGACAAGGCTGGCCTGAATGGAGGATCGCTGTTCACCCTGGCTTTAGAGTGCCAGGCTGATAGAAGAACATGGCTTTTTTTCCAGGTTTTTTAATGTGTTTGCTGTATTGACAGGCCTGAAAAGTGAATTTCAGTTCTCATGTGCTACCTCAGACATTTTTTGCTGCACATATTTTCTGCACATGCCTACAGCAAGACTTGCTAACTGGAATGCTGCTTGGGAAGAAAATCTATACTCTTGAGCTGAGACTCCTGGCATTTAATGGGAAGTGACAAACAGGGGGAATCACCAGCTAAACCCATATATTAGGTGGCTGATGAAAAGTGTAATTGATGCTGACTATAAGTCTTTGAGTTGCATTCATGGGCCCAAAACAAAAGTTTTCTGACCTTATAAACAGACAAGGCGAGAGAAGTACACGGAACAAAAGCTAAATATATGAAATATATAGCAGGAATTGTGCCAGGCCAGTTTTAATTAATAAGGCTTTTGTTCTTATTCACTTGCCTAAGAAACCTCTACACACTTTTTTTTTTTTTTCTGATTTGGATTCTATTTGGTGTAATGTCATATACTGCCTGCTATATCTAACAATGGTAATTACTGTTGGTTTTGTTTTCTACTCAGATGTAACAATGCTTTGATGAACTGCTTTTCACTTTAATTGCATTAATTTAAACACGTGTATCTGATAAAATATTTACTGACAACTTATCTGGCAAGGACATACACGGTTCAATAAGCACAAATCACACTGTAGTTTGTACATATTTTATAATATTAATTTGTTGGTCAATGTTTAACAGCCTAACACTAGAACCATTTCATCATACATTCTATTAGTTTATCAACAAACATTCATATCTTCTAAATGATAAGCTGTAAAAAAGAAAGACTAATCCTCCCCATCTCTATTAGCATGTGACTGATGAAAAGTAAAATTAATGTTAATTAAAATGTATTGATATCACAAAGCAATCATAATTTTGAACTTGTACATGAAAGAGAAAGTAGTTTTCCACAAAACTTTAGAAAGCACTTTCTTCATAACATCAGAGATAACCCAAGCAAATTAATTCAGGAGAAGCCCAGAGTTATAGGTATTGCTTTTTCATCAATTGTTTTGATGAAAAAGAAAGCTAAAAGCAATAATTGATGGTTTTTTCAGGCTTCTAGGCTTTAATTTGCCTAATTTTATGTCATGTCAATGAAAAATTCAATGATTTTGAGGATTTTAAGTAGTAATTTCAGGTAGTCCCATTTAGGTAATCACTAGACAGGGTGACAGGTCCTGTCAGCTCCGGACATGGACCATCCTTTAAGCTTGTCTCCTCCAAGTGCATACCAGAATTAAATCCAAACTGAACCTTTAGAATCAAGGATTTGAAGGACATTTCCCTGGATTCTTGGTCAAGGCTGGTGTTTCTGCTCTTCTGCCTGATACACTGGGCCTTATGGCAAGCAGGAGCTTGTCCACACTGCAGCACAACATGGGCACATTGCAACCACCACAGGGCCACATTTGGTGTTGAGTGAATCCCACCCAAGGCTCACAAGTAACTTGGGAGTTTGATTTCTGTCACAGCCAGAGACAGAATTGCATTGCTCTCATCACACAAACTATTTCTGTTAGTTCCAGTTTCTTCCTTAATCATCTCACTGGAACTTTCTTTACTTTAGTGACAATTAGAGGGAGCTTAGAGGAAATATTTTCCTTCAGATAATAGGAGATGTTTTTAAGAACTGGCCAAAGTAATGTATCTTTTACAAACTATGATTGCCATAATTTACACAGAAAGAGATCACCTGCAAGACATATGCATAGAGATGGCTTACCCAAATCCTCCTCAACTTTGGCTTACCCAAATCCTCCTCAACTTTGGCTTATTTGTTTGTTTACTTCAGAAGACAAATTAAGCTTCAATGAAGATTTTTCTCTCCTTGAACAGTTTTGCCATAATATTTTTGTACTGTACACATATTTTTGTGATTTATTTTAATGGAAAATAATTTTATTAAAGTGTTTTCACATATATTCCTTGGGCAGGAGAAGTATAGCTACAAGAGCCTTTCAGTGGCTGCTTTGAAGACTGAAATCCACTCTCAGCAGGTGGAATGATTCCTACACATAAGCAATACATGATCCAGGGAATATTAGCCTTTAATTTAAGCAGCCAAGAGGAAACCAGAATGAGGCCTAATCTCATGGTCAGATTGTGTCCTGCCTTCCTTCCATAGTGTCATCTGCTGGAAAAAAACCATTTTTTTTATACTGAACTATAACTTTTGTCATCTCTTTGCAACATTACTGTTTGTACAAGAAGAATGATCAAATAATGAAAAGTACACCAAGTCCTGATGCAGTAATTTGGAGGTCTTGGAATTTCATGAAAAGTCATCCTGTCCCAAGATTGGGGTTTGGGTTAGATTTTTTTTTTTCCTTTCATAAATTTACATTAATTTATCCTCTTTTTCAATCCCTAAAATCATAATTTATTTTAAGTCCCATGGTCTGTTGCTGAGCACTGCTGGCCCCTTTCTCATCCAGCAGATTCTTTTCCTTCTTTGGAGTATTTGCAGGGGACTGCCTGCCATAGCACCTGTTTTACAAGGAAAGAAAATATCCACTGGTGATTTGTCCCTCTCAGCCAGCCCAGATAACTGTGTGATTTCATTAGTGTAGAGATTAGTCCATTCATATTGGGTGCTCTTTTTCAGAAGGTAATGGCAGTGCCTAGTAAAAATGGGTCGTGATTTGTAGTGGATTCTGTGGCAACAGAACTATGTCCTGACTCTCAATTTGCCTAGTGAGTTCTGTTCATTACACATGAATAAATGTCCACAGCATGAAAACAACAATGAAATGGTCTGAGTAAATTTCTGAAATTTAGCCAAATTCTTGATATTCTTTAATGAATGCACCCACTGATGCCTATTCTTATCCTGAATAACACTTGAATTTACAATCTGGTAGAAGCTGTTGAGGCCATTCCCATTCTAGCATATAGCTCCATTGCATGTCTTAGCCCACAAAAATAATTCATCTTTCAGGCACTCCCTACATCTCTCTTCAATTAGATAGCTTTTTTTGCCCTTGGCCCACGATTTTCCAAATGTGCAGTGCACAGAACCACACACACTACCTGAGGACTTAGCAGTGCTGAACAGGTCAGAAGGAGTGCTTTCTGAGCCCAGTAGATGGTACTCCTGTTTAGACAGTTCAATACAATATTTGCCAGTTTTGCAGCAGAGTGATGTTGCTGACAAACACAGGCTTATTGAGCCAAAATACTGCAAACACAACCCCAGAAAATGATTCTACAGCAGGCAAAAGAGATGACCTAGACAAGCTCATTGATATTTGTCATATTTTCCCCTTGTATTGTGAATATATATTCATTCATATATATGAACTGTAACTATATTCAGTATTATATCTAATCTTGTCATATTAAAGTTTTTTGCATTAAACCCTTATTGGCTTCAACATCAATGGGAATGGGTTTGTCATTTCTGTTGATTATATAGAGGCACTCAGTTACACTTTTCTTTTTATAGTCTCTTTGCAATGAAGCATAGATGCATTCATAAAAGACAAGAAGACATCAGACCCAGTACTTTCAATGCCAAAAATATAAGTTGACGCTCTTTCAACTAAGCAGAATGCTGTCAATAGAAATTAGCAGTGTAAAAAAATGCCGTGCACCACAGGGAGATGCAATCAAGGCTTCCACGGACAGATATCTTGGAATATTTTTTATTCTACATACCCCAAAAACTTAAGCAAGTTAGCTCAAAATGCCTCTTATGAATTTGTAAATATTATCTCACTGTTGTATACACACTCCAAAGTATTTCCCTTTCTACTTGGATGTTCAGCTCTCCTTTCCAGCAAGCTAGATTAAGCTTCAATGCAATCTGAATCTTTGTGATTAGAAGGCTGATTTATTATTTTCTAAAAAGAATAATCATGCTGTCTTGGGAGGACATTGGGTTTATCTGGAATACCTGTCAACCACAAAGGAAATCCCTGCAAATAGTTAAAATAATTGGAAAAATTGCAAACCTATTTACAAATTTCTTAGCATTTTGTCTTTACACTAACACAACAAAGATTTTTGACCTTAGTAGCTTTCCCCAGCACAGGCAAACAAGCTTTGAATTATTGTTCTGCTGCAACGTAACAATTCCATTGCTCTGACCCTTGGTGTCTTGCAAAATACAGTAGAACAATAATTGTCAATCCTTCCTATACAATGTGCTTGATTTGACAGAGGTCAGCATTAGCTACAAGACCTTTGGCTGATGCTCAAAGAGGTAATATCTCTTCTCTAGTTCAGTTGATAAAACATTAAATAGAATCAATTTTTGCCATGCTTTTGTGGAGACAGAGATAAAAACAGGTTTTACACTGTAACATGTTTTTTAATAGACAAAAAATAGATGACAGTATAGCTCAAAGTGCTTTGGTAAATATACTATTTAAATGTCAAAAGTTTTTATTCTTCTAAAGAGAAGTGCCATAATTCTTCCTTCCAATTTGTAGTGTGATGAATCTAAGAAGGCTTTGCTGTGTACAGAAAATAGAGGATTTTGTTGCAGATCTTACATGAGTAATACATGAAGGAAAAGACTGACTCATAGACATTTTGTGTCAGCATGTGATTTGTACAAAGCAAGGATATAATCTGACATGGAAATAAAAATGTGTGGTGGATGCTCCTCTTTGGCACCATGGAGAAGCTGGTGGCAAGGTCAGCAGCTACAACGTCTAAGCTCCTCACATTGTAAGCAGTTGTTAGTTAAAATTTTGCTTCAGTCCTAGAGCCTGAGTCTTTTGTCTGTCATCTCTGAACATTTTGATCGAAAAAGCTTAAGAGAAAGAGACATTTATGGCACGCGGCAGTACTCCATATCTGAGGGGGAAATCAGACTTGGAGAGAAGAAAGAAGAGCTGGCATACAAAAAGAAAGGAAATATTTCTTATAATTCAATTTAATAACATTATTCCTTCTGGTATATTTCTAGACTGTGCACATAAAACTGTCTAATGTTGAAATAAACAGCGACAAAAAATTCTCCTTGTGATTACTTTAAGTGTATTCCCTAGTCTTTACCCATACAAAACATGAACCACACAAATCTTTTCTTTCCACTTCTGCTGCTTAATGCTGAATATACTGTTTTGAATATGCTGTCGGCTCAGGTTCATAAAGATTGGGGCGAAAAAAGCACCATTTTTTGATCAAGAAGCTGTCTGATAGAAAACAGCTATTTCACAAGACCATAATTTGAAACTGAGCTTCAGCATCTACGGTGATCTCCATGAAAAATATAAAACCAGAATATGCCTGAATTACAGAAATCCCAGCCTTTGCAAGATTTTCCTGCAGTGCATTTGAGAATTTTGCCTGTGCTGGGACACTGCTGGTCCCAAGAGTTCACTGTTACACAGTGAAGGCTTGCACTACTTCAGGGCAGCAAATGTGAGAACAAGGGAAACAAGGTGGAAAACAACCACTTATAAGACCTTTCATCTTTTAAGATGCATTTGTTTTATGCTTATTCACACAGAAACTATGCTGCCACACTGGTGACATTGCACATACTAGTGAAGTCAAGTCCTAACTGTGCTGAGCCTGTGTGGCAGGATTTAGGCATCACTTCAGATCTGTTTGCTTCTCCCATCCCACTCCACACCTGCCCCTGTCTGTCCTCATCCCCACTCTGATCCTTGTCCTTGTCCCTGCTTCCTTCATCTTTGTTTTCCGTAAATCCAGCAGTGACTGAGGCTGTGTCTGCTGATACAGAAGGGGTTCTACAGCAAGATAGCAAAGGAGATAATCATCTAACTGCAACATGTGATGAAGAAATAGGTCTTTGCAATTCTTACTGAAAAATGCTTGCTGGAGTTCAGATGTCTTTGTCCTTCATTCCCTCCCTTGCCCAAAGTTAAGCTCACCTAACTCTACCTTGCAACAAACTTCCCATGCCTTCAGTGTGCTGTCTGTGATGTGCTTGGTTTTAAAGATGGGGCTGTTAAAACACTTTAATTATGAGGTTGCCCATTCCTAGTTTTGGTCAAGTGGTCTCTGGATGTGAATTTTAAAAATTATTGAGAAATATGTTAGCAATTTTGAATAGTTATTATGTTGTCCAGAAATTAAATGCTGACCTAGGACTCATGGAGTAGAAGAGAAGCTGATGACTGGCCACCCTCTCCTAAGGAAAGGATTTGTGTTTCAGAGACTCCTGATTCAAACAGAAACAATCACCAGTACATTTTTCACAAGTGAGTTGGGGCGCACACAGTTATCCCTAAGTAATCCGATTTCATCTGATAAACAAAAGGAGAAGCAAGGTATCCTTCAGCAGAAGCACATTAGAGGGAGCCAGGATTGGTAAGTAAGTAGAAAACAGTGAAAAAGGAAAGTAAGGGGGAAACTAGCTGCAAATCTGCTGAATGTCCCTGGAGGAGAAAAAAAAAAAAAAAAAAAACAACTTACCTCTTGACCGTTGGTTAAATATGTTGTGTGGAAAGATGTAACAATGAGCACGAACATTTATTTTCAGACAGTGTGGGAGAGAGGTTTATGAAGCAAAGCAATCTATAATCAGTCCTTTTTTTTTCCCTCCTTGCTACATTTCCAAAAGATTAGCCCAATGCCAAACCAGCTATCTATCCTGCCTCTAAAGAGGCACCTGGCAATTACAGCTCTGCAAAGGTGCAGGGTTCCCTTTGTGGCTGTGTTTGAAAGAAGCAAAATACCCACTTTCATCTTTGCATCTGAGTGCATTTGTACTACACACGTACATGGGATTTTTCTACAAAGACAGGAAGGCAAGGTCTGTTTTTTCATCATGCATTTAAAAGTGAACTCTCACTGCAGGCATGGGGCGAGCATCTTGCTCTTGGCTTAGCACATTTATTTCTCAAGAACACAAGTGCACTGAGCAAATATGCACATTTTATTACTAATATTACTAGAGAGTGTACACTGATGGTTGTACATATATATTTGCCCATTTACCAGTACTATTGCTGGAAGGTAGGGAGAAGAAACGCAGAAGAAAAAAAAAAAAGTCTATTACCAGGAAAGGTAAAAATTTAGTGACACAATTTAGTAAACTGTATGAAGCATGGCATTCAATGCTCAGGAAAACCCCAGATATTCAAGTCCTTATCTAAAGTATGTCCAAACTATCTGCACTTCTTGAGTCTGCAAAGCTGAACTGGAAATTGGACAAGACAGGCTTTTCTGGTATTGCCTGTTTCTGGCTTGGGCAGATAGCAGATGATAGCATCTCTCTTTACACACTTCTGCAGAGCAGCAGCAGTCCAGGGCTAGCCAGGAAGCACAGTGATGTGCAGGGGAGATAATAAAGCCCAGGATTAGCTACGGCAGGCCCTTGATTTTGTTCCCAGTGGAGGTCACGTCCCACGTGCCCCTTTGTGTGAAGAGTGCAGCCAGTCTGAGCTCCCAAAATGTCTCCTTCCCACCCAGGGGTGAGGCATCGTAGGCTGCTGTGTGGTCGTTCTCAGTGCTGCCTCTGCAGAAGATGGGCAACCCATTTGTGTCCTCAAAGATTTCTCATACATAACCAAGGCAAACAATGGGAAAATAAAAGCAGGATATTCCACAGACACCAAATCCACCATCACTTGTAGGCTTAACCCCTGCATCACCTTCCTGTGTCAGGAAGTATGGTCACCTGTCAAAACTGAGATTTTTGTGGCATTTTGCCCACTATTTGAGGATGCAAACCCCACTGTGGACTCTGCAGAGTTTGGGAAAAACATCCGCCTCTGATTCACCTGGAAGCTGTCTGGCCTAAATAAACGAGAAGGAAAAAAAGAGACAGAGTTTGGTCACTCTACCAGGGGGGAAAAAAATAAATTTCAAGAGCTTGAATTTTTTTGCCTTGAATTATTTTCATTTGTAGGTAGGTTCATTTGCAAGAACCAAACTGATTCTATATAACAATGAAAGCAAGCAGCCATACTGAGTGATTAAAAACAAGGTTACAGAATAAATCTACATTTGCAGTGTATTAATAAATACATTGAGCAAGTGCTGTGTTTAGTATAGCTTTTACTTCAACCATAAAAATGTACATTTCAGGGCTAAGGTGAAGAAAAACATAAATAAAATTGGTTGGTATTATGGAGAGGGGGAAGGGATGTAAGGAGTGTTCATAAATAGCTGAAAGTATCGATCAGTGATGGTGAAATAGCAGTGAACTGTGCAGAGCACTTTGAGTTACCTCCTTGTCTTTGATTAGGTTCAAATGTTAAACTTAATCTGTAAACCTTTAAATGGGATTCTGAGCCAAGAGTCTCGAAGACCTGAGGTTTCAGAAAACAACTGCTGAGTTTGATCCAAATGTCAGAACAAAATGCAGAGAAGGACTTCATATTGAACTTGGAAATGAAATTAAAAATCAATGAACACTTTTTAGACATTCTTCTCTCCTTGAATATTAATAAGTGGGTAAGAGGAATAGCAGCATCTGGAGAATAGCATGTATTAAGACTCTGTGGTCAAAAGCTTTCTTCCAAGTTTTCAAAAACATTTCATAAATTGTAAGCATTTTTTTGATCATAAAAATAAGAAAAGTAGACGGCTTTCTACTTTCTGTGTATGTTTTTTTTGTCTCTTGAAAGAAAAGGCTTTTTGCTTCTGTGTTTCTTCGAGGTGGAAGCATGGGTTTCTTTAAAAGAAAACAGAGAAGTTTCACCCGATTTCTTACAGGACACTCTCCGCTGTTCCCCGTAGTTTTCAAGGAGAGCTTTGTTTTAACGACAGCCTTCCCAATTCTCAAGTAAATTGAGTTTTCACTGTTTTCTTGGTCCACTTGGGCGGTGGGCACTGACACTCCGGATCAGCTGCTGGCGGCGAGGGCTGCATTGTAATGCAGAACAAACGAGGGCTGGATACGTGCCCTCCTCGCATTCAGCCGCCACTGCTGCCACTTACAATTACAAAGGACAAGAGCAGGAGACACTCCAGCAGCGGGGAAGCATGACCTGCGAGCCGCAGCTCATTTCGCACTGCACTTATTCAATACAGCGCTGCCCTATAATTTCCTATAGCATTGTTATCTGTTCGCCCGTTACACGCTCACACCTTCATTATGTCCCCGGCTGCCGGCGCCGGCTGCTTGTCACATCTATTGATTGCACTCGGGCTGCGATTTGCATGGATCCCTGGCGACTGTCCCCAGCCAGACCGATAACACGGCTGGGACCGACACCCCTGCCGGGGACCGAGAGCTCCCCCGGGGGCCGAGAGCTCCCCCGGGGACCGAGAGCTCACCCGGGGACCGAGAGCTCCCCCGGGGGCCGAGAGCTCCCCCGGGGAACGAGAGCTCCCCCGGGGACCGAGAGCTCCCCCGGGGGCCGAGAGCTCCCCCGGGGAACGAGAGCTCCCCCGGGGGCCGAGAGCTCACCCGGGGGCTGATGGCACTCGAAGGGGTCCCTTACAGACCCCGCTGCCCGTGCCGGGGCTGGTGCCCCTGCTGAAGTGCGGCACCTCTTGCGGTGACGGATATTCCTGTGACAGCGATGCTCCTCAGAGGCTCTGATGCCCCTTACAGGCATTGATGCTTCTTTAGAGGGACTGGTTCCCCTGCCAGAGGCTCTGCCAGGACTCTGCCAGGGAACGATGTCCCTTTCGAGGGGACAGCAGCCGGCAGGGTCTCGCTGAGCGCTCCGGGCAGCTGTCCCCGGCTGCTGGCAGTCCCAGGCAAGGACTTGGACAGCCCCACGGGGAACCAGGAGCATCTGAGAGTGTCCTGGCTCTGCAGCAAGCACAACGCTGGGTTCTAGTCACCGTGACTGCCTCGTGGATAGGCACAAGGAACTGGACACCCAAACCCCTCTGCCAACCCTTTGACACTGATTTCCACAATTATTGGGTGGGTTTTATTTAGCAGAGAAGCCTGAGGAATGACTGAGATACAGGACACAAAAAAGTGAAAGAGTATTAGATGAACGTCGGTGTTGTCCATACTGCACTATTTCCCTGTCATAATGAATGGGACTGTCAGAGGGTGCAAGTATGTCTGTGAGTCTGGGGGTGTCTCCTCGCAAATTCAAGCTGGAATGCCAGCAATCACAGCTGGCACATGCAAGGAAGAGAACATCCCGCAGCTGGGGGGTTGTGAGCTTGTCCAGAAACTGGGATGCTGTGCTCTGACCACGTCGGTGGATGTACGAACCCGACTGAGATGTCAGTATTTTTGGGGGGGCTAATGAGATACAATACTTAATCCCATTTGTGTTTAAGTCAGTAGGACAGGTCTGATGTCTTTGGCTAGAGGCAGGACTGGATCTGACATCAGAAGTAGCTGAAGATCTCTGTCTAAAAACTGTTTAAGTGGTTGCACAAGCAGAAGACAACAAGGTGATCAGATGGGGCTAAGAAAAGCACTAATTGCTGTGTTCCAGGAGGAATATAAATAGCCTCTTGAAAGGTTTGGTGAATCATTTGCCCTTTCTCTTCTGCAACTCTGCGTTTCAGGGACAGGTTTTGTGAGATTTTGGCTGCAGAAGGAAGGAATCCAAACTATCTGAATGGTGGTAGCTCAGCGGGATAACAAAATCCTCACATTATTGCAGAGCAGGCAACGACGCAAACCTTTTCAAACCCTCTCCACAAGTAGAGTGCACATAAAAGCAGGCAGCAAAATGTTTCTGAAATTATCTGTGATGGAGTAAAATCATGCATCATTTCATGAGGGATGCTGAATCAATGCTTATTACTTACAAGTAAGGTGTTTAAATCTTTCAATGGGTATGGCAAGAAAAGAAAGGGAAGGAAGTGTCTGAGATGAGCACAGTAAATTGTACCATGAATTTAAAATAAATCCATCCTAATTATTCTTATTTTAAATTGTAACATATATATTTCTGATCATTCTCTATCTCTTCCTTTCAGTTTATGACATTTTTAATGTCCTGATCCATTTGCTTCATTTTGTCTTCTTTTCCCTTGCTGTCACACACAGCATTTTAAAGAAACTACACCAGTGTAAATGAAAGTCACAGCTTGCAGGAAAACAATCTAGTCCCACTAAAATATTTGTAAATTAGAATTTTGTCTTTGGTTCCTGGGTGAGAAAAATCAAGTATCCATTTCTAAACAAGAAGAATTATCACAGCTATTTCTGAGAATTAGCTCTGAATAAAGGCAATCATGCCTCAGCTTGGTGGTAATGATTTCAAAGTTTCAACATTAATACATAACAACTCTCAGTTCAGAAATTTTCTGTATCTATGTAGTGCAAAGCATTATAATTTTATTATTATTGCATCAAAATAGATGATACTAAACTACAGCTTCCTACACATAGCTGAGTCTGGAGTTGTTGTTATGGCTGGATTTTTTGGTGAAGCACTGTACTTCTATTCCCAGTCGTGAGAATCATAATACACCCAGGCATTTACCTTTCACCATTCCTGCAATAAAGAACACAGCGTCACTTGAAAAATTTACAGCTGAGGTCAAGGCCACAGGAATCAAGCAAGCCCACACAAGCAAGGGTTGGTGAGGAGAGGTCATCCCTGTGTCAGCAGGACCGCAAAGTGCAGCTGGTGGATCATCTCTGTTTGGAGACCCCACACAGACAACGTTGTACGTGGTGGCCTAAATTTTGATAGTCACTAATATTTGTCTTTTTAAAAGGGATCTGAAAATAGCTAACTTGTGACATGATTGGAAAATGTGCTGTGTGTGGGCCGCTCTGACAACAGCAGAGTTCACTCTGATACAAATCAGGGCACCATTTCAATCTTTCTGCATGGGCAGAGTCACTTCCACAGATGAAGAGAGAAAAAGGAAGAATCCAGCCAAAACTTCCTACAGACACAATCAGCCATGTTTTCTATCCAAATTGTCCTCCTAGCTCAAGGAAACTACACTCCCCAGCCTTCTATCTCAGTATGATTAAGAAGGCATCCTGTATAACAAACACCACTCTAAATTATGGTTTTTCAATATTTTTAGTTTTTCCCAGAACTTTTTATGTGACTTGTTTAAATCCAAGAACAATGGTGAAGATAAAAGAGCAAGAAAGCTTTCTTGTGCTATTTCAGTATTTGCTGAACTAATAATTCAGTGTCATATGTGATGATGTAGTAAGTCAGCAAACGTGAAATATCTCTAGGGAGCTCTTTGTTCTGCAATTTTTTTTTTCCTATCCAGTGCTTCTGGTTGTCAACAGAAAAACATAAAATAAATTTCCAGATTCTAAATAAGGCATCTTACATATGATACTAATACCTCTTTCTGGAAAAAAAAAAAAGAAAAAAGAAAAAAAGAAACAGTCAAGCACTGATGTATAATTTTCTTTAACTGTTTCCCCTTTGATAAAGATGCAACGGGATTTAAGCATTTGAAAAGGATGTTTATTAAACTGATTCTATAAATGGAAATATATATTTTAAACCCTAAGATTCAGGAGAACACTTGGTACTTTATATTGGTGTCATTTCAATCTTACTCCCTTTTGTTCCACTAAAAATATCTAGGAGGAAAAAGTCACAGCAAAAAAATTCTACCCATTTTCTAAGAGAAGGTTTACTTTTCCCAATTTTGACTACTTTGAGGATTTAGAAAAACACTGAAAAAATCCCATGTTGCCATAGCTTCACTCAGTGAAGCTATCCAATTCGATTGTGTTTAAATAAGAAAGCTGTTTCCAAAATAAAGTTGATGCTACCATCTGAAGGCCTGTCTATCTCCAGTTGTGTGCCAAGGAGTGCTGGGTGACTTTTCACTTAGGTCTTCACATGAGTCAAATGTAAAGACTAAGTGGGAAAAATTCAGGCTTAGGTCTTACAGTTAAAAAACCAGTCTTACAGTTAAACAACAGATTTTAAACTGTATTCCCACTGAATCTTTCCCTACCACTAATCTTGGCAGAGTTCACATCTGCATATTTTATTCCAGAACTGTCCAGCAGTAAAGAGAAGTTCATTATTTTAAAATAACTCTTGTCAGTTTGGCTAAGGTTTTATTCGATACAGCACTTGTCTTTTAAGGCTTCAGTGGTTGCCTGTCATTGTCATCCTGTAAAACTGATCTTTACTGGTATGACACAAAGAAATTAATGTCTGAATGCAGATTCAGTGAGCAAAACTGAAGGAAGGGAAAAAGGATTTGGACAGGGGGCAGAGACAAGTCTGAAGGGCTCCATAACTACTACTAATTAAAATGGAAAGTGCAAAGTCATCAAGTCACTCTGGAGGAAATTGTTATTAAGTACAATGACTTTATCTATTTCTTATCTAAAGAAAGGGTTCAGGATTCACCACTGAGATTGGGCTTTAACATGTTTACCAAGATCTTTAAATAATGTCTTTGACTTGTATCTCTATGTTAGGCTTGGACTGAAACTTTTGTTCATCTGAATCATCCAGAGATATCGGGTGGTTCTTTGGGACTTCTAGAGTAAGGGAGACACACATTAATTACTGTTCTCTCCAAGTTTCTTGATACCCCTGCTTCTCCTGGTGCATGTTTTGGATCTGTCATCTGTCTTTGCTGCTGCTCAAGTTTCCCTGAGCTGTGGACATCATTCTGCTCCAGGAACTCAAGTGTTGTAGAAGACCTACAAGCAAGCACCTCTAGGCATCTCTCTCTTCTCCAGATAGAGGCTTCAGCACCACTACTTTCCTGATGCCTATCTGAGGACAATGAAGAAAAATCAGTTGTAGCGCAGGAGAAATAAAATCAAGGGGAAATTGATGTGGGAGGCAGAGGATAAACTTGTAATAATATTGACTGCATTGCATATTACCTCTCTCTCTCTCAGGATAATTGAAGGAGTTTATTTTTTAATTCAGGATCTGCTATTGTTTTTTTTCAGTGGTGCTGGTGGGTTTATTTAGATCTATGATAGCAATCATAGCTCCATGATGTTTCTTTATCCCAAGCAAGAGTTGGGGGTCCATTTTTGTAGAAGCTGCATCCAGACACAAGACAAAGACAATATTTACCTCAATATTTACTGACAACCAATACACAAAACTTCCAGGGAGCAATATGGCTTGCTGTCATGTTGACCAACATAAGTACTTAGGTAACTTATCTAAGGTCAGGCCCTTCAGTGTGAGTTAAGGTATCAGACCAAGAGTATCCAGACCCTGTACTTATTCCATGAGGATAGTCTGGTAGAATAGGAAAGTCTAAAAAAGCAGTCATCAAGGGATGCCCATCTGTATCTACCAGTTACAGATTATAATTTAGAACTGTCATACAGATGTTTCTAAATGAAAAAGGTGCTGAGTGCAACCATCTGAAGAAACAGGAGTCAGAATTTAGAGCTAGATTTAAACCACTCTATATCAATTAGCTATCATATAGGAAATAAAACGCAGAAAAGTTTTTTTAAAAATACAAGGCAACCTTTGTGTTATTTGCTTTTCTCTACCTGCAGTATGTATCCTCTATGACTTCTGAATGGCCATACTGCCCACAGTAAACAACCTTCCCCAGGAAAACCATTGTATCAGGTGGTTTATGAGAGGGATAAATAATACAAGGATAAATAATAATTTTTATGATCTTCACTATTGAGTTAGTTCTTTCCAAAAAAATATTTTCTTTATTTTCTCAGTGACATTACTCTGATGTCTGTCGTAGGATGCTCAGTAGGGGCTGCAGGGTCTTACAAATCTCTGAAATTTGTAGCTGACTGTTGCTACTGTTGGCCAGCTGTTGGAAAACATTTGTCTCTCCAGCAGCCTTCTTGTATTTCCATACACTTTTCTGCATTTACATTCTGAACTGTTGTGTTCAGCTTTGCTGTGATTATATATCATATAAATCTGAATGCCTTTTGAAAAGTGTGTTTAAAAATAAGTTGACAGAAAATTGCAGTGAAACTCCTACTGTAAAGTGATTGGATATCACAGAAACTTGATTAATCTGGTAGGGGATTAACCTGTTAGCCAGAGGTTAATGCAATTCAATACACTTTTCCTTTACTGACTATTATTGCACCTTATCCACAGCCACTGTCCCTAACAAGGTCAGTGACTGCTGCTGTAGGTCTCCAGGAAAAGGCTGTAACACTAAACATATGTCAGCCTGCAAATGTAAACTTTAGTCAAATTCTACTTTCATAATAACTTCTTTAAACTGTAGCACATTACATTACTGAAATAATAGCAATAGCAATAGCTATGCTGTAGCATTTTTCAGTACTGCCTTAATTCTCTACAAGGCAGCTACCACAAGATTACCCTATAAAACATTTTTAGAGTCCCAGAGAAGTTGGTTAAGGTTTCTCATGACATAGGCTTGCAGCATTCATTTTAGAAGACGGTAGCCTTTCATCAAAAATTCTGCAAGTCTTTGTAATCCACATGGCTGCTATGGGGAGAATTTATTCATCATTTAATTTTTGGAAGTTTTCCAAACTGAAAAGATTAGGGTGAAAAGTATATTGTGTGCAAGCAGCCCATGGTCATTTTAGCTTTCCTTAATCCCCTGACATAAGTATTTGCATCTGCATTTCGCTGATGAAAAAGCTGTCAGCACAGAGAAATGAACTGTTTTGGGCAATTCTCTTCTCAGGTGCCCAACTTCCCAGCCTGAGGCAACTGCATGAGGAGAGTGATGCAGTGGCTCAGCCTCCTGGGAATTCCTTGCAGCCAAGGCTTTGGGTGGGCTGGGGACCCACCAGCGACACTGCACCCCTGCCCCACCAAGTGCTGATGAGGTGCCCCTCTCCTCTGTCCCAGGGTGGCACTGCAGCATGGGGGGATTTCCCCCAGCAGACTCTTTGTTTTAAAGGTTTTATTCAAAGGAAGTAGAAGACAAAAATGTGTTTTCAGTATTTCAATATCATAGAATTACTATTTTAAAAGAATATCAGTAATAAGAATTGTTATAATAATAATAAATTACTGGTAATAAAAAATTAACAACAATTTGTTACAACTTGATGCATTTCCAAGAGGTTGAATAAAGTGGATTAGGATACTGGGCACAGAAAGCAACTGTACAGGAACAATTGGGGGCCTTACAGAAGGTCTGGGAACAAGTTAATCTCATATAAACAAATTGTCCATGACCAGTCTGGGCTGGGATTGAAACATCTGATGACAGAATGAGGTTTCAGACATCTCTGCTTTTGGGACATTTTCATTCCATATTTTGGTTTAGTTTATTACAAACACAGGAAACACTGCTTAAATCAAAACTGTTTCTGGAGATGAGCTGTACCTCTACTCACCTCAAGAGTCAGAGCTGCTGAATTATGTTCTAGTATGCCCACACAAACATCTTTGGGAATGTTTTGCTTTATCTCCAGTGACTGCTGCTGGTTTGTGTGGCATATATGGACTTAGTAATTACAATGTTTTGCAGCCTTTGGCATCTAGGTATTTTCCCCATTAAAGAGACTATTGTCTAAGCAGCTTTGAAATGCTTAGCTCATGTTCATCAGGGAGTTGGTTGTCACCTATTGCTGGCAGGTTGCACTAAACCCCCATCAGACTACACATGGGGTCTTGGAGAAATTAGGGGTATAAAGGAAGCTTCTCCTGTGGGAGATGAAACTTGGCTGCTGTGGTTTTCCCATAGCAGAGAACATAGAATCCCAGATCCCTTCAGTTCTGTTGCAATTTAGTGAGGGGTGCAAATCCTTTTAGCACTGCCTTAACCTCCAGCTATGCAATACCACAGTGTCACCCAGCCTGGGATATTTCATGTGCAAGAATATGCAAAGCAGACAGGAGGACCTGTCTGTAGTGAGGTATTTTTCTGACAAACTTGATACACTGAATATGGATCCCTACCCTCATTGCTTCATCACCACCCTGTGATGTTTGGCCCCAAAGCTAAAGTGGTTTTTTGCTGCAAATAACCACACTGACAGCTCCTTGTAAGTAGGGCAAGAGTGGATTAGTGCAGGCATTTTGCGGCAGAAGGCTCTGGAGTCTCACCTGCACAGCCACACGATTGCATTCATCTCCTGCTTTAACGCCCTTGAGCATCTTTTATCTTCCAAATTCTAAGGGCTTTTTTTTTTTTTTTTTTTTTTTTTTTTCCCTCTACCTCCACAGGCAGGGGAAGAAAAATCCAACAAAGACGGGATGGAGAGGAGGGGAGAAAAATAGATGGTGGCTACTGCACCCCTGTCCCCTCTCAGGAGCCTACAGGGCATGTCTGCTCCCAAGCAGCAAATTGCAAAAATCTCTACCATGGCCTGCTGTTTGCAGTATCCATAGCCCCTTAGGAAAGGGACAGTATAGCTGCAAACTGCGGAATAAGGCAGCCAGATAGCCTCTTCTTTAAGGGTCTGTGCATATTCTGAGAAGTGCAGAGTCTGGAGCTTGCCTCTCCCACTTGCTGAGCTGTTCAGCAGGATCCCTTTGCTCTGAGAAGAGCATCCCCTGCAAATGCTGCAACACTTGCATGGGAAATTCCCTGAGAGACCTTGGATGCTAAATATCATTTTGCATTTCTGTATGTTCAATATAGCATTTAAATTGTTTCACCTGCAATTTTTGTATTATCATATCATTGCAAAATCAAGCTACTCTAAACTTTGAAAATCGGAGGGATAATGAAAAATGTTGATCTCATATTTATTCTACTTCATCTAAATACGTTAGTACAGAAAAAGTGCTGGCCACTCATAACATCCATGGACCTAGTATTCAGATTTGTGTAGCTTTCTCAAAGTTGCTCATCTGAAGTCCTTAGCTGAAATAAGAGTGGACTGATTTTTCCCTTCATCCACTTTAATTTTTATCCTTTTCTGTTGATTGCTAACTCTACACGATATTGCTTAGGCACGGAAATTTAAATGGTAATGCATAATTAAGGTGTGCAACCTGGCATCCAGTTTCACACTCTCTTTCCCCGTCATACTCTCATAGTCACCATCAGTCTTCCAGTTAATAAACTATTTGGACTGACCTTCAGCTCTCCTCTTTTGAGAGAACCTGGGTGAAGTGAATTGTCACAAATCCTGCAAAGCTTGGACTTCTTGCTTGGGTACCTCAAGCACTGAGAGAGCCCTGTCTATCTCACAAGAACAGGACAGAGGTTTTTGATGTACTGGCTGGGATCAGCAGCTGCGATGGGTTCACGAGAGGAGTCACAGCTCCCAGACAGCACAGGGCAAAGGCATTCACATCAGAACCTACACCTTAAACTCTCCTATCTGGCTGACTCACCTAGGCCTGAATAGGTGACTGTGCATTGATATGATGTGCATTTCTTCACAGGCTGTAAGTCAAGGTGTGTGAATTTATGCCTTTAAAACAGTCTGAATTTCTTCCATTTGAAGCCAATAAAGAACAGTCTGAATTACTTCAGTTTGAAGGTAATAATCATAACCTCCACAGGTTGTTAGCCCATGGAGATGAAAAAATCCTAAGATGCTTTACCCAACAAAAAGGAGTTTGGAACACCACTAACAATTGTTACCAGGGTACTAAGGAACAGCCATAACTTCTGTGGGATGATAAAACTGTCAAGTGCATTGGCTAATGGTAGACATAAGCACATAACTGAGATGATGTTATTTTATAATTTAGCTTTTTCCCACCTCACTGATACTGGGTTTGAGTGTATGTCACTTCATCCTAGTTTGAGTGTATGTCACTTCACTGAAGTGCTTGAAAACATGTACGTGTTTTTCTGAGTAGAGAGACAGACCTAGTTGAGTGGGACTGGTAATTTTGCCTTCAAGTTAAAAAAGACTATTGAAACAGGGCTCTTCACCGGGTGGAGAAGCCAACTCCTTCCATTGTGGGGAACAAGAGGAATAAGCACACACATTTAAGGAATTTCACTGACCTTGTAGACAGTGTAAAAAAAATCTGCCTTTCACACCTTCTTCAGGCCAAGGGGAAACCTTTCACCAGCATGATTTCAGCTGTCTTCATGCCTTCTCCAGTTCAGAAACAGGCCTACGAGGGAGCCATACCACCAGTATAGATCCGTCAGTGCTAATGTCGCCTTGCTGATACTTTCTTAGAACTGTGCCTAGAAATAAAAAGCAGTTCATGAATCTGTTAGCACTGAATAATAGTTTCCAAGAATTGGTGGCTTTTCAGGTTGGCTTGGTAGCATGACTTCTCTAGGGACTGGCAATGCCAGTCTGTCTTCTTAACATGTTAGATTCCAGCCATTTTGAGAGTATGTTAACAAAATATTATCAGAAATAAAGCCTTCAGAAAATTTAATGAGCTGAGCTTGAAGCCACTCCTAAAAATGAATTAATGTCCCAGGACACTCATTTTCCTTTTAATTGGATCTGGCTTCTCTTTCAGATCCATAATGGAGAGAACACAGATTGTTACTGAAATACAGAAGACACTTTTCCAAATCTGGCTTCTAAACTAAGTGGCTTAAATTCCAGACTGGTCAGAACTTTGATCTACAATTGTACATGAAGTTGTGTTTTGCTGCAGCAGTTACTACTTCACATACAAGTTCTTGCCACATTAATAGATGAGAGTCAGCTCTGGTCAGAACAACAGAAATCAGAAGGAAAAGGGGAGAAAGGTTAAAGACTGAAGCTGAAAATAAAAAATACTGATTGCCTCTGTTTTCCTGCAGACAAGTTTTTATCCCTGAAATAGACTGAAGTACTTTAAAGAGATGTTTACTTAAGCTATGTACCACTTTGGGTGACGTGTATATTGTAAAAAAACTCCGCCACTAACCTGTAAAAACTAGGCAAGTAAGAACCTACTTTCATGCAGAGCTTCCTGAACTATATCTGACATTCAAGCAATGCAGGTCTGGATTCTCAGGTTCTCTTATTTTAGCTGTTGAGATGGGAGGCCAGTTTCCCCCTGAGCTCTGTGCTGTGCCACATAGCTGAAAGTGAGGGTATATAGGGCCTTCTGACCATATGTGACCTGCTTCATGGAGCATAGAAGGTCCAGGAGGTGACATCATCTTGGCACACCTGAGTTATCAATATCCTGGTTTAATGAGCACCTCTAGAGACTTTTATGGAGGTGGTTTTGTTTATTTAATTTAGAAATCTGTAACGTGTAGCTCTGCCTCATCCAAAAATTACAGAGGCCTACATACCAGCCAAACACAGAGGGTTTCTAATAGCTGGGAGGGTTGCAGTGGAAGTGGTTAGCAGCAGGAGTCAGGTAACCTACATTCCAACAAGAGGAAGTTTTAGATTTAAAGGAGTTCTGATAAACAAGGGTTTGCTGTGCTCCTTCAGCCAACTGCAAATGCAGTAGGCACTAATGATGACATTCATTATTTAACATAATTTTTCTTGATATTCTTCCATTTTCTAGTCACCACTTAGGTTTCCAGAGACGTTTTTAAATGAGATTATACGTAAGGACAATAGAGCACAGAAGTAGTAGGTCTCTTGTAACTTAAAGCAGTATCTGTTGTGTACCCTGGCTTTTTGTAACGAACATGTAATGCTTTGTAGTCGAGCTTTTCAGAGGATTGCTGTTGTCATCTTTCCTCTCTGTAAAAGCCCCTCTGCTCCCGACACTTTAATTGCACAGTTCCCTAAATGAGGCACTGCAGAGTGTTAATGTGTGAGCCTGAGCGACAACACACTCCTCTTTTCACAGAGCTTTTGCCCTTGATCGTGAATGTAACAGAGCACGTACCTTAAAAATAACTGGAGATTCAAGGGGAATCGCTACACTTATCCTCTTGCATAAGGTTTGTTGACACTGGGATCTTTCAACAGTAACTCATATTCTTTCACTGGGAATAATAAGCATCGCAATTAGTGAACTAGTTGATAACTGCGTGGTTGGGGAGGACAGCAGAGGCATTTCTTTCTCTGTATGTGGAAGCGGAGTGTTCAGTGTCCACATGGTCTAAAGCAGACAAAAAAAAAAAAAAAAAAAAAAAAAAAAAAAAAAAAAAAAAAAAAGCCTTGAAATCTCCCCTGCAGCCTCCCTTCTTGCGAGCTGCCCCTCCGGCTTCTCCAAGACAAGGCGGCAGGATGTTTTTATTCCCTGCGGGGCCATCCTCCCCGGCGCTCTCCCGGGAGCCGGGCACAGGCGGCAGCCCCGCGGGAGCGGAGTTTGGGGGCGAGGGCTGGCGGAGCTGATGTCAGCGCCGGGCGGCGGGAGCGATTGGGCTGCGGGAGACTTTGCAGCAGCAAATCCGCCCCCCTCGCCCCCCCATCCCCACCCCCGCTCCATCGCTTCAAAGCGGCCGGTGCCCAGCAAGTCGCAGAGGTGCAAAAAGTGGGCGCGGGGCCGGCAGAGCCGCGGCGGCGGCCCCGGGCATCGCCCCGGCCGGGCCCGGCACGTCGGGGCGGAGGCGAGCCCTTTGAGCGGCGGCAGCGCCGAGCGGAGCCCGGGCACAGCCCCGGCACAGCCCCGGCACACCCCGCCGGCCCGACCCACCGCCCTATAAAAGCCGCCTCCAGAACGGGGAGAAACTCCGCGGGAGGAGAACACGTTGGCGCGGCGCCGCTCGCCGAGGTAGCGGCATGACATCCGTCCTGGGCAGCGGCAGGGCGTCGGGAGGGCCGAGCGGGCAGCTGAGATGCAAGTCCAAGAGAAGGAGGAGGAGGAGATCAAGAGGAAAGGTAAGAGAGATGTCATTTTCTCGTTGTTTTCTTTTGCCACTCCGTCCGCCTGCCACCCGCACGGCATCGCTCGCAGCTCTATTGTCAGCGCCCGGCGCTCGCCGGCACCAGCCCCGCGCTGCCCCGACGGCCGGGCCGGGCCGGGCGGTGCCTTGCTCGGGGCCAGCCGGGGACGGGAGCGGCCGGCGCTGTCCCCGCGGCCGGCCACAGCTCGCCGCCGTCCCCGCGTTGTGCCGGGCCGAGGCTGAACCCACGGGGTGCGCTCGGCAGGCGCCGTCCCGGGGCTCCGGTGCCCGCCCGTGCCCGCGGGCAGGAGCTGCCGCTGCCCGGGCGGAGCGCAGCGCCGAGCCCCCCGGCGCCGTGCGCCCTCCGAACTACCGCTTCTCTCCTGCTCTAGACGAGGTGCACCAAGTTTTTCTGTTCCGGGGCTGTTCCCCGTCCCTGAGCGAGCTCCGCTTAGGAAGGCGCTAATTGCCGTAAGCAGGAAAAGTGAAGCTACGGGATGTCACTGCGAACAGGGAATATGCCCTAGATAATAACAGCTCTTCGCGAGGCTGTCTTGCTTTCTCCTGTAGAGGGGATGGCATACTGCAGCCTGATTTTTGATGTTTTGCCTGAAAAAGACGAAGTTAACTGGCTGTGAGCAGTTTAAAGTAAAATAAACTGATACGAGGAGCAGAGTGCCAGAGATGCCCAGCTGCAAGGCATTCAGCTGCAGAGATGCTAAGTCCGAGTGTTTATCCAAGCAGTAAATATAATCTAACATGTAATTATGATCTCTATGTGGTACTCACACAAGTTTTAGTTAGCTGACACTCAAGCTGATGCTCTGGATACGCTGTTTCTCCTTCAGATTCTAGAAAACCTAATTTATAGGTGCCATTAGCTAAGTGTCTCTTAATTATTGATTATGTTGAAGTCAGTAAGTGCAGTATTTGATAACTTTTTAGAAAAGTGTCAAAGCAGCTTTTGTATAGCAGCTGGTGAAAACGGGCCAAATGCTAAATACTAGGTTGTGTCATTTGATTGTCAATATTTTTACTTTCATGTGTTAACTCTCTATATTCAAAATCATAGTAACAAATAGTGACCTGCACACAAGTAGAAACAACAGACATGCAGATATATCAGGACTTCGAGTAAGTCTGCAACCTCAACTTGTTACTCTGGGTTTTTAGCAGGTTTTAACACCTGGTGAGAAAGGCTTTTACTTGGCATTACAGAATAAATTTTAAAACTCTCAGAAAGGAGCGCTTGCATGCTCAGTTCCCTTTAAATTTCCCTGTAATCAAGTTGTGCTCTGCAGACTTCTTTTTGCTGATTTGTTCTAGCAAAACTACTTTTCTGCAGAATTGCAAACTTAGCCTAGCTTTAGCGACCTGTACTTGGCCAGGAGAAGAGAGTAAACCATTAATCTGTGCAATGGAGGAAAAGTATTGGGTTTAATTTTGTTTTTAAGAGCAGACAAAAGTTAGGGTCTTCCAATAAGACTTCTCTGATGCATCCCTTTTGGCTTTGTTTTGCCGAAACAAGGTGGAAATTGAATGTCTTAAAAAAAACACAAACATGAAAAGTTGCTCAACAGTAGCTTGGTAGCTGACAGCTATTTGCAGAATGCACAGCTGGAGGTGGATGGCATTCTAGAAAGTGCTTAACTGACCAACATCAATAAGAATGTGCACTTGAAGTGTTCATTTTTTATTCTTCCAAATGTGCTACTTGTAACCACTTTTCAAATAATGTAGTTGGTTAGTGTACTAATTACAGACTCATGTTTGTTCATATGATTTTGTTTTTCCTTTCTTTGTAATCATGGTTTACTTTCATAAAAATACACATTCATATAAAATCATGCGGGCCAAAAAATTCCTGTAACTTAAGGCTTGCCCTGTATAAAACCTGTTGGATTTTACTATTATGCTATTTTATTTAGTGACTATTTTTTATTATTATTATTTTTTTGGTATCTCACAAGCAGGCATTGCTTAACAAACAGACTGTTCAGGAAACTATTCAAGAAAATGTTTATTGGGCTATTAAATTACTATTTTTTAATGAGAGTTACTGTGGGCTCCACTATTTTGCAAGTTTGATCTGTTTAGAAGGTTATGAGAAAGTCTTTGCAGAGGGTTAGACCAAAGACACTTGCTTTTAACTATTCTCCCGCACATATCTTGTTGTTTATAGCAGCAATGCTTTTAGTAGCTCTTTAAGGTATGTAACTAGGCACATATGTTTGCACATCCATACACAGTGATACCTGTGAACACGAGTAGGCAAAGAAATTCACTAAAGTCTTACATTTAAATTGAGTATTAGACAAAGTAAGGAACTGAATTTATCTGTCACATCCCCACTCCTTAAGGATATAGACTCAACAAATTATTTATACAACTTACTGTATTTTATTACATATGTTACATAGGAGCTGTGCTTAAAAGCAGATTTAGACATTGCCTAACAAAATATCTAGGAATGTACAGCAGTAGAAACAATTATTATTCTCTCTAATAGTGTTGCTTATCCCCTCTGTTTTACTTTCCATGTTTTCAGTCATTTTTTTGCTCTGGTTAGTATGAATTATAAATTTGTGTGGGTGTAGCACTGCATTCCATTTCTGTTATACCTGTATCCTCTGTTTTTGGAGTTTCTTGGGGGCAGAAATCAAGTTCAAGCAAGGAAAGCAAGCAGCTTTCTCTGAATAGCTGAATTTCCTTGTGCGTTTGGCCTAAAAAAATAAATAAAAAACACATGCAGTAAGAGTCAGAGAGAGAATTTCCATATATGCAAATCAAGCACTGAAAAGTGTAGGACACTGAAAATTATTCCAGTGTACAGTACCATCGTCCAGTAATTAATTTGCATGCATCTTATTTTCATGCTTATGAAATCCAGCAATCCTTTCAGTAAGATCCTGTCTCAACAATAAATACCTGTGCAATGAATATCATATTGCAAGCATAGATATACAGAGTGATTTTATTCAGTTTTACACTCTATGCGGAATGTGTGTTAAAAAAGTTAAAATGTGGGTATTTAGGCCTATTTGTTAAATTAGTATAGGTAGAAATATTTTCATTGTCATTTAGTACAGTATGATAACTCCCAGTGGGAAGTAAATATCTTAATTTTTCAAAGATGTAATGAAAAATAAATATGGATGCTTGACAGATTATCTGCATACTAATTTCATGTGGCAGCAGCAATAGATATTTTATGTTTCCCTTTCTATTTGCTTGTTTTTGAGTTGTTGGGTGTGTTTAAAATGACCAGAGGAGAGAAAACTATGCCTATTGATTTGGAGAAATCCATTTAAAAATTTTAGGGGTTTATAGGTGGTTACTGTGTTTGATGGTTCCTGTGTTTTCTTAGGGCTCTGGAATATGGCAGAGTACTGAGCAGAACTCAGCACAGCTTGTGCCCATTTCATAGCCTGTGGTATAGATTTTGAAAAGAAGGTTTGTTTTCCCAGATAAGTCATTACAAGTAGACCAAAGAAAAGCAGAGTTGCCATTCACTGATAATACTAAAAAGGCCACACTTCAGCAGCCTCCAGCAACTGCTTAGGAATCAACACACAGAAAGTAAGTATGAAATAGGAGATTGGATAGATAACCCTTCTGAGTTATTTTCCAGTGTAAGACAACAAATAAGCCACGTTATTGGCAATGCCATTTATAGGGCTACTGAGTGAAGGTAATTACTGGAAGCAGGAGGGTATCAGGTATCCCTGATGTGGTAGAAGGCCGTGGCCAGAGTCACCGCTGCTACAATGGGACATGAAATAGTAGTTGACAGAATAAACTAAATAAGGGTAGCAAGTGGGTGAGAGAGGCAAAATGATTGCAAAATGAAATTCCATGAAAAATTAATGAAATAGAAAGATTGTGCTGAAGATGAAGGGAGGAAACCAGCTTGGTTCTTCATCATCCTGCAATGCCAAAGTAATAAATGAGCGTGTTTCATCCTGGCGAGGTTCAGGGACACAACTCCTTCTCCACAAAAGGATTGTGTTGTGCTTCACGACGTGTTCCGCTTATCTCGTGCCCTGACAGCTCGAGAGGAAGGGAATGGATTTGGTGATAAAATTAAATTGATTAAACCTTTATCCATCATCTAATTTGGTAGCTTTCTTTTTTCTTTTCTTTTTTACTATTACCTCCGATTTCTAGTGATCCATGTAATGACAGCAATTTGAGATAGCATCAAGGACATTAGCTACGATGACTGAACTTAAATTTAGAATAAAAATATGGGATTCATGAGTCCATATCTAAATAGCAGATGATTAGGTTATAGCAGAGTTGTAACTTCCTTGCAACAGCATGTAATTGTGAGGACAATAGAATGGTGTATTTTACTTTCAAAGAGAACAGCATGTAATTGTGAGGACAATAGAATGGTGTATTTTACTTTCAAAGAGAACAAAATACTTCAACTTTATCTCGAAGTATTAATTGTGTAAGTAGAAAAAGTACTGGTATGAATACTGACCACGTCTTACATTAGCAATAATGCATATTGTAATTCTTACCTTTCTGAACACAGATATCGTCAGATGTTTTTCTTTCCTCAGTGGCAATACACGGGCATATAAAGCTAGTGGCAAAGAATCCTACTGTTGGAAATCACTTCATATTGCTTAAAATTTTGTAGCTTCTTGGTGACTCGCGTAGGAAAATTCTCCCATAAGGTGAGAGCTTTGCATACAAGTTCCAATTTAAGTGGTATTAATGGAGGAGGTTTTTAAATACTTAAAGGTAGCCCTTTCTGAAGTAATACCCTACAAATGGAAAATGCTGCACTAAAAATTAAAGGTCAGATGAAATTGCCTTGTGAAATACCAAAGTTACTAAGGGTCTGTGCAAACTGTGTTCTTAAGTTCCTTTAATGCCTTATAGCTGAGCAAATCTCAAAAAAGAGAACATGAGGGTATCTGTCTGATCTCTGTTAATTGTACTACTTTTGAATTACTGCTGGCCAATATTGTAAAGGTTTTGCGAGTAGTAATGAACCTGAATTGATCCCTGTGTTTACAGCTAACTATCTCTACAACCTTTCAGGCAGTTTACCGTTTTTTCCGTGTAAGTGATTAGTTATCCAGACAAAAAAGGTTGATATGCATCAGTAGATAGATCATTCTCAAGGCATCTGTGATGAACTTGACATCTGCTGTGTAAAACAGCTTGTTTTGCCTGCAAATTATGTGAGTTCCAATAGTAAAACGAAGCGCTTACCTTTCTGCTGTGGCTGACCTTTGTTCCCCGCTGTATGAATTTGAAACGAAGCAGCCAACCCGGAGGAGTTTTAACAGCATATTGTGATACAGAACATATTAAAAAGACTGCTTTGTTAACTGGCGGAAGCAGCTTGTCAACCCATACTAATAGGCAACCCTCCCTGAGTCACAAAATAGCCAAATTTAATGCTTTAACAGAAAGCATTCAATGGATGGAGTTATTGTCGTTCAATCAGTCTTGAATTTCTTGCTTCTAACAGCAGATTTGAAATATGAGGATGTATTTTTGGAGCCGGGATTAAAAATGCACACTCCGGACTAAGGACTGGACATTGCCATGGCTGGTTTAATGAAAATCTCTGCTAAGCAAAGCGTGATAACAAGGGAAGCACGGAGCAGGGCAGAGTGCGTAAAGAGCAGGACAGCTAATATTGAAAATATTACCGTGACATTAATGAATGAAAGGTGTATTTTCACTGAGTATATTCTGTTTTGTTCTGGCTGTTCTAGCTCCCAAATGTGTACTAGAAATCGTGAGGATTCAGAGACATATGGCAAAAGGGATTAGAGACGTGTAAAATTTTGATAGAAGAAAACTGATAAGATTTATATTGTTTACTTTGGAGATAAACATAAGAAAGGATACAGTAAAATCATATTAAAGAAGAAAGATTATAAAAAAGGTAAACAGGCTACTCGAATTTATTCCTGATTTTTTTTATTTATCGAGACAGAGGCCTTTAAGGAGGGAAAAATTTAGCAGGTGTAATAAGAGTGGGAGGACTCTTTCTGTTGAGACTGTGCATAGCTGGTCTGGGAAATTTGTTCATTCAAGGTATGGAAAAACAAAACTTATTTGTAGGGAGTTTGAAGTATTTGATTAGCTCAGCTGAGACTTGCGCTACTAAGTTTGATGCTCAATTCAGTGACTGTAGGCTTTGGCTTTGGGTAGGATACATTAAGAAGGATTACTTTTTTTTTTTAATATGAGATATGAATCCTCTTTTTCAGGAAATTATCTGACTGCTGACTTGCTTGGATTAGGTGGAAAGGTGATTTGCAGGCAGTTTAATCGCTCCTGCTGCCTGTGAGGCTTTTTGCACTCTCCTGTTTCCCCAGCTGAGGCCGTGGCGAGGCAGCGGCTCGGGAGGTGACTTTCTGCTCATGGCAGTGGCGACACACATCCCTCTGCCCTGTGCCTCCCAAAACCAGCAACAGTCCTGGGAGGAAGGCAGGCACATTTCCCTGGAATATCCCTGACAGCCTCTTGAGTCACCTTCCTCCCTGTTCCCACTCAATGCCCTTCATGGTATATATAAAAAATAGACCGAAATTGAGACTTGATTCCTAGTCTCTTACTTTGATTCTGGAGTGAGGTTAGGATGATTGCAATAAAAATTAATTCACCCCACCCATTTCTTATTCTCTTGAAAAAAAAAATAATAGGGTGGAGTAAAAGGGGGTGAAAACAAATTTTACCGACACATGATTTTGTTAAGCAGAAAAACCCCACAGGTACTGGCATGACTGCCAGTGCATCGTCATCAGATGAATATTGTGTCATAGGGGATTATTACCCCTGCAAGCTAATCTGTGTTTTTGAAAGTGTTTCTGCTGGGTTTGGGTTTGGTGTCAATGCTAAACCAGCTACTGTGTCTCATTTTGGAGCTGTGCCACTTGTGAGTGCTGTTTCTGAAACCTGCACTACGTGCTGGTGGCATTTTTTGTGCGAGTCTGGAATGAGGAACAAGCACTAAGTACATCTCAGCAAAATACTTTGTGATAAAGTGTGGAATTTTTTTCCCCCATTTTTTCTGTTCCTTGCAAGAGAAATGGTGCTCAGAATTATTAACAGAATCACCTTTCTCTAAATGCTAATGAAACATCAGCATGAAGAGTCAAAGCTGCTGGGAAGTGTGGGAAGAAATAAGTAGAATTTGACAGATATTTTGTCTCCATCTTCTTAGGGATTTAGACACAACTGATTTTATGCACTTGCTTGCTTCTTGCCACTTCTCAGAGACTGTGAAATGGCCATTTATTCCTTTAAAAAGTGGGATTTAACAAATGTAAAATGATGGCTTTCAAGCCAACTGTAATAATGTGTTAGCTTTGTATAAGGCCTAATTCTGCTGCCCCTACTCGGAGTAAAATTGAAATTTCTCAGTATCAGTCAGAGTGGCAGAACTGTGTTTCCATGTACGTTTATGTCTGTGCCTTGATATATAGGTGCATATATACATTTTTGTGTGAAATACGGTTGCCCAGCTATATGAAGTGAATGACTGTCATAAACTCAGATTATATTAGGCAAAGGGTCTTAAAGCCTGTAGAATTCAAATTATATAAAGAATTTTTATATTCCCTTGAAGTATTTTGTTTAGTGATATAAAAATAAAATATTCCTTTATCATTTGTGTTTATTCGCATTCATCCATCCAGACTGTATGAGTTTGTAATTTTAAAAATAGATGGATGAAAATTTACATAGTTTTTGTGTGTGATCTTTCTCTATGCAATAAGTCATCTTACAGACAAATCGCTAAGGCACAACTGCACAAGAATTATGATTTTTTTTTTTAATAGTGAGAAATAAAGAAATAGAAAACACTTCTTATAAGCCAGGTTTTTAGTATATTTCTGTGTTCCATTTGTATAGGTATGTTTTTTGAGTAGCTAAGTAACTCAGCATGGTGAAGACAGGTGTGTGTGCAGGAACCTGTAATACTCATGTCAAGAAACCCCAAACCTTTACCAAAAAACGTGAATTTGTTCTTAAGTTTTTTTGTGTGCTGTTCTTTCTCCAGCTGAATCCTACAGAAGGACCAACAGAGCAAAAGCCAACTTTGAGTTCATGCTCTATGTTGCATCCATGCCAGCAGCCCTGCCGCAAACCACCAGACAAAATGCCCAAGGCCTCTTGAACAAAACTTACCCAAACTTAACTTCCATTAGCTGATTTCTGGGCTGTAGTTTCCCTTCTTGCTGGCAATCATGAATTGCTATTTACACGTCCATGGAACTGGTGATTTTGGGAAGCAGGCTGCAGTGGTCAGCAGTGTCTCATTGTTGAGCAGTGCAGGCAGTAATTAAATTGGAGCTCAGCTCTTGCTGCATGTGGATTTAGTAGTTTAAAAGAAACAGTACAAAAAGGGAATGTTCTTTAATACCACTGACTGAAGGTTTTCTTCTACTTGCAAGTGCTTCAAAGATTATTGATTGACCTGTGTTTATCATTTATTTATGCTAAAGCATCTGATGCGTGTCTGTTGTAAAATCTGTTGTTTCTAAAATCAAGATACTTGACTTGTTTGCGATTCACATTTATAATGATTAGTTTTTACAGTTGTGTAACAGAGAATTGCTTTAACTGGTGCTATGCCCATGAAGAGGATTTTTGTTCCTTCAACTGGAATCCATAAGCACAAGACATTTGGTGCTGTGGGTTTTTTGGGGGGTTTTGTGGTTGGTTTATTTTTTTCCCCAAATAAAACTGTTTCACTGGGCAAATCCTTTAAATTTTCTACACAAGAAGAGGGAATATACAAGGGTGTTCAAGGATAAAAGTGAAGCATTTCAGTTCTGCCAGAACAAGTCAAAAGCTAGTCTTTCTAGGTTAACTTGTACCTTCTTATATTCTTTTAAAAGGAGACTTTATCTCTGCATTCATTTTGTTAAAAAAAAAAAAAAAAAAAGAAGGCTTTTGAAATTTTTTCATGTTACAGCACAGGGTGTAAACTGCAAGGTAAAAATGGGCAGTAAGTTACTAACAGGACCAGTTACCAGAAGATGGTTATAAGGTGTCAAAAAAACCCTGGGGATTTAAAAGTATATACAGTTTTTGAGTAGTCAGAAATTAAATAGTCTTTTTCAGTTAGAAGTCTGGTTTTGTAACAGAAGTAGTTTTATAGACTGGTTAACCCAGGCACGTTTTTTAAGCAAGTGATACATTCTGCTTAAATGTAGTAAGAAGCCATAGACAAAGATGTTTTGTCAGGTTTTCCTGAAGGCTAACTCAGAATTCCTGATTAAATTTGTGCTTTTATGATGTAAGGCACATTGGACTATTTTTTCCTGACAATGGTAAAATCATCCTTCTCTTCACATAGCTCCAACTCATCCCAGACAGCGAGGGTTCTTATTGCCCAGAGTTAATAAAAATGCATCAGTGTAATCATGCTAGGTACATGCTCAAATTACTTATGGGAAGTTATTAACTCTCGCAGGCAGACGGGCCATATTCCCCCGGTTTCCGAGAGGGAAGTGGAGTCAGACCAGTTAATCTGTTGCAGAATTAATTATGAAGAGGTCGGGATGCGGGAATCCATCGCTCCACTTTGAAGCGTCCAAGGAACCTGGCCTTGCACCGATCCTTGCCGCGGCTGGGTGTGTGGGTTTGTCACAGTGTCGCCGTGTCACACGGCAGGCAGTCCCCGGAGCCGGCAGGAGCCGGGATCCCTGGGCGCAGGGCAGCCGGCGCTGGGCACGGCAGCGCAGTTCCGCCGGCTGGGCTGGGGAGGAGGACGGCTTTGTGTTGACTTCTCTCTTCGGAATGTACACAAAGGCGTGGGATCTGCTGCTTCTGTGGTGTTACATCGCGTTTGCTCTTCAGCTTCTGGAGGGTTTTCGATTTCTCCCAGAATGGCTTGTTACAGGTGCTGAGGGTGTCTGTAGCCGAGTTTACATTTAAAAGGCAACTCTTTCTTCAGTGTTAAGTAGCACATTGAGGATGAGTCTGCACAATAACCACAATGTTTTTGTCATATACATTACTTCCTTCAGATGCTGCAAGAATTTGCTTATGGAATTAATTGAAACTGTTACAGGTTCATTTGTTTCTATGAGATTTATCCTTTTAGGTTTAATTTCACAAGGATTAAATACTAGTTTCTAAATTTCATCACTTTCATTTCCATTAAAAAAATCATTGTAACAGTCCCTACATTTGTACCTTGCCTGTAGTTTATCAATTTAGTTTATGCACAAGCTCTTCAGAAAACCAAAAGACTATTCCACTTCAGCTAAAACCACTCTAAATTCACTCTAGTCTTTAACAATAATTCTTTGACTAAAGTGTGGCAGGTACATCTTAAGATGAAAAAAGAACCAAGCACTCATTTCTGAGTCCAGGAAAGTAATTTATAAAGTTTTAAAAAATTTAAAAATCTATTCCTCATGCATTATTATCTTAATTTTTTTTCTCGAAACAATTGTCTCTGAAATAAGTTGGAACCAAGCAACAGCAAATTACAGAGTGTCATTTTAACAGGAGAATGAATTAAACACTACAGCAGCCATCTCAATAATCACAAATTTTCTAAAAAATCACTCCTAAAATAAAAGTGTATGTAACCCTGAAAATCCACATCTTTGCAGTTTTTCAGTTTGTTTCTTATTTACCAAAACACCCATCTCTTTCCTCCCCTTCTTTTTACTATCTTACTTCCCTTGTTTATATCCTCTCCTACTGAAGCAGCTGCTATTCATACAAATTATGAAAAGGAAAGTATATATGAGATTGGTGCCTGGAGAGGACCAATAAATCATCAAAGGTCTTTGGGGTAACATATGGCCTTGGTTCAGCAAAATCACTTCTTCAGTCATTCCCTTGCTGCTCAGAAAAGCAGTAAATAATAAGTAACAAGATCTGCGTACAAATGTGCTGGTTTTTTTGTGGAATCAGAAACTGGATAAGAAGTCACTATTATTTTAAGTCACTTAAGTCACTAAGAAAACCCGTAATGCACCTTCTTACAGCATATTTTTTTTAGGGCTTGTTCTGTTTTAGCATATCTAAACTGATCGTGCTAGCAGTTCCTGAGTGAGTAGATGTTACTCTGACACTGACCTGTAAAGTTGGTTCCTGTGCTCTTTAGGCAGAAAACGGAGACAGCAAAAAGTCAGGATAAGAATCTGAGACCATTCTTTTAATGGCCATTATAGCTAAAGCAACGTGTGCGCCATAGGTGGGCAGTTGATTGGGAAGAGTGGCTTGTTTTTCTTGGTTAATTTTACAAGTCTTGTTAACCTTGGTCTCCAGTACCTTTCCCGTTGTTGGCTTGCCCCAAACCATTCTGTTGCCGCTGCTGGTGCCAGGCACAGCCCTGCCTGCAGGTGCAGTGAGGCACAGCCTTGTGCAGGCTGGCAGCTGGATTTCCATCATTTCCCCGTGCCCCAACAGGTGCCAGTGAGTTTGCACGTTGGAGGAGAGATGGTGACTCACAGAAACCCACATGGCAAAAAGAGACTCCTCAGGCTGTGCAGGGAGGTGCAGCACAGGTGGGCAGGCACACTGAAGGCACCAGGGGATGGGATGCTCTCAGCACAGCTCGGGCCAAAAGCCTGGCTTAAGGGTAGCACAAAAACATCTCCCTGACCAAATGCAGGAAACTGTTTCCATCAGCCCTTTCTAGCAGACAGCTTGTCTTTGCTGAATGTTGACAACATATTATATAAATTCCTCTGCAACAGCTTGTTTCAGAAACTTTCCCCAGTAATATAGATTAAGATAGAATTTGTTTTGACTGCTGTAATGCATATTCATTAGATAAAAGCCCAGACAATTACTATGATAGTTTCACTAACAGGTGGAGCATGTTTTAGGATTTGTTGGGCGTGGGATTTGCTGGAATAATCTCAGACAAATTTGGGGGATTATTTTTGTGATGAAAATAATTTTGTATGAAAAGTGAGAATGTAAGCAGATTTGAAGGTGATTTCATTATGGTTTTACATTAGTTTGCTCTTACAATTTTAAATCTAGAAAAAGTTCATATTTTGAACAAATGCAGGTCTCTCAGGGCAAACAATAAACCATACAAATAAATAATAGCTTCATAATACATCTTACAATTGCATAAATGGTAAGCAAAGGTTTTTCTAACAGGATATCACTTTATTGCGTTCATGTTCCAAAACTAGAAGAGAGCTAGGAATTATTCTTTTTCTGTCTTCACTTTCATCCATTAAAGTCATAGGTTAATTTCAGTTGAGTAGGTAATATTACAGCAAATATGCATGCATCAACATTGTTGAAAAGTTGCAAATGAAAGTACAATTCTCTTTTTTGTTTCTACTAGAATAAAGAGAAAAATTGAGAGCAGAATCAAGATGAAGGTTATAGAAGCCTAATCCTACCCTATTACATGGGAATCTGTTTTTTTGAGGAGCACCAGGCCCTGCAGCTTATGGGACCTACATCCCACAGGACATTCTCTTGTGTGTAGTGACATTGTCTTCAGCAGAGATTGATCTTGGTGATAATTTTTTATAGGGATTGGGGTCATGATGACTGGCACTATCAGGAGTGGATCAAAATCAGTTTTGTAAAGTAAACGAGGAAGTTAAAACTGCACACTCAGGAAAGCACCTTAGTTCATCCCTACAGGACAGCATCAGACTTTAATGTTAAAGGAGGTTTAAAAATACACTTGCCTAGCACAGAAGTTAGCAGTCTAGACTCCCCATCTGTTGAATGCCTTGTATCACTAGCACTTCAGTATCTGACTTAGGCAGAAATCATCCTGTAAAAATTCTAATAATTTCTCTACGCTGTTTTGTTACGAATGGAGCTTCAAAGCTATGAATGCATATGTTTATATTAAATTTCTATTTATATACTTAAGCACAGACTCTCTAGTACTATGCCTGTTAATGTGCCAATATGTGCTCCAGCAATGGCCATGATAATGTGCACTCATATTTATGTAAAGGGCTGGACTCTGCAAGTTTTTTCCTAAGCTTCCTAAGCTTATATCCAGCCCTGTATTTTCTTAAAAATAAACATTGGAACAAATTTCCAGGAATTCATTTAGTTCATAACATTGTCTTTTTGTTGGTGTAGTTGGATTTTAATTCTTAAGCACAAGTTTTTTATAAGCTGCATCATTTTCAGCTGCTTGTATACAGATGTTTCTCTGTTGACAGAGCTGCTTCCATACTCCCTCACCATCCTCCTTTGTCTTTCTTTTTTTTCAGTGTGTTTTAATCATGCTCTCTAATCCCCCATACCATTATAACTGATTAATTAGCAAACCTTCACTTTCAGGCTCTAAATTTTTCTCTTAGGCTCAGACCATTTATAATCTCTGCTGAAAAGACAAGATTGAACATCTGCCTTGTATTTAATCTCTTTGCATCTTGTACCCATCATGATTATTGTTTGTTCTTTATGATAACTGGGGGGTTTAAGGGCAAAATGTTACATTCTGCATTATCTGGGCTCTTAGCCTGAAAATAAATCCATGCAGATGGGCTGTGAGTAAATACAGAAATCAAGGAGTCCACAACTTCATGGGGTTTTTGTAGAATTTTGGACCTCAGGTGTCCATTTTTTTTCAAGAATCAGCTTAAAGAAACTGTGGATAGAAAAGACAATAGGTGAATTGTTTCTTTTACAGAGGTTTCATCAGTTTGTATTTTCAAAATTTTCTTTCTCAAGATGTGGGACAGAAATATACACGTATTTGTATACTTGCAATAAGTAAACAAATCCAACATTTTCATTCAGTTGTCAGATGCCAAGATTTGTGCTTTTCAGAAAATCCCATTAAGGGACCTGCAGCTGGTGACAGCAAAAAGACCATCCTCCTTCAGAAGCTCAGGTCTGAGCTTCCCTCAATTCCTTGTCAAGATTTCCATGTGAAGCCTGTTTGCTCATAGCTTCTGCAGGGAGGAATTTTCCCTGCTGCACTCACTTGCCTGGTTTTTTATATAGTTGGGGTTAAGATTTTGAGGGATTGAAGGGAGATCAAGTACCTGTTTGTCATTACCTATTTCCAGCTGGAAACCTTGGGATGGCAAGCTTTCTCTTCCCCCTCACTGACTCACAGCATGAAGAGAGAGTGGAAATTTTCCCAACACACTGTACATTTGTCAGCACAGGTAGAAGAGTGGTGAATAAAATAATTCCTTTGCTCATCCCTCCTACTGTCCTAGTCACAATCTCAAACACCATGTAGCATCACACAGAGGGATTTTTTTTCCTCCAAAAGGAACTGTCTGTCTCCAGGTGTCACATAATTTATGCAGAATTGAGTTTGCTTCTCCTTTTTGGCTGCAGCTGATACCCACGTGTCATGTCCATCCAAAGGATGTTGTCTTTGGCCTGAATTGGGCTGTGGAGTGTATTTAGGCTCTCCCATACATCATTTCTTATATTCCTATTAATATTTCTTATTAATTAGATGGTGCCACCCAGCTGCTGGTGTCTCTTGCAAATTCACTTTTCTGTTATTCATGCTATCTAAGCCTTCCAAAATCTACAGCAGCTCCAAACACTTTGCAATAGCATTAGTGCAGGTTTTGGAATGATAATATGGATATAATATTATCGTTATATCTAATATAATATAGATATAAATATTTTCATTCTGGAATTACAGGAGGAAAGAAAACAGCTCATGTCAGTTACTTCCTGAACTGATTTTTTCATTTCTTTCAGAACTCTCTGTGATCTTTGTAGGTATCAGATTAAAAAGTAATTTCAAACATGAATAAGAAATAACATGTGCAGAAAGCTGCATTTCAGCTAGAATTAGCAATGTGGAGCACCTTTCTGAGACTGTGGCTCCAGTCTGCCAGTCTTCCATGGGGCACAGAGCAAGTGTGGCTGGGACCCACAGAGCCCTGTTGCATTTTGAAGTAGTCTCTAGCACTCATTTCTTTCCCCATGAAGAACTATTTTTATATGTTCTAGGAGGCCTTTCAGGAGAAATCACGTGCTCCTCTTCTGACTGCCTCTGTTTTTAGAGATCCCTCTTGCAGATGTTTTTTCACCTACAACTTGGCATTGCCCAGATGCATTGCTCTCTTCATACACAGAGGGATGTGGCTGTTGCCCTTAGCTGGTGTCTTTGGACAGTAATGTATCAGCAGGGAGCAGATGGCTCTAATGTGACTTGGTGAGGCTGAATTTTGGGTCAAATGTTTCTTCAGAAGATGGCTCAAGAGTTGATAGAACTTAGAGGAGAGGCAAGACCCCACCTACAACAACCTCTCCTCCGTCAGGAGACCTGATGTGACGCTTGCACCTGAGTGCCTGTGTCACCTTCTGCATATGCTTTCCATGGCCAGAAGACTCTGTTTTATGAAGAAGTGTATGAAGTGTGTGTGTGTCTGTCCAGGTGCAAGTCAGGTGTTCAGTTTAATGTGTGCTAGAGCGCTGTTAAAGAATTGGGATCAGGATGGTCTGAGCAGCAGCCAGTTCTGCTGGATGTGCTCACGTGGACCTGTGAGGGCTACAGTTATAGGAAGTCACCCACCCATGGTTCTTCTGTGTCTCTTGGTGGAATAGTAGGAGTGTAGTGGGCTGTTGGTCCCCCCAGCCCTATCAGCAGGGAAGACTTGTGTCTTACCTGATGGTTTTCTGGGCTTTGGGGGCAGGTTCCCACACTTGCAAAATGGATTTCCTCTAAATGAAGCTCTGTTCTGAAACTGGCGATGCTGAACGTTAAAATTAGCTTCTCCTTTATTACTAGGATATATTTTTAGGCCCTAATTCATGTCTCATGTGAACTCAGTCCTCCCACTCCCACGTTGGGAGTACTGAACTGGAGTCTGAGGGCTGTGCATTACATTTTCCAGAAATAGGTGCAACCCAAGATTTTGAATATTTACTTTCTCCGCCTTTTAAAAAAATGCAACTATTGAATTTAGGTGCATATATGGGTTTTAAATAGTGGAAAATGAAAGTAGAAGCTGCTGTCATCTGGTTTTTTTGTCACTCCGTCCTATTTTTATTTTGGTTGCATGAAGTGGAACTTACCTTAGTTTGCATCTAGATGCTGCAAAATGCAAAAAAAAAACAAAACCCCACAGACTATAAGCTCAATTCCTACGAAACTATTTTGGATGTCTCCTGTACTCTGCCCTCTCCTTTGGAGCTCCAGAGCCTCTAAGGCCAGCTGCTGTGTGAGCCCTGGTCCAGCAGCTTTGTCAGAGCATCTGCAGCTGCTGCTCACAGGGGTCAGCTCTGCTGGAAATGTTCTCATGGGAGCCCTGATGTGCAGCAAGGGCAGGGCCTGGCCTCCAGAGCAGGTTCCAGCTGGTGTCATCAGGTGACACTGAGGGGATTCTGGAGCAATTTGACCTGGCCACAGCCAGGGTGGCAGAGATGGCCGAGCAAGCTGGCAAAGCCAGGGGAAGGAACTGCAGCTGCCTGTGATGCTGGAGCCCCTGCCCTGTGATGTCCCCCTGCCCTGCACAGCCAAAGCTCCTGTCCTGCTGTGACTCCCCACCAGCATCCCTGGGGACACAGGCAGGGACAGCTGGGTCAGCACCAGTGGCTGAGGGAGTTCAGAGGAACCCTGCTCATTTAAAACCTGCCAATGCCACTTGTCCAGCAGGATGATGAACTCCAGTGAGGAATGGAGTTTATTTACAGTGGAAACACAGCCCCTGTTCCCATTAGGGCTGGTTCAAGGGGAGGGGACAGTCTTCACCTGCCTGCTGGTGTCCTGCTCTGCCCTCTCCAGTGTTTTGTGTCTGCTTCCAGGTGTTGATGACCTGTCCTGGGTGTCTCTGGGGTTCATGCTGTGCTGGCAGACAGAGCTGTGCTGCACATGCTGACCTTCCAGCCTGTACCAGGAGATGCTCTTAGGTGTGCATGCCTCCCATACAAAGGGGTTGAGCCCAGAGATTGCAGGGATGGGCCCTCAAGGCCACATCAGAGCAGCCACAGGCTCTTGATGGAAAGTTCTCTGACCTTGGAGCATGTCTGTGACCACGTGTTCTTACCAGGGAGATCCATTCCAAGGAACAGAGAAACAGGATTTTAGCAACCCCTCACAAGGGCTGTCCCAGCAGTTCCACACAGGGAAGGCAACCAAGTCAAGAGGACGCCACTCCACAAATTATAAAAAGTGTAAAATATCTATGTATTGCCACCAAACAGGGATGGAATTGTGTGTCACATAAAACCTAAAGTCACTATTTTCTATAAAGAAATAATAAAGTCTCTTATTCTATCATCATACTCTGCAGACTAATGTAATCAATCCAATAACCCTTGTCTTGAAAGAGAAAAGAAAAAAAGGGTATATAGAATTTGGAAAGGTCTGTTTCATACTATTACATAAATAAGGCAAAAATAAATGAGACATTTATAAAATGCAAATCACAACTCATCTTTGTTTTCTATCTATTATTATGGGAGCTTGCAATAGGTAGGATTAGAAAATTATCACTGAGAAATATTGTTGGCTTACTGGATATTTCAAGTCACTAAGGACTCAGTTTAAAATAAAACCATCAGCTATATCAATATATGAATAGAGAGGGATCAGATATTTCTGCTACTGCAAAAAATTAATAATGTAAGCCATTAAGCATTAGTGCAACTTGCTTCTCTTTCTAATTTACAGGCACATATCTAGATTAACCGTAAAATATTCCTGGGTTTAGGACACACTGTCCTCCATTGAATGCTTAGCCTGGAAAGGTTATTAACATTGAATGGGGACTGTTCTCTCAGGAGAGCTGCAGATAAAATGACCAGGGAAAGAAATAGCACAACTTCTCAAATTAGCATAATTAGTAATTATCTCTTAATAGCCCCACTTGGCTTTGGAGACTTGGCACTTGAAATTCCGCTTAAAGTTCAGTGAGGAAAAACAAATTTCACGCTGAAATGTCTCAATAACACAGCTGAGCTGCTGAGGTAATCGTCTGGTTTAGGTAAAGGAAAGGAGATGAACATATGGATAGGAAAGATCTTTGCTGTAAGCACTATGTTTGTGTTTGCATATGTAAAGCACTCCAGGCTTAATGGTACAATTGCCACTTTCTCTGGGGGTGAGGGGAGGGCAGGAGAATGAGTGGGACTTTTCTCTCTTCTTTAGTGGAGAGAAACAGATGAAGATAATAAACCAAAATGAGCAAATCCCATTCATTTTACACTAGAATAGTGTAATTTCTTTTGCAATTCTAGCTGAAATAAAAAACCCAGAGACAGACAAGCCAAGCAGTGGATAGAAAAGCAGCCTTTATCGTAGCCAGTGGCAGAACTAAAACCTTTCAAATGGGGACAGTTTTCCAACATTTAACTCAAGGTAAAATTGGATGAATAAGCACAGGCAGCCTGGTAACCCTAATTTTTTTTTTTCTTTCTGTGGCAATGAAACAGATGGCTCTCTTAAGATGCTTTTGGCTGGGAAAGAACAAAAGCAGAAGAGAAGTATTTACCGTTTTCTACACACCTAAAGCCCAGTCCTCTTTATCCTCAGGCAGAAAGCAATTTATCCCTCCATCCTGATGGAAACAAGCCTTTGTTATTAAGTAGGCACATTTTGATTTACATGTTGCACAGCTGGTTGGAAGCTTTCCACTGGGAAACACATACACAATTGATAAGCCTTCCTCAACTAGTTTGAAATAGAAAAAGAAGTTGTTTCACTCTGCCCTCTTTGGCAATTCGTGTTGGGTGCCAACACCTCAGCAGTGGATTTATTGTGGTGATGGTTTGAGGAGCTTTGTTTTTAGTATAGGTTCATGTTTTGGTCTGGGGTTTGGGGGGTTTTTTGTTGGGGTTTTTTTTTTAATGTTTGATTGTTTTAGGGAGGTGGGGTGGGTATATATATATATATATATATATGTATGTATATGGACATATAAAAGCATGTATATTTTGAAGTGCCAGGTTGCCATATCCTGAAGGTGCAAGGTGTCAAGGGTTGCAGTGGTTCATACCACACATGGCCCTTCCTGGGGTAGGGTCAGGTGCCCTCTAGAAGAGACACTTTTTGTTCTGCCTGCAGAGTGAAGGACCCCTTGGCTGCAGGGAAATTACTCTTTTGGTGCTGTGTCAACACATAAAATAGGAAAGATGAAGACAAACTAGTCAGAGGAGGTTGACAGCTGTTGTAAAACTGATAGGCTGACACATTCATGGTCAGAGGAGGAACAGGTTTGGCTTAGAAACTCTAATTAAGGCTGGCCAGGGTCCATTAGCTCATCTTCACTAGTAGCTTTGCAACCTCATGCCCTATGTATCACCCTTTTTATACAGGCTCTAGGTGAGAAATATGATTAAGCAAGCTGCTATACTATGTTTCCAAGGCCCAGTCTCTGAAAGCAATTTAAATGCCACTATCAACCAACAAAATCCATTTGGAAATCCAGAAAGAGCATGAAGGCAAAGAGGGAGAAGGGAGAAAAGAAATGGAAGCAGATCAAAAGAGATGAAATGACATTTGAAAAGTATGGAAATGAAGGGAATATTGAGACTGAATTAATTACAAAAAATCCTAAATGATGCAGAAATCCAGCAGGTCTGATGTAAATATTTGCAGGCTGACAGAAAGCAGGGAGATGGGCCAGTATTATGATAAAACGAACACATTTCTTCCTGTACCCCCAACCAGTCCTACTCCCAAATGAGCACTTGACAAATAAATTAGGCTCAAGCACCAACAGTGGAGAGAATGCAGAAGAATATTCTGATGGACACCTGAGATACCTCCTGATAGACTGTACGTGGGCAGCTGCTGAGAACAAAATGCTACAAAAGAAAAATACCCACTCCCTGACAAGCCTCTTTGTTGAGTGATTGATATGTTTCTGCTTTCCTCCTTCCCTATAATATTGGGAATGTGAGCTGCTGCTTTGAGGCCAGAACTATTAAAAAATAATCATCTCTGAACACTAGCTTGACTTTTTTTCCCCCCAAAGCATGTACTGTAGGCAGCAAGTGTTGATTTTTCTTGATACATCAGACTGGATTTTTTAGGGCAGGTTTTGCAGAACAGGGCTTTTGTCATTTTGCTTCTAAATTTTATCTTAAGAAATATAGTAGAACCAGTTGGGTAGTCACATGTGTCTTGTTTGCTTGCAAAACTCACTAGAAAGATGCTCTTGTTAAATTCAAGAACCCTGAGCTTGATTTCTGGCTCTGCTGCTGTTGTTTCTGTGATGTGGCAGTCTGCTTGTCTCCCCTCTGCACTGGCTCTGCCAGGACAGACAGAGTAACTGTCATCACTGTTATTTCTAATCTCTTAGTGCTGTGAGCCCTTTAGAGACCATTAAATTATGCCTGGGATGATGTGATCCTGATCTGATTTGGGATCTCCTGGTTGCTGTTGTAAAAGAAATAGCAATATTCCTATGGCATTAAGTGTTATTTTTAGGCATTGCGGAAGCTGCAACCTGCAGGTGAGCTTCCAAAGGCTCCTTCTGTGACATTAGGTCTTGTCTGACAGCAGTTAATTATTTGGCCTAACTCTGTGATTCTTGGTAAACCTTAGTGAGGTGTTAAAGGGCATTTCTATTCTGCTAAAACCAATGCTAGAGAGGAATGCTCAGCAGTTCAGTCAGGATTGGACCTTTAAAATTGGACAGTGTGAAAAAGAGAAACATGCAAAAAATACCTGAGCGGAAAAATGCCTGAGGGTAATTCATTCTCTTAAAAAATGACATTGGGTTATACTGGCTTCGTAGGTAGCATTTAATTGTGTCAAGCTGGTGATCTGCTGCCTTGTTCCATTTTTTTCATTCCCTTTCCAATTTTTGGAACCGCCTATTTTGGCTATTTCTTGAATTGCTGGTAATTCAAAACAGAGAAAGAATAAGAACATATTGTGCATTACATTTGTATTGCTTTCAAACAGAGTTAAGCATAACCTGTATATATAGATCATGGCAGGGAAATATCAGTAATTTTCACTGGAAGAGTAAAATGGACAATCTATCAGGCCTATTCTCCTTCATTTAATAAAAGTAGGTCAATGTAGGTTTTATGCTGTTCACATTAGTGTCATTCATTTTAGCTTTACTAATAAAAGTGAATGGCTGGTTGAGCATTACTGGAAGAGCATATCAGAAAAGAAATTAGAAAAAGAAAAATGGGTAAAGAAACATTACAGAAAGTAAAGCCCTGCGTCATGGGGATGTTCCTATAAAATTTGTTAAATAACGTCAACTCACACCCTGGTTTTGAAACTTTCATTTCTAAATGACTAAAGCACAAATGAACTGGAACATGAGAGAAAATATATCTTGTGTACTTGTTTAGCTTCAGATCAACTGTTAAACACTCAGGAGATGCTGACAATGGGCTTTATGCAATCCTGTCATGATTCCCATTTAACTCTTGAAGTGTTTATCAGATAGTTGAGAATGCCATGATCTGCTCTGGCCTCTGCATTCTACTTTAGCTGTGACTTGCTGATTTGGTTCCTATTAATTTCCATTTGCCAGGTGCCTGCCTGAGGGCATCATTAGTGGCACAAGGAATGCTGGGTGGTGATTATAAGATAAAGACAGGGAGAATGTTATTTTATCTGCTGCTACCAGCATAAGGCTGTTTACTGAAGCGGGTCAAAGAAGTATGTAAACATGCATACACATGTGGACACACATAAATCCCATTGCATTTCTTGAATTTGCCTTCTACAGTTTTGCAATTTTTCATGTAGTTAAGAAACAATCACTTTAATATTTCTCATAAGGGCCTTGGAATGTGGTGAATGAGAGGAGAAGGAATCAGGATTCTTTTTATTTGCTTTTCAGCCTTTATTTAAGGCATAGGCTATGCTTTCATATCTTTCCTGAAAGAGTAAAAAGCTTTCAAAACCCTTCAGAAAGGGTGAAAAAGTTGTTCTGCTTCAAACAAAAAAAGGACACGGATTTCCTTCATATCCTGCCCCTTAAGTCACTCATTTTTTCATAGCCATTTCCTAATAATACTTGAAAGAGACCATTTTAATGTGTACCTCAAACTAGTTCATGTTAAAATTCTGCATCTCTTACTACAGCACTTGAGGAACCATTATTTTTTAGTGCATTTGTTTTGGACTCTTTCCAGGGTCTTGTGAACGGTTCCAGTCTCAGATCACAAGTTCTGTTCAGGTTATAGTCTGGAATTGCTGCAGGATGTGAGAAGCCTTTTGGTGTCTTCCTTGTCCCTTCAATGCCCTCCTAAACCCTAGGCTTCGAAATAATAATAATAAAAAAGGCATATTAGCAGTAACAAAATCAACTAACAAAGTGAGGTTGGCATAAGAAGATTTATGGGATTTTATATACTTGATCTCTAAACATTGTGTCAAGACATGCCTTAGAGTCTGTTTGAACCCACACAGACATGACATACCTTAGGCTTTGCCATTTTTTTACTAAACTAAGAGGAAAAAAGATCCCATTCTTTTTACATTTAACAAAGTCAAATTCCCCATTGCACACTGAGCTAAGGATATCTCTTCTCTGTCCCCAAGCAAAATACTGTAGTAGCAACTGGAAACCTTATAATTAACAGAAAGTGGGAGAAATTAGTTATTTCAGGAGGTCGTATTCTGCTAAGTGGAAAACTACAAGGCTCTGTGTGCATCTCACACAGTGCTAAATTCAGTTCAGATGCTGTAGGCTGTGAGTGGTCAGGACACCAATGAGAACACTTCTCTTAGTCTGTTATTTGCTATGAAACACAGAAAGCCACAGGCAGATGTCAAAAAGAACGAGTGGCATAATTTCCTACAGGGCAGCTTTGTTGTAGAATAAGACCAGTCCCTAGGTAGAAGTCGTCAGTGGCTGACCTAAGACATGGTTCAAGGTAGTACATGTACCTTATACAAGGTACCATGGAAAGCAGAAATGATGTTTCACATGTTGGGGAGATGGCAAAATTTTGGATGAACTAGAAGATGACTAGATTCTTTTGTAAAACAGGAAAAGGCAGTCTCTGGAGGAGTACAAGTGGTATTAGCCCTTATTAGTGGTGCTGTAGAAGGCATTTGAATTTATTTGACAATCAGTGAAATCAAAAAAAAAAATTTACCCCTCAGTATGATGTTCTGTTCTAAAAATTCTTTGAATTCAGGTTTGAAGAGAAATCCCAAGCTTTTGCTCTCACTTCTGAAGGAATTACTTTATTTTACACTCACACAGATTATGTTTTCAGTTTGGGTTTTTTTGATTTTTCTGAAGAAACAGAGAATTCAGTTCTCTTAATCTGGTCTCTCAGTTTAGTAAGTGAGCCATTTCTAAAATAACTGTTTTTATGCATGATCTCAAGTAACCCCAGCTTGGTATGCATCAAAAGAAATATGGCCAGCAGGTCAAGGAAGGTGATTCTGCCCTTCTCCTCAGCTTTCACGAGATCCCACCAGTAGTACTATGTTCAGCTCTGGAGCCCCAGCAGAAGTGGAGATGTGGACCTGCCCAAGCAAATCCAGAAGAGGGTCATGAACGTGATCAGGGAGCTGGAGCACTTTCTGTGTGACGACGGGCTGAGAGAGTTGGGGTTTTTCATCCTGGAGAAGAGAAGGCTCCAAAAAGACCTTACAGCACGTTCCAGTACTTAGAGGGAGCCTACAGAAAAGACAGGGATCATAATGATAGGATAAACGTTTTAAACTGAGTGTGGATTCAGTTTAAATATTAGGAAGAAATTCTTCACTGTGAGAGTGATGAAGCAGTGGAACAGGTTGCCCAGAGGAGCTGTGGATGTCCCATTCCTCAAGTGTTCAAGGCCAGGTTGGATGGGTCTTCGAGCAGCCTGGGATAGTGGAAGGTGTCCCCACCCATGGCAGAGGGATTGGAATGAGATGAGGTGTCCCTTCCAACCCAAATCACCCTATGATTCAATGGTTCATTCTTTGATTCTGCCATAGAGTATATCTCTCACATATTATGCTCTTGAAGGATACACGGTGCTGCACACCAGCACTGCAGCTTGCTCCAGGTTGGCAGCTCACTGCTGAATTCTCTGTAGCCTGAGGGCCACGTGTAGTTTTGGTTTCTGCAGCACTGTCTGAACCATCTAAGGCATGATGCACTTGTGCCTACACAGCATGTCTCCCAAATTGCACATACCTAAAATTAGTCAACAGTGTTTTAGATGTGTGTTTATCCTGATGACATTAAAAAAATTGATAATGAGAAAACTATTTCTTCAGCAGTCAGTCCTTTACTTCCCCCTGCCTTTCCCCCAGACATCTGTGGTCATGAAAAGGGTCTGGTGTCATGACAGAGATGAATTGTCCTTGCATACTTAACTTTTAAACATAGCATTTCTCTTTAACTCCCACTGACCCCAGATAGATTTGTGTGACACCTTATGTGTTTTGAACTCTAGATTTTTTGTATCCTCTTTAAAGAACAGGGGGTAATAAAGCCTCAGCTTTGGAAATAATAATTTTTAAAAAAAGCTTGGGAAAGAGGATCAAAACCCAAAATATCACAGCCTGGGTTGTGTATTATATCGAGGTTTTTAAACCAACAGGTTGATGCAGCCACAGTGAAATGAATCAGAACAAATAGTAGTTCAGCTTGCTGTGGCATGAGCTGCCAGTTTTCCTTCTGTCTCCCAGAGAAGAAAGAGCTGCGATCTGCTTTAAATTCTGACATCTGGTAAAGCGTAGTGATGTATGATTCGGCACACCAGCTCGTACATTGCACAGCAAAGTATGCCGTTTATGAGGCTCTCTAAATATGGGGAAGCAGTTTATTTAAGTAATGCAGTAAATAACAGAGTAGATATTTTAGTTCAAGGGAATGTATAAGCCTTGAGGCTGAATTCAAGCAAGGACATTTTTATGTGGATACAGATCTTGGATTACTGAGGCTATATGCCTACCTGTCTATAGTTTCTGTATTACCCAGTCATCATTACTGCCTGTTACCTTGCAAGAAATGTTCATAATTGGCTAGAGATAATGCAAGAAACCAATAAAACTCATTAAATTTGGCCCCAAAATTCTGAGCCTTCAATATGAGAACTTTCTTATGCAAATGTCATTGTAGGTCCATGTTGTTCAAACTGGTGGAAATTAGGAATTACAAGATCACCAAACACTTTTCACTGTGAAATCTCAATTAAAATGTTTTATTTGCTCATTCCTTGGCCGTTGGTCCCAGGACTAGGATTTAGATTCTGCAGTCCAGAGTAATACTTGCTGTGTTAGCTGAGATCTGGGAGCCAGACAGCTTCCAATCTCCAACAGCAATTGGCAGCAGGTCACATGTTTAGGAAGGGATTAAACAGTGTACAGGGTATGCAGGAAATCTTCCCTTCCTGTATGTTTAAGGCAAGAAGGTTATGGGAATGCCAGAACCAGAAGTTACACCTGAACAGCTGTGTTCAGTGACCACTGGTGGGCATGAATCAATTCAATCCTCTGGAACACGTATGATTTAATATATACACAGTCTTGCTTAAGCCAATGTATTCACTGAAAGGTAAGTACTTGCAATAATGATTTTTCTATAAGTTACCTTTGATAAAGTTATAGTGATGATTAACATCTATAATTAACTGTTCAATTCTTTATTTACCAGCAAAACATTTGTTCAGCACACCCCACATTCTGCATGTGTGGCACAAACAAAAATAACAGAAATCACATTCTGAACCCCTCTCCTTTTGCATGCAGGCTGAAGCCAGCCCATGGGGGCTGTTCGGGTTTGGTTTGAGATATCCACTCCTTTTGACCTTCCATCATGGCCCTGATGGGAGCGTCTTTATTGGCCCATGTGGGGCCCCAGATTCCAGCACAAAAACCCAGGTGGAGGGTGAGGGGTGTCCCGTGCACCAGCATCCTCTGGGAACTGCAGGATGCCCCACACCAAAGCTGCTCTGTCCTTCTGCCACAGTGACAGCCCCAGTCTTGGATGGGTTTCATGGGCACAGGAGACACCTGCTTCTCTTCCATTGCTCTTGGGGCCATGGGGATCTAGGTGAGGAATCGATGGGATCACAGAAGAAAAGTGGCCTCTGTGGGGTCAGGGGGTTGTATCGATTTATGTCACTTCTGTGGTTACCCAAAACGCCATAATTTTTGAGAAGCTCTTACTCTCTAGTTTTACCACTGAGAGATTTCAACTTTTTTTACTTTACTATGTTTTGCTGTTATTTACTATTATGCTACCATTTGCATATATTCATAGGCACAATCCTATTTACTCTGGAAGTTACTGCTCTCATGATTGCTGTTATTTAATACCACAGCATAGTGAATGAGGAAAAATAATACATCTATTTCTCTTTTTTATATCAGCTCCAGAGTTTCACAATCCATCCAGCTGGCAAGCCCCAAAGAAGTCATTTTCCCATGGAGCATGAGCAGCTTAGAGTCTGCAGCTCACAGTGTCAGGGGACCTGGTCTCCTGTACATGACCCTGTATCCAATTATCCTCATAACCTGGCTGCTCAGTGTTTCCATTGCTGATTACAAGGTCTCCTTACCTTGAAATTATTTTTAAAATCTGTTGGACTGGAATAAATGTTTTTTTATTGTCAGAAATCTTAGATAAGATGCAGAGAGTTGACTATGACCAGCTGCATACATGCATCCATAGGTGCCATAATGTCCTTTATTCTTACCTGACTACATTCATTGACCTGTTAAAATAAATGATACACTATGAATCTAAAATATGTGCATTTCTAACAAGCTGTGTTGGACTGAGGTTTATGGACACGCACATTATTAACTGAGAGAACCCATGTGCATCTAAAGAAACATTATTTAACCTTTTCTCTTTAAAAGTATAGTATTTTCTATTCTATAGTATTTTAAAGGTAGAAACTGGATTTATTGAGTATTACTGGTGGCTTGTAATTACTTTTAGTCCATTTATGCTTTCACATTTTGGGGGGAAGATGTCTTTTCAAAGAAGAACACATTATGACATTTATGGTGAATTGAAAAACTGGAGAAACGTTTCTGTCAAGAAACAGTGATCTTGTAACTGAAATAAAACATGGTATGAAGAATAAAGTTATTTTTTGCTATTCATAAGACTAGTGCAAAATTGAAAAGTTTAAAACTGAACATTTACAGGTATTTTCGTACTTACAAAGCTGCTTGTGTCAAATCTGTATGTTTTCAGTTGAGAAAACAAGCTCTTCATTCTACTCCATCCAGGCTAAGGCTTTGTCTGCATCCTTGTTTCCCATGACACCTACAGCTTATCCGGATGTATCCAAGAGGAGTTGTTGGGATTTTTTTGAGTATTCCTAGCAGCATGGTCCTGGTAACACAATGCTTTAACATAGCCATGTCACAGGCTGGTTTACCCTTCATTTCGTTGGTTGGTTGGTTGGATTTTTGTGTCTGAGCTCTGTTCTGCTCCAAAGACTTGGGCTGCCACCTGTGATAACTAGTTTAAAAATAAGTGGAGCCCATCTGTGACTGCAGTGACAGCTGTGGCACTGGATTAACATCCACCACATTGAATGTGGGATGCAGCACATGGACGGGGTGAATGCAAACACTCATAATGGCTACAGATGATAAAAACACAGATTGTTTCCTGAGCACCTGCCTGGCCTTTGTGCTGCAGGTAGTGCTGCAGGAAACCCTGGAAAAGCAACATCAAACTAAAGCAAGTGATGGCATCTTTCAAAGCCTTGCTGAGTTTACTCAGCCATTCTTGCACTGCCATGGGGGAGAAAGTGAGAGAAGTTTAACACAGTGTTGTATCCCCACCTTATCCTGCTCTTTCCAAAGAAGCTCTAGGAAAAGCACAAGGTTGGAGAAAGGAAATGCAGCCTTTGAGCTTTCCATTGTGGCCGTTGTGGCCACATTGTGCTCTGGCAAAACCATCATTAATAGCTGTGAGATGCTCCAGCGTGTTGCAGTAAAGCGATGGAGGTACTTTGTGCATTAGCTGCAGACTCCCCTCATAACCCAAACAACATTAACTTGCTTTCAGTTTCATACAAATGAGCTGCTCATCACCTCTGTTATTACACAAACGTGCACCAGCTGCACTGCAGAAACAGATTGCTGAGAAAGTGCTTCAATTGAACTCTGTTATGCAACCCTCCTATCATTTTAGTCAATTGATTAACTCCAATTATACTATTAATTCAGTTCCACTCTTCTCAAAGTCCTTATATATTTTTTCATGTTTGCATCTTTTGGTCCTGGCTGTGTCTAATACACCCTTAAATCAATTATTTAAAGAACTCTGTTAGGCCTCAATAATTTAAAATGTCATCACAGGCAGCAAGTATCCAGTAAAAATTTTGATAGGTATAAAACCTGCAAAGTGTAATGACATGACTGCATGCCATTGTTTTTTCACTGATTCAAAATTTTATTTTTCTACCTCTTATTGCTATGTGAAAATTTAAGCTAGCTTGTGAAAAGCTCAGAGAGCAGTAAATAAATAAAAAAATAGAAATTAAGGCTTGAAGAGCTTAGAGCTGGCATCTGTGACTACAACAATTGTCAGTTATTGTGAAGTTTGTCTCTTAGGTCTGATGCATTCTGGTTGCATGCACTCAGCAGATGAAAAAAAAACTTGTCTTTTTCATTTGGGAATGAAATGTGAGTCAGTTCTGTGCACACTTAATTCAAATTAATTCAGGCTTACAAAACCTGTCATACTGGTCATCACTAACTAGTTTATGGCTGAGAGAAGTCTTTTTTCCTCTCCTACATTCTTTTTCTGTTCCTATTGCTCATCAACCACACAAACAGTTTTACATAAGACTATACACCTTCTGGAATGATTCTTCTCCAGATTCACCAGCTTGTGTGTTACACTTCCATCATCCATCAAACCTGTTGGTACCTGAGTGTTCCCTAAATGGCAGAGTGTTTTTCTGTCTGTTTATTTTATCCTACCAACAAATTAGAGTCTCAGAGCAAGTTCACCTCCAGCATCTGTGGGGGAGATACCCACTGGAGATGCTGAGAAAGAGTCACTGCCAAGGGGCAGAACCCTCTGCGTGGAATGGAAGTGTTGGGTTACCTGTGGTGGGGGACACTGGGCAGTCAGAAACTGATTTGTTGCCCAAATAAATGTGCCATTGTGCTACTTGTATAGTTCAACAGAGCTTTGTCTGCCTAAAGGAAATGCTGAGAGTCTTCTGGAAGTCATCACAGGCCAACAGTGGTGAAATAGCCCATGCCATAGCATCTCAGAATCTGCTTGGAAAACACTCTTAAACGTCACTGAGTTCAACTGTTAACCTAACATTGCCAACATAACATGTCAAGTGACTGTGCCAACACCCTTTTGACATCTCCATTTCTATTAGTCATGTAGTAAAAGGATAAATAAAATATTTATAGCTAAATATTCAGTTTCTTCTGCATAAGAGTAAATGTATCTGTTTCATTTTTGCTTTTTCTGTTACAGCAGGAGACCTGTACTTGATTGCAACAGTCCCTCTGATTTTATCTCATCCAGAGACAGTTTATTAAGTAATTAATTAAGTAATATGAAGGATGCTTTTATATTAAATCCGTCCTATTGAACTTAATTATTGGACAGATAAGTTTGAAAGTGAGAGATTTTTCCACTCTAGTTTTCTGATGGGGTATTCAACAAAATTGTCCTGCACTTAGGAGTTAATTTTGTTCTTACACCCTTATTATTTTCTCTGCGGAAGAAGTTTTCCAGGTCTGGGTTTCTTAGTTCACTAACAAGTCTGTGAATGTGATGGCCATGGTCTTACTGCACAAGACCTCAAACACAGGCCTGGCTTTTCTGTTTTGTGTTATTTAATGCCTATCATGACAGATTTCTTGCATTATAATCCAATATAAATTATAATAATAAAGTATGAAGATTATTTCCTGAGTAAATCAGCAAGTAGTCAGTTCTAATACTATACTGCTATTTGTTTAACCTGTTCTGTGTAGATAAAACCACAGGTGCTCTTTTTTCATATGAAAGGTGACTTATCTTTAAAACAAATAAGGTGGGCACCAGCTGCCCAAATTGGTCTCTAATGCTGTTCAAACAGTGAGCTTTGTGTTTCCAGGAGAAAATCCTTCCTTTTTAAGTCTATAAATGGCAGCGTAAGTTCATTTAGGTGCACAATAAATGTTCTGCCTAGAAAAAAAAAAAATTGGTCAAATTACTAAATGGGATAAACACAGTATTTTTCATCAAGCACCACTTACATGGGTCCTGCTATTAGGAAAGTGCTCATTTGGGGTTTCAGGTGATGGAGGTGTAGATAAAACAGGAGACCCTAAAGGGCCCAGGAATGTATCTGAGTATTACCCACATTTTTGTGTCAGGCACAAGCCCCTAATGTCCTCTTCTCTTATCTTTTCTTGTGACCCATATAAGAGTTCAGGAAAGTCCTGGCCCAGGCAAGTGCAAAAGGAGAAGCTTTGCAATAGGACTTTTAAAATTTTGGGACTTTCTCAGGACATACAGGGATATCTTGAGAGGTTCACTCTCAGTTACTGTACTGTGCTACTTTAGCCTGTGGGCCATAGAAACAGATACCAAATTTTAGGTTTTTCTCCATCAAAAAACTGTTTCTTTTCCTTTCTAGACTACTGAATCATGCTCTTTTTTGCCCCCTTTCTTGCTTTTTCTCATCCCTCCTCAAGCTAAGCAATAGGAGCAGATGAAATGCTGACAAAATGTCCATTGCAGAGGGCAATTTCCACTGATGGATGATATGTCTGTAACAGGTGGATCATCATTCTCACTTCTGTCTTTGAAATACATTAGTAACTATTAGTCAGTGTTATCACTGGACTTGCCTTTGCAGCAGCTGCACTGCTCTGACTGCTCCACTTTGTCACTGTCTTTGCCCCTTTGCTTGCCCAGCATTTGACTTTATGGACATTGACCTGCCTTGGCCTCCCTCTCATTGGTATAAATTATGCTATTCTAATCCTCTGGCTTCTTTTCTCCATTCTACCATTTTTGTTCTTGTTTAATTTAACATGTTTCCACTTATCCAGGCACTTCTGGGTAGCCTGGATCCATTCTATATATTGGGCACATCCAGACTGTGAGGGAGTTGTACCCATATTCTAGATCTTCTGGCTCTTCACATTAGATGCTGAGTATTTCTTTATAGCCCTTGATGGGGTTGTCTGTTTTCTTCCTAGAGAGCTCTTTGCTTTGTTACAGTATTGTTGCCACACAGTATGAAATGGTAATCAATAAGGAAGGAAAAGGAAAGGAGCCAAACAGACATGGTAAAAAAAATGATCATCCAGATATCTGAAATGAAAGCATTCAAAATCATCAGCTGTCTTCACTGCTTTCACTAGGCTTATATAAAACACATGCAATATATAATATGCTAGGCTCTCATAAAGTAGAAATGACTGGAATCAGGTATTTAGTAATGTCAGGTTCATTTAAGCTTAGTACTTAGGACTTCAAATGTACATGAAAAACCTTTTTCCCACCTAAATCAATAATAAAGATATAATAAGCACACAAAAATTTAAATATAAAATGAAATTGCATTTCTAAGAAATGTTGGTGATGATGGTTCTTAGAAAGCCCAGGGCATAAAATTCAACAAGAATCAGAATCTTCTCCCCTCCTCGTCCTTGAGGCTTTTGTGTTGCAGGAACTGTGGAATAGAAGCAATAGAAGTTGTACCAAAAGGATTGCAACATGCTTGAAGCTCCTTCTCCCTTTGAGTCTGTCTGTTGCCTGCACTCCTAAGTAAATAATAGTCAGGCCACAAAGAATTAATCTTGGAGAGGTCACAAGTTCCCAAGCATTTGCCAATCAGCTTTTCAGTGTGGAGCACAGATTAAGCAACTACAATAGAGAGGGAGCCTGGTGAAATGGATCATTCAGCTTGGGAGAAATCATAATTAGCTTTCCTATAAAGCAGCTCCACAGGAGTGCAGCTTCTGAGCCTCCCTGAGACTCCAGCAGATCCCTTGGAATCTGGTTTACTTATTCCTTTTGAGATTCAACTCTTTGCTGCATTATGAGCCCAGGGTACATTATGAGATCTGTGAGCCCAGGGTGCTGACAGGCAGGGTTTGAAGGATCACATTCTTGTGTAGTACCATGCAAAGGCTCGGTCCAGGTTCCTTTTCCCAGGGGTGGCCTCATACTGTGCAGTGAACAGTGGGCAGGAAACCACCAAGGGAGCCAACAAAGGTCCACTTTTAGGTTCTTACCTTCCCAAACTTTTCCTGGTTGTTCTACACTGCTGCACTGTTCCTGAGCATGTATTTGTAACTACTCTGGCTGCAGTAAGAAAATGGACTGACTCTCATTCCTGCACCACTTACTCTCTTTGGTCCCACTGGAATAAAAAATTATTTCCTGCAAAGTCGCTTACACTTGCTGCTAACTTTATTGTAATAAACACTGACCTTTTAAACCACTAAGCCTATAGAAGGCTAAATTATAGAGTTTACCTCCCTAGATGCTCCTTAGCTGTCATAATGAAGGAAGTTTACAGTGGGAAAGTGAATGAAGCAAGCATGTTTTTAACCATATGGTAATTATCTGCTATCTGTGCCAAAGACATAAAGTGTTGTTTACTTGATGTGAAAAGAGCATCTGAGAAAGGATTCCCTGGAGAGGGAGTGAGGGAGATTTGGCACAGTGGCTGCTCTTCAGATGGCTTGTAATAGACCCTATAAATTTGGAATATGCTATTGTTAATCAGTAGGGATTGGAGTTGCTTGGCACATAATGTTTTAGTTTTAAGGGGCAGGTAAGTGTCTTGCCGAGCAGATGGGGTTTTTTTTTTTTAACTGTAATTGAATTATGTGAATGTATAATTGTTTGCTGAGCTTTAAAAGTAAGATTAAAGAAAAAATGTGTAAAATTACATCCTTAGCTCTTGGTTGTCAGTAGCATATTAAATAAGAAGGAAAGGTTACTCTGGCAGTAGAGACCAATAAGATATAGGCTGTGGTCACTCCCTTAAAAGTATACTTTAGTTTGAGTTTTCTTTTCCTGCTTCCAGTACCCAAGTATTATATTATTAGCTTATTAAAAGAAAAGGAGGGAGTGAGGGGCAGGGGAGAGAAAGGAGATTGCAAATGATTTAATTTTCAGTACATTAAATTACCCAGAATAACTGCCAAGGCTCATTTGCACAAACGTACTTAAACTGCTTTAGCACTTTAATGCTAAAAAAAATGGGTTGTGAAAATCCAGCCAGATAATTTTCACTATAGAGGCTGGGTCTGATGCACACTTAGAATCCCTTAAATCTGCCCTGAAGTGCACAGACTTAGCCTCAGACACGTGAAAAGGGGTTTTTTGTTTGTTTTTGAAAACTGATGTGCTAAGTGCCAGATAAGGAACTTTTATTTCTTTTTTGTTTTGATTGATGGTATTCAGCTTTAGTCATAAAAACAAACTATTTTTTCTGTGCTGTGTGGCAAAAATATTCACTACATGGTTGTTGCTTATTTTTCATGTAATTTTCTTTGTATTCAGAAGATTTCAGAAGATTTCTGGGCAAAGCATGCCAAATTTAAGCAGTGAGAACTTCAGGTGGAGACTTCAGAGAGGTAAAATGAGAAGCTGAGTTGTATAGATGGAATGAACTCAGAAATAAAGATATAGGAAATACAAAGAAACAGAATAAATCATAAAAGAATATCCAGAAAATGATATGAAGAAAATGGAGATAAGATCCTCAGAGTATGATCCTTGGAGAAGAAATTAATGGGCTGGACAAGAAGAGTTTAAGAGCAAAAATCTGGGAAAGCTGTGGGAAGGCAGGATCATGTGACTTGCAGGTTCAAAGGCAGCAGCAACAAGGAAAAAACAGACAAAATTAAAAAAAAACCTTTCCACTCCATGTTGTCCTTCACCAGTTCCTGAAGATGTAGGATGTTTGCCTTCAAGTCTTTACTTGTATGAGAAGTCCTTTGATATCTGTCAGACTTCCAGTTGTGTTAGTCACTTGAGTAGGTATTTCAAAGAGCAAGTCCTTAAGGTATAAATTTCTCATGGCAATTTTTCAAACCAGGCTCTAAAGCCCAGTGCACATTTATGGTACCATTTAAATGAAAAACAATAATATATCATATAGTCTGAATATTATACTTAATGAGCTATATTTTCTTTTAAAATAAGGTTACAGACTATAACCAGAACATTATGCTGCCATAAATTTCATGAGACTTTTTCTAAACACCTCAGTCTATAAAGTCAATGACTCACAGAGTAGACATAATCTAAGGGAAACTTTGACCTTTTGCATAATAAGAAGCCTTGCAGCCTGTCGTGTCAATGCTCTGATTCCTCTGAGTGTGCTCTGGAAGCATCAGTAAAATAACAGTTACGGCAGTTTCCATCTGGAGCTTGTATTTTAATAATTCTGTAATTATATTTAAGCAGTAATCTCCTTTGTGCAATTGCTTTTTTTTTGTTGTTTTTTTGCATTGTTACTCGATGGCCCACATGATTATTCACCCCTTAACCCACAGCAGTTCACCTCGTAGGTTTCAAGGAAGCAGGTTGCAAGCCATATGATGGAGATGCTGTTGATTCTTATGGCAGTCAGAAGAAACAGGATGTCTTTACCTAGATGTGAAAAGTGTGACTGTTTCACTGAGACACCTGGTTATTTAAAGCTCACAGTATTCAAAACCACCTGGTTCCTCCTGCACATCAAACCCCTTCAGTTTTACAAAGCTTCCATTTACAGCGTTTTCGGTCAGGTACACAGAGACTGAGCTCAGAGAACATTTTTTGCTTTGAAAGAGAGATGAGATGTATTTCTGCCTATGAATTATCTCTTATCACTTTCTTTATGTCCAAGTTTTACTTGATGCTTACAAGAATGTGATGCCTGTCCTTACTTCTCAAGCTGTTAATTTTTGTACCTTTACATTTCCCATATTGTAGAGTTTATTCTGCTCTCAGGTGAAAACAGTGTATGAGGACTTCACAGAAACAGCTTTGGGGGATTTGATGTCTGTGGATATGTTATGTGATGGAAAAAGTAACCCTTGATTTCACTGGGAGTAATCGTGGTAGAGGATCTGTGCTGATTTGCCAAATAATTTTGCCCTTTACTTTTCTCAGTATCAAGAGTCATAAGCCATGACTCCTCTGATACACAGCAAACACTGGTAAAATCAGCTTTCAGTTAGTAACATGGCATTCCACAGGAGCTAGAAATGAATTTTTGTGACTATTTTGAGGTCCTTGGTTTCTCGAAAGTGCTTTGTGAGACCAGACTGAATGCTTCTCTAAAAGCCAGGCAGGCAGCTTCCTATGTCCTTCATGATGGAGAGTATCCTGCTTTGATAAACAGTTTTTCTTATCAGGGATCTACAAAGGATCTGATCAAAAGGCTAATAAATAAATAAATTATGCAAAAATCTGGGTTGAGCCTCCCAAAATACTTAGCAGTCTATGATAATTCTATGGGGGGGGGGGGGGGGGGAAGATAAAGGATGAGCAAAGGAGAAAGAAAGTAATTTAAAAATAGCTAAGTGGATTATTTTGAGTGGTTAGTTACTGCCCCCCCCCCCCCAAAAAAAAAATCAGTATACAGTTTTAGCTACATTTCCTTGCTTTTCAGAAGAACCTATATTTGTACTAAACCTTTCTTCCTATATTGGGTTACATATTTTACTGTATTCATGATTGTGTCCTTTCTTCAGCAAACAAATTTTTTAAAAAAGCAATAACATCACTCTTTTCTGTAGAGAGAACACACAAAAAAAAAATTGTGACTGGTTTGTTGTTTTTTTTTCTGACTTATCTACCAAACACATCATGGAACTGAGCATGGTTCTACACAGAATCTTGTGGGTTCCAGCATTTTATCTCTTTGTATTTGGGTGGAAGAGAAGACATGAACTAGTGAACTCCATGAGGAGGGAATGGAGACCTCAGGTAGCCTTTCTTTTGTTCTGTACTCAAATATCTGCATTTAGTTCACTGTAGACAGGCTGTGAGCTCCAACTAGCAAACATCTGGTGAGGTTCATCAGCCTTCACAGTCTTGGCAGCACTTGAAATGACTTGAGGTTAGCTCCGTACTGTCGTGTCTTGTGACTTGTGGTGGTTTGAGGTTGATAGAATAAAAAGGACAACTAAGAGCAAGGTTTATTAGCTGTCCTGATTCTAAGATGCTGACCCTGAAGCCCTGGGAAGGCCTTGCCAGGTGCATTGCGGAACAGCAGGAGACTCATCAGGCTGTAGCTCTGGTGGTGTGACCTCCAACAGGGCATACAGACTGCTCTCCCTTTGCCTCTCTATGGAAGAAGTGCCTCAGCTGTACTTCAGACTTCATCTATCTATATTCTGCTTGTTGCTCTCCTGTGTTCTTTATTCATATTTTCTGATTTATTTGGTATTTTATCTTTACCGATCCTCAGTGTTTCCCTGGGACCCTTTTTCTTAGCTTTTGATTTCAGTCTATTACTTGATTTTTATCTCCAGTCCAAAATTCAAGATAGTATTTTCCTTCTCAGATGTACACAATCAAACACAAATGCCTGATTTCATGCATATTTCAAGTCCCTTTAAATTCACTACTACTTTCACTCTAATTTCAGTGAAACTGATGTGCAAAGTACCTGCTAAAAGTTAAGCATGCAATTGATTGCAAAAAGAGGAAATTTATCAATATGACTATTCAGTTATGTAAGAATTACTGTAATGTCTGCTCTTTTTATTTTATAATGTTCTCAAAGAAATCATTTCTTTCTGTTATCATTAATAGACTAACCACAGAAAGATTTTATCTTTCCTCATATGCTCTTCACTTCTGCTTTTTCCAGTTTATTCTTGAACATTATTTTTGCCTCTAAATGATATGCACAGGTTAGTAACATTTATCTTTTAAAGTTCTAGCCTTCAGGTTTTGTACAGAACATCAAATAGGAAGATGAAGAATGAATCCAAAATGTTTAATTCTGCTTTCCGTGCAGAGGATTCAGGAAATTGGCAAAAAATAATTGCAGGGGGTTTTATTTTATGCTTCAAGTGAATAAGCCTGACTTTGTGATGTTTGTACTCTTCTTTTCCTGTATAAAGACCAAGTGACTGAAAATACTGGATGGATTGATGGGGATTTATTTGCAGTAGTATGAGTCTAGTTGTGTTTTTTGAATGTGAATGCGATCTCATTGGCAGGGTTTGCACACAGATGTGTGGCATTAACACAGTGGATAATTGGATATTGCAAATGAATTATCTGAATGTGGTGACTAACAGGATAATGTCCCTAGCTGATGTATTCAACACTCCTTTAACATCAAGATTTAAAAAAAAAATTATGAGAATAAATATGCTTCTTTACATTTGTTTTTTAAATCAATAACAGACTAAATTTTCATAATGTAATTGACTGTATTTATGTGTGCGCATATATTCTTACATGTGGAATATATTCTCATGGCAATATGCATATGTGTGTAGAGAGACATGTGGTCACACTATCTATACTCTGTTTTGGTAGATATATAATATACATATATATATTTTTAAAATAAAAGATTCTACCAGAGAGTCTCAGCACATTAAGAAACAGGCTGATTGAATGTCACAATGACAAAGAAACTCCTGTTACATCTTTTAGACTTATGAGGACAATGTTTAGATAAATAAAAAAGCCAAAAAAGAGATGCAGCCATTAGGGACATTGTGCACCATCAGAGATACAGATCAGTCAGGGAAGATGCACTGATCTTACCAGTTAAAATCTAAACATGATCTTTTTCTTTCACATTTTAAATATTTGTTAACTTTATTTTTGTTCAGTCTTATTATATAGTGGTCTGTCTCCATCAATACTGTCCTTCGTTTCATACAAAACTACATTTTCAATTTTTATGGAAAAATACTGATGTCTGCTGTATTTGGTATTTTTCCAAGCTTTATTTTCTTCCCGGTTAAAATTAAATGTAAATATCATGGTGATTTATCCTTTTAGGTCCTACTGAAAACTAAATAATTTTCTTCTCTAAGTCTTTATTGGTAGAGTAATATTAATTTTATTCCCTAAATGAGCCAAAGTTTCCAAAATCATTATTAACATCTAGAAAAATGGTTAAAACATATTATAGCATTATTCATATAGTGTGCCCTGCATCTTGTTTCTTCTTTGTCTAATGTGCCTTCAATGATTATTTCTTGTTATCATCTGAGGGATGGATGATTTAGGTGTCAGATATCCTACAACACTTTTAATATTTTGTTATTAAAATTTGATATTAGCTCTGGAATCAATTTGCTGTTTATCACTGTAGTTAAAAAATTGCTCGGGTTTCACTGTCCAAATGTAAAGTTACATTTCTTGTCACTATTACTGTCAACTGAATTAATTTTTTTTTTTCCTGAAGTATATGATTGTGCTGCTGCCACCTTAAAATATAGACATTCTGGGTAAAACTTAAAATGTATTTCCCTATAATACTTTTTTTAAAAGTAGCTACACAGCACAATCAGTGATTTCATTTCAAGCATCAGAGTTTAGTTTATTTAAGCCAGAAAATAAATTATATGTTATATTTATATATTATAAATTGGTCGTCTCTTGTTTGTGCTTTTAATGTAATTTTGGGTGGCTCTTTAGGGTGGAATTTTAGATCGTAACCATGTCATCTTCAATATCAAATTAAATTCTCCTACACTTTTTAATGGATTAAAATAGTATTTTACAAAAGTGCTTTTCAAGTTTGCTTGCTAGGCTATGCTTCAAATAAAAATTCAGAAAAAGAGATAACTTGCATTTCTATCATCTTGAAAATTATGCACAATACTGGGCATAAAGGTCACAACATTTTTAACTATTTGAATTCATAAGATGTTCAAAGCAGACTAAATCCATCAAAGGACTCGCTTCTGGCTGACTTATGTACACCAGATGGATGTACATGCTGTTACATTAATTTTAATGGGTTTGCCTTAAAAGGTGTGTGTTTAGGTGTGCCAAAGACCTGACATTTGTATGCAATGGGGAAAGAATAATGTTTTACTTCTGGGGTGCTGTGGTTTAACCCCAGTGATCAACCCAGCCCCACACAGCCTCTCATCCACTCCCACACCAGCAGGACCAGGGAGAGAATCAGGAGGGTAAAAGCTGGAAAACCCTTGGGTTGAGATAAGGACAGTTTAATAGGGAAAGCAAAAACTGCACACAGAACCACAGCAAAACAAGGAATTGATTCAGTTCTCCCCATGGCAGGCAGGTGTCCAGCCATTCCCAGGAGGGCAAGGCTCCATCACACATAACAGTGACTGGGGAAGACAAACCCCATCACTCCAAACCTCCCCCTCTCCTCCTCCTTTCCCCCAGTTTATATCCTGCCCATGATGTCACAGGTCTGGACTATCCCTTTGGGCACTTGTGTCACCTGTCCTGGCTGTGTCTCCTCACAGGCACCCCTGGCCTCCTGGCCACTGTGGCCATACAGAAAGCAGAGAAGGCCTTGGCTCAGTGTGAGCCCTGCTCAGCAGTAACAAAAACATCTCTATGTTATCAACCCATGTTCAGCACAAATCCAAAACACAGCTCTACACCAGCTCCTGCAAGATTCATTCTACCCCAGCCAAACCCCCACAAGGGGGGTGGGGGGCAAGTAAGGGGAGAAGGCAGAAAGAGCAATGAAAAGCTGCCAGGCCAAAGAAGGGGGTTTTTAAGGCATGTGGGCTGTAAAAAATCATGAGAACCATCTTCTATAAGAAGCAGAACCTTCCAAAACAACTTTCCTTAGAGGTTTTTGAACACTATGTTAGTTAATAACTGACTTAAGACAACGGCTGCATCCCTACAAGTTAATGAAGGGTGTTTCTGACAGTACATGGTGCATGGTTTAAAATGAAAATTTTAGATACGACATTTAAAAATGGTCTTGCTTATTGCAGAGTGGATAAGGTTATTATGTATGTATGTTTATTGCTTACGCAGTTAGCAATTACTAATGCTGATTCCATAAATAGCCAAATTTTGTACTTCACTTTGACATGAAGGTCAAACGATTTCTTCCAAAACTAAAATAAAAACTGTAGCTGAACTTTAACCACAAAAAATATGGAATACAGGCTGCTATTGCTTCCTATTTATGACCGGGCTACAGGTAGAGCACACTGAACATTTAAAACCATGCCTGGACGCCTTTGTCCAGCCTGAGATTCATGACAACAAGCTTTGAATGTGTGTGTGAGTTACAAAGCAGCAGTTTCTGTAGGCATTCTGCTTCTCCTGTACCAACTTTCCCCACCTCTGTACTGTAAAGCCTTGGACTTTGCATTTTATTTTATGAGGAGGAGTCTCTCTTTGAGGAAAAGCACAACTAAAAGACTAAAAGAATCATTGCCATAATATAATACTTGTGAAAATACACTGAGTTTTTTAATGGACAGCATAATCTGATATATAGACATGTAAGTCTAGAATCTGATTTACACGCATTTCTGGTTTGGTTGTAGACTTTGGTTTTGAATATTTTTTTTCTTTTTGCCCCTCTCTTAATCTACTCTGATTTCACCATAACGTCCATGGGCAAAGAACTAGCTTTTTTTCTCTTTTTTTTTTTTTTTTTTTTTTTTTTTTGTTTTTGTTTTTGTTTTTGTTTTTGTTTTAGTTTGGTTTGGTTTGGGTTTTGAGTTTGTTTGTTTGTTTGTGTGTGGGGGGGGTCGTTTGGTTTTTGTTGTTGTTGTTGTTTTTTGGGTTTTGTCTTTGTATTTGTTATAACATTGTCCGAAGTCCTTAGATGAAGCCATAATTGTAAAATGGTAAGAAATGCCTTCTAAAACTTAATGGGAAATGAAAACATGTTTTAATCTTGGAGTGGAAAGGGGAATCAGAATTTCAGGAAGCAAAACCTAATTAGAGTGATGGAATTTCATCTTCAGTTTTATCCCTTTCATCACTAGCAAGCTTAAATACAAACTTAGATGCCACTTGATAACATGACATTAGAGCTCTGCAGTCTCAGAAACATGTAAGAGACCTGATAAATTTTCTCATATAGTACAGAAACTGCCCAATCCTTCAAAATGTGCTTAAACGGGAAAGGGAAGCAGTGTTGCATGCTGAAAGTGTCACCAGAAATGAGAACCATTAACAGAACGTCATGACACATGTTTGGGGGGAGAGATGGCAACTACAGCCACACTGCTGAGGATGATGGTGTAAAGGGAGCTCCTGAGTTCAGGAAAGGCACGTGGGGGCAAGCTGTGTCTTTGTGGAGATGAACAGGAAGGAGTATTACAGTTAGCCAAGAGGCAGCAATTTATATTATGCATCTAAGGATCCTGCAAACAGCAGCAGGATCCTCAGAGAATATATTTCTCAAACTCTGGAGAAGCTGAGTCCTTTCCTGAGACATGTATCTTCTCCATCCAAACTTTGTCAAGAGCAATCCAGGTTTTCACAGAGTAAATGACAACCAGCTACCCAGATTCCCCTGCTTATCCCCAAAAAATGAGCTGTTGTTAGCCATTAGAAGTAGTCCACAGTTCCCTGTAAAATATAGAAATGTAAAACCACAACCTTTAATGCCATCTGACTTTGGGAAATTGAGCAGCCACTTCCTAAAGCTTTGCAATTCTTTGAGAAAAATGGTGTTCCAGAAGACAGCAGTTTGGAAACACTGATGTTTGTTAGTAATATTTACTAGCCTGTAAACTACAGAAGTTCATCATGTGTCTGATCAACGTAAATATTTAAGGAAAAAATACAAAAGAACTGACTTTCAGCTCTATAGCTCTTACTTAAGGAAGTCAATAGATGGGAATAATTGGACCTGGTCCTTTATTTTTTTTTCTAGTTGATTAGTGCATTTAAGTCTGTCTAAAATAACCTTAGAAGGATGAGGCAGATTTGCTCTTTATGGTAGGAGAAAATCCAGGAAATTTTTAAACAAAAATTTTCTGTAAAGACTATTCATTTTAATCATCATAAAGAAGGGAGGAGATATTATATGCATCTTAACATGGTTCAATCAATTTCTTGTCTGATGCTAGTAAAGGCAGGATTCTAAGTCTGATTGGCAGAAGAAACCCTAGGGCTAGCCACTAAAGATGGCCATTATCATTTATTAAACAGGTGTTGAAATGAATTGGTCTTTTATCGTAATGCAGATTTACAGTGCATTAGGCAATCCATTTTTCAATTTAGTGTACTGCCTCTGATAAATTAACAGATGTCGATTGATTTTTTTTCCTTCAGTCCCCCTGTTTACACCTGACAGCCAATGCTTTATAGCTGAGCAGTTATTTGAAGTTATAAACATTATAATTAGCAATTTTTTAATTAGGCTGACAATTAACAAGAGATTTGCAAAGCTGCTAATTTGACATGTCATACTCTCCACAGTGTTTATGTTAACCACTACTTGAGTGAATTCAATTGAACAGAACTACAGTGTCTGAAAAATCAATCTCAGAAGAACCCTTTTCCCCACTTGGGTAACATTATGGCACTTGAGGCAGAGAAGTGGGACTTCAGTGAAATTTTACAATGTGACAATTCCAATACTTGAAGTTTAAACAATGTTAGCTCACAGATGCAATTAAATGTGATGTGCCAAACACATGCATGGTCTGAGCTCTTTTGCTATTGTTAGGCTTCAAGTGTTTTATTTTTTAAGGGCTAGGACCAAAAGAAAACCAACAACCATACAACTCCAATCAACAGTCTCAGCCCAGAACATAACCTTGAGCTGAACAAAGAAAAAGAAAATATGCCATTCTAGTGTCTTTGTGGTCATTGATGAAATCTGTGTAACTTTTCCAGTTGCATTCTGCATATCCCATACAAACTGGTGTAGCAGGTGAATAGAAGCATTTTAGAGATCCTGCTGAAGCAGGTGGGGTGTTCCTGGCTCTTTCCAGTAGTCTGACCTTCCTCACAGGTTGTACAAATGGCCTTCTTTCTGACTGAATTTCCTGTGTGAGCGTCACCCATGGGATGTTACTGCCACTCCTGGCACACAGAAGGCTGGGTGGATGCAAGGCATTGACAAGGTTGGAGTGCTCAGCAAGAGAGAAAGGGCTCTGGGTATAGGAGACAGCTGCTTAGAAGTTGCCTGCCAACACCAGGGTGAAGATAAATTCGTGGGGCACCCTAAGAAAACATGTTTCTGGTTGATTTGGGTTGAAAGGATGTGTTCTTAGGTAATTTCTGTGAAGATATTTAATCATATGCACTTTGTAAAAGAGACAAGGCTAGCTTTTAAATGCAAATGGACCTGATTTTGACTTGAGAAAGCCCTCTGCCTCAAAGAACATGAGTATTTTTTTCTCTATCATAGGCATTTTCTTGGTTTTATTTCATGGGGGTTTTTTGCTTCGTCATGCACTTTCATCAGATACTTGCTTCCTTTGTATTCTGTTTCTGAATTGTCTCATTCTTTCCACTGATAGATCATCTGGTGGAAGAACCAGGAGCCCTTTACAACACAGTAACAATAAAAAGAAAGAAAAAAAAATGCATGTTCTTGCCTACTGTTTAAAAATCTCCTTTAATCCTGTGCAGCTATCCAAACACACCCCTTTCCATGTGAACCTTTCTTCTCTGAGGTCCTCACTTGTAATGGAGGCAAAACACATCCCCAGCTTGGTGAGGTACCAGGAGGAAACACAATGTGCAAAAAGCACCCCTCTCTTAAATAGTCACACCCTGCAGGCTTCCCCCAAGAGCTCGAAAAATCTAGACACAAAGTTATTGAAATCTTTCATTCTAGTGATACCTCTACTTCTACATATCTGTGATTTTAGTCTCTTTCTGAACTCATCTGCTTTCCTAAAAGGTGCAAGAGAATGAATGAGGTGAGGGACTTACTCAGAATTCACTCCATTACAATAGTAATGTAAAGAAAATGGCTTATTTAAGGGGTGGTCTCAATCAAAGTCTCAGGAGTTGATGGTGGCATGGTATTGCAATAATTTCATTTGAATGGTGAAGAATTTTACTACCTAGTAGTTTTGGATGAAGTCACTAAATAACTGGTCCTTGGCTGATACAGGTTGTCACAGGATCTGCCTCTAGAATATCCTAGTTTCTCACAGAGTTGATGATTGAATTTTTTTATTGCCTTTTAGTGACTAAATAGACACAGTTTTGGGTTCATAACGCAATATGTTTTAAAACTTGTAAGTGTAAATACTGTTTCTTTCTGGAGCAATTAGGCAGTGTCTTAACCAAACGAGTTATAATTAAATATGAGAAGCTGTGATGCTAGCATCTTACTATTTTCGAGTTCAAACAGTCCTAATTAGTTACATGAATAATACAGTGCTTGAGATGAGGTATATTGAAGAGTGTGTCTAATACTTGTTTGATGTAAAAGCCTTGTTGCTCATTTCAAACAGTCAAGGAGTGCTACTAATGGGTGAAGTATCCAATTTGTTTCCTGTGGTACCAACACCCACCCCCAAAGCAGCAATTCTCCTCTGAGAATGAGTCAAAAAAGGTATTTAATCATGACTAGCATTCACTGCAGAACTCATCTTCCTTACGCTGATTGGGCAGGAATGAGAGAATGTTCTGGATTGTGAAGATGTCCTTGGGAAACGAAAAATCAAGGAGAATCCAAGAAATGAATAGGCAGGGCCTTTCCAGGGAAATTTTTGAAATTGAAGAAGAGAGGGGAAGAAGCAGTTTAAAAGTAAAGATTTCTAGGTAAGTTACATCAGGTCACAAATGAGTGAAGAGGAAAAAAAGTAATTTCAGGAAAAAGTATAGAGTGGGGAGGGCTAAAGGCAAAGGGTGCTTATTGATGTGGGAGAAATAAGTTCTAGGAAGTAATTACAAAAAAAAAAAAGAGAAGCAGTTTTTGCTGTGTGCCAACATGGGATGTGAGATCACTATTTGAGATCTGGAGGCAGTGTAGGGTGCTGCAAAGGTGGTACCCTGGCACCCACAGCCTCCAGCCCATCAGGGCAGCCAACCCCTATGGTCAGGGTGAAGCTGCACATCTTCAGGGAGAACAAATCTTGGTGGTCAAGTTCAGTAAAATGATGCTTTAGGAGAGGTGTGGGAAGGAGTTTAACTCCTCAAAGCAAATTGGCTGTTGCCATTATAACCTTTTAAAACCTTTGCTAGTGTCAGGAAGGCCCCATCCCATTAGGAAAAAAGTAGACAAAGGGGGCACTCTGTTAATGAATATGCCAGAAAAAAGACTTGATAAAAACTGTAATTGAGAAAACTATTTATTTTGAGCTGTTTATTTAAGCACAGGAGGATTCCTAATGGAGCCATCAGACCTCACTCATTGGCTAATAGTTTAATTAGGCCCATCTGGTGGAGGCTGTGGAGAGAACTGTCCCAGCTCTCATATTGGCAGAGAGGTAATTTGTCATCCCGTGGCCCAGTGACTGGCACGGGAGCATCTCTAAAGCCAAACAGAAGCTCAGCAATCTGTCTCACATGAGAATAGCTGAGAGCTATTGGAGGCATTTGTGTGGTTCACCTTGGCACACAGAGGAGAAATGAGACTGTTGCACAGTATCCTTCAGATAACCTCGGCAGAGGAATTCAGGCAGAGCCCCTGAAAGCCAAGTCAATCTTGCCACTGTCAGCCAACCCAAATATAGGGAAGAGATTTTTCCTCTTCTTTTTCTCAACATCCCCTCTTCCATGTCATCCTAATAAAACAATAGGGTAAGAATGTTTTCTGTTAGTTTCTGTTTAGGGCCATGTATACTTCAGATACAAATTCCACTCCTACTATGTCGAGAAAAGAAAGAATTTCCCTTTTGGATAGGAGGAACTTGCTGATTTTAAGAAATCCTAGTTCTACAAAAGGCTGTCCAGTGATGGAGCTGCAAATAAAGAAAAGCACTGCAGAGACTTCCTACAGCTGTAACCAGTCTGTAAGGTAAGTTGATAAAATTATGGGTTAATTCAGCCAGCAAAGGAGAAGAATTCAGAATGCTAACAGTTACTGCCTTAAAAGCTGAAATCAGTGTTTTCTTCTCAGTCTGATGTTACTGTTGATTTTAGTGTTATAAGATGTTAAAACCACCACTTTAGGAGTAATATTTGAGAAAGCATGGGACAAGATGGCAACAAAAGTTGTATCTCGCTGTGCCTATCCACTAGTATTCATGTGGCACTTAATCTAGTACAACCCACTGCCTATTCCAAAACCCCAAAACCACTTAATACATCAAATATTATACCAGCTCTTTTTTTTACAAGCTAATATCTGGTGCTCTCCTGCTGACCTATAATCCCTCTCCAAGCTCTGGGTATCTGTGGCTGACACTGCCATCAGACTGGTAGGAGTGGCATAGACTGATGTTCCCTCCCCCAGAAACTTCAGTTTAAAGCTCTGTTCACCACCTGGGCATGCCCAAGACCTGAGATGCTTTTCCCATCACCTTTGCTTAGACCAGTTTTCTCAAAGCAAGTCCCATGGTCTCTGGAGCCAAATCCCTGGCTGTGGCATCAGTCCTGTAACCATGTGCTGGGTCACCAGGTTTGACTGGCCCTTTCAAACCCTTTTCCTTTGACGAGGAGGACTGATGAAAAGTTACCAGGGCTCCAGAGTCCGTTACTATCGCTCTGTGGACTCAGTAATCCTTCTTGATGCTCCCCAAATGTGCTGGCTGTATCAGCCCACATGAAACAACTGCAGTGGATGACAGTGGATGGTGTGAGGCTTGGTAGTTTCAGGGTGGCATTCCTGGTACAAACCTCAGGTAAGGAATGTACCTCTCTAGAGAGTCTGTCAGGGCAGCAGATGGGTGCCTCTAATCACTAACTGCCTTTTCTTAGTTGTGCTAATTGTTCATTATTCAGCTCCAGCATCTCTCCTGATGTGACAGGTCTTGACACTTGCAGAGTCAATAGCACTTGCAGAGTCTGAGTAGCCTCAGAGGAGGCATCATAGCCTAAAAAAATCTTTACGTCAGTAAATCACTAAGCTTTGTGTATGTCAGGTGTCTACCTATACCTTAAGAAGCTAAAAATTGAGACAATACAGAGATTGAAAGGAACTGCTATTTAAGAACTGAAAGCAGCTGAAGTGATTGTTCAAAGTAATGACATGGGCAAACAGTCCATTGTGATCTCTTAATATTAAAAATTGTGAGTATCTTTAAATCACTTTTCTGTGTCTGGTGGTATACACCATCATTTTCTCAGTGTATTTTTTTTTTATGGTATGAGTTTTATATGGAGTAAGAGCACTTTGCAGAGTCAAAGTGCTGCGTTTGAATACCATAAATTGAGCTTGAGCATCCTAATCTAGTGAAAGGTGTTCTTGCCCATGATAAGAGATTGGACTAGATGATCTTTGAAGGTTCCTTCCAACTCAGACCATTCCATAACTCTGTGAAATGGGGCTTTGCTGTTCTTCTCACCTTGTCTGGGTATGCATGTCGTTTCAGATGCACAGACATGCGTTCATAGTTCATGGATGCTAATTTCTGTGTATAATTCTTACAATCGATAGACACATTTTAAAATTCACAAGTGAGTTTAAAGAGTCTCAGTCTCTAGGTTCAAACCTAGGAATTAATGCAGTTCACAAAAATTCTGCCAGTCTAGTTGCCCCTTTAATTAATTTTGCTTGGTGTGCAAGTACAAGCATCATTAGTTTGTATCATTTTTAGCAACATCCCGAAAGAATCAGCAAGTCAGTTTTGTGCTCAGCCTGATAAACTGTCAGACAATTTTGCCAGCAAAGCTAACTCACACCGTGCAAATATTTACCAAGAGATTATCTATTCTTAAAACAAAGTCACTAATCCAGGTTGTCTCTTCCAGACATAATTCCCAACATGTATAGAGAGTGAGCTAAAAGCATAGTAACAAAAATGTTTTGCAATGTAAGAGCATTGTGATCATCTGCTGCTTTCAGCCAAATCTTTTCTGAAAGCTCGTTGTGTTTCTGGCTGCTTTGTGAATTCTGCTATGTTTACAAAAGTGACAGAGGCAGTGGGTAAAGTGGAAATATTTTTCAGGTTTTATCTGCACTTGACTAGTATTAAGTGGTATTTTTGACTCCTGCTGATCAGATTTCTCCTCACTCGTCTGTCTCACTTGTCAACACCATGTGGAACAAGTGACAGTCTTGTTCCTGTTCCTCAAGTGTCTAAATATGAATTTGTCTTGGTACTTCTATGATACAAACACTTCATAATAAATAAAATGCTGCTAAAACTGCTCAGCCTTACTGCTACTGAAAAAGGAGTGCCTCATGTAGTTTGCAAACTTGGAACAGAATCGATCTGCCATCATTTTTTTGCTGGTAAAGATGACACATAGAAAAGAGGCCAGGAAGGTGAGAGCAGCCTGAAGCTATGGCATGGAGCTCCATGAACCACAACAGCCACATCCAGCTGGATGGTGCAAGAGTGGATTTCCCAGGAGGGGTTTTCCATGGGAACTGCAACTTGGAGTGAAAGAAGAGGCAAGCAGGGCACATGCCTAAGACACAGAACAGCCTGGCTGCCCAAAAAAGTGGGCAATAAAGCAACTGCTCTAACAGACAATGAAAAGCAAAAATGGCAGCAGAACAATAGATTGCTTTACTGTAACCCAGAGCAATGTGCTGGATTACTTCAGGGCACCCCACAGCAGATTAAAAGGATATTTTTCTTATGAAGAATGAGAATAAAGGTATCAAAAGTTTCTTCACTCTTTTATGTTAGAAAAAGGCAATCCAACTGGAAAAGGCTCAAGCTATCAATTTATCTTTGTGGGAGACTGTGTGGTTATTTATCTTTTTTAATTATGCTTCAAAAGCAAGATGGTGCTGCAATAAATAACATTAGGCAACAATAAAGGGAACAGAGAGTTGCTTGTAACATGTTCTACTCACCCTCTTCATTTTAACCTCCATAAAAGTGTGGGGTTTTCCATGTCTGAGGTATTCAAGATGGGGATGTTTCTGGAAGCATGTGAAACACAGCTGTGTGCTGATTAAGGGGATACAGGAGATGGCAGGATTACATTAGTATGATGCATGTGCTGCTACTCAGGGGCCAGCCAGCTCCCAAATTTAGTGCCAGATACACACACACGGTTGCACCTGAGCACATCTAAAAATGTGGCACTTTGACCAAAGCCTGAGCGGAGTCTATTAGCATGTGTGTACTAGTGAAGAAAAAGAAAAGAACAAACAAAAAATCAGAAAAAAAAAAACCAAAACAAAACAAAAAAAAAAACCCCAACATAAAATTCCTGCATGAACATTGGGAAAGCACTGATACTTCTTTTAAAAGAATTCAGGTAACTTTGAAGGATTGTTTTCACTTTTAACTCTAAAGGTGCCATCTAGGAAGGGCATGTGAGCGTCAGCATTTGTATTGGTCCGTATTTTCTGTGTGTGAAAATATTTTCAGAAATAATAACTTTTACAGAGCCTCCTTTGAGAGGTTTTCACTTAGGACCCTTATGAAGAAATTTGCTTTCCAGAAGGTCGAGTGAATGGCATCTATGTGAAGCTTTCATCTTTCTTAATGTTTGACACAGCTTGGGCAGTCAAATTCACTGCTCTTTAGTGTTGTTTAGTATTTGAGAGCAAATTAAAGGGAATTAGTTAAGACTTTTTCTTGTACAACTTGGGCCCTAAAGCTTTTTTGTAATCATGCTGGCAGTAATGTAACAATTTATCTTACAGACAAGTCTAACAGCAATGTCATAATTTCAAAAGCCAAACAGTCTTTCATATTTCTTTCAGCAGGAGAGAACTGTTGGGATTTTCATGTATGTTTTGCCTTTGTAAAAATAGAAGTTGGAGTGTGAAACATAGATCATTCTTCACACTCATTAGCATTTTAATGGCTTCTCAATTGTTAACAGATTTGATATAGCTACTAGAAAGATAAGACTGGGTTGTGATTTACGTCTATGCTTTCCAATCCAGTAGTAGTCAGTTATAATACATTTTACTAAATGTAATGTCAGGTCTCTGAAATAAATTTTCAACCCATTTAAAAAAATAATAAAGACAATGATAAAGCAAAATGCAAGTATGCCCCTCCAATATGTTTGAAATAGCCATAGTTCTGATTTGTTATTTTTGAAGAGCACAAAAAAAAATTCCCAACAAAAAAAAATTAGTTATATAATTTGAAAATCAGAGTTGGTGTATTCTGCACAATGTAACCTTATAGATTAATAGCATGAAGCAACATAAGCATTCACAGCAGAATGATTTGCAGAACTTCTAATAGAGAGAAGTTGTTCGAGGGCTCATTTTTTGCTGTATTTTCAATGTATGAGTCTATGTTTTTATCGAGAACATTATGGCTTATTGAATCACAAACTCCCTTCTGCACATGTAGGCTGTAGCTGTTACAATTTGCACACATTTTAACTTCTCAGAAGCTATCAGCTCCAAAAAAGACTGTCAAACCCAAGGGCACCATGGCATTATATTTAGAAATATTCTTAGTGTCAGGAATGATTTGAGCTATCCAAATTAAACTACAGAGCACAAATACATAGAGCTTGGCTAACTGACTCTTACCATCTGAACACAGTCTGCTGTAGCCCATGAGTCATTCATGGCATGTCCCTCTTCCTTTCCCACCCCTAAAGACAGGGCTGAACCAAACCCTGAATTTAATACAGATTCAAACCCTGAATTTAATACAGATTTTTAGGATCTAAGCACTGTCAGTGTGTATTTGGCATGGTGTGAATCCTTTGGAGTCAAGTACTCTTTGCCCAGTAGCTACATGTCCTTAGCATCAGAGGAAGCCAGAACACAGAACATCACCAGGATCACCTGAAGGTCCAGCAAAAGGTGTTTGTGTGGCAGGAGCATCATTACTGACGTGGCTGAAGCAGAGTGAGGACTAATGAATAAACGAAAGACTCTGTTCAGAGGAGTCATTCTATCAACCAAATATATGAATTAACATTTTGGATTGGGGTTTTTTCCATTTAGAATTTTCCATTCTCTCTGCCATCTCCTTCTAGGCATCTGTCCATAGAGAGTATTGATGTGGAAATAGACACCACTGGCATTTTTCCATAGGATGTTAATTTACTAATGATTCTGTTATCTCGGATTTTATCTGTATTGGCTCTGTTACAGCCTAGAAAGTCTCCAGCAGAAGTTGAACAAAACTCCTGCCTACATGGTTTATTTATTTCAACAGTGGACTTGTAATACAGAACATAAAAACTTTCAGTATTACTGTCTATGGTGGACTTTCTGTATCAAGGCAGAGTATTTGAATTTTAAGGTGTGCTGCTTCAGTGTATCGTGACTTTTGGTGGTCTGGAGGGAAAACTGCAAGTTTTGACTGCTGTTTTTGAAAGAAAGATAGTAATCTGAAAGGTTCACTTTCATGACCTGTCTAGTAGGTTGATGATCTAGTGGCTCTTCTGGGTGTAAAGATCTGCTAGTCTGCCTCCAACTAAGAGGGTGACCTGAATGCATTAAATATTTCAATATTGACTGCAACTGTCTGAAGACAGCTTTTATGTACTCAAAAAACTTTCTGGACTTCCAGATCATCAGGCTGGCAAGGGGGCAGGAGCTGCTGGTGACAGAAGTGAGGGTGCTGGAGCAGTGGAGAACTGGGGAAGAGGGCAAGAAATGAGCCAGGCAGTTTTTCTTAGGGCTTAGCTTGAGGTGATATTTGCACAGTGCTGTTAGTAAGGCCTTGAATGCACTTTTCATCACATGGTGTGTTAGATCTCTTCCTGTCAGAAAGTTAGACTCTAAAAATGTAAAATGTCTGTTGCAGAGATTTCCAGCTGCCAACAAAAGGCTTACTTTCATGAGGAAAATAATTTAAAATGCTTCTGAGTCATTGTGAAAAATAGAGGCCATGACTGTGTCTGCAAAATCCCATTGAGTCGAGACACCAAAGACAAGAAAAATTGCATTCATACCACTGTGATCATCATCTGTCCATTCAGCACAGTGCTCTCCAGGAAAAGACAAAGCTGGAGTGACAGCCCCAGGAGCATCCTGTGCCTTTCTGTGTCACTGCTCCGCTGACCTGTGGCACCGCTCGGGAGTGGGCGGGCACAGGAGGGTGAGAAAGGAGATGGTGTTTCTTTTTTCCTCCTCTCTTCCCCTCATCCCTGAAGTCTTGATGCAAACTTGTGGTGATAGATGCAGGTGGCTAAAAATAATGTGGGTTTTCTAGCAAGTGAATAATTTTCTGCTGTAAGCAGGATGCCAAGGATAGCAAAAACCTGATGGTAATGGCAGGTGAGATACAATGATGGAGTGCAGCTTCCAGCCCACTAAATCAGTGGCAGGCTACTTGGCACATTTGCCAATGATGCTGCAGCCAGAGAAAAGCCCTGGGGAAACTCTTCCCTGCATTTAAAAATTATACTTGAGATAAACTTGTTTTATCCTAAGAGTTTGATAATTTATCCTCACAGCATGGGAACCCTGCAGTAACAAGTGATAGTTCTTGTTATATTACTTGTTGCAGCTTCTGCATCCTGGATTTTCAGATTCTCTGCTTCTAGCTTAGAAAATACCACATATATCTCTGCACAAGTGTAATTGTCTTCAGGCATGAAAGTTTAAAAATTACACTGAGTGCTGGACAGAATCTAGGAAGAGGCTGTCATGATCTGTTCAGGATTTTCCTGTTTGTATCTCTCATACCACCAGCACTTATATCTGGAAGTTATTTTATATAATTACAGCAGATGGGACAGTTCTTTTGTACAGGCTTGTGCTATGATTTTTGAATGAGTAGGAAATCCTCTATAAAGATTTACATTTTGAGACTGCTGAATATAAATCCCATTATTATTTAATGTTCTAATGTCATACTGACTATTGCTGGGAGGAGTTTTCATCATCTGAAATGAAATCCTGATCTTTTGAAGTCAAATGGTAAAATTGCTGTTGACTTCAGGAGGACAGATTTGACTCCAAAGCAGTGGGTATTTTTATCAAGTCAACCTCATAATGGAGTTGCCTCAGAGAGTCTGCTTAAACTCCAGGAAGATGTGACTGAAATAAAGCAGGTGCCTTCCTAATTGGAAAGTGGGGGAGGTTTTACAAGAAGTATTTAGTGCTAAATAAGGAATAGAATTGTTTCCCGGGGGAGCTTGAAATACTTGTAAAACTTTTATAGCCTCCTATTTCTTTGCCTCTCGTTCCCACTCCCAGATGTCCCATTTCATGTCCCATTTCATGTCCCATTTCATGTATCCTCACCAGGCTTGCCACCCTGGGAACCATGGAGGGAGGAGCTGGGAAGCTTCTGCTGTTTGAGGGGTGGTGTCAGTGATGCTGCTCATGGCGGGCAAAGAGGCAGCACAGAGCAGGGTGTCTTGTCCCTCCTGTGTCCAGTGTTATTAACTGTAAGCATAATGGGGTGTGAATTGCATCCCTACTGCACCAATATGATCTAAGAGCTAAACATTTTCTACTCAGCATTTTGTTTGTCCACCATTGCAAGAAAATCACATTTTGGAGGATGCTTAGATCCTGTCCTCTGGATAACGAATGGAGTCTACAGCCACACACTCCTCATTATGCAGATAGTTCAGACAAATCTCCCTTCCCTCCATTTCCCTATTAAAATGTGCTTAGTGAACAAAAGACCTGGTGCCACTGCAAGGACTAGTGTTAGATTGTTCACATCATTAGTTGAGATGAAATTGCAATTATGCCATCTGCATTTGGTTGCACTTCATTCAAACCTTGTCATTGCCTTTGCCAAACTCAACATTTTCTGGGGTGTTTCTTTGAACACCATTTATCTGTGTTTCCAGACTATTCAAAGACGCCTCACTGCCTGCAGTGGCTGCATTTAATTTCCTTTACTTACACATTGCTGATTTGCTGGGTCTTTATGTCAGATTTCCCGTTCCACATTATTAGTATTTAAACTTGCACCTTTTTAAAATCGGATGATAAATTAACCTCACATTGCTCTTTTTCCAAGCATTATTCACTTGCTAGAAACCATGGAAATCAGCTAATTTTCTCTCATGCCTGACACTGGCAACCAGATACAGAAACCAACTTAATCAGCTGGCAGAGTTCACCATCCAGTGGTTGGCCCTGCTGGGCTCACGTGGGACTCAGAGCAGAAGCCCTGTGATCCCCTGGCAGCAGACTGGTGATAGGGATAGCTCTCCAAGGGAAACATGTCCTGTGCTAGAGAGCTGAGCTGCTGTGAGCTGGAAGCAGCTCTTCCCACCTCTGTCCCTGCCATGGAATGTGGTGCCTCACACACCGAGGCAAAGTCCTGCCAGAGGGACTTATATCCCTCCAACAGCCTGCTTGGTGTGCAGTGGGACGTTTCCAGCCATGCCTCCAGTTTTATGTTAATGGTTTTGTTTGGTGACAGTCACCTGTCAAGGGAGTCACTCTCCCTGCCCCAGCTGCATTTAGCAGTGCTGGTGACATCTCCCCACTGCCGTGTTCTGTCTCAGGTGCCCTCTCAGGATGGGTGAAGGTTGCCAAGCACACCTGCCAGCCTGCTCTGTGCCTCGTCTCAATTCCCACTCATCTGAGGGAGTTGAGGACAGGTCACGAGTGATAATCTTTTGGCTGCTAGAGGCGGCTCTGGTGCCCAGTGATGAGGCAGCTAGGTCATCCTCTCCCCCTGCTCATCTTCCTTGTTTCTGATGTCCTTGCAGGGACAGCTAAGAGGCTCGGGGAGAGGATGCTGGGATGCTGCTATAGGGAGAAAGAGGCACAGAACCAGACCTTTGGTTTTTATTTAAATGGGCTACAGAGCTAGCTGCGTCTTTCCCCTGTCTTCCAGAATAATTTGAGGGCAGCCTGTGACACGTTCTGCATCATTTCTGTCATCAGAAGTAGAAGTTCTGATTGTTACTGCATCCAGGGTAAGGTTATGGCCATGGCAGATTAGTAATAACACATAGCACAGATCATTAAATTTGCATAAAATTGCACAGGGAGGACCACACAAAGTGGCTGCTTCAAACAAGATACATTAGAGATAAGAAAAGTAGTCCAATTTATCTGCATGCAGGAATTAGTTCCTCTGATTTTCTAAGTCTTTCATTTGTTTCCTTATTAGAGGGCTATCCATTCAGTAGAAGGACTTTATTTTCTGTATATTTTAAGGCTCTGTGTGTTGTGGAGGCTTAAGGAATAGCAGCAATCATACAACAACAAAAAGTTACAACGTGTCATGTGCACAGTGTACAACAAAAATGTTTTATTAAAGGGAAATAAAAGATGATCAGAGTTAAATTACTGACCTGGGTCTCAGGAAAACTGAAAAATTCCCTGAAGTCATTCCTCCTCAGCATTTTCAGTTTCCCTAAAATACTGCCCTAAATATCTAAACTGTAACCTTTGTGTACTGTCTTATGGCATATATATTCTCAGTGCTTAGTTTGGCCAGCTGCAGTATTTTACAGGGTTCCTAGATGCTACTAAAATTTAAATTACAAATCAGTAACCTTGCAATATTTCCTATCGCATTCACCGAAGATCATCCTACTGAGGTTTGGAATGGTGTTGATCAGACAAGGCTTTAAATGTCTGCTTAAAGCATCAGAGACAAAACTCACCAATTCATGTGGTTTTAAATAAAATGTATTCATTTCATTAAATAAAATTACAGGTATTTGTAATTAAGAAAATAAAGCTCATTTGTAAAAGGTAGCCAGCATCTGTCTGCATTTAGATTTTAAGTGCAAGGAGCACTTAGAAGATGAGTACAGGACCCTAAGATGCAGTTTATTACAGCTTTTGTGTAGATCACTATTAAATTTGCTTGTTAATTTGGATATATCTGAACAGCATTACTACTGGTTTTACATGAATGTTTTGCCGACACGAATACTTAGAAAATGACAATATTTTCCAAAATGTTGGACTTCTTTTTATTTTCTAAGGGAAAAATGCGTATTTTAAGCTGCTTTCCTCAGTTGCAATAGAGTGCATCATTCTTGCCATTAAAATGTTTTAGAAATCTGTTCATTTTTTTATATTTAATTTCAAATTTAACATAGTCCTTTGAGGATGGTAGTGCCAGCTAATGAGACTTGTGAAGAGAGTCTTCTAGTGTCTCAAAGTGCCCGTATGGCCAGGAGTGGAAAGCAAGATTCCTTTATTCTGTTTATGACCTGACTCCAAATGATCTACACTGTTGGAGAGAAGGTAATTTAATGGCCATTATTGCTATACAATCCTGCATCTTCTTTGAAGCTGCCAGCTGGAAAACCAGCTCCAGTCGTGTGTGTTCATTTGAAACCTTTGCTGAGCTTTTTATCAAAGCATGACACAGAGATGATTCCTAAACAGCTTCCCTTTCTCACACACCCAAATTAACCATTTTCTCCTCATCTAACCAAAGGCAGAGATGCTTTGAGGTCCAGGCATATGTAGTAACTGTGGAAACATGCCATAAAGAAAAGGAGCATACTGATTAGATTACTGAGGCACTTTGAAAGGATTTGCTCCCCTTATAAAGTGTGCAACATGGCTGGCAAATTAATTCACTTGTAAAATAAATTATTTAGGCTAATAAATCATTAACTTCACATTTTAGTGAAGTGTCTCATGAAGAAGCAGAAACATGGAAATTTGATGCATTTACAAAAGCACATGACAATGCTCAGGTTGTTTGTGAGGTGGTGGGTTTGGCTCCTCCTGTGCTGAAGTCAGAGGAGCAGATTCTCAGCTGTGGGGTCGATGTGCTCTACAGGTGTCCTCCAGCCCAGTTCCTTTGTCTGCTGGCCTTGGTACCTGATACATGGGCACATCACTCACAACTTGGCTGCAGGGGGGTTGGACTACTTGTAAAGCTTTTACAGGCTGCAAGGGAATTTGGTATCTGAAATAATTTCTTTGTGGAAGGACACAGGGGAATATTTTGTGACCCTGTGCTTTTTTATAAACGGAGTCTTCCCTGTTTAATCTGCCTGCCCTTCCCTGCTTCTCAGTTATGATAGGCACGATGCTAATTTTGTTTGCTTGGAGCTATTTCTCTTGAATAATGTTGTGTGTTCTGCTGTGGTTCCTTTGCTCCTTTAGGTCAGCAGTGGCCAGGTACACTTAGAACATGGTTCTTGATGGCTTGGTGTCAGGAAATACAGGAATTTTTTGTCAGTAGGAGAAAAAAAAAAAAAAAAACTAAGAAAGACTGTGTAATAGATTAACTGCATGTTTTGCAGGGAACACATACAATCCTAACTACACCCCAACAAAATCCATCCAGTGCCCGAGAGAGTCAGAAAGTCACCGATGCCCAGGGATGAACCAGCTGGCAAGGAGGTTAGAAAAGATGACAAGATCAGTAAGAGGGAAATATAGACTTTGCCAGTTTCTGGATTTCTGATTTAATCTGTAAGTTAAAAAGGCAGAAGAAACTGAAACAATGTGAAAATTAAGGAAAGGATCCTCACAGATCCTGTTACTGTTCTCTTGGGCTTCTTTTTCACCTGAATGAGGGCACACAGGCCTTTATAGAGGTGGAATCCATGCAGAAATCACCTTCCAGGTAATGCAGCAAAATCAGTTATAACCTTGGCTCATTTGTTGATGGCTTCAGAGAGTAAATAAGTGTCAGGAAGTCAGAGAACTCTTCTGTCATTGTGAAAGTCAGAGGAAGAAGGCATCTCCATGGATTTGGACTTCAATTTCAAATCACCTTGAACATTAGCAAAGCTCTACTGGATGTGCTCTTTCTTTATCATACTGAAGTCTACTATTAATAGCAGTTGTACATACACTTCAAGGAAGATTGTCTCTTCATATGAAATCCTAGAAGAGATGGGGCTGACTTCCAAATTAATAAATAGAAGAAGGAGGGGCAGAAAAATCTTATAACTGATCCATGAAAGTGGAGTGAATTCTGGAATCCTTATAAACAGCTTTAAATATTTGACAGAAATTTTCATTAATTTATGTATTCCTGCTGGGCAAAGAGATTATGGAACAAATTTCAATAGAAACATCACAGAACAGTAGCCACCTTCGTGTGCATGGCATTGGTATGCAAGTGTTGGTTATAAAGCAATGTTAAAAAAGAAGTAAGAGATGGCCAGGTAAAACAAGAATAAAAAGAATGCACTTAGGATGCTTTGAAAAGAAAGCAGATATCAGGACAGCATGTGTCCTGCCATGACTACACACCAAACTCTGCATGAAAACTCTGTGCATCACTTGGAAATCATACACAGGAAACTCCTGTGTCAGTTTTTAAGTATACTTGTCAGTAACCTATGAGAAGTTGCTTTCATAGGAAGCCCAAATATTTAGGCTGCAATATGAGATCACCTCACTGGGACAGCTGAGCTGTCCTGAACACACAGTTTGGCACTCAAATGTTCTGCACCCAAACTGCACTATGAGATCAGGGCAGCACTGCAGACTGTAAGGGTGTTGTTGTCTTCAATCCACATTTTCAAGACAGCTTTGTCATTCTTTGAGTTCTAAAAGGAAGCATTTCTTACCTAAGCAGTGCATTTTAGTATTGTGTAGGAGCACAGGGTGCTGGTCTGTTACCTTGTAGGAAAGTGGCTCTACCCCTGACTTAAATCCTGAACTCCTGAAGTTGCTGTCCTGTTGATACTCTAAATGAAAAACCAAGTGTTGCTTGATGTGTCAAGTAAACTTCACATAGAATTGCTGTCTGCATCCACATCATTTCTGAGGACCATTGTAGTGGTCCCTGAGCTCTGGCTGCTGTATTGGAGGTTCCTGGACTGATGGAGTCCACAAGCATCAGAGAAAGGGAAGCACCAGCTTTGTGAAAATGTGAGGGAGTGTATGTGGAGGTTTAAGTTTGCTTATAAACCTTAAGCCAATCTGTCCTCTTTACAAAATTGATCTGCTTAAATTACTGGGAGAAAGAAAAATGAGAATACCATTAAAATAAGATCCTGTAGTCGGATAACAAGTCTACTGCATTTCAGAAATGTGTTCGATTCAGTTAATGAGCAGTGGGTGCTAAAGAAATGTTTAAACCATCTTTCAAGGATTTAAATGAAAATTGGCTCCTACAAATACCAAATGGTTTACTTAAATGCATCCAACTGTGACAAAGAAGTAGTAAATAGAAGAAGGAATAAATCGGAAGGAATTAAAATGTATTTGTTTTGAGAAGAGACTACTGATTTCCGTGAAAAGCCATATCAGGTTGGATAAAAGTGGTGAATATTTGCTCATTTCTTTAAACCATATTTTTTCCATATATCAGTATCAGTTCCACCGTTAATGAAACAAATTCAATTAAATAGGTTCAGCAAAACCATATCAATTAGAAAAATTAAGCTGGCAACAGTAATGGTAACACCTAAGTCTTTGATGCAAAAAGAATAATCCCATTGAAACTGATAAAATAAGTGCAGAATTAATCCCAGGTACAGGATGAATATAAATGAATGGAGGAGATATCCTGGATGTACAGTTTGTGTGTGTTTCTATTATATAATATATAACTGTGAGCAGCAATTAAACATGGAGTTGAGCATGGCTGAAACTGTTAATAAATGTGTAACTGCTCTTTAACAAATCCAGCTAGAAGGTGCAAGATTTTAGATATCTAGGATCATGAAAAAGAAAAAAAAAGAAGGGAGATCAAGACACGTTGTTTCTTTTATGTAGTTTTATACATGTGCATAGCTTTCAGTGCATTAGGAAGTGGATTTATGTGTGACAATAGAGACATAACTGAAGTATATTACAGAATAAAAGATTTAATACAGAGAGGAGCTGATCTTCTGTGTGACCTTCCTGTTCTTTGTCCTCTTCCAGGCAGGAGCAGCCACAGCTGTGAATGAGGCAAGGGCACCCTGAGTAGTGCTCTGAGCAAACAGGTGCCATCCTGTCACTGCCTGAGCCTGGCTTGCTCCAGTTGTGTTTCCTTGGGCACACGAAGGCTCAAATTTTGAAGCACTATTTTGAAGTGATTATTATTAGGTGTGTTCATATTTTATTGTTTTATTAGAAGCTCATTATTACAGTAGTACATTAGATTCAAAGTAAAGTCCAGGCAGCACACAAACTTGTGGGAATTGTGCTCTCAAATTCAGGAAACCCCATGTTCATTTGTACATGGAGGTAGTTCAAAAAACTGGTGGGTAATGTGATTAAATTTGCTCCTCCAAATTTGTTCTCATTCCTCCAAACTCAGCTCCATCATTCTGGAGCACTCCACTACTCAGAAGCTTCCAATCCCAATTCTCTCTTTGGTGGAGTTTTTGCAATGGGATTTGTAATTAGCAAAGAAAAGTAAAGGGAATGCATTTTTCTCAAGCTGAGGAGCATTCCTGTTTTGTTTTAATTTCCATGTGTGGGATCATTTCTTTAGGATCAAGACATTCTTACTTTGACAGGTCTTTGTCTTGTCTTAGTGGAGTTGTAAAGTGCTTTTTTGTGTTTGGAACCATTTCCTCCCTCAAAAAAAAAAAACAAACAAAAACCAAAAAACAAAACAAAACAAAAACCCTAACAAACAAACAAACAAACAATTCCCCACCAACAAATTTAAAAAAATCTGGTTTATCTGCCCATATTTTTAGCATACTTCCTATGCTGGGATTTTACTCATTGAGGCCAATGTATTTATTCATCAGGAGATGAAACTGTCAGAGATGCAAAGAAAGTTAGGAGCAATAGTTTCCTCTAGTGTGCCACTATGGTCTAGGTCTACAATTTTACCCCAGGTGTGGAGTAGGTCATAGGTTGTGCTTTGTAATAAACATTCTTCTGCTGCCACATCCCTTTTCCATGGCTTAGCAACTCCTTGCTTCCACAGTAATAAAATAGCTCAGCAGATATTAGTGAAGTGCAAGTACATTTGAAACAGAGTCCCTTCATATACCAGAAGAAATGTTGGTCTGTTCTGTAGCATCTTTTCCAGATGGCTACACAGAATGCACTGCTGGTTTTGTTCACTAATGATTTTATAATGTATTTTAATCTGACACAACAATTGCCTAGATCATTCTTACAGATATATTTCTTAAAAGGCAAATAAATATATCTAGAAGTACCACATCATTGAAATGTAATTGGAGGAAGCCACAGGCTTCCTACCTGCATTAATCAACTGTTGATGAGCTTAATTAATCTCTCAGATCTAAATGGAGGAAGAGAAATGAGAGCTATTTGCTTGAAAGACTTTGACTAGCAGGCTTTGAAAACATAAAAGCTGTCTTGTTTACAGGTAGAGAGAGATGTGTAATGGTTGGTATCTTGCATAAGACTGTTCATCTCTGTGAAAGAAAAACACTCCAACCCTAGTGAATGGGTTTAGTTCCAAACATACTTTCTCTCACAAGACAGACTTTGCTTTAAGCTCTACTGTGTTATACCATAGAAACATAGAATCATAAAATTTCTTGGGTTAGAGGGGACCTTAAAGATCCCTGAAGATCCCTCAAAGATTCCAACTCTCCTGCTGTGGACAGGGGCACTTTTCACTGGACCAGGTTGCTCAGAGCTCCCCTGCTCTAACTTGGCCTTGAAGGCTTCCAGGGATGGGACATCCACAACTTCTCTGGGCAGCCTGTTCCAATACTCACCACCCTCTCAGTACTGACAGTATTTTTTCCTAATTCCTAATCTAAACCTCCTTTCATCCTGAGACCATCCTCCCTTGTCCTGTCACTACAATGCTCTTGTAAAAAGTCCCTCTCCAGCTTTTTCAGACTCCCTTCAGGTACTGGAAGGCCACAATTAAATTACCCCAAAGCCTTCTCCTCTCTGGGCTGAACAATCCCAATTCTCTCAGCCTTTCCTTGTAGGAGAGGGGCTCCATCCCTCTGGTCATCTCAGTGGCCTCCTCCAGACTCGCACCAGCAGCTCCCTGTCCTTGCTGTGCTGGATCCCAGAGCTGGGTGCAGTGCTCCAGGTGGGGTGTCACCAGAGCAGAGCAGAGGGACAGGATCATCTCCTTTGATCTGCTGGCCACACTGCTTTTGCTACAGCTCAGGATGTGGTTCAAGGTCTGTCACTAATACATAACTCTTCATTATTTCCTAGGAGAGTAAATGTCTACTTTTTATTAATATTTTATCAAATTTATAGGGGCTAAGGGAGCTAAAATAGTAACAGGATGCCGAACTACAATCTCCTTTTAGGTTGCTGCATTTTCCAAAACATCTAATAGATTTCTGACAGGAATTTATGCTTTAGGTGTAAGGCAAATGTGCTTCTTTCCATAACTTTTTACATTTCTCTTATATTTGTTTATGGGTAAATCTTCCCCAACACTGTTATACAGTTGCAGTCTCAAATTTAGGAAGGGAGCTTTGTCCTCTGCATTTTCTTCCTGACAGAGTTGGTAGCTTCCTCGTGCTAGCAGGTGCATGAAAATTAATTCCAGGGGAAGAATTATTTTGTCCAGTCTGACCAGTCCATGATGAACTGTTAGATCCCATTGACTCTGCTGAGCTCTGTAATGTGTGCTCAGGCAATATATGCTTTCCAGCAAGGCCTCTACGGTTGCTTGGAAGTGACACAAAGACAGAAACCCCACCACTTCCTTTAATAATTTTTCCAGTGGTTAGTCAGCCTCACTGTTGCAAATTTGTGCTTTATTCCTAATTAGAACTTGTCTGGCATCAATTTCCAGCCAGTGGTGATGCTCAGCACAGAGGTGGATGCCTCTTAGGTCTCTCACTCTTTCTGTCACAAAATTGATTTTTCATGAATATCATAAAGTAAGGCTGAAATTAGCCCAGCAAAGCAATAAGAGACATGTTAGATCAAGAAGTCTTCCTGCATGATATGAAGGTAATTTTTTATCCTATTTATTCTAATATTCTATTGAGCTTTGCAGCAAGTTAGTGGATACTCTTTAACCGTGACTTCCTCTGAGGCAGCACATTGTTGATGCTAATACTGAGAAAATATATTAATCATTTGGCCTCTGGCACACTCTGCTTTCGGTCTCTCCCAGGCTCATTCTCCCATTTCTCAACAGGATGGTAATCGACATGCAATTTCTCTGTATCACTGATGGCTCAGACATGCATAATCCAGATCTCTGTTCCACAAATGTGGGCTTGTGAAACCGGTGCCTCTGGATGGCTTTAGGCTCCTCTGCATGTAGGTACACATCTCTTATATGTGTAATCTCATTGTGCAGGCACAGGGATGCAGATGCAGATGCTCTCAGGCACTACATTCAGTTTAGATAATAGCGTTAGCTGATAGCAGTTGATTTACAAGGTCTCTTGATGTTTTCATTAAGTGGATCATTTATGCACTTTATTTATTTTTAAATGTTTGCAGTTTAGGTCTAGTTGCAGCTCTTTCCATATGGAGCTGACTGGAGTTTTATAGTTCAGAATCCAAGGAATAAAAATGAAGCACAAGGTTCATCAGTTGGGACAGTAATTTGGTAATTAATGGTACTCAGTGCCTTCCTGTACACCTGAAAAATCTAAACTGACTGAAAGTCTCTAAAGTCTTTTTCTGGAGAGAGGCCAGAGGGGCTGTAAATTTGATCATGACAGATTTCCTGGTCCAGGATGCAGTTTGTAGTCAGAAGGATCTATTGATAGCATGCCAGAATAAGCAAGCTCCAGAAAGTCAGATTTTGTGCATCCTTCATATTCCAGCATTGGTTCTTCCAGCTCTCCCACACCTAATGTATGTATTTCAGCAATCTCAGTGTGGAGTCTGTTTCTTTCAGCTATTGGATCTGTTCCACTTGGTTTAAATAAAGGTCCTAACTCTGGAAATGTTGGCATGTCAGAAATTTCTTTAATTCTGAATCAGAAGAGAGCATATTTCAATGTTTGTGCAGATCAGAATTAAAGAAAAATCTTGTTTTGGAAAATTTCAGGAGAAGCAGATTTTAAAGTATTAAAAATATAATTCTCTCTTTTTTAGATTCTTTCTATTATTAGCACTGTTACCTAAATTTAATCTTGCTTTTAATTATCAGAGATAATTACTGATACAGATTACTACAGGGCATAGCATCCTATTACTGTTGCTGCACATAGCACTGCAATCCTGCCTGTTTTCCCCTTGACTGCACCATGGATAAAACTTTAAAGGCTGACCATTACAAACATAAGGACATCAGCAGAAAAAATATGCTGGGTGTTTTTTGATAATGTTAGCTTTGAAGTAATAGCATAAAAGAGAGTGCACACCTTATATTAGCTTTTTTTCTCCTTTGGTCCCACAGTATTTTCTGTCCTATAAAAAGATCATGAGTTCCATGTTCATCACCATAATAATAAAAAAATAATGTGGGGTGGGGTGAGTTGGGTTTTTTTCCAAGTTACAAGGGATATGCTAGCAGAAACTTGATTAAAATATTCATTGCACAAAACTGGGAATGAGAGTGCCACCCTTTTACTCTTCTCACTTTCCTTATGTGCCAGAAGGTATTGCTGTATGTGTGGGTTGATGAAAAAACAGAAGAGTTTTAGTGAAGTCTAGATAGGATGCCAAATGCCAGTGCTCTCTTAGAAGCCCAGTTGTGATCAGGGATCGCTTATCCAGTCTCAAATAAAGCAAACATTAATGAAAGTATGTTTGTCTCTCCTCTGCTAAAATGCTACTTATTGATTTCTTTCCTGTGCTGTTACAGTAGCAAAATTTGAAATGTTTTGAAAACATCCCTTAGAGCCACACAGCAATAATTAACAGCATAGCAAGTGCTGAGCAGCAAGGAGCTGATAATGACAGAGTCTAATGTCGACTGAATGCAATTAATCATTGATACTACCCATAGAGCTTTGGATTTATACTCTGCTGTTACAAAGCATTGATGAGGTCCCCTCTCGATCTTTCACAATGTATGTATTAATGGTAACTCTTCAACATAAGCAGAAGAAAGCAGAAGGAATGCTTTGAGACTTGCACTTCCTAATATGTTTGCTATCACCGTGTTATGCAGTTAGTGGCTGCTATTCTCCAAGGAAGGCAGTATCATGGAGGAGCAGGAGCAGTTCATCCCTCTAATCTTTCCAGCAGACAAGACAACCTGCAATATATAGGCAGTCCCAAATTGGCCAGTAAGTGCCAGTGTAAAATACAGGATACCTGTACACAACTTAAAAACAACCTTTCTTTGTACAGTTTTGCTTAGGTTAAGCAATGATTAGGGCTGTATGCATAGCAGTGACTTTGTAATTTGTATTAAATTCTTTCTTTTCCTTCTCTGTTTTTTCTGCCCTCATGCTGCACTTGATCAGTCCACACTAATGACTGTTGTTTGGCATTTGACAAGTGACTAGTCTCTTAACCCTGAAGGGAGTTCAGAGCAAGTGAAAGGGCACAGGAGTTTGTCATGCTGGGGCACACTTTCAGTCCAAAACTCTTCATGGATGGTCCTGAAACTCTCCATGGATGAGCAAAGAGGATCTCAATATTTAGAACTGTATCTCTTCAAACTCAATTCAAACACAACTCACAGTCCTTCTGCTCAAGAAAGGTAACAAATGAAATGGTGACTTTTAAACTGAAGGGTGCTAGGTATGCATTCCTAGACCACCCATATCTCCTGTATACAAAAGTCTGCTTTAACTTGAAGATTAAATGCAAACAAGATAATAGGTCAAAAAGATGAGTAATGATTGTTGACATGGATAGAAGGGTTTTTCAAGACTGACTTTGAAGCTGGGCTCTCAAAACTCCTCTGGTCATGAAGACACAGCATCAGAGCCCTTTCTTATTGCTGCCTCTACTTTTTAGAGTTCACAGTAAGCCTGTGATGCATGAACATGAAAAGTTACCTAAAGTGAAGGCTTAATTGGATTCCATACCTGACCTGATACAGCAGCAAAAAGTGAAAACCTGCACTGAAGTGTGGAGGGTTTTATTTATTAATTTATCAATTTTAGAGCACATGAAATGAGTGTACTTAAACTGAAAAGGATGTAAATTTCTGTGGTTTAGGCAAAAAAAAGTATTAAACTGAGGGAATGGAAAGGAAAATTCTCATGTGCCCAGAATTCCTCAGGTGAATTTCCTGAAAACTGAAGCGTATGATATGAACAGTTGTTTTCAGTAGGATATTATATTATATGCAAATTTTGTCTAACTTTCTGAGGAAACTCCTACCTCCTGAAGCAATTTCATAAGAAAAGTTGAGAAAACAAAGCAAGAAATAAGATTTACAATATTTCTTTCTAAAGAATGCTTGGCTTGTTTTTTTCATTGTCATTTCTCTTTCAAGCCATTCCTCCATAGTGCTTTGGAGAGTGATAGATAGCCATTGCTCTCCTAATGCCTTGCTTTAAGTGAAATGTGATTCCCTTGTGCCTGATTTTCACAGCTAAATAGAAAAATGCAAATTTCTGGAAATTCAATTTTCAGACAAGACATAAAACTTCAGAGCATGGGTGGTAATTACAGAGCCTACATAACTTTGCACAGAAGTAGAAAGTCCTTATGCCAATTTCTTAATCATCTTGTATTCGTGATTTTTCAGCAGTCCTTCATATTCCAGTGAGGTTTTTTTAATAACATCTTTCTGAACAAAATGGTCTTTTTTTGCAAACATGAAACAATGGAAATAATTTGTTGGGAAAGTACCATATGACAATAAACAAGCAGAATAAAAACCAACAAAGTAGAGAAGACTGAAATGGCCATCTATTGAAATATAGTTTTCACAGAAAAATACTTTGAAAATCCCCGGCGCCCCCATAAGTAAATTAATAAGCAGCAAAACCAATAGAAGTCAGCCAAACAATTAATCAAAGTGTTTTGAATAAAGGGAAAATTTAATTAGGCACGGGTTTTTTTTTTTTCCAAGGATGGTATTTGTCATGTGTCATTCTAGTCTAATTAAATTAGAAGACATCTTTAATGCCAAAGACACCTATAAGGGGAAATTATCATTTTCCTTCCTGTCACCTATCATTTTCTGTCTTCTTTAGATTTTTTTCCATGGATTCAGTGTAGCACTCCTGAAAACAAGAGGGCTAGCCATACTTTTTTTCTCCTATGCATATCTTCTTGATTTTACTCTTTACTGGATTGAAATCTATTAGTTTTGTCACTGGTATTAGTGGAAGCATTAATGAGAGGTTTTGTCAGATCAAATGTCTGTCTATCTAACATGACCATAGGATTCATATTTTCCCTTTGTTTGCATATCAAAAGGCTGAAGATAGAACTGCTTGTTCAAGACAAGGAGTTGTGAAGTATCAGTGCCATACGAGTTACATCACCTGGGTTTTTTTCTGATACTCATATATTATCAGCACTTACTTCACTTGTCCCAATCAGAGAGCAAATGCCAGACAAGCACTGGAATTCTGCATCTTTTACCATTGTCCTTCTCTGAGAGTGGCTGCCATGAGTCTGAATTAATGACTCCATATGTGTGTTATGTTCATGATGGACATTTAGTCTTCCAGGTATAATTTCCTGTAAAGAAAAGTAATTTTATTTCCAGCTGAATAGGCACTCTATCATACTACCCAAATCAAACAAAGTTATTATTTGGCTTTTTGCCAAGTCGTACAGTATAAAAGGTCATATTTTTAATAGCTTTGTGCTCCATGGTAATCAAATTTGTAAGCCTGGAGAAATAAACAACTTGAATATTTCAGAGTTCTCTGTGCACATTTAACCATTGCTGTTCTGTTCATATGGCTCCCTCCTATATTGGCTTTGTATGGTAAGGTAAAACCTCCTATTCATACCAGCAGGACTAGCTGATTTGAACTATTTGTTGCTAAACTCCAGTTTTGGGGACTAAACCAAGAGGTTTAACTCTTTACCAGGAATCTGCTGACAGGCAAACAGGGTTTCATTAGTGTAAACCTGGGTGCATGGAAGCGTTAATAACTTGCTCGAATCAACAATAATTAGAAAGAACACCTGCTTTTAAAAGTCATTTTTCTTCCGGTTGACTGGGCATTGCATTTGTGGGAAACGGATGATGATTACATGCAAATGAAATTTCTAAGGTTTCCTTGTATTTTATTTTTAAAAGTAATCATGCCCTGTTGTGCATCAAGAATAATCCAGCTCAGTTACTGTTCAACACCTGTATGTCAAAAAAAAAAAAAAAAAAAAAGCTGTGAATCTTTGAAAAGTCCAGAGAAAAACAGAAAATTTTGCATCAGCGCTCAGTTATTTATCTTCTTAAACATTAGATTAACCTGAGGTTTTTATAATAGCGTTTGTTATGAATTGGCTTGGAGTCAAGGTACAATCTGACTGGTGAGAGGAAGTGAATTATTAACCTGTAACACAAGGGCTGGGAATTGAGGCTGCCAGACAGGACTGTTAGTGCGATGTGTATTGATGGCTTCTTGATGGTGAGCTTTTTGTCTGTCTCAGAGTAGCTGAGGCTAGTTGCAATAGCCACACTGCTCTGGTAATGATACCTTTCTTGGTCAATGCTTTCATTGACCTTTTTCAGTTTCTTTCCTGAATTTTACCTTGCTTTCAAGTTTGGTGGTCAGAAGTTGAAGTCTACAACCTTTGGCCACATTTCTTGACCTCTAGAGTAAGGCAAGACTCAGTCCTCACCGTTACTTTAAATAGCATCTCTTGCATTGAAGTGCTAAAAATAGTACTAAATACCATTTAGGATTTACTCAGAAAGCCTAAGTCGTATTGTCATGGAGACAGAAATCTTGTTCACCTGTTACAGATTTCATTGCTACAGTGCATTGCGAGAACTGCAATTTGTGTTTTGCCTACACAGCATTCACTACAAAATTTGAATTCAAGTTGCCTAAAAGAGTTAATTTCAACTGCATTGTTACACCACATGATGTAACTCCCTTGTTCAAAGTGAAAGAGGTCTTCATTGGATTTAGCTTAATTCCTTTTGGAGATGTCCATATCGAATTGTGATGCATTGTAATTGGTCAGCTCCTTTGTTATAAATGATAAGAAGCCAATTTTAAATAACAGAATTTATTTAGCAAATTTAAAAAAAACAACCACAAATTAAAAAGCCATAATAAATTCGGACAACATTGATCGAATGCTGGGTGGGCAGAGTGACAGTAACAAGGGTACCATCCAACCTCAGCCACACACACTGGGTCTCAGTGCATGGTTTTTATACAGTTTATTAACCCTGAGGCTAAGTCTATTGAAAGTCCAGATATTCATGTATCTCTTTATTTCCAAGAGAGGTCTTGAAAGGGGTTCCCTTAAGTATGAAAAGACAATTCAGGAGTTTTCCTGGATCTCGTCTTTGGGGTGCTGATTTGATCATCCTCCGGATCCCCCATCAAGATTGATATCAGATGTCGAGCAGCTGAAGTGGAGGCCCAGCCCTGAATGGGCCATCTCCAGTCCGGCCATGTCATTTCTGTTGCAAATGTTGTGGTTTCACAGCTTGCACCACAGGTCTTGGAATCTCAGAGATGCCTTGGAGTAGCTTTTTAATAGACCAAATCTTTGATACACGAATTTATCCATTACATTTACCACATCCTTTAACTGGTCAGCTTTAAAAGCTCCTCCAGTGTAACTTTCCTGAGTATTGCTGGGACTGTTCTGTGTCTAGAACAGGTTCTCTGATAAAAAGCCTCGCTATGCCTAACCTGTTCTTTAATGAATTTAGAGAAGCAGCTACGTGTTTTACCTCCGTTGAACAGTGACTGAGATTCATGGTGAAGTGTTGTAGCACTCAGGACTCAGCTCAGAGTGACAGACATTTCTGTCTGCTCCAGCATGGTCCAGACTCTCCTGCAATTGTTTCACACTGCAGCAAAGCCAAACCAGCGGCGCTGGCTGCTCGCTCCCAGCACAGCTCTGTCAGCTCTGAGAGCCATGGCCAAGGGGCCCTGCTTTGCATTTAGAGTAAGTAGGTCACAGAAGAAGGGGCTTTTGTGAGGTGAGCCTGCATAACTTAGAAAATCACCATTTGTAGAGAATTAAACGGATGCTCCTATCTTTGAGAAAGGTTCTTTGGAAACAGCTGTGCATTGAGAAACGGGGAAAAAGTAGTGCATTTTGGTTCTTACTCCTTTTTCTTAGCTGTCCACTTTGTAGCCATCTTTTTTTCCAATCAATGTTTTTTCTTCTGTACTGAAGCTTCTCAAAAACAATACTTTTGGTTCAGAGGTATCTTTCCCTTTCTTTGAAATTAAATAATTAAAAAATTCCTTTGTCAACTTATTCTAATCTACATTTTAGTTTCAACTAATTATCCACAAGTAACTTGCATCATCACATAGAGAATAGGATTTAACTGAACAGCAGTATCAGCAGATCTTTGATATTTGAAATAAGGCATCACAAAAATTTAACACCTATGATTCATGAACATAATAACATTTAAAGTCCTGTGACTTCTTGTTGCCATGTTCTTAACAAGATCACCATAATTTTGGTGCTGACTAGGTACTGAGCTTCAAAAATCATTCTCCTGACATACAGTTACAAATATTTAAAAGACAGGTTTTTTTTTTTCCTGTAATAAATTTAAACTTGCATAACTTTGTTCCAACAAGATATACTAGATGGAAATCTTTGAAGAGGTAAGTACTATTTTCATTAAGGGTAATTTGCCTTCTGATGCTAACAGAATGAATTAAATCTCTGAGTGAAGATTTTAATTGACACAAGGCTGATTTTAAATACTTCCTCTGTTTCATAGGGAAGGCTCCAGGCTGTGACTGCTCTGCGGGCAGCGTGGTTGTGTACAGTCAAACAAACAGCCCGTGACACTGACACATCACTCGTGTGCCAGCCCCATTCTGGATGAGGTGATTGATTGCAGTCCCCTTTCAAGGGATGCTGTGGATAGACACAGTGTGGCTGCAGCCAGGCAATTAAAAAAAATTAAAATTAGAAAAATAGCTTCAAAAATTTCCCCTTTTAAGAAGTGTAGACAGTGACTTACTGGTCAAACTCTGTCAGAATGATCAACACTTGATACACCCATCCTTGGGAGCAAATTTTGTGAAGACAGTGTTCGGATACTTTACATTTCCATATGTTTTGCTGTTTCTCTCCAAAGATGTTTGTGGATCTGTTCCTTACTGGCCCATGTACCAAAATGTTACATGATGCTACTGCCTTCCCCCCTTGGCTTCTCCTTGGACTGGAGATATATACATATTAAACACTGAGGATAAATCCATTTCTACTGTATGTGACACAACTGCATTAACAGTTTCTCTGAACAGAAGAGATGGTGCTGTCAAGTGTCAGGCAAACCTGTTCCTGCCCCCCCCAAGCACTGGGGGCAGAGGTTACAGCACCAAGCAGCTGTGCAGTTCGTTGTTTGCCTGTAAAAGTCTGATGTACTGTATGATACTGCAAGTGATATGTATCTAAACCAAAAGAGAAATCACTTTGTGTTACCTTCATTGCAATCATTTGTATGGCTAAAGAAATAAGTAGTTCCCTTAAGACTTCAGTGTGTAACTTTGGGCAGCCCCTGTAGGCATTTTGTAAGGGTACAGGCTCCAGAGCAGTCAAAAAATGAGTGTGATACCTGATGAAGGAACTGTCATACTCTGAATTAAAACGTTTCCACGAAAAAAGGAAGATATTAATTGTGCTCTCATCCAAAACCAAAGTCTAATGTTGTTGTGAATGTGCTTCTAATTGTTTGGATCACAAGGTGTTGCTGGTACAACAGCTATCTGGGAAGGAAATATTTGTGTTTAAAGGTATCTGAGAAATACAGTCACACAACGGAAAGGTAGAACAAAGAGATGGCTGGGTAGCAAGGGATAGGGCAAGGTTTCTTTTGCTTGGTTTCCCATCCTTTTCTACTTAAACATTTGTGTTGAAAGAGAGAGACAGCAAATGGTTAACAGCCAAAGACAAAACCCACTGTGACTGTCAGGTCTCTGTGCAATCATCAGCAGAACTAGCTATTCTAGCCAATTTAATAGCTTGAAAATGAACTCATTAGTGGTCTTTTATCAGTGGAAAAAAGTCTATTAAATCCGGATGTGTGAAGAAGCAGTACGGAGGCTCATTTCCATCCCACTTGTGACCTGAACAAATCAGAGAAATGCTTTTCAAGGAACAGGGTCAGGCTTGACTGCAATAAGATATTTTCTACGCACAGCACCCAACTTGTATCTTTCCTTCAAGTTTCTGATGCAGTTAATTTTAATTTACAGTCTATTTGTCACTCCCCACATCTCTCCCTCTCACCTCCTTCCCAGTACCACTGTCATCCATAAACATGTGGGCTGTTTATACTTTATAAAGAGAAAATGTACTACACTCTGTTGGATTCTTCGATAAACCTGCCCTCTGACAGCTCTGGACTAAGTAAAGATTCAGATCCTCATCTGGAAGGTAAAGACTGCAGTGGAGTGATGCTGATTTAAGTCAGTTTGTGATCTAGCCAGAGCTGTGGGCAGAGGCAAAACATGGTGTAGCCTTCTTCCTGCCCCTTTGGAGAGGAGAAAACCAAGTGTGAAGTGTATGAGATTACTTCCCCCAAAAGAGGCAAAAGCACTGTTTCTGTCAGGATAGTGACATTGTTCTGGAATTGTCTCAAAATTATCTGTGACAAGCTTTTCTACAGTGCTTGCTTCTGGCATGGTGCACGATGTTAAGTGGCCTAAGGAATTTGAGACTGAAGAACACATTTCCCTCAGAAGGTGGAATATCTGTGGGATAATGATAACAGTCCACAATGAGTTTTAAACCTTTAGCCTCTTGAGGAGACAAGCATTTAAGGACTGTCATTGGCAGAAATATTCAAAAACCGTCTCTCGTGATGAACAAGTTAATTATCTTTATAGGACTAAATCTAAAGGCAACTGCTTCAAATACTTCTGAAAGACTGCATTTCCTCAAGGAGTGATACTGTTGTTCCTGGGGAGCTGTAGCTTTCCCTACATACATAGTGGAATAGCACTGTCTTCAGTGCTCTGTGGGAAAGGCTTTTATTTCACTTTTTCCTTGCAACTATTTGGTCAAAAGTTAAACTCATAATGGAATTAATTTATTTTTTGATTTAATTCCAGACATTTTATGCACATGTATTTAAACTTACATTACTTAATAATATAGTAGGATTACTTAATGGCCTCTCATCCTGCCCTGAAACATAACCCTATTATTCCAGTCTTAACTCTCTTATGAATAGAAAATCCCAGCTATGATAAATTCCTTTAAAATGATGCTGGGATTTTACAGTGAGTCTGTGGGCTAGTTTGAGACCACCAAACTCATTTACTGCTGTCTGTTAAGCCAAGCATGAATCACAGATCTCTGGGGTGGAAATTCGCTTTATTAACCCCCTGGGTCACCCAGCTACCAAGGCAACGGCTTTCTGCAATGAGTAACTCCATAACTAAAGCATCAGCCACATGCAACCCAAATCCCTTGATTAGAACAGGGGCTGGTAAACCTCAAACCAGGCACATAAATACTTTCCAGAAGTTTGTTTAGCTCTTAGCAGAAGCTGTTCTCCTTCACTTGGTTTGAAAGGAACAAAATTGAAAATTGTTTCCCAGCCTGCTTTGCCAGCCCAGAGCCTGCCTGATAACTTGATTCACATCTCAGCCTCACAGCACTCTGCAACAATTCTCCTGTCATTGCCTTGTGTGCTCCTTCTTGCATGCCCTGGTCCTGGGGGATGCCCATCAGTCCAGGATATCTGGCCATGTTATTAGCTTGTCTTGTAGATGCTGAGAGAGAGCCTATCATGCATTTTATTGTGTATCAGAAGATGAGACACAGGGGATGTTTTATCCCATGCAGTCCAAACTTAAATAAATTTGGAATTAAGACTAAGTATTTATTTAATGTTTTTAGATAAGCAGAAATCTCCTTTACCTAGGAAAAATGTTCCACCCGGTTAGGACTTTTAAAGTCAGGCTTAATTGCTCAAGCTTTCTCAAAGGCATAGAAAAGATCATAGAATTACAAGAATATGGTAGCCAGGAAAATTTTGTTGAACAGATAACTTCCTGTCTGATTTAAGGTGTTAAGATTTGTGTCCTTGTGCAGCAGTAGATGTCCTGCAACACAGGCAGAGCACCCTTGGACAGGTACCATTATTACAGAGCATTGCTCAATCTGCTTTCTCACTGAAGCTTTTGACATGCTGTAAATTTGTTTGCAAAATTCCACTGTGCTTTACTTAGCACATCTATAGACCAGCAGCCGTGTGCATTTGTTGGTGAGAAGTAATTTTATGTTATCTGTACCCCCAATTTTATGTTTCAGAGTCTTTCTCCACACATCACTGGGAATGTTAAATTCTCACAAAGCAAGGGGAGAGAGCCATTTAAATAACATGCATACAGATAACATGCTGGCTTTTATTCTTTGTTCTCAAAAGTATGTACTGTACAAGAAAGGAACATGGTCACCTATCCCCTTACTGGAGAAACTGTCATTTCTAATTCATTTTCACAGGGTGCTTAAGATGCCTTGAGCAAACTAAAATAGGTTTAAAGGAAAATTAATCTAGTTTGACTGGAGAAAACTAGTAATTTTTCTGGAAGTGTAACACATTTGTTAAAGAAGGAGGTTGTGCTGCTTCATGCAGGACTCTTAACAAAATCTTTTTCCACGCTTTCCCCTCCCTGTGGTGCAGGATTGACAGGGCAGGCAGCACCAAGCACCATCCAAGCCACAGTGATGGGCTGGATGCTCCTGGTGCTCATTTTGGATCTGGACTGGCTGGGGCCATGCAGGGTGACAGTGATGTCCTTGCCCACTGTTGTCAGGGTCACCTGGGCCACCCAGCCCAGTGGTGGCAGGGCAGGGCCTCCAGCTTTGGCTGCCTCCCAGCAATCAAACTGGGAGAAAGGAAGGAGCAAAACTCTGGTCCTGAGAGGGAGGAGCAGTCTGGCAGGGTGGCCACCGCAGGGAGGCAGAACTGCTCAGGGCTGAGCTTCCCATGCTGATTCCACAGGACATCACCTGTGGACCTGCCTGAGCTGGTGTGTGGAACCTCGAAGGGCAGAGAAACTTCTCTGCCACAGAGTTGAGGAAGAGTGTGAGTGTTGGGTGAGAAAAACTTGTCAGTTCTGCCTGCTTCTCACATCTCAGGGAGCCCCATTTCTGGGTCTGTTTGTGTTGAAGGAATTTGACTTTGCTGCTCTGTGAATAGGGACCCAAAGCAGTGGTTTTTCTTAGGGCACTAGTGGAAGTACTTTGTAGAAATTAACACACTATTTTCCATTAGTCCATATCACCATTTTCCATATCACCAATTTGCTTTTTTTTTTGGAAGGGGAGAAACACAATTCTGACGTATTCTGATATGTTCTGCTCTCTGTCAGTGTGGTAGCAGTGTTCCAAAAACCAGTTTGTGGTGTGCTGTTCCTCAAATGAACAGTTTAGATTAGTTAATGGCTAACGAATCAAAGTAACAACTCTTCCTTATGTGGATGAATACTTTCAAGAATACTACAACTGCCTTTATAATGGCTGTATGATTGTATTTAATTATGTTGTATAATGGCAATATCACTATGTGTAGAGTATTTTTATCATAGAGTCATAGAATGGTTTGGTTTGGAAGGGACCTTACAGATCATCCAGTTCCAAGCCCCTTGCCATGGGCAGGGACATGTTCCACTAGAGCAGGATAATTTTTAAAAACACAAAGCATTTATAAGGGCTGATTTCTGTCCTTTGTATTCATGGAATCAATAATCATAAAGATCTCTCCCAACCTTAATGAATCTGTGTTTCTATGGAAAATATTTGGACTTCTCCCCTGAAAATGTGTCCTAGCAAAAAGTTAGGGGCACAATCAAGTTTGAAATTGCAAATGTGCCTAAAAAAACCCAACCAACCAACCAACCAACCAACCAACCAACCAACCAAATCCCAAGATGTATGATTGGGATTAAAAAAAAAAAAAAACAGAAAATTAGAAGCTCCCATGATTACTCGTGTAAAAACCTTGAGATGTTACACTGGTTGTAAATAAAGCTTTTTAGAAACAAGGTGAACAAACTTCAGTTTTTATTTATGAACTACAAAAAATATTCCAAAATTTTGTCCTGGGTCAACAAAGAAATATTATTTAGAAAATATTAAGGTAAAAACAGTTTGGGGAAAAAAAAGGAATTTATCCATATACATTTATTTTTTAAAAATCTGTATTTTGTGTATGTAGCATCTCTTAATTTTCTTTATTTCTCTGTAACATCACCCTGCCATATCTGTTATGTATACCCAGAGCTAGGCATTGCTGCGTGGGATATTTCTTCTGGTACCTCACCCTGAAAATACATTAAGTGAACCCTCACAGATGTCCATGCCAGTACTTATCCCAGTAATGTTGTCTTCTGTGCAAACATAAGTGATCTCTGTATGCTAAAATTTCTGCACTGTTACCGGTTGCACAGCACCTGTTGTGCAGGTTAGTATGTGTTACATAGCAGCAACACTAAAATGGATGTAAGTGTTACATAGCAGCAACATAAAAATGGATATTTTCTAGACAGGAGTTTTTCTGGGTTCTGATTTGAGTTCTCTAAGATAACCGTGTTGATGTGTCATAGTTTTTAGAGCATGAGGCTCTTAAAGAAACACATAGGTCATAGGCTGGCATGGTCACCCAGAAGGTCACATCCTTATATTTAGATTACTGATGCTGTATGCAACCTAGCACTATTTTGAAGTGATTATTATTAGGTGTGTTTATATTTTATTGTTTTATTAGAAGCTCATTTTTACGGTAGTACATTAGGTTCATGTACTTTAAAAATACCTTTTCTCTGTTCCTTGTTCTGCTGACCAACTGCAACTGAACTGCAGTTCAGGACATCCTTGAAAAAACATACCTTTTGTTCTGCTTTCATGGGTAGTGAGGAAAAAGAATTAGTCTGTCTGATGAGATGGGACTGAACTGTAGCAAAAATCCCCAAACAATGGTGAATTCTACCTCCTTAAAAAAAAAGTGCATCTCATTAGTCTTCTGCTGTCATTTCCTGCAGGTTATCAGCTTTAGAGAACTCCTTTGAAGTGTCATATAGCTGGTTTTAAAATAGGAAGAAATTATATTGGAACTTTTGAAGAATATTGGCATTTTTCCTTTAACAAATTAGAAGCTGAAAGGAGACAATAGAAAAAAAAAAAAAAAGTGTCTTGCCTCGCCTCCCTGCTCCATCAGAACGCTGTCCTTTAGGCAAGATGTTTCAGGGATACACTGTCTCCTGACTGTTGTGGCTTATACCATAGAGAAACACCTATGAAAAGCTGAGGACAGCAATGTTGTTACACCAGTCTGCAGACCACTGTAAGTATTTATATGGTCATGTAAAGATTCCTAAATAAATTATAATGATACTGAAAAGACGACAGTAGTATCTGATAATGACTTATATTTCTGCGACCCCAATGTCAAAATTTTCTTGTTCAGACAGATGAATTTCATGCAAGTGTTATAGACAGACAGAGAAAATATAGTAGCTGTAACTCTTGTGTTGCTCCTGTCTAATAAGACTAGGCTTTGGCAAAGTGATTGCATGATTATTTTGATTTAAAGGAAAGAAAGGTCGTATTTTTCCTGAATAGTATTGTGTCTGTGGAGGGACATATTATGTAATGCTGCCTGCATTTAAGGACCAAAAGAGTCTTAGGATAGTACTGATGTAAACTGAAGAGTGGATTTTCTGTTGCAGCCATTATTAATTGGAGTGATCACTACGGCACTGAATGTTCTCCTTATTCCTGAAAATTATTCTGACATAATTGGTTCACTCTGACTTCAGCCTACCTTTTTATAGCCACTGTGAGTCCTGGGCAGCAGAGTGTGAGAGGTGAGAGGTGAGACATACTCACAAACATGTATCACTGTACCAGAGCAATGCACAAAGCACAACAATTAAAACATCTGTGATTGACAGGAAATTGCTCAGGCACCGTTTGAGCTGCATCTTTCATCATCAGAGTCCAGCTGGTAAAAAACACACCAGGGACGACCCATCTCAGAGCTGCTGCTGCTTCTGCTGCTGCTGTTGGCCACGAACAGGGGCAAGCACAGCACAGCTTTGGGGGAACTCAGCAAGTCCTGGAGGACTGAGGCTCCAAGGTTGCTGTTTCCAAAATGATTTTTCCCATACTAGAGTGGGACACATCAGCTTTCAGCTGACTAAAAACCACTCAAGTACCTCACTTGTTCATACCTGTTGTATTTTACATTTCCATTCTGTGTTTTCCACCAGACAATGTAATGGAATCTCTCTAGAGGACTAATAAGTTTTTCCCCATGATTGGAATCCCACCACCAGTTTGTAAGGTGCAAGAACAGACGTAGTATACTTCATTTTTTTATCAGGCCTTTGTTTCATTTATTCTCTTTGTTTTTGTTCTCAGTTAATTTTTAACAAGAGTGGATTCTTTTGAACAAGCCCCTGTTCATTCATTTTAGTACTTTCATTTATCTCCTGGTGCTCACTGTGGACAGGAAGCCTAAAGATATTTCATTAATGACGCATGTGAAAATGAACCAGGTGGACAGAGAAAGTTATTAATTAATTTTCATGTTTCTTGGGTATCCTGGTTGTGCAAAAGCGTCTGGCAGATTAAGAGCTAATTTTGACCTTACACCATGCTAACTGAATGAACCTGGAAGTCAAAGTATTTAGCAGCCTCTGTAGCACACACAGCTCACACCTGTCTGCTGGGAGTTGAGAGCAACATAAGAAGCTGGGGTTTGGCTCACCAAGCACAAAGGCTCATCTGAATGGGGAATACTCACTTGCAACAGAAGAAGTGTCTGTAATCTCAGACACACAACTGTTAGCAAGCAGCTTGTCATAGTAACATTTGAACTGACCTTCTGATGTACACAGCACAGAGGAAAACTCCAGTAATACATAGTTTTAGTATAAAAGGGAATGTATACATGAGAGATATTGGTCTTGTAAATGAGAAGAGGCTGAGATTTGTGGGTACTGTTTTTACTGTGAAAAACCAGGAGTGGTCATATGGCTCCCAGCAGAGGTGTGTGGAGCTTCTGTGTCCTGGACAATGGGCATGAGGGCAGAGCCCTGCTACTCTGGACAGTCTCTCACCAGCCACTCATCAGCAGCTGAACCATTTCTTGAGCTCCACATAGTGATACCCACTGCAGGAATAACAGGGAAAAAAGAGGCCTTGGGTAAATTACTTTCGTGCAGAAATTGTCCAGCTGAAGACTGTTTGGTAGGATAGCATAAAACCAGAGCCCAGGGATTTCAGAGCGCTTTTGAGTTTTCTGTATATGAGCTTTTCTTCCTAGAGCTGCCGTGGTGCGCTTTTGCCAGGTTTCACCTGATTTATATGCCCCTTTCTGTAAGTGCTAAATGTCCTTCAGTCATTGTTAGTTCAGTTTGAGTCAAAGTCACCCACCACCAGAAGTATTCAGCTGCTGATCTCAGTCCTTGTGATCACTAATTTTTTATTATTATTATTATTATTCACTTTATCCCTTTGCCTGGATTCAGTTTCAGAAATCTTCATCTTCTGTTCCTCCCATCTTACTTCCTGAGAGACACAAAGTGTCTCAGCATCTCATTACTCTACATTATACATTACCTTTAAAGCACAGATCAGACCTGCAGATCTTCCCTTGCCTAGAAAGCTGTTCCTATTTAAAAATCTTTCTGGATACTGTTTTCTACCTCTTAAATGTAGGTAATACTCCATTTTCAATTGGTATCTAGTAGTGTATTTTATTTTCCTTAAACAAATGCTTTAGTACAGGTCTCTGTTCCCCACTTACTATGGTTTACCATTTATTGAGGTTAAATAAGCGTAGATGCTGAGATAGATGGATGGATGGATGGATAGATAGATAGATGGATAGATAGATAGATGGATAGATAGACAGATAGATAGATAGATAGATAGATAGATAGACTCTGCTTCCTACATTTAATATAATGTGTTGCCATGGTGATAAGTTCTTCTCTATCTGACAAGTAACACATAAGCCAAAGAGGGTATTGCCAAAATAGTTCAAGGATTGGAAATGTGATATTAAAACAAACTTTTTGCCACTGAGCTAGGTGCGGGAGGTTGGGGTTTTTTTGGGTTTTTGGTTTGGTTTAGTTTGTTTGTTTTTTGGTTTGTTTGGGGGGTTTTTGCTACTCATTTTGCTGTTCTATTTTACCTCTTTTCTGCTGAACCAGCTGTAACATCTCCATTCCTACCAACAAGACTGACAGGCGTGTCCTGTTGATGTCTTTCCCAGTTTTGCTCCATGAGCTGGATTGCATATTACTGAGCAATGGAACTGGCATTTGTCTCCCTTGTCTGGTGTTGTGCTCCCTCATCATCAAAGTCTGACTACTTCATCAAAGATCCATCAGTTAAAGTTTTTTTGATCCTACATCCAGCATTTCCCTGCAGCACGTGGGAAATGTACCAGCTGACAATCTCCTCTCCTTCTGGGGTTTACAGACTTGTCATTTTAGTTTGTCCTTGGTGCTTCTCCAGAACTCTTTGCCATTGTGTAACTCTACTGGATTAGAAATTTAGGGTTTTTTTTCTTATGGTTTTCTGATTTAAATAGTTAGATGCCTTGAATAATCCATTTTAAATACCCACTTGTCAGGGCAAAGCTAGACAATTTCTACCCTGTGTATGTTCAGACACACACTGAAACACCAGAATAAAAATATATCTCTTACCTTATTAACACTGTCCTGAGTGCGGCCACTTAACCCCTAACACAGCAGTGAGGGCTGTGCACTCAGAAAGAGCAGAACAAGGTCATCTCTGCAGTGGAAATGGCACCAAGAGCAGGAGTAGGGCATAGGACTTCTTCTGAGAAAGAAGAGAAAAATTGTGCTGGCCCTGAAAGCTTTCCACTGAACCTCATACTGGAAGAGACATTTTCTGAGATTATAATTAATTCATTTCTACTTTGCAAAAAGCTCCTATGCAGAGGGCTGTGCCTTACTAACCAATCACTAGCTTCCATCTTTGATGTATGCATATCAGCACAATGTGTTTCCAAAATGAACTGACTGACTTTCATGTCTGTGATGTAAATGACAGCAGTCTTAAGAAAAATTCTGGCTGACAGGAAAGGACAGGATAGAGTTTTCATAGCAAATGACAATGAGCTACTAGTTTGGGAAACCTGAAATCCTCTCCTGCCCTGCTAGGAAAATTCATTGTGTTCCTTATTGCATATTAATTTAAATTTGGAAGGCAAACAGTTACGAGTTACAGTGAAGTGGTGATCCTTTAAGTATAAATGCATATTTTTCAAATTCATCAGAAATGTTGTGCTAACAGCATTTAAATTTATAGAAAATTTGCAAACTACATTTTTGGGGGCGTTTGCTCAAAGATTGAGTGCTCCCCAATCGTATTTTTTTAATTAGCAGAATAATTTTTCGCCTCACAAAATGTTATCTTTTTCCCTAGCTTGATGGTCTAAGAAGTACGGGAAAGTTACAGCCAAATCAGTTCTCCTATTAATCTGATCTCCAACCAAACTAATTTAACCAAATAATTTTATTTCATTATTAAGTACTCCTTTAAAACGTGTCTGGTCTAAAAAAATCTAGATGTGCCTCAGGTAATCCAAATTCAAAGTAGGAAAAATGCAGCTAAGTAGCCAATGGAATTCTGAATTTCATGTATCAGCAAAATAAATTTTGGTGTTCTCCATAGCTGAGAATTCAGAGGCAAGGAGGCAAGACCAATAAGATGAGTATATGTCATGTAAATGAGAAAGATGAACATTTCTGATATTTACATTTAATAGTTCTGGATATTTTTTGTTTAAAATTAATTAGTCGCACGAAAATCTTGTGGTCAACTCTAACAGCTATTCTTGTGAGCCTTCCTTTAGTTTCTAATGTTCACATTGGGCTTCACACTGGAGCTATTAAAATTCCTGTCATTATCTTTCTTTGCCGTAATTTGGAAGAGATTTGGGGAATATCCAGTGCAACTGAGCTTCACTTCTAAAAAGAATTTGATTACTTCAGGATTTCTTGATAATGTTTGACATAAGAATTTTTAAAATAATGGCCTAACATATGTGTGGAAGATATTCTCAATTTTCTTCATTGAGCAGTGTTAATATGCCAGAATAAATCATGTTTAACCATTCCCAAATTAAAAAGTCAAGTTAGTCGACTGAAGTAACTACCTTAATGATGAAGCTGCATCTGACTATGATAGAAGGTTCTCACTTTACCATTCTTCTGCATATATTAGAAAAATTCTGTATTAGGAAACTTTTAAAAACTGTGGTTGAAACAGGCCTCATGAGGCCTTCAGTCCAACCCACAATCAAAACAAGTTTGTGGCTATCACAGGACTAGGTCAGCATGGATGTGTAACCAAGGATGTCATCATCACAGCCTTGTCCTGTCTTATTTTCCTATCACGGAGAATTTGGCTCTTTGTAAATCCCCTTCAAGTGGTCATAAGATGCTTCAAGATCACTCCTGAGCCTTCCCTTCCCCAGACCAAGCAACCTCAGGTGTCATTGTCTCATGCTCTGGGTCCTGGACCATCTGTGTGGCCCTGAGCTGGGCTCCCTCCAGGATCACTCCTGAGCAGGGGGACAGACACCTGTAAAGGTTAGCCTCCCATTGCTAAGCTTCACCAGCACCAAGTGGAGGTGGGCAGTAACAGCTGATCCTAAGACCCCAGTTCCCCAAATTCCTCTTCAGGAAGCCTTGAGTATGTTTTCTTTCGTTTGCAAATTATTTGCCACTCAATATCCATCACTGTCCTAGGTCCTCTCCAGCAGGGATGTTGCACCTTTCAGTGGTTAATCCTGCCTTGAACATTCCACTTACTGAACCCTATGGTATTCTCCAGGTTTCCCAAAGTCTGGTTTCTTCAACCTTTATCTGCTGGAGAACGAGTCAGTCACCTAATCTAAAATCATTTGCAAGGATGCAATTCTGTCTGAGTTCTACAGGAAAATATCAGGCAATCTAAGCCCCACAGCAGTCCCTGCTATATTTTTGACAAAGAAGTTGTCAAACAGTCTTCATGATACAGCACATAGCTTGATTTCTTCTTGCAGAAAGCATAATTAAAAAAAACATATAAATGACATATTCCTTGTAACCTCTTACAGTAGGGCAGAATTGTTCTTTGTATAACTCTTCTGAATTTGGACATTATTTTCCTCCTTATTTGCATGAGTAGATAATCTGTTCTTTCACAGTTTAACAATAGCAATCAATATTATGTAAAAGGTTTCATTTTTTATATCAAGAAGCCATGACTTTGAGGGAGCAGGATTGATTTTTTTGGAGCCTTGCTAGCTAATAAGTACCATAATTTTCTTCTATTTTAAAGAAATTCCCTTCCAGTCCATCTAGGTACCAAAAATCTTCAGTGAAACATTATTAGCGTTTAAGAGGAAGCACTGGGCATTTGTCAAGAGCTTTACTGCTAGAATACTGCGGGGTTTTACTTCAAATTTCTGCAGACTATGTATTTTAGTATTCACCCTGTGCTAAGAAAGTGATCTGGCAACTAATTATCTGAATAACTTCATGCCAACTCCAGTGCATATTCAGTGAATATTCAGTATATCTATTCTGAAGTGCCATAATCCAGAAAGGGACATACACAGACCAGACTGGAGCAAACACTGGGCTGGAGGAAGACACCATGCATGTACATCCCCCTGTGCTTACACTCAGCAGACTTCAGTCATGGCAAGATTCAAGCTTTTATTTTCTTTGTACTTATAAAGAAAGAAAGGGCTTGCATAATCAAAGCTCTCCTCAGGAATGCAGGTGGAGTTCAGCTTCTCTTCAGGGCATGCATATGCAGATCCAGGCTTACTTGGACAAGAAGTGGCAGCTTGGCCAGGTGCCCATTGTTAGTCACAGGAAAACTGAGACTTTCTTGCTGCCTCTGAGGTTACCATTTTTCCAGTAATATCCCAGGGGAGACTACCTCTTCCTCAGTTAATGAGAACAAATGAAGTTGCCCAATCTTTTCTGGATCTCTCATCCTGTCTCTGTCTCTCTCTTACACACTCGTGCTCATCACTTTCTGGGAGCAAAGCAGGCATGCTTGACATTTTACCAGTAGGAAAGAGGGCAAAAATCACCTTTAACTAAAATAATTTTTTAGGGATGTGTTGAGTGCTTGCATGTCAGATGATTTTTTTTTTTTTCCTAAAGGTTTTGGAGAGCAAGAACACAATCCTGAAGGGCCTGCACAGTCATGTAGCATTTCTTCTTTTGTGTCTTACTGTTTGCAGATGACAGAAAAGCAATGGACTGACTTGGTGCTTTCACCAATACCATAGCCACGAGTCAGATTCACTTGTAGCTTGTTAAATCTGCTGGCAGGTTGCATATGTGGAGGGAATCTCTTGGAGAGTGAGCAGGTGGATTTATCCATTGTTGTTTAAAGTTGGCTCAAGTCCTTTTGCAGAACCCTTGGCATGATGTTATCCTGGGTAACTTGGTAGCTTAAGGGCTGGACAGTCAGTGCATGTGATCCCTCTCAGGATTTATTTTCAGAGTCTTTGCTGGTTTATATCCACTTGCTTCCTTTTGAAAATGTGGTTTGACTATAGGACTAGAGCCGTCACCACTCTGTCAGTGATGAATTACCAGTGTGCTAGTCATTCTCCCTGATCGTGCCATGAATGCTTTATTCTGCCTTTAGCAGATGTTCTTTGATGCAAAACTTGCAAACTAGTTAGGATAAAATTCTCATCTGAGATATTTTAGTAAGCATCTCTAGTTGCAGCCTCAGGATTCAATCAAGGTGTGAATTCTTCAGTTTTTAACAAACAGTGCTGGAAAGCCTGGAACACTTCCCTTCCACTAGGTCTGAATGTTCTTCATTAAACATCAATGTATCAGGAGAGACAAGTTACTATGAAAAGGTTTTCATCAGAAATGTTTGTCCTCAAGCTGTCCAAAGTAAGGCTGAAGTGTCCAGTGAGCTGCCAGCAGATTTGGGTCCTTGGCTTTGTTTTGGGTAGTCCCCCTGCCTGCTGCTGGCATTATTTGAGATTTTCAGAATTATTTTAGAAATAACTGGCAAGATCAATCATCACTGGAAGAAACCACCACCATAATTTTACTGTACATTCTCAGTGCCTCAGTGTCCTTCATGCTCTCTTAAACCACTTTATCCAAATACCCCATCTTTATCCAGAGTATGTTGGATAGTAGGAGAATATTTTATATCCCTCACCATATCTTTGAGATATTTTCCTTCATCAGCATCAAAGCAATCTTTTTGTGCATTTAAATAAGAACAAAAGATTTCTTAGCCACCTTTCCTACTATTTATGTAGTTTTATTTTAATACTTGAACAGCTATCCATATTTACAGAACACTAATATAATGAATTAATCTTCTGCTGAACTTTATTAACCCTCTTTTATCTCATAATGTTTTCTCATTTCTCTCTGTTTAAAAATAATGATGATGAGCATTATTTTATGCTGTCTCAGATGCAGCACTTAAAGTGCTTATAAGAAGGGTTTTCACACATGTCACAGAATAATAGAACAGTTTGGTTTGGAAGGACCCTCAAAGATCATCTAGCTCCAACCCCCCTGCAATGAGCAGAAGCATCTTCAACAAGACCAGGTTGCTCAGTGCCCCATCCAGACTGTGGACACCTCCAGGGATGAGGCACCCACCACCTCTCAGGGCATCCTTTTTCAGCTTCACCACTCTCATAATAGTTTTTTTTTTTTTCCTTTTATCTAGTCTAAATTGGCATCCTTTTAGTTTGAAAAGAGTAGCCCTTGTCCTGTCGTCTTCCTCATGGAGTCAGGAAAGGCAATTGCAATTCTGAGGGTATAAATGTTTGAGGAATTTTATATGTTTGGTAAACATCTGGGAAAAAAATTAGTGAATGTTAGCTGGGACGAAAGGACCAGTAGAGTTCTGGGAAGTGGACAGTGTTGGGCAAACACTGCGGGCAGATTCACCTCCTTGCAGATCTGCAGGGATCACTCCTGTGGGGCTGATCTCCACAGGCATCTTCTTGTGCCTTCTGTATCCAAACTGCCAGCTCATGTTGCTTGTGGCACTGCTTTGTTAAGAGAGAATTTTAAAAATTGGTGAGTTGAACTCAAAAAGGATTCCTGAATTTTTAGGGTAGTTGAGTACCAGGGGAGTGTAGCTCCTTTGGAAACTGTGAGGCTTGGCTCTTGTGTGCAGGAGGAGGAACAGAACTGAGGTTACCAGTACTCTCTTTGCCATCTGCAGCCATCCATAGTGTAATTTTAGCTACCAAGAGGAGAGCAAGCCTGGTCTTATACTACTTTCAGATCATTGTGGTTCTGTTGATTTTCCTTTCCAGTAGTGTGAAAGAAAAATTGCTATATTAATAAGGAAATATTTTATTCTTTGTAATCACACAAAGAATAATAATATTTTAGAGTGACAGGGTAAGACAGAGGAGTAGTGTAGCTGAAAGTCAGACTTGAACATTTAGTAGAAAAATGAGTTTTGGGATGCATAGAATTTCTGTTTAGGCAAGTTCAAACTAATTTTATGAATCGCTCACCCAGCTCAACTTTCTTTTTCTGTCTCATTTTCCTTTTACAAGCTAAAAACAAATATAGAAAACATCAGTAGACCTTGAAAAACACATTAAGATTGAGCACAGGGTTCTCCTTTTTTTTGATATATCTCAGCTAAATTGAAACACCACTATATTTTTAAGATGACAGCTTTCAAGAAAATATGATATCAAGTTTAACGTTAAAAAAAGACTGTGTTTTAGTTCAAGAATTACATTAAATTAGGAATTTATGTAATGGTATGCTCCAGAATACATTGCAAAGAACTATTAAAGGACACAAAAATGAAGTACAGCATAGCAAATTATTTAAAACTGTGCAAGTTTGTTGCTTTGTCTTTACAGGTTGTTAATTTTTAAGTTATAAACCAGAAAGAACCTACAGCTAAAGGCATTCATAATGATGTTAGATTGAAACATAAGGTTTTGGATTTGTGAGCACTTACATCCTTTTTTTTTTTTTTTTAGTAACTTTTGGGTATGAATCTTAATTTCCATCCCCAAGAACAGAAGTTTCAAACAAATCTCCTTAGTCCATTACAGTAGCCAAGCAGCTCTGTGCCAGACATGACATGGCCTTTTGTATAGGAGGGTCTGAGTTAAAAAAGTAGATATAATTAATTGGCCCCAAAATTCAGAGGTGAAGGAGGCTGGCAGTTTGGTCAGACCTACTGACACCTCATCACATGATTGTGATACCTACTGAACCTCTTTGGTGCTTAGAAATGAAGACAAACTTCACCTTGTTAAATGAGAAACACCTTCCCCTGAGGTCTAGTGTCTCTGGGCAGGGTCTGAAACTGCCCGTCCTGCCTAAGGCACAAGGCAGTCTGTATCTATGGGCTGTCAGCACCAAATCCTCATCCTTATGCCTCTTATGTCCCTGCTTATCCTGTCTGCAGGACACAGCAAAAACAGATTTTCCAAAACTCACCTTGTGCAATGCTTCCATTTAGTTCTGATCTTTGTGTGAAAATCCCTCTTTTTTCTGAACTCTATAAAATTGAAGAATTGCTTAGGTTGATTTTGTTCTTTCCAAAAAGACTGAAATCCAGCCTTTCTTCCTATCTGAATGAGGGCTTAGGGCATTCACTCTGACTGAAAATCGTTTGCTAGTTACTGTTTTAACCAGATAGAAACATAAGTTTAAGCCATAAATTCTTGCAGAGTGTTGCTAAAAGTTACTATCTAAGCATAAGCCATCACAATTTCATTTCACTTCCAGGAACTTTTACATTTGCTCTTTCCAAAGCAATTCAGTGAAAAATGTGACAGTATCATAAGTACTGAGAGGCAGAGATCTGATAATTCAAGATGCAAATTGTTTCTGCTAAAATTTACTAAAGTATGGCTTTGATTGATGTCTTGACTGAAAACTGAGATGAGTGATGGCATTTTGATGTGTCTGTGAAATGGAACGACCTAAGGCTTAAGATCATCCATCATGTGCAGATACTTACTTTACAGCAAGGGTTCCCTCTCCTAAAAAGTAGTTTGCCTGGATAGGTTAGAGTTGGAGCTCCAGCATTCTCCATGCCACCCTGACTCATAGATAATTGAAGAAACTCAGCATTGCCAGGTCTGATGCTCCACACAAGTTTTAAGTTTATTTTAAAATTTATCAAGGGAAATAAAATGTTGACACAAAGGCGTTGCACAAAGGTCCCCTCTTTTCTCAAAAATCTGCACCAGTGGAGATCACTCTGGCATTTAGAATTTGCACATAGTTTAGTCATGGCAGGATTGTTTTCTGGACTTGGTGTTGATATTATATTTGGTCCAATTTGGTTTTGGACCAAAAAGTTAGAAGTTTCTTTTCTCCAACTGAAGTTCTCCTGTAATTAGAGTATTTCTTTTACTGAGGAGTAAGGTGCTGTTAAGGAGCCATGAGTGATGCTCCACTAGGGATTTGGCTGTTCATATTGATACACATGTAAAGGCTTAGATGACTATGTTGATAGCCACAAGATAATCAGGTAATATGAAAGTGCATAGATAAGATAGTGTATTCTGCACTGTTATTCTGCTATATAGTGTGTGAGATAAGTTGTGCAGTGCTATTTATTTCATACTTGTTGTGTACAAGATTGATAGATTCTGTTTATAAATAGCCAAGTACACTAACACAAGCAGTCTTAGATTAAGGAAAAAAAAAAAAAAAAAAAAAAAAAAAAAAAAAAAAAAAAAAAAAAAAAAAAAAAAAAAAAGCCAAGGGGTTGTTTGGCACCCTGCAGGCCTTTCCAGTCCACTGGGACCATTTTCCTGACCAGATTATTGTGTGGTGCCTGACCATATACCCAGTTCACCTGGTCATATACCATGGCAGGGAGAACTCTCCTCTGAAGGTGCAAAGGGTGACCAAAACAGCTGCAGACTGGAGGGCTTACTCTTATTCTAAAGTAGAGACTAAGCTGAGACCTTTGCCCTTAGTTTGGAACATGTGGTGGCAACTGTGAGAGGCAGGAGCTTGGGGTGGGTGTGATGGGCATGTGATGAGGGATGGGAGAGGGAAGGAAGAGGGAGACAAATCTTAGACTGAGGGCTCAAATGCATTCAGAAGGGATATAGGATGGGATAGAGGAGAGGAGGCTTGACATCATGAAAGGAGAAGATAAATTTGCATTTTTAGGACCCAGCTAGGTCCAAAATGTCTAAAACCTAGCCTAAAAGCAATTTTCAAATGTTAGCTTCTTTTTAAAAGTATGTATGTGATATTCCAGTTCAGTAATACTAGATGTCACTTGGGGGAAAGTTAGGATCACATGTTAAATTTTCATGCTGTCATAACTTGACTGTTATTCAAGAAATATTTTTACCAAGGGAATTTGTATTTGCCTGAGTGACTCAACATGCCAGGTGACTGAAGGTACTTCAGTTACATCCTTTTCTCTAACACTGACTAGATGCAAGTTGCTCACTCTTTTTTACACCATGTATACTTAAAAATATTTGTCCTTAATAAAAATATCCACTATTGCTAAATTTTTTTTAATAGTGTTGTCTAAACTCAACAAGCACTACATCTCACTTGATCAGAACATGTTTCTGCTTCATGTTCTCAAAGCAAACATCGCATCAGGGTCCACCTCTCATAATGTGCCTGTGGTATTGCCCCATTCTCCATTCAGAGCTATCCTTTGCCCAGCACAGTTTGGTAGTACTGTCCATGTAGCCCTGCAACAGGTATTGCCATGGCTAAAACAGACCATAGGCTCTGTATTGAGTTTTTAAGGCCTCAGGACTGAGGCTTGATAGTTTACTTCATCTGAACTTCTACTGACTTGCCTGCAGCTTTTACTTCCCTGCTTTAACTGTGACAGCAAATTCTTTAATTGAACAGGTACCTTTGGCTATTTCTTTAAAAATTTGTTTCTCTTTGTGTGGTACAACCTACAGCCTTATACAGATATCAGTAACAAGCAGTTATAGTAAAAGTATGGAATAAGAAGTAGCAGTTGTATAGCAGTGTAGAATAAGATATTTATGGTTCTAACAGAGCAATGTCGATACACAAAAATACAGACTTGGAATGACAGCAGATGTCTTGAGAGATGGAAATAGGATGGTCACAGATACATGCAGGCCTAAGGTGATAAGAGACAGGGCACAGGTGAACACTGAGCCCCCATGGCTATAGACAGCTCAGAAGTGGGCAGTTAAAGAAATGCAAACATGGAGATGGAAAAAAAGTGGGTTTGGGGGTAATTCAGACAGCACAGAAGTAGTATCTAACATATGCAAAAGTCATCTTGTAAGAAAACTTGGATGCGTGGAGCTGCAGACCTGTGAAAAATGAGCAGTGATTCAAAAACATGTTACCAGGCATTTAAAAATAACCTAAGTGCATTCTGGAGTGAAGAAGAAACTACATGGATATCATGCTAGTCCTAGTGCATGATGTCTAACAAAAGTTGTGTGTCACAGCAAGGTGGAAATATATTACTTTGTTTTCCTTGTAGTCCTTTTTGAGCAATCCTGGCATATTCTGCCCTTAACATTGAGAACATAAATATTAAGAAGCTGGTTTGATTGAAGTTGATACAGAGTTCTGTTCTGCTTCAGTGTTGCACTAGCTGAGAATAAAGTCAGGTGAAACAAATGTTTGTTCAGTATTAATGAACAAAAATGTACCCTACCTTGGCATTAGACAACTAAACCTTAATGACAAATAGTTGCATATTTTTGTTTCTAGCACACCATCATACATCGACCACAGCTTTAAATTCATGTGTTAGTCTTCGTTATGCATGAAATGACACGCTTCTCTTGATAAAAGTCTCTTACCTTTAATAGGGCAACAGAAATGAGAAGTTTGGTGTAATTGTGTAGTTTTAAGTCAGAATGAGATTTCTAGCATCTAAGCTGTGTTTATCAAGACATCTCAGGGTCTTAAAGAGCAGAAAAGGTTATTAATTTTTGTTCTGGGCCCTAAATTGGTACAGGTGTGAGATACTCCTGCTGTAGTTCAGTATCTGCTGTCTCGGGCACGTCTCTGAAACCTCCACACACACGGGTCTGCACACAGCTGGCAGGCAATGTGGCTTCAGCTGAACCGTGCACTAATCAGGCTTTCAAATGAAGATGGAGCATAATTAAAGTCAGTGTAAAATAACCCACAAGGCAGTAACACATTTCAGCAGGCTGTAGCTCTTTTGACATTTATATAATAAAAAAACATATTTTTTTCCTCAGGGGTGCAAACCCCAAAGGTGTTTGATCTGACCTAGCTGGGGAGGCTCATGACCTCCAAAGAGATGTGCCATGCCTTGCAGTATTCAGCTATAAGGCATGGAAAGATGTTCATGTTTCTTTCTGCTTCCCTGCCACAGACAGCAGCCTGGCTCGGGGCCTCAACTCACATGCAGAGAACAGCAGCAGAAAATAATAATTCTGTTCTGCAGAGGCAGCAGTGCTTTGAATGTCACCTCACACATCAGCTACTTTTTTGCCTCTCATGCATGGAAGTACTTACATTTCCCAGAGTGGTAGAAAATTTTTGCCAGCTCTGTGAACTCATCTGTTTGAACCAAATGAGCTTTCAGGTGGTAAAGGTGTCTAAACAGTAGACAATAAAGGCCACCAAGGAGTTTTCTGACCTCAGGTAGGATATTTCTCCAACTTGGGCATGAATAGAACAAAAATTATGGCCAGTTCAGGGCAACTTCTCTTTCCTCCATGAATGCATAGTAATAGTATTCCTGCTGTCCCAGAGGAAAAAGGCTGGTGTGGGTTAATTAGTGAACTGGTGTGTTGGTGTTTCAAAGGGTTACATCATGCTCCTCTCTTCCACCAGGACTGTGTGGTCACTGTGACTGAGAGAGTAAAAGAGAAAAATCAGTCATTTGATTTAGAGTGGCTGCTGAGGCAGAAGTTACATTACTGTGTGCATAAATTCACTCATGATTATTTCTCAAAAATGAAAGTAATATAGTGGGTCTAGAAAAATATTTGTGGTCAGGACAAAGCAAGTAGGTATCCTGCACTAATCCAGCTTCCTGGTATTGGTCTGGTTGGTTTGGAGGGTAAGTGGGACTTCATGAGTAAAATTCCTTCTGAAAGAGATAGTCCCATCTGCCAAGGTGTGTATGAACTTTTGTGGGTACAAACTATGAGCAGGGTGGAGGTAGATTATTCAAGAGAAGCCCCTAAAGAGACAGCAGAGGCACTGGGTCAGTCTCTTTGCACTTAGAGTGTTCAGGGTGTCTGGAGGCTCCATCATTTTCTTAATGTCCCAAAGTGATCAGCCACTACTTGATCAATTTTCCCATCTCATCATCGTGTAAATGAATGTGGCATATTTCTCTGAGAGGCTATGAGACTGCTAAGGCAAGTATTTTTGTCTTGACTGGAGTAAGCAAATATGCATGGACTTCAGATTCCAAACATACTTCCCGTTTTGTTTACAGAAGATAAATAGAAAAAAAATTATAGACTATAATCAGGAATGAATCAGAATGAATGAGAAGCCTGTTAAAATACAGAGCAGCATGTTCACCAGGGTTGATACAAAAAGGTAAATAACTTGGGAGCAATGCTACCCTATCAGTATTTCTATATACTTTTCTTCTCAGGCGTTCATAAATCTCTGATGAAAAAGCAATTGTCTCAGAGTGAAGGAACAGTGGACAAAATTTGATATAAAATTATTTAAGCATTGGCTTTAACTTTAAATGTTTCTGGTGTTTTTCACTGTTGTTTTGTTCGTCTTCAACAAAAAAAAAAAAAAAAGACAAATAGTTTTATAAAGCAACCCCAGGGAGGTAAAAAGCTCTCATTTGAGCTCAGCTGTTCAAATTTAGACTCCTCTGAGCTGTGCATTTTCCCTCCCACTGTCATGCTGGGAGGCAGCAGGAGGGAAGACTTGGAAGGAAGGGTCATCTTGGCTGCCTCTGCTGCTTGCAGCTGTGCACGTGGTCAGGGCCCTTGGCTCATACCTGCCCTCTGAGCGTTTGGTTTCTGCTGAGAAAATGCTCTCAACATCTGTGCTAATGGACATCAGTGGGGCTGGCAGTGTCCTGGGGATGGTGTGCTATTCCACAGCCAAGCTGAGCTGAGCTCTCCAGGTGGGCATTATGCTGCCTGTGCTGCTGGTGGGACACATCTGGGCAGCTGGGGCCATCACTGCAGGAGCACATGGAAGACTTGTACAGCTTGTGTGAAAATGTGAAATAGCAGTTGAGCAAAGGAAGGGGGAAAAGGATGGAAATGGAGCATTAAGGCTTTAGTTTCAAAGCATAATGCTGTTATAGGGTACTACATATGGGGTATTAAAGAGACAGATGGCACAGATATGTTTTCAGAACTACATGTTCAAGATACCTTGAACTAAAAAGACACTGAGAAAGACACAGCTCAGTGTGTGCACCTTTAGACCCCAAAACACCTTTTAAAAATCTGGCCTTCAGTATTTTACATGTATATTGTAAAACTTTGACACCTCTAAACTTCTAAGAATTTCAGCCTTAGTATTCCTTGCCTACCTCAGCACTCCTGATATTTTATCATCAGTATAATTAAACAACAGGAAAATGGCAGGTAATTCTCTAACTGGAATACTATGATTTGATATTTTCTAAAGTAATTTTTAAGAATTATAAAACTGCACTAGAATTCATGGTCTGTAGTTCATCAAGAGCATTGAAATAACAGATAATGTTAATAAATTCAATCAAGTGCTTATTAGTGTGTTTTACTTATTAGGTAGTTTCAATGGGCTTGACTTTATTAAAATAAAAATGGGATTTTTTTTGTTGTGACATAAGAAAGTACAATAAATTAATGGTTATGTTCCTTGGCTCATTGAAGAGGTAGCAACTTGATACTGCATTGTTACTGCTGATTATTTCTGCAGTGAGAACATGTATCACTGTTCCTTTGAAAGAGTAATGACAGATATGAATTGATTCTAAAGATACCACCAAAAAACCTTAGCCTATGGAGAGAATGAAACAGTTCTAGAATGAACAAAAGAAATAAATTATTCCATATAAATGGAATAATCTTCTGATAGCTGAATAACTGCTCAGTACCACAAACAGATGCTTAGAAAGTTTTTCAATACTTAGCTGAAAGTCAACATGTTTTCACCTAATGTATGTGTTTCACCTGACAATAATGTTTGGACACTGTGCAGAAAATCTACTCTTGTCTTACAAGCATATTAAAAACACGGACAAGAATAAGGTCCAGTGGAACATTTGCACTATCCAAAATGAACGGTGAATAATTCAGCAGGAATTAATAGAAATGCTACCAGAAAGAAAATGTCTACTTCAAATCTAACTATATTTGCTTGCTTTTTCTGAGGTCAGGTCTAATCCAATACAAGGAAAGAACAGTAGTTACAGATGTGTCTTTGGAAAATTGTAGTTCTATTTCTTATGGAAAACAAGGTTTATTTTACAGTGGACTATTCCTGGATATTGCTTAATTAATTGAATTTTACTTTGTGCACTGTATTAGCTCCATAAGTTTATCATTCTTCCCTCCACATCTGTGTTGCTGTGGGAGCTCTGAGAAAATGTGTAGAGAAGGACTGATGCTGGTTGTCATGTGGGGCTATGGTGGGACAGTATTTGGCTTTTTAAAAATGGAATTAATTCCAGAGATTCTTAAAGAATATTTCAAGGCTCATACCTCATAAGCTAAATAAGATAAAAAATAATCAGACAAAGCAATTTTATGGTGGAATAAGAGATGCCTAAGGGTTGTTATACAGGTTTAACCAGTGTATCTGTAATTATATCACTGCGTTGGCCAGTTAGGCTTACCAGCAGTTCTGAACCAACAGACAGTCTGTGGTAGCTGTCCCAGGATCCCTTCAGCATTGCTGTGAAAACAGAAGTGTGGAAGTTGCACATCACAGGCCACATTCTGTGAGAGAAGGTGACCTTTCACAGCACTGAATGGATGTGCCCTGCAGAGTAAGAGTATCCCCATGACTGCTGTGGGAAGTGATTCCCTTCCAAAGGCATACCCCCAGGCACATTTGTGTGTTCCCTTAAGGACCCACTCCCTGTAGTCCTGGTGTCAAGGGCCTTAATTTGTTGTAGAAGGATTACAGTGTTCTCTGGCTTGGTGGCAGATGGTCACAGTGTTGTGATGGCTGTGCCTGTCATGGTGAGGATACCAGAGCCTGCTCCCTTCTGCTCTGGCGAAGGGGCTGGGAACCTCTTGAGAGGATGGGAGTGAACAGTTTTCTTAAACTACAGGTCATTCAGCTAAAAAATCATCATCAGAGCTCTGAATACACAGCAGTGGCAGTGGTCAGGTTTGATACCTAAAGGTATCTAAACATGCAGAGCCCTTTCAGATCCAGCCTTCTGAAAAGAAAACATCCTTTGCTGCATCAGCTTTCAAATTTATTTTTCATTTTCACTTAACACCCAGATTTTCAAATTCTTGTACATTAATTTGTGATACTGAGGCTTCAAAAGATGCAAGCAGTTTTGGATGTGTCCTGAATACCACCAGCTCTTACAAAATTGGTTCGAGCCAAAGTCACTTATTTAGCAGGCAGTGTTTAGTTTTATGTGTCAGGATATTGTCTCCAGGTTTTGAAAATAATTCCTGAATGGACAGTGTCAGGTTCACCTGCTTTCATACTCCCCTTCCAACACAGGTTCCTTGGATATTTATTTTGTCGTGATTACAGGAAGTAGAGCAAAATTGTATGTTTTCTGTCTTGGGAAGTCTTGACACATGTAATGGGAAATTAGATGGGAAAATAATGGCCATTTAAAAGCTTGATAAACTACGAAATGTCAGAGAGCCTTTAAGTTCTTCCTGTTTTTAATATAGATCTACAGTGAAAATACTTAAATCACTATAATTTCATTGCTTTAGAGCATAGTATGACATAAGTAGCCAGAAATATCTCTTGATATCTAAATGCAACAGATAAAATACCTAACAAGACCATTTTCTAGAACTGATGTATAAAAACTTCATTGAGATCTTCCTACAGATATGTAATAAAATATCTTTGCATCCAAAGGGATAACTATCACACTCTACCAATACTTTTGTCTCTCATCTTTAGCAATTACAGTAGTGCAGTAGACAGTAGTGGGCATAATCCTGGCAATTCAAAGCAAAGAGAAGTTTGGCTGAAATCATGGCTTTCACAGCATAATTGTAATCTCTAATTGCAAAAATGCAGCCTGTATTTTTGCACTGTTCACCTAGGCAAGTATACCAACTGAAGAATTTAGCTCCTCATCACACAGCTGACATTTTCCAAGGTATTTTTGGTGAAAGTGTCTCTTTCCACAGTAGTTTTTGACACAATGGGATCTTGATTACAGCTGTGATAACTGGCTGCTGTTGTAATGCAGAGTAGTAATGACCTCACCTCCAAGAAAGGACAAATGAAAAACTATCAGATAAAATAAATTAAATGTGAAGAAGAGGCCTGAATTTGCTTGGAGAGTCATCATCTTTGGAGGCATATTTTCTTTCTTTTCTTTATTGCCAGTCTTTCTTGGTTTTGCCTGTATTACATGTATAGTCTCATGTGACTTGGTGGTTTTCCTTTTGAAATCAATGATCACTCAAATTATGTGACACTTATCCTTAACCCAATACATTTTTTCTCTGTTCAAAATCAGTAAATATTATTCAAAACAATTTCTCCATTTTCCTTGGCACATCATTTACTGTAAATTATTCATATATATGCATCTCTGTGCATGAGGAAACAAACATATTTACATGTTCTTGAGTCATTTTATCACATAAGTTAGATTGCCATATATATACAAGAGGAAAAAAATGACAGATTAGCTTTGAACTGAGCAAAAGACCAAGGATTCTGTAATGACTGTTTTTTGGAAACGAGGCTTGTCAGATTCATAGTCATCATAATTACTCTAGTGTTCAGTGTTCTAACTAATATTAGCTTGAAATTGTGACAATCTCATTGGAGAGATTGCTTATCTTAATAAACACTGTCAGCATCTAGTGACCAATATTTCCATGCTACAGTACTTAAAATTTAAATTCTCCAGATACAGAATAATTCATAAATTTAAAAGAAAAATAATAAAATGCCTTAAAATTGAATATTTAGCCTGTTCTGCCTGCAGAGGTGTCTTGCTGAGTAGCTCATTTGAAACACAGCATATTACAGCACCCAGTCACAGCTTTTTACTTCTACATCTTCTTCCTTGAGGAGGTTTCACAGTATTTTGCAAACCTAAGGAAACTTCTCCTTGTTACCAGAGGCAGACAAGTGTCAAATCTATGGTACTAATTATTAAATCAATGTTTCATTTACATTTTTAGTCCCATTAGAAAGCAGAGTTGAAAGACACTTTCAGGCATTACACCCGCCTGTTGGTGACACTGACAAATAGAGGTTTTACAGTTGAATCATAATCTTTAAAAATGTTTTCCCATCTTCTTTGTTCCTCAGGGAAGAGCTTACGTGAACAAGAAAAATACTAATAGCAGAAGAGAGCAAGGGAATACAGGCTACATGCAAACTGCTGTCTAATACACTATTAAATAACCTGAAAAGATAGGTGAAAAGATAGGATTTCTGTAATTTTTCTCATTACGTGTTTTAGGGAATTCTTTAATAGAGAGAGACAGATTTCTCATTCAGGGTAACGCGATTTATCTTGCAGTCTCTGAATCACCTCTTGGGTGCTTTGGTAGATATTTCCCACGTGGTCCAGAGCAGGATCTCAATGAACGTCTGAACTGGCAGAAGTTGTCCCTTCATTTAAAAGGCTCTGAGGTGGCTAAGGACGGCAAAGCAAGGGTCTCCTTCTGCTTCCCTCCAGAGGCACATGCTGGTGTCCTCTGGAGCCCAAGGCTCATTTGAGGCTGGCCTTTTGCAGTGTACGTGGTGCAGGCAGCGCCGTGTGCCAGCACGGCGTCCTTAATGGATGCGCCACGGAGAGAGAGTGACTCCATTAAACCCAAGTACAGCCTTTTAATTCCCTTTGGTCCTGAGCACTCACTTATCGCTATCTCACAGCATCCTACATCCAAATCAAACCTGCCAGCTGCTCCGAGCTCCAGTTGTATTTAATTTAGTTAGTTAAAGCGGCACCTCGACTTTTCCCTCCCAACCGCAGACAGGTTCCTTTCAAGCTATGCTGAGTGGGCGTTTTCACTCCTGACATGAAAGGGCAGCCAATTTGTAAGGGGGTAAATTAAATTTAGGACACTTAGTTCATATGAGAGGAAGGAAAATCTAGCAGGCAAGTGAGACAAGGGTATAATATGTAATGTGCCTTCAGCACACTTGCAGAAACTGTAAAGAAATTAGAGGAAAAACATTTTTTGAATAAATGGTAGTGCTGTGACTCTTTCCACAATAGGCATTTTTGTGCCTATTGCTAAGGCTTCATGAGATTTATAAATTCTGGGTTTTTTTCCCCAGGGAGAAAGAAAAATCATGGTTTCTTCTACCCCTGGAAATCCACCAAAGCCCTAAACCAAAATATATTACCATAAGTGTGAGTGGTCTGACTTCAAATTTTTATGTGCTCAAGAGTTCCTTTATGATTTTGAGCAAATCAGCCAGGAGTTACCACTTCAAGGGTTCCACTCCTTCATCTGTGAAACAGGGCTGGATTATTTTTCTTTCAAGTCTCCATTTATTGTCATCACTCAGGAGCACTCTGAAGCATTGATAGATCATGGATATGTGCAGAACCTATCAAAATTAACTCTGAGGTATATTTCTTTTTCAGTCTGCCTGCTTGAATCCCCTTAATACCAGTCTCTGTAGAGCTGTGACCCTGAAGCAGGAGGTTATAAGGGAGGATTTAACAGTGGGATAAAAGAAGAGTGGGTATGTAGATGTTAGGAGATACTGAGTGATTGTTCAGCAGGAGGGCAGGCATATGCTGCATCCATTAGGAAAGGCAACCAAGAGTCCTGCTGAAGTTTTACCAGTTAAGATCTGTTCCCTAGAGAATGACATATTTGCAGAGAGTAGATGAGTGCAGCTTCTACTTCTGCAGTAGACCAAGCCTGTCTTGGCACACAAACATTCTGCATAATGGAGAGACCACTGTTGTGGAGGCTTTTGCATCACTAAGTTCTCTGGAAGCCCTGAAGTGAACTCCAGTAATTCAGATTCACACGTACATCCTTCATACACCTTTATGTTTGTTCCTCACAAACAGGAAATGTGTTTCCCTTGGTCAATTCAGACCGAATACTTGGGTTTTATCTTCTTGAGGCCAAGTTCATTCATATTCTTTCTCCCATCCATGCCTTCCTGCCTTGGAGCACTGGCAGCCTCTAAAAACAAAAAGGCAATGGATTCGTCCTGGACAACTTCTCCTTGTCGTGTTGGTTGAGACTGACAATAAGGTAAAAATATGTCTTCCAAAAGGGAAGAGCAGATGGGCTGCTTAATTTTTTTCTTAAGAAGGCAAAGGGGATCCTGAGATTAGTTCAGCTGGTCAGAGCATGGTGCAAATAATAACAAGGTTGTGGGTTTGATCCCTGTAAGGGCCATTCACTTAAAAGTTGGACTCAATGATCCTTATGGATCCAACTGTGAATATTCTGTGGAAAAAAGGTCTCTTGGCAAAGCTCTACTAACAAATCCTTAGGCACCACTGCTGGAGTATGAGAAACCAGGTCCTCTTACATAAGAGTCATCCTTACAACCTTAAGAGATGATTCTTGTATCAAAACCTTAATGACTCTGCAAACTAAGTTGAATAGCAAACAGATACTGTAACTTTTGCTGAGGTCTGTTCTCTTTATTCCTGTGGCTGTGTCCTGAATTTAACTGATTAGATTAGAGCTTGCCCATAGGACTTTGGGATAAACAGATTTGTATTACTTAAAGTTCACGGAATTCAATCTGCTGGTTTGATATACGAGGTCAGGAAATATTAAAAAGATTATGCACACAAATACAGTGTTTGATGCAGATTGTTCTTTTTGCTGCGATTGATTTGCCATGGTGTCTTGTAATTTATTCATTCAAGGGAGCTGTGATGGATGATGCAAATTATTTTGCTTTTCTTTTTTGACTTAAATAATAATTGCCAATATCGTCGTGCAATATGGAAATACGGGGAGAGGACATGGAAAAGTGTTGAAAAGTTGTTTTTTCTTTAAGGTTGCACCAATTATAAACATGAGTTCATTATTCATAAATAATGTGTTTCTAAAATTGAGTGAAAATGTCACAGTTTAAGAACATCACCTAAATGCTGAGATGAGGGGCTGTCAGACTCATTGAAAGAAAAGATGATCAAAATCTCTATCAAATGGAGATACCTTTGTTGGGGTTTTTTTGAGCCAGTGATCCTTTTTGCAACCTTAATTCATTGAAATAGATACAAAATTAATAGGTTCTGAAGATGAAAAAACAGGTTCTGGCATATAAGTAGGGATTTTGTAAAGCTGCCTCTTATCCATCTCTCTAGGGATGGAAGCCTAGACATACAATTTGGAATTGGAAAATAGAATATAAGACAGATGGACATAACTGAGCTGGACCTTGCAGAGCTGCTCCCATTCCCAGTACAAATCACTGCATTTTTGTGAACCTACTCTTGTATACAACTGGTTTCTTGATTTTAAAGAATTGATTTCTAGCAGAGTCCTGTTTGATGTGTAAACTGTGTACGAACAGGAGTGTCCACTCAGGCAGGAGTCTCTCTTCCAGAACTTGTCATCCGAGTTAGGGATGACCAGACTCATCCTAATGGCAGGAAGTGGAACAAGAGAAGCAGAAGTCCCTGAAGAGACTCCAGTGACCTCAGTAAAGAGCAGCATATCTGAATCCTCATCCCTTGCTGCAGCATCCCATGCTGCAGGCAGAAACCACACTACTGGCTTGCTTTCTTTCTTTATGGTACCATGGAATTTGAACTTTCCAAAAGCTCATCTTCTTTTTGTTGCTTTAGACACTGTTTTATGGAAGATACCTATTTATAGGCCACACTCCTAATTTCAAGCTTTAGTGCTGAGATTTGCTTCATGAGACATGAGTCTGTCAAGGTCATGCAATTCTCACCCTTAATGCTCTCTGGATTCCACACTGCAGACAGCCCTCTGTGTAGCATGATGCAGTGGCTCTGTTCCTGTTCCTGCAGAGTCACAAGGTGGGAGAAGGCTCACAGTGATCAGATGCTCTTGGTGAATGTGCCTTCCCAGAGCCCATTGCCATGTCTCCTGTTTCCTGCTGTGACTGCCAGGTACCCGTGGGGAAGGAAGGACCTTTAACAGCATCATGCCTTTGTTGTTGTGGCCCTGTGATGAAAGGGGCTGGTGCTGGGTCACTGCAGGAAATAATTTTCTCTGTTGGGATATTGTGTTTGGAGCGAGGGCTTGAGACTGACCAAGAGGGTGGAATTCAAATAGGCTCCTTTTCCTGGAGGAGGTGATGCTTCAAGTGCACAAAAGGCAGCAGTGTATCTGTATCAGAAGCAGTTGTCTGCCAGCAGTACAAAAGGTATTGTTCCTGCTGTTTCCCATGGAACAAAAGCACACATATGGGAATCACAGGATGTGATTTAAACAAAAACAAACAAAAAAAGGGGGCAGATAGCTAATGGGAAGTGGCAAAACCCTTCATACACTTTCTCTTCCTGTAAAACCTAAATTCATTGCCTCAGATACAGAAAGTGCTCCTTCGGCCCAGTCAAGGATCATAAGATCAAATTCCAGTATGAAAAAATAAAAAAATTGTTTGATCTCTGATTCTGCTGTGCAGTGGAAATGTGGGACTTTCAAGTAAAAAAATCACCAAAAACAGGTGAGCTAACAATGCATTAGAAAGTGTGAAACCACATATTATCTGGGTAAACCTGTTCTTACACTGCTTTTGCAGATAATGTGCATGTGCTTTTACAGTAATAAGCATATCCCATGGATTTCTGTATTACCTGCAAAGCACCCAGGCTGATTAGGACCAAGTTTAATTTGGTCCTAATCAGCTCCAGGCAAGTGGACCGCGAAATTAGCTTGACACATTAATTTTATGTTTTATAGTAGGGAGACCTGCCCAATTTGCCTGACTATGCTAGACCAATTTTATGTCTCTCTATATACACATGAATTTATATATGTATTACATGTATTTTATATATATATAAAGCATTTCATTTGTCTCAAACACAGGTGCCATGATGTTAGATGTCCCATTTTTTCTTCAAACCACAGGCAGTCCCTCTTGGGCCTCACATTTAAAGCATCACACTTTCTTTTAGTTCCAGTCTGCTGATGGTGCTAATGTTTAGTGACAGTTACTCAGTACTAATGATCACCTTTGGGGATTTTCAGAGTGCTTGCCTTTTGCTGGTCATTGGTGAAATGTAATCAATAAATCTGCCAGCCAGGCTTTTCCTCTTGCCTTTCCTATTTGAATTAAATGAACATCTCAGTAACAGATTCATGATGATGTCCATGTGCAAGTAATGCTGGTTTAACTGATCTATGAAGTGTACCTTAACATTATAAATACAGACAAGTAATGCTCATACTAAGATTGTTCTTGGGTATAATTCTTGCTCGAAAAAAAGGAGGAAAGTTAAAAATCGTTTTGTTCTCACTTCTTCTGTGATGAAGTGTTTCTATCAGCTATTCTATTTCTAACTCACATCTGTATTGGCATGAAGAACTATTCCTTATTTTTCTTCTCTGACAAGTTGTTCCAAACGTACTTTTTTCTTTTCAGTTAAAAGTGGTGCATTACTTATTTACTGTATTTTACATTCAGTAACTGACTTTAAACTGGTTTTGCATTTTTTTTCACCATGCCAAAACCACTTGTGTTTTCTTTTTCTCTCTAGGGAACAGAGCATGCCATTATGTAATTTATTGTTGATTAAGGATTAATAATATTTTATCTGAAAAAGTACATTGTTTATTTTAAAACAACTTCTTTAGTTCCTTGACTTTATTTTCTACTTATGATTGGTATTTCTCTTGTCTTTCCATCTAATGTAGCATTCAAATATATGCTTAATATTTTCCATGGAGTTGAGAGTACTGGGCCTTTGACCAGAAGTAGAGCAAGATCCTGTAAAGCACTATGATAAAATTTCATGGAGGATTAAAGTTATCTTCAAATTTTAATGCTAGACAAACTTCTGGAAGACAGAGGTCTGTGTTCATGTGTTAAGAAGTAGTATAATTGCAGAGCTGCTCAAACTGTTGATTTGTCTGCCTTCTGCTTTGCTTCAACAGTGGAAAAGCACAAAGTTTATGTCCTTCTGTAGCTCATTAAGTTTTTCTGAGGGCTGACAATTTAAAAGCTGAAATCTGTAACTAAATGGTTACAATAATTACAGTCTAAATGTGGTCCAAAATAGCTTCATCTGAGGAAGTTGTGAATTACGAAAAAACGTGTCCTCTCATGGCCGTCGCCCACTTATCTTGGCTGATTCCCTGCTGCTTTCTGGGTAATGTCACCGTGAGCAACCAAAAGACATGTCCTGACAGCTCTTCCTGTCAGTAACTTTTCCTGTGCGAGCCCTTGGAAGGCTTTTTTGTGTGAGAGCAGCAGCAGAGGACAGGGGGAGTCACTGCCCTGACTGCGCATCACCTGCTGGCCACAAGGCTGAGGATCTGCTCTGTGGCCAGGACACCTCTGCTTTGGCTGCTCAGCGTGGGCTGGCACTTCACTCCTGCTTCATAGCCTCATCCCTCACATTCCCTGGGACTGCTATAAATGTATTAGGAGTTTCAGTACGTCTCAGTTGTTGTTGCGTTGTCGCGGCTGTTCCTGCCCTGGCTAACCCTGACACCGCTGCAGGAAAGGTACTCTCCAGTGACCAGGTCACCTTCGAGATCCTGTGGGTCCTGGCTGGCCCTTGGCTGGAGGCAGTGATGGCGCGAGAGAGAAAGAGGGGACACTGTCGAGGGTCAACCAAACTGGGTTTATTTGCCCAGGGTGTCTGCCTCCACAGAGTCCAGAGTCACCCTTTGTGCAATAACTTTTATCCCGGGGGTGGTACAGAGGGATGGGTTCTGTGTGGGTCCAATCAGAGGTAACTCAGGCGTGGCTCAAGACACAATAGACACACAGGGGAACAAACCAAGGTGGGGTAGGAGGGGAAATCAGGAATCCTGTCCTATCCCTCGAGGCTCTCCCTAGAACTTTCCAGAGGTAAGGAGAGGCCTCGAGGTGACAGGCAGGGCCCCTGGGTTACATAACAAAGGATTGACAGAAAACAGTGACTGGGGTAAACCAAGCGGGGAATAACCAAAGGGGTACATGGAACAAACCATTATAAATAACTTCAAGTAATGAAAACATACATAACCCAAAACACACCACCACAAGTTGTGTTACATAAACGATTCACACTCTGCTTCAGTCCAAGTAGGATGAGGGTCAATTTTTTTGCCAATTAAGAAAAGTAAATGCTATCAGTTTGCAGATGAACTGCAGTTTCATGAGTTGTGGTCATGGAAATGAAGATCAACAGAGATGAAAGAGGGTGAACTTGCACTGTTTTATGGTGTTTCAATGTGGTGGTGCCCCAACTCATACAAAGATTAAATAATCTTGAAGATTTAGTCCTACTTGGACATCATTTTCTTATAAAAACAAGTACTGTAATTCTGCCAGTAAGAAAGTTTTAGATTCCACATCTTTTTGAACAAGTTAATCATAAACTTAATGCATTTTTCTGAATCCAAAGGTAACCAAATACTGAACCTGAAAATGGTGTACATGTAATGAAGGATTTCAGAAACCGAATTTGGGAATAGGCTATGAACATATGCACATATGAAATGTGCAACACCTACGTTTGTGTTCTGTATCACTCCTCATATATGAGTTCTGTCATACGCATGTGAATAAGTAGCATATGGCTTTCAAAAAATACTCCTGTGGATGCTCTTAAAATACATCTCACAAGAAGTGATACTCCTCTCCTATGGAAAACTTCCATAGTTTTTCTTCCCTAAGTGCACTCATATTTTAATCTTTTTTCATCGGCATGTTTGCTGTCCAAACAGGTTAGTGTGGGGAGGGTACTCAGTTAGCCCCCAAAACAGCTGGGAGAGAAGCCCACATGAACTCAAGACAGTGCTGCAATTCACAGTGGGGAGGACCTATAGTATGCACCAAGGCAAAAGGATCCTGCAGGGATCAAAAACCAAGATATGGGGGGGTCACATATCCCCAGCACCTCCTTCTTCTCCTCTGTATATAACATGGAGGAATTTTCCTGCTCTGTAAGAATAGATAGGGGAAAAAAAAAAAGAAAAAAAAAATTTCAGAAGCCCAGTGAGAAAAACATTGCTGAGGTTATTCCCATTGATTCACCCTGTTGAGAAAACTTTAAGGAAACCATGATAGCATCACTCTGATGAAACATTGATGAAACAATCCTGGCTGCTCTTTTCTCCTCCCACCCCAGCCTTCACTGTGGTTTGGCCATGCCAGTCATCTGGCACAGTGGCTGTCCTGTAATCTGAATCATTAACATAGTCCAGGTTAGAAGCACACCTCCAAGGGAAGGAGAGAGGTTGTATTTAACTCAGAGGTGTGATTAGAGCAGCATGAGGTAGGGACAGTGAGCCATGCATCTGGGAGAGGTGAGCATGGGAGAGCATCCATGGAAATTGCTTCAGCTGGACTTGCCCCAGACACTCTCACCCTTTGAGAAGCTGCTAAAAGAAACTGTAAGCACCAAGTGATTTCTGCTTTGACATAAAAGTGTTTCTGCTTAACAATCACAGTAAATTACATGAACAGCAAGACTTTCCAACCAGACCAAAATCCTTTGAGTGACACAACACTGCTGTGTATCAGGGAAGAGCTTTAGGTGGGACACTGCAGTGCAGGTCCCCCACAAGCACCCCCCTGCAGCAGGCATACCAGCTCCAAAGGAAAAACAATGGGAATACCCCCAGATGGACGTGTACTCGGCATGGCCATCAGGAATGGAGATGCTGTTGGGCTTGGGATGTCTCTGAGTGATGGGGGATAACAGCAGGAGACTGGACTGCAGGTGTGTGACAGGCAGGGCTGATAAGGCTGCTGCCCTCTGGGTTGTTACTTTTGGGTTTGTTAAAGCACAGAGTTGTTGTGCCAGCACTTCCAAACAGGCAGAGCGAGAGCAAACTCAGCTGCTCACAGGAGTAAGCAGTGTGTCCAATAGAAAATACTGACAGGATCAGGCCCAGGGACTAAAAATTCTCATTAAAAGGTTTTCATTTTTTATCACTTCCATTCAGCCCTGTCAGCCCAGTTTGATAACTAACACCATTGACTTCAGCTGGGCAAAGATTACATGGGAATACAGTGACTGATGGATTAGGCCATGACATGTGAGATGTATTTTCTATTTCCAGAACACTTTGCTTTGGTCTTTTTACAGATGACAATTATAGCATTTGTGCAGGCTGATAACACTACAGTGCTGCAAATACTAAATTAAATATTTGCTCTGGGTTTTCTCCCCATTTTCAGTAATTGCATGCATGCCAACATATTTTGAATCCAGTCCAGCATTTTTTGCACTGTATAACTTGCAGACATGTAGCAATTATAAGCCATTAAAATGAAACTATTTATGAAATGCAGATGCCAGTAATATAACATAAATCAGTGCTTCAGTTATATTACTGAATTGACATTTATTATGTAATGAATAATTAGAACAGGCATTCCTTCAAGCCATCCACCATTACATGGGGGGCTACATTATGTCCCTAAAGGGTTACTGTGGGTTAAGATACTGTAAAGGTTCCTACCTTGGGGAACCCCTGGGAGACTGGGAATTTCAGGTAGGGTTTCCTGTATGGAGACTCCTTTCTGTAGAAAATGAAACCTGCCTTGTGTGCAAGAAGTGCTTGAAGCAAGCTGGAACATTTTTCTGCAGAAAAGGAAATATAGGTCCTGTCCCCAAGGACAAATAGGTGTTGTGGATATCTGTTGAGGGGCATGACTTGGGACATGACACAGAAAATACGCATAAGAAAATAATTTACTATGAGGTGCTGCTGTTTTAACATGAGTGTTGCCTATTTCTATGTCAACATGTAGAGCATATTTCCATATGCTCTACAATTCATTCACAGTTATGCATCCTGAGGCCATCTGCCCAGACCTTAAAGGATAGATACAGAAGCCAGGAATGATTTGTCCTGTTTTGAGAGAGTATTCTGTATGGGACCTGACCATGCCTGTGTTGTTAACAGAAAAGCCAGCTTCACTGTAATCTGACAGCCACAGAGGGGAAAACCTGTTATCTGCTCATCCTGGGAAGGCTGATAACACCAATCTTCATAGCATCTTAAAAACTGTACTGAGGGATAAGGAGGGAAATGAACACACTTAGGAAAGGAAAATCCTTGCTGCCAGTTATTAACATGTAAATCAGTTTTCACTAATGTGGTTTAATCTAGAACCACCTCATTCCTATTGTCTGACCGCACCTCTTTGGGCCCAAAGTGACAGGCAAAAGGGAAGGTTCATACATTCATAAATCTGGCTTCATTTTTCTCATTTTCTTTTTTGATATACAATTTTTCTAATACAGAAACCCATCCCAGCCTAGAACCAAAAGCATGTAGCAACTTTTTTGTGCATCACATAAGCATCTAGCTTTTTCTATGTCATAAAATAAAACCAAAAGAAAATAAACCACAAAAACGTGCTGTTAAAATAGGAGTGTTTGGACGAAAGCAAGGGGTTTCAGAGTTAAGTGCTTCATGTCCTTTAACTCAACCCCATTGTGTCATTAACTCAACCCCAATGCAAGAGATTGCATTTTGCAGCACTTCACTATGTGATCATTTCCATCCCTACAATCCCAAACACAATGGGGTGAATTAAGACTGCAGAAGTATTAACTACTTGTTGCTGTGGGTGCTGTCAGACAATCTGGCTGTGTAATAAGTTACTGTAAAAAGAGATTCAAACTGCTGAGAAAAGTCAGAGCTTGGTAGTCCCCAGGGCATCCAGTGTGCTGCTTAAGACCAAAAAAATTAATATGAACAACTGACAAAATACTACAGCATTGCCCTATTTCTACTCTTTTTTTTTTCCTTGAATTGCATCTTTCATATCACCATCCCTCAAGCAACAGAAGTGTGAAGTGAATATTTTATACATATCCTTATACACAAAAAATTCCATACATAATACATTGTAGATCCTTTTACTTCCATACATAATACCCCACGTGGTGATTTCTTTTCCAGAAAAGGACTTGTGAGAAAATGGCAAGTCTGTTCTGGGTTGTGACTGTAGGCAACATGTTACTAAATCTCTTGCCATCACAAATTGAATGTAAAAGAAGCTGTGCACCAGTTCCCCATAATAAAATGCCTTGTTGGTTTGGGGTTTTTTAAATAACTCTTACGTGTAGTGTGTTATTTCTGGAGTTGTTGATAGCAGTTGCAAGGGCTGTAAAAGCTCCATGATCAATTCTGGGTTGCTGATATAAGGAAACCAGTGTTGGATGTGGTTCATCAGAGATCAGAGTGGTCCTATTGCTAACCAAAACTGGGTCCTTTCAGTCTGCAACACGTGCCAGAACATTTGCCTGATTAGATATTCCTATGGGCTCCAAAGGGGCTGAGAAGGACCCTGGTGTCTCTGAAGAGCTCAGTCAGGAGGTTTCCACAATGATGGGTATCATAAAATTGGACATGTGGGGATTCATGGTGCATGTGGAAGTGACCATGTGAACTCCAAGATGTGGAGAACAAGTCAAGGCTACACACAGGCCAGAGAAGACATCCTTTAGACTGGTTGGAAGGGAGCACTACTGGAAACTTAAAAAACCTTCAGGCAGTTCTTCCCAAACTCTGTCTTCTCAAGGTGTTTTTACAACCTGAAGCAATGGCTTGAATATCAGCATGTACCACTCACCCAGAAGTCCTGCCACAGTCTCAGAAAATCAGACTGCAGCTTTGATGTCAAATTTATTATTAGCATGAGGCAAAGTCTGAGTTCTCTCTAGCCTTGAGACTCATTTGTGTGACTTTGGACACTGAGGCATGGGGAGATTAAGTGACTTTGTCAGTGACTTTCATTACTCAGGTGGGTCTTTCATTACTTTCATTACTGCGGTAGGTCTAGGAATTAGACCTTGATGTTGGGCATTCAGAGGAGTACTTTTCTTCCCTAATAACTGAGTGGTAATACACTGCATTCTTATTTGGAAGAATCACATTTGATTTTCTTTTCTTTCATCTCCAGAGAAGGGAGTACTCTGGAGTCTGAGCAGGCAGCCTCTGAAAGTACACGAGCCACTATTTCTGTCAATTAACAGAGGAATGGAAAATGTCCACTCTGACATACACATTTAAAGCAAGGGGTGAAATAGCAGGGAATATTGGAAGCTAATTGTTCCCATGTGAACTATTTTTCCCAATGACTTTTTCTTGTGCTTCTATTACAGGTTGAATTCAACTGCTCTTTATGCACGTGTCCTATAAAAAGGGCATAATGGCTGAGCTGAGAATAAACATAAAAAATGTGAATAATTTTAAAATAAGCAGCCAGCCATCATTAATTCACTTGGTACTCATTACAGTAATATTAATAATGACTTATCCATTAGGTATTAATATAGTCTTCAAATGAAAAAGCTGTGTTTTTTCTAATTTTATTTCAAGAAAAATAATTGACACTTCAAACTTCACCTGTCCTGCCTGGTTTACAAATCTTTTAAAACAAAGTAAATCATCTGTAAGGGGAGCAGTGAGCTATGAAGTTTTTTAGTCTCCAGCTTACATCCCCAAATGTAAACCAGGCTTAAAGCAATGAGAACACTTCTATTCAATGTAAATTCTTTGGGGAATAAACATGTTTAATAATGAGTACTATCATCTGTGTATTGCTGAAGTTCTTAATTGGCCTCCAGTTAAGCTTAAGATATTTGAAGATGCTTTAATTGATCTCACTTTCAAGCATAATAAACTATTAAGAGCCAAAAGCAAAACCAGAATTCCGCTTCTGGACATTATATAAAACCAATTGGAAATTGCTCGAAAGGGAATGGCCTGCATAGTCTTCACTCTTTGTCTGGTCTGACTAGCCCTCCAGGAAGTCTCTGTGGTTTTATAAATAGGTTTATACACTCATTAGTGTTTAATAGACTGTATTTTTCAGCAGTAGTTTTATTTTACTGTTGAGATCAGTAATACAACGCTTTAAAATTCAGCAATGGATCAGCATAAGTAAAACCTGCTGTTGCAAAAAGACTCATTGGACTGAAACAACAGCTCTTCCTCTTGGAAAAGGAGAATGCGAAATAATTGGGGCATCATCTCGCACCTTTTGACCTGAAAAAAGCATCCTCATTTTTGGCCCAGGTTTCATGTTTCACGAGACTTGAGATGGGCTGGGAATCCACTGTGGTCATGGGTGACACCTGAAGGATGTGACTTGGGCCACTTCCCATCACTGAGCTGTGCCCTGGGTGATCAGTGTGAACAATAAACAGGTGTCAGTCTGTTTCTCCCTCTCCCTGGCAGGACTTTTAGGGATTTTGAGAACATGCACCCAACAGATGCATCCCCTTCATCCTGCTGGGCAAGCCCCAAGCTGAGGCAGCACAAGTGTCACCAGTGACCTCGCACTCAGCACCCTGCAGAGAGGGAGGAGGCTGGGCGGGTCACCCCTTCCTGTGCCCTAGAAAGGTGTGGCCTGGCATGGATGCCTGTCCCCTGCCCAAGTTATTTTATCCCCCTTTTTTTTTCCCCTTACTTTTTTATTTCACGTTCTTCAGGCATTGCCCTGTAGTGCATAACCATTCTCCATGTTTGCACTCTGGTGGGGAGGGAGTGTCACACAGGAGCCAGGATAACAAATAACTTGTTTTTCCCACTGTTCTTAAAAAGGGGGGCAGGGGCAGGGGGAAAGGGGAGGAACAGGACAACAAAACACACGGCTTTATTTGCTCCCTAAACAACAAGAAGAAAAAATCAAAAGGAGTAGCTGCCACTGCTCAGATTAAATCCAAACTGTCTGTTAAACCTCTAATTATCAGCTTGCCTTGTGGGTAAAATGGTACCATTCAATTATTGTTTTTTGTTCGCTTGTCAGCTGAAAAAAACATATTATCACTGCTTTTCAAACTGGCAAAAAGAGCAGAAATTCTGCAAATTGCTTTCTAAACATAGTTACTTTAAATCTAATACCTCTCTGCAGCATGTCAGCAATTGTATAATGCGATGTTCATGCAAATTGTATTTAATGTAGGTATTCCAATTATTTGTTTTACATTATGTAATTTTGGTGAAATTATTTCCTTTGTTGCCACGTTACGTGTGGCATGTTAGACTTAGCATGTTAAAAATAAATGCACACATCCAGACTTGCCTGCACACATTTTATCAAGCTACTGTAAAAATAAGCAAAAATTGTCAGATGATAATTCTCTGCAACCATGGTGAGGTGAGAAATAAAACCACTTTTTCAAGAATAATCTCAGGACTGATTGCACTTGACAGTTGTTCTATGTATTTATTTACTTGCTTACTTAATCTTGGAGGGTGCAAGTGTCTAGGATATCCTTGATCAATTTATTTCCCCTTTGCTTGTGTGTGGTGCTGGCAATCACTGAACACACCCTCCCAGCCACTGCAGGAAACACGAGGGCTCTCTTACACAGCTGGAATGACTGAAGCACTGCTACTCCTATGATAAAACACATGACATGTTTACATCCAAGCTGGCTGGTAGATTTTGGGTATTTCAATTCCTCAGCTTTCCATTTTTCCACTCACATCATGTGAAATCTATTTTACTGAAGCAGAGGCAGCTCTGGAAATATTTCTGATGGAGGGTGTTAAAACCTCCTCTTCCCCTCCCTGACTTTTCCCTCTGTACAGCCCTGTGAGTAATCTCTGCCATAAGCTGGGATCTGAAACACCATCATTGGTGGCAAATAAATACCAATTTTTGCTGAGGTCCTAACTTGAGAGCAATTCATCTTCCCAAGGTGGGCTGAGAGCTGGTTTAGCCTATTTGTGTCATATATTGCTTCTGCCATTCCATAGGACCCTGCAGGCAAGGATTCCTGGGAATTGCTTTCTTTGACAAAATGGAGACTTTCAAAATATAATGGCATATCTTAAGATAGAGGTCTGGACCTTGCAAAAGGTAAGCAGCATCTTCCTGCTCCCAGTAGAAAACTTCCATGGGTTAATCACAGAAATAAAGCTACGCCTATCTCACACTGCTTGAGCCAGGTCTTTCTCTCCCTTTCTAATGTTAGAAACAGTAATATATTTATTTTGAGATTAATCCAGCATTCTCCTGAAATCCCGCTTTAAAAAGCTACCAGGAAAATTTTCAGTTAAAGGACATAATCTGTAATTCATCTTTTTTTTTATGGGAAGAAATACTTTACTGGAAAAAAGAAATCTCGGTGCTTGACTTGCCAAAAAGAACACACTTGCCTTAGGGAAGTGGTTAAAGAGTATTTCAAGGTTGGTTTAACCCCCAGGTGAGCTTTCTTTCAGCTCTCTCAATGCTGCCACCAGATGTATTTTTCCTGGGCAAAGCACAGCAGAGCAGGAGTATACACAGAGTTTCCCCAAAGTTTCCTCCTCTGATCGTTGCCTGTCCTCACTCCAAGACAGATGATGGTTCGACTTCTATTGACTGAGAAGCGGTCAGAGGCACTGAGCTTCACCGAGGCCAGGGCTGGGGAGTCACACCTCATTAGTAGGCATGCAGGTAGCAGAGCTTTAGATTTGTTTCAGGCCCCTTACAAAGGTGCCTTGACAGTTTGAGTTATGCTGACAGCCTCCCCTCAAAGGGAAAGAGAGTGTCAGGCAAGAGAGATGAAACATGTTTCACTGTCACCCTCCACACAGCCTAAATGGATGGCCCAGCATCTCGCCATCAGCGACGTTCCCATCTGGGGAAAAAATGGAAGAGTTGAGTTTGATGTTATAAATCACCATAATTTGTTACAATTTCCAAAGACAAATATGACAGGGTGGAATTACTTTGCAGTGCTGAGACAGTCATTTGCAGAACCCATAAACTGCCAGTATAAATCTGAGGACGAGATATATTTAATCTGAAGAAGCAGATATCATCTCAGTATATACTGTGTTTACCAAGAACTTAACTGCAATGATAACATGGTATTGCAGGTTGCTCATTTTATTTTAACCTTTCAAACAAAAAACTGTTTTATAAAAATATATAAAAAGTAGAAAGATTTTTTGTGTATTTTGTATTTCCTCTATCAAAAAGCAGAAATACTTATTGTGTCCTAAAAAATAATTATGCAATGCTCACTGGTGGCAACAGAAATATTTTGTTTACAAGTGGGATTCCAGAGAGAGAGAGAATGCATTGCTACATGTTCAGGATGCCTTTTCACAGTTGCTCCTGTTTAGCAGCTCTTAAATTAACAAACTCCCCACGTCTAGTTTTTGTTCCTTTTGGAAGTGTCCAGATCACAGGGAAAAAAAAAAAGCTGCATCTTGGAACTTTTTATTCTCCCTTCATTGATGATGGCATAGTCTGAAAAGGCATTTTGACGACAAGCTGTTGGAAAAACACAGAGCTGAAGTTGTTGTCTTGCAATATTTACGTGGTCACAGTCTAGGTCATCGATTTTGTCTCCTCTTTAACAAACACCATTTCAGGTGACACGTGGAAAGGAATGTGAGTGTTCAAAGTCTAGAAACTGAAGACAAATTTGCTAATCATTGCCATTTGGGGGTGAGTTGCTTATCCTGTCTGTACCATGATTTACCCACACATAAGAGGAGGGCATTGCCTGTCTCCCTTTACTCTTCCTGTAAAATTATTTTAGTGGTCCATGAGTAAAATCTCCAAAGGAAAGTGCAAAGTCCTTTTTAACAATATACACTTTAATAATAATATTTTTATTTCCCAGGTGAAAGAATAATGGCATAGCATGACTGTTTCCTTTTTTGACATCAGAAAAAGAGAGCTATAGGTCTAAATGCTGATTTGGCACTTACATAGGTAACCCTTCCCAAAGCCCTGGCTTTTTACTTCCATAAATCCCAGTGGTTTTATATCAGTGGCTAGCTGATGGTATTTTCACCCATTCCACATTCAGGTGTTATCAAGAGATGAACCACATTTTGGTGTTGCAGTTGCTGCTGAATAAATCAAACCTTGGTGAAGCAGTGTGATGGTATGAAAATCTCACAGCCTGCGAAGTCAGTCATTCAAATGTGAGGAAACTGGATCACTCTCCTTAAAACACGCTCTTAGCCGGAGCTCTCAATATGTCAGCTCGCTGTTCTGGAAGGAACTGGCAGGTGTTTTGAGCTTGTCAAAATGAAAGTAACTTCAGTATGGTTTAAGATGAAAGGTTTTACTGCTGCCTTTCCCTATTCCTGCTGTCCTTTGGATGAGGTTAAGCTTGTTTCAGCCTTTCACGATGTCCTAAGATGTAACACTGCACTGCAGTAATTGCCTTCACAATTAGCACCTTTGTTGCTAATTTCCTGAGCTCTGCACTTGTCAGTGCATCTAATACATAACCATGATAATGGGAGATTTATTTTCATGTTTGTGTTACCATTGTGTTTTCATTTTGTTTCTTAAAAGGGGAGCTAATATGAGTGGCTGCTACCCATGGAAAGTGAGGTGTGTTTCTAAAAGGGTTGTGTGTCAGGAATGCACAAACTGGCATGCCTTTCCCAATGCCCAGGGGCTTGCAATGGGTTTGTAATCCTGCCTTAGACAGAATGAAAATCACTTGAGCAAAAGGGTAGAGTATCCTTTTTCCTGCTGAAATTATCTATAAATATTATGGGAAAGCTCCTTCAGGTAGCTTCTGCTTTGCTTCTGAAAGTGCTCTCGGATGTTTTTCACACCTTTTATAAAGACCCACTGTCTCTGTTTAGATGAAAAGGAAGTTAAAATATCACTGTAGAAAAATATACACCTGAGTTCCATCATGAGGCAGAGTTTAACCCAGGAGAGGTTCAAAACCATTTCCTGTTTGTATTCAGAATAGAAGGAAATAAGCAGTTCAGCATCTCACTGATCAGCACCGATTTACTACTTCAATGTGTGGAACTAGAAGAAAAGTTAAGAAGGCACTGACACACAAAATACTGTGAGCACAGAAACATCTGCTCAACTAAACCCCAAAGAACCATGTGGGCAGAAGTCACACCTTGTTTACTGCAGCCTAGTCTGGATGCCTGAGTGATGGTCAATCAACCCTTAACCCCAGTGCAGTGGTGTGGAGTGAGAGGAGCAGTGAAGGGTCTGCAAGTGCCCCCAGCACCTGCAGACTCCTCTAGCAGGGGGACACACAGATGTGGGCAGGTGAAGAGCAGTTAGG